>NC_133415.1:32745000-35145000 GCF_049350105.2 Macaca mulatta | reverse complement strand
ATCACCTTTTTCTAACAGAATAGCCCCATACTTTAAGATTTTTGAGTTAGTAAGATACTTTGTTGCCTTTTTGACTTAGGATAGTTCTGAACTGATGAGGTGTGCTCACAATGAGATTTCCCTAAAAGTTATTTTTCTAATTTTAGCAAAGCAGTTGCCTCTACCGACTGAATGCATTTGGCCCATCTGCGGGTTACTGGGTTAAGGATTTTTGATAGGAAGGCTACGGGTTGTCAGTGGTCTCAGTGTTTTCAGGCTACGCCCTTGTTTACACTGACAAAAGGTAGTATTGGAGTGTTACAGGGTCCCAGAGAAGACTTTCAATTATCAATTGTAGGTTTTAAATTTGCCTTGGCTTTTAAAGGAATAGGGCATACTGTTTTTTCTTTACTACTTCTATCTTTCTCTTTCTTTCTCTAACTCCCTCTCTGTCTCTTTGTCTCTCTTTCTTTCTCTGACTCCCTCTCTGTTTGTCTCTCTCTCTCCTCTCTCTTTTCTCTGAGCCATTTACAAACTTGGGGCCCTGGCAAGAGTGGTGGGGAGTGGGTCCCACATAACTGCCTGTTGAGAGGTGTATATCTAAACTGGGAGGGCCACCAGGAACAAGACTCCCTAGGTTCATAGCCTAGATGCCTAAGGATGCAGCATAGAGCTTCTTTAGATCCCTTTGGAGATACAACTTGCTAGAGGAAATGAAAGTCTGAACCATTAGTACCTAGGAGGCAGGAATCAGAGGAAGTAGATTCAGAGGTTAAAAAAAAAACTATAATTTTTAAAGGTAGCTCAGAGAAAGGAAGATTTAATAAAGGAAGCTAGAAGTTGTTCATGGAAGGGAAGAGTCACACAAATATTAACCGGAAAGTGCTCATTCTCTAAGCCAGGATTGAACTTGAGACACATTGTAAAATGGCAGAGACCAAAAGAAAGTACTGCCATGTGGGTGCAAGGTCAGGCTCTCAAGGGTGTAAAACAAGATGGAGACCTCATCCCGTTTAAAAAAAAAACTTTACAGTGCTCTTTACCGTTCCATTTTCTGGTTTGCACAGGGAGAGAGAGGCCAGAAGTCTGAGTGGTTAAAAAAAAAAAAAAAAAGTTTAGTCTTATGCCAGCATAGCAGACTCCTGCGTTCCCTTCCCCCAAAGCTCAATTTTAAGCCAAGTAGTTTAAGGTTTGGGGAAATTAACTTTTCCTAGTTTGGGGGATGCATCTGAAGGGAGTGTCCTGTGGTAAAGGGACACAATTACCCATCTGTGAAGAGAGAACAGAGGAGAAAAAGGAAAAAAGGGAGGACAGAGGAGAAAAAATGAAAAGGTTTTTTTAAAAGAAGTCCCAGTGATTCAGGAGGCATTCAAGAGAAGTACAGATTGAAGATGATTGGTTACACATCTGGAAAGAGGAAAAGAGAGGCGTCCCTCAGTTCCTTTTCCTACCCAGTGAATATCCAGGGTATGTGTGAGAGAGAAGCAAAAGACATCCCCTTTCTTCCATCCTTGTATCCCTGAGTCCCAGTGATCTCAGCAGGGTGGTGCCCATGGGTGCCAATGCCACTTTCACCTATGTTAAAAGGGGGCCTAGAGGGTGGGAATTATCTGCACTCACCCACATGCTGCCTTTCCCTTGTGCTGTCAGAATCTTTGAGTTTCCCAGACCTCATTTATGTGATGGATACTAGCATAGCCTCTAGGTGGACATAATCAGCAGAATTTAGTCATGCTCACCTGCACTGTGCCCCTTGTCTTCTGTTGTTGCCTGCCTTTAGATCCCTTAGATCTAGTTTTCCCTTCTAGGGCTTCAACCCAAAGCTTCGAATTGAGTTTGGGACAAAAAGGTGTCTCAGGAGTGTGCATGAACTCTTTTAAGTTAGGGAGCCCATGAATTGGGGTCCTGACCTAGTAAGGCACCTTTCAAAAGAAAAAGAAAAAAAAAAGAAAACCTCCCACAGAGAAATGTTCCCTGTGTTTTGCAGGGCTGTGTGAACTCCTGACATGGTGAAAAAACAAAAAAACAGTTTATGTGCAGAGAGGGAAAGGTGCCTGGGAGAAAAGACCTCTTCCTTTACACAAATTGGTTCCTCCAGCAGAGAGAGAAACTCAGTCTCGGCTTTCTCTTTATCTCTAAGAATAGATGAAAAACATATTGTTCTGAATTGCATATCTGATTGATGGGCCAAATGTTCATTCCACCCAGTCATATATCTGTAGTTTGCAACAACACCCTTAACGTTGTAAAAGAGGAGACAGGTGCCATTGCACAACCAAAAGAAAAAAGAAGAAGAAGAAGAAAAATGCCATAGAAAAGTCTAGACTGGAAGGAGGTTGACATTCCCAACCTCTGAGAGCAACGGTGAGTGGGTGTCGAGTTCTTCTGCAGCATTCTGTCCCCTATAACTGTACCATTCATTCTTAAGCCATTCATTCGTAATTGGCTTGGTTTGGTTCTTTATCTGCCTTCAGAAAAAACTGTGAGTACAAGAAGCCTCAGAAAAAATGAACAGTCTAAGTCCATTTGCTCACCCTTCAGGTATCCCAGATGAGCCCACAGATGATGCAGGATTTTTCTCATCTTTTCACTGTACTTGTGGAAGGGATGCCTATCTACTTAACCTGTCATGCTCTACCCCTTCTAGGAGGGAACACATAAGCAATCAAGTGCAGGATCTGGCCAGCTGTTCCAGATGCTGACACAGGAACAAGCTACATGTGGGACCACGGCCAGACCAGAAATGTCACCTTGAGAGGAATGTGGTGGTGCCCAGGTGAGGATGTCCGTGGCACTGAAGCCCCAGAGAAGGTATTACAATGCTCCTTTAGTACCATTATCTACACACTATGATATGTTAGCAGCTTATTTGGCCCTTTGCTTCCTCATGTGGGGTGGCCTTCCTCCACTGGTGAGGGCAGAGTTCCAGTGTGACAGCCTTTCTGTGTGTCCACACTTGGTGGGTCCCAAGCTCTTGTCCGGCATCCAAGAAATTGAGCAATGAAAATGGCTGTCAGCAAAGAGGGGACAGAAAGGGCAGGTCTTCCTTGAAGTCAGGCTGTCTCTTCCTTTATTGGCTGAGTCTGAGGTCTTTATAGGCACAGGATGGGGAGTGTGTACTGATTGGTTTGTGAGTATGCACAAAAGGTTAAAGCAAAGACACTACTCAAAGGTGGGCATGACAGCATGGAATACCAATTAGGAAAGGGTAGATATATGTATAATAGGTGAAGGGTAGGGATCAATCAGAGGAAAGTGTGCCAAACAGGAAGACAAGTTCTGAATCTGGTTCAAGGATTTAACTTGTAGCTTGGCTTTCAGGCTTTAAATTGTCTTTGGCTTGGAGATAGGGTTTCATTAGGGACACACCCTATCTGACTAGGCATTTCACTGCCTCTTGTAGCTATCAAAAGTCTGTCCTTCATGATATGAACAGAACAGACACTTCTCAAGACATTCATGCAGCCAACAGACACATGAAAAAATGCTCATCATCACTGGCCATCAGAGAAATGCAAATCAAAACCACAATGAGATACCATCTCACACCAGTTAGAATGGCGATCATTAAAAAGTCAGGAAACAGGTGCCAGAGAGGATGTGGAGAAATAGGAACACTTTTACACTGCTGGTGGGACCGTAAACTAGTTCAACCATTGTGGAAGACAGTGTGGCGATTCCTCAAAGATCTACAACTAGAAATACCATTTGACCTAGCCATCCCATTACTGGGTATATACCCAAGGGATTACAAATCATGCTGCTGTAAAGTCACATACACACATATGTTTATTGCGGCACTATTCACAATAGCAAAGACCTGGAACCAACCAACCCAAATGTCCATCAATGATAGACTAGATTAAGAAAATGTGGCACATATATACCATGGAATACTATGCAGCCATAAAAAGGATGAGTTCATGTCCTTTGTAGGGACATGGATGAAGCTGGAAACCATCATTCTCAGCACACTATCACAAGGACAATAAACCAAACACCGCATGTTCTCACTCATAGGTGGGAATTGAACAATGAGAACACTTAGACACAGGAAGGGGAATATCACACACTGGGGCCTGGTGTGGGGTGGGGGGAGTGGGGAAGGATAGCATTAGGAGATATACCTAGTGTAAATGATGAGTTAATGGGTTCAGCACACCAACCCGGCACATGTATACATACGTAACCAACCTGCATATTGTGCAAATGTACCCTAGAACTTAAAGTATAATAAAAATAAAAAATAAATAAATAAAAGTCTGTCCTTCATTTTATTCATTCAGATCTTTTATTAAACTCTTCTTGACTTTTGTTCTTTAAATGATCTATTGAGTTTCTACTTTCCAACTGTTTATCATTTCTAACAATTTTATATTATTTCTAGACTTTCAGGCCTATCATTCTATTTGATTATCTTTTAATACTTGTCTACAGTTTTAATATTACTTTTTATTTTATTTCTTGAAATACATTAAGCTACTTATGTATATTTAATGTCTGATCATTAAAGAATCTGCAGCATTTTTTAAGTAGTTATTTTTGTTGTTTCTAATAATTTTTAATAGTGGTTTTATAAATGTTACATATTTTAAAAATCTATTTCAATCATCTAAACTTTATTTGGAAAGACTCTTTAAGGCCTGTGTTTAAGTTGTTTAACAATTTTTCAGTATGCAGCAGCCAGGTGCTATAAAATAAAATTTACTCCGAATACTCAGATTGAGTTTTTGGGAAGGAACAGAAGTAGTACACATTCTGGCCTCAGGCCCATATAATAACATATTTTGGTTAGAAAATTAAAGAGTAGGCATCGTGACTTCTCCCTCTGCACCTGAAAACCAAGATTGAGATGGCTGCCTTTGTGTCTCTTTCTATAAGAAAACTTGGTCTAAGCCGCTCCTTTTTCAGTCTCCATTTGATTGTGAGAGTCCTCTTTTGTGGTCCCAGCTTTATGTGGGAGTTTGGACCAGATCTCTTACCTTGAGTAACCCTGTGATTTGTTTTCTTTCCATACATCAAGCCCATTAAAACTTTTGGCTTTAAGACATTACTGCTTCTCTGAAGTCTTTGTTTTTCATTATTGTTGTCCTCTGACAGTTTTTTACACTTTTTGATGTAAGATGATCTACAATTTGACAAATTTTGACAGACAAATACACATGTGAAATTTTTACCATAATCTAGATAGTTAATATGTCCATCACCCTCCAAAGTCTCCTGTGTTTCTTTATATTCCCTTATTAAGTAACTACTAAATTGTTTTGCAAAATATCTGTACCATTTTCCATTCCCATCAACATTATTTGACAGTTCTAGTTGCTCTGTTTCATCACAAACAGTATTGCTGTTTTCATATTTTTATTTTTGGCTATTCTGATAGGTATACTGAACTGCTAACATGCCATAGTCCATAGAGAGTGGAGCTAAAGGAGCACTGTAACACTGTGTATTATGCATATTATCGTGGTTTTAATGTGCATTGTCCTAGTGAGTAATAATGTAGGGCATCTTTCCATGTCCGTACTTGCCATCGGCATACCTTTGCCGAACTGTCTTTTTAAATCATTTGCCATTAAAAAAAATAGGTGGTTGTTTCCTTACGTGTTAAACCTTAACAGTTCTTTATATTTTCTGAATACTATTCCTTTATTAGCTATAATTTTCACCAGGATTTTTTCTCAGTTCATGGTTTGACTTTTTGTTCCTTTAATTGTAACTTTTGAAGAGGAGTTTTTAATTTTAATAAACTTCAATTTATTTGTTCAGTTATAGATTTTGCATTATACGTCATATTTGAGAAATCTTTCCCTAGCATATAGTCACAAAGACTTTCTCCTGTGCTTTATTCTAGAAATTTTATAGTTTTACATCTTACATTTAAATCTATGATCTACTTAAGTCTATTTTTGTATATGGAGTAAGTTATGGATTCATGTTCATTTTTTGGATATGGATATCCAATTGTTCCAGCATCATAGGTTGAAAAGGCAATCCTGTGTTCATGCATTGCCATTGTGCCTTTGTTTAATACTTCAATAAAACCATTATCAAGTTCAGTAAGTCAAACCAACTTAAGTTGGGGACTGTCTACATTTGACTTTATTTATACAGGTTGAACATCCATAATCCAAATCTCCCAGATCTGAAATAATCCCAAATCCAAAACTTGATGATTTTCAACATGATGCCAGAAAAGGAAAATTCCATACCAGACCTCATGCACACAAACTGTTTCATCATCAAGATTATTGAAAATATTGGGCCGGACACGGTGGCTCAAGCCTGTAATCCCAGCACTTTGGGAGGCCAAGACGGGCGGATCACGAGGTCAGGAGATCGAGACCATCCTGGCTAACACGGTGAAACCCCATCTCTACTAAAAAAAAAAAAAACTAGCCGGGCGAGGTGGCGGGCGCCTGTAGTCCCAGCTACTTTGGAGGCTGAGGCAGGAGAATGGCGTAAACCCGGGAGGCGGAGCTTGCAGTGAGCTGAGATCCGGCCACTGCACTCCAGTCCGGGTGACAGAGCGAGACTCCGTCTCAAAAAAAAAAAAAATTACTGAAAATATTGTTTAAAATTATATTGTCTTTATGAATAAAGTATGTATAAAAAATAACCGTATTTTGTGTTTATACTTGGGTTCTATCCCCAAGATATGTATATGCAAATATTCCAAAATTCAAAATTTAAAACCGTTCTGATTCCAGTAATTTTGGATCTGGGATACTCCACTTGTACCAGTGTCACACTGTTTTGACTACTATTGATTTGTAAGAGTATTGAAATCAGCCTTCTCATTTTATAATATTATCAGGGTTATTTTAGCTATGCTAGATCCTTTGCAGTTTTACATAAATTTTATAATCAGTTTGTCAATTTAAAAGAAGCCTCCTGGCTTGTTGAGAATTAATTGGGATTTTGTTGTACATATAGGTTAAATTTATAGGTTAATTTATAGGTTAATTCACATCTTGAAAATAATAAATATTTCCACTCATAAAGTGTATCTCTTGATTTACATAGGTTGTATTTAATTTTCTCAGTAATATTTTGTAATTTTTAGCATGTAGATCTTTCTATATTTTATCAGGAGTATCTGTATTTCATTTTTTATGAAGTTGTAAATGGTATTTTTAAAAATCAAATTTGTTTATTGCTAGTACATAGCAACACAGTTCATTTGTGAATGTTGATTCTATATCCTAGAATTTGGCTAAACTCACTTGTTCGTTATAGTAGCTTTTTTAGTAGATTTGATCAGATTTTCTACATAGATCAAAGGTTAAATTTTTCCTTTCTCAAACCACTCTCTTACTAAAGATAGAAAATATTTTCAGACTTATGGCAAACAGTCTGTGTTGCAACTCTGCTATTGTAGTATGTATGCAACCATAGACAAAAAAATCCAAAAATTAATAAATATAGCTATATTCCACTAAACCTTTATTTAGAAAAAACAAGAAGCTGACACACAGTTTGGAATTTACTCACCTTATTTTGTGATCATGTTATGAATAAAGACAGTTTTGCTTCTTCCTTCCAATCTGGATACCTTTTACTTACTTCTCTTGCCTGAATGTACTAGCTAGAATCTTCAGAACAATGCTCCATAGAAGTCGTGAAAGTAGACATTTCTGTACTGTCCATCTTATGGAAAAACATTCTGCTTTTCACCATGATGCATGTTAACGATAGGTCCATGATAGATGCTCTTTCTCGTGCCGACTAAGTCTCTTTGCATTCTTAGTTTGCTGAGAGTTTTATTTTTTAAAAAGTCAGAAATCAATGTTGAATTGTATGAAATGCCTTTAACTGTTGAAGTGATCCTATGGATCTTCTCTTTTACTTTGTTGATTAGGCTGGGGAAAAGTGATGTTTGAATGTTTGATTAGGCTGGGGAAAAGTGATGTTTGAAGTTCATCTCCATTCCTGGGATGAACTCTTTGTTTATGATGTATGAACATTTTATTATGTCATTGAATTCAGTTTGCTAAAGTTTCAATTAGAGTTTATTGTTTAGACATTTTTAGTGCAGTTTTATATTTACAGCAAAATGGAGGAAAAGATACAGAGATTTTCCATATACCCTGCCCCCACACGAGCATAGTCTCCTTCATTATCAATATCTCTCACCAGGGTGGTACAGTTATTACAATGAAGGGACCTATATTGACACATCATAATCATGCAAAGCCCATAGTTTACACTAGGAATTACTCTTGGTGATGCATATTTTATCAGTCTGGGTAAAGGTATAATAACATGTATCCATCATTGTAGTACCATAGATTTCCACTGCTTTAAAAAATCTTCTGTGTCCTGCCTATGTGCCCTTTTCCTGCCCTCACCAACCCTTTGGCAGCCACCGATCCATTTTACTGTATTCATAGTTTTGCCTTTCCAGAATGTCATGTACTTAAAATCATACAGTAAGTAGCCTTTTCAGATTAGCGTCTTTCACTTGGTAATATACATTTAAATTTCCTTCATTTCTTTTAATGACTTGATCGCTCATTTCCTTTTAGAACTAGTAGTAATCCATTGTGTGCATGTAGCACGTTATTCATTCACCTGTTGGAGGACATAAACATTG
This sequence comes from Macaca mulatta, assembly GCF_049350105.2. Lineage (NCBI taxonomy): Eukaryota > Metazoa > Chordata > Mammalia > Primates > Cercopithecidae > Macaca > Macaca mulatta. The sequence continues at coordinate 35,136,425 of NC_133415.1, read as the reverse complement.
AGTGAACTTTTATATCCATGCTTATGAGTGAGTTTTTTTTTTTTTAGTATTATTGTTGAATTGTGGTTCAGTGTAATGGTAACAATATAGAATTCGTTGGGATATACTTTTTATTTGGGGAAGGAAGAGTTGTGTAAAATATTACCATTTCTTTCTAAAATGTTTGGTAGAATTCACCAGCCTAGATGGCGTTCTCCTTGTAGAAAGGTTTTCAACTATAACTATCTTTCTTATAGGTATAAAGTAATGCAGGTTATCTATTCTTGATTGAGTTTTGGTAATTTTCATTTTTCAAGAAATTTGTCAGTTTAAGTTGTCATCTTTATTAACATAAGTTCTATAATATTACCTTTTGTAGCATCTGTAGAATCTGTAATAATGCCACATTACTCACTTCTGAAGTTAGTAATTTGTATCTTCTCTTTTTCCTTAGCAGTCTGGCAAGATAGAGGTTTGTTGCTTTTATTGATCTCAAAATGTTTGGGGTTGTGGACTTTCCCTACTGTTTTAATGTTTTACTGGTTTTATTTTTGATGTATTGGTCCTTTAGGCCCATTGTTTAAAAAAAAAAAAAAAAAAAAAAAAACCATAGCCTGGGTAGCTTATAAACAAAATAAATAGATTTCTCACAATTCTGGAAGTTACATAGTCCAAGATCCAGGTGCTGTTAGGCTGGATGTGTGGTGAGGGGCCACTTCATGATTTATAGATACATTCTTTTCCCTTGTGCCCTCGCATGGCAGAAGGGGTGAACAGGCTCTCTGGAGTCTCATGTATAAAGATATTAGTCTATTCATAAAGGCTTAGCCCTCATGACCTAATTACCTTCAAAAAGCCTTACCTCCTAGTGACATCACCTCTGTGTCTTGGTTTCAGCCTACGAATTTAGGAGAGACACAAACATTCAGACTACAGGAGATATTTATTATTTCCTTACATCTGCATCCTTTGGATTTAATGTTCTCTTCTTTTTTCTGATTTCTTAAGATAGAAGTCAGAGTAATTTATTTGAGACTCTTCTAATGTAGACATTAAGTGCTAAAAAATTGTGTTTAAGCGCAGTTGTACGGGCATTCCACAATTTCTGATATGTTGTATTTTTATTTTTATTCAGTTCAAAATATGTTCTATTTTTTTTATTACTTCTTTCATTTGGGGTTACTTAGTTGCATATTACTTAGTTTCCAAATATTTGAATACTTCCTAGGGCTGTTTTTGCTATTAATTTCTAATTTGATGGCTTTGTGGTCGGGGCACATACTTTGTATGACTTAAACCCTTTTGACTCAATATTTCCACTGAGAGATATTGTATGGTCTACAATGTGGTCTGTTTTGCTAAGAGTTCCAGGGCACTCGAAAAGCATGGTGTTGTTCAATTCTACTCTATTCTCATTGATTTTCTGCCTCCCTGTTCTATCACTTATTGAGTAAAGGCTACTGAAACTACAAATTACTTTTAAATTTTCTGTTCCTTTCTGTAGCTCTGTCCATTTTGCCTCATACATTTTGAAGATGTTATGTTATTTGGGCCATAAACATTTAGCATATTTGTGTCTTCTTGTCTAAGTGAACCTTTTATTATTGTCATATGAACTTGTTTATTATGGGGACTGTTTTTTGTTGTGAAGTCTACTTTGGTATTATACAGCGACTCCTGCTCAGCTTTCTTCTGTCAAGTGCTCACATTAGCTTTATTCAACTTTTTAATCAATTAGTATCCTTAAATTTAAAGTGCATTTCTGAGGTCACTTCTAAGATGGCCAAATAGGAAAAGCTGTGGTCTACAGCTGCCAGTGAGATCTATGAAGAAGACAAGTGATTTCTGCATTTCCAACTGAGGTACCTCGTTCATCTCACTGGGACTGGTTGGAAAGTGGGTGCAGCCAACAGAAGGCAATCCAAAGTAATGTGAGGCATCACCTCACCCGGAAAGTACAAGGGGTCAGGGGATTTTCCTTTCCTAGCCAAGGGAAGCCATGAGTGACTGTACCTGGAGGAGCAGTACATTGCTGCCCAAATACAGCACTTTTCCCCATGGTCTTCACAACCAGCAGACCAGGAGATTCCCTCCCATGCCTGGCTCTGCAGGTCCCACATCCATGAAGCCTTGCTTGCTGCTAGCACAGCAACCTGAGATTGACCTGGGATGCTGGATCATGGCAGGAGGTGGAGCATCCACCATTGCTGAGGCTTGCAGAGGCAGTTCTATGCTAACAGTGTAAACAAAGTGACAGGGAAGCTCCAACTGGGCAGAGCCCACTGCAGCACAGCAAGGCCTACTGCCTCTCTAGATTCCACCTCTGGGGGCAGGGCATATCTGAACAAACAGCAGCAGACAGCTTCTCCAGACTTAAATGTCTTTGCCTGACAGCTCTGAAAGGAGCAGTGGTTCTCCCAGCATGGTGTTCTAGCTCTGATAATGGACAGTCTGCCTCCTCAAGTGGGTCTCTGACTACCATGTAGCCTGACTGGGAGACACCTCCCAGTAGGGGCCTACAGACACCTCATACAGGTGGGTGCCCCTCTGGGATGAAGCTTCCAGAGGAAGGATCAAGCAACAATGTTTGCTATTCTGCAACCTCCGCTGGTGATTCCCAGACAAAAAGGGTCTGGAGTGGACCTCCAGCAAATTCCAACAGACCTGCAGCTAAGGGGCCTGTCTGTTAGATAAAAAACTAACAAAGAAAAAGGAATAGCATCAACATCAACAAAAAGCACATCTACACAAAACCCCATCCATAGATCACCAACATCAAAGACCAAAGGTGGATAAAACCACAAAGATGGGGACAAACCACAGCAGAAAGGCTGAAAATTCCAAAAACCAGAACGCCTCTTCTCCTCCAAAGGAACAAAACTCCTCACCAGCAATGGAACAAAACTGGCTGGAGAAAGAGTTTGACACATTGACAGAAGTAGGCTTCAGAAGGTTGGTAATAACAAACTTCTCCAAACTAAAGGAGCATGTTCTAACTCGTCCCAAGGAAGCTAAAAACCTTAAATAAAAGGTTAGACGAATGACTCATCAGAATAACCAATGTAGAGAAGAGCTAAAATGACCTGATGGAGCTGAAAACCACAGTAGTACGAGAACTTCATGAAGCATACACAAGTATCAATAGCTGATTTGATCAAGTGGAAGAAAGCATATCAGTGATTGAAGCTCGAATTAATGAAATAAAGTGAGAAAACAAGATTACAGAAAAAAGTGAAAAAAAACAAAGCCTCCAAGAAATATGGGACTATATGAAAAGACCAAATCTACGTGTGATTGGTGTACCTGAAAGTGACACAGAGAATGGAATCAAGTTAGAAAACACTCTTCAGGATATTATCCAGGAGAACTTCCCCAACCTAACAAGGCAGGCCAACATTCAAATTCAAGAAATACAGAGAACAACACAAAAATACTCCTCGAGAAGAGCAACCCCAGTACACATAATTGTCAGATTCACCAAAGTTGAAATGAAGGAAAAAATGTTAACGGCAGCCAGAGAGAAAAGTCGGGATACCCACAAAGGGAAGACCATCAGATTAACACTGGATCTCTCTGAAGAAATCCTACAAGCCAGAAGAGAGTGGGGGCCAATATTCAACATTCTTAAAGAATTTTCAACCCAGACTTTCATATCCAGCCAAACTAAGCTTCATAAGTGAAGGAGAAATAAAATCCTTTACAGACAAGCAAATGCTGAGAGATTTTGTCACCACCAGGCCTGAAGGAAGCACTAAACATAGAAAGGAATAACCTGTACCACCCACTGCAAAAACATGCCAAATTGTAAAGACCATTAATGCTATTAAGAAACTGCATCAATTAATGGCTGAAATAACCAGCTAACATCATAGTGACAGGATCAAATTCACACATAACAAGTTAACCTTAAATATAAATGGGCTAAATGCCCCGATTAAAAGGCATAGACTGCCATATTGGATAAAGAGTCAAGACCCATCAGTATGCAGTATTCAGGAGACCCATCTCATGTGCAAAGACACACATAGGCTCAAAATAAAGGGATGGAGGAAGATCTACCAAGCAAACAGAAAGAAAAAAAAAGCAGGGTTTGCAATCCTGGTCTCCAATAAAAGAAACTTTAAACCAATAAAGATCAAAACAGACAAGAGCATTACATACTGGTAAAGGGATCAATTCAACAAGAAGAGCTAACTATTCAAATATATATGCACCCAATACAGGAGCACCCAGATACAGAAAGCAAATTCTTAGAGACCTACAAAGAGACTTAGACTCCCACACAATAATAATGGGAGGCTTTAGCACCCAACCATCAATATTAGATCAACGAGACAAAAACATAACAAGGATATCCAGGACTTGAACTCAGCTCTGCACCAAGGAGACCTAATAGACATCTACAGAGTCTCCACCCCAAATCAACAGAATATACATTCTCAGCACCACATCGCAATTATTCTAAACTTGACCACATAATTGGAAGTAAAACACTCCTCAGCAAATGTAAGAGAACAGAAATCACAACAAACTGTTTCTCAGACCACATTGCACTCAAATTAGAACTCAGGATTAAGAAACTCACTGAAAACCACTCAACTGCATGGAAACTGAACAACCTGCTCCTGAATGACTACTGGATAAATAACGAAGGCAGAAATAAAGATGTTCTTTGAAACCAATGAGAACAAAGACACAACATACCAGAATCTCTGGGACACATTTAAAGCAGTGTGTAGAGGGAAATTTATAGCACTAAATGCCCACAAGAGAAAGCAGGAGAGATCTAAAATCGACACCGTAACATCACTATTAAAAGAACTAGAGAAACAAGAGCAAACAAATTCAAAAGCTAGCAAAAGACAAGAAATAACTAAGATCAGAGCAGAACTGAAGGAGATAGAGACACAAAAAGCCCTTCAAAAAAAATCAATGGGGGGGTGTGCCCAAGATGGCTGAATAAGAACAGCTCCAGCCTCCAGCTCCCAGCGTGAGTGACACAGAAGATGGGTGATTTCTGCATTTTCAACTGAGGTACTGGGTTCATCTCACAGGGTCGTGTCGGACAGTCGGCGCTGGTCCATGGGTGCAGGCCAACCAGCAAGAGCTGAAGCCAGGCAAGGCATTGCCTCACCTGGAAGCGCAAGGGGGAAGGGAATTCCTTTTCCTAGCCAAGGAAAATTGAGACACACAACACCTGGAAAATCGGGTAACTCCCACCCTAATACCACGCTTTACCAAGGGTCTTAGCAAACAGTGCACCAGGAGATTATATCCCACACCTGGCCCAGAGGGTCCCAAGCCCACGGAGCCTCCCTCGTTGCTAGCACAGCAGTCTGAGATCTAACTGCAAGGGGGCAGTGAGGCTGGGGGAGGGGCGCCTGCCATTGCTGAGGCTTAAGTAGGTAAACAAAGCCTCCGGGAAGCTCGAATTGGGTGGAGCCCACCACAGCTCAGGGAGGCCGGCCTGCCTCTGTAGACTCCTCCTCTGGGGACAGGGCATAGCTAAACAAAAAGCAGCAGAAACCTCGGCAGAGGTAAATGCCCCTGTCTGACAGCTTTGAAGAGAGCAGTGAATCTCCCAGCACGGAGGTTGAGATCTGAAAACGGGCAGACTGCCTGCTCCAGTGGGTCCCTGACCCCTGAGTAGCCTAACTGGGAGGCATCCCCCACTAGGTGCAGACCAACACCTCCCACCTCACAAGGCAGGGTACACCCCTGAGATGAAGCTTCCAGAGCAAGAATCAGACAGGAACACTCGCTGTTCAGCAATATTCTGTCTTCTGCAGCCTCCGCTGCTGATACCCAGTCAAACAGGGTCTGGAGTGGACCTCAAGCAAATTCCAAAGACCTACAGCTGAGGGTCCTGACTGTTAGAAGGAAAACTAACACACAGTAAGGACCCCACACCAAAACCCCATCAGTACGTCACCATTGTCAAAGACCAAAGGCAGATAAAACCACAAAGATGGGGAAAAAGCAGTGCAGAAAAGCTGGAAATTCAAAAAATCAGAGCGCAACTCCCCCTCCAAAGGAACGCAGCTCATCACCAGCAACAGAACAAAGCTGGATGGAGAATGACTTTGACAAGTTGAGAGAAGAAAACTTCAGTCGATCAAACTTCTCAGAGCTAAAGGAGGAACTATGTAACCAGTGCAAAGAAACTAAAAACCTTGAAAAAAGAATTGTGAAGGGATAACTCGAATAATCAATGCAGAGAAGACGTTAAAAGAAGTGATAGAGATGAAAACCATAACACGAGAACTACGTGACAAATGCACAAGCTTCAGTAACCCACTCGATCAACTGGAAGAAAGAATACCAGCGACTGAAGATCAAATGAATGAAATGAAGCGAAAAGAGAAGTGTAGAGAAAAAAGACTAAAAGGAACAAAGCCTCCAAGAAATATGGGATTATGTGAAAAGACCAAATCTATGTCTGATTGGTGTGCCTGAAAGTGACGGGGAAAATGGAACCAAGTTGGAAAACTCTCTGCAGGATATCATCCAGGAGAACTTCCCCAACATAGTAAGGCAGGCCAACATTCAAATTCAGGAAATACAGAGAACAACACAAAGATAACTCCACTAGAAGAGCAACTCCAAGACACATAATTGTCAGATTCACCAAAGTTGAAATGAAGGAAAAAATGTTAAGGGCAGCCAGAGAGAAGGGTCGAGTTACACACAAAGGGAAGCCCATCAGACTAATAACAGATCTCTCGGCAGAGACTCCAAGCCAGAAGAGTGTGGGGGCCAATATTCAACATTCTTAAAGAAAAGAATTTTCAACCCAGAATTTCATATCCAGCAAAACTAAGTATCATAAGTGAAGGAGAAACAAAAACAGACAAGCAAATGCTTAGAGATTTTGTCACCACCAGGCCTGCCCTACAAGAGATCCTGAAGGAAGCACTAAACATGGAAAGGAATAACAAGTAGGAGTCACTACAAAAACATGTCAAAATGTAAAGTCCATCGATGCCAGGAAGAAACTGCATCAACTAGTGAGCAAAATAACCAGCTAATATCATAATGACAGGATCAAGTTCACACATAACAATATTAACCTTAAATGTAAATGGACTAAATGGTCCAATTAAAAGACACAGACTGGCAAATTGGATAAAGAGTCAAGATCCATCAGTTTGCTGTATTCGGGAGACCCATCTTACATTCAGAGACACACATAGGCTCAAAATAAAGGGATGGAGGAACATCTACCAAGCAAATGGAAAACAAAAAAAAGCAGAGGTTGCAATCCTAGTCTCTGACAAAACAGATTTTAAACCATCAAAGATCAATAGGCCATTACATAATGGTAAAGGAATCAATTCAACAGGAAGGGCTAACTATCCTAAATATATATGCACCCAATACAGGAGCACCCAGATTCATAAACCAAGTCCTTAGAGACTTACAAAGAGACTTAGACTCCCATACAATAATAATGGGAGACTTTAACACCCACTGTCAACATTAGACAGATCAACAAGACAAAAAGTTAACAAGGATATCCAGGAATTGACCTCAACTCTGCACCAAGCGGACCTAATAGACATCTACAGAACTCTCCACCCCAAATCAACAGAATATACATTCTTCTCAGCACCACATCACACTTACTCCAAAATTGACCACATAGTTGGAAGTAAAGCACTCCTCAGCAAGTGTAAAAGAACAGAAATTATAACAAACTGTCTCTCAGACACAGTGCAAACAAACTAGAACTCAGGACTAAGAAACTCAATCAAAACCGCTTAACTACATGGAAACTGAACAACCTACTCTTTTTAGATTCTTTCTAAAATTTAAAGAAAAAAAAATCAGTGAATCCAGGAGCTGATTTTTTGAAAAGATCAATAAAATAGATTGCTAGCAAAACTAATAGAAGAATCAAATAGATGCATTAAAAATGATAAAGAGGATATCAACACCAATCCCACAGAAATATAAACTTATTTGGATTCACTCAGGATGGTGGCAGAAATAGTAAAGGGAAATATTAGGGAAAGTTATAGGGAATAGTCACAGGAGGCCAAAAGGTTACATAGCTTATAATAATTAAACAGCCTGACGGCAGCCGGTTCCTGCCTTGGAGCATTAGGTCACAGGGTAAATACTAAAACAATAGAGACTTCCCCAGTTAAATCTGTTTACACTACCTCCATTAACTAACTTTTGAGTTTGATGGCTCTCTTGGGGGAAGGTTGACCAGGGATACTGCCCCCTAATGGTATTTACTTTAGACCATGGTCCCTAAGCTTTAATTATTCGTAGAACTACTCTCTTAACCATGTTAATTATCCTCAAGTGTGTTTACTCAAAGCTTTGTCGTTAATTGTAGTCTAAATAAATGCATGAAGTGCGAGCTTTTCAGGGCTAGCCACAGTGACAAGCCACAGTGACAATACCTCACAAACTACCATCATGGAATAATATAAACACCACTACGCAAACAAACTAGAAAATCTAGAAGAAATGGTACATTCCTGGACATATACACCCTCCCAAGACTAAACCAGGAAGAAGTTGAATCCCTAAATAGACCAATCACAGGTTCTGAAATTGAGGCAATAATTACTAGCCTACCAAATAAAAGAAGTCCAGGACCAGAAGGATTCACTGCCAACTAGAGGTATAAAGAGGAGCAGGTACTTTTCCTTCTGAGATTATTCCAATCAATAGAAAAAGACAAAATCCTCCCTAACTCATTTTATGAGGCCAGCATCATCATGATACCAAAGCCTGACAGACACAACAAAAAATTTTAGGCCAATATCCCTGACGAACATCTATGTGAAAATCCTCAATAAATTATTGGCAAACCGAATCCAGCAGCACATCAAAAAGCTTATCCACCACGATCAAGTCAGCTTCATCCCTGGGATGCAAGATTGGTTAAACATGCACAAATCAATAAACGTAATCCAACACATAAACAGATGTAACAACAAAAATCACATGATTACCTCAATAGATGCAGAAAATGCCTTTGACAAAATTAAACAGCCTTTTATTGCTAAAAACTCCCAATAAACTAGGTATCGATGGAATGTATCTCAAAATACTAAGAGCTATTTATGAAGAACCCAGCCAATATCATATTGAATGGGCAAAAACTGGAAGCATTTCCTTTGAAAACTGGCACAAAGGCTGGGCGTGGTGGCTCAAGCCTGTATTCCCAGCACTATGGGAGGCCGAGACGGGCGGGTCATGAGGTCAGGACATTGAGACCATCCTGGCTAACATGGTGAAACCCCATCTCTACTAAAAAATACAAAACCTAGCCGGGCGTAGTGGCAGGCACCTATAGCCCCAGCTACTAGGGAGGCTGAGGCTGGAGATTCCTCAAGGATCTAGAACCACAAATACCATTTGACCCAGCAATTCCATTACTGGGTATATACCCAAAGGATTATAATTCATTCTACTATAACTGAAGGAATTACCCTACTTCCAGGTCCCTAGTGCACATCCATCCTAAGTGGTCTTAGGTAATCACTATGGGCCTAATCTCTTTGCCTGTAGTTGGGTTAGATATGGGCGTGTGTGTGATCTGGCCAATGACGTGTGGAGGGAAGTCTACTGGATGCCCTCTGCAAAGGTTTCTTCACTCTTAAAGAGACAAGTAAAGACAGCCCCCTTTTTAATATTGTACTTTGGCCTGTCAGAAAACGATCCCTGTTATCCTTCGGTCATTTTGTAACCAGGAGGAGAAAGCCAACATGTCAATGACAGCCATACTCAGTGGCTAAAGCCATACTCAGAGTCATACTCAGGGATATTTGATAATGTTGTTGTGCATTTGAATTAACCTGCTCTGGACTTCTTGTTCATAGCATAATAAATGATCCTTCCTTAAAATATTTTTAAAAAATTGAGCGACAACCATAAGAAGGAAAAAAATAATGGCATTTGCGGTAAAAACTGGATGGAATTGGAGACCATTATTCTGAGTGAAGTGACTAAGGAATGCAAAATCAAACATACTATGTTCTCACTCATAAGTGGGAGCTAAGCTATGAGGATGCAAAGGCATAAGAATAATACAATGCACTTTGGGGACTTGGGAGAAAAGGTGAGAGGGGGTGAGGGATAAAAGACTACACATTGGATACAATGTACACTGCTTGGGTGACGGTTGCACCAAAATATCAGAAATTCCACTAAAAAATGTATTCATGTAACCAAATATCACCTGTTCCCCAAAAACCTGTTAAGATAATTTTTAATTAAAAAGAAAACAGCACATCATATATTATTTGTGTGTCATATCTTGTTTTTAACATTTAGGCTGTATATTTATATTTTCCTGGAAGCTGTAACTTGGCCCCAAAATGTTACATTATGGGCTTGTATAAAACATGTTTTTAAAAAGTAATCAACCTCAAAATATGTTAAATTAAGTGAAGGAAAACCAGCACATCATCTAGATTTTTCACACAAACCTAGCATTTACCTTTTAGGGCTAGATATCTGCATTTTTCCTTGTAGGCCTGCTATGTTCAAATTTGTATTTTTTAAATTTCACAAGATGTGTCTTTGAAAACTGCTCTTAGGTAATACACGTTGAGTTCAGTGAAAGAAAACAGCACATCATACCTAATTTCTGTGCTGCATCTTGCTTTTAGCATAGCAAGCTGTTTATGCACATCTTTCTGAAAGTGCCAACTTGGTTTCAAAGGGTTTTTTTCTTTGCTTGTACAAATAGTGATCAATGTCTAAACATGTTAAATTAAGTAAAGGAAAGCAGCACATCATTTAGGGTTTTGGCACACAGCTTGCGTTCACCTTTTAGGGCTAGGTATTCACATTTTTCTTTGTTGGCCTACTAAGCTCAAATTGTGTTTTCTGAGGTTTGACAAGATGTGTCTTTGAAAAACTGCTCTTAGTTAAAACATGTTGAATTCAGTGGGGAAAAAAAAGCGCATCATCTATATTCAGTGTGCCATAACTTACATTTAGTATTTAGGGCTTTACATGAATATTTTCCCAGAAGATCTAACTGGCCTCTGAAATGTTATTTTCTGAGCTTGTAAGAAATGTGTTTCTGAACAATGATCAATGTCAAAATGTTAAATGAAGAAAAACCACATCATCTAAGTTTTGGCACGAAGTTTGCATTTACCTTTCAGGGCTAGATATTTTCATTTTCTGTGTGGGCCTACTGTGCTCAGAATTGTGTTTTCTGAAATTTGACAAGATGTGTCTTTGAAAACTGTTCTTTGTTAATACATGTTTAATTCAATGATAGAAAACAGCTCATCATACATTATTTGTGTGTCATCTTTTGCTTTTAGCATATAGGGCTGTTTATGCATGTCTTCCTGGAAACACTAACTGGGCTCCAAAATGTTTTTTGCTGAGCTCGTACAAAACATATTATAAACAGTGATAATTATAAAAAACCTGTTGAATTCAGTGATGGAAAACAGCATGACATCTAGGTTTTTGGCCCAAAGCATGCATTTAACATTCAATGCTAGATTTTTGCATTTTCTATGTGGCCTACTATGCTCATAATTGTGATTTTAGAAATTAGAGAATATGTGCCTTTGAAAGCTGCTCTTAGTTAATACATATTGAATTCACTGAAAGAAAAAAGAACAACACATATTATTTGTGTGCCACATCTGGATTTTCACATTTAGGGCTGTGTATGTGTATCTTCCTGAAAGCACTAACTGGGCTCCAAAGTTTTCACTGAGCTTGTACAAACGGGTTTTTGAAAAGTGATTAATGTCAAAACATTTTGAATTATAAGGAAGAAAACAGCACATTATCTAGGTTTTTGGCACAAAGTTTCTGTTTATCTTTTAGAGCTAGTCATTTTTATTTTTCATGTGGGCCTTTTGGACTCAGAATTGTGTTTTTTGAGATTTGACAAGCTGTGTCTTTGAAAACTGCTTTTAGTTAATGCATGTTGATTTCAGTAAAAGAAAAAAGAACATCATATATTATTTGTGTGCCATATCTTACTTGCAGCATATAGTGCTGTTTATGCATATCTTCTTGGAAGCACTAACTTGGCTTTGAAAAGTTTTTTTCTGAGCTTGTACAAAACGTGTTTTTAAACAGTGATCATTGTCAAAAAAGGTTAAATTAAGTGAAGGAAAACAGTACATCATCTAGATTTTGCCACACAGCCTGCATTTACCTTTTAGTGCTAGATATTGACATTTTCTGTGTTTGCCTACTGAGATCAAAATTGTGATTTTTGAGATTTGATGTGTGTCTTTGAAAACTGTTATAAGTCAAAACATTTTGAATTTAGTGAAAGAAAAAGGTACATCATAAACTTTATGTGCCATGTTCTGCTTTTAGCATTCAGGGCTTTATATGCATATTCCTGGTAGTGCTAACTAGACTCCAGATGCTTTTTTTAAGATGGAGTCTCATTCTTGTTGCCCAGGCTGGAGTGCAGTGGTGCAGTCTTAGCTAACTGCCACCTCCACCTCCTGGGTTCAAGCAGTTCTCCTGCCTCAGCCTCCCAAGTAGCTGGGATTACAGGCACCTGAAACCACACCCAGCTAATTCTTATACTTTCAGTAGAGATGGAATTTTGCCATGTTGGCCAGGCTGGTCTTGAACTCCTGACCTCAGGTGATCTGCTCATCTCGGCCTCCCAAAGTGCTGGATAGCAGGCATGAGCCACTGTACCCAGGCTCCAAATGCTTTTTATAGAGCTTGTACAAAAAGTGGTTTTTGAAAAGTGATTAATTTCAAAACATGTTTAGTTCAGTGAAAGAAAACAGCACATCACACATTCCAAGATGGCCGAATAGGAACAGCTCCAGTCTACAGCTCCCAGCGTGAGTGATGCAGAAGATGGGTGATTTCTGCATTTCCAACTGAGGTACCAGGTTGATCTCATTGGGACTTATTGGACAGTGGATGCAGCCCACGGAGTGGGAGCCGAAGCAGGGCGGGGCATTGCCTCACCCGGGAAGCACAAGGGGTCAGGGAATTCCCTTTCCTAGCCAAGGGAAGCCATGACAGATGGTACCTGGAAACTCGGGACATTCCTGCCCTAATACGATACTTTTCCAATGGTCTTAGCAGACAGCACACCAGGAGATTATATCCCGCACCTGTATCAGTGGTTCCCACACCCACAAAGCCTTGCTCACTGCTAGCACAGCAGTCCAACATCAGACTACAAGGTGGCAGCGAGGTTGCAGAAGGGCCATCCACCATTGCTGAGGCTTGAGTAGGTAAACAAAGTGACTGGTAAGCTGGAACTGGGTGGAGCCCACCACAGCTCAACTAGGCCTGCCTGCCTCTGTAGACTCCCCCTCTGGGGGCAGGGCATAGCTGAAGAAAAGGCAGCAGAAACTTCTGTAGACTTAAACCTACCTGTCTGACAGTTCTGAAGAGAGCAGTGGTTCTCCCAAGCACAGAGTTTGAGATCTGAGAGACTGCCTCCTCAAGTGGGTCCCTGAACCCCAAGTAGCCTAACTGGGAGACACCTCCCAGTAGGGGCTGACTGACACCTCATACAGCTGCGTGCCCCTATGAGACAAAGCTTCCAGAGGAAGCATCAGGCAGCCACATTTGCTGTTCTGCAATATTTGCTGTTCTGCAGCCTCTGCTGGTGATACCTAGGCAAACAGGGTCTGGAGTGGACCTCCAGCAAACTCAAAAAGACCTGCACCTGAGGGTCCTGACTGTTAGGAGAAACACTAAAAAACAGAAAGGAATAGCATCAGCATCGACAAAAAAGACATCCACACAAAAACCCCATCTACAGATCACCATCATCAAAGACCAAAGGTAGATAAAACCACAAAGATGGGGAGAAACAAGAGCAGAAAAGCTGAAAATTCTAAAAATCAGAGTGCCTCTTCTCCTCCAAAGGATCGTAGCTCCTCACCAGCAATGGAACAAAGCTGGTTAGAGAATGACTTTGATGAGTTGACAGAAGTAGGCTTCAGAAGATCTGTGATAAAAAAAACTGCTCCGACCTAAAGGAGGATGTTCAAATCTATCACAAAGAAGCTAAAAACCTTCAAAAAAAGATTAGATGAATGGCTAACCAGAATAAACAGCGTAGAGAAGACCTTAAATGACATGATGCAGCTGAAACCCATGGCACGAGACTGCTGATGCATGCACAAGCTTCAGTAGCCGATTCGATCAAGTGGAAGAAAGGGTATCAGTGATTGAAGATCAAACAAATGAAATGAAGTGAGAAGAGAAATTTACAGAAAAAGAGAGTAAAAAGAAGTGAACAAAGTCTCCAAGAAATATGGGACTATGTGAAAAGACCACATCTATGTTTGATTGGTGTATCTGAAAGTGATGGGGAGAACAGAACCACATTGGAAAACACTTTGCAGGATATTATCCAGGAGAACTTCCCCAACCTAGCAAGGCAAGCCAACATTCAAATTCAGGAAATACAGAGAACAACGCAAAAATACTCCTTGAGAAGAGCAACCGCAAGACACATAATTGTCAGATTCACCATAGTTGAAATGAAGGAAAAAATGTTAAGGGCAGCCAGAGAGAAAGATTGGGTTACCCACAAAGGGAAGTCCATAAGACTAACAGCAGATCTCTCAGCAGAAACTCTCCAAGCCAGAAGAGAGTGGGGGCCAATATTCAACATTCTTAAAGAAAAGAATTTTCAACCCAGAATTTCATATCCAGCCAAACTAAGCTTCATAAGTGAAGGAGAAATAAAATTCTTTACAGACAAGCAAATGCTTAGAGATTTTGTCACCACCAGGCCTGCCTTACAAGAGATCCTGAAGGAAGTACTAAACATGGAAAGGAACAACCAGTACCAGCCATTGCAAAAACATGCCAAATTGTAAAGACCATCGGTGCTAGGAAGAAACTGCATCAACTAATAAGCAAAACAATCAGCTAATATCATAATGACAGGATCCAGTACACACATAACAATATTAACCTTAAATGTAAATGGGCTAAATGCCCCAATTAAAAAACACAGGCTGGCAAACTGGATAAAAAGTCAAGACCCGTCACTGTGCTGTATTCAGGAAACCCATGTCACATGCAGACACACATAGGCTCAAAATAAAGGGATGGAGGAAGATCTACCAAGCAAATGGAAAACAAAAAAAGGCAGGGGATGCAATCCTAGTCTCTGATAAAACAGACTTTAAACCAGCAAAGATCAAAAGAGACAAGTCCGTTACATAATGGTAAAGGGATCAATTCAACTGAAAGAGCTATATATCTTAAATATATATGCACTCAATACAGGAGCACCCAGATTCATAAAGCAAGTCCTCAGAGACCTCCAAAGAGACTGAGATTCCCACACAATAATAATGGGAGACTTTAACACCCCACTGTCAACATTAGACAGATCAATGAGACAGAAAGTTAACAAGGATATCCAGGACTTGAACTCAGCTCTGCATCAAGTAGACCTAATAGTCATCTACAGAACTCTCCACCCCACATCAACAGAATATACATTCTTCTCAGCACCACATCGCACTTACTCTAAAATTGACCACAAAGTTGGAAGTAAAACACTCCTTAGCAAGTGTTAAAGAACAGAAATGGTAACAAACTGTCTCTCAGACCACAGGGTAATCAAACTAGAACTCAGGATTAAGAAACTCACTGAAAACCACTCAACTGCATGGAAACTGAACAACCTGCTCCTGAATGACTACTGGGTACATAATGAAATGAAGTCAGAAATAAAGATGTTCTTTGAAACCAATGAGAACAAAGACGCAACATACCAGAATCTCTGGGACACATTTAAAGCAGTGTGTAGAGGGAAATTTATAGCACTAAATGCCCACAAGAGAAAGAAGGAAAGATCTAAAATTGACACCCTAACATCACAATAAAAAGAACTAGAGAAGCAAGAGCAAACAAATTCAAAACCTTGCAGAAGACAAGAAATAACTAAGATCAGAACAGAACTGAATGAGATAGAGACACAAAAAAAATCTTCAAAAAATCGATGAATCTAGGAGTTGTTCTTTTTTAAAGATCAACAAAATTGATAGACCACTAGCAAGACTAATGAAGAAAAGAGAGAAGAATCAAACAGATGCAATAAAAAATAATAAAGCGGATATCAAAACCAATCCCATGGAAATACAAACTACCATCAGAGAATACTATAAACACTTATGCAAATAAACTAGAAAATCTAGAAGAAATGGATAAATTCCTGGAGACATACACCCTACCGAGAATAAACCAGGAACAAGTTGCATCCCTGAACAGACCAATAACAGACTCTGAAATTGAGGCAATAATTAATAGCCTACCAACCAAAAAAAGTCCAGGACCAGACGGATTCACAGTCAAATTATACCAGAGACACAAAGAGGAGCTGCTACCATTCCTTCTGAAACTATTCCAATCAATAGAAAAAGAGGGAATCCTCCCTAACTCATTTTATGAGGCCAGCATCATCCTGATACCAAAGCCTGACAGAGACACAACAAAAAAAGAGAATTTTAGACCAATATCCCTGATGAACATCGATGCAAAACTCCTCAATAAAATACTGGCAAACCGAATCCAGCAGCACATCAAAAAGTTTATCCACCCGTATCAAGTGGGCTTCATTCCTGGGATGCAAGGCTGGTTCAACATACGCAAATCAATAAACGTAATCCAGCATATAAACAGAACCAAAGTCAAAAACCACATGATTATCTCCATAGATGCAGAAAAGACTTTTGACAAAACTCAACAGCCCTTCATTGCCAAAAACTCTCAATAAATTCGGTATTGATGAGATGTATCTCAAAATAATAAGAGCTATTTATGACAAACCCACAGCCTATATACTTAACGGGCAAAAATTGGAAGCATTCCCTTTGAAAACTGGCACAAGACACGGATGCCCTCTCTCTCCACTTCTATTCAACATAGTGTTCAAAGTTCTGGTCTGGGCGTTTGGGAAAGAGAAAGAAATAAAGGGTATTCAATAAGAAAAGAGGAAGTCAAATTGTCCCTGTTTGCAGGTGACATGATTGTATATTAAGAAAACCCCATCATCTCAGCCCAAAATCTGCTTAAGCTGATAACTTCAGCAAAATCTCAGGATACAAAATCAATGTGCAAAAATCACAAGCATTCTTATACACCAATAACAAACAGCCAAATCATGAGTGAACTCCCATTCACAATTGCTTCAAAGAGAATAAAAGATCTAGGAATCCAACTCACAAGGGATGTGAAGGACCTCTTCAAGAAGAACTACAAACCACTGCTCAAGGAAATAAAAGAGGACACAAACAAATGGAAGAAAATTCCATGCTCATGGATAGGAAGAATCAATATTGGGAAAATGGCCATACTACCCAAAGTAATTTATAGATTCAATGCCATCCCCATCAAGCTACCAGTGACTTTCTTCACAGAATTGGAGAAAACTACTTTAAATTTCACATGGAAGCAAAAAAGAACCTGCATTGCCAAGACAATCCTAAGCCAAAAGAACAAAGCTGGAGGCATCACGCTATCTGATTTCAAACTATACTACAAGGCTACAATAACCAAAACAGCATGGTACTGGTACCAAAACAGAGATCTAAGACCAATGGAACAGAACAGAGCCCTCAGAAATAATACCACACATCTACAACCACCTGATCTTTGACCTGACAAAAACAAGAAATGGGAAAAGGATTCCCTATATAATAAACTGTTCTGGGAAAACTGGCTAACCATATGTAGTAAGCTGAAACTGGATCCCTTCCTTACACCTTTTACAAAAATTAATTCAAGATGGAATAAAGGCTTAAATGTTAAACCTAAAACCATAAAAACCCTAGAAGAAAACCTAGGTGATACCATTCAGGACATAGGCATGGGCAAGGACTTCATGTCTAAAACACCAAAAGCGATGGCAACAAAAGCCAAAATTGACAGATGGGATCTAATTAAACTAAAGTGCTTCTGCACAGCAAAAGAACATACCATCAGAGTAAACAGCCAACCTACAGAATGGGAGATAAATTTTTAGAGTCTACTCATCTGACAAAGGGCTAATATCCAGAATCAACAAAGAACTCAAACAAACTTACATGAGCAAAGCAAGCAACCCCATCAAAAAGTGGGCAAAGGATATGAACAGACACTTCTCAAAAGAAGACATTTATGCAGCCAACAGACACATGAAAAAATGCTTATCATCACTGGCCTTCAGAGAAATGCAAATCAAAACCACAATGAGATACCATCTCACACCAGTTAGAATGGTGATCATTAAAAAGTCAGGAAACAACAGGTGCTGGAGAGGATGTGGAGAAATAGGAACACTTTTACACTGTTGGTGGGACTGTAAACTAGTTTGACCATTGTGGAAGACAGTGTGGCGATTCCTCAAGGATCTAGAAGTAGAAATACCATTTGACCCAGGCATCCCATTACTGGATATATACCCAGAGGATTATAAATCATGCTGCTATAAAGACACATGCACATGTATGTTTATTGCAGCACTATTCACAATAGCAAAGACTTGGAACCAACCCAAATGTCCATCAATGATAGACTGGATTAAGAAAATGTGGCACATATACACCATGGAATACTATGCAGCCATAAAAAAGGATGAGTTCATGTCCTTTGTCAGGACATGGCTGAAGCTGGAAACCATCATTCTCAGCACTTAGACTCCCATAAAATAATAATGGGAGACTTTAACACTCCACTGTCAACATTAGACAGATCAACGAGACAAAAAGTTAACAAGGATATCCAGGAATTGACCTCAACTCTGCACCAAGTGGGCCTAATAGACATCTACAGAACTCTCCACCCCAAATCAACAGAATATACATTCTTCTCAGCACCCCGTCACACTTATTCCAAAATTGACCACATAGTTGGAAGTAAAGCACGCCTCAGCACATGTAAAAGAACAGAAATTATAACAAACTGTCTCTCAGACACAGTGCAATGAAACTACAACTCAGGACTAAGAAACTCAATCAAAACCACTCAACTACATGGAAACTGAACAACCTGCTCCTGCTTGAATACTGGGTACATAAAGAAATGAAGGCAGAAATAAAGATGTTCTTTGAAACCAATGAGAACAAAAATGCAACAAACCAGAATACCTGGGACACATTTAAAGCAGTGTGTAGAGGAAAATTTTTAGCACTAAATGCCCACAAGAGAAAGCAGGAAAGATCTAAAATTGACACCGTAATATCACAATTAAAAGAACTAGAGAAGCAAGAGCAAACACATTCAAAAGCTAGCAGAAGGCAAGAAATAACTAAGATCAGAGCAGAACTGAAGGAGATAGAGAAACAAAAAAACCTCCAAAAAATCAATGAATCCAGGAGCTGGTTTTTTGAAAAGATCAACAAAATTGATAGACTGCTAGCAAGACTAGTAAAGAAGAAAAGAGAGAAGAATCAAATAGACCCAATAAAAAATGATAAAGGAGATATCACCACCGACCCCACAGAAATACAATCTACTGTCAGAGAATACTATAAACACCTCTACGCAAATAAACTAGAAAACCTAGAAGAAATGGGTAATTTCCTGGACGCTTACACTCTCCCAAGACTAAACCAGGAAGAAGTTGAATCCCTGGATAAACCAATAGCAGGCTCTGAAACTGAGGCAATAATTAATAGCCTACCAACCAAAAAAAGTCCAGGACCAGATGGATTCACAGCCGAATTCTACCAGAGGTACAAGGAGGAGCTGGTACCATTCCTTCTGAAACTATTCCAATCAATAGAAAAAGAGGGAATCCTCCCTAACTCATTTTACAAGGCCAACATCATCCTGATACCAAAGCCTGACAGAGATACAAAAAGAAAAAGAGAGTTTTAGACCAATATCCTTGATGAACATCGATGCAAAACTCCTCAATAAAATACCGGCAAACTGAATCCAGCAGCACATCAGAAAGCTTATCCACCATGATCAAGTGGGCTTCATCCCTGGGATGCAAGGCTGGTTCAACATACACAAATCAATAAAGGTAATCCAACATATAAACAGAACCAAAGACAAAAAACCCATGATTATCTCAATAGATGCAGAAAAGGCCTTTGACAAAATTCAACAGCCCTTCATGCTAAAAACTCTCAATAAATTCGGTATTGATGGAACATATCTCAAAATAATAAGAGCTATTACGACAAACCCACAACCAATATCATACTGAATGGGCAGAAACTGGAAGTCTTCCCTTTGAAAACTGGCACAAGACAGGGATGCCCTCTCTCATCTCTCCTATTCAACGTAGTGTTGGAAGTTCTGGCTAGGGCAATCAGGCAAGAGAAAGAAATCAAGGGTATTCAGTTAGGAAAAGAAGAAGTCAAATTGTCCCTGTTTGCAGATGACATGATTGTATATTTAGAAAACCCCATCATCTCAGCCCAAAATCTCCTTAAGCTGATAAGCAACTTCAGCAAAGCCTCAGGATACAAAATCAATGTGCAAAAATCACAAGCATTCTTATACACTAGTAACAGACAAACACAGAGCCAAATCATGAATGAACTCCCATTCACAATAGCTTCAAAGAGAATAAAATATGTAGGAATCCAACTTACAAGGGATGTAAAGGACCTCTTCTAGGAGAACTACAAACCACTGCTCAGTGAAATAAAAGAGGACATAAACAAATGGAAGAACATACCATGCTCATGGATAGGAAGAATCAATATCGTGAAAATGGCCATACTGCCCAAGGTAATTTATAGATTCAATGCCATCCCCATTAAGCTACCAATGACTTTCTTCACAGAATTGGAAAAGACTGCTTTAAAGTTCATATGGAACCAAAAAAGACCCTGCATTGCCAAGACAATCCTAAGCCAAAAGAACAAAGCTGGAGGCATCATGATACCTGACTTCAAACTATACTACAAGGCTACTGTAACTAAAACAGCATGGTAATGGCACTAAAACAGATATAGACCAATGGAACAGAACAGAGCCCTCAGAAATTATGCCACACATATACGGCCATCTGATCTTTGACAAACCTGACAAAAACAAAAAATGGGGAAAGGATTCCCTATTTAATAAATGGTGCTGGGAAAATTGGCTAGCCATAATTAGAAAGCTGAAACTGGATCCTTTCCTTACTCCTTATATGAAAATTAATTCAAGATGGATTAGAGACTTAAATGTTAGACCTAAAACCATAAAAACCCTAGAGGAAAACCTAGGTAATACCATTCAGGACATAGGCATGGGCAAGGACTTCATGTCTAAAACACCAAAAGCAATGGCAACAAAAGCCAAAACTGACAGATGGGATCTAATTAAACTAAAGAACTTCCACACAGCAAAAGAAACTACCATCAGAGTGAACAGGCAACCTACAGAATGGGAGAAAATTTTTGCAATCTACTCATCTGACAAAGGGCTAATATCCAAAACCTATAAAGAACTCAGTCAAATTTAGAAGAAAAAAAAACCCCATCAAAAAGTGGGCAAAGGGTATGAACAGACACTTCTAAAAAGTAGACATTCATACAGCCAACAGACACATGAAAAATTGCTCATCATCACTTGCCATCAGAGAAGTGCAAATCAAAACCACAATGAGATACCATCTCACACCAGTTAGAATGACAATCATTAAAAAATCAGGAAACAACAGGTGCCAGAGAGGATGTGGAGAAATACGAACACTTTTACACTGTTGGTGGGACTGTAAACTAGTTCAACCATTGTGGAAAACAGTATGGTGATTCCTCAAGGATCTAGAACTAGAAATACCATTTGACCCAGCCATCCCATTACTGGGGATATACCCAAAGGATTATAAGTCATGATGCTATAAAGACACATGCACACGTATGTTTACTGTGGCACTATTCACAATAACAAAGACTTGGAATCAACCCGAATGTCCATCAGTGTCAGACTGGATTTAGAAAATGTGGCACATATACACCATGGCATACTATGCAGCACAGGAAGGGGAACATCACACACTGGGTCCTATTGTGGGGAGCAGGGGAAGGGATAGCATTAGGAGATATACCTAATGTAAATGACGAGTTAATGGGTGCAGCACACCAACATAGCACATGTATACATATGTAACAAACCAGCATGTTGTGCACATGTACCCTAGAACTTTAATAAAAAAAAAAAGAAAAAGTGGCATATATACACCATGGAATACTATGCAGCCATAAAAAAGAATGAGTTCATGTCCTTTGCAGGGACATGGATGAAGCTGGACATGCCTCAGCCTCCCGAATAGCTGAGATTACAGGCGCCTGCCACCATGCCTGGCTAATTATCACAAGATAATCACAAGCCCAGCTAATTATCAGCAAACTATCACAAGATCAGAAAACCAAACACCACATGTTCTCACTCAAAGTGGAAGCTGAACAATGAGAATACATGGACACAAGGAGGGGAACATCACACACCAGGGCCTGTCACGGGTGGGGGGCTAGGGGAGGGATTACATTAGGAGAAATACCTAATGTAGGTGATGGATTGATGGGTGCAGCAAACCACCAGGGCACGTGTATACCTATGTAACAAACTGGTGGATTTACATGGAAATGTTTTATTTCTGTCAATCCTGCTACATTTTTTAGTATTCTTCTGTAGAGATTTCCCTTTCCCCTTTAATTACCTATTTTTAATCAACATTAATTAGAATCAGCATAGGATTCTTTTTTGAATCACTTCTCTCATTTTATAGTGCATACTTAACAGCACTCTGCCATACTCTTGATCACATTTTCTCTCTCCCTCTCATATTCTGTCATAAATAAAATAGGTGATTCATTGAGCTAGGTCATGTGAAATCAGGAAGCAACAAAACTAGTGGAGTGTTGAGATGAAAAGCCATGTCATCTGTAGAGCTATGAGATGGCCCATGGGAAATCTAAGACTTGAGTTGAGCCCTCTGGGATAAGAAGAATTAAGAAGGATAGGAGCAAAGAAAGGGTATTCCAATCATGGGGTGAGGAATGACCATTTTGAAATAGAAAAGAGAGTTGTGAGAGAGAAAGATGAAAAGGAGGCAGCATCTTCAATGTCAGAAGGTGGAGTGTGGTGTTTTCCTGAAGAGAGGGCACAGGTGTTAGTGCAATGAAGAAATGTAGAGAAAAAAAAGTCAGTGCTTATCGAACTAAGCAAGTAATTATATGGAAGATCAGTGGCAGGAGGATTCAAAACTGGTGGAAGGATAGAATCCAGAAGGAAACACAGGGCTTGAACTCATTGTTTGTGATGGAGATGGAAGGAAATGCAGGAAAATTCAAAGGACAAGGTGGTTAAATATGGAATGAAGGAAAGAGAGGACATTCAAAATGACATCCAAGTAATGACAGAGAGGGAAGTAAGAGGGGAAAGATGAGAGCAGAGATGCAGCTAGTCCTGATGTCAGAGACACTGTCCTGTTCACATCTATATTTCCAGCTCCCTTGCAAAGTTGTGTAAAGCAGTGTCCACCTGTTTTTCAGCTGGATCCATCTAGTCTAGAAAAGGTTAGGCCAGGGCTTTCAAATTTTAATGTGCAAAGGAATCACTTGGGAAACTTGTTAAAATTCAGATTCTGATTCTGTAGGTTTGGAACAGGGTGTGAGATTCTGCACCCTTGATAGTGTTGCTGCTGTTGTTCTGTGGCCCATACTTTGCATAGCAAGAGGTTAGGGCATTTCTATGCAGACAAGCCAAGCCCAAAGCCCATGGTTGTGAAAAAAGAAACCAAAACAATCAGTTCCTTTCTCATCCCTAGGGATCATCTTCGTGCCCAGACCACCCAGTTGAAGGTCAAGGACATTCTCTACTGACTACAAATGTCTAAAGCCAAGGGCATTGTGACCATAGATACCCTTGACCCAGAGGTGAACTCCATGGCTTCTGAGCTCCCCACTCTGAAAACTAGGCTCCTGGTGTCACAGCCATGAAGGATGGCTGGACTTCTGATCATTGGTTAAGCGGGTTTCTGGTCTGATGAATATGGTCTCTGAGTACATGTAGAAAATGACCATTTAATCCGAAGTGGTGGGAAACAAGCACCCAGTGGTAGGAAGCTCACCAGGTCGGCTGTAAGAAACCTCACCTGTGTTACTGATTTGCTCTATGACCCTGGCTTACTCCCTTCCTCTCTCTTGATCTCAGTTGCTTTATCTGTAAAATTTCAAGTTTTTTAGCACGTCAGACTTCTATGTTCCTCTCATTAGAATATACTCACCCCTGGGACTGTGCAAAGGAGATTTGTAAAGTCAGGGGTTATTGTGTTGCACATATATATATGTGTGGTTGTGTATGTATATATGTGTATGTATATGTGTATGTATGTGTGTATATGTGTATGTATATATATGTGTGTGTGTATATACACGTGCATGTGTATGTGTGTGTATATATATACATATATACACACATATATATACATATATACACATATATACATATATACACACACATATATATGCACATATATATGTATGTATTTCATTCTCACTCTTTCTCTCTTTCTCTTCCCCACCCCTCATCACCAAGGTCACAGAGTTTAATTTAAAAAAACAAGCTTAGCAGTCTGGTTAAAAGCACGGACTAGGGTGCAGACTGCATTTGAATCCTGGCTATGCCACTTGCTAGCTGTATATTACCAAGCAAATTACCTAACCTCTCTGAGCCTCAGTTTTCTTATCTACAAAATGGACATGATTAGAGTAGTACTCGCCTCCTAGGGTTTCTCTGAGTATTAAATGAGTTCATATTCGTAAATCACTTAGAGCATTGCCTGAAACATAGCAAGTGCTATTTGTGTGTTCTATTAAATTATTTAAAGATTCATTATATTTTACCAGTTTCTCAAATGAAAAAATGCCAGTCCACATGTCCAAATCACCCATCAAGTCAGTTTGATGCCTAACACTGGAAGAGCCAGTTTTCCTCCAGTGTTGCAAACTCCCAGTTTCCTGTCCATGCATCATGTTGTTTCTTTTGCTTCCCTAGAAGATGAAAAACCAGCAGTCATAACCTTTTTCCTTTTGTCTTGAATCCCTTTGCGGATCAGCATCCCCAGAACACATCTGTATTAAGTCACAGACCTTGGACCCGGTGGTCATCTTCTTCATCGGTGGGACCACAGGCCTCCCCGGGATGGTGAAATACAGCCATGGGCTTACCTTACTATCCTCTTTCCCTTCATGGTAGGAAAGAGGGTACTGACATAGAGGCTGGATCCCAGATCTGGGCGAGGGGTGTGTGTGTGTGTGTGTTTGTGTGTGTGTGTGTGTGTGTGTGTGTGTGTGTCTTGGGAAAGGAGCTCTAAGTAGAAGTGACTCCATCCTCTTTCTCCCTTCTGCTGTCTTTGTTTCAGACCTCTCAGGGTCTGAGAGGTGAAGTCTGGGAATCCTAAATGTTTGCTAACAGAGGCCTCAGAGTGACAAAGGAGGCACATTTAAGTCCTATCTGAGCATCTTCATAGGAGATGTGGAGGAAATGTGGGTAGAGACATTCTGCAGGCCACACACATGACAAGCCATTGTGTTCCTGAAAGTGGTTCCACGGTTTGATGGAGAAAGACAGAATATTCTAGCAGAGTGACCTCAGATGACAGAGCCTCTTCTATCCCCTTTTATGGGCAAATCAGACTTAGAGTTTCCCAATTATTAACTGCTAGGGAAGAAAATATCTGGAACCAAGCTATGCCAAGCCATCACCCCTAACCTAGAAAAAACAATACATAGAGGGTGAAGCTCTAGCCTTGTGTTAATTATTTAATCACCTGTAAACCAAACCTCTCTCTCTGCACTTTCTCATCTCCAACTAGTAATATTCGGAATGGACCAAATTCTTTATATTTTCTAATTTATTAACGTATTAACCAGAACATGGAGCAGAGAAGTTTTCTTGTATTATCCAGAGGAGAGGTACTGGGTATTTGCACTAATGATAACAATTGAGTAGCAAAACTCATGGAGGAATGGAGGTGAGATAAGGGAGAGCTTTCTGTACAGGTAGAATAATATGTGCAAATGCACAAAGATATAAAAAGTAATATTCATAGAACTATAGAGATGGGAATATCTGGTGCTCAGAGTGTAAGGTGAAGGACCAATGGGAAGAGTTGGAAAAGTAAGCAAGGCTTAGACCATGCAGGGTCTTGCAGGCCTTGTTGTAGAGTTCGGACTTTATTAGGAAAACAATGGGGAGATACTAAAAGTTTTTTTTTTTTTTTTTTTTTTAAAACAAAGTCTTACTCTGTTGCCCACGGTGGAGTGCAGTGTCACGATCTCAGCTCACTGCAACCTCTGCCTCCTGGGTTCAAGTGATTCTCGTGCCTCAGCCTCCCAAATAGCTGGAACCACACCCAGCTAATTTTTGTATTTTTAGTAGAGACAGGGCTTCACTATGTTGGCCAGGCTGGTCTCAAACTTCTAACCTCAGGTGATCCACCCACCTCAGCCTCCAAAAGTACCGGGATTACAGGCATGAGCCACTGCGCCTGGCCAATACTGCAAGTTTTTCAGTGAGGGGGAGATCTGATCAGATTTGTATTTTGAAAAGGTCACCATGGCCGGGCGCGGTGGCTCAAGCCTGTAATCCCAGCACTTTGGGAGGCCGAGACGGGCGGATCACGAGGTCAGGAGATCGAGACCATCCTGGCTAACACGGTGAAACCCCGTCTCTACTAAAAAATACAAAAAAAAAACTAGCCGGGCGCGGTGGCGGGCGCCTGTAGTCCCAGCTACTCCGGAGGCTGAGGCAGGAGAATGGCGTGAACTTGGGAGGCGGAGCTTGCAGTGAGCTGAGATCCGGCCACTGCACTCCAGCCTGGGCGGCAGAGCGAGACTCCGTCTCAAAAAGAAAAAAAAAAAAAAAAAGAAAAGGTCACCATGGCTGCAGGATGGAGATTGAGTTGGAGAAAGTTAGAATTGAGTTAGGGAAGGCCAGCTAAAGGCTCTGAGACTAATCCAGGCACAAGCTGGTAGTGGCATGGACCACGTGCCAGAGATATGAAGGAAATTAACACAGTTGAGATTTTAGGAAATAGAGTGCACCAGATCTGCTGGATAGACATGGGAGATGGGAGGAGGTCAAGGTTGATGCCAAAGTTTGGGGCTTGGACAACTTCATGGATGGTGATGACATGTATGGATACAGAGAACACTAGAGGAGAATCAGTTCAAGAGAGGTAGTATGATTGAACCAGTTTCAGTTACATGTAATCGAAAAATATTTGGCAGTACACCTTTGAGGCCTGGGGTGGGTCCATAGCTAAAAACCAGAGTGCCTAGTCCATCATCACATCAGCCATGATCACACAGTTGAAGCCACTGCATTTTGGAGTTAGCAGGAAATTACTGAGCCTGAAGACATCTGATAGCATCTGGTGCCCGTCAACTCAGGCTGGATTCTGGCTGCCTTGGGGACCCTGTTTGAACCATGGACAAGAGGGTGTACAGTCTTCATCCATTATGTGCCGCAGCTTGACGCCAAGGTCATCGTACAGGTAAGAAGACTTACCCTTCCTCTATCAACAATATTCCAGGAAAAAAATCCATGTTTCCGGACCAAAAGCTGGACCCTGCTAAAAAACATCTTATTAAGCAAAGAAGCCCATGAGCCTAAGAATCCTGGGTCTAGGCTTCTCAAAGTGTGGGACAGTGAATGGGAGTCATTGTATCTCAGTCACATTAAAACGTGACCTTGCAGAAAATGCATATTACCACGCCATCCTTCAGACCTGTGGATCAGCCTTTGTAGACTTGGGACCCAGGAGGTGCATATTGAAAATTTAAAGCAAGCGCAACAAGCCCAACTTTCCAGGATCCTGGAGACTGACTGCAAGAACCAAGCAGCTGGGGGCTGTGTGTGTGTGTGTGTGTGTGTTCTTAATATGATGAAGTGTTTAAAAACAGACCCCTTGGAGGCCAGGCATGGTGGCTTAGGCCTGTAATCCCAGCACTTTGGGAGGCTGAGGCGGGCGGATCATGAGATCAGGAAATCGAGACCATCCTGGTTAACATGGCGAAACCCCGTCTCTATTAAAAACTATAAAAAATTAGCCGGGCGTGATGGCGGGCCCCAGTAGTCCCAGCTACTGGGGAGGCTGAGACAGGAGAATGGCGTGAACCCGGGAGGCAGAGCTTGCAGTGAGCCGAGATCGCGCCACTGCAACTCCAGCCTGGGCGACAGAGGGAGACTCCATTTCAAAAAAAAAAAAAAAAAAAAAGAAACAGACCCTTTGGAATATGACAGATCTAGCTTCTTATTCCACCTTTGAAATTAACTAGCAGGTTACATGCCACTCTGAGTCTCAGTTTCCCTATCTGTAATATAGGACTTCTTTACATTTTTTACACCTATTTTTAAAATAGGTGGCTCACGCCTGTAATCCTAGCACTTTGGGAGGCCGAGGCGGGTGGATCACGAGGTAAAGAGATTGAGACCATCCTGGCCACATGGTGAAACCCCATCTCTACTAAAAAAAATTAAAAATTTAAAAAAAAAATTTTTTAAATTACCTGGGAGTGGTGGTGCATGCCTGTAGTCCCAGCTACTCAGCAGGCTGAGGCAGGAGAATCGCTTGGACCAGGGAAGCAGAGGTTGTGATGAGCCAAGATCGCGCCACTGCACTCCAGCCTGGTGAGAGAGTGAGATTCCGTCTCAAAAAAATTTAATAATAATAATTACTACCTCATAAAATTTTTGGTAATATTAATGAGATGATAGAGGCAAAGTGTGTAAAGTGCTTACCCCTGAGGCCAGCACATAGAAAACACTCTATCAGTGTCAGCTGCTGTCGCTATTTTATGATGAGTAAATCACGACAATTCAAGTCACCTGCACAAACTCCTCTGTACATCCCTTCACCCAAAACTTTTCTTTATGTCTCCACTCACACTCTTGCTTTCCCTCTCAGAGGCAGACCTACCCTTCCACCTCTCAAAATCCACCCAGATCCTGTTCTATTTCCTGGCTGTGAATAAAGAGACTTTCTTTAATAATCTTTAATCTATTATGCATTTTATCCTGTATTTTAAATGTCTCACTTTTCGCTAAGTTCTGCTTCTTCAGTCCATAAACATATTCAGTGTCACTATCCTAAAATGCCTTCCTTTGAACCTGCTACACACTGGGTCAACCCATCTTTTCCACCTTAACACCAAACTTCACCAACGAACATTCTCCATTTGCTACAGCACCTCTGCTTCACCTAGCTTGTTCCTGAATACTGCAGTCCTCCAATGGTCTGCCGTTGCATTTCCTCTGCAATTTCCTTTACTTCCATTTTTCTCGGCAAGCACATCAATGCAGGTGACTGTCAAAACTGTACCTAGAATCTAGTCTTCTCTGTCCAAGCTGATTCTCCCAGGCTAGCAATACATTTCCAACCTGCTAATTGGTCAAGTCCATCTGATCATTCCTCCACCCCCTCAAACTGCCCTTCCCTTATCTCATTTCCTGCCTCTATATCAGTATCTCCTCTTGCCTCACCATCATTATATTCTGTACCACATTCTGCACTTGAGACTTAAAGCACCACAAGCAACACTGACTCCACTCTTCCCACCCTCATGCCTAATTCTCCCTCTACTATAGGGAGTGTCCCAAAAGGTCTTTTTGTATTTTAAGCTTGAGTAGTTTAAAATGATATACATTTACAAAAAAATCAGCATTTGTACATTTATTCTTATTTCCCACTTACTATTTTTATAAATTATTCATAACAATTTTTAAATATATTTATTCTATTAGTTCCTCTAATTGAAGACTAAAAACAAAAAAGTCTTTTTTTTTTTTTTTTTTTTTTTGATTCAGAGGGTACATGTGCAGGTTTGTTACATGAATATATTACATGATTCTGATGTTGGGGTAAGAATATACTCATCAACCAGGTAGTGAATATAGTACTCAATAAGCAGTTTTTCAGCCCATACCCCCTCCAACTCCCTTCTCATAGTCCCCATCTTTATGTCCATGTGTTCTCAATGTTTAGCTCCCACTTACAAGTAAGAGCTAGTGATGTTTGGTTTTCCACTCCTGCATTAATGTGCTTAGGATAACAGCCTCCAGTTTCATCTATGTTGCTATGAGGGATACAATTTCATTCTTTTTTTTTTAATTGTTATACTTTAAACTATGGTACATGTGTACAACGTGCAGGTTTGTTACATATGTATACATGTGCCATGTTGGTGTGCTGCACCCGTTAACTCACTTGTTGTTTACATTAGGTATATCCCCTAATGCTATTCCTCCCCGTCCCCCTACCCCATGACAGGCCCTGGTGTGTGATGTTCCCCTTCCTGTGTCCAAGTGTTCTCATTGTTCAATTCCCACCTATGAGTGAGAACATGCGGTGTTTGGTTTTTTGTCCTTGCGATAGTTTGCTCAGAACGATGGTTTTCAGCTTCATCCATGTCCCTACAAAGGACATGAACTCATCTTTTTTATAGCTGCATAGTATTCCACGGTGTATATGTGCCACATTTTCTTAATCCAGTCTATCATTGATGGACATTTGAGTTGGTTCCAAGTCTTTGCTATTGTGAATAGTGCTGCAATAAACATACCTGTGCATGTGTCTTTATAGCAGCATGATTTATATTCCTTTGGGTATATGCCCAGTAATGGGATGGCTGGGTCAAATGGTATTTCTAGTTCTAGATCCTTAAGGAATTGCCACACTGTTTTCCACAATGGTTGAACTAGTTTACAGTCCCACCAACACTGTAAAAGTGTTCCTATTTCTCCACATCCTCTCCGGCACCTGTTTCCTGTCTTTTTAATGATCGCCATTCTAACTGGTATGAGATGGTATCTCATTGTGGTTTTGATTTGCATTGCTCTGATGGTGAATGATGATGTGTACTTTTTCATGTGTCTGTTGGCTGCATAAATGTCTTCTTTTGAGAAGCGACTGTTCATATCCTTTGCCCACTTTTTGATGGGGTTGTTTGATTTTTTTCTTGTAAATTTGTTCAAGTTCTTTGTAGATTCTGGACATTAGCCCTTTGTCAGAAGGGTAGATTGTAAAAATTTTCTCCCATTCTGTAGGTTGCCTGTTCACTCTGATGGTAGTTTCTTTTGCTGTGCAGAAGCTCTTTAGTTTAGTTAGATCCCATTTGTCAATTTTGGCCTTTGTTGCCATCACTTTTGGTGTTTTAGTCATGAAGTCTTTGCCCATTCCTATGTCCTGAATGGTATTGCCTAGGTTTTCTTCTAGGGTTTTTATGGTTTTAGGTGTAACATTTAAGTCTTTAATTCATCTTGATTTAATTTTTGTATAAGGTGTAAGGGAGAGAGCCAGTTTCAGCTTTCTACATGTGGCTAGCCAGTTTTCCTAGCACCATTTATTAAATAGGGAATCCTTTCCCCATTTCTTGTTTTTGTCAGGTTTGTCAAAGATCAGATGGTTGTAGATGTGTGGTATTATTTCTGAGGGCTCTGTTCTGTTCCATTGGCCTAGATCTCTGTTTTGGTGCCAGTACCATGCTATTTTGGTTACTGTAGCCTTGTAGTATAGTTTGAAATCAGGTAGAGTGATGCCTCCAGCTTTGTTCTTTTGGCTTAGGATTGTCTTGGCAATGTGGACTCTTTTTTGGTTCCATATGAACTTTAGAGTCGTTTTTTCCAATTCTGTGAAGAAAGTCGTTGGTAGCTTAATGGGGATGGCATTGAATCTATAAATTACCTTGGGCAGTATGGCCATTTTCATGATATTGATTCTTCCTATCCATGAGCATGGTATGTTCTTCCATTTGTTTATGTCCTCTTTTATTTCACTGAGCAGTGGTTTGTAGTTCTTCTTGAAGAGGTCCTTCACATCCCTTGTAAGCTGGATTCCTAGGTATTTTATTCTCTGAACTTATTGTGAATGGGAGTTCATTCATGATTTGGCTCTGTGTTTGTCTGTTACTGGTGTATAAGAATGCTTGTGATTTTTGCACATTGATTTTGTATCCTGAGGTTTTGCTGAAGTTGCTTATCAGCTTAAGGAGATTTTGCGCTGAGACGATGGGGTTTTCTAAATATACAATCATGTCATCTGCAAACAGGGACAATTTGACTTCTTCTTTTCCTAATTGAATACCCTTTATTTCTTTCTCTTGCCTGATTGCCCTGGCCAGAACTTCCAGCACTATGTTAAATAGGAGTGATGAAAGAGGGCATCCCTGTCTTGTGCCAGTTTTCAAAGGGAATACTTCCAGTTTCTGCCCATTCAGTATGATACTGGCTGTGGGTTTGTCATAAATAGCTCTTATTATTTTGAGATACATCCCATCAATACCTAGTTTGTTCAGAGTTTTTAACATAAAGGGCTGTTGAATTTTGTTGAAGGTCTTTTCTGCATCTATTGAGATAATCATGTGGTTTCTGTCTTTGGTTCTGTTTATATGCTGGATTAAATTTATTGATTTACATATGTTGAACCAGACTTGCATCCCAGGGATGAAGCCCACTTGATCATGGTGGATAAGCTTTTCGAAGTACTGCTGGTTTCAGTTTACCAATATTTTATTGAGGATTTTTGCATCGATATTCATCAGAGATATTGGTCTAAAATTCTCTTTTTGTTGTTGTTGTTGAGTCTCTGACAGGCTTTGGTATCAGGATGATATTGGCCTCATGAAATGAATTGGGGAGGATTCCCTCTTTTTCTATTGATTGGAATAGTTTTAGAAGGAATGGTACCAGCTCTTCTTTGTACCTCTGGTAGAATTTGGCTGTGAATCCATCTTGTCCTGGACATTTTTTGGTTGGTAGACTCTTAATTATTCCCTCAATTTCAGGGCCTGTTATTGGTCTATTCAGGGATTCAACTTCTTCTTCCTGGTTTAGTCTTGGGAGGGTGTATGTGTCCAGGAATTTATCCATTTCTTCTAGATTTTCTAGTTTATTTGCATAAAGATGTTTATAGTATTCTCTGATGGTAGTTTGTATTTCTGTGGGATCGGTGATGATATCCCCTTTATCATTTTTTATTGCATCTATTTGATTCTTCTCTCTTTTCTTCTTTGTTAGTCTTGCTAGTGGCCTATCAATTTTGTTGAGCTTTTCAAAAAACTAGCTCCTGGATTCATTGATTTTTCAGAGGGTTTTGTGTCTCTATCTCCTTCAGTTCTGCTCTGATCTTAGTTATTTCTTGCCTTCTGCTAGCTTTCGCATGTGTTTGTTCTTGCTTCTCTAGTTCTTTTAATTGTGATGTTAGGATGTCAATTTTAGATCTTTCCTGCTTTCTCTTGTGGGCATTTAGTGCTATAAATTTCCCTCTACACACTGCTTTAAATGTGTCCCAGAGATTCTGGTATGTTGCGTCTTTGTTCTCATTGGTTTCAAAGAACATTTTATTTCTGCCTTCATTTCTTTATGTACCCAGTAGTCAAGCAGGAGCAGGTTGTTCAGTTTGCATGTAGTTGGGCGGTTTTGAGTGAGTTTGTTAATCCAGAGTTCTAGCTTGATTGCACTGTGGTCTGAGAGACAGTTTGTTATTATTTCTGTACTTTTACATTTGCTGAGAAGTGCTTCACTTCCAACTCTGTGGTCAATTTTGGAATAAGTGTGATGTGGTGCTGAGAAGAATGTATATTCTGTTGATTTGGGGTGGAGAGTTCTATAAATGTCTATTAGATCTGCTTGGTGCAGAGCTGAGTTCAATTCCTAGATATCCTTGTTAACTTTCTGTCTCATTGATCTATCTAATGTTGACAGTGCAGTGTTAAAGTCTCCCATTATTATTGTGTGGGAGTCTCAGTCTCTTTGTAGGTCTCTAAGGACTTGCTTTATGAATCGGGATACTCCTGTATTGGGTGCATATATATTTAGGATAGTTAGCTCTTCTTGTTGAATTGATCCCTTTACCATTGTGTAATGGCCTTCTTTGTCTCTTTTGATCTTTCTTCATTTAAAGTCTGTTTTATCAGAGACCAGTATTGCAACCCCAGCTTTTTTTTGTTTTCTATTTGCTTGGTAGATCTTCCTCCATCCTTTTCTTTTGAGCCTATGTGTCTCTGCACGTGAGATGGGTCTACTGAATACAGCAGACTGAGGGGTCTTAACTCTTTATCCAATTTGCCAGTCTTTGTCTTTTAATTGGAGCATTTAGCCCATTTACATTTAAGGTTAATATTGTTATGTGTGAACTTGATCCTGTCATTATGATATTAGCTGATTATTTTGCTTGTTAATTGATGCAGTTTCTTCCTAGCATCAATGGTCTTTACAATTTGGGATGGTTTTGTTGTGGCTGTTACCAGTTGTTTCTTTCCATGTTTAGTGCTTCCTTCAGGAGCTCTTGTAAGGCAGGCCTGGTAGTGACAAAATCTCTAAGCATTCGTTTTCTGTAAAGGATTTTATTTCTCCTTCACTTATGAAGGTTAATTTGATTGGATATGAGATTCTGGGTTGAAAATTCTTTAATTTAAGAATGTTGAATATTGGCCCCCCACTCTCTTCTGGCATGTAGAGTTTCTGCTGGGAGATCCACTGTCAGTCTGATGGGCTTCCCTTTGTGGGTACCCAACCTTTCTCTCTGGCTGCCTTTAACATTTTTTCCTTCATTTCCACTTTGGTGAATCTGACAATTATGTGTCTTGGAGTTGCTCTTCTCGAGGAGTATCTTTGTGTCATTCTCTGTATTTCCTGAATTTGAATGTTGGCCTGCCTCGCTAGGTTGGGGAAGTTCTCCTGGATAATATCCTGAAGGGTGTTGTCCAACTCGGTTCCATTTTCCCCATCACTTTCAGGTACACCAAGCAGACGTAGATTTGATCTTTTCACATAGTCCCATATTTCTGGAGGCTTTGTTCATTTCTTTTTACTCTTTTTTCTCTAAACTTCTCTTCTCACTTCATTTCATTCATTTGATCTTCAATCACTGATATCCTTTCTTCCACTTGGTCAAATCGGCTACTGAAGCTTGTGCATGCGTCACGTAGTTCTTGTGCCATGGTTTTCAGCTCCATCAGGTCATTTAAGGACTTCTCTACACTGTTTATTCTAGTTAGCCATTCATCTAATCTTTTTTCAAGGTTTTTAGCTTTTTTTTTGCAATGGGTTCGGACATCCTCCTTTAGCTCATAGAAATTTGTTATTACCGATCGTCTGAAGCATTCTTCTGTCAACTCATCAAAGTTATTCTCCATCCAGCTTTGTTCCATTGCTAGCGAGGAGCTGCGTTCCTTTGGAGAAGAGGCACTCTGATTTTTAGAATTTTCAGCTTTTCTGCTCCAGTTTCTCCCCATCTTTATGGTTTTATCTACCTTTGGTCTTTGATGATGGTGACCTAGAGATGGAGTTTTGGTGTGAATGTCCTTTCTCATTGTTAGTTTTCTTTCTAACAGTCAGGACCCTCAGCTGCAGGTCTGTTGGAGTTTGCTGGAGGTCCACTCCAGACCCTGTTTGCCTGGGTATCACCAGCGGAGGCTGCAGAACGGCAGATGTTGCTGCCTGATCCTTCCTCTGGAAGCTTTGTCTCAGGGGGCACCTAGCCATATGAGGTGTCAGTCACCCCCTACTGGGAGGTGCCTCCCAGTTACGCTACTCAGGGGTCAGGGACCCACTTAAGGAGGCAGTCTGTCTGTTCTCAGACCTCAAACTCCATGCTGGGAGAACCACTACTCTCTTCAAAGCTGTCAGACAGGGACATTTAAGTCTGCAGAAGTTTCTGCTGCCTTTAGTTCAGCTATGTCCTGCCCCCAGAGGTGGAGTCTACAGAGGCACGCAGGCCTGCTTGAGCAGCAGTGGGCTCCACCCAGTTCAAGCTTCCTGGTCGCTTTGTTTACCTACTCAAGCCTCAGCAACGGTGGACCCCCCTCCCCCAGCCTCGCTGCCACCTTGCAGTTCTATCTCAGACTGCTGTGCTAGCAGTGAGCAAGGCTCTGTGGGCATGGGACCCTCCAAGCCAGGCACGGGATATAATCTCCTGGTGTGCTGTTTGCTAAGGCCATTTGAAAAGTGCAGTATTAGGGTGGGAGTGTCTCGATTTTCCAGGTACCATCTGTCACGGTTTCCCTTTGCTAGGAAAGGAGATTCCCTGACCCCTTGTGCTTCCCAGGTGAGGCAATGCCCCGCCCTGCTCCGTGGGCTGAACCCACTTGTCTGACAAGCCCCAATGAGATGAACCTGGTACCTCAGTTGGAAATGCAGAAATCACCCATCTTCTGCATCACTCACGCTGGGAGCTGCAGACTGGAGCTGTTCCTATTTGGCCATCGTGGAACCTCCTATATCCTTTATGGGCATTTATGTATCTTTTAGGGACTCTGAAATTGAAATAGCTATTCAAAAATCAGAGCTAACATGTTTTAGACATAAGAGTTAGATTATCAGAGTTTAATGATTGCCCTTACAGAGCTACCTCTGAATTGTAATTTGATTTTACTCATGAAGCTTCAGTCTGGCTGTATTCTGTTTCCATCTGTGTTTCAAAGCTCATATGACAGCCAAGTTTTGCAACATTCCTCAGATGATGGCCTTGGTCCAAACTTGGTAGACATCTTATCAGGGCATAACTAATGACTCCACCTGAGACTCTGCCCAGGTGGTCTTTATGTACTTTGGTTTAAGCTTCAGAAGAATGAGGAAGACATCCTCAGTAAATCTAACCCTCCTATTATCACTCTGGACCCTGTCTGTACCAGGAGAGGGTGATGAAGTGGAAAAGTGATCCTGATGGCGCTACTTTCCTCATCACCAAGAGCTGGCTAGGCTCAGCCTCATGCTAGCTGGATCCACATGGCTCTCAGGCTTCCAGAAACAGGTTATGTTGGTAAACCAGAATAAGTGGCAAGAAACGTTGAGAGAGAAAGGAAGAACATTAACTAGCAAAGGTGGCTTTGTTAGGTACATGAAGACTCCCTCAGAGAGAATAGATGGTAAATGTTTCTTTTTAGACATTTAAAGACCTCAGACTCTCAATCTTTCCTGGATCTGGGAAAGACATAAAAAGGGGGCAGGGCATGACTGCATTAATAGAGATTCTCTACAGATGCAAATTTTCCCCATAAAAGATGGCACGGCCATCTCTATTTGCTAGCTAAGTGATGGTCATTTCAAAAATATGTCAAAGGAATACATTTTAGGGTAAATTATTTTAATTTTTTCCATTCACATCAGCCTTTTCTGTTTTCTCTGTAATTCATTCTGCCAGAGCTGTACCCTGTGACCCTTCTCCTTCTCTCTTTCCCTACACTCAGCACAATCTGCTCTGATGTCCTGAACAATTCATTTCCAAACCCTAACATGCATTCCCCATTCAGAAATACAAAAGTCCTTAGTTAGCATTGCCCAGGCTCCATAGAACAATGTATGGTTCTATTATCACCCTAGCATGTCTGTAAGGTCTCATCTTTTACCCCTTTATGATTATTAAAATCTGCTTCTTAGCTATATAGAATGCTTCCCCAAGATGTGTTCTCATAAAACACAGTTCTCCCTCTTGTTACATGAATATCCAAATTTAATCCAAACTTTCCCAATTTAACCCAATAGCCTCACCACACCCACCCACCCTCTGCCAGAAGAGTTCACAGGGGCTA
Organism: Macaca mulatta; assembly: GCF_049350105.2. Classification (NCBI taxonomy): domain Eukaryota; kingdom Metazoa; phylum Chordata; class Mammalia; order Primates; family Cercopithecidae; genus Macaca; species Macaca mulatta. Next base: position 35,098,971 of record NC_133415.1, on the reverse strand, counting down.
GGAGGAAGTGAATGATGTCTACTTGGCCATGACTGTCTATAAAATGACCAGAAGACAAATAAGAAAGTGAGGAACTAGAAGGATGAATGATCTGGGCAAGAGACCTAGGAGCTCTTAAGACACCGAGCTGGGGTGGCTTGCCAATGCCTGACACCTTGCCTTCTCTCAAGTATCAGGTTCCCCACCTTGGAGCACTGTTATACTGGTGGGGAGACTCAGTTGCCCGAGGAACATGAACAGTGGAAAAGAAAGACAGGCTTTCTGCTCTATGAGGTCTGTGGGCAGTCAGAAACAGTAGGTGGTGTAAACTGGCGAGTATCTGAGACAGGTCTCAACCAATTTAGGAGTTTATTTTAGCAAGGTTAAGGACATGTGCCTGGGAAACAAGTCTGTGTCTTTCTCCAAGGATGATTTTGAGGTCTTCAGTATTTAAAGGGGAAAGGGCAGATATTGGGAAAAGAGGAAGAAATTGTTTAAAGATTTGGGTAGATACAAGACACTCTTGCATTATTTTTGAGTCTTTGATCACCCGTTCAAAGCCTGTGAGAGGAGGGTAGAGGAATCGTCACTTGTGCATTCATCTAGATCAGTGAATCTGCATTTTTACATAAGATAAAATAAACATAGGCCAGGGAAAGCAATCAGGTATGCGTTTGTCTCAGGTCAACAGAGGGATGATTCTGAATTCTGTTCTTTGTCCTGTATCTGTGAAGATGAGCTATCAACTTACATTGTCAGGGTGAAATTTTACAGAACTGTTGTAGAGTAAAGATCTTGAGACCTACAAGGAATTTCTTAGTGTGCAAATTGTGAAGGAGGCATGTAGATTGTTTGTTTTGTTTTGTTTTTGGTTTTTTTTTTTTCAATCTTTATAGCTATCTTGTTTAGGAATAAAATGGGAGGCAGGTTTGCCTGATACAGTTCCCAACTTGACTTTTCCCCTTGGCTAAGTGATGTGGGGGTTCTGGGACTTATTTTTCTTTGAAAATGGACAGGTCCCTTCTGGAGAGTCATGATATGCTCGGCCACTGAGTCCAGCAGATGTGCTAGGTTATGCCATGTGTGTAGGTCATGGCCCCACTGTATACACAGCATTGCTTGATGCCAACCAGAGGCTCTAGAGTTCTAGACTAGTCTGCCACAAATCTATCTGCAGAAAGAAAATTTACAACTCATGAGCTTATCAAGGAACCAGTGTGCTGAAAACTGTTGGACAAAACCTTAAAAAGGGATCTAAGGGGCCGGGCGCGGTGGCTCAAGCCTGTAATCCCAGCACTTTGGGAGGCCGAGACGGGCGGATCACGACGTCAGGAGTTCGAGACCATCCTGGCTAACACGGTGAAACCCCGTCTCTACTAAAAAATACAAAAAACTAGCCGGGCGAGGTGGTGGGCGCCTGTAGTCCCAGCTACTCGGGAGGCTGAGGCAGGAGAATGGCTTAAAAACCCGGGAGGCGGAGCTTGCAATGAGCTGAGATCCGGCCACTGCACTCCAGCCTGGGCGACACAGCAAGACTCCGTCTCAAAAAAAAAAAAAAAAAGGGATCTAAGGACATTTTACCACTGTCCCTGTGATCATCAGCTCAGAGCAGCCCAGAAGGAGGATAGGATAAGAGTGTCTCCAGTAACATGGAGACCACCTCCATAGGCAAGTCCTGTCAACCCCACCATCCCTCCCTAGGGCTGCAGAAGCAGGTGGAAGCTGGCTCTAAAAGTTCATTGCTTGGTGTTTAGGAGGACAACATGCAGGTTTGATTGTGGAATACTAGCAGGGTGGATGAGGGAGCAGAGACTTTCTGTATACACCAAACACATATATACACATAAATACAGTGTCATCCCAGAGTGTCACTGAGCTGCCAGGTGGCCAGGTCATTTAGAGTATTATGCATGTCTGGAAGCTCAATGACCTCATCAGTTAGAGTGTGGGTGGGCATCTCTTCCAACACATTTACAATCCATTTCCAGTGCTGGATAGAGCCACTTTCCCTCATGTATCCATTATCCCTCTAGCACATAGAGGATGACTGCTATCCCAGGCCCTGTACAAAATTATTATTTCACTGCCAATTTATGTACTTGGCTGACATTATTTTACAAAATAATATAATAGCAATAATAAATGCTTTCAGGCCTGAAAAATGCTGAGACTTTGGGCCTGTCCTTGAATGGTTCACAGGTCATATTTGGACAAGGACAAGGTGGGCCAGAGTAACACACTACAGCCACAACTCCAGTATTTGCAGCATTACATGATGCTTTATTTCTTAAAACACTTTGACATCTATTCACTCATCTGTGCTACATTTTTCACATGCCTACAGTGTGAGCAGTGATATGTCAGTGGGCAAAGATCCTCTTATCCCAGGAGCACAGACCTGAGTCCAAGTCTCAGCTCTGCCAATTACAGCTTTAAGACCATAGGGATATCATATATGCTTTCCCACCTCAGCTTCCTCACCTTTAGGATGAAAATTATAATACCAATCAGATTGGGATAAGGTAAATGAAAAGAAGTACATCAGGCTCTGGCTGGTGTCCAGTCCATAGTGTATGCTCACATTGCAGCTGCTGTGGTCCTTGCTATTTTTAGGTGGGTATTGTGCCAGATGCTGGAAGCTCAGGGGTAAATAGGGCAATCTCTATTCTTGGGATGCTCATTATCTACTGAAGGAAACAGACAAGCAAAAATAATCATAATGGTCTGTGGGCTGCAATGGAAGTGTGGGGGAAATGCTGCAGAAAGAGAATATTTCCCTTGACTCCTGTTGGAGCCTGAGTAGTCATCATTCATTGAACACGTGGTGTGTGCCTTCCATTGGTCAAAGAGCTTTCCAAATGCTTGCAAGCACTCTGGGAGGTAAGTGTTATAGTTATTACCCTTTGATGGAGGAGATCAAGAAGAATTAATTGGCATGAAGTTAGCGTGTGATGAAGTCAAGATTCATACCCTCGTCATTCTGACTGTAAAGCTATAGAGAGAACGTTATTTGCGGGAACAGTAAAGCGGGAACCAAGTTCTTCAGGAAGACAGATGGTGATAGGGCAGTGCTAACAGAGAGAACAGCACCAGCAATCCAGACAATCTCCACACACACTGGGGCATCCTGCCAGGTGAGATTCACAGGCCTCTTTGTGCAGAGCACTGACGACGAAGTCAGCATTCTGCCACTCAACACGGAAGGAAAAATTGGCATCAATCAATCAAGGAGTTGTGGCAGAATCCCTATCACTCTTCAACAACTTTGAGTAAATGTTAGATGGACTCATGACCTTCTCCTGGCAAACTGACATATGCCTGGCCTATGGTGGGCACACCATACCCCACATTACATGCCCACAGCACCGGGAGTACCATTTCTTCTTTCTTTGCCTCCCTGTTGGATTCTGTAGACTCTGCACTTAGTACAGAGTCAGACTACACTGGTTGCAGAAAATGACTACTGAATAGAGTTGGGTCAACACGTTAAGCCTAGACTAAGGCCTTCCAGCTTCCCCACAAGGGCTCTTTGTGCAGCGTCAAATAACATCTCTGAGCAGGGAATGCTGTGTATGATTCTGGCTGCTTTGTGATCAGCCTGACATCTCTGATCAACCCCAATCCTTTATTTTGCAAACAAGGAATAACTTATGGCACCTTCTGGGGAACAAAGATCAAGACAGATTCTTTAGGGAAGGCCATTCCACCCTTTGACATCCAGGTCTGCTCCTAAGGGCATTGGCAGGGAGCAGTTAGGGCTCAGCGGGGGTTGGACCATTGTGTGACACCAGGTGACAATACCAGCCATGCTTCCCTGCCCTGGTCATCCTTCCTCCTCTCTTCCCATTTTTTCCTCTTATTTCCTATGTAGGCCTCAGTTGAAAACTGCATTATTGTGGGCATGAATTCAACTCACCTTGGCAGCCAGAGCATCACATACAGTGCATGCAGTGGATGGAAAAGAACACTTGGAGGTAGCACTGGCTGTTCTCTTTAGCAGCTGGTGCTTTTCATTTTTCTTGATGAGCATTTTCCAGCTTGGAGACACACTGGTGACGTCTACTAACCCATGACACATAGACCCTTGGCTTGGGTTTCACATTTGCTGATTTTTTTTTTTTTTTTTTTTTTTTTTTTTGAGACGGAGTCTCGCTCTGTCGCCCAGGCTGGAGTGCAGTGGCCGGATCTCAGCTCAGTGCAAGCTCCGCCTCCCGGGTTTATGCCATTCTCCTGCCTCAGCCTCCTGAGCAGTTGGGACTACAGGCGCCCGCCACCTCGCCCGGCTAGTTTTTTGTATTTTTTAGTAGAGACAGGGTTTCACCATATTAGCCAAGATGGTCTCGATCTCCTGACCTCATGATCCACCTGTCTCAGCCTCCCAAAGTGCTGGGATTACAGGCTTGAGCCACCGCACCTGGCCACATTTGCTGATTTTAAAGACTTTTGGCAGTTTTATTCCATTTTCTGATAAGGTTCCTCCATCACTTTATCCACTCTGGCATCCCTGAGCCAGACAATGCTTGGGTGGGGCAGAAGGGCTAGGGCCTCCTGCAGAGTGTGATTCACAGGCCTCTTGCTACAGATCATTGGCAACACAGAAGAAAACATTGGCATCAGAATCAAGCCTGCCAGGCCTATAGGCCTCTTTACATGCTATGAGGTAAGGACCCCCCCATCTGCCCCCTTCGAGGCCCGGAGGATCCCAACAGGGAGCTCTGCATGCTGAGGCTTCTTCACATCTTTGTTTATTTGCTTCAACTCAACAAAGCATGTTTCAATTAAACTCAAAACTCACAGTGCATTCCCACATCCTTTCCTGCCCTGACCCACCTGGAACTTTGGGGCTGACTGATGGGGTAGAAAGAAGACTGGCTTCAGAACCATCAGACTTGGGTTCCAATGATCTATTGTAGTTAAGAATATAGGGTTTGACTGGATTCAAATCATACCATCCCACTTACCAACAAGAAGGTGTGAACAAATCACTTATCCTCACCAAGCCTCCAGGAAACTCTATTATCCCACTTTACAGGGAGAAAAACTGCAGATTAAAAGTGTTACCACTCAACCTCTGGTGATCTACCTGCCTCGGGCTGGGATTACAGGCGTGAGCCACCGCACCCAGCCTATGTTTAGTATTTTGGTTTTTTGTTTCTTTGTTTTTTGTAGTGACATATTTTGTTCCCCTCTCATTTCCTTTTGTTTATATTCTATAAATATTTTCTTCATAGTTACTATGAATATTACATACGACATCCTAAGGTTGTAACAATCTAATTTGAATTAATACCTACTTAACTTCAATTGCATACAAAAACTGTACTCGTGTCCAGGCATGGTGGCTTACACCTATAATCCCAGCACTTTGGGAGGCCAAGGTGGGCAGATCACCTGAGGTCAAGGGCTCTAGACCAGCCTGGCCAACATGGTGAAACCCCATTGCTACTAAAAATACAAAAATTAGCCCAGCGTGGTGGCATGCGCCTGTAATCCCTGCTACTCAGGAGGCTGGGGCAGGAGAATCACTAAAACCCAGGATTGAACCCAGGTTGCAGTGAACCAAGATCTCACCATTGCACTCCAGCCTGGGTGACAGAACGAGACTCTGTCTCAAAAACCAACAAACAAACAAACAAAAAATCTACTCATGTATAGTCTTCCATTTATATTGTTGATGTAATCTTGTGCCTACCAACTCAGTCCACAAAGGCACTCACGTTGATCTAGTATCACAAGTGGAAAACAGTATTACTTGCTATAAACCGAAGGCAATTATAACCATAACTCTAGGTTTAAAAAAAAAAAAAATTTTTCTCATATTCTACCTAAATCCTATTCCCATTGAAAGCTCTGATCCCGAAGTATATCTTCCTCTTGGGACTTCCAGAGTTCAAAGCATGTCAGCACTAAACTAAGAGTCAAGCTGATATACTCAGAACAATTGGAAGTGAATCCAAAAAGGGAGATGATTCAATGTTTTTAAAATGATTTTTCAGATAACTTTTTTTTTTTTTTTTTTTTTTTTGAGACGGAGTCTCGCTCTGTCACCCAGGCTGGAGTGCAGTGGCTGGATCTCAGCTCACTGCAAGCTCTGCCTCCCAGGTTGACGCCATTCTTCCACCTCGGCCTCCCGAGTAGCTGGGACTACAGGCGCCCGCCACCTCGCCCTGCTAGTTTTTTGTATTTTTAGTAGAGACGGGGTTTCACCGTGTTAGCCAGGATGGTCTCGATCTCCTGACGTCGTGATCCGCCCATCTCGGCCTCCCAAAGTGCTGGGATTACAGGCTTGAGCCACCGCGCCCAGCCTCAGATAGCTCTTAAAACCATTTCATGGTGTATACACCATGGAATAGTAGGCAGCCATAAAAAAGGATGAGTTCATATCCTTTGTAGGGACATGGATGCAGCTGGAAACTATCATTCTCAGCAAACTATGGCAAGAACAGAAAACCAAACACTGCATGTTCTCACTCATAGGTGGGAATTGAACAATGAGAACACTTGGACACAGGAAGGGGACCATCACACACTGGGGCCTGTGGTGGGGTGGGGGCAGTGGGGAGGGATAGCATTAGGAGATATACCTAATGTACATGACGAGTTAACGGGTGCAGCACAGCAACATGGCATATGTATACATATGTAACAAACCTGCACTTTGTGCACATGTACCCTAGAACTTAAAGTATAATTTAAAAAAAAAAAAAACCTCAGGGATTGGTGAATTTACCAGGAAACTATATTTTATGAAGGTAATAAACACATCTTTGATAAAAATTAAAAAAAAAAAAACATTTCATGTTCCACAAGAGATATTGCTTAGGGGTCAAGTGAACAGGTTGTGAAGCAAGAATTAAATTTAAATACCAACCCTCTCAGTGAGCAGCTGAGTGACTTTGAGGAAGTAAATGTGCATCTCTGAGCATGAGGTTTTTCTTATTTAAAATGCACTACAAAAAAGTGCCAGCTTCACACAAAAACATGTATGCAAATGTACGTAGCAGCTTTGCTCAAAATAGCCAAAACCTGGAGACAACTCAGGTTTTGAAAGGCCTGGAGATGCCTTTCAATGGGCAAATGGTTAAACAAAAACTGAGCTACACCCACAACATGGAATACTGTTCTGCAACAAAAAGACAAAAAGGATCAAACCATTGATACACACAACTTGGATGAGTCTCTAGAGAATTATGCCAAAACAAACCCAACAGTCCCAAACAGTTGTACAGTATTTAATTATATTTATATAACACGCTTGAAACAACAAAATTATAAAAACAGGGAACAGCAAGGGGTTAGGGATGGGGAGAGGAGAGGAAAAGAGAAGGAGGAGGTGGATGTGGTTATAGAAGAGCAACATCAGAGATCTTCCTGATGTGCTGGTGAATGTATAGGCCTACATATGTGATAAAACTACATAAAAATAAATATATATACACACACACAAGTACAAGTGAAATGAGAGATCTGAAGATTGGTGGATTGTATCAACGTCAGGATTCTGGCTGAGATACTGAACTATAGTTTGCAAGATGTTGCCACTATGGAAAACTAGTAAAGAGTACAGGGGCATCAATCTGTATTATTTTTTATAACTGCATGCAAGCCCACAAATATCTTAAAATGAAAAGTTAACTTAAAAAAGACTGCCCTCATAGGCTTTCTGTGAGGATCAAATGAGATAGTATTTAGGGAAGAAAATTCACTCAGCAAATGTTTATTGACTCCTCTCACCTGTCCAGGCACTGTGTGAATGCTGAGCTTACAGTAGGGAACAAGGTTCACACTATAATAGAATTTTATTCTAGTATAGTGTCACATAAAAGCAAACTGATCTTTTTAATCATACTTTAAGTTCTAGGGTACATGTCCACAATGTGTAGGTTTGTTACATATGTACACAGGTGCCATGTTGGTGTGCTGCACCCGTTAACTCATCATTTATATTAGTTATATCTCCTAATGCTATCCTTCCCCCCTATAGGCCCTGGCGTATGATGTTCCCCTTCCTGTGTCCAAGTGTTCTCATTGTTCAATTCCCACCTATGAGTGAGAACAGGTGGTATTTGGTTTTTTGTTCTTGTGATAGTTTGCTGAAAATGATGGTTTCCAGCTGCATCCATGTCCCTACAAAGCACATGAACTCATCCTTTTTTATAGCTACATAGCATTCCATGGTGTATATGTGCCACATTTTCTTAATCCATTTGGGTTGATTCCAAGTCTTTGCTATTGTGACTAGTGCCACAATAAACATACATGCGCATTTGTCTTTATAGCAGCATGATTTATAATCCTTTGGGTATATACCCAGTAATGGGATGGCTGGGTCAAATGATATTTCTAGTTCTAGATCCTTGAGGAATCACCACACTGTTTTCCGCAATGGTTGAACTAGTTTACAGTCCCATCAATAGTGTAAAAGTGTTCCTATTTCTCCACATCCTCTCCAGCACCTGTTGTTTCCTGACTTTTTAATGGTTGCCATTCTAACTGGTGTGAGATGGTATCTCATCATGGTTTTGATTTGCATTTCTCTGATGGCAAGTGATGATGAGTATTTTTTCACGTATTTGTTGGCTGTATATGTGTCTTCTTTTGAGAAGTGTCTGTTCATATCCATTGCCCCCTTTTTGATGGGGTTGTTTGTTTTTCTCTTGTAAATTTGTTTGAGTTCTTTGTAGGTTCTGGATATTAGCCCTTTGTCACATGAGTAGATTGCAAAAATTTTCTCCCATTCTGTAGGTTGCCTGTTCACTCTGATGGTAGTTTCTTTTGCTGTACAGAAGCTCTTTAGTTTAATTAGATCCCATTTGTCAATTTTGGCTTTTGTTGCCATTGCTTTTGGTGTTTTAGACATGAAGTCCTTGCCCATGCCTATGTCCTGAATGGTATTACCTAGGTTTTCTTCTAGGGTTTTTATGGTTTTATGTCTAACATTTAAGTCTCTAATCCATCTTGAATTAATTTCCATTTAAGGAGTAAGGAAAGGATCCACTTTTAGCTTTCTACTTATGGCCAGCCAATTTTCCCAGCACCATTTATTAAATAGGGAATCCTTTCCTCATTTCTTGTTTTTGTCAGGTTTGTCAAAGACCAGATGGCTGTAGATGTGTGGTATTATTTCTGAGGGCTCTGTTCTGTTCCATTGGTCTAGATCTCTGTTTTGGTACCAGTACCATGCTGTTTTGGTTACTGTAGCCTTGTAGTATAGTTTGAAGTCAGGTAGCGTGATGCCTCCAGCTTTGTTCTTTTGGCTTAGGATAGTCTTGGCAAGGCTCTTTTTTGGTGCCGTATGAACTTTAAAGCAGTTTTTTCCAATTCTGTGAAGAAAGTAATTGGTAGCTTAATGGGGATGGCATTGAATCTATAAATTACCTTGGGCAGTATGGCCATTTTCACAATATTGATTCTTCCTACCCATGAGCATGGTATGTTCTTCCATTTGTTTGTGTCCTCTTTTATTTCACTGAGCAGTGGTTTGTAGTTCTTTTTTTTTTTTTTTTTTTGAGATGGAGTCTCACTCTGTAGCCCAGGCTGGAGTGCAGTGGCCGGATCTCAGCTCACTGCAAGCTCCGCCTCCCGGGTTCACGCCATTCTCCGGCCTCAGCCTCCCAAGTAGCTGGGACTACAGGCGCCCGCCACCTCGCCCGGCTAGTTTTTTGTATTTCTTAGTAGAGACGGGGTTTCACCGTGTTAGCCAGGATGGTCTCGATCTCCTGACCTCGTGATCCACCCGTCTCGGCCTCCCAAAGTGCTGGGATTACAGGCTTGAGCCACCGCGCCCGGCCTGTAGTTCTTCTTGAAGAGGTCCTTTACATCCCTTGTAAGTTGGATTCCTAGGTATTTTATTCTCTTTGAAGTTATTGTGAATGGGAGTTCATTCATGATATGGCTCTCTGTTACTGGTGTATAAGAATGCCTGTGATTTCTGCACATTGATTTTGTATCCTGAGACTTTGCTGAAGTTGCTTATGAGCTTAAGGAGATTTTGGGCTGAGACAATGGGGTTTTCTAAATATACAATCATGTCACCTGCAGACAGGGACAATTTGACTTCTTCTTTTCCTAATTGAATACCCTTTATTTCCTTCTCTTGCCTGATTGCCCTGGCCAGAACTTCCAATACTATGTTGAATAGGAGTGGTGAGAGAGGGCATCCCTGTCTTGTGCCAGTTTTCAAAGGGAATGCTCCCAGTGTTTGCCCATTCAGTATGATATTGGTTGTGGGTTTGTCATAATAGCTCTTATTATTTTGAGATTTGTTCCATCAATACCGAATTTATTGAGAGTTTTTAGCATGAAGGGCTGTTGAATTTTGTCAAATGTCTTTTCTGCATCTATTGAGATAATCATGTGGTTTTTGACTTTGGTTCTGTTTATATGCTGGATTACGTTTATTAATTTGTGTATGTTGAACCAGCCTTGCGTCACAGGAATGAAGCCCACTTGATCATAGTGCATAAGCTTTTTGATGCTGGCCTCATAAAATGAGTTAGGGAGGATTCCCTCTTTTTCTATTGATTGGAATAGTTTCAGAAGGAATGGTATCAGCTCCTCCTTGTACCTCTGGTGGAATTTGGCTGTGAATCCATCTGGTTCTGGACTTTTTTTGGTTGGTCGGCTATTAATTATTGCCTCAATTTCAGAGCCTGCTATTGGTATATTCAGGGATTCGACTTCTTCCTGGTTTAGTCTTGGGAGAGTGTATGTGTCCAGGAATTTATCCATTTCTTCTAGGTTTTCTAGTTTATTTGTGAAGAGGTGTTTATAGTATTCTCTGACAGTAGATTGTATTTCTGTGGGGTCGGTGGTGATATCCCCTTTATCATTTTTCATTGTGTCTATTTGATTCTTCTCTCTTTTCCTCTTTATTAATCTTGCTAGCGGTCTATCAATTTTGTTGATCTTTTCAAAAAAGCCAGCTCCTGGATTCGTTGATTTTTTTCAAGGGTTTTTTTGTGTCTCTATCTCCTTCAGTTCTGCTCTGATCTTAGTTATTTCTTGCCTTCTGCTAGCTTTTGAATGTGTTTGCTCTTGCTTCTCTAGTTCTTTTAATTGTGATGTTAGGGTGTCAATTTTAGATCTTTCTTGCTTTCTCTTGTGGGCATTTAGTGCTATACATTTCCCTCTACACACTGCTTTAAATGTGTCCCAGAGATTCTGGTACGTTGTGTCTTTGTTCTCATTGGTTCCAAAGAACATGTTTATTTCTGCAGCAGGTTGTTCAGTTTCCATGTAGTTGAGCGGTTTTGATTGAGTTTCTTAGTCCTGAGTTCTAGTTTGATTACACTGTGGTCTGAGAGACAGTTTGTTATAATTTCTGTTGTTTTACATTTGCTGAGGAGTGCTTTATTTCTAACTATGTGGTCAATTTTGGAATAAGTGTGATGTGGTGCTGAGAAGAATGTATATTCTGTTGATTTGGGGTGGAGAGTTCTATAGATGTCTATTAGGTCTGCTTGCTGCAGAGCTGAGTTCAATTCCTGGATATCCTTGTTAACTTTCTGTCTCGTTGATCTGTCTACTGTTGACAGTGGGGTGTTAAAGTCTCCCATTATTATTGTATGGGAGTCTAAGTCTCTTTGTAGGTCTCTAAGGACTTGCTTTATGAATCTGGGTGCTCCTGTATTGGGTGCATATATATTTAGGGTAGTTAGCTCTTCTTGTTGAATTGATCCCTTTACCATTATGTAATGGCCTTCTTTGTCTCTTTGATCTTTGTTGGTTTAAAGTCTGTTTTATCAGAGACGAGGATTGCAACCCCTGCCTTTTTTTGTTTTCCATTTGCTTAGTAAATCTTCCTCCATCCCTTTATTTTGAGCCTATGTGTGCCTCTGCATGTGAGATGGGTCTCCTGAATACAGCACAGTGATGGGTCTTGACTCTTTTTCCAATTTGCCAGTCTGTGTTTTTTAATTGGGGCATTTAGCCCATTTACATTTAAGGTTAATATTGTTATGTGTGAACTTGATCCTGTCATTATGACATTGCTGGTTATTTTGCTCGTTAGTTGATGCAGTTTCTTCCTAGCATCGATGGTCTTTACATTTTGACATGGTTTTGCAATGGCTGGTACTGGTTGTTCCTTTCAGGTTTAGTACTTCCTTCAGGATCTCTTGTAAGGCAGGCCTGGTGGTGACAAAAATCTCTAAGCATTTGCTTATCTGTAAAGGATTTTATTTCTCCTTCACTTATTAAACTTAGTTTGACTGGATATGAAATTCTGGGTTGAAAATTCTTTTCTTTAAGAATGTTGAATATTTTCCCCCACTCTCTTCTGGCTTGTAGAATTTCTGCTGAGAGATCTGCTGTTAGTCTGATGGGCTTCCCTTTGTGGGTAACCCGGCCTTTCTCTCTGGCTGCCCTTAACATGTTTTCCTTCATTTCAACTTTGGTGAATCTGACAATGATGTGTCTTGTAGTTGCTCTTCTTGAGGAGTATCTTTGTGGCATTCTCTTTATTTCCTGAATTTGAATGTTGGCCTGCCTTGCTAGGTTTTGGAAGTTCTCCTGGATAATATCCTGCAGAGTGTTTTCCAACTTGGTTCCGTTCTCCCCGTCACTTTCAGGCACACTAATCAGATATAGATTTGGTCTTTTCACATAATCCCATATTTTTTGGAGGCTTTGTTCATTTCTTTTTACTCTTTTTTCTCTACACTTCTCTTTTTGCTTCATTTCATTCATTTGATCTTCAATCACTGATACTCTTTATTCCAGTTGATTGAGTCAGTTACTGAAGCTTGTGCATTTGTCACGTAGTTCTTGTGTCATGGTTTTCATCTCTATCAGTTCATTTATGGACTCCTCTGCATTGTCTAGTTATCCATTCTTCCATTCTTTTTTCAAGGTTTTTAGTTTCTTTGTGCTGGGTATGTAGTTCCTCCTTTAGCTCTGAGAAGTTTGATCACTGAAGGCTTCTTCTCTCAACTCGTCAAAGCCATTCTCTGTCCTGCTTTGCTCCATTGCTGGCAATGAGCTGCGTTCCTTTGGAGGGGGAGATGCAGTCTGATTTTTTGAATTTCCAGCTTTTCTGCACTGCTTTTTCCCCATCTTTGTGGTTTTATCTGCCTTTGGTCTTTGACGATGGTAACATACTGATGGGGTTTTGGTGTGGGTGTCCTTTTTGTTTGTTAGTTTTCCTTCTAACAGTCAGGACCCTCAGCTGCAGGTCTGTTGGAGTTTGCTTGAAGTCCACTCCAGACCCTGTTTGCCCAGGTATCAGCAGCGGAGGCTGCAGAAGATAGAATATTGCTGAACAGCAAGTATTGCTGTCTGATTCTTGCTCTGGAAGCTTCGTCTCAGAGGTGTACCCAGCCGTGTGAGGTGTGAGGTGTCAGTCTGCACCTAGTCAGGGATGTCTCCCAGTTAGGCTACTCAGGGGTCAGGGACCCACTTGGGCAGGCAGTCTGTCTGTTCTCAGATCTCAGTCTCCATGCTGGGCGAACCACTGCTCTCTTCAAAGCTGTCAGACACAGACATTTACATCTGCAGAGGTTTCTGCTGCTTTTTGTTTAGCTATGCCCTGTCCCCAGAGGTGGAATCTACAGAGGCAGGCAGGCATCCTTGAGCTGCGGTGGGCTCCACCCAGTTTGAGTTTCCCGGTGGCTTTGTTTACCTATTTATGCCTCAACAATGGCAGCCACCCCTCCCCCAGTCTCACTGCCGCCTTGCAGTTAGATCTCAGACTCTTGTGCTAGCAATGAGGGAGGCTCTGTGGGGATGGGATATAATCTCCTGGTATGCCATTTGCTAAGACCCTTGGTAAAGCACCATATTAGGGTGGGAGTTACCTGATTTTCCAGGTGTTGTGTGTCTCAGTTTCCCTTGGGTAGGAAAAGGAATTCCCTTCCCCCTTGGGCTTCCCAGGTGAGGCAATGCCTTGCCCTGCTTCAGCTCTCGCCAGTTGGGCTGCACCCACTGACCAGCACCAACTGTCCGACACACCCCAGTGAGATGAACTTGGTACCTCAGTTGAAAATGCAGAAATCACCCGTCTTCTGTGTTGCTCATGCTGGGAGCTGGAGGTTGGAGCTGTTCCTATTTGACCGTCTTGAATGCCCCTCTTCCAGCAAACTGATTTTTTTAATTTGTCATTGAAATTGGTTTAATCACAACCACTCATAGAACAGTAGCATGCATCGTGTGCCTACATGTAATGAAAATAGACTCAGAGAGATGGCAACATTTGCCCAGGTACCAGGTAGAATTAGAGGCAGAATTCAAACCCAGATTGGAACCCGAGGTTGTGACTCATCATCTCTAAAGTCACTGCCTTCAACAAAGGAGCTCTCTTCTCTTTGCAGGGTAACCCAGAGAAGACAGCCAAAGTGGAATGTGGGGTCTACATTCTACAACACCAGGGACAGAGCAACTATGGATGAAGAGGGCTACATCTGGTTCCTGGGGAGGAGTGATGACACTATCAATGCCTCTGGGTAGGTGTGGCTGACGCCAGGCTGGCTGTTGTCGTCCTCATATGCCTTATGGGATCTTGCTTGCCCAGACAGTCTTTCATGCATTGGTAACAGGACCCTCAGCCCAATTTGAATACAGCCATGTCTACAGTGCCCTGATCCCAAGTTTTGGTGCACCTCCCTAACCCCTGCATACAGAAGACTCAATAAAAATGAAATTCAAGAGGGTCTTGAAGACATAATAAGACACTGTGCAATTTAGAGAAGGGGGAATGAGATTGAGAAGGGAGACTCTGTCTTGGTCCCCATAGGTTTGGGGAGCTTATTTCATGTTTGTGCTCCTCTAATACAGCACAAGATGTCACAGAACAAACATACTAATAATAATAACTAACCTTTAGCTATTGTTTATTTTTTATTTTTATGAATATATTTATTATAAATCTATGAATACAATAAATCTATTAAGATAGATTATCATAAATCTATTATTATAAATCTATTATTATAATTATTTAGCTAACCTGGAGTACTATGTGAAAACACTGTTCTTAATTCTTTGTATAACTCACCTCTCAATGCTGGAAGGGAGATGCGATTATTACCCCTATTTTACTGATGAGGAAACTGGGTGACTGACCAGTGAAGAAATTTGCCTGAAGTCTCAAAGATAGCACAGGGTGCAATCCAGATATGAACTGAGGCAGGCTGGCTCTGAGCCTCTGTCCCTAACCCCTACATGATTTTTTAAAAGATACATTACACTACAGTAACAATTTCTCTTGGATATTTTAGAGAAATGGATGTGATTTTTTTTTAATTTCTAAAACCTGATGTACTGGAAATTTGCAGAGAGTAGATTTTAAATGCTCTTACCACAAAAGAAAAAAAGAGGTAATTATGTGAGATAATGGATATACTGGTGCCTGAGTGTAGTAATCGTGTTACTATGTATATATACATCAAAACATCATGTTTTATGCCTTGAATATATATAATAAAAGCCAAAAATCATGCTGATACAATGGGAAATAGTGTGCAGAATTTGCACAAATGTTTAAGACCAAGTTTGAGGTTTCCAAGAGATTTTGTGTCTGGCGAAGCTGCATGGCCCAAGGGCCCAGGGAACTAAGCATTCGCCCTTCTTTGTTAATAAAGGCAGTGAGGCGAGAACCCCTGGGAGCACTGGAGTCTTTTATTTCTCAGCCTACGATGTCCAGGTCTTCAAATTTTGGGCTCATGGCACAGACAGATCAGGAGTCTCTGGCTCCCTATGACCTCTACCCTCTGTGCCAAAGGAAGCTGTGACTCTCCAAAGCAGGAGATTTGAGGACTTGGTTCACCCCAGCCCTGGTATCTGCCCCAGAACCCTTCATCCTCCTGGTACGGCCTTGGGCCTACAGAGGTGGAGCGTGCTTTGGTGGACCACCCAGCAGTGGCAGAGTCAGCCATGGTGAGCAGCCCAGACCCGATTCAAGGGGAAGTGAGGAGAACACAGAGATCATCGTGTCCGTACATGGACACTAGGAAAGCAGATGCCAGGGAAACTTCCAGGCTTTACCTGGGCCACCTTAGGGGAAGGAGGGCATAGTGTGCATGTGCACTTACACAGTATAGTGACCTGGGGATACTGCGGCCTCTCTGTGGCTCTGAAGATAAAGATGACAGATTATATTTAGTGAGCACTTACTACATGCCAAATAATTTAACTGTCACAAAATGTAATAATCTAAGAGCTCTTCTACTCTTTATAGATGAGGAAGGAGGGGCAGAAGGAAGTTAAGTAACCTGTCCACATCACACAGCTAGCAAGGGGTGGAGCCAGAATGGCATTTCAGCAACATGGCTGAAGAACAAACATGCATTTGTTTATTAAAAAGTGTTTATTGAGCACCTTCTATTTGCAAGGCCTTGTGCAATAAAATGGGGATAACACTACTAATATATGAATAATAAATTGCCAAGCATTATCAAATGCCCATTGGGTTACAGGCACAGGATTGCATATATAATAATAGTAAAAATAATGATGAAAGTACTGATGACAGGGATAATAATGTAAACTACCTGGATGTTTTATGTGTATTATCTCATGGAAGCTTTAAAGAAACCAAATGAGGAATGGTATCTTTATTGTTCCCATTTCACAGAGAAGGAAACTGAGGTTAAGGAGAGGTCAGGTAACTTTTCAAGGCATGGAGTGGACATTGGAAGTACAGGCATTTGCACCTGGTCCTCTTCTTTTCCAAAACCACTGTAGGGTCCAATGTCACCTTGTTTTTCCACTTATTCAGTAAATACTGACTTTTTACACTATGTAATAGGTTGACACTCATCATGAGCCTCTGCCCTCATTCTGCAGGTAGTGAAGGCATTTATTGTCCTGACCCCACACTTTCTGTCTCATGACAAGGGCCAGCTGACCAAGGAGCTGCAGCAGCATGTAAAGTCAGTGGCAGCCCCATATAAGTACCCGAGGAAGCTAAGTGAGGGCAGATGGAAGGGGTCAGTTCCCAGTACTTCTGCCCATGTCTCCTAGGGTGGTTGTGCAGGGGGAAGCTTGGACACTCACAGGAGTGGCTATTTTTTCTGCATAAGAAGCAATTTGGCTTAGGGATGGGGTGTTCTCTTAAAATGTATTTAAACTGACAAATTAGAAAATGATCTATTAAAAGCAAGGAGACTTATAGATAAATCCTAATTCAGGCGATTACAACAAATATTTCTTAAGCACTTTCTATATGCTGGCAATTATAAGAGTGTTTAAGATAAATCTAGTGTAAATGCTGAACTCAGAGTGAGAGTAAGAAAATGACAAATACTTATAGGACAACACATGGGATATTACAAGCACAAGTAGTGTTCTGAAATAACACAAAGGAGGGCATAATTAACACTGCAAGAGTTAGGAGGAGGTTCAAAGAGGAGGGCCTAGTGAGTAGGGATTTTCAAGATGCAAAGAACTAGAGGCGATGATGTGGAAAGAGGAAGAACCTCTCAAAACAAGATAACAGGGCTGGGCATGGTGGCTCACACCTGTAATCCCAGCACTATGAGAGGCTGAGGCAGGACGATCACTTGAGCCCAGGAATTCGAGACCAGCCTGAGTAACACAGCGAGAACCCTATTTCTATTTAAATAAGTTTAATATATATATAAAAAAAAAAGACAACAGAGTAAACAAGAAGCACTGAGGCATGAGGCAACATGACATGCAAAAGACAGTAAATTAGAACTAGTAACATAATTTCTAATGTCTCCAAATGATGAAAGTAGCATACAGCTCTTACAACTGACATGAGAAACTGCATTTAGTGACTTCAATCTTTGGTGGAAGTTCCTAGTGCGTGAAATGGAACAGATGAGAAAAGGCCTTGGTTCCTGTGCTGTGGGAATAGGGAACTGGTGAAGGGCTAAGTATCAGAGGATCTGTAATTCAGATAAATCACTCTGTTGGTAACCTGGAGGGTGAATTTGAGGAGAATGAGACTGGAGGCAGGAGCAAGGCAGTACCAGTGCAGGTGAAGAAAGAACATAGGTAGAACTTGGCCACCATTTAGAAAAGGTGAGAGGAGGAGCCGAAGAGAGGGAAACATGTGGGATCATGGCCAGGTTTCAGGCTGGAACAGGACAAATGGCAGAAGCATCCAATATTGAAAATAGAGTCAGAGAAGCCTTCTTGAGTGGAGGCGGGTAACAGGGCATTCTAGGACAGGATGTTTGAGATTTCTTGACTATCCAAGTGGAAAAGTCTTGGAAGCCTGAGGCCACACCAGAGCTCAGTGAGGGCAAGAAAATAGGGAGTGTGGAGTCATCAGCTTGCAGGTGACAGCCAAAGCCATTCTCCCACTTCAGGAGAGAAGCACATGAGCAAAGAGTTGGTGTCCTGGAGAACACCAACATCCCAAGTGAACTGAAAGAGGGAATTCAGAGGAGTGGCAGAGGGAAAATTAAATGGAAGAGTGTGCTGCAGAGATAGCACAGTGATGCAGGGCTTGATCTTTGGAGGCAGACTGCCTGAATGATGGTTTCCTTTTCTGTAAATGAGAGTAAAATTATCTACCCATGCATGGAAGAAAACCCTCAACAAACTAGAAACAGGAAGGAACTTCATCAACATGATGAAAAGCATCTGTGAAAACCTAGCAGTTAACAGATTTAATGGTGCAAGACTGAACGCTTTCCCCTAAGACTGGGAACAAGACAAGGATGGCCATGTTCAGTAGGTCTATTCAGCTTTGGTTCTGGCCAGGGTGATTAGGTGATTGATATATAAAAGGATCCAGATTAGAAAAGAAGACGTAAAACTGTCTTACTCCCACATGCATGATGTTGTATACAGAAAATCCTAAGGCATCCAGTTTAAAAAAAAAAAAAAAAAAAAAAAAAACTAGAACTAGTTCAGCAAGTTCACAAAATCAGCATACAAAAATCAGTTGTATTTCTGTACACTAGGAATGAAAAATCCAAAAATGAAATTCAGAAAAGTATTCCATTACAATAGCATCCCAAAGAATAAAATACTCACTGTGGGAAGAAACTGAATTAGAACTAAATAAACGAAAGATATTCCATTTTCATGGATCGGAAGACTAAATATTATTGTCAGTACTCCTCAAATTAGTCTACAGGTTCCACCTGATTCCTATCAAAATCCCAGCTACTTTTTCTGCAGTAATTGGCAAGGGGATCCTAAAATTCATATGGAAATGCAAAGGACACAGAATAAGCAAAATAATCCTGAAAAGAAGAAGAACAAGGTTGGAGGACTTACCTTCCTAATTTCAAAACTTGCTACACAGTAATCACGAGAGTATGATACTGGCTTAAGGACAGATGTATAGGTCACTGGAATATAGCAGAAAGCTCAGCCTGGGGGCTCACGCCTGTAATTACAGCACTTTGGGAGGCTGAGGTTGGGGGGAATCCCTTGAGGTCAGGAATTTAAGACCAGCTTGGGCAACATAGAGAGTGAGACCGGTCTAAAAAAAATTTTTTTTTTGATTACCCAGGCATGGTGGTACAGACCTGCAGTCCCACCTAGTCAGGAAGCTGAGGTGGGAGGATCTCTTGAGCCTAGGAATTTGAGAATGCAGTGAGCTATGATTGACTACTACACTCCAACCTGGGGAAGAGAGAGAAAACATATCTGTAAAAGAAAATAAAGCTAAGTCTGGTGTCTCATGCCTGTAATCCCAAAACTTTAAAGGGCCAAGGAGAGAGGATCCCTTGAAACCAGGAGTTTGACACCAGCCTGGGCAACATAACAAGGCTCTGTATGTAGGAAAATTAAATTAAATTAAATTTAAAACTATGGCTGGGTGTGGTGGCTCACACCTGTAATCCTAGCACTTTGGGAGGCTGAGGCGAGTGGATCACCTGAGGTCAGGAGTTCGAGACCAGCCTGGCCAACATAGTAAAACCCTGTCTCTACTAAAAATGCAAAATTAGCCAGGCATGGTGATGTGCACCTGTAACCCCAGCTACTCCAGAGGCTAAGGCAGGAGAATCACTTAGAACCTGGGAGGTGGAGGTTGCAGTGAGCTGAGATCACACCACTGCATTCCAGCCTGGGCGACGGAGGGAGACTTTGTCTCAAAAAATAAAAATAAAAAAATTAGCCAGACCTGGTGACACACACTTGTCATCCCAGCTACTTAGGAAACTGAGGCAGGAGGATGAATTGAGCTCAGGCGTTTGAGGCTGCAGTGAGCTCTGATCACACCACTGCACTCCAGACTGGGTGACACAATAAGACCCTGTCTCAAAAAAAAAAGTAATTAACTGAAAAATAATTGAAATCCCAGAAAGAAACCATTACATTACAAGTCAGGGGTCAAGAAACGTCATTTGGAAAGAAATAGTCTTTTCTTTTTTTGTTGTTTTTCATTTTGTAGAGACGCATGTCTCACCGTGTTACCCACGCTTGTCTTAAACTCCTGGACTCAAGCAATACTCCTGCCTTGGTCTCCCAAAGTGCTGGGATTACAGGTATGATCCTGTATGTCCAACCATGAATAGTCTTTTCAACAAATGGTGGTGGGGCAATTGGATATTCATGTGCAAATAAATTAATTTGGGTCCCTGCTTAACACCATACACAAAAATTAACTGAAAATGGACCACAGACCTAAATGTAAAAACTAAAACTATAAAACTCTTAGAAAAAAACATAGGAGTAAATCCTTGTGATCTTGTGTAAGGCACTGATGTCTTAGATACGATGTTAAAAGCACAGTTTGAGATGAGCCAGGGCTACATAATGAGACCTGGAAAAGGAGGAAAGTGAGAAAGTGAGAAAATGAAAAATGGTAAATTGAACGTCAGCTGAATTTAAAACTTTGGCACATCAAAAGATACAATCAAAAAAGGTAAAGACAGCCCAAAGAATGGGAGAAAATATTTATAAATCATATGTCTAAAAAGCGATATATCCAAAAGAACTCTTACAACTCAATATTAAAAGACAATCCAACTTAAAAATGGGAAAAGAACATGAATAGACATTTCTCCAAAGATGATATATTAATGTCCAATAAGCACATTTAAAAGTGTTTAACATCGTTAGTCACTAGGAAAATGCCAATCAATCCACAATGAGATGTCGTTTTACACCCACTAGAATGAATATAACCAATCAGATGGATAACACAAGTGCTGGAGAGGAGGTGGAGAAATCGGAGAAATCAGAGCCAGTGGGAATGTCAAATGGTGCAGCCACTTTTTTGGAAGATAGTATGAGAGTTTCTTAAAGTATTAAAAATAAAATTGCCTTAAACCCAGCAACTTTACTTATAGGTATCTACCCAGGGAAAATAAAGATGTATCTTGACACAAAGACTTGTATGTGAATATTCACAACACCGTTTGCAGAAACAAAAAGGTGGAGACAACCCAAATGTCCATCTACTGACAAAGGGATTAAAATGTGGGGAATTTTAATACAAAGGAATACTCCTCAGCAATCAAAAGGAAGTTCTGAGGCATGCTATCACAGTGATCAACCTCAACACCACAATGCTTCATGAAAGAAGCCAGATGCAAAAGAACACACATTGCATGATTCAGTTTATATGAAATGTCCAGAACAGCCTGATATAGGGACAGAGAGCAGATTACTTGTTGTCAAAGGCTGGGAATAAGACTGAAAAGTGGCCGGGCGCGGTGGCTCAAGCCTGTAATCCCAGCACTTTGGGAGGCCGAGACGGGCGGATCACGAGGTCAGGAGATCGAGTCGAGACCATCCTGGCTAACACGGTGAAACCCCGTCTCTACTAAAATACAAAAAAAAAAAAAATTAGCCGGGCGAGGTGGCAGGCGCCTGTACTCCCAGCTACTCGGGAGGCTGAGGCAGGAGAATGGCATGAACCCGGGGAGCGGGGCTTGCAGTGAGCTGAGATCCGGCCACTGCACTCCAGCCTGGGCGACAGAGCCAGACTCTGTCTCAAAAAAAAAAAAAAAAGACTGAAAAGTGACTCTGATGGGCACAAGTTTCTTTTTTTTTTTTTTTGTACTTTAAGTTCTAGGGTGCATGTGCACAATGTGCAGGTTTGTTACATATGTATACACGTGCCATGTTGGTGTGCTGCACCCATTAACTCATCATTTACATTGGGTATATCTCCTAATGCTATTCCTCCCCACTCCCCTCACCCCACAACAGGCCCTGGTGTGTGATGTTCCCCTTCCTGTGATGGGCACAAGTTTCTTTCTGGGATAACGAAATGTTCTAAAACTAGATTTTGGTGATGGTTACATAATTCCATAAATATACTAAATATACTAAAAATCATTGAATTGGACCAGGCACAATGGCTCACACCTGTAACCCCAGCACTTTGGGAGGCCAAGGCAAGAAAGCCCAGGAGTTCAAGACAAGCCTGGGAAACATAGAGAGACTCCATCTCTACAAATAATTTTTAAAAATTAAACAGGTATGGCGGCACAAGCCTGTAGCCTCAGATACTCAAGAAGCTGAGGCAGGAGGCTCACCTGATCCCAGGAGGTTGAGGCTGCAGTGAGCCATGATAGCATCGTTACACTCCAGCCTTGGTATCAAAGTGAGACCTTGTCTCACATACACACACAAAAAAGTGGTTGAATGGTACACTTAAAATGAGTGAATTTTACTGTGTAAATTAGACCTCTATAAAGCTGTTAATTTTCTTAAGGTTTTTTTTTCTTTTTCTTTTCGAGACAAAGTTTCGCTCTTGTTGCCCAGGCTGGAGTACAATGGCACGATCTCAGCTCACTGCAACTTCTGCCTCCCAGGTTCAAGCGATTCTCCTGCCTCAGCCTCCCAAGTAGCTGGGATTACAGGCTCCCATCATGACACCCAGCTAATTTTTTGTATTTTTAGTCCAGACAGGGTTTCACCATGTTGGCCAGGCTGGTCTCGAACTCCTGACCTCAGATGATCCACACGCCTCAGCCTCCCAAAGTGCTAGGATTACAGACATGAGCCACCACCCCCAGCAATTTTTTTGACTTTTAAAATTACAATATTTACCCCAGCACCAAGATTGTCTCAAAATACCATTGTCCACTAAAAGAAAACAAGCCTTCCTGGAGAGAGTGCTGATGCCAGGTCTAGGCCAGAAATGTGTAAAATAAGCCTGGAACACATTGTCACTCTGGATAGCAAGGAATCTATCAAAGATTATTAGGATGATTTCAACACATCAGAAGAGCCAATCTGAAGGGACTCCTTCTAACCAAACATAGGACATTTTGTACATTAATAAGGATAATAATTGCAGGGGATTGAAATACATCAAATATGTTTGAATGTCTGCATTCATAATGCTTCTTTATAAAAAATAAAAGTGGGTTGGCCAGCCACAGTGTCTCACGCCTGTAATCCCAGCACTTTGGGAGGCCAAAGCAGGTAGATCACCTGAGGTCAGGAGTTTGCGACCAGCCTGGCCAACCTGGTAAAACCCCATCTCTATTAAAAATACAAAATTAGCAGGATTAAGTGGCGCATGCCTGCAATCCCTGCTACTCAGGAAGCTGAGGCAGGAGAATCGCTTGAACCTGGGAGGCGGAGGTTGCAGTAAACCGAGACCTCGCCATTGCACTCCAGCCCACGCAACTCTGTCTCAAAAAAAAGAAAAAATAAATAAGTAAATAAATGTGGGCTGCGGGCAGTGGCTCATGCCTTTGGGAGGCTGAGGCAGGAGAATCACTTCAGCCCAGGAGTTAAAGACCAGCCTGGACAACGTAAGGGGACCCTATCTCTACAAAAAATGTTTAAATTACTCAGGCGTGAGGGCCCATGTCTGTGGTCCCAGGTACTCAGGAGGCTGAGATGGCAGGATTGCCTAAGCACAGAAGTTTGAGACTGTAGTGGCATGATGGCCCCACTGCATGCCAGCTCAGGCAACAGAGCTAGATCATCCCTGTCTAAATAAATACATAAATAAATAAATAAATAAATAAAAGTGGTCACCACTGAAGGATATAAATTAAACAGACCATCATTTTGAAAAATGTTAAACAAAAAGAACAAAGCAAGCCACTAATGAGCCGTTTCTATATAAATTGTACAACTGGGTAACACAATAATTTATAAGAAGTAGCATCTCTTTTGCATATTTACTTTTTTTTTCTTCATGCAAGGCCCTTCTCAGGGTAGCAGTATCTCTTTCTGGAAGTATAGCAGCTCATAAATGAAGAAGGAATGATACAACAATACCATCATTGTTCAGTCCATAATTGACCAATGGTTGTTAAAAAAGAACAAAAAAAAAATCACCAAAAAAAAAAAAAAAAAAAAAAAACACGGCCAGACAGTACACACCTCCTGCTGGAAGAAGCTAGCACAGTCTTTTTGCCTTGACCCCCCAAATCCAACCTGAATCTGATCAAGCTTTCAGATCAAACTACTAATTTATAAAAACTAGAACAAAGTGAAGAACAAGTTAACATCACAAGGATACAATTAGCAAAATTCAAACTATGAGAAACAGCATAATAAGAATACAGTTAGCAAAATCCAAACTATGGGGAAACAGCCTACTTTATTCAATAAATAAACTGCAAGGGACAAAAAAGAGATCAAATGGGGAAGCCTTCAGGATCAAAAAAAAAAAGCTAAGATATGAATGAAACAATCCAAAAGAGAGACTTTATTTGGATCCTCATTCAAACAAACAAAAAATATATGAAATTACTGGAAATTTGGAGCTAACAGGAGAGTTGACAATATTAAAGAGCAATGGTGTGGGGTGGTTGGTTGATGATAGCATTGGGATTATGTTTTTAAAAGAGTTCTTGTCACCGGGCACAGTGGTTTATACCTATAATCTCAGTACTTTGGGAGGCTGAGGCAGGAAGATCGTTTGAAGCTGGGAATTCTAGACCAGCCCGAGCAACATAGCAAGACCCTGTCTCTACAAAAATAAAAATTAAAAATTAGCTGGGCATGGGGGCATGGGTCTGTAGTCCCAGCTACTTAGGAAGCTGAGGCAGGAGGTCAAGGCCACAGTGAGCCATAATCGTGTCACTGAACTCCAGCAGGGGCGACAGAGCCTGGGCGACAAAGACCTTGTCTTGAAAGAACAAAACGAGAATCTTTATCTTTTACAGACATATACCAAGACATTCAGGGAGGAAATTATAAGATGTGTGGGATTTGCTATAAAATAACAAGAGAGGAAGAGGAGAAATATGCAGGAGTGTACATGAAACATGAGATGACAAATATCTGAATCTGCTGAGGAGTAGGTGAAAGCTCACTACACTAGCCTCTTGTTTAAAATGCTCCAGAAGGCCGGGCGCGGTGGCTCAAGCCTGTAATCCCAGCACTTTGGGAGGCCGAGGCGGGCGGATCACAAGGTCAGGAGATCGAGACCACAGTGAAACCCCGTCTCTACTAAAAATACAAAAAAAAAATTAGCCGGGCGCGGTGGCGGGCGCCTGTAGTCCCAGCTACTCAGGAGGCTGAGGCAGGAGAATGGCGGGAACCCGGGAGGCGGAGCTTGCAGTGAGCCGAGATCGCGCCACTGCACTCCAGCCTGGGCAACAGGGTGAGACTCCGTCTCAAAAAAAAAAATAAAAAATAAATAAAAATAAATAGATAAAATGCTCCAGAATAGAAAGTTTGTCTGAAAATCCACTTCATGGGTTTGTAGCGAGCATTGAGTAAGATCACGTATACAGAGGGCTTTATCACCATGGCTTACAGGTAGTCAGCACACATTGTTTTTAGTTTTGTATACACCCTGTCCATTAATCACATCCAAAAAAGGTATGTTATTCATTCACACCAAGAGCTCTGGCCAATGGAACTTTGTCCACTTGGTGGTAATTTATTGAAATTTGAGGTTTAGAATGAGCAAATGCCAGCCTTCAGAGCCCCAGGCCTACTATGCAACAGCCAAGCCAACAGTCCAAAATGCCTTCCTAGCACACCTAGTAAGTAGGATCACTTTCCTCTCACCTTGTAGGCATACTTGAGTTCATTCACTATTTTTCATTCATTTCTTATGTGCCAGGTATTGGGTGCTAGGGATCTGTAATACAGTGAACCCATAATTGACTGGAAGCATCACTTTCAAAGCATCATTTCAGGATGAGTATTTAAGTGTCAAGTGAATTCAAGGAACAGTGCAAAGGATCCATGGCCTCAGTCACCATGAAGACTCTCCCAAGAGTCAGCCCTATTGGGCACATATAAATGAGTGGAGACATGGAATTCACCCTTACAAAGCCTAGAACCTGACAGAGCACACAAGACAAAAGCCCAAATAACCAAGAACAGGGAGCTGAATGTGAGAGGTGGGCCCCAAAGGATTAGGCCACCAAGGTGGAGAAAGTAATGTGTGCAGAGTGGGAAGTATTCAGGTTTGGCTGAAGCAAGTATTTGGAGAGAGGTGGAAACAGGCTGGAATGGTCTCCTAGGGTCCTTTGTGGAGAAGGTCAGGTTCAGGCATCTGAATCCCATTCAGTAGCAAGAGAGTCACTCCATGGTGCCAAGCAAGTGCTAACAGGCTTACGACAAGATTCAGGAAGAGGCCTCTTGCAGCAAGTGGCCAACCCCAGGGACCACTCATGGAAGGCCTATCCCCACCTGGCACTGCACCTTTAAGCTCACATCACATGACCACGTGCACATTCGCACACATCCACGTGCATGTTCACATGCATGTTCACACATAGTCATACACATGTTCACACAACCATGTGCATGTTCACACACGATCATGTGCACGTTTACACGTGGCCACATGCATGCTAATGCACAATCATATGCATGTTCACACATGACCATGTGCACAAATGACACATGACCATATGCGTATTCATATGCTCAGTGACTCACAGATTCGTAAGACCTGAGACGGACATGCGTTTTGGGAGATCCAGCTTTAGGATATGGGCTCACTGTCTCAGCACATGCAGACCAGGCCTGAACTATATTCAAGAAAGCTGCCTGCCAGTTTAGAGCAGGGCTTAGCAAACCTTTTCCATAAAGAGCCAGTTAGGAAATGTTTGAGGCTTTGCAGACCATGTAGTCTCTTGCAACTACTCAACTCACTAAAGCAACAATGGATAACACATACGTGAAGGAGCATGGCCGTATTCTGGTAAAACAAAACTTGGCTGCAGTTTGCCCATGCCTAGCCTAGAGTTTGTAGCCTCTTCCCAGAGAGAGGGAACCTGACAGATTCCCAAATCTGTCAGAAACTAGGAAGGCTCCTTCAGAAGGACATCCTTCCAGGCCTGAGGATCCGTCCACCCACAGGAGGCCTGGCACAACTCATTCCCCACTCAGCTTGGTGCAAGCTAACCCTATCAGTCCCTGCCACTGTTATCCTTGCTGCCCACCCCCAGTGTCCTCTCAAGTGGAGGCTGCCTGCTTCTCATGTCCTGCGCCGCAGGGTCAGGCACTGCACCCACCCCTTCCAGCCCCACAGAAGCCCCTTCTCCCCAGCCCTGTCCCACTGCCACCCCACCCCCTCACTGGGGAACCCCTGCCTATCCAGTTGAGCCCAGATGGCATTCCTTTAGGAAACCTCCTTGGCACTCTGAAGTCCAGAGCACAGGACCTGCCTGGAATGTTCTCCTTGCAGCCTGTTCTTCACTTATGAGACCGTGCTGCACACTGGACTTCAACATCAGCTTCACCATCTGTCTCTTCCTTCACTACCTTCCCTCTGCACTAGGCCATAAGCTCTGTGGGAGGAGGAACTCATCACAGTGGCTGTTCCTGACAGGTTGTTCATCAGCACGTATTGAAATAAAGAATTCCCAGGCACCTCCAACAGAGAGACTGGACCTTGTGAGACCCAACAAGAAGCCACTATTTCAGAACTGGTGAAAAACAGCAAAGATCCAGATTAGGGGGTGTAGTGGGAATGAAATGGGGAACAGTGGGATGCCCCATATTTGTCAATGACTCATAGTCTTTCTCCAGAGATCTGTCTTCCTCCCCTGGGTTCGTCTCATCAGCTGCCACCAGCACTCACTCCAGCCACTAAAGCCAAAAAGCTGAAAGACCTCTGCCCTCATCTGGCCCCATCCAGCCGAAGACCGGAACCTGTCATTTCAACCTCACGCCCACCCCCTTTTCCACTCCCACTGCTCCTGCCTTAGTTCAGACCACCACCATCGCTCTCCTACCTAGTTCAAGCCAAGCTGACCCGGCCAGCGGCCTTCAGGCCTGCCCTTCTCCATCCTGCCATGTCCATCCTCCACAGCCAGAACAGGAAGCTGTCATTTAAAAGTGCAGGTCTGCTTTGGTGGTTCTCCTGATGAAACCCTTCAGTGGCTTCCCGGTTCCCTTTGGGTCCTGGCACAGATTCCTTAGCATGGCCAGGGAGGACAGCCCTCTGATCCTCCCCTCCCTGAGATGCTCCTTCTGCCCCAGCACCCTATGTTTGAGCCCGAGTCCGCCCTGTGGTGTCGCGCTCAGCCCAGCTCCCCATGCCTGGGGTGCCTTGCCTGGCCTAGGAACTGCCAAAATTTACCTGCTTCCAAGACTCAGCCCTAGCACCTCTTCCTGCTGGGTGTTTTCTGATGCCCCTCCTCTGCCACCTCATGGGGACCCGATAGTCCCCTGAAGAGCCTTCTGCCCCAGTGCCTCACCCCACTCTTTGGACCTGTTTCTGTTTCCATTGCTGCCTCGCCTTCTTAGACCACGGGCTCCTGCAGAGCCGGACCCCATATCTCAGTCGGCTTTGCATTCCCAGTGCCTGGCCCAAACTGAGGCTGGAATGGTCTCCTATTCCTTAAGCACTCAATAACCCTTGAAAAATGACTGGAATCCCGGAGATGGCCAAGGCAGCAACGGTAATGGGAGAGTGATCTGCTGCCCTCTCCTGGCAATGTGAGGAATTGTCCTAAGCACAGACAACTCCCCCCAGCCTTGCAAAAACAAGTGCAGGTTGGGGGAAACTGGAAAAGGAGCTGATGGAGGACTAGGGAGATGGATGCTGTCTAAGGAGACAAACTGAATTAAGGGGTTGCTGAGACTTTGCCGGCTCACGCACTATTCCCATGTCTATGGGCCCCAGGCCAGGTCAGTGCTTCCAAAGGATGAGGGTGCATCCTCAGAGAGGCTCTGGCTCCCCCCACCAAACCATAAACTCTTGAAGGACATCTTCCTTCTCAATATACCCTATTGCCATGTTGTTGTAACTATCACTGTAACTTTTATTCACTTAAGTGGGTGATCACTGAGTTTTTCCTCCATTGTTATAAAACATGTGTTTTGCTCTTTTGTGTAAAATGACTCTGAATTCAGCCACTGGCTTCTCCTGATTTTAACTCGGCTTCCTACTGCTAGGAGGTTATCTCTGATGTTCTGGGCTTCTCAGCTTTCTATCAAAACCCAAATACCGTCATTCCTCGGTATCCATAGGGGATTGGTTCCAGGACCTTCTCTTGAAGATACCAACATTGCAGGTGCTCCAGCTCCTGAGAGAGAACAGCGCAGCATTTGCAGACAACCTATGCACACCCTGCATCCACTTTCAATCAGCTCCAGATTACTTCTGATACCTAATTCAATGTAAATGCTATGTCAATAGTTGTTTAAAGAATGACAAGAAGAAAATGTTGTACATGTTCAGTAAAGCCACATATTTTTTGAATATTTGTACACCAGGTGGTTGAATCCCCAGTTGAATCCAGAACCCACTGATGCAGAACCCACAGGTGAGGAGGGCCAGCTGTGCCTGTTAGCATCCCCTGACCACCGCCCCCCGCCCCCATGGTGGCCACTGCTTCAACGGGTCAGGCAATGTCATGCACCCCTCCTGGCAAAGAGAAGCATTACCTCAGCTCCTCTTGGGGTTGCAGGTCTAACCACCTGCATCTTAACATTTGCAAAGGTTGCCTAACCTCTAAAATAGGAAATGGATTTGGGGAAGGAGCTTGAGACTGTGGCTGGAGAATTGTGACTGATGTTCACAAAGATAGTTAAAGCCTTGGAGTGGCTAAGATAGCCACCTGCAGAGAAAAATCACCTGTCGTTCACCATTGAATCATCCATCTCTCTTGCACAGGGCATTCTATAAACATTAGGTGTCTGTGGAACAAATGCAAAGAGCGTACACAAAAGAAGCAAAAGGGACTGTGTTTGCACGATGCAGAAAATTAGACCTGCATGACACGTTTAGCCCTAAATTTGGGAATCTACCCCACTAGACAGGAAATGCCTTTTCAGTTAACAAATGGCCTCTCCACTCCTTATTTCCCTGGCAAGTTTACTGAACAATGATTGGCACCGTAAACTTTGTTTTCATGTCAAACAGTACCTATCCTCTAGTGGTTTATCGTCTATTTGGTGGGACATGGCACAAAGGAAGAAAAACTGTTCAGTCCTCAGGAAGTCTGTAACCTCACCAGACGAAGCATCCATCTCACACTTGCTTCTCCAGGACCACTAGAGAGTCACATGAGACCATGTGCAATGAAAAGCTGAATTCACAAACACTTACCGCTGAAAATGAGCAGCACAGAAAATCAGTGTTTTTAGTTAGGTGGTGCTATCAGGGCAGGTTTCCCAAAAGAAGCTGGCTTTGAAGTGCCCTAGGCTGGGAAGAAGTAGAAAACAGAATGGAAAATTCATTGTCCCATAGTCTGGAGGCAACCTGAATCCTAGGACCGGCATCAGTCGGAGATCCCAGTGGCAAGACAGGGGAGTGACGCCATTGACAATCCTGCCCATGTTCTCACTCTTGAGAGTGTGACACTGGGGCAGAAGCAGCAAAGATGACCACTGCAAACCTTGCAGCTCCCAGACAGAGGCGTATTTGGCTTCCAATGCACAAGGCCCCCTTCAGCAATGCCTTTTCAGGGTGCGGGATAATAAAGTAAGGTGAAGGTGGACTGGAGTGAAGTGCAGCCCGGGATGATAGCACCAGCTCAGAATGTCCTCAGTGAGGCCAGCAACAGTTTGGAGAATATTGAGAGATGGAGCTGTCCAATCAGCCAGAGGGTCCCTGAGAGATGAGATGGTCTTGGCCTGGATTCCCCACCCCTCGCTCACAAAAGCAGCTTGGTCCATGGAGCTGGGCAGCGCTGTTCAATAATAATGAACAGCCCACACGGCATGCATCCCATCAGAGCCCAGTGAGGGGGCAGGCGAGTGCTGTCTCCCCAGCACCTGCTTCTGCCTGGGCCAGCGGCCCTGACCCTTCTGACAAACCTCTAAGTGCTCCAACTGCTACATGGTTTCTCACCATCTCCAGCCCAAACTCTGCCTCCAAAGCCTAGTGGATCCACCCAGTGGGCCTTACCTCCTGCTCTCCCAACACGTTCTGCTGTAACTGAGACTCACCTGCTCCCTGGGCCACAGCGTTCATGTTTACCTGCGGACTTCCTCACACTGTCCCCACCACCTGAATGACCCTGCTCCTTTCCACCCCGAACAATGGTAGGAACAGAAGCAGCACAGACTTAGAGTCAGAAGAGATAGCTTCAAGTCCTCCACTGAACGAAGAGTGCCTGCATATTCCCACAAACGAACATAAAGTTAAGCAACTTACAGTTACAGAGGCCCAGCGTCCACAGTCAGCCTCAGCCTGGCTGAAGTCACAGTGTCAGCAAGGCTAGCTCATCCTGGTGCTCCTGGGAGGCGTTGCTCCCTTGCCTTTCCCAGCTCCTAGAGGCAGCATGGCTTCCTTGGCTTATGGTCCCAAGGCACATGGACTTCTGCTTCTGTGGCCACATCTCTATCTTTGACTCTGGCCCTCCAGGTTCCCTCTTCTGAGGACTCCTGTGATTACATTACCAGAGCCACAAGGTAATGCAGGATAATCTCCCCCTCTCAAGATCCTTAGTTGAATCACATTTGCAAAGTCCCTTTTGCCAGGTAAGGTCAGAAATTCACAGGTTCTGGAGATTAGGATGTGAACATCTCTGGGGGAGCATCATTCAGCCTGGCACAGTGAGATATGCATGCATTTTTAATTTTTTTGTTTATCATTTATACAAAGGGTCTCACTATGTTGCCCAGGATGACCTTACACTCCTGAGCTCAAGTTTCAAGCAATCCTCCTGCCTTGGTCTCCCAAGTAGCTGGGACAACAGACACACACAACCACAGCTGCCTTATATCTTATAAATCAATAAGAAAACAATTTAACTTTTTTTTTAAGATTCAGTTTTGCTCTGTCACCCAGGCTCAAGTAGAGTGGTGCGATCTTGGCTCACTGCAGCTTCCACTTCTTGGGTTCAAGTGATTCTCCTACCTCAGCCTCCCAAGTAGCTGTGACTACAAGCACGTGCCACCACGACTGGCTAATTTTTGTATTTTTAGGGGAGACAGGGTTTCGCTATGTTGGCCAGGCTGGTCTTGATTTCCTGACCTAAAGTAATCCACCTGTCTAGGCCTCCCAAAGTGTTCAGATTACAGCTGTGAGCCACCGCACCCAGCCCAATTAAACTTTTTTTTTCTTTTTTTTTTGAGATGGAGTTTTGCTCTTGTTGCCCAGGCTGGAGTGCAATGGTGAGATCTTGGCTCCCTGCAACCTCCGCCTCCCAGGTTCAAGTGATTCTCCTGCCTCAGCCTCCGGAGTAGCTGGGATTACAGGCATGTGCCACCACACCCAGCTAATTTTGTATTTTTAGTAGAGACGGGGTTTCTCCATGTTGGTCAGGCTGGTCTCGAACTCCCGACCTCAGGTGATCCTCCCGCCTCATCCTCCCAAAGTGCTGGGATTACAGGTGTGAGCCACTGCGCCTGGCCTCAGTTAAACTTTTTTAACGGTAAAATGTTTGACCAGACACTTGACCAGAGAAGATAGACAAACTGGCAAAAAAAAGTTCATGAAAAGATGTAGAACATCATTCTTCATTAGGGAAATGCGAATTGAAACCACGATGATATAAGAACTGCATCCCCACTAGAAGACATGAAATCAAAAGATTTCTGGCAAAGCTGCCGAGCAGGCAGAACTGTCACGTGCTGCTGGCAGAAACACAAAATGGCACAGCTACTGTGGAAAGCACTTTAACAGTTCCTTATAAAGTCAAACATAGGACCTAGCGATCCTTCCCCTAGGTGTTTATCCAAGACAAATGAAAGCAGATTTCTACAAAACAATGTGTACAAGAATGTTCTAGCAGCTTCCTGTTGGGAGAAAACCTGAGTGTTGGGAGAGAAGCTGAGGCAGGGCTTGCATGTCTGCTAGACTTGCTGGCTCCTTGCTTCTAGCACTCCCATTATCTCAAGCAGCCATATGTTTATCATTCACTTGATACAGTTTCCTTTCTACCTCCACATTCTCACCACCTGTTTCTTTGTTTGAGCACCAATAAATAGCGTGGGCTCCCAGAGCTCCAGGCCTTTGCAGCCTCCACACTGGTGATGGTCCCACTCTCTCTTTCAAACTGTCTTTTTCTCATTCCTTTGTCTGCCAGACTTCATCGCCCCCAAGACCTGGTGTTGGGTCTCATTGCCCCAACATTCCTGCTGCCCAACATGGGGCAACAAAGACCCCAGTAAAGGAACACTAGAGCGTGTGAAAGCAGAGGAAGCATTGTCAAAGGACACCCAAGGACGTCTAAAAGAAGCTCAGCAGGAAAGCTAAGTGCTCAGAAGAACGAGGGTAACAATGGGACAAAGTGAAAGCAGACATTCTGCTTATTTCAATTTCTTAAGGCATTTATTATGAAGAGGGAGAATGAAAGTTAGTACTCAGAATTTGTTATCACTCTTTAGCACAGTAAAGAAGTTTTGCCCATGGTTTCTAGAACAAGGGACTATGGAGTTGGATGAATGGGAGAGAATTGGTTTGATGCGGCAGATTCAGACAAGGAAGAGGACGAGTGTTAAAAACTAACTTCAGATTCTGAGTGTGAGGAAGAGCTACTGGAGGAGATTAATGAAAAGAAGGGAAAACTAAAAAAGGTATGTTTTACTGGCCTGTCGGCTCCAGCTCCTGAATTAAGTGAATGGCCACCTCCTCTCTCTCCTCTTAATGGGTGAGAAAATAAATTAGCTGAAAAACTTACTGCTCCTGTAGTTGCAACATTAAAACCTGGAGCAATTGATGGTGCTATACAAAATTCAATTTAAAAAGCTAGAGCTGAGGGAGACCTTGAAGCATGGCAATTTCCCGTTACTATAATCAGCAGGGAGGACAGACTATAGCTAATTGGGCCACTTTTCCTTTTAAGTTACTAAAGGAATTTAAGCAAGCCATTAGTCAATATGGACCAAACTCTCCTTTTGTGTAAACTTTATTTTAAAATATGCCTCTTGATAATAGATTAATACCATATGATTGGGATACTTTGATAAAAATCTGTTCTCACTCCATCTCAGTACCTGCAGTTAAAAACCTGGTGGGCTGATGAAGCTCAAATGCAGGCAAGGGAAAACACACAAGTGCAGCCACCTGTGCCTGTTTCCTTTGACCAGCTAATGGGAATCAGCCCTAATTGGGGTCAGTTAGAAAATCAAGCAGTAATGGAGGATGTTGCCATTGTTCAGCTGTGCTCTGTGTGCTTACAGGCATGAGAAAGGATAAATATTACAGGGGAAAAATATGCTTCTTTCAGTTCTGTCCCACAAGGACCTAAAGAACCATATATTGATTTTATTGCTCAGCTCCAAGAGGCTGTGTATAAAGCCTTAACTGACAAAACAGCTCATGATGTTGTAATACAGCTTCTTGCATAAGAAAATGCTAATGCAGAGTGTCAAACTGCTATTAGACCCCTGAGAGAGAAGGCTCATTTAGCTGAATATATTAAGGCTTGCAGTGGCATTGGAGGTAACTTACATAAGGCTACTGTTTTATCTCAGGCTATGGTTGGATTAAGAGTAGGAAAGAATATGCCCCATTTCTCAGGCTCTTGCTTTAATTGTGGGAAATTTGGACACACAAGAAAGGAATGTAAAAAAGGAAATCAAAAGGCAAAAATACCATCAATCAACAGAAAAGTCCCAGTTTATGTCCCCAGTGTAAGAAAGGCAATCACTGGGCAAGTCAGTGTCATTCTAAATTTAGCAAAGATGGACAACCTCTTTCAGGAAATGGGAAGAGGGGTTCAAGACCGAGGCATACCTGGCACAGCCAGTGCCCTTACAAATGTACAATTGTCCCCCACCTCAGCAGGCAGTGCTTCCATAGACCTCTACAGCACAATTCCTGTGTCCTTACTTCCTGGGGAGCCACCAAAGAACGTCCTCATGGGAGTTAGGGGAACTTACCCTCAGGAACAGTCAGTCTATTACTTGGAAGGTCTATCCTAAATTTAAAAGGTGTACATACAGGAATAATTGACTCTGATTATACCACAGAAATTCAATTAGCTATTCATTCCTCAACTCCATGGTCTGCCTTCCCAGGAGAAAGAATTGCTCAGTTGTTGCTGTTACCTTACATAAAACTAGGAAGCAGCACAGTGAAAAGAACAGGAGGCTTTGGTAATACTAATCCAGCAGGAAAGGCTGTGTATTGGGTTAATCAAGTGTCTGACAAAAGATCTATTTGCACAGTAACTATTCAGGGAAAAGATTTTGAAGGACTAGTAGATACTGGAGCTGATGTCTCTATTATTGCTATAAATCAATGGCTCCGGCACTGCCCTAAGCAAAAGGCATCCATTGGTGGTGTTGGAGTAGGAGCTGCCTCGGAAGTTTTTCAAACTTCTTTGATTTTACCATGTCAAGGGCTGGATGGTCAGGAAGGGACAATCCAACCTATCATTACACCTATTCCTGTCAATTTATGGGGTAGAGACTTATTGCAACAATGGGATACTGAAATATCTATTCCTACAGATCAATATAGTAATAATAGTAGAAAAATGATGAGAAATATGGGATATCACCCAGGAAAAGGATTAGGAAAAGATAAAATGGCCAATCAGAACCTTTAGAATTAAAAAGGCAAACAGATCGGACTAGATTGGGGTATCATTTTTAGCAGCGGCCATTGTTGAGCCTCTGGCTCCCATTCCTCTTGTTAGGCTAACTGACAAACTGGTTTGGGTGGAGCAATGGCCACTGAAACAGGAAAAACTGGAGGCTTTAAAAGAACTGGTGCAGGAACAATTGCAAAAGGGACATATAGAGCCTACTTTCTCCCCTTGGAATTCTCCTGTATTTGTCATTAAGAAAAAATCAGGGAAATTGATAATGTTAACAGATTTAAGGGTTGTTAATGCTGTGATTCAACCCATGGGCATAGTATAACCAGGGCTGCCCTCCCCAACAATGATTCCAAAATACTGTCCTCTCATAGTGATAGATCTAAAGGATTGCTTTTTTACCATTCCTTTAGCTGCCCAATATTATGAAAAATTTGCTTTTACTGTTCCCACCGTAAATAATAAAGAACCAGTGACACGGTGAAACCCCATCTCTACTAAAAAATACAAAACACTAGCCTGGCGAGGTGGCAGGCACCTGTAGTCCCAGCTACTCAAGAGGCTGAGGCAGGAGAATGGCGTAAACCCGGGAGGTGGAGCTTGCAGTGAGCTGAGATCCGGCCACTGCACTCCAACCTGGGTGACAGAGCAAGACTCCGTCTCAAAAAAAAAAAAAAAAACTCAAATATAAAAGCAAAAGGGAGGGAACCAGGAATGTAAGACAGCACATATGCAATTGCATTTAGCTTTATTAACATTAAATTTTTTTAATTTACGAAAAGATCAACCCATGACTGCAGCTAAGCAACACCTGAGAGGACAAAAGGAAAATAAAAAGGCTGGACAAGATACATGGTAGAGGGATGCACATACATAGAGCTGGGAAAAAGGAAAGATAATTTTATAGGGAAGAGGATTTGCCTGTGTGGGTGCCCACCAAACATCTGAAGATCTATCACGAGCCACAGCATCTAGTGGATCCACCTGTACAGTGCAAATTGAAGGTTTAAGGATTGCTTTTAAGCCTTGATTTGCTTTCTCTGTGCCTTTTGTTAGAAGGGGCCTGCTTCTTGTTATAAACGGTAAGTTTTACCCCGTGGTAATTAACCAAAGAGGCAGAAGCTGAGTTACAAATGCTTCAGCAATGGCATGCCTCCTGGCCACAGCCACAAAAGCTTTTGCTTCTGTTTTAGTAGATTTACTAATGTGGGGGTGAGTGTATGCTTGTGTTTTTGCAGGAGATGAACAAACCGTATAGGTGCCCTCAAGATGTGTATGACCATGATATAGGAGACTGAAAGGACCCATGGATCCCAACCATAGACCTGGTTCCCCCAGTTTGAGCCATGCTGAGAAACTGCGGGAGTGCCAGGGTTTCACCTATCGATGCTTAACAGATCAATGCTTTCTGACTGAACTCCTCTCTACCCTGAATACAAGAGACCCTAATAGGTAGGCAGGAGTATCATCACCCCTATTCAGCATGAAGAAGTTACAGAAGATGGACATTTATCCTTCTGCAACCGCTAGGATTAAGGGTCCTCTTGTAAAAGGGAAAGGGGAGATAGGTAGGAAGCATTCAAACCAGAGCAACTCCATTTTGAATAAGGGCTAAGAAAAATGAAACTGGATCACCAACTGGCAATTAAGGGCTGCACAGCCTGCAATTGCCTTGCTCAATTAATTTAAAAAAGAAGCCACCTTAGGCCGGGCGCGGTGGCTCAAGCCTGTAATCCCAGCACTTTGGGAGGCCGAGACGGGCGGATCACGAGGTCAGGAGTTCGAGACCATCCTGGCTAACACGGTGAAACCCCGTCTCTACTAAAAAATACAAAAAACTAGCCAGGCGAGGTGGCGGGCGCCTGTAGTCCTGGCTACTCGGGAGGCTGAGGCAGGAGAATGGCGTAAAAACCCGGGAGGCAGAGCTTGCAGTGAGCTGAGATCCGGCCACTGCACTCCAGCCTGGGCGACACAGCGAAACTCCGTCTCAAAAAAAAAAAAAAAAAAAAAAAAAAAAAAAGAAGCCACCTTATACTAGTAATGGTAGCTGTGGCCGTTTGTACAAAAAAGAGAAGGGGGCATTTTGAGAGAAAAACTAAGTATTGAGAGAGAAGCTGAAGCAGGGCTTGCATGTCTGCTAGACTTGCTGGCTCCTTGCTTCTAGCACTCCCATTATCTGAAGCAGCCATATGTTTATCACTTACTTGATACACTGCTTCCTTTCAACCTCCACATCCTCACCATCTGTTTCTTTGTTTGAGCACCAATAAATAGCGTGGGCTCCCAGAGCTCAGGGCCTTTGCAGCCTCCACACTCGCGATGGCCCCCTGGTCCCACTTTCTCTCTCAAATTGTCTTTTTCTCATTCCTCTGACTCTGCCAGACTTCATTGCCCCCATGACCTGGTGTTGGATCTGATCACCCCAACACTTCCTTCTGCTCCCCACAAACTGACAGCAGCCCACGTGGCCTTCAGCTGATGAAGGTAATAAAGTGTGGTACACATCCATACAGTGGAATATATTCACTAATGAAAAAGAACAAGTTACTGATGCACACAGGAACGTGGGTAACTCTCAACAGCTTTACACTAAGTAAAATGAGACAGACATAAAAGATACCTGTGGTGGGATTCTTTACCTGAAATTCTAACAAAGGCAAAATGATGGTGCAAGAAAGCAGATCCACGGATGCCGAGGGCTGAGAAGGAGACTGCTGGGGATGAGCTGTAAAGGGGCACACAGGAACTTTGAGGGTGTGGAAATGCTGTGTCTTTATTGTTGTAGTGACCGTGTGGCTGCATGCATTTATCAGACCTCATCGAGCTGCACATGTCAATTATACCTCAACAAAGCTGATATTAAACATCAATTGCATGGTTGCACAACAATGTGAACGTTCTTAAAGCCACTAAACTGTGCACTTAAAAACGGCTTAAATGGGCCGGGCATGGTGGTTCATACCTGTAATCCCAGCACTTTGGGAGGCCAAGGTGGGCAGATAATGAGGTCAGGAGTTCAAGACTGGCCTGGCCAACATGGGGAAACCCCATCTCTACTAAAAATACAAACATTAGCCGGGCACAGTGGTGCATGCCTGTAGTCCTAGCTACTCGGGAGGTTGAAGGAAGAGGATCACTTGAACCCTGGAGATGGAGGTTGCAGTGAGCCAACATCACATCACTGCACTCCAGCCCGGGTGACAGAGCAAGACTTCCTCTCAAAAAAAAAAAAAAAAGGTTTAAATGGGCCAGGCTCAGTGGCTCTCACCTGTAATCTCAGCACTTTGGGAGGCCAAGGTGGGTGGATCACCTAAGCTCAGGAGTTCGAAACCAGCCTGGCCAACATGGCAAAACCCAGTCTCTACTGAAAACACAAAAATTAGCTGGTCATGGTGGTGAGAGGTGAAGCCAGCTGGACTTCTGGGTCAGGTGGGGACTTGGAGAACTTTTCTTACAAGAGGATTGTAAAATGCACCAATCAGCACTCTGTGTCTAGCTAAAGGATTGTAAATACACAAATCAGCACTCTGTGTCTAGCTAAAGGATTGTAAATGCACCAATCAGCACTCTGTAAAATGGACCAATCAGCAGGATGTGGGTGGGGCCAAACAAAGGAATAAAAGCTGGCCACCCCAGCCCACAGCCACAATCTGCTGAGGTCCACTTCCACGCTGTGGAAGCTTTGTTCTTTCACTCTTCACAATAAATCTTGCTACTGTTTACTCTTTGGGTCCGCACCACCTTTAAGAGCTGTGCCACGAAGGTCCGCAGCTTCATTCTTGAAGTCAGTGAGACCACAAACCCACCAGAAGGAAGAAACTCCGGACACACCACCTTTAAAAGCTGTAACACTCACCGCAAAGGTCCGTGGCTTCGTTCTTGAAGTCAGAGAGACCAAGAACCCACTGGAAGGAACCAATTCCGGACACAGTGGCATGTGCCTGTAATCCCAGCTACTTGGGAGGCTGAGGCAGGAGAATTGCTTGAACCCAGGAGGCAGAGGTTGCAGTGAGCTGAGATCGTGCCACTGCACTCCAACCCGAGCAATAAAGCAAGACTCCATCTCCAAAAGAAAAAGGTTTAAATGGCAAACTTTATGTTGCATATATTTTATCACAATTAAAATAAATACCCATCCCCCCAAAAAAATCCAAGGTACTCTACATTCTGGCAATAACAATTAGAAACTAAACTTTTGAAAAGAGCATTTACAATAGTACCCAAACCAAAAAACTACCTAGGAATAAAACTAATGAAAGATACACAAGACTCTACCCTGAAAAATATAAAACACATGTGAAAAGTAAAGTAGAGGTTCCTCTTCAAAGACTTTTCTCCTTGTCTGCTTAGGAACAAATAGTAACTTCTCTTAGAAGCAAAATTTATTCAAAGACCTGTGCTAACATTCTTAAATATCTGCTAGCCGTAATAAAGAAATCAATGTACTTTATGTTCTTAACTCCCATACTTAGCCTAAATATTTGCCCTGGCATGCTTCTACTGGTCCAAGCAAGCATTAGGTCATATCCTGTTCCTCTTCCTTATTTGAAGGTGTTTTTACCTTTCTCACCATTCCACAAGTTACTTCCTCCTTCCTTTGTTCTCCTCTGCCTTTGCCTCTTTTAAAAAGTTCTAAGTTGCTAGCCAATCAGGACAAATACAGAATGTGAGGTTCTGTTCCAGCCAATGGAAACCCAGACATAGCAGTAGAGTGGACATGTCAGGTTATAAATGACCCTGTCTCCTGTGTTCAGTGTACTCTCATGGCAAAACTGCTGGCAAGTGTACCCTTTCTGCAGAAAGTATAAAAATGGCCTTGCTGAGAAAAATTTATATTCAAGTGCTTTTTGTTGTTGTTTGTTTTTTACAGCACTGAGAAATAAGCATTTCAAACACACAAAATGTAACTGAGGAAAAATTAAAGAATATCTAGATTAATGGAGGAATAGATCATGTTCACGGATTGGAAGAGTCAGTATTTTAATGCCAAATCTCCCTGATTTGATGTACAGATTCAGTGGAATATCACCCAAAATCCCAGCATTTTTGTGCACATTGAAAATGATTCTCCAGTGGACACAGAAAATCAAAGACCCCTGAGCAGCCAAAGCAACCCTAAAGAGAAGAACCCAGCTGGGGGATTTCACTGCCAGACAGCAGAACTTGTTTTAAAGCTGAGGCAACTTAAGATCCTGAAGGTCCGCACAGGGACATATTCTCAGACCAGTGAAGCAAACAGGAGTCCCAGACAGACACGAAGATGTGGTCCCACCTGACAGGAGGTGCAGCTCGAGGAGTGCATGGCTTTCAGTAAAGGGCGCTGGGCCAACTGCATATCCACAGAGAAAAAAATTATCCGACTCCACACCTCAGCCCTGATGCAGATGAATCAGAGAAGGATCCGGGATCAAAATGTAAACGCGAAAGCAAAAACGTCTGGAATTTAAAAACAGAAAGCATTTCTGCAGAGCCGGTGAGAGGCGGGTGAGCTGGGCCTGGACTGCCTGGCCTCTTTCCGTGCGGAGGCGAACCCAGAAGCCCAGCGGGAGCCGCGCGCGCTCAAGCGGCCCTGAAGCTGAAGAGGGGCGCTGAGCCACTCCACACCTCCTGGACCTGGCGGCGGCCTCTCCCAGCCTGGACCCCACCGGCCACCGGTGGCGGCCCAACCCTGCTAGGCCTGCTCCCCACCAAGCCGCGGGGGCCTTCGGGCCGTGGAGGGCGGGAAGCGCAGCGCCTCGAGGCCTTCCGACTGTGAAGGGCAGGAATCGTGGAACCCAGGACCACAGGACTGTGGAAGGCGGGACGCGCGGGGGGCCCCCCCGGAGCCTTCCGGGTGTGGAGGGCGGGAAACACAGCGCCCCGAAGCCTTCTGGCTGTGGAGGGCCGGAAGCGCGGGCCCTCAGGCCTTCCCGCTGCGGAGGGCGGGAAGCGCGGGGCCGCGGGGCCTTCTGGATTTGGAGGCACCGCTTCAGACCGCGGAGCAGCTGGGAGCCGCAGGAGGTGACTCCCACCAGCTGGGCGAACCTACCTAGTCCTGGGTGAGCCTACCTAGTCCCAGGTGAGCTTACCTAGGCCTGGGCGAGCCTACCTAGTCCCGGGTGAGCCTACCTAGTCCTGGCCACGTGGACAAAGGCTTTGCTGGGGGGAGCTGTGTGGCCCAGTGGTGGAGGCGGGAGCGGGCGACTGGTCCCGGCGCCCAGGCTGAGCTGTGGGAGGAAGGGGCGGCAGAAGGACGTGCCACACCGGTCCGCTGGAAGTGCTGCCACCCTGTGGGAGAGCTCACTGGCCTTTCCAGAGGGCCCGGGTGTACAGGGTGGAAAGCCGCTCTCACCGCCCCCCCAGCCTTCTGAAAGAAAACGCTAGCTCCATCTAGCCCCTCTAGATTAAAGAGGTGGTCCACAAGGGTAGGGTAGAGTTAGGAGATCACGCATCTTGTAAATGCCCACTTGTTTAAAACAACAGTCATAGAACATGAATGTTTTCTGGAAATGATTTTTTGAAACGAAATTCTTAGACCACACCTGGAAGCTGGCCCAGAGGGGACATATCCACATGTGTTCACTGGATTAGAGGACACGGAGGGGGACATGAGGAGGAAGAGAGCAGAGTTCCATGCCAGACTGGGAGTGTTTAGAAGGCATTTTCATATTCTAATTAGTATTATGTGTGCACTTCATTCCTCACTACTGTATGTAGACAATAGTAAATACTTTTTGGAAATATCTCATCTTTCTAGATGTTCTAAAGTGACTGATATATGTTAAAAGTAGAGGTAGTAAAATAACACATTTTGTTTGGGTGCAGTGGCTCGTGCCTGTAATCCCAGCACTTTGGGAGGCTGAGGTGGATGGATTGCTTGAGCTCAGGAATTTGAGACCAGCCTGGGCAAGGTGGCATCTCCACAAAAAACACAAAAATTAGCCCTGCCAGTGACTCTTGCCTGTAGTCCCAGCTACTCAGGAGGCTGAGGTGGGAGAATCCCTTCAGCCTAGAAAGTTGAGGCTGCAGTGAGCAAAGATTATGCCATTGCCCTCCAGCCTGGGCAACAGAGCCAGATCCTGTCTCTAAAATAAATAAATAAATATTTTTAAGTAAATAAATATGATTCTCCATCTTTCAAGCTCTTTCTCAAGTTCTAGTTCTTTGGAAGGCCTTCCCGGGATACTTTCCCTCAACAGATGCTGCCATTCTGCACTTTGAAACTGTGCCACATGTGTTGGCATTGTGGCTCACGCCTGTAATCCCAGCACTTTGGGACATCGAAGCGGGCAGATCACCTGAGATCGGGAGTTTGAGACCAGCCTGACCAACATGGAGAAACCCCGTCTCTACTAAAAATACAAAATTAGCCAGGCGTGGTGGCACAGGCCTGTAATCCCAGCTACTCAGGAGGCTGACGCAGGAGAATCGCTTGAACCCAGGAGGTGGAGGTTGCGGTGAGCTGAGATTGCGCCATTGCACTCCAGCCTGGGCGACAAGAGCAAGACTCCGTCTCATAAAAGAAAAAAGAAACTGCCACACTGGTTAGCTCAGGGTCCTGCTCTCTCTGTATGTGCAAGCTCCTTAAGGGAAAATTGTTTCTGTCATACACATTCTTGTTAATCTATTATATTTTTTATAGGAGCGTCAGCCATGAACCTTGTGATGGGTGTATCACTTCTCCCCTATGAAAGCCACAGAAACCAGGGAAGGAGAGACCCTCAAAAGAACTTGACCTGGCAGACCGCGCCCTCCCTAAGGCTGCTTCAACCACAGAGTCCCTGGGGTTGCTCCATGAGGAAGCAGGACACAGGACAGGGAGCTGTAAGACCTTCCCACTGCTATCCCTGCCCTCGCGAATGGCCTTTGCACAGCCTGGGTGCTGTTTGCCAATAAAACGAAGTGAAAACAACATATCAAAGCTAGCCCAGCCTTTGTGGCTGGCAGATCCTTTTTGGCAGACATTGGCAGGATTTTGTCAGAAAGACCTTGCAGTTCCACACAGGCACAAGGAAAGTTCAAGGAGAGC
This sequence comes from Macaca mulatta, assembly GCF_049350105.2. Taxonomy (NCBI): domain Eukaryota; kingdom Metazoa; phylum Chordata; class Mammalia; order Primates; family Cercopithecidae; genus Macaca; species Macaca mulatta. The sequence goes on along the minus strand of NC_133415.1, from coordinate 35,055,231 downwards.
AAAAGGCTCCCCACAGCCTGTTGCAGAGATGGCCTGAAAGGCACTTGGGCTGTGTGAGCCCTGTGGGAGTAACCGCTGAGCACTGGACCGGACCCAGAGGTCTGGACAGCTGAGGTTGAAGAGACAGGGAGAAGGCTATGGCTCCAGTCAGCCTGTCCTAGAGGGTGGCTCACTGATTCGGAGCAGCAAGCCTGGGGGCAGGGGGGACATGGGAGTGAATGCACACACCAGGTAGAGGAATCTTAATAGGGTTACTCCAGCTTTTGGGGTGGGACTTTTGCTGAATTGACCAATTGGTTACCATCCCTGGCCTGGGAAAACTAAACCCCAGGTGCACTCCTCAGGCACTGGGACAGCCCACAAGCCCAGGGCTCGGGAGCAGAAGGCAGTTTATGGTGCTATTGACCTCCCAGTTTCGAAGGAGTGTTCCATAGAGCTGCCCAGCCTGCTCTCACCATTCCTTCACTGGACTCCACCTCCCTAGCACTGGCTGCTCTAGTGCTGACAACTACAGGAGGGACAGGTGAGCTTGAAGGGAGTTTGAAAACAAAAATGCAAGCAATGGAAGGTCTTCCAGCTCAGCTCCAGTAATGGGGGCAGTCCAGAGGGAAACTGATGAAGGCACAGTGGCCAAACCCAGCACCCAAGGCCAGGACAACAACGTGTTGTTGATGAAGATGAGAAAGGAGGGGCAATGTCCATCTACATCCCTGGTACCCCTAGCAAGGACTTGCAAAAGCAGAAAGAGGTGCACTGCCAGGGGTAAGGTCTTAAACTCAAGACCACCTGGACACGTAAGCCCACGTCAAGGTATAGACAAAGTGAACTGAGAATCCAGGTGCTTCAGATGAAATCATCATCTCAAGAACAGGCCTTTGATTAGAGCAAGGGTTTCAGAGGGCACCTCACTCTCTCACCACAGAGGCCAGCACAAAGCCTGAACAAAGTGAGGGCAGCTGCCATAGAAGCAAACCAGTCAGACACTCGAGGAGATGGGGTAGTGGTACCCGATTGAAGTGTCAGTGTAGAGACCCACCATGCGGGTGGGGGAGGCACCTTGGCAACCCTCAAGTTGCCCACCCATCAGAGACAGCCAACACTTCTTAATATCCCTGTTAAAAATACAGAGAGGCAGGGGTTTTGATAACACCAGCCCATATTAGCTCTTTATTTCCTTCGCTATGATATTCCCAAGGCCTAAAAAAGTGACTTAAGTTAGCAAATAAGTAAATAACCACTTTGGCCAAAAAGGTGTTTAAGATGATTACAGTGAATTTAATTTAAGAATTAATTTTAATTTAAGAATATTTAATTCTTAAATTAAATATTAATAAAAGGATGCCACACTTTGCCCCAGGAATAGGCCAGGATGCCAAGACCCAAGACCACGCCAGGAACATGTACTCTGACCAATGAGGGCTCAGACACTAAGCCCAGTGGTCTCTGAAGCAGCTACCAAGAGGAAATCGTAACCCAAATATTGACAGAAATCCCAGAGCCGTCATGATGGGGATGAGAGTGCTGAGGGACCTAGAAGACACAACATTGGGTAATCAAGGAGATTTCCTTAGAGGTAGGAGCAGATGTGAGACCATGAAGAGCTGACCAATACCCCAGACTTTAGGTCAATGGCTTTCCTAAGGAGGGCATCCCACTGAGCCATTGAAATGCTTGAGTGGATCTCTTTACTGGGTGGACTTATGTTCAGAAGGAATCAGGATGTTGAAGGTTTACCACGCAGCTGCTCTGGAGCTGAGATCACGATCCAGCATCCAAAGATAAAGCAGGTAGTGCCTGGACATGTCCCTGGACGCAGTCCTGTCCCCTGTGATGCACCAAACAATGAGACTAGGACCCAACTGGGCCTTCACTTGACCAATGGATGATATATAGATCTCACACTGTTTCATGAAAGAGTCAAATATACAAAGCAACACCCAAAGGAGCCAAGAAATCAAAGAATAAGGCAGACAAACCCAATTTGTCAGTAGAGGGTGATTTATTGGGAACTTATGGACAGAAGCATGGTCTTGGGCAGCAGCAAGACAGGTAGACCTCTGCACTGTTACCCCCAAGACCCAGGGCTTATATACTACAGAAATAGGATCTATGTGTTCAATAAGGAATGTGCAGCACAAAGTCAACCTTCCAGGAAAAGACAAGAATGCTACGTACATCATAGTCTGTAATTTATGCAAAACATCAAGGTTGTTTCCACCTGAGGCAGGAAATACTAGCTCTTAAATGAGGAATAGTGGATAAAAATAGAAATTTTAGAGGCATTCACAGACCTGGGGTTAATCAGAAGTCAACATGATGGATTAGCATGCAAAAGCATGCAAGTTGGAGTTGCTTCAACCTCCACACACACTGATATATTAGTGTGAGCAACAACATGCCAGATAGGGCGGTACATATGCAAACAGTAGAACACTGCCAGAAGAGACCATTGCACGTCAGAACATCACCAGGTTGTTTGAGGGGATGCTGCAGTTACCACTGGAGGCCTTGCCAGTGACCACGTCCCGGCATGTGGGAAATGGCAACTTCTGCTCTGATCAAGGAACTCAACTTATCATCCTCGATGTGCAGGATTGCCCCCCATCTCGGGACACAGTCTGAACTTTCTCCCCAGTATATCATCTGTAGCAGGCAGCAGGGTAAGTAAAAGATGCAGTACTTCAAGAGACACAGACACACACCAGCACCCCAATCTAAGCCATAAAACATGCTTTCTACAAAAGCAGGAGGAGCAGACAAGAGCCATAAGTAGGTAGGAAGGGGGATCAATTCACCTTTCCTTAGTGGCAGCTCAGAATGGGGAGTGGGTGTGGGCTGGATGTGGACATTACGCCCTTAAATACTTTTCTGCACTTCCACAGCAGTGACTATAGAATCTGTGAAAGTGGGTCTCACACCACATCTAAGGGAATAGCATACTCTGGACAGACAGCATCCCATAATCTCGAAGTCACCTTCCCTCTAGAATGGTCTGGGAGAATCTTGAAATCCAGCCCTGCCAAGGGAAGGATGGGGAGACATGTCAATGACAAACAAAGCCGGACACTAGTAAATGACAAGGACAGATTTTTGCCAGTAATGCACTATTGCAATCAGGAAAGGAGTCCAGCATGAGCTGATTTTGATTTGTGCAGAGGTGACTGGGTGCTTTCAAGGGAGAATGAGGGGGCCCGGTATGGTGGCTCATCCCTGTAATCCCAGCACTGGGAGGCCGAGACGGTCGGATCACTGGAGATCAAGAGATTGAGACCAGCCTGGCCAACATTTTTTTTTTCATCTCTACCAAAAAAAAACAAAAAACAAAAATTAGCCAGCTGTAGTGACGCAGCCTGTAGTCCCAGCTACTCAGGAGGCTGAGGTGGGAGAATCGCTTGAACCTGGGAGGCAGAGGTTGCAGTGAGCCGAGATCCCATCACTGCACTCCAGTCTGGGCAATAGAGCAAGACTCCATGTCAAATAAAGAAAGGAAGAATGAGGGGATAGGGAGAGGGTAAGCAAGTCATGGAAGTGAGAAATTATAGAATGTGGGGAGAGGGTTTTGTCCATTGGAAACCCATCTGGGTTTATTGACAGGGGCTTATTGAAGTTAGGCTCCTGTATTCCCACAGAGACTGGAAGGCAGGGGCCCTGTCTTCTGTTGTTGGCTGGAACAAACAGTAAATTCTTCTGACAACCTTGAGTTTTCTCAAGTAGGCACTTGAAGCAGGCAGTGACGGGGGCCCTAGGGTCACCACAGGGATGAGTTGTTAGAGACTATGATAATGTTTGTTCAAATCTTTATAAGCCAAGGTTGAGGCCTAATAGAGAAGGGGGCTCAGAGGAACCTGGCTGGAGTTTGGACAAGGAGAGAAGCTTTTGCAGAGGAGATGTCACCAGGCTCTCAGGAGGAGGCAGTAATATTGTTGCACAACCAGAGGGAAGCCTGCAAGTACAACCTATGGAAACAGAGGTCCTGAGAACACAGCCCAACACTACGGAACTGGCCTGTGGCAGAGATTAGAATTCAGGGGGCACCTGCTCCCCTGAATAAGACCACACTTCCCACCCTCTCTCACAGACAGAAACATTCCTCAATGGGATGTGAACATAAGTGCTTCCCATCCCTTCCAGGTCACACACTCACAGGGACAGGGTTCTCCTTCCCTTTTCCTCTCCCCTTCCCACTGGCTGCAATACCACCCCCACATACACACAAGGACATGACCCCAAGAAAGGTGGAATGGAAAGATAGAAGGAGCCTGCCCTAGGCCGGGCGCGGTGGCTCAAGCCTGTAATCCCAGCACTTTGGGAGGCCGAGGCGGGCGGATCACGAGGTCAGGAGATCGAGACCATCCTGGCTAACACGGTGAAACCCCGTCTCTACTAAAAAATACAAAAAAACTAGCCGGGCGAGGTGGCAGGCGCCTGTAGTCCCAGCTACTCTGGAGGCTGAGGCAGGAGAATGGTGTAAACCCGGGAGGCGGAGCTTGCAGTGAGCCGAGATCTGGCCACCGCACTCCAGCCTGGGCGACAGCGAGACTCCGTCTCAAAAAAAAAAAGAAGGAGCCTGCCCCACTGATGGTTCCATGAAGCAGAGCCTCCATACCAACTCGAACTTCTACACACAAAAGAAAACCAGTTCTCTGGTTTTAAACCAATTTATTCTGGGTCTCTTTTGCCCCAGCCAAATTTACATCCAACTAATGTAATGTAATGCCTATCCTCACCAAAGCATGGGCAGCCTGACAGGTCATTTCAGAGCATCCAGGGAACAGAGTGGGTGGCAGAAAGAGATCAAGGACAAGGCCAGGCACAGTGGCTCATGCCTCTGATCCCAGCACTTTGGAAGGCTGAGGCAGGCGGATCGCTTGAGGCCAGGAGTTCATGACTAGCCTGGTCAACATGGCGAAACATCGTCTCTAAAAATAAAAAAAGAGAGGGAGATCAAGGACAATACAAATTGCAGTCTAATGATGATATTGCTGCAAGGGGAGTAGACGGTCATCCCTTGGCCTCTGCAATCAAATATTTCCCCAGAGAATCGATCCTCAGGGAGGGAGGAGGCTCATGCTGGGCGCCGGCCCTGTGCCACTGCTGAAAATCTCACTGCCACAGCGTCCTGAGCTGGCAGTGGCTTCCACTGGCATCTGGGAGCCAGGAGAGCATGAACCTGCGAGCCCCACCCATGAAGGCTGATTGGGAACACTCAACCACAAAGGGGGCCAGGCTCAGTGGCTCAAGCCTGTAATCACAGCACTTTGGGAGACCGAGGTGGGTGGATCATCTGAAGTCAGGAGTTCTAGACCAGCCTGACCAATACGGTGAAACCCCATCTCTACTAAATACAAAAAATTAGCTGGACGTGGTGGTGCATGCCTATAGTCCCAGTTACTTGGGAGGCTGAAGCAGGAGAATTGCTTGAACCCGGGAGGTGGAGGTTGCAGTGAGCCGAGATGGTGCCATTGCACTCCAGCCTGGGCAACAAAAGTGAAACCCTGTCAAAAAAAAAAAAAAACCGCAAGGGGATGAAAAAAAATCATGCTAAGGGACATGATAAGGAAACTGTCAGGCAGATATAAAGGCAGACCATATAGCTGTCACCCCATAGTCAGACACTCTGAGGGAAACCACACCCATGCGTCCCACTCATCTGGAGAGCTGCAGGATGGCACGCATCAGGTTGGGGAAGGTTTGGTCCCCACAGCCCTGACTGAGAAGTACATTCACTACAGATTTGTACAAAATAGAAGGCTCTGGGCTTCTGGTACCTGTTAGCCTAAAAAAAAAAAAAAAAAAATGTGTGTGAAAGGCAGCAGGCCTATGCTTCTTGTTCCCTGGCCTGGAAGATTTCTTGCTCTGTGCAGACTGCATATAATAATGAATTTCATTCAAGACCAGCCTGGCCAACGTGAAGAAAACCCGTCTCTACTAAATATATTTAAAAATTAACCGGGTGTTGTGGCAGGCGCCTGTAACCCCAGCTACTCAGGAGGCTGAGGCAGGACAATTGCTTGAGTCAAGGAGGCAGAGGTTGCAGTGAGGAGTGAGCCGAGATCATGCCACTGCACTCCAGCCTGGGCGACAGAGCAAGACTCTGTCTAAAAAAATTTAATTTAATTTAATTTAAAAAAAAAAAAAAAACAGAAAAAAGGAGAATGAACTTCAGCTGTGCTTATGTAAGGAGCAAGGATGCACCAGGTAGCCAGGTCTTATCATGTAGGCCATAGCCTTGATCTCACGTATGTCCTTTCCCCATATTGTTTACTGGTTCCAGAAAGAGAGAGAGAGAGAGAGAAGAGAGAGAGAAAAAAGGAAGGAAAGAAAGGAAGAAGGAAGGAAAGAACGAAAGAAAAGAAAGAAAACGTGGGGAAGGGAAAGGAAGAGGGAAGGAAGGGATGGAGGGAAGGAAGAAGGAAAGAGCCTTGTCAGGGACCTGGCATACAGGGGCTTAGGCTGCGTAAACTGCATAACACCAGGAGATGCCATTCACATGGACTACATTAGTGATGGCATTTCCTGGAATTGTGCACTGTGGAACCCCTGACCCCAAGGGCACCCAGTGGGCTCTGTCACAGTCCCAAGCCTCGGTCAGCAGAGGTGATCTGCATGGTTTGACACTGGTGAGAGTCCCTGTGACCAACCTTGAATTTAGGCTGGGTAGAAAGGGAAAAGAGGCCAAAGGGGGCAGTGAGACTGGGAGAAAAAAAAAAGGGGGGGAAGTTCAAGGGACTGTGTAGTCCTCCAGGAGATCCAAGAATAGGAGTAGTGCAAGTGTGGGAAAGCGGGTAGAACTCGGCCATCTTCCTCAAAACATGACCTTGGGCAAATTGCAGTCCCACTCTGTGTTTCCGTCAATGAGGGACCCATCTAGTGGTCCCAGAAGGTGATAATACCGTATTTTGTTTTTGTTTTTTTGTTTTTTGAGACAAAGTCTCGCTCTGTTACCCAGGCTGGAGTGCAGTGATGGTATCTCTGTTCACTGCAACCTCCACCTCCCGAGTTCAAGCAATTCTCCTGCCTCAGCCTCCAGAGTAGCTGGGACTACAAGTGTGTGCCACCATGCCCGGCTAATTTTTGTAACTTTAGTAGAGATGGGGTTTCGCCATGTTGGCTAGGCTGGTCTCAAACTCCTAACCTAAAGTGACCCGCCTGCCTCGGCCTCCCAGAGTGCTGGGATTACAGGCGTGAGCCACTGTGCCTGGACCCATATTTTGACTGTGTTTTTTCTATCTTTAGCTACGCTTAGATACATGAATACTTACTACTGTGTTCCAATGGCCTACAGTATTCAGCACAGTCCCCCACTGCGCAGGTTTGCCACCCGGGAGCAGTAGGCTATGCTGTCTAGCCAGGGTGGAGTAGTGTGTTTGTGAAGTACACTCTGAAACTCTGATGTTCCCACAACAGCAACGCATTTCTCAGAACCTATCCCCACCATTAACACGCGTGACAGTACTTCAACTCTTCCGGCCTGTTTGCTCTTCTATAAAATGCCCACCTCACAGGGGGTTGTGAGGATTAAACAGGACAACCAGGACCTGGCATTTAGTCGGTGCTCAGCAAATACTGGGTTCCTCTCCTCCCCTGTCACCTCGGCTTCAGGTTTCCTGAGCTTATCTGCAAACCTGTGCTGAACAAACACAGCTACAGCCTGAGGGGCTAGGAAACAAGAAAAGAGGACAAGAATGTAGTGTGTGGGAGGCAGAGGAAAGGGTCATGGCCGCACAAAACTCTACTCAGAATTGCAAGGGGGTTCTTCTGCTGCCCCTTCCAGCCCCCACACTAGAACTGGCTTTTCTGCTATTTTTAAGATTTCTTAACTCAGGCCTTCTTTGCATGGGAGCTCCACCTCCACAATAGCCACTTTCTCCTTGGAATCTGACTTGGATCCCCACCTCAGCATTGTCAAAGGCCCCGTGGAGCCTCTGAAACTCTCCCTCCTGTGGCCTTTTGAGTCTAGTGCCTGTGCTATGCATGGCTCATCAAGCTCCATAAGTATTTGTGAAATCAAAATGTCTCCTTCCTGCCCAAGACACACCCATGGCTCCTCACAGCCCACCTCCCCCACTATAACCCCTCAGTCAATCCAGTCACATTAGACCTCTCGCATCCCCTGAAAAAACTCAATCCCTTTCCTTTGCCTAAAATGCCCTTCTCTCCCCTCTACCCACTGTCTCATTCCTCAGGACCCTTCTCAAAAGTCACTCCATCAAAAAGCCTTTCAGATTCCAGCAAACACAAGGGAACTTTCGTTCATCCCCATTCCTCAAATCACTTTATGTAATTATTTATTTGTTTATTTATTTTGAGATGGAGTCTTACTCTGTTGCTCAGGCTGGAGTGCAGTGGCACGATCTCAGCTCACTACAACCTCCACCTCCAGGGTTCAACAGCTAATTTTTGTATTTTTATTAGAGATGGGATTTCGCCATGTTGCCCAGGCTGGTCTCAAACTTCTGACCTCCGGTGATCCAGCCACCTTGGCCTCCCAAAGTGCTGAGATTACAGGCATTAGCCACCACGCCCAGCCTGAAAATTTTTAAGTTTTTAACCTTAGCAGCTAACAGCAGAGTTCTTCTTTAAAAGGTATTTAACATCTGTTTTTGGAAGATATATTAATGAAATTGGATACTTGGGTTTCCTGGGCATGTCAAACCATAGCCATCAACATAGTATACCCTACCTTCTCATCAAATTCTTTTTTTTTTTTTTTTTTTGAGACGGAGTCTCGCTCTGTTACCCAGGCTGCTCATCAAATTCTTAATAAGACAAGCTTTCATTTCTTTATGACAAAACCACCCTACGCATTTAAGTTCCTTACCCAGAACTTAAGTCTTAATCTAAAATTTTCATAAATCAAATTATTTGGAAAAATTTCAATACTGATCACAAAATAATCAAATTATTTTACACATTTTAAAATATCCAAATCTATTATCATTCAACATTTTTAATGTTTCAAAATAAGTGACAAAACGAATATCAAATCCTCTTAACTATTTCAAATTAATCACAACCATAATGTGCCAGATTCTCTAACATGACAGTCTCCAAAGTATTTCAAATGCCTTGAGAAACAAATAATACATACAAATTACCATGATGATTTCAGTTTTTTTCTAAACCTAATGCAAAGTAGTAATATCACGGATTTGGTAGACATTTTTCTTGTCACAATGCTTATTTCTACACCTTCACAGCGTTTTCCTATGCTTACCACTTTGAGGAGATCAGAATTACTGTCTCAATTTGGCTGGGACTACTCAGTCCAAAATTTGGAATTGAGATGGGTTACAGATTTTAGTATAGTTAGAGTTTCTGAATTGCATCAGAACAGCTGGGCCTACTTTCAGAGTGGCCCCGCCTGAGGTTTACTTTTACTCATGGTTCTACAGGTTGTACGGGAAGCATGGCAGCAGCATCTGCTTCTGATGAGGGCCTCAGGAAGCTTCCAATCATGGCATAAGGCAAAGAGAGAGCAAGCAAATCATGGTGAGAAAGGAAGCAAGAGTGAGAGGGAGGAAGCGCCAGGCTCTTTTAAACAACCAGATCTCACATGAACTCATAGACTGAGAACTCACTCATTACTGCAGGACAATACCAAGTCATTCATGAAGGTTCCATTCCCGTGACCAAAACACCTCCCACTAGGCCCACCTCCAACATTGGAGGTCACATTTCCACATGAGATTTGGAGAGGACAAACATCTAAACCATATCAAAATTTTTCATGTATTTGTCTAAATTGATTCCTATGTATTTCAAATTTTTGTAGCTATTGTAAATGAGATTGCTTTCTTGATTTCTTTTTCAGATTATTCACCATTGACATATATAAATGCTACTAATTTTTGTACATTGAGTTTGTATCCAGCAACTTACTAAATTAGTTTACCAGTTCTAGCAGTTTTTTGGTGGAGTCTTTAGGTTTTTCTAAGTGTAAGTTCATGTCATCTGTGAACAAGGCTATGATTTCTTTCTTTCCAATTTTAATGCTCTTTATTTTTTTCCCTTGCTTAATTGCTCTGCCAGGACTTTCAATATTATGTTAAATAAAAGTGGTGAAAAGTGAGCATCCTTGTCTTATTCCAGATGTTAGAAGAAAGGCTTTCAATATACAACGTTAGCTGTGTGTTTGTCAACTATGGCCTATGTTATTTTGAGGTATGTTTCTTCTATACCCAGTTTGCTGAGGGTTTTTACTATAAAGGTGTGTTGAATTTTATTGGATGATTTTTCAATATCTATTGAAATGGTCATATGGCTTCTGTTCTTGGTTCTGTTAATGTAATGTATCACATTTATTGATTTGCATGTGTTGAATCATCCTTGAATTCCTGGGATGAATTTTACTTGATCATGGTGAATTATTTTTTAACATGTTGTTGAATTTAGTTCACTAGTACTTTGTTGAGAATTTTTGCATCTATGTTTATGCATGATATTGGCCTGTAGTTTTCTTTTTTGTTGTGTCTTTGTCTGGTTTTGGTACCAGAGTAATGCTGACTTTCTAGAATAAGTTTAGAAGTATTCCCTTCTCTTCAAATTTTTTGAAGCACTTGCTTGAATAGAATTCGTATTATTATTTTTTCTTTTTTAAAGACAGACTCACTCTGTTGCCCAGGCTGGCTGGAGTGCAGTGGTGCCATCTGGGCTCACTGCAACCTCCGCCTCCTGGGTTCTAGGGATTCTCCTGCCTCAGCCTCCTGAGTAGCTAGGATTACAGGCGTCCACCACCACACCAAGCTAATTTTTGCATTTTTAGTAGAGATGGGGTTTCACCATGTTGGCCAGGCTGGTCTTGAACTCCTAACCTGAAGTGATCCACCTGCCTCAGCCTCCCAAAATGCTGGGATTACAAGTGTGAGCCACTGTGCCTGGCGGGATATTATTTCTTCTTTAAATGTTTGGCAGAATTCAGCAGTGAAGCCATCAGGTTCTGGGCTTTATTAATTAATTTATTTATTTGACATAATCTTGCTCGATCACCCAGGCTGGTGTGCAGTGGGGTAATCTCGGCTCACTGCAACCTCTGCCTCCCAGGTTCAAGTTATTCTTGTTCCTCAGCCTCCTGAGTAGCTAGGATTACAGGCATGTGCCACCACGCCCAGCTAATTTTTATATTTTTAGCAGAGATAGTGTTTTGCTATGTTGGCCATGCTTGTCTCGAACTCCTGTCCTCAAGTGATCTACCCACCTCAGCCTCCCAAAGTGCTGGGATTACAGGCGTGAGCCCCCGTGCTCGGCTGGCTTTTCTTTGGTGAGAGACTTTTTATTACTGTTTCAATCTCATTACTCATTATTGATTTGCTGAGGTTTTCTATTTCTTCACGGTTCAATCTTTTTTTTTTTTTTTTTGAGATGGTGTCTCACTCTGTCACCCAGGCTGGAGTGCAGTGGTGCGACCGTGGCTCACTGCAACCTCCACCTCCCAGGTTCAAATGATTATCCTGCCTCAGCCACCCGAGTAGCTGGGATTACAGGTGCCCACTACCAAGCTCGGCTAATTTTTGTATTTTTAGTAGAGGTGGGGTTTCATGATGTTGGCCAGGCTGGTCTCTAACTCCTGAACTCGAGTGATTCACCCACCTCGGCCTCCCAAAGTGCTGGGATTACAGGCGTGAACCACCACGCTCGGCCAGCTTTTCTTTGGTGAGAGACTTTTTATTACTGTTTCGATCTCATTACTCATTATTGATTTGTTGAGGTTTTCTATTTCTTCACGGTTCAATCTTTTTTTTTAAGATGGAGTCTTGCTCTGTCACCCAGGCTGGAATTCAGTGGTGCAAACTTGGCTCACTGCAACCTCTGCCTCCCAAATTCAAACGATTCTCCTGCCTCAGCCACCCGGGTAGCTGGGATTACAGGCGCCCACTACCAAGCTCAGCTAATTTTTGCACTTTTAGTAGAGGCAGGGTTTCATGATGTTGGCCAGGCTGGTCTCTAACTCCTGGACTTGAGTGATCCACCTACCTTGGCCTCCCGAAGTGCTGAGATTACAGGCATGAGCCATTGTGCCCAGTGGTCTTCATAGTTTAATCCTGATATATTGTATACGTACAGGAATGCATGCATTTCTTCTAGGTTTTTTAATGTGTTGCTGTGTAGTTGTTTATGTAGTTTCTAATGATTCTTTGTACTTCTGTGGTCTCAGTTATGTCTCTTTTTTCATTTCTGATTTTATTTGATTTTTTGCTCTTTTTTCTTAGTTTAATTAAAGGTTTATTTTATCTTTTCAAAAAGGCAGCTTTTTGTTTCATTGATTATTTGTAATTCTTTTAGTCTCAATTCCATTTAGTTCTCTGATCTTTATTATTTCTTTCCTCCTAATTTGGGCTTTGGTTTGCTCTTGCTTTTCTAGTGCCTTGAGGCACATCATTAGGTTGTTTATAAGAAGTCTTTCTGGCCGGGTGCGGTGGCTCAAGCCTGTAATCCCAGCACTTTGGGAGGCCGAGACGGGCGGATCACGAGGTCAGGAGATCGAAACCATCCTGGCTAACACAGTGAAACCCCGTCTCTATTAAGAAATACAAAAAACTAGCCGGGCGAGGTGGCGGGCGCCTGTAGTCCCAGCTACTCGGGAGGCTGAGGCCGGAGAATGGCGTGAACCCGGGAGGCAGAGCTTGCAGTGAGCTGAGATCCGGCCACTGCACTCCAGCCTGGGCGACAGAGCGAGACTCCGTCTCAAAAAAAAAAAAAAAAAAAAAAAAAAAAAAAAAAAAAAGTCTTTCTACCTTTTTTTTTCTTGATTTCACAGTGTTTGGAATCTACTTTTTTTTATAAGCATTTATTGCTATAAACATCCCTCTTGTTACTGCTTCTGCTGTATCCCCTAGATTTTGGCTTGTTGTACTTCCATTTCCATTTGTTTCAACTTTTTAAAATTTCCTTCTTAATGTCTTTATTGACCCATTGATAGTTCAGGAGCATGTTGTTTTGTTTCCATGTGTTGTGTATTTTCCAAGGCTTCTGTTATTATTGATTCTGGTCTTATTCCATTGTATTCAGAAAAGATAATTGACATGACTTCTACTTTTTTGAATTTGTTGAGAATTGTTTTGTGGCCTAAGATATGGTCTATTCTGGAGAATGTTCCATGTGCTGATGAAAAGCATATGGATTGTGTAGCAGTTGGGTGAAATGTTCTGTAAATGTCAGTTAGGCCTTGATCTAGTGTGTAGTTGAACTCTGATGTTTCTTTCTTGATTTTCTGTCTGGATCTGGATCTGTCCATTACTAAGAGTGGGGTGTTGAAGTCCCCTACTGTTATTGTATTGCAGTCCCTCTCTCCCTCTAGATCTAGTCATGTTTGCTTTATACACTTAGAGCCTTCAGTGTTGAATGCATAGATATTTATAATTGTCATATTCTCTTCATGAATGGACCTCTTTATCATTGTATAGTGACCTTCTTTATCTCTTTTTACAGTCTTTTATTTACAGTCTATTTTATCTGATATAAGAATAACTACTCCTGCTCTTTGTTGGCTTCCAGTTGCGTGGAATGTCTTTTGCTATCCCTTCACTTTCAGTCTCTGTGTGTCTTTATAGATGAGATGGGTTTATTGTAGGCAGCATATAGTTGGGTCTTGTTTCTTTATCCCATCAGCCAATCCATGGCTTTTAACTGGAGAATTGAGTCCATTTACATGCAGAGTTATTATTGATATTATTACTACTGCAATTTTGTTGCTTGTTTTCTGATTGTTTTGTAACTCCTTGCTTCCTTTCTTTCTTTCTTCCTATCTTTATTTCTTCCTGTCTTTCTTAGAGGTTAAGTGATACTCTCTGGTAGTATGTTTTAACTGATTGCTTTTATTTTTAATGAATCTATTTTAGGTTTTTGCATTGTGATTACCATGAGGCTTACCAAAAACATTTTATAGTTATAACAAGTTATTTTAAAGAGATGACAACTTAAAGAAAATAATAAAAATGAACAAGGAAAAAAAAGTTTTAACTTTACAATTTAATTTCATCCCCTATATTCTGACTTTATGTTGTATCAATTTATGTGTATTTCTATAATGTCTATCTCCTAACAGATTGCTGTAGGTATTGTTGTTTTTGATAGCTTTGGCTTTTGGGCTGCATACTAGTTGTGAGTGGATTGCACACTGAAATTATAGTATTAGAGTATTCTGGGTTTGTTCATGTACTTAATTTTACCAGTGGATTTCATACCTTTACATGTTTTCTTTTTGCATGTTAGATTTTTTTTTTCTCTTTCTGATTGAAGAATTCTTAGCACTTCTTGTAACATAGGTCTGGTGGTGGTGAACTCTCTCATCTTTTGTTTGTCTGGAAAAGACTTTATGTCCTCTCCATATTTGAAGGGACACTTTTCTAATACAGTATTCTTTTTTTTTTTTTTTTTTTTTTTTTGAGACGGAGTCTTGCTCTGTCACCCAGGCTGGAGTGCAGTGGCCGGATCTCAGCTCACTGCAAGCTCCGCCTTCCGGGTTTACGCCATTCTCCTGCCTCAGCCTCCCAAGTAGCTGGGACTACAGGCGCCCGCCACCGCGCCCGGCTAGTTTTTTTTTTTTTTGTATTTTTAGTAGAGACGGGGTTTCACCGTGTTAGCCAGGATGGTCTCGATCTCCTGACCTCGTGATCCGCCCGCCTCGGCCTCCCAAAGTGCTGGGATTACAGGCTTGAGCCACCGCGCCCGGCCTACAGTATTCTTAAATGGCAGTTTTTTTCTTTGAGCACTTTGAAAATGTCATCCCATTCCCTTCTGATCTGTGTAGTTCCAATTGAGAAATCTGTTGCCAGATAAATTGGAGCTTATTTATATCTTATTTGCTTCTTTTCTCTTGCTGCTTTTAGGATCCTTTCTTTATCCTTGACCTTTGAGCATTTCATTATTACATGCCTTTTGGTAGTCTTATTTGGGTTGAACCTGTTTGGTGTTCTCTGACCTTCTTGTATGGGATATTTGTCTCTTTCTCAAGTTTGGAAAGTTTTTTAGGTGTCTGTTTGTGTTTGATTTTGAATAAGTTTTCCACCCTTTGCTCTTGTTCAGCTCCCTTCTGAACACCAAGAATTCTTAGATTTGGTCTTTTGAGGTAATTTTCTATATTTAGGAGATAATTTTTATCGCATTTTGTTATTTTTATGTTTTTGCTCCTCTGTGTATTTTTTAGAAGCCTGTCTTTGAGCTCACTGGTTTTTCCCTCTGCTTGATTCATTTTGCTGGTTGAGAGTCTCTAATTTTATATATATGTATATATATATATATATATATATATATATATATATATATATATATTTTTTTTTTTTTTTTTTTTTTTTTTTTTTTGAGACAGTCTCACTCTGTCGCCCAGGCTGGAGTGCAGTGGCGTGATCTCTGCTCACTGCAACCTCCGCCTCCTGGGTTCAAGCAATACTTCTGCCTCAGCCTCCCAAGTAACTGGGACTACAGGCATGTGCCACCACGCCCAGCTAACTTTTTGTATTTTAGTAGAGACGGGGTTTCACCGTGTTGCCCAAGCTGGTCTCAAACTCCTGAGCTCATGCAATCTAACCACTTTGGCCTCCCAAAGTGCTGGGATTACAGGTGTGAGCCACCACGACTGGCCATGAATTTTTTAGTTGAGTGAATTTATCTCTCAGCTCCAAGATTTCTGTTTGATTATTCAAAACTTCAATCTCTGTGTTAAATTTCTCTTGTGAATTTCTGAATTACTTTTGTATGTTATCTTGGAGATCACTGAGTTTTCTCAAAACAGACATTTTGAATTCTTGGTCAGAGGTTCACATATTGCTGACTCATTAAGGTCAGTCACTGGTTTCTTGCTCTGTCCATTTGGGGTCATGGTTCCTTCTTTGCTATTGTTTCCTGTGATGTGAGTCTGTGTCTTTGCATTAAAGGATTTGTTGTTTATTTCAATCTTCTCTGTCTGGCTTGCTTTGGTTTTTATTTGATATGTTTGCTTGGAGTTTTATTTTTAATTTACCTGTTGATTATTTATTTATTTATTTATTTATTTATTTATTTATTTATTTTCTTTTTCTTTTTTTCCAGCTCGATCACTGCCTCCTTTTTGACACTAGATGGTGGCATAAGCCCAGGTTTGCCTTGGTTCTAGAAAGCAATTAAGAGTGCCACCCTAGAAAGCAATTAAGAGTGCCAATTAAGAGGCGCGGTGGCTCACGCCTGTAATCCTAGCACTTTGGTAGGCTGAGGTGGGCAGATCACGAGGTCAACAGATCAAGACCATCCTGGCCCACATGGTGAAACTCCGTCTCTACTAAAAATACAAAAATTAGCTGGGTGTGGTGGCGGGCACCTGTAGTCCCAGCTACTCAGCAGGCTGAGGCAGGAGAATCGCTTGAACCTGGGAGGCGGAGGTTGCAGTGAGCGGAGATCACAATACTGCAGTCCAGTCTGGTGACAGAGTGAGACCCCATCTCAAAAAAAAAAAAAAAAAAGAATGCCACCCATCAGGATGAGGGAGGTACCAAAAGGGACATTTCAGTAGTGTGGGAAGGATGGTTAGGGGTTGTGCCCAGGGGACCTGTGGAACAAACCTACCACATGGTGCTGCTGAACAGCCACGCTGATTTGCTGTCTCCTTTGGCCAAATTAGAGCAGGGCGTCCAGGGCTGGGGATGGTGGTCCTGCCTCTCCACTCTGTCTCTCCTCTGGGATGTTTCTTCTTTCAGGCACACTGGATGCTTTCTGTGGGTTGAGTCAGGGACAGGTTTCCTGCCAGTGAACCCACGATGATGGAGAAGCTGATTGGCCATCTCGATCTCACTTTTTCCAGTGAAGAACGCATGAGTCAGTGAGTTTTCTGCACGCTTGGTGTGGGGCAGATTTGAGGGAGGGGCATCATGGATATAGAAGTCTGAGTCTCAGCCAGGCGCAGTGTTTCACACCTGTAATCTCAGCACTTTGGGAGGCCGAGGCGGGCAGATCACCTGAGGTCAGGAGTTCAAAACCAGCCTGGCCAACATGATGAAACCCCCTCTCTACTAAAAATACAAAAATTACCCGTGCATGGTGGCGCACACTTGTAATCCCAGCTACTCAGGAGGCTGAGGCAGGAGAATTGCTTGAACCCAGGAAGCACAGGTTGCAGTGAGCCACTGCACTCCAACCTGGGCGATAGAGCAAGACTCCATCTTTAAAAAAAAATTATTTAAGTCTGATTCTCTTGACGTCGTCTCAAAGTTTTTTCATCTGTGGCCCCAGGAAATGTCTCATCTTCATATTTGAGTTCTGGAACATTGCTGATGATGATCTTGGTGCTACATGTTTCTTTTCAGTTTTCTGTTGGGGAAGTAAAGCCAGCTTCCTTCCGCAGCACCATTTTGAAACCCCTAGTGAAATTTTTTGATTGAGAAATATTCTGCAAATGTTTTTATATTTTACTTCCTTTTCAATGATCACTATTCTCTAGCCATGTGATTGACAAGGACTTTCCTCATAGTTCTATACCCTTCACCACATCATTCTCTCTTCCTCCCATAAATAGGAATCAACTTCTCAGCCTCTCATTCTATGGACTCATCTCACATTCTCTCTCCCAGCATTATTTCTAGTCAGTCACCTACCACCCTCTCCTCTGTTTCTTCAAATCTCAATGTACCTTTTCTTTTTTTTTTTTTGAGACGGAGTCTCACTCTGTCACCCAGGCTGGAATGCGGTGGCATGATCTCGGCTCACTGCAACCTCTGCATCCCGGATTCAAGCAATTCTCCTGCCTCAGCCTCGCAACTAGCTGGGATTACAAGCACCCACCACCACGCCCCACGCTCAGCTAATTTTTGTATTTTTAGTAGAGACGGGATTTCATCATGTTGGCCAGGCTGGTCTCAAACTCCTGACCTCCTGATCCTCTCACCTTGGCCTCCCAAAATGGTGATAGATAGAGAAATTATGTGACCGATGCCACACAGGTAGTCAGTGGCAGAGCCCAGGATAAAGAGAGCCAGATGGGTGCTTGGTAAAGAAGTTAGAAGTTTTCAGCTCTCATGCTAGGGGGGTCTTCCTGTTGCATGAAGCCAGAGTGAGAATAATTACATGCAGGAATAGCAATTAAATTTATATTTTAAACAAAAGGTACATTGGTCGGGCATGGTGACTCACGCCTGTAATCCCAGCACTTTGGGAGGCCGAGGTGGGTGGATCACCTGAGGTCAGGAGTTCAAGACCAGCCTGGGCAACATGGTGAAACCCCGTCTCTACTAAAAATACAAAAATTAGCCCGGCATGGTGGCACACACCTGTAATCCCAGCTACTCGGGAGGCCAAGGCATGAGAATCACTTGAATATGGGAGCCAGAAGTTGCAGTGAGCCAAGATCACACCACTGCACTCCAGCCTGAGCGACAGAGAGAGACTCCATCTCAAAAAAATAAAAAGGAAAGGAAGTACCTGTCATTCTATTTCATAGAAACAAACCTGAGATAAATCATGGCTCTATAGTGGTATTCCACAAAGGATAAAATGTAAATTGTACTCGAAGAGTGTTTCAACTCATGAAAAGAATGACAACGATGTGCAGTATGTGTCAGTGGTGACTATGTTATCGTCTTTGTTGTCACCTACTATTAATACTAATTGTATTGCATTGGCATTTTATTATATCAAGAAATTGTTAGATACATATGTTTGTTTGTTTAAAAATATCAAAAATTATAGTTAAAAGAGTAATTAGTCCGTTGACCATGAGGGAGAGATCTACATATGACTTTAGAATCAGAGATGATATAAGAGAGAAAGTAAAACATTTGAAAAGTGTGGAATCCATTCAAGGAGGAGAGTGATTAGTTATTAATACGACCTGGATAGAGGGCTCATGACTTCACCAACTCAAATCAGGAGCACAAATGTTGTGAAAGTGACCTGTGTTATAGGATGGAGGGATGCTCCAGGATTTCAAGGAAAAAATGCAGGCCTGAAGAGGTCTATTACATTAGAAAGATTTCAGTTTGTATTATCAGTTTGCTTTTGTTGCATAACAAAACACCCCAAAACTCAGTGGCTTAAGTTTTCTCTTTTTATTTCTCCTCTTTCTGTGGGTCAGTTGAACAGCTCTTCTGGTCCGGTCTGGTTCAACTAGTGCTGAATGTTCAAGGCTGAATGGTCAATGTCTGGTAGTTGGAAGGCTGCTTGGTCTGAGGGGGCTTCAGCTGGGATGGACTGACTCTGCCCGGCATGGCCTCTTACCCGCCAATAAGTCAGCCTCGGCTTCCTCACATGGAAGCCTAAGGACCAGAAAGCAGGCCCCAATGTGTCAAGTTTGCTATGGCCCCATTGGCCAAAACAATTCTAATGACCAAGCCCAGAATCCATGTGAGACCGGATTACTCAAGCAGGTGTGAACAAACTGAGGGCCATTACTTTAATAACTTATTACAGCTTGTAAACAGTTTGATTTATTAGCTTTTTCAGGTGTTGCATAGATGCTTAGAAATAATTTTGTGTTAAATTTGTAAGTCTAGCAGTCAGCGTTTGAAACTTTTAAGAGAAACATGCACATAAAATTTGCAATGTGGTTTGAAATGTCTTAGGAAATTTAATGAATCAAGTTTGAAGTAGTGTTAAGTGTTTAAGGAGGATTTAGTCTCTGACATTTATGAGTTAATAGCACATGAATCAAAGAACAAGTAAAACAGATTGTTATTATTTTATGCCAATATTACCAGATTAATAAATGGACTAGAGCAGGGCACGGTGGCTCATGCCTATAATCCCAGTACTTTGGGAAGCCAAGGTGAGAGGATCACTTGAGTCCAGGAGTTTGAGGTCAGCCTGGGCAACATAGTGAGACCCTGTCTCTACAAAAAAATTTAAAATTAGCCAGGCATGGTGGTGCACACCTGGAGTTCCAGCTACTCTGGAGGCTGAGGCTAGAGGATCACTTGAGCCCAGAAGGTTGAGACTGCAGTGAGTCGTGACTGTGCAACCACACTCCAGCCTACATAACAGAGCTAGAACCTGTTTCAAATAAGTAAGTAAGTAAATACATAAATAAACTAGCAAGCTTTGTAAGTTAAATTTAAAAGCTTAAAGACTGGATGTGGTGGCTAGTGCCTGTAATCCCAGGTACCCGGGAGGCTGAGGCAGGAGGATAACTTGAAGCCATAGTTTGAGATCAGCTGACCAGCCTGGGCAACATAGTGAGACACTGTCTCTAAAAAACAAACAAACAAACAAACAAAAAAACAAAAGCCAGGCGCCGTGGTTCACGCCTGTAATCCCAGCACTTTGGTAGGCCGAGGTGGGTGGATCATGAGGTAAGGAGTTCGAGATCAGCCTGGCCAACATAGTGAAACCCCCTCTCTACTAAAAATACAAAAAAATTAGCTGAGCATAGTGGCAGGTGCCTGAATCCCAGCTACTCGGGAGGCTGAGGCAGGAGAATCGTTTGAACCCAGGAAGCGGAGGTTGCAGTGAGCAGCAATCGCGCCACTGCACTCCAGCCGGGGCGACAGAGTGAAACTCCATCTCAAAAATAATAATAATAACAAATAATGCTTGAGAAGAACTAGGATTTAAATGTTGCAACTCAGTGTAAGAATAAAAATAAAACAGTTGTCATTAAAATTTTTCTGAGGCCAGGGGTGACAGGATCGCTTGACCCCAGGGGTTTCCCCCTGGGAAACATAGATATTACATATTACAAGTAATAAAAAAATTAGACAGGCATAGTGGCACACACCTGTGGTCCCACATACTTGGGAGACTGAGGCAGAAGGATCACCTGAGCCCAGGAGGTTGAGACTGCAGTGAGCTGTGATGGAGCCACTGTACTCCAGCCTGGGTGACAGAGTGAGACTCTGTCTGGGAAAAAAAAAGGAAAAAAAAAATTCCACACACAAAAACCCCTCTTGAACTTAGTAAATCTCAGTTGACACATTTATTCAATAGTTTATTCAAAACACGTTTATTGATCATCTCCTGGGAGACAGAGGCTATTCTAAGCACTGGGAATATGGTTGTCTTAGTCTGTTTTCTGTTGCTATAAGAGAATACCATAGATGGGTAATTTATAAGAAAAAAAAATTTATTTAGCTCACAATTCTGGAGGCCAGGAAGTCCAAGAGCATGGCACTGGCATTTGGTGAGGGCCTCTTTGCTGTGTCAAAACATGGCAGAGGCCATCATAGGGAGAGAGGGTAAGAGTGTGCAGGTCAGCTCAGGTCTGCTAGTCCTTTTTTTTTTTGAGACAGGATTTCACTCTTTCACTCCCATCTCCCAAGCTGGAGTGCGGTGGCACAATGTCGGCAAACTGCAACCTCTGCCTCCCTCCCAGGCTCAAGCCTCAGCCTCTCGAGCAGCTAGGACTACAGGCACGTGCCACCGCATCTGGCTAATTTTTGTATTTTGGGTAGCGACGGGTTTTCACCATGTTGTCCAGGCTGGTCTATGAACTCCTAAGCTCAAGTGATCTGCCTGCCTCAGCCTCTCAAAGTGCAGGGATTACTCAAAGTACATGAGCCACCGCGCCTGGCCTATCTTCCTCTTCATATAAAGACACCAGTCCCTTTATGGAGGCCTCCACCTTCATGTTCTAATTCAAATTACTTCCCAAAGGCCTCACCTCCAATCAACATATGAATTTGGGGATTAAGTTTGTAACATGTGAAATTTGGGGGATACATTCAAAGAATAGCAATGATGAAAAATAATTTGCAGTCTCTTCTTTCACTGAGATTATACACTAGCAGAGGACATGGAGGAAAAGTCAAATAAACAAACAACATCGTTTCAGAGAATGGAGACAGAAAGATCAGTCAATCAGAGACTAGCTCCTAACCCCATCTTTCTCATGGCAAAGGATATTCTGTCCCCTGTCTCACTGTCCTGGAATGAAATCCGTGGCCATTTCCATTTTCCCATAGCCAAAGACACCACCAAGTTCTCCAATCCCTGACTCTTATTCCTGACATCAGTCTATTGCTCCTTGTATAATCAGTCAATGAATCAAAAAAAAAAATGTTTTTTGGATATCTACTATCTCCTTAGGACGAGGCTCTGTCAGGGGAAAAGTAAGAACCCAGAGAACACGCAATAAGCAAAGCAGCCTAATGTTGACATGTGCTTGGCAAGTACTCACAGAACACCTCACACCCAGCCAAGCACTGCGGGTGAGAGCAACACAGGAGTGAAGACGCCGGGGTCCTTACCATCAGGGAGGACAGTCTTACAGCTAGGGGAAAACTATATTTCATCCAGTTGAAGACACCCATTTTCTACATTTTAAAATTCCTAAAATTAGGCTTTATCTTTCAATGATTTTGGATCTTTGGATGAAATAACGGTAACTACAGCACAAAGCAGCATCGTGCCCTGAGAGGTGTGCAGAGCCTATAGCAATTAGAACAGTGGTCCAAGTTCAGGCTACACATCAGACGTACCTGGGAAACTCAAAAATACTTATGCCCAGACGCCACCGCAGACCCACCGAATCAGTGTGGAAGAGTGTGGCTGTGCATTGGTATTTTAAAAAGCACCTCATGGGATTCTAATATGTAGGCAGAGTTGAGAACCAGGATAGCAATTTCAAATGAGAGTACACGTTACCCTGAGGTTACCTGAAGACTTTCCAAGGGGCATGCCTTGGAAAGTTTAGGGCACAGGTCAGTAAACTAGGGCCTATGGCCCAAATCTGTTCTGCTGCCTGTTTTTGTACCCTCCGGGGAGCTAAGTTGGTTTTTACAGTTTCAAATGGTCAGGGGAAAAAATCAAAAGGGAAATAATATGTTAGGACAAATGAAAATTATATGCAATGTAAATGTAAATGTCCACAAATAAAGTTTTATTAGAACACAGACACACTCCTTTGTTTACATATTGTCAATAGCTGCTACAAGGGCAGAGTTGAATAGCTGGGACAGAACTACATGGTTGGCAAAGCCTGAAATATTTACTATCTGACACTTTTCAGAAAAAAAAAAAAATTTGCTGGCCCTGGCTTGAAGGGAATAGATTTGAAGGGAATGGACCTCCAGAATCTCAACCTCCCCGTGTCCTCTTCCAGATACTTGCCTGCCTGGAAAGGTACCAGCTGTCAAGATGTCAGGTGCGGGTGGAGGCTCCACTCCTTCCCCACACTTTTGTTTCCTACTTGTCCTTCTCCCACTTTCAGAAGAAAGGTAGGCCTCTCATTAGTCCTGGCTATTAAGTTTCTAACATGTGAAATTTGGGGGACTGTGTAAAAAAAGCCCCTGGGGGCCCAGAGCTGTGGCTCACCCCTGTAATCCCAGCACTTTGGGAGGTCGAGGAGGGCGGATCACAAGGTCAGGAGTTCGAGACCAGCCTGGCCAACATGGCGAAACCCCGTCTCTACTAAACATATAAAAATTAGCTGGGCATGGTGGCATGCGCCTGTAATCCCAGCTATTCGGGAGGCTGAGGCAGGAGAATTACTTGAACCCGGGAGGTGGAGGTTGCCACTACACTCCAGCCTGAGCGACAGAGCAAGACTCCATCTCAGGAAAAAAAAGAAAAAGAAAAAGGCCCTGGGCACTAGACATAGCAACAGTGCCAAATACCATTGTCTAATAGAACTGTGATCACAGGGTAGCTATATACACATACCGATATATAGAGATAGATAGATAGATAGACAGACAGACATTTTTTGCAAGTGAGGTAGGTTCCAAATATTGCCTTACTAAAATTGAAGGAGAACCCAATCAACTTGTCAGTTGCCAAATCAATGGGCACAGTGGTGCGAACCTGTAATCCCAGCTACTTGGGAGGCTGAGTTGAGAGGACCTCTTGAGCCCTGGAGTTTGAGTCTAGCCTGGGCCACTTAGTGAGACCCTGTCTATTCAAAAAAAAAAAAGGGTGACAAGATGGCTATGTGATCTTTGCCATATGACTGAAAATGGATTCAAAGAATTGATGAAATAAATATAATAATTATTTATGTAAGCAATTTTTTAAGGCTTACATCTAAAATATTTTTAGCCTAGGGTGGTAGCTCATGCCTGAATTCCTAGTACTTTGGGAAGCTGAGGCAGGACAATGGCTTGAGCCCAGGAATTCAAGACCAGCCTGGGTAACATAGTGAAACCCTGTCTCAATTTTAAAAATAAGAAAAATAATGGCCGGGCGTGGTGGCTCACACCTGTAATCCTAGCACTTTAGGAGGCTGAGGCAGGCGGATCATGAGGTCAGGAGATCAAGACCATCCTGGCTAAGACAGTGAAACCCCGTCTCTACCAAAAATACAAAAAATTAGCGGGGCATGATGGCGGGTGCCTGTAGTCCCAGCTACTCGGGAGGCTGAGGCAGGAGAATGGCCTGAACCCGGGAGGTGGAGCTTGCAGTTGAGTGGAGATCACGCCACTGCACTCCAGCCTGGGTGACAAAGCAAGACTCCGTCTCAAAATAACAATAATAGAATAAAAGAATAGTAATAAAATATTTTTAAATGCTAACTGTTGGTTTGTTCTATGAATAAGCAATATTTGTTCACAGATACACGAACTAATTAGGAAGAAGATGAATTTCAAATGACAGTTCATGTTTAATTACTTATTAACGTGTATTATATTTACATTATTTTTATCAATTATGCACTAAGGATGGCAATGATGAAATGAGGATCTCAGTGTCTTGCAGTGGGCAGAGGCCTTTCTCATTCTCTGCCACTGGGGCCCCACCCAGGGGGGCTCGCATTATGGCTTCCCTAAGAGCTAGGAGCTCAGAGGGAGGGGCTGGGCAAGACAGAAGTCAGGATCTTTTTGTAGCTTAATCTTGTAAGTGACATCCCATCATTTTTGTCTTCTTCTATTCACATTCTATTGTTAGAACCCAGCCTCTGGGTCCATCCCACACTCCGGGAAGAGGATTCAGAAGGTCGTGACTCCCAGGAGGTGACATCCTAGAACCCATCTTAGAAGCTGCCCACGACAACCGCTGATTTTTACGTAACAGTTACATCCTCTACATCTATTTAGATTGAGGATGGAGAATTTTAGATGTCATCTTAAAAATGCATGAGAGGATGCAGTTTTCCAAAATTCTTTTAGAAACAGACAAAAGATATTTGAAGACCACTGAGCTTCAGGCTTCATTCAGCTGGGTCCTGTCTGCGGGCGGGGCTCATGGAGATGTCGCTGGGGGTCAGCGGGTGCTTCGGGCAGCGAAAAAACCCACCTCTCGAGGGCAGTGGAAAATACAGGGAAAAGTTACGTGAGTGTAGACTCCGTGCGTGTCAAGGCCAGGCAGAGGCGCACTTGATAGGCAAGGAAAAGCGGACTGTGGTGGGCTTGGGAGGAAGGGAGGAGAGGCGAATGGGCCGGAGCGTGTGGATGAACTACGGCAGGACGGGCTCGAGCTCGAGGCAGGAACCTCGGGCTCGAGCTCGAGGCAGGGGCAGCGCGGGCCAGCTTGGGAGGGTCCTCGAGGGTGCGGGGAGGAGTGGACACAGGCTGCACGCGTGCTAAGAAGGAAACTCATGAAATGTATAATTCGCTGGCGACAGCTTCCGCAGCCGTGGAGCGACCCTCTGGGGAGTAACGACTCTCTTAGGCGCGGCTAGGACACAGAGTCGCACAGACCAGGTAACTGCCTGCCCTCCAGGAACTCAGTGTCCCTGAGTCCGAGCCAGGAGGCTGGAAATGACTGCTGTCCCCTCCTCCCTGGAGCCCGGAGCTGTCCTTGTCTTGAGAAAGAGAAAGCAAAGCCCGGGAAAGCAGAGCGAGCAGGACCAGGCAAAGGGGTGGGGACAATAAAATGGGATAGGGCCTGCGGTTCCAGCTACTCAGGAGGCAGAGGCAGGAGGATCGCTTGAGTCCGGGAGGCCGAGGCTGCAGTGAGCTGTGGTTGCACCACTGCACTCCAGCCTGGGAGACAAAGGGAGGCCCTGTCTAAAAATAAAATAAAATATAAAAATAAAAGGGACAGAGACTAAGAAAACGGACTTCCTGGAATCCCAAGTTAGGATTTGACGTCCAATGACCCAGGAGAGAAACAAGAAGTCTGAACAGGACCAAGAATCGAGTGAGTGAGGGCGGAGGATTAAAATCGACAGTTGCTGCTGCACGGCCAGGGTGGAGGGTGCGTGTGGGGGCAGAAGAGGCTCCAGCTGGAGTTAACGCTAGCCCGACGCGGGTGCAACTAGGGGCGCGACGGGCCAGGCCCAGGAGCAGCGGGAGGAGCGCACCTGGGGCGGCGGGCGGAGGAGGGCAGGGGACGGACGCCGGGAGGACGGAGCAGAGGCCCGATAAGAGAGGCGCAGGGAGGAACGTGGGGAGGGCCCCGTCTCACCCTAAACCCCTCCCCGTCTCACCCTAAACCCCTCCCCGTCTCACCCTAAACCCCTCCCCGTCCCAGCCTAAACTCCTCCCTTCGGCCCGGCCCGCCCCTGGGCCCGGCCTGGAAGCCGGAAGCGAGCTGAGTGGAGCCTACTTGAACTCCACCACGGAAAGGAAAGCCCCCGAACGTTGGCTCGCTGCGTCCCCATCCGGGGCCGAGCCCTCCGCGACGCCACCGGGGCCATGGGGGCCGCACGCAGCCCGCCGCGCGCTGTCCCGGGGCCCCCGCTGGGACTGCTCCTGCTGCTCCTGGGCGTGCTGGCCCCGGGTGGCGCCTCCCTGCGACTGCTGGACCACCCGGCGCTGGTCTGCTCCCAGCCGGTGAGACTCGACGGGGGGAGCGGCCGCCGCCAGGATGCTGCGGGCGCCGGGCAAGATCGCGGAGGGCTGGACGGCCGCACGGCCGGGACTATGCGTCCGGGCTAGGGAGGCAGGAAGTCCGCGCCGCGGGCTCGGAGGGGCTAAGAAACTTGGGTACAGATATCGCGGCGCCTGTGGAGGACCCTCGGTGTGGAATGGGGGTAGAGGGGGGTGGCACATCGCGCGGCGCGTGTGGCACAACCTGGCCCGCCATCGTGGCTGGAGACGGGAGTGACACTTTCGCCCGGGCCGCGGAGTTCGGGGAAGGAGGCCGCGGCGCGGGGCCAGGCCGGAGAGGCGGGCAGGGCTGGTAGAAAGGGACTGTGGGGAAGGGGCCCGGGGAGGAGCCAGGACGGGTCGGGACCCAGCTCCACGCCGTGCGTCCCCACGTCCCCCGGCGGGGCACGGTCGGCCCTCGGGAGGCCCATGGCGCTCTCGGGAGCTTCCCTCAAGCCGTGCCCTTCATGCCGCCGACGGAGCCGGGCGAGCCCACGTCGTGCGTGCGGAAGGTGGAAGCCCTCGCCCGCGCCCCGCAGAGGGACCCTGCTGTCGTAGAGCTATGGCCTGCGGGGGCCGGAGCGCTGAGACGCGGCACCAGGTTTCGGGGAGAGCTCTGCCGAGGGCGGCTGAGGGCCACCTCCCCAGAGGCGCGAAGCCCGGAGGAGGAGCAGATGGTTCTTAAGACGGCGCTCTTCCCGCCTCTCCCACCCCCTACTACCACCACCTGGGTCTGGGAACCCGGTGAGCGCGCAGTGGGAGGATCAAACGTTTATAGCTGTCAAGTCGTAGCCCCGCTGCGCCCCCAGGAAGTGACCCACCCGCCTGCCAGGTAGTGGCCTTTCTGTGAGCCAGGACCATCTAAAGGGAAAAAAAAGAAAAAACAGCAAAACGCTGTGCCCCTCCACAATATACTCTCCTCTTCCCCGCATCCCCAAGGGGATCTTTCCTCCCCTCCACTGCCACCGCTGACCCCAAGGAATAATGCTCAGTATCTGAGTCAGAGGATGTAAAACAAAGGGATATTTCTCCTTATCTAATTTTGTGGAGGATTTACCAAAAGAGGGTGGAGGGTGAGTGACTATTTCACAGGAAAAAAAAAAAAAAAAGATGTTTTTAATGTGAATGATGTTGAGAAATGTTCTGTGACTTCCACTACTGGGCGAAGCAGGTCCCTCTGCCCTGCTGGTCCCTCCTGCAGGCTGTGTATGAAGCGTTCTGATACGGAGGGTTGGTGCGCCTGGGTTGACAGCCATTCTTCAGGTGCCCGCAGAGTACAGGGCGCCATACTGGGAGCTGGAACTATAAATAAATACTCTGGAGACCCTAATATCCAGGGACCTAACCCATCTCGGGGAGGAACGAGGCTTGAAGTTAGGGAACTGTCTAGCAAAACTACTTGCACAACTGGTATGTGTACGGAATTCCAGGAAAAAGAAAAATTCCTTCCAGTTGGGGTGTCCGTCATGGAAAAGGCATTTGGGCATCCCTGTGGGGGTAGCAGGAGCATTCCAGGTGGTGGAAAGGGCCTGAGCCAAGGTCCTTAGGTGGGACAGGATACGGTGTGTGGCGGGAATGGAGGGTCTGTGTAATAGGACAGTGAGAAAAGATGCGAGAAGTGGGGATGGGACTCCCCTGTGTGTGGCGTGGGAGCTGAGCTCTGACGTTCACTGCACAGTGAAGCAACTGCAAGTCAGGAGCAGAAGCACAGCCTGGCTCCAGGGAGGGCTGGAGAGAGACGCTTGCTGTTCGTATTTATCTGCAGTCTCTCGTTCTCTTCCTTCCTCTCACTGTTCTGTATATACCTGTCTCACAGACAGCTCATCTCCAGAGAGAGAGAGACAGCTCTGGGCTCCACTGACTAGTTCTTTTAAAAAGAAAGAAAACACACCCTTCAAATTTCTCTCCCTCACTGGTGTTTTAGTGGATGCAATGAGGGAGGGAAGGCCACAGAGGTGGCCAGAGGACCTGGATTTGCAGACAGCGTCGCACTTACTGTCTCTGCAGTCTTGGGCCTTGAGGCTGCCTCGCCCTGGATTCCCTCATTTCCACAAAGGCAGGACTGGGTGAGCCTTCTCAAAGGAAGTCCATGCCACTTTCCAGAATGTAAGTGTCTGTCCAAAGCCAGTTCGATTTAACTCTCCATGACTATCCTCAGACAGGGAGGAGGCTTCTGCACACCTGTCCTGTTCCTAGCTCAGTGCTGGAGCACAGGATGCGGGGGCTTGATATGTATGTATTGACTGAACAAAAGAATGCATGAATGAAGGACAGAATGGTCAGCTCTGCTTGGAAAGTAGTGGCAAGCTGAGACCAACCATAGCGCTGGTTCCAGCTGCTTGGGGTTAGCACCTCAAAACCCGGATGACTGATTTCCCCACAGAAATCAATACATGAGAAACCATCAATAATTGCATTTCCCTGGGCATTTCCTTTTGGTTAGCCCTTCTCCCTGCCTAGGCGTCATGCAGGTTTCCCATGACCGCCGGCCTGGAGGCATGCCCATAGGAAAGACAGCAGCAACTTAAGAGTTGGTCAGGGCGAATGTTAACACATGATTTCATAGACAGGATGTGTATTTCATTACAGAGTCTTTTTTCCTGAGCGTTTGCGGTTTTGACTTGTGGTTGTAGAATAGCTGCTCAGTTTAACACTTTTACCTTCTGCTTGCCAGAAGCCACTTTCATCACGCCAGTCTTCCAGAGTCTACAAAGTTGTGTTCTTTATGCCAGGCACTGTGCCGGTGGTTCACAAGTATCCCTTCATCCCATGCTCATGACAGCTTACAAGGTTGGCAGGATGAACCTGCTTTTGAGAGGCTGGGTTATTGGCCCAAGGTCGCACAGCTAATGAGTGCTAAGGTGAGATTGAGAGCAGGCTGTGCTTGTAAGTTCAAAGCCCACTTTCTCTATCAGGCACTCAGTAGTGTTCACTGAGGCACAGAATTGAATACAATCTTTCATTTCTTCCTCTAAACCTTCACCTTGGCCGGGCGCGGTGGCTCAAGCCTGTAATCCCAGCACTTTGGGAGGCCGGGGCGGGCGGATTACAAGGTCAGGAGATCGAGACCATCCTGGCTAACACCGTGAAACCCCGTCTCTACTAAAAAAATACAAAAAACTAGCCGGGCGTGGTGGCGGGCGCCTGTAGTCCCAGCTACTCAGGAGGCTGAGGCAGGAGAATGGCGTGAACCCGGGGGGCGGAGCTTGCAGTGAGCCGAGATCGTGCCACCGCACTCCAACCTGGGGCACAGAGCAAGACGCCGTCTCAAAAAAAAAAACAAAAAACCTTCACCTTGTGGGTAGAGCATAGTGGCCTATTGGAGGTGTCCCTTTATTTATTTATTTATTTATTTATTTATATTTTGAAACAGAGTTTTGCTCTGTCACCCAGACTGGAGTGCAGTGGTGCAATCTCAGTTCACTGCAACCTCCACCTCCCGAGTTCAAGCAATTCTTGTGCCTCAGCCTCCCGAGTCACTGGGATTACAGGCGCCCGCCACCACACCCAGCTAATTTTTGTTTTTTGAAACGGAAAGTCACTGTCACCCAGGCTAGAGTGCAGTGGCACCATCTCGGCTCACTGCAACATCCACCTCCCAGGTTTGAGCAATTCTTCTGCCTCAGCCTCCCAAGTAGCTGGGACTACGGGCGTGCACCATGATGCCCAGCTAATTTTTGTTATTTTTAGTAGAGATGGGGTTTCACCATGTTGGCCAGGCTGATCTGGAATTCCTGACCTCAAGTGATCCGCCCACTTCGGCCTCCCAAAGTGTTGGGATTACAGGTGTGAGCCACTGCACCCAGCCAATTATTTTATTTTATATATTTTTTTGAGAAAAGCTCTCACTCTGTCACCCAGATTGGAGTGCCGTGGCGTGATCTCAGCTCACTGCAACCTCCACTTCCCAGGCTCAAGCGATTCTCCTGCCTCAGCCTCCCAAGTAGCTGGGATTACAGGTGTGTGCCACCACGCCCAGTTAATTTTTGTACTTTTAGTAGAGTTGGGGTTTCACAGTGTTGGCCAGGCTGGTCTCAAATTCCTGACCTCAAATGAGCCACCCGCCTTGGCCTCCCAAAGTGCTGGGATTACAAGCGTGAGCCAATGCACTTGGCCAATTTTTAAATTTTTTTTAGTAGAGACAGGGTTTCACTATGTTGACCAGAGTGGCCTCGAACTCCTCATCTGCCCACCTCGGCCTCCCAAAATGTTGGGATTACAGGTGTGAGCAACCGCACCTGGCCCTTTTTGTTATTTAGAGAGAGCAGACAGCAGTAATTAAGATCATGTATTCTGGAGCAAAACTTTGTCATGCGAGTGCCACCTCTGTGGGACCTTGGGCCACTTACCCAACCTCCCTGGGTCTTAGTTTTTTCATCAGTACAATTGGGATAAGGGTGCTTAGCTCACAGGATTGTTGTCAAGATCAAATGAGATATATGTACAAAGTGTTTAGCATGATGCCTGGCACAAAAGAGGAGCTCAGTAAACATCAGCTGCTGTCACCTTCATTTTCATGACATCCCCCCTCTGATTTCTGCAAGAGGCCTCATGTAATGCCATTCACAAGCAGGTAGCTCATACATAATGTTCTGATTCTGCTATTTTTAAAGAATGGCAGTGGCCCCACACCTGTAATCCTAGCATTTTGGGAGGCTGAGGCAGGGGAATCACTTAAGCCCAGAAGTTCAAGACCAGTCTGGGCAACATGGCAAAACCCTGTCTCTACAAAAAACACAAAAAGTAGCCAAGTGTGGCTCATGCCTCTAGTCCAAGCTACTAAGGAGACTGAAGTGGGAGGATCTCTTGAGCCCAAGAGGTCAACACTGCACTGAGCCCTGAGCATGCCACTGCACGACAGAGTGAGACCCTGTCTCAAAAAAAAAAAAAAGAATGAGTGGTTTGACATTAGGGATGACTATTAGAGAGGAATTTGTTGGACAAGAGGAGATATGTCTTAGTAATATCCAAAGAAGATCCCAAACACTTTTTTTTTTGCTTTATTTAAAATGTTATGTAATTCTATATTTAATTTTTTTTTCTTAGAGACAGCGTCTTGCTTTGTCACCCAGGCTGGGGTACAGTGGTGCAGTCTCGGCTCACTGCAGTCTCCGCCTCCCAGGTTCTAGCAACTCTCCTGTCTCAGCCTCCCGAGTAGCTGGAACTACAGGTGCACGTAGCCATGCGTGGCTAAGTTTTTGTATTTTAGTAGAGACAGGGTTTCACCTTGTTGGCCAGGCCGGTCTCGAACTCCTGAGCTCAGGCAGTCCACCTGCCTCAGCCTCCCAAAGTGCTAGGATTACAGGCGTGAGCTGTGAAATTAAATTATAAGGAAAAAAAAGTCTACTGTTTCTTCCACTAAACAAATTAATGTTTTTATTAATTTATCTTACTTTTCAGTCCTTTCATTTGTTTGGCATTACATCATAAATAAACTTCTATCTTTTCATTAATTTTTGTCAAATTATGTATGGTGATCCTCCTTTAAAAATGGCACTAAGATGCTTAAAACAAAAAACAGCAGATCCCTGCGCCACCCCTAAACCTGCTCCCCAAATATGATTCCTTTAGTTAATTCTTCTGACATATACCTCCATATTTCTAAACATGCTTATACTGTTAATTCATGATTTGTTAAATTTAGGTATTATCTATTGACTTCTAATAGATGAAAATTACATTATCTTTCTGCCACCACTGCTCCCTCTCTTTTATTATAGTTAAATCATGATTTTAGTTAAATTAATAGTCAGCATTTGAATTATTATAACAAGTAATCTTTGCTGAGGCAAGTAAGTGTACTTTGATTATATTTTTTTTCTGGTACAATTCCCCTCCCCTCCTGCCCCAGAGATAATAATTGCTTTAATTCTTCACTTGTGTAATTTTCCTGTAACTAGTCTTAATTTTGTTCTATCAGACTTGTCATATCATTTCCCCCTCCAAATCATCAGATATTCCATCAGTTCCATCCCCGCCTGTCCCTGGAGAACTTCCTCCTAGAGCACTCTGTTCTCCAGCCCCAACAAGGTCTGTGCTCTCTAGACCTGTGGCACAACAGGTCTAGACCAGAGCAGACATCCTGTCATGGTCAAATCTCCCATGTCCTGGATCCTGTGTCTTCTTCCTCAGGGGTTACTCCTTCATTTTGCTGGAGAATAGCATCCTGTAATTTCCTAAGAATATGTATGAGGGATGGATTAGACATATATATCAGGAACATATATGTTAAGTCTTTTCATGTCAAAATATCTTTATTCTACCCTCATACCTTTTTCTGATAATTTGGCTGGGTATGAAAATTCTGTGTTAAAGATAATTTTCCCTCAGAATTTTGAAAGCATTGCTTTATTGCCTTCTAGCAAACAGTACAGATGCTAAGAAAGTCAATGTTGCTATGTTTCTTATCTTTTTTATGGCACTCTGGAAACCTTTAGGGTCTTCTTTTTATTCCTGATATTACAACAGTTTCAAGATTTGGGGCCTTGGTCTGGGTCTTTTTGTTGTTTTTGTACAGGCCATTTAGTTACCTTTTTAATTTGGCAGTGTGATACTGTGAAATTTGTATTTGGTCTTCAACCCCTTTTTCTGGCATAGTACTCCTAAAATCCTTAGAATCTCCAAAGTTGTATCTTTTATATACTAATGACTCACTGGTGGCTGGCAGCCTCTAGGCAGCTTCAGGATGGGTGCTGGTCACAGGAAGGACCAAGGTAGGATTAGAGGGCTGGGACGTTTAGCCCTGCCCCTTTACCCTTCACATCTGGGAAGGGGAGAGGGGACTGAAGGTCCCCTGAAGTTGCAATGGCCAGTGTTTTAATCAATCATGCTCACAGGAAGCCTCCATTAAAAACTCAAAAGAACGGGGTTCAGAGAGCTTCTAGGTAGTGGAACATGTGGAGGCTCCTGGAGGGTGGTACACCTGAGGAGGGCGTGGAAGCTTTGCACTCCTTCCCCTATACCTCATCCTATGCATTTTTTTTCTTCTGTATTATTTGTGATATCCTTAAAATAAACTGGTAAATGTGTTTCCCTGAGTTCTCTGAGCAGCTTTAGCAAATTAATTGAACTGAAAGAGAGGAGCATGAGAACCTCAAATTGAACCCAGTTGGTCTTAGAAGTTCTGGAGGCCCAGACTTAACCGCTTGCGTCAAGGGGGTGGGCAGTCTTGGGGACTGAGCACTCAACCTGTGGGATCTGATGCTGTCTCCAAATAGTGTCAGAATTAAATTGGAGGATACCCAGCTGGTGTCTGCTGCAGAATTGATTGCTCGCTTGGTGGTGGGAAGAAAACCACCCCCAATATGTAGTCACAGAAGTCTTCTGTGACTTCTGTTGATTGTTGTGGTGATGTGAGGGCAAAGGAAAAATACAGTTTGAGTTTTTCCACACTCTCAGGGAATATGTGTCCTTCACTTCCAGAATGTTTTCTTTCTTTCTTTCTTTCCTTTTTTAAAAAGTAATTTCTTCCTTCTCTTTTTTCGTTAATCTCCTTCTAGAAATCTAGTCAATCATATTTTGTTTCCTAAATTGAATCTCTAATAATCTTATATTTTTTTCCGCCGGGCGCAGTGGCTCACGCCTGTAATCCCAGGACTTTGGGTGTGCGAGGTGGGTGGATCACGAGATCAGGAGATCAAGACCATCCTGGCCAACATGGTGAAACCCCATCTCTACTAAAAATACAAAAATTAGCTGGGCGTGGCGGCACATGCCTGTAATCCCAGCTAATCAGGAGGCTGAGGCAGGAGAATAGCTTGAACCCGGGAGGCGGAGGTTGCAGTGAGCTGAGATCACACCACTGCACTCCAGCCTGGCGACAAAGCAATACTCTGTCTCAAAAAAAAAAAAAAAATCATGTTTTTTTTTCCTATTCTATTTGTACTTTCAGAGAAATGTCCTCAATTTCATAGACTAACCCTTCTATTGAATTTTTATTCAGTAGAACTTCTTCTATTGAGTTTCAGGGTTCAGTTTTCATTCTCTGCCTACTCATTTCTCCACGGTGTCCTGCCCTTGTTTCACAGATGCAGTGTTGTATCTCTTCGGGGCTAGAAGAATTTTACTTGTCTGTTTTAATCATGTTAACAGCATTGGTTTTTGGGGGTTTTTTGTGTTTTTTTTTTCTTCCAGGAGTATTTTTTAGTTGTTTTGATCTATTTTTCATACAGAAAACCTATCTCAAATATCTGGTATTCCTTGGATGTCTGAGAGTATTTTAAGAATGAAGTCCTAAGAGCTGATTAAATGCTCTGTGTAGTTAAGGTTTATTGAACCTTGGACTTTACTGTGTAGGAGATCAGGCTAATGGTGAACCTGGCCTATTGGGTGACCTCCAAATGCTGAAATCTGGAAGTCTTTTCTTTGGGCCTGGTTGCCAGCATTTTGAGATCAGAGCAGGGAAAGAGAAGATAAGGTTCCCAACACTCCATGCGTAGACCTTCACTTAATTCTCCCCGCCCCTCAGCCCTGAGGGTTATAAGGTTCTGAGGGGCCCCTGGCCTCCTTATCAGTAACTCCCTTTTGCAGCGTTCAGACAGAAGTTCCTCCACTCGGCACGAGCCAGCTGCCTACTCTGCTGCCACTTGAACAGTTATTTATTCATTCATTCATTTGTTCATTTTTGAGGTTTTATAATTTTATTTGACAACAACATCGTTCTCATCCACAGTGACTGACTGTCAATTTCTGAAAGTGGTAATAGGTACACAGGTAACCAAAGTATACAGCTTGTTTGGTGAATCTTCACCCTCATGCTTTCTGAACAACTGCACATGGATACAGATAGAACGTTCCTTATTCCTTTGGCCCAGACAGCTTTGTTGAGCCTGGTGTTAGCATATCTGGAGTCCCCATCTCCTTCAAGGCAAAGTTCTGGGTCTCTTTGAGTGACAAAGGGGCACACTGCTTGACGTCCACTCCATGTGTGTGCTTGTGAAACCATTCATATTCTGGTGTCACCACCTCATTGGTGGCAGGTGACAGAATAGCCCTTTATTTATTTGTTTGTTTGTTTGTTTATTTATTTAGACAGATTCTCGCTTTGTCGCCCAGGATAGAGTACAGTGGCACAGCCTTGGCTCACTGAAGCCTCTGCCTCCCAGGTTCAAGCAGTTGTTCCACCTCAGACTCGCAGATAGCTGGGACTACACGCACACGCCACCATACCCAGCTAATTTTTGTATTTTTAGTAGAGACAGGATTTCACCATCTCTTGGCCAGGCTGGTCTCGAACTCCTGATGTCAGGTGATCCACCTACCTCAGCCTCCCAGAAGTGCTGGGATTACAGACATGAGCCACTGCGCCCGGCCAGCACCCTTGTTTACAGGAGCTATGTTGCTGGGGCCAAGTTGGAAAGGACTTTTAAAATTTTGTTCACATCTCTTGTCCACTGAGTTTGGCTCTTTGGTCTTTGAGAATTTACCAAAAAAAAATTTCTTTCCTATAATTGTTACATTGTTTGGAGAGAGGGAGAAAATATGTGTGTATGGTCAATGCCTATTACCTCTAACAGAATTTTTATTCTATGTTTCACTTATATGTATATTTTTCAGTTTTGATTAAATCTTTTTTCCCCTTATCTTCCCTCATGCCATCTCCTCTGCTTCTGTCCCCTTTGCCCCCAGCAAACTGTTAACACCTGATACATACCTGTTCACATGTTTCTATTCTTATTCAGTTAAGTTATACTCATATATATATTCCGGGAGATCTTTTTCATGACTTGTTTCCATAGAAATTGGGATCATTCTATAAAAAGTTATTTGCAACTTATTTTCCTCACTCATCAACACATTCCAGCCATCTGCAGGCCAACAGATGTCTATGCAACTAATTCTCATTCTCTTTAATATTTGCATAATATTCCATTGTAGATAGCAATCTATTCAACGATTTCCAGTTTGATAGACATTTAGATTTAAACTAGATCTCACCTTAATTCAGCCATTCTCTATTGATGAGCATTCAGTACCACAGAAAAAGAGGGGAAGCTATCCAGTTTTTTAAAAGCTAGTATAAGCTTAATTCTAAAACTTGACAAATCTTATACAAAAAGAAAAAGTATGGACCCGTCTCATGTATGAACATAAATCCATGCAATGCTAAATAAAATATTTGCAAATGTAATCTAGCAGAATATCAAAAGAACAATGCGCCAAACCTAGTAATCAGTGCTGGAGAGGTATATGATAAGGTTCAGAGCTGTTTTGAATGAAAACTATAAACCTAATAGTAACCGAAGTAAAAGACTTATATGCAACCACAAGTATCAGAAACCAAGACCAAAAACAGTATTCCATAGGGCATACCCACTATTTCGCTGCAGCTCAGGAATGAGAGGAGGACACCTGCCTGCACCACCAGGAATCAACCAACTGTGTTGTCAGACCCTTCCACCTTCCTCTTGGTCTTCATGAAGACAAGAGCTTTTCATCATGGGCACATCCTGCAGTGTTTTTGAGTAGCTCCCAGTGGCTAGTAGGAAGTTACTCCAAACGATCTATCTGTTTGCCTTCTCTAGAAGAGCTCCCCATCTCAAGGTGAAAGAACCACTTTTTTATCCTCCACATCATAGGAATTTTAAGGGAGAGGAGAAATGAGAGGACTCAGGGGAGTTAATCTTCTCGCCATTTAGGAAAGAGTGACATTTATTAGTGTGAGCCTAGGCAGCCAGATGGATTTTGTTGGGAACATGTGCGGAGCCCCCTAGTGGGGTGGTGGTACTTGCCCGGGACCTGTAGGGGAGAATTCAGGAGCTGAACAGGGCCAGGAGCGCTTATGAACTGGGCTCCCAGAGAGGGAGGATCCAGGTGAAGTAGCTCGCTCAGAGTCAATCCTGGGTGCATGCAGATGTCATCCTGTGTGTGACCACTCTGTAAGTGAACCCTGGTGGCATGGGGTCTTCTCCTGTGCGTAGCCCTACCTCTCTGCTCCCTCTCAAGAGAGAGGAGAGTATCAGCGCCAGCACCCTACTCACACCAGTCACTTTGTTGACCTTGAGATTGTGTTTCTGGTCTGCCTCAGCATCTGACTTTCCACTGCGGGATGCGTTTGGTCTATTTTGCTGGTTAGAGAACTGGAGACACCTGAGCCTGAGCTCCTTCTCGGGCCTCCCCTTGCTGCACCACCAAGTCTGAAGGAGTGGGGGCCTCTGCTCATCATAATAGTAGCTTCCATTTATTAAGCTCTTGCTCTATGCCAGGCTCCAGAGAAGGGGGCCATGAGTTACAGAGCACCCCTTAGGAACCAGACACAGGGCACAGTTTGCCTCATTTCACAGGCAGTGAGGTGGTTCTGGGCATAGTGATTCTCCCAGTGCTTCTAGCAGTGCCGCAGCACTGAGATTCATTCGGTTGTGTAGTCTGTGACTACATTCCCACTGTTTGAAAAGTTTTATAATGCAGACATACTAGAAGGGAAAAGTGAGCGGCTCTCTACAGGCACACCGTCAGCACCAACCCACCCTCACCCCAAAGTTCTGCATTTCTCTTTCTATCACTTAATGCTCATCAGTGCTGTAGAATTGGTACTATGATTATTCTGGTTTTATAGTTGGATAAATTAAAGCTTGGGGAGGGGACTCAACCCCAGGTTCCAGGTGTGTATCTGTGTGTGTGTGTGTTTTCCAAAGTAGGTCAGCCGGCAACACATAAGCCTAATGGTTACATTTCCCTACTAGGGCTTCTAAATTTGGCCATCAGGATCTCCTCAGGGTTGGAAAGTTAACACATCCTGCCCAGGAGGGAGGCAATATAATGTAATATGGGTGCCTCAGCTTCCTCATCTGCAGAATGGGCTGAGGATAATCCCTCATCATAACCACCTGGAACAGGGCCTGGCACACCTTCCCTAGAGACTTGTAGGGACTTAGTGAATGTTCCCCAACAGATCTGTCACAGAAACTGTAAATATTGCCCCTCACCCCTTTCGCACCTCTTGCAGCGGTGTTATCCAGGAAGGTTGGAAACCTCGGGAGACCAAGGGTCCCTTTTCCCAGGGCCCTCCAAGAGAACCCTCTCAGTGTCTTTTAAAGCTGTCAGGGCCCCAGCTCATAGCAGTTCCTCATAAAACACCGTTCCCTTTGCCGTCCGCCGGACTCACTTCTCATCCTATTCCCCAAAAAGTGAGAAGGACGAGCTGTGTAAACGGCATTCCTGAGAATGAGCCAGCGGAGAGCATCTGGCCCTGGCGGGTGAATTCAAGCCCTTTCCCAACTGTAATAACCACCCTCTTTTTTCCACAGGGGCTAAACTGCACAGTCAAGAACAGTAAGTCATCTCTTTCTGATCTTCTTCTTGTTGCCTTGTTAATCAAGTGAGAGCCTGGTGCCAACTTCTGACAGAAGCCCTGCCGTGCCACCCCAGGTTCAGGCTGTGAGCTCCAGCCATCCGCAGGAGGGTTCCCGGAGAACTGTGGATGCGTGCACCTGCGCTTCCTGTCGAGAACATTCATTATGCAAAAGTCAGGAAAGGAGAAACAGAACTGTCATTTGGGTTGTGAAAGTATTCTCCGGGGTGCTGTCCTACTGTATCTATAATATGATTTGATTCGCCACAGCTTGTCACTGTAAAGTGAGAGACATCTGTGGTGTTGATTTTGTTGTATTTTAATTCAAAGAGGAGGCACATATTCAAGTGTCTAAGCCAATTAGAGACCCCTGACATATAAAAATAAAGCAACTCTTACTACAACTGCATCCCTCCTGTGCCCTTATTCCCAATCACAGCTTCATCTCAGAATCAACTCATGTACTTTGTCTTCTCTCCTAAAATTCCCTTTAGACTTGAGAGGTTTGCAGTGACCCCAGTAAACGTTAGAAAAGAGGGAGCAGGGCAGTAAAGCCGAGGACACGGCCGAGGGCCACAGGCTGGAAGGTCGCAGGCCCCTGAGCTGTTTGCTGTCTAGCTCTCTGTACCTGCTCCTGGGCCATCTCAGGGTCTTGGCTGTAAGTCTCTGAGTGCTGCTTTTCCCTGGCTGCCAGGTACCTGCTTAGATGACAGCTGGATTCACCCTCGAAACCTGACCCCCTCCTCCCCAAAGGACCTGCAGATCCAGCTGCGCTTTGCCCACACCCAGCAAGGCGACCTGTTCCCCGTGGCTCACATCGAATGGACACTGCAGACAGACGGTGAGTGGGCCTGCCAGCAGGGCCTTGGGGGATTCTCCCCACGTCCAAGTGGCTCTCCCAGTCAGGCTCAGGATTGGGCTCTCAGTTCTGTGCTCAGACATGAGGGTTCAAATTTAGTGCTATAAGGATCCATTATTTCATGCAGTTCATACTTGTTCAGCATTTTAGATATTAACCCACAGTGATACCTTCTCATCACACCATTCTTCATGAAAGGGCTTCCTTCAGCCTAACATTTTTAGCACCCTGAGGAAAAAAAAAAAAGCAAGCAGTTGATATTGTGACTACGGTACCAAAAATGAAGTGGAAAATGGCAACACATTTGTCAGCCTGTTCCCTGAATTTAGGGGCCAGCACTTCTAAAACATCCCCCGAGCCTATTCAGGAATAGAGAGTTTATGTTATAGAATTGGGACGACTGGGGCTTATGAGCACTAGCCCCAGATTTGCGAACGGGGCGTGGGGGAAGTTGTTTTTGGAAGTCCCCGCCCTCAGTGCTCCTGCTGACTGCCACAACCTCGTGAGGATGGTGGGGATGGCTGTGTTTGACTCCCATGCCAGATTGTCAAAGCCCTCACCACAAATTTGTAAAGCCTTTACTTCTAGCCCAGTGTAAAGTGTCATTTTTCCTTGCCTAGCTGGGAAATAACTGTCTGCAAGACAGTGGGCTGGGGCCGGAGAGCGAACTGAAAGGAACAGGATGTGGAGAATTGGGTAAGACAGGGCAGATTTTCTTTTAGGAGTGAACAACCACAACAGATAGGGAAGTGACACACCCAGCACTTGTCTTGGCTGATCTGTATCTGTTTGTCTCCTCTTCCCCCTCTGTCCTTCAGCCAGCATCCTGTACCTCGAGGGTGCAGAGTTATCTGTCCTGCAGCTGAACACCAATGAACGTTTGTGCGTCAAGTTTGAGTTTCTGTCCAAACTGAGGCATCACCACAAGCGGGTAAGAATACAGCTCCTGAGTGGATTGTGTTCCACTGATTCCACCAGTACAGACTTGTTGTCCCCAAATTCAGACCCTGATTTAGAGTGGGGAAGACTGAGAGGTGCTGAGAGAGTCTGTGAAATTCAAAATGGCAGCCTGAGATGGGCAGAGTCAAAAGAGAAGTGATGTGGCCCCCGTGAGCAATAGTGAGGGACAGAGCATATTTCTGAAAGCTTCCCTCACATACTCACCCCGACTTTTTCTTCCCACTTTACCTAGCCATTCATTCTGAAAGGAAGTTGAATTGGAAGACAACTTCCACAGCCCTACCTCCTGCCATCTTTGTGTAACTTTGTGTAACATCTTTTATGTGTAAATTGGATTAAGCTGGGGCCTACCTTCAGGAAGGAAAAACTGCCCAAAGAACTGCCATAGGTGGGCAAATGAGCACTGCAACAGTTTAGTCTCATTTTGCTGCTCACAGCTACATGGTGAAATGTTGATTCTTGTTTGTTTGTTTGTTTGTTTAAAGCAGTGGATCTCAAAGTGTGGTCCCTAGGTCAGCAGCCTCAGCCTCACCTGGGAACTTGGTAGAGATGTGCGGCCCCACCCCAGACTTCCCAGGCCAGAAACTCGTAGGGTGGGGTCCAGCAACGGGTGCTTAACCCTCAAGTAATTATGATACAAGCCTTAGTTTGAAGACTACTGGTTTAAATCTGCAAATGGCCCCTTGAAAATAAGTTAGATCTCCCACAGACTCAAGCAGTAAAGACAGAACCCCTCTCCGATGTTAAATTAGGACCCCCAAACTTGACTGCTACGTGGATGGTGAGAACCAGGTTTCTCCATCCACTTAGAAGCAAAGGACCCCTGGCCCCTCCACCAGGGTAACTAGAATGGGGGACGGAGTCAATATCTATAATCTCTACCACCCAGAAAATAACTTAGCACAAATTCAAATATTGTTGCAACTAAGGTGCCTGCTGGCCCAGGGTGAGTGGGGGTCTCTAGCTTGTCCTCTGCACCTTTTTACACCAGAATGGTCTCAAGAGATCCCTGACTTTCCCATTTAAGGAGGAAGAATCATTTGACAAATAGTTTTTGCCTGCCTTGTGTGTGCCAGATCTCCATAGCACCAAGTCCTCTGGCTCAGCCCTGTCATACCTATTGTTCTAGAATTTGAGAGGGCAGGTGGGAGGGGCAGGACAACTTCAACTTTCCCCAAATTCTCTTGCCTTATTCACTATCTACTGATGAGGCCAGATCCAGGTTAAAAAAAAAAAAAAAATAGGCAGAAAGGACCAGAGGAAACAAAAGCCAAAGATACTGAGTTCCCTGACCTCGGATTTTCTTGTGGTTTTTGCTTATTCTTATTTTTGGCTGAATGTTTGGGAGTGGGTGGGAACGGGGGTCTTTGGGCATAGATGGGTGACAGGGGTGTGTGTAATCCATCCACCTTTCCTTCCTCCCTTCTCTTCAGTGGCGTTTTACCTTCAGCCACTTTGTGGTTGACCCTGACCAGGAATATGAGGTGACCGTTCACAACCTGCCCAAGCCCATCCCTGACGGGGACCCAAACCACCAGTCCAAGAATTTCCTCGTGCCTGGTAAGAGCATCCTCCCAAGACGTTCCCTCCCCAGTGGCCTCTGCGAGAATGAGGCACCAGGTGGCACAGACGCCAGCCCCCCCGCTCAGCAAGACAGTGGCTGGCATTGCCAGCACCTGGAACCCACAGAACAAACAGAGGCCAGGACTGGGAGTTCTTTGGTGTGTGTTGCAGCCTCCGTTCCCTGAGGCAGAGCCCATTCTCTGTTGGCACAACAGTGCATGTTGACCCAAGATCCTAGGAGTTTTATGGGAACCAGAGTACCTCCCTCTATCTAGAGAAGCACCCATCCTGCCCAGAAAATACCATAAAGGCAAGCCGCAAGCCACAAGCCACTCGTGGAGAAGTTGCAGCCTCTACCTCCAGCCTGGTCCCAGCCTCTGTGACTTGCTCTTCTCCTTCCACCTCACATTCCACCTGCATCATCCAACACTCGTCCCATGCATGGCGTTCTCCTCCCCGTGCCTATCCACCCTGCCTGTGATTACTGCCAGGCTTTTCTTCTCAGGCATCCTTTGATGTATGTGTGCCTTCTGCTTCTCTGTCCTCCCCAGAAGCTCAGCTATTACCTCCATTTCTCTCCTTTTGTTTTTAATAGAGATAGGGTCTCGCTTTGTCACCCAGGCTATAGTGCAATTTTGCTATCCTAGCTCACTGCAGCCTCGAACTCCTAGGCTCAAGCAATTCTCCTGCCTCAGTCTCCCTACAATTCTCACTGTCCATAGCCAGCTATGTCAGGAAGCCACTTGAGAACAAAGCCTGGGTCTTCTGCCCATTTGTACAATCTCCAGAACCTCATGAATTGCCTTGCATATAGTAGGTGGTCAGGAAATGCTTGTTAAGGACGGTGTTGACCTTCTTCATCCTGGGAACACCCTGCACACATGCGTGCACACACACTCTCTGCTTACCCTGCTTTATGTCACCGCACGTGGCTCATCACTCCCTGACTGGTACTGCATGCTGTGCATTGGCTTTTATTGGTCTCTTCTACTGGGTTGCAGTCTCCAGGGAGCAGGGCTTTGTCTTGTTTACCACTGTACCTCCAGTGCCAAGAACAGGGCCTGGTGCATAGTTGGTGCTCAATAAGTATTTGTTGAAGAAGTGAATCTCCTGAGTTCTCACTTCTGTTCCTAAAGTTGACTGACTCAGTCCCTGTCCCTCCATGGTGATTCGCACCTGTCACATGTCTTCTCAGCCTGTGCAAAGACAGGTGCAGTGGGGACAAGAAGCTGTGGGTGGGCAGAGAAGGAACTGGAGGGGACCAAGATTGCTTGGTCACCCACAGCAAGCTCAGGAGGAATGCACTTGAATCGGGAGGGTTCCCTGAGAGAGGAGGATCAGACAAGCAGGCTAGCACTCACACCAAGGTGGGTCCAGCCCTGGATCTCACTCTGAAGGGGCCACCTGTGGACAGGCTCCCAGTGGGGAAAAGATACAAAAGTGTACTTATTAAGTGTTGTTCCTGGTGTCAGGAGCCTGAAAGAACAGATTTCCTAAGGCAGAGGCTTAATGAGTTTCCTTTTTTCTGGGCCGACAGACTGCGAGCACACCAGAATGAAGGTAACCACGCCATGCATGAGCTCAGGTAACGGGCTGGCCCGGGAGAGCTTTACTTGGATGCACACACATGCACATGTGTGTGCCCCTCCTCACTCCCAGCCTGCGTGTGACCTTGGCAGGCAGCCTGTGGGACCCCAACATCACTGTGGAGACCCTGGAGGCCCAGCAGCTGCGTGTGGGCTTCACCCTGTGGAATGAATCTACCCATTACCAGATCCTGCTGACCAGTTTTCCGCACATGGAGAACCACAGCTGCTTTGAGCACATGCACCACGTACCTGCGGTAACTCTGCTATTTTCAACCCCTCTAGCATAGCTCGGGACCACCCCTCCAAGCCCCAAGTCTCTTCTCTGCTGGTCTGACAGAACCGTGTTGCCAGACGCTCAGGACTCAGGGCTGTGCTTAGTCCGTAGTGATCATGGCGCCTTGCCCTTTTTCTTCCCCGGTGATCTTATGGTTGATAGAAAGGCAGTTGACTCTGTCCTGCCCATGACTCAGTCCTTTTTGTTCTTCCTTCCCCCACATGCTCCCTTGTCCTCTTTTTGTTTTGTTTTGTTTATTACAAAAAGGATTTCAGGATTTAAAAAAAAAAGAAATGTGGAAATAGAGACAAAGGGGAACTAAAGATAAGGAAATAAGTCCAGGCGCGGTGGCTCCCACCTGTAATCCCAGTACTTTGGGAGGCCAAGGCAGGAGAATGGCTTGAAGTTGGAGTTCGAGACTGCAGTAAGCCATGATGGCACCACTGCACCCAGTCTGGGGGACAGAGCGAGACCCTGTCTCTAAAAAAATAAAATGAAAATGAAAAAATAAATAAAGTAAATTAATGACATAAAATAGGCCAGGCACAGTGGTTCATGCCTATAATCCCAGCACTTTGGGAGGCCAAGGCAGGTGGATCACTTGAGGTCAGGAGCTCAAGACCAGCCTGACCAATATGATGAAACCCCATCTCTACTAAAAGTTCAAAAATTAGCCAGGGGTGCTGGCACACGCCTGTAGTCCCAGCTACTTGGGAGACTGAGGTAGAAGAATCACTTGAACCTGGGAGGCAGAGGTTGTCGTGAGCTGAGATTGCACCACT
Source organism: Macaca mulatta (assembly GCF_049350105.2). Lineage (NCBI taxonomy): Eukaryota > Metazoa > Chordata > Mammalia > Primates > Cercopithecidae > Macaca > Macaca mulatta. The sequence continues at coordinate 35,010,273 of NC_133415.1, read as the reverse complement.
GTACTCCAGCCTGGGCGACAGAGCAATACTCCATCTCTAAAAAAAAGAAAGACAAGGCAATGCGATGAAGCCAGCTCAGTGCAGGAAATGTGTGCTATGTGGTTCTGTACAACTGATGTCCATGAACACAGATTTGTCGCCCCCATTCCCAGCAGCCAAAGCAGAGAGAGACTTACCAGTTACTAAGTGTACTTACGAATTTACAACAAACCAGCTTCCATGCAAAAATGGAGTGTTTTCTGGAACAGAAACCTGAAAAGTATTTCTCCCCTGCACTACCTAAGGGGTGCCCCGGACAGCTTCCCCGTGGCAGTGGCACAGCGTGTTCTTACCCAACTAGCCTTACCCATCCTTGCCTCTCTCCGCAGCCCAGACCAGAGGACTTCCACCAGCGATCCAATGTCACACTCACTCTACACAACCTGAAAGGGTGCTGCCGCCACCGAGTGCAGGTGGGTGAGTGTAGAGTGAACAGGAGTGAGGAGTGTGCACAGGTGGAGAGCGTGGTGTGGATGGGAGTGGGGAGCGTGCACAGGTGGAGAGTGTGGTGTGAATGGGAGTGGGGAGCGTGCACAGGTGGAGAGTGTGGTGTGGACGGGAGTGGGGAGCGTGCACAGGTGGAGAGTGTGGTGTGGATGGGAGTGGGGAGTGTGGTGTGGATGGGAGTGGGGAGCATGCACAGGTGGAGAGTGTCGACAGGAGTGGGGAGCGTGCACAGGTGGAGAGTGTGGTGTGGACGGGAGTGGGGAGCGTGCACAGCCGGCGTTCTTGCTGGTGGACAGGGGAAAGCTTGTGTTCTCTCTGGCACCAAGTCACTGCTACCAGTCAGGATTCCTTGCCTGGTAAGACACTGCCCCTGCCTTTCTCCTGTCCGGTTCTCCCTCCCTCTGACTCGCCCTTGCTGGAGGGAGATGATGGCCACCTGGAGATCACGGAGTAGCCAGCCAGGATTCCCTCCTCTCACCTTGCCTCTGCTGGCTGGTAGGCATGGGCGTGCTACAATTCTGGAGCCCTTTTCCTGCCCTCTCTGCCCGCAGATCCAGCCCTTCTTCAGCAGCTGCCTCAATGACTGCCTCAGACACTCCGTGACTGTTTCCTGCCCAGAAATGCCAGACACTCCAGGTAGGGGACATGCAGCTGTCCCAGGCCATACTGGGAGTGCAAGTGGTTGAGGGTCCCCAGCCTGCGCTGCGTCCTCACCTGGTTCTGGGGAGTGGTTAGGGAGGAGAGTAACTTGGAGTCCTTCAGGCCTGAAGTGTGGAGTGGGGCTTTAGTGTGTCACTCCCTGGGGCTAAACTCCTGGCTGGCTGGCTTTCATTAGCTATGTAGCCTTAGGCAAAATACTTAATCTTTCTGATCCGCAACTTTCTGGACTGGAAAATGGGGTGGTTTTTACCCTAGAGCCCTAGTTCTGCGCCATGCACTGAGCGCGGTGCTCCAGCATGCTGTCCATTTTTTATTCTCATTCATTGTGAGTCATGATACCATGAAGTGGAGGATCCCCCACCCCAAACCCCAGGTTCATGGATGAGGAAATTGAGGCACAGAGATGTTGAATAACTTGTCCAAGATCACACACCAGGGACGCTGTTTTCAAAAGTCACATGCCCTAATGCGCAGGAGGCTGCGGCTACATGTTCACCAGAGGGCGCGTACAGGGAGCCAGGCTGGAAGGAGAACCCAGCCTCCCAAGGAGGAGGCAAGGTGTCTCCTTAGACCAACAACTCAAGTGTCTCTTGTAGATGGTTTCATTAAGTTTAACCTGGATCTAAAGCGCCTGGTGCTGGGCCAACATCATTAAAGCCCTCAAGGGACGTCAGTTGTGTTTTTTGTGATGCCTGGGAAACGTTAAGAATTCCTTTTCTCTCTGTTCTCATTGCAGAACCAATTCCAGGTAAGCTTGGATCTCTCTCCGACAGCACTGCAGCCCTCGGGACATTCCCCAGGGGCCACTTAAGAAGTCCCTGCCTCAGCCAGGCAAACAAGGCTGAACTGAGGCCAGCCCAGAGGCGGGGGTGAGACCATGGTTTGTCGTGGTAGGGCCAAAGAGGACAGAGCCTGGGGCTGGGGAGAGGGGCTGGGGGCCTTAGGGCGGGCAGGGCAGGGCCCGTCACGTCACTCACACTGTTCTGCTCACTGCAGACTACATGCCCCTGTGGTTGTACTGGTTCATCACGGGCATCTCCGTCCTGCTGGTGGGCTCCGCCATCCTGCTGATCGTCTGCATGACCTGGAGGCTAGCCGGTAAGGGCTGGGGCTCCGGCCGTCCTGGAGTCAGCACCTCAAATACCATCACCACCACTCACTACCAGGGCAAATCGCTTTATTCTCTGAGCCTCAGGTTCTTGCTTGAGAACCATGTCATAAAGCTGTTGTAAGGACTGAGTGAAATAAGACACAGGAATTCTTAGCACAGAACCTGGCATGTGCTATTTGCACAGTATCTGTTAGCCACAATTATATTTGTTGTTATTAAATGTAATATTATTAAAATCAACAGGTTGGAAAGAGCCAGAGTGAAGTTTCCCTGTGTCAGGAATGACCAACCAGGCAGGCGGAGCAGCCTGAACAGCCCCATCCTGCAGCCACCAGACGTGGACATCTGGGGTCAGGGAGAATAGTGAGGGTCAGCATCGGGTGATAGAGAAGGCTCCGGCTGCCCTGAGCTATAGGGGTGGACCCCAGCCCCACCTCATTAGCCTTGTAGTCACAGGCCCGTTACTTAACACACCATGGATTCACTTTTCTTTTCTGTAAAATATACTTATAATGCCTTCCTCTCAGGGCTGTGACGAAGGTTAAATGAGTAGCTGAGGAAGGCGCTTGCTGGTGGGGATTAGTACATACCAGTTCCTTCTCCCACCCGCAGCCCTCTGCTGGCCAAGTCCTAAGCCGGGAGAACGCAGGCCTCCCGGTTGGGGCCTCAGCCCTTCTCTGCCCCACCATGACCCTATAGGGGCTGCTCCTTCCGTCGTCTGGGAAGCTGTTTCCACCCTCTCCTAGGCTCGTGAGGATTAGGTGTTAATCATCATTATTGTGTGGTGGAAAGATAACCAGCCAGGCATGGGAGGACCTATGGGAGGTTCCAGTAACATTCAGTAGCATCTCGGCCAATGCTCCATAGGCTGTGCAGCTCTCGAAAGGTTTGGGGCGGGGCGGCGGCGGTGCTTTGGGTTTCCTTTCTGCTGTTGCACTTCTGTTTCCTGAAGTGCCCCGCACCACCATGGGGTGAAGGCAGGGAGGAGCCTTGCTGGTTATTTGGCTGTCTTGACAGTTCTGGGGAAGAGCTGAAAGGGTTAGGATTGAGATTAATGTTCTAAGTCATTTGCTGAGTCATCTGTGGATCGCAGTCATCCCAGCTGTCACTAAGGAGTTAACTCCTGCAGAGCAGTTTTTTCATCACATCTCCCAGGGGAACAGTTGCTTAAGTATGTGGGTTCCCCTTCCTCACCTCAAAAATACCAGGAGGAAATGCTGCAAGCAGCCTGGTGGGGCTGTTTCTGGAAGGAAGTGTGGTAAGATGCATGCCTTCTGCACAGACACCTTTGGGGAAGAGGTTTCCCTCAGGTGGAGTCAGTTCCGGGTGGCCAAATTTCAGGGAGACGCAGCAGACCAGGACCGTAATGAGGAACCAGGGTGGACCTCCCGTCCCCCGGCACTGGGGGTCCCAGCTGGATCAGTGCTACAAAATAATAACCGTGGCCCCAGTTGATTATGTACAACATTCCAGGCACTTCACATACTCACACTCATTTAATAGCCATTAAACGAGAGCAAATATAGACCCGTTTCACAGAGGAAGAAGCTGCATTTCGGAGGCACTAGTAACTGCTCCGGGTCATGGTGCTGGTAGTGGCAGACCCGGGATTCATGCCTGTGCGATCACCTAGCACGGCCTCCCTGCTCAGTCTCAGGGCTGCCCCCTTACCCTTCACCCTTTGTCAGGGATGGGGCGGACACCCTGTGAGCTGGTTTCTAGTTCTCTTCCCAAAGAACCACTCCAGTGTATTTCTTTTCCTTTCCAGGGCCTGGAAATGAAAAATGCAGTAATGACACCAAATACACCGGTCAGTATTTCCTGGTTTGACTGCTTATTTTTGAAGCAGTGGAGGGTTCTCCTGGGATAAGTGTGTGGGTTGCCTCCTGTGGTCTAACTCCTGAGTCCCTTCAGGAGACCCCACCTTAGGAACCCCCTTCCAGTACCCCATTCACAAGGGCCCCCAATAACAAGGGCTGGGTGCCATTGTTTTGAATCACTCAGACAAGGAAAGAAAGGTAAGTGCATCGTATTTTGTGAAAAGAGATCCCCTCTGGAGCAGACCGGCAGAGCTTGGTGCCTCTTTTTCTTTTCTTAAGTATAGGCTAAAGACCAGAAAGGAACGTGAGAGATTCTTTTTCCCACAAGGCAGCAGACTGATTTTTTTCAGGCAGCCAAAGGTGGAATAGTAACATCTGGGTTTTTCCAACAGGCCTCAGTTGGGTTTCTCAGCCTAGGGAGGTGGCCAAGCTCTGTGTCCTGGTCCAGGGCCCTCCTGGGCTGACAGGCACAGAGCTGCCCTGGGCCCTGGGGTGAGGGTCAGCACGTGTGGTCTTGTTTCCTTAGATGGCCTGCCTGCGGCTGACCTGACCCCCCCACCGCTGAAGCCCAGGAAGGTCTGGATCATCTACTCAGCCGACCACCCCCTCTACGTGGACGTGGTCCTGAAATTCGCCCAGTTCCTGCTCACCGCCTGCGGCACGGAAGTGGCCCTGGACCTGCTGGAAGAGCAGGCCATCTCGGAGGCGGGAGTCATGACCTGGGTGGGCCGCCAGAAGCAGGAGATGGTGGAGAGCAACTCGAAGATCATCGTCCTGTGCTCCCGCGGCACGCGCGCCAAGTGGCAGGCGCTCCTGGGCCGGGGAGCGCCTGTGCGGCTGCGCTGTGACCACGGGAAGCCCGTGGGGGACCTATTCACCGCAGCCATGAACATGATCCTCCCGGACTTCAAGAGGCCAGCCTGCTTCGGCACCTACGTAGTCTGCTACTTCAGCGAGGTCAGCGGTGACGGCGACGTCCCCGACCTGTTCGGCGCGGCGCCGCGGTACCCGCTCATGGACAGGTTCGAGGAGGTGTACTTCCGCATCCAGGACCTGGAGATGTTCCAGCCGGGCCGCATGCACCGCGTGGGGGAGCTGTCGGGAGACAACTACCTGCGGAGCCCGGGCGGCAGGCAGCTCCGCACCGCCCTGGACAGGTTCCGGGACTGGCAGGCCCGCTGCCCCGACTGGTTCGAGCGTGAGAACCTCTACCCGGCCGATGACCAGGATGCCCCGTCCCTGGACGAAGAGGTGTTTGAGGAGCCACTGCTGCCTCCGGGAACCGGCATCATGAAGCGGGCGCCCCTGGTGCGCGAGCCTGGCTCCCAGGCCTGCCTGGCCATAGACCTCCTGGTCGGGGAGGAAGGAGGAGCAGCAGTGGCAAAGCTGGAACCTCACCTGCAGCCCCGGGGTCAGCCAGCGCCGCAGCCCCTCCACACCCTGGTGCTCCCCGCAGAGGAGGGCGCCCTGGTGGCCGCGGTGGAGCCTGGGCCCCTGGCTGACGGTGCCGCTATGCGGTTGGCACTGGCGGGGGAGGGCGAGGCCTGCCCGCTGCTGGGCAGCCCGGGCGCTGGGCGAAATAGCGTCCTCTTCCTCCCTGTGGACCCCGAGGACTCACCGCTTGGCAGCACCCCCATGGCGTCTCCTGACCACCTTCCAGAGGACATGAGGGAGCACCTCGAAGGCTTGATGCTCTCGCTCTTCCAGCAGAGTCTGAGCTGCCAGGCCCAGGGGGGCTGCGGTAGACCCGCCATGGTCCTCAAAGACCCACACACGCCCTACGAGGAGGAGCAGCGGCGGTCAGTGCAGTCTGACCAGGGCTACATCTCCAGGAGCTCCCCGCAGCCCCCCGACGGACTCACAGAAATGGAGGAAGAGGAAGAAGAAGAGCAGGACCCAGGGAAGCCGGCCCTGCCACTCTCTCCTGAGGACCTGGAGAGCCTGAGGAGCCTCCAGCGGCAGCTGCTTTTCCGCCAGCTGCAGAAGAACTCGGGCTGGGACACGGTGGAGTCAGAGTCAGAGAGGCCCAGTGCATGAGGGCGGCTCCCCAGGGACCGCCCAGATTCCAGACTTGAGAGAGGAGTGTGTGTGCACGTGGATACACAAGTATTCGTCTGTGTGTACATGTCTGCTTGTGTATTTGTTCGTGTGTGAAGTGTAGGTTTTAACATGTAGATGTCTGGATTTGAATCCCAGGCATCCCTCCTGAGTTTTCTTCCTGCAGCCATCTGGTTATCTTCTCTCCCCAGGGAATCCACACAGCCCGCTCCCAGGAGCTAATGGTAGAGTGTCTTTGAGATGCCATCATTTATTCATTCAGCATTTATTGTGCACCTACTATGTGCCAGGCATTTGGGATACCGAGATAAATTGCATGTGGCATGGCCCCAGCCACGAAGGAACTTAACCGCTAGTGCCAAGGACACATTAACGAACAGGATGGGCTGGGCACGGTGGCTCACGCCTGTAATCCCAGTACTTTGGGAGGCCAAGGCAGGTGGATCACTTGAGGTCAGGAGTTTGAGACCAGCCTGGCCAACATGGTGAAACCCCATCTATACTACAAATACAAAAATTAGCCGGGTGTGATGACACACATGCCTGTAGTCCTAGCTACTTGGGAGACTGAGGCAGGAGAATTGCTTGAACCTGGGAGGCAGAGGTTGCAGGGAGCCGAGATCATGCCGTTGCACTGCAGCCTGGACAACAGAGCGAGACTCCATCTCAAAAAAAAAAAAAAAAAAGGATGGTCACATGAGTTGTAAAAGCTGAATGGGCCGGGTGCAGTGGCTCATGCTTGTAATCCCAGCAATTTGGGAGGCCAAGGCATGTGGATTGCTTGAGCTCAGGAGTTCAAGATCAACCTGGACAACATAGTGAGACCTTGTCTCTACCTAAATTTTTTTTTAGCCAGTCATGGTGGCACATGCCTGTAGTCCCAGCTACTCGGGAGGCTGATGCGAGATGATCACTTGAGCCCAGGAGGTGGAGGCTGCAGTGAGCTATAAAGGTACCATTGCACTCCAGCCTGGGCAGCAGAGTGAGACCCTGTCTCAAAAAAATAAAGTAGGTTGAGTGGAAGCCTGCCCAGGGCCATGAGCATGCACAGGAAAGGCACCCAGGCCAGGGAGGATCCCGGAGGAGACGCCGGAGCTGAAGGATTATGGTTGGGGAAAGCGCAGTCCCGGCAAGGAAGCAGCCTGTGGGTAGGTGCTGGGAGGTGAGTGGTGTGAGCGTCAGGGAGCTGCTGGTGGAGCCTGGAGGGGAAGGAGAGGGGCAGTGAGAGAGATCACAGGTGGGGGTTGTGGGGGGTGTCACCAGAGCTCAGGTTGGGGACAGCCTTGTGGGCATCAGTCCCGAGGCCTGGGGCACCTTTCGTCTGATGAGCTGTCCCTGTGCATGGAGAGAGGCTGAGGGCTAAACACAGCTGGATGTCACCTGAGTTCATGTATAGGAAGAGAGAAATGTCAAGGTGAAACGTAAAAGTGTCTGGCAGGAAGGTGAGTCTGAAGCCCCGTACCCGCATTCCGACTATCAGTGGGGAGCTGTTAGCACGCAGGATTCTTCAGAGCAGCTGGGCTGGAGCTCCCCTGAGCTCAGGAAGCCCCAGGGTGCAAGGGCAAGGAAATGAGGGGTGGTGGGCATTGAAGATCTGGGCAGACCTTGTGTGGGAAGAGGAAGGGGTGCTGCTGTGACTTCAAGGTCTGAGGTCCAAAAACAGCATTTGAAAAGAGACTCTGAAGCCAGTGTTGGAAGAATTTGTTCCTGAAGTACCTCCTAGGGGTAGGCTGGAGGCTTCCGGCTTCAGGGTCCTGAGGAACACACTGAGGTGCCCTCTGACACTAGAATAGGGTGCCCTTCATTCCTATGCCTGAGTCCTTCACTATATTTCCAAGCTCCAGTGAGGAGGAAAGGATTCGGAAATGGGACAGGAGAGCAAACAGGACAGTTGTGTGTGTGAGAGCATGTGTGTGTGCACGCATACATGTACCTGAAAGAGATTATCAATAAAAGTGCATACATTTGTTGATCTGGTAAGAGTTTCTAGCAGTTGTCTAGAGTCACATATTGTAGGTCAAGAAGTTGCTACTTGAGTTTACCTAGTGGCAGCAGGGCCACCAAAGCTCTGTGTCCTAGACAGTACATGGCCCATAATCCACCCAACAGCAGCAAAGGACCAGGCAAGGGAGAACAGGAGCAGAGGCCTACCAGCCACTAGCCTTTTGGGCTCAATCTCTTCTCCAGTAATCCTGGAGAGGGGCTTCATTGGGTCTAGACACCTACCATGCATTCTGTGACCTTTCCCTAGCTTCCAATAAATACCTGTTCGACGTCCGGAGTACAGATACCACGATGCACTCTTCCCTGCCTAGAGCACATGTTCCCATCTGCTCCCATTCCTCACGAGCCTTGAATTCTAGCTCTTCTGGCCTTTGAGCCCATGCCAGTAAATGTCCCGATGGACGTTGCCCACTATCTCCAGGGCAGCTGCCTTTGTTCTCCTAATAGCTTTATTGGAATACAGTTCACTTACCATACAATCCACAATTGACCCTGCACAATTTGATACCGTTTCATATAGTCCCAGTTCAGCAGCCATCAGCACAATCAATCTTAGAGTTTATTACCCCCAAAAGAAACCCAGCCCCCTTAGTCACCACCCCAGCCTCCCCATCCCTAGGCTACTTTGATCTCTGTAGACTTGCCTCTTCTGGACATGACATACAGAAAGGAGTCATAAATTCTCCAGGGCGTCTATTTCTTCTTTAATGTCATTCCCTGTTTCTCCTTTACATTCCCTCCCCGTTTCCTGGGCCTAGTCTCACACTGGTCCTTGCTTACCCTAAATGCTATTAATTCCATCACTCTGAGTATGGTATCTGCTCTCAGCCGAATGCCAAGAGCTTCAAGAATGTGTATAAATAAAGCCACACCTTTATTTTTGTATTATTCTGAACCATGGCTACTAAATTCTGTTTCACCAAGAAATGTCTCTCGAAGAACAAATGCCCTCCACGCTGTGCCCCTCCCACCTCTTCAGCTCCTCTCTTAAGTACAGTGTGCAAAGGTGGTTCTGACTGGGAGAGAAGCAGCAGAGCATCTAACCATGCCTGTGTCCAGGCCAATTATGCATGAGGCCACCAAGCAAGCTCCCAGCTCCCACAGAGAGTTTCATGACTTCTTCCTGCCTACTGTCTTGATCCTAGTTTTTTTTGTTTGTTTGTTTAAAAAGGAATAACTGATTCAAAACCAGTTTCTCTTTTCTGCGTAGGAAGGTCCTTGAAGGTGTTTAGGGTATAAAAAGGGTTGTGTTCAGTCTCTGAAACATCCATTCAGCAGTTTGAGCTGGGATCTCTGAATGCAAGGGTATGATGGATATACTACTTTCTTGCTTTTGTTGTGTTTTGGTTTTTTGTTAGTTTTTAAGTCGGGGTCTCTCTGTCACCAGGCTGTATTACAGTGGTGCAATTATGGCTCACTGCAGCCTCGACCTCCCAGGCTCAAGCAATCCTTCCACCTCAGCCTGCCCAGTAGCTAGAACTACAAGCACGCACCACTGTGCCTGGCTAATTTGTGTGTGTGTGTATTTATTGTAGAAACAGGGTTTCACCATGTTGTCCAGGCTGGTCACGAACTCCTGGGCTCAAGCCATCTGCTCGCCTCGGCCTCCCAAAGTGCTGGGATGATAGGCATGAGCCCACCGTGCCTGGCCTTTCCTATTTATCTTTGAAAATTAAATAGGATATAAGAGAGAAGAAGATGTACTTACAATGCAGTGGGCTGTTTTAACTCTATAGCCTTTGGGCTCTGTGCTTGGTGCTCCCCTTCCTAAATAAACGAGGGGTATGCAGGGCCCTCTTCTGCCTTAGCGCCCTGCCAGCTGGGACTCCAGCGAGACCCGGGGCACCTGAGGGCAGAGTGAGATGGAGGGCCGCTGCTCCAGCAGCCAGGCCTGCGTCCCACAAGTCAGGTGTGTCGGACAGTGGGTCCTTCCAAAGAAGAGGCAGCAGGGTTGGGGGCTGGCCAGCTGCTCATCCGCCCTAGGTAGCTTGCTCCTCTGTAAACTGGGTGGGGCAGGAGTTCCCACCTCATGGGGTCCTGGGAGGCCTGCAGTATCCCTGAGTGGCACCAGCCTGCTTTTGGGGCAGAGCAGTTTGTGCCCCCTGAGGTACCACCGAGCCTCGTTCCCTGCTATTAGATATTGCTCTCTCCCTCCAGTGTTTGCCTTTTCAGATTATAAAAGTAATACGTGTTCCCATACTTGGCATCTCTCAGAAGCTCAGGAAGTATGTGGCTGAGTGAACATGTCCGTTGTGGAAAAATGGCGACAATATGGATTCCATGGGTATATTTTACAGAAGATAAAGAAAAGCAACTACCCCTAAACCCATGGCACAAGCTGTTAATGTTAATTCTGTACCCGACACTTTGTCCACGGGGCCTCCCCTCACTCTGCAGTGGCATCCAGGTCCATCTTGCCCTGCGCCTCTGCGTGGCTCTCCATGCCCCATCGCCTCTCCCAGATCCTAGCACTGGGTCCACACTCTCACCCTGTCCATTTAGATTGATGAAGGCGAGCAGTCATCCGGGTGGGCCAGTCTTCCCTGTGAGAGGAACGTGCAGTCTCCTGTCTCGTGGTTTGAAGGGTGCCAGGAAGCCTGGCCCAGCCCACCTCTCCCTGGAGTCCTTCCCAGGAGGAATAGCCCCTTAGGTCATTGACAGTAGGATGAGTTCGCTCACTGGATCCTTCCTCTCTGATGAGACAGGAAGAAGGTACACAATGACCGGAGGAGAGGGAGTAGAAGGAGGGACGCAGGTGGCTGGCTGGCCCCTACATTTGCCTGCTTCCTTGCATGGGTGTCCCACTGGCTGCCTCTGCTCACCAGTGTCAGGGGATTCTCACAGAAGATGAAGACAGCCCCTGCTTTTTTGCTAGCATGGCTGAGCTTTCATGGAAAGGAAGTTGGACCCGAGCAACAGCCGACCACTAAAGGTTGCATGGAGCAGTGCAGATGTGGGAGGAAGAAGGGCCTTGGTGCACACTGGCTTTTCTTCCTGACTGCGGTGCGGCATTGTGCCAGCTACCTCCTCTTTCTGGACCTCAGGAAAATGGAGAGAAAACAGCCCTGAAGGTGGCTGTGAGGAGGGAAGGGGCTAATGTGCAGAGGGCCTGACAGTCAACCACATGCTATATTTTCCTGTTCTTCCTTAAGGCGAGAACTGCATGGCCAGACTCAGGCAAGGCCTAGGTGTGGGCTGGGCATGGCCTACACATGAAGAGATCACTACGCATCCCTACTGCACCTGTCACAAAGCGCCTTCTGATACGCCTGGCAAACCAAAATCGGTGAGCGCCAGCTTACTTCCCTAGAAGACATTTCTAAACATTCATAATATGTTTGGTCAAATTAATCACCTAATTTTGCATCCATTCCAGGGACAAATGAAGACATGGTCCTATGTTGCTCTGTAATTATTTTCTGTGTAAATTTTGTTGCTTGTTACAATTATACGTCTTAGGGGAAAGGACCATTTCACATGTGTCACCTCATGTAATTCTCACCATAGCCCTGATTGCTCCTGTTTTATAATGACGAAGTTCCAGTTGATGGCCAAAGCCACAGCTAACGAGAGGAGAGAGCCCAGGCTCCCAGGAGCTTCCACTCTCAGACCTTGCCTCTCGGGCTCTCCTGAGTCAAACCCCTGTGTAGCCTTTGGCACAGCCAGAAGCATCAAGCTAGGGTCACAACACAGAGAGGGGCCGTGTGATACTGGCTGCCTCTGTGCTAAGACCATTCTGTGTTTATTTTGGTGCAGACCCAATGTTCTTCCTTAGACTTAATACTACCCTTCATGTTAAAATAAAACCAAACAAAAACTGGTGGCTTTGTTCTTATTCATACGTATGAATCTGTGCTTCTGGCTGGGGCAAGAGTGATAAGAGGAGGGCACAGTATTTAAAAATTAGTTTCTCAAGATGTTCCCCCTTTGGAAAGCTACTCTTAGAAATAGGAAGCCGGGCGTGGTGGCACACCCCTGTAGTCCCTGCTAAGGCAGGAGGATTGTTTGAGCCCAAGAGTTTGAGGCTGCAGTGAACTACGATGGCGCCACTGCACTCCAGCCCTGGTGACAGAGTGAGACCCTGTCTCAAAAAGAAAAAGAAGGAAGGAAAGAAAGAAAAGTGCAAGAGCGCCCAGGGCGTGAGAAAAAAATCACTCTCAGGCTGAGTCCATTAGAGCCGAGCTGGCTGTGCCAACAAAGCCTGTCAGACACTCACCAGCTCAGGCCACAGCCTCACTGCCTCCCTCAAAAACATGCCAACTGCCTAGAAGGAAAGGGCCAAGGTGTACCCCTAATGTGAACACAAACCTATAAAATAATGGCGAATGTCAGAGTGACATTTAAGAATTTTGTAAGGAAACCAGGACAGAAAAGATCTTGAAACAAACCACACAGGAAGCTTGTCACAAGCCTCAAGTTTTTTATTTTCAGAACAGAGTCTGGTTTTATTTTTAAAAAGAGAAGGAAAAAAGTGATAAATGCTAGTGAGGTGCCACTTCCCTCCTTCTTCCAGGCTCTAACCGCCAGCTAGCTCTCTTTCACAAAACCCACGGATGCAGAATCAGGGCGTGTTAAAATGGAACAGTCTTTAGAGAGGGTCTAGTCTTTTGAAAATAAGTAAGGATCTGGGGACTCACAGAGAGGAAGGCCCTGACTTGCTGAAATGTTAGGGGTAGGCGGTTCTCAAAATTCTGAGCCCAGGATCCTTTTCTGTGAACTATGCACGGGCTGGCATTGACCTCGGAAGACAGTGCACCGCCTTGGCTGTCAGGCCCATGGGGAAATCTCACGTTTGCCCCTTCACTAGGGATGCCCTAGAAAGCAAGGCAAAGGAAGCTTTAGGGGTCATCGTGAATGGGGCCGGGAAAGTGAGTGCAAGGACTCAAGAAAAACACAGCAGAGGAAGGGACTGACCCTCTGAGCACACGGTGCTTGACCCATGTGTGAAAAGAGGGTGACTGGGGCTGAGCTGGGGGCCTGGTGTCTGCCAGAATTGGCCCAGTTGCCATCAGCCTCTTGACATATCCAAGGAAGTGGCAGCTCATTGGAACTTATCACAGCCTCCCACCAAAAACCTAACAGTACAGAGATTTTACAGTCAGGGAGGCCCAGCAGGAGATGGCCATCCAAACAACAGAAAGGGGACAAGTCAGGGGGCCAGCCAGCAGCTGGCCATGGCTCAGACACAATGTCCTTTCACAGTCACTGAGATTAGGTAGCAGAGAAACAGAGCAAAGCTGGAGAGAGGACATGGGAACAGGGAGCAGCTGTTGGTACCCACCCAGGGCCTAGGCCCCAGAACCTTGAGTACAATCAAAGGGAGAGGAGAGGAGTCAGTGGGAGCAGAGGAAGAAGGCAGAAAAAAACCAATTAAGTGTGAAATTCAGCCAGCTATTGGGCCACATAGGGTGAGGGACTGGAAGCACAGATTGTGTGTGGAGTGTAAACATTTTCCCCTGCTGTTCCCTGCTCTGAGAGCATGAGGAGGCTCAAGAGAACTCTGGTCCAGCCTTCTGCCCCTCTTACGTCTGTCTACATGGGTGTCTTCTGCCCTGAGCCCCGAAGCAGTTGGAAGAGGGGGCTTCCAGCAGGAGGCGGGGGCTTGGCCTGGGTGCTGAGTTAACGGCCAGTGACTTGGCACTTCCGGCCCTCCCTGTGCACTCTGCAGCTGTGCCAGGCCCTGCCCCACAGTCAGCCCAGGCGCCCAAGCCCTCCCTCTGGCCTTCTCCGCTGGGGCTTCACACACCCAGTGCAGAGCAGCGAATGTTCTGCCGGTGCAGCCTGGCTGGCTTCTCTCCTGGCCACCTTTACAGGGAGCATCAGGACCAGGGCTTTCAAGAGCCACAAACTCAAAGAATGTGAGAGTTGAAATTACCTTCAACCTTAGAGATCACTCATCTAACTTCTACTTTTTTAATGTGAGAAAACAGGCCCAGAAAATAAAAATGATAGTCACTCAAAGCCAACGAGTGACAGAATCAGAACTAGAATCCACATCTTCTGGTAACTTGTCTAGAGTTTATTACGCTACATAAAACTTCCCAAACGTAAGAAGGGAGAAGGGGAAACAAAAATTCTTCAAGTTTCACCCCCACCACATCCTGTTGAGGGTGGAGGGAAGTGAGTATTTCCTGGCCTTGTTAGCTGCTGTCCTCCTGCACCCTTAAAATATGTAAAAATACTTATCCTGCCTCAAAGATGGCAACAGTGACATTCCACACCAAGACTGTAAGTGCACAGTCCCCGGATGTCTCTTGTCATCACCCTCAATGGGAGGAATTCTAAGAGGGAAAGTTCTGCAGCCTGCCTTGGCCCTAGTGAGACTCTTAACCAGACCACAGGCGGGAGGTCACCACCTCACTTTCTGATCTACACTTCCTAGAGGAAGGACAGGTGGGGAATGGGGCTTCCTACTCCCTTGGGCCCATGGGAGGCCCAACTTCACAGCCATCCAGGAACCCCACCAAAGCTATTACTCTAAGCCCAGATCCGACCCAGTTGGCACCAAACCACAGGAAGGATAAGAGTTCTAGGTGCAGAGGGAGGAACAGACAGAGGCCAAGCCAATGGCTGATACTCCGCAGACCCTGTAATAACACTGGCACCAAACCCCAGCTGGAGCCAGTGGCCATGGCAAATGCAACTTCTGAGTATTTTGTCTTCATTTTTTGCAAGCAGCATCGGTGCATGATGCAACAAAAGTTGAAAGCACGGAGGTAGAAATGCTCGCTCACCCAAGAAAGGGTGCAGTTTGGTCCTTAGAGAATGGATCCCCCCCCCTCTCCCTGAGCTGAGAAGAGAGGAGCAGGATTGAGGAAGATCCTGGGTGAGCTTCTCCCTTCAAGGGGAGTACCTGGGCAGCTCCCAGGGGCCCAGCTCTTCCTGGGAATTCATGGTCACAAATCCAGGCAGAAAAGAGGAGGGTGGTGGTAAGTATGGTGTAGGGGGCAGGGCCTCCCCAGATCTCCTACCTGTTGCAAAGGGCCACAGGGTGGACACAAGAAAACAACACTACACACACAGAGACATACACTTTGTATCTATCACCTGGAAGAAATCCAATAGACACATCAGTGGAAAAGTAGGTTCTGGGTCAATTTCAAGGCATGTGACAATGGCCACTAACCACAGCCTAAAAGAGGCTGGCACTTCTAAGCAAGGGAGAAGGTCCAAGGCCCAGCACCCCTCTCCTCCTAATGGATGGGAATTAGAGTGGAGGTGGGCAAAGCAAGAAGCAGAGGTACCAGCCCTTGGAGGTCAGGATTGGGGTAGGACAGGAGGAGAGAGTAACTGCACCTACCTCCCTCACCATTAACTGCTGGTTTCCCTCCAAGCTGTCCTCACCCCAGGGGTGCAGAAGGACACCCTGGCCCTTAGCCCTGAAAAGGGTTACCTCTTCCAAATACAGCCTGATCAAATCTGGGCGACAGAAGGTAGAAGACAAGGGGGTTGGGGACTCTCAACCCAAAACCAAGGACCCATGCCCTTCACCCTCAATTATGGGAGGCCACAGCCAGGGTGTTGACATAGCCATGGGCACCCCCCTCGTTCTCCGAGATGCAGTGGCCCAGCTGGGAGCCTCCCTGAGGTGGTGGCGGAGGCGGTGGAGGGGCGGAGGGCGGAGCACCATAGCCCCCTCTGGCCCGACTCGGGGAGGCCCGACTGCCCCGGTCCCAGCAGCCCTCCAGGGCTTCCAAGCCGCGGCAACCGAGGAAGAAGAGGTTCTTGAGCATGAAGATGGAGAGGGGCTGCTGGTAGCTGACCACCAGGAGGCAGCGCAGCGCCAGCAAGGGCACGTCTACCAGGCAGCCGCCCAGCAAGCGCAAAAGGCGGCTGCAGCTGCCGGGCCCGGAGGCCTGGCCCCAGGATGCCGCCGCCGCCGCGGCCGCGGCGTTGAGCTCGTAGAGCCAGAGCACCGGCGAGGCGAGGGTGAGGAAGTAGACGGCGATGAGCAGGTAGCGCAGGTGCGCGGGCAGTGGCACGCGGCCCTCCAGCATCAGCTCCACCAGCGTGAAACTGTCGAGCAGGTCTAGACACGTGCCCAGGAAGCATCCAGCCGCGCGGTGCCGCTGGGGCTGCAGCAGCAGGGGTCCTGCCGATCCCGGGGGTGCGCCCGCCTCGCTGATGGCCCGCACCAAGCTGTAGAGCAGGGGCACCGACAGCGCCATGGTGAGACGGAAGCCCGTGGTGCCGAAGGGCGCGCGCAGCTCGATGAGGTCTAGGATAGACGTGCCCAGGATCAGCACCACCTTGGGAGTGAAGGCGATGGAGTAGATAAGCCAGGCCAGGTAGGCGAAGGCGAACTCGCCCGCTGCCGCGGCCGCCCCCAGGCCGCCCCCTGCGCCGCCAGCGCCCCCGCGGGCTCCGCGAGCCTTGGCCCCAGCGGTAGCAGCCGAGGGGGCGGGCAGGTGCAGGGGCGGCGCGGCGTGGTGGTGGTGCAGGTGGTGGTTGTGCGCGCTGCTGGCCACTCCGCCCCGACGGCCCCGGCTGTTCTTGGCGAAGAAGATGGCCCAGCCCACCACCACCACCAGGTCAGTGGCGATCCAGGAGCACCAGTACAGGTCGGTGACGGCGATGAGGTACAGATCCAGCAGGCCACCCTGAGCCAGCAGCAGCACCACGGACAGCGCCTGGTAGCCCCAGCGGCACCTGGGACTGGGGGCGCAGCCGCGGCGCCTACCCCTGCGGCCAGAGCGGTCTGGGCAGCCGCAGCAGCAGCAACACGGGCAGCAGGAGGCGCCGCTGCCGGTCCCGGTGCCGCCCGCGCCCCCCGCCGAGCGGCTCCCGGGGCCCCCGACGGCCCCGGCCGCGGCGCCCCCGCCGAAGTCCGCGGCTGTCATGCTGCAGGAGGAGGTGGGCGTGGAGGTGGAGGAGGAGGTGGCGGCTGAGGAGGAGAAGGCGGCGGGCGCTGGGCCGGCCGCGGCGCCCACCTGAGTCGGTGGCCCCAGGAGCGCGGCGTTGGGCACCAGCGGCTTGCTGACGCTGAGGCTCTCGTCGTCGTCCTCGCGCTCGGCGCCCGTGCTGCTGCTCGGGGAGCCGCCGCCCCCGCCGCGTCTGCCGCCGCCTCCCCCGCGGCTGGTGCTGGTGCTGGTGCTGCTGTCGCCCGAGCCTCTCCGGCCGCGGAAGGAGCCCCCGCGGAGGAAGAGGGGCTGCAGCCGGGCGGCGGCCGGGGGCGGCGGGAAGGAGCCGGACGCGGAGGAGACCGAGCGAGGGTGGCCGAGCGCCGGGCGCATTGTCCTCCGAGGGGCTCTGGGGCCGCCCAGCTGTTCCCTCCCCGCCAACCCCGGGCGGGCGAGGCGGCCGAGGCGGCCGAGGGGAGCCGGGGCCCGCCGCCTCCCCAGCAGCGAGGACTCGCACCTGGGCCGGGCGGCGGCGAGATCCGGACTGGAGCCACTGGACTGGGCGAGCCGGGCCGGGCGGCCGGGAGCGGGGACAGGCGGGGAGCCTAGCGGACCGCGGTGACGGCGGGCGAGGCGGGGGCGGGGCGGGGCGGGGAGCTAGTCCCGCCGAGAGGGAGGGAGGCTGGCGGCGGGGAAACCAGGACTGGATTCCAGGGGGAGAGGAGGCGGCGAGACCAGAGGAGGAGAAAGCGCGGCACACTGGATCAGCGGGAAGAGAAGGGGCGGGGGTGCCGTGCGTCACGGTCGGGTGGGGAGCCCCGTGGCCTAGAGGAAGCAGGAGGCGCGAGCAGCCGCCAGGGCGAGGCGACCCCGTGTGGGGGGCCTCCCAGGGAGCGCGGAATCCTAAGGAAGTCGCTGGGAGTCCCACCGGCTGCACCGCAGGGCGTTAGTGCCTAGAGGGCTTCGGTGTCCCCAAGCGATGGGCTCAAGCTATAGGGCGGGCTTTGTACCTGGCCTTCTCAGCTCTGAGGCAGGCGGAGGGCAGCTTCGCCTCCACCCTCCGTCCAGCGCCCTTCCCACGGGGCCATCCGCCTCTCCCTAAGGCAGTAAAAACCAGTGGAGTCAGGCAAAAAGGGCCAGGGCAGCAGCCCCGACCTGTAGTCCTAAATTTCCATGTACCCAACCCCGGGGTCACGAGCCATCTCTGGGACGACCCGATTCCAGCGGATGGAGAAGTTCCCTGAAAACACCTGCCTGGGAGGAGAGACTAGGGAACAGGATTGGGCAAATGGCATCCACCCAGCGGGCTTCTCAACGGTTTTTAAAGCAGAATGGGACATAATAGGAAGATGTGTCTAGCGGAGAGGAAAATAAAGGGGGCATTTAGAAGTGTGGGCACCTGGATGAAAACAAACGCTCCAAAGGGATAATGGTGAGGGTTACAGCCCATCACAATAACAGAGACACCAAGGAAGGAATGCAGTCAGTGGCCCTGCGTAGACAGGCTCAAGAGAGAGCACACCAGCTCACCCCAGGACAGGACTCATCCAAGGCTGGGGCTGGATGTCGATGCAGCAACTCTGGAAGGCAGAAGGTAGACTGCTGCCTTTAGGGGTTTAAGGGAGAAGGAAATGACTAGAGTAGCTGGGGCTCAAAAAAAATCTGAGGTTCACCAATAATGGAGACATCCCATTCCCAGCCCCATGAAAACAAGGCAAAAAGCCTGCCTGCCCTGTTCACTTCCACACCCTTTGCGGCCTGTGGGCTCCCTGATTTCATGACCTTTGAAGCTGCTGCTGCGGGCTCATCTCCCCTAGGTAACAGCTTGCAGCATGATAATGCCATGCGGTGTGAGGTAGCTACAGGCAGTGGAGCCACAGGGGTTAGTCAGGCCTCGCCCCTAAATCCGCCTCTTGAATAAGGGTCAGTTTCAGCCAAACCTGCGTTTTCCAGTTCCCTGGAGGTCAGTCTGCACAGCCAATCCCTGGTAAATACACAATTTAGAACCTGCACCATCTCCACCTCCCCCGCACACACCACCTTTGGAAAGCTGGCATGGTGGTGAGGGCAGGAATTCTGGGGCCGCCATCCCAGCTGTACCACTTAACACCTTTGTGGTCTTAGGCTGAATATTTCACCTCAGAATGTTGATCTGTAAAAAGGACCCCACTCCAGCCGGGCAAGGTGGCTCACACCTGTAATCCCAGCACTATGGGAGGCCAAGGTGGGCGGACTACCTGAGGTCAGGAGTTTGAGACCAGCCTGACCAACATGGAGACCTAAACATCTCTACTAAAAATACAAAATTAGCCGGGCATGGTGGCACATGCCTGTAACCCCAGCTACTCAGGAGGCTGAGGCAGGAGAATCACTTGAACCCAGGAGGCAGAGGTTGCAGTGAGCCGAGACTGCACCATTGCGCTCCTACCTGGGCAACAAGAATAAAACTCCATCTCAAAAAAAAACGGACCCCACTCCTACCTTAAGGGGTTGTTGTGAGTATAAAGAGAGATCATGTGTGTAATCTTTCTTCGATGACAGAGCCAGTCCCTGGCTCAGAGTCCATGCTCAGTTAAAGGTCTCTGTGTTATCGTCATTCCATTGGCCATGCCTTAGCCTCCCGGGGAACATCGACTCACAGCAGGGGCCACCAATGGCTGTTTTCTGCCTGGACTCTGAGTTCTACTCCCCCACAGCACTGCACTTTGGTAAGTGCCCAGGAGCAAAGCTGCCCATGGTTAGGAGCACTGTTCTTGGAGCCGGTCTTCTCAGGCTCACAGTGTGAGACATCCAGGGTGCCAGTTGGGGCCAGGGTCCACCTATGTGGGGCAGAGTGGGAAGTGAACAGTCTAACGGGTGCAGTCACCACTCAGGGTGAGCAACACAGCAGGCCTGGCAGCTATCAGAGCTAAGCCAGTCCAGGTCAAAGAGTATCTTACTGGGGGGCTGCCAACTGCTAATGGGGATGATTATAGCAGTCTCCCAATCCCTCCAGGGGAACACCAGCCAGCAGCTCACACGGAAGCTGGCCCAGGCCTCCTGCACAATTAAGTAAAGTAGTGGAAGAAGGAAGCAGCTGGTGGGGCGCAGTGGCTCATGCCTGTAATCCCAGCAATTTGGGAGGCAGAGGCAGGTGGATCACCTGAGGTCAGGAGTTTGAGACCAGCCTGGCCAACACAGTGAAACTCCGCCTCTACTAATAATACAAAAATTAGCCAGGCGTGGTGGCATGCACCTGTAATCCCAGCTACTCAGGAAGGCTAAGGCAGGAGAATCACTTGAACCCGGGAGGCGGAGGTTGCAGTGAGCCGAGATCGCACCATTTCACTCCAGCCTGAGCAACGGAGTGAAAAAAAAAAAAAAAGAAAGAAAGAAAAAAGAAAAAAAAAGGAAGCAGCTGACGAAGGAAGAGCTGGACTTCTGACAGCCAGGGAAGAGCACCCTCCCACTCCCCAGCCCACACCCTACCCTGTCTCAAAAACAAAACAAAACAAAACAAAACAGAAAGTAAAAAATAAACCGGCCAGGCATGGTGGCTCACGCCTGTAATCCCAGTACTTTGGAAGGCTGAGGCAGGTGGATCACCTGAGGTCAGGAGTTCGAGACCAGCCTGACCAATATGATGAAACCCCATCTCTACTAAAAATACAAAAATTACCCGGGCATGGTAGCCTGCGCCTGTAATCCCAGCTGCTCGGGAGGCTGAGACAGGAGAATCTCTGGAACCTGGGAGGCGGAGGTTGTGGTGAGCCAAGATCGCACCATTGCACTCCAGCCTGGGCAACTCCTCCCTTTGAAAAGGAGCGAAACTCCTTCTCAATAACTAAAAAAATAAATAAACCAAGTTCTTTCCTAGGAGGGAGACAGATATATAACCAATTAAGCACAATGAAGTATTAAGAATATTATAGCCAAATTCAGAGTCCAGGAGAGATACAAAATAGGAGTGGGGCAGCAAAGCCTTCACGGAAGACAAGACAAGAGAGCTGTTTTAAAGGCTGAGCAGGTGTTGGGTAGCAGATAGGAGGTAGAGCTGGATCAGAAGAGCATTCCAGGAGCAAGATGGACAAAGGGCCTAAGGCATAAAGTAGCAGGCGCTATACAGTTACAAATATTGGCTCTGCTTGAATATGAAGTACAGGAGAGCATGCAATGAAAGGCACCGCTGAGGAAAACAGGTAGGGCTGAGTTACAATGGGCCTGACTCCAAGCCGAACCTGGGCTGCGTTCTAAGGCAGGAAAGGACTTTCGAAAGCGGAAGTATACCAAGCACAGATTTGCATGTTAGAAAAGTTGCTTTGTAGTGCAGACGGTGGATTATAGGGAATAAAAAATGGAGGTACAGAGACTATGTTCTGGTTCTGGCAATACTGTGAACTAAATCATATAAAAACTCCCCAGCTTACCAAAAAAACAACACTCAGTGAAATATAACTTTTTTTTTTTTTTTTTTTTTGAGACGGAGTCTCACTCTGTTCCTCAGGCTGGAGTGCAGTGGCGCAATCTCGGCTCACTGCAAGCTCCGTCTCCCGGGATCATGCCATTCTCCTGCCTCAGCCTCCCGAGTAGCTGGGACTACAGGCGCCCGCCACCGCGCCCGGCTAATTTTTTTTTGTATTTTTAGTAGAGACGAGGTTTCACCATGGTCTCGATCTCCTGACCTTGTGATCCGTCCGCCTCGGCCTCCCAAAGTGGTGGGATTACAGGCGTGAGCCACCGCGCCTGGCCGAAATATAACATTCTTTAGATGCACAGTTAATCTCAAAGAGTAAGGGAAACTCTTGGAACCATAAATGAAGAGGAAATCAGACTGGAAAGTGAAGTAAATGAGGCTGCGAGTGCCTTCAGATATGTAGTCAGCCTCACTTAGCCACATTGTTTAATATGGTGGGGACTGGCCACATGTGGCTCTCTAAATTTACATTTAGGCCAGGCGCAGTGGCTCACGCCTGTAATCCTAGCACTTTGGGAGACCGAGGCAGGTGGATCACCTGAAGTCAGAAGTTCGAGACCAGCCTGGCCAACATGGCAAAACCCTGTCTCTACTAAAAATACAAAAATTAGCAGGGCTTGATGGCATGGGCCTGTAGTCCCAGCTACTCAGGAGGGGAGATGGGAGAATCGTTTGAACCCGGGAGGCAGAGGTTGCAGTGAGCCAAGATGGTGCCACTGCACTTTAGCCTGTGTGATAGAGTGAGACTCCATCCCCTCAAAACAAATGTTTCAAAAAAAAAAAGTGTCTTGCATATTTCTTCTCCTTTCTTCTCTTAATTTATTCAAAAAGCAATTGCATAAAACTGTAATTGTATTGGGCCTTTAACATATAGAAATGTAATAGATTTGACAATAACAGCACAAAAAAGGAAGTTGAGAGCAAAGCTGTATTAAGGCAAGGAAATGACATAAGATGGTAACTCAAATCCACAGAAATAAATGAAGACAACCAGAAATGGTAAAATACAGATATAGATAAATATTTTTTAATATATTATATATAGGCCGGGCATAGTGGCTCATACCTGTAATCCCAGAATTTTGGGAGGCCAAGGCATACGGATTGCTTGAGCTCAGGAGTTTGAGACCAGCCTAGGCAATATGATGAAACCTCATCTCTACAAAAAATATTTTAAAAATTAGCCAGGCATCAAAAATAAATAAATAAATAAATAAATAAATAAATAAATAATTAGCCAGGCGTGGTGGTGCACACCTGTAGTTCCAGCTACTCTACTTGGGAGGATGAGGCAGGAGAATTGCTTGAACCCAGGAAGTGGATGTTGCCGTGAGCCGAGATTGCGCCACTGCACTCCAGCCTGGGCAACAGAATGAGACCCCATCCCGAAAAAAAAAAATTAGCCAGGCATGGTGGCACATGCCTGTAGTTCCAGCTACTTAGGAGGCTGAGGTAGGAGGATCACTTGAGCCCAGGAGATTGAGGCTACAGTGAGCCCCAATTGCGCCACTGCACTCCAGCCTGAGCAACAAAGCAAGACCCTGTCTTAAAAAGAAGTTATATATGTATAATGTATAATAATAATGGCACCAAAAAGGCAAAGAAGGAATAGCACTATCTAGGAATGAAGTTTCTTTATCTCACTGGAATTAAGTTGGTATAAATCTGAAGTTAATTTTGATAAGTTAATATGTATAAGCCCTAGAGCCACACTAAGAAAATAACTCAAAAAGTAGTTTAGAAATCATTAAAGGAATTTAAATGTTACACTACGAAAACTCACTCAATACAAAAAAGAAAAGAAATATTAAAAAAAAAAAAAAATACCTAGCCAGGCGTGGTGGCTCCTGCCTATAATCCCAGCACTTTGGGAAGCAGAAGCAGGTGGATCACCTGAGGTCAGGAGTTCAAGACCAGCCTGATCAACATGGTGTTTCACTAATACTCTGTCTGGTGGGGAAAGCAAGC
This sequence comes from Macaca mulatta, assembly GCF_049350105.2. Classification (NCBI taxonomy): domain Eukaryota; kingdom Metazoa; phylum Chordata; class Mammalia; order Primates; family Cercopithecidae; genus Macaca; species Macaca mulatta. The sequence continues at coordinate 34,986,873 of NC_133415.1, read as the reverse complement.
AAACAAACACACACTTCAGTCCTACCTGAGGTGCTCAAAAATAAACAAACAAAAAACCTGGCTGGGCATGTTCGAGATCAGCCTGGGCAACATAGCAAGACCTCATTTCTAAAAATATATATATATTTTTTGAGACAGAATCTTGCTCTGTCCCCCAGGCCGTAGTGCAGTGGTGCGATCTCGGCTCACTGCAACCTCTGCCTCCCGGGTTCAAGCGATTCTCATGCCTCAGCCTCCCAAGTAGCTGGGATTACAGGCGCCCGCCACCACACCCAGCTCATTTTTGTATTTTTAGTAGAGACGGGGTTTCTCTATGTTGGTCAGGTTGGTCTTGAACTCCCGACCTCAGGTGATCTGCACACCTTGGCCTCCCAAAGTTCTGGGATTACAGGCGTGAGCCACCACGCCCAGCCATAAAAATAATTTTGTTTTTAAGTAGCCAGACATGGTGGCATGTGCCTGTAGTCCTAGCCACCCAGGAGGCTAAAATGGGAGGGTCATTTGAGGCCAGGAGTTTGAGGTTACAGTGAGCTATGATCATGCCACTGTACTCCAGCCTGGGTGACCCTGTCTCAAAAAAAGAAAAAAGAAAAGAAAAGAAACCTTCAGATTTCTAGTATATAGTAGTCCTCTCTTTATCCATGAGGGATTCATTCCAAGACCTCCAGTGGATGCCTGAAACTGAAGATATACAAATACTATGTTTATTTTTCTATACACACCTATGATAAAGTTTAATTTATAAATTAGGTACAGTAAGAGATTAAGAATAGTAACATAGCCGGGCGCTGTGGCTCACGCCTGTAATCCCAGCACTTTGGGAGGCCGAAGGGGGGGATCACGAGGTCAGGAGATCGAGACCATCCTGGCTAATACAGTGAAACCCCGTCTCTACTAAAAGTACAAAAACAAAAATTAGCCAGGCATTGTGGCGGGCGCCTGTGGTCCCAGCTACTCGGGAGGCTGAGGCAGGAGAATGGTGTGAACCCGGCAGGCGGAGGTTGCAGTGAGCCGAGATCATGCCACCGCACTCCAGCCTGGGCGACAGAGCAAGACTCTGCCTCAAAAAAATAAAAAGAATAGTAACATAATAGAACAATTATAACAATATATTATAATAAAAGTGTATGTGAATGTGGTGCCTCTCTGCCTCAAAATATCTGAATATTTTCAGAGTGTTTTACCATGGAACCGAAACCATGAAAAGTGAAACTGTATATAAGAGAGACTACTGTATAGTCACTGAAAAAAATTTAATGGATGAGCTCAACAGCAAATTAGACACAACTGAAGTGAGTAAATTTAATAATATATATGAAGACATTCTCTAGAATGTACTACAGAGAGCTAGAGACTGAAAATATCTAAGAGACAAGAGACATGAGAGATAGATTGGAATATCCAAAATATGTCTAACAGAAGCTCCAGAAGGAGAATATAAAAGAATAAGGGAAAGACAATGAAGAAATTTCAACTGAGAATTTTCCAAAATTGGTGAAAGAACTTCTCCAACCCACAGATTTAGGAATTGCAATGAATCCTAAACAGGATGAATAAAAATAAACAGGCTCTGAGATGTTTTCAAGTAAAATTGTAGAACTCTAGACAAGAAAAAGATCTTAAGGGAAATCAAACAGTAAAAAACAAATTACAACAAACAACAGTTAGATTAGTGGCAGACTTCTCATCAGAAATAACAGAAGTCAGAATGCAGTGGATGGTAGCAATAAAGCTAAATAATCAGTAATCACAATAGATGTTATATTAAATAACAGATGATCAGATTGGATTTTTTTTAAATGTCCAGTTATAGGCTTTTACAAGAAATATCCCATGGCCTGGCATGGTGGTTCACACCTGTAATCCCAGCACTTTGGGAGGCTGAGGCAGGAGGAACCCTTGAGCCCAAACTGGGCAACAAAGTGAGATGCCATTTCAACAACAAAAAAAAATCTTTTTTTTTTCTTTCGGGCAGGGGGGAGTGTTTTTGTTTTGTTTGTTTTATTTTGTTTTGTTTTAAATGGAGTTTTGCTCTTGTTGTCCAGGCTGGAGTGCAATGGTAAGATCTCAGCTCACCACAACCTCCTCCTCCCGGGTTCAAGCAATTCTCCCGCCTTAGCCTCCTGAGTAGCTAGGATTACAGGCATGTGCCACCACACCCAGGTAATTTTGTATTTTTAGTAAAGACGGGGTTTCTCCATGTTGGTCAGGCTGGTCTCGAACTCCTGACCTCAAGTGATCCTCCCACCTCGGCCTCCCAAAGTGCTGGGATTACAGGCATGAGCCACCATGCCCAGCCTTCAAAAAATGTTCTTAATTAGTCAGGTGTGGTGATACATGCCTATAGTCCCAGCTAGTCAGGGGGCTGAAGTGGGAGGATCCCTTGAGCCCAGGAGTTGGAGGTTGCAGTGAGCTATGATCACGCCATTGCACACCAGCCTGGGTGACAGAGCAAGACCCTGTCTCAAAAATAAATAAATAAAAAAGAGAAATGTCCCTAAAATATAAAGACAAAGTAAAAAAAAAGGCTGAAGAAAAAATACACAAATATAATTTAATGCATGTATATAATTAAACTAGGCAAATATCAACTTTAAAAAGTGGGTTTGCCAATATTAATACCAGAAAAAATAAACTATATGACAAAGAATATTCTTAGGGATAAAGAAGTTCATTATATAATGATAAAAGACAGTACACCATAGTAGTGAAGGGCACACACTCTATAGCCAGACTACCTGGATTCAAACCCTGACTCCACCATTTAGTTTTATTTTATTTTTATTTATTTTTTTTTTTAGAGATGAAGTCTCACTTTGTCACCCAGGCTAGAGTGCAGTGGCACAATCTCGGCTCACTGCAACCTCTGCCTCCCAGGTTCAAGCAATTCTCCTGCCTCAGTCTCCCAAGTAGCTGGGATTACAGGCACCTGCCACCACACCCGGCTCCTTTTTTTTTTTTTTTTTTTGTATTTTTAGTAGAGACAGGGTTTCACCATGTTGGCCAGGCTGGTCTTGAACTCCTGACCTCAGGTGATCTGCCCACCTCGGCCTCCCAAAGTGCTGGGATTACAGCGTGAGCCACGGCGCCCGGCCGACTCCACCATTTAGAAGCTGAGTGACCTTAGGTAAATTACTTAATCTCTCTTTCCTTGATTTTCCCACTAGAAAATGAGGAAAATAATAGTATCCACTTCATAGAGTTGTTATAAGGAGTAAATGAATTAATATATGGAAAGTGCTCAGCACAAAGTGCTATATAAATATTTGCTGCTGTAAAAAGACCAAGTTCCAGAAAGACTATAATTCTGAATGTGTATGTATTCAATAACATAGCCCTAAAACATATCAATAAAAATGGATAATATTTATGAGACATTGGCAAATAACCTAATGATAGTGGGAAATACAAACACAGCTCTCAGAAATTGATAGCTTAAACAGATAAAACATTGGTACAGATGTACACAAGTTGAACCACATCATTAACAAGCTTGATCTAAATGGCTGAATTCAGAACTCTGTACCTACAAAATTAGATACTACACATTGTTTACAATTTTACATGCAACATTTACAAAGCCTGACCATGTACAGACCAATCCTTTAACCTCACAACAATTAGATTAGAATAAAATAACAAAACAATGACCAACCGCCCCCCACATATTTGGAAGTTTAAACACATACTTCCAAATGAATCATTCAAAAATTAGAAAATATTTAGAACTAAATGAACATGAACATATCGCCTGTCAAAATGGATGGGATATAGCCAAAGCAGAAGAGGAACATTTATAGCCTTAAATGTTTGTGTTACAAAAGGAGAAAACTGAACCTTTAATAAGGTAAACGTCCAACTTAAATTGGCTGAGCACAGTGGCTTATAATCCCAGCACTTTGGGAGGCTAAGGCAGGAGGGTCACTTGAGGCCAGTAGTTTGAGATCAGCTGGGTACAGCAACACCCTGTCTCTATAAGAAATTAAAATATTAGCCAGGCATGATGGTACATGCCTGTAGCCCCAGCTACTTGGGAGGCTGAGGTGAATCACCTCTTGAACCCAGCAGTTTGAGGCTACAGTGAACCATGATCACACCACGTCCAGCCTAGGCGACAGAGTGAGAGCCTGTCTCAAAATAAATTTTAAAAAGTTGGAGAAAGAAAAGCAAGTATAATGAAAACACAAAGAAGGAAATATGGTTGGGCATGGTGGCTCATGCTTGTAATCTTAACACTTTGTTTTTTGTTTGTTTTGTTCTGTTTTGTTTTGAGACGGAGTCTCACTCTGTCACCCAGGATGGAGTGCAGTGGTGCGACCTTGGCTCACTGCAACCTCTGCCTCCTGGGTTCAAGCAATTCTCCTGCCTCAGCCTCCTGAGTAGCTGGGATTACAGGTGCGTGGCATCATGCCGGCTAATTTTTGTATTTTTAGTAGAGACGGGGTTTCACCGTGTTAGCCAGGATGGTCTTGATCTCCTGACCTTGTGATCTGCCCACCTCGGCCTCCCAAAGTGCTGGGATTACAGGTGTGAGCCACCACACCCGGCAGTCCTAGCGCTTTGGGAGGCCAAGGCATCAGCTTTCCAATTTGGTAACGGGTAGAGGCTGAAAGAGTTTTGAGGTATATGCTAGAAATGTGGACATTAAGGGTGATCCTGATGAGGACTCAGAAAGAAAAGAGGAGAGCTGTAGAGAAACCTCAATCTTCTTAGAGAGTACCAAAGTAATCCTGAACAGAATGTTAGTAGGAATATATAGTAAGGCCATTCTTTTGTTTTGTTTTGTTTTGTTTTGTTTTGTTTTGTTTTGATTTGATTTGTTTGAGACAGAGTCTCACTCTGTCACCCAGGCTGAAGTGTAGTGGCATGATCTTGCTGCAACCTCCACTTCCTGGGTTCCTGCCTCAGCCTCCCAAGTAGTTGGGACTACAGGTGCCTGCCACCACACCTGGCTAATTTTTGTATTTTAGTAAAGACAGGGTTTCACCATGTTGACCAGGCTGGTCTAGAACTCCTGACCTCAAGTGATCCACCCGCCTTGACCTCCCAAAGTGCTGGGATTACGGGCAGTAAGGCCATTCTGAGGGGGTCACATATGGAAATGAAGAACATTTACTGGAAGCTGGACAAAAGGCCATCCTTGTTAGGAAGAACTTGGCTAAATTGTGTTCATGTTCTATCATTTTGTGGAGGTAAAAATTGCAAGCAATGAAACCTGCAATTGGATGTTTGGCTTAGGAAATCTCTAAACAAAGTATTGAAGGAGTTACCTAGCTCCTTCTGACTGCTTCCAGTAAAATTCAAGAGAGACATAAATGACTTAAAGACAGAACTGTTAAGCAAAAAGTAATGAGAACTTGAAATTCTGAAAAATGATCAGCCCATCCATATAGAAAAGAACGAGAACCCGTTTGGAGAGAACACTAAGGGTGTTGCTGTGTTGCCAAGCTCCTTTAGTAAGATTAGTATGGATCAGCCATTGCAACAGAAGCTAGGAGCTATTCTCCAAGATAATGGAAGAAGGACCCTGAAGGCAGTTCAGAGATCATGAGAGCTGGCACTCCCATCACCGGCCCAGAGTGCAAGGACCCACAGTGAGAGCAGATTCAAAGGCTGGCCACCTCTCTGGTCCAGGCCAACCAAGAAGCAGGAATTAGTCCCTCACCAGACACCGAATCTGCTGATGCCTTGATCTTGGACTGTCCAGTCTCCGAAAGTATGAGAAATGAATTTCTGTTGTCATAGGACACCCAGTCTATGGTCTTCTAACAGCCTGAATGGACTAAGACATAGACCAATTGCACTTATGAACATAGGCAAAGAACTCCTGAACAAATTACCAGCAGTAGCGGCCAGCAACATGTAACATAACCAATTTGGTTTTTTCCCAGGGATGAAAGAAAGAGTTAAAGATGAAAACAGGCTGGGCGTAGTGACTCACGCCTGTAATCCCAACATTCTGGAGGCCAAGGTGGGAGGAGCGCTTAAAGCCCAGGAGTTTGAGAGCCGCCTAGGCAACATGGCAAGACCTCACCTCTACAAAAAATAAAAAATAAAATTAGCTGGGGTGTGGCGGCACATACCTGTAGTCCCAGCTACTTGGGAGGCTGAGGCGGGAGAATTGCTTAAGCCTGGGAGGTCGAGGCTGCCGTGAGCCAGGACTGCGCAACTGCACTGCAACCTGGGTGACAGAGAGATACCCTGTCTCCAAAAAAAAAAAAAAAAGATGAAAACAAAATATATTAATATAGTTTACCATATTAACAGATTCAAGGAGAACACTTAAGATCAACTCAACAAATACAGAGAAACAAACATTTAATATCTATTCATGAATTTTAACAAAAATTGAGCAAAACAGAATTTTTTGCTCTATTGGTCTTGCTCTGTTGTCCAGACCAGAGTGCAGTGGCACCATCACAGCTCACTCAGCCTTGAATCCTGGGCTCAAGCAATCCTCCTGCCTCAGTCTTCCAGGTAGCTGTGACTACAAGCATGTGCCACCACACCCAGCTATTTTTTTGTTTGTTTGTAGATAGAGGGTCTCCCTGTGTTGCCCAGGCTGGACTCGAACTCCTGGACTCAAGCGATCCCCCTGCTTCTGCCTCCCAGAGTGCTGGGATTATAGGCGTGAGCCACCAAGTCTGGCCAGAATTTCTTTATTCCTAGTAAATGGTAATATGGCAACAGAGACAGACTAGACGCTGTCCAATCCCATTTCCTCTTCCTAGACAGAGGAAGACCACATTTCCCATCCTCTTTGTAGTCACATTAGAACCACATGGCTAGCCAATAAACACGCAGACGTGGTATCCACCACAGCCTGGTTCAGCCATAAATCGCTTCACGGTCATCCATTCACTTTCTCTCCCACAGACTTTGGATGCCGTGTGTGGAAGATGACAGCATCACCAACTGGAGGGTGCCTGGATCCCTGAGTCACCATTTGAAGGGAAAAGGTCAAGAGTAGCCACCTGACCCATATCAGGCTATGAAATGAGCAAGAAAGAAAGATTTTGTGAAGCCATATTTTCATCCATGTGTAGGTCTATTTCTGGGTACTCTACTTTGTCCCATTGGTTTGTATCTCTCCCTCTGCCAGTAGAACAGTGTCTTAATGATTGTAACTTTATAAAATTGCTTGATATCTGATAGGCAAGCCCAGGGTCAAGACAGGATGAACCCCTCTAGAACAAAGGCAGTTTCTCATTTCTTTTTTTTTTTTTTTCTGAGATGGAGTCTCACTCTGTCATCCAGGCTGGAGTGCAGTGGTGCAATCTTGGCTCACTGCAACCTCCGCCTCCCAGGTTCAAGCAATTCTCCTGCCTCAGCCTCCCGAGTAGCTGGGATTACAGACACGTGCCACCTGCCTGGCTAATTTTTGTATTTTTTTTCTTTTTTTTTTTTTAGTAGAGATAGGGTTTCACTATGTTGGCCAGGCTGGTCTCACACTCCTAACCTCAAGTGATTCCCCTGCCTCGGCCTCCCAAAGTGCTGGAATTACATGTATGAGCCACCGAGCCTGGCCCTCATTTCTTAACACTGCGTTTGGTAGGGCAGCAACAGTCATTTATATGTGAATAAATGAAGCTGAAAGAGGAAGTTAGAAAGACCAAAGGAAGAAGCAGACAAGAAGGGAAGAAGGAACACCCCTCCCCTCTCCAAAGAGACAGCTCCAGGAATGCCAAGTCTGCTCGCCTAGGGATGCAGAGCCAGAAAGCCCAAGTCAGAGTGGGAGGAGGTAGGGAAGGAATTTCAAGCTAGACTCCTATTCTCTCTCTCCACCCCCTCTCTCACCCCAAAAAGAGAGAAAATGACACGAGGCTTTCGAACCAAGAGCTGGAGGAACCTGGAGGCAAAAGCTGAGGCTGTCAGCTGCCCAGCAGTTAACACCCTGAGACCATCTTCCCACTTCCAACACCCACAGAAGCTGCCTCCCAAGGGCTCCGGTGTCCCCGCGTGGCCCACCTCAGCAGTATGATGCAGCACTGGGGAAGTGACAGAATGTGAAAAAAACTATTATAGCTGAGATATTTTAAAATTCCGCCCTCCAGGCAGCATCTGGTTGCTACAGCAACCCCAGCTCTGCAGGGTGTCCCGATTACCAGCAGGCTCCCTGCACCTGCCTCAGGCTGAGAGCAGGCGGCTGCCGCCAAGGGGAACACCAAGGAAATGCCCATGTTCTGATTCCAAGGTAATGGCTCAGACCCAAGGGGATTTTTATCTGTTCAACGTGAAACCTGATGAAGTTTTGTCCCATGTTAATAATTTCATTAAAAATATGGCCTTACCTCCTATTCGATGCACTCACAGTCTTTTTTTTTTCATTCATTTGGCTCCATCAAAACGCAAAAAAGATAACATTTTCATTCATTTGGGATCGAGCAAATGAAGGCAGCTGGATGAGTTTTGGTTCCAGGGTTTAGACAAAGCCCCTAAGGGACAAAATTGGAATCAGAGCTGAGTAGCTGGTCCTGCTCTCTAGATTTGCATAAGTCATGTGGCAGGACACTTGCTCTTTTGCACCCGCCTGAAATAGCTTATGATATCCTTAGGAAACCCAAACAAATAATAAATAGGGGGCTGGGCACTGTGGCTCATGCCTGTTATCCCAACACTTTGGGAGGCTGAGGCAGGGGTATCACTTGAGCCCAGGAGTTCCAGACCAGCCTGGCTAACATAGCAAGTTCCTGTCTCAATGAAAAAATTACAGGCTGGGCGCAGTGGCTCACGCCTGTAATCCCAGCACTTGGGGAGGCCGAGGCAGGTGGATCACCTGAGGTCAGGAGTTCAAGACCAGCCTGGCCAACATTGTGAAACCCTATCTCTACTAAAAATACAAAAAATTAGCTGGGCGTGATGGTACATGTCTGTAATCCCAGCTACTCGGGAGGCCGAGGTAGGAGAATCGCTTGAACTTGGGAGGCAGAGGTTGGAGTGAGCCGAGATTGCGCCACTGCACTCCAGCCTGGGCGACAGAGCGAGACACCGTCTCAAAAAAAAAAAAAAAAAAAAAAAATTACATTAGCTGGGTGTGGTGGTGCACACCATAGTCCCGGTTATTTGGGAGGATGAGGTGGGAGGATTCCTGAAGCCCAAGGAAGTCAAGGTTGCAGTGAGCTCTGAGCACGCCCCTGCACTCCAGCCAGAGGGTGTGGTGTGTGGTGGTACACACCTGTAATCCCAGCACTTCAGGAGGCTGAGGCGGGAGGATCGCTTGAGCCCAGGAGTTCGAGACCAGCTGGGTCAACAAAGCGGGACCCCATCTCAAAATATAATAAATAAGTGAAATTAAATTAGAAAGAATGAGTGGTTTCTGACCGTGTGCCCTCATTTCTGAAAATGGCATAGATAAGAATGCTCTCTCCATGGCTCATGCTTGCAATCCCAGCACTTTAGAAAGTCAAGGTAGAAGGATCACTTGATGCCAGTTTGAGAGTCAAGGTGGAAGGATCACTTGATGCCAGTTTGAGAGTCAAGGTGGATTACTTGATGCCAGTTTGAGAGTCAAGGTGGAAGGATTACTTGATGCCAGTTTGAGACCAGTCTGAGCAACATGGCAAGACCCCATCTCTTAAAATAAAAAAATTAATTAGCTGGGTGCAGTGGGCAGGGGGGCACACCTCTACTCCCAGCTACTCAGAAGGCTGAGGTGGGAGAATCACTTGAGCCTGGGAGGTAGAGGCTGCAGTGAGCTGTGATTGTGCCACTGCCCTTCAGCCTGGGTGACAGAGCAAGACCCCAGACTCTAAAAGAAAAAGACCAAAAAGATTTCTGTCAGGAACAGAACATAATCTGAAATGATACAGAACTGTATAATAGCTCACTTATTTCTCAGCTAGTCCTATGAAACAAACATTGCCAACGCCAATTTCACGGGTGACAAAATGGAAGCTTGGAGAAGTGAAGGAAGTTGCCCAAGGCCATATAGCTAGTGGATGGCCGGGCTGGGACTCCATCGCCAGGCCTGCAGCCCTTTCACTTCTGCCACACTCCCTAGGGAGTGAAAGCAGAGGGAGGCGTGTTTGTGTCCAAGGGCCCCTGTGGAGGACTCACCATAGGAGGGTCTCAGGGGCCGTCTACTATCATCTTTTGAAGACTGCCAAGTGCCAGGCACGCAGGTGTGGGGACACAATTATGATGCAATACGGAGAGTTCATGGAGTAGTAGAAGACACAGAATCAGCAAGTATATGTGGGTCATGAGGTGGTAGGTACCATGAAAACATTAAGTAGGGTAAGGATGATGGTGCTATGTTTACAGAAAGTCAAGGAAATTGGAATGGCACATCCATCAGATCCATAAGAAGTGGGTCTGGGAGAAAAGGAAGAGATGCTTGGCCGGGCGCAGTGGTTCATGCCTGTAATCCCAGTACTTTTGGAGGCTGAGGCAGGCGGACCACGAGGTCGGGAGTTTGAGACCAGCCTGGCCAACGTAATGAAACTCCGTCTCTGTCAAAAATCCGAAAATTAGCTGGGTGTGGTGGCACGCACCTGTAGTCCCAGCTACTTAGGAGGCTGAGGCAGGAGAATCGCTTGAACCCAGAAGGCGGAGGTTGCAGTGAGCTGAGATTGCGCCATTGCACTCCATTCTGGGGGACAGATTGAGACTCCCTCTCAAAAAAAAAAAAAAAAAAAAAAAAAGGGAAGGGATGGCACGAGCCACGTGGACACTGTGGCCTGGCAGAGGGGCTGCGAGAGGCCCTAGGCAGGAGGGAACGTGGAGTAGGGTGGCGGGTGTGAATGATAATGAGGAAAGCAGCAGGTGAGGTCCCGGGGGGAGTGGTGGGACAGGATGAAGAGGATTTGTACCAAGTTAAGAAATCACTGCTTTTGCTGAGTCAGATGTCACCGGAGGGCTTTCATCACAGAACGGGCCACGTGATCTGCCAGTGAGTGAGCAGAGCAGGTGGGAGAGAAAAGGGCGGAGGCAGGGAGGCCAGAAGTGTGGCTGCAACAGCTCAGGTGAGGCCAGGGGCCTAGCTGGGGTGGGGCGTGGTGGGTAGCAGAGCTCACTTGGGAAATTAAGAGGAGCTCAGCAGGACGCCAGGCCCTTGGGCCTAGACAAGGAGAGCAAGGAGCTGCCGCAGCCACCTAAGGTGGGGAAGACAGTTAAGCAGGAGGTGTGGACTGCGCTCAGTGTCTGGTCGTGGACACAGAGACACTTACACTGAGGGAATGAGCACAGCTCCTCAGTGCTTAGCCACTCAGCCTCCAAGACACTGGTTCTCCTGTTTCACAGCCACTCTCTCAACCTCCTTTGCTCCCTGACCTCTAAGCACCTCTGAGGCATCCAAGCAGAGGTGTCAAGAAATCAGTTGAGGGCCGGGCGCGGTAGCTCATGCCTGTAATCCCAGTACTTTGGGAGGTCGAGGCAGGCAGATCACCTGAGGCCAGGAGTTTGAGACCAGCCTGGCTAACGGTGAAACCCCATTTCTACTAAAAATACAAAAAATTAGCTAGGCGTGGTGGTGCACGCCTGTAATGCCAGCTACTCAGGAGGCTGAGGCAGGAGAATCGCTTGAACCCAGGAGGTGAAGGTTGCAGTGAACCAAGATCGCGCCATTGCACTCCAGTCTGGGAAACGAGCAAAACTCCATCTCAAAAAAAAGAAAGAAAGAAATCAGTTAAGGTCGGGAGCAGTGGCTCACGCCTGTAATCCCAACACTTTGAGAGGCCAAGGAGGGCGGATCACTTGAGGTCAGGAGTTCGAAACCAGCCTGGCCAACATGGTGAAACTCTGTCTCTACTAAAAATACAAAAATTAGCTAGCCAGGCATGGTGGAGCATGCCTGTAATCCCAGCTACTCAGGAGGCTGAGGCACAAACACTGCTTGAACCCAGGAGGTGGAGACTGCAGTGAGCTGAGATCGTGTCACTGCACTCCAGCCTGGGTAACAGAGTGAGACTCCATCCCCCCAAAAACAAATAGTCAGGCGGAGAGAGCCAAGAGGGCTTTAAGAATAAGGGAAGGAGGCCAGGCATGGAGGCTCACTCCTGTAATGCCAGCACTTTGGGACACCAAGGCGGGCAGATCATTTGAGGCCAAGACTTTTAGACAAGCCTGGTCAACATGGTAAAACCCTGTCTCTACCAAAAATAAAAAATAAAATAAAAAAATTAGCCAGGCGTGGTGGTGTGTGCCTGTAGTACCAGCTACTCAGGAGGCTGAGGTGGGAGAATTGCCTGAACCCAGGAGGTTCATGGGGGCCATGATCGTGCCACTGCACTCCAACCTGGATGACAGAGCAAGACTCCGTCTCTAAAAAATAAAAAAAGAACAAGGGAGGGAGGTATCAGCTGTGTCAAACGCAAACGGCTACTGGAGTAAAATAAGGACGAGAACTGAGTGGGGAATTTGCAGATGCTGAGGCCATGGGTGACACAAATGAAGAAATGAAGTTGGTTACTCCTAGAGGAAGGGATGCAGGAAGCGGCATGTTTTCTAGAATCACTGCAGGAAGAGCTGCTTCCTTTAGAACAATCAGTAACAAGATCCCTCCTTTTCCACTCCAGGGAAGTTGCTAAGTACAGCTAAGTATATGCCAAACTCATTCCTAGACAACCTCAAGCTTCACAGCCCAGAATGGGTATGGGCTTTGGGGGCAGGAGGTAGGAAAGGAGATGTGGGCACCTCGTGGAGCTGAAATGCCACCCATCTCCCAGCCCCTGGGCTGCCCACACCACTCACTCCTTCTCCTTTTCCCACAGGACTTTCAGTGCACTCCAGACAGAGCTTCACAAGAGACAGCATCATGAATATTTATAATAATTATTTTAATTTTAAAAAAAGCCCCAAATCTCTGGGCAATAAACTACAATACAGTAAAAAGTAGCATCTGGTGTTAGACACTCTGCCGACAGGCTGCACGCCTTCAGTGCCGGCAAAGGCTCTGCACAGACATCCACAGTATTCCACACTGCCTCCCCCTTTTCAGAAGTTCCTACTGAAACGAGAAGGACACTGAGGCACACAGGTGAAGAGAATGGCCTGGGGTTAGACTGCCAGGAGAGGCACAAGGGAACTGTGCCCAGAAGATTCTGACAGTTCCATACAAAATGCTACCCAGCAGGGAAAAAGAGCCACTGTCTTCTTCTAAGTGACCAGTAATGCCACACTCATGGGGCAGCAGGAATGGTGGCAAGGGAACCAAGCCCTGACCTGAGCCCAGTGATCAGGCCAGAGCCCAGCCAAAGGGACTCGCCCACAGGTCCAGGCTCACCCCCTCGCCTCCCCCGCACTGCCCTCACTCCGAGGCCCAGCCCTCCTCGCGGAAGACCAGCTGCACAGCCTCATTCACGTCATTCACCACGTGGGAGGCCTCCATGAGCCCTGGACTGAAGAACAAGTCTCGGTGCCCGTGGAATGGAGGCTGCTCTCCTCCAAGGACAGGCTCCGTGGACTGCGGGTTGCTGGGATTGTAGACGCCTGTGCACACCAGGATGGAGATGCAGCTCTGGCTTGCTGAGGGCTGCTGCTGCCGTGGGCCCCCGGCCCCTAGTTCTGGCGCCCCGTCACGCGTCGCCTTCTGCAGGTACTGGTGGAACAGGTTGGCGCCATATATGTCAGACGTAGGGTTGTCACTGGCAGGGGCAGCCACACCGGAAAAGGAAAAAGGAGAAAACCCTAACTCAATGTTGCAAAGCAAAGGGAGCAGAGTTTCAGGGCAGAAGAGTGAATGAGATATAGGGAAACGGGGGTAAGACTAGAGAGGGAGGGAGGGAAGGGGACGTCATAAAAGGGATGAAGGAGGAGGGGCAGAGCCTACCCCACAGCATAGAGCTTCCGGATGGGGGCGACCCAGCCCCGCCTCTCTGCCTGTCGTCTGATCAGGTCCTGGGCGTACTGGTAAGTGAGGATGCTGGGTTTGCCCATCAGGCCCTCGTATCTCAGCTCCTTGCCCGTCACTTTCTGGTAAATGGTTTCCAGGCACAGCAGAAAGGTGCCATGTCCAAACCTGCCAGAAACGAGCATGCAGCAGTTCAGTCTTCCTGATCTCCAGGTTCTTCTAGAGAATAGGACTGCCACTGTCTAAGCAGCAACCACACAGACCAGCCTCTTCCCCAGGGTAAGAGCTGACATGTAGCAGACACTGTGCTGGCACTGGAGGCAGCATTTCACATTTCCCTCTCAGAAAAACTCTATGAGATGACACTATTTGTAAAATGAGGAAACCAAGGCACAGCAAGATTAAGTAGTTTGTTCAAGATGGCAGAACTAGGATTACAACTCAGTCTGACTCCAGAGCTTAAATCCTGCTGCAGAGCTGGGGCAGACTATGGTTGCCCTTCTCCCTTCTTTGCTGGTGTCCATTTTCAGCTGACCATATTGCCACTAGGTGTGAAAACGACCTTCCCGTGCCTCCCTTCCAGCGAGATGTGGCCATGTGACTAAGCTACAGTCAAGGAAAGCAGAATGCTGGGCTAAGCTTTTAGTAAGCATCCTTATAACTGGGGACAGGGGGCCAGGTGCAATGGCTCATGCCTGTAATACCAGCACTTTGGGAGGCCAAGGTAGGTGGATCACCTGAGGTCAGGAGTTCAAGACCAGTCTGGCCAACATGGTGAAACCCTGTCTCTGCTGAAAATGCAAAAATTAGCTGGGTATGGTGGCACATGCCTGTAGTCCCAGCTACTTGGGGGACTGAGGCAGGAGAATCACTTGAACCCAGGAGGTGGAGGCTGCAGTGGGCCAAGACTGCACCACTGCACTCCAGCCTGGGCGAAAGAGCAAGACTCCGTCTTAAAAAAAAAAAAAAAAAAAAAAAAAAACTGGGGGTAGGGTATTCTTCTCTGCCCTCTCTGCCCTCCCCAACTCTTTCCTGACACCTGGAATGCCGATATGATGGCTGGCACTTGGGTGCAATCTTGGCTCACTGCAACCTCTACCTCCCGGGTTCAAGCGATTCTCCTGCCTCAGCCTCCCAAATAGCTGGGATTACAGGTGTGCACCACCATGCCCCGTTAATTTTTATATTTTTATTAAAGACAGTGTTTTGCCATGTTGGCCAGGCTGATATCTTGAACTCCTGATCTCAGGTGATCCACTCACCTCGGCCTCCCGAAGTGTTGGTATTACAAGCGTGAGCCACCACATTTTTCAGTGTCATTTATGTAAAGAATTCTATTTTTAATTAGAAAAGTTCATCTAAAATCTGGTTTATAAATTGAAATCTGCCCCTTGCTTTTCAGTTCACAGTGACATAACCAACCAAGCCCACTGATCTAGTGTCAGCATCCCTCCTCTGGGAATAATACTTCAGAGACAAGGCCAAGCCTCGAGCCACAGACATACACTTTTTTTTTTTTTTTTTTTTGAGACGGAGTCTCGCTTTGTCACCCAGGCTGGAGTGCAGTGGCACCATCTTGGCTCACTGCAAGCTCCGCCTTCTGGGTTCATGCCATTCTCCTGCCTCAGCCTCCGAGTAGTTGGGACTACAGGCACGCACCGGCTAATTTTTTGTATTTTTAGTAGAGACGGGGTTTCACCGTGTTAGCCAGGATGGTCTCAATCTCCTGACCTCGTGATCTGCCTGCCTCAGCCTCCCAAAGTGCTGGGATTACAGGCGTGAGCCACCGCGCCTGGCAGACATACACTTTAAAAGTGACAAGAGCATCCCATACCCCTGTCTCTCTAGGACTACTGAGATGGGCCCTGAGGCAGTACTGGGCCGTGCCCACCCTCTGCTGACGAGCACTGTTGACTGGGGGTCAACAGCAGGCTGACTCAAGAGTCTGGCCATGCAGATAACGGCAACCAAACAGTACACAGCAGCTGTCAGCTGGCCTTCAAGTAAGCACCTTGAGGGCCAAAAAAGGGCTGCCTCTATCTGTGCTATCCCCAGAATAAGACAGAACAGATGATACCAACACAGCTGAGCAGGGAGTGTAGGCACCTGCATGCCCCTGAGAAAGCCACTTATCCGCTGGGTCTCAGTTGTCTGGTCTGTGCAACCAACAGAACAATCCTTGGCTGGCATGATGGTGCATGTCTGTAATCCCAGCACTTTTGGAGGCTGAGGCAGGGGGATCACTTGAGGCCAAGAGTTCAAGGCTGCAGTGAGTTATGACTGCACCACTGCACTCCAGCCTGGATAAGAGAGTGAGACCACACACACACACACACACACACACACACACACACACGGCAAATGCTTGCTTCCTCCTGGATAAGAGAGTGAGACCACACACACACACACACACACACGGCAAATGCTTGCTTCCTCCTGGATAAGAGAGTGAGACCACACACACACACACACACACACACACACACACACACACACACACACACGGCAAATGCTTGCTTCCTCCTGCCCTATGTCTTAAGGGTAAAAGGAAACAAGAAAGTGAAAGAACCAATGCTACAGGGTGGAGCCAAGGAAGGAAGGGCAACTGAATGTGCACTGATACAGCACAAAAAGTATCCACAGTTTGGGTCCACAGACACAAAGAGCATGTTCTGTTAAGATTATAGGGGCAGGGGTCATGTGTGAAACATCCTCTCAATACATCCTCAGACTGTAATCTGTAGTTTAGGTTCAGTAACGAATACGTGGAGTGATCCTTGAAAGCCCTTCCAAAGGCCAGCTTACTGCAGCAACAACAGGGCCTACCAAAGTAAGGTCCGAGTACCCCGGTGTCAGGATGACGGGTGGGAACTGCCTGCAGGACTGCCCAGGCAGCAGCCAGGAGTGGACCACCAGACCAAGGCTGGGAGCTTTGTGTCCTCACCTGGGCATCTTGGCTTCAGCCATCCACAGGAGATCCATGTTGCTGGCCAGGATGGGGAGGTGGGGGTAGGGGGGTGTCGCCAGGCCAGTCCCAGGGCTCCCATTGCTGAGGAGGACATCCATGATCAGCTGCAGGCTGGTCTCCCAGCGGACCGGCTCCCCTAGGAGGAGCACCCCTTTAAAGAACAGAGGCACAGGTGAGGGCTGCAGGGCAGGTGGCAGGCCCTCAGGATGCCAGCTAGGGCTACCCGCCCACAAGCCCTCTACCCATGGTGCACCCAGCTGGGCAGGGCACAGCTCCCCGACAAGCCTAGTAGAGCCCCTTACCCATCCACCCTGGGTGCACAAGGCCCAGGGCCCAGGAAGGAGATTCCTGAGGGCTCCCATTCTGACTTCAGTCCACTGGTGCTTCACAGAAGAGGTTACAAAACAAAAGCAGCATGTCTCAGGCCTACTTCTCCTTGCTGACTGGGGCTCTGCCACCACGCTCTCCCTCACACGACTTAGCAAGGGCTCCTGTTCCCTCAGTCACTTCTCTCTGAGCCCCAGGGACCAGCAGAACCTAACAGCCAGGAGAGGGGGTGTGGAGTGATACAGACTTGAACCCCAACCTGGACTCCACCGATCTTCCTGTATGACTGTGGGCAAGTAACTTCTCTTCTCCAAGCCCCAGTTTCCTCAACTGCAACTACATAACAGCAACACTACTTATAATGCTGTTGTGAGGATAAAAATGAACTATATCGCCGGGCACGGTGGCTCAAGCCTGTAATCCCAGCACTTTGGGAGGCTGAGACGGGCGGATCACGAGGTCAGGAGATCGAGACCATCCTGGCTAACACGGTGAAACCCCATCTCTACTAAAAAATACAAAAAACTAGCCGGGCGAGGTGGCGGGCGCCTGTAGTCCCAGCTACTCAGGAGGCTGAGACAGGAGAATGGCCCGAACCCGGGAGGCGGAGCTTGCAGTGAGCTGAGATCCGGCCACTGCACTCCAGCCTGGGCGACGGAGCGAGACTCTGTCTCAAAAAAAAAAAAAAAAAAATGAACTATATCATCAGTAAACAGCCCAGGACTAGACACACAGGAAGCACTAGGCAAAGGACTCTGCTGACACTAAGGTACAGGGCTGGTGAACTGCACCAGACCAGTGATTCTCAATGGGGCAGCACCACCCCTTATGAGGTGCTTTAGAAATCAGGGGCAATTTTAATTGTCACAATGACTAAAACCTAGCAAGTGAAGGTTGTGGGAGGGGGCCAGGGATGCTACACACTCAGGACAATCCTGCGCAATCAAAAACTATCCCACAGTAAAATTAAAATTAATTTTTAAAAAAACCATCCCATGGCTGCGTGTGGTGGCTTGTGTCTGTAATTCCAGGACTTTGGGAGGCCAGGGTGGGAGGACTGCTTGAGCCCAGGAGTTTGAGACTAGCCTAGGCAACATAGTGAGATCCCGTCTCTACAAAACAACGAAAAGAAAAAGGAAAATCTTTCCCATGTCCTAATAACATTTGAATGTCCCACCTGATATCCTGATATCCACATAGGTGAACAACCTTTTCAGAATTACTTGAACAATTCTATTTTACATATAATCACAAAGTATTTTTGTACAGTTTCAATAAACATCGATTTTTCCAAAAATAAACCAGACTGTTCCAAAAATACAACTATCCTGTAAGTCAAGAGAAGACTGTACGTTGCCTTTTGAAAACTCTACCAGGAGTTGTTCCCTGTTTTGGAAAATTACTTGACCAATGGCAATGCTGCCCCTGATTTCTGAGTCACCTGTAAAACACACCTATCACACCTATGAACACACTGACATCAGCCTGCATTTGTAGCTGTTAACATTCATGGTGATGCTGTTCAGTGCAACCATTTTACTTCTTGGATAAGTACTACATACTGAAATACATTATCTTCTTACTAAAAATGTCTCCTTTTATATCCCCCTATTACAGTTAGGGCTTTATACTGAACTAATTTTTAATATGTGTGTATAGAAGTTATATTACCTCTGAATTTCGCTTCAGGATAATAAAGGGGATATTCCAACGTTCTTGCTATAAAAAGGGGAGAACTAGGTTTGAAAGTGGAGAAACACTAGAGCAGATCACCTCTAGGTGCCTTTCCACTGCTAAAAGTCTCTAAGCTTACGGTTTTCCTGCAATAGTGAGTGGCACGGGGAAGGAAAGACTAACAACAATCTCAGAGGTGGTGAGTGGCAGATCCAGACCAGGGCCCGGGTGTCCTGACTCCAAGGCCCCCTTGCTGCTGAACCAGGCTGCAGGCAGTCACACCGAGACAGCCTGAGGGCCAGAGAGGACAGGGAGAAAAGACCTCACAACTCATCAAAGACGACCTCTCTTACCTTCAATGGGGGGGAAGTCATTCCTCGGGAGGGGCTGCAGAGAGATAAATGAGAGGCTATAAACACAAGTCACCGTCCACTCCTGGAGAACCACACCTCCACCTCCGGAGTGCTGGGAGGGGAGACACACTCCACAGACCCCACACTCGTGGCCAAGCCCAAGCCAAGGGAAAGCTGGAGAGGACTGAGGAAGATGCGAGAAAGGCGAAAAGACAACGGCCAGGTGGGGCCACAGAACAGGCAGGACACCACATGTGAAGTCACCAGGAGGAAGGGTGGTCAGGTGTCTTTCTCCGGTGGGAGAGGACACAAGACACAGCCAAGTAAGAGTCTAGAATCAGGCAGCTAAGGATGCAGGTGAGCCCGTGGAGATGAAGGTGGCATTGGGGCCTGATGGGCCATTTCTCCTGTCGGTTCTCAAGCAGGCGGCTTCACTCAACCAGCCTCGAGGGTCCATTCCATCCCCAGGCCATGGTAGTCTTGGCTCTGCCACCAACCAACTATGTGACCCAGGACAGGTCACTCCCCTGTGTGAGGCTGCCTCTGAGCTATTCTGAGATCTGTTCCAGCTCTGACATTCTGGTTCTCCACAGAACTTGCCCAGGTCAGGGAGAAAGCCCTCACAGGAGAGGAAGTGCTCTGTTCCATCAGAAAGCTCTGGAGGAGGAAGGACTTAAGCTACATCTGCAAATAAAAGTTAGTTATCTGTTTATAACTGCATGTCGTCAAACTGTGAGAATGGTCTGACTCAAGACCTGGGCCATGTGATACGTAGACAGTGCGATGAGGAGAAAGTGAGCCAACGGGCACCTCGAGAGATGGCAGTCATGCTGCAGAGGATCACCAGGGATCAGATGAGACGGTGGACAAAGTCAGTGCTCAAAAATGAGCCCAGCACACAGGACACCTGGGCAGATGTGCAGACTGGCCAGTGCTTCCTCTGCAAGCAAGCCGCCTCTCCCAAGGGCAGCTCAGTGCCAGGCTTCAGGATTGCTAACTTCACAATGGCCAGCAGCTCTCCTGGGCAGCACTGGGAAGGCCGGCCAGTAAGTCTGGAACTCCTTGTTGGAAGGGATGCTGCAACTCTGAAAGGGGTTCCCAGGTAATGACAAACAATACAGAGAGGACAGGGAGTAAAGCCGTTCACTTCTCTGGGCTATTTTTTTCCTTTTTTTTTTTTCTTTTTTTGGAGACAGGGTCTCACTCAGTCGCCAAGGCTGGAGTGCAGTGATCACAGCTCACTGCAGCCTCCAGCGCCTGGGCTCAAGCAACCCTCCTTCCTCAGACTCCTGTGTAGCTGGGACTACAGGCATGCGCCACCATATCTGGCTTTTTTTTTTTTTTGAGACACAGTCTCACTCTGTCACCCAGGCTGGAGTACAACGGCGTGATCTCAGCTCACTGCGACCTCCGCCTCTTGGGTTCAAGTGATTCTCCCACCTCAGCCTCCCAAGTAGCTGGGATTATAGGCGTCCATCACTGTTCCTGGCTAATTTTTGCATTTTTAGTAGAGATGGGGTTTCGTCATGTTGGCCAGGCTGGTCTGGAACTCCCGACCTCAGGTGATCCACCCGCCTTGGCCTCCCGAAGTGCTGGAATTACAGGCGTGACCCACCATACCTGGCCAATTTTTTTAAAATTTTTTTGTAGAGACGGGGGTCTCACTATGTTGCCCAGGCTGGTCTTGAACTCCGGGGCTCAAACAGTCCTCCCAAAGCGTTGAGATTACAGGTATAAGCCACCGCAACCAGCCTCTGGGCCATTCTCATAAATTCAGGGAACAAAACCCTTAGCCAGATGTGCCTCCAAAGAGGCAATGGACATGCAGAAGCATGGACAAATCACAGCTCTGCAGAAGGGCTTGCAAGGTCAGCGACACAGCCAATGCAGGGCACGGGAGGAGTGAAGGATGACACAGCCCAACCCGTGCTCCTTATTACCGTGGTCTTCAGCCGCCGCTCCAGGTCCACCATGTCAAGCAGAGGGAAGGCCATCCGCAACTCATCCATGGTAACAACATTTCGGAAGCCCAGCCTGGAGCAAGCTCAGGAAGTAATGCTGGACAGTTCTTGGGGAAGAAGCCTTTCTGAATGCATCAAATCACAAGTGAAGGGAACACAACCCACTCCTGATCAAGCCAGGCAGGAGGGCACCAAGCAGAGCTCAGCAAGGATGGCACAAATCCTGCAGGTGCTGGCAGGCAGGCTATAACTGCACAGCCAGAGTAGAGAGGGCAGCTCCTGGCTAACCCACCAGCAGTCACCAGGCACATGCCAGCTACCAGGTCCTACACTGGGCACAGCCCAGGGGGCCAAGGCACGTAAGAATCTCTGTCCCCAGCTGGGTGCAGTGGCTCATGCCTGAAATCCCAGCACTTTGGGAGGCTGAGGCAGCAGGATGGCTTGAGGCCACGAGTTCCAGGCCAGCCTGGGCAACGTAGTGAGACCTTGTCTCTACAAATAAAGTCAGTTAGGCATGGTGGTACCCACCTGTAGTCTACTCAGGAGGCTACTCAGGAGGCTGGGGCAGGAGGATCACTTGAGCCCAGGAGGTCAAGGCTATAGTGAGCTATGATTGCACCACTGCACTCCAACCTGGGCAACAGAGTGAGACCCTGTCTCAAAAAAAAAAAGGTTCTGTCCCCAAGGAGCCGAGCACATTCAGAGCCCATTAAAACCAGTGTTCTAAGAACAGTGCTGCCAGTCAGTGCTGAGCTCAGAAGAGACTCTTCAGTGGGCTGGGGAGTCCAGAGGAGTCATG
Source organism: Macaca mulatta (assembly GCF_049350105.2). NCBI lineage: Eukaryota > Metazoa > Chordata > Mammalia > Primates > Cercopithecidae > Macaca > Macaca mulatta. Next base: position 34,965,002 of record NC_133415.1, on the reverse strand, counting down.
GAGAAGTAGGGCTGGAGCTAAAATCTTAAAGGATGAACCCAAATCAGCAAGGAAGAGGAGGCCCTGGGGAGGGACAAGCCAGCTTCAGCTGCCTCCATCTTCCTGTCCTCAATTCCAACTTGCAATCTTAACTGGACATGGTTTCAGATTACTTTCAAAATGAATTCCCCCAAAATCCTGATTCTATCAGATTGCCCCATCAGTAATAAAGCCTGCTCTGCCCTCCATTGCCCTGAGAAGTTGGTCAGACTCCTCAAGTTTACTTCCAAGGTTCCCGACACCACCCACCCTTCCTGTTCTTTCATTCCTCTCCCTATCCCATTCCCAACCTCCTACTTCCCCTGCCTAAGAAAGCTTAGCCATCTCCCGGGGCTCCACTGTACCCCTCCAAGAAGCCACAGGCAACTCCTGCCCCAGGGATACTCCAACCCCTCCCCTCAACGCCTGTGGCGCAGCTCCTGTGAGCTTACAGGACTTCCATCATACACCATCGTAAACGCTCCTTTATTGCGCACAGGGTTATTCTTGCCTCCTCAAGCACAAGCCCTTGATTTATTCGTAAGCCTCACGTCCTCATCCCAGTCCTCATCCCATTCAGAGTGTGCAGCAGACCACTGGCACACAGGACGTGCTCAGCACAACTCAGTTGCTTGAAACAGGGGCCAGGTATTATTCCGCAGGCTCCCAGAGACAAGCTCCCCATAGCTGCTTCACTACCACTGGCTAATAAACTGACTGGGCACCCCAAGGAAGAGGCTAGAGCAGGGGTTCCCAAACCTAGTTACAGAACCACTAAGAGAGATGTTTTGTTTTTTTAAAAAATACAGATTCCTGAGTTTTACCCTAGACCTAGTGAATTAAGGCTCCAGCGCAGATACCCTGGAATCTGTATTTTAAGCCCCTCGGAGGATTCTGATGCAGGGGTATGAGGACTGGCTTCTAGAAACCACCAGACATGAGGACTGACCACAATCGGGAGCTTTCCTCCCTCCCCTGAGCCCACAACATCGCCTGTGTACCCCAGCACCCGGCACTCCTCACTACAGTCCCCACTCAGCTAAGGGAGGAAACGCCCCAGCCCTGCCCCTTCCCTTCAGCCAGAGTTAAGACCAAAAGGATACCCCTGGGCATTTTCCACCACGGGCCCCTGCCCAGACACCAGCATCCGCTTCTCATGGTACTCTGAGAAGAGCTTCATGGGGCTGTGAGAGAGGATAACTTGGTCTGCATCCACCTGTAGGGACAGCCAAGACAGGGGAGGGCAGAGGAAGACAGAACTGTTAAGGGAAATAATGAGACAGGTGGCAGGTCCTTTAGCCTGCTCAGAAAAAGAAAGGTGAGCAAAGCCCTTTCTAGCACCCAGCAGCACTTCTAAAAGGCACCCAAACAGATGTGAGAAGAACCTGTCTCATTTGGTTCTTGCCACACAAAACAAGAGACCAGAAATGCCACAGATGTGGGTTCTGACCACTCGCCACCGCCATCCCGTCAGGTTCAGTTTGGATTTCCCAAGCCCCCATTTGGAAGCCACAGGGTTCATGTGTGCTCCCTGTCACTGTCACAGAAATTGGTCTTTTACTTTCTATTTTCAGTTCTGCTAAGACTTAGCTACTTAACATTTATACTAACCCTAACAACGCAGCCTTTAGTTGGAAGGTTTTTGGAATTCTCTCTGGAAATCACAGCAAGGAATCAATTTTATTCCGTCACACTTTACATGCAACTTTGAGCAGCATCATCTAATACACCAGCCATTTTATTTACTCTCTTGGCTCCAAAGGACTCTTTCCAAAAGCTGAATTCACCCTCAACAAACAAGAATGCATCAAAGTTGGGATATGGTGCAGGGCTGCAGGTGGCTGAAGAGGACAGCACTCCTTCGGGTGTACACATCACACTCAGGAAAGCCAAGGTGTGACTTCAGAGCTGCACCTGCTATTCCCGCTGTGCAGAGTTCCAGACATGTGTGTGACCTTTGCTTTCCAGGGACTCACACCCCCAATACCCAGAAGAAAAGAAACAGATACAACGACATAAACTACAACTACCAAATACACAGGCAGGATTTCTGTGTTCAGCTGTGGCCATGACCTAGGACCAGGTGATTCCATATCCCAACCCAAGGGAAAGGGACTTGAGCTGGGGCGGGGGGTCCACTAAGAACCAGGTCCGTGGGCTTCCATGCCTCTGGCTGCCTTCTCACCTCGCACCCCAGCAGGGCTGACAGCTCCTGGGCTTTGCTGTGTTGTAAGCTGTTCCCAGCATTTGTGACAAAAACCACGGGCACCCGCAGCTGCCCCTGGGAGTTCATCAGCCTTCGGAAGGCTTCCAGAGCAGCAGGGATCACTCTGTGGCCCCGCACAAGCACTCCATCGATGTCCAACAGGAACCCAAAGGTGGGCGGGCTCTGCAGAGATGGTAAGATAATCACCAGTATGTGAGTCAAGAGGTAGGAAGAGAACAAGGAAACAACCCTTACAAAGAGAGGCTCAACACCATCCTCGGGTCACTCATGTCCCTTGAAAACCTGTCAGAAAGAACGAAAAAATGAAGACGGGATTCTGATAGGGTAATTTTTAAATTAGAACATAGAGAAATCCAAAGAAAATATAATCCCAACACTTATTTTTATTTTTTATTTATTTATTTATTTATTTTATTTTATTTTATTTTTTTTTATTTTTTATTTTTTTTTTTTGAGACAGAGTCTCGCTTAGTCGCCCAGGCTGGAGTGCAGTGGCGCGATCTCGGCTCACTGCAAGCTCCGCCTCCCGGGTTCACGCCATTCTCCTGCCTCAGCCTCCCGAGTAGCTGGGACTACAGGCGCCCGCCGCCTCGCCCGGCTAATTTTTTGCATTTTTAGTAGAGACGGGGTTTCACAGTGTTAGCCAGGATAGTCTCGATCTCCTGACCTTGTGATCCGCCCGCCTCGGCCTCCCAAAGTGCTGGGATTACAGGCGTGAGCCACCGCGCCCGGCCCCAACACTTATTTTTAATCATTTGTTTTTACAGACAGAGTCTTCCTGTCACCCAGACTGGAGTACAGTGGTGTGATCATGGCTCACTGCAGCCTTGACCCACCAGGCTCAAGGGATCCTCCCGCCTCAGCTTCCCAAAGTGCTAGGATTATTAGGTGTGAGCCACCGAGTCCGGCCTAACCCCAACACTTTAAAACAACCAATTAATAGTTTCCCTTTTATCTATTCTTACATTTGTCTTGTAGCTACAACTGTACTATATGCAATTTTGCATCATCTCGTTCTTTTTTGCTTGACATATCATAAATATTTTTATGGATTACAATAGCCTTTATAACCATCTTTTAAGATTTTATTATAGCAAAAAGTTGGTTGGGCGCAGTGGCTCAGGCCTGTAGTCCCAGCACTTTGGGAGGCTGAGACAGGTGCATCACGAGGTCAGGAAATTGAGACCATTCTGGCTAACACGGTGAAACTCCGTCTCTACTAAAAAATACAAAAAACTAGCTGGGCGAGGTGGCGTGCGCCTGTAGTCCCAGCTACTCTGGAGGCTGAGGCAGGAGAATGGCGTAAACCCGGCAGGCGGAGCTTGCAGTGAGCTGAGATCCGGCCACTGCACTCCAGCCTGGGCGGCAGAGCCAGACTCCGTCTCAAAAAAAAAAAAAAAAAAAAAGATTTTATTATAGCAAAAAGTTAAAACAAATATAACCTCAATCACTACAGACAATATAAAAATGTTTCAGAAGTTTCTTGTCTCCAACTTACTTAGTCCTATTCCTGTCTTGCCTAATTTCCAGAAGGCTTAAATCCATAGTATACATAACTTTCTAATCTTAACACACACATAGAATCATGTTGACTTTGTTTTCCATCTTACTTTTTTAGTTGGTATCTCTTGGCTATCTTTTTTTTTGAGACAGAGTCGTGCTCTGTCGCCGAGGCTGGAGAGCAGCAGTGCGATCTCAGCTCACCACAACCTCTGCCTCCCACGTTCAAGTGATTCTTCTGCCTCAGTCTCCCAAATAGCTGGGATTACAGGTGCACCCCACCGTGCTCAGCTAATATTTGTATTTTTAGTGGAGACGAGGTTACGCCATGTTGACCAGGCTGGTCTCGAACTCCTGACCTTAGGTGATCCACCCACCTTGGCCTCTCAAAGTGCTGGGATTACAGGGGTGAGCCACTGCACCCCGCCCTACCATTCCATATTAATTATGCATAGCTCTATTTCCTAAACATCATTTCTGGCTACATACTATTCTGAGTGAATGATTCACTAATATTGTTCTCTGTATTTTGGAGTTTTCCACAATTTTGCTATGAAAAATAATGCTACAAGGAATCTCTTCAGGAATACTGATTTTTTTTTTCCCCACATTATGGGTATTTCCTTGAGCTAGATTCTTAAAAATAGGAGTAATAAATCAGAGAGAGCAAATGTAATTACGCAAACACCTGCTGACAAACTGCTGTTCAAAAACATGTCCACTGGCAACGTACTTTACCCTTACAGTATTGATTTTCACAACTGTTTGTTAATTATCAAACTTTTTGATAATTTAAAGGTAAAAAATTATCTCTTCTTGATCTGCATTTCCTGGATTTATAAAGTTGAATGCTGTTTTTAAAAATCATTCCATTTCTCGTTTTATAAACTGCCTGTTAACATACAAGATATTCTTCAATCGTCAAAACAAATCTAACCTAACTTGTTTGCTATTCTTCTTTTGTTGGTGCCAACCAGGTCAAGTCATTCTTATTGACACACCTACTCTATGCACAGAGCTCCCTTTATAAAGAGCAACCAGAAACAGAAATGGTGCTCTAGGCCAGGTGTGGTGGCTCACACCTGTAATCCCAGCACTTTGGGAGGCTCAAGAGGGTAGATCACTTGAGATCAGGAGTTCAAGACCAGTTTGGCCAACATGGTGAAACCCCGCCTCTACTAAAAATACAAAAATTAGCCAGGCGTGGTGTTGGGCGCCTGTCATCCCAGCTACTCGGGAGGCCGAGGCAGGAGAATCACTTGAACCTGGGAGGCGGAGGTTGCAGTGAGCCAAGATCGCGCCACTGCACTCTAGCCTGCGCAACAAAGCTAGACTCTATTAAAAAAAAAAAAAGAAAGAAAGAAAAGAAAAGAAAGAAAGAAAGGAAAAGAAATAGCGCTCCAGTTCCTAGTTTCTTAGCTAGGGTGACAGAGCAAGCAACCAGCCTAGAAAGCAAACTCTAAAACAGCAGCATTTTTGCAAGTGCAAATCAATTCTAGGTAAGTTCTAAATAAATAAACAGAATTAAACAAAGGCAGTTTCTTCAAAGAGAATTTTGTGCCAGGCAATGAAAGTGTTAAATATATCCTGTAACAAAACTCTTTGCACCCCCCGGTCACCCCCAGACTAGATGAGTGGTTCCTGCCTGCCTACATGGTTCAATGAGAAGACAATTAGACAAGCAGCCCCAGGACAGTCTACAGGGAGCCTTGCACTAAGAGATGAGCCCACACCAGGGGCACCTGACCCACACGGGTGGGGAAGATCGGCCATCACAGGTCTCCTAGGCCAATTTAAGGAGTTTGAAAATGGAAAGTGGTATCATGAGACCCGAACTATAGAAAAAAAAAATTGGCTGCAGAGAAAAGACCACATTGGATAGACTGAAAGGAGTTAACTCAAAGAAGACCAGGTGGGACCAAACGCAATCCAAGATAGAGAAGACGGAGGTTTCACCTGGGAGAGCAGGATAAGAATGGAGATCAGGGGGCATTATCAGAGACAGAACAGTCATGACTTGGTAACCATCCAGATACAGGGGTGGAGGGAAGAGGGAGCCACACGGACTCCCATGCTTTTTTAATTTGGTCTGGGAACCCGGGAGGATGGATGCTGGTATGAGTCACTGAACCCAAGGGCACAGTAGGAGCAGGCAGTGAGAGGTCATTGGAGGATACAAGGTTAAGTCCCACTTTGGACCAGGAGACAGGCAAGTGGAGACATCAGCACTGGACAGGTCTTGGAGATGAAAAATGTGGAAGGTCTCTCCTCTCAGAGAACCAGGAAGAACAATACAACTTAATAAGGGACCACACAAGACCTGCCAGCAAAAGACAGTGCAAGGAGGAAAACCAAGAGCATGTGGGGTCAAGGAAGCTGAGGGATGCCTCTGGGTCAGTAAAATAGAGACTGGAGTGGCTGTAATGATCCCATCTCCCTTCCACTGAACAGGCAAGACCCCCGGGAGAGGCAGTCTTCCAGCTCCTCCATGCTAGCCTGTACACCAGCCCTCCAAGCTTGGACAATGACAGCTACAGAGCCAAGCAGGAGGGGGGCAGGGACCCTGGAAAAACAGGAGGAAGTACCTCGAGCCAACAAGATATCACACCTGAACACCAAAAAATAGCTGCCAAGAGAAAAGGGACCAAGCTCCACATGCCACACAGGAAATGCCTGGACAAATGGTGCCTCTAACCCTTGGCTTCACAGGATTATGCTGTTGCACCCAGACCTGTCACTGTCCCAAGCACTCAGCCAGACATGTAACAAAGGCATTTTTATGTATTCTTTTTGGCAGCCCTTTGGGGAAGTGTCAGCATCTCCAAATGGCCTTGCCTAGCAAAATGTGCCTGGTTTATTATACAAGGTGTTCAATATACAGGCACTAAATTACCTGACTGGACAAATAAGACACCAACCTCAGAGAGAACTCAGCAAGGGTCACCCAGTTCACAAGTGCTGGATTCAGGATTCAGCCTCAAATTCAGCTGGCAACTCGGCAGCACCTCAGAGAAAACAGGGGACCCCAGGACTGCTTCCCCCACCTCCTGCTAGCCCCCCTCCGTGAGCTCCATTTCTTCTCTCTCGTCAACATACTCATGTACCCTCAAGGATCCCTGGAGTCCCTCCCTATTCCCCAAGAAATCTCACTAGAATGGGGGTCCTAACCTAGGCCCACAGATAGATTTCATAAAGCCTCTTTAAACGTTACATGCATTCTTCCTGGAAAAAGTAACCACAGCACTTTTCGGATTTCATTTTCCTATTCTTCTCAAGGAGAATCACTGCCTGGGCTTAAAGGGAGGAGTGGATGTGATTTGCCCTTTACCCCCATACCTGGCACAGTGCTTAGACTCACAGGTGCTTGACAAAGGCTGACTGGATGCTGAATGACCCAAAGGATAAACGGTTAGGGAGAAATAAGCACTTCCTGACCACCCTATCCCTTTCTGAAGGAAAAGAGTGGCCCTTAGAAAGTAAGTCCCTGGAGGTAAGGACTGGGCGATTCCAACACTTTTTTGAGGCGTGATCTTGGCTTGCTGCAACCTCCACCACCCGGGCTCAAGCGATCCTCCCACCTCAGCCTCCCAAGTAGCTGGAACTATAGGTGCGCACCACCACACCCGTCTAATTTTTGTATTTGGCAGAGATGCAGTTTCGCCATATTGGTCTGGTCTCAAAGCTGGTCTCGAACTCCTGGACTCCAGTGATCTGCTGCCTTGGCCTCCCAAAGTGCTGGGATTACAGGCATGAGCCACCGTGCCTGGCCAACACTTTTTTTTTTTTTTTTTTTTTTTTTTTTTTTTTTTTGAGACAGAGTCTCGCTCTGTCGCCCGGGCTGGAGTGCAGTGGCCGGATCGCAGCTCACTGCAAGCTCCGCCTCCCGGGTTCACGCCATTCTCCTGCCTCAGCCTCCCGAGTAGCTGGGACTACAGGCGCCCACCACTGTGCCCGGCTAATTTTTTGTATTTTTTAGTAGAGACGGGGTTTCACCGTGTTAACCAGGATGGTCTCGATCTCCCGACCTCGTGATCCGCCCGTCTCGGCCTCCCAAAGTACTGGGATTACAGGCTTGAGCCACCGCGCCCGGCCTGGCCAACACTTTTTTTTTTTTTTTTTTTTTTGAGACGGAGTCTCGCTCTGTCGCCCAGGCTGGAGTGCAGTGGCCGGATCTCAGCTCACTACAAGCTCCGCCTCTCGGGTTTACACCATTCTCCTGCCTCAGCCTCCCGAGTAGCTGGGACTACAGGCGCCCGCCACCTCGCCCGGCTAGTTTTTTGTATTTTTTAATAGAGACGGGGTTTCACCATATTAGCCAGGATGGTCTCGATCTCCTGACCTCGTGATCCGCCCATCTTGGCCTCCCAAAGTGCTGGGATTACAGGCATGAGCCACCGTGCCCGGCCAACACTTTTTTTAAGAAACAGCCTTGCTCCGTCACCCAGGCTGTAGTGCAGTGACACAATCGAGGCTCACTGCAGCCTCAACCTCCTGGGCTCAAGGGATCCTCCCACCTCGGCCTTCCAAAGTGTTGGCACTACAGGCTTGAGCCATTATATAAGCCCAGCCCTAACATCTCTTTTTTGTACCGTTATGAACAGAGCATACTGTTCTGAAAATTTAAACTTAAAACTCATTTGCTCAAAATCTGGAGACAATCAGATAAATTTTAATAAGGTCTACATTTTATCTCAATTTTTTTGGTTTAAAAAAAAAAAAGGCGCCAGGCGCAGTGGCTCACGCCTGTAATCCCAGCACTTTGGGAGGCTGAGGCGGGCAGATCACCTGAGGTTGGGAGTTTGAGATGAACCTGACCAACACGGAGAAACCCTGTCTCTATTAAAAATACAAAATTAGCTGGGTGTGGTGGCCCATGCCTATAATCCCAGCTACTCGGAAGGCTGAGGCAGGAGAATTGCTTGAACTCAGGAGGTGGAGGTTGCAGTGAGCCAAGATCACGCCATTGCACTCCAGCCTGGGCAACAAGAGGTAAACTCCATCTCAAAAAATAAATAAATAAAAATAAAAAATAAATTAAAAAAATTTGTAAAGGCCTAGATTTTAAGTGATATTAAGGAATTACTAATGTTGTTAGGTATGATATTGGCATTGTGGTTATGTTCAGAATGTCCTTTTTTTTTTTTTTTTTTTTTGGTTGAGACAAAACAGGGTCTTACTCTGTCACCAAGGCTGGGTGCACTAGTGTCATCTCAGCTTACTGCAACCTCAACCTCCTGAGCTCAAAGGATCCTCTTGCTTCAGCCTCCCAAGTAGCTGGGACTACAAGCATGTGCCACTACATGCCTGGCTAATTTTTTTTTTTTTTTTTTTTTTTGTAGAGGCAGGGTCTCCCTATATTGCCTGGGCTGGTCTGGAACTCCTGGGCTGAAGTAATCCTTCCAACTCCCAAAGTGCTGGGATTACAGGTGTGATCCATGGCACCCAGCCAGAATGTCCTTATTTTCTTAGAGGTACACACAGAAGAATTTAGGGTTGAAATAACAAGAAATCAGAGATTTACTTTAAAATCTCAGAGCCACAAAAAAAGGAGGAGGGAGATAAGCAAAGCAGGTGTGGAAAAACATTAATCAATCTGGGAGATGGGCACAGGGGTTCATATTATTCCAATTTTTGAATTTCTGAAAACTTACATAGTTAAAAAAAAAAAAAAAAGCTCATTTGTACAATGGCTGCAAAATTTACCATACATAGTTTTAACAGTCATTGCGTAAAGTCGTAAGATTTGCCTTTTTTTTTTTTTTTTGAGGAGTCTCACTCTGTCACCCAGGCTGGAGTGCAGTTGTGCAATCTCGACTCACTACAACCTCCGCCTCCTGTGTTCAAGCGATTCTCCTGCCTCAGCCTCCCAAGTAGCTGGGACTACTGGCACGCACCAACACACCTGGCTTATTTCTTATATTTTTAGTAGAGACGGGGTTTCACCATATTGGCCAGGCTGGTCTCAAACTCCTGACCTCGTGATCCGCTCATCTTGGCCTCCCAAAGTGCTGGGATTACAGGCATGACCCACCACGCCTGGCCCAAGATTTGCCTTCTTAAAAATAAGAATCCATAGCCCCTGTAATTAGAACAGCAAAGTTTTCAGGAAAACTGGAGCAATATCCATAAGGCTCCCTCATCCATCACTACAAACCCCTCCCCAACCTTCAGGATGTACACAGAGAACCAGGCACCCAGTACCATAAAAAGTGAAGGTGTACATCAATTATAACAAATGTACCACACTAATGCAAGATGGTAATACAGTCACGCACCACAACGATGTTTCAGTCAATGACACACTGCATATACAATGGTCCTTTAAGATTATAAGGGAACAGGAACTCATAGCTGAAGAAGAGGCAAGAGAAAAGGTAGCTGCAGAAAGAAAAGAACATTCAAGAAAATTCAGTGAAGGGTTCAGCAGAAGCTTTTACAGACCTCAAGTTCCTTAAAAAGTCTGAAACATGAACTCCAACACCAAAAGGTTTTCATTACTAGAGAAGAATGTTTATGGTACATTATCCACTTACAAGCAAACCTATGACAAAAAAAGAAACCAAGCAAACCACAATGGACATATTTCTGGTAAGAGTGACACCTCAAGAGCCTCAGAGAGGTCCTTCAGAAGATATACAGAAGACAGCACTGTTAACACAGATGACAGTCCCATGCATATGACTGCCCTAAAGACCTTCCAATGGGACATGGTGTGAAGGCGGAAGACAGTGATATGGATTACCTGACCTGACCTTGTGTAGGCCTGGGCTAGTATATGTTTGTGTCTTCACTTAAAAGTTCAAAAAAAATTTTTTTAAGGCAGGGCATGGTGGCTCACGCCTGTAATCCCAGCACTCTGGGAGGCCAAGGCCGGCGGATCACGAGGTCAGGAGTTCGAGACCAGTCTGGCCAACACATGAAACACCATCTCTACTAAAAATACAAAATATTAGCCAGGCGTGGGGCAGGCGCCTGTACTCCCAGCTACTCCGGAGGCTGAGGCCGGAGAATGGCGTAAACCCAGGAGGCACAGCTTGCACTGAGCTGAGACCACACCACTGCACTCCAGCCTGGGTGACAGAGCGAGCGAGACTCCATCTCAAAAAAAAAAAAGAAAAAGAAAATAAAAGAAAAAAGCTGGCCGGGCGCAGTGGCTCATGCTTGTAATCCCAACACTTTGGGAGACCAAGGCAGGCAGATCATGAGGTCAGGAGTTCGAGACCAGCCTGGCCAATATGGTGAAGCCCCGTCTCCACTAAAAATACAAAAATTACCTGGGCGTGGTGGCGGGCGTCTGTAATCCCACCTACTTGGGAGACTGAGGAAGGTGAATTGCTTGAACCCGTGAGGCAGAGGTTGCAGTGAGGCGAGATGGCGCCACTGCACTCCAGCCTGGGTGACAGAGCTAGATACCGTCACAAAAAAAAAAAAAAAAGAAAAAAAGAAAGAAAAAAGCTATGGAACAATGATATAAATGAAGCTATTTAGTACAGCTGTACAATGTGTTGTGTTTTAAGCTAAGTGCTATTACAAAAAAGTAAAAAGTTTTAAAAATTAAAAACTTGGTAAAGCAAAAAAAGTTACACTAAGTTAAGATTAATTTTCTTTTTTTTTTTTTTTTTTGATAGAGTCTTGCTCTGTTGCCCAGGCTGGAGTGCAGTGGCCCAATCCCCGCTCACTGCAACTTCCCTCCCAGGTTCAAGGGATTCTCCTGCTTCAGCCTCCTGAGTAGCTGGGATTACAAGTAATAGATCCATTACATAGATGGGGAAACGGAAGCTTGAAAAGCTAAGTAACTTGCCTTAAGTGAAGCTGCTAACAGACTGCACAGGATTCAATTCTAAAGCTCGTGCTCAAACTCTATGCTATGCTGCATTCTTCTTTTTCTACTCTACCGAAGAGTCACTTGGAAACATCTCCGGACTCTGCGGAGATGCTAGAGCCAATATAATAGTTACAAATGAGGGCAATATTTCCTTATATTTATACCCTCACAGTTTGTAAGTCCTTTTATCAACATATTCTCATTTCATACTTCCATCTTGGTCACTTCTAGCGTTGTGACACTGGCCAAGTCACTCAGCTGCTTTGAACCTCAGCTGCTCCATATGTAAAAATCGTAAAGACAACACAGCTGTTAAGAGCTTAGACTCTGGCACCAGACTACCTGAGTTCCAGATTCTGTCACTTACCAGCTGTGTGCCCTTGGGTAAGCTGCTTAACCTCTCTGTGCCTCTGCTCCATCTATAAAATGGGAAGACTAATAATCGTACTTTCCTCGGAGTTGTTATAAAGATTATACGAATAACTGTGGAGAACCTGGCATAAAGTAAGCACTATGCGTTTTTTTTAATGTAAGTAGTTTGGCCGGGCGCAGTGGCTCACGCCTGCAATCTCACCACTCTGGGAAGCCAAGATGGGCGGATCATCTGAGGTCAAGTTCGAGACCAGCCTGGCCAACATGGTGAAACCCTGTCTCTACTAAAAATACAAAAATTAGCCAGGTGTGGTGGCGCGCACCTGTAATCCCTGCTACGCAGGAAGCTGAGGTAGGAGAATCGCTTAAACCTGGGAGGCGGAGGTTGCAGTGAGCAGATATTGAGCCACTTGCGCCACTGCACTCCAGCCTGGTGACAGAGTGAGACGCTGTCTAAAAAAAACAAAAAACAAACAAAAACAAGCAAGGATTACTGTGAAATCAGTATGTTAATGTAAAATATTACTTGTGGGTTTAGAAGACAAAGTGGTTCCTTTTACAGGAAAAGGCAAAACGGCCCAAGGGAGCGTGAGAGCCGTGGATCTGACCAATCAGGTTTAATGTCCCGGCACAGCCGTCTCCCGCTGTGGCTTCCTCACCACACAAGGTCACACCTCCTCCGAAGCGTCGGGGAGGCTCACACATCACTATCGTGCCGGACACACAGCAGGCGCCGGCTCCAGCCCTCCTGCTCCCGCCCGCGGAGCCTCCAGCGCTCAGCCAAGGTCACCGCGAGCTGAACCGATCCCAAGGCCCGCACCAAACCCACACGCACTTGGGGGCGGCGCACCCGCAGGCGCGGCTCCCGGCGCGTGGCCCCGTCTCCTCCACATGCAGATGAAAAACACGGCCCAAACGACCTCATGGTGGAAATCAGAAAACGCACAGGGAAAACAGGGACGCGGACACCTCCGGGAAGCGCAGGGGCTGACGAGCAGCCTGGCCGAGGCCGTCCTGACCAGCGCTCTCCCGCGGGAGTAGCGTTTCCGAGGCCGCGGGCGAGTCAGGGGGAGGGAGGGCACATCGGGCCCCCGGCAAGAGCTAGACGCACTCGGGCGCGACGACTGTCCAGGCAGTTTCCAGGAGGCGGGGATGCCAGCCCGGCCGTCCCTCCTTCCCCGCGGCTCCCCGCCCCGCCTCCGGCCCTGAGTGGCGACTGGCTCGGCCGGAACCCGGACGTCCTCACCTGAGCTGGGCCCACAGCATAGCTCCTGCGGGAGGGGCGGCCCAGAAGCCCCGCAGCCGCGCGCGCCGCCCGCCAGCAAAGCCAGCGCGCTGCGCCGAGCGAAGCCACACAGCCCCACGCAGCCATCCGGCCGTCGCCGCGCGCACGTGCACAGCGTACCGCCCGCCCGCGAGTCCGCCCGCCGCGCAGCCAATCAGCGGTCGGCGCGCGCGGCATCACGGGAGTTGTAGTCCTGTAAGCGCGCGGAGCCAGTCGGCGCCTACGGAACTCGACCCTCTGGCCACACAGGGGCTACGTTGTAAGGAAGTGCGAGGTCCCGCCGCTTCCTAGACCGAGATCGCGGTGAGCGGGCCTCGGCGCACGGTGGGCACGGCCTGGGCGGGGGCGCCTGCACTGTCGCCCCGCGCCTGCGGATCCCGGGAACACGCGCGGCAGGCCCCAGACCGACCTCCCTCAGCTTCGCGGACTGTCTGGGCCGGGAGTCTCAACCTTGACTTCAGGGACCGGTCGCTGGGGCAGACCCTTAGTGGTGTTCAGGCCCTCTGGGCCCGTGTCAGTCAAGGGACGGTCGTCGCGCGCCAATTGTTAAGTCTTTAAGTGTGCAAACCCGCTGACGCCCTCCCCGCGGATAGGGAGACTGCGCACCTGAGCCCGCCCCCACGCGCGCACTGCGGAGAGGTAGAGGCAGGAATGTAATACACGATACAAAATAACTACTCCAGAGAGGGCCGGATGACTAAATCGGCAAACACTTAGGGAACACAACTGTGTCCGCTGCGCGGCTCCCGCAGTAGACACAAGGGTGAATGAGCAAAGAATGGACTTCGGTCACTGAGAGAGGAAGCCGACTCCGTCCATGGAGGCCCCTAGCAGAGCTGGATCTGGTAGTCCCCGGTCATGAGGGGAGATTCTGCTGGAGAAAGAGAAGTCTCCATTCCCACCCTTTGAAATGTGTAGGATGCCCTCAGATTCTTTGGCCCGTTCATAGGTATAGCTACACTAAAAACGCGGGAGCCTACAATGTATTTAGGACTAGCAGAGAGGCAGGGAGTTGAGGGTATGGACAGAGACTGTACTACCCCACAAGTTAGCAGGCCAGGGTGCCGTGGCTCACCCCTGTAATCCCAGCACTTTGGAAGGTCAAGGTGGGAGGAACGCTTGAATCCAGGAGTTCCAGATCACCCCTGGGCAACATAGGGAGACCCCTTCTCTATTTTAAAAATAATAAAATAGGGCCAGGCACGGTGGCTCACACCTGTAATCCCAGCACTTTGGGAGGCTGAGGCGGGTGGATCATGATGTCAGGAGTTCAAGACCAGCCTGGCCAACATAGTGAAACCCCGTCTCTACTAAAAATACAAAAAATTGGCCGGGCATGGTGGCTCACGCCTGTAATCCCAGCACTTTGGGAGGCCGGAGCAGGCAGCTCACCTGAGGTCAGGCGTTCGAGACCAGCCTGATCAACGTGGAGAAACCTTGTCTCTACTAAAACTACAAAATTAACCGGGCGTGGTGGCACATGCCTGTAATCCCAGCTATTTGGGAGGCTGAGGCAGGAGAATCGCTGGAGCCCAGGAGGTGAAGATTGCGGTGAGCCGAGATCGCGCTACTGCATGCCAGCATGCCAGCCTGGGTGACAGAGCGGGACTCCGTCTCAAAAAAAAAAAAAAAAAAAATACAGCCGGGCGCAGTGGCTCAAGCCTGTAATCCCAGCACTTTGGGAGGCCCAGGCGGGCGGATCACGAGGTCAGGAGAGCGAGACCATGCTGGCAAACACGGTGAAACCTCGTCTCTACTAAAAAATACAAAAAACTAGCCGGGCGAGGTGGCGGGCGCCTGTGGTCCCAGCTACTCCGGAGGCTGAGGCAGGAGAATGGCGTAAACCCGGGAGGCGGTGAGCTGAGATCCGGCCACTGCACTCCAGCCTGGGCGGCAGAGCCAGACTCCGTCTCAAAAAAAAAAAAAAAAAAAAAATCTTAATTCAGTTCAACTACAGTTGATCAGAATTTAGAAGACTAACTTAAGTCAGTCAAACTCACAATAGCCCAACCCTTAAATCCTGCCAGGGGACATAGCCCTCTAGGATTGCAATGTTCCTAATCCCTTCCTTCTATTAAACTACCTAGAAACTGATTTAGTCATTAGAAATTTATTGGTATGATGTCTTTTAAATATGCCCACAGTTTTTTTGACAATCGGCTCCTTAAAAGTTTAGCCAAGCGCAGTGGCTCACACCTGCAATCCCAGCACTTTGGGAGGCCAAGGTAGGTGGATCACCTGAGGTCAGGAGTTCAAGACCAGCCTGGCCAACATGGTGAAACCCTGTCTCTACTAAAAATACAAAAATTAGCTGGTCATGTGCCTGTAATCCCAGGTACTCGGGAGGCTGGGCCGGAGGATTGCTTGAACCTGGGAGGTGAAGGTTGCAGTGAGCTGAGATCGCACCACTGTACTCCAGCCTGGGCAACAGAGTAAGACTCGATCTCAAAAAGAAAGAAAGAAAGAAAAAAAGGCCAGGCACAGTGGCTCATGCCTGTAATGCCGGCACTTTGGGGGGCCAAGGTGGGTGGATCATCTGAGGTCAGGAGTTTGAGACCAGCCTGGCCAACATGGTGAAACTGTCTCTACTAAAAATACAAAAATTAGCCAGGCATGGTGGTGTGTGCCTGTAATCCCAGCTACTCGGGAGGCTAAGGAAGGAGAATCACTTGAACATAGGAGGCAGAGGTTGCAGTGAGCTGAGATTGAGCCACTGCACTGTAGCCTGAGCGACAGAGTGGACTCTGTCTCCAAAAAAAAAAGCTGGAGTTGGGTGGGTGTGGTGGTTCATGCCTGTAATCCCAACAATTGGGAGGCCAACGCAGGTGGATCACTTGAGCCCAGGAATTCCAGACCAGCCTGGGCAACAGGGCAAAACCCTGTCTCCACAAAAAGTATATAGAAAAAAAAAAAAAAATTAGCCAGTCATGGTGACACACACCTGTAGTCCCAGCTACTCTAGGAGGCTAAGGTGGGAGGATCGCTTGAACTCAGGAGGCAGAGGTTGCAGTGAGCCAAGATTGTGTGCCACTATACTCCAGCCTGAGCAACAGAGTGAGACTCTGTCTCAAAAAAAAAAAAAAAAAAAAAAGCTGGAGTCTCATTCTAATTCCCCTCCCATTGAGTGTGGGCTGGGCTTCACTGACTTCTTAATAAATAACATGGGACAGAAGTGAGTGTAGTTGATTTCCAAGGCTAGGTCATAAAAGATACGGTGACCTCCACCTTGCCCTCATTTGGATTACTCATTCTAGGAAAGCTAGACGCATGGCAGAGATGTCATGTGGTGAGGCCATTCAAGCAGCCCTGTAGAAAGGCCCACATGGTGAGGATCTGAGGCATCCTACCAGTAGTCAGGAGAGATAAGCTTGGAGGTGGAACCTCCATTCCTGGCAGACCCCTTGACCAAAACCTCATGAACCACCCTGAGGCAAAACCACCCTGAGGCAAAACCACCCAGCTAAGTCACTCCTGAATTCCTAACCCTCAGAAACAGGGAGATAATGAAGGTTTGTTGTTTTAAGTCATTACACTTTGGGGTAATTCATTACACAGCAAAAGACAACTAATATCTTGGTGATCAGGACTATGTCACACTTAGCGTTATTAATCTTTAGGAGTTCTCAGCCTAATTCAACAGTGTTCCCCACATGGGCCTGCCTTGCTTTCATCCTTCCTCAGCCTAATTCAACAGTGTTCCCCACATGGGCCTGCCTTGCTTTCATCCTTCCTCCATTGTGGACTGAATGCCATAAGACCATTGCAGCCCATCCAAGGCAAGAACCAGAAATGGGCTGGGTTTTGCTGTTGTTTTAGTTGGTTTGGTTGGTTTGTCTGTTTGTTTCAGAGAAAGATGACAAAAGGTGCACTTCGGGAGATTCCAACATGATTATTGAATCAAAGACTGTGTGTGAATGTGGTAAGTCTATTAGATTCTCTGGGTTCATAAGCCAGAAAAAGGTAAGAACCATCCTCTAAGGAGAAATCTCACAGCTAAGGCTTGCCATGTTAAAGAGTTTGCACTTCCAGAAACAAGGGCACTCATGTCTACCCTGTACTGTTCTAGATGTCTTCCCATTCTGCCAGATGCACGGAGCACATATTCTGCAACCCCAGCTCTATCTTTGGGCAATGCTGAATAAACACTAACAAACTCGGGCTCTGTGGCTTACATTGTAAGCAGACCCCTTGCCCTGCTGTTACTTAACACATCTTTATTTTGTTTCCCAGTCGTGTTACGACACACTCACATTGATGTTCTTTCACATTCAAGTTCAGAATATTTGCTCCGTTCACTTGATTGAATTTGGAGACTTCCCAAGTCTTTACATCAGCACGTCTTCTGAGTTTATCCAGATTATGTTTTGTACCCTCTGTACAAATGGACCATGGATGTTAATTAGAAGGGCCTCGCCAGTTTTCAATCACATGTTACTCGTGGGGTTTGTTAAATTAGCTTTTGTCTCAGAGGGAGCTTCGATGCTTGGATTACACTATATTTGGAATTTGTAGCCTTCTGTGCACTGACTTGCCCCGCCTTCCTACCTGGCTTCAGAAGTCCAGGATTCTCTACCTTGAGCATCCATCAGAATCACCTGGAGGTCTCCTAAAAACACAGATTGATGGTGCGCCCCTTGGAGTTTGGACGTGCATATCTGATCAGCTCCCCAGGATGCTCATGCTGCTGACCCACTTTAGGAAGTTCTGCGTTAGGAGTTAGTATGTCTCTGAGCAGATGCTGGACCAGTATGTTCTGGAGACCATGCACTTCCCATCCCAGAACAGATGCTACTCCCTGTTCTCCATCCCCAGCCCCCAGCCACACCTATATAACCACAATTCTGTTCAACTGGTGCCCCAGCACTCATATCTGTGGGCCCTGCTCATCTCAAACGATCCATATTTTTCTCTCAGGCCTGCTTTGCTTTCAGTCATCCTCTGTTGTGGCCCGAACACCATAAAACAGCAGCTATTCCTGGCAGGAATACGAGGTGAGCCAGTTATTTTCAGGAAAGGTGACAGAACAGAAGATACACTGTGGGAAGTTCCAACCTCATGCATGTACAAGCTCGATGCCCTGGACTCTAAGCTGCTTGAGGGCAGTGTCTCTCTGATTCACCTCTGTCTCCTTCACAGGTCCCGTTATGCATGGTGCCTTGCACATGATGGGTGCTCAGTTAACATTAATAGGCAGGTGAGGCCAGGCGTGGTGGCTCACACCTGTAATCCTAGCACTTTGGGAGGTGGAGGTGGGCAGATCACCTGAGGTCAGGAGTTCAAGACCAGCCGGGCCAACATGGTGAAACCACGTCTCTACTAAAAATACAAAAATTAGCTGGGCATGTTGGCACGCATCTGTAATCCCAGCTACTCGGGAGGCCGAGGCTGGGGAATCACTTGAACCCGGGAGGTGGAGGTTGCAGTGAGCCGAGACTACACCATTGCACTCCAGCCTGGGTGACAGAGTGAGACTCCATCTCAAAAAAAAAAAAAAAAAGCAACAGGTAAATGACTGTTCATACTCCTACTTTCTCCACAAACTTGCAAACATGTGTCTGCATCTAGACATCTGTAAACCTGCTATCACCCACACACATTTTCTATTAGTTAGGATTAGGTTTGGCTGCAAGTCACAGAAACCTCCAAAGAGCAGTGGCTTAAATAAGAAAGAAATGTGTTTCTCTCACATAAACGAAGTAGTTGGCAGAGAACAACACAGTCTTGGTATTGTGGTTCCACAAACTTGTTAGGTACCCAGGCTCCTATTTTGCTCCTTCACGGCCTTCACTGCACAGCTGCTACTTCGTGGTCTAAGATAGCTGCTCAGGCTCCAGCCCTTATGTTCACATGCCAGCCACCAGGAAAGAGACAAAAAGGGGTATGCCATTTCCCTACAGGTGCAGTTCCAAGGGGTCTGTTACACCACTTCTGCTTACACCTCATTGGCCAAAACTTAACCACATGGCCATGCCTAGCAGCAAAGAAGGCTAGAAAATATAGCCTTATGCTGGCTAAAAGTCATGGTTGCTTTTCCACATGAGAAGGAATAAAGGATAAAAGGAGGGAAATTGGCATATCCTACCTCACACCAGTAGGAGGCAGACAAAAGAAAAGAGAAGTCGGTTCCCAGCACAGGAATGGCAGGGAAGCTGTGGCTGGAAGAACAGGGGTGGAGGATGGGTAACAGGCCACAGAGAGATGGGCGGGTCCCCCTGGCTGGGGGTCAGGAAGGGCTTGCAGAAGGGTTTACTGCTCACTGTCTCTCTCTCTCTCTCTTTCTGTCTCTCTCGTTCTGTCTCTCTATCTCTCTCCATCTCTCTGTCTCTCTCTCTCTCTCTCACACACACACACACACACACACACACACACACACTCAGTCTTGCTAAAAGAGAATTCTGAGAAGGTGGAGTTCTCTGTAGGGAAGGAATATGTATTTCCTACTCGTCATGTTTCCCTGAAAATGGGACTTCTATTAATAATACTCCTGGCGGCCGGGCACGGTGGCTCAAGCCTGTAATCCCAGCACTTTGGGAGGCCGAGACGGGCGGATCACGAGGTCAGGAGATCAAGACTATCCTGGCTAATATGGTGAAACCCCGTCTCTACTAAAAAATACAAAAAAACTAGCCGGGCGAGGTGGCAGGCGCCTGTAGTCCCAGCTACTCGGGAGGCTGAGGCAGGAGAATGGCGTAAACCCGGGAGGCGGAGCTTGCAGTGAGCTGAGATCCGGCCACTGCACTCCAGCCAGGGCGACAGAGCGAGACTCCGTCTCAAAAAAAAAAAAAAAATAATAATAATAATAATACTCCTGGCCTCTCTCTACCTGGGGAAGAGGAAACGTGACTTACCTGAGAGAAGCTGGGAAGGAAGAACCAAGCATATGTGGGTTGGTCCCCTCTCCTCTTTAGAAGCCAGCTGGTCCACCGGAAGTGTGTGTTCTGCCTGTCCCTGCAGTGCTGAGGGCTGGGCTTTATACCTGTGCCAAGGACAGGTAGATACCTGTAATCAAGGGTAGCATCAGCAAGCCCGTGTTGTCTCCCAAATAAGTGGTGTTCTCCAACAAGCTTTTAGCAGTAACAAAGCTGATATTTTTATTTTCATCTGTCCCTTGTCTATTTTTCAATGATTTAGATTTAAGCAGAAAAGCCTGGGTTCCTTTTTTGTGTGTGTGACAGGTTATCTGTCGCTCAGGATGGAGTTCAGTGGCGCGATCAAAGTTCACTGCAGCCTTGACCTCAACCAATCCTCCCACCTCAGCCTCCGAGTAGCTGGGATCACAGGCATGCATCACCATGCCCAGCTAATTTTTTTTTCTAGGCACGGTCTCACTATGTCACTCAGGCTGGTCTAGAACTCCTGGCCAGTAATTCTCCTGCCTCCACCTCCCAAAGTGCTGGGATTACAGGTGTGAGCCACCATACCTTGTCTTTTTTTTTTTTGAGACCGAGTCTGACTCTGTCGCCCAGGCTGGAGTGCAGTGGCACGATCTCGGCTCACTGCAACCTCCACCTTGCCACTGGAGCCCTCCAGCTTGTCACTGGAGCCCTCGGGCCTGTCTCTGCCTGTCGCTTCACCTTGTCATTCTCATAGTGCCTCTTGCTCTTGCCCTCCTTACCACATGCAGAGTTTACATTCAGGATAGGACCAAGTGTCAGGTATTGATGCCACAGAGGCAATGAGCTCAACCTTTGGCATTCTCTGTTCTCCCTGTGCTTCCTGTCTTCAGAAGGGACCTGGGGAGTTGGGGAGGAATGGTCCCGAGATCGCGTGGGCACCTGAACTCACTACAACAGAGGTGGCCAGTTATTCTGCTTATCTGCGGGGGATGGGAAGGTGCAGTAGGGGTCTCTAGTCTGGGGCTGGTGGGGAAAGAGGCTGTAGGAGTTTTAGGAATAAATCACTTTTGGAGCCTGAGGCGGGAGGATTCTTTAAGGCCAGGAGTTGAGACCAGCCTGGGCAACACAGGGAGACCCCAATTCCAAAAAAAAACTGGCCTGGCACAGTGGCATGTGCCTATAGTCCCAGCTACTCAGGAAACTAATGTGGGAGGACTGCACCACTGCACTCCAGCCTAGGCGACAGAGACCTTGTCTCTTAAAAAAACAAAAAAAAGGCCAGGTGCAGTGACTCACACCTGTAATCCCAGCACTTTGGGAGGCCAAGGTGGGCGGATCACAAGGTCAGGAGATCGAGACCATCCTGGCTAACATGGTGAAACCCCGTCTCTGCTAAAAATACAAAAAATTAGCCGGGCGAGGTGGCGGGCGCCTGTAGTCCCAGCTACTCAGGAGGCTGAGGCAGGAGAATGGCGTGAACCCGGGAGGCGGAGCTTGCAGTGAGCCGAGATAGCGCCACTGCACTCCAGCCTGGGCAAGAGAGCAAGACTCTGTCTCAAAAAAAAAATAAAAAGAAAGAAAGAAAGTAACTCAGGGAGCTTCCTAGCCCAACGGACAGCTCTCCTCCGCCCAGTGCTCTTGATGGGGTGCTCCCATCCCAGCCCTGCCCAGCTTCTGCCTTTGCCATGTCCCCCTGTTCCCTTCCTATGTCCGTACTGTCCTCTCCCCACCCATCGTCACTTGCTCCAGGAAACTCTGGCCCAAAGTGCCTGAAATGCTGGCAAGGAACAGAGCCCTTGGCACGATCCCTGTGGAGGGTCAGGCTGGGTCATGGCTCCAAGTGCAGGCAGAGGAGAGAGCCCTAGAGATTCAGGCTCCCAGCTGCCCCTGGGCCAGGTGCGCCAGCCTGACTCCTTCTGCTCAGTCCAGTGTACCACGTTGAAGACAGGCTGGTTTCTTGTGGGAAAGGGGCAATAAAAAGAAAAGGAGAGGAGGGAATGGAAGAAAGGAGAAGCTAGAGAGAAAGAGAGAGAAAAGAAAGGGCAAGAGAAGCTTGATCAAGGAAATTTTAAAACCTAACAGAGATGAAGAGGAGGGAGGAAGGAAACACTAGTAGACAGAGTTCTTTTTTTCTTTTCTTTTCTTTTCTTTTTTTTTTTTTTAGAGGCAGGGTCTCCCTCCATTGCCCAGGCTGGAGTGCAGTGACTGAGTCTCGACTCACTGTAGCCTCAACCTCCTGGGCTCAAGCAATACTCCTACCTCAGCCTCCCCACCACACTCAGCTAAATTTTGTATTTTTTGGCAGATACGGGGTTTCGACATGTTGCCCAAGCTGGTCTCAAACTCCTGAGCTCAAGCGATCCACCTGCCTTGGCCTCCCAAAGTGCTGGGATTACAAGCATATGAACCTCTGCCTGATTCTTTGGTTCTGATCACAGTCAGAACCAAAGAACTGACGGAGTTCTTTTTTTGTTTGTTTTGTGTTTTTTTGTTTTGGTTTTTTTTTTGTTTTGTTTTGTTTTGTTTTGTTTTGAGATGGAGTCTCACTCTGTTGCCCAGGCTGGAGTACAATGGCACGATCTCGCCTCAGTGCAAGCTCCGCCTCCCGGTTCAAGCGATTCTCGCCCCTCAGCCTCCGGAGTAGCTGGGATTACAGTCTCCCACCATCATGCCTGGCTAATTTTTGTAGAGATGGGGTTTCACCAAGTTGTCCAGGCTGGTCTTGAACTCCTGACCTCAAGTGATCTGCCTGCCTTGGCCTCCCAAAGTGCCAGGATTACAGCCCTGAGTCACTGCGCCCCACCTGGATCTCAAGTCTTGATAAGATTTAGGATTGATTCTTTCAGCAGGACTATTTAACAGGTGGTGTCCCTTCCAATTTGCATCCTAACGGTATTAGGGTTCTCCAGAGATACAGAGCCTGTAGCATGCAGATAGATAGATATATAGATAGACAGACAGACAGACAGACAGACAGACAGATAGATAGATAGATAGATAGATAGATAGATAGATAGATAGATAGAGATAGGAGACAGACAGATACATGAGGAGGGATTTATTAGGTGAATTGGCTCACATGATTATGGAGGCCTGAGAAGTCCTACGACAGGCCGCCTGGAGACCTGGGGCTGCTGGGAGCATGGCTCAGTTCAAGTCTGAAAGCCTCTGAACCAGGGAAGCTAAAGGCGTGACTCAGTCTGAGGCTGAAGGCCTGAGAACCTGGGGGGCTGCTGGTGCAAGTCCCAGCTCTAAAGGTCAAGACCCTTAGACTTCTGATGTCCCAGCTCCAGAAGAGAGACAGCAAATTTCCCCTTCCTCTGCCTTTTTGTCCTATCGGGGCTCCCAGCTGATTGGATGGTACCCTCCCATATTGACAGGGTGCCTTCCCCACTCAGCCCACCAACTCATACGCCAGTCTTCTCTGGAAGCAGCCTCACAAGACGCTGCTTTACCAGCTATCTAGGTGTCCCTTGATGCAGTTAAGTTGACACCGAAAATTAACCATCACCCCAATGAAGTACAGCCAGTCAAAGGCTGGGACCCATCCATGGCTGGAGCCACAGGGGCAGCAGTCAGTGGGGTCACTTGGAGTCAGGGCATGGGGAAACAGCACTGGGCAGTAGCTCCATCTGCTCAACCCACCCGTAAGCCTGGGCTCTGGAGGGCAACTGACTCCCCAGGAGCCTTCCCTCTGCCTGTCCCTGGAATCCCCTCCCCTCCTATGGGAGTCTGGGGGCCTTCAGGAGCTGAGCCCCTTGCCTGCATGCCAGTCTCCCTAGGAAGGACTTTGCAGGATGAGCCCAGGTTCAGCTCAGAGACTCTCTGGTGCCAGCTGCCCCTTCTCAGGGTCAGTGGCAGGAGAGTGTGAGGGCTGAGCTAAGTGCATCAACGCCCCGTTTGCCCCTGGGATTTGGGAGAGGCCGTGGCAGGAGCTGTATTTGGAGGGTCCAGGCACTGCCCTGACTGGGAAGTGCAGTGCAGCCTAGGGATGGGCCAGGGAGCTCACAATGCCAAGAGGGCAGATAGCTGGGAGTCTATCTGCCCTCCTGGGGAACAGCCACCAGGTACCAAGCAGGGAGGCTAGCAGCCTAGCCCAGGGACTTGCGTGGACTTCGCATGCTTCCTACATGCTTAGAACTCTGTCGGGCCAGGCGTGGTGGCTCCAGCCTGTAATCCCAGCAGTTTGGAAGGCCAAAGCGGGCGGATCAGCTGAGGTCAGGAGTTCCAAGTACTAAAATACAAAAATTTGCTGGGCACGTTGCCTCACACCTGTAATCCCAGCACTTTGGGAGGTGGCTGGATCACCTGAGGTCAGGAATTCGAGACCAGCCTGGCCTACTAAAAATACAAAAATTAGCCAGGCGTGGTGGTGTGCATTTGTAATCCCAGTTACTCAAGAGGCTAAGGCAAGAGAATTGCCTGAACCTGGGAGGTGGAGATTGCAGTGAGCCGAGATGGTGCCATTGCACGCCAGCCTGGGAGACAAGAGCAAAGACTTCATCTCAAAAAAATAAAAAATAAAAAAAATACAAAAACTAGGCGGGGTGTGGTGGCTCACGCCTGTAATCCCAGTACTTTGGGAGGCTGAGGTGGGCAGATCATGAGGTCAGGAGTTCAAGACCAGCCTAGTCAACATGGTGAAACCCCATCTCTACTAAAAATACAAAAATTAGCCAGGTGTGGTGGCGCACCCCTGTAATCCCAGCTACTCAGGAGGCTGAGGCAGGAGAATTGCTTGAACCTGGGAGGTGGAGGTTGCAGTGAGCCAAGATCGTGCCATTGCACTCCAGCTGTGGGCAACCGAGCAAGCCTCCATCTTGAAAAAAATAATAATACAAAATTAGCCGGGCATGGTGGTGTGTGCCTGTGGTCCAGATGAAGCAGGAGAATCGCCTGAAACCAGGAGGTGGAGGCTACAGTGAGTTGAGATTGTGCCACTGCACTCCCGTATGGGCAGCAGAGTGAAACCCTGTCTCCAAAAAAAAAAAAAAAAAAAAAAAAAAAGAGTTCAGAACAGTGTGGATACCGTGCTGCCTTTTGCATCGGAGTGGGAAAAACAATATATATTTGCTTTTGTTTATTTTGCATAAAGAAACACAAGAAACTAAGCCTGGTGGGAGAATGGGTGGGATGGGAAAGAGGACGGTGGAAAAGAGAGGTGGACACAAGCCTTTCGAATGTGTTCCTTTTCACACTTTTTGAATTTTTGAAATGTGATTGTATATAGATTCACATTTTAATTTTAAATGCAATTAAAATGTAAAATTCATTAAGGCGCTACTCTATCATCCTGTACTATGGGCTCTACTCTTTTTTTGTTTTTGTTTTGCTTTGTTTTGAAGAGAGAGAGTCTCGCTGTGTTCCCCAGGTTGGTCTAGAACTCCTGGGCTCGAGCGCCCCTCCTGGGCCTCCCAGAATGCTGGCCTACAGGCGCCGCCACCACCTGGCCTCTACTCTAAAAGCATTGAGGCCAGGATGACCCAAGGTCACCAGCGGCCCATGCTGCCTGGCAGCGGGTTGAGGCCGGGAGGGGACCCTGCGAACAGGCAAGGCCGTGTGTGATCTGTGGGAAGCAACTAAACCAGCGTATTCGCGGCGGGGGAGCTCTGTGCCGTCCCGCGGCCCCACCCCACTCCGCCAAGGGAAGCCATAGCTTGGCGCTGCCCACAGTGACGCGAGGGACCCCGAGGGCACCCGGGCCTGGGTGGACACGGAGGTGGGACCGGGCGCGGCCGGCAGGGGGCAGCAGCGCCGCGCCGCCCGCGCAGTTCCACAGGTGCGCGGAGCCTGGGGCCATCGCCTCCCGCCGGCCGCCGGCCCCAGCGAATCGCCGCCTGCGTTCTGCCGTTTCCCCGCCACCGCAGCCACCCGGAGCTCGGGCGGCCGCAGCCATCCGCAAGCTGCGGGGCGGCGGGGCAGGGCGCGCCGCTAGGGACGCCGGACAAAGGGAGCTCGCGGGCGGGGCCTGGGCGCCTACATCTTTGCTCCTGGGCAGGGAAGGGACAGGAAACTGAGGCTGTTTCCGGGGCTGACCCCTGGCCAGAGAGAGCAGGGCTCGGGAGGGTCGGCGCGGCCCGGAGGCGGCGCCCCCTGGAGGCCGGTGCCCTCTGGCTCTGCAGCTGGGGAGAACAGGGATGGAGGCCGACCGACCCCACTCAGCTAGGAGTGAGGGGCGCCGAGAGCTCACTGGGATGCAGGTGCCGACCCCCGAAATCCACTCCAGACCAGCGAAGAAAACAGCTCTGTGTCCCAGGACGAGCACATACCTGCTGTCACCCACTGTGCGACCTGGAGGAGTTACTGACCCTCTCTGGGCCTTAATCAGTCATCAGAAACACAAACGCGTGGATAAGATGGTCTTTAGGCCTCTCCCAGCTCTGCTATTCTGTGAATCTAAGAAACTCTAGTCCCTCCATCAGTCCCCACCCCGGGCTGGCTTAGCCTCAGGGAGGCCTGGCTGAGCTGGGGCCCTCATCCAAGGTGCATGGTTCCTCAGCAAAGGCGTTTTGGAAGGCTGGGTCCCACCCTGGAAGGTGGCGGAAGAAGAGGCTATTGGCTAAAAAGTCTGGACAAATTCAAAACCAGCAGCTCCGCCCTGTTTTTTTCAGAGCACAGCCAAACCCAAATCACACCTCTGCACCCACCTTGCTCCAGAGATCTCGGCAGCATTTACAGCCCCCAAATGTTATTTTTACACCCTTTCCACGAAGGGAAGGACAGAGGAGGGTAAGCTATTTTTAGGATGACTGCTATTTAAAGTAACATACTGGGCTGGCAAGGTGGCTCAGGCCTGTAATCCCAGAGCCTTGGGAGGTCCAGGCAGGAGAATCACTTGATGCCGGGAGTTCCATACCAGCCTGGGCAACAAAAGGAGACCCCATCTCTATTAAATAAACAGCCGGGGTGGTGGTGCGTGCCTGTCGTCCCAACAACTTGAGAGGCTGAGGCAGGAGGTCAAGATCATAGTGAGCTATGATCACACCACTGCACTCCAGGCTGGGCAGTGAGACCCTGTCTCAAAACAATAAATTAGGTAACCTAGATTATGTATGTAAAAATAATATTTCCAACCCTGAGCTTACAGATGCATTTTCATACCGTCCTCCCGAAGAGATCAATTCCTGTGAGAACCAAGGATGGCACCAGTCATTGAAATCCTGACCATGGGAAACAGCCATTTGGGATTCGGGGATGGGTGGCTGAGACAGTTTACAGAATCTCATTCTGGTGAGCTTTAAGAATGGAACAGGCACGGGGTGCGGTGACTCACGCCTGTAATCCCAGCACTTTGGGAGGCTGAGGCAGCCAGATCACTTGAGGTCAGGAGGTCGAGATCAGCCTGGCCAACATGGTGAAGCCCCAACTCTACTAAAAATACAAAAATTAGCCGGGTGTGGTGGCGTGCGCCTGTAGTCCCAGCTACTCGGGAGGCTGAGACAGGAGAATCACTTGAACTCGGATGGCGGAGCTTGCAGTGAGCTGAGATTGCACCACTGCACTCCAGCCTGGGTGACAGAGCGAGACTCCGTCTCAAAAAAAAAGAAAAAGAAACAGGGACATCTTCCTGAGGAAGGCTTGGGCTGCTCTCCTTGAAGGTGAGGCTGGTTGCAGTCTTTCAGGGCCCCTCGCAGGCTGAGGCTCCCGTAAGTTTTCTCTTTTCAGCTAGTCTTTTTTTTTTTTTTTTTTTTTTTTTTTTTTTTTTTGTGACGGAGTCTGGGTCTGTCACCCAGGCTGGAGCGCAGTGGTGCGATCTCGGCTCACTGCAAGCTCCGCCTTCCGGGTTCACGCCATTCTCCTGCCTCAGCCTCCCGAGTAGCTGGGACTACAGGCGCCTGCCACCTCGCCCAGCTAGTTTTTTGTATTTTTAGTAGAGACGGGGTTTCACCGTGTAAGCCAGGATGGTCTGGATCTCCTGACCTCGTGATCCGCCCTTCTTGGCCTCCCAAAGTGCTGGGATTACAGGTGTGAGCCACCACGCCCGGCCTCAGCTAGTCTTTTCAAACGAACACACCTCCACCTCGCTTTCCTCCTTCCAAATGAAGAGCTGATCTAGAGCAGGCACAGATCCAGATTTTGGGGCAGTCCTGAGGTTTATACATATTTGAAGGGTCTTCTTAAGGAAAAAAGAATAAAATCTGACTAACACACATTTCCTCTGAAATGGCAGCTTCAGTAGTGCTGCTAAGGTAGCCTAGCCCTCCATTCCAGAGGTCACTTCCAGTCTAACAATTCCATCGTTTTCTCTTCTTCTTTCAACTCTTTCCCTCTTCCTGCCCATTTTTTTGTTTTGTTTTATTTTGGATTTTTGTTTGTTTGTTTGTTTTTGAGACGGAGTCTCCCCCAGGCTGGAGTGCGGTGGCATGATCTTGGCTCACTGCAACCTCCCCCTCCTGTGTTCAAGCGATTCTCCTGCCTCAGCCTCTCGAGTAGCTGGGATTACAGGTGCCCACCAACATGCCTGGCTAATTTTTTTGTATTTTTAGTAGGAATGGGGTTTTACCATGTTGGACAGGCTGGTTTCAAACTCCTGACCTCAAGTGATCCACCCACCTCAGTCTCCCAAAGTGATAGGATTACAGGGATGAGCTACCACACCTGGCCATAGATTTCCATTTTAATATGCATAACTTGTATTTATGTGTCTATACACACACACAAACATACTCCAGTACCAATGAGCACATCTGGTGCCTAGATCAGGGCTGCTAAATATTTTTCTCTACTGAAAGGAACAGAGCTCCCTGAGAAATGGCTGAGCTCAGGCATGACACAGGGAAAGTACAAAATGAACCTACAACATTTTATTGCGTAAGAAAATAAGGAAGTCTGGCCAGACACAGTGGTCCACACCCATAATCGCAGCACTTTGGGAGGCTGAGGTGGGCAAATTGCTTGAGCCCAGGAGTTTCAGACCAGACTGGACAATATGGCAAGACCCTGTCTCTACAAAAAATACAAAAATTAGCCAGACGTGATGGTATGTGCTTGTCGTCCCAACTTCTAGGGAGGGTGAGGTAGGAGGATCGCTTGAGCCTATGGGGTCAAGGCTGCAATAAGCTGTAATGGCACCACCGTACTCCAGCCTGGGGGATGGAGCAAGACCCTGTCACAAAAAAAAAAAAAAAAAAAAAAAGAGAAGAAAAAGTAAGAAAGTTCTCAAAAAATTATAGAACTTTATCATCAGCCAACTTAACAGGACTCCCATGGCCAGATGTGGAATAGTATAGGCATCACAATAAATAATGCTAGTAATGGATTATAGCCCATTGAACACAACCTGAATCCCTGAGTCGTACTGGTAGAAGGAAAAAAGGGGCCGGGCATAGTGGTTCATGCCTGTAATCCCAGCACTTTGGGAGGCCCAGGCGTGCGGATTGCCTGAGGTCAGCAGTTCGAGACCAGCCTGGCCAACATGGTGAAACCCTGTCTCTACTAAAAATACAAAAATTAGCCAGGCGTGGTGGCAGGCGCCTGAAGTCTCAGCTACTTGGGAGGCTGAGGCAGGAGAATTGCTTGAAGCCAGGAGGTGGAGGTTGCAGTGAGCCGAGACTGCACCATTGCACTCCAGCTTGGGCAACAAGAGTGAAACTCTGTCTCAAACAAAAAAAAAAAAAAAAGGAAAAAAGGAAAAAAGGAAGGCGAGAGGGAAGGAATTGTTCTTCCTTGCAGCAAAATGGCAACTAACAAATATGGAAGAAATGGTAGAATTAGAAAATCACCATTTTGGCCAGGCACAGTGGATTACACCTGTAATCCCAGTGCTTGGGAGGCTGGTGAGAGGATTGCTTGAACCCAGGAGTTTGAGCCATATTGGGCAACATAGTGAGACTTTGTTTGTACCAAAAAGTTGTTTTAATTAGCTGGCTGCAGTGATGCACACCTGTAGTCCCAGCTACTTAAGAGGCTGAGGCTGGAGGGTTACCTGAACCCAAAAAGTCAAAATGCAGTGAGTCATGCTCATACCACTGCACTCCAACCTGGGTGACAGAGGGAGACCCAGAAAAAGAAAAAAGAAAAAAGAAAAGAAGGAACGAAGGAAGGAGGGAGGGAAGGAAGGAAGGAAGGAAGGAGGGAGGGAGGGAGGGAGGGACGGAAGGAAGGAAGGAAGGAAGGAAGGAAGGAAGGAAGGAAGGAAGAAGGAAGGAAGGAAGGAAGGAAAAAAATCACCATTTGATGGTTGTATTTTCTGAAATATTTTCCAACAACTTCTGTTATCCTATATATTCTTTTTTATAATGTGACTTTGACAATCTTCTATCAAAAGTTGGGATCTCTGTCTCCTCCTCTTAAAACCAGGAGGTGTTTTTTGTTACTGTTGGGAAATGATGCCATGTGACTTCCAGAATCTTCCATTTATTCCCCGGAATGCTTACCCCAGAAGTTGAGGCCAATGGGAAGAAGCCCAAGCTAGCCATAGGAAAGCAGCAGCTGAGCCCTGGGGCTGTATAGAGAGGTGACTCCGGCGGCCCGTCAGCTCCAGCTCTGCCTCCACTGTGACAAGGACCTCATGAGAGACCCCGAGCAGAACTTCCCAGCTGGGGTCTGCCCAAACCCCTGACCCACAGACACTGGGAGAGCTCATAAATATTTTTGTTTGTTTGTTTGTTTGTTTTTGGTTTGGTTTTGAAACGGAGTTTCGCTCTTGTTGCCCAGGCTGGAGTGCAGTGGTGCCATGTCGGCTCACCGCAACCTCTGCCTCCTGGGTTCAAGCTATTCTCCTGCCTCAGCCTTCCAAGTAGCTAGGATTAGAGGCATGTGCCACCACGCCTGGCTAATTTTGTGTTTTTAGTAGAGATGGGGTTTCCCCATTTTGGTCAGGCTGGTCTTGAACTTCTGACCTCAGGTGATCCACCCGCCTTGGCCTCCCAAAGTGCTGGGATTACAAGCATGAACCACCATGCCTGGCCCCATAAATTTTTATTTTTGTTTCAAGCCACTATATTTTGGGATAATTTTCTGCACAGCAATAAATGGAACAGCAACCATTATAGTAATAGCAGATTTAGACAAAAGTCCTCAGTGGATGCAAGCAGTAATGGGTAAAGTTTTAAGGAGGAGTGAAGACTTTTACATAAAGTGTCTTCTCTCCAAATATTTAATTACTGAGGGAAAAATGGTAACTTCACAGTGGCAGATTCTGGCAGAAATCAATTTAAGTGATCAAAGTCGGCATCATATTGAAACAAATTAACATTGTACGCATCAGTATGCTGGCAAATGTGTAACAGCTGGCTGGTGGGGACATGGATTTGTAACATTTGCTGATTTTTGTGGCACAAAACCTCCCACAAGCCTGGTGGCATGGCTCATGCCTGTAATCCTAGCACTTTGGGAAGCCAAGGCGGGCGGATGGCTTGAGGCCAGGAGTTTGAGACAGGCTAGACAGTATAGCCTGATCCCATCTCTACAAAAAGTAAAAAGATAAAGAAAACTTAGCCGAGGTGGCGGTGCACCCCTGTAGTCCCAAGTACTTTGGATGCTGGGCAGGAGGATTGCTTGAGCCCAGGAGGTAGTGGCTGCAGTGAGCAGCGATCCTGCCACTGCACTCTAGCCTAGGCAACGGAGTGAGACCCCTGTCTCAAAAAATATATATATATATATCCCATCAAGACCAATTTCAGACTCCTAAAGGTTTAACAACAAGCTGGAAGTGTAACACTTGGCCCCATTCATGTGCCCCTGGCGTGTACACTGAGAAGGACAAAACCTTGTTGCTAAGGTGCTCCTCTCAAAAGTGTATCCCCTGAGCCTCTTCCCAGGGAAACGTTAGAGGAACCTGAAATGAGGGATAGTCTGTGAAATAACTGGCCTGTACTCTTCAAAAATGAGGTTCCAAAACACAAAGGAAGACTAAGAAACTGTTTCAGACTGAAAGAGACAAGAGATTTGACAACTAAATGTAGCTTGTGATCCTGGATTGGGTTCTGGACCAAAACCAAAACAGAACAAAACAAAGCTCAGCGGGGCCAGAGCCAGATACTAGCATTTTTTCAATGTTAATAATTTTCTGATTGGGATGGATGTGCTGTGGCTCCGTAGGAGAATATCATTGTCTTTAGGAAAGGCACACTGGAGAATCTAGGGATAAAAGGCATAATACCTGCTACTTAGTAGTCAGAAAAAAATAGGATATATATAGAGAGAGCAATTAGATAGAGACAGAGAAAGAATGATATATCGAATCAAATGTTGTAAATGTTAATAACTGGGGGGACCTGGGCAAAGAGAATGTTAGAGGTTTGTGTTGTTGTTGTTATTTTTGTTTGTTTTTTGAGACAGGGTCTCCCTTCATTGGCCAGACTGGAGTGGAGTGGTGCAATCTCAGTTCACTACAACCTCCTGGAGTGGTGCAATCTCAGTTCACTACAACCTCCGCTTCCTGCGCTCAAGTGATCCTCCCACCTCAGCCTTCTGAGTAGCTAGGACCACAGGCACACCCCACCATGCCCAGCTAATTTTTGTATTTTTAGTAGAGATGAAATCTGGCCATGTTGCCCAAGCTGGTCTCAAACTCCTGGGCTCAAGCAATCCACTCGCCTCGGCCTCCCAAAGTGCTGGGATTACAGACGTGACCCCCTGTGCTTGGCCTGGTAAGAGTTTTTTGTACTATTCTTGCAACTTGTTTGAAATTATTTCAAAATGATCAGATAAATGCTCCGTGGACATTTAGTTCAATAGGACTAGGCCTATGCAATGAGGAATAAAGTCAAGAAGAAAGAACTGGGGCCGGGGATGGTGGCTCACGCCTGTAATCCCAGCACTTTGGGAGGCCAAGGTGGGCAGATCATGAGGTCAAGACCAGCCTGGCCAACATGGTGAAACCCTATCTCTACTAAAAATACAAAAATTAGCCAGGTGTGATGGCATGCGCCTGTAAACCCAGCTACTCGAGAGACTGAGGCAGGAGAATCACTTGAACCCGGGAGGCAGAGGTTGCAGTGAGCCAAGGTCGCGCCACTGCACTCCAGCCTAGGTGACAGAGTGAGACTCTGTCTCAAAAAAAAAACAAAACAGAAGGCAGAACTGGACACAAAGGCAAGACTATTGCTGGTTCATTTTGCCAAATCATTTGCCAAATCAGCAAGTCCAGGCCAGAGGCTGTCTGTGTCTGCCTGTGCTGGAGGTCCCCTGCAGCCATGGCAACTTGCTACAGAAGTCCATTCTGCTAAAGTCCATCTTTACTAACTATTAAATGTAAGTTAGTGGAGTTGGGACCTAAAAGAGATCTTCAGGGATTGGGTAAGGCACTGAATCACCTGCAGAGTTAGACAGGACTCTAGAGGTTGTCTTCTTCCACCCAGGCACAGCTTGTGGTTGCTGACTCCTGGTCGCAAGGCTTTTACCAGTTCCCGGAACCAAATGGTGATAAACTAGGAATGGAGAGAGGGCTCGCCGCTGCCTGAGAGCTCCATACAGGTCATGGAAGATGGCTGAGAAGACATTCGCATCCACCTGGGGCTTTTTTTTTTTTCTTTTTTTTTTGAGACGGAGTCTGGCTCTGTCGCCCAGGCTGGAGTGCAGTGGCCGGATCTCAGCTCACTGCAAGCTCCGCCTCCCGGGTTTACGCCATTCTCCTGCCTCAGCCTCCCGAGTAGCTGGGACTACAGGCGCCCGCCACCTCGCCCGGCTAGTTTTTTGTATTTTTTTAGTAGAGAGGGGGTTTCACCATGTTAGCCAGGATGGTCTCGATCTCCTGACCTCGTGATCTGCCCGTCTCGGCCTCCCAAAGTGCTGGGATTACAGGCTTGAGCCACCGTGCCCGGCTGCCGCCTGGGGCTTTTAAGGAATTCTTTGATTCCCTGCCATCCTTGAGTTGGGTGAGGACAGGGCTGGTTTCTTGCATCCTTCTTCCAAGGCCAGGTGAGGAGCTGGACTCTGATCTCTGATCACACCAGGTCTTTTATTTGGGGCGGCTCTGCTCTACTCCCCACTGCCTCGGCTGCTGGCTGAACAGACACAGTGACAGCCACTCATTCAATGCATTGTTTATTGAGCCCTAACTAGCTTTGGGCCCAGGCTCTGGGTTAGCAGCAGGCGTGAAACAATCAGAAACAATCATGAGTGCCTGCCCACATGGGGCTTACAGTCTCGCAGGGCGAGACTGTAGACACAGAAATAAATATCTGATTATAAATTGTGATTCGAGGCATGACAGAAAAGAGCAAGGCTCCCTGAGAGAAACAGGACGGGCATAGGAAAACTTCTCTGAGACAGTGACATGAACCTGAAACTTGAAGGGTAAAGAGGAGTGGGCAAGACAAAAGGGGAAAGAAGGAATGTTCCAGGCAGAGAGAAGGAGAAGAGACCCAGGCACAGTATAGAGCCGAGGACATTTGAGGAAGAAAGGGCCGCCGGGGTCAGGGCCCTCAAGGTGACTGGGAGAGGAAGGCGCTGGAATGGATCCAGATTAAATCAGATGCTGTATGCCCTGTGGAGACATGGGGTGTTCCTCTAAATGCACTGGGTTGTAAGCAAAGGAGTGACCTGATTTAATTTGATATTTTAAGTCATTCTAGGCCAGGCAGGTGGCTCACGCCTGTAATCCCAGCACTTTGCGAGGCCAAGGCAGGCGAATCACGAGGTCAGGTGTTCGAGACCAGCCTGGCCAACATGGTGAAACCCTATCTCCACTAAAAATACAAAAATTAGCCAGACATGGTGGCGCATGCCTGTAATCCCAGCTACTTGGGAGGCTGAGGCAGGAGAATGGCGTGAGCCCAGGAGGCGGAGCTCGCAGTGAGCCGAGATGGTGCCGCTGCACTCCAGCCTGGGCGACACAGTGAGACTCCGTCTCAAACAAAACAAAACAAACAAACAAAATGCCATTCTACTCTGTGAAAAATGAGCTGGAGGAGGCAAAGGGAAGAAAGGGGAGATCAGTGAGGAGGTGTTGTCATAGCTCGGGCAGGAGCATGGTGGCTTGGACTCGGCAGCAGCGTGCAGGTAGAGTGCCACTATTGGAGTCCGGATGCGGGATGCGTTCTAATGTAGGGAGTGGGGGACAGCGCAGCATCAAGACTTGCACTGAAAATTTCTGCTTTGAGCAACTGGGTGGAACAGATGGAGGTGTCCTTCACCAGCTATGGGAAAGGCCAGGGAAAGGTTTAAAGGGCTGAGTGTGGTGGCTCATGTCAGTAATCCAGCACTTCAGGAGACTGCGGCAGGAGGATCACTTGAGGCCAGGAGATGGAGACCAGCCTGGGCAACGTAGCAAGACACTCTTTAGAAAAATTAAGATAGAGAAAAAGAAAGGTTTAAAGGGAAGAGACCTGGCCGGGCACGGTGGCTCAAGCCTGTAATCCCAGCACTTTGGGAGGCCGAGACGGGCAGATCACGAGGTCGGGAGATCGAGACCATCCTGGCTAACACGGTGAAACCCTGTCTCTACTAAAAAATACAAAAAACTAGCTGGGCGAGGTGGCGGGCGCCTGTAGTCCCAGCTACTCGGGAGGCTGAGGCAGGAGAATGGCGTAAACCCGGGAGGTGGAGCTTGGAGTGAGTTGAGATCCGGCCACTGCACTCCAGCCTGGGCGACAGAGTGAGACTCCGTCTCAAAAATTAAAAAATAAATTTAAAAAAAAAAAGGGAAGAGACTGAGGGTCCAGAATTGTACCTTGTCAGTTTCTGAGATTCCTGTGAGCTCTCCAAGTGCATAAATCAATGTGGGAATCATTAACAAATAAATGGTATGAGAAAGCAAAGGAATGGATGAGACCACCCAGGAAAAGAGTACAGAGAGAGAAGAGAAATAAAGAGGAGAGAGTTAAAGAGACCAGAAGAGGCCAGGCATGGTGGCTCAGCCTGTAATTCCAGCACTTTGGGAGGCAGAGGTGGGCAGATCACGAATTCAAGAGATCGAGATCATCCTGACCAACATGGTGAAAACCTGTCTCTACTAAAAATGCAAAAATCAGCTGGGTGTGGTGGCACATGCCTGTAATCCCAGCTACTCAGGAGGCTGAGGCAGGAGAATTGCCTGAACCCGGGAGGCGGAGGTTGCACTGAGCCGAGATCATGCCACTGCACTCCAGCCTGGGCAACAAGAGCAAAACTCCATCTCAAAAAAATTTAAAAAATAAAAAAATAAAGAGACCAGAATAGAAGAGAGCCCAGGACTGAGTCCTGAGGAAACAGCACAGAGATCAGAGAGAGGAGGAGACTCTGAAATAGGGAAACTGGAAGAAATGGCCAGAGAGAGGAGAAAACCAAGAGGGTCAATGTCACTGTGATTGAGAGAGAATATTTCCAGAGGATGACTTTGGTCAGCCAGCCAAGTGCTTCTGACAGCGTCGCTCCACACAGAGGCCGTTGATTTGGTGGGGACATGGAGCTGATTCAAGAACGAGTGAGAGGCAGTGACAGCTGGTGTGAGAAGACAGCTTGTGGAGGGCTGGCTAGCTTCTCCTCACTTTGTAGCCACATCCGCTATGAACTTATCCCATCTCTTCTTCCAGATTTCCATGAAAGTATTTTTCTCCGTCTCCAACAGGGTGCTGTACCTGCAGGAAGAGGAGAGGCCCAGGTCAGCCTCAGGGCAGGGGCTGGAGACCCGGGCAGGGAGCCTGAGGGGACATTAGAGCCTTGCAGAGCACCCTCCCCAGGCCAGCAGCAAGGACTAAACAGCCATGATGAGAAGGAACCCACAGGAACCATCAAGGCATCTGTCTCAAGCCTCCAGAGAGGCAAACACAAGCCGCAGGCTACAAGGAGGCGGGCCTGGGAGGACACGGGACACTCACCTGATAGAGTTCATGGCTAGCTGTTTGAGGGTCCTCAGGTCAGCCTTCATCCCCCCAATGCCCATGAAGGCTTCATAGAAATCGTACGACAAGCCTTTGGCACCAAACATGGCTGGATCATCAGAGCTGATTACCATGGGGTGCCCAATGGCCATCAGAGCGGCTACAGGGTGGTTCCTCAAGTCAGACACCAGTTTTAGCACCTGCCCAATAGAAGGCAAGGGAGAAAGATGAGCTCTGATCCCTGAAAGGAGTAGTCACAAGTGAGGTGAGACCTTGAGCCCCATCAGCTCCCTCTGTCTTCCCATCACTATCTCGCCAGTATGGGGATGACTTCTGGGCAGAGTCACAAGGAGACACAAGGAACACAGCCAGTCCTCATGCTCCTCCTCTGGTCCTGCTCAGAGAAGCGCTAACTGAACACAGACACAGAGGACTCCAAGAAACCGTGGGGAGCAGCATCCCATGGCCCATCCCACTTCACTGGCCTCCCCCCATGTCCTTTTGCTTTGTCTACAGTTTTGCCCAAAATCCCACCCCACTGGAAACCCTCCCTGCTGTCTCATTCTTATTGGTGGCTTAGGCAAAAGGCCCTAATAACTTTACCAACAGGGGTGGGAGAGTGGAGGGATGTAGGTAACAAGAGACTTAAGGAGAGAGAAGTTATACAGGGAAAAGTTTGAGACAGCAGAGGTAGTGGTTAGGGGAGATCATATGGGATTAGCCGCATGGGTCACACGTACCTGGTTAGAGATGGGACAGACTTCTATGGGGATGTCCTTTTCCCAGGAGTAAGCCCTGGCTGCGGGGTGTTTACTCAAAGCAAATCCATGGCCGATTCTGGTAGTGTTCAGCATCAGAGCATCCAGAATGTTCTTGTCTATGGAAGTGCCCTGCCAATCTGAAGACAGGTGAATGGTCTTCCATGGGCGATGGATGGGTCTGACCCACCCGCCCCCACCGACCGTCCTCAAGTAAACAGCCCCCCATGCACAAAAATGAAGAAAAATTAACATTAACACAAATACACACACCGTTTCCTTTTAACAATGCTAAAGAGAGGTATGATATGGCTTTATTAAATTAATCATCTAATTTATTAATTTATCATTCTAATGAGAAAGTTGAAACTTAATAGCTTTTATAAATTGACCAAAGAAGTTCACATAGTAAATAGCAAACCCGAGGGGTTTTTTTTGGTTTTTTTTGAGACGGAGTCTCACTTTGTCGCCCAGGCTGGAGTGCAGTGGCACGATCTCGGCTCACTGCAAGCTCTGCCTCCCGGGTTCATGCCATTCTCCTGCCTCAGCCTCCCGAGTAGCTGGGACTACGGGCACCTGCCACCATGCCCAGCTAAGTTTTTGTATTTTTAGTAGAGATGGGGTTTCACCATGTTAACCAGGATGGTCTTGATCTCCTGACCTCATGATCCGCCCACCTCGGCCTCCCAGAGTGCTGGGATTACAGGCATGAGCCACCGCACCCGATCACAAAACTGAGTTTTAAACCTCGGTCTCTCTGACCCCACAGTCCGCTTTCCTTCTTCCTCTTTTGTGGGACTTTTTTTTTTTTTTTCCAAGATGGAGTCTTGCTCTGTTGCCCAGGCTAGAGTGCAATGGTGTGATCTCGGCTCACTGCAACCTCCGCCTCTGGGATTCAAGCGGATTCTCCTGCCTCAGCCTCCTGAGTAGCTGGGATTACAGGTGCCCACCACCACACCCGGCTATTTTTTGTATTTTTAGTAAAGACAGGGTTTCACCATGTTGGCCAGGCTGGTCTCAAACTCCTGACCTCAGGTAATCCACCCGCCTGGGCCGCCCAAAGTGCTGTGATTACAGGCGTGAGCCACCGCACCCGGCTCTGGGACTCTTACGCTTATAATCTTTACAACAATGAGTCACAGGTTCTCTTATTTACAACATCAGTATAACTACCTGTATGTGCTCACTTTAATTTATATATGTAATAGTACTGTCAAGATGTTATCACTTGCCAGGTGACTGCAAACATTCTTGTGGCCTCCCTTCTCCCCTGACATCCCCATCACACCTTTCTTGCAGCTAGGGCCCTCGGTAGAGGATGAAAGGTCAGATGTGCCTTTCTCAGTCTCCCTTACAGCTAAAATAGCCTTAACGCTGGCCTGGGAGGGGAGCTGTGGGGGATTCCTCCCTGATAAAAGGAGATCCACTGGGAGGCTGTCTCCTATTTTGCTTCACTAGATGTGGTCACCCCAAAAGTGATTTACCATCTGACAGCCAAGTGGGGCAGAGTCACCCACACAATGGGCATAGCAGAGATTGCTTCTCATATGAGATAACAAATGTCCTTATTGTAAAATCTGTGGGATGCATGTACTCTATTCTTGCAGCCATAAGCATTCTAATGGATCCACATATAAAATATGAACATCCGGCTGGGTGTGGTGGCTCACACCTGTAATCCCAGCACTTTGGGAGGCTGAAGCAGGAGGATCGCTTGAGCCCAGGAGTTTAAGGCCAGCCCTGGGCAACATAGAGACACCCTGTCTCTACAAAAAAATACAAAAATTAGCCAGGCATGGTGGCATATACCTGCAGTCCCAGCTACTTGGGAGGCTGAGGTGGAAGGATAACCTGAACCCAGGAGGTGGAGGCTGTAGTGAGCTGTGATCATGCCACTGCACTCTAGCTTGGGTGACAGAGTGAGAGTCCGTGTCAAAAATATGTATATATATGAAAACTCCACTTTTCTGATAGAAATAAAACTCAAGAATTTTCATTCGTACCTAGCACATGTATTTTGGTGGATTGTCACTGGTTTTTAAAGATTTCTTCTTCTTTTTAAAAATAAGGACACTACTTTTAAGTATTAGATACCCAAGTCCTGGCAAAATCATCTCCAAGGAACATACATCTTGGAATTGTTAGGTCCTGTGCTGCAATGTTTTGTACTGCCAGAATTATTTCACACATAAGTACGATTTTCCCCAACCAGACCACACACTCTTCAAGGTTAACAACACCCTCACCCAACCCCCTCCCCCTCAAACAATTCTTCTGCTCTCCTAGAGCAGACTTTGATCTAAATTGGATCTAAATTGACTCGAAATGTCAGGAAAAAGAGATTAATGCACAAGGTCCCTTCCTCTGAGAGATGGTGTGATAAAGCAGAGCTTAAGCCTGGGCGGGAAATAAAGCTGCCCACCACTCTCTCCACCCCTCCTTGGTCTTCTGAGGGTGACAGGTGGGATGCTGCAGAGAGCCGCCCTCCTGGTTCCGGCCTCCATGGGAACAGCCTCCTCCCAAATCTTCCTTTGGATCTGAAATTGCAGCCATGATCTTGCTTAGTTAGGGTTTCCACATTTTAAGGACTGGAATACGGGAGGGGCTGAGATGACTGAGCGAGCCCAAGGATGGAGTTCTGGGGAAGAAAGATGTGGCTGGGCTAATGGCATTTCAGGAGGAACAGCAGCCAGGGCCTGCATGCGGCAGGGCAGGGTTTCCTCTCCTACGATAATGAGGGACAGAACATCCTAAAGACAGGGAGCAGACCTGGTTCTCCTCCCTCTTCCGCCAATTTCCGGCTGCGTGGCTTTAGGCAGATCAGTGAACCTCTCTCAAGCACAATTCACTTGGAGGATGGAGAGCGTCAGAAAAGGTTCCAATTCATACACATTATATACATGCGTCAAAATATCACATGAGGCCGGGTAATCCCAGCACTTTGGGAGGCCGAGGCAGGCAGATTGTTTGAGGTCGGGAGTTCAAGACCAGCCTGGTCAACATGGTGAAACCCCATCTCTACTAAAAATACAAAAATTAGCCAGGTGTGGTGGCAGGTGCCTGTACTCCCAGCTACTCCGGAGGCTGAGGCACAAGAATCACTCGAACCCGGCAGCCAGAGGTTGCAGTAAGCCAAGATCGCACCACTGCACTCCAGCCTGGGCGATAC
Source organism: Macaca mulatta (assembly GCF_049350105.2). NCBI lineage: Eukaryota > Metazoa > Chordata > Mammalia > Primates > Cercopithecidae > Macaca > Macaca mulatta. Next base: position 34,924,267 of record NC_133415.1, on the reverse strand, counting down.
AGCGAGACTCAGTCTCAAAAGAATTTTTTTCCATGGCTCACGCCTGTAATCCCAGCACTTTGGGAGGCCGAGGTGGGTGGATCACTTGAGGTCAGGAGTTCAAGACCAGCCTGACCAACATGTTGAAACCCCATCTCTACCCATCTCTACTAACAATAAAAAAGTTAGCCAGGCATGGTGGTGCCTAAAACACATTTTTATAGCCAAAGTAGGATGATGTGAGTTTGCAGGATTATGCCTGCACCATGAAAAATTAAAAAAAAAAAAAAAAAAAGAGAAGAAGGATTCAAATTCAGACTCCACCGCATACCAGCTCTTTAACCCTGGACCACTAACACTGTGTTTGGAGCCTTGCGCTCTTCATCTATCATATGGAGATTAAAACATGAGCAGGACTGGGGAAACAATTAGAAATAAATTAGAAAAAGCCGGGCGTGGTGGCTCACACTTGTAAACTCCAGCACTTTGGGAGGCCGAGGCGTGCAGACCACTAAGTTAGGAGATCGAGGCCATCCTGGCTAACACGGTGAAACCCCACCTCTACTGAAAATACAAAAAATTAGCCAGGCATGGTGGTGGGCGCCTGTAGTCCCAGCTACTCCGGAGGCTGAGGCATGAGAATCTTTTATTTTTTATTTTTTATTTGAGACGGAGTCTTGCTCTGTTGCCCAGGCTGGAGTGCAGTGGCGAGATCTTGGCTCACTGTCAGCTCCGCCTCCCGGGTTCAGGCCATTCTCCTGCCTCAGCCTCCCGAGTAGCTGGGACTACAGGCGCCTGGACCATGCCTGACTAATTTTTTTGTATTGTTAGTAGAGATGGGGTTTCACCATGTTAGCCTGGATGGTCTAGATCTCCTGACCTCGTGATCCGCCTACCTCAGCCTCCCAAACTGCTGGGATTACAGGCGTGAGCCACCGTGCCCAGCCAGAGAATCCCTTGAACCTGGGAGGCAGAGGTTCGATGGTGCCACTGCACTCCAGCCTGGATGACAGAGCGAGACTCCATCAAAAAAAGGAAGGAAGGAAGGAAGGAAGGAAGGAAGGGAGGGAGGGAGGGAGGGAGGGAGGGAGGGAGGGAGGGAGGAAGGAAGGAAGGAAGGAAGGAAGGAAGGAAGGAAGGAAGGAAGGAAGGAAGGAAGGAAGGAAGGAAGGAAGGAAGGAAGGATACATGTAAAGTGGCTGATTCTATTATCCTGTTATTCCTTCTCCATGGGGCTGTTGTCAGTATTAAATGAGATAGAGCACAGAAAAGGGCTCTGGAAACGCCTATAGGCTCTAACCCTGAGGCATGGGCACTGCTGTCCTGTCTCCTGGCAGCAGGCTGGAGTCCTGCCCAGGGGCACTCCCACTGACCACCTCCACTGCCCCTGCGCTCGCATCCCGCAGGCTCACCTGTCTCGCCGGCGTGGAAGAAGTAAGGCAGCTTACCGCCATCCCTGGCGGGGATCATCAGAGCTTCCTTGTAGTAGTGCAAGGAGTGGCCAGTGTCCTCATGCCCCACCTGCAGGACAGAGAAGGACAGGGAGGAGTCTGCAGGGCGCGTGCCTCACTTGCTGATGGCGCGCCCTGCAGCCTGTGCACACCCTTCCTTGTACCCTGCCGCCACTGCCGAGACCTTTGTCTCGCGGCCTTTTAAGTATGACCAGGAGCAGGCTGGGCGCGGTGGCTCACGCCTGTAATCCCAGCACTTTCGGAAGCCGAGGCAGGCGGATCACGAGGTCAGGAGATCGAGACCATCCTGGCTAACACGGTGAAACCCCATCTCTACTAAAAATACAAAAAATTAGCCGGGCGTGGTGGCGGACGCCTGTAGTCCCAGTTACTCGGGAAGCTGAGGCAGGAGAATGGTGTGAACCCGGGAGGCGGAGTTTGCAGTGAGCCCAGATCCAGCCACTTCTCTCCAGCCTGGGCAACAGAGCGAGAAAAAAAAAAAAAAAAAAAAAAAAAAAAAAAGACCAGGAGCAGAGTTGAGAAAGAAAAGAGAGCTCATTTGTTCCCTGAAATAGTTCCCCTCATTTTCAGAGGCTGTGTCTTATATCCCCCAAGCCCCTTCCACCCTGGCTCCTCACAGCACCTCCCAGGTCCAGGTGCTTCAGCCCTGAGCTCCTGAGGTGGGCGGGGAAGAAGGACTACCGGTGTACCACCATGCTTGGCTTATTTCCTTTTAATATTTTGTAGAGGTCGGGCGCAGTGGCTCACATCTGTAATCCCAGCACTTTGGGAGGCCAAGGTGAGTGGATCACCTGAGGTCAGGAGTTTAAGACCAGCCGGGCCAGCATGGTGAAACGCTATCTCTACTAAAAATACAAAAAATTAGCCGGGCATGGTGGCAGGTGCCTGTAGTCCCAGCTACTCGGGAGGCTTAGGCAGGAGAATCGCTTGAACCAGGAGGTGGAGGTTGCAGTGAGCTGAGATCACACCAATGCACTACAGCCTGGGTAACAAGAGCAAGAAAAAAAAAAAAAAAAAAAAAAAAATATATATATATATATATATATATATATATTTGTAGAGACAGGGTCTCACTGATTTGCTCAGGCTGGTCTAGAACTCCTGGGCTCAGGCAACCCTCCCACCTTGGCCCCACAAGGTGCAAGGGTTACAGGCCTGAGCCACTGCCCTGGCCTAATCTAGATTCTTTTTTTTTTTTTTTTAGATGGAGTCTCGCTCTGTCACCCAGGCTGGAGTGCAGTGGCGCAATCTTGGCTCACTGCAGCCTCTGTCTGCTGAGTTCAAGCAATTCTGTCTCAGCCTCCCAAGTAGCTGGGATTACAAGTACGGGCCACCATGCCTGGCTAATTTTTGTATTTTTAGTAAAGGTGGGGTTTCTCCATGTTGGCCAGGCTGGTCTTGAACTCCAAACCTCTGGTGATCCACCTGTCTCGCCCTCCCAAACTGCTGGGATTACAGGCATGAGCCACGGCCCCTGGCCTAGATTCTTAATGAGATTGCTGAGCTGTCACCTAAGAAATGTCCTGGTCGTGCTTTGATTTGGTGGGGGGTGTGGGGCAATGACAACACCTATGAATGCGCAGCTTCAAAAACCGGTGTGGCCAGGCATGATGGCTCACGCCTGGAATCCCAGCACTTTGGGAGGCTGAGGCGGGTGGATCATGAGGTCAGGAGTTGGAGACCAGCCTGACCAACACGGTGAAACCCCATCTATACTAAAAATACAAAAATCAGCTGGGCGTGGTGGTGGGCACCTGTAATCCCAGCTACTCAGGAGGCTGAGGCAGGAGAATTGCTTGAACCCAGGAGGTGGAGGTTGCAGTGAGCCAAGATTGCACCACTGCACTCCAGCCTGGGTGACAGAGTGAGACTCTGTCTCAAAAAAAAAACAAGCGGGGAAGAAAATGGGATAGAGGAGAGGGAGGGACAAATATCACTACCTTGAGGATTTGCAAAGGGCTGGCTCCGTCCTGGACTCTTTTTCCAGACATTACCCCCCAACCCCCATCCCGCATGCTACAGGGGTTGGTGAGGGTTGTAAGAGCCACATCTAGGTGAGCAGTGTGGGACAGAAAAAAGGGCACAAGCAGGGCCATGGGGAATGAGCCCATAACTGTGGTCCAAATGCCCTGAATGCCATCCTTATTCTGGAACTTTCCTTGTTAGCCAACTGGCTGTCTGCTCTCCCTTCTCCAGTGATGACTGTCCCCTTCAGGCCTCTGAGAGGGTCAGCGCTGAGCAGCCCTGCTGGGTCAGCAGCCTGAGCCTGGCCCTGGGATTTCAGGGGTACCACAGGCACACTGCGCTCCCTTCACAGGGAAATGCTGCTCTGCCCACACAGGCATCCTTGCGTGCCCCCTTAACAGGCAGCCCTTCTGTTCACAGCATGGGTTACCAGATCAAACCCTGCCACCACCGTGGGGAACTTGGTTCGGAGCCCCATGGCCGTTCGGATGGATTCTGCGATGACAGTCACGTCTTTGGATCTGTGAGAGACAGAGAAGCCGGGAGACAGTGCCCAAAACCAACAGAGCACAAACCCCAGAGCACTCCCTCCGTGCAGGGCTGGGCCGGCCCCGAGTGTGCAGGAGCCGTTTCCCAAACCTGAGGCACCCCTGCCCTCCTAACCCCACCCGGACCAAGCCATTGTGACCCTTGAGAGATATTTAGCCCAAATCCATTCTTATTCAGAGATCCTTTCTGGCTCTGGGGGCACCTGTAGTCTCTGAAAAATAGGTGGGGTCAGAGGACCCACAGGAACAGTTTCATTTGTCTGCATTTAGAGGAGGCCAAGTGGCCTCGTTCCCGACTCTCCCCGCATCTCTGTCGGGGACTCAGACATGGATGCAGTTCAGGGGCAGCTGTCTGTCCACTGGACGCCTGCAAAGGGCCACAGGTCACCCAAGTCCCTGATGGGTCGGCTGGACCCAGTAACCATCTGGCCTCTTGCTGATTAAGTCAGCAAGACTCTGGGCACTGCAGAACCCTACAGGGGCAAGGCAGGCAGCATGACAACAAAAGCCCCAGAACACAGGCTCTGGCGCAAGCCCACAACGGGCTCAAGGTCTTTGCCCTGCCACTAGCTGGCTGTCCTGCTCCAATCCTCCACTCTGTGGGGACAAAGCCTTCCTGGCCCGCCCCTCCATGGCCTCTCCCCAGAGTCTAGGTGAACCTGGGGACATTGATACACTCAGCTCAGCCCTCACACCCTCCTGCCACTGGCCCTGGGAAGGGACACCTGGCACCAGGGAGCCTCTGAGCAGAACGTGGGCCCATCCTGCAAGCTCCCTCCTAGGGGGACGGGCACAATCCCTCCTAGGGGGACCGGCGCAAAGCCAGAGCTCAGCTCCTCCAGGCCCCAGGCCCCATGGAAGGGGGGGCACTCAGGAAGACTGGGCACAGGAGGAGGCTCCTGGGGAGTCAATGCCCTCCAGAGCCCAGGCTCGTGGTGGGCTAGGCAGATGGAGCCGCTGCCGGATCCCTCCGGTGCCCACCCCATGCCTGACTCCGAGTGATCCCACTGGCTGCTGCCCTTGCGGCTGAGACCATGGACAGGTCCCAGCCTTAGACTGGCTGCTCTTGAAATTGAGGGGAGGGGTCTTGTCTGGTAAAGTCGGAAGGACAATTAAGCTGCAAAGCTTTCTGTGCTTCCCTGGGAAAAAGAGTGGGTCTTTCACCCACGTGCCAGGCCACGCACACGGCACTACTGGAGGTCGCCACATGCAGACCTGAGCCAGTGCCCTCAGGGCATCTCCCTGATCAAGGATTCACATGCAACCACACACAGAACCCAGAGGCGAATTGAAACCAAAAAATGGGCCGATTATCCAAACATTCATGCGAAACCATTATGCTCATAACTGAGTCACCAGGCCAATGTGGGGTCACAGCCGAGAATCATCTGGGAAATTCACACATTCTTCATTTCAGTTTGGGGGTGAAGACCCGAACTAGAAGTGGCTTCAGGGAGCAATTCATTGCTGGGTCACCGCACTTCCCTACTACTGTGCTCACACACAGAGGCACAGCGCAGCTCCTTGGCACCAGCGCTGGGCCTCTCCTGGCCTCCCAGCCCCGCTTCTCACCCCTCCCCTCCCAGTCCAGCAGCTCTGCCTGCATCCCAGTCTCCCAACCCGAGCTCTTCAGCAATATTCTCTCTTACCTGTCATCTGAATAAATGATTTTGATTCCAATAAACTCAGGGTGAGTTTCCACAAACTTCTGAGCTACTTCCTGGTAAGTCTTCACTGACCACTCTTCGTCGTGGTGCTCTCCACTGAGCTCATACACCTGGGAAGAAAGCACAACCAGGAGCCGTCAGGTGAGCAGAGAGAGACACCCTTCCCAGCCACCTCCTTCCCAGCCACCCCTGCCCAGCCACCCCCTTCCCAGCCACCCCTGCCCAGCCACCTCCTTCCTAACCACCCGCTGTCAGCCACCTCCTTCCTAACCACCCGCTGTCAGCTACCTCCTTCCCAACCAACTCCTTCCCAGCCGTCAGCAAGCTCTGGGAAAAGTAGATGGGGTCAGGGGACTCACAAAACAGTTTTATTTGTGTTTGGATGAGACCAAGTGGCCTTGTTCCCAAAAGTCCAGCCAGGCTGGACTTGTGCTTCCCTTGTTCAGGTCCTCCACGGCCTCGGACATTATCTCTGCTGCTGCCTGGGGAATTCCTAGCTGGCTCTGGGATAACCCTGATGCCCGCCTGTCTCCTTCATTGCTGGGTCACTGCACTTGAAACGGCGCCTAGCACCTGCGAGGGTAGGTGGCCATTAAGCATTTGCATAATGGTTGAAGAACAGGTCACGGAGGGACAGGATGAAAGCCAGAAAGAGTGATCTGAGAATGACGTCATTCCCCATTACCTGCTCACCTCCGCACTGCTTCCCTAACTCCAGGTGCAGCAGCTGCAAGGTGGCCAGTGCCACCAGGGACAGCAAGGGGACACAGTGAGAGCAGAGTGGGGACAGCTGGGAGTGGGCAGGTGACAAGGAAGCTAAGGGAAGGGAGGTGTGTAATGGGGAAAGGACATCAACGATATCCCTCGAGGCCCGGTGTGGTGGCTCACACCTGTAATCCTAGCACTTTGGGAGGCCGAGGCAGGGGGATCACTTGAGGTCAGGAGTTCAAGACCAGCCTGGCCAACATGGTGAAACCCCCATCTCTACTAAAAATACAAGATTAGCTGGGCATGGTGACATGTGCCTGTTAATCCCAGCTACTGGGGAGGCTGAGGCAGGAGAATCGCTTGAACCCGGGAGGCAGAGGTTGCAGTGAGCCAAGATCACACCACTATACTCCAGCCTGGGTGACAAAGCAAGACTCTGTCTCAAAAAAAAAAAAAAAAAAAAAGGGCCCTCTCTCTTCCTTGGCGCTGCCTATAGAGGTGGCAGCCATCTCCTCCTCAGCATCATGGCCGCCCCCAGACCCCTTGTGAAGCCTGATGGTCAAAAAGACAACCAAAAAGTTCATCTGGCACCAGTCTGCTGATACGTCAAAAATTAAGCGTAACTGGTGGAAACCCACAGGTACTGACAACGGGGTTCGTAGAAGGTTCAAGGGCCACATCTTGACAACCAACATTGGTTATGGGAGCAACAAAAAAACAAAGCACATGCTGCCTGGTGGCTTCCGGAAGTTGCTGGTCCACAACATCAAGGAGCTGGAAGTGCTGCTGATGTGCAACAAAACTCCCTGTGCCGACATTGCCCACGTTTCCTCCAAGAACCGCAAAGCCATCACGGGAAGAGCTACCCAGCTGGCCATCAGAGTCACCAACCCCAACGCCAGGCTGCGCAGCAAAGAAAATGAGTAGACAGCTCATGTGCACGTTTTGTGTTTAAATAAAACTGTAAAAACTGAAGGGGAAAAAAAAAGGGGCCAGGCACGGTGGCTCACACCTGTAATCCCAGCACTTTGGGAGGCTGAGGCAGGTAGATCATGAGGTCAGGAGTTCGAGACCAACCTGGCCAATATGGTGAAACCCCGTCTCTACTAAAAATACAAAAATTAGCCGGGTGTGGTGGTGCATGCCTGTAGTCCCAGCTACTCGGAGGCTGAGGCAGGAGAATGGCATAAACCCGGGAGGCAGAGGTTGCAGTGAGTCGAGATCACGCCATTGCATTCCAGCCTGGGCAACACAGCAAGACTCCACCTCAAAAAAAGAAAAAAGAAAAAAAAGATGTGGGAATTTCTGCAGAGACTGTGGGGTGAAGGAGATAGAGAGCAATAATATGGAGGTGTCGATTACTTCCATGGCCATCAATGAAGCCCTTATGATGTAAAAGGAACAGGGCTAGGCACTGGAAGGGATGAAAAGTGCTAATAGACAAGATAGCTGCCCTCACGAGGGACAACATAGTCAGAGAGATAGATTTGACCCACTGAAAAGAACTCACGCCTGTAATCCCAGCACTTGGGAGGCCGAGGCAGGAGGATCACTTGAGTCCAGGAGGTCAAGACCAGCCTGGGTAATGAGTGAGTTCCTGTCTGTAAAAAGGAATGAAAAAAATAATAGAATACGTGCTAAAGAGAAGCACATGGACTCCCAGAAGAAGAAGAAGTTTGTTGTGACTGGATGGGTCAGAGAAGGTTGCTAGTCCTGACCAAGGGAACGGTGGCTCCACACAGAGCCAAGAGCTGCCTGGGGGGTGGGGGGTTCAAGGAGCCGAGGTTGAGACCTGCAGTGGGAGCCAGGAGCTGTCCCCTCACTAAGGAATAAACACCCTTCCTCCTCCTGGGACTCGGCTCCTGCCTCTGTGGCATCTCAGGAACTGGGTCCTTGGGAGTCCACCTCCTCTGCTCATTCCCACCAGCCCCTTGCTTCACTCCTGTCTCCCAGCCTAGGGGCCTCCCACACCCCTCCAGGCTGCGGCCACTATGTGTCCTTTGCCTCTGGGCAGTCCCTCAGATCCTCGCTTTCCCCCAGGCCCACAGAGCAGCACTACTGCTCTCTGATCGCCAGGGTGCCGCCCTGCTGCCTGGGCAGGGGCAGTGGGAGAGCAGGCAGCAAGGCGCTCTGCTGGTCTTTGCTCTTCTGTTTCCTCTGCTGCCCCCATGAAGCGCAGCACATCACACAGCCCCCCATACCCTCCACCTGGCCAGGCCACACATTCTGCTCAGGCAGTTTCCCTGACTGCCTGACCCAGCACAGACACTAAAGTTCAGGGCTACTGAACTTTAAGGCTGCCAGAGCGTGCCAGAGGGGAGAACCTTAGGTACTGTTCATTCAGGATCTGGTATTGTCCATTATTATTATTATTATTATTATTATTATTATTATTTACTGAAGGGGGTCAGAATACATCACCCCAAATAGGCCACTTTAGCAGAAGAAATATTTTTAGCTGAAGGCAATTAAGAAGCAGTAAATGGGTCAGGCGCAGTGGCTCAAGCCTGTAATCCCAGCACTTTGGGAGGCCGAGGCGGGCGGATCACGAGGTCGGGAGATCGAGACCATCCTGGCTAACACGGTGAAACCCCGTCTCTACTAAATAATACAAAAAACTAGCCGGGCGAGGTGGCGGGCACCTGTAGTCCCAGCTACTTGGGAGGCTGAGGCAGGAGAATGGCGTAAACCCGGGAGGTGGAGCTTGCAGTGAGCTGAGATCCGGCCACTGCACTCCAGCCTGGGCGACAGAGCGAGACTCCGTCTCAAAAAAAATAAATAAATAAATAAATAGAAGCAGTAAATGAAGAAAGAGCTCTTTGCCCACCTCATCCGCCTAAATTTCCCTTTGTGAAGGTGTCGCCCTCCCCTCTCCCGTACCAGAACAATCACCCTTACCACTGGAAACAGAAAGTTGCTACCAAGATGGGTCTGCACAAACCAGCCTTATAAAATTGACCTTATCTTCCATTAGTTTTCTCCATATGTTTACCTGCCCACAAAGTACTGTCCCTAGAAGCCCAAACCCCTTTTCCTTCATCTTGTCACTTCTTCACAATTTACTACCAGTTGTTAAAATGGAATATAAGCCCCCAGTCTAACTTCTTTGGTGCTTCACATCTTTTTAAGGAAGGCCTCCATCTATCTGTGCACATAGCAAATTTTTAGGCTGGACGCAGTGGCTCACGCCTGTAATCCCAGCACTTTGGGAGGCAGAGGCGGATCACCTCAGGCAAATCACCTGAGGACAGGAGTTGGAGACTATCCTGGCCAACATGGTGAAACCCCATCTCTATTAAAAATACAAAAAAAAAAAATTTTTTTTTAACTTTTTTTTTTGCAACCGTCTTGCTGTATTGTCCAGGCTGGAGTGCAGTGGCACCAATGTTGGCTTACTGTCCGTTTCACTCTTATTCTGTCATGGATATACAGTAGAATTTTCCTGAAGTTGCATCATGTGTGATATCATTGTGACCGGTAATGCCAATAATGGATTATGTGCTTGTATTTAGAATTTTTTTTTTTTTTTTTTGAGACAGAGTCTTGCTCTGTCGCCCAGGCTGGAGTGCAGTGGAGCGATCTTGGCTCACTGTGACCTCCGCCTCCTGGATTCAAGTAAGTCTCCTGCCTCAGACTCCTGAGTAGCTGGGATTACAGGCACATGCCACCACACTTGGCTATTTTTTGGTATTTTTGATAGAGACGGGGTTTCACCATGTTGGTCAGGCTGGTCTTGAACTCCTGACCTCATGATCTGCTTGCCTTGGCCTCCCAAAGTGCTGGGATGACAGATGTGAGCCACTGCGCCCGGCTAGAAAATTTCTTAATTTTGGCCGGGCACGGTGGCTTACACCTGTCATCCCAGTATGTTGGGTGGCCAAGGCAAGTGGATCACTTGAGGTCAAGAATTCAAGACCAGCCTGGCCAACACGGTGAAACCCCCCTCTACTAAAAATACAAAAACTTGCTGTAATCCCAGCTACTTGGGAGGCTGATGCAGGAGAATCACTTGAACCCAGGAGGTGGAGGTTGCAGGGAGCCAAGATCTCGTGCCATTGTACTCCAGCCTGGGCGACAAAAGCAAAACTCCATCTCAAAAAAAAAAAAAATTTCTTAATTTTAACAGCGAATACAGGATAGATCAATAGACATAATCCACATAAATAAAAGGTGCTCGAAATTATCAAAACTTTTTTAAAATATAAAGAGGTTCTGGGACCAGAAAGTTGGAGAACCATTGTATAAACCCAACCCAGCATTGTTACCTGCAGTTGTCTTGGACTCCTCTGGCTGGTTCACAGCAGGGAAGAACAGGGTTCTGTCCTGGCCTTGACCACCCTGTCATTACTGAGCCTCCTGCCCACACCCCACCTAGACTGGAGGCCCCTCCAGGGTAGAATCCTTACAGTTCCACTCTCCTCACCTCCTCTCCTACGGCACCAGAGCAGGAGCTCCATAAATAAATATGAATTCAAGGAGAGTGCTGTCCACAAGGAGTTTTAAAAGTACTAAGGACCAGGCAGCAAGGGCAAATAGATGTTGGAGGAGTGGTGGGTGGAGCCATGCTACCAGAATAGAAGGGAGACAAAAGAAATAAACTTTAAAAAAAATTTTTTTTTTTTTTTTTGAGACAGAGTCTCGCTCTGTTGCCCAGGCTGGAGTACGGTGGCCGGATCTCAGCTCACTGCAAGCTCTGACTCCCGGGTTTACGCCATTCTCCTGCCTCAGCCTCCCAAGTAGCTGGGACTACAGGTGCCCGCCACCTCGCCCGGCTAGCTTTTTGTATTTTTTAGTAGAGACGGGGTTTCACCATATTAGCCAGGATGGTCTCCATTTCCTGACCTTGTGATCCACCCGTCTCGGCCTCCCAAAGTGCGGGGATTACAGGCTTGATCCACCGCGCCCGGCCAACTTTAAAAAATATTAACGAGCCGGGTGCGGTGGCTCACGCCTGTCATCCCAGCACTTTGGGAGGCCGAGGCGGGCGGATCACGAGGTCAGGAGATCGAGACCATCCTGGATAACACGGTGAAACTCCGTCTCTACTAAAAATACAAAAAATTAGCCAGGTGTGGTGGCAGGCGCCTGTAGTCCCAGCTACTCGGGAGGCTGAGGCAGGAGAATGGTGTGAACCCAGGAGGCGGAGCTTGCAGTGAGCCAAGATTGTGTCACTGCACTCCAGCCTGGGCAATAGTGCAAGACTCTGTCTCAAAAAAAAAAAAAAAAATTAACAAATGACAACTCTGCTTAAAAGAGGATCTTTGAGGCCTGGCACAGTGGCTCACGCCTGTAATCTCAGCACTTTAGCAGGCCGAGGCAGGTGAATCACCTGAGGTCAGGAGTTCAAGACCAGCCTGGCCAACACGGCGAAATCCTGTCTCTACTAAAAATACAAAAATTGGGCCGAGCGCGATGGCTCACGCCTGTAATCCCAGCACTTTGGGAGGCCAAGGCAGGTGGATCACGAGGTCAAGAGATGGAGACCATCCTGGCTAACACGATGAAACCCCGTCTCTAATAAAAATACAATAAAATTAGCGGGGCATGGTGGCAGGCACCTGTAGTCCCGGCTACTCAGGAGGTTGAGGCAGGAGAATGGCATGAACCCAGGAGGCAGAGCTTGCAGTGAGCCGAGATCACACCACTGCACTCCAGCCTGTGCAACAGAGCGACACTCTGTCTCAAAAATAAATAAATAAATAAATAAACAAACAAAAATTAGCCAGGTGTGGAGGCGGGCACCTGTAATCCCTACTACTCAGGAGGCTGAGGCAGGAGAATCACTTGAACCCGGGAGGCAGAGGTTGCATTGAGCTGACATCGCACCACTGCACTCCAGCCTGGACAACAGAGTGAGACTCTGTCTCAAAAAAATCCAAACAAACAAAAAAGAGAAGATCTCTGGCAGATTAATCAAGTATGCAGAGATACACAAGTGATGCAACCAGAGCAGAGGGCGGTGGTTCAACACCCTCAATCTCAGAGTCCTGTGCTTATCACTGGAGAAGCCGGGAGCTTTGCCTTCCAAGGTCGCACCCACACTGCTGATGTCATAGCATGGAACACCTGGAGAACAGGATCTGGCTCCCAGGACTGCCAACACCAAAGCCCATTCAGAGCACCTTCCTAGTCTCCTGGTGCCCTGTAAACCACCACTGAGGCTGCCCATGAAGGAAGGGTGCAGGATGGGATCTGATCATCAACAGCACTCCAATTCAAAGAGAGGGAGGCCCTCTCAGGGTGAGGGAGACCTGCAGCTCCTCAGGGCCTCACAGCTAGTGTGGGCAGACACTCCTAAGGAAGTCAAGCTCCCTAGTGAGGGCTCAGCTGGCTTGGGGGTTCTGGTCAGCCTTCCAGATTCAGGCTCCCAGTGGAGACACAGTCTGTCCCAAATCAGTCATCCCTCAGAAGATTATTGCAAGGATCAAATGAATTAATATTTGTAATACATTCAGGAATGATAACCACTAATAATAATGTTATTATTACAAATCTATCACCAGATCTAGAAAAACAACTCAAAACCTGCAGTTGCCTCAGGAACATTGAATTAATGTCTAAGAATCTAACAATTTGTAAGTACAAGTAACTTGGTGCTAGCCATTCATCTAAGACTAAGTGATATAAAAAGTTGCTATACACTGAACTCACTTTAGATTATCTTAATTATTAACTATAGTTTAATAAAGAACTATACATTTTTAAGGAAGTTATTTAAAATACATGTGATTTACATAAAGCGATATAAAATTTTACATGTCTATGATATCATAGACATGTAAAATTTTGAAGCTGGGAGGAACCATAGGGAAATTTGGGAGCAGAGTGCTGTAAAGGTCATACAACTGGTTGTTTTTTTCTGTTTTTTTTTTTTTTTTTTTTTGAGACGGAGTCTCACTCTGTCACCCAGGCTGGAGTGCAGTGGCACCATCTCGGCTCACTGCAAGCTCCGCCTCCCGGGTTCACGCCATTCTCCTGCCTCAACCTCCTGAGTAACTGGGACTACAGGTCCCTGATATCACACCTGGCTAATTTTTTGTATTTTTAGTAGAGACAGGGTTTCACCGTGTTATCCAGGATGGTCTTGATCTCTTGACCTCATGATCCGCTCGCCTCAGCCTCCCAAAATGCTGGGATTACAGGTGTGAGCCACCGCACCCAGCCTCATACAACTGGTTTCTATCAGAACATAAACGAGGACTCAGAATTTCTTTTTTTCTTTTTTTTTGGGGGGGGGGGACAGGGTCTCACTCTGCCGCCCAAGTGGCAGTGCAGTGGCATGATCTTGAACAGCCTTGAACTCCCAGTCTCAGGTTATCCTCCCACCTCAGCCTCCTGAGTAGCTGGGACCACAGGTGCATACCACCATACCCGGCTAATTACTTTGTTTTGTCTTGTTTTGTAGAGACAAGGGTTTTGCCATGTTGCCTAGGCTGGTCTTGAACTCCTGAGCTCAAGGGATTCACCTGCCACCATCTCCCAAAGTGCTGGGACTACAGGCATGAGCCACTGCACTTGGCCAGTACTAGCAGTTTTACTCAACTTTCACTACCAGATTATCATTCACTTAAGAAGTGTTGAGCTTCTACTGTATGCCAGGCATATGCAGGGGGCTTTATGCCATAATCTCATTTAACCCTCAAAACTACACTGTGAGGTAGGTCTCATTTTACAGATAAGGATTTTGAGGCTTTAAAAGTTTGATAAAGCTAAGCACAGTGGCTCATGCCTGTAAATCCCAGCACTTTGGAAGGCTGAGGCGGGCGGTTCACCTGAGCTCATGAGTTCGAGACCAGCCGGACCAACATGGAGAAGCCCCGTCTCTACTAAAAATACAAAATTAGCTGGGTGTGGTGGCACATGCCTGTATGCCCAGCTACTTGGGAGACAGAGGCAGGAGAATCGCTTGAACCCGGGAGGTGGGGCTTGTGGTGAGCCGAGATTGTGCCACTGCACTCCAGTCTAGGCAACAAGAGCGAAACTCCGTCTCAAAAAAAAAAATTTTTTTTTTGAGAAACTCAGCCCCCCTGCATAATTAGTGGGGCTGGAGGCCGGCCACATTTCAGAATTTTGCTTGCCCTGAGGTGTCTCCTGTCATCAGGAGGCCCCTGCCCCCTCCTGTAGAAAGGTGACAGTCACTAGAGTGACATCTCAGCCTCGGCTGCACATTGGCATCACTCAAGGAGAGGAAAAATGCCTGTGTCCCACCCCAGAGCAACCAAATCAGAATCTGTGGGGTAGAAGCTTGGTGTTTGTAACCTCCCAGGTGGTTGCAGGGCTGGGGTGAAGATCTGCCACTGTTCCAATGTGACAGGCAAGTAAATAGCACAATGACAGCAGAGTCAGACGAGTCCTGTCAAAAAGGGAGCAGTTAAGAGGGTGCGTGTTCTCGTAAAGCGACACCAGCAACATGACACAGGGGACGCTTCATTCAGCAAGGAACCAAATGGAATTTTGAATGAAGGGTCTGCTAAGAATCCAGGCAAACGCATGGGGGCTGGGGAGCACGGGTACGGGGAGCACTAGAAATGCTTATTATATGAATGACAACGTCTTAGAAAACGTCTGGGAATGACTGTCACAGGTTCTCTGCCACCGACGTGTCTCCCATAAGCTCTCCCCTCCACAAGCGCCAGCAGGGCCATCCCCTGCGGATAACCCTCTGGGGTCTTGGAAGAGCCCCATGCTAAAGACTCAGGGGACCCAGTCTGGGCCTCAGACTCTGCCGTGGGGGAAGGGGCCAGAGCCCAGGAGATAAGACCCGCCTAGCGACTGTTGCTACCGGAGAGCAGCCTTTGTTACTGAGTATTAGGAACACAATGGGAGGCTCAGCGGCCAGGATAGTCCGTCCACAGCAGCCCCCGCCGGAATTAGCCTGCCACCAGGCAGGCGGAGGCGAGGCGGCTCAGCAAAAGGATTCCAGTGAAGACTGTTTTTAGTTGTTAATGTGTTGATGGGCCCCCACTCTGGCTAATGGGGGGCATTAAGACCTAGACTCTCCGTGGCAAAAGCCTTTGTTCCAGGGCCAGACCCGAACAAATGGTCACATCCCCTCCCCCTCCCCCTCCCCCTCCACCAGAATCCCAAATCCTAGCAGCCCTGCACCTTCTCCAAAGGCTGGCTGGGGGACGGACAGAGGCGGGCAGAGTGAGGACAGAGGACTGGAGCTGGACAGGCCCCCAAGTCTCTCCACCTCGGGCTCTGGAAGGAGAAAATGGCCACCTGCAGAACAAGGGGGAAGATGGAACAGGAAGCCAGTGCTCTGGCCCTTCTCTTCCTCCCTCCGATCCAACCGCTCAGCAACTTCTCCCACATGCCTCCCCACCAGGCTCCAGATGAAAGTCTCTGCTCAGCGTCTCCTCCCTCCCCTCCTCTATCCTCTTCCCCTCCACCCACGGAAGATCCCAGGGTTCTGCAAGGGTCGGGGTTCCCTATGTACTCCCACACCAAGACAGTTGTCAGGATTTGCCCAACAGGAAGTTCTCCCCTACCAGGGCCCAGTTCCATTCCAGGGAATCCATCTCCCCTCCGCAAAAAGGAAAATTGAAGCCAGATGCCCTCTGGGATCTCCATTTGAGGCGGGCGTGGCTATTAAGACGCTCAGAGAGCCCAGCGTGGTGAGGAAAGCGACGAATTTAGGAGCCCTGGTCTGGGTCCAGTCACCCCTTACTACTTGTGTGACCTTCATCAAGCTCTTTGACCTTTCCAAGCTTTAGTTTCGACATCAATAAGATGAATTAATAGCTGGGCATGGCTCACATCTGTAATCCGAGCACTTTGGGAGGCCGACCTGGGTGTATTTCCTGAGCTCAGGAGTTCAGACCAGCCTGGGCAATATGGTAAAACCCCATTTCTCCAGGCGTGGTGGCTCACGCCTGTAATCCCAGCACTTTGGGAGGCTGAGGCAGGCAGATCATCTGAGGTCGGGAGTTCGAGACTAGCCTGACCAACATGGAGAAACCCTGTCTCTACTAAAAATACAAGATTAGCCAGGCATGGTGGTGCATGCCTGTAATCCCAGCTACTCGGAAGGCTGACGCAGGAGAATTGTTTGAACCCAGGAGGCAGAGGTTGCAGTGAGCCGAGATCACGCCATTGCACTCCAGCCTGGACAACAAGAGTGAAACTCTGTCTCAAAAAAAAAAAAAAAAATGTCGCCGAGCGCGGTGGCTCATGCCTGTAATCCCAGCACTTTGGGAAGCCAAGGCGGGCAGATCACGAGGTCAGGAGATGGAGACCATCCTGGCTAACATGGTGAAACCCCGTCTCTACTAAAAATACAAAAAATTTTATTTGTATTGGCGTGGTGGTGGGCGCCTGTAGTCCCAGCTATTTGGAGGCTGAGGCAGGAGAATGGCGTGAACCTGGGAGGCGGAGCTTGCAGTGAGCTGAGATAGAGCCACTGCACTCCAGCCTGGGCGACCAAGTGAGACTCCGTCTCAAAAAAAAAAAAAAAAAAAGTCAAGGTGAAGCAGGAATCCTCAAAGTGTGGTCTGGGTCAGGCCAACTGCATTAGAATCCATAGGAAGGGGGCTGGGAGAGGGGTGCTAGTTATTTTTACAGCTTTCTGACCCTACCAGACAGCACAGAATTCGAACCTGGGAGGTCAGCATCCAATACCTGATTTTATTTATTTATTTATTTTTTTGAGACGGAGTTTCACTCTTGTTGCCCAGGCTGGAGTGCAATGGCACGATCTCAGCTCACAGCAACCTCCGCTTCCTCAGCTCAAGCGATTCTCCTGCCTCAGCCTCCCAAGTAGCTGGGATTACAGGCATGCACCACCATGCCCGGCTAATTTTGTATTTTTTTAGTAGAGACAGGGTTTCTCCATGTTGGTCAGGCTGGTCTCGAACACCTGACCTCAGGTGATCCACCCGTCTCGGCCTCCCAAAGTGCTGGGATTACAGGCATGAGCCACCACGCCCGGCGGCCAATACCTGATTTTAAACGGCACCTCCAAATTCTTCATATGCACCCCAATATTTGAGAACCCCCATCCACATGCCTGATGACCACTACTGGGGCCTACTGGGATACCAGGCTATGTAAGATCTGGGTTGGTCTGAAGTCACAATTTAGCTGGAAAATCAAGGCTTATACATTATGGCATAAATAACACAAAGCAATGCATTCAGGCTACCGAAAAGAAACATTATAGGGAACAAAGGAAGGAGGGAACTGGAAAGCCATGGTCCCAGAAAGCACGAAGGAAGGGGCTGCTGACCTGCCAACTGGGCAGGGCTGAAACTGCTCAGGAAAGAAGGGTGAGCCTCAGTGGACTGGAGTCCAGCCCTGGAGAGAGGCTTCCAAATAGAAATTAGCCAGGCGCAGTGGCTCACGCCTGTAATCCCAGCACTTTGGGAGGCCAAGGCGGGTGGATCCCTTGAGGTCGGGAGTTCGAAACCAGCCTGGCCAACATGGTGAAATCCCATCTCTACTAAAAATAGAAAAATTAGCTGGGTGTGGTGGTGTACACCTGTAATCCCAGCTACTCGGGAGGCTGAGGCAGGAGAATCGCTTGAACCTGGGAGGCAGAGGTTACAGTGAGCCAAGATCACGCCACTTCACTCCAGCCTGGGCAACAGAGAATCCCTCTCAAAAACAAACAAACAAACACAAGAATCCCCTGCTCTGGGAAGTGCAGTTTCTTTCAGCCTACCTAGGCCAGGAGCAAAGTTAGGTCATCAATTTTTGCCAGCGCCTCCCTTTTCAGAAGTTCTTTTCTCAATAAAAGATGAGATCCTCTCTTTTCTTTTAAAAGGATGATTTGTGTACTGTGTCTCATCTGTCTGCTCTGTCCACAAAACTGATGAAAGCTCCGCTGAGAGGGAAAGGTAATGTTCCCCTCCCACTTCTAAAGAACTCAGAAATGGAAATATAACTGCACTCAGTTAAAATAGAAAACAGGCAACAGATCCTAGTGGAGACACGCAGACCACACAAGAGATCAGACTCTCTCCAGGATCGAGCCCTGCCGCTAAACTCACCAAGGGTATTAACATACCTAAGGAAAAGGCCAGAAATGGTGGCTCACGCCTGTCATTTTTGGGAGGCCGAGGTGGGTGGATCGCCTGAGGTCAGGTGTGCAGGACCAGCCTGGCCAACATGGTAAAACCCCATCTCTACTAACAATACAAAAATTAGCTGCGCATGGTGGCGCATGCCTGTAATCCCAGCTACTCCAGAGGCTGAGGCAGGAGGATCCCTTGAACCCAGGAGCCAGAAGTTGCAGTGAGCCAAGATGGTGCCATTGCACTCCAGCCTGGGCAACAACAGCAAAACTCTACCTCAAAAAAAAAAAAAAAAAAAAAATCTAAGGAAAAAGGTGGGTCAGTCCAGGATGCCAAGCAAAGGGAGAGTTGAGACACACAAACTGGAATAACTGGAATAACAAGTGGATCAGCTGAGGTCAGGAGCTCAAGACCAACCTGGCCAACATGGTGAAACCCCGTCTATTAAAAATACAAACAATTAGCCAGGCATAAAGGCTGGGCACAGTGGCTCACGCCTGTAATCCCAGCACTTTGGGAGGCTGAGGCGGGCGGATCACAAGGTCAGGAGATCGATACCATCCTGACTAACACAGTAAAACCCTGTCTCTACTAAAAATACAAAAAAAATTAGCCAGGCGTGGTAGCGGGCGCCTGTAATCCCAGCTACACAGG
Organism: Macaca mulatta; assembly: GCF_049350105.2. Lineage (NCBI taxonomy): Eukaryota > Metazoa > Chordata > Mammalia > Primates > Cercopithecidae > Macaca > Macaca mulatta. The sequence continues at coordinate 34,905,260 of NC_133415.1, read as the reverse complement.
AGGCTGAGGCAGGTGAATGGGGTGAACCTGGGAGGAGGAGCTTGCAGTGAGCTGAGACCACACCACTGCACTCCAGCCTGGGCAACAGAGCGAGACTCTGTCTCAAAAAAAAAAAAAAAATTATCCAGGCATGGTGGTGCACACCTGTAGTCCCAGCTACACGGGAGGCTGAGGCATGAGAATCGCTTGAACCTGGGAAGTGGAGGTTGCAGTGAGCCAAGATCATGCCACTGCACTCCAGTCTGGGCAACAGAGAGAAACTCTGTCAAAAAAATAGAGGAAGAAAGAAAAGAAAAGAGGAGAATTTCCTGATGAAGCATAAGTGTCTGGTCCGAATGATAACAGCATTCTGACTTTCTTGTTTACACATCTATCCCTTATGAATTTGTTCAGTGTGTGTTGATCCTGCGGTGCCCTATCACGTCTGGGTCTACAAACGATAAACTTTGGAGCCTATAAATGACTACAGAATATGCTAACAAAACTAAAATACTGCCACTGAGTGGATCTTTCCACAAGCTTAACAGCCAGTCCCAAAGGCATTCATGTACCCGATCAATATGTAAACGAACGAGCAGACTATCTTGGATACAATGTGGAGAAGACTCCACCAAAGGTCACTTTCTCCAAGCCACCGAAAACCTTTAACCAGTTCAAACCCTTAAAAGCTCACCACATAGAACACCCAGGGATCCTGCCCACTCCCACAAAACCCCATCTCCCTCAGCCCAGCAAAAACATCCTCAGGAAAGTTCTCTCCAGTAAACTCACTGAAATAAATCTCTAGCAGTATTTGAGCACCTAGGACTGCTGTCCTCGAAACATCCCTCCCCACCAACATGGAACCTGGGGTCAGTCCATCTCAGAGTACCTAACCTCAGTTATCGTTTGCTTCTGGCCAAAATGCAAGACCCAAAAATCAGATATTTTTTGATGATGCTCCTTTCTTTTGGACTCTTTCTACTCCTTTCCATTTCACTCTCTCCGAACTTCCTTCCTTAAAATAAAAATATTTTTCCATTTCTTTTCTCTTTTTTTTTTTTTGAGACGGTGTCTCGCTCTGTCATCCAGGCTGAAGAGCAATGGCAGGATCTCTGCTCACTGCAAGCTCCTCCCCTGTTCAGGTGATTCTCCCGCCTCAGTCTCCCGAGTAGCTGGTATTACAGGCGCACACCACCATGCCAGCTAATTTTTTTTTTTTTTTTTTTTTTTTTTGAGGCAGAGTCTCAATCTGTCGACCAGGCTGGAGTGCAATGGCGTGATCTCTGCTCACCGCAACCTCCACCTCCCAGGTTCAAGTGATTCTTCTGCCTCAGCCTCCCAAGTAGCTAGAACTACAGGCACACGCCACCACGCCCAGCTAATTTTTGTATTTTTAGTAGAGACAAGGTTTCACCATGTTGGCCAGGATGGTCTCGATCTCTTGACCTCGTGATCCACCTGCCTCAGCCTCCCAAAGTGTTGAGATTACAGGTGTGAGCCACCTTGCCCAGCCACCAGTTAATTTTTGTATTTTTAGTAGAGATGGAATTTCACCATGTCGGCCAGGCTGGTTTCAAACTCCTGGCCTCAAGTGATCCACCAGCCTTAGCCTCCCAAAGTGCTGGGATTACAGGCGTGAGCCAGTGCGCCTGGCCTCCCCTCTCTTTTTAACCTCTCCACACTTCCTTCTGTGTGCAAAACAAGTCTCTCCATCCTAAAAAGAAACCTGTGGCCCCTGTGGTTCCTTCCAGTTATCTCAATGTTCTTTCTCTCAAATCACTGTCAGAGCCTTTAATCAGCCAAACCTGGCTCCAATTCATCACCTGTATTTCATTTTTCTTTTCTTTTCTTTTTTTTTTTTTTTTGAGACAGAGTCTCACTCTGTTACCCAGGCTGGAGTGCAGTGGCGCGATTTTGGCTCACTGCAACCTCTGCTTCCCAGGTTCAAGCGATTCTCCTGCCTCAGCCTCCTGAGTACCTGGGACTACAGGTTCCTGCTACCACACCCAGCTAATTTTTTGTATTTTTAGTAGAGATGGGGTTTCACCATGTTGGCCAGGCTGGTCTCAAACTCCTAACCTTGTGATCTGCCCACCTCGGCCTCCCAAAGTGCTAGATTACAGGTGTGAGCCACCACGCCCAGCCATGTATTTCATTTTTCTACTCCCAGAAATGGGGTTTCCCTTCTCAGCATATTACTGAGACTGCTCAAAGGTGACCTTGTAATTTTCAAATCTCATGGGTGATTATCCATCTGCATGTTTCTTGCCCTCACCCTGCCATGTGGCTCCCTTTATTTTTGAAACCCCTTCTTTTGGCCCCTAAGATGGCTCTATCCCAGTTCTCCTCCTTCTCAGCTCGTGTCACAAGGCCCTGGGTATCACGGCAGAGGGGAGAATGGGGAACCATGAGAAACAGGGGGCAAAGGGCAACGCGGGATGTGTTCCCGGTGTTACTGGAGGCTGCCCAGTCCATTTCAGGTCTCCTTGCTCATGGTGGCCCCTGGAAAGGCACATGACCCCTTGCACCAGAGACCTGGGTGGTCAATTCATGAGCATTCAGTCTTCTACCAGCTAAGATCTGAGTCAGGCCAGAGCAAAGGAGGTGGGAGGAGCGGAGAGGAGAGCTGGGCTCACCGGCAGCAGCCTGGCTCTGATCTCCATGTAGAGCACGTTGTCCTCGTAGAACTCCTGCATGCTCCGGAAGACATAGTCTCTGAACACTGGTGCATAACGGATGAGACCAGAGATGGTGAAGAAGATGGTTTGAAATTTCGACCAGACAACATTTTGGTTTGTGTAAATCACCTCCGGGTGCTGGGTCACCAGAGTGAAATTCCTCAGCAAGCTGTCCAAGACACAAAGTGGGGAGTGGTGGAGGCATGATCCAGGGCACTGCCCCCAGGCACCCATAGGACTGCTACCCACCTTGCATATGCCAGCTAGCAGCACACCAGGATGCACCCTAGAGTGGAGATAAGGAAGGGGCAGGCCGGGCGCGGTGGCTCAAGCCTGTAATCCCAGCACTTTGGGAGGCCGAGATGGGCGGATCACGAGGTCAGGAGATCGAGACCATCCTGGCTAACACGGTGAAACCCCGTCTCTACTAAAAAATACAAAAAATTAGCCGGGCGCGGTGGTGGGCGCCTGTAGTCCCAGCTACTCGGGAGGCTGAGGCAGGAGAATGGCGTAAACCCGGGAGGCGGAGCTTGCAGTGAGCTGAGATCCGGCCACTGCACTCCAGCCTGGGCTACAGAGCAAGACTCTGTCTCAAAAAAAAAAAAAAAAGGAAGGGGCAAAGGGGAGTATTCCCAGGCTCTCCCATATAAGCGTGGGTCCTGTGGCCAGGCAGCCCACTGCCTGCTTAAACCCTAACCCCAGCCCCAGGAGACTGCTCGAGAGGAGAGCTCTCCAGCTAGGCTCTCCTGGCTCCTGTCCTCCCTCTGTATGCTTGGCCAATCTGATCCCACTGTACTTTCTAGACCAAAAAGCTCTCTCTTTTTTTTTTCCTATACCCACTGACAGGAAAATAGACCAAACTCTTTTTGGGGGATGTTATGGACTAAATTGTATCCCCAAGTCCCCAAATTAAAATGTTGAAGCCCTAGCCCTCATTTGGAGAAGGGAATTTTAAAGAGATGATTAAGATTAAATGAGGTTATGTCCGGGCTTGGTGGCTCTCGCCTGTAATCCCAGCACTTTGGGAGGCTGAGGCGGATGGGTCATTTGAGGTTAAGAGTTCAAGACTAGCCTGGCGAACATGGTGAAACTCCATCTCTACTAAAAATACAAAAAATTAGCCAGGCGTGGGCGGGGCACAGTGGCTCATGCCTGTAATCCCAGCACTTTGGGAGGCCGAGACGGGCGGATCACGAGGTCAGGAGATCGAGACCATCCTGGCTAACACGGTGAAACCCTGTCTCTACTGAAAACACAAAAAATTAGCTGGGCGTGGTGGCATGCGCCTGTAGTCCCAGCTACTCAGGAGGCTGAGGCAGGAGAATGACCAGAACCCGGAAGGCAGAGCTTACAGTGAGCCGAGATGGTGCCTGGGCAACAGAGTGAGACTCTGTCTCAAAAAAAAAAAAAAAAGATTAAATGAGGTTGTAAGGATGGGGGTCCAACTCTAATAGGACGGGTGTCCTTGTAAGAAGAGGAGGCCAGGCGCGGTGGCTCACGCCTGTAATCCCAGCACTTTGGGAGGCCAAGATGGGTGGATCATTTCAGGTCAGGAGTTCGAGATCAGCCTGGCCAACATAGTGAAAACCCGTCTCTACTAAAATACAAAAATTAGCCAGGCGTGGTGGTTTGTGCCTGTAATCCCAGTTACTAGGGAGGCAAGAGAATCGCTTGAACCCTGGAAATGGAGGTTGCAGCGAGCTGAGATCGCACCACTGCACTCCAGCCTGGACGACACAGTGAGACTCATCTCAAGGTGAAAAAGAAGAAGAAGAGACAGCAGGAGTGCACACACAGAGGAAAGGCCATGTGAGGACACAGCCAGAGGCAGCCTTCTGCACGCCAAGGAGAGAGGTCTCAGGAGGAACCCACCCTGCCCTGGCACCTTGATGTTGGACTTCCAGCCTCCAGAACCATGAGAAAATCAATTCCTTTTTTTTTTTTTTTTTTTTTTTTTGGAAACAGGGTCTCAGGCTGGAGTGCAGGCTGGAGTGCAGTGTCACAATCACAGCTCACTGCAGCCTCAATCTCCCAGGCTCAAGCAGCCTCAATCTCCCAGGCTCAAGCAATCCTCTTATGTCAGCCTTATGGGGTAGCTGAGACTATAGGTGTGCACCACCACATCTGGTGGATTTTTTATTTTTTGTTGAGATGAGGGTCTCACTGTGTTGCCCAGACTGGTCTGTCTGTCTTCCTTCCTTCCTTCCTTCCTTCCTTCCTTCTTTCCTTCCTTCCTTCCTTTCTTGTCTTGCTCTGTCACCCAGGCTGGAGTGCAGTGGCACAATCTTGGCTCGCTGCAACCTCCACCTCCCAGGTTCAAGTGATCCTCCTGCCTCGGCCTCCCAAGTAGCTGGGATTACAGGTGCCTGCCGCCACCCATGGCTAATTTTTTTTTTGTATTTTTAGTAGAGACAGGGTTTCACCATGTTGGCCAGGCTGGTTTTGAACTCCTGAACCACCCACCTCGGTCTCCCAAAGTGTTAGGATTACAAGCGTGAGCCATCGCACCTGGCCACCAGGCTGGTCTTGAACCCCTGGGTACAAGTGATCCTCCCACCTCAGCCTCCCGAAGTGCTAGGATTACAGGCATGACCCAGTGTGCCCAGCTTGAGACAATCAATTCCTGTTGTTTAAGCCCCCCAGCCTGGGGTGTTCTGTTATGGCAGCTCAAGCAGGTTAATGAAGGGAGTGGAATGGAAATAACTCCAATCAGCACCCAGGTGTGTATCCCAGATTGGCCATTTACCAGCTGTGTGTCCTTGCATAAGCTAGTTAACCTTGCTGAGCTTCATGTTTCTCATTTCATAAAGGGAAATAACCTCAGGGGAGCACTCTCTAGACATCTGTGTGACCAAACTAATTGTCACTTATACACTTACTATACAAGGCCAGGCACAACGGCTCGTGCCTGTAGTCCTAGCACTTTGGGAGGCCAAGGCGACAGGATGGCTTGAGCCCCAGAGTTCAAGACCAGCCTGGGCAACATGGCAACACCCCATGTCTACAAAAAATACAAAAATTAGCTGGGCGTGATGGTGCGTACCTCTAGCGTGCTGACACACAGGAGGATTGCTTCAGCCTGGGAGGTTGAGTCTGCAGTGAGCCGAGATTGTGCCACTGCACTCCAGCCTAGATGGTAGAATGAGACCCTGTCTTAAATAGTAATAATAATAATAATAATAATACTATGCAAGTCTGTTAGGAAGTTGCTCCAACAGGTTTTCAAGAAGATTTATCTTCCAGCTAGATTGTCATCACTTCAGAGCTAGGAACTTTTATTCTCTCTGGTTTTATTGAGCATCAGACAAATCTCATTTGCTACAGCAACAGTGTTGCTGGCGAGGCGCGGTCACTCACGCCTGTAATCCCAGCACTTTCGGAGGCCGAGATGCACAGATCACCTGAGGTCAGGAGTTCAAGACCAGCCTGGCCAACATGGTGAAACCCTGTTTCTACTAAAAATACAAAGGCATGGTGGCACATGTCTGTAACCCCAGCTACTCAGAAGGCTGAGGCAGGAAAATCGCTTGAACCCAGCAGACAGAGGCTGCCGTGAGCCAAGATTGCGCTACTGCACTCCAGCCTGGGTGATAGAGCAAAACCATGTCTCAAATAATAATAATAATAATGGCTGGGCGTGGTGGCTCACGCCTGTAATCCCAGCACTTTGGGAGGCCAAGATGGGCAGATCACAAGGTCAGGAGATCAAGACCATCCTGGCTAACACGGTGAAACCCCGTCTCTACTAAAAATACAAAAATTAGCCGGGCGCAGTGGTGGGTACCTGTAGTCCCAGCTACTCGGGAGGCTGAGGCAGGAGAATGGCGTGAACCTGGGAGGCGGAGCTTGCAGTGAGTGGAGATCGCATCACTGCACTCCAGCCTGGGTGACAGAGCGAGACCATCTCAAACAAACAAACAAACAAACAATAATAATAATAACAACAAACAAAAATAGTGTTGCTGATAATGCTTTTTGTAGATTTTAAATGCACCAGAAAACTACTATGGATAGAAAAGGTGTTGAATGCTTTTGTGGGGCAGAGTATCCAGTAAGGTTAAAAGAAAAAGGTGCTCATGGTTTTTTCTTTCTTTTTTTCTTTTTGAGATAGGGTTTTATTTTGTCACTCAGGCTGGAGTGCAGTGGCTCCATCTCAGTTCACTGCGGCCTCAACCTCCTGGGTTCAAGTGATCCTCCTGCCCCAGCCTCCCAAGTAACTAGGACCACAGGCACAGCACCACGCCTGGCTAATTTTTTGTATTTTTGGTAGAGATGGGGTTTCACCATGTTGCCCAGACTGGCAACTCCTGGGCTCAAGTGATCCACTCGCCTTGGCCTCACAAGGTGCTGGGATTACAGATGTGAGCCACCATGCTCAGCCTTGCCTCATGCTTTTTTAAAGCCAGATTTTTATCTATAGGTTTGTACCAAGGGAGACACCTACCCACTGCCACCCCATGACAGACCTGGGACATGTGCTTGCTGAACTAATACTCACCTGTCGTCAAACTCAGTGACGTTCTGCACCCGCTTCCGATAATCCTCCAGCAGGATCCACTTGGAACATTTTTCTGATGTACGGGGAGTTGGGTGAGCAAATCTAAACTGCATGATCCCCTTCGAGGTGAAACAGATGTGGCAGTGAGGCCTGTAGGTGACATTCCTCACCAGCCAGTCCATAGTCACGATGCCAGTGTCATGGAGATGCAAGGCAGCCCCTGGAGAGGGAAGAAGAATGGTGGAGACAAAGGGGTGAAGTCCCATGTCAGGGCTCCGGGGCTTGGGGACAAAGGGGTGAAGTCCCATCCCAGGACTCTGGGGCTTGGGGACAAAGGGGTGAAGTCCCATCCCAGGACTCTGGGGCTTGGGGACAGTGTGGATCACAAGAAGACGTGCGAGCAGAAGGATTTCTGTCCAGACATGTTTCTCAGAACTTGTCTAAGGCTCTAGTTTAAGGATGGGGCTTCCATGTCTCACTAATCAGGAGCCAGGGGTGATCTTGTCCAAGAGGGGCAGCAGAGGAGAGTGAGAGGGCATCAGGTTTGGAACCACAGAACTGAGGTTCAACTCGGGGCTCCACTGGCTTCTAGTTCTCCATTGGGAGCCCAAGCCTTTCAATGAGGCCACCCAACACTTCATGACGGGATACACTGGGATGAGCCCCAGGGCCGCAGTCCTGTTCACACACTTGTCCTCCATCCTCTCATCCTGCCCCTCAACTCCTCTCCCACTGGTGTTTCATCCCCTGGGCTGAGCCCGTGTCTGTACAGCTTCTGGCCTGTGGGCTTTGCCAGTTGAGTCCCCATGCTTGTCCTCCCGACCAGACACCAGCTGTGTCCCTTGCTCCCCCAGGCACAGTGCATGCTGTCCCTCTGCCCTTCTTGTGCCCATCCAGCCCCTGGCCCTGACACGAGCCCCTAGACAGCTGTCCCGGCTGCATGAGCTATAGTGTGTCACCCTCTTATGCCTCCCAGCAACTGGGGATGCTACTTTACTGACCTCATGATTATTATTATTTTTTAATCTCTATTTATAACATGAAAAGAAAGAAAACAGCCAGGCATGGTGGCTCGCTCCTGTAACCCCGGCACTTTGGGAGGCCGAGGCAGGCAGATCACGAGGTCAGGAGTTCGAGACCAGCCTGGCTTACATGGTGAAACCCCATCTCTACTAAAAATACAAAAATTAGCCGGGCGTGGTGGCAGGCGCCTGTAACCCCAGCTACTCGGGAGGCTGAGGCGGGAGAATCGCTTGAATCTGGAAGGAGGATGTTGCAGTGAACCGAGATCATGCCACTGCACTCCAGCCTAGGCGACAGAACAAGACTCCATCTCAAAAAAAAAAACAAAAACAAAAACAAAAAAAAACAGGTGTTGAAAAGTCTTTGTAAACTGCAAGTTGCTATTATTTTTATATTTTAAATTAACATTTTTGGCCAGGCGCAGTGGCTCACACCTGTAATCCCAGCACTTTGGGAGGCCGAGGCGGGTGGATTGCCTGAGCTCAGGAGTTTGAGACCAGCCTGGCCAACATGGTGAAACCCCATCTCTACTAAAAGTACAAAAATCACCTAGGTGTGATGGTGCATGCCTGTAATCCCAGCTACTCAGGAGACTGAGGCAGGAGAATCACTTGAACCCAAGAGGCAGAGGTTGCAGTGAGCCGAGATAGCACCAGTGCACTCCAGCCTGGGCGACAGAGTGAGACTCTGTCTCAAAAAAAATTTTTTTTAATTTAAAAAAAAAAAAAAAAATTTTCTGGGGGACAGGGTCTTGCTCTGTCATCCAGACTGGAATGCAGTGGTGCCATCATAGGTCCCTGCAAACTGCACCTGGGCTCAAGCGATACTCTCCACTCAGCCTCCAGAGTAGCTTGGATTACAGGTGCACCACCGCTCCTGGCTATTTATATGTGCAGGATGCTGATTATTTCATGTTTCATGGAGGTGTGTTTATACTACTCCAGGATGCTATATCGTATTGTATCCTATGCGGTAGCTTAGCCCCTGGGAAAACTATGAAGGGAATAGCAAAGTCTCAGGGTTGGATGCTTTTCCAACTTTTCCAGGGAAGACCAGGAATATTCAGGCCAATCATGACTGTCTGCAAGTCCCCCAGGAAGCAGGGGTTCTGGTTTCCAACACCCTTTTCCTAGTCTACCTAAAAGGACAGAGGAGCAGAGCAGCCGAGTGAGGCTTTCTCTGCTCCACCTAGAATAGCAACAGCCGCAAGCACAGTAGTAGCCCCAAGATGAGTCCCTCTACCTTCCCAGCACCCCAAGCCACCCCTTTCCAAACCTTACCTTTTGGCATCATCCTTAGAATATTAAACACTTGACTTCTCTCAATGAGATGCTTAGCCTGGAAAAAGTGCATGCTGGGTGGGAATATCAGGGTCTTCATGGCCTCCTTCATCTCAGCGATTTTGAGCGTCATGAGCCTCTCGTTGGCCTGCTCCTCCTTGGTGGTCAGCACCAGCGGCCCCCCGAGCCGCATCATTTTTTCTTTCAACAACAGATGCGCCTCATCTATGGATAGAGCTGAGCGGAAGAAAGACATTGCCACAGCCAACAGCAAGAAGCGCAGGGCTGGCCACTCAGATGGGCCATCCACCAACATCAGGATGCCTGGACGACAAAATGGCTCCAATGGAGACTCCACGGGACTGCAAAGGAGGGGAGGGGAGTGAAAACCTACAGATTTAAGGGTTGAACTCTGATCTTCCTTTTCTCGCCCAGCTCTCAGATTACCAGAAGGCAGGATATTGAAGGATTCTTCTTCCAGACCCCAGAGAAAAGACCTACTGGTAGAGACAGGTAGGGGTTTCTCAATTTTTTTTTTTTTTTTTTTTTTTTGAGATGGAGTTTCACTCTGCTGCCCAGGCTGGAGTGCGGTGGTGTGATCTTGGCTCACTGCAAGCTGCGCCTCCCGGGTTCACGCCATTCTCCTGCCTCAGCCTCCTGAGAAGCTAGGACTATAGGCGCCCGCCACCATGCCAGGCTAATTTTTTGCATTTTTAGTAGAGATGGGGTTTCACCATATTCACCAGGATGGTCACAATCTCCTGACCTCGTGATCCACCTGCCTCAGCCTCCCAAAGTGCTGGGATTACAGGCATTAGCCACTGCACCTGGCCATTTTTGGTCTTTGAGATGGAGTTTCACTCTTGTTGCCCAGGCTGGAGTGCAATGGCATGATCTTGGCTCACTGCAACCTCTGCCTCCCAGGTTCAAGTGCTTCTCCTGCCTCAGCCTCCCAAATAGCTGGGATTACAGGCATGCACCACCATGCCTGGCTAATTTTGTATTTTTAGTAGGGATGGGGTTTCTCCATGTTGGTCAGGCTGGTCTCGAACTCCTGACCTCAGGTGATCCGCCAGCCTCAGTCTCCCAAAGTGCTGGGATTACAGGCATGAGCCACCGTGCCCGGCAAGTTTTCCCAAATTAAAGGTCACCATGAGGCCTTCTGATACTGGAGCTTTAAGGTCAAACAAGCCCTGGCTCATGCATAAAGACACCACAATCTGATTTTTAGTGGTTCACTTTTATTTCATTTTATTGTAGTTATTTAAAAAAAATTTTCTTTTTTAAAACAGAGTCTCGCTCTGTTGCCCAGGCTGGACTGCAGTGACGTGATCTTGGCTTTCTGCAACCTCCGCCTCCAGGGTTTAAGCGATTCTCGTACCTCAGCCTCCCAACTGACTGGGACTACAGGCATGTGCCACCACGCCCAGCTAATTTTTGTATTTTTAGTAGAGCCTATATTGGCCAGGCTGGTCTTGCACTCCTAGCCTCAACTGATCTGCTCATCTCAGCCTCCCAAAGTGCTAGGACTACAGGCATGAGCCACCGTGCCCGGCCAGTGTTTCACTTTTAAATATAACCAGCATGCCTGTGGTCCTAGCTATTCAGGAGGCTGAAGCGGGAGCATCGCTTGAGCTCAGTACTTTGAGGCTGCAGCGAGCTTCGATCTCACCACTGCACTCCAGCCTTGGCAACAGATCAAGACATTGTCTTTAAAAAAAAATTTTTTTTATTAAAAAATAAAAATACTGCTGGGTGTGGTGGCTTATGCCTGTAATCCCAGCACTTTGGGAGGCTGAGGCGGGTGGATCACAAGGTCAGGAGTTTGAGACCAGCCTGGCCAATATGGTGAAAACCCGTCTCTACTAAAAATACAAAAATTAGCTGGGCATGGTGATGCGTGCCTGTAGTCTCAGCTGCTTGGGAGGCTGAGGCAGGAGAATCGCTTGAATTGCTTGGGAGGCAGAGGTTAGAGTAAGCTGAGATCGCCCCACTGCACTCCAGCCTGGGTGACAGAACAAGACTCAATGTCAAATAAATAAATTAATTAATTAATTAAAAATAAGACCAGGTGCTGGCACAGCAGGTGGATTGCTTAAGCCCAGGGGTTCAAGACCATTCTCAGCAACATGTTGAAACTCCATCTCTACAAAAGATACAAAAATTAGCTGGGCATGGTGGTGCACACCTGTAGTCCCAGCTACTGGGGAGGCTGATGTGGGAAGTTCACCTGAGCCTGGGAGATCGAGGATGCAATGAGCCAAGATTGCGCCACTGCAATCCAACCTGGGTAACGTAGTGATATCCTCTGCAATAAATAAATGAATTGGCCAGGCGCGGTGGCTCACTCCTGTAATCCCAGCACTTTGAGAGGCCAAGGCGAGTGGATCACGAGGTCAAGAGATCGAGACCATCCTGGCCAACATGGTGAAACCCCGTCTCTACTGAAAATACAAAAATTAGCCGGGAATGGTGGCGGGTGCCTGTAGTCCCAGCTACTTGGGAGGCTGAGGCAGGAGAAGTGCTTGAATCCGGGTCGCAGAGCTTGCAGTGAGCTGAGATCGCGCCACTGTACTCCAGCCTGCCAACAGAGTGAGACTCTGTCTCAAAAAAAAGAAAATTAATTAATTAATTAATTAAATAGCAAAGAAACAATTAACAGAATGAAGAGACAACCTATCTTTTTCTTTTCTTTTCTTTTCTTTTCCTTTTTTGTGGGGGGACAGAGTTTCACACTTGTCACCCAGGCTGGAGTACAGTGGTGTGATCTCGGCTCACCATAACCTCCCCCTCCCAGGTTCAAGTGATTCTCCTGCCTCAGCCTCCTGAGTAGCCTCAGACTCCTAAAGTACTGTCATTACTGATGTGAGCCACCGTGCCCAGCCTTTTCTTGGCTCACTGCAACCTCCGTCTCCTGGGTCCAAGCAATTCTTCTGCCTGAGCCTCCCAAGTAGCTGGGACTACAGGCATGTGCCACCAGGCCCAGCTAATTTTTTTGTATTTTTAGTAGAGACGGAGTTTCACCATGTTGGGCAGGCTGGTCTTGAACTCCTGACCTCAGGTGATCCACCTGCCTCGGCCTCCCAAAGTGCTGGGATTACAGGCATGAGCCACCATGCCCAGCCAATCTCTTGAATAGGAGAAAATATTTAAAAATTAGTTATCTGATGGGGAGCTAATATCCAGACTATACAAGGAAATCAAACAACTCAACAAGAAAAGAACAAATTATCTCACTTAAAAAATGGCCAAAGACGGCCGGGCGCGGTGGCTCACGCCTGTAATCCCAGCACTTTGGGAGGCCGAGGCGGGCGGATCACAAGGTCAGGAGATCGAGACCACGGTGAAACCCCGTCTCTACTAAAAATTACAAAAAATTAGCCGGGCACGGTTGTGGGCGCCTGTAGTCCCAGCTACTCGGGAGGCTGAGGCAGGAGAATGGCGTGAACCCGGGAGGCGGAGCTTGCAGGGAGCCGAGATCGCGCCACTGCACTCCAGCCTGGGCTGGGCGACAGAGCGAGACTCCGTCTCAAAAAAAAAAAAAAAAAAAAAAAAAAAAATGGCCAAAGACATACAAAATGGCCAATAGGTCTATGCATAAATGCCCCCACTTTTTTCTCTGCTTTGCTTTCTTTTTTTTTTTTTTTCCTGGAGACAGGTTCTTACTCTGTTGCCCAGGCTGGAGTGCAGTAGCGTGAGTCCACCTGGTTGGCGTTCACAGCTCACAGCAGCCACGACCCCCCGGTTTCAAGGAATCCTCCTACCCTGGCCTCCTAAGTGTGGTACCGCTACACCCAGCTAATTTTTTTTTCTTTTCTGTAGAGACAGGCTCTCACTATGCTGCTGGAGCTGGTCTCAAACTCCTGGGTTCAAGCGATCCTCCTGCCTCCACCTCCTGACATTAAGGGATTACAGGTCTGAGCCACCAGGCCCAGCCAACATTTTTCTAATCATTGGGGAAATGCAAATCAAAACTACAATGAGATCATCCCAACCCATCTCGAAAAATGACTATTACTTAAAAGACAAAAAATAACAGATGCTGGTGAGGATGTAGAGAAAAGGAGGTCCTATACACCACTGGTGGGAGCGTAAACTAGTACAGCCACTATGGAAGACAGTATGGATATTTCTCGAAAAACTAAAAATAGAACTACCACACGATCAGCCGGGCATGGTGGCTCACACCTGTAATCCCAGCACTTTGGAAGGCTGAGGTGGGTGGATCACCCAAGGTCGGGAGTTCGAGACCAGCCTGACCAACAAGGTGAAACCCTGTCTCTACTAAAAATACAAAAAAATTAGCCATGCATGGTGGCCGGCACCTGTAGTCCCAGCTACTTGGGAGGCTGAGGCAGGAGAATTGCTTGAACCTGGGAGGCAGAGGTTGCAGTAAGCTGAAATCGCGCCACTGTACTTTAGCCTGGGCTGGACAGAGCAAGACTCTGTCTCAAAAAAAAAAAGAAAGAAAAAAAGAACTACCATAACATCCAGCAATCCCATTACTGGGTATCTATCCAAAGGAAAGGAAATCAGTATGTCAAAGGGATACCTGTACTCGGAGGTTTATTGCAGCACTATTCACAATAGCAAAGATATGGAAATAACTCAAGTGTCCACCAACAGACAATGGATAAAGAAAACGTGGCAAGTCCATCTGCCAAAGCACCGGGGAGTGTCATGGAGGCCTACGAGCTGGTCCAAAAAGGACTCCTAAAGCCAAAAGGCGTTGCAGAGCTCAGAGTGACCAAGCGGAAGAAGAAAAAGCAGGACAAAGACAAAGCAAAACTCCTGGAAGCAATGGGAATGAGCACAAAGAACGAGGAGGAGAAGCGGCACAGCCTGGACAAGCGGACCCTGGCCCGGGTGGCCTTTGAGAAAATGCAGGAGAAGCGGCAACAGAAAGGATCCTCAAGAAAGCATCCAGGCCAAGCGCGGTTGCTCACATCTGTAATCCCAGCACTTCAGGAGGCCAAGGCAGGCAGATCACCTGGGGTCAGGAGTTCAAGACCAGTCTGGCCAACATGGTGAAACCCCGTCTCTACTAAAAATGCAAAAATTTAGCTGGGCGTGGTGGCGTGTGCCTGTAATTCCAGCTACTCAGGAGGCTGAGGCAGGAGAATCACTTGAATCCAGGAGGCAGAGATTGCAGTGAGCCAAGATTGTTCCATTGCACTCCAGCCTGAGCAACAAGAGCGAAACTCCGTCTCAAAAAAAGAAAGAAGGAAGGAAGGAAGGAAGGAAGGAAGGAAGGAAGGAAAGAAGAGAGAAAGAGAGAAAGAGAGGGAGAAAGAAAAGAAAGAAAGAAAAGAAAGAGAGAAAGGAAAGAAAGAAAGAAAGAAAAGAAAGAAAGAAAAAGAAAAAGAAAGAGAAAGAAAGAAAAAAAGAAAGAAAGAAAGAAAAAAAGGAAGAAAGAAAGAAAGAGAAAGAAAGAAAGAAAGAAAGAAAGAAAGAAAGAAAGAAAGAAAGAAAGAAAGAAAGAAAGAAAGAAAGAAAAAGAAAGAGAGAGAAAAGAAAAGAGAAAGAATCCAAAACGCCAACAGACACCTGGACACACTCACGGAGCATTACATTCCTGAGTCAGCTGGACGAAGTAGCCGCCTGCCCCCAGTAGAGAGCAGCATCGAGGGCTGGCAAAAGGCCACGCAGGGGTTGTGTGTGTTTTCCTTTGGTATATTCTAGAAACATGGCTTCACACACACCCTCGCATCTTCTGCTACAAACTACTTTTCGAAGCTGAGTACCCTCATTCTGGAACTTGATTAAAGTAAAATTGTCCTTGTACTCAGTTTAGGTTTCTTGGCAACATATAGAAGATACACCCTTTTAGTTCGGATGGAAAGTTTCTAAGTTTATCTGGAGGTAAAGCCCATTTCTGTGTCCGTACCATGTAAAAATGTTTTTCTCCCTGAGTTGCCTCTAACGCTCTGAGGCCAGCCAGCTGTCTTCTCCTGGATGAGATGGACACCAGAGGATAAGGAGCTAATGCCAGGGTGGCCCGCAGTATGCAGAGCCCCACAGGACCCATTGTGGGTGCCCCTCCAAGCTTCCTCTAGCTTGGGGCCTATGCTGTTCCTGCAGGCCCCAGGGAAGCCACTTGCAACTCTGTGGCCTTCAGACTTCCTCCTCAGCCACCTGGCCACTGAGACAGCACAGCCTGGGTGGCAGAACAGCCACCTAAGGCAAGAATGGAACGGACACACCTTGTTCCTTTCTGAGCCCATTCCTCAAAACCCTCCTTCCAGGTACTTCTAATGGGTATTCCCATGGCAGACATTGCTAATGGATCACAGCATTCTTTGAAATGGAGCCCAGATACAGCCTGTCTCTCAATCCTCAGCTGGGGGCTCCTAGCGGCCTCTTGTATTTATTCAGAGCTGACACATCACACGGAGCCTGTTTGGCATTCGTACCCTAAGGACGCCTCAGGGGTGACAGGACCAGGGCAGAGCCCCCGTACAAACAGACATGGGTGCGGTCAAATGGGAGGGCCCAGGCATCCGTCTTGGAGGGTTGGAATTTTGTAGGGCCTGTGTGTCCTGGTTGAGGATCAAACTGCATATGCTATTGGGAGAAACGATCTCTGTTGACATACATATTGAAAGAATAACGAAGGCAGAAGAGAAAAACCAAGTGTGGAATTTGGGATTCTCCCCTGTAAATTACACAATAAAGCAAAAGCCAGTTTTTTAAAAAAAGAAAGAAAATGTGGCATATATACACAATGGAATACTACTCAGCCGTTAAAAATGAAATCACGTCATTTCCACCAACATGCACGGAACTAGAAGACATAATGTTAAATGAAATAAGCCAGACACAGAAGGACAAACACCGTATGTTCCCACTCATATGTGAGAGCTAAGAAAGTTGATCCCATAGACATAGAGAATAGAAAGATAGACACCGGAGACTATGAAGGGTTGAGGTAGATGCAGGGGATGAAGAGAAGTTGGTTATGGGTACAAATAGACAGGAACTTCAAGAGGCCGAGGCAGGAGGATCACTTGAGCCTAGAAGTTGAAGACTGGCCTGGGCAATGAAGCAAGACCCCATCTCTACAAAAACTTTAAAAATTATCGGCCGGGCACAGTGGCTCACACCTGTAATCCCAGCACTTTGGGAGGCCGAGGCAGGCAGATCACGAGGTCAGGAGTTTAAGACCAGCCTGACCAACATGATGAAACCCCGTCTCTACTAAAAATACAAAAATTAGCCAGGCATAGTGGCGTGAACCTGTAATCCCAGCAACTCAGGAGGCTGAGGCAGGAGAATCGCTTGAACTCGGGAGGCAGAGGTTGCAGTGAGCTGAGATCACACCACTGCACTCCAACCTGGGTGAAAAGGCGAGACTTCATCTCAAAATAAATAAATAAATAAATAAAATAATAATAATAAAAATTATCCATGTGTGGTGGTGCACACCTGTACTCCCAGCTACTCAGCAGGCTGAGGTGGGAGGATCGCTTGAGTCTGGGAGGTCAAGGCTGCAGTAAGCGGTGGTGGTGCCATTGCACTCCTGCCTGGGTGACAGAGTGAGACCTATCTGCCCCACTCCCAGGAAAAAAAAAACAAAAACCTACAGTTAGATAGAAGAAATGACTTCGAATGTTTTGTAGTAGACTAGGGTGACTATACTTAGTGACAATATTATGTATATTTCAAAGTAACTAAGACCGGGCATGGTGGCTCATGCCTGCAATCCCAGCACTTTGGGAGGCCGAGGCAGGTGGATCACGAGGTCAGGAGTTCAAGACCAGCCTGGCCAACATGGAGAAACCCTGTCTCTACTAAAAACACAAAAACTAGCCAGGCATAGTGTGCCTGTAATCCCAGCTACTCGGGAGGCTGAGGCAGGAGACTTGCTTGAACCCAGGAGGCAGAGGTTGCAGTAAGCCAGGATTGCGCCACTGTGCTCCAGCCTGGCAACAGAGTGAGACTCCATCTCAAAACAAAACAAAACAAAACAAAAAACAACAACAAAATATATATATATATAGAGAGAGAGAGAGAGACTCATATAAAATGGATTAAAGTTAAAATAAATAAATAAATAAATAACAAATATAACCAGAGAGCACAAGAGCATAAGACATTTGAAGAAAGGCTTCAACCTGAGAAAGAAACCAAAAGAAAACGCACAGAGATAAGGAACCGAGAGGAAATAAAGCAACACGGGAACTAAAAGAAAAATCTGAAACAACTGTAATTAACATCCTTAAACACATAAAACATTGTGTGTGTAAAACAGGAATAGGAGGTGATAAAAAAAAATAGAGAATTAGAAAGAACTTTCAGAAATTAAAAATAGGAAAGCCGAATGTTTAAAAATTTACTAGCAACATTAAAAATGAAGTTAAAGAAAATATTTTTAAAAATAAAGCAAAATAGGAGAAAAGAAAATGAGATGATTATTGGTTGAGGAAATCCAACACCCAAATAACAGACATTTCAGAAGGAAAAAAATAATAATAATAACAGGTGAAGGAAATAAGCAAATAAAGAATACAAGAAATTGCCCCAGAACCGACAGTCTCTATTGAGTACCTTGCACAGCACAGTCATTCATTCAGTGGCCACACCAAGGTACAGCATCTTGGTATTTCAGAGCATTAGCATTAGAAAGGATTATCAGGGCCGGGCGCGGTGGCTCAAGCCTGTAATCCCAGCACTTTGGGAGGCCGAGACGGGTGGATCACGAGGTCAGGAGATCAAGACCATCCTGGCTAACAGGGTGAAACCCCGTCTCTACTAAAAAATATAAAAAACTAGCCGGGCAAGGTGGCAGGCGCCTGTAGTCCCAGCTACTCGGGAGGCTGAGGCAGGAGAATGGCGTAAACCCAGGAGGTGGAGCTTGCAGTGAGCTGAGATCAGGCCACTGCACTCCAGCCTGGGCGACAGAGCGAGACCCCGTCTCAAAAAAAAAAAAAAAAAAAAAGAAAGGATTATCAAAACTTCCAGAGAGGCCGGGCGCGGTGGCTCAAGCCTGTAATCCCAGCACTTTGGGAGGCCGAGATGGGCGGATCACAAGGTCAGGAGATCGAGACCATCCTGGCTAACACGGTGAAACCCCGTCTCTACTAAAAAATAAAAAAAAAAAAAACTAGCCGGGCGAGGTGGCGGGCGCCTGTAGTCCCAGCTACTCGGGAGGCTGAGGCAGGAGAATGGCGGGAACCCGGGAGGCGGAGCTTGCAGTGAGCTGAGATCCGGCCACAGCACTCCAGCCTGGGTGACAGAGCAAGACTCCGTCTCAAAAAAAAAAAACTTCCAGAGAGCAGCCAGTGCAGGGCGGCAAACAGCAGGGACTGAAGGAAGGAAATGTATTCAGCGTCTCCCTACAAAAGGCTCTATGCTGCTCCTTTACCTGGGTTATCTATTTGAATTACATTTAAGAAGGGGCAGTGGCTTACACCTATAATCACAGCACTATAGGAGGCTGAAGTGGGCAGATCACTGGTGCCCAGGAGTTCGATACCAGCCTGGGCAACATAGCAAAACCAAAATACAAAAATCAGCTAGGCGTGGTAGATTGAACCTGTAGTCCCAGCTACTCATGAGGCTGAGGCATGAGAAGGTCCTGAACCTGGGAGGTGGAGGTTTCAGTGAGCCTAGACTGCACCATTGCACTCCAGCCTGGGCAACAGAGCAAGACTCTGTCTCGAAAATAAATACTTAAATAAAATTTTTAAAATGAAAATAAAAGAATTGTTTCTATAAGGAGTAAGGAAAGGATCCAGTTTTGGCTTTCTACTTATGGCTAGCCAATTTTCCCAGCACCATTTATTAAATAGGGAATCCTTTCCCCATTTCTTGTTTCTCTCAGGTTTGTCGAAGATCAGATGGCTGTAGATGTGTGGTATTATTTCTGAGGATTCTGTTCTGTTCCATTGGTCTATATCTCTGTTTTGGTACCAGTACCATGCTGTTTTGGTTACTGTAGCCTTGTAGTATAGTTTGAAGTCAGGTAGCGTGATGCCTCCAGCTTTGTTCTTTTGACTTAGGATTGTCTTGGAGATACGGGCTCTTTTTTTCCTTACTCCTTATATGAAAATTAATTCAAGATGGATTAGAGACTTAAATGTTAGACCTAATACCATAAAAACCCTAGAAGAAAACCTAGGTAGTACCATTCAGGACATAGGCATGGGAAAAGACTTCATGTCTAAAACACCAAAAGCAATGGCAGCAAAAGCCAAAATTGACAAATGGGATCTAATTAAACTAAAGAGCTTCTGCACAGCAAAAGAAACTACCATCAGAGTGAACAGGCAACCTACAGAATGGGAGAAAATTTTTGCAATCTACTCATCTGACAAAGGGCTAATATCCAGAACCTACAAAGAACTCAAACAAATTTACAAGAAAAAAACAAACAACCCCATCAAAAAGTGGGCAAAGGATATGAACAGACATTTCTCAAAAGAAGACATTCATACAGCCAACAGACACATGAAAAAATGCTCATTATCACTGGCCATCAGAGAAATGCAAATCAAAACCACAATGAGATACCATCTCACACCAGTTAAAATGGCGATCATTAAAAAGTCAGGAAACAACAGGTGCTGGAGAGGATGTGGAGAAATAGGAACACTTTTACACTGTTGGTGGGATTGTAAACTAGTTCAACCATTATGGAAAACAGTATGGCGATTCCTCAAGGATCTAGAACTAGATGTACCATATGACCCAGCCATCCCATTACTGGGTATATACCCAAAGGATTATAAATCATGCTGCTATAAAGACACATGCACACGTATGTTTATTGCGGCACTATTCACAATAGCAAAGACTTGGAATCAACCCAAATGTCCATCAGTGACAGACTGGATTAAGAAAATGTGGCACATATACACCATAGAATACTATGCAGCCATAAAAAAGGATGAGTTTGTGTCCTTTGTAGGGACATGGATGCAGCTGGAAATCATCATTCTTTTTTTTTTTTTTTTTTTGAGACGGAGTCTTGCTCTGTCGCCCAGGCTGGAGTGCAGTGGCCGGATCTCAGCTCACTGCAAGCTCCGCCTCCCAGGTTTACGCCATTCTCCTGCCTCAGCCTCCCGAGTAGCTGGGACTACAGACGCCCGCCACCTTGCCCGGCTAGTTTTTTGTATTTTTTAGTAGAGACGGGGTTTCACCCTGTTAGCCAGGATGGTCTCGATCTCCTGACCTCGTGATCCGCCCGTCTTGGCCTCCCAAAGTGCTGGGATTACAGGCTTGAGCCACCGCGCCCGGCGGAAACCATCATTCTTTGCAAACTATCACAAGAACAGAAAACCAAACACTGCATGTTCTCACTCATAGGTGGGAGCTGAACAATGAGATCACTTGGTCTCGGGAAGGGGAACATCACACACCGGAGCCTATCATGGGGAGGGGGGCTGGGGGAGGGATTGCATTGGGAGTTATACCTGATGTAAATGACGAGTTGATGGGTGCTGACAAGTTGATGGGTGCAGCACACCAACATGGCACAAGTATACATATGTAACAAACCTGCACGTTATGCACATGTGCCCTATAACTTAAAGTATAATAATAATAATAAATAAATAAATAAATAAACGTAAAAAAAAAAAAAAGAATTGTTTCTATACACTTGAAAGTATGATACAGCATACTGGAACATGTCAAGACTATAAATTAGGAGACCTCAGGAACAGCCTCAAATTAGTGTCAGTCTAACTGTGCAACCTTGGGCAAATCACTAATGTCTCCGGATCTCAGTGTCCTCGCCTACAAAAAAGGTAACTTGGACAAGATCAGTAGTTTTCAAAGTGCAATTTGCATATTATCAGTGGCACAAGATACAATCTTAGGTGGCTCACAAATGGATAGGGGTTATTTTGACAGATATGCAATTTTAAAACATTTATTAGCACATGAAACCCATGATATCATAAGTGTTATTGTTTTTGTTGAAAATTTTTTAAGTTAAAGAAAAATACGGCCAGGTGCGGTGGCTCACGCCTGTAATCCCAGCACTTTGGGAGGCCGAGACGGGCGGATCACAAGGTCAGGAGATCAAGACCATCCTGGCTAACACGGTGAAACCCCGTCTCTACTAAAAATGCAAAAAATTAGCAGGGCGTGGTGGTGGGCACCTGTAGTCCCAGCTACTCGGGAGGCTGAGGCAGAAGAATGGCGTGAACCCGGGAGGCGGAGCTTGTAGTGAGCCGAGATCGCGCCACTGCACTCCAGCCTGGGTGACAGAGCAAAGACTCCATCTCAAAAAAAAAAAAAAAAAAATTAAGTAAATAGAGGTGCTGAAAGGATATGACAAAAATGGAAAGTTTGCTGCTCATTAAATCGTTTTAATATCCAAGACTTTTTCCAGCTCAGTTATTCTTTTTTTTTTTTTTTTTTTTTTTTTTTTTTTTGAGACGGAGTCTCACTCTGTCGCCCAGGCTGGAGTGCAGTGGCCGGATCTCAGCTCACTGCAAGCTCCGCCTCCCGGGTTCACGCCATTCTCCTGCCTCAGCCTCCCGAGTAGCTGGGACTACAGGCGCCCGCCGCCTCGCCCGGCTAATTTTTTGTATTTTTTAGTAGAGACGGGGTTTCACCATGTTAGCCAGGATGGTCTAGATCTCCTGACCTCGTGATCCGCCCGTCTCGGCCTCCCAAAGTGCTGGGATTACAGGCTTGAGCCACCGCGCCCGGCCTCCAGCTCAGTTATTCTATAGTATATCAGATAGCAAAGAAAATTTTAAGAATGAACTAGGATCAGCAATATGCAGTTATGGTAGAAGCTGTACCCCCAAAATCAGAGTGCTGGACTTCAGAAGAATACCTTTAACTTCATTAAGTCCTTGACTCTCTTTTTTGACCACAGCGTTTGCCTGCTACTGAAATCTCTAGGGCAGGAGCATGGTGACTTCTACGTCACCATCCAACCTACCCCATGCAGCATTCTCCATCGACAGCCCTGCCCCTTGTCCCTGTCTCCCTGGTGACACATAACAAAGGCCATCAAGCTCCCAAATCTTCAACTCCATCCTCTCCAAGAAGGACCCCAAAAGCATTTGTGTCCCAGCAACTGTGAACTTTTCCAGGTTGCCAGACAGAAATTTATCTAATGCTGGTCAAGACCCACCTGGTTGAATACTAGAAAAAACAATCCCTGTTCACAATTTATTGCTATATCTACTTCATCTATCTTCTCTCCTCCACAAATTTCTCCTTTTTCTTTTTTTTTTTTTTTTTTTTTTTTGGAGATGGAGTCTTGCTCTGTTGCCCAGGCTGGAGTGCAATGGCAGGATCTCAGCTCACTGCAACCTCTGCCTTGTGGGTTCAAACGATTCTCCTGCTTCAGCCTCCTGAGTAGCTAGGATTACAGGCGCCCGCCACCACACCTGGCTAATTTTTGTATTTTTGGTAGAGACGGGGTTTCACCATGCTGGCCAGCCTTTCTTTTACTTTTAAAAGAGGAGGCATGAAAACTTCACAAAGTAGTTTGCTTCCAGACTAAGAAGAAGGGAGGCTGGGCGTGGTGGCTTATGCCTATAATCCCAACACTTTGGGAGGCTGAGGCGGGCGGATCACCTGAGGTCAGTAGTTCAAGACCAGCCTGGCCAACATGGTGAAACCCCGTCTCTACTAAAAATACAAGAATTAGCCGGGCGTGGTGGCACACGCCTATAATCACAGCTATTAGGGAGGCTGAGGCACAAGGATCGCTTGAACTCAAGAGGCAGAAGTTGCAGTGAACCGAGACCGTGTCCCTGCACTCTAGCCTGGGTGACAGAGTGGAGGCCACATGCATCTGTGGTCCTGAGAAAACACCCTTGGGCCCATTTTCAAAAGCCTGCTGGGGAGAAAGCCTGTTACTCCTCCACTGAGAGTCTCAGACCCATCTCAGATGGGGACAGGGAAAGGCGCAGGTGAACCAAGCCCAAATCCCAGACTTCCCAGCTACCTCCTGAACCTCATCAGCCCAGAGCTCCCAAAGGACCCCAGTTACCTCAGAACAGCTCCAGAAACTGACGGCTGTTTGCTTAGTGCCCCAGCATCTGTGCAGAGCACCAGAAAAGCTCACCAACTGCTTCAGTTCCTGTCTGGGTAGGTTTTACTTCCCTCCAGTGTGCACCCGGGATCCGAGGACAGGCAGGGGAGAGGGGCTCTGCAGCGCTGAGGCAGCCGGAGTGGCAAGTGTGTGGTTTACATGCATGCTTGCTGTGTGCATTTGAGTTTGATGTGGGGGACTTGTGTGCATGCTCATGCGGGTGTTTGTGTGTTCGTGTGTGTTTCAGTTTATGTGCATGTGGTTTTTTTTTTTTTTTTTGTAGACAGAGTTTCACTCTTGTTGCCCAAGCTGGAGTGCAATGGCGCAATCTCAGTTTACTGCAACCTCCGCCTCCCGGATTCAAGCAATTCTCCTGCCTCAGCGTCCTGAGTAGCTGGGATTGCAGGTGTGTGCCACCATGCCCCACTGATTTTTTTGTATTTTTAATAGAAATAGGGTTTCACCATGTTGGCCAGGCTGGTCTCGAACTCCTGACCTCAGGTGATCCGCCCAGCTCGGCCTCCCAAAGTGCTGGGATTACAGGCATGAGCCACCATGCCCAGTGCCATGTGGGTTTGTGTTAGAAGGAGAGTGTGTGTGTGTGTTTGTGTGTGCTGTGTCTTTGAAAGGTCCACAACATATTAGTTTTAGAAACAAGCACTGCAAGAGGCACTCCAAAATCTGTTCCTGAACTCTGGGAAGTTCTTCTTCAAAATGTGATTGTGGACTGTCGGGCAACCCACTAGACAGAGGATAAAAAGTAGCTATCATAAAATACATGTTTTAGTGGGGGAATCAGGGATGTGACAGGACAGTAGAGGGGGTAGTACGTGGGAGACAAGAGCTGGGTCGTGAAAAGGACCAGCAAGAGCAACGCTCCGAGGGACAAGTGGAGCAGACAAGGCTCCTGTGCCCAGGACGGTCAGAATCAGACCTTGCTTTGTACCTAGCCTTAGCACTCTAGCAGTGGGGCCTTGACCAAGTTGTTTCAACTCTCTATACTTCAGTTTCCTCATCTGAAAATGTGGATAATATTGTCAGAGGGTCCATTGTGAGAATTAAAGGAAGAACACATGCAAAGTACCTGCCACATAGTAAGCTCTTGATAAATATTAGCCGTGACTATTCTTAGAAGTAACTATTGGGATGCGTCATCCAGGCCAATTAGAAATGCAGACATGGGAGGCTACACCAGGGACTTCCGTGATACACGCATGGTCTAAAGACTCGATTGCACCCTACTCCTCCCCAGTCCCACTCAGATCTACCCCCAGACCCCAAATCTACCCTCCAAAGCCCACAGCACTTTCAGTTCTGCAGCTCCCATACATCTGGAGCCTTGGTGCTCCTTTTTGTCATTTTCTCCAAAAAGTACCAGGGTCATTCATCTAATAAACAGGAAGAAATCCGAAAGTAAAAACACAGAGGGGTCAAGGATTCCCTCATCAAGAGTTCAAGACTAGGCCGGGCTCAGTGGTGCATGCCTGTAATCCCAGCACTTTGGGAGGCTGAGGCGGGTGGATCACAACATAAGGAGTTCGAGACCAGCCTCTACTACAATACAAAAATTAGGTGTGGTGGCGTGCACCCGTAATCCCAGCTACTCAGGAGGCCGAGGCAGGAGAATTGCTTGAACCCGGGAGGCGGAGGTTGCAGTGAGCTGAGATTGCACCACTGCACTCCAGCCTGGATGACAGAGTGAGACTTTGTCTCAAAAAAAGTTTAACACTAATTTTTTGAAAGTCAGAGGAAGTAGAATGTACCACAAGTAATAAGGAGAAACAAGATTGATTTCAGTGCTGCACAAAGGGCAAACCACCAATTCTGAAAGCAAATCACGTGAAGGGTTTTTTTGGGTTTTTTTTTAATACTTTAAGTTCTAGGGTACCTGTGCACAACATGCAGGTTTGATACCTAGGTATACATGTGCCATGTTGGTTTGCTGCACCCATGAACTCATCATTTACATTAGGTATTTCTCCTAATGCTTCCCCCCCCAACCCCCCAGCCCCCAACAGGCCCCAGTGTGTGATGTTCCTCTTGAAGGGTTTTTTTAAATACCAGATCAAAGCTAAAGATCAAGCTTTTCTTTCAAAACGCTTTGGCTAAAAGTAGGAGCTAATTTTCACATCTGCGAAGGTGGCTGAAGGACTCCAAGTCACGCCTTGGCAAGGGTGTGGCAGCTGGCTGAGGACTGCAGGTCCTTGTCAGGTGGAACCTGCTGGGTTCTGGGGAGTGGAGACTCAGATCTTGAGGTGGAAGCACAGACACGAGCTGGGCACACTTACCTGGATGTGGGGTTGGGAACGGTGAATCAGAGCCCAGTTAGATCCCGGAGGCCGGCAGCAGGCTCTGCAGAGGTGCAAGGGCACCTCATTCAGAACTCATTTCTTGGCCCTCTGTGACTAAAACCAGCTCCAAGCAGGACTTTTTATGGCTGGAGTTGCCTCCAAAGGGGCGTTGGCCTCCACTCAGGTGTGACTCTGAGCGTTGCCTAGCTGAAAAGGTGTGACGACAGGGAGCACACGTGAGGCCATTCGGGAAGAATATTTTGCCAAGTGCAGAGGCCGTAAAAATGTGGAACAGGGCTCTGTTTTTTACGCTGTATTGAAAATGATCATCAGGGCCGGGCGTGGTGGCTCAAGCCTGTAATCGCAGCACTTTGGGAGGCCGAGACGGGCGGATCACGAGGTCAGGAGATCGAGACCATCCTGGCTAACACGGTGAAACCCCGTCTCTACTAAAAAATACCAAAAAAAAAACAACTAGCCGGGCGCGGTGGCAGGCGCCTGTAGTCCCAGCTACTCGGGAGGCTGAGGCAGGAGAATGGCGTAAATCCGGGAGACGGAGCTTGCAGTGAGCTGAGATCCGGCCACTGCACTCCAGCCTGGGCAACAGAGCAGGACTCCGTCTCAAAAAAGAAAAAAAGAAAATGATCATCAGAAGCAGAAACTGGGCTTGTGTTCAGAACCTGAAAATCTGCAGGGCGGAAAAAGAGGACAAAGGCATCTTTTAGGGACTACAAAACTAAACCTCAACAGAAAGATGCCTGAAGAGACAGGTGGATTATGACCTCAGAATTGGAGATAGGAGACGTTTTCAGAATTAAAGATCATCTACGGGCCGGGCGCGGTGGCTCAAGCCTGTAATCCCAGCACTTTGGGAGGCCGAGACGGGCGGATCATGAGGTCAGGAGATCGAGACCATCCTGGCTAACACGGTGAAACCCCGTCTCTACTAAAAAGTACAAAAAACTAGCCGGGCGAGGAGGCGAGCGACTGTAGTCCCAGCTACTCGGGAGGCTGAGCCAGGAGAATGGCGTAAACCCGGGAGGCGGAGCTTGCAGTGAGCAGAGATCCGGCCACCGCACCCCAGCCTGGGTGACAGAGCGAGACTCCGTCTCAAAAAAAAAAAAAAAAAAAAGATCATCTACGGCTACACAAACATTTGAGAGGTATTTTCATTTAAACATCCCTTTCTTCCCACCAATATCACGAATTATATGCTATGCACAACCTATAACAGAGTATAGCAGAGTTGCCAATGGTTTAAAGTGCTGCATATATGATTGTTATATAAGGTAAATAAGATTCTTTGACCCCCAGAGTTAAGAAAATGGAAATAATAATTGCTAAGGCATATTAAGAATTATATATGTGGCCGGGCGTGGTGGCTCACTCCTGTAATCCCAGCACTTTGGGAGGCCGAGGCAGGTGGATCACCTGAGGTCAGGAGTTTGCGACCAGCCTGACCCACATGGAGAAACCCCGTCCCTACTAAAAATACAAAATAAGCCAGGCATGGGGGTGCATGCCTGTAATCCCAGCTACTTGGGAGGCTGAGGCAGGAGAACCGCTTCAACCCGGGAGGCGGAGGTTGTGGTGAGCCGAGATCGTGCCATTGCACTCCAGCGTGGGCAACAGAGCGAAACTCTGTCTCAAAATAAATAAATAAATATATATATATATATATGTATGTGTGTCTATATATATATGCACACACACAAACATTTAATCCTTACAGCAATACATACCTATAAATGAGTGTGTATATATATATATATATATATGGGTGTGTGTGCATATATATATATGTATGCATTTAATCCTTACAGCAATCTTATCAGGTAGGGACTATTGCAGTCTCCCCTTGAGAGAGGAGTACCCTGAAGCACCTGGCAGTTAGGTAACTTGCCCAAGGTCACACAGCTAGTAACAAGCATAGCATGGCCTTGCAGGCCCAGGTGGGTTCCACCACACTGCTTTCCCTGGCAGCAAGGAAACGGAAGGTTTTTGAAGTAGTAGGGGAGCCACCGGGCACAAGGAAGCAGATCCCTGGAGGAAGGCACAATTAGCAAAGGTGGAGCCCAGGAATAGACGTTACCAGGCATAAGTGATTTTTCCAGACGCTGGGAGCTTGTGTTTTGAATCACCAAAGTATTTTTAGGAAGCAGAAAAGTTAGCTCTTTCATTGAACTGCTATGTGGTTTTGAAGAAAATGTCTTAATATCCATGAAACTCAAAGCTTTAATCTGCAAGAAGGAAGAAATGC
Organism: Macaca mulatta; assembly: GCF_049350105.2. Taxonomy (NCBI): domain Eukaryota; kingdom Metazoa; phylum Chordata; class Mammalia; order Primates; family Cercopithecidae; genus Macaca; species Macaca mulatta. The sequence continues at coordinate 34,877,243 of NC_133415.1, read as the reverse complement.
CATGTGTCTCCTACTAAGTTTCTTTTCCAAGTTAAGTTTTTTTGTGTGTGTATGTATGAAATAATATATGTGAAAAATTTTTTTGAGACAGAGTCTCACTCTGTTGCCCAGGCTGGCGTGCAGTGGTGCAGTCTTGGCTCACTGCAGCCTCTGCCTCCCAGGTTCAAGCAATTCTCTGCCTCAGCCTCCCTAGTATCTGGGATTACAGGCACCTGCCACCACGCCTGGCTAATTTTTTTGTATTTTTAGTAGAGACGGGGTTTCACCATCTTGGCCAGGCTGGTCTTGAACTCCTGACCTCATGATCCATCTGCCTCAGGCTTCCAAGTGCTGGGATTACAGGTGTGAGCCACTGTGCAGGGCTGAAAATATTTTTAAAACTATAAAGAAACCGTACAATCACACAGCATAAATAATTTTCTTTTTTCTTTCATTCTTTTTTTTTTTTTTTTTTTTTTCCGAGAAGGAGTTTCACTCTTATTGCCCAGGCTGGAGCGCAGTGGCATGATCTCGGCTCACCACAACCTCCACCTCCTGGGTTCAAGGGATTTCCTGCCTCAGCCTCCTGAGTAGCTGGGATTACAGGCATGCACCACCACACCTAGCTAATTTCTTTTTTTTTTTTTTTTTTTTAGTAGAGATGGGGTTTCTCCATATTGGTCAGGCTGGTCTTGAACTCCTGACCTCAGGTGATCTGCCCGCCTCAGCCTTCCAAAGTGCTGGGATTACAGGCATAAGCCACCGTAGCCAGCCCAGCATAAGTAATTTTCCTTGCATAAATCTTTCTAGTATTTTTTCTGGTTTCTTAGGGTGCGGTAAACATAATTTGATCTTTTTTGAGGACTTGGGATCATTATTATGAGCATTTATTATAATAGTTTCTAATGCAATTGCATTATCACTCTATTTACAATGCCAGTGAGGTGTGGAGCTTTGTTTGCCCATGTCCTAAATGGCTTTAGACTGCTCTGCTTGTATGTATTTTTTATGTAATTTTTCTGTCCCTTCCTATGCAGTTCACTTGCCATTCTAGGTAGGTCTAAATTCCAGCAATCCTCTTCCTCTAATGAGTTAATTCTTGTGGTCTAGGGACTGAGGAACAAGATACTCAAACAGTACCAGTGAGAGCCCCTTAATTGCTCTATGAGTCAGGGCATATTCACAAGTGCATGGATGGATTTTCAGTTAGAGATTGCAGACTGAACACATGAGTTAACCTTAGTTCCTCTCCAAAACCTGCACTAAAATGACAATGGGAAAAAAAAATTAAGCATATATTCACAAGGTTGAAGAAAACAAGAAAGGAGAAAATAGCAAAAAAAAAAAAAAAAAAAAAAAAAAAAATTGGAAGATGGAAGATACATAAACAAGTGCTAATAATTTAGAAGACAAAAAAAAAGAAAAAACAAACAAACAAACAAAATCACGAATCTAAAACCAGCAATGAGGAAAGAAACCTTGGATGCCTGTGAAAGTGAAGCTGAAGGTAAGTCCAAAGCAGGAGAAATGGAGGAATGGTTGGAAATCCAGCCTTTTTAACAAAAACCTAGAGCCACAGACATTCCTCCCACTCCCTCTTTGGCAGAGCAGTGAAGATTTGCTGGCCGGGCGCGGTGGCTCACGCCTGTAATCCCAGCACTTTGGGAGGCTGAGGCAGGCGGATCACAAGGTCAGGAGATCGAGACCACGGTGAAACCCCGTCTCTACTAAAAATACAAAAAATTAGCCGGGCGCGGTTGTGGGCGCCTGTAGTCCCAGCTACTCGGGAGGCTGAGGCAGGAGAATGGCGTGAACCCGGGAGGCGGAGCTTGCAGTGAGCCGAGATCGCGCCACTGCACTCCAGCCTGGGCTGGGCGACAGAGCGAGACTCCGTCTCAAAAAAAAAAAAAAAAAAAAAAAAGATTTGCTTTCAGGGAAAGGTAAAACAGAGTTTCTGGCCTAGTTAAGGATGGGGGAATCATATTAAAAATGAAGACTTTTTAAAAATTTTGCATATTGAACGCTGAGTCTTCCAAACCTTTCTCCCCTATTAGTCTCCCAAACATCAGCTACCTAAATCCACAGTCAAGAAGAGGGACAAGCCTTCTCTAGGGCTTTATCCAGACTCACTGGAAAGACCTAATGATATTTAGAGGGATGTACCAGTACCAGTTCACCATCTAGTAAAACTCATGGCAACATAGCTTCCTCCCTCCCTGCTCTACCCACATACCAAGAGTTTACAACATCCTTTAGTACCCTACTCTTTTTTTTTTTTTTTTTTTGAGACGGTGTTTCACTCGGTCGCCCACGCTGGAGTGCAGTGGCCGGATCTCAGCTCACTGCAAGCTCCGCCTCCCAGGTTTACACCATTCTCCTGCCTCAGCCTCCCGAGTAGCTGGGACTACAGGCGCCCACCACCTCGCCCGGCTAGTTTTTTTTTTTTTTTTTTTTTTTTTTAGTAGAGACGGGGTTTCACTGGGTTAGCCAGGATGGTCTCGATCTCCTGACCTCCTGATCCGCCCGTCTCGGCCTCCCAAAGTGCTGGGATTACAGGCTTGAGCCACCGCACCCGGCCCCCTACTCTTAAATATAAGCAGAGCCAAGAGTTACTACATTTGAGAAATACTATTTTATGACAGAGAAAGAGCATCTTAGAAGAAAAACAGTAAGAGGGAGCAGAAAACTTTATCTAAGATTATTAGCCTTAGAAATACAAGAGAAGATATTATACCCACAAAACAACAGGATGCTATAGAAAAAGAATAGGCAAAGAATGAAAAACATGTTCTGGGGCCGGGCGAGGTGGCTCACGCCTGTAATCCCAGCACTTTGGGAGGCCGAGGCAGGCGGATCACGAGGTCAGGAGATCGAGACCATCCTGGCTAACATGGTGAAACCCCGTCTCTACTAAAAATGCAAAAAAATTAGCCAGGCGAGGTGGCGGGCGCCTGTAGTCCCAATTACTGGGAGGCTGAGGCAGGAGAATGGCGTGAACCCGGGAGGCGGAGCTTGCAGTGAGCCGAGATCTTGCCACTGCACTCCAGCCTGGGCGACAGAGCAAGACTCCATCTCAAAAAAAAAAGAAAGAAAAAAAAAGAAAAAAAAGAATGGCCGGGCGCGGTGGCTCAAGCCTGTAATCCCAGCACTTTGGGAGGCCGAGGCGGGCGGATCACGAGGTCAGGAGATCGAGACCATCCTGGCTAACCGGATGAAACCCCGTCTCTACTAAAAATACAAAAACCTAGCCGGGCGAGGTGGCGGGTGCCTGTAGTCCCAGCTACTCGGGAGGCTGAGGCAGGAGAATGGCGTGAACCCGGGAGGCGGAGCTTGCAGTGAGCCGAGATCGCGCCACTGCACTCCAACCTGGGCGACAGAGCGAGATTCCGTCTCAAAAAAAAAAAAAAAAAAAAGAAAAGAAAAAAAAGAATGAAAAAGGCATTCTGGAAACAACGATAAGACAATAAAAATGAAAAACAACAAAAGAATTGAATGGCGGCCGGGCACAGTGGCTCGCGCCTGTAATCCCAGCACTTTGGGAGGCCGAGGCGGGCTAATCGACTGAGGTCGGGAGTTCGAGGCCAGCCTGACTAACATGGAGAAACCCTGTCTCTACTAAAAATACAAAAATTAGCCAGGCGTGGTGGTGCATGCCTGTAATCCCAGCTACTTGGGAGGCTGAGGCAGGAGAATCGCTTGAACCCAGGAGGCAGAGGTTGCGGTGAGCCTAGATCAGGCCATTACACTTCAGCCTGGGCAACAAGAGCGAAACTCCATCTGACAAAAAAAAAAAAAGGTAGCCAGGCGCAGTGCCTCACGTCTATAATCCCAACACTTTGGAGACTGAGGTGGGTGGATCACAAGGTCAGGAGTTTGGGACCAACCTGGCCAATATGGTGACACCCCGTCTCTATCAAAACTACAAAAATTAGCCGGGCATGGTGGCTTATGCCTGTAGTCCCAGCTACTTGGGAGGCTGAGGCAGAAGAATCGCTTGAACCCAGGAGGTGGCGGTTGCAGAGAGCCAAGATGGTGCCACTGCACTCCAGCCTGGGTGACAGAGCGCGACTCCGTCTCAAAATAAAAAAAGAGTTAAATGACACAGGTAAGGATATCTCCCAGAAAGTAGAGTGAAAGAACAAAGAAAATAAAATGAAGGGGAAATATTTTTTAAAAGGATGAGCAGTTCAAGAAATCCAATATACGAAAACTCTGGTGAGTGTGGTGGCTCACGCCTGTAATCCCAGCACTTTGGGAGGCCAAGGCGGGTGGACCACCTGAGGTCACGAGTTCGAGACCAGCCTGGCCAACATGGTGAAACCCTGTCTCTACTAAAAATACAAAAATTAGCCAGGCGTGGTGGCCCACGCCTGTACTCCCAGCTACTCGGCAGGCTGACAAAGAGAATTGTTGGAATTTGGGAGGCAGGAGGTTGCAGTAAGCCAAGATTATGCCACTGCACTCCAGCCTGGGCAACAGAGAGAGACTCAAAAAAAAAAAAAAAAAAAAGGGCTGGACGCAGTGGCTCACGCCTGTAATAGCAACACTTTGGGAGGCCAAGGTGGGCAGATCACAAGGTCAGGAGCTCGAGACCAGCTTGGCCAATATGGTGATACCCTGTCTCTACTAAAAATACAAAAATTAGTTGGATGTGGTAGTGGTCTCCTGTAGTCCCAGCTACTCAGGAGGCTGAGGCATGAGAATTGCTTGAACCCGGGAGGCGGAGGTTGCAGTAAGCCAAGATCATGCCATTGCACTCCAGCCTGGGCAACAGTGAGACTCTGTCTCAAAAAAAAAAAAAAAAAAAAAAAAATTAAAGAAGTAAATATAAATCAAAAGAAAAGGTAGAGGAAATTCCCAGACTGGTGATAAAGGAAGACCTGAAGTCCAGAGCTGTCCACCAGACCTAAAAACAATTGGTCCTTGATCAGCTGGAGATGGTAAAAACCCTCAGGAAGAGAAGCTCTTCAAGATGAAATTGGCATAATACCTGAGGTGTCTGATTGTATTCGTTATTCATAAGAGTTTCACATAACCAAGGGAGAGTTGGAATAAATGAAGAAGACATAGAAAACAAAATGAAAGAAAAAATATGACAACTGTTAATTCTACGAAATACAGAGAATGGTGCAGGAAAGCAGAAGTTATCCTAAACTGTCCAACTCAGTGGCGCCTACACAGGCACATGAAGATAACCAATGAATATAGAGCTCACAAAATTATGACAAATAGATTGGGATGATAGAGAGTCAGAAAATGTGTTTGTGCTGGTCGGGGTAGGAAGAGGATCTTCATTTCTACAGTCGGAAGCCAGCAGATAATGCCTAAAATGGAAAAACCATCAAGAATAGCAATAGAAACAGTTGCTGATGATATGGAGGGAGATATTGAAAGGTTCACTTAAAGACTTGAAAATCAGGCCGGGCGCGGTGGCTCACGCCTGTAATCCCAGCACTTTGGGAGCCCGAGATGGGCGGATCACAAGGTCAGGAGATCGAGACCACGGTGAAACCCCGTCTCTACTAAAAATACAAAAAATTAGCCAGGCGCTGTGGCGGGTGCCTGTAGTCCCAGCTACTCGGGAGGCTGAGGCAGGAGAATGGCGTGAACTCGGGAGGCAGAGCTTGTAGTGAGCTGAGATCGCGCCACTGCACTCCAGCCTGGGGGATGTAGCGAGACTCCGTCTCAAAAAAAAAAAAAAAAAAAAAAAAAAAAAAAAAAAAGACTTGAAAATCACTGCCTCTAAAAGGCTAAGAATGTTTGGCGTTGGGGTCGACCCTTGGGAACCTGACTCTTTAAACCATGGACGTGAGGGCACAGCCTCAGTTACGGGCCTTCCTCCTGTGTTTTGGCTGTTGAGCTGCTGCTAAGGTGACGTTGGAGCAGAATGGAGAAATGAACGATGCCATACACAAACCACAGATGCTACACCGGAGCAGAGTCCAACAGACCATCACTAACCCAGGAGGGGAGAACTCCTGACTTCACGACTCTAAGGGGCAAACTGAAAAGTAAGACTGAGACCTGCAGCAACTCATAACCCTTGAAGCTATTTGCTCCCTGTCCGGCTTCCCATTAGATTGCAGCGCTCATTAAATATTTGCTCAAAAGTTGCACACAGTTAGTGAGCACTTACCACGTGCTGGACACTGGACTAAAGTGCGTGGTCTACACCATCTCATGCGGTCCTCAGGACAACTCTGTGAGGGAGGTGATCTGCCCATTTTACAGATGCGGAAGTCCAGTACCCACTAAGTAAAATATTGGAAGCGGGGAGGCAGTCTTGGGGCCATGCTGTCCATGGCTCTGTTCCACTGTCTTCCTTGTTGCTTCTCCCTGCTGAACTCCCAGAAACTGCCCAATAAATATTTGTTTTGATTGTCCTTTTTATTTAGATGCAAATGCTCAAACATATACTCAGTGAGAGAGGAGCTGGTGAGTTTATGTCTCTCTCCTCATATGGTGACAGTGAATAGGCCAACACTGAGATCTCAAACTCAACTTGGCCCATATTGAGTTTTCCACTTTCCCTCCCCACAAAAGCTGTTCTGCTTCCAACTTTCCCCTTCCCAGTGAGTGGCACCTCCATCCACCTAGTTGCTTCTGCCAGAAACCTGATTTCCACTCTAGAAAATGAGGAGTTAGCTGATATCTTCCACATCTCCCACCCCAAACCTCCACCAGGCCCTGCCTGTCGTCCCCCATGTTTACCCTTCAACCTGCCCACTCCTTCCATCTCCACAACTGAAACCAATGCAAGGCCCCATCATCCCTCAGCTGCCCATTTCAGCAGCTTCTACTTTTGTCCCCTTTCCATTAATTTTCCACTCTGTAGATCTAAAAACACAAATTTCAGCATGCCCTTCATGTTCCTTCCTGCTGAAAACCTTTCAAAGTCTACCCACTACACAGTGAGTAAAATGCAAGTTCTTTCTCTTGGCCTGCTGGGCCAGCCTCATCTGGCCTGGGGACCATGTCTCCACCCTCTCCCCCATTCCCGACCCGCTGGCCGGCCTTCCTGTGCCCTCAAAAGTGAGGGGGTCCTTCGCTTCCAAGGCATTGCCATGCAATCCCCTTTACGGGGCAGCTCCTTCCCCTCCTTGACCATGTGTCTTCCTGGGGAGGGCTTCAGGGAACACCCCTATAGGAAGTTAGCCCCGGTTCCACTCTTCACAATACCCTTTTATCTTCTCCCACCACATGTATCCAGTTTGTGATTTTGTATTCATAGATTTCTATGACTGTTCGTCTCATATCTATTCCCATAGCAGATGGAAAGCTGTTGTTTACCTTAGGGTCTTCATAGTGCCAGGTTCAGAGGAAGGACCCAAATGTCTGCTGTGGGAAGGCACGCATGATTGAAAGTATGGAGGAAAAGAGTGGGTGTTTGGGTGTGTGGGTGTTTGTTAGACATTTAGGTCTCCTCAACCTGGTATAAGAGAGAAGAGGCAAATATACACGGTGCCTTGCAAGGAGTGGCCAGTCAGCCCAGCCATTCACTGTGTGGCTTCTTGTGTGCCATTGGCCAAAACTTGTCATAAATAGATGAGCCTACAATGCCAGCAGTGTACACGGTGCCTCCTGGAATCGGGCAGCATTCCACTTGTGCAATCACACCACAATCTTGGAGAGCATGATAAATGCCAACAGCACATGGATAAGCCTGGGCGAGGTTTTCTTGTTTGTTTGCATTCAACTCTTCACTTTCTTTTTTTTTCCTTTTTTCTTTCTTTCTTTTTTTTTTTTTTTTTTTTGAAACAAAGTTTCGCTCTTGTTGCCCAGGCTGGAGTGTAATGGCACGATCTCGGCTCACTGCAACCTCCGCCTCCCAGGTTCAAAGCAATTATCCTGCCTCAGCCTCCCAAGTAGCTGGGATTACAGGCATGCACCACCACACCCGGCTAATTTTGTATTTTTAGTAGAGATGAGGTTTCTCCATGCTGGTCAGGCTGGTCTCGAAGTCCTGACCTCAGGTGATCTGCCCGCCTTGGCCTCCCAAAGTGCTGGGATGACAGGCATGAGCCACTGCGCTCGGCCTTTTTTTTTTTTTAGATGGAGTCTTGCTCCGTTGCTCAGGCTGGAGTGCAATGGCACAATCTCGGCTGAGTCAAGCAATTCTCTGACTCAGCCTCCCAAGTAGCTGGAATTACAGGTGCCTGCCACCACATCGGGCTAATTTTTCTATTTTTAGTAGAGATGGTGTTTCACCATCTTGGCCAGGCTGGTCTTGAACTCCTGACCTTGTGATCCACCCACCTTGACCTCCCAAAGTGCTGGGATTACAGGCATGAGCCACCGCGCCCGGCCTAGCTCTTCATTTTCTTTTTTTTTTTTTTTTTTTTTTTTTTGAGACGGAGTCTCGCTCTGCGCCCAGGCTGGAGTGCAGTGGCCGGATCTCAGCTCACTGCAAACTCCGCCTCCCAGGTTCACGCCATTCTCCTGCCTCAGCCTCCCAAGTAGTTGGGACTACAGGCGCCCGCCACTGCGCCCGGCTAGTTTTTTGTATTTTTTAGTAGAGATGGGGTTTCACCGTGTTAGCCAGGATGGTCTCGATCTCCTGACCTCGTGATCCGCCCGTCTCGGCCTCCCAAAGTGCTGGGATTACAGGCTTGAGCCACCGCGCCCGGCCTAGCTCTTCATTTTCAGTGCAACACTGAAACATCCCTGGGGATCAAGCGTGAGCCACTTGCCTCCCATCTTTCTGTTTCTCATCTCCCACACACTCTTTTTTTGGTTTTGTGAGACAGGAGTCTCACTCTGTCACCCAGGCTGGAGTGCAGTGGTGCCATCTCTACTCACCACAGCCTGCACCTCCCAGGTTCAAGTGATTCTCATGCCTCAGCCTCCTGAGTAGCTGAGATTACAGGCACCCGCCACTAATTTAAAAATTAAATATAAAAATTAGCCTGTTGGCTAATTTTTGTATTTTTAGTAGAGAGAAGGTTTCACCATGTTGGCCAGGCTGGTCTCAAACTTCTGATCTCAACTGATCCGCCCACCTCGGCCTCTAAAAGTGCTGGGATTACAGGCGTGAGCCACCACACCCAGACTCCCATACTTTGCAAGCACTGACATTTATCTTTACAACTCTCTGTAATTTTCTTTCTTCCATTCCTATTTTTTATTTTCTTTTTTGCAGTGAAAAGGGAGTGGCTTTTTCTTTATCACTGCTGTCATGCCTGGTGAGACTGTCTGTATTTTGGTCCTTTCCTCAGGCTGCCCCAGGAATCATCATCAATTATGCAAACATCTGTGACTTGCCACCTTCAAGGTGGGCTCTGAATTCAAAGACAAAAGATGGCCCTCTGGGCCAGACCTGGTGGCTCATACCTGTAATCCTAGCACTTTGGGAGGCTGAAGTGGAAGAATTGCTTGAGCCCAGAAGTTTGAGGCTGCAGTGAGCCATAATCACATCACTGCACTCCAGTCCAGGCAACAGAGCAAGACCATATCTCTAAAAAATAATAATAATAAAAACTTTAAAAAAAAAAAAGTAGGAAAAAAATGCCTCTCACGTGATTGTGCATGTTTTGGCCAGCCTTTTCTACACGTCCGACATGGGGTCCGTGGCCTTGTTGGGGTGAAGGACTTTTACTTCTACCTGTTGACAGGACAGCAGGAGGACTGCCTGCCCTTCCTGGTCTGATGCTTGCTGTGTTGTCCTCCAGCAGCAGGGAGCGGAGGGCCGGCTGTCTCGGAATCTTTTAAAAGCCCTGCTGCCTGAGGACCTGCATTACCCAGGATTCCATTTCATTTCTCCAGCCACAATCCCTGCCAGTGTTTTCTGCGCTCTGGACGAGACTTTAGGAAAGCAAATCAGATCGTATCACTTCCCTTCTGAACACACCAAAACATGCCCCCCGCACTGGCCTCGCTTTATTGCCCCCTGCACAGCCTCCAGCTCCTGGTACTGACCTCTTTGCAGTTCTCCAAACCAGCCAGGCTGGTGCTTTGCGCAGGCCTTTGCACAGGCGCACACACCTGCTGGGCCTGGAAGTGCTTTCCCTTCCCGCTTCACGAAGGTCACGTGGCCTCCCTGGGCTGAGCCCCTGTCTCAGCACGTGGCGCACTGTGTTGAAATGCTCCAGAACCCGAGTGCCTCTATCACTGGGATACACCTCCCAATGGCAGAGGCGGTCTCGCCACCAAACGCTGTGGGTGCCACTCTCTGTATAACTGCTCAGTCAATGTTTGCCCAGTGGTTGAATGAATGGATGGGAGAAGCTGCTTAGTTCCCTTCTCTCCCTGGGGCTCCAGTCCTGCCACTGAGCGAAGGAGCGTTAGGAACAGGCACTCGGAACTGTTCTTTGACAGGTCTTTGTGACTGATTTCAGCAGGTCTTTTATCTCTAAAGTGCATTTCCTTATCGCTGTTCTACAACTCTTGGCCTCCTCTTTAAACCAAAAGCTCCATCCAGAGCCTCCAAATGGATGACTATTCAGCAGGGCCGTGAGAGGAGCGCTATTGAGGGGAAAGAGTGGTGTTGGGGATGGTGCTGAGATAGAGGAAGGGCAGAGGAACCCAGCTTCTCAGCTGCCTCTTTGGGGCTCTGCCCTTTCCCTTCTAACTCCCTCCCACGCTGTGCACCACCTGTTACTGTCCCTATTGTAGAAGATGTGGAAACGCGGGCCTCACGGGTTCAACAGCCAACAGACGCTCATTTCCTCAGCCATCGAGAGGGAGACTAGGTAAAAACAACAGCCACAGCTGAGCTCCACAGACGACCTGGCGCAAGCCTCAGTCGCCTTATGAGGTGGGCAAGCACTTTCCCCCCATTCGACTGATGAAAAGCCTGACTTCAGAGAAGCTAATACCCAGGATCCAGGTTCCAGCAAGTGGCTGAGCCAGGCCCACTACACTAAACCTGTCCTTCGCTTGCAGCCTCCTAGGGGAGGGGAGAGAAAACAGAAGCGGAAAAAGGCCAACTGAGAGGGAGAAGGTTCTGGAGCAGGACCGCAAGGCGACCTCAGCTTCCTGGCCCCCAGTGCCTGTACTTGCAGGTGCATCACACACCCTTCTCAGCCTCTGCTCCCTGCACTGAATATGCTGGAACTCCAACCACACCTCACCTGCCACCTTCCTACTGGACACTTCTATTTGTCCTTCTCCCACTACTGCCCAGGGGCCAGTTTCAGCTGCTCACTTTCCAAAGGATCACTTGAGCAGCACCTCCATCTACACAGACTTCAGAAGGCTCAACTGAACGCAGGCTGGATGCAGCCTGGGCTGTGCCTTAGAATCACCGAGGAGCTTTTACAAGCCACAGCTGTCTAGGCCCCGCCCCAGGCCCCTTAAGTCACATTTCTTGGACTTGGGCTCTGGTATATTTGGGGGTGCAGAGGAGTGGTCTGGTAGTTTTTAAAAGCTTCCCTAGTGATTCTTCTGCACAGAGGACTGAAAGCCACCATATTTCCGGAGACGGGTTCACATGAAAAAGTTAAATAGCAACATTCGGCATCATCTACACACATTAAGATTCAGATTCTTCGGCCAGGCGCGGTGGCTCACGCCTGTAATCCCAGCACTTTGGGAGGCCGAGGCGGGCAGATCACGAGGTCGGGAGATCGAGACCACCCTGGCTAACACAGTGAAACCCGGTCTCTACTAAAAATGCAAAAAATTAACTGGGCGTGGTGGTGGGCACCTGTAGTCCCAGCTACTAGGGAGGCTGAGGCAGGAGAATGGTGTGAACCTGGGAGGCGGAGCTTGCAGTGAGCCGAGATCGCGCCACCACACTCCAGCCTGGGTGACAGAGAGAGACTGCGTCTCAAAAAAAAAAAAAAAGAAAAGAAAAGATTCAGATTCCTGTGAGTCACACATGGGCGCTGGCAACTTCCTCCTGAAGGCCACCCCAAGGGAGTCGAGGAGAAAGAGGAAGGAGACTCAGGAGGAGGAGAGGATGGGAAGGATGGAGAGCAGCCCCTCCCACCTCTTCCCGGTGGCGCCACCCCTCCTCCTCAAACAGCATGTTCCCTGCCCACCTCCAAGAAGCCCCTGCTTTCACCACCACCACCACAAGAAATCCCTCCCTCCGTCTAGCGCATCCAACTGGGAACCGCACTGCGGAGGACAGTGCTTGGCTCCCCTTGGCATGGGTATTGTGCCTGTGCCCCTGGGCCAGCCTTGATGCACAGTGAACCTCTGTCCTGGGAGACCCACACCCTCTTTCCTCCCCTCTCCTTGTGATGATGAAAGCGTGCCTTCAGGACAACGGTGGCTCAAGCCTGTAATCCCAGCACTTTGAGAGGTAGAGGCAAGAAGATCCTTTGAGCCCCGGAGTCCAAGACCAGCGTGGCCAACATAGCGAGACCCCACCTCTACAAAAAAATTAAAAGTGTGCCTTCACCTCCTCCCATGTGAAGAGCAGGTAAAGGTAGACTTTATGGCCCCATTTTATAGAGAGAAACTGAGGCTCACAAGGAAAAACAATCTGTGGACAGGGATACACCGGGAAGTTCCAAGCTGAGGGTAGAGATCTGCAAAAGTTCAAGTGATGGCTGCCATAGAGGAAGTGGGTCTAAATGGGGAACAGGGCCATCTCTGCCTTCAAAACAGCCCCAAAGAGGGCTTGGAATAAGATCGACCATAGGCCAGGCGCGGTGGCTCACGCCTGTAATCTTAGCACTTTGGAAGGCCGAGGCAGGTGGATCACAGGTGGCCACGCTGGTCTTGGACTTCGGGGCACAAACGATCCTCTTGCCTCTACCTCTCAAAGTGCTGGGATTACAGGCTTGAGCCACCGTTGGCCTGAAGGCATGCTTTCATCATCACAAGGAGAGAGAGGAAAGAGGGCGTGGGTCTCCCACAAGGTCAGGAGTTCAAGACCAACTTGGCCAACATGGTGAAACCCCTTCCCTAAAAAAAAAAAAAAAAAATTGACCAAAGACCCCCTGATATTTCCCCAGCTTCTTGGCCAGGCAGGGGACAAGGTCAGGGTCTGTCTCTGTGGTATGGCCCTTGCCACCCCCATTCAACCAAGAACATCAATTTGCATCTGAAACTGTTCTATAGGTATGCCAGAGCAACCTCCTAGGCAGCATCTCTTCACCCCCAGCGCAAATGGTGAGATTTGGGGTGACTCCATCCCCCAGACGCGGAACCTGGCGAGGTCTGTGTTAAAATGTAAATTTAGGAGTCATAAATATTTTTAAAGTTGTAACACAAGCAACAGATTGTCCGCGGGCCAAAAGGATGACCTTTTACATGCAAATGAAAATAATGGATCTTTAAATGCAGTTATTGTCAGGATGATGAGCTGACTAAGACTGGAGGAAAGGAGGCCTCCTGGGTGGGCTCCAGCAGTAAAGGAAAGACAACCAGAGCAGAGATGAAAAAGACCGAAAGGGGATGCAAGAACCCAGAGAGTAGACTGAGAAGTTCTAGGGGCAGGCCGGCGTGCAGAAAGAGGACCAGATTCCTGGGGTCATTAACTAAGGATGACAATGGAGGACCCCAAGGGTCCCTCTGGGACAAAAATAGGACCGGCACGCACTATCTCAGAAACTGGATGCAGGAGCTCAAGGAAAACACCTTAGCACCAGGCTTCCGCGTCCCCAGCACTTCTCACGCTCAGTGTTTTAACTCTCATTTCCAGGAACATGCTCCACCGCAGATTCCCTGACGGCAGGAACTACACGGAACCTGTGCTGACCTCCCCCACGCCGGACATTTACGGAAGACTTGCCGATGAAGGGACGGTTGATTCTTTGCTTCTCACTTATTCACCAAACATGTATTGATATCCTGCTGTCAGGTACTGGGGGTATGGTCCCTGTCCTCAGGACATTTACAAACAGAACATGCATAAGTGATGGATTAATTAATTACATGATATAGTTACATTTAGAACACGGAAGGAAAGGGACAACACAGGAGGGAGACCCCACCCAGGGCCGGGGGGAGGGGGGGCAGGATTGTTTCCCGCCGGAAATGACGCTCAATGAGATGCAGGATGGATAGGAGTTGGTCAGCAGGAGAAGCAGCCTTTCAGGCCCAGGGGAAAGTGTGTGCAAAGGTCCTGAGGTGAAAAGCGTAAGGAACTGAAAGAGGGATGGGGGGTAGCAAAGAAAAGTGGTATGTTGGGCATGGTAGCCCACACCTATAATCCCAGCACTTGGGAGGCCCAGGCAGGAGGATCACATGAAGACTGGAGTTGAAGACCAGCCTGGGCACCACAGGGAGACCACATCTCTACAAACAAATTAAAAAATTAGCCAGGTGTGGTGGCACGTGTCTGCAGTCTCAGCTACTCAGGAGGCTGAGATGGGAGGATCCCTTGAGCCCAGGAGTTCAAGGCTGTGGGGAGCCATGATTGCACACTGCTCTATAGGAGTACCTGGGTGACTGAGTGAGACCCCATCTCAAAAAAAATAAACAAATAAGGAAAGTGAATAAAGAATATGCGATGCCAAGTGAGAAGTGACAGCTCATACTAACCCCCATCTGGAAGCTAGGCTCCATCTGATGCAGAGAGAACAGAAAGAAATCCATCCTAGTGGGTTGAAATAGTTTTTTTTTTTTTGTTTTTTTTTTTTTTAGACAGAGTTTCACTCTTTGCCCAGGCTGGAGTGCAATGGTGTGATCTCCACTCACCACAACCTCCACAACCTCCGCCTCCCAGGTTCAAGCGATTCTCTTGCCTCAGCCTCTTGAGTAGCAGGGATTACAGGATGCTCCACCACACCCGGCTAATTTTGTGTTTTTAGTAGAGACAGGGTTTCTCCATGTTGGTCAGGCTGGTCTCAAACTCCCGACCTCAGACGATCCGCTCCCCACTCAGCCTCCCAAAGTGCTGGAATTTCAGGCGGGAGCCACCACGCCCGGCCCGAAATAGCTCTTAAATCCATTGTATTGTTTATTAAAGCCATGGTTTGTGCTTTCCTGATCTCAGGGTTCTAGGCTCTGCCTTGGCTTCTCAGTCGGCTTCTCCCCAGCCCCTGAACCCAGCCTGGGGGACAGCCCCGGTTCTCTGGATGGATGTCTGCGTGAAGATGAACGTGCAGACACTGCCCACTGCGAGTTTTTTGCAGACACTTCTCACCGTGAGTTTTTTGCAGACACTGCCCACTGTGAGTTTTTTGCAGCAGTGATAGAAGGCTTGCAGGGGTGGGTACTTATCTCCAGTCAGTCATCAGAGAGCCCTTCAGGAGACGTCACTCATTTCTGTCTCATAATGAAACTGAAAATTGAGACCTCTATGGAATAAAGTAGGAAGGACAGAAAACTGGTCCTGGGGCTGAGGTTGGGTGGGGGGGGAGGGAGCAGGAAATTGGCTTCAGCCAAGACCCTGATTGTGCGTGCCTTGAGAGGCCAAGCCCTGCAGTCAGCTGAGCTTGCTATTTTAGGTGAGGAGATCAGCCTTAAGAATCAGCTTATGAATCTTCAGACACCTGACAACAACGCAGAAAACAGGAGAGGAGGAGGGACTGGCCAGAGAGCCGGAGGCCTCCAAAGGGCCAAAGGAAAGGGCCCTTGTGACCAAGAGCATAACCACCACCCAGAAGACGAGCGGGGACAGCAGTTCAGGCCCTGCAAGAGGAATGTCCTCTGGTCGGAGTGTCAAGGCGGGTGGGTGCAGGGGCTTGGGGTCGAGCGGCAGCTTGCCCATCTGGTGGCTGCACCTGAGAGGCACCATTCACATGGACTGGGTTGGTGGCACCCCTGGGGTGTGCACTGGGGCTGACCAGTGTCCTACAGAAAAGCTGAGAATGCTTTGGCAGCATTGAGACAACATTTAGGTTCGGCAATGACTCAGATTCCCAGATTTAAGCACAAGCCTCCATTTTCTGGGCCATCAAACTGCCCACGGACAAGTCATGTATCCACAAGAGACTGTCACCACCCCAACTTGCCTCTAGCCTTAGAGACGTTAGAGTAGAAAACAAAAATCAGAGGCCGGGCGCGGTAGCTCACGCCTGTAATCCCAGCCCTTTGGAAGGCCGAGGCGGGTGGATCACAAGGTCAGGAGATCAAGACCATCCTGGCTAACATGGTGAAACCCGTCTCTACTAAAAATACAAAAAATTGAGCCAGGAGAATGGCGTGAACCCGGGAGGCAGAGTTTGCAGTGAGCTGAGATCCGGCCACTGCACTCCAGCCTGGGCGATAGAGCGAGACTCCGTCTCAAAAAAAAAAAAAGAAAAGAAAACAAAAATCAGGCTCACATGTAAGGAATGATGTGTGTGTGTGAATTCAGCTACAGAGTGTATGGCAGAATATCGGGAATAGACCAGCAGTCTGTGAATAAGAGGCCAGTTAAGTAAATTATGGTACCCATAATTGTTTCATAATGTTTTATAAAGATAGATTAAGAACTTTTTCTATGCACTATAAAAAAATCTTCGCTGGGCACAGTGGCTCACGCCTGTAATCCCAGCACTTCGGGAGGCCAAGGCGGGCGGATCACGAGGTCAGGAGATCGAGACCAGCCTGGCCAACAGTGAAACCTCGTCTCTACTAAAAATATAAAAATTAGCCGGGCGTGGTGGTGAGCGCCTGTAGTCCCAGCTACTCGGGAGGCCGAGGCAAGAGAATTGCTTGAACCCAGGAGGCGGAGATTGCAGTGAGCTGAAATTGCACCACTGCACTCCAGCCTAGGCCACAGAGCGAGACTCCATCTCAAAAGAAAAAAAATATCTATCTATCTATCTATATTTAGATATAGATACAGATATTCAAACTACATTTAAGTTAAAAAAAAAAAAAAAAAAGCAGCCGTGCGTGGTGGCTCACACCTGTAATCCCAGCACTTTGGGGGGCCGAGACGGGCAGATCACGGGGTCAGGAGATCAAGACCATCCTGGCTAACACAGTGAAACCCCATCTCTACTAAAAATACAAAAATATATTAGCCGCGTGTGGTAGTGGGCGCCTGTAGTCCCAGCTACTTGGGAGGCTGAGGCAGGAGAATGACGTGAACTCGGGAGGCAGAGCTTGCGGTGAGCCGAGATCACGCCACTGCACTCCAGCCTGGGCGACAGAGCGAGACTCCGTCTCAGAAAAAAAAAAAAGCGAAGTGCAGAAGTGTATATAGTATACCACCTTCAATATGAAAAAGAGGGAAGAAGGAATAATATATATTCACTTTTTTTTGGTTTCTTTTTGAGACAGAGTTTCACTCTTGTCACCCAGGCTGGAGTGCAATGGCATGATCTCGGCTCACCGCAACCTCCGCCTCCCTGGTTCAAGCAGTTCTCCTGCCTCACCCTCCAGAGTAGCTGGGACTACAGGCGTGCACTACCACACTCGGCTAGTTTTTTGTATTTTTAGTAGGGATGGGGCTAGGCGCCGTGGGTCGCACCTGTAATCTCAGCACTTTGGGAGGCTGAGGCAGATGGATCACCTGAGGTCTGGAGTTCGAGACCAGCCTGACCAACATGGTAAAACCCCATCTCTACCAAAAACACAAAAAATTAGCCAGGCATGGTGGCAGACACCTGTAACCCCAGCTACTTGGGAGGCTGAGGCAGGAGAATCACTTGAACGCAGGGGGTGGAGGTTGCAGTGATCAGAGATCATGCCATTGCACTCCAGCCTGGGCAACAAGAGTGAAACTCCCTCTCAAAAAAAAAGAGGCCGGGCGCGGTGGCTCAAGCCTGTATCCCAGCACTTTGGGAGGCCGAGATGGGCGGATCACGAGGTCACGAGATCGAGACCATCCTGGCTAACACGGTGAAACCCCGTCTACTAAAAAATACAAAAAAAAACTAGCCGGGCGAAGTGGCGGGTGCCTGTAGTCCCAGCTACTCGGGAGGCTGAGGCAGGAGAATGGCGTGAACCCAGGAGGCGGAGCTTGCAGTGAGCTGAGATCCGGCCACTGCACTCCAGCCTGGGTGACAGAGCGAGACTCCATCTCAAAAAAAAAAAAAAAAAAGAATAGTAGAGACGGGGTTTCAACACGTTGGCCAGGCTGGTCTCCAACCCCTGACTTCAGGTGATCCACTCGCCTCAGCTTCCCAAAGTACTGAATTACAGGCGTGAGCCACCATGCCTGGCCTTAATTTTGTTTATTCATTTATGTGTTGTTTTTTGTAGAAGTGGGATTTCATCATATTGCCCTGGCTGGTCTTGAACTCCTGGGCTCAAGCAATCCACCTGCCTCCACCTCCCAAACTGCTGGGATTACAGGCATGAGCCACCGCATCTAGGCTATTCATGGCTATGTTTTCAAAGAAGAAACTCTGGAAGGATACACAAGAGACTGATACAAGTGGCAAGTTGTTCAGATGGGTGAAGAATCAGGCAGAAAGGACAGGGAGTTGGAATAAGACTTCACTGTCATCAGTCAGATGTTATTCTCATTTGTTTTTCAACCGTGTTACCTATTTGTGATAGGCAGAACTTCTTCCTAAAGATCTCCGTGCCCTAATCCTGAAAATATGTTGTATTATATACAGCACAGAGAACGTTGTAGATCTAATTAAGGTCATGGGCCTTTAAGTGAGGAGATTAGCTGGAATTATCCAGGTGGACCCAATCTAATCCCATGATCCCTTAAAAGCAGAGAGCTGTCTATGGCTGGAGCCAGAAAGATTCAACATAAAAAACCAGAGATTTGAAGGGTGGGAGGGACTCAAGGCCAACAGAAAGCAGGACAGGGAGAGTAGGCACCCTCCAGGAGCAGATTCTTTTCCCCAGCTGACAGCCAGCAAGGAAAGAGGGGTCCCAGTCCCACAACCTCCAGGAGCTGACGCTAGCCCCCAACCTGCAGGAGTGTAGAAGACTCCTCCAGAGCCTCCAGTCAGGAATGCAGCCCTGCCAGCACCTTGATCTCAGCCTGCAAGATCTTAAACAGAGAACTCCACTGAGCCTCCCTGGACTTCTTATTTTTTAATTTAGAGACAGGGCCTTGCTCTGCCCCGCTGGGCTGGAGTGCAATGGTGCACACATTCATAGCTCACTGGAGCCTGGACCTCTCAGGCTGAAGGGATCCTCCCACCTCAGCCTCCCTCCTGAGTAGCTGGGACCACAGGCACATGCCACCATGCCTGGCTAATTTTTGAAAATCTTTTTTGTAGAAATGAGGTCTCACTATGTTGCCTAGGCTGGTCTTGTACTCCTGGGTTCACGCCATCCTCCTGCCTTGGCCTCTCAAAGTGCTGGGATTACAGGCATGAGCCGCTGCACCTGCTTTATTGTGATTTGTTCTCTCAATTCCATACACTCAGAGTTGGATCTCTTAAACAAACAGGCAATTGCCCAGATGGCCCGACCAGGCCTCCACTCATTACTTTCCTTTTGGTCCTCTGACTGTTTGGTCCTCTGACTGTTTTGTCTCGCCTGTCTTTCTCCCAGACATTGTTGGAATTCCCACCTCCACGTGCCCACCCCTAGATCCAGCTTCCTGGCTGATGCCTGAGAGCGTGGCTTCTGCCTGTCCACTGGCCTGGCTTCAGGGGTCTGCCCTACCCTGATGCTAGCAACTGCTCAAACTAGGCAGCCCGTGGATGGAACTGCCTGAAGCCATCCACCCATGCAAAGAGAAGGGAGCCCTGAAAGAAGGCTCTCTGGAGTCACCCCAACACAACATCGTGTGAGCCTTGCACTTCTTTGCAGGGTGGCAGGGCACGTCTCACATGGTGCTTGCAGGGATGTGGAGGTGGGAGTGTGAGAGGCTGGGGAGGGGTGTGGAGTGGCCAGGATCCAGGGGAGAATGCCCCCACAGAGACACAGACCCTTGGCTTGGTATGCAGGGAGCCATAAGAAGGAGTAAATCCAGGACACGGCTAAGCTGTGGCACCCCTTTGAGAGCGCCCACACATAGGGACACGTGACCTTGGGGAATTCTGGACAGCTTAGAAATAAGATACTTCGCTTCTGGAGGCCTCACCTCTCTGTGTTAGTGGCTGGGGCTGCCATCACCAAATATCACAATCTTGGTGACTCAAAAAACAGAAACGTATTTTCTCACAGCTCCATAGGCTGGAAGTCCAACATCAAAGTGCTGACAAGCTTGGTTTCTTCTGAGGCCTCTCCTCAGTGTGCCAGCAAGCACCCTTGCTGTCTCTTCCCACTCCGAATGTCCTGTTCCCATAAAGACGCCAGTCAGATTAGATTAGGCCCACCCTAAGGGCCTCCTTTTAATTCAATCACCTCTTTAAAGCTCCTATCTCCAAGTACAGTCACCGTTTGAGGCACTGAGCATTAGGGCTTTAACACATGCGTTTTGGGCCAGGTGTGGTGGCTCACACCTACAGCCCCAACACACTGGGAGGCTGAGATGGGAGGATCCCTTGAGCCCAGGAGGTCGAGGCTCAGTGAGCTATGATCGTGCCACTGCACTCCAACCTGGGCAACAGAGCAAGACCCCGTCTCAAAACAAATAAATAAATAAATAAATAAATAAATAAATAAATAAATAAAACCATGAATTTTGGGGGAGACACCATTCAGCCAGCAACCCTGTAAGTAAGGAATACTAATACCAACCTATTTCACTAGTTGAAGGAAGTGATTTCAGAAGAGAGGGCAGAGATTTGACACAATCAGCAGACCAAGTTTAGATTTAAGTACCGCTTGCAAAATTTCAGAAAGGTCTGTTTTGTCCTTTGTTAATAGAAAAAAAATCACTCCTTCATGCAAGCATTTATTGAGTGCCTCTCTGTGCCAAGCATTGTGAAAGTAAAGCTATAAAAGCTGAGAACTCTGGCTCACCACAATGCAGATATTGTCTGATCTAATCAAGAGGTATTGAGTGGTGCTGGAGAGGTTAAAGGAGTATCAGACAAACTTGATCCCAGTCCCAAAGGAGCTTGTAATTCTTGCCGGAAAGGCAAGACCAACTCGTAGGAAACAACAGGAACAACAGCAGGTGATATATAACTGAGTTCTAAATTGCGTGGTGCAGACTTCAATTGCTGCTGGAATTGGGAATGAGGAAGATCAATGAGGGAGCGGGTCGGCACCAGGTAAATCACTTCGACTGAAGCATTCATGAGCCTGAGCCATTGTTCACGCTGCAGACTTTCTGTTCAAAATGGTAGAAGCCAGTCCGAGGCCAGGCGCGGTGGCTCACGCCTGTAATCCCAGTACTTTGGGAGGCTGAGGCGGGCAGATCACGTGAGGTCAGGAGTTCCAGACCAGCTTGACCAACATGGAGAAACCCTGTCTCTACTAAAAATACAAAATTAGCTGGACATGGTGGCAGGTGCCTGTAATCCCAGCTACTCGGGAAGGCTGAGGAAGGAGAATCGCTTGAACACAGGAGGCAGAGGTTGCAATGAGCTGAGATCGCGCCATTGCACTCCAGCCTGGGCAACAAGAGCTAAACTCCATCTCAAAAAAAAAAAAAAGCCAGTACAAAAGCCTCAATCACAGGGATGACTCAAGACCTCGAGTTTCATTTCATGTTTCTAATGTCATGAGACAACCGTGGGCCTTGCCCTGCTCAGCAGAGTCCTACCCCCCACTTTCTCCATTCAGCTTCCCCTACTCAGGGTACATGAAAAACGCTATGGTCACACCTCAGGGGGCAAGTTCAACCAACGGGCCAGGCAAATGAGCCCCATCTGTGCCCCATTCCCACCTGATCGGACCCCGCACCCCTTTGGGGGTGCTCAGATACTGGGCAGAATGCCCCTGTTTGCTTGGGGGGCCCATGGCTACTTGTTGACTGCACAGGGCATCTGTTGAGAAGATGCAGGCAAGGAGGGAAGGAAAGAAAGACAAGAGGAGCCTGTGGAATTGGCGAGAGACACAGAGGACAGAGAACATGGGGAACTGAGGACTAGAACGGATTTCTGGCCTGACCCACTCTGGGGGATCCCATTTAGACCAGGGGTCTGCATTGGCCCGTGAGTGCAGCTGGGCTGTCTCCACCTCTCTTCAGCCTCCTCTGCCACTCTGAAAGGCCCCAGGTTTTATTCTCCGTTCACATTGCTGCACCCATAACCCATGGAATGTGGCAGCTCCTGCTGGGGTTTCACAGGTGTGCAAAGGGAGCCTCTGGGTGGGGCTTCATTCCTCTATGGGAGGGAGTCCCTGGGCAGTGACCACGCCCTAGTGACAGCCAGAGTGCCTTCGTTCCAAGTGCTTTATTAGCAGTATCTTAAAAACCTATCTGAGCCAGGCGCGGTGACTCACACCTGTAATTCCAGCACTTTGGGAGGCTGAGGCAGGCGGATCACAAGGTCAGGAGATCGAGACCAGCCTGGTTAACACAGTGAAACCCTGTCTCTACTAAAAATACAAAAAAATTAGCCGGGCGTGGCAGCAGGCACCTGTAGTCCCAGCAACTCGGGAGGCTGAGGCAGGAGAATGGTGTGAACCTGGGAGGCGAAGCAAGACTCCGTCTCAAAAAAAAAAAACTATCTGAAACAAGTACGTCAGAGTTCACTTCTTTTTTTTTTTTTTTTGAGACGGAGTTTCACTCTTGTCGCCCAGGCTGCAGTGCAATGGCGCGATCTCGGCTCACCACAACCTCAGCCACCCAGGTTCAAGTGATTCTCCTGCCTCAGCCTCCCGACTAGCTGGGATTACAGGCGCCCGCCACCACGCCTGGCTAATTTTGTACTTTTAGTAGAGATGGGATTTCTCCCTGTTAGTCAGGCTGTCCTTGAACTCCTGACCTCAGATGATCCACCCGCCTCGGCCTCCCGAAGTGCTGGGATTACAAGCATAAGCCACCGCGCCCGGCCGAGAATTCACTTTTGCTGAGAAAGTAATGAAGGTCCCACGGCCATTTTAGGAGCAACATTTGTTGGGGTGGAGTGGAGATCGGTAGTACAAAATCGACCCTCCTAGATTACCCAAGAAAAATAAGCCCAAATCTGAACTTCCAAAGACACAACTTGAATTCACAATCTTTTTTTTTTTATCTTTATCCTTTTTTTGATTTGTTTTTTTGAAAAGGAGTCTAGCTCTGTTGCCCAGGCTGGCGTGCAGTGGCGCCATCTCAGCTCATTGCAAGCTCCGCCTCATTTGGTTCAAAATGGGTACGAAATGGGTCACTGGGCTTCATGGCAAGAGTTCCTAATAAGAAATATTACTTGAGGCCGGGCGCGGTGGCTCAAGCCTGTAATCCCAGCACTTTGGGAGGCCGAGACGGTCGGATCACGAGGTCAGGAGATCGAGACCATCCTGGCTAACACGGTGAAACCCCGTCTCTACTTAAAAATACAAAAAACTAGCCGGGCGCGGTGGCGGGCGCCTGTAGTCCCAGCTACTCGGGAGGCTGAGGCAGGAGAATGGCGTAAACCCGGGAGGCGGAGCTTGCAGTGAGCTGAGATCCGGCCATTGCACTCCAGCCCGGGCGGCAGAGCGAGACTCCGTCTCAAAAAAAAAAAAAAAAAAAAAAGAAATATTACTTGAGGACTTATACGTTGTGCCAGATGCTTTACATGCGTGGCATCATTTAATCTTCTGGATATTATAACCATTGTCGTTGTAGAGATGAGAAAATTGAGTCCTGAAAAGCTGACTAGTCTGGGGCATCGCTTGTTCAAGGTCACACAGTTAGTCACTGGGGAAAGCAGAATTGAACTCCGGTGACTCCATGGCCCATATATTAACCACTCGGCCACACTCCCTCACTTAGACGCTGATGTCAATTCTCACTACCAGCAGGGTTGGTGCCTCAACAAAACCACAATCAGGAAGGGAGAAAGGCCTTAGGAATAATATTCTAGGCCTTAGACCACAAACTACAGCCTGCAGGACAATTTTTTTTCAACATTATTGAGGCTTTTTTTTTTTTTGAGACAGATTCTCACTCTGGCTAGAGTGCAGTGGCACGATCTCGGCTCACTGCAAGCTCCTCCTCCCAGGTTCAAGCGATTCTCCTGTCTCAGACTCCCGAGTAGCTGGGACTACATGCGCCCACCACCAGGCCCGACTAATTTTTGTATTTTTGGTAGACACGGGGTTTCACTATGTTGGTCAGGCTGGTCTCCAACTCCTGACCTTGTGATCCACCTGCCTCGGCCTCCCAAAGTGCTGGGATTACAGGCGTGAGCCACCGCGCCCAGCCGAGGCATATTTTACATATATAATTCATCCCTTTCAAGTGTACAATTCAATAATTTTAGTCAATTTACCAAACTGCACAGTCACTACCTTAATACATTTTAGAACATTACCATTAAGACCATACTTTCAGGGATATCACTTCTAGAGTTTATTATACAACACCGTCAGTATCCCAAAAGGATCCCTCATGCACACTTACCTGGAGGTCAAAATAGAACCTTCAGATGTTGTGTTTGGTTCACCACATTTAGAATATTCTTTTGACAGCTGGGAGGAGTGGCTCAAATTTGTAATCCCAGCACTTTGGGAGGCCAAAGCGGGTGGATCACATGAGGTTAGGAGTTCGAGACCAGCCTGACCAACATGGTGAAACCCCGTCTCTACTAAAAATACAAAAATTAGCCAGGCGTGGTGGCTCATGCCTGCAATCCCAGCTACTCTTGAGGCTGAGGCAGGAGAATCACTTGAACCCGGGAGGCTGAGGTTGCAGTGAGCCGAGATCATGCCACTGCACTCCAGCCTGGGTGACGGAGCAAGACTCCATCTCAAAATAAAATAAAATATCATTTTGAATTTTTTGCTAGCTTTTAAAAAAGGAGACAGTGTCACACAGTATTCAAATTTTTAACTTCTAGAAAAAAAAATCAGGCCGGGCGCGGTGGCTCAAGCCTGTAATCCCAGCACTTTGGGAGGCCGAGACGGGCGGATCACGAGGTCAGGAGATCGAGACCATCCTGGCTAACACGGTGAAACCCCATCTCTACTAAAAAATACAAAAAACTAGCCGGGCGAAGTGGCGGGCGCCTGTGGTCCCAGCTACTCGGGAGGCTGAGGCAGGAGAATGGTGTAAACCCGGGAGGCGGAGCTTGCAGTGAGCTGAGATCCGGCCACTGCACTCCAGCCTGGGCGACAGAGCCAGACTCAGTCTCAAAAAAAAAAAAAAAAAAAAAAAAAAAAAAAAAAAGAAAAAAAAATCAGAATATTGGGCAAAAGGGGACTCTTCTTCATACAAGGCAAAACCAGTAGCTGCCCCATTTAGACAGAGCTGGTGCTCTCATGTCCACTCCATAAAATCAGTAAGAGGGTGCAAGTGGGGTCCCCAGAACCATGGCCTTCCACTCTCCAGCCCAGACTCCTGGTTCCATGGCTCTTGGCAGACGGCAGAGCAGTCATGGCGCTTTGTTATTAGAAAAAGCAAGTGCTGCCGGGCGTGGTGGCTCACGCCTGAAATCCCAGCACTTTGGGAGGCTGAGGCGGGCAGATCACGAGGTCAGGAGATCGAGACCATCTTGGCTAACATGGTGAAACCCCGTCTCTACTAAAAACACAAAAAAATTATCTGGGTGAGGTGGCGGGCTCCTGTAGTCCCAGCTACTTGGGAGGCTGAGGCAGGAGAATGGCGTGAACCCAGGAGTTGGAGCTTGCAGTGAGCTGAGATCGCGCCACTGCACTCCAGCCTGAGTGACAGAGCTAGACTCTGTCTCAAAAAAAAAAAAAAAAAAAAAAAGAAAAGGAAAAGCAAGTGATAGGCCAGGTGTGGTGGCTCATGCCTGTAATCCCAGCACTTTGGGAGGCTGAGGCACATGGATCACCTGAGGTCAGGAGTTCGAGACCAGCCTGACCAATATGGTGAAACCCTGTCTCTACTAAAAACACAAAAATTAGCCAGGCATGGTGGCATGCACCTGTAGTCCCAGCTACTCAGGAAGCTGAGACAGAATTGCTTGAACTCAGGTGGTGGAGGTTGCAGTGAGCTGAGATCGCACCATTGCACTCCAGCCTGAAAGACAGAGTAAGACTGTCTCAAAAAAAAAAAAAAAAAAAAAAAAAAAAAGCAAGTGCTTCATCCTTCATCCTCACCAAAAAGGAGCTATTCTTTTTTCTTTTTTTTTTTTTTTTTGAGATGGAGTCTAGCTTTGTCGCCCAGGCTGGAGTGCAGTGGCACCATCTTGGCTCACTGCAAGCTCCACCTCCTGGGTTCACGCCATTCTCTTGCCTCAGCCTCCCGAGTAGCTGGGACTACAGGCACGCACCACCATGCCCGGCTAATTTTTTGTATTTTTAGTAGAGATGGGGTTTCACTGCGTTAGCCAGGATGGTCTCGATCTCCCGACCTCGTGATCTGCCCGCCTCGGCCTCCCAAAGTGCTGGGATTACAGGTGTGAGCCACGGCGCCCGGCAGGAGCTATTCTTTTTTTTTTTTTTTTTTTTTTTTGAGACGGAGTCTCGCTCTGTCGCCCAGGCTGGAGTGCAGTGGCCGGATCTCAGCTCACTGCAAGCTCTGCCTCCCCGGTTTACGCCATTCTCCTGCCTCAGCCTCCCGAGTAGCTGGGACTACAGGCACCTGCCACCTCGCCCAGCTAGTTTTTTGTATATTTTTTTTAGTAGAGACGGAGTTTCACAGTGTTAGCCAGGATGGTC
Source organism: Macaca mulatta (assembly GCF_049350105.2). Classification (NCBI taxonomy): domain Eukaryota; kingdom Metazoa; phylum Chordata; class Mammalia; order Primates; family Cercopithecidae; genus Macaca; species Macaca mulatta. Next base: position 34,850,879 of record NC_133415.1, on the reverse strand, counting down.
TCGATCTCCTGACCTTGTGATCCGCCCGTCTCGGCCTCCCAAAGTGCTGGGATTACAGGCTTGAGCCACTGCGCCCGGCCTGGAGCTATTCTTTTTGCTTGGGCAACCTTCTCTGAAAGCAAAGTCACATGTCTTGTAATGAAGCTTTGCAATTAGGGTTTACACACGATGTGGCAAAGGAACACTCACAGTTTGCTGCCTCTTTGGCATCAACCTCTCCCTGCACATAAAGAGGGCATTTCTCGAGCCTGGCTTTTTGGCTTTCCTTTGCTGGGCTCCATGCAGACACACTGCTCTTTGGGGAGCGGTTGACAGGGCTGATCAGAGAATGACTGTCTTTGGTTACTATGGGAGACACTGCTGGTTGTCCACCCAGTTCCTCTTTTGTTCCTTATTATTTTGTTCACGGTGGCAATATGTTCAGGGAAGGTGAACTCAGCCCTCAGGAGTGAACTATGATTGGATAGCTCACTCCGCGAATCCCAGGCTTCCTTGACAGTAACTGGCTTAGGAGTAGGCATATGGCCCATTCTACTCAAAGAAGCATAAGCAGACACTAACATTTGCTGGCAGGGGATGAGGAGCTTGGAAAAGATTCTCCTCCCTTTTTGCCATCTTTGTTTCTTGCCACAATAGGATGTAACCATTGGCGCTGCAGCAGCCACCGTGCGACCATGAGTGGAGAGCCAAGAGAATGGCAGAGGCTAAAACACAGCTTTCCCCTGTTTTGTTTTGTTTTGAGACAGAGTCTCAAACCATGAGCCGAATAAAACCTCTTTTCTTTTTTTTTTTTTTTTTTTTTTGACATGGAGTCTCACTCTGTCACCCAGGCTGGAGTGCAGTGGCGCGATCTTGGCTTACTGCAAGCTCTGCCTCCTGGGTTCACACCATTCCCCTGCCTCAGCCTCCCAAGTAGCTGGGACCACAGGCACCTGCCACCACGCCTGGCTAATTTTTGTATTTTTAGTAGAGACAAGGTTTCACCGTGTTAGCCAGGATGGTCTCGATCTCCTGACCTCGTGATCCACCCACCTCGGCCTCCCAAAGTGCTGGGATTACAGGCGTGAACCACTGCACCCGGCCAGAACCTCTTTTCTTTATAAATTACCTGGGTATTCCACTATAGCAGTACAAACACATTGCTCATCACTAATACAACCCTGTGCCTTTCTTTTTCCTTTTGAGACAGAGTCTCCCTCTGTCACCCAGGCTGGAGTGCAGTGGCACAATCTCAGCTCACCGCAACTTCCGCCTCCCGAGTTCAAGTAATTCTCGTGCCTCAGCCTCCTGAGTAGCTGGGACTACAGTCGTGCGCCACCACGTCTGGCTAATTTTTGTATTTTTAGCAGAGACAGGGTTTCACCATGTTGCCCAGGCTGGTCTTGAACTCCTGACCTCAAGTGATCCACCTGCCTTGGCCTCCCAAAGGACTGGGATTCCAAGTGTGAACCATGGCACCCAGCCAAGCCTGTGCCATTTTAAAGGTAGGGAAACCAAGGTTCAGGGTCTTAAGTGACTTGTCCAAGATCAAAAAGCTGAAAAATTCTCTGGATGTGGTAGCTCACCCTATAATCCAGTACTTTGGGATGCTGAGGTGGGAGGATCACTTGAGACCAGGAGTTCCAGACAAGCCTGGACAACATAAGGAGACCCCATCTCCACAAATTTTTTTTTAAAAAAAGCTGAGCATGACGGCAAATCCCTGTAGTCCCAGCTACTAAGGAGGCTGAGGCAGGAGGATGGCTTGAGCCCAGCAGTTTGAGGCTGCAGTGAGCCGTGATTGCATGACTGCACTCCAACCTGGGTGATAGAGCAAGACCCTGTTTCTAAATAGATAAATACTTAATAAATAAAATGGCCGGGCGCAGTGGCTCAAGCCTGTAATCCCAGCACTTTAGGAGGCCGAGACGGGCGGATCACGAGGTCAGGAGATCGAGACCATCCTGGCTAACACGGTGAAATCCCATCTCTACTAAAAAATACAAAAAACTAGCCGGGCGAGGTGGCAGGCGCCTGTAGTCCCAGCTACTCAGGAGGCTGAGGCAGGAGAATGGCTAAACCCGGGAGGCAGAGCTTGCAGTGAGCTGAGATCCGGCCACTGCACTCCAGCCTGGGTGACAGAGCGAGACTCCGTCTCAAAAAAAATAAAATAAAATAAAATAAATAAAATGAAATGTTTTAAAAGCTGAAAAATTAGGCTGGGCACAGTGGCTCACGCCTGTAATCCCAGCACTTTGGGAGACCAAGGCAAGTGGATCTCTTGAGGTAAGGAGTTCAAGACCAGCCTGGCCAACATGGTAAAATCCCATCTCTACTGAAAATACAAAAATTAGCCGGGCATGGTGGTGGGTGCATGTAATCCCAGCTACTCGGGAGGCTGAGGCAGGAGAATAGCTTGAACCCAGGAGGCAGAGGTTGCAGCGAGCCGAGATGGCACCACTGCACTCCAGCCTGGGCGACAATGCGAGACTCCATCTCAAAAAATAAAATAAAATAAAATAAAGCTGAGGCCGAACGCAGTGGCTCACGCCTGTAATCCCAACACTTTGGGAGGTCAAGGAGGGTGATTACCTGAGGTCAGGAGTAGGAGACCAGCTTGGCCAACATAGCGAAACACCGTCTCTACTAAAAATACAAAAAATTAGCTGGGCATGGCGGCAGAAGCCTGTAATCCCAGCTACTCAGGAGGCTGAGGCAGGAGAATTGATTGAACCCGGGAGATGGAGGTTGCAGTGAGCTGAGACTGCACCATTGCACTCCAGCCTGGGTGACAGAGTGAGACTCTTTCTGAAATGAAATGAAATGAAATGAAATAGCTGAAAAACTGCAGGGCTTAGTCTGTCTCCAAAGTCTACTGTTTCCTTATGTGATGCCACATCACTGCCACTTAGTTCCAGGACAAGGAGACCAGAGCTGTTGTCAAGTTGCAGCCCATGCTCTCTGGGTGACTGCATTCTGGCTGTGGGTTCTTGCCCCAGAATCTGAGCCTGAGCTGGTCTCCTGAGCCTGGTGGTGAAGTGGGACTCCCTGCTTTGGTGCACATCCAGAGATTAGCGATAGGAGCTTGTGGAGGGAAGTCTCCAGGCTCCACCTACCCCCACTTCTGTCTCTCTCTTGCCTGTTCTCCACCTGGGAGCTGAAGCCTGACCCAAGCCTCCACCCTGGAAATGGCCTGCCAGTGACGGCCTCCAGTAGCATGGCAGAACCGCAGGCAACATCCAGGATGTGTTCTTGCCAAAAATGCTTAATCAGCATCCCATCAAGCACCTTAGATCTACATTTCAGTTTGTAGGAAATATGCTGATAAAGAAACAAGTTAAATAACATGACAGGGAAATAATTAGACATATTCACAATACGGATCATTAAAACATCTCTTTCTTCAAAAGTCTATAGGTGAAGGGATTGTTCTAGATTAAAATAGATTTAAGAAAAATAACAATAAAATGCAACGTGTGATCCTTGACTAGGTCCTGGCTTAAGTAAACCAGCTACAAGAGATATTTGGGGGTAAATGGGGAAACTTGAATATGGCCATGTTATTCGATTGAATTAAATAATTATTTCGGGCCCGGCCATGCCTGTAATCCCAACACTTTGGGAGGCTGAGGCAGGCAGATCACTTGAGCCCAAGAGTTTGAGAAGAGCCTGGGCAACACGGCAAAACCCCATCTCTACGAAAAAAAAAATCAAAAATTAGTGGGCTGTGGTGGCACATGCACCGGCCTGAGCAACATAGCAAGACCCTATTTCTAAACATATAAACATTAAAATATAGGCCAGGCACAGTGGCTCGCGCCTGTAATCCCAGCACTTTGGGAGGCCAAGGCAGGTGGATCACAAGGTCAGGAGTTTGAGACCAGCCTGACCAACATAGTGAAACCCTGTCTCTGCTAAAAATACAAAAATTAGCCAGGCATGGTGGCACGTGCCTGTAATCCCAGCTACTCAGGAGGCTGGGGCAGACGAATCGCTTGAACCCAGGAGGTGGAGGTTGCAGTGAGCTGAGATCAGGCCACTGCACTCCATCCTCGGTGACAGAGCAAGACTCTGTCTCAAAAAAAAAAAAAAAAAGAAAGAAAGAAAAAATTAAAATATAAAAATAAAAAAATAAACCAGATGTGGTGGCACATACCCATAGTCCTAGGTATTTGGGAGGCTGAGGCGGAAGGATCTCTTTAACCTAGGGGTTCAGAGCTGCAGTGAGCTATGATCACACCACTGCACTCCATCCTGGGCAACAGAACAAGACCCTATCTCTAAAAAAATGTAAAAATAGGCCGGGCACGGTGGCTCACACCTGTAATCCCAGCACTTTGGGAGGCCAAGGCGGGTGGATCACCTGAGGTTGGGAGTTTGAGACCAGCCTGACCAACATGGAGAAACCCCATCTCTACTAAAAATACAAAATTAGCCAGGCATGGTGGTGTGTGCCTGTAATCCCAGCTACTCGGGAGGCTGAGGCAAGAGAATCACTTGAACCTGGGAGGCAGAGGCAGAGATTGCAGTGAGCCTGGACAACAAGAGTGAAACTCCGTGGTCGGGCGCGGTGGCTCAAGCCTGTAATCCCAGCACTTTGGGAGGCCGAGACAGGCAGATCACAAGGTCAGGAGATCAAGACCATCCTGGCTAACCCGGTTAAACCCCATCTCTACTAAAAAATACAAAAAACTAGCCGGGCGAGGTGGCAGGCGCCTGTAGTCCCAGCTACTCGGGAGGCTGAGGCAGGAGAATGGCGTGAACCCAAAAGGCAGAGCTTGCAGTGAGCTGAGATCCGGCCACTGCACTCCAGTTTGGGCGAGAGAGCGAGACTCCGTCTCAAAAAAAAAAAAAAAAAAAAGAGTGAAACTCCATCTCAAAATAAATAAATAAAATTAAAAATAAAATAAAATAAAATAAAATTAGTAATATGGTCAATTTTTTTACAAAAATAAATATTTTGGCCAGGCGCGGTGGCTCACGCCTATAATCCCAGCACTTTGGGAAGCCAAGGCAGGCAAATCACATGAGGTCAGGAGTTCAAGACCACCCTGGCCAACATGGTGAAGCCCAGTCTCTATTAACAATACAAAAATTAGCCAGACATGGTGGCACGCCTCTATAGTCCCAGCTACTCAGGAGGCTGAGGCAGGAGAATTGCTTGAACCTGGGAGGTGGAGGTTGCAGTGAGCCAAGTTCCTGCTACTGCACTCCAGCCTGGGTGCCAGAGTGAGACTCTGTGTTAAAAAGTAAAATAAAATAACAGAGAGAAAGACAGAAGCCAAATAGGAAAATACGCTAAAAAGTTTATCTTTGTTGAATCTAGGTGGTCAATGATGTGCATATTCTTTCTAACTTTCTCTATGTTTGAAATTTTCCATAATAATAAGTTTGAAAACTAGATGGAGATGTAAAGACAGGGCCTCTCAGCTGATGGTGTTTGCCCACTTGGTTCCCTCTCTTGGTCTTCTGCCCAGATATTGGCCCCGCTGCTATTCCAGCCTGGATCCCCTGAGGCTTGAATGAGCTTAGGGACTGGCTCGGCACCTAGAATCGCACCAGGAAACACTGGATCTGGGGCTGGACAACTAAGGCAGGATTCTTAATTGGTATATTAGAGATGAAGACAAACATCTCTCCCATAAGGGCAGCCTTTGGGAGACACAGCCCCTACACAGAAAAGCAAGAGTCCCTCCTCGGCATTTCTCCCAGTGTGAAGAGGAACACAGTAAAAGGATTAACAGCAAGCATGGACCCAGAATTTAGAGCCATTTACAAGGGTACAAAATCATTCCTGGCTACAAAGGGTAAAAATGAGAAAAAAGGGTAAAATGAGAAAATAGCGTGGTGGCTCACACCTGTGATCCCAGCACTTTGGGAGGCCAAGGTGGGTGGATCACTTGAGGCCAGGAGTTCAAGACCAGCCTGGCCAACATAGTGAAACCCCGTCTCTACTAAAAATACAAAATTTAGCTGGGTGTGGTGGCGCACGCCTATAATCCCAGCTACTAGGGAGGCTGAAGCAGGAGAATCGCTTGAACAAAGGAGGCAGAGGTTGCAGTGAGCCGAGATTGTACCACTGCACTCCAGCCTGGGGACACAGTGAGACTCCATCTCAAAAAAAAAAAAAAAAGAAAGAAAGAAAGAGAGAGAGAGATAAAAGAATAAAAGGTTAGCCGGGAGTGGTGGCTCACGTCTGTAATCCCAGCACTTTGGGAGGCTGATGCGGGCTGATAACCTGAGGTCCAGAGTTCCAGACCACCCTGACCAACATGGCAAAACCCCGTCTCTACTAAAAATACAAAAATTAGCCAGGCATAGTGGTGGGCGCCTGTGATCCCAATTACTCAGGAGGCTGAGGCAGGAGCACCACTTGAACCCGGGAGTCGGAGGTTGCAGTAAGCCAAGATCGTGACATTGCACTCCAGTCTGGGTGACAAGAGCAAAACTCCATCTCAAGAAAAAAAAAATCAGAAGATAAAAAGGTTAAAAATGAGGCCAATGTTCTCCAAGTCAATTAATAGACTTAGCACAATTTCCATAAAACATCAATGAACAGTTTTATAGAACTTGACAATATTATTGTGTAACTCATATGGAAAAGGAAGTAGAGGCTGGGCAACATAGTGAGACCCCATCTCTACAAAAAATAAAAAATTAGCTGGGTTTGGTGACACACACCTGTTGTCTCAGTTACTTGGGAGGCTGAAGTCAAGGGGAATCCCTTGAGGCCAGGATGTCAAGCCTGCTGTGAGCTATGATTATGCCATTGCACTCCAGCATGGGTAACGCAGTGAGACCCTGTCCAAAAAAAAAATGACAAAAATAGACTTAAAGAATTTTTTTTTTTTTTTTTTTTTTAGACAGAGTCTCTCTCTGTTGCCCAGGCTGGAGTGCAGTGGCACAATCCAGGCTCACTGTAACCTCCGCCTCCTGGGTTCAAACCGTTCTCCTGCCTCATTCTCCCAAGTAGCTGGGATTATAGGTGCCCGCCACCACACCCGGCTAATATTTGTATTTTTTAGTAGAGACAGGGTTTCACCATATTGGCCAGGCTGGTTTCGAACTCCCGACCTTGTGATCCACCCACCTCAGCCTCCCAAAGTGCTGGAATTACAGGCGTGAGCCACTGTGCCCAGCCAAGAACATTTTTTGAGGATTGTAAGCTCCTTTAGGAGGAGAGCCACGCCTGGTTTGCTATTTCCCCACCAGAACCCCCACCTCTATCACAGGGTCTTACACAAAACAGGTACTCAAAAAAAGAAAACTTTAAAAATTCGTCAGTTCTTGATTCCTTCATCTAAGCTGGTGCAAATGGCTGAAGGAGAGACGGGTGAGATCTAGGCCTTTGGACATTTGACTGCATCACAGATGCTGAGACAAAACCCACCCACCAGGAGACTGCTTGAATTTTCACTAGAACGCCAGCCCTAGCCTTGGAGTATGGCTTGAGGCTACGAGTTCAAGCCTCGCCTGGGCAACATAGGGAGACCCCTTCTCTAGAAAAAATAAAAATAAAAAATTAATCAGGTGTGGTGGTGCACATCTGTAGTCCCAGGCAGTCAGGAGGCTTGCCTAAGCCCAGGAGTTTAAGACTGCAATGAGCTATGATTGTGCTATTACACTCCAGCCTGGGAAAAAGAGCCAGATCCTGTCTTAAAAAAAAAAAAAAAAAAAAAAAATGGTTAAAGGCAAGTCGGGTGGCTCACGCCTGTAATCCCAGCACTTTGGGAGGCTAAGGCAGGTGGATGACCTGAGGTCAGGAGTTCAGGACCAGCCTGGCCAACATGGTGAAACCCCATCTCTACCAAAAATACAAAAATTAGCCAGGCGTGGTGGCCCTTGCCTGTAGTCCCAGCTACTCGGGAGGCTGAGGCAGGAGAATCGCTTGAACTCAGGAGGCAGAGATTGCAGTGAGCCGAGATCACGCCACTATACTCCAGCCTGGGCGACAGAGTAAGACTTTGTCTCAAAAAAAAAAAAAAAAAAGGGCCGGGCGCGGTGGCTCACGCCTGTAATCTGAGCACTTGGTGGGAGGCCAAGGTAGGCGGATCACGAGGTCAGGAGATGGAGACCATCCTCGCTAACACGGTTAAACTCCGTCTCTACTAAAAATACAAAAAAAAAATTAGCTGAGCATGGTGGCGGGCGCCTGTGGTCCCAGCTACTTGGGAGGCTGAGGCAGGAGAATCGCTTGAACCCAAGAGGCGGAGCTTGCAGTGAGCCGAGATCATGCCACTGCACTCCAGCCTGGGTGACAGAGTGAGACTCCATCTGAAAAAAAGAAAAGAAAAAGAAAAAGAAAAGTTTAAAACAATAATAAAAATGGAGATTTTAATAGCGCCTCCCTCATTAAATAATCCCATAGGATAAAGCATGTAAAACATCTGCCAAAATGCATGATACATATATAGCAGGCACTCAAGAAAGAATAGCTGGTATTATTCTTGTTATTATTGCAACTATAGTTGACAAAGCCTTTGTAAGTACAATCTACCAGAATAAATTTCTTAAGGCTAACTTTCTCAAATATAACAAATAAATTCCACTATCACCTTTGAAATCCATTTATCAGTCCACTTGGTTCATTTTCCCATGTTCTTTAGGTTGAAGGGAAAAATGGGAGATGTTTTACAGAATTTTGTTTTTTATGGAGTCTCGCACTGTAGCCAGGTTGGAGTGCAGTGGCACCATCTCAGTCCACTGCAACCTCTGCCTCCCGGGTTCAAGCGATTCACCTGCCTCAACCTCCCAAGTAGCTGGGACTACTGGTGTGCACTACCACGACCGGCTAATTTTTGTATTTTTAGTAGAGATGGGGTTTCACCATGTTGGCGAGGATGGTCTCGATCTCTTGACCCCATGATCCACCCGCCTCGACCTCCCAAAGTGCTGGGATTATAGGTGTGAGCCACCGCGCCAGCCTTGACAGAATTGTTGACGGAGAGTTCTATTAAGTTTGGCCTCACCAATAGGTGGCTCTATTCGGATAAGGACTAAGTCATCCATTATCTCTGTATTCCTTTGGGTCCAGCAATGTCAGTCACAGAGTAAGTGCTCAAAGAAACGTTTAAATGGAATCCACCTGAAGCCCAAGAGCACTTACCTTATATAAAGCAGAGCTCAGGGAGCCTCCCTGGGAGGTACAAGGTGGAGGAACCATTAATCCCACAGAAATCTGAACAGGAAATGCTCAAGAAGATGGTATGCTGGAGCCTCTGCCCTTTGCAACCCCTGACCTGCAAGAGGCAACTCCCAGAGCTTCCCTAAGATAAGTTTTAACTGGTGTCTCAGCCCGGGCATCTGGGTTTGGGAAAAAGACAGCAATTCAAGTTGGCTGTCTGACCAACCACCGTTAAGGGGTAGTTTTTTTTTTTTTTCATACAGAGTCTCGCTCTGTTGCCCAGGCTGGAGTGTGGTGGCACGATCTCAGCTCATTGCAACCTCTGCCTCCCAGGTTCAAGCAATTCTCCTGTCTCAGCCTCCCGAGCAGCTGGGACTACAGGCACCTGCCACCATGCCTGGCTAATTTTTCTATTTTTAGTAGACACAGGGCTTCACCTTGTTGGTCAGGTTGGTCTCAAACTCCTGACCTCAGATAATCCACCCGCCTCAGCCTCCCAAAATGCTGGGATTACAGGCTACAGCGTGAGCCAACACATCCCACCTAGGGGAGATTTTATTGGGTTACCTAGTCCCTGGAGAAGGAAATGGGCTATAGTCAATGAAATTAGCATTCTAAAAGCAAGAGAATCTGTAAAGTAGAAAAGGACCTTGAGATGGGAGCCTGCGGTTTACACGGGAAGGCCCAGACTTGGTCCAGTCTGGCCCAAGACCACCTAACTTGTCAGTGGCAAAGCTGGGATGAATAAAAGCTCAGCTTCCTGACTCCCTGTCCCCAGTTCTTTCCACCACTCCAGTCAGCCGCTCCCAATCCCTCTGCTAAGCCGACCCACCTACAGACAGTGTCGCTGTCCCTCATTCCCTGAATCTCTTACTCAATCCCCTACAGCCTTTTCCATATTTCCTGCCTCCCTAGCGCTATAGCGTTGGCAGGGCAGAGTGCTCAGAGACCAGCAAGCTGGGATGTGGGGTCTTCCTGAGGTGGTGCAGGATTTTTTGGCTGCTTAGAGGAGGAGCAGGGCAGGCATCTGCAAAAGGCATCTGCATTTCTTACACAGTCCCTAACCGCCAGGCCCAGTGCCAGATCGCAGACCCTTTGTCAACAGAGATGCCCTGGCTTTGTAAACCAAGAGGGAGGCAGAAAAAGTCCTCTAGCAACACAGACTGGCCTCTGGGGCAGGCGGGAGAGGGAATTGTCTGCGAAAGTTCTCATTTAAACAAACAAACAACAAGATGAAAATAATAAGCTAGACAAAGAGCCAAGGGGGAACAGCAAGCAAACTCCTGAAATGGCACTGTAATTAAATAAAGTGCTGGGATGGGCTGCGGGGGAGATGGGTTTATTAACCTGGTCAAAAGACATCAGGGCAAATTAAGCTACATCCCAGCCTTGCCTCCAAACAATTTAGCATGCAAATGAGACATGCTAAATTTGCATCTGGGGCATGAAGGGGACCAATAAGTAACCTGCACAAGTCTTGGGCGTTTGGAGAGAAGAATCCAAACTGGCCACCGCGAAGCGAGGCACTGGGGAACGCAGAGCAGGGAGTGGGGTTGCTATCCTGTTTCACCAGAGACGATTTTTTTTTTTTGGTTTGGTCCAGGCTGATCTCGAGGCTAGGAGCTAGCTGACTGGCCCTCCAGGACCATGCCAGTTCACATATGAGAGTACACCAGACTTAGGCCCAGGAAGATTTACATGAGTTTGTGCCAGTATTAACCCCGGGAGATGCCTACCCAATCAGAGCCACTGCGCCAAGGCAAGGAGGGCATTGCCAGGGCGTTTGCATGACAGAAACTAGCATATGGGCTCAAGAGAAACCTTTCTGGGTGGGGGAGGGAGGGCCATACCCACATGAATCACTCTCTGGTGGTTTTGCTTTGGTTTCAGAACCTGTGGCTAAGGCAGAAGGACCAGGAGGGCCCCTGGCCGCGTTGCTTTTTCTCCTCCCAGCTGCTTCTGTCTCTCTCTCAGGCTCCTGGAAACAAAACAGCTGAGCAGATAAACAAGTCACCACCTGCTCCCTCCTCCCCCGTGACACCGCCCCTGTCCCCAAGTCCCACCCCTTCTTCTTGCACTCTCTCCCTCCATTCCTCCCTGAAGCCAAACTTCCGGCAGCAGCTGCAGCTGCTCTCCCCCTCCCGTGCCTGCCTCCCAGCACAGCCCAGCACAGTCCCCTGCAGCAGCCCCTGCCCCACCAATGGCAAATGAGGAACATGTGTACAGAGCCCTGGGCTCTCCCTCCTCCTGAGGCCATTGCCAACAAAACACTTGTGCTTTCTGAAAGTAAGATGTGGAGCTCTGGAGTCCCCAAGGAAAACGGGTTTATGGCATCCGCCAGCCCTGGAGCCAGTGAGTGTCTGGCCCCTTGGCCCAGAGCCCCACTGCCAGGCACAGGCAAACGGGGAGGAAGGGGTTAATCTGAGCAGAGGAGGCCAGGGGGGGCCCAGCTCCATTCCCGACTGCAGGGGACGGTCATCCCCGGGATGGAGGTCAGCAGGAAGCAGCTCAGAGAGGCCAGGAGGCCAAGGCCCAGTTTAAACCCTGAATGAAGGCCACCTTTTCAGTAGCATGCACATGTGTGCGTGCACACACAGATACACACTCGTACACACACGTTACCATGCACATGGTATCCTCTTATTAACAACGCTAAGGTTGCCACAACAGACTCTGGGTTTGGTGTCAGAAGCCCTGCATCAGCGCTGTTTAATAAGTCCCCAGTGTCCATGGTAGGCACTATGGAGGCCCAAACTGTTGGGGAGGGGAACCGCAGAGTGCCTCCTCCCAGGGAGGGGTGTGTGTGCCAGGAGCTGGGTGGTGGAGCTCCCCCAGAGGTTTTCTTGGCAGTTTAGAGTTTAGCTCTGGGTTAGTAGGGCTCACCTTAGTTCTGAGGCATGTAAGTAAAGACACTGCAGTTAGGAAGGGGATGGGGCAGGAGACCAGCCTGTCTTCACCCCCAAGCTTCCGTATGTCTTTCTTACTTTTTTTTTTTTTTTTTTTGAGATGGAGTCTAGCTCTGTCACCCAGGCTGGAGTGCAGTGTTACGATCTCAGCTCACTGCAGCCTCCGCCTCCCAGTTCAAGTGATTCTCCTGCCTCAGCTTCCCAAGTAGCTGGGATTACAGGTGCCCACCACCACGCACAGCTAATTTTGTATTTTTAGTAGAGACGGGGTTTCACCATGTTGGCCAGTCTGATCTTGAACTCCTGACCTCAAGTGATCTGCCTGCCTCAGCCTCCCAAAGTGCTGGGATTACAGGCATGAGCCACCGCGCGTGCCTGGCCCTTTCCTTTCCTTTCCCTTCCCTTTCCCTTTCCTTTCCTTTTCTGAAACAGAGTCGGCCAGGCACAGTGGCTCACACCTATAATCCCAGTACTCTGGGAGGCCACGGTGGGTGGATCATGAGGTCAGGAGTTCAAGACCAGCCTGGCCAACATAGTGAAACCCTGTCTCTACTAAAATACAAAACATTAGCCAGGCATGGTGGTGTGCGCCTGTAGTCCCAGCTACTTGGGAGGCTAAGGCAGGGGAATCACTTGAACCTAGGAGGTGGAGGTTGCAGTGAGCCAAGATCATGCCACTGCACTCCAGCCTGGTGACAGAGCGAGACTCCATCTTAAAAATAAAATAAAAATAAAAATAAAATAAAAAACTAAACAGAGTCTTGGCCGAGCACGATGACTCATACTTGTAATCCCAGCACTTTGGGAGGCAGAGCAGGAGGATCACTTGAACCCAGGAGGCGGAGGCTGCAGTGAGCCAAGATCACACCACTGCACTCCAGCCTGGGCGACAGACAGAGTGGGACTCCATTTCAAACACAAAAACAAAAAAAGAAAAAGAAGAAAGAAAGAAAGAAAAAGAAACAGTCTCGCTCTGTCTCCCAGGCTGGAGTGCAGTTGTGTGACCTTGCCTCACTGCAGCCTTGAACTCCTGGGCTCAAGGAATCCTCCCGCTTCAGCCTCCTGAGTCTATAGGTGCACACCACCACACCCAGCTAATTTTTAAGTGTTTTGTAGAGACGGGGGTCACCCTATGTTGCCCAAGCTGGTCTCAAACTCCTGGCCTCAAGCGATCCTCCTGCCTTGGCCTCCCAAAATGCTGAGATTACAGTTGTGAGCCACGACGCCCAGACCACATTTCCCCAGAACTCTATCTTTCCTGCTTGTGGACAAGGCAGGGGATGGATTTGGTGTTTGAGAAAGACAAATACACCTTTAATTTGCTGACTGTCTCATACCTGTCTGCACAGCCCGCCGCTGTTTTGTGTGGAAAGTAGCAGGAACACTGGCCTGGATAGCTCACAGCTGGGTTTGAAACAGTTAATGGCTGAGTGACCTTGAACAAGTTACTTGACCTCCCGGGACGGTCTTCTCACTGGCAAAATGTTAACAATGTTAACAAACTACTCCTTTGTTTTTCAGGTGAAATTAAGTGACAAGGCAAAGCTAATGTAAGATACATAAAACACCGAAAACGCTGAGCATTCTGCCGGGAACCCATTTGGTGCTCCATAAAATCATTGCCCTTGTTTTGGTATTTTGTTGGAGACGAAATGGAAACACCAAATGGCTGGTGGAAGTGACAGGAGAAAACAAGACCAAAAACCCAATGGCTCTGAAGAGGTACCTGCAGACCCACTGGGCAGGGTAGAGAGGAGCCCAGTGGGAACTTTTCTGCCAGGAGGAAACGGTGGGCAGAGCTCTTCTTCCCACTTGTCTAGCAGGGTTTCTCATCCTCGGCACCGCTGACATTTGCGCCAGATATTTCTTTGCTTTGGAGGCTGTCCTGTGCACTGTAGGATGTTTAGCAGAATTCCCAGTGTCTACTCTCCAGATGGAGTAGCAAGTTGTCTTCCTCCCCCAGTTACGACAATCAGAATGTCCCGATGGAGGGGTGCAGAATCACCCTGTGAGCTCCCACTATAGAGCTAGGAGCCCCACCTCCTTTAGGAGTCTGAGCCAAGGCTGTGTCCACAGCAGGGAGTCCTTGAAGGTTGGAGAACTGATACTCACCAATACGTTTCTTACAAACAAGAGATGCCTGAGAAGGAAGACCTGGTCACACAGGAGGTGATGAGTGGCTACGGGAAGAAATATGGTGGCTGGGGGAGGGGCGAGGGAGAAGCACCTGCGGTAGAGCAGGCTGGCTGGAGAGCAAGGCCACTGCCCACTAGTGACTCCCCCGAGGGTGCTGCCTTGGTGGGCTTCCCCACTCTGGCCTTTTGTCACCTTGTTTGCTGAATCCAGGTAAATTTTTTCATCAAATTGGAAAGCAATTCCGGGTAGTGGGAGTCAGATGTGTCCCTGCCCTTGCTGTTGCTAATGAGCCGTATGACCTTAGCTGAGCCATTTGATCTCTCCGCAACTGTTCCTCGGGCTGTGAAACGTGAGGGTTGGAGTCTCTGAGTTCTAAGGTCCTTTTCGGCTGTAAGTTCTAAGGCCTGTGAATACCATAGTGTGATTAAGCCAGCTAGGTGGTGGTGAGGGCCTTGTAAGTTTGGGTCTCACTGCACTGCAAGCCAGCGGTAGAATGTCTTTGTTAAGAACTCTTGGGGCCGGGCGCGGTGGCTCACGCCTGTAATCCCAGCACTTTGGGAGGCCGAGACGGGCGGATCACGAGGTCAGGAGATCGAGACCATCCTGGCTAACACGGTGAAACCCTGTCTCTACTAAAAAAAAAAATACAAAACCTAGCCGGGCATGGTGGCGGGTGCCTGTAGTCCCAGCTACCTGGGAGACTGAGGCAGGAGAATGGCGTAAACCCCGGAGGCGGAGCTTGCAGTGAGCTGAGATCTGGCCACTGCACTCCAGCCTGGGTGAAAGAGCGAGACTCCGTCTCAAAAAAAAAAAAAAAAAGAACTCTTGACCGGGCGCAGTGGCTCACGCCTGTCATCCCAGCATTTTGGGAGGCCAAGGCAGGTGGATCACCTGAGGTCAGGAGTTTGAGACCAGCCTGGCCAACATGGTGAAACCCCATCTCTACTAAAAATACAAAAAAAAAAAAAAAAAAAAAATTAGCCAGGCGTGGTGGCAGGCGCCTGTAGTCCCAGCTACTTGGGAGGCTGAGGCAGGAGAATCTCCTGAACCCAGGAGATGGACGTTGCAGTGAGCCAAAATCGCACCACTACACTCTAACCTAGGCAGTAAGAGCAAGACTTCATCAAAAAAGAAAAGAACTCTTCCGGGCGCGGTGGCTCACACCTGTAATCCCAGCACTTTGGGAGGCTGAGGAGGGCAGATCACGAGGTCAGGAGATTGAGACCATCCTGGCTAACACGGTGAAACCTCGTCTCTACTAAAAATACACACACACACACACACACACACACACAAAATTAGCCGGGCGTGGTGGTGGGCGCCTGTAGTCCCAGCTACTTGGGAGGCTGAGGCAGGAGAATGGCGTGAACCCGGGAGGCGGAGCTTGCAGTGAGCCGAGATCGATCGCATCACTGCACTCCAGCCTGGGCAACAGAGAGAGACTCCGTCTCAACAAAAAAAAAAAAGAAAAAAAGAAAAAACAAGAAAAACAAAAACAAAAGAAAAGAACTCTTATTGCTGAGACATACTTCAGGGATTCCTGCTGTGTGCAAAGCAATATGCTCTCTGCTGTGCGTGTGGAGAGGTCTTTCCCCCTTTCCTTTGAGGGCTCAGAATCTAGTAACAGATAACAATAATTTCAATAAAAGGCCATACATGCAAATGTCTCATCCTTTCCAAGGGCTTCAAAGTCAGGAAGATCTGGGTTTGAGGCTGGGTCCACCACTCTGAGTCCTTGGGTTACTTGGCTCATTTAATCTCAGTTTCTTTACTTGTAAAATGGGCATAACAACAACTATGTCACAGGGTTATTTTAAGAGTTAAATGAGATAATATATGGGCCGGGCGCGAGAGTTCACGCCTGTAATCCCAGCACTTTGTGAGGCCGAGGCGGGCAGATCACGAGGTCAGGAGTTCGAGACCATCCTGGCTAACACGGTGAAACCCACGTCTCTACTAAAAATATAAAAAATTAGCCAGGCGTGGTGGCAGGTGCCTGTAGTCCCAGCTACTCGGGAGGCTGAGGCAGGAGAATGGTGTGAACCCAGGAGGCGGAGCTTGCAGTGAGCCGAGATCACGCCGCTGCACTCCAGCCTGGGCGACAGAGCGAGACTCCGTCTGGGGGAAAAAAAAAAAAAGAGTAAAATGGGCTGGTTGCAATGGTTCACACCTGTAATCCCAGCATTTTGGAAGGCCAAGGCAGGCAGATCACTTGAGGTCGGGAGGTTCAGACCAGCTTAGCCAACGCAGTGAAACTCAGTCTCTACCAAAAATACAAAAAGTAACCGGGCATGGTGGTGCACACCTGTAATCCCAGCCACTTGCGAGGCTGAGGCAGGAGAGTTGCTTGAACCCGGGAGGAAGAAGTTGCAGTGAGCTCTGGCCTGAGCAATAGAGTGAGACCCTGCCACAAGGAAAAAAGAAAAGACAATGTTTGTAAGACAATTACCATGGTGCTTGGCACATCATTAAGTGCAAAATAATTGTTAGTGGCAAATATTTATTGGCTACAGTGCAGCAGGCACTGTGCTAGGCCCTGGGATAGTGGAGATGAGGGACAGGACTCCTGGTAGGGAGCAACTCACCAGCAGGTAGGGAAAGAAGCAGGGAGCAACGACAGTACCCTGAGAGGGCCGTGATGGAGCCAGGTAGGAGAGGCATTGACACAGGGAGGGCAGCAGGCCCTGACTGCGGGGTCAAGCAGGCATGTGAAGTAGTGACCGCAGTGCTGGTTGAAGCAGGGCCAGTGGTGTTCCCCGGAGTTAAGCAGACAGAGCAGTGGGGAGGTGGGAGAAGCTCAGGTGCCAATGAGCCCGGCCCTCAGTGATTCTGCAGAACTGAATGCAGTCAAGCAAGGTGGAGTGTGCATGGGATGATGGTGAGAAATGAGCCTGAAGGTTGGTGTCAGAAAGAAGGGACATACACAAGAAATGTTTCCTTTTTGTTGGACACACTATTTCCCTTTTTGACCTAACCACCAGGCAGCTCGGAACCAAGTTTTAGGTTCAAATGTCGAAGCACTTCCTTGAATCCAGCTTTTCTGATGGAATTATTCTTTAGCCCCAGCTTTCTCTAGACCCTGGACCTCAACCTTTAATCTGGTTTTGGGGTTTCTGGCACTTGTGGCATTAATTATAAACGGACTTGAATCTTTCTGAATACACTGAACACACACGGTGTGTAAATAAATAAATGAACTATAAAATACAAACATGCACAATAAGAGTGAAGTCAGAGCCTTTAGAGTGTGCTACGTCAGGGCGGCAGAAGACTGTCTTGTTCCTGGCAGCATCCCTGGTGCCCGGCCAGCGCCTGGCACACCATAGGAGCGCAATCAACAGCGCGTGACACAGAATGACGGCAGAGAACATTTCACCTAAAAGAAACTCTCTCCACAGAACACATCAGGACGGGCCGGGTGCGGTGGCTCAAGCCTGTAATCCCAGCACTTTGGGAGGCTGAGATGGGTGGATCACGAGGAAAGGAGATCGAGACCATCCTGGCTAACCCGGTGAAACCCCGTCTCTACTAAAAAATACAAAAACCTAGCCGGGCGAGGTGGCGGGCGCCTGTAGTCCCAGCTACTCGGAAGGCTGAGGCAGGAGAATGGCATGAACCCGGGAGGCGGAGCTTGCAGTGAGCTGAGATCCGGCCACTGCACTCCAGCCTGGGCGAGAGAGCGAGACTCCGTCTCAAAAAAAAAAAAAAAAAAAAAAAAAGAACACATCAGGACGGACCCCTGGAACCACTGGCTGACTGTACCCCACATTCAGGTTCTTGATTGGACTTCTTCGTGTATCGTTCACTAATCCTTGTGGCTGAAAGTCTTTTTTTTTTTTTTTTGAGATGGAGTCTGGCTCTGTCGCCCAGGCTGGAGTGCAGTGGCCGGATCTCAGCTCACTGCAAGCTCCGCCTCCCGGGTTTACACCATTCTCCTGCCTCAGCCTCCGGAGTAGCTGGGACTACAGGCGCCCGCCACCTCGCCCGGCTAGTTTTTTGTATTTTTTAGTAGAGACGGGGTTTCACCGTGTTCGCCAGGATGGTCTCGATCTCCTGACCTCGTGATCCGCCCGTCTCGGCCTCCCAAAGTGCTGGGATTACAGGCTTGAGCCACTGCGCCCGGCCGGCTGAAAGTCTTGTTGCTCCAGTGGGATAGCAAAGGACGACACTTTGTCATACATGCCTGTGTTCGAGCTGCACCAGCACAGAGCTGGTCACAAAGTGGCCTCCCCAAATTTCTGTGGCTTTAGCCTAACAATTCCTTATAGTGCAATTCCTTATAGCTGAACAAAGACGAACGACCCTAACCCATTCAAGGTAGTCAGTGGACTACCTTCCACTCTGATCATGCATTTGGTTTTATTTTTTATTTTTTTAATTTATTTTTATTTTTGCTTTTTTTTTGAGACGGAGGCTCGCTCTGTCGCCCAGGCTGGAGTGCAGTGATGCGATCTCGGCTCATGCAAGCTCTGCCTCCCGGGTTCACGCCATTCTTCTGCCTCAGCCTCCCGAGTAGCTGAGACTACAGGCGCCCACCACCACGCCCGGCTAGTTTTTTGTACTTTTAGTAGAGACGGGGTTTCACCGTGTTAGCCAGGATGGTCTTGATCTCCTGACCTCGTGATCCGCCCACCTCGGCCTCCCAAAGTGATGGGATTACAGGCGTGAGCCACCGTGCCTGGCCATGCATTTGGTTTTATAGAGCACTGAGAGAGAGGAAGAAAGAACAGCCTCTTACTGGCCCGAGTTGAAGGTCTTTGAGCACATTTTTCTCAACAGCATAATCTGGCTCCCTGACACAAAGGGCAGGGGAGAGAGGGACAGCAGCTCCTAATTGAACAGAGATGGATGGTGGCCCAGCCTCCACGATCACTGCTGTGTCCACTGGGCAGACCAGCCATGTCTCCTGGCTCCTACCAAGAGTCAGCTCAGGCCAAAGACTAGGGGAGATGACACATGGGGTACTCACAGGAGAGCTGTGCTCAGGACTTCCTGCTGGCCCCAGAACCTTCCAGAATGGCCTCTCACACACTCCCCTCCCTCCCTCCTTCTCTCTCTCTCTCTCTGTCTCTTTCTCTCTCTCTCTCAGTGAAAGGACTGCCTTAGCAAGAGTATCAGGTTTCAGTTGTCTGTGTCCTGGGAAATTACAAGATCTTTCCCCTTTCTCTTTTTAGCTGGGATTACACATGCAGAGCCATTTGGCTCCCCTGTCCTGACCGGCTGCTGCCGGCTGGGGCTGGGGGATCGTGCCAGGCGGCCCAGCCAGAGGTGGGCAGGGTCACAGGGGTGAGCTGCCAGGCCTGCTCACCCCTCTTCTTGGTGTGATCCCCTCAAATCCAATCCCCAGGGACCTTCCCCAGGCATGTGGAGAGCACCAGCTGTCCCGGCCACATCAGGCATCTGGCCACCAGGTCTCCTTCCACTCCAGGAGCAACCACCGCCAGAGGGAAAAACGGAAACACCAGGTTATTTGTGATCTGACTACTCACTCTTCGTTGAGAGAGAGAAGCAGGAGGCCAGGGGAATAGATGGGACTGTGGGAACAGCAGAGGGCAGAGGGTGAAGGGTGGCGATCAGAAAGAAAGACAGAATCCCCACATTCCCTGCCCCTCTGGGCTCCGGCCATGGAGGAAGTGGGGCTCAGAGGACATTGCACCAGACAGGTCTTGTTTAGAAAATTGGAAAAGAACAAATATTGATTGCAGGGGTGCAGGAGAATGAGCCCTTCCATCATCAACTATATGTATTCAGCCAGGCGAAGTGGCTCACGCTTGTAATCCCAGCACTCTGGGAAGCTGAGGTAGGAGGGATCACTTGGGCCTGGGAGTTTGAGACCAGCCTGGGCAACATGGCAAAACCCAGTCTCTACAAAACATTTCAAAAATATTTTTGTGGTGACGTGTCTGTGGTCCCAGCCACTCGGGAGGCTGAGGTGGGAGGATTGCTTGGGCTGAGGAGGTCGAACCGTGTTCACACCACGGCATTCCAGCCTGGATGACAGAATGAGGCCCTGTTTCTAATAATAAGAGTAATAATAATCATAAAATACATACACACTAGCTACGATTCTGCTTTACGGGATAACTGGGGCAAAAATATTCCCGGGTGAAACTGGCTAACCTAATTTGAAAGGTCTGGGAAACATGGCCCAATTTCAGCCTCGCTCGCCACTCACAGGCCAAGCGGAGGTTGCGCTTCACAACATACTGGACACTAGACATCACCAACGCCTTCACTCTACAAATGGGAAAACCACGGCTGAGAGGTCACCTGGTCTCCCCAGTTCACCCAGAGACTTGGGGATGGGCCGAGCTCCAGAGCCCAGACCTTGCCCTGCTCCACCCCACACAGCACGAAGTTCCCTGGCCAACTAAGGAAAGAGTGCAAGGTGACCGGAAGAAAACAAAGCAAACAAAACTGACGCAAAAAACAAACAAACAAACTGAGTGCAAAAGAAGGAGAATTTGGGGGCCGAGGCTGTGGCTGCAGAGTGGGAGTGGCGATAATCAACGCTGGGCTCCAGAGTGTCTCCGGAAGGGCGGGCCCTGGTGTCCCGAGCACCTGGTGCCCACCTTCCCCTTTCCCCCAGGGCCCCAGTCTGAGAGCTCTTCTACCCACTCCTGGCTGCTGGGGCGCCTGATATTTTCCAAAACACAATTTTCACACCCTTAAAAGTGGGCCGGGGAGGAGTCAGGATCAGAGCCTCTAGCTCAGATTTCCTTCCCTGAGAGGATACGGTCTTAGAAACTGCATGCTGTGCCGAGTTCCGTCATTCAGAAGAAACAGAAAACCCAAGCCCTGGGGAGTCACATGGCCACCACGGACATCCCGGCCTCAGTCTAACCTAAGGGCATTAGCCCGGGTGGCCTGTAGCTGCTCTGCAGCTCTAATCAGTCCTACAGACGCACGGCACCCCCAACCTGTCACCTTTAGGACCTTCCAGTCAGGTCCCCTTAAGACGCAGTGTTCCCTGTGCTCACCTTTGGGGCTTACTCTCGTGCTAAGGAAACAGCATGCAACTTCCCAGGGTTATGAGAAATAACTTTCCTAGGAATGTCACCAGCTGCAGACGCCCCTGTCATAAACTGTCCCAGCTCTAAGCCGCCTAGGGCTTTTATCCCCTCCTCTTAGCTACTCATTACCCAGCTTAATTAGGCCAGGAAATGCTGGCGCTGAGGACACTCTCGGCAGGAGGCAGGGCTGGAGGAGAGATTCTCAGCAGCGCCACTTCCTGAGGCTTGATCTGGGGGCTGGGGAAGGCCGTGGAGGAGGACGGCTGGGGATGGCAGGCTGCGTCCTCCAGTGAACAGCTGCTGGGAACGAAGCAGGGATGCACGCATTTGCTCCCCAGGCCCTCCAGGGAGCTGAGGGTTGCACTTGTTTACAGTAACAGCACCGGATCTGAAGGCCTGGAAGGCTCTGCCTGCCCCCACCCCAACCCTCCCATCTCAATTAACCAGTTTCACCACCCCGCCCCCACTCTTTCCTCGGGAAGAGGTTGCAACCTCAGTTACCACTCACAATATTTCAGCCCCAACCCTGACATAATCACAGTCAAAGACCCAGCCTGAGATGCCTTCCATTTTCAGCCAGCCCCTGACCTTCACCCCGAACCACCTTGGTCATGCACAACCTCCTGGTCCTTCACTAGGTGGAACACAGGAATGGGGTTGCCTGCTGTAAAGCTGCATGTGCTTCACCCAGTTTTGGAGCTTTCTGCTACGGTGGTGTTGGAGCGGGAGTAGCAATGTTGGAGGGTTTATAGAATGGGGTTTATATCAGACAGATGGGAGTCTAGACTCTAGCTCTGCCCCCGGTCATTCTGTGACCTTGAATATGCTATTTCATTTTTCTGCACCTCAGTTTCTTTAGCTGCAAAAATGGGGGGCGGTAATATCGGCTTTTTGGGAGGTTGAGATGATCTTATATCCTTATAGTAGACACAGGCAAACGTTCAGTAAGAAGTGGCCGGTATCTCCAATGTGGGGCACTAGTTCAGAGGCCTACAGTTATCAACTTTTCTTTGCTGGGAGGTATAGAAAGGGGAAACTGGTATTAATGAGATCCCGCTGTCTGTTGAAGGTATTCATACTTACATGATTTTCCTTTCATTTCCCAATTATCTGTGGAGGCTTTGAGATTTAAATGAGTAAACTGAGGCTCAGAGAGGGTAGGAAGGTGGGTCATGCCTCGTGAGTGGCAGAGCAGATCATACAACAGGGCTATGGCAGACGCCCAGGGCTGCGGAGTCTGGGACTGCTTCATGGCTGTGTCAGAAATGTCAGAATAACACCAGCCTAGGCCAGGCGCAGTGGCTCACACCTGTGGAGGCCGAGGCGGGCTGATCACTTGAGGTCAGGAGTTTGAAACCAGCCTGGCCAATATGGTGAAACCCTGTCTCTACTACAGATTCAAAAATTACCCAGTTGTATTGTTGGGCGCCTGTAGTCCCAGCTACTCAGGAGCCTGAGGCACAAGAATCCCTTGGACCTGGAAGACAGAGGCTGCAGCGAGCTGAGATCAAACCATTGCACTCCAGCCTGGGCGTCAGAGCGTCAGAGCCAGACTTATCTCAAACAAACAAACGAACAAACAAACAAAAGAATCACACCAGCCTAGAGCGAGCAGGGCGACTAGAATCTCAGCAGCCACAGCGCTGGGTGGATCATCGCCCTGGAGAGGGGATTGTGAGGGCTTAGAGTCACAGTGTCATCCAAGAAGGACTTGTCAGCCCCTGCAGAGGCTCTCTCACCTGCGGAATACGTGCCCTCTGTGCTTTAAGTCCTGGAGCGATTTGGTTCAGCCTCCTCCGGTGTGTGGTTTTGTGCTGGGCTTTTCCATTGTGTCCACGTTTTCTCAGAAAATGCAAGTTTCTTGAGAAGTGACCTCATTTCCCTCACCTGCAGCAAGACAAAGGTGATTCTTGGCCCTCGGATATCCGATAGTGCTGTGATTTTAAATTTTCTATGTAACTTTGAAAAGTGCCCTCCCATTCCACCAAACAAACAAACAAGCCCCAGGGCAGGGGTGGAAGGATTGGGGCGTAAGGGGAACCTCCAATTCCATCCAGAAGAGGGCACTAGTCCGTCTACTCAGGCCCTCCCCACATCGAGGTGCTCCCAGGTGCACAAGAAAATCTCTTGATCCACCCAAAGAATCCCAAACTACTGACCATTGGTTTCCAAGGTCCATGAGTCGCGACACTCTTAGACTTACTTAGCCAGTAAGATGCTTCTCATTTGAAAAACATAAAATCAAGAAAGCCCCTGGCTGAGCAGCCGGAGGCATAAGAAACCTTGGAATCCTAAACCACTGGGGTCTCTGGCTTTGTCAGTCTCTGCTTGGGATCCGAGATAAGTGAAGTCAGGGGTAAAGAAAATAAATCAGCAGCTTCCCAGGGTGCTGGAAAGGCTGTCAGGCAGAACTTCCTTCCGTGTGGCTCCAGGGAGCAGAACTTGGGTAAAGCTTCAGAAAGGCCGCCGTGGATTTCACAGGCAGCTCTTCCTGAGCCCTGGGGCTGTCAGAACTCTGTCTTGCTAAGGAAGGAAGGCCAGGCAGTGCAGGTGCAGGTAGGGGTTCTGGGGAGGTGGGTGCTGGGGGGCTGTACACCGAGGAAGATGTGGGGCCTTCAGGATCACACTTCCCACCCCCAGAATTCTACAGACGAAGATGCTGTGATGTATAACTGGGAAGGGTGAAGGTGGGGGGACAGCCACTGAAACGGAGCCAGGACAGTGAGCTCTAACCCAAGGGTTTTCCTCTCAACACCGTCTGGGGCATGCTTTTAGACCATCTCCCCTCTCCATTCACTCTACACCCTCCTTTCCACCCACTGGGAGGCTTCGTCTTCCTCGGTCGACTCCCACACAGAGGCAGAAGAGGGAGAAGCCGCCTCCACCCCGAGGAGCTTGGGGGCAAACATCTGCTCCCTGCCATTGTTTCCCCTTATTTAGTGGGTGGGAGGGATCACACACCCAGGCGACAGTTTGGTGAACCCTCCTCCAGGGTAACTGGGGAAAGCTGAAAATGCCTTTTGGCCTGCGAGGGGTTTTCAGAGTGTCACTCCCATGCTGCGTGGGTGGGGTGGAGAGGTGACATTCACCCTCCTTGGCAGCACCCCTTGTGTCGCTCCTGTGTTCTCCGGCTGCGGAGCCCTGCGAGGCTGTGGTGACGGATACAGTCACTTGTGCCTCTCCCTCCCCTCGGGACCCCCCCCACCCTGTGCCACTTCTACCCACCCAGTCTTGCAGGAGAGCACCTGGAGTCTTGGGTGTGGGCGGGTGTTTATCTCATCAGACAACTAAAGTTGTGCCGGGGCTGGGCTGCGGGTTCACGCATTCACCTGCTGATCTGCTTAGGAAACACAGGGCAGGGTTTTGTTCCAGTGCCTTCCTGGCAGCTGCACCCACTTAACACCAAGTTCCAAATGCCAGGTCTGAGACAGAGGGGATCGCCGTGGAGACCGCACTCGCTTCAGCAGTTACCAGCTCTGGTCATATCTGTTGAGCAACCGCTCCGTGGCGGGGCTGGGGATGCCACCCGGGAACAAACTGGCCGGTGCAGGTCCCTGCTCGGACCTGGGGTGCTTGCAGTCACAGTCTGGGGAGGGGCTGCAAACCCACACAGACAGCATGACAGACGGTGCACCAGGAGTAGACGGTCCGGCTTCCACGAGCATGCGCCACAGCGGGAGCAAAGTAAATGAGATTGGAGGGGTCAGGAGGAAATGACATTGAAGTTGAGAGGAAGAGAATTTAACTAGGACTAGACTGTCTTCCGGCGGTGATCAAAGTAAAGGCGCTAAGATGACAGGACCCACTATGCTTCTGAAGAAGCCAGGCGGGTGCTGACTTACAGTTCTTATTTCTGGTCTTTCTCATGACTTACCTGTGGCCTGACCCGCAGCCCTTCATTTCTCCCTGGACGACGTGGCCATCCAGAGAAGAGGAGGCTGGGCATCCACAGTGCTGCCAGCCCCTGCATTGTTGTTACCGATTACAACGTGTTATTTTCAGCTTCTACCCTCTCCACGAAAAAAAGAGCCTTCTGGGAGAGGACACCTGCCCAGACATAGCCCGGACTCCGCAGGGGTTCCCACAAGCACATCCAGGCTCTGTCATTCCCTCCTTGTAGATGATCTGGCAAATTTGGAGTTTGACTCCTAATTCTGCTGCCTCAGTCCCTGCCCCTCCCCCACATTACCACTGTGGACGGTCACATATGCGCGTCCCCTGCTCAACTCAGACACGCGTGCATGTCAAGGGGAATCATACATTTCTTCTAGAACTTCTTCTTTTTTTTTTTTTTTAAGACAGAGTCTCTCGGCCAGGCGCGGTGGCTCAAGCCTGTAATCCCAGCACTTTGGGAGGCCGAGGTGGGCAGATCACGAGGTCAGGAGATCGAGACCATCCTGGCTAACATGGTGAAACCCCATCTCTACTAAAAAAATACAAAAAACCAGCCGGGCGAGGTGGCGGGCGTCTGTAGTCCCAGCTACTCGGGAGGCTGAGGCAGGAGAATGGCATGAACCCGAGAGATCCGGCCACTGCACTCCAGCCTGGGCGACAGAGCGAGACTCCGTCTCAGAAAAAAAAAAAAAAAGACAGAGTCTCTCTCTGTTGCCAGTGCAGTGGTGTGATCTTGGCTCACTGCAGCCTCTGCCTCCTGGGTTCAAGCAATTCTCTTCCTCAGCCTGCCGAGTAGCTGGGATTACAGGCGCCCGCCACCATGCCCAGCTAATTTTTGTATTTTTTGTAGGAACAGGATTTCACCATCTTGGCCAGGCTGGTCTTGAACTCCTGACCTCGTGATCCACTCACCTCAGCCTCCCAAAGTGCTAGGATTACAGGCATGAGCCACTGTACACGGCCTAGAATTTCTTTTAACTGAATAATTTATCTTCCATTAGTATATGTGCTTCTCTCTTTGTTTTTATTTTATTTTTATTATTTTTTATTATTTTTATTAATTAATTTATTTTCGATACGGAGTTTTGCTCTTGTTGCCCAAGCTGGAGCGCCATGGCATGATCTCAGCTCACTGCAACCTCTGCCTGTCGCATTCAAACTATTCTCCTGCCTTAGCCTCCAGAGCAGCTGGGATTACAGGCATGTGCCACCATGTCCGGCTAATTTTGTAGTTTTAGTAGAGACGGGGTTTCTCCATGTTGGACAGGCTGGTCTCGAACTCTCAATCTCAGGTGATCCGTCTGCCTCTGCCTCCCAAAGTGCTGGGTTACAGGCATGGACCATCGTGCCTGGCCTCTCTCTTTGTTTTTAACTCCTTCATGGTTTTACTTAGTCTGGATGTCACAATTCATTTATTTGTTTATGTTTTTAGAGTCAGGGTCTTGCTCTGTTGTCCAAGCTGGAGTGCAGTGGTGTTATCATGGCTCACTGCAGCCTTGACCTCCCAGGCTCAAGAAATCCTCCTGCCTCAGCCTCCTAAGTGGCTGGGACTACAGGCATGCACCACCATGGTACCAAATTTTACGTTTTTGGTAGAGATGGGGCCTTGTTGCTTTGCCCAGGCTGGTCTCAAACCCTCAGGCTCTAGCTATTCTCCGACCTTGACCTCCCAAAGTTGCAATTACAGTTCTTATCCACCAAGATGTGATGATTTATTTAATGAATTCCTTATTGATTGATTTTTTTTTTGATTGATATTTTGGGTCCTCCTCACCTTTTTTTTTTTTTTTGAGACGGAGTCTCGCTCTGTCGCCCAGGCTGGAGTGCAGTGGCCCGATCTCAGCTCACTGCAAGCTCCGCCTCCCGGGTTTATGCCATCCTCCTGCCTCAGCCTCCCAGGTAGCTGGGACTACAGACGCCCGCCACCTTGCCCGGCTAGTTTTTTGTATTTTTTTGTTTTAGTAGAGACGGGGTTTCACCATGTTAGCCAGGATGGTCTCGATCTCCTGACCTCGTGATCCACCTGCCTCGGCCTCCCAAAGTGCTGGGATTACAGGCTTGAGCCACTGCGCCTGACCCCTCCTCACCTTTTATTTATTTCTCTTTGTGTGTGTGTGTGCTATTTTACCTTGGGTGACTTTTTAATAAGGTGAACTTAAGGTGGGCTGGATTTCAGATTTTTTTTTTTTTTTTGGAAAACTTTCAACAGATAAAGATGAGGAACCCGCCACTGATAATGTTGAATTTGTTTTTGTTTTTCTTTTTTTTTTTTTTTTTTTTTTTGAGACGGAGTCTCGCTCTGTAGCCCAGGCTGGAGTGCAGTGGCCGGATCTCAGCTCACTGCAAGCTCCGCCTCCCAGGTTCACGCCATTCTCCAGTCTCAGCCTCCGGAGTAGCTGGGACTACAGGCGCCCGCCACCTCGCCCGGCTAGTTTTTTGTATTTCTTAGCAGAGACGGGGTTTCACCATGTTAGCCAGGATGGTCTCGATCTCCTGACCTCGTGATCCGCCCACCTCGGCCTCCCAAAGTGCTGGGATTACAGGCTTGAGCCACCGCACCCGGCCTTGTTTTTGTTTTTCTTGTAATAAGTCCTATTTGGAAACTTGGCCCATTTGCCACTGGGCCAGCGCCCTCCTGCTAGGATGACCTTACCCCCCTGGGCCAGCCCTGCTTCCCCAGTCACCACCCCCTGGTGCAGTGGTGATGAGACACCTCCCTCTGCTTCCTCTGAGCCCTCCTTCGACACTGATAGGCCGGGCTCACCCTTGCAGGGCTGGAAATCGCCAAGCTTGCCTCCCTCCCTCTGGGGATAAGCACTCTCCACCCCTCCCCCTCTTCATTTTCTCTGGAGCTCTTGGAACAAACAACTGTCTAGGATGGAGCTACCTCCTAAGGGAGGCCCCGCCGGCCTCTTCCCTGGCATCTGTGACCACCTGCGCCTGCCACAGCTTCTCTGGTCCAGCCTGACCTGATGCGTCTATTTGTACTTCCTCATTGTCTTCTTTGAACCTTGATTTTTGAGGAAGTTTCCAATCCCACCCCCAGCCAGAGTCCCTCCTGTTCTCGCTCTCTCCTGACGTTTCTCCCCAGCTCAGGGCCTTTTGTTTTCCACCCCAACCCTCCCTGCAGGTTTGTCCCCCTTTGCCAGGAGCTCTCCAGCCCAGCGGCCTCTCCTCTTACTAATCTCCTTTCCAAACGCTGTCTTCTGTAGCCAGGTCTACCCAACAGAAAATGAAGAAGGTTGGCAATTATCTAATGAGTTCACACAATGTAGACAGCCAATTAAAATATCCTTGACACAGCCAATCCCCTCCGCTTTGTTGAAAGCTGAACTCCAATGAGGCCTGTCCCTGACAAAATCTGTCACACCATCTAGATGATTGGGGTGACAAGAACCGATGTTTATCTAACTAGCAAGTGAGAATTTCAGCCTTGCATAGTTCTGGCTACCATCTCTCCAAATAAAGGATAGTCAAATGTACCCACAAACAAATTAACAAAAGAGAAAACACACACCACAAAAACTACTTTCTTAGAGTTGGTGTCTAATTGTGAACTGAAATCCACCCTCAAAATAGGGATTTCTGTGGAAGGTACTGTTTTTGTGGTAACTCGAATCCCATTGTTCTATCTGTAGGTGCACCCTGGTGCAAAACACTGCACAATGGACTGCTGTAGCTTTCGCATCTCCAGGGACCTTGATGTCCCTCCCTCTTGCCTTGTTGAAAAATTCAAACTAGAAAAATCCTATGAAATAAAATGCAATTAATAAGCACTCTTTAGGTGTTTAGGACTGGTTAAAGACAGAAGCTAGGGCTGGGCACGATGGCTCACGCCTGTAATCCCAGCACTTTGGGAGGCCGAGGCAGGCAGATCACCTGAAGTCAGGAGTTTGAGACCAGCCTGATCAACATGGAGAAACCCTGTCTCTACTAAAAGTAGAAAATTAGCTGGGTGTGGTGGTGCATGCCTGTAATCCCAGATACTCGGGAGGCTAAGGCAGGAGTATCGCTTGAACCTGGGAGGCAGAGGTTGCAGTGAGCCGAGATTGCACCATTGCACTCCAGCCTGGTAAACAAGAGCAAAACTCTGTCTCAAAAAAAAAAAAAGATAGCCGGGCGTGGTGGCAGGCGCCTGTAGTCCCAGCTACTTGGGAGGCTGAGGCAGGAGAATGGCGTGAACCCGGGAGGTGGAGCTTGCAGTGAGCCGAGGTTGCGCCACTGCACTCCAGCCTGGGTGACAGTGCGAGACTCCGTCTCAAAAAAAAAAAAAAGACAGAAGTTACTTCTCTGACCACACAGTTATCTTCTATTTGACAATTTGAGTCAGAACATTTAATATTCCACTTCAATTATTTACACAACACTTAAATTACTTTAGTTATTTTCTTTTCTTTTTTTTTTTTTTTTTTTTGAGACAGTCTTGCTCTGTCGCCCAGGCCGGAGTGCGGTGGCGCGATCTTCGTTCACTGCAAGCTCTGCCTCTCGGGTTCACAGCAGTCTCCTGCCTTCAGCCTCCCAAGTAGCTGGGACTACAGGCGCCCGCCACCAAGCGCAGCTAATTTTTTCTATTCTTCATAGAAACGGGGTTTCACCGTGTTGGCCAGGATGGTCTCAATCTTCTGACTTCGTGATCCGCCCACCTCGGCCTCCCAAAGTGCTGGGATTACAGGAATAAGCCACTGTGCCTGACCTCATTATTATTATTATTTCCTTTAAAAAAAATTTTTTTTAATTGTTGAGATAGAGTATTGCCCAGGCTGGAGTGCAGTGGCACAACCTCAGCTCACTGCAACCTTCATCTCCGAGGTTCAAGTGATTCTTCTGCCTCAGCCTACCAAGTAGCTGGAATTACAGGCATGTGCCACCACACCAAGCTAATTTTTGTATTTTTAATAGAGACGGGGTTTCAACATGTTGGCCAGACTAGACTAGTCTCAAACTCCTGCCTCAAGTGATCCATCTGCCTTGGTCTCTCAAAGTGTTGGGATTACAGGCGTGAGCCACCGCACCAGCTTTTGTTTTGTTTGTTTTGTTTTGTTTTGTTTTGTTTTGTTTGAGATGGAGTCTAGCTCTCTCACCCAGGCTGGAGTGCAGTGGCACCATCTCGGCTCACTGCAACCTCCACCTCCGGGCTCAAGCCATTCTCCCGCCCCAGCCTCCTGAGTAGCTGGGATTACAGGCAACCACCACCATGCCCAATTAATTTTTGCATTTTTAGTAGAGACAGGGTTTCAGTATGTTGGCCAGGATGGTCTCCATTTCTTGACCTCGTGATCCACCTGCCTCAGCCTCCCAAAGTGCTGGGATTACAGGCGTGAGCCACTCTGCCTGACCTTTCTTTCTTTTCTTTCTGACGGAGTCTCGCTCTGTCGCCCAGGCTGGAGTGCAATGGCCTATCTCAGCTCACTGTAACTGCCGCCCCCCGGGTTAAAGCGCTTCTCCACCTCAGCCTCCCAAGTAGCTCGGGTTACAGGCACCTGCCACCATGCCCAGCTAACTTTTTGTGTGTGTTTATTTATGTAGCAACGGGATTTCACCATGTTGGCCAGGCTGGTCTCAAGCTCCTGACGGCAGGTGATCCGCCTGCCTCGGCCCCCCAAAGTGCTGGGACTACAGGCCTCAGCCACCGCACCCGGGCTTATTTTGTCTTGTTTTAGAAAATAAACCAATAGGCTGGGTGCGGTGGCTCACGCCTGTAATCCCAGCACTTTGGGAGGCCGAGGCTGGTGGATCACGAGGTCAGGAGCGCGAGACCAGCCTGACCAACATGGTGAAACCCCGTATCTGCTAAAACTACAAAAATTAGCCGGGCATGGTGATGCATGTCTGTAATCCCAGCTACTCAGGAGGCTGAGGAAGGAGAATTGCTTGAACCTGGGAGGCAGAGGTTGCAGTGAGCCTGGGTGACAGAGTGAGACTCCGTCTAAAAGAAAGAAAGAAAGAGAGAGAGAGAGAGAGAGAGAGAAAGGAGGGAGGGAGGGAAGAAAGAGAAAGAAGATAAACCAATACAATAGCTGGGCGCAGTGGCTCACGCCTGTAATTCTAGCACTTTGGGAGGCCGAGATGGGTGGATCACTTGAGGTCAGGAGTTCGAGACCTGCCTGACCAAATTGGTGAAACCTGGTCTCTACTAAAAACACAAAAACTGGCTGGGCATGGTGGCACGCATATGCAGTCCTAGATACTCTGGAGGCTGAGACAGGAGAATCACCTGAACCCCGGAGGAGGAGATTGCAGTGAGCCGAGACATGCAACTGCACTCCAGCCTGGGCGACAGAGTGAGACTCCGTCTCAAAAAAAAAAAAAAAAAAAAAAAGAAAGAAAAAGGGGAGGGGAGGGGAGAAAAGAAGAGAAGAGAAAAGAAAAGAAACCAGCAGACTACCAGGCACAGCAGTACATGCCTCTAACCCCAACACTTTGGGAGGCTGAGGTGGGCAGATCACAAGGTCAGGAGTTCAAGACCAGCCTGGCCAACATGATGAAACCTCATCTCTACTAAAAACACAAAAATTAGGCAGGCGTGGTGGCATGCACCTGTAATCCTTGCTACTTGGGAGGCTGAGGCAGGAGAATAACTTGAACCCAGGAGGTGGAGGTTGAAGTGAGCCGAGATGGTGCCACTGCACTCCAGCCTGGGACAGAGCGAGACTCCGTCAAAAAGAAAAGAAAAGAAAAGAAAAGAAAAGAAAAGAAAAGAAAAGAAAAGAAAAGAAAAGAAAAGAAAAGAAAAACAAAAGAAACCAATAGTCAAAACCTTCTGACAATTTTTTTTTTTTTTTTTTTTTTGAGACGGAGTCTTGCTTTGTCGCCCAGGCTGGAGTGCGGTGGTGCATCTCGGCTCACTGCAAGCTCTGCCTCCCGGGTTCACGCCATTCTCCTGCCTCAGCCTCCAAGTAGCTGGGACTACAAGTGCGCATCACCACGCCCGGCTAATTTTTTGTATTTTTTAGTAGAGACAGGGTTTCACTGTGTTAGCCAGGATGGTCTCGATCTCCTGACCTCATGATCCGCCCGCCTCAGCCTCCCAAAGTGCTGGGATTACAGGTGTGAGCCACCGCGCCCGGCCCTTCTGACAATTTTTAAAGATTTGGTCATTAATTTATTTTTTTTTAATTTTTTAATTTTAATTTTTTATTTTTTTTGAGACAGAGTCTCATTCTGTTGCCCAGCCTGGAGTGCAGTGCCATGATCTCGGCTCACTGCAACCTCCACCTCCCGGGTTCAAGCAATTCTCCTGCCTTAGCCTCCAGAGTAGCTGGGATTACAGGTATGCACGATCACACTTGGCTAAGTTTTTTTTTTTTGAGATGGAGTCTCACTCTGTCGCCAGGCTGGAGTGCAGTGGCACGATCTCGGCTTACTGCAACCTCTGCTTCCCGGGTTCAAGCGATTCTCCTGCCTCAGTCTCCCCAGTAGCTGGGACTACAGGCACATGCCGCCACGCCCAGCTAATGTTTGCATTTTTACTAGAGACAGGGTTTCACCATGTTGGCCAGGCTTGTCTCAAACTCTTGGCCTCAGGTGATCTGCCCACTTTGGCCGCCCAAAGTATTGGGATTACAGGCATGAGCCACTGCGCCCGACTGCTCAGCTAATTTTTGTAGTTTTAGTAGAGACAGAGTTTCACCGTGTTAGCGGGGCTGGTCTCAAACTCCTGACCTCTGGTGATCTGCCCGCCTCGGCCTCCCAAAATGCTGGGATGACAGGCGTGAGCCACCATGCCTGGTCTTAATATTCAATTGGATTTAAAATACTTTTTGTGGCCAAGTGCGATGACTCATCCCATCTTATATATGATATATATGTAAGATATATATATATATATATCTCCTTTTAAAAACCACAATGCACTCTTTTTTTTTGAGATGGAGTCTCACTCTGTCACCCAGGCAGGAGTGCAATGGCGCAATCTCAGTTTACTGCAATCTCTCCCTCCTGGGTTCAAGCGATTCTCCTGACTCAGCCTCCCAAGTAGCTGGAACTACAGGTGCCCACCACCACACCAGGCTGATTTTTTTTTCTATTATTATTTTTAGTAGAGACATGGTTTCACTTTGTTGGCCAGGCTGGTCTGGAACTCCTAACCTCATGATCCACCTGCTCGGCCTCCCACAGTGCTGGGATTACAGGCGTGAGCCACTGCACCCAACCCTTTTTTGTTTTTTCTGAGACAAAGTCTTGCTCTGTTGCCCAGGCTGGAGTGCAGTGGTGTGATCTTGGCTCGCTGCAACCTCCACCTCTCTGGTTCAAACAATTCTCCTGCCTCAGTCCCACCTAGTAGCCGGGATTACAGGCACCCGCCACCACATCCAGCTACTTGTTGTATTTTTAGTAGAGATGGAGTTTCACCGTGTTGGCCAGTCTTGAACTCCTGACCTTAGGTGATGCACCCGCCTTGGCCTCCCAAAGTGCTGGGATTATAGGCATGAGCCACCGCTCCTAGCCCACAATTCACTCTTTTTTTTGTTTGTTTTTTTTTGAGACGGAGTCTCGCTCTGTGGCCCAGGCTGGAGTGCTTTGGCACAATCTCAGCTCACTGCAAGCTCCACCTCCCAGGTTCACGCCATTCTCCTGCCTCAGCCTCCCGAGTAGCTGGGACTATAGGCGCCTGCCACCATGCCTGGCTAATTTTTTGTATTTTTAGTAGAGATGGGGTTTCACTGTGTTAGCCAGGATGGTCTCGATCTCCTGACCTCATGATCCGCCCACCTCAGCCTCCCAAAGTGCTGGGATTACAGGCGTGAGCCACCGCTCCCAGCTTTTTTTTTTTCTTTTATGGGGAGTTTTGCTTTTGTTGCCCAGGCTGGAGTGCAATGGTGCAATCTCAGCTCACTGCAACCTCCGCCTCCTGGGTTCAAGCAATTCTCCTGCCTCAGCCTCCCTAGTAGCTGGAATTACAGGCGCGTGCCACCATGCCCTGCTAATTTTTGTATTTTTAGTAGAGGCAGGGTTTCACCATGTTGGCCAGGCTGGTCTCGAACTCCCGGCCTCAGGTGATCTGCTTACCTAAGCTTCCCAAATTGCTGGGATTACAGGTGGAGCCACCGTGCCCAGCCCACAGTGCACTCTTGTTCTGAATAATTAAAACAAATAAAAATACATTTGGGATTTCTCTGAAGAGCATTCTCTAAACAGTGCCTTCTTTCTTCCCGTCCCTAATACTTTCTTGCTCCCTAAGCCCCCTTTAAACCTCTCCACTGGGGCGCCTTTCTAAATGTGTGCCTTGATCTCATGGATTTAGAGAGGTAAGGTTGGTCCCAGGTACCAGCTCCACCTTCTTGTTAGCTATGTGTCTTTGGGCAAGTACCTTTCCCTACACAAGACTCAGTTTTCTCATCTACACAGTGGGGAATACAACTGCCTACCAGGGTTGTGATGATAACTAAGATTTTCCAAATGCGGTGACTCACGACAGAAATCCCAGCACTTTGGGAGGCTGAGGCAGGAGTATCACTTGAGGTCAGGAGATTGAGCCTGCAGTGAGCTATGTCACGCCACCGCACTCCAGCGTGGGAGACAGAGTGAGACCCTGTCTAAAAAAAAAAAAAATGCTGGGCACAGTGGCTCACATCTGTAATCCCAGCACTTTGGGAGGCTGAGGTGGGTGGACCACCTGAGATCAGGAGTTGAAGACCAGCCTGGCCAACATGGTGAAACCATGTCTCTACTAAAAATATAAAAATTAGCCAGGCGTGGTGGCAGGTGCCTGTAATCCCAGCTATTTAGGAGGCTGAGGCAGGAGAATCACTTGAACCCGGGAGGCGGAGGTTGTAGTGAGCTGAGATTACACCATTGCACTCCAGCCTGGCCAACAAGAGAGAAACTCCCTCTAAAAAAAAAAAAAAAGAAAGAAAAAAGAAATAATTAAGATACCGTATTTGTAAAAATTGCTTTAAAATGAAAAACGACATATCCCTGATGGTTCTATTTGTGTGCGTATGTGTGAATTTGAGACAGCATACTCATGGTTCTTTTTTTTTTTTTTTTTTGAGACGGAGTCTTGCTCTGTTGCCCAGGCTGTAGTGCAGTGGTGCAATCTCGGCTCACTACAATCTCTACCTCCCTGGTTCAAGCACTTCCCCTGCCCCAGCCTCCTGAGTAGCTGGGATTACTGGTGCATGCCACTACACCCAGCTAATTTTTTTGTATTTTCAGTAGAGATGGGGTTTTGCCATGTTGACCAGATTGATCTTGAATTCCTGACCTCAGGCAACCCACCTGCCTCAGCCTCCCACAGTGCTGGGATTACAGGTGTGATCTACCACGCCAGCCACTGATGGTTCTAATGTGAATGAAATTACAAATACACCCGATTTGTTGAATTATGCAATAAATACTCATAAACATGGCTGGGAGGTGAATTTAAGCCCACAGGGCTTATGAAACCACTTAATAAAAATATCACAAAACATTAAATTTTCGACATGAAAGAAAGGCTTCAGTAAACTTTCACGATGCCTTCATATTTCTCACTCGTAGAGTCTAGGATTTCTAGGTGTCACAGGTCTTCAGATCTAGCAGAAGATTCCTTTCCCTCGTATTTCCCTCCAGGATCCTTCCTCTGGTTATTCATTCATTCTAGAGTGAGAAATCTCCAGGGGACAGTCTCCACGGGCTGGAGGCTCGCGAGTCGTGATGGAGAGAACACAGACGCTGGACTGTCAGGAGCTAGGACATCTTGGATAAGTCCCAAAGCCTTTGAGCCCCCATTTCCTGAGCCATAAAACAAGCATAATAATGCCAACATTGGTAGGAAATGTGAAGATTAAGTAAAAATGTGTAACTGAAAACAGTCTGTTAATTCTACAGTGCTTTATTAAATAAGCCATTACGCTGGGCGCGGTGGCTCATGCCTTTAATCCCAGCACTTTGAGAGGCCAAGGCGGGTGGATCACCTGAGGTCAAGAGTTTGAGAGTAGCCTGGCCAACATGGTGAAACCTTGTCTCTACTAAAAATACAAAAAAAAAGTAGCTGGGCATGGTGGCGCATGCCTGTAGTCCCAGCTACTCAGGGAGGCTGAGGCAGGAGAATCGCTTGAAACCGGGAGGCAGAGGTTGCAGCGGGCCAAGATCATGCCACTGCATTCCAGCCTGGGTGACAGAGGGAGACTCCATCTCAAAAATAAATAAATAAATAAATAAATAAACAAACAAACCTAATAAATCTAAATAAATCTAATAAATTAGATTTTTTTTTCTTTGAGTCTACCTCTGTCACCCAGACACTCTAGTGGAGTGGCACGATCTCAGCTCACTGCAACCTCTACCACCTGGGTTCAAAGGATTCTCTTGCCTCAGTCTCCCAAGTATCTGGGGTTATAGGCGTGCGCCACTATGGCAGGCCAATTTTTGTATTGTTTAGTAGAGACTGGGTTTTACCGTCTTGGCCAGGCTGGTCTCGAACTCCTGACTCAGGTGTGGTCTGCCTGCCTCGACCTCCCAAACTGCTGAGAATACAGGCATGAGCCACGGCACCCAGCCACATCCTGCCTATTTTTTAATTTTTTGGAGAGATGGGATCTTGCTATGTTGCCTAGCTGGTCTCAAACTCCTGGGCTCAAGTGATCCTCCTGCCTTAGCCTCCCAAAGTGTTGTGGCTATGGGTATGAGCCACCCTGCAGGCAGATCCTTTTTTGATGCATTCCTGCCTTATTCTGGCTCGTTCCTTCTGCTCTGAGGCAGTCACAGAGCACTCCCTTCTTGGGGATCATTAGTGTCTGGGATTAAGAGGCCTTCTCAGAAGCCAGGGGAATCCCTATTGGAGTCCAGGCTTCTCTGGAGTTTACCCTGCGTTCTTTTTCTTTTTCTTTTTGAAAGGGAGTCTCACTCTGTCACCAAGGCTGGAGTGCAGTGGCGCAATCTTGGCTCACTGTAGCTTCAATCCCCTGGGTTCAAACAAGTCTCCTGCCTCATTAGGAGGCAGGAGATCCTGAGTAGCTGAGATTATAGGTATGCGCCACCGTGCCTGGCTGATTTCTGTATTTTTAGTAGAAATGGGGTTTCACCTTGTTGGCCAGGTTTTTCTCGAACCCGTGACCTCAGGTGATCTGCCTGCCTCGGCCTTCCAAAGTGGTGGGATTGCAGGCTTCAGCCACCAAGCCCAGTCTTACTCTGCTTTCTTTTCTTTTTTCTTTTTTTCTTTGTTTTTGAGATAGAGTTTTGTTCTTGTTGCCCAGGCTGCTGTGCAATGGCAGGATCTTGGCTTACTGCAAGCTCCGCCTCCTGGGTTCAAGCAATTCTTCTGCCTCAGCCTCCCGAGTAGCTAGGATTACAGGCATGTGCCACCACGCCTGGCTAATTTTGTATTTTTAGTAGAGTCAGGGTTTCTCTATGTCGGTCAGGCTGGTCTCGATCTCGAGACCTCAGGTGATCCGCCCTCCTCGGCCTCCCAGAGTGCTGGGATTACACCTGTAAGCCACCGCACATGGCTTACTCTGCTTTCTTTAGCTCCTTTCCCTTCCCTTGCTCTTTACACTGGCCCTGAGCAAATTTTCTGGAATGGAAGCTGCTTATTCTGTAGCATTTTTCCTAACTGACTTCCTTTATGGTTTCCCTAGGCTGTCAGTTAAATCACCACTCCATCAGAAGCCAAACAGCCTCTTTTTCTGTTGACACTTCTCTCTGAGAACCCTTCTTTTTCTCCTTTTTTTTCCTTCCTGCAGCTCCAGGCCTCTCCCTTTGACTTCCCTGTCCCTTTTTCTCCCCATCATCCTCCCTGAGGACATCAGCTCTAGGAACCTTCCCACAAGCGTAGTATTTGTAGTATTCCCGTTTCTAACACTCACTTTACATCCCATGATTCCTTTCTGAGCACATGAAAGTAGCAATCCAAGGCAGTACAGTCTCATTCTGAGGGAAAGATGGGGATGGATTTCTCCAGCAGTCCTTGTCCTCATGGTTCCAAAAAGAATCAGCATTGTTTGAAAAAGAGCAGATTGCCAACCCCCCTCCTCCCCCTCTCACACCATCGGGCCACTTCTGGTCGGGCACGGTTACTCACGTCTGTAATCCCAGCACTTTGGGAGGCTGAAGTGGGAGGACCAATTCAGGCCAGGAGTTTGAGACCAGCCTTGGCAACATGGTGAAACCTTGTCTCTACTAAAAATACAAAAATCAGCTGGGCATGGTGGTTTTTGTCTGTGATCCCAGCTACTAGGGAGGCTGAGGTGGGAGGATAGCTTGAGCCTGGGAAGTCGAGGCTGCAGTGAGCCATAATTGCACTCCACCCTGGGTGACAGAGTGAGACCCTGTATCAAACAAATAAACAAGCAAAAACCTCCACTTCCTTTTTTTTGAGACAGAGTCTTGCTCTGTCTCCCAGGCTGGAATGCAGTGGCGTGGAGAAGGACCCAGGAAACGCAAGAAAGAAAAAAAGAAAAATTTTCTTTGTCTGGGCGTGGTGGCTCACGTCTAATCCCAGCACTTTGGGAGGCAGAGGCGGGTGGATCACCTGAGGTCAGGAGTTCGAGACCAGCCTGGCCAACACGATGAAATCCTGACTCTACTAAAAATACAAAAAATTAGCTGGGCATACTGGCGGGTGCCTGTAATCCCAACTACTTGGCCTGAGGCAGGAGAATCACTTGAACCTGGGAGGCGGAGGTTGCAGTGAGCTGAGATCATGCCACTGCACTCCAGCCTGGGGGACAAGAGGGAAACTCCGTTTCAAAAACAAAACAAAACAAAAAAAATCTTCAATGAATTTTTTTTTTTTTTTAAAGAAACTTGGTTTCAGCCGGGCACTGTGGCTCATGCCTGTAATCCCAGCACTTTGGGAGGCCGAGGTGGGCGGATCACCTGAAGTCAGGAGTTTGAGACCAGCCTGATCAACATGGGGAAACCCAGTCTCTACTAAAAAACACAAAATTAGCCGGGCATGGTGGCGCACACCTGTAATCCCAGCTACTCAGGAGGCTGAGGCAGGAGAATCGCTTGAACCTGGGAGGCAGAGGTTGCAGTGAGCTGAGATGGCACCACTGCACTCCAGCCTGGGCAACAAGAGTGAAACTCCATCTCAAAAAAAAAAAAAAGAAACTTGGTTTCATTTTCCATTACGGTGAAAGCTAACATCTGGGTTCAATTCAGTTCTTGGCCTACACATTCTTGCTTTCTTTCTGTTTTGTCTGCTATTTTGAGGTGTTTTAGACATTGCTAAGTTTAAGTGCAAGGTGCAATGGAGACACGTGTTGGCTAACTTTGGGTTGCTTATTACTAAAAAGATTTTCTTTTCATGTCTTCCAGTTTTGCTTCTTCTCTACCCTCACCGTTATTTTTACAGAATTTATTCTAGCTCCTAAGTAATCAAAACATGCAGTGCTTCGGAAAGGAGGGAAAGTCACACGTGGTCTGAATCGCAACAGCAGAAGGAGAATTGGCATTTGTGCATCCTTCCCCGTGGTGCCAGTCAGAGCTGTTGGCTGAAAGCAATACCATCAACTGTGGGTAACTTGAGCAGAGAAGGAATGGACCAAAAGGTGATTTCCAGGAAGCCTGAAGAACCAGGCTTGGACAGAACCGGGCTTGGACAACAGGCCAAACACCAAGGCTGTCCAGGCACACAGGACACCAGCCAGGACCAGTGTCAGGAACAGCCTGGCCGATAAGCCCCTATGGGTACTGCCTCTATGGACACTTGCCTGTGTTTCTGTGTATCAGCTTTAACCATCTCTACCTTTGTGGGCCTCCCTCCAGATTTGAAGGCTTGGGAGGAGTTTCCAGTGGGTAAACTGGGCTATTTGTCCATGCGCATACTCCCCGGGGGAAGAGGGAATGCTGGTTTAGTCTTTTGTGGAGGAAGACGCGCCCCTTCCCGACACCTGGGTGTCCTCACTGAGGAAGACTCACAAATAGGATGAGGGGTTGGGGAGAGTGCAACCAAAGCAATGGCCCAAGTCTGCTCTAGCCCCCCCTTTCATTTCCCGGTACCCATGTGCAACCCTCTTCCAGGAGGAGCTCCCAGAAGCCATGCGCCTCCCTGCCCATATTGCCTGTCAGAACTTTCGGTAATTGGGATCAGTTAATGACCCCAGCCAACGCTTCAGCTCCTCTCTTTCTGTTTGCCCGATGGAACAAGGAGACAAAATACCAGGTGTCTCTATTCACTTCCCTTTCACCAAGTCTCCTTGTGCAAGCACTTCCCCCTTGGGTACTGAAGTCTCGAAACCAGCTGAGAACAGATTCATGAAGACAGGAAGCAAAAAACTCGAATGGATCATTCAGTATAACTTTACCCACTTCCACCTCCTGCTTCTTAGCTCTGTGTATTCTGGCTATAGGAGAGGTCAAACCATGTGTTGGTTGCTGATTCAGAGCGTATTTTACATCCTGCCACCTAACGCACCAATCTCTGAACGTGTTATGACTGTGTCTTTGGAAGCCAATGCCATGTCACTGTTCTATCACTTCTGGATAATGGGGTATGTGATGAGATGATTGAAACCCATGACAGTAAGTCCATTGCCTGGTTCTTTTTCTTTTTTTGATACAGAGTTTCAAAGGCTCTGTTGCCCAGGCTGGAGTGCAATGGTGCAATCTCAGCTCACTGCAACCTCCAACTCCCAGGTTCACGCCATTCTCCTGCCTCAGCCTTCTGAGTAGCTGGGACTACAGGCATGTGCCACCATGCCCGACTAATTTTTGTATTTTTAGTAGAGACAGGGTTTTGCCATCTAGGCCAGGTTGGTCTCGAACTCCTGACCTCAGGAGATCCGCCTGCCTTGGCCTCCCAAAGTGCTAGAATTACAGACGTGAACCACTGCTCCCGGCCATTGCCTGCTTTTTCACTGTAAAATAATGTTTGTAAGACACATTGGTGATCTTTAAGGCACTCTTTTTTTTTTTGATACAGGGTCAGCTCTGTCACCCAGAGTAGAGTGCGGTGGCACAATCACAGCTCAATGCGGCCTCCAACTCCTGGGCTCAAGTGATCCTCCCACCTCAGCCTCTTGAGTAGCTGGAACTACAAGCACACACCACAATGCCTGGCTAATTTTGAAAAATTTTTTTTTTTTTTTTTTTGAGACGGAGTCTCGCTCTGTCACCCAGGCTGGAGTGCAGTGGCCGGATCTCAGCTCACTGCAAGCTCCGCCTCCCGGGTTCACGCCATTCTCCTGCCTCAGCCTCCCGAGTAGCTGGGACTACAGGCGCCCGCCACCTCGCCCGGCTACTTTTTTGTATTTTTTAGTAGAGACGGGGTTTCACCGTGTTAGCCAGGATGGTCTTGATCTTGTGACCTCGTGATCCGCCCGTCTCGGCCTCCCAAAGTGCTGGGATTACAGGCTTGAGCCACCGCGCCCGGCCTTGAAATTTTTAATAAAGACAGGATCTCACTATGTTGTCCAGGCTAGTCTTGAATTCCTGGCCTGAAGCAATCCTCCTGCCTTGGCCTCTCAAAATGGTGGGATTACAGATTCACTTTGTTTGTTTGTTTGTTTGTTTGTTTTGAGACAGTTTCGTTCTTGTTACCCAGGCTGGACTGCAGTGGCATGATCTTGACTCACTGCAACCTCAGCCTCCCAGGTTCAAGCAATGCTCCTGCCTCATCCTCCTGAGTAGCTGGGATTACAGGAACCTACCACAATGCCTGGCTAATTTTTTTATTTTTAGTAGAGACGGGGTTTCACCATGTTGGCCAGACTGGTCTCAAACTCCTGACGTTAGGTGATCCACCCACCTCGGCCTCTCAAAGTGTTGGGAATACAGGTGTGAGCCACCGCACCCAGCACAGGTGTGGTTTTTCTTGTTGTTGTTTTGTTGTTTTTGTTTTTTGAGACAGAGTCTCACTCTGTAGCCCAGGCCGGAGTGCAGTGGCATGATTTCTGCTCACTGCAACCTCTGCCTCCTGGGTTCAAGCGATTCTTCTGTCTCAGCCTCCCGAGTAGCTGGGATTACAGGCACCTGCCACCATACCTGGCTAATTTTTGTATTTTTAGGAGAGACGAGGTTTCACCATGTTGGCCAGGCTGGTCTTGAACTCCTGACCTCAGGAGATCCACCCACCTCGGCATCCAAAGTGCTAGGATTACAGGTGTGAGCCACCGCACGCAGCCACAGGTGTGTTTTTAGTAGAAACGGTGTTTCGCCATGTTGGCCAGGCTGGTCTGGAACTCCTGACCTCAAGTGATCCACCTGCCTTGATCTCCCAAAGTGCTGGGATTACAGGTGTGAGTCACTGTGCCCAGCCCAAGGCACTCATTAATTTCACATTTCATGTGTAGCAGAATCAAAGAAAGCAAACACAAATCCAGGTTAAGTGTCTATTCCAATGAAAACACAGAGGAGGCCGGGCGCGGTGGCTCAAGCCTATAATCCCAGCACTTTGGGAGGCCGAGGCGGGTGGATCACGAGGTCAGGAGATCGAGACTATCCTGGCTAACATGGTGAAACCCCGTCTCTACTAAAAATACAAAAAACTAGCCGGGCGTGGTGGCGGGCGCCTGTAGTCTCAGCTACTCGGGAGGCTGAGGCGGGAGAATGGCGTGAACCCGGGAGGCGGAGCTTGCAGTGAGCCAAGATCACGCCACTGCACTCCAGCCTGGGAGACACAGTGAGACTCCGTCTCAAAAAAAAAAAAAGAAAAAAAAAAAAAAAGAAAACACAGAGGCATCCCTTTCCTGGTGGGAGGGGTCTAATGTTTAATCTAAGGTCTAATGTAATAAACCTGCCACCAGGTAACTGGCTGGTCTCCTCGATGACTGGAACCGTAACAGAGACTGAGAGCCGGCATGCTGTGAATTAGGCTTACAACAGTCACGGTGGTCAGGTCCACTTTGATAAGAGAAGGTTTGTGTTGTTGACAAAGCACAAGATCTCCATTCCTGCCACTATGACCTTTTGCGCAAGGCCTGGGGTGATGGAGAAGGAGGCTCCCTGATATCTGTGGAGGAGATCTTCTCACCCACTTGCCTTTTATGAAGTGGTCTTTTGATAAGAATTCATATGGGACACAAACACACCCCCCCAGAAACATCTACCTCCCATGGTTATTGAGAAGAATCCGTGAGCCAGTATATTGGACATGTATGCCACACAATTTGTTTTCAATAAATAACAGTTACTTTTTTTTTTTTTTTGAGACAGAGTCTTGCTCTGTTGCCCAGGCTGGAGTGCAGTGGCGTGATCTCGGCTCACTTCAAGCTCCGCCTTCCAAGTTCGCGCCTTTCTCCCGCCTCAGCCTCCCAAGTAGCTGGGACTACAGGCACCTGCCACCACGCCCAGATAATTTTTTGTATTGTTAGTGGAGATGAGGTTTCACCGTGATAGCCAGGATGGTCTCCATCTCCTGACCTCATGATCCACCCACCTCAGCCTCCCAAAGTGCTGGGATTATAGGTGTGAGCCACCGCGATGGGCCGACAGTTACTATTACTAAATAACAGAATATGTGCAATGTAAAAATATATCCTAAAATTACATTAAAAAATACAATATAGGCCGGGCGCGGTGGCTCAAGCCTGTAATCCTAGCACTTTGGGAGGCCGAGACGGGCGGATCACGAGGTCAGGAGATCGAGACTATCCTGGCTAACACGGTGAAACTCCGTCTCTACTAAAAAATACAAAAAAAACTAGCCGGGTGAGGTGGCAGGCGCCTGTAGTCCCACCTACTGCAGAGGCTGAGGCAGGAGAATGGCCTAAACCCGGGAGGCAGAGCTTACAGTGAGCTGAGATCCGGCCACTGCACTCCAGCCTGGGCAACAGAGCGAGACTCCGTCTCAAAAAAAAAAAAAAAATACAATATAGAGAAAATATAAAGTATACATTTGTATGGTGCATAAAGCAACACTCAAAACAGGCCCTGGCACACAAATAAACCATGCCTATTTTCTAAGAAAGGCTTTATTGATTTTGGTCAAATTCAATACTAGTTACTCTAATCAGGAAAAAAAAAAGATGGTATTTTTATTTAAAATCAAAGTTACAATGTCAGGTTCAGTTGCTGTGGTTGCCTAGAACTTTACGGATACATGGTATTTATGGGTCTATGTACATTGGATTGAAGTGGATTCATGTGACGCAGAAAACCACAGAAAGGAAAGTGTTTACAGGTTTCTTTGTGAAGGGAAGTGTTTTGTAAGTTAATGCTTTACTTTTATGTGGCTTTCTCCACCTAATGATCTAAAACTGCATGGTAGGCGACTGTGGTCACCACTTCACAAAATAGGCAATAAACTTCTTTAATAATCCAATGGATATTATGCGGGTCCAGGGCAGGAAAAAAGGTTGCTCCAACTTTTGTGGAGCTACCATCCCATGTGGGTGAAACACAGTGTGTTGCTGACAGAGGCACATGTACAGAGCCACAGGATAAAACAGAGAGCTCCAAGACGCCATGTTACATGATGGGCGAGCATCTGTGGTTTCCTTCCTCTTAGTCCCTGTGGAAAAAGCCTTGATCCAGAAGGAGAGGGCGTGCTCTTGGTGCATGGGTGGGTGAAGGCTGAACTCTGGGGAAGCAGCTGAGGCTTGAAGGAGAGGCTCTGCGGCCAGGGCACGCGCAGGAAATGAAGGAACTCAGATAGGATGAAGGGTTTCAGGTGACTTTTCATGTTGAGCACAGACCTGGTCAAG
This sequence comes from Macaca mulatta, assembly GCF_049350105.2. Taxonomy (NCBI): domain Eukaryota; kingdom Metazoa; phylum Chordata; class Mammalia; order Primates; family Cercopithecidae; genus Macaca; species Macaca mulatta. The sequence continues at coordinate 34,806,256 of NC_133415.1, read as the reverse complement.
AAAACTACAAATCAACACTCCTAGACTCCTAACATTACTGGGAGATCCGCCTCCTTGATATCTCATGAATGGCAGAATTTCCCAGATAAATTAGCTCATTTAATTATCCTCTTTGCTACTATCACTAAACCGGTACATTTTCCCACAGTTTCCTAGTCTTATCACAGATAGTAGAGATGGAAAACCTAAATTACACTCTAATGGATAAAATGTCAGTTTGAAAATCCCAGATTTGCAGCACTTTTCTCTAGCATTACAGAACTTGCCTACAAAGCTTCACAGCCATCAGACTTTCATCCCAACTCTGGCTTGACACTTCCCTGCAGTTCCCTTTCTACCATTTCATGTGTGTGTGTGTGCACACTATTGCAAATGTCTTGGTTGTCCCAGATCTGTATGTTTCACCGCCCCCCCCACCATGTATGTTATTATGGTAGCAGTCGCATAATTGGCTCCCAGTAAACATTTACTTGCAGTTTGAGAAAAATTTATGGGTGAAGATACCCAAGTGCTATTCCTTTGTTCTCTGCTTCTGGGTGACCTGCAGTGAAATCCCTTGGTCTCAATGTTAATGTTCCCAGTACTTTCTGTTCAATGTGAAAAGGATCCATGAATTGTCTCCCACACAAACCAGTCATGCAGGGCAAGATTTATTTCTAAGTGTTTCTCGTCGCCTTTGAAGTGGATTGGAGGAGCTAGGCTTTTGTCTCCCTCCACTGATGCCTAAACTTTAACCACTGGACATTCATTCACCTGTACTGAGTATGTCATTTGTCCTATGCCCTTTTAAAATGGCCTTTCCATGAGCAGTAAAGAATCCTAAGTAAAGAACACAGATGACTATGTTGCCCAGGCTGGTCTTGAACTCGTGGTCCCAAGCAATCCTCCTGTCTCAGCCTCCCCAAATGCTGAGATTACAGGTATGAGCCACTGTGCCCAGCCTAGACTTGCCATATATATATATATATAATTTTTTATTTTTATTTTATTTATTTATTTTTGAGACGGAGTCTCCCTCTGTCCTCCAGGCTGGAGTGCAGTGGCCGGATCTCAGCTCACTGCAAGCTCCGCCTCCTGGGTTTACGCCATTTTCCTGCCTCAGCCTCCCGAGTAGCTGGGACTACAGGCACCTGCCACCTTGCCCGGCTAGTTTTTTGTTTGTTTTTTTTTTTTTTTTTTTTTTGAGACGGAGTCTGGCTCTGTGGCCCAGACTGGAGTGTAGTGGCGTGATCTTGGCTTACTGCAAGTTCCGCCTCCCAGGTTCACGCCATTCTCCTGCCTCAGCCTCCCGTGTAGCTGGGACTACAGGCGCCCGCCACGGCACCCGGCTAATTTTTTGTATTTTTAGTAGAGACAGGGTTTCACCGTGTTAGCCAGGACTGTCTCGATCTCCTGACCTTGGGATCCTCCCGTCTCGGCCTCCCAAAGTGCTGGGATTACAGGCGTGAGCCACAGCGCCCGGCCTGTATTTTTTTTAGTAGAGACAGGGTTTCACCGTGTTACCCAGGATGGTCTCGATCTGCTGACCTTGTGATCCACCCGTCTGGGCCTCCCAAAGTGCTGGGATTACAGGCTTGAGCCACCGTGCCTGGCCATAATTTTTTATTTTTTATTTTTTTTGAAACAGAGTCTCACTCTTGTTGCCAAGGCTGGAGTGCAATGGTGCAATCCCAGCTCACTACAACCTCCGCCTCCCGGGTTCAAGTGATTCTTCTGCCTCAGCCTCCCCAGTAGCTGGGATTACAGGCACCTGCCACCACGCCCGGCTAATTTTTGTATTTTTTTTTAGTAGACACGCGGTTTCATCACGTTGGCCAGGCTGGTCTCAAACTCCTGACTTGAGGTGATCCGCCCCACTTGGCCTCTCAAAGTGCTGGGATACAGGCGTGAACCACCACGCCCGGCCTAGATTTGCATTTTTGAAAGAGCCCCGTGGGTGGCTGCGTGGAAGATTCACCATCAAACCGGGGAGTGACTGCTGAGCCAGACCCTGTCTGAAGGTGGCTGACAGCACACTGGAAAAGTCAGAGCTGTGATTAGCGCCAATGTGAAAGGATATAGAGCTGTGGGAAATCACATGAGGCAGAGACTTCGAGGACGGGAATGACCTGGGGAAAGGGCATGATGGATTCACGGGCTCCTCTGCTCACACCGCATCTGCTATGTGTTCTGGGTGCCTGAAGAGCAGACGGCAGGTGGTGGGTAGTGCATGCTCGTGGAAGGAGTTGTCTGGGGTTGGTAAAGACTCGGGCGTACTTCACTGCCAAAAGGGGAGCACCAGTGGAGAGAGTCTGAACATGGTTTTGAATAATGCACAGGAGCCAGGGAGGCAGAGGAGAGGGAGTGAGCCCAGTGACACAAGTATTAACAAAGTCTTTGGGACTAAAACTCTTTGGAACAAACGGATGCCTGGGTAGGGAAGTTCTGGACTCAGGCTGGCTTCATGGCACAGTCTCTGTGGAGCAGGCACTTGCAAAGTCTCGGGTATGGCCTTCTCAGCAAGTGGCAAGCTGGACACCTGGGTCCTACAAAGTCCTATCTACTTTTAGCCACATTTTACTTTTGCATCACTAGATCCAAAAGAGGCAAGGATGCCCTGTCCCAGGCTTGGGGGACAAAGCCAGCCTCCCATGGAAGGACAGGAGATGAGTGCTGTGGCTCTCAGTGGGAAACCTCCTTCTGGAAGAGTCCTAGTAGCTCTGACCCCCACAGCCATTTGTTCTCACCTCTCTTCTAGTGCCTGCCACACTGCAGTGTCATCCTTTATTTACTTAACAAATAATAATCTGCCTTCCTCACCAGCCCCGAGCTTCCTTAGTGCATAAGTAGAGTTAGTCATCTCAGCTCCCTCCTGGGCTACGGCCATGCTCGAGGAAGTTGACCAAGATTGGAAATGAATGAGTGCGCGCTGCTTCCCCATCTCCAGAAGCCACAGTCTCCCGCCTAGATTAAGGTGCTAAGTAATACTGGGAGCCTACCTGGACTCTTGCCTTCCTCCCTGCTGTTTGCTGTGTTGGGGAGAGACAAGAGCTACACTTTTTTATTTTTATTTTTTTTGAGATGGAATCTCGCTCTGTCGCCCAGGCTGGAGTGCAGTGGTGCGATCTCGGCTCACTGCAAGCTCCGCCTCCCGGGTTCACGCCGTTCTCCTGCCTCAGCCTCCCGAGTAGCTGGGACTACAGGCGCCCGCCACCGAGCCCGGCTAATTTTTTGTAGTTTTAGTAGAGACGGGGTTTCACCGTGGTCTCGATCTCCTGACCTTGTGATCCGCCCGCCTCGGCCTCCCAAAGTGCTGGGATTACAGGCGTGAGCCACCGCGCCCAGCCAAGCCACACTTTTAACGTGCGAATCCTTTCACATCTCTCCCTGCCCCAAACCCTTCAAATGCTCCCCTTTGTTCTTGGAATGACTTCCAAACTCTTTATTTATTCTTTATATTCTTTATTTTATTTTTTGAGACAAGGTCTCACTCTGCTGCCCAGGCTAGAGTGCAGTGGTGTGATCATGGCTTACTGCAGCCTCAACCTCCCAGGCTCAAGCCTCCCAACTAGCTGGGACTGCAGGCATGCGCCACCACACATTTTTTATTTGTTTTTATTATTTTATTTATTTATTTATCCATTTATTTTGAGACAGGGTCTTGCTCTGTCAGCCAAGCTGGAGTCCAGTGGTACTATTGCAGCTCACTGCAGCCTCAACCTCCTGGGCTCAAGCAATCCTCTTGCCTGAGCCTCCTGAATAGTGGAAACTACAGGTGTGTGCCACCACCACACCCAACTAATTTTAAAATTATTTGTAGAGAGAGGGCTTCCCTATGTTGCCCAGGCTGGTCTCGAACTCCTGGACTCAAGTGATCCTTCTGCCTTAACCTCCCAAAGTGCTGGGATAACAGGCCCCAGATGCTTTAAACTGACAGGTAAGGTCATTTGTGGTCTGGCCAACTCATGCCTGCTCCCCACCTAGAGCTCCAAACTCTAGTCCTCACAAGTGCCTTTAGTTCACCCAGTGTTTCCTCTGTCTTGATTGCCTTTGGTCCTTCACGCAATGAGGCAATGTCCTTAGTTTCTCTGATCCCCATTTCACCTCAGTCATTCCTTCAGGTCTCAGCTGACTGTCTTCCTCTCGCCGTCCCTAACCCCCCAAGAGAAGGCTGGATGCCCCTCTGCTGGGCTTTCCTGGAGCTCTGCACTTCCCTCATGAAGCACCTATCAACCCATCTGTATCTGCCCCGGGCCCATCAGGGCAGGGTTGCCCCTGCCTAGGTCACTGCGACGCCCTCTGAGCCCAGCACAACGCAGAGCACTCGGTACACTGGTGAACACATGGGTCTAGAAGGGATGAAAGGACCTAACGGCAGCCAGCAGAAAAGCAGAGGAATGAGGAGAGAGAAAGCCTGAGAGTCAGAGAGGCATGAAAGGATGTGATCCTGAGTAGATGACAGGGCGCAGATGGGAGGATGCTGGGAGCTGTGTGACACGCGCTGGGTCCCTGTGGCAGATGCGAGTGATCCATCTGTAGATGACTCGTAGGAAGTGTGAAATCCATGCCAGGAGAGAAGGGAGCTGAAGCGAGCAACTGAAGAGTCACCCCGGGAGAGGACGGAGAGAGAACATGCAGAGGAGAGGGAGCAAGCAGGAGAGGTTACAGGACCAGGACAAGGGCAGCGGTTTTGAGGGCAAGAAGGTCTTGAGCATCCTGATAGGGCCATGGAAAAGCCATGGATAGACAGAGGGAAACATCAGGGACAGGCGGGAACTCCTGGAACAAGGTCCCAGACGGGTGGCCCCAGAGGGGCTGGGCAACCGGCACAGGTGGCAAGATTAGCTCTGGAAAGGGGTAAGGACCCCCCTTCTTCCTCTCAGACAGCAGGAAGAAAGAACAAAGACCCATATCACGGATGTCCCACGGAGGAAAGCTGAGGGAGCTGACACCCGACAGCCTCTACTCTGTGTGAAGTTAAATGTTAAACTAGACTCAGGGAGTCTAGTTCCAGCCCTATCAGTAACTCTGTGGCCTTGGGCCATTCGTGGAGTCAATCTCCCCAGGCCTCAGCGTGCTCTGAAAACAACCGCATCTATCCTGGTAATTCAACAACCTGGTTTATAGAAACTTCTTAGTTTCCATAAAAGCATTTATCTGACACACAACACACGTTTCAGCTAAGCTTGCTAAACCTTGAAAGGACTGCCTTCTTGTTGAAGTGGAGCAAGTTTAGGGGACAATAAAAAAGGGCCACCGAAGAAAAGGGGAGGGCATAGCACTTTGCCAGCTTCGCCATTTGTGTCCTGGCCTTGATATTTCGAGAAGGGTTTATTCCTTGCACATGCTGGGGTTACAGGTTTACTCTTCGTACATAAACATGTGGCATGTGTATATTGCATGCCTATGCTACATGCAGCATAAACATTGCTTTGAATAAATGTAATCATGTATTAATTTGCTCACAAAAATTTATTGAGCGCCTGCTCTGTGCAAGGCACTGATGAGTGTTTAGGGGAGACAAAATGGATAAAAACCTGACCCGTACTCTGAAACAACACCAGGGTATTAGAGCGCAGCTCTTTGGGAGACACGGAATGTGAACCATATAAGTAATTTTTTTAAAATTAAGTTGTTTGTTAGAGACAGAGTCTCGCGCTGTCGTCCAGGCTGGAGTGCAGTAGCGCGATCATAGCTCACTGTAGCCTCACTCCTGGAGTCTGTGATCCTCCCCACTCAGACTTCCTAGTAGCTGAGATGCCAGGTCTGCACCACCACACTCAGCTAATTTTAATTTTTTTTTTTTGTAGAGGCAGAGTCTTGCTATGTTGCCCCATCTGATCTCGAACTCCTGGGCTCAAGTGATCCTCCTGCCTCTGTCTCCAAAAGTGCTGATATTACAGCTATGAGCCACCACACCCAGCTGATTTTTAAAAATTATTAAGATATTTTATGTGTGTTCATTTTTCTCCAGTAAGCCTTCAAAATCCTGTGTGCGTTTTATACCTACAGCACATCTCAATTTGGACTAGCCACATTGCAAATGGCTTGTGACTTCTGTATTTGACAACGCAATTTTAAAGTGTACCTCTAAGCTTCAAGGTTAATGTCAAAGGGACATTGGGCAACCTCCACCCCACTGCCTCCCTTGGCACCAATCAGAGGCTGGTTGAAGCAGGGCTGTGCCCAGGAGGCCAGCATTTGTTCCGAGCCTCTCACGACCCAGGAAGACTGGCCGTTCTCCCTTCCCCTGATCCTGTGCCCAGCCAGAGGCTGCTGCAACCTCTAGCTGTGCAGTCTCAACAAACGCCCAATCAGACTTCCTCCCCAGGGGAAAGAAGCAAAAAGAGCCATTGCCTTTCTTCTTGAGTCCTGCAAGGTCACCACAAAGTGGTGAGGCTGTTTGTTTCCTGCCTTGGAAGTTCAGTTACAAACGGCTTGCAGCTGTGAGTTCTTTTCAGGCTTTCTCTGGTGCCGTTGTCTCCGACACCCTCCACCCTCATTGTTGCTGTGTTTACTCACAGGAGTGGGCATCTGGGACTTTTTTTTTCTCTTGGCCCAGTGTCCTTTCTTTTGGGAAACAGCCTCATCCCATAGCTCCCATTTCATCTCATTTTGGTGGGGGTGTCAGTCTTAGGGGCCAGCCCCACTCCCACCATGAAGGTGGGCACTGACCCATCCCGCCCCACTCAGAGGGGCTTTCCCTGGACTTTAAATGTGGAGCAGGAGGTCAGGCATGGTGGCTCACACCTGCAGTCCCAGCACTTTGGGAGACCAAGGCGGGAAGAACACTTGAGCCCAGGAGTTCGAGACCAGGTCTGGGCAACAGAGCGAGATCCCGTCTCTACAAAAATACAAAAATTAGCTGGGTGTGGTGGCACTTGCTTGCAATCCCAGCTGTTTGGGAGGCTGAAGTGGGAGGACTGCCCGAGCTCACGAGGTCAAGGCTGCAGTGAGTCAAAGTCACACCACTGTACTCCAGCCTGGGTGACAAGGGGAGACCCTGTCTCTAAAAAAAAACCCTAAAAATTAAAATAAACAAATAAATAAATATTGAGCAGAAACAGAGGGGCTGAAGACAATTTGGAGCCAGAGCCCAAGATCCACCTAAGTTGAGACCTCCTGTCCTTTTAAAGCCTGGTCGCTGAGCTCTGCCTCTCTGATTCTGATTCTACGAGAATCTGTCTCTGATTCTACGAGCCCTCCTTCCTGTGCTCCCTCCTTTGCCCTCCTCTTCCCCAGTCAAGTTAGCCAGAATCCATTCCTGTTGCTTATAATCAAAGAAAACTGATAACAATTTTTTTTTCTTTTTTTCAGACCGAGTTTCACTCTTGTTGCCCAGGCTGGACTGCAATGGCATGATCGTGGCTCACTGCAACCTCCACCTCCCAGATTCAAGTGATTCTCCTGCCTCAGCCTCCCCAGTAGCTGGGATTACAGGTGTGCACCACCATGCCCAGCTACTTTTTGTATTTTTAGTAGAAATGGGGTTTCACCATGTTGGCTAGGTTGGTCTCGAACTCCTGGTCTCAGGTGATCTGCCCGCCTTGGCGTCTCAAAGTGCCGGGATTATAGGTGAGAGCTACCCTACCCGGACCTGATAACAAAATTGTAATCTTAGTCTTGCCTGAGAAAAAAGATACAGAAGTTAAATATATATATGAATACGGATATTACATATATAATTTCTCTCTTTTTTTACATTTCTCTTTTTTAAACTATGCTAAATATAAGTTTTTCTAAGGATAGGCATATAGGTTTGTTCAGTTTTTGTTTTTTTTTTCTTGAGATGGAGTTTGGCTCTTGTTGCCCAGGCTGGAGTGCAATGGCGAGATCTTGGCTCACTGCAACCTCCACCTCCCGGATTCTCCTGCCTCAGCCTCCCGAGTAGCTGGGATTACAGACATGCGCCACCACACCTGGCTAATTTTGTATTTTTAGTAGAGATGGGGTTTCGCCATGTTGGTCAGGTTGGTCTTGAGCTCCTGATCTCAGGTGATCCGCCTGCCTCAGCCTCCCAAAGTGCTGAGACTACAGGCATGAGCCACCGCACCCGCCCTAGTTTTTGTTTTTGTTTTTGTTTTGTATAAACAAGGAGCATTAGAAGTTTCTTATGCCTCACCGTACTCCAAAGTCAGTATGTGTTCGGGTAAGATCACATCACCTGCCACCTTTGGCTCAGCAGCCAAGTGGCCAGCAGGATCCAGGAAAGAAGCAGGCAACCTTTTCTCTTGGCTGCTGAAGGAGAGGCTGCCCCTCAGGTAACTTCTTATGAGGCCAGCAGTGAGTTGCCCTTTTCCCCCTATTGAGGGACTGGATTTTGAATACGTCAGCGCGGTGGCTCATGCTTGTAATCCCAGCACTTTGGGAGGCCAAGGCAGGTGGATCACTTGAGCCCAGGAGTGGGAGGCCAGCCTGGGCAATGTGGCAAAACATCGCCTCTACAATGGGCATGGTGGCCCACACACCAGTAGTCCCACCTACCCGGGTGGCTGAGGCAGGAGGATGGCTTGAGCCAGGGGGGTTGAGGCTGCCATGAGCCATGATCACACCACTGCACTCCAGCCTGGGCGAGGTAGAGCGAGATCCCGTCTCAAAAAAAAAAAAAAAAAAAAAAATTGGTCTGTGATATTTTGATCAACTATGTAAAAAACAAAAAATAAGAGAATATTCTTCTGAAGTATGATAATACATGACATCACAACAGCTAACAACATAGGGGACAAGATCACTTGGCTTACAATGATTTTCAATCAGAAAACCAGAAAGTAGTTTGAATCTTTTTTTTTTTTTTTTGAGGCGGAGTCTCGCTCTGTCGCCCAGGCTGGAGTGCAGTGGCCGGATCTCAGCTCACTGCAAGTTCCGCCTCCTGAGTTTACGCCATTCTCCTGCCTCAGCCTCCCGTGTAGCTGGGACTACAGGTGCCCGCCACCTTGCCCGGCTAGTTTTTTGTATTTTTTAGTAGAGACAGGGTTTCACCGTGTTAGCCAGGATGGTCTCGATCTCCTGACCTCATGATCCGCCCGTCTCGGCCTCCCAAAGTGCTGGGATTACAGGCTTGAGCCACTGTGCCTGGCTAGTAGTTTGAATCTTAAGGAAGAGAGCTGCGTTTTAAACTTTAACAGCAAGTCGGGGGTCAGGAGATCTGACTTTTTCCCCAGTTCGTGTGCTGCCACTTTACCAGTGGCAAGTCCTTGGGGATGCTGCTAAAACTTTTTTTTTTTTAATTATACTTTAAGTTCTAGGGTACATGTGCACAACGTGCAGGTTTGTTACATATGTATACATGTGCCATGTTGGTGTGCTGTACCCATTACTCGTCATTTACATTAGGTATATCTCCTAATGCTAACCCTCTCCCATCTCCCCACCCCATGACAGGCCCTGGTGTGTGATGTTCCCCGCCCTGTGTCCAAGTGATCTCATTGTTCAATTCCCACCTATGAGTAAGAACATGTGGTGTTTGGTTTTCTGTTCTTGCGATAGTTTGCTGAGAATGGTGGTTTCCAGATTCATCCATGTCTCTACAAAGGACATGAACTCATCCTTTTTTATGGCTGCATAGTATTCCATGGTGTATATGTGCCACATTTTCTTAATCCAGCCTGTCATTGATGGGTTGGTTCCAAGTCTTTGCTATTGTGAATAGTACCACAATAAACATACATGTGCATGTGTCTTTATCGTAGCATGATTTATAATCCTTTGGATATATACCCAGTAATGGGATTGCTGGGTCAAATGGTATTTCTAGTTCTAGATCCTTGAGGAATCGCCACACTGGCCTCCAGAATGGTTGAACTAGTTTACAGTCCCACCAACAGTGTAAAAGCATTCCTATTTCTCCACATCCTCCCCAGCATCTCTTGTTTCCTGACTTTTTAATGATCGCCATTCTAACTGATGTGAGATGGTATCTCATTATGGTTTTGATTTGCATTTCTCTGATGACCAGTGATGATGAGCATTTTTTCATGTGACTGTTGGCTGCATAAATGTCTTCTTTTGAGAAATGTCTGTTCATATCCCTTGCCCACTTTTTGATGGGGTTGTTTGATTTTTTTCTTGTAAATTTGTTTAATTTCTTTGTAGATTTTGGATATTAGCCCTTTGTCAGATAGGTAGATTGCAAAAATTTTCTCCCATTCTGTAGGTTGCCTGTTCACTCTGATGGTAGTTTCTTTTGCTGTGCAGAAGCTCTTTAGTTTAATTAGATCCCATTTGTCAATTTTGGCTTTTGTTGCCATTGCTTTTGGTGTTTTAGTCATGAAGTCTTTGCCCATGCCTATGTCCTGAATGGTATTGGCTAGGTTTTCTTCTAGGTTTTTATGGTTTTAGGTCTAACATTTAAGTCTTTAATCCACCTTGAATTAATTTTTGTATAAGGTGTAAGGAAAGGATCCAGTGTCAGCTTTCTACATGGGGCTAGTGAGTTTTCCCAGCACCATTTATTAAATAGGGAATCCTTTCCCCATTTCTTGTTTTTGTCAGGTTTGTCAAAGATCACATGGTTGTAGATGTGTGGTGTTATTTTTGAGGCCTCTGTTCTGTTCCATTGGTCTATATCTCTGTTTTGGTACCAGTATCATGCTATTTTGGTTACTGTAGCCTTGTAGTATAGTTTGAAGTCAGGTGGTAGCGTGATGCCTCCAGCTTTGTTCTTTTTTGCTTAGGATTGTCTTGGCAACGCAGGCTCTTTTTTGGTTCCATATGAACTTTAAAGTAGTATTTTCCCAATTCTGTGAAGAAAATCATTGGTAGCTTGATGGCAATGGCACTGAATCTATAAATTACCTTGGGCAGGCTGGGCGCGGTGGCTCACACCTGTAATCCTAGCACTTTGGAAGGCCCAGGCAGGCGGATCACGAGGTCCCGAGATCGAGACCATCCTGGCTAACACGGTGAAACCCTGTCTCTAAAAAAAAAAAATACAAAAAATTAGCCTGGCTTGTTGGCGGTCGCCTGTAGTCCCAGCTACTCGGGAGGCTGAGGCAGGAGAATGGTGTGAACCTGGGAGGTGGAGCTTGCAGTGAGCCGAGATGGCGCCACTGCACTCCAACCTGGGCGACAGAGCGAGACTTCATCTCCAAAAAGAAAAAAAAAAATAACACCTTGGGCAGTATGGCCATTTTCACGATATTGATTCTTCCTATCCATGATCATGGAATATTCCTCCATTTGTGTGTGTCCTCTTTTATTTTGTTGAGGAGTGGTTTTGTAATTCTCCTTGAAGAGTTCCTTTACATCCCTTGTAAGTTGGATTCCTAGGTATTTTATTCTCTTTGTAGCAATTGTGAATGGGAGTTCACTCATGATTTGGCTGTCTGCTATTGGTGCATAGGAATGCTTGTGATTTTTGCACATTGATTTGGTATCCTGAGACTTTGCTGAAGTTGCTTACCAGCTTAAGGAGATTTTGGGCTGAGACGATGGGGTTTTCTTTTTTTTTTTTTTTTTTTTGAGACAGAGTCTTGCTCTGTCGCCCAGGCTGGAGTGCAGTGGCGCAATTTCAGCTCACTGCAAGCTCCGCCTCCCGGGTTTACGCCATTCTCCTGCCTCAGCCTCCCGAGTAGCTGGGACTACAGGCACCCGCCACCTCGCCTGGCTAGTTTTTTGTATTTTTTAGTAGAGACGGGGTTTCACCATGTTAGCCAGGATGGTCTCGATCTCCTGACCTTGTGATCCGCCCGTCTCGGCCTCCCAAACTGCTGGGATTACAGGCTTGAGCCACCGTGCCCGGCCTGATGATGGGGTTTTCTAAATATACAATCATGTCATCTGTAAATAGCGACAATTTGACTTCCTCATTTCCTAACTGAATACCCTTTATTTATTTCTCTTGCCTGATTGCCTTGGCCAGAACTTCCAACACTATGTTGAACAGGAGTGGTGAGAGAGGGCATCCCTGTCTTGTGCCAGTTTTCAAAGGGAATGCTTCCAGTTTTTGCCCATTCAGCATGATACTGACTTTGGGTTTGTCATAAATAGCTCTTACCATTTTGAGATATGTTCCATCAATACCTACTTTATGAAGAGTTTTTAGCACGAAGCGCTGTTGAATTTTGTCAAAGGCCTTGTCTGCATCTATTGAGATAATCATGTGGTTTTTGTCTTCAGTTCTGTTTATATGCTGGATTACGTTTATTGATTTGCATATGTTGAACCAGCCTTGCATCCCAGGGATGAAGCCAACTTGATATTGGTGGATAAGCTTTTTGATGTGCTACTGAATTCGGTTTGCCAATATTTTATTGAGGATTTTCACATTGATGTTCATCAGAGATATTGGTCTAAAATTCTCTTTTTTTGTTGTGTCTCTGCCAGGTGTTGGTATCAGGATGATGCTGGCCTCATAAAATGAGTTAGGGAGGATTCCCTCTTTTTCTATTGACTGGAATAGTTTCAGAAGAAATGGTACCAGCTCCTCTTTGTACCTCTGGTAAAATTTGGCTGTGAATTCGTCTGGTCCTGGACTTTTTTTGGTTGGTAGGCTATGAATTACTGCCTCAATTTCAGAGCCTGTTATTGGTCTATTCAGGGATTCAACTTCTTCCTGGTTTAGTTTTGGGAGGGTGTCTGTGTCCAGGAATTTATCCATTTCTTCTAGATTTTCTAGTTTATTTGCATAGAGGTGTTTATAGTATTCTCCAATGATAATTTGTATTTTTGTGGGATCGGTGGTGATATCCCCTTTATCATTTTTTACTGCATCTATTTGATTCTTCTCTCTTTTCTTCTTTATTAGTCTTGCTAGCGGTCTACCAATTTTGTTGATCTTTTGAAAACACCAGTTCCTGGATTCACTGATTTTTTTTTTGGAAGGGTTTTTTGTGTCTCTGTCTCCTTCAGTTCTGCTTTGATCTTAGCTATTTCTTGCCTTCTGCTAGCTTTTGAATTTGTTTGCTCTTGCTTCTCTAGTCCTTTTAATTGTGATGTTAGGGTGTCGATTTTAGGTCTTTCCTGCTTTCTCTTGTGGGCATTTAGTGCTATAAATTTCCCTCTACACACTGCTTTAAATGTGTCCCAGAGATTCTGGTATGTTGTATCTTTGTTCTCATTGGTTTCAAAGAACATCTTTATTTCTGCCTTCTTTTTGTTATGTACCCAGTAGTCATTCAGGAGCAGGTTGTTCAGTTTCCATGTAATTGAGCGGTTTTGAGTTTCTTAATCCTGAGTTCTAATTTGATTGCACTGTGGTCTGAGAGACAGTTTGTTGTGATTTCTGTCCTTTTACATTTGCTGAGGAGTGCTTTATTTCCAATTATGTGGTCAATTTTAGAATAAGTGCGATACGATGCTAAGAAGAATGCATATTCTGTTGATTTGGGGTGGAGAGTTCTGTAGATGTCTATTAGGTCCGCTTGGTGCAGAGCTGAGTTCAATTCCTGGACATCCTTTTTAACCTTCTGTCTCATTGATCTGTCTAATATTGACAGTGGGGTGTTAAAGTCTCCCATTATTATTGTGTTTGAGTCTAAGTCTCTTTGTAAGTCTCCAAGGACTTGCTTTATGAATCTGGGTGCTCCTGTATTGGGTGCATATATATTTAGGATAGTTAGCTCTTCTCATTGAATCTATCCCTTTACCATTATGTAATGGCCTTCTTTGTCTCTTTTGATCTTTCTTGGTTTAAAGTCTGTTTTATCAAAGACTAGGATTGCAACCCTGCTTTTTTTTGGCTTTCCATTTGCTTGGTAGATCTTCCTCCATCCCTTTATTTTGAGCCTATGTGTGTCTCTGCACGTGAGATGGGTCTCCTGAATATAGCTCACTGATGGGTCTTGACTCTGTCCAATTTGCCAGTCTGTGTCTTTTAATTGGGGCATTTAGCCCACTTACATTTAAGGTTAATATTGTTATGTGTGAATTTGATCCTGTCGTTATGATGTTAGCTGGTTATTTTGCTCGTTAGTTGATGCAGTTTCTTCCTAGTATCGATGGTCTTTACAATTTGACATGTTTTTGTAGTGGCTGGTACCGGTTGTTCCTTTCCATGTTTAGTGCTTCCTTCAGGAGCTCTTGCAGGGCAGGCCTGGTGGTGACAAAATCTCTCAGCATTTGCTTGTCTGTAAAGGATTTTGTTTCTCCTTCACTTATGAAGCTTAGTTTGGCTGGATATGAAATTCTGGGTTGAAAATTCTTTTCATTAAGAATGTTGAATATTGGCCCCTACTATCTTCCGGCTTGTAGAGTTTCTGCCGAGAGATCCGCTGTTAGTCTGATGGGCTTCCCTTTGTGGGTAACCCGACCTTTCTCTCTGGCTGCCCTTAACATTTTTTCCTTCATTTCATCCTTGGTGAATCTGACAATTCTGTGTCTTGGGGTTGCTCTTCTCGAGGAGTATCTTTGTGGCATTCTCTGTATTTCTTGAATTTGAATGTTGACCTGCCTTGCTAGGTTGGGGAAGTTCTCCTGGATGATATCCTGCAGAGTGTTTTCCAACTTGGTTCCATTCTCCCTGTCACTTTCAGGTACACCAATCAAATGTAGATTTGGTCTTTTCACATAGTCCCATATTTCTTAGAGGATTTGTTCATTTCTTTTTATTTTTTTTTCTCTAAACTTCTCTTCTCACTTTATTTCATTAATTTGACCTTCAATCACTGATACCCTTTCTTCCACTTGATTGAATAGGCTATTGAAGCTTGTGCATACATCACGTAGTTCTCGTGCCATGGTTTTCAGCTCCATCAGGTCATTAAAGGTCTTCTCTACACTGTTTATTCTAGTTAGCCAATCATCTAATCTTTTTTCAAGGTTTTTAGCTTCCTTGTGATGGGTTCAAACATCCTCCTTTAGCTTGGAGAAGTTTGTTATTACCGACCTTGTGAAGCCTACTTCTCTCAACTCGTCAAAGTCATTCTCTGTCCAGCTTTGTTCTGTTGCTGATGAGTAGCTGTGATCCTTTAGAGGAGAAAAGGCACTCTGGTTTTTAGAATTTTCAGTTTCTCTGCTCTGGTTTCTCCCCATCTTTGTGGTTTTATTTACCTTTGGCCTTTGATAATGGTAACCTACAGATGGGGTTTTGGTGTGGATGTCCTTTTTGTTTCTTTTGATGCTATTGCTTTCTATTTGTTAGTTTTCCTTCTAACAGTCAGGTCCCTCAGCTGCAGGTCTGTTGGAGTTTGCTGGAGGTCCACTCCAGACCCTGTTTGCCTGGGTATCACTAGAGAAGGCTGCAGAGCAGCAAATATTGCAGAACAGTACATATTGCTGCCTGATCCTTTCCCTGGAAGCTTCGTCCCAGAGGGGCACCTGGCTGTATGAGGTGTCAGCTGGCCCCTAGTGGGAGGAGTCTCCCAGTCAGGCTACACGGGGGTCAGGGACCCACTTGAGGAGACAGTCTGTCTGTTCTCAGAGCTCAAACACCATGCTGGGAGAACCACTGCTCTCTTCAGAGCTGTCAGACAGGGACGTTTAAATCTGCAGAGGTTTCTGCTGCCTTTTGTTCAGCTATGCCCTACCCCCAGAGGTGGAGTCTACAGAGGCAGGCAGGCCTTGTTGAGCTGCGGTGGGCTCCACTCAGTTCAAGCTTCCCCAGTGGCTTTGTTTACCTACTCAAGCCTCAGCAATGGCAGACGCCCCTCCCCCAGCCAGGTTGCTGCCTCCCAGTTCAATCTCAGACCACTGTGCTAGCAGCAAGCGAAGCTGCATGGGTGTGGGACCCGCCAAGCCAGGCATGGGATATAATCTCCTGGTGTACCTTTTGCTAAGACCATTGGAAAAGCCCAGTATTTGGGCAGCAGTGTCCCAATTTTCCAGGTAGTCTCTCACGGCTTCCCTTGGCTAGGAAAGGGAAATCCCCTGATCCCTTGTGCTTCCCGGGTGAGGCGATGCCCCACCCTGCTTTGGCTCACCCTCCATGGGCTGCACCCACTGTCCAACCAGTCCCAATGAAATGAACCAGGTACCTCAGTTGGAAATGCAGAAATCACCTGTCTTCTGTGTTGATCATGGTGGGAGCTGCAGACTGGAACTGTTCCTATTCAGCCATCTTGGAACCAGACCTTTGCTACTAAAACTTTTTAAGTCCAACAAGGAAAAGGAAGTGATCTGTGGCTCCAGATTTGGGATAATATAAGAACATGGGCTCTGACTTGGATCTTGCTGTCCTCCCATCCTGGCTCTGCTCCCCGCTTGCCTGTCACCCTCCTGGACCTCAGGGTCTTCAGCTGTCAGACAGAAGTAATGTCTCTTAGCATTATAGATGTTATTGGATAAAGGCAACATAGGTAAGGCACCTAGTGTGGTTTTCATGCTTAACAAATGCTTCTTCCTCTTGTCACCCCACACCTTTTGTTGGTTAAAACATGAAATCCACATATTTTACTTCACCCAACTTCATTTAAAAGTATAAAAGACAAAATGAAAGTCGAAAATGAAATCAGGGGCTAGGTGTGGTGGCTCACACCTGTAATCCCAGCACGTTGGGAGGCCTTGGCGGGAGGATGGCTTCAGGCCAGGAGTTTGAGACCAGCCAGGGCAACAAAGTGAGACCTCATCTTTAGAAAAAATAAAAATAAAAATAGCTGGGCATGATGATGCACGCTGTAGTCCCAGCTGCTTAGTAGGCTGAGGTGGGAGGGTCGCCTGAGCCCAGAAAGTTGAGGTTGCACTGAGCCGAACTTGCACCACTGCACTGCAGCCTAGGTGACAGAGCAAGACCCTGTCTCGAAAAAAGGGTAGCATTTGATCCTTGCTGTTTTACTAGAGGGACTGTTTGATAATAAAATATTGCTGGGGTGGGGAGTTCCTATGACATCAGAAGACCCTCCCTAAATCTGGGCAGCCCGTAAAACCCCTTGTACTCTATAGCTTCCTGCCAAACATACTTGCATTAGAGAGTTCTCTAGCATTTCTACAATAGAAATTAGGAACAGGAATGGTAGAAATAGAAACATAATTGATGGAGGCAGAAAATCCATAAACAATTATGTCTCTGCAATAAACACCAATAGCGAGAAGCAACCAGACCAGTATGGGCTGTGACTGTATCAAAATGACTGTACTGGGCCAGAGATCTAGCCCTAGTCATCCCTGGTTAAGGTAATTAATCTTCCCGTGAGAAGATAGCATTATCTCTACATTGTGCTTATGACTTTATGTTATTTTCAATTTGGTTTATTTTCCCAAAACAGTGACTTTGGTTAATTTCATTTAGGGATTCAACATATGCTTCTGTTTGCTTTCTAAAGTTTTGAATTAAAAGAACCCTCCTGGAATAGTTAAGGAGGGAATTGTGTTTCTCAACAGGACTGAAAGCTCTTGTTTGTAGTAGCGTCAGAACCCAGGGCTACGCCTGAAGGTAAGCGCTCTCTTTGCTGGGAAGATTGATTGACTTGAAAGAGACGGACCCAGCCAGAGGGGTAGCAATGACCTTGTGCCCAGAGCAAGCAGACATGTGACCTGCCCCCTCTAGGATAGCGCCTGCGAGGATCTTTTCCTGTTTGGTTGGTTGATTGGTTGGTTTTGCTTTTTAGAGACAGCATCTCACGCTGTTACTCGGGCTGGAATGCAGTGGTGCAATCACAGCTCACTGAGGGCCTCAAACTCCTCAGCTCAAGCCATCTTCCCACCTCAGCCTCCTGAGTAGCTGGGACCACAGGCGTTCACCACCTCCCCCAGCTAAGTTATTTATTTTTCATAGAGATGAGGGCTTGCGATGTTGCCCAGGCTGGCCTGAAACTCCTGGCCTCAAGCGATCATTCTGCCCCATCCTCCCCAAGCACTGTGGTTACGAGCATGAACCACCGGGCCCGGATGTCCCCATTTGGGGTACTGCTCCTTACAGCAGGAGCTAGCCAGAGCAGGGAAGAAAGGTAGAGAAAAAAGCTGGAGAAGAATGAGAAAAGAATATCCAGTCGTCCCGTTCTTGGCCCAGCCTAGCCTGCCAGATTGTTGCCCAAACAACTCCTCCTCTAAACCCCGCTCCCCCTGGCTCATTCCTGTTCTCCCCCTCCACACCCCAATACACCTTTCTCTTCCCAGGGTTCTGCTTTCTGTGTAGTGATGTGCTAAATCAAATACTTTGCTAATGGGCAAACAGGAGAATGCTAGACTGGATACTTCTGGGCTCTTAGGTAACAATTTCATATTTACTAGTGGTTTCTGGGTAGACAATGGCTTCGCTTATCAGAATTGTAAAAGGCCTAGAAATATTGGATTTTTTTTTTTTTTTTTGAGATGGAATCTCATTCTGTCACCCAGGCTGGAGTGCAGTGGCTCAGTCTCGGCTCACCGCAACCTCTGCCACCCGGGTTCAAGCAATTCTCCTGCCTCAGCCTCCCGAGTAGCTGGGATTACAGGCGTGCACCACCACACCTGGCTAATTTTTGTAGTTTTAGTAGAGATAGAGTTTCATCATCTGGGCCGGCTGATCTTGAACTCCTGACCTCGTGATCCACCCACCTGGGCCTCCCAAAGTGCTGGGATTACAGGCATGAGCCACTGCACCCAGCCAGAATGATCATCTTTATCATGAAAATGAATTATCTGCAGTTCTGCCCAAGGATGACAAGGATGGTCTTATAGACTGAAGTGGGCTTCTCCAGCCCCCGAATTCAAATGTTGAAGCCCTGGCCCTCAATGTGATGCATTCGGAGAAGGGACTTTTAACGAGATGATTAAAATGAAATGAGGTCAGCCGGGGGAGGTGGCTCACGCCTGTAATCCCAGCACTTCAGGAGGCTGAGGTGGGTGGATCACCTGAGGTCAGGAATTCGAGACCAGTCTGGCCAACATGGTGAAACCCCATCTCTACTAAAAATACAAAAATTAGCTGGGCATGGTGGCGGGCGCCTGTAATCCCAACTACTCAGGAGGCTGAGGCAGGAGAATCACTTGAACATGGGAGGTGGAGGCTGCAGTGAGCCAGGATCACACCATTGTACTCCAGCCTTCATCTCAAAAAAAAAAAAAAAAAGATTAAATGAGGTTGTAAGGATGGGGCCCTAATCTAATACAATGGGTGTCTTTGTAAGAAGAAGAAGAGACAGCATGAGTGCACACACAGAGGAAAGGCCATGTGAGGACACAGCCAGAGGCGGCCTTCTGCACGCCAAGGAGAGAGGAGAAACCAACCCTGCCAGCATCTTGATCTTGGACTTCCAGCCTCCAGAACTGTGAGCAAATACATTTCTGTTGTTTAAGCCCCTAGCTCTGTGGTATTTTATGACAGCAGCCCCAGTTGATTAGTACTGATAGTCAATGGCTACAGGGGACGATCCTGTCAGTACACTAAGCTGTGGGCAATGGTGCCACAGAACTCATGGGGGTACCTTTAGAGAGCTTCAAATTCATGCCAAGATTTGTAGGGAACGTTGTTTTCATGTTGGGACAAATACAGATATATTGTAGGATACAATGCACAATTCATTTGACTTTTTTTTTTTTTAAGACAGAGTTTCCCTCTTGTCGCCCAGGCTGGAGTGCCATGGTGCGATCTCGGCTCACCACAATCTCAGCCTCCCAGGTTCAAGCGATTCTCCTGCCTCAGCCTTCCGAGTAGCTGGGATTACAGGCCTGCACCACAATACCTGGCTAATTTTGTATTTTTAGTAGAGATAGGGTTTCTCCATGTTGGTCAGGCTGGTCTTGAACTCCCGGCCTCAGGTGATCCACCCGTCTCGGCCTCCCAAAGTTCTGGGATTACAGGCATGAGCCATCACACGTGGCCCGCTTGACTTTTTAAGCAAAGAATGATATGACAAAGACACGCCTCCGCAGCAGTATTCTTCATCATATCAGTTTGTGTTCAGCCGGGAAAATCGGCACTCACTCCAGTGCAGCAAGCTGGTTCCACAGGTGCTGAGGGACTTACAGTGGCAGGAAGCCATTGCTACTCCTAGGGTTAGGAAGACACAGTAGCAGATGACGTTGCCGGGCTCCTGAAGACAGGATTCTGTGTTGGGGGTGGAGGTGATGAGGGAAGCTGGGACCAGGAAGGGAGATGATGTCCAACTAGAGATGGAACTGCGTAGGAGACACTGCCTTTGCAGGACACGGGGCCTTTGTAGGAGGAGGAGCACCCTGCCTTCCTCCGGACTCCCACACTGCAGTCTTCTGCAGCGCCCCCAGCAGCCAGAGAGCAAGGGAAATGGGGAAATGTGGTTCCCGACCAAACAGACTGAAGCAGACTGTGGGGGACTGAGGACAAGTGGGTCCACAGGCTGCAGGTGGGTATATTGTGGTGAGAATGGAACCACAGGAAGCATCGGCGTTAAGGGACTTTCCTAGTTGCTGATGCCTGTGTTAGGGTTGAGGGGTATTTCATCATCAGTGGATGAGGTTCCTTCTTCAGCCTCTTTCCCTTCGACATGGAGAAACTGTCTCTCTGTGTGCTTGGCTCTGACTTCATGATCATGGGAGAGCCTGGCTGCTCTGGCTATGGCCATTTCCAGCTCCCATCCCCCTTGTCACAGCAGGACAAGAGGGTTCCTCGTTACCTGGGAACAGCCGTGAGGGTCACCTGTGCTAATCGTCCTCTCGTCCCCAGGCAGCTGCTGACTCCTGGAGGCTCCCGGGCTTCTCTGGCACTCTGTGCCTTTGTGGCTGTGCCCCAGCGGATCCCCCAGCCGCTCCTGCCTATCTATGTCCTACTTATGCTTCCAAGCCTGGTAGTGGACGTGGCGCTTCCTTCCTCCAGGCTGCTTTGGCGTGCTGTGTTACCCTGTGCTTGGCACTGACATTCATCCTCTTGCTATTGGACTGCGTCCACTGACAAGGCTGTTTAATCTACTGGCCTGAAAACCCTGGAGGCCAGGACTGTGCCTGTCTTTATCCCTGTAGCCTCCACCAGGCCGAGGAGCGCCCTGAACTAGCACACAACCAGAGTCTATCAAAATGAAATTGGGGGGATTTTGTATGATTTTTCAGGGAGTGAGTCATTTTCGCACATTTTTGTGCCAAGCCAGAAAGACCCAAGTGTAGAATGTACCACTGTTGTAGGTAGTAGCTGTAGCTGTCACAGTACCTTGAACCTAAATATATGGTCTTTCTTTTTTTTTCTTTTTTCTTTTCTTTTTTTTTTTTTTTTTTGTGAGGTCGGGGGAAGAGGATCTGGCTCTGTCGCCCGGGCTGGAGTGCAGTGGTGAGATCTCCGCTCACCGCAGCCTCTGCCTCCTGGGTTCAAGTGATTCTCATGCCTCAGCCTCCGGGGAAGCTGAGCTTACAGGCGCCCACCACCATGCCCGGCTAATTTTTTAATTTTTAGTAGAGACAGGTTTCACCATGTGGGTCAGGCTGGTCTCAAGTGATCCACCTGCCTCGGCCTCCCGAAGTGTTGGAATCACAGGCATGAGCCACCACACCTGACAGCTTAATATTTTTATAATAATTACATTACTTTTTAAGATCGTTGAGCTCAATTCTAAGGAAAATGCTTACTGAACTACCTGAGAGGCACAGTGCATCCCGGTCCCCTGGAGGCCTCTCCAGTCCCCACTGCGGAGCCCAGTGCTCAAGTGCACGGCTCTCAGGCCCTCCCAGCGCCACCCTGCTGATGCAAGCTGGCGTGCTACTTTCGGCGAACAGGAGCAGCTAGGGAGAATGAGGCAGCCAGGGAGCCTCCCTTTTCTCTGACTTAAGTTTCTTCTACCCTATCACGTTGATCTCTTGCCTGCTCCTAGCATTTGATCATCTCCTTGGAACCAGGTTAATTGCTTTTGGGGCTTTTTGCTTATTCAGATAACAGTCTGGTATCATCTTCAAAGGCCAAATGTCTGGAAGAGAAACAAGATGACTTCGAATAATTTACCGGCCTCTGCCTCTGATTAAGAATTCTGGACACTTTAACTTATGGAGCCTGTTATTAGGAAGCTCCTAGTTTTAATTAGAAAGGGTGAGGAGATGTGTGTATTAAGAAGGGTTTAGCAGTTACTCTTGGTTTTCTCTGGGAACACTCTAGTATGTTAGAAAAGAAAAAATATATAAAAGGGGCTAAGAAGTGTCTGACCCAACGGTTACTTTATTTGCTTGTTTGCATTTTAAGTTGTTATTGTTGTTGTTGTTGATGTTGAGACAGAGTCTCACTCTGTCACCCAGGCTGGAGTGCAGTGGCATGATCTTGGCTCACTGCAACCTCTGACCTCACTGCAACCTCTGACTCCCGTGTTCAAGTGATTCTCGTGCCTCAGCCTCCCACAGAGCTGGGACTACAGGCGCCCGCCATCACACCCAGCTAATTTTTTTTTTTTTGTATTTTTTGGTAGAGATGGAATTTCACCATGTTGGCCAGGCTGGTCTCAAACTCCTTACCTCAAGTGATCCGCCTGACTAGGCCTCCAAAAGTGCTGGGATTACAGGTATGAGCCGCCATGCTCAGACCTGAAGTTTTTGTTTGTCTGTTTGTTTTTTAATTTTTAAGTGAAGGAGCAGTTTCTGGGTAACAGTCTCATTACTCTCCGGTTTTTTTGTTGTTGTTGTTGTTTTGAGACAGTCTCACTTTGTCACCCAGGCTGGAGTGCAGTGGTGTGATTAGCTGGGATTACAGGCATCTGCCACCACACCTGGCTAATTTTTGTGTTTTTAGTGGAGACAGGGTTTCACCATGTTGGCCAGGCTGATCTTGAACTCCTCACCTCAAGTGATCCGCCGGCCTCAGCCTCCCAAAGTGCTGGAGATACAGGCGTCAGCCACTGCGCCCAGCTCCCATTACTCCATTTTAAGAGTTCCCTTATCAGCAAAGAAACACCAAACTCGCTAGGATAGTGTAGGAAGCTGGTTTGAGATCAATTGTCTTTGTGTGTTGATCTGGAAAATGTATCAGAAAACTTAGCTGGAGAATAAAGGTAGTATTTTCTACTGCTTTCTCTGGGGTGTTCTAGACACTGGCAGTGGAAATAGCTTTGGTGGCCTGAAGAGCCTTGCTCGGTAGGGAGCCCTAATGTTTGCTGATATGTTAGGGGTGTGTTTCCTGGCCTCTTCACTCTGCAATCAGCCAGAAGTGTGCCGGCGATGGCTGTTGACTAGCAGTAGCTAACAGTGTCTAGGACTTTTTCTCTGGAATCAGACTGCCTGGTTTGAATCCTGGGTCCACCAATGAGGAGCTGCAGGACCTGGGGCAAGTTGCTCTTGATACTTGTTTCCTCTCCTCTGTGCTCTAACATTTCGAATAGAGAGTACTAACTAACAGACAGAGAGCACATCAGACCTTCCCCACCATGGCCCAAGAATGTGGAATCACATTCTTGTCAATCTTGTCAGCTTGCGGAGTGTATCAGTCATCCATTACTGTGCAACAGATGATTAGAAATTGAGCTGCAAGGCTGGGCGCGGTGGCTCACGCCTGTAATCCCAGCACTTTGGGAGGCCAAGGCGGGCAGATCACCTGAGGTCGGGAGTTTGAGACCAGCCTGGCCTACATGGTGAAACCCCATCCCTATTAAAAATACAAAAATTAGCCAAGCGTGGTGGTGGACGCCTGTAATCCCAGCTACTAGGGGGAGCTGAGGCAGGAGAATGGCGTTAACCCGGGAGGTGGAGGTTTCAGTGAGCTGAGATTGTGCCATTGCACTCCGGCCTGGGTGACAGAGCAAGACTCTGTCTCAAAAAAAAAAAAGAAAGAAGAAAGAAGGGAGGAAGGGAGGAAGGAAGAGGAAGGAAGGAAGGAAGAAAGGGAGGGAGGGAGAGAGGGAGGGAGGGAGGGAGGAAGGAAGGAAGGAAGGAAGGAAGGAAGGAAGGAAGGAAGGAAGAAAGAAAGGAAGAAAGGAAGAAAGGAAGGAAGGAAGGAAGGAAGGAAGGAAGAAAGAAAGAAAGAAAGAAAGAAAGAAAGAAAGAAAGAAAGAAAGAAAGAAAGAAAGAAAGAAATTGAGCTGCTTAAAACAATATTTTTTTCTTTGTTTCTAAGTGTCAGGAATCCACGCATGGCTTAGGTGGCCTCTCCTT
Organism: Macaca mulatta; assembly: GCF_049350105.2. NCBI lineage: Eukaryota > Metazoa > Chordata > Mammalia > Primates > Cercopithecidae > Macaca > Macaca mulatta. Next base: position 34,782,394 of record NC_133415.1, on the reverse strand, counting down.
AGCTTTCAGTCAGGATGTGAGCCAGAGTTTTAGTCCAATCTTGAAAGTAACATCCCATCACTTTCGCTCCTCTCATCAATGAGGCGGTTGAGCCCCAGAAAGATGAGGTAATTTGACTAATCGCCTCCTTCTTCTCCTTTCAAAGCTGACCTGACCATTTTCTGAAGACTGTTCTGCAGGGTAGGGATAAGGTTGCAGGTGCCTGGGGTGAGGCAGAAGGAAGAAGGAAAGGGGAATGCTGTTTTGCAACTGAGCTGGGCGACAGAGCAAGCTCTGTCTCAAAAAAAGAAAAGAAAAAGAAAACACAGGTGTCTTACAGGCGCTGGGGCAGGCAGGTGATATAAATGTTTGAGGGCTGGCTGGGAACTGTGATGAACCAGAGGCCGTGTCCCATCCAACGCAGTGGCCGAACAGAGTTGCATGTGGAGAAAGGTACAATGCTGCCAATGCTGCCAGATTTCTCTATTTCTCAATTCTCTCAGAGAGGCCAAAAATCGGAATATTGTATAAAGTACTCTAATTGTTAAAGTTCAGTAATGGATCAGAAGAACTTTAGCAAAAAGTGAGAAGTAGGAGACTAGGGTTCAAATCCTGTCTCTTTTTTTTTTTTTAATTTTTATTTTTTTTGAGTCAGGGTTCTGGCTGTGTTGCCCAAGCTAGAGAGCAGTGGAGAGATCGTAGCTCACTGCAGCCTCCAATTCCTGGGCTCAAACGGGAGCCCCGCTATATATATAGATCTATCTATCTATCTATCTATATCTATCCATCAATCTATATATATGTGTGTGTATATATATGTGTGTGTGTGTGTGTGTGTGTGTGTATATATATATATATATATTTTTTTTTTTGTAGAGACAGGTCTCACCATGTTGCCCAGGTTGGTTTTGAACTCCTGGGCTCAAGTGATCTTCCTGCCTTGGCCTCCCAAAATGCTGGGATTACAGGCATGAGTCACCACGCCTGGTCCAAATCCTGGCTCTTATTAGCTGTGTCCTTAGGCAAATTACTTAACTTCTCTGTGCCTAAATTTTCTCATCAGTAAAAGAAACTATTAATAGTGCCTACTTTATGATGCTATTATGAGGATTAAATGAATTCATAGTAAGTGCTACATGTGTTTGTTAAATAAATAATATTAAAAATTTTAAATACAGGCTGGGCACTGTGGCTTACGCCTGTAATCCCAGCATTTTGGGAGGCCGAGGTGGGTGGATCACTTGAGGTCAGGAGTTTGAGACCAGCCTGGCCAACATGGTGAAACCCCGTCTCTACTAAAAAGACAACAATTAGCTGGGTGTAGTGGCTCATGCCTGTAGTCCCAGCTACTCAGGAGGCTGAGGCATGAGAATCGTTTGGACCCAGGAGGTGGAGGTTGCAGTGAGCTGAGATCAAGCCACTGCACTCCAGCCTGGGTGACAGGACAAGATTCTGTCTCAAAAAGAAAAAGAAAAATTTTAATGTAGACCAAAGAAAACACATCTGGGCCAATATCCAGCTCTCAGGGCACCAGTGTGCAATCTCTGGCTTAAATACATGTGTATGTATGCATGTATACATGTGCCTGCATGCACATATATGTATACATGTATATACATGCACATGTATGTGCGCGTGGAGATGTATGTATGTACGTGTGTGTGCACGCACACATGCACATATATGTTCATGTGTATAGATGTGCATGCATATGTGCACATGTACATATGTATATGCATGTGTGTACTTACGTATGCGTGCACATGTGTGTGTGCATGAAGATGTATGTATGTGCGTGTATGCACGCACACATGCACGTATATGCACGTGTATGGATGTGTATGCATATGCACACACGTACATATGTATATGCATGTGTGTACTTATGTATGCGTGCACGTGTGCATATGTACACACTGGCCTCGCTCTTGAACACAAGCCCAAGTTTCAGCTCTTGACAGTCTAAGGTGCAGGCCCTCTCCTGACAAGGCTGTCCGCACTCAGGCGTTCCCGCACTCTTCTCCCCTTCTCTCTTACTCCTACCTCACCCCTACTTCGTGCCTCCCTCCTACAAAGCCCCACAATACCCATGGCCAGGACAATTGGTTGGACCCCTGCTCAGAGAACCTCACACACCAGTCTCTGTGAACATGAAAAGCTGGCTGGAAAAGGGATGGACTTGGGGACACGTCTTCTGTTGGACCACGCTTCAGGGATGTGATGGAGCTTGAGGAGACACCTGTGCAGTCACATTGTCTCAAACCAACAGCTTTGCGGAAACTCTAATGACAACCAGACAGTGTGGCAGACTGGCAGGAGCAGGCAGTTTGGATTCAAACAGGTGTGGGCTCAACTCCAGGCTCTAGTACCTACTGTCTGTGTGGCCTTAGTCACCTCATCCATAAACAGGGGACAACAGAATTTACCTTACTGTGCAGATAATATTTTTATGAAGTGCCTCTAACCTGGAATGTGATCAGTAATCGTGGCAGGGACTATGACAGACCCAGTTCTACCATTTCTTCGTCTGAGATCTCTCTTGGATTTTTCCTTCTCGTTACTCCCAGGCCTGGCCTCACCTGCGGGTGTCTGAGTCTCTGACCCTGTCTTCTGGCAACTCTCCTGCCAGAGGTGGGCTCCGTCCTACTCAACACCACCTTCCCCTGTCTTTCAGCTCTGGCCGTGTGCAGCCAGACCAACCTTTCTTGGTCACCTCTCTCTTTCGCCAAGCCACTCTCTGTTGTCATGCTGCCTCTCAGTTGCCTGTGGCACTGGGCACAATGCCTCTGTGCAGAGCCTCTCACAGCCTTAGCCTCCTCCTCAGCATCCCTGGCCCACACATTCCCATCTGGACAACCTACCTCGTCGCTGCCCTCCAATTCCTGGGCTCCTGCCTTTCTTTTTTTTTTTTAGACGGAGTCTCGTTCTGTCCCAGGCTAGAATGCAGTGGCACGATCTCAGCTCACTGCAATTTCTGCCTCCCGGGTTCAAGCGATTCTTTTTTTTTTTTTTTTTTGAGACGGAGTCTCACTCTGTCACCCAGGCTGGAGTGCAGTGACCAGATCTCAGCTCACTGCAAGTTCCGCCTCCCGAGTTTATGCCACTCTCCTGCCTCAGCCTCCCAAGTAGCTGGGACTACAGGCGCCCGCCACCACACACAGCTAATTTTTTTGTATTTTTAGTAGAGACGGGGTTTCACCATGTTGACCAGGATGGTTTCAATCTCTTGACCTTGTGATCCACCCGCCTCGGCCTCCCAAAATGCTGGGATTACAGGCGTGAACCACTGTCCCCAGCGGCTCCTGCTTATTATCCCTGCTGACTGTGATATGGTGCACCACCCTCCCTTGGTGGAAATCACATCGCCTGTTAAGGCCCAGGCTGGATCCCACCCACGAAGCCTTCTTTTGCCACTGTAGTTCAACTCAGGGCAACCTATGTTTATCGAGCAACTGTTATGTGCAAGGAACTGTGATCAGGAAGGTCATAAAGTGGGACAGCCGGGGGCGGTGGTTCACGCCTGTAATCCCAGCACTTTGGGAGGCCGAGGCGGGTGGATCACCTGAGGTCGAAGTTCAAGACCAGCCTGGTCAACATGGTGAAACCCTGTTTCTACTAAATATACAAAAATTAGCCGGGCATGGTGGCGGGCGCCTGTAATCCCAGCTACTCAGGAGGCTGAGGCAGGAGAATCACTTGAACCTGGGAGGCAGAGGTTGCAGTGAGCCGAGATCACGCCATTGTGCTCCAGCCTGGGCAACAAGAACGAAACTTCGTTCCAAATAAATAAATAAATAAATAAAGTGGGACAGAATACAACATTTTGTCTTCCTAAGGAAGGAAAAAGATATTTTTAAAGTGGCATTTGAGTTGGGATTAGAAGGAAGGTCAGGATTGGCTGGGCGCAGTGGCTCACAGCTGTAATCCCAGCACTTTGGGAGGCCGAGGCAGGCGGATCACTTGAGGTAGAGAGTTTGAGACCAGCCTGACAAATATGGAGAAACCCCATCTCTACTAAAAATACAAAATTAGCTGGGCATGGTGGTGCATGCCTGTAATCCCAGACACTTCAGGAGGCTGAGGCAGGAGAATTGCTTGAACCTGAGAGGCAGAGGTTGCAGTGAGCTGAGATCACGCCATTGCACTCCAGCCTGGGCAACAGGAGCAAAACTCCATCTCAAGAAAAAAGAAAAAAAAAAAGGAAGGAGGATCAGGATTTTTCTAGGGGTGAGGTGGGAAAGCTGGAATGCATGCAGTGGGCCTGTTTGGTTGGATTACTCTTCAGCTGCCTTTTACAAGAAATGCACCCCTCCACTCACCCCTGCGCACAGGGAGGGGCTGCAACCGCCATGTCTGTGCTAAAACTCTGTCCTCCCCGGCTGTAAGTGACACCAGGCACAAGCTGCTACTCAGATCTTCTTACTTGTGAACTTGGAATTGGGGTTCATGGGTGCTGGTTACTCTCTACAACTGAAGACTTAAACTTGGGGATATAGGACAGGGAGCCTCCACCATGTGCCAAGCATGTGGGGGAGAGGGAGAACGGAACCCAGGCTCACAGCACAGAAGAGGAGGCCATCGCCCTGTGGAAACCGTGAGCATTTCTCGGGTTCCGATTCGTTCCTTGTGAAGCCTGACCAGATGTTCCACCATTGGTTTTATGAGATTTCTTCATATCCTTATAATGAGCTTTCCCCCTTTTTTGGTTTATTTGTGTGTGCTTCAGTTACTAACAACCAAAAGTGTTTGACCGAGACCCAGAGCCCTAAACATCGGAATTTATGAAAAGAGGGGGATCTGAGATGCCCCGTTAACCACACTACAGTGTGGGAAGTACCTGGACATCAGGCTGGAAGGGCAGGTAGTATACACGTTGTGGAGGCCCTTAAAAGCCTTCTATTCAAAGCGGGATAGTATTGCTCACTGTGAACTAAGAACTATGGAGGTTTTGTGCAGATGAGTAATTCACAGCTTCAGAGATGGGCTGTGGAAAGTGAAGTCCGGATGGGGGCCGCAGAGCGTGGATTCGAAACCCATCTGGTAAGTGGCAGCATTTTCCGGCTGCATTTCTAGACCTTGGTCAAATTACCTAACCTCTTTACCTTAAGTTTCTGCATTTGTAAAATGAGAATATTAATGCTTTTCTCATAAGATTGGGGAGGAAATTATATGAAATAATAAGTTGGCAAATACTAAGCACTCAAATGTTAACTGTCATTATTTTTATTTCTCTATATTCCTGGGACACTTACTGCCAATACCTACACATTAGCCTTACTTATTTTTGAATACTTTCAAGTACGCTGATCTTGTCTCACAATCAGACCAAAAGCCTCTATGCAAGGATAACGTCTTAAACTCTTTCCCATCTCTCCTAATTCCTATATGAGCTTCTGGGCACAGAGATGAAGAACTCAATATTCATTGATTGGTTGTTGCGGGGGCAGCAAAACCACTCGGTCTAAGACAGTAGTTAGTGGCTGGTAAACATTTCCACATGTTGTCTCCTCATGAACTGATGGTCTGGGTTCAGGGCTTAGCAGGAAAATGACCACATTACTGAAGCCACTTCCCAAATTACAAGATTTAATGAGCCAAGGAAATTAAATTATTCACTAAAGTGTGTTTTCTGGTTTAGATTATGACTTGATTGCCACATTTGTTACCAGCAAATCTTTAGGGAAAATTCCACACAGATACAAATAGACCTGGGCTGAAAGCACTATCATTCATATAGCAAATTCATTTATTAAGAATTTAATAAATTAATAAGAATTTGCTATATGAAAGGTAAGTCTGATGCAAAGATGTACACAGACTATGATCCTTGCCCACAAATAGTTTGCTATCCATCAGGAAAGCAAAACTGCAGAAACAAATAATTGCAATACAAGGCAGTATATGATACGTGTAATTAGAATGGCAGAATGTCTAAATGAACTGAGAAGAGTGAGAAGTCAGAAAAGGCCTCCTGAAAAAGTATGTACACCGGGCTTTGAAGGATGAGCAGGATTCCCATCACTAGAGCTGGGTAAAGAGCTGTTTAAACTGGATGATGTATGCAAAGACAGAGCTCGCAGAAGTCCACGTGATTAGAGCATGAAGTGTGCAGAGGGGTGCAGGAGGAGGAGACAGTTGAAAACCAGAGCCAGGAAAGCCTTCAATGCTGTTATGAGCTTGAATTTTGTATGTAGACAAGTGGGAGATCTTAAGGTTTCAGAGTAAAAAAACGACGTGGCCTTTACTGTGTGATTTGTGATTAGTCGGTGGTGAAGTGTGGGTAGGAGATGCTGGAAGTCATGGGAATAGCCCAGGCATGAAGTAAGGAGGCTGAAATTAGGCAGTAGCGTTAGAAATGGAAAGAGTATAGATAAGCAAAGGATCATAAAGGATTCATTAACTATTTGGTCATGGAAGCCTGGGGAAGCATCAAAGAATGTCTTTTCCCGAGGTCACGCGCTGGGATGTAGCCGTGTTGATTTGGTGCTGTCAGGACCACCCAGTAAACATCTGGGAGGCGCTCAAAATATGGCCGGAGCTCTGAAGGAGGTCAGAACCAGCAGAGCCCTTCCCGTGCAAGCCCTTCCCCTGTGTGCCAGCCTAGTGAGCTGGGGCAGGGTCACGTACCCAAAGAAAGAAAACCCCTAGGCCAGGCGCAGTGGCTCGCGCCTGTAATCCTAGCACTTTGGGAGGCCAAGGCGGGCAGATCACAAGGTCAGGAGTTTGAGACCAGCTTGGCCAACATGATGAAACCCTGTCTCTACTAAAAATACAAAAAATTAGCTGGGTGTGGTGGTGGGCACCTGTAATCCCAGCTACTTGGGAGACTGAAGCAGGAGAATCACTTGAATCCAGGTTGCTGGGGGTTGCAGTGAGCCAAGATCACGCCATTGCACTTCAGCCTGGGCAACAAGAGTGAAACTCCGTCTCCAAAAAAAAAAAAAAAAAAAAAGAAAGAAAGAAAGAATGAAAACACATAGAGAAAAGAAGGTAAGAGGCAAATCTGGGGTCATAGTCAGGGAACTGAAAGAGGAGCCAAAGAGAGAATTCAAAGACAAAATAATTATGACAAATGTTGGTGACTGTTTATGATCCCGGCACTATCCTCCTAAGTGCTGTCCATGCATTCATGTATTTGATCCTCACCATGTAATGAAAAAAGTACCATGACCCGAAGAAAGTGAGAGCCAGAGAGCTTAAGCCTCTTGCCCAAGCTCGCGCAGCAAGGCTCAGAGCCTGGAGTCCTACACAGGCAGCATGAATCCGGCCCATTCTGCCTCTAAAGTCAGGGTAAAGGGCTGGAAATCAAGGGATAAAAAAGTTCAGGGGAGGTTGAAAGCATCAGTGCTGATGACAGGTTATCACGAACCGAGACCTGGAAGGGATATTCTAAAATGAGCCTCTGCTGTCACAAGCGTGTGTGTGCACAAGTGCATACTTGGCGCTGGACTTCACACCAGCCTGGCTCCCTCTAACAAGGCTGGTCAAGCATGACAAGAAGGTTTTCACTCAAATTATTGTCCTGGAAACAAGATGGCTAAATGCATTCAGCACCAGCCTTCTCTCTCATCATCTCAGATCCATTAAACCCATTCAACCTGCCAGTCAGGTGGCTGGAAAAGAACGTAAGCTAAACCCCAACTGTCCGCAGAGCGATCCTTTAATGAAAGGCCAGAGTAATCTCATGAAAGCTTCAGGCTCCTCTTTAGCTGAGGCCAAAGAAAGGTAGGGAAAGGGATATTACAATCAAGAACATTTAAACAGGGCTTAAGCAGCACTGAGAGTTCTACTTCCCATTTATTAGGATAATAGGACATTATCCTCCAAGGACATTTGAGGGCTATTGAGTTTTAAGGTAAATTTACATCAGGGCACTGGTATTCAACTGCCTTGGCTTGAATTTTTGATCCTACTCAGTGACCTGATTACAGAATCAAGGTATACATTCTTTCTGTTGGGCAGACCCATCTGGCCCTCTAGGAGCTGTTTAAGGATTCCTCCTGCACAATGTGAAGCCCACAGGAGACCTCAGACCTCCATGTCATTGTGACGGTTTTCTAGCCTTCCCATCTCAAGTTCACGCTTGTGATCACGGCTCCTTCAAGTCTGCATGTCTTCATCTCGTTTGACCCTGTGTTTTGTTTACACCGTCCCCTATAGTCTGGAATGCCGCAGCCTCTTCGTTCTTTTGAACTTCTTCATTTATTCATTTGACAAACATGTACTGAGAGCCCACTATGGGGCAGGTGCTGTTCTAGCGGGAGAGGAGGCACACTGATCAAGCGAATGTGTCATCTGTCAGATAGTGAGGAGGGACATAAAGAGAAATGAACGAGTGTGAGGGGACGGAGAGAGGGCAGAAAGGGGATCCGTTTTAGAGAGGCTATCAGTATATGAGGAGATATCTGAGCAAAAGCTTAAGCCAAGGGAAAGGTTGAGAGACGGGGGCACGTGCTCTGAGTAGAGCAGAGATGTGTCTTGTCATTTCAGTCTCTCAAAGACTCTGCTGCTGCGTCCTCGAGTAACTTCCCAGTAAACACTGGGGGAATGTGGAGGGGAATGGCTACCTGAAGGTATAATTGATGAAAGAGGAAAGGAGCAACTTACGGACCATTACGTCCAACTAGCCAAGACACCTGTTGCACAGAAACTTTCTTAGAACAAATTTTATTACAACCAAATAAATTCAGTATTTTCACATGGGACATGAGTGTGCCTGGGTTTGGAAAAGGTTTTATTATATTTTAATATAGTATTTTTCTTTGTGGTAGTAATTATTGTGATGAAATTCTATCTGCTGACCTAACTAATTATTAGTTAGAATTTTGTATACTTTATTATATGTAAATTCCACTACAATGTTCTGCCTTTCTTATAAAAATAATTACTTCAAGTGGGCAATACATTTATAAGATTTAAAAATCAGATTGTATTGGCTGCATGCAGTGGCCCACTCCTGTCATTCTAGCACTTTAGGAAGCAGAGGTAGGAGGATTGCTTGAGCCCAGAAGTTCAAGACCAGCCTGGACAACATAGCGAGACACTGTCTGAATAAAATTTAAAAAAAATTTTTTTTTAAAAGGAAGGTATACACAGATGCATGGTGAAATGTCTTCCTCCCACCCTCTGTCCTTCTGTTGCCCAGATGGCATCTGGAGCCTCAGCACACTTGCACACACACAACTGCTGTTATTAGTACCTTAGGGACCCGTCCTGAGTTTCTTCATGCATATACAAATAAATTGTATGAGGCCATTCTCGCACTGCTGTATAGAATACCTGAGGCTGGGTTATTTATAAAGAAAGAGGTTTGGCTGGGCATGGTGGCTCACCCTTGTAATCCCAGCACTTTGGGAGGTTGAGGCAGGTGGATCATTTGAAGTCAGGAGTTCGAGACCAGCCTAACCAACATGGTGAAACCCTGTCTCTACTAAAAATACAAAATTAGCTGGGCATGGTGGAGGGCACCTGTAATCCCAGCTACTGGGGACACTGAGACAGGAGAATCGCTTAAACCCAGGAGGCGAAGGTTGCGGTGAGCCGAGATCACACCATTGCACTCCAGCCTGGGCAACAAGAGCAAAATTCCGTCTCAAAAAAAATCTTTTTTTTTCTTCTTGGAGGTTTCCTTATAAGAAATAGAGGGTTTCTCATTCCATTTTACTGTTGCATAGCATTCTGCTATATGAAAGATCACGATTTGTTTAAAGTCTCCCTCTGGGCAGAGGTTGCAGTGAGCTGAGAACACGCCACTGCACTCCAGCCTGGGTGAGAGAGCAAGACTCTGTCTAAAAAAAAAAAAAAAAAAATTGGCCGGGCGCGGTGGCTCAAGCCTGTAATCCCAGCACTTTGGGAGGCCGAGACGGGCGGATCATGAGGTCAGGAGATCGAGACCATCCTGGCTAATACGGTGAAACCCCGTCTCTACTAAAAAATACAAAAAACTAGCCGGGCGAAGTGGCGGGTGCCTGTAGTCCCAGCTACTCGGGAGGCTGAGGCAGGAGAATGGCGTGAACCCGAGAGGAGGAGCTTGCAGTGAGCTGAGATCCGGCCACTGCACTCCAGCCTGGGTGACAGAGCAAGACTCCGTCTCAAAAAAAAAAAAAAAAAAAAAAAAAAAAAAAACTCCCTCTGATGGACTAGTAGGCTTCCAGATTTTTGTTATTCAAACAAAATAACTTGGAACATTTATCATTTTGCCTGTGTATGAGTCTAGCTGTAGAAGAAACTCCTAGAAGAATTGCTAGATCAAATGGTGTACTCATTAGTGACTTTTTTTTTTCTTTTTTTTTTGAGACGAAGTCTCGCTCTGTCGTCCAGGCTGGAGTGCAGTGGCACAATCTCGGCTCACTGCAGCTCCACCTCCCGGGTTCAAGCCATTCTCCTGCCTCGGCCTCCCGAGTAGCTGGGACTACAGGCGCCCACCACCACACCCGGCTAATGTTTTGTATTTTTAGTAGAGACGGGGTTTCACCGTGTTAGCCAGGATGGCCTCAATCTCCTGACCTCAAGATCTGCCCGCCTCGGCCTCCCAAAGTGCTGGGATTATAGGCGTGAGCCACTGCGCCCGGCCACTAGTGATTTTTTTAGGTATCACTAAACAGCCTTCCCTAGAGGTTGTACCATTTAACTGTCATTTCTTCTCTCTTTCTCTCATGACATACAATTTATTGAATGTCTAGTGCCTCTTAGGCACCATGGGAAGTACTAAGGATGTGAATCAAGTAAGATTTGGTTTCTGTCTCATTGGAGCTCATGGTCTGGTGCAGTGGTTTTCAACTGGGATGATTTTAGTCTCCAGGGACATTCGGCAATGTCTACAGATATGTTTTGGTGGGCGGGTGGGTTGCCAGTGGCATACTGGCATGTAGTGGTTAGAAGCCAGGGATGCTGCCAAACATCCTACAATGCACAAGGAAGTCCCCACTACACAAGCAACTTTAAGCCCAAAATGTCAGTAGTGCTGGGTTGAGAAGCCCTGGGCTCGTGGGAGAGAGACACAGACACTCAAATGTGCTATGGAAAAGGTGTGTTCTTGAAACTTAGAGGAGTGGCTTCCAAAGGGCTTTTTCAGAAGGGGCAAGTGGATTGTGGAGGGGGGAGGTGCGAGAACAAAGGGAACAGCAAGTGCAGTGGTGTGGAGGTGTGAACAGCTTGACTCAGGAGGAAGGACAAGCGGTTTTGAATGGCTAGACTAGTAAAAGCTGTGTGAGTGTGGAACAAGGCCAGAGAGACAGGCATGGATGGTGCTGACTGACAAGGGCCCTAGCGGCTAAACTAATGTGGGGAGTCAATGAAGGGTTTTAAGCAGGGGAGTGAGTCACTTAGATGTACATTTTAGAGAAACTCACATTGGGTGTGGGAGAGAGGACAGACTGGATGGGATCAGACTGGCCACAGGCAGAAGAGTTAGGAGGCTGCAGCAATAATCCAGGTTGGAAGTGACAAGAGCCACCACTAAGTGAGAGTGGGAACAGAGGGGAGGGGACAGGCTCAGGAGATATAAAAGAAGGTAGATTCAGAAGGCCATGGAGCTAAGAAGGAGCTCTTTAGGATAATTCCTAGGTTTCTGATATGTAAGCAATAGGGTGGACAGAGAGGTCAGTCTGTGAAATAGAGAACGTAGGAGAGCAGATGGGGACGGGGAGAAATGCAAACGGACGTGTTATGTCTGAGCGCCGTGGGGCCGGTCAGTGAGCAGGGGAATATTCAGACCCCCAGTCAGCAGAAAGCCCAGGGCCAGCATGCACATTCAAGAGGCATCAGCCAGGAGCTGTCCTTTGAGGCCCTGGGTGTGGATAAGCTCATCCGGGCGGAATGAAGAAAGAGGAGTGGGTGGAGAGCCCAGCCCTGGGGAGCAGCTGTTGATTGGCCTCTGTGGAAATTGCAGGAGGAGCTGAATGCTCAGATCTTTTATGAATTTCTGTTGTCATTTCTTCCAGCTTTGCCAACTGTGGGGCTCTCTATTTTCTTCTGTGCAAATGTCCTAATTCTTGGCAATTTAAAGGGCTATGCAAATCTAACTTATTGTTATTAATACTGTTATTGTTATTATCCTAACTTTTCATCTAGTACCCAAAAGCCTTCCTCAACTTACCCTTTGCCACCTCCTACAATCATCCTTGGTTTTCTGCTTGCTTCATAAGGAACTCTGTGCAAATGCCTACCATAGAAATGAAAAACTCTATTGTAATTGTCTGTCATTTGATTCCCCAGTTATGCTAAAAGCTCCTTAGGGCAAGAATTGCAGTTTATTTGTCTCAGAATCTCCAGCACCTATGACAATGCTTAGCACTTAGGTATTTGAAAAATGGCTGTTAGCAAATGGTTTTGGTTGAGTTCTAAGAGGTTTATTGACAGGCCCACTATCCATCCCAGGGCAGTGCTGTTTTATACCTGTTGTCCTGGCACAGTTATAAATAACATTAATAATAACCCCTTTCAGCCAGGCCTGGTGGCTCATGCCTGTAATCCCAGCACTTTGGGAGGCCGAGGCGGATGGATCACTTGAGGTCAGGAGTTCGAGACCAGCCTGGCCAACATGGTGAAACTTCACGTCTACTAAAAATACAAAAATTAGTCAGGCGTGGTGGCTCATGCCTGTAATCCCAGCTACCCAGGAGACTGAGACAGGAGAGTCACTTGAATCCAGGAGGCGGAGGTTGCAGTGAGCCAAGATCACGCCACTGCACTCCAGCCTGGGTGACAGAGAGAGACTCTGTCTCAAAATAATAATAATAATAATAATAATAATAATAATAATAACCCCTTTCAGTCACAAATGTGCCCTAGTTTAACAGATAAAGTGTATGGTGACCCTATTTGCAGAACACTAAACTGTCATAGCCGGTCCTACCATTAGGTAGGTTTCTCTGTTTACAAAGCATTCCTGCCAGAGAAATCGGTGGACACAGCAGGGTAGCTTACCAGCTCAAGTCAACACTAAAGAAATGGGAGCCACTCTTCCGAGATAAGATAACAGCGTTACGGGAAAAAGGGAAATCAGGCAGATCCTCACAGTAATAAAACTTGTTTTAAAACCAGCAAGCTATCAAATCAGTATGAAAAATAGTTGGCACAAATAGAGTGGTTGCAGTGTTAAGACCCAAGAATCATGGGATTTTTGTTTTGTTTTGTTTTTTTGGTGAGGTCTTGGATAGGAGAATCATGAATTTTTTTTTTCTTTTTCTTTGTTTTTTTGAGACGGAGTTTTGCTCTTGTCGCCCAGGCTGGAGCGCAATGGCATGATCTCGGCTCACTGCAACCTCTGCCTCCCTGGTTCAAGCGATTCTCCTGCCTCAGCCTCCCTAGTAGCTGGGATTACAGGCGCCCGCCACCATGCCCAGCTAATTTTTGTATTTTTAGTAGAAACAGGGTCTCGCCATGTTGGCCAGGCTGGTCTTGAACTCCTGACCTTGGGTGATGCACCCCCCTCGGCCTCCCAAAGTGCTGGGGATTACAGGCGTGAGCCACCACGCCCAGCCGAATCATGAAATTTTTTAATTTTTTTTTTTTTGAGACAGAGTTTGGCTTTTGTTGCCCAGGCTGGAGTGCAATGGCATGATCTCGGCTCACTGCAACCTCCACCTCCCGGGTTCAAGCAATTCTCTTGCCTCGGCCTACTGAGTAGCTGGGATTACAGGCACCCACCACCATGCCTGGCTAATTTTGGTATTTTTAGTAGAGATGGGGTTTCACCATGTTGGCCAGGCTGGTCTCGAACTCCTGACCTCAGATGATCTGCCCGCCTCGGCCTCCCAAAGTGCTGGAAGCCACCGTACCTGGCCGAGAATCATGAAATTTTATAGGTATAATAATTCATTGTGCAAGTGGGGAAAGTGAGGCATAGAGAAGTTATGTTGAGCTGGCCAGTATATAACTTGTGTAAAAACTGGGCCTAGACATAAGAGTAATCAAATAGATCAATGAAAGATAGCAGGGAACTGAAAAAGAGACCCACACTGCAGTCATTTGATTTTCAACAAAGGTAACAAGAAATCTAGTGGGGAAAGGAGAATTTTTTCAACCGATGGTGCTGGAACAACTAGATACCCAGATCTGGGAAAAGACCAGGCATGGACATGCCTGTAATCCCAGCACTTTAGGAGGCTGAGGCAAGAAGATCACTTGAACCTAGGAGTTCGAGACCAGTCTGGGCAACATAGTGAGACCCTGTCTCTACAAAAATAAAAATAAAAATTAGTTAAGTGTGGTGACGTGTGCCGGTGGTTCCAGATACTCAGGAGGCTGAGGCAGGAGGATCACCTGAGCCCAGGGAGGTCAAGGCTGCAGTGAGCTGTGATTGTGCCACTGCACTTCAGCGTGGGCAACAGAGTAAGACCTTGTCTCAAAAAAAAAAAAAAAAAATCAAATTAACATATGGAGAAAAAGTGAACTTTGACCACCTACCCCACACCATTCACAAAGATTAATTTGAGATGCATTAGAGACCTAAAACTCTTCAGTTTTAGTACTATACAGTAAAACATCTAGAGAAAACCACAAGAGAATATCTTTGGGATTTAAGGGTAGGCAAATACATCTTAGAGGAGACAGAGAAAACAATAATTACAAAAAAACAAAACTTGTCAATTTAGATTTCATCAAAATAAAAAACTTCCACTCATCAAAAGAAACTGTTAAGAAAAGAGTAAGTGGGCTGGGCACAGTGGCTCACGCCTGTAATCCCAGCACTTTGGGAGGCCAAGGCAGGTGGATCACCTGAGGTCAGGAGTTTGAGACCAGCTTGACCAACATCATGAAACCCCGTCTCTACGGAAAATACAAAAATTAGCCGGACGTGGTGGCAGGTGCCTGTAATCCCAGCTACTCGGAAGACTGAGGGAGAAGAATCACTAGCACCCGGCAGGCGGAGGTTTCAGTGAGCCAAGATCGCGCCACTGAGCTCCAGCCTGGGCGACAGAGCGAGACTCCATCTCAAAAAAAAACAAGGAAAGAAAAAGAAAAAAATAAGCAAGCCACAGACTGAAAAAAATTTGCAAAACATATATCTAATAGATGCCTATTAGTCAGAAAGAGAAAAACAGGAACTTCACGGTGGAGAAATCTGGCAGATTCCACTTTTAACCGTGTGACCTAAGTTAACATCACCGGTAACGGGGCCGATGGACATCACATGCATCATGACAGGCTGCACTGAGAAGGACCCAATCTCTCTTCTGTGGTATTCCTGAAAAAAAAAAAAAAAAAGCATATCTTCAATCTAATCCTGCAGGAAGATCAGACAAACACAAAATGAGGGAAATTCTGCAAAACAGCTGGACTACTCCCTTCAAAAGTATCAAGGTTGTAAAGGACAAAGAAATACGAGAAACTGTTCCAGATTACAGGAGACTAAAGAGACATAACTGAAAACAGCGTGTGATCCCAGATAGTATCAAACAGAGAACACTGATGAGACAGCTGGTGAAATATGAAGAAGGTCAAAGTTTAGATAATACTATATATTAATAGTTTCCTGATGTGCATAATTGTATTACTGTTATGAAGAGGATGTACTTTTTAAATTTTTAATTACTTAAAAAATTGTTATTTTATTTTATTTTTTTTAGAGACAGGGTCTTGCTATATTGCCCAGGCTGGACTCCTCTGCTGAAGCCATCCTCCTGCCTCAGCCTCCTGAGTAGCTGGGGCTACACATGTACACCACTACGCCCAGCTAGGATATATTTTTTAAAAAGGAAATATGCTCTGAAGGATTTAGAGGTAAAAGGGCATCCTGTCTGCAATTTACTCTCAAACATATTAAAAATTTTGTTTATATATATGTGCACATATATAAGTATGTACATATTTATAGATGGAATAACTGATAAAGCAAATAGGATAAAACATTAACATTTGGGGAATATGGGTAAAGGGACTATGGGAATTCCTAGTACCATTTTTGCAACATTTTGGAAGTCTAAAATTACTTCAGAATAAAAAATGTGTGTAGATGGATATCTGACAAGGAACTCATATTCAGAATGTTTAAAGAATGTCATACTTATAACTCTATAAAAACACACAACCCAATTAAAACCCAAAGCCTAGCACTTTGGAAGGCTGAGGCGGGAAGATTGCTTGTGCACAGGAGTTTGAGATCAGCCTGGGCAATATAGCGAGACTCCTTCCTCTACAAAATATTAAAAAAGTAATCAGGCGTGGTGGCATGTACCTGTGATCCCAGCTCCTTGGGAGGCTGCGACAAGAGGATCGCTTAAGCCCAGGAGTTTGAGGCTACGGTGAGCTATGATCATGCCACTGCACTCCAGCCTGAGTGAAAGAGCGAGATCCTGTCTCTAAATTAATTAATTAATTTAATGAAAACAGCTTTTTAAAAAACTGGACAAAATATTTGAAGGAACATTTCACAAACAAACATACGTGAAAGGGAAATAAATACATGAAAGGATGCTAAAAATCAGAAGCCATTGTGGAAATGCAAATTAAAACCACAATGCAATACTATCAAATGAAAAAGATTGATAGCACTAAATATTAGCAAAGATATGGAGCAACTGGAGCTTTCATATATTGTTAGTGGGAGTGTTAACTGTAAAGAAGTTTTTTTGTGTTTGTTTTTTGGCTTTTTTTGAGACAAGATCTGGCTTTCTCATCCAGGCTGGAGTGTGGTGGTGCAATCTCGGCTCACTGCAACCTCCACCTCTTGGGTCCAAGTGACCTCCCACCTCAGCCTCCCAAGCAGCGGGGACTACAGGTGCACACCACCATGTCTGGCTAATTTTTGTATTTTTGTAGAGACGGAGATTTGCCATGTTGCCCAGTCTGGTCTTGAACTCCTGGCTTCATGTGATCTGTCCATTTCAGCCTCCCAAAATGCTGGGACTACAGGTGTGAGCCACTGTGCCCAGTCCGCCAACATAATATTGAAGGAGGAGAAAGTCAGAGGATTGACACTACCCAATTTAGAGACTTACTATAAGGCAGTGTGGTATTGCTAAAAGAACAGAAAAACAGATAGCTGGAACAGAACAGACAGCCCAGACAGACAAGCACAGATATAGTTAAAGGATCTTTTTCAAAGGAGCAAATGCAATACAACGGAGAGAGTCTTCTTTTCTTTTCTTTTCTCTTTTCTTTTCTTTTTTTCTATTCTTTTCTTTTCGAGACAGTCTCACTCTGTCATCCAGGCTGGAGTCTAGTGGCACAGTCACAACTCACTGCAGCCCCAATCTCCTGGGCTCAAGTGATTCTCTCACCTTAGCCTCCCGATTAGCTGGGACCAGAGGTGCACACCACCAAGCCTGGGTAATTTTTAAAATTTTTTGTAGAGATGGGGGGTCTCACAAATTGCCCAGGCTGGCCTTGAACCCCTGGGCTCGAGTGATCCTCCTGCCACAGCGTCCCAAAATGTTGGGATTATAGGCATGAGCCACTGTGCCCTGCAGTGTTTTCAATAAATGGTGCTGGAACAACTGGACATCATCCACACGCAAAAAAAAGAAAGAATCTAGACACAGACCTTATATCCTATACAAAAAATAAACTCAAAATGGATCACAGACTTAACTATGCAGAACTATAAAACACAGACGACAACAGGCCAGGTGCAGTGGCTCACACCTGTAATCCCAGCACTTTGGATGGCCAAGGCGGGTGGATCATGAGGTCAGGAGTTCGACACCAGCCCGACCAACACCAGCCCAAATGATGAAACCACGTATTTACTAAAAGTACAAAAAAATCAGCCGGGCATGATGGCACACACCTGTAATCCAGCTACTCAGGAGGCTGAGGCAGGAGAATTGCTTGAATCCAGGAGGCAAAGGTTGCAGTGAACCAAGATTGCACCACTGCACTCCAGCCTGGGCGACAGAGCAAGACTCCATCTCAAAACAAAAAAAAAAGAAGAAAACATAAGAGAAAATCTAGATGACCTTGGGTTTGGCAATGACTTTTTAGTCATTGACACCAAAGTCATGATTATGAAAGACATAATTGATGATTATGAAATTTTTTTTTTTTTTTTTTTTCGAGACGGAGTCTCACTCTGTCGCCCAGGCTGGAGTGCAGTGGCCGGATCTCAGCTTACTGCAAGCTCCGCCTCCTGGGTTTACACCATTCTCCTGCCTCAGCCTCCCCAGTAGCTGGGACTACAGGCGCCCGCCACCTCGCCCGGCTAGTTTTTTGTATTTTTTTAGTAGAGACGGGGTTTCACCGTGTTCGCCAGGATGGTCTTGATCTCCTGACCTCGTGATCCGCCCGTCTCGGTCTCCCAAAGTGCTGGGATTACAGGCTTGAGCCACTGCGCCGGGCCAATGATTATGAAAATTTAAAAATGTCATGAAAATTAGAAACATCTGCTCTGAGAAAGATACCATCAAAAGAATGAGAAGACAAGCCACAGACTGAAAAAGAAATTTACAAAAGACATGTCTAATAAAGGATTGTTATCCAAAATATACAAGGAGCTCTTAGAACTCAATGATTAGAGGCTGGGCCCAGTGGCTCACGCCTATAATCCCAGCACTTTGGGAGGCCAAGGCGGGCGGATCACCTGAGGTCAGGAGTTCGAGACCAGTCTCAACATGGAGAAACCCCGTCTCTACTAAAAACACAAAATTGCCAGGCGCGGTGGCTCAAGCCTGTAATCCCAGCACTTTGGGAGGCCGAGACGGGTGGATCACGAGGTCAGGAGATCAAGACCATCCTGGCTAACATGGTGAAACCCCGTCTCTACTGAAAAAAAAAAAAAAAAAAAAAAAAAAAAAAAAAAAAACTTGCCGGGCGCGGTGGCTCACGCCTGTAATCCCAGCACTTTGGGAGGCCGAGGCGGGCGGATCACAAGGTCAGGAGATCGAGACCACGGTGAAACCCCGTCTCTACTAAAAATACAAAAAATTAGCCGGGCGCGGTTGTGGGCGCCTGTAGTCCCAGCTACTCGGGAGGCTGAGGCAGGAGAATGGCGTGAACCCGGGAGGCGGAGCTTGCAGTGAGCCGAGATCGCGCCACTGCACTCCAGCCTGGGCGACAGAGCGAGACTCCGTCTCAAAAAAAAAAAAAAAAAAAAAAAAAAAAAAAAAAAAAACTAGCCAGGCAAGGTGGCAGGTGCCTATAGTCCCAGCTACTCGGGAGGTTGAGGCAGGAGAATAGTGTAAACCCAGAAGGCAGAGCTTGCAGTGAGCCGAGATCACGCCACTGCACTCCAGCCTGGGCGACAGAGTGAGACTCCATCTCAAAAAAAAAAAAATTAACTGGGCATGGTGGTGCATGTCTATAATCCCAGCTACTCCAGAGGCTGAGGCAGAGAATTGCTTGAACCTGGGAGGCAGAGGTTGTGGTGAGCAGAGATCGCGCCATTGCACTCCAGTCTGGGCAACAAGAGCGAAACTCCGTCTCAAAAAAAATAAAATAAAATAAAATAAGAAGAAGAACTCAACAATTAGAAACAAACGGCCCAATTTAAAAATAGACCAAAGACCATAACAAATACCTCACCAAAGAAGGTATACAGATGGTTAATAATCATATGAATAGATGTTCCACATCATATGTCATCAGGGAAATGCAAATTAAACAACAAGAAGATACCACTACACACCTTTTAGGGTGGCCAAAGTCCACTGATGACATGAAATGCTGACAGAATGTGGAGCAGCAGGAACTCTTATTCATTGCTGGTGTGGATACAAAATGGCACCACCATGCTGGAAAACAGTCCGGCCGTCTCCTACAAAACAAAACATTATCTTTTTTTTTTTTTTTTCCCCTGAGACGGAGTCTCGCTCTGTCGCCCAGGCTGGAGTGCAGTGGCCGGATCTCAGTTCACTGCAAGCTCTGCCTCCTGGGTTTACGCCATTCTCCTGCCTCAGCCTCCCGAGTAGCTGGGACTACAGGCGCCTGCCACCTCGCCAGGCTAGTTCTTTGTATTTTTCAGTAGAGACGGGGTTTCACCGTGTTAGCCAGGATGGTCTCGATCTCCTGACCTCGTGATCCGCCCGTCTCGGCCTCCCAAAGTGCTGGGATTACAGGCTTGAGCCACCGCACCCGGCCTAACAAAACATTATCTTACCATTTGGGCCCGACGTGGCGGCTCACACCAGTAATTCTAACACTTCGGGAGGCTGAGGTGGGTGGATTGCCTGAGCCCAGGAGTTCAAGACCACCCTGGGCAACACAGTGAAACCCCATCTTTACTAAAAATACAAACAATTTAGCCAGGCATGATGGCGGGTGCCTCTAATCCCAGCTACTCAGGAGGCTGAAGCAGGAGAATCGTTTGAACCCAGGAGGCGGAGGTTGCAGTGAGCCGCAGTCACGCCATTGTACTCCATCCTGCGCAACAGAGCAAGACTCCATCTCAAAGAAAAAAAAAGAAAAAAGAAATATTATCTTATCATTTGATCCTGTGATCCAGCTTCTTTGTATTTACCCAAAGGAGTTGAAAACTTCTGTCCACGCAAAAACCTGCACAGGGATGTTTATAGCAGCTTTGCTGGTAAATGCCAAAACTTGGAAACAACCAAGATGTCCTTCAGTAGGGAGTGGAAAATAAACTGGTACATCCACACAACAGAATATTACTCAGTCCTAAAAAGAAAGGAGCTATCAAACCATGAAAAGAAATGGAGGAAACTTAAATGTCATTTCAATGGCAAAAACCGCAGTAACTTTTGCATCAACCTAGTAAGTGAAAAGAACCCAATCTGTCAAGACTCCGAACTGTGTGCTTCTGACCATATGATGTACTACAAAAAAGAAAAACTGGGGCCGGGAGCAGTGGCTCACGCCTGTAATCCCAGCACTTTGAGAGGCCAAGGCGAGCGGTTCACAAGGTCAGGAGATCGAGACCATCCTGGCTAACACTGTGAAATTCCGTCTCTACTAAAAATACAAAAAAATAAGCTGGGCGTGGTGGTGGGCGCCTGTAGTCCCAGCTGCTCAGGAGGCTGAGGCAGGAGAATCACTTGAACCCAGGAGGCAGAGGCTGCAGTGAGCGGAGATCGTGCCAAAGCACTCCAGCCTGGGTGACAGGACGAGATTCCGTCTCAAAAAAAAAGAAAGAAAAACTAAGGCCGGGTGTGAAGGCTCACGCCTGTAATCCCAGCACTTTGGGAGGCTGAGGCCCGCAGGTTGCTTGAGCTCAGGAGTTCAAGACCAGCCTGGCCAACATGGTGAGACCCCGTCTCTATTAAAAATACAAAAATTGACTGGGTGCAGTGGCACATGCCTGTAATCCCAGCACTTTGGGAGGTGGAGGTAGGCAGATCACGAGGTCAGGAGTTCGAGACCAGCCTGGCCAATATGGTGAAACACCATCTCTACTAAAAATACAAAAATTAGCCAGGCATGGTGGCATGCGCCTGTAGTCCCAGCTACTCGGGAGGCTAAGGCAGAAGAATTGCTTGAACCCAGGAGGCAGAGGTTGCAGTGAGCCAAGATCACAGCACTATACTCCAGCCTGGGCAACAGAGCAAGATCCTATCTCAAAAATATATATATATGTGTGTGTGTGTGTGTGTATGTATATATGTGTGTGTGTGTGTGTGTGTATACAAGCACATGCCACCACACCTGTATATATATACACACACACACACACACACATATATACAGGTGTGGTGGCATGTGCTTGTAATCCCATCTACTCAGGAGGCTGAGGCAGGAAAATTGCTTGAACCCTGGAGGCAGAGGTTGCAGTGACCTGAGATCGTGCCACTGCACTCCAGCCTGGGAGACACAGCGAGACTCTGTCCCCAAAAAAACAACAAAAAAAGAGTGAACCCTAATGGAAACCATGGACTCTGGGCGGTAGAGATGTGTCAATGTTGGTTAACTGATGGTAACAAATGCACCCCTCTGGTGGATGAAGTTGATGACATGGGAGGCTACGGATACGGATGCAGGGGATGAGGGTATATAGGAAGTCACTGTACCTTGTGCTCAACTTTGCTGTGAACTTAAAACTGTTTTAAAAAAATAAAGTCTGAAAAATAACTGCTCCAAAAAAAAGGTCTATTTTTAAAAAAGGTAGGAGACATGACAAAATATGCCAGGAAAAATCCATAAAGCCAAGGATAATCGTGAGCAAGCAATACAGATTTGAAAACCAGTCCCTGAACTGAATCAGGGCCCAAGCATACAACAAAGACCTAGGTAGAAAACAGTCTGAGGAAGGACCAGGTTGTCTTTGGGGGAGCTGGCAGAGATACAGTATGCATGGTGTCAACATAGCCGACATATAATTTCAGACTATGTTAAAGATCTATAGAGCCCAGATAAGATTTTTTTGTTTGTTTTTTTGTTGCTTTTGTTGTTTTGTTTGTTTCTTTGTTTTTGTTTTCATCTTTTTGAGACGGAGTGTTACCCTGTCGCCCAGGCTGGAGTGAAGTGGCAGGATCTTGACTCACTGCAACCTCCGCCTCCTGGGTTCAAGTGATTCTCCTGCCTCAGCCTCCCTAGTAGCTGGGACTACAGGCGCTCTCCACCACGCCCGACTAATTTTTGCATTTTTAGTAGACATGGGGTTTCACCGTGTTGGCCAGGGTGGTCTCAAACTCCTGACCTTGTGATCCACCCACCTCAGCTTCCCAAAGTGCTGAGATGACAGGCATGAGCCACCACGCCCAGCCCAGATAAGATTTTATTAGGTTTTATGCTTGGATGACTTCTGCCTTCCCTGGACTTCATATCTAATTTCTTTAACAGTTTCATCAGCTTCATTCTTGAGTCATACTTACTTAATAAACAAGACAAGATCAACAACAAGAAAGGTGGAAGAACACAACTGGTTTACCTGCACAGGAGCTAGATATTTTGCAATTCCATTGGCTGAGCACAACACTAGGAGGATGACTAAGAGGAGCACACATGCACAACTGCTGCGTGGGAAACAGGGTGGCAGCGAGTGGGTTGTCCTTGGAAGCTCAGCTTCAAGCAATGTTCTGTACCACTGAGTACCAGCAGCCGCTGACAAACCTGCTCGGCCTGTTGACACAGTTCAGGGCAGCTCTGTCCAGTGCAGGGTAGATGGTTGTGCACAAATAACTAGCAACGTGATGCAGGCTTCCCATGGTGAAATCAAAACACCAAAGGGCAGCCAGTCTTGACTTGTTCCTACTCTTCAAAAAAAGCTTCTGGGTGGTACTTAGGGATTCTGAATATGCAGGCCACACAGAGGTAACCAGGGAGATGCTTACCTGGCAGGGAAGACACCATGATCACCTAATCAGGGAGTACACACAGGCAGCTAATAGATGCAGAACCCTTCCTTCATGTTTCACATTCAAATTTACAGAAGGCTTAAATAGAATACATGCTTATATATAGAAATTCAAAAAGTAGCCGGGTGCACTGGCTCACAACTGTAATCCCAGAACTTTGGGAGGCCAAGGCGGGCGGATCACCTGAGGTCAGGAGTTCGAGACCAGCCTGGCCAACATGGTGAAACCCCGTCTCTACTAAAAATACAACAATTAGCCGGGTGTAGTGGCTCATGCCTGTAGTCCCAGCTACTCAGGAGGCTGAGGCAGGAGAATCCCTTGAACCCGGGAGGCAGAGGTTGCAGTGAGACCAGATCATGCCATCGCACTCCAGCCTGGGGGACAAGAGGGAGGCTTCGTCTCAAAAAAAAAAAAAAAAAAAAAAGTAGAAAATTGAAAAATAATGAAAGGAGTTATTATTTTAATTAAGTTTAAAATAATATTTCCCTGTTGTAAAAGTTATTCATGCTTATCAGGAATAATTTGGAAAACAAAAAGTGTAACTCAGGAAGCTAAGACAGGAGAATCGCTTGGACCAGGGAGGTGGAGGTTGCAGAGAGCCAAGATCGAATCACAGGACTCCAGCCTAGGCGAGAGAGTGAGACTCTGTCTCAAAAAAATAAAAAGAACGGCCAAGCGCAGTGGCTCACGCCTGTAATCCCAGCACTTCGGGAGGCCGAGGCGGGTGGATCACGAGGTCAGGAGATGGAGACCATCCTGGCTAACACGGTGAAACCCCGTCTCTACTAAAAATACAAAAAATTAGCCAGGCGTGGTGGTGGGCGCCTGTGGTCCCAGCTACTCAGGAGGCTGAGGCAGGAGAATGGCGCA
The DNA here is from genome assembly GCF_049350105.2 of Macaca mulatta. NCBI lineage: Eukaryota > Metazoa > Chordata > Mammalia > Primates > Cercopithecidae > Macaca > Macaca mulatta. Next base: position 34,758,356 of record NC_133415.1, on the reverse strand, counting down.
AACCCGGGAGGCAGAGCTTGCAGTGAGCCAAGATCGTGCTCTGCACTCCAGCCTGGGCAACAGAGCGAGACTCCGTCTCAAAAAATAATAATAATAGCCGGGCGCGGTGGCTCACGCCTGTAATCCCAGCACTTTGGGAGGCCGAGGCGGGCGGATCACAAGGTCAGGAGATCGAGACCACAGTGAAACCCCGTCTCTACTAAAAATACAAAAAATTAGCCGGGCGCGGTTGTGGGCGCCTGTAGTCCCAGCTACTCGGGAGGCTGAGGCAGGAGAATGGCGTGAACCCGGGAGGCGGAGCTTGCAGTGAGCCGAGATCGCGCCACTGCACTCCAGCCTGGGCGACAGAGCGAGACTCCGTCTCAAAAAAAAAAAATAATAATAATAATAATAATAATAAAATAAAATAAAGTAAAATAAAAAGTGTCAATATAATAAATTTTCAGTACTGATTACTCTCATCAAAACAATTCATTGCAGCACTTCTTTACATGTTAGCATCTGTTTTTCTCAAATGTTTAAATTCATACAATGATTTAACTTGTACAACTCTTTCAAACCACTTGTTTTGTATGTGGGTAAGGTACCTTAAACAAAAAGGCCAGGCATGGTGGCTCATACCTGTAATCCCAGCACTTTAGGAGTTTGAGGCTGGAGAATTGCTTGAGCTCAGGAATTTGAGACCAGCCTGGGCAGAAGAAAAAGAAAATAAAAAGTATAAATACAATACATTTTCAGTAGTGATTCTTCTCATCAAAACAATTCACTGCAGCACTTCTTTTTTTTTTTTTTTTTTTTTTTTGAGACTCGCTCTGCCGCCCAGGCTAGAGTGCAGTGGCGCCATCTCTGCATCCGAGGTGATCCGCCCACCTCGGCCTCCCAAAGTGCTGGGATTACAGGCGTGAGCCACCTCGTCCTGTTGGCAGCACTTCTTCACATGTTAACATCTGTTTTACATAGCAAGACCACCATCTCTATTTATATATATATTTTTTTAATTAGCCAGGCATGGTGGCTTACGCCTGTAATCCCAGCACTGAGAGGCTGAATGGGGAGGATCGCTTGAGCTCAGGAGTCTAAGACCAGCCTGAGCAACATAGTGAGACTCTGTCTCTACAAAAAATAATAATAACAGTTTAAAAATTAACCGGGTGTGCTGGCACATGCCTGTAGTCCCAGCTACTCAGGAGCCTGAGGCTGGAGGATCACTGGAGCCCAGGAGGTTGAGGTTGGCGTTGTGGCACCTTCTGCACTCCAGCCTGGGCAACAGAGCAAGACTCTGCTTAAAAAAACAAAAAGAACAACAACAACAAAAAACATAGGCCAGGCACAGTGGCTCACGCCTGTAAGCCCAGTGCTTTTTTTTTTTTTTTAGTAATAATTTTTTTCTTTTTTATTTAGTTTTGAGACAGAGTCTCGCTCTGTTGGCCAGGCTGGAGTACAGTGGTGCGGTCTTAGCTCAGTGCAACCTCTGCCTCCGGAAGCCCAGTACTTTGGGAGCCCAAGGTGAGTGCATCACTTGAGGTCAAGAGTTCGAAACCAGCCTGGCCAACACAGTGAAACCGTGTCTCTACTAAAAGTACAAAAATTAGCCAGGTATGGTGGTGCACACCTGTAATCTCAGTCACTCAGGAGGCTGAGGCAAAGAATCGCTTGAACCAGGGAGGTGGAGGTTGCCGTGAGTCAAGATTGTGCCACTGCACTCCAGCCTGAGATTGTGCCACTGCACTACGGCCTGGACGACAGAGTGAGATTCTGTCTCAAAAAAAAAAAAAAAAAAAAAATTAATAAAACAAAAAAGAGGCAAATTATAAATTAAATAAATTACTAAATAGGCTAGGCGCAGTGGCTCATGCCTATAATTCCAGCACTTTGGGAGGCCAAGGCGGGTGGAACACCTGAGGTCAGGAGTTGGAGACCAGCCTGGCCAACATGGTGAAACCCAGTCTCTACTGAAAATACAAAAATTAGCCAGGCGTGGTGACGCCAATGAACCGAGATTTCGCCACTGCACTCCAACCTGGGCAACAGAGACTCTGTCTCAAAAAACAAAACAAAACAAGCAAAAAAAAATTAGTGAATAGTATATAAAGTGCCAGTATTGTTAGTTTTGGTTTTAACATAATACTAACTTCCAAATTCTATCTCCTTGGTGAAATAAATCGAATAAAACTGGGCTAAGGGAATGAATTTGCCAATGCAACAAAGATGACTGCCATTTTGCCCTGCCTCCCGAATCATGAAAGGGGTGGTCTTCCGACGTCCGTCCTCTTCACAGGCGCCTGCGGAGGGAGGCAGCCCCTGTGGGGAGGTCACAGAGCGTCTGCAGCTGACTGGGAAGCCCTCCTAACTGGCGCACCTGAGGGGCTGGGTGCCCCTGTGCTGCTTCTGGCTGCCCTGGCCCGTGGTAGTGTAAGTCTCCTCCTCACCTCCCTCTGGCCCAAGCATGGAAAACACCACGTCTTCCTCTCTCCTGAACACAGCTGGGACTAGTGGGAATTTACCAAAGGAACTTTCCTAAAAGTTAAGGAAAGCCAAAAAGAAAATAAACAAGGGAAATAAAAATCACAGAGGCGACAGGCAGCGTCCAGGTTTCTGAGCTTACAATAGCTCACTCGCGGGCCACTCCATTTCCGGTTTGCTGGGGCCCTCCCAGGAAACCCTCCTTTACAATGCAGGGCTGTTCCCTACAGAGGCAGGACTGGGTGAGGCTTACTGTCCTGGTTCTTTTTTTTGTTTGTTTTTCTTGAGACGGAGTCTCGCTCTGTCGCCCAGGCTGGAGTGCAGTGGCGCAATCTCGGCTCACTGCAAGCTCCGCCTCCCGAGTTCACGCCATTCTCCTGCCTCAGCCTCCTGAGTACCTGGGACTACAGGCGCCTGCCACCACGCCCGGCTAATTTTTTGTATTGTTAGTAGAGACGGGATTTCACCGTGTTAGCCAGGATGGTCTCCATCTCCTGACCTCGTGATCCTCATGTCTTGGCCTCCCAAAGTGCTGGGATTACAGGCGTGAGCCACTGCGCCCGGCCTCGTCCTGGTTCTTAAGAAAGCCGTGAGCCACAAAAGGCTGATGGTTCACGGCCTTCATCTCCGGAGGCGCCTAAGCGTCGTCTTCAACCGTCCATCTCTAGGATGGAGAACATTTTTATGCGTGGCGTCTCCTAGAGAGAGTTCCCATGTTCCAATCTCTGTGAGAGGGACAGGAATGAGAAGAGCCCAGGCCTGGCCCCTGTCTGAATCCAGGCTTTGATGCCTCCTGGCTGGGGACTTTTTCTTATTAAACCACTTTATTTTATTTTATTTTATTTTATTTTATTATTTTTGAGACAGGGTGTTGCTCTGTCGCCCAGGCTGGAATGCAGTGGCGCAATCTCAACTCACTGCAAACTCCACCTCCTGGGTTCAAGTGATTCTCCTGCTTCAGCTTCCTGATTAGCTGGGACTACAGGCACGTGCCACCACGCCTGGCTGATTTTTGTATTTTTAGTAGAGACAGAGTTTCACCATGTTGGCCAGGCTGGTCTTGAACTCTTGACCTCAAGTGATCTGCCTGCCTCAGCCTCCCAATAAACCACTTTATTATTCACAAACCATATAATTCACCCATATAAAGTATAAAATTACATGGTTTTCATTATATTCAGAGTTGTGCCACTATCATCACAATCCATTTTATAACATTTCATCTTCCCTAGAAAAGAATCCCCTACCTGTTAATGTCACTCCCCCTTTCCCCAAACCTCCCCTACTAGTTCCCTCAGCCCCCACCTTAGGCAACCATTAATCTTTTTGTCGCTAGAGACTTGCCAATACTGCTGGCTACATATGCTGGAAAAACCTCTTTGGTTCTCCATTTCTTCCTATGTAAAACAGAGCTAATGATAGCCCCACCCCACATATACAGCCCATAGGAGGCAGTCCACAAAACTTAGTTCTCTGGCCAGGCGCAGTGGCTCATGCCTGTAATCCCAGCACTTTGGGAGCCCAAGGCAGGTGGATCACAAGGTCAGGAGTTCAAGACCAGCCTGGCCAATATTGTGAAACCCCGTCTCTACTAAAAATACAAAATTTAGCCAGGCGTGGTAGTACGCACCTGCAGTCCCAGCTATTCAGGAGGCTGAGGCAGGAGAATCACTTGACCCCAGGAGGCGGAGGTTGCAGTGAGCCAAGATTACACCCTTGCACTCCAGCCTGGCAACAGAACAAAACTCCATCTCAAAAAAAAAAAAAAAAAATAGTTCTCCATATATACCACCTACTATGTACCCACAAAAATTAAAAAATTTACAATGAGTTCTCTCCTTCCCTTTCTTCAGGACCTTAACTCACCAAACTTTGTTTTGGTATTATGTTGTTTTGCCTTAATTACACCTGTGCTGAAACACAGACATTATCACTTGTATTTTATAAGAACAAGGTTCATGGGCCGGGCGCAGTGGCCTATGCCTATAATCCCAGCACTTTGGGAGGCCGAGGTGGGTGGATCATCTGAGGTCAGGAGTTCGAGACCAGCCTGGCCAACATAGTGAAACCCCGTCTCTACTAAAAATATAAAAATTAGCCGGGCATGGTGGCGGGCGCCTGTAATTCCAGCTACTTGGGAGGCTGAGGCAGAGAACTCTTGAACCTGGGGGTGGAGGTTGCAGTGAGCCAAGATCACGCCACTGCACTCCAGCCTGGGCAACAGAATGAGACTCCATCCAAAAAAAAAAAGAATAGGGCTCGTGTCGCTGAGGTAAAGACCACCCATTTTCCCCCTCTGGGCCCAGGGTATGAGCAAGCTTCTCAGCACCAGGCGCACCAGCAATAACAATAATCTCTGTCCTTTGCTGAGAGCTCACTATGTGCTAAGCATTGTTCCAGGAGTTGTGTATGTAATAATTAATAATCCTCATCAACCCTATGAGACAAGTGCTGCTGCTATTCCTGTTCTGCAGATGAGGAACTGGAAGCGTGCAGGGTGAAGTAACCTGCCCCAGTTACACAGCTAGCAGGAGCACTGGAGCCAAGCTGCAACCCGGGCAGGCTGCTCAGAGCCTGCACGAATGACTGCGCCACCTGTGCCTCTCCAGTGCCAACCCCCCGTTTGTCATCAACAACAGGAGGGACTGACTGGAGGCCCGCTGCAGCTCAGAGAGTTTGTCCATTTCTGGGCTGTTATTGATTAACCTGTTTATATTCCACACTATCAGAGCCTGGATCACCTGGAAGACATTCCTTTCTAGACGCAACAACGCGGGAGAGTTGGTGACTTCAGGGACGGTGGCTGAAGGTCTGCAAAGGCAGATCAGGAGGGGTGGAGGCATTTGTTTCTATATCATATCACCAACCACAATACCACTCTGGGATGGAAAGATTCTATATTTCTTTTTTTTTTTTTTTTTTTTTTGAGACGGAGTCTCGCTCTGTCGCCCAGGCTGGAGTGCAGTGGCCGGATCTCAGCTCACTGCAAGCTCCGCCTCCCAGGTTTACGCCATTCTCCTGCCTCAGCCTCCTGAGTACCTGGGACTACAGGCGCCCGCCACCTCGCGCGGCTAGTTTTTTTTTTTTTGTATTTTTTAGTAGAGACGGGGTTTCACTGTGTTAGCCAGGATAGTCTCGATCTCCTGACCTCGTGATCCGCCCGTCTCGGCCTCCCAAAGTGCTGGGATTACAGGCTTGAGCCACCGCGCCCGGCCAAGATTCTATATTTCCAAATAGCGTGCAACTGGGCCAAGCTGGTGGAAAAGTCTTACCTTAGCGAAATGTCTATGTTACTTAGCAAGCTCATTTCTTGGGACCACATCACGCCCCCATTTACCTTAATATTGAGAACGCTTAATCATTCGTCTGAATTATTTATGTCTCTCCCGATTCTCTAGGCTATATGAGGACAATGTCTTACCAGATACATCTCTAGGTTCCTTAAGATTAATACTGGTAGGCCAGGTGCAGTGGCTCACACCTGTAATCCCAGCATTTTGGGAGGCTGAGGCGGGCGAATTGCTTGAGCTCAGGAGTTCCAGACCAGCCTGGGGAACATGGTGAAATCCTGTCTCTACTAATATATATATAATATATATAATATATATATACACATATATTATATATACGTATATATTATATATATATATATTAAAAAGCTGGATGTAGTGGCACATCCCTGTAATCCCAGCTACTTGGGAGGCTGAGGCAGGAGAATCGCTTGAAGCCAGGTCAGGGGCTGGTGGGGGGTGTGGCGTGGAGGTTGCAGTGAGCCGAGATCGCACCACTGCACTTCAGCCTGGGCGACACAGCGAGACTCTGCCTCAAAAAAAAAAAAAAAAAGAAAGTTTGCTTGCTCCAGGTCAGCTCTGGGTATAAACAAGGGGAACCCAGTTTGAATAGGAAATAATATCTAACAGATGCTCTTAATAGCTTCTATTCTCTTCTTAGTCAACTAATTTTTTTTTTTTTTTTTTTTTTTTTTTGAGACAGGGTCTGACTGTCGCCCAGGTTGGAGTGCAGTGGCTCAGTCTCGGTTCACTGCAATCTCCTGGGTTTAGCTAGTGATCCTCCCACCTCAGCTTCCTGAGTAACTGGAACTACAGGTGCCCGCCACTGCACCTGGCCAGATGGTCAACTCATTTTTAAGAAGGACTGCTTGTTGCTGGGCGCAGTGGCTCGCGCCTGTAATCCCAGCACTTTGGGAGGCCAAGGCAGGTGGATCACCTGAGGTCAGGAGTTTGAGACCAGCCTGGCCAACATGGTGAAACCCCGTCTCTACTAAAAATACAAAAATTAGCCAGGTGTGGCAGGCGACTTAATCTTAGCTACTTGGGAGGCAGAAGCAGGTGAATCGTTTGAACCCGGGAGGCGGAGGTTGCAGTGAGCTGAGATTGACCAATTGCACTCAAACCACGGGGACAAGAGCGAGACTTCTCTTAAAACAAAACAAAACAAACAAACAAACAAAAAAATGACTGCTTGTTAAGCTATCAATGTAGTGTCTACTTTTTAAATTCATTCTGAAAAATTCAGTATTATTTTCAAAATTTTCCACTAGAAATATTTTGAGAACACATACATACATACATTTTTTTCTTTTGGGTGTGTATACATTCCCAAAATATTATAATTGGAATGTTTCTAGACTTTTTGAGGGCCTTTCAGAGCAGCAAAGAACCAAAAAAAAAAAAAAAATCTAAATCTATATCATTTAAATGGATGATATTAACAAGGCAACTCAAGGTTTTTCACCTTAAACTGACTATGATCTTGTTATTTTATGGCCTGTGTGAATCTTGGTATTAACATAGAGAAAATAATTTGTTTGGCAAACACAGAAAGGGAAACATTTAAAGAGACAGACTAACTTGCTCATTTTACAGAAGATGAAATTGAGGTGCAGAAAGTGAACTGATTTGCTTCAGGTCCCTTGCTTAATAAATAACACATGGGGAACTAGAACTCAGCATTTCTGATTCCTGATTCTTCAACTTTCCCCTAATACCTATGGCCTTGTCAACAGAAAAATGATTTTTCATTTGTATTAAGTACATCTTCTAGTATTTATTTATTCCATTTTTGAGACAGAGTCTCTCTCTGTCGCCCAGGCTGGAGTGCAGTGGCACGCTCTCAGCTCACTGCAACTTGCGCCTCCTGGGTTCAAGCGATTCTCCTGCCTCAGCCTCCTGAGTAGCTGAGATTACAGGCACGCATCACCACGCCCAGCTAATTTTTGTATTTTTAGTAGAGACAGGGTTTCACCATGTTGGCTGGGCTGGTCTTGAACTCCTGACCTCAAGCAATCCACCCTCCTCAACCTCCCAAAGTGCTGGGGTTACAGGCATGAGACATGGCACCTGGCCTTTATTTATTTATTTACTTTTTTTTTAGACAAGGTCTCGCTCTGTTGCTCAGGCTGGAGCGCAGTGACGTGATCATAGCTCACTGCAGCCTCAATCCCCTGGGCTCAAGCAATTCTCCCACCTCAACCTCCCTCGTACTGAGGACCACAGGCATGCACCACTATGCCCAGCTGATTTAAAAGGGAAGTTTTGCAGAAACACTGTCCTGCTATGTTGCCCAGAGGGGTTTCGAACTCCTGGGCTCAAACAATCCTCCTGCCTTGACCTCCCAAAGTGCTGGGATTAGAGGTGTGCGCCACTGTGCCTGGTTCTAGTTTATTTTAAATGGTGGACCAACTCAGGCAAGGCATCTGTTTGGAATCACTCCACTTTTACCTCCTCCTCTGGCAGACATTGTGAATTATCTTCCAACATCCATCCTCTCCTTCTTCCCTCAGAATACAAGCCCTGATTTTCAACTGGGCATGAAACTGCTCCTTCTCCTCCCTGCTGATGGGACACAAGGGCCGATGGCATCAGGAGGTAGAAACTGTGTGTTGAGGACAGTAGAGCTCTTAGAAGGAGCCTGGCCTCTCCCTACTGTAGAGCCTCCACACCTGTCTTCCTTTGGGACAATACATTTTATATTGTTTAAGTCACTTGTGTTGTCGTTGTTACCTGCAGCCAAGTTAATCCTGAACCTAACAAGTGCTCCGTCCCTCCACCCTTATGTCTCTGCCCACAAAAGCGGTTTCCAGAGCTGTGCCCAGGTCCCATCTCTAGGAGCCTGGTCCCTCTCTGGTGGGGTCTCCTGACTTTCTGTCCTCTCTGTCTTTGTCATAGAATAGTACATTGCTGAGCTGGTTATTCTCTGGCCCCTGCCATTCTTTCTCTGCCTCTTCTCCATCACAAGAGGCTGATTCCTGCAGACCTATCACTCGGCCTCCCTTGCCAGTTGTCTGGGTGCTAAGTGGCTGGGCCACTTGGAGGGAACACTGAGGGCTCAGAAGGCAGGAGGAGAGAGGCATGGGCTGTTTCCTGCTCTGCTCTGTTCCTGCTTTGGTATTTAGCTCTGGCACTGACTACATTTCTCCATGACTCTCTCACTGGCAGGGCGGTCCCTTCTCCTATCTCTCTCTGGGGTGCCATTCACACTGTCTGCACCCGTGCCCCTTCAGGCCTGGCGGTGACAGTGGCTCCCTGCCTTTTCTGGTTCCTGAGTGTCTCAGCATCCCATGTCGGTTCCTTTAACCTTGCTCCCCCTCTGTAAAAAGTCATTCATTTCCTTCTTCTCTGAATTCCTTTGGAGTGGGCCTCTGTATCCTGCTGGACCGTGACTAATAAATTACAGCATAGTTGTTTGCTTACTTCCGTCTCCCTTCCTAGAGTATAAGTTTCCTGAAGGTAAGAAACATTGCCTTTTTTTTTTTTTCAGCTTATAGCATCATAGCATAATTTTTGACCCAGGAGTATGTGTTGAAGAATGAATACATGTAAATTAATAAATGTGATAAACCCACAAGATATTTCTTTTAGCCAGGTGTGGTGGCATGCACCTGTAGTCCCAGCTACTCAGGAGGCTGAGGAGGAAGGATTGCTTGAGCCTGTGAGTTCAAGACCAGCCTGGGCAGCACAGTGGGATCCGATCTCAGAAAACACAAAAAGATATTTCTCTTTAGTAGGCTTTCCTAGTTTAGATTTTTATTTTAAGTATTCTATATTCTATTGGGAATAAGGAATACATCTTCCTTTCACCTCTAGCCAATAGCAACCCAGATCACCTTCCTGAAGCAAACATGCCAACAATGTTATTTTAACAAAATCCATCCATATAAAACCAATGTTCATCTTCCTCGGATCTTTACGTTTGGATACTACTAATTTAACACACTTTTTAATTTCTAAAGAGACTAGAGGAAATCATATGAGTTCCTCCATTAAGTTAAATTTTAAACTTTCAAAATATATGACAAGCTTGGAGAATTTTGAAGTACACTAGAAAATCATATTAAAAAATAAAAAGTGAGCTGGGCACTGAGGCACACACCTGTAGCCCCAGCTACTCAGAAAGCTGACATGAGAGGAACGCTTGAGGGGAGGAGTTCAAGTCTGCAGTGAGCTATGGTCACTCCTGTGAATAGCCACTGCTCTCCAGCCTGGGCTACATAGAGAGACCCTGTGTCTAAAAACAAAAACTTGGCTGGGCGCGGTGGCTCATGCCTGTAAACCCAGCACTTAGGGAGGCCGAGGTGGGCGAATCACGAGGTCAGGAGTTCAAGACCAGCCTGACCAATATGGTAAAACCCCGTCTCTACTAAAAATACAAAAATTATTCGGGCATGGTGGTGCACACCTGTAATCCCAGCTACTCGGGAGGCTGAGGAAGGAGAATCACTTGAACCCGGGAGGCAGAGGTTGCAGTGAGCCGAGATTGCGCCACTGCACTCCAGCCTGGGTGACAGAGTGAGACTCGGTCTCGAAAAAAAAAACCAACAAAAAAACACTAAACTAGCATAGTTTCTAAAATGTATTTTGCAGGAGTCCTCAGGAGTGTGGTGTATGGAAGAGCTTCAGTAGTCTTCACTCCTACTGCTGGGCCCTCCCGTTCTGTCTCCTGGAGGCACCAGAACCTGGGTTAGAACCTGGTCTGTGTGCTTTCTCTGGTCTAAAACTTAAGAGGTGTTTTTGACTAATTTCCTCTCCTGTAGCGCGCATGGCCGAGCCAGGTTCCTGATGCTCTCTTTGCAGCTTCTCGTCACCCATTGCTCTGACTTCCCACTGGTGCAAACCTAATCTTTGCCCTCATTACCTCATTCCTGCCTTTTGCACGTATCTTAAAATAGCTTCACCGCTTTTAATATGTCTCTCTTAAGTCCTTCCTGGCCCTAGGCAACCTACCTGAGCTGTTTCCCAATCCTCCCGAACAAACATTCTCCACTGAAGATAGCCTTGTGTAGTCCACCCCACAAGCACGCCTGCCCAATCCTGTCTCTGCCTGTCCCTTTGTTGATGTTGTTCCCCATATCTGAAATGCCTTTCCGCCTCCTCTCGTGGCTATCCAGACCTCACCTCTAGTTTAAGTTCAGCTCAGATTTCACCTTCACCATGAGCTTTCCTCCAGCAACTCTAAGCCACCGTAATTGCTCCCTTTCGGTATCCCATAGCACTTGCTTATAGAATCAAAGAGCTGAGAGGAACCTCAGTGGGTAATGAAATCAAAACATTGGTTTTACCAAATGAGATTAAGCGATCTCTCCAAGGTTACCTTGTTCGGGTAGCAAGTGATAAGCAGGAACCAAGCCTCCCAGCTCCGGGCCCAGTGTTACGCGACAGACACTGTGCCATCTCTTTCCTCCACTTGCCTTTACATTTCATCGGGATTTGCTTGTATTATTTACATTCGTTCCATGGAACAAAGTTGTATCTCCCTATACAATAGATTGAAAGCCTCTTTTGAGACTAAAAACCATGTCTTTTACTTCTTTAATATTCTCACAGCAAATATTACACACTCAAAAAGTCTTTGTTGTATTAATTTTTAAAAAAATTTTGGAGGCCGGGCACAGTGGTTCACATCTGCAGTCCCAGCACTTTGGGAGTCTGAGGTGGGAGGATTGCTTGAGCCCAGGAGTTCAAACCCACCCTGGGCAACATAGTGAGATCCCATCTCTAAAATAAATAAATAAATAAATAAATAAATAAATAAATAAATAAACAAAATTAGCTAGGTGTGATGGCACATACCTCTAGTCCCAGCTACTCAGGAGGTAGAAGTGGGAGAATCGCTTGAGCCCAAGAGGTTATGGCTTCAGTGAGATGTGATTGTGCCACTGCACTCCAGCCTGGGCAACAGAGTGGGACGTTGTCTCAAAAAAAAAAAAAAAAAAAAAAAAAAGGCTGGGCACGGTGGCTCATGCCTGTAATCCAGAACTTTGGGAGGCTGAGGCGGGTGGATAATGAGGTCAGGAGTTGAAGACCAGCCTGACCAACATAGTGAAACGCCATCTCTACTAAAAAGACGAAAATTAGCCGGGTGTGGTGGCATGCACCTGTAATCCCAGCTACTCATGAGGCTGCGGCAGGAGACTCGCTTGAAACTGGGAGGCGGAGGTTGCAGTGACCGAGATTGCACCACTGCATTCCAGCCTGGGCTACAGAGCTAGACTCCGTCTCAAAAAAAAAAGAAAAAAAGGACAAAAAAGAAATGAATAAAAATTTTAAAAAATACGTTGAGGCGGAGCACAGCAGTTCATCCTGCATGGGGGAAAATTACTTGAGGCCAGGAGTTCAAAATAGGCAACATGGTGAGACCTCACCTCTACAAAAGACTGTTAAGACCGTGTGCAGTGGCTCACGCCTATAATCCCAGGTCTCTGGGAGGCTGGGAGTCAGGAGGATTTGTTGCGCCCAGGAGTTCAAGACCAGCCTGGGCAACATGGCGAAACCCCATTTCTACATACAAAAAAATACAAAAATTAGTTTAAGCTACTTAGGGGGCTGAAGTGAGAGAATCACTTGAGCCCAGGAGGTGGAGGCTGCAGCAAGGGGTGTTCATGCCACTGTACTCCAGCCTGGTCAACAAAGTGAGACCTGATTTTGTTTTTGGTTTTTTTTTTTTTTTTTGAGATGGAGTTCTGTTCTTGTCACCCAGGCTGGAGTGCAGTGGCACGATCTTGGCTCACTGCAACCTCCGCCTCCCAGGTTCAAGCGATTCTCCTGCCTCAGCCTCCTGAGTAGCTGGGATTAAAGGTGCCCGCCACCAAGCCCAGCTAATTTTTGTGTTTTTAATGGAGACAGGGTTTCACCTGTTGGCCAGCCTGGTCTCGAACACCCGACCTCAGGTGATCTGCCTGCCTCAGCCTCCCAAGGTGTTGGGATGCTGGGATTACAGGCATGAGCCACTGCACCTGGCTGAGAGACCCAGTCTTAAAAAAAAAAAAAAGAAAGAAAGAAAGAAAGGAAGAAAAAGAATTTTTAAAATGATCCAGGTGCGGCGATGACTGCCAGTAGTCCCAGCTAATTGGGAGGCTAAGACACGAGGATCCCTGAAGCTCAGGGATGAGAGTCTGCAGTGAGCCACTGCACTCCACCCTGGACAGCGTGACAAAGGAAGCCCCTATCTCTAAAATAAGTTTAATGTAATATTTAATTTAATTTGAAAAATAAAAAATGTTGGGTCTTTTGACAGTTCTACAGGCTTGCACATGCTGAGCACATGGTAAATACTTCAGAAATGCTAGTTGCTTGATTCGCTGAGTGAAAGACAAACATAAACAGGTGTTCCTTTCTGCATTCAACTAAAGGCTATCATGCATCAGGCAGCATTTAGGTGCGAGAAGTGCACAGATTATTACATGAGATTGCACTCTGGTAGGAGGTGATACACAAAGTTTTAGGAAAGGTGAATATGCACACAGCACTGCCATGCAATAAAATAACTCCTCCAGAGGAGTACTGGGAGGGTGGCCCAAAGAAGTCTCTTTTGAGATGAATCTTTTTTGTTTTTTGTTTTTTTTTTTGAGGTGGAGTCTTGCTCTGTCGCCAGGCTGGAGTTCAGTGGCTGGATCTCGACTCACTGCAACCTCCGCCTCCTGGGTTCAAGCGATTCCCCTGCCTCAGCCTCCTGAGTAGCTGAGACCACAGGTGCCCGCCACCATGCCCGGCTAATTTTTTGTATTTTTAGTAGAGACGGGGTTTCACCATGTTGGTCAGGATGGTCTGGATCTCCTGACCTGGTGATGTGCCTGCCTCAGCCTCCCAAAGTGCTGGGATTACAGGCGTGAGCCACCACGCCCAGCCTGAGATGCATCTTGAAGGACAAGCACAATTTCCTCAAGTATGTATAGGAAAAGAACTTCCAGAATCAGGGTCAGCAGACACACAGAGATGGGAAAGTGTGTATTGTTCAGAGGAGAGTAGGGGTCTGGCCTATGTTTGCGTTGAGAAGTTGAGGTGGAGGCAGGTTGGTGGGATCGAGTGCAGAGAACCTTGCATGCAGAGGTAAGGAGTTTGGAACTTATCCTGTAGGCAACGCAGAGACAGGAAATGTTTTCAAGCAGAGAAGTGACAGGATCAGATACTTAGAAACAGTGCGCAGAGTGGCCTGGAAAGAAGAGCCTGCAGGCAAGGACACCAGTCAGGACACAATTCCAGGCTTCCACTGAAGGAGGACGAGCAGCAGGCAGGGGCCAGGAGGGGCGGAGCAGAGACCACAGAGTGCAGATTTTTGTCTTCCAAATATAAAAGTTATACATCATGTATAATGATGTACAGCAGTGTTAATAGTAAGTACAACAATGTTAATGGTAATATATGTACATAATGGTATTACATGCAGTTTTTCTTGTTTCAAATTTTTTACGGTTTTTTTTTTTCATTATTTAGTTTTTGAGACAGGGTCTCCCTCTCTGTCACTCAGGCTGGAGTGCAGTGGCTCAATCACGGCTCACTGCAGTCTCAATTTCTTAGGCTCAAGTGATCCTCCTGCCTCAGCCTCCCGAGTAGCTAGGACTACAGGTGCTTGACACGATGCCCAGCTAATTTTTGTATGTTTCATAGAGATGGGGTTTCACCATCTTGACCAGGCTAGTCTTGAACTCCTGATCTTGTGATCCACCCTCCTCAGCCTCCCCAAGTGCTGGGATTACAGGCGTGAGCCACCGGCCTGACTTTTTTTTTTTTTTTCTTTCTTTCTTTTTTGAGACAGAGTCTAGCTCTGTTGCCCAGGCTGGAGTGCAATGGTGTGATCTCAGCTCACTACAACTTCCACCTCCCAGGTTCAAGTGATTCTCCTGCCTCAGCCTTCCAAGTAGCTGGGATTACAGGTGCATGCAACCATGCCTAGCTAATTTTTGTATTTTTAATAGAGACAGAGTTTCACCATGTTGGCTAGGCTGCTCTCGAACTCCTGACCTCAAGTGATCCACCCACCTTAGTCTCCCAAAGTGTTGGGAGTCCAGGCATGAGCCACTACGCCTGGCCATGGCCTTAAAACTATTTTGTAGAGGTGAAGTCTCCCTGTGATACCTGGTTTTGAACTCCTGGCCTCAAGCACTTCTCCCAACTTGATCGTTGGCCTCCCAAAGTGCTGGTACTGGGTATTACAGGCATGAGCCATTGTGCCCAGTCTTGACATTTTTTTAAAAATTCATATCTTTTTTCTTTTTCTCTTTCTTACCTCCTTTTTTTTTTTTTTTTTTTTGAGACAGCGCCTCACGTCATTGCCCAGGCTGGAGTGCAGTGGTGCAATTGCAGCTCACTGGAGCCTCAACCTCTTGGGCCCAAGAATTTTCCCACCTTCACCTCCTGAGTAGCTGGGACTACAGGCACACGCCACCACACCTAGCTAATATTTTTTTAAATTTTATTTTACTTTTTCAGACACAGTCTCACTCTGTCGCCAGGGTCGGAGTGCAGAGGTGCAATCTGGGGTCACTGCAACCACTGCCTTCTGGGTTCAAGCGATTTTTCCATATCAACCCCCTAAGTATGTGGCACTACAGGCTCGCGCCACCACGCCTATCTAATTTTTGTATTTTTTGTAGAGACAGGGTTTCACCATGTTGGCCAGGGTGGTCTCAAACTCCTGGGCTCAAGCAATCCACCGCCTTGGCCTCTCAAAGTGCCAGATTTACAGGCATGAGCCCCTGAGCCTGGCAACTTTTTCTTTATGTGATGTGGATTTTCCTGTATTTTAAAAGTTTTACACATTGAACATATATTATATATTATTCTAGTATGTTATTCATTATATGACATACATTACTATGATTAGTAAAAGTGAATACTATTTTTAAAATAACACGTGGTCATTATGAGATACTTCGGAAAAACAGAAATGTATGAACAAGAAAAATTTTGAAATCACCCATAAAAATGCTCATGTCATTACATTAAGGGGAAAAGGATACAAAATTATATATATAATTTCATTTGTATTAAAAAGTATTTATGTAGCCGGGCGCAGTGGCTCAAGCTTGTAAACCCAGCACTTTGGGAGGCTGAGGCGGGCACATTGCCTGAGGTCAGGAGTTCGAGACCAGCCTGGCTAACATGGTGAAACCCCGTCTCTACTAAAAATACAAAAATTAGCCCGGGCACAGTGGCTCACACCTGTAATCCTAACACTTTGGGAGGCCAAAGCAGGCAGATCACCTGAGGTCGGGAGTTTGAGACCAGTCTGACCAACATGGAGAAATCCTGTCTCTACTAAAAATACAAAATTAGCCAGGCGTAGTGGCACATGCCTGTAATCCCAGCTGCTCTGGAGGCTGAGGCAGGAGAATAGCTTGAACCTGGGAGGTGGAGGTTTCAGTGAGCCGAGATCGCACCATTGCAGTCCAGCCTGGGCAACAAGAGTGAAACTCCGTCTCAAAAAATAAAAAAATATAAAAATATAAAAATTAGCCAGGCGTAGTGGCACACATTTGTAGTCCCAGCTACTCAGGAGGCTGAGACAGGAGAATTGCTTGAACCCGGCAGGTTGCAGTAGCAGAGATCACGCCACTGCACCCTAGCATGGGCGACAGAGCAATACTCTGTCTCAAAAAAGAAATTTTATGTAAGACAGGGTGCGTTGGCTCATGCCTGTAATCCTAGCACTTCGGGAGGCCGAGGTGGGTGGATCACCTGAGGTCAGGAGTTCCAGACCAGCCTGAACAACATAGTGAAACGCCATCTCTACTAAAAATACAAAACTTAGCCAGGCATGGTGGCATGAACCTGTAGTCCCAGCTACTCGCGAGGCAGAGGCAGGAGAATCGCTTGAACCTGGGAGGTGGAGGTTGCAGTGAGCCAAGATTGTGCCACTGCACTCCAGCCTGGGGGACAGAGCAAGACTCTTTTTTTTTTTTTTTTTGAGAAGGAGTCTCGCTGTGTCTCCCAGGCTGGAGTGCAGTGGCCTGATCTCGGCTCACTGCAAGCTCTGCCTCCCAGGTTCACGCCATTCTCCTGCCTCAGCCTCCCGAGTAGCTGGGATTACAGGTGCCCACCACCATGGCTGGCTAAGTTTTGTATTTTTAGTAGAGTTTCACCATGTTGGCCAGGCTGGTCTTGACCTCCCAACCTCAAGTGATCCATTTGCCTCTGCCTCCCAAAGTGCTGTTTTGATTATAGGTGTGAGCCAGTGTGCCCAATCAGCCTGTTTATTTTAAAACTGGGGAGTTTCTGTTGTTCCTGGACTCAATATGAACCAATGATGTGATGAGCTGCCAAAATCCTAATGCTGGCTTGGTTGTCCTAAGATAAACATGCTTATCAGCTCAAGGGAAGGAAGCAACACATTCACACTGGGCATTGGTGAAATAACTTCTGCTTTGTTTTGTTTGTTAGGTACAATCCCAAGAAGAACCTTGACAAGGCTCAACAGGACTTTAAGAAGTCTTGGAATCACGCCACTGCACTGCAGCCTGGTGACAGAGTAAGACTACGTCTCAAAAAAAAAAAAAAAAAGAAAGAAAAAAGTCTTGGGCTGGGCTCCGTGGCTCAGGCGTGTAATCCCAGCACTTTGGGAGGCTGAGGCAGGCGGATCACCTAAGGTCAGAAGTTTGAGACCAGCCTGGCCAACACAGTGAAATCCTGTCTCTAGTAAAATTACAGAAATTAGTGGGCGTGGTGGCACACTCCTGTAGTCCCAGCTACTCGGGAGGCTGAGGCAGGAGAATCACTTGAACCAGGGAGGCGGAGCTTGCAGTGAGCGGAGATGGCGCCACTGCACTCCAGCCTGGGTGACAGACCAAGACTCCATCTCAAAAACAACAACAACAAAAGTCTTGAATCCATGTCATGCGAGGAAGGAGCGAGGGAAGGGCCACAGCTCTGTCCTTAGCTCTTGGCCCTCCTCCCTTCCCACGTACTCCCTGGGGAGCCTCGCCAAGGGCTTGCTACACCTGCTGGCTCCCGCACACCTCCACTGGGACCTCCCTGCTGGTCCTGTGCGTCCGGCTGGTCATCAGCTCATCGCGCCTCAGGGTTCCGACGTGTACACCTGCTTGCTTCAACTTTCTCTCAAGAGCCATGGTCTGGATTTCAGGCGGTGAGGTCATCCCTTGCCCAGTCACGTGAGTGTGGGATATGATGAGATTTCTCTTCCAAATAGCCCGATCAATCCTTTATTCTTTAGTTCACATACCCTCCCGCCCCTTTTTCCTTTTTCCCTTTTTTTCCTTTCCGCCTTTGTTACATGCCCTGACACGCCACAGTGCCAGGCTTATCAGTACCAGCTCACATTCCTTTCCTTGTTTAAAAAAAAAAAAAAGGCCGGGAGCGGTGGCTCACGCCTGTAATCCCAGCACTTTGGGAGGCCGAGGCAGGTGGATCACGAGGTCAGGAGATCGAGACCATCCTGGCTAACACGGTGAAACCCCGTCTCTACTAAAAAATACAAAAAAAACTAGCCGGGCGAGGTGGCGGGCGCCTGTAGTCCCAGCTACTCGGGAGGCTGAGGCAGGAGAATGGCGTGAACCCAGGAGGCGGAGCTTGCAGGGAGCAGAGATCGCGCCACTGCACCCTAGCTTGGGCGACAGAGCAAGACTCCGTCTCAAAAAAAAAAAAAAAAAAAAAAAAAAAAAAAAAGACTAGCTCTCTAACTCATTACAGACACCCCTTCCCCTTTTCCCCTCTCTCCCTTACTTGCCCACCTTATCTAAAGAAAGTTCAAATGTCTAGCCCACCGGGATTAGTTCAGGGTGTGCGACCCGACCCCGGCCAATGGGGAAAGGGTACAGGGGCAGGACTTCGTCAGGAATAAAGGCTCTCGTGCCCCTTTGTTCAGGTGTGCTCTCATGGCGACTGGCCAAGGGAAAGCACCCCTCTGCACAAACACAAGTAATCTAGGACATGTATTTCTCAAGCAGCACACACATCAGTCACCAAAGCCTGTGGGTTCTAGCTGCACAATATTGTCCTGGCTCGCCCTTTTCTCCTTGCCCTCTCCTGTTGCCTTAGGTTAGGACCTCACTTCTTCCTGCCTGAATTACTGACTTCAGTCTATTTTCTAACTCGTCTTTCTGACTACAATCTGCTTGCTCTCTTTGCTTCTTCAAGCCACTCTCCACAATTCTGCCAATGTTCTAAACATAAACAGTTTCTATCATTTTCTTGCTTAAACTCTTTCAGTGACTTCCCCAAATGTGTCAGCACGAAGCTTTAACTCTGAGCTGAGCACTAAAGGACTCTCTTCACCTGGCTCCCGTTTACATCTGTAGCCTCATTCTTCTACCACCACCCACAAATATGCTTTGCCCCAAACACTCCGAGTGACATGGCTATTTTATGCCACTGTGCCTCCTAGCTTCCCCCTTGTCCACCCAATGGGCACTATGTCCTTCAAGCTGCACTGAAGCATCTCCACGTCTAGGAAGTGTCCTCTGGTGTCCCAGCTTAGTGTAAATGTTCTTTGCCCGTGCTCCCCCTAACACATCGTGCCTACATTCCGATCTCTAATCTTTGATTTATTTGTTTGCCTTCCTATCTAGACTTTAATTGCTGAACTGCAAGGACCCTGGTTTATTGAACTTCGTAAATCTAAATCTAGAGTTGGATACCACGCGTGGCACAGAAAAGGTCTTTGATAAATGATTTCCGGTTTTGTTTTGGTTTTGTTTTATTTACTGCTTACTACAATCAAGCACTGCTCTAGTTGCTGGAAATGCAATAATGAACAATTCACACTTAAGTCCTGCTCTGAGTAAATGAACAAATAAATATTGAATAAATGAAGTGAGAGTATTTACTTGCAGAAGAGAGAAATCTTAGAGTGGCACTGGCTACAGTCTTCAAGGGGCTATTATTACATGGAAGAGAAAGTAATATTTTTTATATTTTTCTCTTTGAGATGGAGTCTTACTCTGTTGCCCAAGATGGAGTGCAGTGGCGTGATCTCAGCTCACTGCAACCTCCGCCTCCCAGGTTCAAGCAATTCTGCTTCAGCCTCCCAAGTAGCTGGGATTATAGGTACTTGCCACCAAGCCTGGCTACTTTTTCTTCTTCTTTTTTTTTTTTTTTTTTGAGATGGAGTTTCACTCTTGTTGCCCAGGCTGGAGCGCAATGGCACAATCTCGGCTCACTGCAACCTCCCACTCCTGAGTTCAAGAGATTCTCCTGCCTCAGCCTCCCAAGTAGCTGGTATTACAGGCTCCCACCACCATATCTGGCTAATTTTTTGTATTTTTAGTAGAGATGGGGTTTCACCATGTTGCCCAGACTGGTCTCGAACTCCTGACCTCAGGTGATCCACCCACCTCGGCTTCCCAAAGTGTTGGGATTACAGGCGTGAGCCACCGCATCCGGCCAAGTAATACATTTTTATCTTGCTCTTCAATCATCAGGTTAAATCTACAGAAAGGCAGATTTCACCTCACTGTAAAAGATTTTTTGAATAATTAGAATTGACCGAAACTAGAATCGTTTGCCGCCCGACACAGTGACCCCCATTGCTGTAACTGGAAAGTGATTAAGTGCAGGCTGGCGTGTCCTCAGATGTCAGGAGGCGTTCCTCAGTGGGTGGGAGGTGGACCCACATGCCCCTTAAGGCATCTCTGGACCATGAAATCACAATGCACTTTTGACTTTCACTCTTCTCAGGCTCCATCTTGCTAAACACCCTTTGCACAATGGGAGTCTTTATCTCACTCACACCTTAATTTCAAAGAGTTAATGCATATCATTTTTTTTCCTTTCCACTTAATTTTCCTTCATAACCTGTCCCTATTATGCACCAGCGTATCTGGAAGCTCGTTTATCCTCTTTGCACCCCGACATAGCCTCTCTGATGCTGTTCCCTTTGGCTCATCACTACCAATCCAAGCAGTCTTTCTTTCAGATGAGGACGATGAAAGAGCTGAAAAAACACAGCTGGATGTTTCACATCCTGGTTGGATTGACAGGGGTGCCAGCAGCTGGGAGCCACTCCTTCATGTCGACAGAGTCAATCAGATTGGGAAGCCAATGAGGAAGAAATTAATCTACTATCCCATAGTATCCTTTTTATAGTTCCCATAGTTACCTTAAGGCAGTGCAACCCAGAACAGCTGCCCACTTAGTGCTTAAGTGGCCACAACCTGCAGGTCCAGGCTAGCTTATGCCCATGCCCCAGATACCAGGGCAGTGTCAAGCAGTCAACCAGCATAAGTGTGCTTTCTATTTGCTAGAGTTAATGAACTCTTGTATGTCAAGAAAAAAAACAACAGGATGGGAGACCTGGAAATACCGAGTCCTTGCTTTTCCACACAAGAGAGCAAGAAACACTTAGCAGTTGTACAGGCCTTTTCCACTCACCCAGGCAATGAGCAAGTCTTAATTTAGAGCAACAAAATAACACTTTTGGCCGGGCGCGGTGGCTCATACCTGTAATCCCAGCACTTTGGGAGGCCAAGATGGACGGATCACGAGGTCAGGAGATCGAGACCATCCTGGCTAACACGGTGAAACCCTGTCTCTGCTAAAAATACAAAAATTAGCCGGGGGCGGTGGCAGGTGCCTGTAGTCCCAGCCACACGGGAGGCTGAGGCAGGAGAATGGCGTGAACCCGGGAGGCGGAGCTTGCAGTGAGTGGAGATTGCGCCACCGCACTCCAGCCTGGGTGACAGAGCGAGACTCCATCTCAAAAAAAAAAACAAAAACACAAAAACAAAAACCTAAATAACGCTTTTTCATTTATATACAATCTTTCTTTTTCTTTTCTTTTCTTTTTTTTTTTTTTTGAGACAGCATCTCACTCTGTTGCCCAGGCTGGAAAGCCCTTACTCCAACCACCGCTTCCCAGTCTCAAGCGATTCTCCTGCCCCAGCGTCCCGAGTAGCTGAGATTACAGGCATGCGCCAGTACTGCCTGGCTAATTCTTGTATTTCTAGTAGAGATGTGGTTTCACCACATTGGTCAGGCTGGTCTTGGAACCTCCAATGATCCACCCACCTTGGCCTCCCAAAGTGCTGGGATTCAGGTGTGAGCCACCTCACCCGGCCCTTTTTTTTTTAACTTTTTTGAGACGGAGCCTCTCTCTGTCGCCCAGGTTGGAGTGCAGTGGCACGATCTCAGCTCACTGCAACCTCCACCTCCCGGGTTCAAGCGATTCTCCTGCCTCAGCTTCCCGAGCAGCTGGGACTACAGGCACGTGCCACCACGCCCAGCTAATTTTTTTTTTTTTTTTGAGATGGACTCTCACTCTGTAGCCCAAGCTGGAGGGCAGTGGCATGATCTTAGGTCACTGCAACCTCTGCCTCCAGGGCTCAAGTGATTCTCATGCCTCAGCCTCCCGAGTAGCAGGATTATAGCGCATGCCACCATGCCCAGTTAGATTTTTTGTATTTCTAGTAGAGACATGGTTTCACCACGTTGGCCAGGCTGATCTTGAATTCTTGACCTCAAATGATCCACCCACCTCGACCTCCCAAAGTGCTGGGATTACAGGCGTGAGCCACTGCCTGGCCTGTATACAATCTTTCATTCTTCAACCAGTGTTGACCAATCACTGATCATCCCCCCAGAAACCCCCTTTTGATGGTTCTGTCACCTCCATTTTGGCCTCAGTCAGAGCTGCCAACAAGAAATGCTACTCTGGGCTGGGCGCGGTGGCTCACACCTGTAATCCCAACACTTTGGGAGGCCGAGGCGGGTGGATCACGAGGTCAAGAGTTTGAGACCAGTCTGACCAACATGGAGAAACCCCGTCTCTACTCAAAATATAAAAATTAGCCAGGCATGGTGGTGTGCACCTGTAATCCCAGCTACTAAGGAGGCTGAGGCAGGAGAATCGCTTGAACCCGGGAGGCGGAGCTTGCAGTGAGCTGAGATCGTGCCACTGCACTCCAGCCTGGGTGACAGAGGGAGATTCCATCTCAAAAAAAAAAGAAAGAAAAAGAAATGCTTCTCTGTGCCATTTGTTATGAGTTTTAAGGTGCAGGCACTACCCCTGCAAATGGATTGGTAATACGAATTTATTTTTTACACTTCACCATCCAGCCTTTAGCCAGGAAACTTGATTGCAGTTGGGTTTCAAATGGGCACAGGAGATGTGCTCACAAGGCCAGGGGATTAATTTAGGACCTATAACTGTTAGAGCTATTTCCACAGTTCCCAACCTTTGCAGCACTATTGTTTCCAGAGATTTGTCTTTGCTACCATTAGTTAAGAAACTTGCTAACTCCTCCTATTTAGTCTGGCAGGGATGGGCCATTAGATCAGAGTGGTTTTTTTTAAATTTATTTATTTGCTAATTTTTAGAGGTGAGGTCTTGCTGTGTTGTCCAGGCAGAGTGCAGTGGCTATTCACAGGCAGAATGCCATTGCTGAGCAGCATGGGAGCTTTGGCTGTTCTGTTTCTGACCTGAACCGATTCGCCCTTTCTTGGGCAACCCGGAGTTTCCCTGCTCCCAGAAGGTCACCATACTGACGTCAAACCTAGTGTGAATACCCAGTTGGCATAGTGAACTATCGTCCAGAACTCCTGGGCTGAAGTGATCCTCCCGCCTCAGCCTCCCATGTAGCTGAGACCACAGGCATGTGCTATCATACCTGGCTATTTTTTTTTTTTTTTTTTTTTTTTGTAGAGACAGGGTCTCACTATTTTGCTCAGGCTGCTCTTGAAACCCTGGGCTCAATCAATCCTCCTGCCTTGGCCTCCCAAAGTGCTGAGATTATAGACATGAGCCACTGCCGCCAGAATGTTTTTTTCTTCTTCTTCTTCTGTTGTTGTTGTCGTTGAGATGGAGTCTCGCTCTGTCACCCAGGCCAGAGTGCGGTGGCCGGATCTCAGCTCACTGCAAGCTCCGCCTCCCGGGTTCACGCCATTCTCCTGCCTCAGCCTCCTGAGTAGCTGGGGCTACAGGCGCCCGCCACCACGCCCAACTAATTTTGTTTTGTATTTTTAGTAGACACGGGGTTTCACCGTGTTCGCCAGGATGGTCTCAATCTCCTGACCTCGTGATCCGCCCACCTCGGCCTCCCAAAGTGCTGGGATTACAGGCGTGAGCCACTGCGCCTGGCCCAGAATGTTTGTTTTTTGTTTTGTTTTTAATTATACTTTAAGTTCTAGGGTACATGTGCACAATGTGCAGGTTTGTTACATATGTATACATGTGCCATGTTGTGTGTGCAGCCAGAATGTTTTTAGAAGTCATCATATCAGCTAATGTTTCTGCGGTCAAGGAGGACAGGTCAGAAGCTGTCATCTGGACTGGCTGCGATTTACCAGGAATGTCATGTTTTTTAGCATGATTAAACCTAACAGCATAATCATATCCATCTCTATACAAGAATAACCACAGTTGTCACAGGGTGCCCCATCCTTTTCCTTTCTCACCAACAGGTCTCCTCCTACTAAATGTCCAAGAACCTTTTAGTTTTTCAGCCATGCAAAGACAAGAATCTCACAGACTCTGCTTCGGTTGTCATTAATGAAGATAGAAGGTGATAGGAGAAGCCTGATTAACTTTAAAAATAATGAAAGCATACACATAATAGGTTTGAAGTTCATAGGAATTTCTAGGTCTTCAACTCTTGCAGCAATGCTTAAAACATAGTCATTGCTTAGTAAATATTTATCGGGGAATGATATGAAAATTATTATTCATATTATTATTCCCCAAAATATGGGGAAAAATATGATTGGAGAAATCAAATTGGAAAAGGAAAAATATTTTCTTTCCTTCTTTTTTTTTTTTTTGATACAGAGTCTCACTCTGTCACCCTCATTGGAGTGCAGTTGTGTGATCTCACTGCAAACTCTGCCTCCCGGGTTCAATGATTCTCCTCCTTCAGCCTCCCAAGTAGCTGGGATTACAGGTGCACACCACTATGCCCGGCTATTCTTTGTATTTTTAGTAGAGACAGGGTTTTAGCGTCTTGGCCAGGCTGGTCTCAAACTCCTGACCTCAAGTGACGTGCCCCCCTCAGCCTCCCAAAGCGCTGAGATTACAGGTGTGAGCCATCGCACCTGACCAAATTTTTTCTTTTTGTAGTAAAATAATGAGTATAGCTTATACAGACTAGGACTTTGTGTATTGTAATAAAACAAATGGTATTTACTGTAATTGGTGCAGGTAGCTTTAGGCTATATAATCGTTTACTCTTCATCATAAGTTTCTTCATCGTAAATTAAAAGCAAGGGAAGTTAATTTCCATGTTCTTCTTTTTTTTTTTTTTTTTGGAGAGGGAGACAGAATCTCACTCCCTAAGCCCAGGTTGGAGTGCAGTGGCACCGCTCACTGCAACCTCTGCCTCCTGGGTTCAAGTAATTCTCTACTAAAAATACGAAAATAAGCTAAATTAGCTGGGTGTGTGGTAGGCGCCTGTAATCACAGCTATTCGGGAGGCTGAGGCAGGAGAATTGCTTGAACCCAGGAGGCGGAGGATGCAGTGAGCCGAAATCATGCCATTGCACTCCAGCCTGGGCAACAGGGTGAGACTCCATCTCAAAAAAAATTTAAAAAGATAGGCTGGACGCGGTGGCTCAGGCCTATAGTCCCAGCACTTTGGGAGGTTAAGGTGAGTGGATCACCTGAGGTCAGGAGTTTGAGACCAGCCTGGTCAACACAGTGAAATCCCGTCTCTACTAATAATACAAACATTAGCCGAGCGTGGTGGTTCATGCCTGTAATTACAGCTACTCTGGAGGCTGAGGCAGGAGAATCACTTGAACCCAGGAGGCAGAGGTTGCAGTGAACCAAGATCACGCATTGCACTCCAGCCTGGGCAACAAGAGTGAAATTGTCTCCAAAAATAAAAATAAAAAATAAAAAAGTAAAGAATAGAGATGGAGTCTCTGGGGTCTCGCCATGTTGACCAGGCTAGTCTCGAGCTCCTGGCCTCAAGCGATCCTCCCATCTTGGCCTCCTAAAGTGTTGGGATTGCAGATGAGAGCCACTGTGCCCGGCCCACAGATTTTTCGTTTGTTTGTTTTTTGAGACAGAGTCTCACTCTGTTGCTCAGGCTGCAGTGCTGTGGCATGATCTTGGTTCACTGCAACCTGCACCTCCTAGGTTCAAATGATTCTCATGAACCTAGTAACTGGGACTACAGACACCTGCCACCATGCCCAGTTAATTTTTTTGTACTTTTGGTGGAGACAGGGTTTTGCCATGTTGGACAGGCTGGTCTTGAACTCCTGACCCCAAGTGATCCTTTCACCTTCGTCTCCCAAAGTGCTGGGATTACAGGCATGAGCCACCACACTGAGCCTAGAATGCCAGATCTTTTGAATGAATCCTACAATGCTGCTCTTGCCTTTTCACTATATTGCCTTCTCTACTACATATCACTTCATTATTATTATTTTTTTCTGAGGTGGAGTCTCGCTCTGTTGCCCAGGCTGGAGTGCAATGGCACAGTCTCGGCTCACTACAACCTCCACCTTCCGGGTTCAAACAATTCTCCTGCCTCAGCCTCCCAAGTAGCTGGGATTACAGGCACCCGCCACCATGCCCAGTTAAGTTTTATATTTTTTTCTTTTTCTTTTTTTTTTTGAGACAGAATCTTGCTCTGTCACCCAGGCTGGAGTGCAGTGGCATGATCTTGGCTCACTGCAAGCTCCGCCTCCTGGGTTCACACCATTTTTCTGCCTCAGCCTCCCGAGTAGCTGGGACTACAGGTGTCCACCACCATGCCTGGCTAATTTTTTGTTGTTGTTGTTGTATTTTTATTAGAGATGGGCTTTTACCTTGTTAGCCAGGATGGTTTCAATTCCTGACCTCGTGATCCTCCTGCCTCAGCCTCCTAAAGTACTGGGATTACAGGCATGAGCCACCACGCCCGGCCTTAATTTTTGTATTTTTAGTAGAGATAGGGTTTCACCATATTGACCAGGCTGGTCTCAAACTTCTGACCTCAAGTAATCTGCCCGCTTCAGCCTCCCAAAGTTCTGGGATTACAGGCGTGAGCCAGAGTGCCCGGCCTAAATATCTCTTTAAGTTTAAAAATTATTTCTAAACTAATTGCTTTTGAATTTAATACAATCTTTTTAATTTTTATTTATTTATTTATTTAGAAATGGAGTCGCACCCTGTCACCCAGGCTGGAGTGCAATGGTGCAATCTTTGCTCACTGTAACCTCCGCCTCACGGGTTCAAACAATTTTCCTGCCTCAGCCTCCTGTGTAGCTGGGATTACAGGCACCCACCACCACGCCCAGCCATTTTTTGTATTTTTAGTAGAGACAGGATTTCACCATGTTGGCCAGGGTGGTCTCGAACTCCTGACCTCGTGATCCACCCGCCTCGGCCTCCCAGTGCTGGGATTATAGGCATGAGCCACTGCACTCAGCCTACAATCTTATTTAAGTTTTCAAATCCTGGATAAATATAGCTGACTGTGTTTCTCACCAATTCAAGCCCCATCTTCCTCATGAAGCCTTCCCCAAACATTCTAGCTCACACTAAGTATTTTCTTCTCTGAGCTCCTCTAAAAGGAGCAATTGACTAGATTATTTCTAACACTTTATAACTTTAACACTATGTAGTATACTTATAGTCTATACTACACAGACAATCTTACTATTTTACCAATTGCATTAAAAACTCCCTGAGGCCAGAGACTGAATTTTCGACCCAAATGTATATTTCCATGTTGAATGAAACAAACTGGAGAAATAACTCAGGCCCAGCTAAAGAGTTTGAGGCCAGATGTGTACAGCCCTGGGCACTTTGTCAACCAAAATAATGCAACCTTTATACTGAGTAGGGATGGTTGGGGGCCAAAGGAATGACACAAGGAGCTAAAATAATTAAGAAGAAAGTTAGAGAAATTTGGATTGTAGCCCCTTTGAAAAGAGATTAAGGGAAGAACGCATTAAGATTCACCACCTTCTGAATGGCACTGAGAACTGAGATGCTACAAAGCTGTTTGACCTGGTGTCAAGCACAAGGGGAGATGCCACAATGAGATAGGCCAGAGCTGGACACTCCAGGAATTCAAAGAGGAATTCTGGTACAGAGCAGCATGAACGTGGGCTAAGCAACCCAGGGGCAGCAAGAGAGCTGATTCTTAGAGTTTTTAGAATAGAATTGAACAAGAGCCCTTCAGCAGGACATAAAATCTGGTGAGGACTTTGGTCCTGAATCAAAATGGATGCCCATAGTAGAAAGGACGCCCTCAGCCCCATGTTATTCCCACCACTGGGTACTGAGTGAACTAACATTTGTACTCATTTCCTCCGTGGTTGCATGTAGTGTGAGAACATACTTGTTTTTTGGTTTTGTGTTTGTTTTGAGATAGAGTTTCACTCTTGTTCCCCAAGCTGGATTGCAATGGTGCAATCTCAGCTCACCACAACCTCCACCTCCCGGGTTCAAGCTATTCTCCTGCCTCAGCCACCAGAGTAGCTGAGATTACAGGCATGCACCACTATGCCTGGCCAATTTTGTATTTTTAGCAGAGACAGGGTTTCTCCCTGTTGGTCAGGCTGGTCTCAAACTCCTGACCTCAGGCGATCCGCTGTACTCACCCTCCCAAAGTGCTGGGATTACAGGCGTGAGCCACCACGCCCGGCCATGAAAACATATTTATTAGGATACAGTCCCCAGCTCTGATGTAGGCTGGCTTGAGCCGGAGCACAGAAGCAATACTCCAGAGAGCAGCAGCCTCCTGCCTCCGGGCTGGACTTCTTTCTCAACCAGGGTCAGGAGGCTTGCAAGCTTGACACTTGGGTTTCTCGGCAATAACAAATTACCAATCTTAAAAGCCAAAAGAAAGAGAGCTGCTCACATAACCTTGGTCTCAGGCAGCCTTGCAGCTGTCACTAAAGCGCCAAGGAAGGACATTGAGGCTTGCAAGCCCCACAAATCCACAGTAATGAAAGTCTCTGTTCTAAGGAATGCTGAGAGTGCTGTGGCCAGGTAGAAAGAAGAGCCACAGTATGTTAGGCATGTTTCCACTTCAACCTGGGCTTTAGGAAAGGTAATTAACTGGAGAAGTGTTTATAGAAATTTCTGGAAATGGGAGGACATTGATACAGAGCACAATGTGATGAGCCAAATAATTTCTGACAGATTCTCTATTTGCAGTGAATGGTCTTTTCTTTTTTCTTTTTGTTTTTCTTTCTTTCTCTCTTTTTTTTTTTTTTTAGATGGGATTTCCTCATGTTGGCCAGGCTGGTCTTTAACTCCTGAGCCCAAGGGATCTACCTGCCTAGGCCTCCCAAAGTATGTGCTAGGATTACAGGTGGGAGCCATCTTTTTTTTTTTTCTTTTTCTTTTCTTTTTTTTTTAAGACAGGGTCTGGCTCTGTCCCCAGGCTAGAGTGCAGAGGGGTAATCATGGCTCACTGTAGCCTTGACCTCCTAGGCTCAGGTGATCCTCCCACCTCAGCCTCCTGCATAGCTGGAATTACAGATATGCAGCACCACACTCGGCTAATTTTCTTTTTTTTTTTTTTTTTTTTTGAGACGGAGTATCCTCTGTTGCCCAGGCTGGAGCGCAGTGGCACGATCTCAGCTGGCTGCAAGCTCCGCCTCCCGGGTTCACGCCATTCTCCTGCCTCAGCCTCCCGAGTAGCTGGGACTACAGGCGCCCACCGCCACACCTGGCTAATTTTTTGCATTTTTAGTAGAGACGGGGTTTCAGCATGTTAGCCAGGATGGTCTCGATCTCCTGACCTCGTGATCCGCCCACCTTGGCCTCCCAAAGTGCTGGGATTACAGGCATGAGCCACCGCGCCCGGCCGACACTCGGCTAATTTTCATATTTTTAGCAGAGACTGGGTATCTCCAGTTGGCCAGGGTGGTCTTGAACTCCTGGACTCAAGGGATCCACCTGCCTCGGCCTCCCAGAGTGCTGGGATTATAGGAGTGAGCCGCCACGTCCCATCCATGGTGAATTCCCTTTTTTTTTTTTTTTTTTTTGAGACAGAGTCTCGCTCTGTTGCCCAGGCTGGAGTGCAGTGGTGCGATTTCAGCTCACTGCAAACTCTGCCTCCCGGGTTCATGCCGTTCTTCTGCCTCAGCCTCCCAAGTAGCTGGGACTACAGGCACCCGCCACCACACCCAGCTAATTTTGTGTGTGTGTGTGTTTTTAGTAGAAAGGGGGTTTCGCCATGTTGACCAGGCTGGTCTGGAACTCCTGGCCTCAAGAGATCCACTCACCTCAGTCTCCCATAGTGCTGGGATTACAGGCATGGGCCACCGTACCCAGTCTATTTAGCCATTTCTGAATTGTTTTTTTTTCCTCTCATTTCTCTGCCATCTACTGTACCTTACCTAGTATTGTAAAATTTATCTGCTGAAAGCTACGTATCAAGGTCTCACTGTCACACAGGCTGGAGTGCAGTGGCGTGATCTCAGCTCACTGCAGCCTCAATATCCCAGGCTCAAGCGAGCCTCCTACCTCAGCCTCCAGAATAGCTGGGATTATAGGCACATGCCACTACCCCTGGCTAATTTTATTTATTTATTTATTTATTTATTTATTTGAGACAGGAGTTTTACTCTTGTTGTCCAGGCTGGAGAGCAATAGCATGATATCGGCTCACCGCAACTTCCACCTCCCAGGTTCAAGCAATTCTCCTGCCTCAACCTGCCAAGTAGCTGGAATTATAGGCATGTGCCACCACGCCTAGCTAATTTTGTATTTTTAGTGTAGATGAGGTTTTACCATGTTGATCAGGCTGGTCTCAAACTCCTAACTTCAGGTGATCTGCCTACCTTGGTCTCCCAAAGTGCTGGGATTATAGGCGTGAGTCACTGCGCCCGGCCACCCCTGGTTAATTTTTGTATATTCTGTAGAGATGTGGTTTGCCATGTTGGCCAGGCTGGTCTCAAACTCCTGGGCTCAAGCAATCCACCCACCTCAGCTTCCCGAAGAGCTGGGATTACAGGTGTGAGCCACTGCACCCAGCCATTTATTCTTCCTTTTAACATGTCGAGTTTAAGGTGATGGGGAAGCATCCAAGTGGTATTTGGTAAAATGACTCAGGACTCAGAGAGAAGCTAAGCTAAAGATGTGCATTGAGAAAGGCGTGACCTACAAGGCTGTGGCAGTGAGTGAGTGGGTCCCACAAGGCAGAAAGAGTAAAGGCAGCTAAAGGAATTCAGGAAAGTCAGATCCAACCAGGCATTTAAAGGAGGTCTGAATTCCTTATGCTTTTATGCCATTACTTATATTATCACTATACAATCGAATCAATCATTTAATTGGTGTATATTACGGAGGATCCTCCCTAAAAGCCTAGTCAGGTTGAGAAGAAAAGACCCACTCCATTTATAGTAAAAGATTTAAGGCCGGGCGCAGTGGCTCACGCCTGTAATCCCAGCACCTTGGGAAGCTGAGGCGGGCGAATCACCTGAGGTCAGGAGTTCGAGACCAGCCTGGCCAACATGGTAAAACTCCGTCTCTACTAAAAATACAAAAAT
This sequence comes from Macaca mulatta, assembly GCF_049350105.2. Taxonomy (NCBI): domain Eukaryota; kingdom Metazoa; phylum Chordata; class Mammalia; order Primates; family Cercopithecidae; genus Macaca; species Macaca mulatta. The sequence goes on along the minus strand of NC_133415.1, from coordinate 34,727,214 downwards.
TAGCCAGACACGGTGGCATGTGCCTGTAATCCCAGCTACTCGGGAGGCTGAGGCACGAGAATCACTTGAACCCAGGAGGCGGAGGTTGCAGTGAGCCGAGATGGCGCCACTGCACTCCAGCCTGGGCAATAGAGCGAGACTCCATCTCAAAAAAAAAAAAAAAAAAAATATATATATATATATATATATATATATATATATATATATATGTAACACCTCAAACTAAATATTGGAAAGAAGGAAGTGCTTGATAAGTGAATCATATAAATGGTAATTTCTTGTGAAAGAGGACCTGGCAAGATACCCCCAAGCTCAAGTATTTTAGGGAAGCTTAAAAATGAAGTGAGTTTTGAATGAGTCATGATCAGAGAGGCTGAGCTGTAGTCTTTCCAGGCAATTGACAGGGTGTGATAGAAGGGAGGTGGCCAGGAGATCCAGTCAGTGAGTGAACCCGTTTGACAGGAGGAAGGAGTCACTGGTGGGATGGCAGATAAGGCTGGAAAGGCAGGTTGAAAGAACCCTTTTTTTTTTTTTTTTGAGACAGAGTCTTGCTCTGTTGCCTAGGCTAGAGTGCAGTGGCACCATCTTAGCTTACTGCGACCTCTGCCTCCAGGGTTCAAGCGATTCTTCTGCCTCAACTTCCCGAGTAGCTGGGACTACAGGCTCACCCCACACCTGGCTAATTTTTTTTTTTTTTTTTATATATGGAGTCTCACTCTTTCGCCAGGCTGGAGTGCAGTGGCGCGATCTCAGCTCACTGCAACCTCCATCTACCTCCTGGGTTCAAGCAATTCTCCTGCCTCAGCCTCCCGAGTAGCTGGGACTACAGGTGCCCGCCACCATGCCCAGCTAATTTTTTTGTGGTTTTAGTGGACACAGAGTTTCACTATATTGGCCAGGCTGGTCTCGATCTCCTGACCTTGTGATCTGCCTGCCTCAGCCTCCCAAAGTGGTGGAATTACAGACTTGAGCCACCATGCCAGGCCAATTTTTGCATTTTAAGCAGAGACAGGGTTTCACTATGTTGTCCAGGCTGAGCTTGAACTCCTGACCTCAGGTGATCTGCCTGCCTTGGACTCCCAAAATGCTGGAATTACAGGCGTGAGCCACCACACTGGCCTATTTATTTTTGAGGCAGGGTCTTGCTCAGGCTGGAGTGCAGTAGCATGATCTCAGCTCCCTCCCATCTTCACCTCTTGGGTTCAAGCAATCATCCCACCTCAGCCTCTGGAGTAATTGGGACTACAGTGTGTACCAACATGCCTGGCTGAGTTTTGTATTTTTTGAAGAGATGAGGTTTTGCCATGTTGCTCAGACTGGTCTTGAACTCCTGGGTTCAAGTGATTCACCCACTGCAGCCTCTCAAAATGTTGGGATTACAGGTGTGAACCACTATGCCCAGCCTAATTTCTAAAAATTTTAAATTAGCTTGGTGTATAGCCCTCTTTGGGAATAGGGAGTTATGGAATGCAGCTCTTTAATGAGAAAAGCTGAGCTGTTCACGAAGGGGTGTCAAGAATTTGTGCCGTACCTGGGCTTAGTTATACACAGTTGACTAAAGTGCTAACGTAATGTTTATACTACACTCTCCTGGTCCACTTTGATTCTGGCACTGAAACAAGAAGTATCCAGGTCAGGTTGGCAAACAAAGGTAGAGAAAGGGCAGTTTAAATAGAAGAGAGAGGCCGGGCACAGTGGTTTACGCCTTGCAACCCCTGGTCACTTTGGGATTACAAAGGGCTGTAATCCCTGCTCACTTTGGGATTATAAAGTGCTGTAATCCCAGCACTTTGGGAGCCCAGGGTGGGTGGATCACAAGGTCAGGAGTTCCAGACCAGCCTGGCCAATATGGTGAAACCCCATCTCTACTAAAAATACAAAAATTAGCTGGGTATGGTGGCGGGCACCTGTAGTCCCGGCTACTCGGGAGGCTGAGACAGGAGAATCGCTTGAACCCAGGAGGCAGAGGTTGCAGTGAGCCGAGATCACGCCACTGCACTCCAGCCTGGGCAACAGAGGGAGACTCCGTCTCAAAAAACAAAAACCAAAACAAAACAAATAAACAAAAAATAATAAGAAGAGTGAAGTAGCATGATCCCAAAGAGAGAAAACTGGCTGAACAGTTATTGGATACTTGGCCAGGCACAGTGGTTCATGCCTGTAATCCCAGCACTTTGGGAGACCGAGGTGGGTGGATCACCTGAGGTCGGGAGTTCGAGACCAGCCTGACCAACATGAAGAAACCCTGTCTCTACTAAAAATACAAAATTAGCCAGGCATGGTAGTGCATGCCTGTAAACCTAGCTACTCAGGAGACTGAGGCAGGAAAATTGCTTGAACCCAGGAGGCGGAGGTTGCAGTGAGCCAAGATCGTGCCACTGCACTCCAGCCTGGGCAGTAAGAAGGAAACTCCGCCTCAAAAAAAAAAAAAAAAAAAAAAAAAAAAGATTTGTCCTGGTTAATGATGATTATGAAGAAACCACACTTTCCTTTGTTCATCTCTTCCAAGGTTCAGAAATAATAAATCAGAGCACATATTTTTAAATTAATCCTTTGGAACTAACAGTGTATTTCCCAAAGAAACAATGTCATAAAAAGGTGGTCAGGTCAGGCGCGGTGGCTCACGCCTGTAATCCCAGCACTTTGGGAGGCTGAGGCGGACGGATCACGAGGTCAGGAGATCAAGACCAGCCTGGTTAACATGGTGAAACCCCGTCTCTACTAAAAGTACAAAAAAAATTAGCCAGGCGTGATGGCGGGTGCCTGTAGTCTCAGCTACTCCGGAGGCTGAGGCAGGAGAATGGCGTGAACGTGGGAGGCGGAGCTTGCAGTGAGCCGAGATGGCACCACTGCACTCCAGCCTGGGTGACAGAGCAAGACTGTCTCGGGAAAAAAAAAAAAAAAACAACGTGGTTAGCCTGGCCTGTAGTGCCAGCTATCTGGGAGGCTGAGGCAAGAGGATTGCTCAGTAAGGTGGCAGTGAGCTATGACTGCATCACTCCACTGCAGCCTGGACAACAAAGGGAGAACCCACATCTAAAAAAATAAAAGGGTGGTTCGTTTCCTAGATTATCCTCCAGGAGCCTATATAAATTCCAAAATAGCTAACATTACTTTATATTTTGCAATGGGAAACATAAATATTTTTGCAATATTAATGAATAAGCAAAACAGCAAAACCAAACTAATTATTGTGGGGTTTTTAAATAGAAAACATTTGATTAAAAGAGGATTATGGAACTCAGGGTCACGGAGAATACGAAAGAATTACTTCTTGCTACTTTCAATACTACTATCTGAAGTTAATGGCACTGGCTCACAAACAGAAAACAGCACGAATGAGAAGGGGAAAGAAAATCGGAGCTATGTTTTTTCTTTTTACTTTTCTTTTTTTTTTTTTTTTTGAGACGGAGTCTAGCTCTGTTGCCCAGGCTGGAGTGCAGTGGCCGGATCTCAGCTCACTGCAAGCCCCGCCTCCCGGGTTCACGCCATTCTCCTGCCTCAGCCTCCCGAGTAGCTGGGAGTACAGGCGCCCGCCACCTCGCCCGGCTAATTTTTTTTGTATTTTAGTAGAGACGGGGTTTCACCGTGTTAGCCAGGATGGTCTCGATCTCCTGAACTCGTGATCCGCCCGTCTCGGTCTCCCAAAGTGCTGGGATTACAGGCTTGAGCCACCGCGCCCGGCCTCTTTTTTTTTTTTTTTTTGAGACGGAGTCTCACTCTGTCACCAGGCTGGAGTGCAATGGCAGGATCTATGCTCACTGCAACCTCTGCCTCCCGGGTTCAAGCAATCGTCCTGCCTCAGCCTCCGAGCAGCTAGGACTACAGGCGCATGCCACCACGCCCAGCTAATTTTTTGTATTTTTAGTAGAGACGGGGTTTCACCATGTTGGCCAGGATGGTCTCGATCTCTTGACCTCGTGATCTGCCCGCCTCGGCCTCCCAAAGTGCTGGGATTGCAGGTGTGACCTACTGCCCTGGCAAGCAGTGTATTTTTAAGGAAGATGATACAATTAGTGTTTCAAGGGTGAAAGGAGCCAGGCTGGAGAAGTACAACAGCACTCCCAATCAAAGGGAGAAGGGAAGAAGGGTGATTGGCCAGCCTATTGGTAGGGGGTCATTAATCTAGATTCTAGGAGGTTAGGCTGGAAGTTAGTCCAGAAAATAGATCCGAGGCAGTTAAGTCTAAGGCGAGGGGTGGCACGGATGTTCAAACAGGGTCAAAGATTCAGGGTATCAATCCTAATAGGGCCAAAGGAAGTCCAAATGGAAAAGCTCCGGTTGGAGCCCAAACTCAGGGAACTCAAGATTCAGATTTACAGTTCATTCCAAGCCACTTGAGACCCCTCAGCTCCTGGGGCCAGGATCCGTTCCAGAGGGTAGTTGAGGCCGGAGTAGCAGGGTAGGTGGAGGAACTAGGGAAAAAACTGTAGAGACAGCCAGATTTAGAGAATGGTGGGAGGAAATGGGTCTAAAGTTGGCGTGCTGGGCCACAGAACAGAGGAGACCCTCAGAAGAAAAGGGCAGCAGAAGGGAGGAGGAGCCCTGAGAGACAGGGCGGATCTCTGAGCAGCACCAGGGGGCGCGTGCGGTTCCCGGACAGCCTTGTTGATTTCCAGGGCTTGGCAGTGAGCGCAGGAGGCAGGAAGACAATGGCTCAGATTTTTAAATTGGGGCTGGGGTGGTGTTTGTAAACGACATTAAACACACTACGGTACTAAAGGGTAGCCAAATCATCTCATCCCTCTGCTTCCTGGTGTTATTAATGTCCTAGGCACTAATATTACTAGGCTGGCTAGTGGTGACAACTGAGGCCAGAGAAGAAGCTTAAACGATGACAAAAGATAAAGGCAGGGAAACGCAGTAACACTTTTTTTTTTTTTTTTAAATTTTTATTTTTTGAGACGGAGTCTTACTCCTACTGCTCAGGCTGGAGTGCAATGGCGCGATCTCGGCTCATTGCAACCTCTGCCTCCTAAATTCAAGCGATTCTCCTGCCTCAGCCTCCCGAGTAGCTGGGACTACAGGCGCCTGCCACCACGCCCAGCTAATTTTATGTATTTTTAGTAGAGACAAGGTTTCACAATGTTGGCCAGGCGGGTCTGGAACTCCTGATCTAAGGTGATTCAGCCGCCTCGGCCTCCCCAAGTGCTGGGATTACAGGCTTAAGCCACCGCATCTGGCCAACACACACACACAACACAAAGAGGAAAAGGTGTGCAAAGTCAAACTGTGAGGAAATAAAGACGGAGAAGCAAGTTCAGAAAGCACCTCGTTCAGGTTACGTGACGATTCCGGGGTGGCCTGTGTCCCTCTCCCATCTCCCCTGCTAATGCAATACCCACAGGGTAGCTGTGCTTCACCAACACACACAAACGTAGGCTTGGCTTTTAGGGAGCAGTCCATGTGAGCTCATTTTTGCGAAACACTAAATAAAACGCATGGTAGAATTTGAGGATGCACTTTAAATCATCGAATAGTTCCAGGGCACGAAAGAGCAGAACTTTTGTTGTTGTTGTTGTTTTTTCTGTGCCAGGAGGGTGGTGGGGGGCAGAGGAGAGACCCCTGTTAGAAGATGATGTATTTTGAAATTAGTAGATTCACAAAAGATACACGTGAATATACTTTAACCATTTAAAAAATGTTTTTGAATGCTGCCTTAAAAAATACAACAGGTTATTATCATAATAAAGTGAGGGAGAGTGGAGGGGTACTTATCCAGACAGCCCATTCCAAAATCTATCATATAAATTATCTCCAGATTGTACAATGCTTAAACGTAGAAGAGGATCTTTGAGTTTAACCCTCGTACACTTTGTGAGTGTGCCTGTCACTCAATAAATAGTTGATTAATTTGGGGGACGCACCAGGAGCAGTGTTTCCTATTTGAGAGGTGGGCCAGCGAACTCAGAGGCGGCCCTCTGAGACCAGCAGGATGCAAGTGCAACGACCAACACAAATATCTGAGCATTCAATGGAGTTTTTCCAAACTTTTAGCCTGTTTCTGGGTTGATTTTTTTTTCTTAGGATTTAGCAGTATTCCACCGCGCTACTGCACTTAGCATTTACAAAGCGCACACACCTCAACACCCTTCGCTGGGAGCACACTCAATCCCTCCGCCGGGGCGTGCGGGCCTCCTCCCCTCCCAGCACACTCCCCGGCTTCCCGGTCTCCTCTGCCCCATCCCCCCGCCTTCCAAGCACATTGTGCGCACTCTTCCAGGCAGCTCTTCGGCGGCCGGGCAGTGGCAGGGCTCCGAGCCCGTCTTCTCCGGGGCGGTCACACGTGTCCATTCCCTGGGGTAGGGGATCGCTCTTCCCGCTCGGCTGCTGATTGGTGCCTCCCCCTACCCCACCCTTCCCGCCGCTCTCCGGCCTCCATCCTACTACGTTCCAGCTCAATCAGCCCCACCGCCGCCTTCTCTCGGAGAAAAGAGCCACTTCAGAGCTCCTTGCGCGCCGTTCTCGGCTGGAATAAAAGCGTTAAGAAACAGGTGGAAAGCACTTCACTTCTCTAGGCCTCATATTTCTGGGGTGGACATCCCGCTCCTGCTCCGGCTCTGCCCTCGGCATCAATAATAACTGAACTCCCACACGTGCACGTTTCTGTATGGAGCCCGACCGAAAGCACCACCCCGCGGGCCCTTTAAAAGGACGCGACCACTCAGGCCAAGTGGGGGTGGGAGAGCGCCTGGCCGTCCTCCCTCGGGAAAGTGCTTCAACTTCCCAGTCCCAAAGCCCTGGAGGGCGGAGGGCGCCGCGTGAGAGTTCTCGCGGGGCGGCCCGCGCCCCCTAGGTCCCGCGGTCCTGAGCCCGGGGGCGCGCGCCCCGCCCCTCCCCCTCCCTGGCGGTGCAGCTGTCCGGGCGGGGGTGGGGCGGGGGCGGGGGTTGTTGTTGTGGCGCGGGCAGCCCCGCCCCCTCCTCGTGGGCGGCCCCTCCCCCAGGCCCCGCGTCCTGCCCCTCCGCCCCCAGCCCCATCTGTTTCCCCGGCGGGGACTCGATTATATTGTAGGGGACTGGGGGCGGCCGTCGCCGCAGCCGCGGGATGGGGCGAGCGCGCGGACCCCGCGGGCAGCCGCAGCCGCAGCCGCCTCTGTAGCTCGGGCCCCCGCGCCGCCGCCCCCCGCCCGGCGCCCGCCCTCGGCTCCTGCACTCGCCGAGCGGCGGCAGCAGCGGGAGGAGCGCCCCGCCGCCCCCGCCGAGGACCGCGCGGAGGCTGCGGCGCTGCAGCGGCGGGAGTCCCAGGTCGGCGGGCAGAGCGCGGGCAGCGAGGGGCCGCCGCCTGTGCCGCGGCGGGGAGATGTGCCCGGAGGAGGGCGGCGCGGCCGGACTGGGCGAGCTCCGCTCCTGGTGGGAGGTCCCGGCCATCGCGCACTTCTGCTCGCTCTTTCGCACCGCGTTCCGCCTGCCCGACTTCGAGATCGAGGTGAGTGACCGCGCGGGCGGGAGGCGGCGCGCTGCGCCCCCTGCTTTCCCTGCCCCGCGCGGGGCGTCCCGGGCCGTCGCGCAGAGGGGCCGGGGCCCGAGGGACTTCGGCCCGGAGTCGGGGGCCAGGAGGAGGGCGCAAAAGGGCAGGAGGGAGGGCGGGCGGGGGCCGCCAGGCTGTGCCCTGGGTGCCGAGGGACGTCAGGCCGGGGACTCCGGCTCCTGGGGCAGAGGAGCAGGCGCCGCGAGGGCGGGGCGGGCCCGTGCTTTTGTGGGAGCGGGAGCGGGACCCGGCGGCCCTCCCGGGAGTTCTCCGGTGGGGCTGAGTGTGGGCGCGAGGGCTGCGCGCGCTCGCCGTCCGGTGCCATTGAGGCGCGAGCCAGCTGCTCCGGCGGGGCCAGGCGCGGGGGGGGGCCCGCGCGGGATTAACTCGGACCCAGGCGGGAGGCGGCCGCGGCCGGTGGGGAGGGCTAGCCCCGCTCTGGCGGGCGGGCGCGTGGCGGGGGCTCCCGGAGGCCCGAAACTCCCGGGAGGCGCTCCGGCCAACTTCGGGCCGGTGGGGACCGGGCCTGGGCGCGGGGCTCCGGAGCTGCGGAAGGAAAGTTTGGGACTCCGTTATTCTTCCACAGCGCTCGTCCTCCCGTAATATCCAGCCTCTTTATCCCAGGGCTCGGGAGCCCTTGGAGTTGGTCTCGCCACCATTATCCCCCCGGGCGAGCGCGAAGGACGGGCTGGCCATTCTGGCCAGGCCGGAGGTGTTTTCCAGCCCGGGGCTTTGTGATAACTGGGCCGAAACCCGAGGGTCCTGGAGCGCGGCGGGTGGCGGGAGCGTGCGGAGCGCAGCGCACACGGCGGCCAGGCAGCGGCCAGTCCAGCGGCAGCCCCCTTTCTCCTATTTTTATTTGTGTTTTTGGAAGGAGCTGAGAAATAGTCGATTAGTTGGCAGGTTGAATTGCCTTCTCTTCTACGGCAATATGTGTCGTGACTTTTCACCTTTTGCCTTTGGACAAAGGTGAATGGCAACTGCGTTGGTCAATTTTTGTTTTCTGTTGTGCAGATGGGTTCGCCGACGCAGTCATCAAAATTAGAGCCACTCTTTTGGAAGAGCAGGTCGTTGTTGTTCCTTCCCCAGCCCCACGGATCTTACTTGGTGCCATTTTCGGGTTGATTTTAACTCGTTTATTCCAGAGCTCTTTGCCTCACCTTTATTTTTAGATTCAGTCGTGTTTGCTGAAATATCAGTTGCTGCTTCTATGAATGAAGTGCGGGAACTTGCTCTCATCGCAGTTAATGAAATCAGGAAAATAAAAAGATCAAAAGGGTTGGGGATGGGAGAATGAAGAGGAATGTAGACAGATAATCTAGGGCCACTCACTGGCTTTTGGCGATTCTTAGTTTCTTAAGCTGATTAAAACAATGTGAGGAAATGTGGGCTTCTCCACTTTTTAGGAAGAGGTCATAACTTGGGCATTTTACGCGGCGCCACAGCGTTTGTTTTCAAAGTTTGAACGTGAATGTGGCAAGCATAATTTTATTAATGAAAATTTTCCTGAGACAACTGTTTATATTGACTAAAGAAGAGAAACAGAGCCACGGAAGCTAAAGAGTTGGGAATCCTAAAGGTCAAGGGATGTTTCTGTTACTGTGATGTCCTGTGTTTTCTTTCCGTTGGTACAAAATCGTGAGTAGTTTAATTATATCCTGCAGTCAAAATGGTGGCTGTGGTGGGAGGTGCCGCCTGTGACAGGGCCATCTTGGGTGCGGGTAAACTTGCACCTAGCCCCTTTTCTTCCTTGCAAGATAGTAACGTTGAGGTGGTGCTGGGATTACGAGTTCAGAGTTTAAAGACCCATCCTAAAAATACTGTTGGAAAAACTTCATGTCTCAAATCCATGTATTCCCATTTTGTTGATGGAAAACTAGAGGTAACTCATTTTGCCTTAAGTACTCACAGCATATTTAGAGTAACCTGTAAATAACTTGCCTTCTGTTACAAGAAATAAACTTGTGGTTTCTGAGAATTAGCTGGTTTAATTCCTAAAGGAAATGTAAACTGATTAAAAAGATCAAATTTATATGTATAACAAATGGAAAATCACTGTAGTTTACATGGCGAATAATCAAGGCTGTTTGATATGACTCCAGCGTTTCTTGGAAATGGCACTTTTCTTGGGCTAAAATACATGCTGTTTGAAATACACGCAACAGAAATGAGTATTTGGCTTCATACGTGCAGGTTTAAAGAACTGTCCACACTCTTTTGTATTTGGAGATGTTCACTCAATGGATAATAAAGTCAAAGTGACTTTTCTTACCTGCAGTTCTTGTCTAATCCATCTCATGTTAGGTATGTTTTGATATGGCCAATGGAAATTTTAACTTAAGGTTTTTAGTAGTTATCAAAAGTTAGAATTTTATTGGGAATGATTATATGTCAATTAAAAAATTAAGATTTAAGAATGTATTTTCTCGGCGCGGTGGCTCACCACTGTAATCCCAGCACTTCAGGAGGCTGAGGAGGGCGAATCACTTGAGGTCAGGAGCTCGAGACCAGCTTGAGCAACATGGTGAAATCCTGTCTCTACTAAAAATACAAAATTACCTGGGTGTGGTGGTGGGTGCCTGTAATCCCAGCTACTTGGGAGGCTGAGGCAGGAGAATGGCTTGAACCCAGGAGGTGGAGGTTGCAGTGAGCCGAGATCATGCCATTGCACTTGAGCCTGGGCAACAAGAGTGAAACTCCATCTCAAAAAATATATATATACATATATTTTTTTTCTAGACTTCTAACACATTTGACCCGTTGACAGTGCAGAACTTACTGGAAATACTGTCAATTCTGATTCTCTTAAGTATACATAAATTATTTTTATTTTTCTAAGGTAATTGTATTTTAATCTAATAGTTTATTGACCTGACAGTTTGAGAAACAGTCTGTTGGTTAGACTTTATGATGCAGTGGAAGACCCTTATAAAAATAAAAAAGAGCCGGGTGCCGTGACTCACTCCTGTAATCCCAGCCCTTTGGGAGGCCGAGGTGGGCGGATCACCTGAGGTCAGGAGTTGGAGACCAGATTGGCTAACATGGTGAAACCCCGTTTCTATTAAAAATACAAAAAATTAGCCGGGCTGGTCACTTGCTCCTGTAATCCCAGCTACATCTGTAGGCTGAGGCAGGATGATCGCTTGAACCCGATAGGCAGAGGTGGCAGTGAGCCGAGATCATGCCATCGCACTCCAGCCTGGGTGACAGGGCGAGACTCCATCTCAACATAAATATATTAATTAATTAAAAAATAAAAAAATAATTCAAATGCTGAACCGTACCTGTTAGGCCTTGTGGAAAGGCTCTACAGTCTTAATTTTCTGCAACTTTAAAAGGTAAAAATGGTGAATAATAGCAAGTAGTAGAAGTAGTGTATCAGTTATTTCAGGAAACCGGTTTTCAGCTGTGGGAAAGATCTCATTTTACCCTTGACCACCAGGCTGAGCTCATGGATTTATAGAAAATTTAGGAAGCAGAGTCCTCAAGGACTTGGTTTCCATTTATCTAAAGTGAAGCAATCTCTTAAGATAGGTGAAGGGCTGGCAGGATTCATGTCCCACTTCTCCAAGAGATTAAGATCTTCCATTTAGAAAACTGTCCTCAAAACGTGGATATTTTTATTTTTGTGTATATTAAATAATTTTTTTTTTTTTTGAGACGGAGTCTCATTTTGTCACCCAGGCTGGAGTGCAATGGTGCGATCTTGGCTCACTGCAACCTCCACTTGCCCGATTCAGGTGATTCTCCCGCGTCATCCTCCGGAGTAGCTGGGATGACAGGCGCGCACCAGCACATCCAGCTAACTTTTGTATTATAAAAAAAGTTTTACTCTATTAATCAACCTTGAATACACAGAATTGCTTTATAAGAGTCAACATACTTGATTCTTAGTTTTAGACAAGAAACCTGTCAAGTATATAATAGTGATGCCTTATCTCAGTTCAAAATTCCCAGTTGTAAAAATATTGCAAAAAATTATATAAACGCGAAAATTATCATAAAATATAGATAAAAGTTAAAACCACCCATTGTCACCAATCAGGGATAAACGCTGTTAAGTGATTGTATCCTTCATAGTTAGAAATTCCTAAATATGTCCACAGTGTAATTGTGCTGTAGGTTAGATGTTTTTACTTTTCAGGTGAGATTCAGATATAGCTGGAACACAGTAGATGAATGACAGTGAATTCAATAGTTGAGCCCCTACTTTGTGCTTAACATGGAACTTGGAGATTTACCAAAGACGCTCTTACCTGGCCTCCTTTGCCTCAGAAGATTATCTGTTAATATTTCAGAACCAGCAAGTTTATACCACTTGAGTTAAATGAAGTATTTTATAATTGTTTAACATTCTAGTGGCTTAGGTTGGCTAAGTTTTGTCCTGATTGAAGAAAAGAAGAAAGGCTAATTGACCTCTCCAAGATTTCCTACTGTTTTCCGCCTAGCCAAGTGCCCTGTACAGTAAACACAGTGTCTCACTTGACTAAGGTAAGGGAGGACAGAATGATTCTCAGTAATCATGATGAATGTGGGGCTGCATTGGTGTCTATAGGTGGCCGTTTGAAGATGGTTATGTAGAATTATTTGAATAGTTCGTATAGTAGCAGCATGATCAAAATAATCTGTCCTGTCTACCTTTTTTCCTGAGTGTCCTGCCTTTGAGTACTTACTCCTTTGCCTTCCTTGTGGCTCCTTCCTGGTTGTGTTTGTACGTGGGTAAGAGCCATTACCTAATCAGCATGAGATCTGGGGGCAATGTTCACATTCTTGAGTTCCACCCTTGGTGCTTCCTTGAAGAATCCAGCCTCGGCCGACTCACGCTTGTAATCCCACCACTTTGGGAGGCCGAGGCGGGCGGATCACAAGGTCAGGAGATCGAGACCACGTTGAAACCCCGTCTGTACTAAAAATACAAAAAATTAGCCGGGCGTGGTGGCAGGCGCCTACTGTAGTCCCAGCTACTCAGGAGGCTGAGGCAGGAGACTGGTGTGAACCCAGGAGGCGGAGCTTGCAGTGAGCCGAGATCGCGCCACTGCACTCCAGCCTGGGGGACAGAGCGAGACTCCGTCCCAAAAAAAAAAAAAAAAAAAAAAGAATCCAGCCCCTTAATCAAGTGCCGAACACATGGATTGTTAAACGTTAAGTGATAGAAATAGCTAGGAGAAACTTGTAAGTACATCCATCATAATAGTGGGTCCTAAACCTGGCGCCAGGGTAGACTTTGTGTTGGTGTACACGTGTGCACTTTGCTGGAGGAGAAGGGCCTATTGCTCTCATCAGATTCTGGAAGCAGCCCCCAACCCATACGAGGTTAAGAAGCCCTGAACTAGATGAAAGAGTAAGTTGGCCCTAATTAGGGGTTCAGAAGCCTACTTTCGTGACACAAGATGTGCTGCACTAGGAGTTAGGAAATTTGTATTCTGATTGTGCCACTGTAACTGACTGATTTTGGGGAAGTCAAAATAACGTGATGATAAATTACACTGCATAGTACTTTGTACAGTTTCAAAATGTCATCCCATTTTCTTCTTAGCTGGCCTTAACCATCACCATGAGGTGGGGTCTTCTCATTTTACACATGTGGAAGTTGAAAGTTTAGAGAGGCTGATGCTTGCACAGGGACTCTCACTTGGATCTCAGGTTCTTTGAGGCCAAATTCTGCCTGTTTCTACTACATTGCACTGCTTCTTCTTCAGCTCTTGTTATCTATAAAATGAGGGGCCAGATTCCACAGTGCACGTCTAGAGTTCTTTGGCTCTTAATAATGTGGGGTACAAAGGGGCCTTTTTTTTTTTTTAAACTTCTGAACTAAGTGCAAAGGGACAAATTCAAGTATTCATTTATTTCAGCAAATATATATATATATATTTTTTGAGACAGAGTCTCACCCTATCGCCCAGGCTAGAGTGCAGTGACGTGATCTCGGCTCGCTGCAACCTCCACCTCCTGGGTTCAAGGATTCCCCTGCTTCAGCCTCCCAAATAGCTGGGATTACAAGCACATACCACCACCCTTGACTAATTTTTGTATTTTCTTTTCTTTTCTTTTCTTTTTTTGAGACAGAGTTTCACTCTTGTTGCCTAGGCTGGAGTGCAATGGTGTGATCTCGGCTCACTGCAACCTCCGCCTCCTGAGTTCAAGTGATTCTCCTGCCTCAGCCTCCCTAGTAGCTGGGATTACAGGTGCCTACCAACATGGCTGGCTAATTTTTTGTATTTTTAGTAGAGACGGGGTTTCACTGTGTTGGTCAGGCTGGTCTTGAACTCTTGACCTCAGGTGATCCACCCCCTTCAGTTTCCCAAAGTGCTGGGATTACAGGCGTGAGCCACCATGCCTGGCTCTAATTTTTGTATTTTCAATAGAGAAGAGGTTTCACCATATTGGCCAGGCTGGTCTCGAACTCCTGACCTCAGGTGATCCACCCGCCTCGGCCTCCCAAAGTGCTGGGATTATAGGCATGAGCCACTGCGCCCAGCTTTAAGCAAATGTTAATTTTATTTATTTATTATTATTATTTTTTGAGACCGAGTTTCACTCTTGTTGCCCAGGCTGGAGTGCAGTGGTACGATCTTGACTCACCTCAACCTCTGCCTCCTGGGTTCAAGCTATTCCCCCGCCTCAGCCTCCCAAGTAGCTGGGATTACAGGCATGCACCACCATGCCTGGCTAATTTTTGTGTTTTTAGTAGAAACGGGGTTTCTCGATGTTGATCAGGCTGGCCTCGAACTCCCGACCTCAGGTGATCCACCCACCTCGGCCTTCCAAAGTGCAAGATTACAGGCATGAGCCACTGCTCCCGGCCAGCAAATGTTTATTAAGCATCTACTACATTAGGCAACGTACTAGGTACTGATATGGTTGTGAACATAATAGAAAAATACCTGTTTGCTTTTTAGTGCAGTGAGACAGATACCGTATATAATATCAGAAGGCCCCAAGTAGAGCGGGGTGGAGGCTTGCACAGGGCCACGTTGAGGTGTAGGTTGTTGCTATTTAAAACAGGGTGATTAGGGCCTTTCTGAGGAGATGAGTGATTTAAAGTAGTCCTTTCTCGAGGGGCGCGGTGGCTCACACCTGTAATCCCAGCACTTTGGGAGGCCGAGGCAGGCGGATCATGAGGTCAGGAGTTTGAGAGCAGCCTGATCAACATGATGAAACCCTGTCTCTACTAAAAATACATTAGCCGGGTGTGGTGGTGCCCACCTGTAATCCCAGCTACTCAGGAGGCTGAGGCAGGAGAATTGCTTGGAGACGGAGGTTGCAGTGAGCTGAGATTGCGCCATTGCACTCCAGCCTGGGCAAAAGAGCGAGAGCGAGACTCCGTCTCAAAAAAAAAAAAAAAAAAAAAAAGTCCTTTGTCACACTTTTCTATTTAATGTAAGATACTAGAGGATAAAAGGCCTTCTAAAGATTCAGAATCTGCACCCTCTCCAAGGAGGAAAGCCCAAGAAGGGGATGTGAATTACAGAAGGACAGATCTGCGCAGGCTGAGATCCTGAAAGGGGAGAATGTGCTATCATCATGTAACTCTCTAAAAGTGAGTATCAGGTCCGCTTTCTATTTATACCTACGCTTTGAAAGGAAAGGCTTGCTGCTTTGGTGTGTGTGTGCCTACCATGTGAAGCTGCAAAGGCAGTTGGGATCTTCTGCAGTTTAGAAGGGGCAGCCCCTTCTCATCTCTGAAGGGCGGCCTGCGTTAGCACACGGCTCGCTTTGCAACGGAAGTTAAGTTGCTTAATTTTCTGGAACACAGTTAGGAAAGCCTAAAATACACCTTGGCAGCGTTCAGTCCTACCGATCATCTGCCCCTTTGATCAGGGCAAGGGGAGCTCAGTGTGGGATTCCATGGTGTGCTGGGGCTCAGAATGCGGTGCGCTTGACAGAGTGTGGAAAACTGCAGTGCACAGGTGGTTTAGGTAAAAATGTGGTATGTGGACAGAACCAAAGGGGAGCTTCTAAGTAAATGGCCTTCTCTTTAGTTGATGTGACTAAACATATTTTCTTTGTTTTTTCTTTTGAGACTGAGTTTTGCTTTGTCGCTCAGGCTGGAGTGCAGTGGCGTGATCTCGGCTCACTGCAACCTCCACCTTCCAGGTTCAAGTGATTCTCCTGCCTCAGCTTCCAGACTAGCTGGGATTTCAGACATGTGCCACCACGCTCGGCAATTTTTTGTATTTTAAGTAGAGACAGAGTTTCGCCATGTTGGCCAGGCTGGTCTCGAACTCCTGACCTCGTGATCCGCCCGCCTCGGCCTTCCAAGGTGCTGGGACTACAAGCATGAGCCACCGCGCCCAGCCCCTAAATACATTTTCAAAAGGCAACAATCAGAAAACTGGATTATGGGCCCACCTGTCATTAAGTTGTGTTCTTAGGCAGGTGACTGTGGGTTTCAGGTGCCCCATCTGTAGACTCAGTGATTCCTGGGTGTTTCCATGTCTAAAGTTCTGTGATCCTAGAAATGTTTCTCAGCATGCGTAGCACTCTTAACTAATCCAGCAAATTGCTGACTCACCAGTTAGGGTCGAGGGTAGGATCCATGTCTTACAAATTAATTACATGCCAAGTGAAAACTGCAAATCCATACTTGGTGTGTTTCCAAATTATAGGAATGTTTTGTTTCTCTTTCTCTGGCATCTTGTCTGCAAATAAGCTACTTTGAAAGTAGCTTTTGAGACTTGAAGATTGACATTTTCACTATCTCTAGTGTCCTTAAACTGACCTAAGCTTTTGTGCTTTGAGATTTTGAGGAATTCTGGAGGCTGAAGACCTTGAATTATGTGATTCTTCTTTCTTTCTTTTTTTTTTTTTTAAAGGTGGTATCTCACTATGTTGCCCAGGCCGAATTTGAACTCCTGAGCTCAAATGATCCTCCTGCCTAAGCCTCCCCAGTAGCTGGGATTCCAGGCACATCCCACTGCCCTTGGCTCCCTTTCACTTAGTCTATTTCTTATGTATCATGTCATCAATACCTAGAAGTCTGAATAAGATCCACTTAAAGCTTCTGGCTTGTGGTTTGCCTTTCATTTGCTATTACACCTTTACAGATGGCTGCTACCCTTCCTCTGTATTTGTATATTTCATTGGATGCTATTCCTTGGATGTTTTTATTATATCTTTACATTAGCCTCTAACAAATATTAGTCAATTTATATTGGAAAACTTGGGGACAGTCATTTTTCAGCAGCTCTTAGGATTGAGAAAGGAATGATTGGAAAGTAAGAGTGAGCTCAAGATTGTGTGTTCCTTTAATCCTCTGGGTTTCTCAGTCTCAGCACTATTGATAGTTTGGGCTGAAAATCTGTTGTGGGTAGCTGTTATATGAAGGGCGTTATATGCGTTTTGTTTGTTTTTGTTTTTTTGAGGCAGAGGCGCTCTCTGTTTCCCAGGCTGGAGTGCAGTGGCGCAATCTTTGGCTCACTGTGACGTCCACCTCCCAGGTTCAAGTGATTCTCCCCGCTCAGCCTCCCAAGTAGCTGGGATTACAGGCGCCCGCCACCATGCCCGGCTAATTTTTTGTAGTTTTAGTATAGACGAGGTTTCACTGTGTTAGCCAGAATGGTCTCAATCTCCTGACCTCGTGATCCGCCTGCCTTGGCCTCCCAAAGTGCTGGGATTACAGGCGAGAGCCACCGTGCCTGGCCCTCGTTTTAAGATGTTTAGCAGTATTGTTGACCTCTACGCTCTAGGTGCCAATAGCACCCCCAGTCGTGACAAATAAAAATGTCTCCAGACATTGCCAAATATCTCCTGGGGGGTGAAATTGCCCTGCTTGAGAATCTTTGGGGTGTGAGGTAGAGATGACTTTGCAGTGTTGGTCATTGTATAAAAAGTACGCTGTACGTGAGGTAGATGAGTTTTTCCTTGTGATGGGATTATTTTTCCCCTAAATGCAAACCTTTAGTATTTTTTGTTTATGGAAATTTCAGGGAGTTAAAGTTGCTCCCAGAAGTGAATGTCATCAGCAGTTGTACATGTCAGAAACCTGAGAAACAGATATTTTGTTAATTTTTTTTCTTTTTTTGAGACAGTTTTGCTTTTGTGGCCCAGGCTAGAGTACAAGTGGCATGATCTCAGCTCAGTGCAACCTCTGCCTCCCAGGTTCAAGCGATTCTCCTGCCTCAGCCCCCCAAGAAGCTGGGACTACAGGCGTGTGCCACCACACCCGGCTAATTTTTGTATTTTTAGTAGAGACGGGGTTTCACCATCTTGGTCAGGCTGGTTTCGAACTCCTGACCTGCAGTGATCTGCCCACTTCGGCTCCCAAAGTGCTGGGATGACACATGTGAGCCCCGGCGCCTGGCCTTGTTAATTTTTTTTTTTTTTTCCTTTCCTGGAGCATCATTTAAGGAAAGCAGAGAGTTTGGGGCTGGCAGGGAGGGAACTGCAAAGCTGACTGAGGCTGATAAAGAAAGGCCTTCCCCTACAAAAGGCCTCCCTGAAGCAGGGCCTGGCTGTCTAGTGCCGCAGGGGAGGAGGGGTGAGGGGTGTTTGTGCTGCAGCCTGGGGCTGGAGCGGCTGCCATTGCCTGTCAGGGCGCAAGGCTCTTGACAGATCTCTTGAGCTTTGCACGGTGGTGTACTGGGGAGGGCGTTCTCCATGACCAGGTCAAAAGTTCAGTGGGACCTAAGTTGAAGGCGTGTGTGTGTGTGTGTGTGTGTGTGTGTGTGTGTGTGTGTGTGTTTGGGATATATGTATATGTAAAGTTCATTATTCCATCAGAATTTTCCATGTAGAACATAGTGACCACATCAGCTTGAAGCTGCTCTAAATGTTTTTAAATGTTTTTTCATGTTTAATTTTGCCCTCAGCAAGCATGGTGAAATATATTATGGATTCAAATAGATTTTTATTTTGGTTTGGGGAGAAAATGGTATTGTGAGTGTGGCTCCGTCTAGTGTACAGTGAAGGGCTTTGAGCTTCTTGGAAGGAAGATACCATAGAACTTAAGGAAATAATATCACTTGTCTGTGGCTTTTGAGGATGGTTTTCATTGAGTGTCTATCTCCAAGTCCTTCTTTTCCATCTTGGGGTATTCAATCCCCACAGAGACCCCATGTCTTGTTTTTTATTCTTTATCTCTTTGGCTGGGAACTAAGGTCTGACCAATTTTTTTTTTTTTTTTTTCCTTGTCTACTCCATTGTGCTCCACTCATGCCCTCGGGTTTATTCTGGGCATCAGTGGAGGAGGGGTAGCATTTCTGGCCTGCGTCAAGGTGTTAAATCCCAGAATTTGTGTAAATAGGTTGGTGTGAAGTCAGTCACTTCTACAGCCAAAAGCAGTTTTATCCTCTTTAGAGCGCTGATGACCCCTCTGAATAATTCTCTCGTGTGTTCTGTTTTGTACTTCGTTAGCCATACACTCATTTAAAATGTAATGTGGTTTATGCAAAAATATATAGAAGATAGTATTTCGTTCTCCTGTTTGAAGTCTGTGACCTCATGTGGCCTTTACAAAAGACATTGGCTGGTTTAAATGATGTCATATGCATATAAGTTTCACACTGGAGTGAATGGTCAGCTTTTAGCTTTGGTTCTACAGCCCAGAGTCTTCATGAGCTAAATCAGGTCCACTTTTTCCCTAGGGTGGGTTTGCTGGAGTGACGTGTGACTTGGCGTTGTGTCACTGAGGCATGTGGCCACCTGAATTGAAAGTGTGAGTGGCTGTCAGAACAGACTGTGTGTACCCTCCCTTCCTCCTCCCCACCCATCACCTCCAAAAGTAAGTGAAAATAGAGGAAGCCACGGGGCCACAATTAAACTCACCGCTTCACGTTTTCAATGTTGAACTTTTAAATCACACCCAATTAATAATTCCTGAGAATGGATCAGTTCTTAGAATTGAAAATGCTGTTCAGCAGTCTTGTTGACTGCAAGAGTGTTTTTCTCTCCTGGCCGGTTCCTTTTAATGAACACCCCTACCCTTCGTGTTCATTGTCTCAGCAACAATGGCACTAAGGACAGTTGATTTGCTTGACAGAAAACGTGTTAAATTAACAGATCTACTTCTTTAGCAAATCCTTTCTCTTCTCCATTCCCATTATGTCTCTCTGTCTTCCTGAAAGGTTGTTTGTGAATTCTTTTAGGTGTGGGGTCAATTTTTATAGCAGAGGCCTGGAGTTCTTTGTTCAGGGAACATTGTTGTACACGGGGAAAGGTGCTTTAAAGAAAAAAATTTCACCTGTTGTCATAATGAAGGAATTTAATTTTGGATTATTTTCCACTCTTACACCGGCATTGATTTGGGTTTGTATCTACACGAATGTACTAATTCTTTCACGTTGGTTCTAAAAGACTTGCCCCCCATTTTCCTTTGCGGTGTTAAAGCAGCTCCCCAACCCTCCTTACAGGAATGTTGAAGATCGGGAGGGGGCGCTCTGGTTGAGGATGCTTGTGACATGTAATCAACCCCAGCCACTGTGCCAGGCTGTTTTGTTTTGAGATGGAGTCTCGCTCTGTCGCCCAGGCTGGAGTGCAGTGGCGTGATCTCGGCTCACTGCAAGCTCCGCCTCCCGGGTTCACGCCCGTTCTCCTGCCTCAGCCTCCCAAGTAGCTGGGACTACAGGCATCCACCACCACGTCTGACTAACTCTTTTGTATTTTTAGTAGAGACGGGGTTTCACCGTGTCAGCCAGGATGGTCTCGATCTCCTGACCTCGCGATCCTCCCGCCTCGGCCTCCCAAAGTGTTGGGATTACAGGCGTGAGCCACCACACCCGGTCTTTTTTTTTTTTTTTAAACATGGAACACTTCGTGATTGTGTGTCATCTTGCATAGGCCAGTTTTAGTACAAGTGCTGTTGGAGTGAGCGCATAATGCTAGATTTTCATCGCTTTCAACAATGGAGCCCATCTTCCTTACCCATGACTGTGCTTGGATTTCTGGAACATGCAAGTTTTTAAGGTTAAAGTGAAATTTTTTAAAAAAGGGAAAATCTCAAATCCCAATCAGCCTTCCCTGTTATTGTCATCATTATTAATAAGGTTGCAGAGGCATGTGGCAGAGTCCTTATTGTGCTGCTGCCCTGGGGGAATTTGTCTGTTGAAAAGGGTCAGGGCAGCAGTGATATTGTGAAACCTGTGTTATTTGCCCGGTGAGCGATAGGGAATATGGTTGCTGTAAGAGTTCAGAGGAAGGCAGAGATGGCAAGTGAAAGACTTCCTGGAGAAAGAATCGTGCTTCTGGGGGTCATGCTGAGTAAGTCAGTGTAGTTAGCTAGGTCAGAGAGCCCTCACTTTTTTTTTTTTTTTGAGACAGAGTCTTAACTCTGTCCCCCAGGCTGGAGTGCAGTGGCACAGTCTCCGCTCACTGCAAGCTCCGCCTCTGGGGTTCACGCCATTCTCCTGCCTCTGCCTCCCGAGTAGCTGGGACTACAGGCGCCCGCCTCCCTCCACCGCCCCGGCTAATTTTTTTTTTTTTTTTGTAGTAGAGATGAGGTTTCACCATGTTAGCCAGGATGGTCTTGATCGGACCTCGTGATCCCGCCGCCTCAGCCTCCCAAAGTGCTGGGATTACAGGCGTGAGTCACTGTGCCTTTGTTATAGAGACTAATAGAAAAAGAGGTTGAGAGAGAGAGATCATAGAGGCAACATTGCAACCAGCCTTGAAGACCGGCCTCACTGGTGATCATCATTTTTCTTCAGGCAGTGGGGAAACGAAGTTTTAGAGTAGGAATTCCTGTATACTAAGTGTTTTAGGTTAAATCTGGTTTTGGTAACTGGAATAGAACAGACTGGAAGAAGAAAGACTAGTTTAACTACAGGCATACCTCAGAGATATTTGAGGGTCAGTTCCAGACAGTTGCAATAAGGTGAATATTGCAGTAAAGCGAGTCACGTGAAATTTTTGGTTTCCCAGTGCACATAAAAGTTATGTGTACACTATACTATAGTCTGTTAAGTGTGGAGTAGCATTATGTCTTAAAAAATAATGTAAATACCTTAATTAAAAAATACTTTAGGCTGGGCACAGTGGCTCACACCTGTGATCCCAGCACTTTGGGAGGCTGAGGCTGGCGAATGACTTGAGCCCAGGAGTTTGAGACCAGCCTGGCCAACATGGTGAAACGCTTTCTCTACTAAAAATACAAAAATCAGCTGGGTGTGGTGGTGTGCACCTGTCGTCCCAACTATATGGGAGGCTGAGATGGGAGGATCGCTTGAGTCCGGGTGGCGGAGGTTGCAAGTCAAGATTGCAACACTGCACTCCGCCCTGGGCAGCAGAGACCTTGTCTCAAAGAAAACACAACAAAACAACTATTGCTTAAAAATCTTAGTGATCAGCCAGGCGGGGTGGCACACGCCTGTAATCCCAGCACTTTGGGAGGCTGAGGCGGGTGGATCATGAGGTCAAGAGTTCGAGACCAGCCTGGTCAAGATGGTGAAACCCCATCTCTACTAAAAACCACAAAAATTAGCCGGGTGCAGTGGTGGGCGCCTGTAATCCCAGCTACTCAGAGGCTGAGGCAGGAGAATCTCTTGAACCTGGGAGGCGGAGTTTGCAGTGAGCTGAGATCACGTCACTGCACTCTAGCCTGGGTGACAGAGCAAGACTGCATCTCCAAAAATAAAAATAAAAAAATCCCAATGCTCATCTGAGCCTTCGGTGAGTCATAGTGTTTTTGCCAGTGCAGGGTCAGGCCTCAGTATTCCTTTCATGAAAGATTTCTCCGTAGCATACCGTGCCGTTTGATAGCATTTAACCCACAGTAAAACTTCTTTCAAAATTGAAGTTAGTCCTCTCCAACCCTGCCACTGCCTATCAGCTTAGTTTAGAATATTCTAAATCTTTTGTTGTCATTTCTACAGTGTTGACAGTATCTTCACCAGGAATACATTCTGCCTCAACAAACTACTTTTTTTTGTTCATCCATAAGAAGCAGCTCCTCTTAATCTAGTCTTCAGACAAGGTTGAAAAAGAAAATAAGCGGCTGGGCGCGGTGGCTCAAGCCTGTAATCCCAGCACTTTGGGAGGCCGAGACGGGCGGATCACGAGGTCAGGAGATCAAGACCATCCTGGCTAACACGGTGAAACCCCGTCTCTACTAAAAAATACAAAAAACTAGCCGGGCGAGGTGGCGGGCGCCTATAGTCCCAGCTACTCGGGAGGCTGAGGCAGGAGAATGGCGTAAACCCGGGAGGTGGAACTTGCAGTGAGCTGAGATCCGGCCACTGCACTCCAGCCTGGGCGACAGAGCGAGACTCCATCTCAAAAAAAAAAAAAAAAAAAAAAGAAAAGAAAAGAAAAAACTCCTCCATTCAGGTTTCATCATGAGGCTGCAGCAAGTGAGTCACATCTTCAGGTCCACTTCTTTTTTCTGTTTTTTGAGATGGAGTCTTGCTGTGTTGCCCAGGCTGGAGTGCAGTGGCGGTATGCTTTCAGCTCACTGCAAACTCCACCTCCTGGGTTCAAGCGATTCACCTGCCTCAGCCTCCTGAGTAGCTGGGGTTATGGACATGCACCACCATGCCCGGCTAATTTTCTTTTCTTTCTTTTTTTTTTTTTTAATTGCCTTTTTTTTTTTTTTTTTGGAGATAGAGTCTCGCTCATTGCCCAGGCTGGAGTGCAGTGGCGTGATCTTGGCTCAATCTCCTGACCTCGTGATCCACCCGTCTCGGCCTCCCAAAGTGCTGGGATTACAGGCTTGAGCCACCACGCCCGGCCTGAATTATGAATGTTCTTAATGGCATCTAGAATCATGAGTCCTTTCTGGAAGGTTCTAAATTTGCTTTGCCCAGATTCATTAGAAGAATCACTATAGCAGCTGTTGCCTTACAAAATGTATTTATTTTATTTTTTGTAGAGATGGGGTCTTGCAGTGTTGCCCAGACTGATCTTGAATTCCTGGCCTCACGCAGTTCTCTCATCTTGGCCTCCTAAAGTGTTAGGATTACAGGTGTGAACCACTGCTTGCAGCCACAAAATGCATTTCTTAAATAATAAGACTTGAAAGTTGAAATTACTTCTTGATCCATGGGCTGCAGAATGGATGTTGTGTTAGCAGGCATGAAAACCACATTAATCTCCTTGTATGTCTCCATCAGAGCTCTTGGGTGACCAAATACATTGTTAGTTAGCAGTAGTATTTTGAAAGTAGGGACTTTTTTCTGAGCAGTAGGTCTCAAAAGTAGGCTTAAAATACTGAGTAAACCATGCTGTAAACAGATGTGCTGTTACCCAGGTTTTATTGTCCCATTTAGAGAGCACAGGCAGAATAGATTAGCACAGTCCTGAAGGGCTGTAGGATTTTCGGAATGGTCAGTGAGCACTGGCTTCCGGTCAGAGTCACCAGCCCCTAACAAGAGAATCAGCCTGTCCTTTGAAGCTTTGAAGCGGGGCATTGACTTCTCCTCTCTAGCTCTTAAAGTCCTAGGTGGCATTTTCTTTCAATAAAAGGCTGTTTCACCTACAGTGAAAATCTGTTGTGTATTCACCCTCATTAATGGTCTTAGCTAGATCTTCTGGATAACTTGCTGCAGCTTCTGTATCCACACTTGCGGGCTTCCCTTGCATGTTTACCTTTTGGAGACGGCTTCTTTCCTAAAGCCTCATGAACCAACCACTGCTAGCCTCCAACTATTCCTCTGCAGTTTCCTCACCCTTCTAAGCCTTCATACAATTGAAGAGTAAGGGCCTTGCTCTGGATTAGGCTTTGGCTTAAGGGAATGTTGTGGCTGCTTTGATCTGTTCTCCAGGCCACTCAAACTTTCTCCTTACCAGTAATAAGGCTGTTTTGCTTTCTCATTCCTGTGTTCACTGGAGCAGTACTTTTTATTTCCTTCAATAACTTTTCATTTGCATTCACAAGTTGGCTAACCGGCTCAAGAGGCCGAGCTTTTGGCCTGTTTCAGCTTTCAGCACGCCTTCTTTACGAAGCTTAATCATTTCTAGCTTTTGATTTAAAGTGAGAGACATGCTACTCTTCCTTACACTTGAACACTTAAAGGCCATTGTAGGATTATTAATTGGCATGGTTTAAATGTTGTGCCTCTGGGAATGGGGAAGCCCAAGGAGAGGGAGTCTGTGGAGCAGTCAGAACACACACGTTTATCAGTTGAGTTTGCTGTTTTACGTGGGCATAATCCTTGGTGCCCCGAAACATTGACAGTTGTAGTGTCCAAGATCACTAGTCATAGGTCAACATGACAGACTTACTTAATAATAATCATGAAAATGTTTGAAATATTGTGAGAATTCCCACAATGTGACACAGAGACATAAAGTGAGCACAGACTGTTGGAAAATGGCCCTGATAGACTTGCTCCTCGCAGGGTCGGCCCGCAATCTTCAGTTTGTAAGAAATGCAGTATCTGCACGTGCGGTAAAGGGAAACGCAGTACAGCGAGGTGGGCCTGTATTGGAGCGGAAGGGGCGTGAACCGCCGACGGTTGTGGTAATAGGAAAGGACATTGCTCACTGGTGCTGTTGAGGAAAGAGTAGGTGGGACTGGATGACCCCCAGGGTGGGAGCATGTGAAGAAGACTGCGCTTAGGATATTTTTGGCTGCGAATGATGGAATAACAGGGCGTTCAACACTGTGGATTACCCTACATCATGTAAGCAGGAGGAATGGGGCTCCTGGCAGGCCAGGCGGCCCATGGTGGGTGTCATTGAACTCTCATATGGTGGTGCCACTCGTGGTCACAGGACGGACTCTGCAGCGACAAGGTCTGCGTTGCTGAGTGATGCAGAGAAGTATTAGGAAAATGACAACGGAAAACAGCCTTTGAGTTGGTGATTTGAAGGAGTCAAAGATGACTTTGGAGAAGGGATTTGAGTTACTCTGACCGAAGAGGGAGAGGCTGAGACTGCAAACAACTTCATTCTCCTGGAAGGAGAGAGGACAAGATCTCTCAAAGAAGCTTAAGAGCATGGTGAGAAAGGAAGGGCGTTTAAAAAAAAAAAAGTTTTCCACAAAGAATATAGCGATTATGCCAGGCACGGTGGCTTACGCCTGTAATCCCAGCACTTTGGGAGGCCGAGGTGGGCGGATCACAAGGTCGGGAGATCGAGACCATCCTGGCTAACACGGTGAAACCCCGTCTCTACTAAAATACAAAAAAATTAGCCGGGCGTGGTGGTGGGCGCCTATATTCCCAGCTGCTCGGGAGGCTGAGGCAGGAGAATGGCGTAAACCCGGGAGGCGGAGCGTGCAGTGAGCCGAGATCGCGCCACTGCACTCCAGCCTGGGCGACAGAGCAAGACTCCGTCTCAAAAAAAAAAAAAAAAAAATAGAATATAGCGATTATAACAAGAAAAAGTTAAATTAATCTCAGTTCCTTCATGGTGAAGATTTTGGTGTTGTATTGAAGAGGTCAGTGGTAGGACCCCCTTTTAAGAAAAACCAGCCTGTTTACAAATTCTGCGTCATGTTTTATACCAGTAATCAATCCCTTTCTTTGTGCCACCGCTTTCTAATTGTTGAGGTGTGGTTACCTCACCCTAGAACTGTCAGTTGCTCAGCATTTTAGCTTCCTATTGAGTAAAATGGAAATGAAAATCCAGCCACAGAAATGTGTCCTTCTTTTTTCTTTTTTTTTGAGATAGAGTTTCGCTCTTATTGTCCAGGCTGGAGTGCAGTGGTGTGATCTCAGCTCACTGCAACGTCTGCTTCCCGGGTTCAAGCCATTCTCCTGTCTCAGCCTCCCAAGTAGCTGGGATTACAGTCGCATGCCGCTACACCCGGCTGATTTTTGTATTTTTAGTAGAGATGGGGTTTCACCATATTGGTCAGGCTGGTCTCGAACTCCTGACCTCAGGTGATCCGCCCGCCTCGGCCTCCCAAAGTGCTGGGATTACAGGTGTGAGCCACTGCGCCTGGCCAGAGATGTGCCTTTCCTTCATTAGAATTTTAGATTGATTCTTGTTTGACTGTTGTTTGGAATACTTCAGTTCTTAGTTTCTCTCTGTTAACATGTTTAATGTTTCATAAGACTACTACTTAATGTTACTTTGTGATCCTTTTGTAATGGGAATTTGTGTACAAATAAGCTATTCAGGTATTTATGTTCTGTGTTATGTTTAATAACAGGTTCCCCATGCCAGCGGGAGTTACAGCTCAACAGAAAGCCGTCTTTTGTTTGTCTCATTTCTCCACTGGTTCTACAGAAATTTTCAGAGGTTGTCTGGCAGCTGTACTTGCCCCTCCTTGCCCTTGTCAAGCCAATCTATATCTTGGCCAGTAATCTATAACACATCTTGTAAGAAAAGATGAACTGGGCCAATGAAATTTCCATTCTTGGGAGCGTCACCTAGGAAATACAAGGATTATCGAGTTAGCGTGGAAAAGAAGCTGAAAGGTCATGGTGAGCAGCCACATCGCAGCCAGAATCTTACAGATGAGGAAGCAAGCCTGGGAGAGACCCAGCCATAGAGGAATTAACGGGAAGGCCCTGCCTGCAGCCTGCTGGCATGTGTCCAGCAGGAGCCGCCACACCTGAGGGAGTCTTCCATGCCCTGCCCCTCAAAGAGCCTAACACGTCCTCGCTTTTGTCTGTGTGCGCGTAACATGTTAAGTATCTTGTAAACACGAGATCATGCTTTTATATGTGCTTCTGAATCCTGCTTTGTTCTGTTGACAGTGTTATATAACAGAACACCCTTATGGTCACGACACGTCATGATTTGCAGTAGCTAAAGAACACTCATCGAGTAGATGGACTCTCATTTAGCCAAGCCCCTATTGGGTGTTTGGATTATTCATAGTTGTTTGCTATCATGACAACCAAGAACCAGAACAATTTTTCTAAGGTGGGATTAGTGTTTTAATCATTAGACTTCTGTTAGTATTAACATTCTATATTTGAGGTTTTAAGTTTTGAGGTTTTTTTTTTTGTTTTTGTTTGTTTGTTTGTTTGTTTGTTTTTCCAAGAGGGAGTCTCTCTCTGTCGCCCAGGCTGGCGTGCAGTGGTATCATCTGGGCTTGAGGCAACCTCTGCCTCCTGGGTTCAAGCAATTCTCCTGGTTCAGCCTCCCGAGTAGCTGGAACCACAGGCACGCTCCACCATGCCTGGCTGATTTTTGTATTTTTAGTGAAGACGGGTTTCGGGTTTCACCGTGTTGGCCAGGCTGGTCTCGAACTCCTGACCTCAGGTGATCCGCCCACCTCAGCCTCCCAATGTGCTGGGATTACAGGCATGAACCACTGCGCCTGGCCAAGTTTTCTTCATAGATACTTTTTGTTTTATATTTTATCATAAAAGTGACATGAATTTTGGTGCCATGCTGCCCCATGCACTGCCTCAAGTGTTTCTCATGCACGAACTGACCCATCTGTCTAATTCCCCCATGAGGCAGGCATCACCATGACAGCACTGTAGGAAACAGGCCCATAGTGAAGCGATTTACCCAAGGCCACATGCCCAGCGGGCGGCAGAACCCACACCGGCTGACTTCAGGAAAATGCGGAGGCATTTGTTGGTAAATGAATTGAACGATACTGCTAGTGAGACAGGAAAACTGACATCCAGTGCAGGTTCTCGAGAGTATATGGGAAGATGGGTGACACTAAATTTTAGATAGTATCGTGGCATTAGAAAGGAATCCTTTACGCAATTTACGAAGAGCACTGAGTCAGAAAACATTTTAGAAGTGAAAGAAATTCAGTTTTTCCTTCAATTGCTTAAATTACGTACAAAATATGTTAATAATTGTTAAGAGCTCCTTTTATCATTTTTCCACTCTACTGTTACTGGGTGGAGCTTTTTAAAAACTTTATTTATTTTATTTTATTTTTTTTGAGATGGAGTCTCACTCTGTTGCCCAGGCTGGAGTGCAATGGCGCGATCTCGGCTCACTGCAGCCTCCACCTCTGGGTTCAAGCTTTTGCCTCAGCCTCCCAAGTAGCTGGAACTACAGGCGCCCGCCACCATGCCTGAATAATTTTTGTATTTTTAGTAGAGACGGGGTTTCACCATGTTGGCCAGGCTGGTCTCGAACTCCCTGAATTCAAGTGATCCACCCTCCTTGGCCTCCCAAAGTGCTGAGATTACAGAGGTGTGAGCCATTGTGCCTGGCTTTAAAAACTTTATTTTTAAGTAATGTCAGACTTACCAGAAACTTAGAAGACTGGGACAGAGAATTTCTGAGCTCCCTACCCACATTCCCCACGTGTTCAGTTTTACACCATGTGCTTTACTGCCATCTCCCTCTTCCTCCTCACCAAGTTTTCTTCATAGTTACTTTTTGTTTTATATTTTATCATAAAAGTTACATGAATTTTGGTGCCATTCTCCTCCATCTCCCAACTGCCTGCCTGCCTGCCCAGCTTACTAGCTAGTCATCTCTAGCTGTGTAATTACTGTTTTTCTACACTGAGAGTAAGTTGAAGACGTGATACCTTTCACTCCTTGACATTTTAGTGTTTTTATGACTTAAAAACATTGTTTTTTCTTTTGAGGTGGGATCTCAACGCTATATTGCCCAGGTTGGCCTTGAACTCCTGGGCTCAAGCAATCCTCCTGACTCAGCCTCTCAAGTAGCTAGGACTACAAGCATGAGCCGCCACGCCCAGCTCGGGGATATTCTCTCTCTCTTTCTCTCTCTCTTTTTTTTTTTTTTTGTAATGGAGTCTCACTTTGTTGCCCAGGCTTGGGTACAGTGGCATGATCTTGTCTCACTGCAACCTCCGCCTCCTGGGACAGAGCCATTCTCCTTCTTCAGCCTCCCAAGTAGCTGGGTCTACAGGCATGCACCACAATGCCCAGCTAATTTTTGTGTTTTTAGTAGAGATGGAGTTTTGCCATGTTGGCCAGGCTGGTCTTGAACTCCTGACCTCAGATGATCCGCTGGCCTCGGCCTCCCAAAATGCTGGGATTACAGGCATGAGCCACCGTGCCTGGCCGGAATATTCTCTTATACATGTAAGTACAATTATTAAAATCAGGAGCTTAATACTGAGTAAGATCTGTAGATAATAGTAAATCACATGTTACCAATTGAGCCCATAATTTGTACATTATTTTTATGAATTTTAAACATATTATTATTTTGGAAATTGTTTCTGGTTCAGGTTTTCAGTCTAGGGTCATGCATTGCATTAGTTGGTGGGTCTCTTTAGTCGCCTCCAAAATAGAGCCGTTCTTCAGTCTTTGTCTTTCTTGAGCTTGACCTTCTTGGAAGAGTGAAAGCCATTTATTTTATTGATGGTCCCTCCACTTGGGCTCGTTGGAATCCTCCCGGGATAACTTGGGTCGTGTTTTTGGCGGGCGTGCTGAGGAGGCCTGTGCCCTTGGTGCGTAGTATCAGCAGTTGCGTCCTGTGGACTGGGCCCTTTACTGGTGGTGGTTACTAACTTTGATCGTCACTTGGTTAGGGCAATGTCTGCTTTCCACTGCAAAGTTACTGTTTTTCCCTTATAATTAACAAGTACGTTGTGGGGAGATACTTTGGAAACATCCTCTTGCTCCTCCAAATTAACCCGTTAGGAATTTTAATCCATGCGTGATACCTTACCTGAATCAGTCATTACATCACAGTTGCCAGATAGTTATTTTCAGATTTCATACTCCTTTTTACAAGTTGGCATTCTGTTTTCATCCATAAGTTTTAAGTGTTTGATTCTAAACCAGGTGCTTTTATTTTATTTTATTTTATTTGTTTATTTTTTTGGAGACAGGTCTTGCTCTGTTGCCCAAAGTAGAGTGCAGTGGCACCATCATGGCTCAGCAGTCTCGACCTCGGCTTCCCAAAGTGCTTGAATGACAGGCATGAGCCACCACTCCTGACCCAAAACCGTTTGTTTTTAGTATCTGATAAGAATATAATTTATAAAAAGTCTTTGATTTTTTTTTAACTTGGAAAATTCATCTAAAGTAGATGAACACTGATAATGTTCAGAAAGTGAAATTACTTTTTAAAGTTTCAGCTTTTTAAAGCTTTTCCTGTTTTACTTTGAAAATTTTCAAATGTACGATGAAGTTCAAAGATAAGTGAACCCCTGCATACCCTTCACTCTAGATGTACCAATTGTTAACATTTTTGCCACATTGGCTGAACCATCTGAAAGTAAGTCTACTGTGTCATGACAGTCTCCCCTTTCCTAGTGACATGTACGTGTACTTCCTATGAATAAGGACTTTCTCTTATGTGACCACAGTGTTATACTCACGTTTAGGAAAATTAACAGTAATTCTGTAATAACATCCGGTAAAGAGTTCACATTGAAATATCCTCAGTTGTCCTCACAGTGTGTTTTATGGATGTGCCACACCTCCATCCTGGTTTACACACTGATTGGTTGTTAGAGGAATTGTTTTTAGGCAGGTTGAAGCCAACCCAGTTATCCTGGTAATAGGGAAACAGGGAAACATTGGTAAAATGATTTAAAT
This sequence comes from Macaca mulatta, assembly GCF_049350105.2. NCBI lineage: Eukaryota > Metazoa > Chordata > Mammalia > Primates > Cercopithecidae > Macaca > Macaca mulatta. Next base: position 34,696,419 of record NC_133415.1, on the reverse strand, counting down.
TTTAAGCCGCAGGGATACTAGTGAAGTAATTACAACAGAGAGTTGATTGGAGTTACCCTGGCTGCAGTCCAGGCTTTGCCCAAGGTCTGAACCTGTCACTTGGCCCTGCTGAGCCTCAGCTTGTTCATCTGCATCTTGGCCATCTCGTGTTCCACACGGCAGTGGTGAGGTTTGAATGAGCCAGGCATGTGAGGGCCTGGCCCAAGTAGATCTCAGCAACTGGTAATTATTGTTACATTTTCTTTCATTTTAGATTTTGATTATGGTAATAATAGGGAAACTATAACAATCACTTGGGAGAAAGGAATTAACTGACAAATAAATGGAATGATCACATATTATTTTGAAATCAAAGTATAATGAAATGGTAAAAATATACAAATGTAGTGTGCTTATATGGATTAAAGAGATTGTTGAATACAAATGCTTTTATTTGTTTGTTTGAGACGGAGTCTTACACTCTTCCAGGCGGGAGTACAGTGGTACCATCTCAGCTCACTGCAACTTCCGCCTTCCAGGTTCAAGCAATTCCCCTGTCTCAGCTTCCCAAGTAGCTGGGATTACAGGCGTGCGCCACCACACCCAGCTAATTTTTGTATTTTTAGTGGAGACGGAGTTTCACCATGTTGGCCAGGCTGGTCTCAAACTCTCGAAGTCCTGAACTCAGGTGATCCACCTGCTTCGGCCTCCCAAAGTGCTCAGATTACAAGCATGAGCCACTGTGTCTGGCCGAATACAAATGTTTTTTGTTTAAAAAAATAAGCGTGGTTTGGTAGCTCATGCCTGTAATCCTAGCCCTTTGGGAGGCCGTGGTGGGAGGATTGTTTGAGCCTAGGAGTTTGAGACCAGCCTGGGCAACATAATAAGACTGTGTCTTAACAACAACAAAAATTTTTTTAAATGGCCAGGCGCAGTGGCCAGCCTGGCCAACATGGGTTTCCCTGTCTCTACTAAAAATACAAAATTAGCTGGTCATGGTGGTGCATGCCTGTAATCCCAGCTACTCAGGAGGCCGAGGCAAGAGAACCGCTTGAACCTGGGAGGCGGAGGTTGCAGTGAGCCAAGATGGTGCCATTGCATTCCAACCTGGGCGACAGTGAGACTCTGTCTCAAAAATCGAATAATAAAATAAAACAAAACCAGGCATGGTGGTGCATACCTGTAGTCTCAGCTACTTGGGAAGCTGGGCTGGGAAGATTGCTTGAGCCAGAGAGGTAGAGGTTGCTGAGCCAGGGACGTGGAAGTTGCAATGAGCCGAGGTCACACCACTGCACTCCAGCCTGAGTGACAGAGCAAGACCTTGTCTCAAAGAAAAAAAAACAGCTTTATTGAGATATTATTTACATATACAACTCATTTATTTAAAGTGTTCAACAAGTAGGCCTGGCATGGTGGCTGACACCTGTAATCCCAGCACTTTGGGAGGCCGAGGTGGGTGGATCACCTGAGGTCAGGAGTTCGAGACCAGCCTGGCCAACATGGTAAAACCCTGTCTCTACTAAAAATACAAAAATTAGCCAGGTATGGTGACGCACGCCTGTAATTCCAGCTACTCGCGAGGCTGAGGCAGGAGAATTGCCTGAGCTTGGAAGGTGGAGGTTGCAGTGAGTTTGATCACACCACTGCGCTGCAGCCTGGGTGACAAAGTAAGACTCTGTCTCAGAAAATAAAGTATTCCAGTTAATGGGTTTTTGTATATTTACAAATATGTACAACTGTTGCCACCCTAACCCTACCTGTATAAGGTTTTCATCACCTCAAAAAGAAACCCTGTACCCTTGAGCTCCCTGCCTCCCCAGCTCTCCCTACCTCTTGTTTCCCCAGCCCTAAGCAACTTACTCTCTGTTTTTATAGATTTTTCCTTTCTGGACCTTCATAATGAATAGAATCATGTACTGTGTGCCCTTTTGTGATTGGATTTTTCATTCAGCATAACGTTTTTAAGTTTCATCCAAGTTGTAGAAAGTATCGGTATAGGCCGGGCATGGTGGCGCCTGTAATCCCAGCATTTTGGGAGGCCAAGGCGGGCGGATCACAAGGTCAGGAGATCGACACCATCCTGGCTAACACGGTGAAACCCCGTCTCTACTGAAAATACAAAACTTTAGACGGGCGTGGTGGCGGGAGCCTGTAGTCCCAGCTGCTCTGGAGGCCGAGACAGGAGAATGGCAGAGGCAGAGCTTACAGTGAGCCGAGTTCGTGCCACTGTACTCCACTGTGGGCGACCGAGCGAGACTCCGTCCAAAAAAAAAAAAGTATCAGTATGTAATTCTTTTTCATAGCTATTTTTACTATACATTGTGTATACTTCTATTTTATTTACCCATTGGTGGACATTTAGGTTATTTCCCTCTTTTGGCTATTATAAATAATGCTGCTCTAAACATTTGTGTGCAGGTTTTTGTGAGGACGTGTGTTTCCAGTTCTCTTTGGTATGTTCCTAGAAGTGGAATTGGTGGGTCCTACAGTAACGAGGTTTGATCTGGGAACTGCCTGGTTATAGAGTGGCAGCACAATTTTATGTGCCCATCAGCAGTATGTGAGCGTTCCAGTTTCTCCACATCCTTGCCAACACTTATTATCTGACTCTGGTTCTAGCCATCCTAGTTGGTGTGGCATGGTTTCTCCATGTGGTCTTGATTTGTACTTCCCTCATGCTTAATGATGATGAATAGTTTCATGTGTTTATTTACCATGTGCATATATTGTGTAGAGAAATGTCTGTTCCCGTCCCTTGCCAGTTTTAAAAAATGGGCTGTGTGTATTTTTATTATTGAGGTGTAAGAATTCTTTTTTTTTTTTTTTTGAGACAGAGTTTTGCTCCTGTTGCCCAGGCTGGAGTGCAATGGTGCAATCTCGGCTAACTGCAACGTCTGCCTCCTGGGTTCAAGCAGTTCTTCTGCCTCAGCCTCCCGAGTAGCTGGGATTACAGGCATGCACCACCACGCCTGGCTAATTTTGTATTTTTAGTAGAGACAGGGTTTCACCATTTTGGTCAGGCTGGTCTCGAACTCCCGACCTCAGGTGATCCACCTGCCTCAGCCTCCCAAAGTGCTGGGATTGCAGGCTTGAGCCACTGCACCTGGCTTCTTTTTTTTTTTTTTCTTTTCAAGATGGTTTCTGGTTCTATCATCTAGGCCAAAGTGCAATGACGTGATCATAGCTCACTGCAGCCTTAAACTTTGGGGTCAAACAATCCTCCCACCTCAGCCTCCTGAGTAGGTGGGACTACAGACGTGTGCCACCATGCCCAGCTAATTTTTTCTATTTTTTTTGTAGAGACAGGGTCTTACTGTGCTATCTAGGCTAGCCTTGAACTCTTGGCTTTAAGTGATGTTCCTGCCTAGGTTTTCTAAAGTTTTAAGTGTGAACCACCACACCCAGCCTAGGTTCTTAGTTCTGTTCCATTGATCTATATGTCTGTCCCTGTGCCAGTACCACTATGTCTTGATTAATGTTGTCTCGTGAGTTTTGAAATTGGGAAGTGTCAGTCGTCCTCCTTTTTCAGGATTATTTTGGCTATTTGGGGTCCCTTTGGAATCAGTTTTGTCAATTTTTGCAAAGACATCAGCTGGGATTTTGATAGGGATTGCATTGAATCTGTAGATGAGTTTGTATAGTGTCACCATTTTAACAATGCTAAGTGTTCCAATCCATGAGCATCAGATGGTTTTCCATTTACTTAGATCTTTAATTTCTTTCAACAGTGTTTTATACTTCTCCAAGTATAGGTTTTTGCTTTTTTGGTTAAATTTATTATTTTGATCTTGTGAATAGAGTTGTCTTATTTCATTTTCAGATTGTTCATTGAAAATTGTTTTTTAAAAATGAATTTTGCTGGGCGCGGTGGCTCACGCCTGTAATCCCAGTACTTTGGGAGGCCGAGGCAGGTGGGTTGAACTCACCTGAGGTCGGGAGTTCAAGACCAGCCTGACCAACACGGAGAAACCCCGTATCTACTAAAAATACAGAATTAGCCGGGGTGGTGGTGCATCCCTGTAATCCCAGCTACTTGGGAGGAGAATCGCTTGAACCCGGGAGGCGGAGGTTGCGGTGAGCCGAGATCGCGCCGTTGTACTCCAGCCTCGGCAAAAAGAGTGAAACTCTGTCTCCAAAAAAAAAAAAATCAATTTTATTGAGTTATAATTTAAATACATCGAATCCATTCTTTTCAAGTGTATAGTATGAGTTTTGAAAAATGCATGGATCCTTGTAACTACCATCAATCAAGATACAGAGCATTTGTATCTTCCCCCAATGTTTCTTTGTGTCCCTTGGCAGTCCACCCCATCCCTACTCTGGGCTCAGGCAGTCACTCATATACTTTCTGTCACTGTAGATTAGTTTACCTTTTCTAGAATTTGTCTTCATAGAATTTTTTTTTTTTTGGTAGAGAAGAGTTCTCACTGTATTTCCCAGGCAGGTTTCAAACTCCTGAGCTCAAGGAATCCACCCACCTCTGCCTCCCAAAAGTGCTAGAATTACAGGTGTGAGCCGCCGGACCCGGCTCGAATAGAATCTTTATGGATTCTTGTTTTTTCTTTTTTTTTTTTTTGAAACGGAGCCTCGCTCTGTCGCCCAGGCTGGAGTGCAGTGTCGCCATCTCTGCTCACTGCCAGCTCCGCCTCCTGGGTGCACGCCATTCTCCTGCCTCAGGCACCCATCACCATGCCCAGCTAATTTTTTGTATTTGTAGTAAAGACAGGGTTTCACCGTGTTAGCCAGGATGGTCTTGATCTCCTGACCTCATGATCCGCCCGCCTCGGCCTCCCGCAGTGCTGGGATTACAGGCGTGAGCCGCTGTGCCCGGCCGAATCTTACGCATTCTTTTGTGTCTGGCTTCTTTCACTCACCAGAATGACTTCAAGATGCAGCAGTATAGTGTGTATCAGTAAGTATCGTGTGTATCAGTATACCAGTGATTCATTTTTCTTACTACTATACTGCAGTTTGTCTGTCTTTTTATTGATAGACATTTGGGTTTTTTCATTTTCCTGTTAGTGGACCTTTGAGTTATTTACAGGGTTTGGTAATTATGAATAAAGGTGCTGAGTATGTTCACATACAGGTCTTCGTAGACACGTTTTCAGTTCTCTTGGGTAAATACCTAGCAGTGAAATTGTGCGTCATATGTAAGTGTACGTCTAAATGACCAAACTGTTTTCCAAGTGATTTACTTTTTATTATTTTAATTGAGGCATAGTTTGTATACATTAAAGTCCCCCTCCCACACCTGTTTATTGTACATTTCTATGACTTTTTCCTTTTTTTCTTTTTGAGACGGAGTCTCGCTCTGCTGCCCAGGCTGGAGCCATATAAATGGAAGTGAATAATATGTAGCCATTTGAGTCTTGCATGTTTCACCTGGCATCATGCCTTTGCTGTTCATCCATGTAGTTGCATATATCAGCACCTCATTCCTTCTTATTACCTAATAACAATCCATTGTTGGGACTGACATCAGTTTGTTCCTTCACTAAAGGAAGAACATTTGTGTGTTTCTAGTTTTGGCTATCATAAATAAAGCTCATTAAGCTTCCAACGCACAAATGTTTGTGACAAAACCTGGGAATAAGATTGCTGAGTCCTATGATAAATGCATGTTTAATTTTGGAAAGCATTTTTGCAGTTCATGTTCCCAGTAGCTATGTGTGCGACTTTTCAGTTCCTCTGCATCCAGAGTTTGTTGTCAGTTGTTGTTTGAAGCTATCTTAAGAGATGTGTAACCCTGTTTCCTTGTGGTTGGATTTTACAATACTCAGCATCCTCCCAAACGCTTATTTGCCATCCATAAACTTTAGCGACACATCTGTTGAAGTCTCTTGGCTATTTTCTTTCTTTCTTTCTTTTTCTTTTTCTTTTGAGATGGGATCTGTCTCTGTTGCCCAGGCTGGAATGCAGTGGCACAATCTCAGCTTACTGCAACCTCTGCATCCTAGGCTCAAACAATTCTCCCATCTCAGCCTCCCCAGTAGTTGGGACCACAGGCGGGTGCCACCATTTCAAAATTTTCAGAATTGGGCTGTTTTCTTTAGTGCGTTTTAAGAGTTCTTCATGTATTGGGACTTAGTTCTTATCTGCTGTTTCTCCTGGTACATGGCTTGCCCTTTCATTCTCTTAACAGTGTCTCTTGAAGAGCAGAAACTTTTAATTTTGATAAAGTCTAGATTTATCTAGATTCTCTCTTACGGATTGAGCTTTTGACATTTTGTCTCAGAGATCTTTGCCTAAACCTGAGATCACAGAAGATTTCTTCTATTTTTTGTTTTTTTAAGATGGAGTTTCGCTCTTGTCACCCAGGCTGTAGTGTAGTGGCGTGATCTCGGCTCACTGCAACCTCTGCCTCCCGGGTTGAAGTGATTCTCCTGCCTCAGCCTCCCGAGTAGCTGGGATTACAGGTGCCTGCCACCACACTCAGCTAATTTTTTGTATTTTTAGTAGAGATGGAGTTTCATAATGTTGGTCAGGCTGGTCTCGAACTGACCTCAGGTGATCCACCTGCCTTGGCTTCCCAAAGTGCAGGGATTACAGGTGTAAGCCACTGTGCCTAGCCGTTGTTGTTATTGTTCTAGAAGCTTTATGGTTACTTTTGAAGTTGCTTTTGGAATGTCTTTGGGTTTTGTTGTTGTTGTATTTTGAGATAGTCTTGCTCTGTTGCCTGGGTTGGAGTGCAGTGACATGATCTTGGCTCACTGTAGCCTCCACCACCCAGCTTCAAGCAATTCTCCTGCTCAGTCTCCTGAGTAGCTGGGATTACAGGCCTGTGCCACCACCTCCAGCTATTTTTTTATTTGTGTTTTTAGTGGAGATGGAGTTTCACCATGTTGGCCAGGCTGGTCTTGAAATCCTCACCTCAAGTGATCCACCTACCTCGGCCTCCCAAAGTGCTTGGATTACAGGCGTGAGCCACCACGCCCATCCTGAAATGTTTTTGTTGATAGTGTGTAAGAAGTAGTTTAATTACTCTTTAATTTTCAAGAAGTAGGTGGTATTTCCCTAATTGTAGTCTGGGACAGTCTAGTGGGCTAACCCTTAGAGGCGAAGTTCTGATTGCCTTTTCCAACTTAATTCTGAGCATAGAGAATCAGTCTACATTGCAAAGGGCAAACCTTCCTCTCAGTCTGCTGAAAGGGATTTTGCTCAGAGGTTGGTTGTGGTGCGGGAGAAGAATCCACATTACCATATGTTAGTTTTGCATCCATTTGGCTTAGTTAGTTTCGGATCCCTTTGGGATCCCAGAGGGAATTTGATGATGATGAAAAGAGCAGGCTATTGAAATAGTTGGTTGTAGGATAATTTAAAAAGTGAGGACAGGCTGGGCGTGGTGGTTCACACTTGTAATCCTAGCGTGATTACAAAAAGATTCCCAAAAGAGTTTGGGAGGCCGAGGCAGGAGGATCACTTGAGCCTAGCAGTTTGAGACCAGCCTGGGCAACATAGCGAGACCCCATCTCTTAAAAAAAATTAGCCAGGCATGGTGGCACATTGCTGTAGTCCCAGCTACTTGGGAAGCTGAGGTGGGAGGATCTACTGAACCCAACAGCACTGAACCCAAGAACCCACTGCACTCCATTCTGGACGACAGAGTGAGACCCCGTTTCGAAAATAAAAAAACAAAAAATTCACACTTTTTTGTCAGCATACATCATGACATTTGACTCTTTTTTTTTTTTTTTTTTTTTGAGATGAAGTCTCGCTCTGTCGCCCAGGCTGGAGTGCAGTGGCGCGATCTCGGCTCATGGCAACCTCCACCTCTTGAGTTCGAGTGGTTCTCATGCCTCAGCCTCCCAAGTAGCTGGGATTACAGGCACACACCACCATGCCCGGCTAATTTTTGTATTTTTGGTAGAGACGGGGTTTCACCATCTTGACGAGGCTGGTTTCTAACTCCTGACCTCAAGTGATCCGCCCGCCTCAGCCTCCGGAAGTGCTGGGATTACAGGCGTGAGCCACCGTGCCCAGCTGACATTTGACTCTTAAATACTTAAGCATGCATTGGCTAGGAATATTATCCTGTACAACCACTTACCATTCATATTTCTACAGAGAAAATATTTCATAATATTGTCTAATGCAAGTCCAAATCCAGATTTTTTCCCCTTATCACAAAAAGTTCTTTATCATCGTTTTTATTTTGTTGTTGTAAAAGGGTAATAAGTTGTTTATTTTTATATTATTGATTAGAAATAATTTATTTGCATTAATAAAAGTATCATGAATATTCTTTCCCATTCCTGGATTCTTTCACTTTCTAAAAACATTTTTAATTAAAAATATTTAGAGACCAGGCGTTTTGGCTCATGACTGTAATCCCAGCACTTTGGGAGGCTGGATCGCTTGAGTTTAGGAGTTGGAGACCAGTCCGGGCCTCATCTGTAGAAAAATAAAAAAAACCCAAAACTGGCTGTGGTGGTGCGTACGTGCAGTGCCAGCTACTTGGGGAGGGTGAGGTGGGAGGATTGCTTGAGCCCAGGAGGTTGAGGCTGTAATGAGCCATGATCATACCACTGCACTCTAGCCTGGGCGACAGAGTGAGAGCCTGTCTACAAACAAAAAAAAACAGGCCAGGCGCTTTGGCTCACCCCTGTAATCCCAGCACTTTGGGCGGCCAAGGCGGGCGGATCACCTGAGTTCAGGAGTTTGAGACCAGCCTGGCCAACATGGCGAAACCCCGTCTCTACTAAAAATTAGCCGGGCATGGTGGCGGGTGCCTGTAATCCCAGCTACTTGGGAGGCTGAGGCAGGAGAATCGCTTGAACCTGGGAGGCGGAGGTTGCAGTGAGTCGGGATTGCGCCACCGCACTGCAGCCTGGGCGACAGAGCGAGAGACTCTTGTCTCAAAAAACAAACAAACAAAAAAACTGTGCATCACTGTGTTAAAAGGAAATTTTATGTAGAAAATATATAAAATGAGTAAGAGTGAAGCACTGTTTGAAAATTGCCGTGGTAATGGGAGTTGAAGTTTAAGCAGGGCTGAGTGATGTGGTCGAGTAGTTAGAACATTCCTGGTATATAACCTGTGCGCAGTAAATATTTGCTGATTGAATGGAGAAATAATCTCTGCAGGGTAGAAAGATCACTTCACTTTTGGTATAGAATGAACAGCCCAGAACCAGAAGGACAAGTTACGAGGGTAGGTTGGAGATGACAGGAGGTGAAGTAGAAAGGATAACAGATCGAATGAGAGCATGGATATGAGAGTAGGAGACAGAAGTAATCGCATGTGGTTGGACAATGGTTTGTAAGAGCGGAGAAGGCTAGCAGAGTGCATCTTCAGGGCAGTGTCATCCCGAGGGAGTATTGTGGGAATCTGTGGCGGTTAGTGGGTGGGATCTGCATGCTAGATGTTACGCAGTGTTATATGCAGTGCGTGGGACATTCTCCACAGTGAAGAATTTGCTCCCTCCTAAAGAGCTTTCATTTGTTTATTCATTTCATTTATTTATTTTTTTGAGACAGAGTCTGGCTCTGTCGCCCAGGCTGGGGTATAGTGGCGCGATCTCGGCTCACTGCAACCTCCACCTCCCAGGTTCAAGTGATGATTCTCCTGCCTCAGCCCCTCGAGTAGCTGGGATTACAGGCATGCGCCACCACACCTGGCTATTTTTTTGTGTTTTAGTAGAGATGTGGTTTCACCATGTTGGCCAGGCTGGTCTCGAACTCCTGACCTCAGGTGATCCACCCGCCTCCCAAAGGGCTGGGATTATAGGTGTGAACCACTGTGTGCAGCCAAGAGCTTTTATATAGGTTAAAAAAAAATTTGTATTTGAATCTAAATCCAAACTCTATGAATAAACACAAATTAATTTTTGTGGTGTTTTAACATAAATGGAAATTTTTAGTAATGCAGCTGCGGTGTGCATCTGTAAAAGATGATGCTTTGTATTGTTTGGAACATTAGTAAGAGTTTCCACCATTTTGGGAAATTCTGTGCGGTGTCATCATCTTTGTCAGTGGTCCTGTTGGATTGTTCATGCAGCACTGTGTCCGTCGGCCTCTGCACTCTCAGCTTGCATGGGGAGGAACAAGCACCTCTTTCATCTCCTGCTGAGGTCATGCGTCAGCATTTTCATTTTGACCTTTATTTTATTATATATTTCATGGTGTGTCTGCTTCTGATTCCAGTTGAGGAATACATTGATTATATTTATGAATGTAGGAATTTGTATCATCTGTTAATTGCATTTTGGTATAACAAAGTGGGGGGTGTTATAAACTATAAAATATGTGTTGTAAAGAAGGAGCATTGGGCCCGAGACAGCTGGACCACCGGCCTGGTATGACTCCCTGGGTCTGGCCCAGTGACTGCTCAGACGTTGCTTCCTCTTCATTGAGATGGGAAGATTAAATGAGGATTGAGTCTGGGGTGATGAGTACGTGAGGTTGTAAGTGTGGGACATGTTGAATTTGACGTCTGGTGAAACATTCAATCTGAGTTATGCAGGAGGCAGTTGAGTGGAGATTTGACCTTCTGAAGGGAGTTTTTGTCTGGGAGAAAATAACAGTGAACATTTATTGAGAGAAGTGGTGGTTAAGAATGCAGATTCTAGAGCAGACGGGGTTTGTATCCTGGTGCCATGCACAGTGCCTCTGTGACATTGGACAATTTACTTAACAGCTCTTCCACTCAGTTTCTCATCTTTAGAAATGGGAATAAACAATACTGCTTGTGGAGTTAATGTGAGAATTAAATGCCTTCAAGTTTGTAAAATACCTAAATCGTGCCAACTTATAAATTGTGTTCAAATTAGCTGTTACTATTCACTAAACATTCAATATGTGCCAAGGATTGTTAACATAGAATTATCTCATTTGGTAGTTACAATGCAAAACAATATTTTTATGAGATAATTGAGGCTCAGGGAGATTTAATATAGACTTGGGAGTCCTAAGTAGTAAAGTAATAAGGCTAACTTGGACAGGTTGAATCAGGTGATATTGGACTCTCCATCTAAGGTCCTCAGACCAACATGGTGAGCACCTCCTGGGAACTTGTTAGAAATGCAGAGTCTCAGGTTCACCCTGGATCTGTCTACTCAGGTTCCCAGGTCATTACTGCGCACATTAAAGTGTGAGAAGCCCTGGGCTCAGAGATCTGAGCTGGTCAAGTTCAGCAGGGACAGAAAACGTGGAGGCCTCATTAATGGTATAGTAAAAGGCTCAGGATGTGGGATGCCAGATGCCCATCCCGGCTTTAGCTCCAAGTCTTAGCTTTTGAAGCTTCGCCATCTTTTTCTTTCTCTGGACCTCAGTTTTCTCATCTTTTGGTGAGGCAAGTTCTTTTTTAGCTCTAACATTTTATGGTTCTCCGTCCAAAGTCTTCTCCTGGGAAGATGCATCTTCTGATGGGTGCTTAGGGTTTGGATTAGTGGAGGAGTTGAAGTAATGGTGATTTTTTTTTTTTTTTTTGAGATGGAGTCTCCCTCTGTCGCCCAGGCTGGAGTGCAGTGGCGCGATCTCGGCTCACTGCAACCTCTGCCTCCCGGGTTCATGCCATTCTCCTGCCTCAGCCTCCCGAGTAGCTGGGATTACAGGCACGCGCCACCACACCCGGCTTATTTTTGTATTTTTAGTAGAGTCGGGGTTTCACTATGTTGGTCAGGATGGTCTTGATCTCTTGATCTCATGATCTGCCTGCCTTGGCCTCCCAAAGTACTGAGATTGCAGGCGTGAGCCACCGCACCCAACCTGTAATGGTGATTTTTATATGGGAGGGTGAGCATAGTACACTCAGATGTGATTACACCGTGAGTGTAAAATTGTGGATTTTACTACAGTAAAAATTTTAGTGTAATTTCATCATTTCTCAACTTTCAGTATTTGAATTTAAGGGAAAATTTGTCCAGAAATCTTGAAATTTAAGAAATACATTATTGGCCGGGCGCGGTGGCTCACGCCTGTAATCCCAGTACTTTGGGAGGCCAAGGCGGGCAGATCACGAGGTCAGGAGATCGAGACCATCCTGGCTAACATGGTGAAACCCCGTCTCTACTAAAAAAAATGCCAAAAATTAGCCGGGCGTGGTGGTGGGCGCCTGTAGTCCCAGCTACTGGGGAGGCTGAGGCAGGAGAATGGCGTGAACCCGGGAGGCGGAGCTTGCAGTGAGCCGAGATTGCACCACTGCACTCCAGCCTGGGCGACAGAGCGAGACTCCGTCTCAAAAAAAAAAAAAAAGAAATACATTCTTTTGGCATCTCTTTGAATTTTGGACCTCACATTTAATGCTGACATGCTAATGCTCACATGGTATGGTGTTTCATTATTATGCTTATCATAATTCTGCAGTTAGTATTTTATTTACCTGTCATAGTTGGATGTATTTTATAATATATTAAGTTCTAAAGCGCCATTACTTTTTAAAAAATCCGAAGTGCAGATTTGGCTTCCCCATTAGTCTTAGTTTCCTCATTTTCCTTCCTTTTGCATGCAGGGACAGTGTCCAAAATGCACACCGTTTAGTGTGACTTAGGTATTGGGTAACATATTTTATATCTAAGTGTTTTATTTACATTATCTTTCCTGTAGTTTCAAAGTAATCTTTAGGATTACCCTCAGCTGTTATGCCAAAGTCAGATTAAGTGACTGAGGAAGAGGAGTTTGTATTTTAAAGACAAAGCTGTCTGGGAAGGGCAGAACTTAGTGGCAGCCAGTCACTGAGGTGTGTGGAGTAGATGAGGTCTGGAATGGATAGCAGGATACAAAGTCACTCAGTGAAGATGCTTGCGGGGTGTTGAATAAGGGTTAGAGAAGCTGGGCACACCTCTCAACTCTCTTTATCCTTAGTAGGCTCTTGAGAAATGTCCTTTTTCTTGCGAGTCATTTCATTTCTGAAGTCTTTGTTTTATGGCGGAGCTGCATTCTGACTCTGGGGCTTAAGAGCGAGGGGAAAGACAGAAAGTCCGAGAAGGGCAGAGAAGACCTTGGAGGTCAGAGGGTTTGTTCTGTAAATACCTCGCTGCTTATCCAGGTAACTGGGATCTCACTTGCCTGTGTATAGTTTGTTGGCAGGATCCCAGGAGAATCTTTTTTATTTGTTTTGAGACAGGGTCTGCCTCTGTTGCAGGCTGGAATGCAGTGGCGTAATCTCTGCTCACTGCAGCCTTAACCTCGTGGGCTCAAGCAATCCTTTGGCCTCAGCCTCCTTAGTAGCTGGGACTACAGGCGCATGCCACCGTGGCTGGTTAGTTTTTTGACCTTTTTTTTTTTTGGTAGAGATGGGGTCTCGCTATGTTGCTCAGACTGGTCTTGAACTCCTGGGCTCAGGGGATTCTCCCACCTTGGCCTTCCAAAGTGCTGGGATTACAGGTGTGAGCCACCGTGCCCGGTCCCCAGGGGAGTCTTATTCTTGCAGGATTTTCTGAAGACTTCTAGAACAAGTGTGACTATGATTCAGAATCTTCATCTCCCCTAAAGAAAGAGTGTTCCAGAGGTAAGGAGGGACGGATGACAGAAATTGGTAGCTGAAGAGGTTTGTCTATGGATTCGTCTATTTCGTCATAATGCTTGGTATCAGAAGACCAGAAGAATATTTTTGCAACTTATTTTTAAAAACAGCTTTACTGAGGTATAACTGACATAATCTACCGCAAATATTTATGTGTACAATTTGGCAAGTTTTGACATATATATACACACTAGTGAAACCATCACCGCAGTCAAGATGAACGTGTCCGCGTACGCCACGCGAAGATGTGATATCCTTGGGTCCCTTTGTAATCTCTTTACCTCCTGTCTCGCCCCAGCCTGTGTTTCTCCCAGGGTGACCCCCCAGTCTGCTTTCTGTCACTGTATGTTAGTTTACATTTCCTAGATTTTTACATGAGATATGCACTCTTTTGTTGTTGTTCCTGTTCCTTCTACTCAGTGTAAATAGAAATTCATTCATTCTGTAGCATGTGCCAATAGTTGATTTCCTTTTTATTGTTGAGTACTATGCCAGTTTATGGATAGATAGTATATAGTTTGTTTATTGAGTTCACCTATTGGCAAAAATTTGTGTACCATTCTTTGGACGTATGCTTTCGTTTCACTTGGGTAAGTACCTGGAAGTAGAATGACTGGGTCATATGGTAGGTGAAGATATAACCCCCCACATTTTTTTTTTAACAGATGGGGTCTCACTGTGTTGCCCAGTCTGGCCTTGAGCTCCTGGGTGCAAGCACTCCTCCCCCTTCAGCCTCCTGACCACAGGTGCTCAACACCATACCCAGCTCAACATTTTAACTTTTTTTTGGTGAGACGGAGTCTCACTCTTTTGCCCAGGCTGGAGTGCAGTAGCGCAGTCTCAGCTCACTGCAACCTCCGCCTCCCGGATTCAAGTGATTCTCCTGCCTCAGCCTCCCGAGTAACTGGGATTACAGGTGCCCGCCACCATGCCCGGCTAATTTCTTGTATTTTAGTAGAGATGGGATTTCTCCATGTTGCCCAGGCTGGTTTCGAACTCCTGAGCTCAGGCAATCCGCCCGCCTCGGCCTCCCAAAGTGCTGGGATTACAGGCATGAGCCACTGTGCCTGGCCAGCATTTTTAACTTTTTGAAAAAATAAATTTATTTTAGAATCATTTTAGATTTAAAGAATAGTTACAATGACAGCACAGAGAAAGACTTCATATATATCAGGGCTTGGCAGACTTTTCCCATGAAGAGCCAGATAATAAATATTTTAGACCAAATGGTCTTTCCTAGGACTACTGTGCTGATGTAGGGCAGAGGCTGCCATCAGACAGTGAGGAAATGAATGGATGTGTTCCAGTCAAACTTTATGAAAACAGGTGGTAGGCTGGATTTGGCCCTTGGATTGTAGTTTGCTGATCCCTTCTATAAACCCTCCACCCAGCTTCCTCTAATGTTTAATCTTTTATAATCATGGTAAATTTGTCAAAACTAAGACATTCACATTTGTGCAGTACTGTGAACTAAACTTCAGACTATTTAGATTGCGACAGTTTCCCCATCTTTTCATTTCAGGATTTGTTCCTGCATTCCAGCTAATGTCGCATGTCTCCTTAAGTCTGTTGTCATCCGTTTGGACTCATTGATACTTATCTTTTGGATTTGAATCTAACACTGTTTATTTAGCTGCTCAAATTGTTTCAGCTTTGGCCATTGGGAATTCTTTCCGGCTGGCTCCGGTCTCCTTTAGACATGTCCTCATTTTTTTTCTGTTTTGGGTACTGCCATTGTTTGGCTACACCCGTTTTTTATCCATTCACCAGATGATGGATTGTTTTTGCTTTCGGATTGTTTTTGTTTGGGGCTACTGTAGATAATAGCTGCGTGTATTTGCTTGTAGGTGTTTGTGTGCTTTCTTTTTTTTCTTGGACAAATACTTAGGAGTAGGACTGGAGTTATGTTTTAACTTCTAAAGAAACTGGCAAAGTTGTTTTCCAAAGAAAACACACCAATTTCTGTTTTCAACAGTAGTGAATAAGGGGCTCTGATTTTTTCACGTCATCAATACTTGTTATTGCCTGTCCTTTTGATGATCACTATTCACTAGTGGGGGCAAAGGGCTATTTTAATGTGGTTTTGATCTGCATCTCCCTTATCACTAATGTTCACCTTTTCTGTGTTTGTTAGCTATTTATATCTTTGGTGATCTTTTAGTTAAGGTCTTTTGCACATTTTTAAAAATTGGACACTTTGTCTATTGAGCTCTTTATGTATTCTGGTTTTGCTTTTTCCTAATCTAAGGTCACAAAGGTTTTTTTTCTTACGTTTTCTTTTAGAAGTTTTATTGTTTTAGATTCATTTAAGTCTGTGTTTCATTTTGAGTTGATATTTGCATATGATGTAAAGTACTGATCAAAGTTCGTGGGGTTTTTTGGGGGGGCGGTAAGGGGCATGTGTTTAGGAGCATTTGTAGAAAAGACCATCCTGGCCGGGCACAGTGGCTCACACCTGTAATCCTAGCACTTTGGGAGGCGGAGTTGGGAGCATCACAAGGTCAGGAGTTTGAGACTAGCCTGGCCAATATGATGAAACCCCGTCTCTGCTAAAAATACAAAAATTAGCCAGGCGTGGTATCGCGCGTCTGTAGTCCCATCTACTTGGGAGGCCGAGGCAGAAGAATCGCTTGAACCCAGAAGGTGGAGGTTGCAGTGAGCCAAGATGGTGCCGCTGCACTCCAGCCTGGGTGACAGAGCGAGACTCCGCCCCCACCAAAAAAAAAAAAAAAAAAAGAAAGAAAGAAAAGATCACCCTTTATTAGTTGCCCAAGTCAGTTTTCCATATACATGTGGGTTCATTTCTGGACTCTGTTCTATGTCATTGTTTGCTCTGTTCTGTTTTTGAGACAATATCACAGTAGCTTAATTAGTGTAGCTTTTAGTAAGTCATGAAATCAAATAATGTTAGTCCTCTCACTTTGTTCATTTTCTTTTTTTTTTTTTTTTTTTTGAGACGGAGTCTTGCTCTGTAGCCCGGGCTGGAGTACAGTGGCCGGATCTCAGCTCACTGCAAGCTCCGCCTCCCGGGTTTATGCCATTCTCCTGCCTCAGCCTCCGGAGTAGCTGGGACTACAGGCGCCTGCCACCTCGCCCGGCTAGTTTTTTTGTATTTTTAGTAGAGACGGGGTTTCACGGTGTTAGCCAGGATGGTCTCGATCTCCTGACCTCGTGATCCACCCGTCTCGGCCTCCCAAAGTGCTGGGATTACAGGCTTGAGCCACCGCGCCCGGCCACTTTGTTCATTTTCAAAGTTGCTTTGGCTATTTTATATTTTTTATATTTCCATATGAATTTTAGAATTAGTTTATCAGTTTCTACAAAAAAAGCCTGCTAGCATTTAGATTGGAGTTGTGTTGAATATCTAGGTCCATTTGTAGAAAATGGGCCTCTTAACACTATTGAGTCTTCTGACCCGTGATGATGGTACCTGTCTCCCTGTCTAGGTTTTCTTTGATTTCTGACAGAAAAATTTTATATTCAAATTCTCAACTCTTTAGCTATCTCCCATCTTTTGTCAGAGTTATCCCAAAATACTACATTCTTTTTGATGCTGTTACACATTTTTTTCATAATTGAGATTTTATCGGTTGAGGATCAGTACAGACATTTCAATTTGTACACAATTCTTAACCTAGGTAACGAAATTCTAAAAAGCCATGTATCGTAATCCTTTTTTAAAGTTACTCCAGTGACTTTCCAGCTTAAGATCTGGAAGCAAATTTTCCTGAAGAGGCTGTCAAGCACCAGTATATTCACATGTTGGTCAGCTGTTACACGTGGCCCACCAGTTCACAACCGAATGGCATGTACACTACATACTCAAATCTGTAATCTTTCGCAGCACAGTAGCAAAGTTATTAGGAAAGCAGGACTACCACAACCAAAGATGTTACAGAGTGCACACGATTCTGACAGGGAGCGCCTGATCAAGGAGTAAGGTTTTCTGTAGGAAACAATTCTACTAAAAACAACATGGCAATAGAAGTAATTTAAAATGTTCAAGACATTAAATGCAGGACTGACTCCATATTGCCATTTAATATGCTTTGTATTATAGGATATAAAAACTAACCCCCCATCTATGGAATGTTAAGCTGGCACCCGAGACAGTCAGAGCCTCCCATACATAATTCAATATCCCACACTATTTTCTGGTTGTACCAAAGAATAAACAACCAGCAAATGATTTCACCTCTTAAAAAAAAAGCATTTACACTTAAAAAATGGGATGAGGTGGGATTCCCTCCTTCTTAAAAATGTTTCTAGAGCTACTGAAAAACTTGCATTTACAAAATAGTTGATAAAAATATTCCTCTGGGTTGTACAAGAAGGGAGACAGGGACCACTGGTAAGACGTGGTGTATGGTATTAATCAGACTTGACTTCTTTCTCTCCTGCTTCATCAGAGGCTGGACTCTCCGCAGTTTTCGTTTCCCCGCTTTCTGCAGGTAAATCTTCTTTACTTTCTTGGTTAGCCACCTCGGCCTGTGTTCCCTTTGCTCCCCTTTTCCCTTTTGTTTGCACTTTTTTGTCTGAAGATTTATCGCTGCTGCCTTTTTTGGCTTCGCTTCCACTTTTGCAAGAGGTTTAGCTGACAGCCGCGCCGATCTCCTCTTGGGCGCTTCCTTGGCGGCCCCTTCGGCAGAGCTGACCTTCCTCTTGGGCCTCCTGGTGGCAGGGAAGGCGCGTGCTGTGGGTGCCTGCGGGCCGAGAGCCTTCGCGAAACTGGGCTGCCTGGCCGCTGCCACTCCTCCCGCCGCCCGAGCTCGCTGTTACACATCTTTAAAAGTTTTCGGCCAGGCACGGTGACTCACACCTGTAATCCCAGCACTTTGGGAGGCTGAGGCAGGCATGAGGTCAGGAGTTCAAGACCAGCCTGGCCAACATAGTGAAACCCCATCTCTACTAAAGAAATACAAAAAGTAAGCTGGGCATGGTGGCGGGCGCCTGTAATCCCAGCTACTCGGGAGGCTGAGGCAGGAGAACCTTTTGAACCTGGGAGGTGGAGATTGCTGTGAGCCGAGATTGTGCTGTGGCACTCCAGCCTGGGCAAAACAGCGAGACTCCGTCTCAAAAAAAAAAAGTTTTCGATTGTTTGCTAGTATATGGAAATAGCATTGAGTTTTGTCTATTACTCTTGTATCTGTAACCTTCCTAAACTCACCTCTTTTAGCAGCCTGTTCATAGATTCCATTGGATTTTCTGCATAGATGATCATGTTGTTTGTAAATAAAGATAATTGTGCATTTTTTGGCAATGTGGAGGCCACTTACTTCTTTTTTTTACCTTATTGCACTGTCTAGAGCCAACCATAAAATGTAGAGGCCAGAGTAGACATCCTGGTCTTGTTCCTCATCTTAGAGAAAAAGCATTCGGATCTTCCCCTTTTCCTTTTCGATTTTTTTCCTGCAACCATGGGTTATTTAGAAATATGAATATATTAGAAGTATATTAGTTATTAGAAGTGTGAAGAATATTAGTTTTCAAATATTTGGAAAATTTCCAGAGAGCTTTCTATTAATGATATACCTAATTTAACCCACTTTAGTCAGACAACATATTTTGTATGACTTGCATCCTTTGAAATGTATTGAGACTTGTTTTAAGGCCCAGAATATGGTGTCTCTTGGTAAGCATTTCATGTTCACTTGAAAAGAATGTATAGGGCCGGGCATGGTGGCTCATGCCTGTAATCCCAGCACTTTGGGAGGCTGAGGCAGGAGGACCACCTGAAGTCAGGAGTTCGAGACTAGCCTGGCCAACATGATGAAACCCTCTCTACTAAAAAAATGCAAAAGTTTGCCAGGTGTGGTGGTGCACGCCTGTAATCCCAGCTACTGGGGAGGCTGAGTCACGAGAATCACTTGAACCCAGGAGGCGGAGGTTGCAGTGAGTCAAGATGCCACTGCCCTCCAGCCTGGGTGACAAAACAGGACTCTGTTCCTCCCCCCCAGCCCTCCCTCCAAAAAAAAAAAAAAGAAAAGGAAAGAATGTGTATTCTGCTATTCTTGGCTAGAGTATCTTATAAATGTCAGTTCACAAACTTCTTTATCTTTTAATACAATGGGGTGAAATATGAAATGATTCATTTCCCTTCCCCAAATTCTTAGCGTGAGTCTGGAAATCCTGCCAGCTCTTTCTTCTAGCTGAAGAGCCGTCTCCTGATTGGAATGACAGCTTTGAACTGGAAGACATTATTTCATTAGTGCACTAATCAACCACAGAGATTACCTGATTGGCTGCTTAATAATTAAATGAAGTTGCTTGTAATTCTTTGAGCATACACAGAACTAATTAAATTAACCCTTTACTGCCTGACATGCCTGGGGTATTCTCGTGTGAAAATGGAGGAACCTACAATCCTTCTTGAACACTGGTGAGGTAAACAAGCAGATGTGTCAGTCAGTTTCCAAGGGAAGCACCTTGTATAAGAAGCATTTAAGTACAAATCAAACAAAAAATACAGATTCAGAAACTACAGTCCTTTGACAACTTGAGTATTAGTTTATTAGCCGTGTTCTTAAAGCTTAATGGAAAGCTTTTATACCAATACTTTCTTTGGATAGAAATTTAAGAATAACTCTCTTCATAGCCACTTACTGTCTTTGAGGAGTTTGTTGTTGTTGTTGTTGTAAGGATCTTTCGGTGTAAAATCATTTCCCTAGTTATTTCAATATAAGTTCGCATCAGCCTAGTGAGATATAGAGCAAGGCAGGTGAAAGAGAGTACTGGGCTATAATCGAAAGAGGCCGGGTGTGGTGGCTCATGCCTGTAATCCCAGCACTTTGGGAGGCCGAGGTGTGTGGATCACCTGAGGTCAGGAGTTTGAGACCACCCTGGCCAACATGGTGAAACTCTATCTCTACTAAAAACACAAAATTCGCCAGGCGCGGTGGCAGGTGTGTGTAATCCCAGCTACTGGGGAGGCTGAGGCATGAGAATTGCTTGAAGCTGGGAGGCAAAGGTTGCAGTGAGCTGAGATCACACCACTGCCCACCAGCCTAGGCAATAGAGTGAAGCTCTCTCTCAAAAAAAAAAAAAAAAAAAAGAAAGAGGCCGTGAATAGAGGGCCTTATTTTAGCCTCAGGTTTTAGGTGGATGATTGAGGAAATTAAGATAGGAGAAGTTAGGCATTTTGTCTGACAGTGGTTCTCGACAGGGGGTGATTTGCCCCTTAGAGGACTTTGGCAGTGTCTGGAGACAGTTTTGGTTGCCACAACTCAGGAGAAGAGGGGTGTGGGTAGAGGTCAGGAATACTGTCACATAGCCTACAGTGCGTAAGACAGCTCTTCAGAACAGCAACAAAAATCATCTAGTCCAAAATGTCAGTACGGCTGAGATTGAGAAACCCTGGTCTGAAGCCAGCTTTTCTTGAGTTTTGATTAGAACATGGGTGTCCAAAACCGTACCTTTGGTGACTAATAATCTTGTCATCAGTTGTGGGTGATCCCCTCTAAGTTATTATTTTTATTTTTTCCAGTTCATTTGTTAAATTGGGGCAAAATTTACGTAACGTAAAATTAATTGTTAACCATTTGAAAGTGTACGATTCAGTCACATTGAGTGAATTCAATATGTCGTGCAGCTGTCGTTTCTATCCAGTTCCAAGACATTTTTATCACCTCAAAAGGAGAGACCCTGTAACCCCCCCCCTCAGCCCCCTCAGCCCGCAGCCCCGGGCATCCACTCGTCTGCTTTCTGTCTTTGGATTCTAAATTATTTTTATGTTTGCTTCTTTGTGATGCTCTGGAAAGAACACGGTCAGGAAGTCAGCAGCGTGGACTTCACATCCCAGTGTCTCCATTCTTCCTCTCGCTAGTGGTGTGATTGGGCAAGTCATTCATCTGTTGTACGCCTCAGTTTCCTTTTCATTTATGTGGCAGCTGTCATGGTAGCCAGAATGCCATTTTTTTCTAAGTAAGATCTTTAAAGTCTGAAATTCTAGCCCACGTGTTGTTGGCTCAGCATTTTTGTTGGACATCTGTAACAACATTTTTAAGCCTACACTGATTGCTTTCTCACCCAAGATGTTTCTGAAGCACCATTCCAGGTCCTGCATTAGTGTCTTTGGATTGGTTGTTGCTGGGAATGAGAAGTTAATGTTACTGTCAGTCCAGATAAAAGGTTAGCGAGGTAAAGATGCCACCAACATGTTAGTTCATCCCATAGCTAAACATAAGTATATTTTGGGTTACCTGATTTAGCACCTACCTTGTGTTACCTTGTATTCATAAAACAAAAGCAAGCATAGTATCTTGCTGTCTTCCCATTGTTGCATAAAACCCTCCAATGGCTTTCTCTTGCATTTAGCATAGTCTAAATCCCTTACCATTGCTTAGTGGGCCCACAGAAACTTTCTGCATCTTCTGCCTTCCTTGCCTCGTACCATTCTCTCCCAGCTTTTTAGCTTATCAGCTTGCTTTTCTTCTCATAAAGACTCTGAACTTCTTAGGGGCTTTGCACCTGCTCATGGTTTCCAGCTCTCAGCTCAGATGTCATCTCAATGAATGAAACATGCCTTGATCAGCCTATCTATAGCTTGTTCTATTTTATTAATTCCAAATAGGTGTTTTGTTTTGTTTTGAGACGGAGTCTCACTCTCGCCCAGCTGGAGTGCAGTGGCATGATCTCGGCTCACTGCAACCTCCACCTCCCAGGTTCAAGCGATTCTCGTGCCTCAGCCTCCTGAGTAGCTGGGACTGCAGGCACCTGTCACCACACCCAGCTAATTTTTGTATTTTTAGTAGAGATGGGGTTTCACCATATTGACCAGTATGGTCTTGATCTCTTGACCTTGTGATCCGCCCACCTCCCACCACACCCAGCTAATTTTTGTATTTTTAGTAAAGATGGGGTTTCACCACATTGGCCAGGATGGTCTCAATTTCTTGACCTCGTGATCCGCCTGCCTCGGCCTCCCAAAGTGCTGGGATTACAGGTGTGAGCCACCGCACCTGGCCTAA
The DNA here is from genome assembly GCF_049350105.2 of Macaca mulatta. NCBI lineage: Eukaryota > Metazoa > Chordata > Mammalia > Primates > Cercopithecidae > Macaca > Macaca mulatta. The sequence continues at coordinate 34,674,009 of NC_133415.1, read as the reverse complement.
TTTTAAGTAAGTTTTATAAAGAGAGTAACACAATGAATTCCTGTCACCCAGTGTCAGTGATTATTAACAGAATGTTAATAATCACCCAGTGAAAAGTATGCCCTCGCCTCTCTTCCCAACCCAGTCAATCTCTGTCATATTTAACTCTTTTCTGTTTCCTTCTTCTGGGGTTACCTTTTTGGTTTACTTTAGTCTGTTTTCTCCCTAAGAATGTGAGTTATATCAGAGCAGGGATCTTCTCTATCCTATGCATTCTTGTATTACATTACCTAGAATTGTCCTATATATAGTAGATGTATTCAATAAATATTTTCTGAGTGAATGAATGAATGAATGAATGAAGTAAAATTTCCAAAAGTAGGGACTGTCTTTTATCCATATTTGTATTCTGAACTGTGTCTAGTAAAGAGCCTCACACATATTCCATCAAGTGTTTGCTGTCTGCTATTTATTTTTATTTTTTATTTTTGAGACAGAGTCTCGCTCTGTTGCCCAGGCTGGAGTGCAGTGGCAGGATCTTGGACATGCCACCATGCCTGGCTAACTTTTGTATTTTTAGTAGAGACGGGATTTCACCATGTTGGCCGGGCTGGTCTTGGACTCCTGACCTCAAGTGGTCTGCCCGCCTCGGCCTCCCAAAGTGCTGGGATTACAGGCGTGAACTACTGCGCCTAGCCCCGTTCACTACTTTTTTTGTTGTCACTGCCCCCCTTTACTAGTAGATTTGTTTACATAGCGTAAGCCTTGTCAGGATTTTTCTAATGGGAGGAGAATGGTATACTTTTCTTTCATTTACTTTCTGACCCCCCATTTGTATAATAAAAACAAGCCTCTTTTTTTTTTTTTGGCAGATTCTTGCTCTGTGGCCCAGGCTGGAGTACAGTGGCACAGTCTCGGCTCACTGTGGCCTCCACCTCCCAAATTCAAACGATTCTCCTGCCTCAGCCTCCCGAGTAGCTGGGCCTACAGATGCATGCCACCACACCCAAATAATTTTTGTATTTTTAGCAGAGATGCGGTTTCACTATGTTGGCCAGGATGGTCTCGAACTCCTGGCCTCGTGATCCGCCCGCCTCTTCTTCCCAAAGTGCTGGGATTACAGGCATGAGCCACCAAACCCGGCCAAAACAAGCTTTAATTGACTAGAAATTTTTTTTCCTTGCCAGATTCACTTGGTGGTTTTCTCTGCATGAGTAATTTATAACACTTTCTAGAAGCCCACATTTGTCTTTCTTTTCTCTGATTCATTGTTCCTAGAGCTATGGAAGGTAAAAGCTGGAAAGGATGTTAGAGATAATTTAAGTTTAACTCATAGTTTTACAGATGAGGATGTTGCCTAAGGTCATATAATAGGTAGTGAGTTGAATTGGGATTAGAACCAGTAGAGCCAAGCCTAGCAGTTAATAGGAAGCCCAAGTTTTTCACATTTACGAGTTCTGTTTTATCAGTTGGATTCTTAAGTTCTTTGTCACGACTGACCGTGTATTATATTATGCTCTTTTAGTACTTTGCATGGCCTTTAGCATTAGGCACAGAGTAATGTTTTTGGATTGAGAGAGTCATGTGAAGGCATTGCTTTAGTTGAAAATAATTTAATTTAATATTATATTTTTACCTGCCTTATGGGAAGAGACACCTGGAGGGCAAATCTTGATTACTTGTGCAATGGGTATGTAAAAAGAATTGGGAATGGGACAGATGAGATGGAGAAAATTAACAGAAGGCTGCAGATGGTGGCTTAGCACTTTGGAACGAGTCCATCAGTTCCTGCTGTCCAATCCAGTGTGAAAGATCCATCTGGGCCTCCCTTGAGTGCAAGAATGTGATGTAATGGACCTGGGATGTGCAAGCTGGGTTTCACTGAAAGTAATTATCAGGCTGGGTCGGATAGACTTGGAAATGTTAGATATAAGATACACGATGGGAAGAACTCAAGACTTGGGTTAGGCAGGTCCTTAATATGGGACCTATCTTACCATTTATCTAGTAAAGTCCATACCCTTGGCACCTTGGTCCTTGTTTTTGTTTTTTATTAAAATATTTTACATAAATGTCAAAATTTAAAACAGCACCTTTCTCTTTCAAAAAAATTATTGTAAACATTTTAGGAAATTGAGATAAGCAAAAAGAAGAAAATAATTATAATTACCTCGAGCCTATATAGGTCTACCCATGTATACATACAGATACATGTAAAATATATCAATATATGATATACATTTTTATGGCTTTTTAAAGGTAATATATAATAAATGTTTTTCATGTTAATATGTAGATCTAATGTCACTGTAATTCGGATATGGCCATGCTGTCATTTATTGCCTGTTGTCGGACATCAAGGTTTTTTCCAATCTTAAATGGACGCCTCTGTGTAAGTGTATACATGACTCTTTCCTTAGGATGTAACTTCATAGTGAAATGTGTAATCTCAAAGTCACGTACTAGTAACTTTCTAAAATATTCTAATGGCCAGTATTCTGTAGTGTCATGGCTAATATTCTCAAAACTTCCCTTATTTCTTCTGCATGTTAAATAAACAATGATCCGTAGCTGTGGCTGCAGTTCTGTTTATTATAACTAGAAAAGACTGGGGAAGGGTCATTTCTGTTTGTTGAGTCTGGTTCCCCAAAATACAGTAATAGAAATTGGCACCATTGATTCCTGATAACGTGATTCAGTCCCGTTGGTAAAGTCACCCTGCTGCTTAGAGTTGCGTGTCATTTTCAGTTTCTAGCTCTTCTTTCCTTGTTCATTCCCTGCCCCACCCCCACACTCTTAACTACTTTGTGTGCCCGAAGCAGGCCTGGGTTTGGCTTGGCTCCCATTCTTAGGGCTAAAGAGGCCTTTGGCTCCCAGCTCCTAATTCGGTAGCATTTGCTGATTTTCACATTGTGGGGAGAGATGAGGGCTGTTTCTGCCCTCCTACCTTCACCAGAGGTAAGTGATGGCAGGTGTTGCTATGGGGTCAGAGACCAGGTAGAGAACCCCCTTTCCAGAGACTCTGCTGAAGGAAAATTAGGACTTCGGAGTTTGAGGAAACTGTCCCTCAGCCTGCCTGGAAAGCTCTTTGAAGCCATTCTTGAGTCTCCATCCGCCTCGTATTGTGTCTTTGTGTGGAGACAGGTGGCGGGCGGCCTTCTGGGTGAGGGGGATGGAACCATGACCACCTCCTTGGGAGGCATCGTGCAGAGCCTTTCCTTTCTCGTGGCAGTGTGGGTGCGACCAGTCTGTGTATCTGTGCCTCCACATTCTGTTCTTTGAGGATGATGATGCTGCTTTTTTTGCAGCTAGGCTGCAGTCGGACTTCTGATTAGACATAGTTAAGTTTTCCTCAGGAGATGCCTGACATCCTCTTTAAAACTGGTCTGAGGTTGAGAGTGCCTGGCCCCCTCCTGCACCCTCTCTTGGGGCGCACACGCCTTTCTTTGGCCTTGTTGGGAATACTCTTTTGCAGAGCGTTTGGTCTCCCTGGAGTCAGTGGAGAGGCTGGTGGTGGATGAGGGTATGAACCTCCCATAAGGGGAGTAGTATCAGAAAAGTATTTTTGTGGGGAAAGCACAGAGGAGAGTGAAGAAAGCAGGTTGATGGTTCTAACCTTGGAGAGTGTGGAGGAAAACAGGGTACTGACAGCATCAGAGGGCACGACATACTCCTTTGCAGGATTTCTTTGTTTCCAAGCATATACCCTATAAGATCTGGAGTCAGTCCATTTCAATTGCTTTTAATTGTTTTGAGGCACGTTCTTAGTGTATTGCTGTGTCTTGGCCGTGATTACCTCACTTCCTTAAGCTCACTATTTCTGCTGCTGCCTGGCTTGCGGACTCCATTAACATTGTTCAGACCTGGGGATCTTAGCATCAGGGACAAGAGGTAGAGAGTCCTTCACTGCAGGACTCTACCTGTCGTCTTTCATTTGGTAGTCAGTATGGCATTTTGGGCCTGCTCGCCAAACTGTTCTGTAAGCTAGATATGTGGTCTAAAGATAGTCCAAATTTCATGTGCATGTAGAAGGAGGATTATTATTATTAATTTTTGAGACGGAGCCTCGCTCTGTTGCCCAGGCTGCAGTGCAGTGGTGCCATCTCTGCTCACTGCAAACTACTACTCCCAGGTTCACACCATTCTCCTGCCTCAGCCTCCTGAGTAGCTGGGACTACAGGCACCTGCCACCACACCTGGCTAATTTTTTGTATTTTTAGCAGAGACGGGGTTTCACCGTGTTAGCCAGGATGGTCTCGATCTCCTGACCTCGTGATCCGCCCGCCTTGGCCTCCCAAAGTGCTGGGATTACAGGTGTGAGCCACCACACCCGGCAGAAGGAGGATTATTAATCACTCTAGATCCCTAGGAGACAGAGATTCTCAGTATTGACAGAGTTTTAAAGTGTATTGCAGGTACTTTATTACTGATTGTGAATTCCCTAAGTTGGCAAATTATATACCTAAAAAAGTTAGAGTAGATGCAAAGCTATTTTTGTAATATTCTCACTCACATTTTCACATGCTCTCTAGGACGGGAGAAAAATGGTTGGGGTGAGGCGTTGGGGACAGTGGGAGTGGATTATAGCCAATACCCCCCAAAGCCTGTGTGTGATTTATCTTGAGCCTTTCTTAGTGGTGTGCCTGTTGGGGGCATGCTTACAAGTTTAAGGCATCTATTTGTCTCCAGTGATTAATTTCTGAGGTGTGGTTTATAAAGTGAGAATCAATTTTAGACAGTGTAAAATATATGATGTACATTTTTACTAAATTGTCTCTTACTTGGGGCATAGGAATATGTGTAAGATGAATGGTTAATTCACTTAGAAGGCATTCGTGTTGGTGCCTTCAGTGCCTAGCGGCAGGTACTATAAAGTTACTACATGAATGAATATGAACCTTACCTGTTAACAGACATATGGTTTGTAGTCTCCGTTATTGACTTTTCTTTATTTTTTCAACTGAAACGAAGTTTCTCTTCTTCTTCTTTGTTCTTCTTCTTTCTTCTTGAGACAGGGTCTCTGTCGCCCAGGCTGGAATGCAGTGGCACAATCTCAGTTCACTGCAACCTCTACCTCCCAGGCTCAAGCCATCCTTCCACCTTAGCTTCCCAAGTAGCTGGGATCACAGATGGGGGTGCGCCACCTTGCCTGGCTAAATTTTGTATTTTTTTGTAGAGATGAAGTTTCGCCATGTTGCCCAAACTGGTCTCAAACTCCTGGGCTCAAGCGATCTTCCTGCCTTGGCCTCCCAAAGTGCTGGGATTACAGGCGTGAGCCACGATGTCTGGTCTACTGTTTTTTAATAGTTCATTTAAGTTACTGTGCCTTTTACAGTTGGTATTTACACCATGCATAGGATAAAATGGGGAGATGTCTTAAAGTAGTGTAGGGAAGCCTCCGACAGTCAGGAAAACCCAAGTCTGGGCCTGGGTGGACCAGCACTTATTCTTTCTTTTGCCTTAGGCTATCGTCATGAAATGGAAGGTTTGTGTTTCTAAGTGGGTCAGAAATTGGTTTCAGCAATTTCGGTTTATCTGTTCTTTACTTTCATCTACAAATAATTTGAGACTTTTATCTCTCTGTTGTTTGTTCATCAGTTCATCAGTCCATCAATCCGTCCATCCGTTGGTCCATTGTGTAGCATCTGCTGGAACACACCTTCCTCTTAGACTTAATTTTTTGTTCATTGGAGATTTGAGGGCTCATCACCAAATCCAGAGATCCAGGTTTCCCAGTACAGTCATGATTTCTGGGAAGAAACTGTTTTCAGGATTGTCATTAATGTTTCCAGGCCCTTCCTATTTTTGTGTTAGAATAAAATGGTGACAACATGAAGTCAGCAGTCAATGTGAAGGGAGTTGGGTGCCTTGCTTAGTGAGGTAACTTAAAGGGAACCTTTGAATATGACTCTCTAAATAGTGACAGATCTCTTATAAAATCTGTTGACATATATAGAGTTAAAAGGTAAGCTAGAGACATGAAGAAAGGAGCAGTGATTTATATTTATCACTTCCTTAAAATGATTACTAATATGGAATTTCGAATTTCTTTTTGCTTTGTGAGTCAAGAAGATGGAATATATATCTACTTTTAGTGTTTTTTTTTTCTGTACCTTTATTGTCGCTGACCTTTTTTTGTATTTGTTTCCTTTGCCCTCAGATATTGACAAATTGCATCCTCCTCATTAATGCTCTGAATGATAAAATGGGTAAAACCAAATAGGATATGTTGGTTAGGATTTTGGTCCCACAATCTAGGCTATGGGGGTTCAAATCTTGATCATACTATTATTATTATATTGTTATTTTGAGACAGAGTCTTGCTCTGGTGGCCCAGACTAGAGTACAGTGGCACCGTCTTGGTGGGTTCAAGCAATTCTTGTGCCTCAGCCTCCCTGGTAGCTGGGATTACAGGTGCCCACCACCACGCCCAGGTAATTTTTGTAATTTTAATAGAGACAGGGTTTCACTGTGTTGGCCAGGCTGGTCTCGAACTCCTTACCTCATGATCCACCCAGCCCGGCCTCCCAAAGTGCTGGGATTACAGGCGTGAGCCACCACACCCGGCCTACTTGTTTTCTTTTTAAATAAATAAAGCACCATTGGATACCAAATGTGCGCATTTATGATTATATCCATATAGTAACTCCTTAAAAGTGTCACGGTATGAATCTTTTTAAAGTCTCTTGATACGTATATCACACTGATATTGTTGTCAGATTCAGGTTGGTTTTTTTTTTTTACGACAAAGGGACTTAAAAAAAGTCTTTTAAGAATTTAACTTTATCACATATAGTGGTAGATGTTTTACCCTTGCTAGTTCTTGAAGAAACTTATTTTTCGATTGGCTTTACTCCATGTGTTTCCCAAGTTTCTGTTGTAGGCATCTGAATAGAAATGGCATTTAGATAAATTTAAATGTAGGCCTACCACAACCATTGACTGGCACTATCTTTATAACAACTTAAAAAGCTGTACTTAGTGAAAGTAATATTAATCACTGTCTAGTTTTGACAAGACTTGTAAAAAGGGAGGAAAAAATAATTAGGTTAAAAGTGTTATTGCTACTATTTCTGCTTAGGATGAAAAGTAAAATTGTGGCTCTCTGGAATTTACTTGGAAGCGGATCTTCTGGATAGCTGAGATTTCCATATAGTGGAGTTTACTACTGTTTACTGCTTGTGGCCTGAAAAAACATTTTTTTTAATTGATACGGGATCTCGCTATGTTGCCCCAGGCTGCCCTCCAACTCCTGGCCTCAAGCTATTCACATGAGTAGCTGGGACTATAGGCAGCATTCCACAACACCCAGCCTGGCCTCTTATTTTATTTTAGTATTTTTTTGAGACAGACCCTTGTTTTTCACCCAGGCTGGAGTACAGTAGCGTGATCTTGGCTCACTACAACCTCTGCCTCCCGGGTTCAAGGGATTCTCATGCCTCAGCCTCCCTAGTAGCTGAGACTATAGACACGTGCCACCACGCCCAGCTAATTTTTTGTATTTTTAGTAGAGACAGGATTTCACCTGACTCTGATTGGTCAGGCTGGTCCTGAACTCCTGACTTCAAGTCATCGACCTGACTCGGCCTACAGAAGTGCTGATATTACAGGTGAGAGTCACTGTGCCCGGCCCTCAATTTAAAATTTTCTGGTTTTGAGAAGCATCTTGATAGAACATACTATACTTCTTATCCTTAAAAAAAACACACACACACAAAAACCGATAATATTTGAGGTATAATTTGTATACAATTAATTACACAGATTTTAAGTATACAGTTGAGTTTTGACAACTGTATACAAGTGTATAACCACCCCCCCCAAAAAAAATATAAATCATTTTCATTCCCCAAGAAAGTTCTCTCATGGCCTGTGCAGTCAAATCTGGCCCACCACACATACCCTGCCCCAGGCAGTGGCTGATCTGATTACTCTCACTACAGATAAATTTGTCTGTCCTGGAAAATAAGTGGATTCATACCATATGCAGTCTGTCTTGTCCTTCCCAGGCTAATGTATGGGATATACTTTTGTCTAGTCCCAGTAATTGTGCATCCTCAAGCCTGTGTGTTCCTGCCCTGCGCGGTAGCCTAGTGGTTCATTTTTGTACTCTTGAGCTGTCTATGTCTTTGCCTGGAACTGTAGTTGCCCCACAGTTCGATACTGGGAGAGGGAGGTTTCTATTGCGCCTCATGTCAGAAACCAACTCCCTTTTACTTGCATCCTTCCACATACACTTTCCTAATAGTTTTGCTTCTGTTATAATTAGCTGTGAGCTGTGCAACCATGTAACTAAGTATTATTTAGTCTTTCTGGTCTCCAGATGAGCTATATAAAAATGAGGTTAGGTCACTCTCGCTGTGTGCCAGGCACTGGTGAGGGGCAGCTCCTCTGGTGCCCGGCATCAGACATGGCAGAGGCGATGGATTTGGGCAGAGATCCCAGTGGACCCATCTATTCCTGGACTCTGTTGGAGAGAGGGAGGAGGGCAGCTCCGTGTCCTTCCACGTGGGGCCCAGCCCGGCCGAGCTCATCCTGCAGGGTGGCCGCACAGTCGGTCCAGGAGCCTGGGAGGCGCGGGTGGAAGCCTTGGGCCACTTCATCTCCACAGGGTGCATCCTAGACTGGTGGAGCGCAGCGCAGCGAGAGGCTGGAGCTGGAGCCTGTTGGCTGGGCCCCGCCTCGCCTCAAGGGACACTACTGGGAGGCAAAGCCTGATGCGGATGACCTGGCCGTCCTGACCAACGTGAGGGAAAACGCCTGCTCGCCAGCTCTATCCCCAGCAGCCCTTGTGGAGAGCTCGCCCACGCAGCCCTGGTGGCGGGGCCAGGAGCACCAGCGCTTGCCAGGGGGCGCCCGGGGCGCGCCTCCTCCCGGAAGCTCCAGCGGAAGACCCGAGCGGGCCGCCGGGCCGCGGATAACTGCAACTGCAGAGAGAGAGAACTCGAGATTGGCCTGAAGGAAGAACCTGTGAAGGAAGAAATCCAGGAGAGCGAAGGAGCGGTGGAAAAGATGCTTGCAGAAGCCACCCGGGAGTTGGAGGAGGTGGTGGTGGATGAGAGCCCTGATTCTGAAATACACTGAACAATGTGTGATGATGATCCCCCACGCCTGAGGAAGACTCAGAAACAGGAAGAGGAAGAAAGTTTCTCCACCGGAGGTGGGAGCTGCCATTATGATCATTCTGCAGTTAATGGAGAAGTGTAACTTGGATCTATCGACAGTTACACAGGCCTTCCTAAGCAATGGTGGTGAGCTGAAGGCTGCTTCCTCCCTCCTAGCATCCGGTCAGAGCTGATGGATAACCCATTTGGTCCCAACAAGATGACATAGATTTGCAAAAAGATGACGAGGATAGCAGAGAGGCACTGGTCAAAAAATTTGGTGCTCAGAATGTAGCTCAGAGGATTGAGTTTCGAAAGAAATAATTGGCAAGATAATGAGAAAAGAAAAAAAGTCATGGCAGATGAGGTGGTTAAAAACAATTGTGGCCATTGAACTTTAGAGAGTTCTTGCATTGAAACTGGCCCTTATCTTCTGGCCATTGCTGCTGTTGCTCTGTGAGTCCTAGATTTTGTAGCCAAGCAGAGTTGTAGAGCGGGGGATAAAAAGAAAAGAAATTGGATGTATTTACAGCTCTCCTTGAGCAAGTATCAATATTTATGAAAGGAGAATTTAAACCAGAGAAGAGGAGGTGTACATAGCAGTAATCCTTTGTTGGAATGGAACCGTTGATGTATTAGTGACAAAGTCAGAGGAAGTTTAGGGGGGGCATAGGCCATTTCAGGCAGCATACGTAATCTCCTACCCTTTGGCAGAAGCTCCTTTAGATTGTGATAGATTCCAAATAAAGAATTCAGAAATAGGGGAAGATTTAATTATTAGGCCTTAAACATGGATTATCCCCAGACCCTTGTCATTTCTCTCAGTAAGCTCTGATTTCTAGACTGCTTTGAAAACACCATATTCATTTTGCTAACTTAGTATTTGGGGACCCTGTTCCTTGGCTGTTCTTTACTTGGAACCCTTCTCAGTCAAGTCTGCAGGATGTCTTTCTTTACCCACCACTCACTCAATTTTGTTTAAAACAGTTGCACGCAACCCTAAGGAGTCTCAAGAATAATATTACTTGGTTTATGTGTTATTTATTGAGCATAGTTTGTCCCAGCCGTTGTGTTAAATCATAAAAATTAGTGGATTGACTCCACTTTGTTGTGTTGTTTTCATTATTGAAAATAAATGTAACTTTGTATTTGAAAAAAAAAATAAGGTTATGATATGGGATGATAAAACAGTAAAGTTATACTTCAGTGTTTTGATTTAGGGCTTTTCTGCTCATCTTATTGACACTTTTATCACTTTAATGTTTATCCACATGCATTTATCACTTTATTATTATCTTCAATAAACTTTAGTTTCTAGAAAAGTTTTAGATTTGCAGCAAAAATGGAAAGGAAGGTACAGAGATTACATAACTTCTATTGCTCCTGTCCCTTACCCGCATCGATAGGTATTGTGAGGACCTTATAATAATGATAGTCCTAATTCTTTCCTCCCATTCCTGTATTGTTGCTGCCCGTCATTTCACTTAGATATATGTATAAGTACACATCAGTGTATATAATAAAATACATTGTTGCCGTTACTATTTTGAACACACCCATTAGCTAAGGTTTTTTTTTTTTTTTTTGAGACAAGGAGTCTCGCTCTGTCGCCCGGCCTGGAGTGCAGTGGTGGGATCTCAGCTCACTGCAAGCTCCGCCTCCCGGGTTCATGCCATTCTCCTGCCTCAGCCTCCCGAGTAGCTGGGACTACAGGCGCCTGCCACCTCGCCCGGCTAGTTTTTTGTATTTTTTATTAGAGATGGGGTTTCACCGTGTTAGCCAGGATGGTCTCGATCTCCTGAGCTCGTGATCCGCCCGTCTCGGCCTCCCAAAGTGCTGGGATTATAGGCTTGAGCCACCGCTCCTGGCCTAAGAATTTTTTTTTTAAGTTTTTATTTCAACCTCATTCATTCTCCAATGCTTTTTCTTTGTGTGGATCGGAGTTTCTGACCTATATCATTTCCATTCTCTCAAGATTTTTCTTTGGCTGGGCACGGCGGCTCACGCCTGTAATCCCAGCACTTTGGGAGGCCGAGGTGGTGGATCACAAGGTCAGGAGTTTGGACCAGCCTGGCCAACATAGTGAAACACCGTCTCTACTAAAAATACAAAAAAATTAGCCAGTCGTGGTGAGAGGTGCCTGTAATCCCAGCTACTCAGGAGGCTGAGGCAGGATAATTGCTTGAACCCAGGAGGTGGAGGTTGCAGTGAGCCGAGATCGCACCATTCCACTCCAGCCTGGGCGACAGAGCGAGACTCCCTCCGTCTTGCACTGGGTGTTAGGCTCTGATAAAACCCCATCCCTACTTAAAAAAAAAATTTTTTTTTTAAAATTTCTTACAAGGCAGGTCTACATATCTCGATTGTTGTTTCAGAAAGTCTTTATTCTCTTCCACTACACAAGGATACTTTGTCAGGGTACAGAATTCTAGGTTGGTGGGTTTTTTCTCTCATCACTTTATTTGACTCCACTCTTGTCTTGCTTGCCTGGTTTCCGAGAAGTCAGATATATTGTAATCCTTATCCTCTGTAGAAAAGGTGTTTTTTTTCCCCCTTTGGCTTCTTGCAGGATGTTTTCTTTCTTTTCTTTATGTGTATTTTTCTGTAGTTTGAATATGACATGTTTAGAATAGTTTTGTTTTGTTTTTGCTCTTGTTTTTGTTTTGAGACGGAGTCTCACTCTGTGGCATAGGCTGGAGTGCAGTGGCACAATCTTAGCTCACTGCGACCTCCACCTCCTGGGTTCAAGCAGTTCTCCTGCCTCAATCCCCTGAGTAGCTGGGATTACAGGCACACGCCACCATGCCTGGCTCATTTTTTGTACTTTTAGTAGAGACAGAGTTTCACTGTGTCAGCCAGGCTGGTCTTGAACTCCTGACCTCAAGTGATCTGCCTGCCTCAGCCTCCCAAAGTGCTGGGATTACAGGCATGAGCCACCGCGCCTGGCCTTAGAGTAGTTTTTTGAGCATGTATTGTGCTTGGTGTTCTCTGAACTTCCTTAGATCTGTGGTTTGGTGTCTTGACATTAATTTGGATACATTTTCAGTCGTTTCAAATATTTCTTCTCTTCCTTTCTTTTCCTCTTGGTATTTTCATTGTGTTTATATTACACCTTTGGTAACTGTCCCAGAGTTCTTGGGTATTATCTTCTGCTTTTTTGTCATTGTTTTCCTTTGGTTTTCAGTTTGTATTGATACATCCTTAAGCTGAGAGATTCTTTTTTCGGTGGTGTCCAGTCTCCTAATGAGCCCATCAGTGGCATTCTTCGTTTCTGTCATGATGCTTTGCGCTGTGGCTCTTTTCATTTTTTCTTAGAATTCCCATCTCCCTGCTCATACTGCCCACCTGTTCCTGCAAGCTGCCTACTTTCTCCGTTAGAGTCCTTCATGTTAATCAGAGTTGGTTTCAGTTTCCCGCCTCATAATTCCACTTCCCTGCCCTCTCTCAGTCTGGTTTCGATGAGTCTGGTTTGATGCTTGTTCTGTCTCTTCACGCTATTTTTTGCCTTTTAGTGTGCCTTGCAGTTTTTCTTGGTAGTTGGACAGGATGTACTGGGTGAAGTAGGCCTTTAGCAATGTGGTGGTGAGGGGTGGGAAAGGGGGAAGCGTTCTTTAGTCTTGGGATTAGATCTCAGCCTTTTAGTGAGCGCCTGCCTCCGGATGGTGAACTTCACACATGCATCTCAGTTATCCCCCCACCCCTCGTGGGACAAGATGGCTAGAGCAGACTGGAGTTGGGAATTCCCTTCCACTGGGTCAGTTAGGCTCTGATAAAACCCCATCTCTACTAAAAATACAAAAAAATTAGCCGTGTGTGGTGGCACGCGCCTGTAGTCCCAGTTACTTGGGAGGCTTGAAACCAGGAGGTGGAAGCTGCAGTAAGCCAAGATCGTGCCACTGCACTCCAGTCTGGGCCACTGAGCGAGACTCCATCTCAAAAAAGAAAAAAAAAATTAAGTGCTCTGGCCTGTTTCAGAATGGCTCCTTTCCAGGATGATCTCCTCCTTCTGGCAAGAGAGGATTTTTCTCTGATATTCACCATGATAACCTGGTAGAACTCCGGAGGTAAATCTTAGAAGAACTGCCCCCTGTACACCATGAGTGGGTTCCCCTGGAGTTTTTAGCTCTCAGATTTGTTCACACTGAGGCACTGGTTCCCTTGCAGGTTTCTTCTCTGGTCAGTTGTGATACTCTGTATTCCCCGCTGTCTCCAGGTTTTGGCATTGTGATTTGCCCTGTGACCTCATCTCTTTGAGGAATCTAAGAAGACTTGTGTCTTCAGTGTGTTTACCTTGTTACTTGTTAAGTCGGACTTCCAAACTCCTCAGTGTCTCACACACTGAACCGGAAGCCCATTTAGCACTGTTTTAAAGCCTCACTATGCATAAACAATACTTTGCCTTTTCCACCTTAATCTTTTCCACTGTTTTTTTGTTTTTCGTCACTGTGCACCTTCTATTCAGAACCTATAGCTCTTGAGATCTTGTCATTGTCAGCACATCTTAAAATATTTTTGTATTATGGTATCAGAATATGCTAAGGAATTAAATGAACTTTGAGAAGATAATTGTTACCTACCAGGCTGGTCTTGAGCTCCTGGGTTCAAGCAATCCTCCTCCCTCAGCCTCCCCAAGTGCTGGGATTACAGGTTTGGGCCACCCCACCCAGCCATGGTTACTTTTTTTTTTTTTTTTAAGTTTGGTAAAGTTTTAGTGACCAAGTCTAAGAGTTGGAGCGAGTAGGGATTACGGGATTACTCGGTTAGCGGGCTCTGGGAATCCCATGGTCATGTAGAAAAAGGGATTCCTCCACAGTGGGGAGTGTGGGCATCTCCCTCAGTCGCAGACACACCTTGAGACATCTCTCCACACTTGGGCCACCTTCACAGACCCTGGCCGGAGTCGATGGGCAAAGCTGTAACAGTGATGCCATTTAGCATTGCCTGGTATTCATCGTCCAGCACCGTGATGTGGAGCTCAAATACTCTGCCGTCCTCAAAGGGCATATTGTTGGATGTCTCCTCACGTTTCCAGGCTCACACTCATGGCTGTTCATGATCACCCGATGGCCAGAGTACACTCAGGAATGGAAGGCGATGATGTCTGAGTGCTCACCCGTCCCCGTCTGGAAATGCACCTGTAGCTGTGTGTTGTCGATGAAAGGGAGGATCAGTGTCCCTCTCTCCAGCAAGAACCAGTATACAAGGACACAGGCCGTGTGTAGGGCACGGGCAACGGTGATATTGTTGTCTCCCTCTGGGTGGCTCCTCTGAATTGTGATCGGTCTTCTCCATGGTTACTTTCAAAGCCATGTTTTTGCCCTAGACATTAATGTAAGAAATATTTATTGCTTGCTTTTTACTAGGTGTTTTTCCAGACAAGAGGTTGAAGACAAGGCGGAGTCCTTGCGTTTCAGATTGATAGAATCTAATATCTAAAATTCAGGCTTATTTCTTTACAGTGTCTATTCTGGAAGCTTGGCTTTTATGTTAACTGTGCATTTACTTGCCTTATAAAAAATGCTAAGAAAGTGTCTTGTGCTTGTTTTCGTCTCACTACTTATGGTTTGTTATTTTGTTTAGTAAATTTGTTGGGAAAGATGAATGTGGTTGCTTCTCCTTTTAGAGTCCAAGTGTAGTGTGGTACGGTCTTCAGAGGTTATAAATTGCGTCTAGTATGTGAGGAAGAGGATCTTAATCGCATGTATGTGAACACAGGAATGATTTTTGGTGTAAGAACAAGTGTGCTTCGAGCCGTCAATCTGCCTTCTGTTCTGGACCTATTTGGTCTCATGTTTTCTTGTGCTTTGTAATTCTTACTTTCAGTACATATTTATTGAGGGCCTATAACATGTCCGGTTTTAGATGCTGAGTATAGGAAGTCAAATAAGTCAAATAAGTTAAAGACAACTAAACTACTGTGTGGGCTCTGATAGGAATAGGACTATGCAAAAGGATACCTTGGGCACACAGAGCAAATACATCTAAATGAGGCTTGGGAGTGAGAACGGCTTCCCAGGACAGCAGAGCTTGAGTTAAATGTTGAAGAAGCAAGTGTAGGAATTAGCTTGGGCAGAGTTGATGGGTCTTAGAGGAGAAGCAGCAGTCTAGACACTGGAAACTGTTTTGACTCTTGGTTTCTAGTCTAGGCGGATAGACCAAGGGTCTAATCTAGAGATAAACCAGATAGGAGGTTAACATTTAATTAAATGAGAGATGATGATGACTCTGAACTAGACTGGTGACGGTGGGAATAAAGAATAGGGGCCGTAAAAGAGGTGTTAAAGAGAAAGGAAAAGAGATAAGATCCACAGAAACTGGTGAGTAGTTCAAAGTGGGAGTGTGGGAAAGGCTTCGGTGCTCCTTCCCAGAATTCTGCTTTGGGTGGCTGAAATACAGACGAATTTTCTTTTTAACCATGTATCAAGCTAAGGGATTAGTAAATAAACCCTCAGGTAGCCATCATATATATAGCTTCAGCAGTTTCCAAGGGAAGGCCAGTCTTGTTTTACCTGTTTCCCCCCTTCCCAGATTATTTGAAGCAAATGCCAGACATCATATCATTTCATCCGTGAATATATCCATTTGTCTGTCCAAAAGACACTGGTCTTTAAAAAAACAAAAACCCGCAATACATGATCACACATAAAAAGATGAAACAGAATTCCTTAATGTTGTCAAATTTCATATTTCCATAGTAGTCCTCCCTACTTTTTACAATTTGTTTAAAGTCACATTCAAATAAACTCCATATGTTGTAAATGGTTCTGTTCTTTTAATTTTTTTCCCCCCTTGAGACGGAGTCTCTGTCTGTCTCCCAGGCTGGAGTGCAGTGGCGCGATTTCGGCTCACTGCAACCTCCGCCTCCCGAGTTCAGGGGATTCTCCTGCTTCAGCCTCCCTGCTGGGACTGCAGGCATGTGCCACCACGCCCAGCTAATTTTTGTATTTTTAGTGGAGACAGGATTTTACCATATTGGCCAGACTGGTCTCAAACTCCTGGCCTCAGGTGATCCGCCCGCCTCAGCCTCCCAAAGTGTTGGGATTATAGGCGTGAGCCACCACGCCGGGCCTCAGTCCTTTTTTATTCTATAGTTTTCCCCTTTTTCTTGCAGTTTATGTTTTGGAGAAACCACGTTTCTCTTTTTCTGTAGATTTTCCCAGCTTGGAAGTTGCTGATTTTATCTCCATTGAATCATTTAACATGTTCTTCTGTTCCCTCTATGTCCTGTAAATTGGTGGTTAAATTTGATCAAATTCAGATTTATGTTGGGGGAACACAATTTTTTTTTTAAATTGTACTTTAAGTTCTAGGATACATGTGCAGAACGTGCAGGTTTGTTACATAGGTATACGTGTGCCATGTTGGTTTCCTGCACCCATCAACTTGTCATTTACATTAAGTACTTCTCCTAATGCTAACCCTCCCCCAGCCCGCCCGCCCCCCGACAGGCCCCTGTGTGTAATGTTCCCCACCCTGTGTCCATGTGTTCTCCTTGTTTAATTCCAGCCTAAGAGTGAGAACGTGCGGTGTTTGGTTTTCCGTCTTTGTGATAGTTTACTGAGAATGGTGGTTTCCATCTTCATCCATGTCTCTGCAAAGGACATGAACTCATCCTTTTTTATGGCTGCATAGTATTCCATGGTGTATATGTGTCACATTTTCTTTATCCAGTCTGTTATTGATGGACATTTGGGTTGGTTCCAAGTCTTTGCTATTGTGAATAGTGCTGCAATAAACATACATGTGCATGTGTCTTTATAGTATCATGATTTATAATCCTTTGGGTGTATACCCAGTAATGGGAGCGCTGGGTCAGATGGTATGGTGTCAGAATTTATTCCTTCTGCTGGGTTCTTGGTCTCGCTGACTTCAAGAATGAAGCCGCGGACCTCATGGTGAGTGTTACAGCTCTTAAAGGTGGCACGTCCAGAGTTTGTTCCTTCTGTGGGTTCGTGGTCTCGCTGACTAAAGGAGCGAAGCCGCAGACCCTTGCAGTGAGTATTACAGCTCTTAAAGGTGGTGTGGACCCAAAGAGTGAGCAGCAGCAAGATTTATTATGAAGAGCTAAAGAACAAAGCGTGGAAGGGGACGAGGGCGGGTTGCGGCTGCTGGCTTGGGTAGCCAAGCTGGTGTGAGATGGTATCTCATTGTGGTATTGGTTTGCATTTCTCTGATGACCAGTGATGATGAGCATTTTTTCATGTGTCTGTTGGCTGCATAAAGGTCTTCTTTTGAGAAGTGTCTGTTCATATCCCTTGCCCACTTTTTGATGGGGTTGTTTTTTTCTTGTAAATTTGTTTAAGTTGTTTGTAGATTCTGAATGTTAGCCCTTTGTCAGATGGGTAGATTGCAAAAATGGGGGAATACAAATTCTTAATGGATGGCGATGGAAGTAGTCACATAATGTCTGCTGTCTCTGAGATGTGAGCAGACATTGATGGTTATTGCCTAGATCCTAAATCCATTATTTTCTAGGGCTTGCACAGTGGCGATTTTTTTCTTTTTTTAGCATTAGTACCTTCAGAGTGCACAGTACTTACACAATGGCAATAATTTTTGGTCATTCATTTTTCAAAGATAACTGGAATATCTTTATAAACAGAAACTTCTTACCAAACATTTGATTATCCCAAATACAGTTCAAACAAGTAAGATAAAATCATGTTTATTCCCCCCTTATTTCATAGTAAAAGTTTTCAAAATATTGAGTTTGTTCCTAGTGAAAAATACTGTTTCTTTTTCTTTCGTTCGTTCTTTTAAAACTGAAATTAAATAGAGACCTGGTCTCCCTATGTTGCCTAGGCTGATCTCGAACCCCTGGGCTCGAATGGTCCTCTTGCCTCGGCCTCTGAAAGTGCTGTGATTACAGGCGTGAGCCACTGCACCCGGATGAGAAAAATAATGTTTTTCTCTGTGTGTGTGCGTGCGTGTGACTGTGCATGTACGTGTGTGTGCACGTGTACCCGTGTGTGTGTGCGTGTGAGTGTGCGTGCATGTGTGTGTCTGTGCGTGTGAGCGTGCGTGCATGTGTACATGTATAAAGGCAGCAGAGTCATGTGAGAATGCTTAGGGAATAGGCGCGGTGGGGAAATGTGCTCAAGAGAGACAAATGTTTGGAGTGGCCTCTAGGAGGACAGGAGAGAGGGGTTGTGGAGCTTGGTTGATGATGGAGATAGCTTATAGTGGTATCGGTGTACATGTGTGAGTCTACTGGTTTTCATTGTTCTAGTGCTCAGATAACTGCCTAGGAGAACATATAAATGCTGTAATTGTTCATCAGGGTTGGGATTTTGCATGGAGTCGTGAAAGAAGGATTGGTGGGGTACAGGAGAATCTGGAATCATGGGGAGAACGACTGAAGTGACTGATCATGGTGGCAGGGGGACGGTCTAGGGTGGATATGTAGAGAAATGTATAGTGGTTGGTACAAAGAAGGTCCTCAGTCAATATATGGTAGAATTAATAGGTGAAGGGAACTAATAGATTGGAAGAAAACATTAGTATTACAAGGACTAGAGATTCCAGTGTAGTCAGAATAGGTATTTTGGATATGGATGACATGCGACATAGTAAGATAAAAGACAGGAGGTGAGGATTTGAGAGCAGGGCATATGAAGATCTCACAGGGAGGCCGGGCGCGGTGGCTCACACCTGTAATCCCAGCACTTTGGGAAGCCGAGGTAGTCGGATCACTTGAGCCCAGGAGTTCAAGACCAGCCTGGCCAATATGGCAAAACCCCATCTCTACCCAAAAAAAAAAAAAAAAGAGAGATCTCACAGGGACAGCATCTCTGGATTAGCTTATGTAGAGTAAGTTATATCAATGGGGGTTGACTTATGGAAGATAAAAAGGAACTATACAGCGTTAGATGAGTTCTAAGTAAGGATTTCACAACCATTTAGGTTGATGGTGGGAGGGAGAGAAGGAGATTACAGCTTATTATAAAGAAACGGGTAGGTTGGTGAATAACAGGGAGAAGCAGAGAACTAGAGCTTGATTGCATGAGCCTCAAAAGATGTTTTCATTCATGGTCAGAGTGGCAGTAAGAAGTCCTGTACGGCCAGTGGAAGACTAAGCCACCATTAGTCTGGTCTCTAGGGAAGGACTTTCTCCTTAGGAGAAAAAATAGTTTAGTTACAATAAAGAGAAGGAGAATACTGCCAAATTGCTATGTATAGAGGTTAAACCCCCACCAGCTTGGAGTTTATACCCCCACCAAGTGTATGAGAGTATTCATTTCCTATGTGGGACATTCTTTACCACAGGGCTGATGAGAGTTTTCCTTTTTATTAGATTTACAATTGGTACATTGGAACTTGATTCACATCATTCTGTATTCAGAGTCTGGCTTCTGAAATGCTGCTGTTGTCGTTTTATCTGCATTACTTCTTTCATAGGTCAGGCCTCTTACAGTTGTCAAACTTCTGTTGAGCTCTATATGAAAAATGCACATAACCTATACCCGCATTTGTTTAGCAAAATGGTGTGCAGGGGTTCCTGGTGAACATTGCAAAATGTGTATCTATAGTAGTGGCCCTACCTTTCTGCGCCCTCCCTCTCTTCCCACATGTCCTTTGGCCATCCTTCCATCTGGCACGCTTATTCTGCCCCCTAATTCTTCAAGATGCTCCATCAGCCAATTTATCCTCCATCAGCCCTCGTAGTTCATCACACTCAATTATCTCTAACCCTCTCCCACCTCCACCCCCACCACACACCCCAGTGCCCCTGCCTCTCAGGGTGTGATTGATTTTCCTTCTCCTTCTGCCAGCTTTCTCTCTGGGTTAGACTGCCCTGTCAGATTGCAGTGCTGAGGAAAGAAGTGTTCCATCCTAAGCCTCACTTGTACTCTGTACAGCTGGAGTTGTTTCTCAGCATCCAGCCAAGGCTTCTTTGAAAACACTCACTGGGGAGAAGCACAAGGTTGCATCATCCCCTGTGGGTCATGGCTGCAGTGTCTCTTGCTGGTTTTAAAAACAGTTCGCTCCTTGGCTCTCAAATGACCCTTGAAACAATCGCATTGGCTACGTAAGTCATAATAGTTATAGTCAATCATTGCCTACCATTTATATATATTTAATTATTTGCCATAATTATGCTAATGCATATCATTAAACCAGATTAACTCTGTTAGTTTTATTTGATCACAACAGTGATCTGTGAGTGCTCTGTCCACAACTTAAAGGGAATCCTGGGGAACCTGACAGTGTTGATCTTTTGCTAGCTTCTGAATGCTCTATCTGTTTTTGCTAAAGCTGGGGTAAAAAAGAAAACCCTGAAATTCGAGTACCCGTTTAATCAGGCACTTAATATACCTTATTTCATTTAGCTCTTACAACTCTGATGTATGTAGGACTGTTATTTCTTTTACAGGTCAAGAAACTGAAACTTACGGTAATTAATTGAACTATTCTGGTCTTGAGGATATTTGGTTTTGAGCTATTTCAAATGAAGACAATAATACCTCACAAGATTGATGGGAGGATTATAGTGTATATGTAAAACATGAGTCATAGTGCCTGACACAGCAGTTGTTGTACATACATGTTTCCTGTTCTCAGTAAATTTATGGTATAGAACACTCTTCAAAACATTATATATTTTGTTTGAACTTCGTCATCTCTAAAAGTGATCCATTCCATCAGGAGCTATGGCATAAAATTGTTTGCACACAGATCTTGAATAACTACCAGCAGTTCCTTGCTTTTATATACTACTGTTTCACCTGAATTCAATATGTTAAAATAGGAGCATAGAAAACTATATTTATATTTTGAATAGTATCATTGGAGCGTTACTTAAAATGGAAAAAAAAAAAAAAGACGTGGTAATTCTTACTGATGCCTGTTGTAGCATCAAACACGTTCTCTGGTATCCCTTGTATTTTTTCACAGATTTTTTTGGGGGAGGGGCGCGGCTTATTGAGATATTCACAAACCGTACAGTTAACTCACTTGAAGTCTACAGTTCAGTGGTTTTAGTATATTTAGAGTGCGTAGCCATGACCAGAGTCAATTTTAGAACATTTTCATGTTCTAAACCCTTCAGCAAGCACACTCCACTCACTTTTTTCCCCGTCCTCTGGAAACCACTGAGCTTTGTGCCTGTGTGGATTTGCCCCCTGTGGACTTTCCTATAAGTGGAATCATACAGCCACACTGTGGCCCTTTGTGCCTGGCCTTTTCACTTAGCAGAATGTTTTTATGGTTTATTTATGTTGTAGCAGGTCTTAGTACTTCATTCCTTTATTGCCAGATACCGTTCCGTTGTATGACTGATACCACATTTGGTTCATCTGTTCATCAGTTGTTGGACATTTGGGTTGTTTCTACTTTTTGGCTATTATCCATAATACTGCTATGAATATTCCTGTAAAAGTTCTGGCCGGGTGTGGTGGCTCACGCCTGTAATCCCAGCACTTTGGGAGGCCAAGGCGGGCTGACCACGAGGTCAGGAGATTGAGACCATGCTGGCTAACACGATAAAACCCCGTCTCTACTAAAAATACAAAAAATTAGCCAGGCGTGGTGGTGGGTGCCTGTAGTCCCAGCTACTCGGGAGGCTGAGGCAGGAGAATGGCGTGAACCCGGGAGGCGGAGCTTGCAGTGAGCCGAGATCGCGCCACTGCACTTCAGCCTGGGCGGCAGAGCGAGACTCCGTCTCAAAAAAAAAAAAAAAAAAAAAAAAAAGTTCTTTGTGTGCTCCTAGGTTTTTATTTCTTTTGCATATATAACTAGTTGAATTTCTGGATCATAAGATTACTGTGTTTAACCTTTTGAGGAATTGCCAGACTTTTCCAAAGTCACTGCATTACTTTACATTCTCACCAGCAGTGTATGAGGATACCAGTGTTTCCACATCCTCGCCAACACTTGTTTTTTATTTTTAAAGAAACAGGGATTTGCCCTGTTGCACAGGCTGGAATGCCATGACATGATCAAAGCTCACTGCAGCCTCAAACTCCTGAGCTCAAGCAGCCCTCCCACCTCAGCCTTCTGAGTACCTAGGACTGCAGGCGCCACCATGCCCGGCTAATTTTTATTTTTTGTATAGGCTGGGTCACTGTGATCCTCCCACCTCACCCTCTGATTACAGGTGTGAGCCGGCACACCCAGCTCTGAGCGTCTTTTTGAGTGTGACTTGAACAGAGACTTGTTCATGTCAGTATCGATGACAGTCAGATGCTTTATTGTTACCCATAAATACAACAGATTCTCTATGGTGTTTTTCCTGGTACATTTCTAAGCACACACTCTTACCTCTGAGCTACATCCCCACCTCGTGTGTGGCATTTCTGGTTGCCTAAGTACCGCACTGATTTTGGGGTGGAATGCTAATATCGTTGGCAACCTGGAGAGTTAATTGTTTAAACTGATATGAACAATATCACTTTCTGGTTAAAGTCAATATGTGTGTGAAGGCCTCATACTGCTGATTTTAAAAATCTTTAGAAACACTTTTCATATGCAGTCTGTCTCAATAATACTGTGTGGATTTTAAAGGAATGCTATACCCAGTTTGGGGAAGGTTTATGTGGAGAACTGATAAAGGTATTTTAAAGGTTGTCAGTAACACATGTCAACTCAAACCATGCGTTGATTTGGTCAAAGAAGTTAAAATTACGTTTTCGAGTTACATTCTCCCCTGTCATCACGTTGTTTTTGTCTTCCTTATTGTTGTTCTTTAAACAGACTCTGGCTCTGTTGCCCAGGCTGGAGTGCAGTGCCTCGATCACTGCTCACTGCAGCCTTGACCTCCTGGGCTCAAGCAGTCCTCACACCTTAACCTCACAAGTAGCTGGGACTGCAGGGGCACGCTGCCATGCCCGGCTCATTGTTGTATTTTTTGTAGAGACAGGGTTTTTCTCTGTTCCCCAGGGCTGGTCTTGAACTCTGGAACTCACGCGATCCACCCACCTCGCCCTCCCAAAGTACTGGAATTACAGGCATGAGCCACTGTGCCTGGCCGCCTGTCATCACAGTGTTACTGTGAATATCCAAATACAATTGAATGCATTATCAAGGAGGTGCTATTGTTGAAAATTGGCTCTTTTAGGGGGAGGTGATGAAAAAAACTTAGCTATTATGATGGTTTGTGCAATACACAACCTGTTTCTGTAATACTAAAATTTCATGGTTTGGGGACAATGGGGAGCGAATCTAAAAAGGTTCCTTAAAAGGGTGGTAATGAAAAATAGGTTGAGAAATAGTTCCCTAGTGCATAAAACAGATGCTAGAATATAACTAAGGTCACTAAAGATCATTTAGTCAGACCTTTTCCCCTAGTGTTTTAAAGTAAGGCACAGAGTAAAATAACTTATTTTGTTAAATAGGTAGTACTTACTCTGTGTCAAGCCACTTTTTCTATCCATGAGGGTTAAAAAAAAAAAAAAAAAAGAAGAGGCCTTTTGCTTCTCTTGGAAGAATGAATGGTTAAGCATGGTGTGACTATTGTTCTGTCAAGGTGAGTGGGAACACAGAGGAAAGGCCACTGACATTAAGTCAGTTTGAACGAAGGCAGGGAAGGATCCAGGAGATGTCATGCTCTGAGTCCAGACCCATCCTTCTAGGCAACTGTAGTGGAATTCGGTTGTTTTTCAAACTTGAGTGTGTTTGAGAACCATTGGACTGCTTAATTTGAAATGCAGCTTCTGAGGCCGGGTTCTGAAGACCGATGCAGGCAGAACCTTGCTTTAGGATTCACTGCTTTACATGGTGGCAGTACAGTAGACATTCTTCAGGGGCAAACACTAGTCTAATTTTTCTTTTTGGACACTAACCCGTTAGGCTGTTGCCTTAATCACTTTCCCAGCAGTCTAGAAATAAGTTCACCCCAACCATGGATTAGAACTCTCCCCACTTTTTATGCCCCCCTCCCCCCGCACTCCCCGTGGCTAAGCTGTCACTCCTGTCTTGTTTTATGTTCCGTTTGTGTGTATTTTCTTGAGCATTTTCTTTTGTGGTCATTTTGGGTGTGGGATACCTTTACCTACTGCTGTTTATGATAAAAGCAGTGAGTCTCGTCTTTTTTTCCCTAGTCAGAGAGTATTTCGTTAAATCCTGGGTGTTACAGTGAAAGGATAGTGTCAAGTCAAGGGGGACTTGAGGAGAGCAGCCAGCATTATCTGGGACTGATGGAAAGAAAGGAAGGAACACACATGGGGTATTGTTCAAGTACGAACTAACCTGCTACTCACTGATGTCGTAGAGCTGATGTTGAAACTCAGAAGCCTGCAGGGCCAGACAGGTAACTAACTTAATGGAGGGGATGGGGCCTGATGTGCAGTTAATGATCCATGTCCGGTCTCAGAGGCAGCCTCCTGTTAGTGCCAGCTGAGTCATGAAGAACTGTCAATCAGTCAGACTTGATTTTTCAAGAAAAGGGAGATATCCAGATTATTTTTTTGTAAGCTCCTCCAAAGTGTTTTTTTTTTTTTTTTTTATAATGTTGGACAACCAGTGAAAAACAAGACAAGGCTGGGTGCGGTGGCTCAAGCCTGTAATCCCAGCACTTTGGGAGGCCGAGGCGGGCGGATCACAAGGTCAGGAGATCGAGACCATCCTGGCTAACACAGTGAAACCCCGTCTGTACAACAATTAGCCGGGCGCGGTGGTGGGTGCCTATAGTCCCAGCTACTCAGGAGGCTGAGGCAGGAGAATGGCATGATCCCGGGAGGCAGAGCTTGCAGTGAGCCGAGATCGCGCCACTGCACTCTGGCCTGGGTGACAGAGCGAGACCCCATCTCAAAAAAAAAAAAAAAAAAAAAAAGAAAAGAAAAAAGAAAAACAAGACAAAACTGCAGACCAAAAGAAACATTGCTGCCTGCTCCCAGTTTGCAATTTCTTATGCATTCCATAAAACTGACTAGTTGACAGTCTTTTCAGATTGACAGTCCACGAACACGAATTTGCTTATATTTCTAAGACTCAGACCTTGGCAGAAAGATCAGAAAGCAAGGTAGAATTTGGAGACTGGTTGTATAATTGCAAGATCACACTTTTGTGAATTGCTGATTAGAATGAGTCAAACTAATTGTAGTCAGCAGTTCACAAAGGTGACATCCATGGTGCAGTGCCTCTTCTCTCATCTCTAAGTTTAGGAAACCCTGAGCACCTTTTGAACTGTGTAACCTGACAAGAAAGATGTCTGGGGAATTAACAAGTTCTTTTTTGTTTGGTCCAGTGAAAATTCTGGACAGGCCACAAACACATTTTTCCTAGAATAAACTCACTAGAGCTCTTTTAATTCTTAAAAAAAAATAAAAAAAAAAAAATAAAAAAAAAAAAATAGGAGCAGGACCATCCAACTTAATCCAGTGAAACAGTGATTTTTTTTCTCATAGTCGTCCTGTCCCTTGTATTATACAGTGTCTCTCTGGCCAAATTAATTAATACATCAGATGTTCTGAAACACACTGTAATAAAGTGGATTTGGGGTCATAGCTATGAATTATCAGTTAACCTCCAAGAGTGCTAGGCAAAGCAAAGGTAAAATTCTGAAACTTTTTTAGTTTCTTTCTTTTTTTCCCCTTCTTTCTTTCCTTTTCTTCCCCCCTCCCCCTCCTTCCCTTCCTCCCCCTTCCTTCTTCCCTCCCTCCCCCCTTCCTTCCTTCCCTCCCTTTCCTTCCTTCCTTCCTTTTTTCCTTTCTCCCTCTGTCACCCAGGCGGGAGCACAGTGGCACCATCTCAGCTCACTGCAGCCTCCTGAGTTCAAGAGATTCTCCTGCCTCAGCCTCCTGGGTAGCTGGGACTACAGATGTGTGCCACTGCACTCGGTTAATTTTTTATATTTTTAGTAGAGATGAGGTTTCACCGTGTTAGCCAGGATGGTCTTCATCTCCTGATCTCGTGATCCGCCTGCCTCGGCCTCGCAAAGTGCTGGGATTACAGGCGTGAGCCACCGCACCCAGCCTTGAGTTTCTTGATACACCATTTGCTGTTAGCTTAAATTATGCCAACTACAGCCCAGGCTTAATTCAACATTTAAATAAGGTTCTGTGCACAATAATCCAACACAGCACTTCTGTTAACAGCTGCAACATTAGCTGTGTCTAGTTCATAAATAAACTGCAGTGACGCAAGAAAGACTCCGGTTGCTGGTTCCACGTTTGACTTGTAAACTTCCGTAATGGTCTTTGATCAGATGCCTAAGCTGCCAGAGCATCCCTTATGAATTAACCGGCCACTCTTTGGGAAGCTGCTTTTGTACCACTTCTGGTTCTGACCACCTTCTTCTCAAGTTGAGCGGTGCCTACTTCTGAAATGCCTGTGCAATGCTGAGTTTGTCACCAGTGAGTCTTCCCGAGGCAGGGAAGTCCTGCGGGACCAGTATGAGTCCTCCGTCAGGAAGAGGCTGTATAAATAGTGGGTGCTCACACTCTAGAGAAGGGGGTGGAGGAGAAGGGAAGTGTTGAGCCCCAGATGTGAACTCCTATTTTTGTTTCAGGGTAATTAATGTTTCCTTAAGTAATTAATGTTTCCAGCTAAGCCCTGGGCTCTTGCGCCTCTGGCTTTCAGGCCTGAATCAGCCATCTTTACGCAGGAGCTGGGGGTGGGGGAAAGGATTTTGTATTTCATGTCACCCCCAAATGAACGAAGTAGTATGAGAGCAGCACTTTCTGAAGCTTGGACTTGAGGCTGGAGAATGGGTTGTGGAAGGTGAAAACTTTCCTTTTAAAATCCTGGTGACTTGGGGAGAACTGGTCTCTGCCGAGTCTCTTGTTGCAGTCTAATGACTGCAGCTCTCCGGAGACGCGGTTGGATTGTCTGGTGTTGGTTTCTAGTTCTCTGCTGAGTGTTTGCGCGATTAGATGGTCTTGCCCCTGTCTGCTGTTCTGCCTTCCCTGTCTTCCCCTTCCCCCTTGGCCTCCTAAATTAGATACATTCCCCCTCTGCTCCCAGACGTCTCCATCTCCTCATCCCCTGACAGAGCAATCATTTATCAAGTTGTTTCACGCGTTGTCGGGAGGGGGGCCCTGGGGACTCAGTTTGTTTCGTCCCTTTGTTGAAGCTCCACGGGATCGGCCAGCTTAGTCTCCAGCCAACTGCTGAGAGTTGCCGGACTCCAGGAGCAAATGTTAAAGGGGCCGCCTTTCATCTACTTGCTGTGACTTCAACCTTCCTATTTAAATTCCAGCTTATTGGAACTCACATACATACACTTCCTCGACATGTTTTTGATCATATATTTCTTTTTCATTATGTACCTCCCCATCCATACCATCACCGAGGACCTGAAATAGATTTTTAATAATATATTACCGTAGACATATTTTGTAAGTAGGAGTTCCTGCTTTTTTATGACTTCTTTTTAGATATGCTTTGACTTATCAAGGTGTCACACTGTTCACTGTCCATAGAAATTTCTAAATAGTATAGGGATTTAGAAAAAGATTTTAAAAGTTTGTCAGACTTTAAAATGCAAGGTGAGTATCACTGCTTCTCAGTAGGAGTGATGCAGGTTTTCCAGTGTCTGTACAAAGATAAAAGGAAAAATTTCCTTCAACTTCAAGGATGTATAGTGTGAATGTTAACCAATGTTGACCATGAATTTGAAAGATGGATGTTACTTACTGTAACTTCATAGTTTAAAAGACAGTATTTCTTTTGTGGAGTAATAGAAATGAGACTTTAATGTTAATGAAAATTTTTTTCTGTGATCTAGGACTATTTCTCCCAATATTTTATTATGAAAACTTTCAAATAAACAGAAAAGTTGAAAGAATTGTACATGATATTTGGGGTTTTAAAAATGCATTTCTTTAGCAAGCTGAATATAACATGCAGTAATATAGTACACTCTAAAGTTGTGCTTGGAAGCACAGTAACAACAAAAATGCCCCAGATGACATGCGTTACAAACAGAACATTTCTAAAACGAGTCCCTTTCAACCTGAACAGGGCTCAAAGCTGAGCCCAGAACCTAAAGTTGTGTAGTATTGAGTTTAGTGGGGAAAATGTTTTCCCTTCTCATCACGTTTTCGGTTGAAAATATTTAATCACTTTGATGAGACTTGTCGACTGACAGGTAGTTTATAATGAGAGTAAATTGTCCTTAGTGCCATGATTTGGTTCCTGTATATGGAGTCTCTTAAAACAACTTAATTTAACATCAAAATGAGCCCAGAATGTTTTCCCTTAAGGCAAGCTTGTCCAACCCACCCACCCGCAGGCGGCCTGCAGCCTAGGATGGCTTTGAATGAGGCCAACACAAATTCGTAAACTTTCTTAAAACATTATGAGATTTATTTTTATTTTTTTGCAAAATTTTTTTAAAAACCCATCAGGTATCATTAGTGTTAGCGTAGTTTATGTGTGGCCCAAGACAATTCTTCTTCCAGTGTGGGCCAGGGAAGCCAAAAGATTGAACAACCCTGTCATAAGGTATGTCCTCATTATTGGGATGATTTCCAGCTGAAAAACTTCAGTGTGTTATTTCTTACTAATTTTTCACAATGAAACTTAATAAATTGTAATTGCTAAGAAAAAAGTTGTTTTTTTTTTTTTGTCTTATATGAATACTGTTTGGCTGAATGTGGTGCCTCATGCACGGGATCCCCGCACTTTGGGGGAGGATCACTTGAGGCCAGGACTTGGAGACCAGCCTGGGCAACAGTGAGACCTCATCTCTACACATTATTTTTTTTAAAGTATATCTATATAAAAGCAAGAAGACCTTGCATTAATTCTGAAAATAATGTGTACTACTTGCTAGGTATTTTTCTAGCAGTGAATAAAACACATAAAAATCCTTTTGGAACATGGATTCTATGGGAGAAGAAAGACTCCCCCGCCTTTTTTTTTGTTTTATTTTGGGTTTTTTTGGATGTTCCATATAGCTAGTATTGGCAAATTTTTTCTGTAAAGGGTCAGATATTAAATATTTTAGGCTTTGAGTGCCAGATAATTTCTGTTGTAGTTACTGAATTTACTACAAAAATGAATGGGCAAGGCTGTGTTTCAGTAAAGCTTTATTTATACTAACAGGTGGTGGACCATAGCTTACTAACCTCCTGCTCTAAGGCGTAAAAACACACGGACGTGCAACAGATTTAACAAAAAAGTATTTGCAAAGCAGGTGACAGAGAGTTAATACTATAATAGACAAACAGCCCAGTGGAACAATGGGCAAAGGATATGAAAAAGAATAATCTTAATGACAAAAAAGAATAATCTTAATGACAAAAAAAAAAAATACCTGAAAAGATCTGACTGGCAAAAATCATTAAGTAATCTCTGTGATTGGAAAGGAAAAGGAATCCTCTTATACGTTACTAACAAAAAGTTAGACTGATGCAGCCTTTTTGAAAAACAATCTGGTAATACCTATTAAAATTTAACTGTCTAATCCCTGTCTCTTGAAGTGAAGCTGGGACTTCTCTATTGATTATTGATCTGATATCTGACTTGAAGAAATGAGGGGGAAGGTTATATAGCATTATACAGCAAAGAGATGTAAGAAAACAAGAAAAACAATTTCAAGTCTCTGAACAGACTTATTAGAAACAGAAATTTGACTACCACCCTCTCGTCCCTCCCCCTCTGCTCCGTTCTCAACATGACAATTATATAATCATTACAGACATCCCCTGTTTTCTGGGACTTTTTTTTAGTAACCAAATGTTCAAAAAAGTATAGTGGCTTGTATCTGTTGATGATTATATTTCTAATGTCATGGGTATTCAGCTGACAGCTGACTGTCAGGTCTTATTAACACTTTTTTTGAGGGGGGTGGAGGAGGGTGATGGAATCTCGCTCTGTCCAGGGTGAAGTGCAGCAAAGTGATCTCGGCTTACCCACAACCTCCACCTCCTGGGTTCAAGTGATCCTCCTGCCTCAGCCTCCAGACTAGTTGGGATTACAGGTGTGCGCCACCACGCCCGGCTAATTTTTGTATTTTTAGTAGAGGCGGGGTTTCACCGTGTTGGCCAGGCTGGTCTTGAACTCCTCACCTCAGGTGATCCACCTGCCCCGGCCTCTCAAAGCGCGGGGATTACAGGCGTGAGCTACTGCGCCCGGCCTATTAACACATTAAAATGATGTGTGTTGAGGGAGCAAGTACTGGCTGTTGTTGGGAATCTGGGATGGCCCTAGATAGATCTTTCCTGCGCCAGATACAGGAGGAATATGATGGAAGGCAAAAGTGTGATAATACTGTACTAGGCTGATAATCTTAACACAGAGCCTTTAAATTTTAGTTTAGCAGATAATATTTGTATTGTATGGCAATTTTAAACCACTCACCATGATTTGTATAGAATAATGCATCATTTATTCTAACGTGATGAAAGCTTTCTTTTAAAAAGTAGCCGGGGGAGATTGACTAGAGGTTAAATGGTTTCCCTGTGTCTTACTCTGTGGACCCCACCCCCTGTTTTTTGAATGAGTGAATGTTCTTCTTTTTTGAGGATATTGCCAAAGGACAATAAGTTATCTAGATGTCTCAGTCCTGGGGCTATGAATAGGTTGTTTTTCTAGTCTTAATAGATTATTTCTGGTTTGAAGAATTTTACATGGAAACAAGATTAAGAAAGATGATAAATAATTGTTTGACTTAAGTCCTTTATGAAACAGAACTTTACAGAAATGTGATTAAGACGTATAACTCAACTTGTGGTAAGAATTTCATGGAACATGTTAAAGTATAAAATAAAGTTCCATAGGGAGGTGATACCACACACCATACTCTGTCTTACAATTTGTGTCTCTCACAAGGAGAGGATTCAGATGTTCTGAACATATTTCTCTGCAGGAAGGGGGTGGCAGTCCTGTTGACTTCATTTTCATTGACCATCTTCTTAGAATCAAACTCTTATCTTTTTGAGATTACACAAAGTTGGGAAGCTATTTACATTATTAACAGCTTTAGCTATTTTGAATTCAGAAGAAGCTGCAAGGAGAGAAAGACAGTTAGAAAAAGAACCCCAAAACAAGAGCATGTCACAGTAGAAAAGTTCCGTGTGAAAATCAGAATTTGGTCCCTTTCATAATATTCACTTTGGAGCTCTTGGGAATCCATGGTGAGGGAAGCTTGTTAAAAGTGCAGATGAGGCCAGGCGCGGCGGCTCACTCCTGTAACCCCAGAACTTCAGGAGGCCAAGGTAGGGGAGGATAGCTTGAGGTGAAGAGTTCTGGAGCAGCCTGAGTAACATAGTGAGACCCCCATTTCTACAAATAATGTATATATATTAGTTGGGTGTAGTTGGTGCACATCTTGTACTAGGGAGGCTGAGGCAGGAGGATCACTTGAGCCCAGGAGTTCAAGGCTGCTGTGAGCTTTGATCACACCACTGGGTTTTTTTGTTTGTTTGTTTTATTTTTTTTTTGAGACGGAATCTCACTCTGTCACCTAGGCTGGAGTTCAGTGGTGCAATCTCGGCTCACTGCAACCTCCAGCTCCCGGGTTCAAGCAGTTCTCTGCCTCAGACTCCTGAGTAGCTGGGATTACAGGCACTGCCACCACTGCCTGGCTAATTCTTGTATTTTTAGTAGAGATGGAGTTTCACCATCTTGGCCAGGCTGGTCTTGAACTCCTGACCTTGAGATCCACCCGCCTAGGCCTCCCAAAGTGCTGGGATTACAGGTGTGAGCCACCGTGCCTGGTCAGTTACTAGAAGGTATTAGTAATTCACAGGCTTCCATAGTGAGCCACGGTGCCTGGCTGATCACTAGATGATAATAGTAATCCACAGGCTTCCGTAGAATCATTCACATTTTTGCTTCATGTCTGAATCAGTCATAGGTTGTTAATGGCAGTTTGTATTTGCATTTGTTTTATTTTTTAAACTTTGTCTTGGAAGAAAACCCTTTCTTCTATTGGAATACCACCTTTTTCTATTCTTTCATCGGGCTTCATTTACTTGCTGTCCAGTCTGCCACTGGTATGTCCTGGTGTGTTCCTTTGTACTGTTTGCTTCTGAGCATCTCTTCCTGCCCTCTAGCTTGTTTTCTTGAAAAACAAACGAAACCTCTCACCAGCCATTCTACAAATCCTTGAATCCGTAATGCCCAGGAAAGCAAGGCAGGTAGAATGTTGGGCATCCGGTTAGAGCTGATGTGCTTTAAGGTAAATTTCCCGTTTTTAATTTTAACAGTTAGTATGTTGCTCTGGGCGATTTCTCTATTAAATTTCTGTTTGGCTGTAACTTGTTAGTAATTGTAGTAATATTTTACATAGTTTTATTATATGTGGAATTAATCTTAGAATATTCAGAAAGAAAAAGAGGACAGAATCCCTGTAAGCAACAGGAGTCTTAGAGACTGTCTGGGAGCCAAGGGCAGATGGTGGAAAGGCACCAACAGGGAGGAGACAAGATCATATTCAGTCCCAGGAGTTTACTCATCTCTAATTCTGACCCAGAAGAAGAGAGGAAAAAAAAGTTACTGCTTAAAGAGACTTTTTGGCAGGTCCTTTGACTCCGGCTTAGCAGCCAGAGTTCTTTGAAGTAGGCAGCGAGGATGGGCCTTTCTCTGCAGCAGCACCCCGCACCTTCACATCGCCTGTTCCGTGCACTGTTGTCTTTAGACTCCCCACTCCTCCTGATCTCCTTCCTGGTTTAGCCTACTTTATCTTTTTAGGTTACTTACCAGTTTCCAGGAGGCATTGAGGATGTCAGCTCTTAAGATCGGCCTGACAAGCTGAGGAGAGACATAAAAGTTGATAGAGGCACAGAGATTCACACTAGGAAAACATTTTGAAATGTAGGACAGAAGAGAACAAAAGTAATGTAGCCATACTGTAAACAAGCAGAATGAGATGACTAAAGGCAAGGTTGTTTAGATAGTTCACCTTCTTTTTTGTTCCACTAAAACATTAATTAAACTCTATAGGCTTCACCCTTCCCCCCAGGTATTTGCATGTGCAGGCACACATACACGCTTCGCTGGTAGGACTGGCAGTGCACCCGGCCTCTGGTTAGTCGGTCTGTGGTCTCCCCTGGAGCTTAGTACAGTTCAGTCGTCAGCCTCTCTGTCAGGCCCTGGTGGTTTCTTTTCACAGTATACTTGCAAAGTTGATTGCAGACAGTGAAGCGTTTGCTGGCTAATGCAGATCGTGTTAATTCCTCAGCTGGCATCTGAAGCACCAGGTGACACATGAATAAGCAACTCTTTTAGGTTGTCCGGCTGGTAAGGAGTACTTAAAAATAGCCTTGGCCAGGTGCAGTGGCTCATGCTTGTAATCCCAGCGCTTTGGGAGACCAAGGCGGGCGGATCAGTTGAGGTCAGGAGTTCGAGACCAGCCTGGCCAACATCGCAAAACCCCATCTCTACTAAAAATACAAAATATTAGCCGGCATGGCAGTGCATGCCTGTAGTCCCAGTTGCTCAGAAGACTGAGGCAGAGAATTGCTTAAACTCGGGAGGAGGTTGCAGTGAGATCATGCCGCTACACTGTAGCCTGGGCGACAAAGTGAGACTCCACCTAAAAAACAAACAAACAAACAAACAAAAACCTTGAACTACCACCATCAAGATTTCTCATGGAGAAGTCATACAAAATGAGAAATTGCAGTAGTATCCTGTTCACACCAAACTGAACCCTTCCTAGAACTAATGCTGAAAGAACTAGTCAGAGCAAGCTAAGGCTTAAACAGAAGTCTTTTTCTTCTACAAAAAATCAAAGGGTTAGTGAAAGCTTTCAGTAGGATCACCCTTGAGTTTGCTGTGTTAATTACATTAGGACAGTAGCAGTTCTTTTCTTGTCTCTTCCTTCCTTTCCTTCCTTCCTTTCCTTTCCTTCCTTCCTTCCTTCCTTCCTTCCTTCCTTCCTTCCTTCCTTCCTTTCTCTCTCTCTCTCTCTTTCCCTTCCCTTCCCTTCCCTTCCCTCTCTTTTCTCTTTCTTTTTCTTTTTCTTTCTTTTTCCTTTTTTCTTTTTTCTTTTTCTTTTTCTTTCAACGGAGTCTCTCTCTTTCAGAGCCCAGGCTGGAGTGCAGTGGCGCGATCTCGGTTCACTGCAAGCTCCGCCTCCCAGGTTCACGCCATTCTCCTGCCTCAGCCTCTTGAGTAGCTGGTACTACAGGCGCCTGCCACCACGCCCGGCTAATTTTTTGTATTTTTTTTTTTTAGTAGAGACGGAGTTTTACCATGTTAGCCAGGATGGTCTCGATATCCTTACCTTGTGATCCGCCCGCCTCGGCCTCCCAAAGTGCTGGGATTACAGGCGTGAGCCACCGTGCCCAGCCAGTACCAGTATTTTTCTAGGAAGGTGATACAGATAATAATCTGATAGCTACACTAAAAAGAATATTCCACACACAAAAAAAACAAGTATCCTTACTATGAAAAAGAATGTGTGCTAATTTCTCTTTGAAGAACTGATTTGATCTTTGACTTCTCAAACAGCTAAAATTTTATTTTCCTCTTTATTTTACTACTTTTGTATCCTTAAATGCTTTTGAATACTATAATACATATTAACAATTTGGATTTGTTAGGCTATTCATATACCTCATATTAAGTTGTAAGTCTAATTGTCATATGTAAGGGAAGCATTATACTTCATGGCCCTTAGGTTATGACCCTATAGATGTTAATCTATAGGTTTTCATTTCCTTGAGAAGAATTTGATGCAGTCAGGTATGGTGGCTTATTGCCTGTAACCTCAGCACTTTGGGAGGCTGAGGTCAGAGGATTGCTTGGGGCCAGGAGACCAGTCTAGGTGACAGAGCAAGACCTTGCCTCTAGAAAATAATAAATGAACTAATGAATTGGATGCCATAGCAGTGTAATTGGTTCAAGACCCTTGCTGTTCAAAGTGCAGTCATCTCTAGGTTTCCATGGGGGATTGATTTCAGGACCCCTGTGGATACGAAAATTCGTGGATGCTCAATTCCTTTATATAAAATGGTATAGTATTTACATATAACCTATGCACATCCTGCTCTTATTATTATTATTATTATTATTTGAGGGAGAGTCTCACCCTGTCGCCCAGGCTGGAGTACAGTGGTGCAGTCTTGGCTCCCTGCAACCTCTGCCTCCTGGGTTTAGGCAATTCTCCTGTCTCAGCCTCCTGAGTAGCTGGGACTACAGGCGGGTGCCACCATGCCTGGCTAATTTTTGTATTTTTAGTAGAGACAGAGTTTTGCCATGTTGGCCAGGCTGGTCTCGAATTCCTGACCTCAAGTAATCCTCTTGCTGCAGCCTCCCAAAGTGCTGGGACCCCGCACCTGGCCACTGCTGTATACTTTAAACCATCTCTAGATTACACAATGCAAATGCTATATACATAGTTGTTACACCGTGTGATTTTTTATTTGTATTGTTTTATTCCAGAATGTTTTCTGTTCATGGTTGATTGAATCTGCTGACATGGACGCTGTGGATGTGGAGAGCGAACTGCACAGTTCCTGCATCAATGGTGTCAGCATCACCTAGGAGCTTGTTAGAGATACCTCACTCCAGACCTAAATGAATCAAAATAGCCATTAAAAAAAACTCAGCAGGTGGTTTCTGTGCACACTGAAAAGCACTGTTCTGGAGCAGTAGTTGTTTTATTTTAGCTACACTTAAAAATCCAAAGTCGGGTGTTGTGGCACATGCCTGTAGTCCCAGCTGTTAAGGAGGCTAGGGCAGGAGGATTGAGCGAGCCTGGAAGCTATGATTAGCTATGATTGTACCATGTCCGGAGTTGGTTCGTTCCGGTGGGTTCTTGGTTTCACTGACTTCGAGAATGAAGCCATGGACCTTCACGGTGAGTGTTACAGCTCTTAAAGGTGGTGCGGACCCACCGGGCGCGGTGGTCATGCCTGTAATCCCAGCACTTTGGGAGGCCGAGGCGGGCGGATCACGAGGTCAGGGGATCAAGAGACCATCCTGGCTAACACGGTGAAGCCCCGTCTCTACTAAAAATACAAAAAATTAGCCAGGTGTGGTGGCAGGCGCCTGTAGTCCCAGCTACTCAGGAGGCTGAGGTAGGAGAGTGGCATGAACCCGGGAAGTGGAGCTTGCAGTGAGCCGAGATCCTGCCACTGCACTCCAGCCGGGGTGATAGAGCGAGACTCCATTTCAAAAAAAAAAAAGAAAGAACGTGGTGCAGACCCAAAGCAGCAAGATTTATTGTGTGAAGAGCGAAAGAACAAAACTTCCACAGCCTGGAAGGGGACCTGAGTGGGTTGCTGCTGCTGGCTGCGGTGGCCGGCTTTTATTCCCTTATTTGGCCCTGCCCGTGTTCTGCTGATTGGTCCATTTTACAGAGTGCTGATTGGTGCCTTTACAATCACTTAGCTAAACACAGAGCACTGATTGGTGCGTTTTTACAGAGTGCTGATTGGTGCGTTTGTAGTACCACTGCACTCTAGCCTGGGCAACAGAGGAAGACAAGACTCTGTCATTCATTCATTCATAAATAGTAATTAATAAAATCACATACGAATAATAAAATAAAATCACATATCATGCCTGAGTCTTATCCCCAGATACTTAAAAAAGAAAAAAGCGGTGGGGGGGGGGGGGGCGGAGCTTAGTTTACTCATTAGGATCTAAAAAGTTCTCCGTGGCAGTTTTAGTGTGCAGCCAGGATTGAGAACCATTGTTCAGAGCTGTGTTGTGCAGTGTATTAGCCACTGGCTGCTAGGTAAGTTTACCTTACTTTATTTATTTATTTTTATTTATTATTTATTTTTTTGAGACGGAGTCTCGCTCTGTCGCCCAGCCTGGAGTGCAGTGGCACAATCTCGGCTCACTGCAAGCTGTGCCTCCCGGGTTCACTGCCTTTCTTCTACTGCAGCCCTCTGAGGAGCTGCGACTACAGGCGCCCGCCACCACGCCCGGCTAGTTTTTTAACTTTTTTTTTTTTTTAGTAGAGACGGGGTTTCACCGTGTTAGCCAGGATGATCTCCATCTCTGACCTTGTGATCCACCTCAAAGTGCTGGGATTAGAGACGTGAGCCACCGCCCCCGGCCAGTTTACCTTACTTTAAATAAAATGTAAAGATTAGTTCTCTAGCCATGGTAGCCACATTTTAAGTGTTTTTTTGTTTTGTTTTGTTTTTGTTTTTAAGTGGCCATGTGGCTGGTGGCTGTTGTGTTGGGCAGTGCAAATAGAGAACAGGTACAGGTCCATTAGAGCAATTTCCATCTTAATACTTTGAGATAATGTTGGGTAACATAATATTTTAGAGAGTTTTAATTTAAGGAATGGATTTACACTATTTTTAAATAGTTTTCTGGGGAAAATACAAATCAATGTTTAGATACTGGGAGATGAATAGACTGCAAGTAACGTCTGTATTTTAGTTAAATTTCCTTTTCATGTCAGATAGTAATCACTATACTTTTACCACATGTAATTAGCTCAAATGACCAAGATGTGAGATGTGTGTACTAGACGTCCATGACTAAAAACTGGTTGGATATGCTACTTTTAGCAAATGAAACAGGTGGGCTAGTAAGAATAATCAGGGCAGAGTAAATAGTCTAGTTTCAACTTTGTTGTGTTATGGTTCTTTTATCATTAAGTTAGGTTTTTGTAAACATAATTAATATAATTTATCCCATATGATGCATGGAAAGAAGTAACGTAATGGAAGGTAACTTCGACATCAAATAGCAATAGTTACCTCCATTTGTTATGTGACCTTTGGTTTTTCCTGATGAATTCCCATTTTTGCATTTATCTCATAGTATTGCTGAGGATTAGTGAAATTGTTTACATCTAAGTCACTGCTTTATACACGGTAGGTTTTCCATAAGAGACAGCCCATATTATCAGCGATGTATTTGCACTTTGGGATCTAAATAGATCTGCTTGGGATCCTCTGGCCCCATCCGCTGCTGTTTTCCTTTGTCCAGCTTAAGTCTGCTGTCTTTTTCTGTTGATTCCTTATTGCCAAATCAGTCAGCTTTCATCTTGAACTCTGTAGCACTTAAATGTAATAGTGGATCCTGGATTCCCAGGTGCTCTCCTCCTAATGCTATCAGTCCTTCTTCTATTCTTCTTTCTCCTTTTCAGATTCCTCTTTTTTTTTTTTTTTTTTTTGGAGATGGAGTCTCGCTCTGTCACCCAGGCTGGGGTTCAGGGGCACGGTCTGACTCACTGCACCCTCCCCCTCCTGGATTCAAGTGATTCTTCTGCCTCAGCCTCCTGAGTAGCTGGGATTACAGGCGGCAACTACCATGCCCGGCTAATTTTTGTATTTTTAGTAGACATGGCGTTTCACCATGTTGGCCAGGCTGGTCTTGAACTCCTGACCTCAAGGGATCTGCCTGCCTCTGCCTCCCAAAGTGCTGGAATTACAGGCGTGAGCCACCACCTCCCACCTCTTTTATCCCCCATTTAAATGATAATGTTCTTTTTTCACCCCAGAGTGGTAAAACCTCTGAAAATGCAGCAGAGGACCCTGGCTTGAATACCAACTCTGTCCCCCGTGCTTTACACTTCTTACTGGATGCCTTCACCTGTTTGTCTGTTTGTTTCTTGGACACTTAGGGGAAATCCAGACCCACACACCAGCTGTTCCACCTGGCTCCACTGTCTTGGTAGTTGGCACCACTATTCACCTAACTAAGACAGAGTCTCAGGAGTTGGCCCATTTTTTTCAGTTCCACACATCTAATTGGTAACCAATTCTTTTTTTTTTTTTTTTTTTTGAGATGGAGTGTTGCTCTGTCGCCCAGGCTGGAGTGCAGTGACCGGATCTCAGCTCACTGCAAGCTCCGCCTCCCGGGTTTATGCCATTCTCCTGCCTCAGCCTCCCGAGTAGCTGGGACTACAGGCGCCCACCACCTCGCCCGGATAGTTTTTTGTATTTTTTTGTAGTAGAGACGGGGTTTCACCGTGTTAGCCAGGATGGTCTCGATCTCCTGACCTCGTGATTCGCACATCTCGGCCTCCCAAAGTGCTGGGATTACAGGCTTGAGCCACCGCGCCCGGCCTGGTAACCAATTCTTGTTTCTTGTTTTTTTTTTTTTTTTTTTTTTGAGACAGAGTCTCGCTCTGTCGCCCAGGCTGGAGTGCAGTGGCGCGATCTTGGCTCACTTCAAGCTCTGCCTCCCGGGTTTACGCCATTCTCCTGCCTCAGCCTCCCAAGTAGCTGGGACCACAGGCGCCCGCGACCACGCCCAGCTAATTTTTTTGTATTTTTAGTGGAGACGGGGTTTCACCGTGTTAGCCAGGATGGTCTCAGTCACCTGACCTAGTGATCCACCCGCCTCGGCCTCCCAAAGTGCTGGGATTACAGGCGTGAGCCACCACGTCCGGCCCAACCAATTCTTATTTCTTAACATTTTTGACCTGTTCTATACTTCAGTGTCTGGACACTTACAGTGGTCTGATAAGTTTCTGCCCCTGAAATGTCAGTCACTCCATTGTAGGCCCACAGGGCCCTGAGTGATACTTCCTTTCATGCGTGTAACCACATTCTTATCAGGTGTGGTTCCTTGAGGACAAGGATCTTGTCCAGGCAGCACGGCAGCATGCCAGCTAAAGGAATGAGTAAACTGATGGTACCCCCAAACGCAGGAGTTTGGTAATAAACAGATTCTTCTGGCTTTAAGGAATGAGAACAGTAACTAGCAAGTAGGAGTGGTTGAACTTGCCCTTTTAGCCTTCTGAATTTCCTCTCCTTTTCTCACAGGGAATTTGAATAGTCTTAAGTTTTAAATATATGTGGAAATAGTTTAGATTCATTTGAGGAAAAGTAATTTGTTATTATTTAAAATTGGATTTTAATGGGAAAAAGTGATACATTAACTTTTTGTTATTGCTGTTTTAGATGGAGTCTCGCTCTGTTGCCCAGGCTGGAGTGCAGTGGCACAATATTGGCTCACTGCAACCTCCACCTCCCATGTTCAAGCGATTCTCCTGCCTCAGCTTCCTGAGTAGCTGGGGCTACAGACGCGTGCCACCACGCCCGGCTAATTTTTGTATTTTTAGTAGAGACAGGCTTTTGCTATATTGGCCAGGCTGGTCTCAAACTTCTGACCTCATGATCCGCCCACCTCGGCCTCACAAAGTGCTGGGATTACAGGCGTGAGCCACTGCACTTAAAACATTGAAACAGTATAAAACCTATGCAATGAAAAGATCTCCTGGTTAACCTGTCTTTCCACAAATAATCTGTGCATATGCAACCATTATGTGTATGGATGTATTTCCTTCTATTTAGTAATAGTACATTACTCCATCAGTCTGGTTTCCCCAACCTCTAATCCAGTTTTATCCGTTATCATAAATGGCATCCTTCAACTGAAATTTTGCCCACACAGAAACTTTAATCTTCCTAGCTCTCTGCTTTTCTTTCACCTTGCTCCTTACCACTTGGTTTTGCTGTCAGCACAGATCTTGAATCTCATCCCTGCTACCATTCTAGTCCAGACCATCCTCATCTCATATCTGGATTATTGCAGTTCTCTTCTTACTGGTCGCTCTGCTTTTCGTTGCCCCTTCTATTCCATGCACGACCAGCAGCTAGAGTAATAGACATGTCAGAGCCTCACCTGCTTATAAGCGTTCCCACTCCGTGTCAAAGAGGACAGACTTGGTGCCATGGTTTACACATCTATCTCTGTGATTTGCCCCCGGCCAGCTTTATCTACCTGAAAGGAAGAAGCTGACGCAAAATTAATTTAAGTAGAGAGTTCCTGTGGGCCAGGCTTGAGGATTGCAGCCTGGGAGCATAGACTCAAGTTACCCTGAATCTGCATTTCAATTGGCAGCCATTACGGGTAGATTTTCAAAGGCGGAGAGGGAGACCGGGAGTGGGACTGATACAAAGTGGTTTGTCAGGAATTCTCTTTGGCTTTACAAAAATAACTGATTCGAGATTGGTTGTACATTGTGTGGTGAAGGTAGCATTATTAGGTTAATTTATATGAATACCTACTTGTGGCTATGGCAAGCAGTTTCGAGATGATTGCATAGCTCAAGGGGGAGCTAGGACGAGATTGCAATCTCATTTTAGTGTCTCTCTCGGCCTGAAAATTTAGAAGGACTCACATTCCTTAGATAAGAGTTCTTTTCTTTTCTCAGTTCCATAGGGCTTGCTCCACTCCAGCCTCACAGGACTCTTCCGTTCCTCGGAGCACCAGAGCCCAGGGCTTTTCAAGGGTGGTTTCCTTTGCCTGGAAAGTTCCTTCCAGTGTATGGCTGGCTGCTTCACATCCTGAAGGTCTCAAATTAAATATCATCGCAGCAAAGCATCCTTCGCTAGTTACACTCAAATTACCCAGATGATTTGCATTAAAATCCATTAGGGATAGAGCAGTGAGCCAGAGTTCCTGCCCTTGGTGTATATGAACACCATGGCATTTCATACCTATCTTTTAGTTCAAAGAAGAAGAGTAAATCATGCAGCTGTCTGAAAATAATGGCAGTTTTAGCTTGATGAAACAAACGTGAAGGACTTGAGGCCTGGTAGTGGACTGACAGGGAGTTTAGTGGGCCTGATGTCAGTCAAGGGAAATAGTAGGAATTAGTACCCTAAGTTTTGGGACAACAGATCACTTAGGACCTTACAAGCTATGATAGAAGTTTGAATTTTAATTAATTATTTTTGAGACACAGTCTGACTCTTTCACCCAGGCTGGAGTGCAGTTGCACAATCTCTGCTCACTGCAACCTCTGCCTCCTGGGTTCAAGTGATTCTCCTGCCTCAGCCTCCGGAATAGTTGGGATTACGGGTGTGAGCCACATGCCAGACTAATTTTTGTATTTTTAGTAGAGACAGGGTTTCACCATGTTGGCCAGAGCTGGTCTCAAGCTCCTGGCCTCAAGTGATCCACCCGCCTTGGCCTCCCAAAGTACTGGGATTACAGGTGTGAGCTGCGAGCTGCCACTCCAGGCTGAATTGTATTCTGAGTAGTGGCAGTCTTTTCAAAGGATCCCTCTGGTTTGTGTGGAGAGAATAGACCATCAGGTATAAGAGGGAGAATAGGGGAAAAAATGCCATAGTTGAAGTAGAGGTAGTGAAAATCAATCTCTTGAAGGTAGATTTGCTGGACTGGGGATATGGCATGAGAGAGAAGAGTTAAGGTGATACCAAAACTTTTGAGCTGAGCAGCTGAAAGAATAGAGGTGCAGGTACCATAGACCGAGATGGGGAAGACTAAGGGAGGAATACTTGTGGAGTGAGTGGTATCTGTATTCAGGTTTTGGAAACAGTAAGTTTTACATTTTTAGTAGGCATTGGTTATTGAGTAGGAAGCTGCATATATGGAGTCTAGAGTTCTAAGCTGGGAGGGTAAGTTTGGAGCCTTCAGAGTATAGCTGGTTCTTCAAGCGCTGAAGAAAGGTGAGATCACTAGGGAGGAAGAAAGGAAGAGGTCACTCATCACACTTTGCTCACTTTTTAAAAACTGGGTTTTTAAATGTCTGTGTTCCTCATTAGCAGTAAGCCCTGTGGAATCAGGAGTGTTTCTCATTGACCACCATGTCATTGACCACCGTCTCACTGACTTTCTCATTTATGAAACATCATAGACACGCAAATGTTTATCGGATATTTATTCAAATATAGGAATCTTTCCCCTCACACCTCATGACTGCATTGTGGTACATTGTATGAATATACCATAATTTTACATGTGGGTGTATATTTAGGTCTTTTCATGCAGGCTATAAAAATATGTATGGGCCGGTCGTGATGGCTCACGCCTGTAATCCCAGAACTCTGGGAGGCCAAGGCCGGTAGATCACCTGAGGTCGGGAGTTCAGGACCAGCCTGACAAATGTGGAGAAACCCCGTCTCTACTAAAAATACAAAAATTAGCCAGGCGTGGCGGCGCATGCCTGTAATCCCAGCTACTCGGGAAGCTGAGGCAGGAGAATTGCTTGAACCTGGGAGGCTGAGGTTGCGGTGAGCCGAGATCGTGCCATTGCACTCCAGCCTGGGCAGCAAGAGTGAAACTCTGTCTCAAAAAAAAAAAAAAGTATGAATATATTTAGAGTAGTGTGTGCATTTGAAAAATTAATAAGTGTTGTCAACTTCCCTTGGGGTTTATACCATTTATGAGGGTGTCCGTTTCCTTAAAATTTGGCCAGTACAGGATGATCTAATTTTCATCTAGAATATTTTATTACTGTATATAAAAAGGATACATCAACCCTAAATTCTCCTTCCCATTAATGATACCAACATGACTGGCACAAGAATTATATTTTGGTTTTAGAAACTTTTTCTTGATAGGAATTTTATACTTTGATAAGTTTTGTGTGAAATTTCACATTCCTGAACATTTTAAATGAGTGAAGGTCATGTAAGAGTTGTGTCTGGTCTTCTCAATCTGGGGTCATAAAGGGTTTGTGTTAAGAATGCTTACTTAGGCCCGGCGCGGTGGCTCAAGCCTGTAATCCCAGCACTTTGGGAGGCCAAGACGGGTGGATCACGAGGTCAGGAGATCGAGACCATCCTGGCTAACACGGTGAAACCCCGTCTCTACTAAAAAAATACAAAAAACTATCCGGGCGAGGTGGCGGGTGCCTGTAGTCCCAGCTACTCGGGAGGCTGAGGCAGGAGAATGGCCTAAACCCAGGAGGCGGAGATTGCAGTGAGCTGAGATCCGGCCACTGCACTCCAGCCTGGGCCACAGAGCGAGACTCCGTCTCAAACAAACAAACAAACAAAAAAAAGAATGCTTACTTAGGTCCCAGGTGTCAGCCTGTCCAAGTGCTGCCTTTCCACTTACCAGCACTGTGCACTCAGAAGTACACCTCTGTCTTTTTTTACCTTATTTGCAAAATGGACCAATGAATGTAAAGAGTTTAGCACAGTGTCTAGCACGTAAGAGCTCAATACAAATTAGTTAATATTAGCCAGGTATGGTGGCCCGCGCCTGTAGTCCCAGCTACTCAGGAGGCTGAAGTGGGAGGATTTCTTGAGTCCAGGATTTTGAGA
The DNA here is from genome assembly GCF_049350105.2 of Macaca mulatta. Taxonomy (NCBI): domain Eukaryota; kingdom Metazoa; phylum Chordata; class Mammalia; order Primates; family Cercopithecidae; genus Macaca; species Macaca mulatta. The sequence continues at coordinate 34,630,094 of NC_133415.1, read as the reverse complement.
CTGCAGTGAGCCATGATCTCACCACTGCACCCCAGCCTGGATGACAGATGAGACCCTGTCACAAAAAACTGCAGCTGGCCAGGCGCAGTGGTTCATGCCTGTAATCCCAGCACCATGGGAGGCCGAGATGGACACATCATGAGATCAGGAGATCAAGACCATCCTGGCTAACACGGTGAAACCCTGTCTCTACCAAAAAATACCAAAAAATTAGCCGGATGTGGTGGTGAGCATCTGTAGTCCCAGCTACTCCTAAGGCTGAGGCAGGAGAATGATGTGAACCTGGGAGGCAAAGCTTGCGGTGAGCCCAGATCTCACCACTGTACTCCAGCCTGAGCGACAGGCTGGGCGACTTGGTCTCAAAAAAAAAAAAAAAAACAAACCTGCAGCTGGGCAGGCCTGAGTCAGCAGGGAGAAAACAGGTCTGTTGTCCTTGATGAGCCTGTACAAATACATATTAGTATTTATTTTATTGGTTTTTTTTTTTTGAGACAGAGTCTCGCTCTGTCACCCAGGCTGGAGTGCAGTGGCTGGATCTCAGCTCACTGCAAGCTCCACCTCCTGGGTTTACGCCATTCTCCTGCCTCAGCCTCCCGAGTAGCTGGGACTACAAGCGCCTGCCGCCTCGCCCGGCTAGTTTTTTGTATTTTTTGCTAGAGACAGGGTTTCACCGTGTTAGCCAGGATGGTCTCGATCTCCTGACCTCGTGATCCGCCCGTCTTGGCCTCCCAAAGTGCTGAGATTACAGGCTTGAGCCACTGCGCCCGGCCCATATTAGTATCTTATGAAAGTGACACAAAGAAAAGAAGCCTAAGCCTTGTTACTTACAAACTGCAAATTCTACAAAGTTCTAAAAGCATACCACTCTGACCATTTCCAGCTGTTTGAAATGCTTGTTGCCCAGTGCCATAATGAAATAGCACTTGAACATAAATTTAATCTTCTCAGCAAGGCCATTTTTATACTTTCTGCAGAAAGGGTACACTCGCCAGCAGTTTTGCCATGAGAGTACACTGAACACAGGAGACAGGGTCATTTATAACCTGACTTGTCCACCCTACTGCTGTGTCTGGTTTCCATTGGCTGGAGCAGGACCTCATATTCTGTATTTGTCCCGATTGGCTAGCAAGTTAGAACTTTTAAAAAGAGACAAGGGCAGAGGAGAACAAAGGAAGGACGAAGTAACTTGTGGAATGCTAAGAAAGGTAAAAAAGCACCTTCAAATAAGGAAGAGGTACAGGCTGTGACCTAATGCTTGCTTGGACCAGTATAAGTATGCCAGGGCAAATAATTAGGCTAAATTGTGGGAGCTAAAAACATAAAAGTACATTGATTTACTTATTACGGCTAGCAGATATTTAAGAATGTTAGCACAGGTCTTTGAATAAATTTTGCTTCTAAGAGAAGTTACTATTTATTCCTCCTAATTAGACGGGGAGGAAAGTCTTTGAAGAACCTCTGCTTTTTACATAGCGCACTCCTAGAACCTTGTCTCTGGCAGTCTTCATCTTCCCAGGATTTACACACATTGATCCTTCATCTTTTCTCCTCTCTACTCTCCTGACCCACTTTATAGCTCATGGTCCATCATTATAATGTCTTTCTTGCATATGGCCTGTATTAGGTATCAATTGATGTGTATGGTATATGCAACTTGGCAGCTTAAAACAGCACTTTTTTTTTTTTTTTTAAGATGGAGTCTGCTCTGTTGCCCATGCAGGAGTGCAGTGGCGCGATCTCGGTTCACTGCATCCTCCACCTCCTGGGTTCAAGCGATTCTCCTGCCTCGCTTTCCCTTCGGGAAACTACAGGTGCGCACCAGCACACCCGCCTAATTTTTGTATTTTTAGTAGAGACAGGGTTTCACCATGTTAGTCAGGCTGGTCTTGAACTTCTGACAATTGGCTAGGCGTGGTGGCTCACACCTGTAATCCCAGCACTTTGGGAGGCCGAGGCAGGTGGATCACAAGGTCAGGAGTTCCAAACCAGTCTGGCCAAGATGGTGAAACCCCATCTCTACTAAAAATACAAAAATTAGCCAGGTGTGGTGCGGGTGCCCGTAATCCCAGCTACTCGAGAGGCTGAGGCAGAGAATTGCTTGAACCTAGGAGGCGGAGGTTGCAGTGAGCCAAGATCGCACCACTGCACTACAACCTGGGCCACAGAGCGAGACAACGTCCCAAAGAAAAAAAAAAAAAGCATAGACCCACATAAGACACACATGTGAGTGCATTTAACACTGGTGAAATTTTAATACAGTGGGTAAAATAGTGCCAATGTCATTTTTTTTATTTTTAATATTATAGTTACGTCACTGGGGAAATGTGGGTGAAGATCACATGGTATTTCCCTATACAGTTTTTATATAATAAATCTATAATTATTTCAAAGTAAAAAGTGTTATTTTTTAAAAACAGAGTGAATAGTAAAACCTAACAGAAAACACTTAGGTACACATGGATCATGCAAGGAAGAATTAAAGCTTCAGAGTTGTTATTACCAAGTATTCTTGGAAAGCACTGATTTAAAAAGATGGTACTTTGCTGACTTTTTTTTTTTTTTTTATGAAGGAGCAAGTTTCTTGAGTTTATTGTTTGCATTACTCTATATGTCTAACCTCAGTCTAGGTACTTAGTTTTAAGTACCTTTAAAAGCAGCAAAAAAAAATCTCACTTTAGAAGCTTTAAAAATTGTGAAGTTCGCACACGTAAATAATAGTGACTGAGTCATTATGAATTACTGTCTACATCAGTTTGAGAAGAAAGCAACTTATACTTGGGAAAAGTAAAAGCAAATCATCCCTTCTTACCCTAAGCACTTCTATCCCTTCTGATTACTGAGTTACACAAAAGTATTTCAAGGACTGACCAAGGAAGCCTAGATTCCAAAGGATTGATTTTAGTTGTCTGTTGTATATTCCAGTTACAGTAAGAACCTGCAGAGTGATCTACTCAGGGCCTAAAGACCTCCGGGGTCATTCTAGGGCTTGTATTTTAGAAAAAAGATCCATAACAAAAATGCAATTTCTTTCTTTCTTCCTTGTTTCCTTTGCCCTGCCCAGCCCTGCGTCCCAGCCCTGAGTCCCAGGGTAGAGCATAGTGGCGTGACCACAGCTCACTGCCCCTGCAACTTCCTGGGTTCAGGTGATCCTCCCGTCTCAGCCACCAGAGTAGCTGGGACTGCAGTTGAGCGCCACAATGCCTGGCTAATTTTGTGTGTGTGTGTGTGTTTTTTTTTTTTTTTTGTAGAGACAAGAGTTTCACCACATTGCCCAGGCTGGTCTTGAACTCCTGAGTTCAAGAGATTCCCCCACGCCTGGCCCTCTCAAAGTGTTGGGATTACAGGTGTGAGCCACAACACCTGCCCAAAGATGCAATTTCATTCTACCACAAATACAGAGAAATAGAAAAAGAGAACAGCAAAAGCCACATGCCAAAATTATTATAGTTGCTTCTTTAGAGCCACTTTGCAAACTCCTCAACTTCTTTGTGATGGAAGTCTGTTGTGCATCCTTCACTCTTTGAAAATCTTCAACACTGGAAACCTGGCTTTTCACATGGGTTTTTCAAATATGCAACCTAAAGCAATTGTCTTGAAACAAATTCTTCAGAAGCCTCTTACCCTTTTAACTCCTTGAGCTGAGCACGTAACTTTATAAGCTGGGTTTATGAAGGGCCACATGTGTTTATACCAGTAGCAGCTTAGTGTGTGCTGTGCAAGTGTTTCTCAGGGTATTTATTCTACTCCACTGATTTATTTCTCTTCCTCTTCCTTTCTCCAGCTTTCTGAGTAGTTGGGACTACGTATTCGTGTAACCATACCTGGCCTTCTTTATTTTTATAACTTCCTCTTCCAGCCCAGAAGGCAGTTTGGTGTCTTTGATAGCCCCTCACCTATGACACCTCTCTGTGTACACTTGCAACTTGGAAGTCTTCTCTGAGGTTTCTTCTTTGGAAAAAATTTAGATTTAATTTTCTGAGACAGAGTTTTGCTCTGTCACCCAGGCTGGAGGACAGTGGCACAATCTCGGTTCACTACAACTTCTGTCTCCTGGGTTCAAGCAGTTCTCCTGCCTCAGCCTCCGGAGTAGCTGGGATTACAGGTGCGTGCCACCATGCCTCGCTAATTTTTGTATTTTTAGTAGAGACGGGGTTTCACCACGTTGGCCAGGTTGGTCACTAACTCCTGACCTCAGGTGATCCGCCCACCTCAGCCTCCCAAAGTGCGGGGATTTTACAGGTGTGAGCCACCTTGTCTGACCTCTTAAGAGGGACTGAAGGTTATTCACATGATTCATGTATTCCCCAGTGACCCAGGTGTCTTAATTCTGGGGCTTCAGTTTCTTGCCCCGTCAGTTTTCTCTTCCCCTCTCATTTTAGTTCAGACCTTCAGGTTGACAAGTCTTAGATTGTGTGGAGAGTCTCTGTCTGTAGCCAGTGCCTGTCATCCCCGGTTTCCTTATGTCCCAATAGTTGAATCACATTAATGAACGCTACACAGCTGCAGCCTGTATTTTCACATCACAGGTTTCTCTCCCACAAAGTGAAACTTTATTTTTAGGGCAGAGGGGAAGGAAATCTCTTATATTTATACCAAATCTTTATTTTCTTGCCTAGGACTTCATCCTTTCTAGGTCTCTTCTGGGGTTAGCAGCAGTGTTTCATCCCCACAAAAACTAGCCAAGTTTGCCTTAGTCTTAGCTGGCCTTTAGTTCCATCCTAGAGGCCTGTTTGGGGGACTGTGTGTCTCTTTGTAGACTTGTCAATCCTGTGGTTACTTCCCTAATTCCCTGCATCTGGGAATCACCCATTATCGCAATGGGTTTCCCCGGTCATGCTGCTCTACCAGCAGCTCTAGCAGCTCTTATTTGCAGAAGTGGGACGTTCTGTTGATTGTAGGTCCTAGTCAATCTGATATGGGGAAAGCTTCTCTTCTCTTTCTCTGTTGGTTCAGAGTTTATTTTTATCCAAAGCAACTGCTGATAGACAACTTACTGATACTAGGTTTGATTCCCACCAGTCTCCTAAAACAATGGTGATTTTTTTTTTAAGAAAGTTATTTCCTTTATCCCCTTTTAAATATTCCATTTGTGAGACAGCATTTTTCCAGTCCCATTCTCTTTCAAGTATTCAAAGTTGGTAGATGCCTCAGGCAGAAAAATGGATACAGCAAACTCCTTATATTCCCCACCCCATCTGTACTTCCTACTGGGGTTAGGATTCATTTAGAATTTACCATCATTTGCCAGGCACTTTCTCCTGAAACTCCTGGCGAGGAGTTTGGTGGCTTTCATTATCTTTTTTTTTTTTTTTTTTGAGACGGAGTCTGGCTCTGTTGCCCAGGCTGGAGTGCAGTGGCAGGATCTCAGCTCACTGCAAGCTCCGCCTCCCGGGTTTACACCATTCTCCTGCCTCAGCCTCCCGAGTAGCTGGGACTACAGGCGCCCGCCATCACGCCTGGCTAGTTTTTTGTATTTTTTAAATAGAGACGGGGTTTCACCGTGTTAGCCAGGATGGTCTCGATCTCCTGACCTCGTGATCCACCCGTCTCGGCCTCCCAAAGTGCTGGGATTATAGGCTTGAGCCACCGCGCCCGGCCCGGCTTTCATTATCAGTAGACCAGTTTATCCAGGTAAAAGCAATTAGCATACTCCAGTGAGCCCAAGTGTGTGAGCCCTTCTCATGGGCAAGCCTTTGTGCACCGGAATACACAGCAGTCAGGCCTCATTCCAGCTGTTTCCCATATTTTTCCTCTGTGATGGGATTCGGTGGGAGTGAAGAAACCATGCCTATTCCAACAGAAGAAACAACATGAGTCAAGACTGGGAAGTGCCTGTTCCTTTTTTTTTTTTTTTTTTTTTGAAATGGAGTCTCACCCAGGCTGGAGTGCAATGGCATGACCTTGGCTCACTGCAACCTCCGCCTCCCGGGTTCAAGCAATTCTTCTCCTCCCTCAGGCTCCTGAGCAGCTAGGACTACAGGTGCACACCACCACACCCGGCTTATTTTTGTATTTTTAGTAGAGATGGGGTTTCACCATGTTGGTTACCTCGTGATCTACCTGCCTCGGCCTCCCAAAGTGCTGGGACTACAGACGTGAGCCACGGTGCTTGGCAGTACCTGTTACTTTTTTTTTCAGATAAAGATCTTAGGCAAGCGTGGTGGCTCACACCTGTAATCCCAGCGCTTTGGGAGGCCAAGGCAGGCGGATCATGAGCTCAGGAGATGGAGACCATCCTGGCTAACACGGTGAAACCCTGTCTCTACTAGTCTCTACTAAAAATACAAAAAACTAGCCGGGCGTGGTGGCGGGCGCCTGTAGTCCCAGCTACTTGGAAGGCTGAGGCAGGAGAATGGCATAAACCTGGGAGGTGGAGCTTGCAGTGAGCTGAGATCACGCCACTGCACTCCAGGCTGGGAAACAGAGCGAGACTCCCTCTCAGAAAAAAAATAAAAGAAAAGAAAAAAGATAGAGATCTTGATACTGAGAAGGTGTAGGTTGAGGTCATTTGGGGAGGCTTTGAATGTTAAGCTCAAGATACACACTCAATCTGTTGAATTGCGAGGAGTCTTTGGAGGCTTCTACACAAAAGCAATGTTGTCAGAATTGAATTTAAGCCAATTTAATCGGGCAGAGGTTTAGTCTGTATTGGATACGGGGAACCAGTTTGAAAGTCCTGGTGAGAAGTTTAGGTCATCAAAACCTGCTTTCCAATGCCAGCCGCAGTGGCTCACGCCTGTAATCCCAGTTCTTTGGGAGGCTGAGGCAGGTGGATCACTTGAGGTCAGGAGTTCAAGATCAGCCTGACCAACATGGAGAAACCCCATCTCTACTGAGAGTACAGAATTAGCCAGGCATGGTGGTGCATGCCTGTAATCTCAGCTACCTGGGAGGCTGAGACAGGAGAATCACTTGAACCTGGGAGGCAGAGGTTGCAGTGAGCTGAGATTGTGCCATTGCACCCCAGCCTGGGCAACAAGAGGGAAACATCTCTAAAAACAAAAACAAAAACAAAAACAAAATCCCCGCCTGTCTTAGTCCATTCCTGCTGCTATTACAGAAATACCTTTTCTGACAGGTCTGGCGGCTAGGACGTTACGCCACGGCACCAGCGGATTCAGTGTCTGGTGAGGGCCTGTTCCATCAGTGGCATCTTCTCACAGTGTGGTTACACAGCAGAAGAGATGGAATGGTCAGGCAGCTATCTGGGGCCTCTTTCATAGGGATTTTAATCCCATCCGGCAGTACAGAACCCTTATGACTTAGTCACTTCCCAGAAGCCCTACCTCTTGTACCACCACAGTGTATTTTGGAAGACACAAACCATAGCAGTGTCCATATTAGAGCAGTGACAGTAGAGATAGAAAGACATGGGTTTAAGAATACTCAAAATGGCCTGGTGCGGTGGCTCAAGCTTGTAATCCCAGCACTTTGGGAGGCCGAGACGGGCGGATCACGAGGTCAGGAGATCGAGACCATCCTGGCTAACACGGTGAAACCCCGTCTCTACCAAAAAAAAAATACAAAAAACTAGCCGGGCGAGGTGGCGGGCGCCTGTAGTCCCAGCTACTCGGGAGGCTGAGGCAGGAGAATGGCGTAAACCCAGGAGGCAGAGCTTGCAGGGAGCCGAGATCCGGCCACTGCACTCCAGCCTGGGCGACAGAGCGAGACTCCTTCTCAAAAAAAAAAAAAAAAAGAATACTCAAAATGGGCCGAGCACGGTGACTCGCGCCTGTAATCCCAGCACTTTGGGAGGCCAAGGTGGGCAGATCATGAGTTCAGAAGATCGAGACCATCTTGGCTGACACGGTGAAACCCCGTCTCTACTAAAAAATACCAAAAATTAGCCAGGCGGGGTGGCGGGCGCCTGTAGTCCCAGCTCCTCGGGAGGTGGAGCTTGCAGTGAGCCGAGATCGCGCCACTGCACTCCAGCCTGGATGACAGAGCGAGACTCCGTCTCAAAAAAGAAAAGAAAAAAACATACTCAAAGTGGAGCTTTTCTTCATCGCCGCGTGCTCTTTGACACTCTGTAGACCTAAAGAAGTGGTTCTCTCTAGCTGGTGTCTTATATCCATGGGTCAGCTTCCCGCAGAGAGCAACACCAGTATTTGCTCTGCTAATGAACACACGTTGAGCATCCCTAAACCACCACATCTGGTCTCCGTTTTTGAGCACTGACATGATGCCACAAGTGGAAAATTCCACCCCGACCTTATATGACAGGTTGCAGTCCAAACACAGAGAAAACTGTTCCATGCGCAGAATTATTTAAAATATTGCGTGAAGTTACCTTCAGGTTATATGTATGAGATGCATATGAAATATAAATGAATTTCATGTTTAGACTGGGGTCTCATCCCCATGATACCTCATTTTGTATATGGAAATATCCCAAAATTTTAAAAAAAGTGAAATCCAAAATGCTTATGTTCCCATGCATTTTGGATAAGGGATGCTTAACCTGTAGTTACAGATTTAATTTTGGGAGAAAATAGTTTTCACAGACTGGGTAATTTTTAAACTATATCATAGGAAACTTCAGTGTAGCCATAAAATGTTTCAGATGCCTTATTGTCATGATATGCTTTTTAGTATTCATATTTTTCCTTATTGTCCCTTCTAATGGCTAGAATTTAGGGCATTTCTTACTAGGGTGTATGTTTAAACCCATTTATGGCCGAGGTTGCAATTATTTGAATTTTTGCAATCAGACCTCAGCAATGACCTTGAGCAGTAGGATATGAATAACTCCTACATGCTTAGCGTTCCAATAATGGAACACTAGGCATAAATAGGTTAACCTCATTTGTTAAGTTGAGATTCTTGGATTGTGGGAACTGGCTAACTAATTTTTAAAAATATTTACTAAAGCCGGGCACGGTGGCTCACACCTGTAATCCCAGCACTTTGGGAGGCTGAGGCACGTGGATCACGAGGTCAGGAGTTCAAGGCCAGCCTGGCCAAGATGGTGAAACCCCATCTCTACTAAAAATCAAAAATTAGCCGGGTGTGGTTGCGGACGCCTGTAATCCCAGCTACTCGGAAAGCCGAGGCAGAGAATTGCTTGAACCTGGAGGCGGAGGTTGCAGTGAGCCGAGATTGCGCCACTGCACTCCAGCCTAGGCAACACAGCGAGACTCCATCTCAAAAAAAATTTAGTAAATACTCGCTGTGGGCAAATACAATTTTGGGGAAACAGCCACAAACCCAAAATAGACAAAGCTCCTCAAGGAGCTTTAATAATGGTGGAAGACGGAAAATAAATGTATATAATCAGTAGCTGGTAAGTTACTTAGAAAAATAAAACAGAGTAGAGGGACGAGACAGTGACTGGACCTACAGAAAGTGAGGGAGAGGGTATTCCAGGCAGAGCCTAGTGCAGAGGCCCCAGGCAGGAGTGCTGAGTATGTTTGAGGAGCAGGTAAGAGGCCAGTATGAGTTAGGGAGTTAATCAAGGATGAGAGTAGTGAGAAGCGAAGTTAGCGTGTCAGCAGGAGGCTGCAGAAGGTGAGGTCTTAGAGGTCATATAAACTTTGGATTTCGTTCTAAAGGAGACATTGGTACAAAGGGGTGGAATGCTCCGACTGACTTCGAAGGCTCACTAGCTGTTGATATGAGGAGCAGAGAGAAGCAGGGAATTTGGTTAGGAAGCTTTTAAATGGATGAAGCTCAGACAAACGGGTCGTGGACTCTTTTGAATAGAGTCATCAGGATTTGTTAATTGACTAGATGTGAGAAGAGAGAAAAAGGGAAGAGTCAAGATGCCTCAAGTTTTTGCTGGAGCAACCAGAGAACTACGTCGTTTACTGAGATTGGGGAGTTAGAGGGAATGAGGTTTGAAGAGGTGAGATCCAAAGCTCAGTTTGGTTCTGTTAAGTTTGCACTGCCTGTTTGACATTCATTGCTGACATCAGGGACAGGCACTGGGATGAGGGGACTCTGGAGTTGAGGAGAGGTAGGGCGGTGTAATGAGGGCCAGCCTAATGGATGGGATTTTGAGCCCTGATGCTGAAAGAGCTATCAAGGGTCCGTGGGTGTAGAACAGAAAGGGAAGGAAGGAGAGCAGGGAAAAGAAGAGGTTCAAGGGGTGGTTCTCTAGCAGTAGAGTTGGAGGGTTAGGGTGAGGAAAACAGCAAAGATGGAAAAGAAATAGCAGTGGGGTGGTGGGTGGGTGTGTCCTGAAAGCCAAGAGAAGAAATTATTTTAAGATAGAATCATCAACTAACTTAAACGCTGCTTTTAAACTTAGTATGATGAAGGCTGAGAACCATTTGTTAAATTTGGCTTGGTTGCAGTGCAGTGGTGGGAATGAAAATTTGTTTGCATCACTAATACTGGCATTAAGATTTTGTATAGAGGTTTTTGTTACCATCTCCGAGGTTTCAAGTCATTTTAATGACGTTTCACTAGTGAACTGCTTCATCAGTTGAGACAGATAATTAGTTAGGCAGGAATTTCTTTCCTTTAGGCCAGCTGATGAAATTTCTTGACTAGTATCAAGTTTAAAAAGGTGTCCACATAAGGAAATTCCTAGTTCTTAATAAGCTGTCAAAGAAGTGGCCATATTCTCCCTGCTGCTTATCTCTGATGATTAGGGTTTGAGAGAGGGCATCTTTGCTCTGCCACCCCTCACTACCTTGGCCCAATTCAGTTAATATTGGCAGCTACCTTATGCTTATTAGATTTTTAAGGAATAAAAGTCTTTTTTTTCCTTTGGAGGCAAGGTCTCTCTCTTCTCTGCTTGGTTCAGGCTGGAGTACAGAGGCATGCTCATAGCTCACTGCAGCCACGAACTCCTGGGCTCAAGCAGTGCTCCCTCCGCAGCCTCCTGAACAGCTTGGACTGCAGGCACGCACCACCATATCTAGCTAATTAAAAAAAATTTTTGTAGAGATGAGATCTCACAAAGTTGCCAGGCTGGTCTTAAACTCTGGACTCAAGCAGTCCTCCCACTTCAATCCCCCAAAGCACTGGGATTACATCCATGAGCCGTCGTGCCCATTCTAGAACTTCCTTTCGAAGGGAAGTATTGATGTACAGTGTTTGAGAGCACGTCAGCCTGTCTATTAAGTGTTTGAGTGTACTTCTGATAATATTTTCTGAAAATTTTTCTAAGTCACAATTTCTAATTCACTTGACAGGTGGGTATTTGACCTATAAGTAGGTGCACATTCATGATCATTAAAGCATCAATACTTAAATATTTATATTTAAACTTGTTTTGTTTTGTTTGAGACAGAGTCTCACTCTGTCTCCCAGGCTGGAGTACAGTGGCACAGTCTTGGCTCACTGCAATCTCCACCTCCTGAGTACAAGTGATTCTCATGCCTCAGCCTCCCTAGTAGCTGGGATTACAGGCATTCATCACCTATTTTTTCTTTTTTTTTTGTTTTTGTTTTTGTTTTTGAGACGGAGTCTTGCTCTGTCTCCCAGGCTGGAATGCAGCGGTGCAATCTCACTGCAACCTCCACCTCCTGGATTCAAACGATTCTCCTGGCTCAACCTCGCTAGTAGCTGGGATTACAGCCACCTGCCACCATGCCCAGCTAATTTTTGTATTTTTAGTAGAGACCGGGTTTCACCATCTTGGCCAGGCTTGTCTTGAAAGCCTGACCTCGTGATCCACCCACCTCAGCCTCCCAAAGTGCTGGGATCACAGGCCTGAGCCATCACACCCAGCCTAATTTTTGTATTTTTAGTAGAGACAGGGTTTTGCCATGTTGGTCAGGCAGGTCTTGAACTCCTGTCCTCAAACAATCCAGCCACCTCGGCCTCCCAAATTGCTGGGATTGCAGGCATGAGCCACTGCACCCTGCCTAAAGTGATTTGAATAATGAGAATACAACGCATGCTGTTGAATCCTCAGAACAAGTATTGAACATGGTAAAGTACCCACCCACTCCTTTATTTATTTATTTAGATTATTATTTTGAGACAGAGTCTTGCTCCATCACCCAGGCTGGAGTGCAGTGGCATGATCTCGTCAGCTCACTGCAACTTCCGCCTCCCAGGTTTAAGCAATTCTCCTGCCTCAGCCTCCTGAGAGTAGCTGGGATTATAGGCACATGCCACTATGCCAGCTAATTTTTTATATTTTTAGTAGAGACAAAGTTTCGCCATATTGACCAGGCTGGTCTTGATCTCCTGGTCTCCCAGAGTGCTGGGATTACAGACATGAGCCAGAGCGCCTGGCCTTCCCCTCCTTTTAAAATGGATTCAATCAGGTGACCTCTGTAAACATCCATAACTTGCATTGATTGAGGTTGTTTTCAGGCTATTTACTGTCATTTCCCTAATTTCTTTAAGCATGCAAATTTCTATTACTCAAAATTAAAACAATTGAATTAGCAACTTAGAAGAAACTTTGTAAGCATTTGGATTGAAGGTAACTCTATTTTGTGAGAGATAATTATCTGTAAAGTGATGCTATTAATACCTACTTCTAAGGGTTTTGTGCAAAGTAAATAAGCTAAAGATTGGAAACCTGCTACCTGTCCCCAAGATGGTAACTGCTATTATTACTTAAAACCTTGCTTGCCCTTTTTTTTTTTTGAGAGGGAGTCTTGCTGTGTTGCCCTGGCTGGAGTGCAGTGGTGCTATCTCAGCTCACCTCAGCCTGCGCCTCCTGGGTTTAAGCAATTCTCCTGCCTCGGCCTCCTGAGTAGCTGGGATTACAGGCACATGCCACCAACGCCCGGCTAATTTTTGTATTTTTAGTAGAGATGGGGTTTCACATGTTGGTCAGGCTGGTCTCGAACTACTGACCTCGTGATCTGCCCGCCTCGGCCTCCCAAAGTGCAGGGATTACAGGCGTGAGCCACTGCGCCTGGCCAAAACCTTTCATTTTTTTTCCTTTACATTCAGCGTTTCTCTCTTCCTCGTGCCTGTATGTGCTTGTGCGTGGCTATGCTGCAGTAACAAGCAGTCCTAGAAGCTCAGTACTTAGCAGCCACAGAAACATGGGGGGAGTGTCCATCAAGTTTTTCCAGACCAGCTGTTGACTCTGCGCTTTCTGTCTTCCTTCTGCTTTCTAGATTAAAGGAGCAGTTCCTATTTGGGATAAAGGGAAAACAGCTGTACTTGAACAGTGTGATAATCGTTTCAGCTTCTGCTCAGAGGTGGCATATGTCACTTCACTCATATTTCATTGGCCAGAACATTTTCATGAGCAAGCCGTATGAACAAGTCTGATGTCAGTGAGGATGGGCAGCATAATCCTCTTATGAGAAGCCAGGAAACAATCGGAACACGTGTGAGATCTCTCTCAGCTGGGTGACGCGCGTTGAGGAACGTATCTGTAGATGCCATGAAAGCCTTAGGACAGGACTCGGTGAGCCCCACAGCGATAACAAAGGGGAGGGACAAAGGGGAAGTGCTTACTTCCCGAGCAGATTCCCCAATCTGCCTGATCATCAGACGCACTCGGGGCACTTTTTACAAGGTCCTGGGGCCGGGCGCGGTGGCTCAAGGCTGTAATCCCAGCGCTTTGGGAGGCTGAGGCAGGAGGATTGTTTGAGGCCAGGAGTTGAAGACCAGCCTGGGCAACATAGTGAGATCCCATCTCTACAAAAAGATTTTTTTTAATTAGCTGAGTTTGTTGGTGCATGCGTGTAGTCCCAGGTACTCAGAGGCTGATGTGGATCACTTGAGCCTGGGAGGTCGAGGCTGCAATGAGATCATACCACTGCATTTCAGCCTGAGCGACAGAGCAAGAACCCTGTCTCCAAAAAACCAGCAACCCCCAGCCCCTTGATAACCATAGGTCCCAAGTCTCAGAATTTTATTTCTTGTATTTAAAATGGGATATATAACTGTCTTAGTCCATACTGTTTTGCCATAACAAAATATCACAGACTGAGTAATTTATAAAGAAAAGAAATGTATTTCTCCTAGTTCTTCAGGCTGGGAAATCCAGTATCAGAGTGCCAGCGTCTGTTGAGGGCTGTTGTGTGGCACCTTGTCATCCCATGGCGGGAGGCAGGAGGATGAGAAGGTGAGAGGAAGTGAGCAAGACCGCAAAACTCATTTGCAAAGGAAACCAGTTTCTTGATAACTACCCCACTCCCAAGATGGCATTAATTCTTATTCAGAGCCCCCCTGACCCAAGTTAGGCACCACCTCCCTACACTGTTGCACTGGGGATTAGCTTTCTAGTACTTGAGCTTTGGGGGACACACTGAGACCAGCAGTACTTTTCATGGCCTTCACGTTTACCTGCCATTCAACACACACCACCCTTCCAGTACTAGGAGTTGAGAATCAGAAGGGAAAGCATTCGTTTTGCCGGGGTCATTTCTCCCGGGGCTGGTGAAGTATTCTTGGCCCACGACAGTGCGTCATCACTGTCTCTCCCCCAGCAGGGGGGATGATCATTACTGCCAGTTCTTTATCTTGGGACCTCATTCCCATGATGGACAGCATACAGCGCATCCTCTTTTGATGATAACATTCTTTTGTTCAGTAAGAATCCAATTCTCTTTTCTTCACTATAATCCTATCCGGGCTGTTCCTAGTTGTCCTACCTTTCCAGATTTCGTCTTGATTGGATTTCAGGCATGTCTGGAAATCTTCATTCATACGCTCACCTCAGCATTTCTTCTTGGCGGTGATCTGCACGTTGCTGGAGTACTGTGCCGTTGCCCTCTTCTCTTGCATGCCTGCTGGCTCCTGCTGGCCTTTCAGCCATTGCTGTCTTCATAGCAGCATGGCTCTGCCGTGGCCTCCATCACATTGCGTGGAAAAACGTTACTGTTTTTTTGCCTGTCCTCCCTTCTAGATCTTTGCTACTTGAGGGCAGGGTCCTCTTTTTTCTTCTTTGTGTCCCCAGCACGTAACACAGAGCCTGGCACATAGTATGTCTTCAGATACCACGGCTGCCTTTCTGCTTGTGTGGCTTCCCACTATCACAGGTCCATAAGATGCTGAGCTGATTGAATTGATTCAGTCACAGGAACCTACCACACTCACAGACAAACATACTGAAATTGTATATAAAATTTTCTGTGGGCCAGGTATGGCGGCTCACGTCTGTAATCCCAACACTTTAGGAGGCTGAGGTGGGCAGATCATTTGAGGTCAGGAGTTTGAGGCCAGCCTGACCAACATGATGAAACCCCATCTCTACTAAAAGTACAAAAAAATAGCTGGGGGTGGTGGTGCATGACTGTAGTCCCAGCTTCTCGGGTGGCTGGGGCTGGAGAATCGCTTGCATTTGAGAGGTGGAGGTTGCAATGAGCCATGATAGTTAAAAAAATAAGAATAAAAAATTGTATCTATGCACATTTTTATCATTCTCACGCAGGAGACCAGGACACAATCATGTAAGAGCAACCGGAACTAGAACATTGGAAGATGAAGTCCCATGTTAAACTTCTAGGACCTTATCTCTGGCATCACTCACCATCCGCCCCATCTTTTATCTCCTCTATTTCTGTTTATCCGTTAAAGATACTATAATGTTTTCTTTTCCTGGACAGGAGTAAAACTTAACTAAAATTTTCCTTGTCCGTTTTTCTCCACCTACAGTTAGTTGCAAAACCCTATTGACTGTGTGTCTGAGACTGTTCTTTCATCGTTTCTTTCCATTTCCGCTGTCATTTCTAGCATTGGCCCCGTCACCTCTTCCCAGACTAGACCAGGGTTCTTCTCGCCCTCCAGTCTCTCCCAAACAGTGTGATCTGCAGACCACATCCAACTTAACCTTCCAAGTTTGATTATTCTCTCTTTTCTTTGTTCAAAGTCTTTGGTGACTCCCCAGTACCCACACAATCTCCAACTAATTCAGCAGTGATCTCCTAGTAGCAGAGAATGATGATTCCAAACCTCAGAGGCCTGGAGCTAGATTCCAAAGCAGCTCTGAACAGAAATTCTCTAATGACACCTCTCATTTTATCTTTAAGAGTCGTGCAAGTATTTAAGGTAAAAATATCCTCCCAAACAACAAGCAACAACAACACAAAGTCAAAGTCTCTAGGAACCTATGCCATTTTTACCCTGTGGCTTTTTATATTCCAGCCACACACCGTGAAACCCAGGGAACACTCACATCCTAACTGGAAAATGGGGTCTAAGCGATGAAGTCCAGATGACTCTGTCTGGTATCTGAGGCTGTCTGTGGTCAGCTGCGAACCTGCTTTTCCAGATTTTGTCTCTGGCCATGCGTGTCGGGTATACTAGCCACCTAGTATAATTGTTCTAGTCACCTAGGAAATTGTGTTACGTATTAGGGAGACACCGAAGACTTTTGAACAAAGAAAAGCACAATCAAACTTGGATTCATCGAACCTAGAACATACTGCATAGTTTCCAACTTTCACAGTGCTCAGGAATTTGTTAATATGGGCTTCTTGTTGTTGTTGTTGTTTTGTTTTGTTTCTGAGACACTCTGGCTCTGTCGCCAGGCTGAAGTGCAGTGGGTGCGATCTCGGCTCACTGCGACCTCTGCCTCCCGGGTTCAAGCGATTCTTCTGCCTCAGCCTCCCCAGTAGTTGGGATTACAGGCACTCACCACCACGCCCGGCTAATTTTGGCATGTTAGTCGAGACAGGGTTTCACCATGTTGGCCAGGTGGGTCTCGAACTCCTGACCTCAGGTGATCCACCTGCCTCAGCCTCCCAACGTGCTGGGATTTCAGGCGTGAGCCACCACGCCTGGCCATATGGACATTTTTTAATGGGAGAAGATTCATGGAGCTGCTTTTTAGCCTTTTTAAACTTCTGGAGCCAGTTTTAGTAATTTACACGTTTGTAGAAAACCCCGTTCTAGATTTACGCATATATTGGTATAATTAATATTTTCCAGTTAACCTAATATTTTAGAGTTGTAGTCGTATTTGAGGGAGGAGCTATTTTGGTTTCCTTTGGGTGTTACTCAGCATCGAGCCAGTGACACAGCTGTTTGATGGAAGGCTGAGAGGAATGACATGGTGGCAGCAAAGCAGCAACACGGACCTGGCCAGCCTTTGGGGACTCCTGGGATACATCTCTTGGCCAACCGAAAGTGTTATATAGCTGGTTTCAGGTCCCTCACCATTATACCCACTTGAGCTGATTTATACTTTACAGTGTAAATTGGCATGAGGCATGCCTTTGGGATTAAATTAATTTATACCAAGTTAGAAAGCATCAGCTGTCAAAGTCAGGGGAGCCTTCTGGAGGCCAGGGTGCTTTTTTTCTTTCTGTATTCTGAGCCCACACTCCAGGCATTCTCTCTTGGATAGCAGCTGGGACAGGCCTTCAAGAGGCCTGCTTTGCATCTCCTTTGTGTCCGCGCGGTTCCGGGTCCGATACGAAGCCAGATCTTTGACAGAGATGCTACGCAGTAGTTGGTGCCTGTGCAAATTAGGAAGATTTGTAACCCTCTTAAATAAAATACGACAAACATGTTTTTTTTCTTTCTTTAAACATTTTCGCCCTCCTTAAATACACTCAAAGGAATTACGGTGACCGAGTGGCAGTAGTGCAAATCTATGATCTCGATCCTTAATCAGAAGTTGATGAAAAGACTTTCTGTCCTTACTACCCTTTTAGCAAAAGATTAATGAAAATGTATACAGGGATTAGACACACATCAAACAAGAAAAGGTACCTGTAATGTTATTTAAGAAAAAGTGTATTAAGTGGGTTGTTAGGGTTACAATAAAGGCATTTAGCAATATCCTGCATATGTCACCTGGCTGTCTCCAGTCTGGAAATTATCTTCGTGTATGAGGCAGGCAGGACTTTACGAAGTGCAGAATGGTTAACTGCTTTTCGTAAGAGGTATGGTGAAGGCCCTGTTTCTTCTGCTTCTTCCCGCTGCTGTGCGAGGTTGGGGCTAGTCCCCTTGCTCACTTCTGAGTTCTTTTCCCAGCAGCCACTGCACGGCTCGAAGGATTTGTTGTTGAGGGTGGAGAAGGTGGAAGGATGTTGAACAGACTTTTCCCTAATGAGCTGTGATGCCAGCTGCAAAGGCGGCAAATCCTGTTACTCCCTTCAGCTACTCTCTGAAGCTGCAGAGGGGCAGTGGTAACGGGGCTCCCTGCCCTATGCTGATTAGCTGTCTTTTCTGCTGTTTTTCCCCCCTTCCTCTTCTGTCCCAGAGCATCTTGGCAAAGTTCAGATTTCTGTGCTCACAGCTCAATGCTCACAGTGAAAAGGAAATACAAAAGAGGAGGAGAGAAAGTGAGAAGAAAAAAGAGAGAAAAGGTTGGGGTGGAGATTTTTAGTAGAGTCCCTTATTGCCGTAGTCTAAGACTTAAGCTCTGGGTTGAAACCTTTAAGTGGTAAAGCTTTGCAAGTAGTAACCTGGATTTCCAGATTGGTCTTGCAGATAGTTTTATTGGCACATGAACACCGCAGGCCGTGTTATTAAAAGCATTTGAATTTCTGTTGTTCAGAAACCTCTGAATTTTGAGAAGGATACTCTGCTGTTTTTCCACAAACTATCATTGCAAGGAAGATGAAATAATTGAAAGGTAAATGTTTCCATGTAGCGTTTACTGTGTGCCATTGCTTCGTTTAATCATTACAACCCTTGAAAACAGACACTTTGAATGTGATAAAAATTTTTTTGTAGTAAACACATTGTAAAGTGGTCAGTTCAGTAATATTAAGTAGATTCACATTGTTGTCAAACAGATATCCAAGACTTTTTCATCTTCCAGATGCCAGCCGCATATCTGAAACACCATGCCCGTTAAAATATTGGGAAGACATTTTAACTGATTAGCCCACATTTTAACTGTTTGGTCATTTCTTTTATTCAGCAGGATTAAAAATAGCTTTCCTGTTTCTTTCCTTCTTGGCTGTTTTGATATAACATTCTCCCTCCGTATTTCATCACAGGATGGTGAGACCAGGGCTTGTGTTTACTGTGCCTTGGTTTATCCATTTGGTACTGACTGCGGGGAGTTATAGTTACTAAAGGGAAAGAGAAAAGGCTTTGCTCTCCAGGGGTTCATCACCTATTCTTGGTTCTCATCTTTACTGATTCTGCGTTTGTAAGTTCTGCTGAGCTCCAGGGGTAAGTGCAGCGATGACTTCATGACCTCACAAGTTAGCTTGGACCTGCACAGTTTTTGGTGGGTTTTCTGGGTGGCTTCTGACACGTTAAACGTAATATCCTAGAGTTATATTTAAAAAGCAGTTTTACATTTTGAACCCTGCTTTTAATGACTTCATGAGTTAGTTACTATATTCCAGGGATGGTGAAATGGGGAATATGGCAGGTAAGGGAGAAGAGATGGAATATTTAATAAAGGATGCAGAGTTCCTCTCGCTACCTGTGTCCTTTTCAGAGACCATTTAAGCCTCTTCAGTTCTCCTTGGAAGAGCTAGTCCAGCATCCCTGATACTCTACTTTCCATTGTGTTCTGAAGAAAAGACATTCCTGACATTATTGCTACAATGTAGAAAACTTGTCTTGCCTCCTTGGAGGATAGTATTGTAGCTAGAACCTAGGCAGCGCTGGTGAAAATGGCCGTGATAAAGGCGGAAGCCAGTAGACGATGTATGTGTGCAGAAGGCGGAGATGGAGAGAAAGGTAATTAGATTTCCTGGAAACCACATAGCGAAAGCCATCCTCTGAGGAGATGCCACATGAACCATATGGCAAACTTTATGCAGTCCTCTCCTTGGGAACACCCTCCCGGTTCTTAGTTTATCTTCTCAAATGTGGCCTTTGTTATTTATTTATTTATTTATTTACTTATTTCTGTAGAGATGGGGTCTCGCAGTGTTGCTCAGCTGGTCTTGAACTCCTGGCTCTAAGCGATCCTCCCATCTCGGCCTCCAGTGTTGCCTTTATTATTTAATTTGGTACTTCCATGCGTTAAAAAATCTTAGGAGAAACCAGTTAGTGCAGACTGTAGCACCTTCCATCACGATCCGATTGTGCTCTTAGTTTATGATGGCAGGGGAGGGAACAGAACAGGACCCATAGAAACGTGCAGGGGTGCACGGACGGCCGCCACAGTGACAGCGAGCACTGGTGGCAGCAGCGTGGGGGAGCTTGGCTGGGAAGACTTTGCAAGTAAAGTTTCTCCCCTGAAGAACTACAGTACGTACGGTTTGGTGGAGGGACGGGATTTCCACCCAGGGACAATGATACATGTGAGGGCTTAGAGAAAAGACACAGTGGTTGGGGTGGTGGTTGTAATTGTAGAAACCATCAGGCCTTTCTAGCATGAAGAACACTGACCCGGGGGGAGCAGCTTGGTAGTGGGAAGAACGCTGGACTCGGTGACCTGGGTTTCCACTCGGCTCTGTCACTGATTTGCTGAGTGCCCTTGGAGAAGCCAATTAACCTTTCTGGAACTAGTTTCTTTATCTTGTTGTTGTTGTTTTTTCTCCCTTAAAAGAGACAGAGTCTTGCTGTGTTGGCCAGGCTGGTCTCAAACTCCTGGGCTCAGTGATCCTCCTACCTCAGCCTCCCAAGTATCTGGGACTGTAGGCATGCGACACCACACCCGGCTAGTTTCTACATCTTTAAATTGAGAGAATGGAAATATGTGATCTGTAGTTTCATTTCCAGCTCTAACTGATTCTGACTTCCTATCCAATGAGATGGCCTGGGACTTTTTGCTTTGAGGATTTCGCTTCTGTTGTAAGTCACTGGGAGGCTTGCCCAGTGCCCAGCTTAAAACATGAGCCGATCAAGTCTTCCGTCGCCTCAGCTGGCCTTTACTTCTGGCAGATCTTGAATTCCTGTTTCTCCTTTCTCTCGTTTAGTAAGTCCTTCAGAACCTTCCTCCTGCGCTGCTGCTTGGGCTAACATCTCCCCTCCCACCCTCCACCACTAGAATTCCTTGTATATACACAGCAGCTAGATTAGTCTCACTTTGCCACTCCTCTATAGAAATAAACTGAGGTGGATCTCCATTGTCTCCCGAAGAAAGGCCAAACTCATTAGCTGGGTATTCAGGATCGCCTGTCAATCTCAGCTCACATTACTCCCCTCCACATAATCTACAGAATAGTTAAACTGAACCTGATATCCTCCTGCACCTGGTCATGCCCTGCCTCTCTGCCCATTGTCACTCGGTCACAATTCCCATCTCACGAAATCTCCCAGGCTTCCACAGCAGAAGTAATCCTTTTCTTCTCAGCTCCCATAGCGTGCTTTCTGTACCTGCTGGTACTGATTGGTTTGTGTTTTTTGTTTGTTTGAGACAGTGTCTCACTCTGTCGCCCAGGCTGGAGTAGGCCGGCATGATCTCATTTCACTGCAGTCGCCGCCTCCTGGGTTCAAGCGATTCTTGTGTCTCAGCCTCAGTAGCTGGGATCACAGGTGCATGCCACTGCACCTGGCTAATTTTTATATTTGTAGTAGAGACAGGGTTTGACCATGTTGGCCAGGCTGGTCTTGATCTCTTGACCTCAAGTGAGCCACCATGCCTGGCCAGAGCCATATTATTTCTATATGAGAAGCAAACCACCCTGTTTTGTGTCTGCTACCATGTAATTGCATTAAGATCAGAACTTGCATCTTACGTACATCTCGTACTTTTCAGAACCATTAATAAGATTGTCAAAAGTTTGGTTTTTCTGGGGATTACTGATCTAGTTATGAGCAAGTCAAACTATAGGGAGCAGACTCTTCGGAAATGATTTGCATGCAGAAGATTGCATCCTGGTTGAAAGAATGTGGGCAAACTTTTCTAATATGAGACCTGATGACCTAGAAAATACTCTGTCATCTAAGAAAGTACCTGCTTATTTTGGGGTTGTTGAGAAGGGAAATAGGATCTCCTAAAGTTCCCCACCGCCACTTTTTGTCCAGTGGCCCCTTTCCAAATAATTCCTTGTTGGAATACCGTGTCGAGGCAAGCTGAACCCCAAGGAAAGCAAAGGCATTCACACAGACGTTACCTCATTCTGTTTAGATGATGTAAGATTAGCCTTGGTTCTCGCAATCACCTTTCATCAGCCATATAGGTGTGGTGTCCCAAAATAAAAATTGTCGTTATCACTTACTAACACATGCCGTTCAAAATATAGTGGTTCTTTAAAGCTGTTGCAGATGGTTTATCTCTTGAGAAGATTAAGTGAATGACAAATACTTGATAAACAATTACATGAGCGCTCCTTTCCTCTCTTTTGCGATTAAAATAGAAAGCAGTATAGCACGTTTGTATTTATACTCGATTATAATCAGAGAGTTAAGCTCTTTAATTATGCAGCTAGAATTGATTTATCAAAAAGAGTTACGTGTGTTTCTTTTCATGTGCAGGTAAGAGGAATAGGGCTGGGGAGGGAGCAGTGGGAGAAATAAAACCCCAGGAAAACGAAAACGTGGAATCTGGTTGCTCTTCTCACAGTAGCCAGAAGGAAGGGCAGAGCTGATCTCTGGGAAGTCCTTCCGCTACTGGGACCCTTCAGTTCTTGGGGCTTGTGCTGGCGGTAGGAGGGGCGGTGTGTTTTAAGAAATCTCTGTCTGTTTGATTTCTCAACTTCCCTCTCTCCCTCCCTCAGGAGTTAGAAGCTGCTCTTCACAGAGATGATGTGGAGTTTATCAGTGACCTGATTGCCTGCCTGCTTCAGGGCTGCTATCAACGAAGAGATATCACGTGAGTAATTCTGATCTTTCTAAGCATTTCTTTTTTTTTTTTTTGAGACGGAGTCTTGCTCAGTCGCCCAGGCTGGAGTGCAGTGGCCGGATCTCAGCTCACTGCAAGCTCCGCCTCCCGGGATCACGCCATTCTCCTGCCTCAGCCTCCCGAGTAGTTGGGATTACAGGCGCCCGCCACCACGCCCGGCTAATTTTTTGTATTTTTTAGTAGAGACGGGGTTTCACCGTGTTAGCCAGGATGGTCTCGATCTCCTGACCTCGTGATCCGCCCGTCTCGGCCTCCCAAAGTGCTGGGATTACAGGCGTGAGCCACTGCGCCTGGCTCTTTCTAAGCATTTCTTGCGCGGAGAACTAATTAACCAGCCGTAGTGATGTTTCCTGTGTCCTGTGACAAACCGGAACCGATCCTTAGCCATCAGGGGACAGTGTAGATGGAGGACCTACATGTGAGTTCCCAGGCTGTATTTGGCTCATTCCGCAGTTGAGCTTTTTTATTCCATCATAATCTTTGAGTTTATTTCATTCTCACAAATCCGTATGGCTTACTCTTGGATACCCCAGCTAACATATTTTAGTGTAGAATTTCTTTTTTTTTTTTTTTGAAGTCTTCCAACAGTTTATTAGAAAGAATGTAGACTTTTTTAAAAAATCCCCACTATCATGAACATAAATTGAGGTTTTCAGCCCTGGTATCAACTGAATCAAAAAAAGAAATAAAAAATCCAATAGCGTATGAAACATTTTTCACTCATTTGCCATACTCGACAGTGCAAATACAAATCTGGTCTAAATGTACAGACTCTCAACCAGCAATGTACAGCTTTCTTCGTCCTCTATGCTGAGATGTAAGAGCTTGAGGGTCAAACAATACCAAATGTATAGGCTTCAAAAACCATCTAAGTTAGGGCATTCTCTGGTTATAGCTAAGATACACCTGGAACACTGACAAATGAACACTTAAACATAGAATAACGTGATGTAAATTTTTTGAAAAATAAATGTTAGTGGAACAATCCTGAAGGATAACACGAATAGCAGGTTACCAGTAAGGTGTCAGCCAATTTGTTCCAGCCACTTTTGAATCCATGTTCTGTGATCTAAAATTTAGTTCTCTTTCCCTAAGCTGGGAGCTTCCTATAATGTCAGTATCTGTGTTATGAAGAAAAGGAGACTTAGGTGAGATGTTTTTATTTATCACAACAGCTACATCAATTGCCTAGGACCTCAACAGCTTCATGAAAGTGGGAAATGTTCATGCATAAGGTTATTGCCTTAGCTGACTTAAAATTGCCCCATACAATGGTACATATCAACCCTTAGTGAAGCCTTTTAAAAAACAAACAGGTTGAAAAATGAGTTAAAGTAGGCAAATACAGCGTCTGCCTTTAGAGCTGTCAACTCAGGAATTCTCTCAATTATGAAATCTTGCAGAGAAGTTCTTTTTCTTTTTTTTTTTTTTTTTTTGAGACGGAGTCTCGCTGTGTCTCCCAGGCTGGAGTGCAGTGGCGCGATCTCGGCTCACTGCAAGCTCCACCTCCCGGGTTCACGCCATTCTCCCGCCTCAGCCTCCGAGTAGCTGGGACTACAGGCGCCCGCCACCACGCCCGGCTAATTTTTTGTATTTTTAGTAGAGACGGGGTTTCACCGTGTTAGCCAGGATGGTCTTGATCTCCTGACCTCGTGATCCGCCCGTCTCGGCCTCCCAAAGTGCTGGGATTACAGGCTTGAGCCACCGCGCCCGGCCCGAGAAGTTATTTTTCTTTCTCAAAATCCAGGTGATGACAATATTCCTTACTCCAGATCTGGCATTTTTGCATCATCACTGTCTTGTGAATCATCATCTGCTCCATCTACTTCTGGTAAATCTACATTCTCATCACCACCCATGTTGTTCATCATCTCAGAGAAACGATCAAAATTAGACCTGTCTTCATCTGAAGCATCTTCCCAGTCTTTCCAGTTATTGAAGTCGACTAGTGTAGAATTCCTTCTTCTTATATTTGCCTTTTTCTGATTTTGTTTGCAGTATTGGTAAAGTATTGCCTGAGAAATCAAAACTAGTTTTTATTACGTTTCTGCCATTGAGTAGCTTCTGTTGGTTCCATAGCCAGCAGCAGTGATGTAATTAACTTGCAGCCGAAGCACCCTTACCCCTTAACCCCTTACCCCTTAACGGCAAGGTGTAAACAGCTCTCCCGTGCCTTTGAGATGTGTAGAGACCTTGAGCAAAATGTGATGTATGGAAACAAAGGAGAGTCCTGGTAGGACCTCTTGTTTTGATCTTTACTTAATACACATTTCTTTGCTACGTGTCTATATAGGACAGAACTACAGGGCAAGCTCACAAAAAGATGAGACGCAGTGGGTTTCCCAGGCTCTTGCCCTCTGGTGCCATGTGTAGGGGGTTTGAGTTGTTATGGTTTATGGTATGAAATTTTTTTTTTTTTTTTGGAGATGTTGTCTCGCACTGTCATCCAGGCTGGAGTGCGGTGGCGCAATCTTGGCTCACTGCAATCTCCACCTCCCAGGTTCACGCCATTCGCCTGCCTCAGCCTCCCGAGTAGCTGGGACTACAGGTGCCCGCCACCGCGCCCGGCTGATTTTTTGTATTTTTAGTAGAGACGGGGTTTCACCGTGTTAGCCAGGATGGTCTCGATCTCCTGACCTCGTGATCCACCCGCCTCAGCCTCCCAAAGTGCTGGGATTACAGGCGTGAGCCACTGTGCCCGGCCAGTATCCAATATTTCTGTTCTAATGCATTCAGTCTGTTAGGGCTGGGAAATGATGCTTGTTGTTAATGAGCAGTAAAGTTGTATACAGGGGAAGAAAGAGATGTCAGTGCTGTTCTTCTCAGGGTGGGAGTCTGCGTTCCTAGGGGAGACTCACTGCTTCTGCACTCAGTATAACGACTTTTCCCCCTAGGATACCTAGGCTGTATTTATAAATACAAATACACATAAAGTATACCTTAGAATATTGTCTTCCGTTCTCTATTTAGGATGCAGACTTGGGAGTTTGTATTTTTTAAGCACTGTTAGAGTCATACCTTGTGTTTAATTCCACATTTTCATAACCTGGAATGTTTTTTCATTATAGCAATCAGTTTTCTGGTAACCACATTTTCCCTAAATGTCATCGTCAAATAATCCAGTCTGAGAGCTGACAGTTATGTCTAGCTTTTAGCAGTTATAAACACATTATAATGCATAGCTTTGTACAAAATTCACCAGGTTCCTGAAAGTGCTTCACTCAGTCAAAAGATATGCCCATTTAAGATCTTCGTTTTAAGCAAGGCTTGAAGGTTTTTGCCAGGCTTCCCGTCGCAGAGGTGGTTGTGTTTTAGCCTTAGATGATCAGTGCATGAGATTGTCTGCTTGCATGATCCTTGTGAGCCCTCTGTAAACAGACTAGTAGGTACTGGCAGCACAAACACTCACCAGGTCTCTTAGAGCTCACCATTCTGACAGGGAGGTCCACTAATGATTACAGTACTGATTATATAGTTGCCAGTTATGTAATTACAATAGTAAGTGCTTAGAAATAAAAATACGGCCGGGCGCGGTGGCTCAAGCCTGTAATCCCAGCACTTTGGGAGGCCGAGACGGGCGGATCACGAGGTCAGGAGATCGAGACCATCCTGGCTAACACGGTGAAACCCCGTCTCTATTAAGAAATACAAAAAAGTAGCCGGGCGAGGTGGCGGGCGCCTGTAGTCCCAGCTACTCGGGAGGCTGAGGCCGGAGAATGGCGTGAACCCGGGAGGCGGAGCTTGCAGTGAGCTGAGATCCGGCCACTGCACTCCAGCCTGGGTGACAGCGAGACTCCGTCTCAAAAAAAAAAAAAAAAAAGAAAAAGAAATAAAAATACAACATATTAACAGAGCGTGTAACCTGGGGTAAGAAAGTGATTTGTGAACTGAGCCTTCATATATGGGCTGTTTTCTGTCATAGGATATTCCTCGATGGCAGAGTTCATCCCTCTAATTTGTCCTTCTGTTTAAAATTGGTCTTAACTAATTCTGCTTGTTTGTTCTTCCAGATGGTGGTTACAAAGTTATGTCATGTTCTTTAAGAAATCCCCTTATCTAATCATTCTAGCTAGAATCAAATAAACTTCTGAAGAAATTTGGGCAAAATTGACATCTCTGCAGTATGGTCTTTTTTTTTTTTTTGGACAGGATCTTGCTCTTTCACCCAGGCTGGAGTACAGTGGCAGGATCCTGTCTCACTGTAGCCTCGACCTCCTGGGCTCTAGCAGTCCTCCCACTTCAGCCTCCTGAGTAGCTCAGTACAGGACCGCGCCACCATTCCCAGCTGATTTTTAACAAATTTTTGTAGAGACAAAGTCTGTGTTCCCCTGGCTGGTCTTGAACTCCTGGTCTCAAGTGATCCTGCTGCCTTGGCCTCTCAAAGTGCTGGAATTACAGGTGTGAGCCACTGTGCCTTGCCCCTACCAGTATTTATTAAATAATAGAATACCGTATCCCTATATCTGTCTTTAATTTGCTCAGTTTATTGACCTTGGTTTTTTTCTTAATATTCTTTTGACTTTCTAGGATTGTTATCTGTCTCTCTTTTCAGTGTTAATGTTCGTGTCTACTTCAGGCTGTATTAGTTATCCACTGTTAAGTAACAAACTACCCTAAAACTTAGCAACTTAAAACTACAAAAATTTGTAATCTTACAATTTCTATGGGTCAGGAACCTAGGCAAACCACAACTGGGTGTGTTTAGCTCAAGACAGTTTACAGGGCTATGATCAAGGTATCAGGTGACAGCAGTCATCTTGAAACTTATTACTCATGTATAATATGCACGCATACACACACACATACACACACACACACACACACATACACACACACACACACACACACACACACACACACACACACACAGAAACAGAACAGTGCTCATTTCCTGGTTCTACAGCTCAGTGAATTTTCACAAACTGAACACACCTGTTTAACGGAGAACCTGGACAGGAAAGAACACTACAGTCTATTTGACTTTTTTCCCTGAAGGGAATTGCCTAAAGTGATAGTTACGCTGTCCAGCCAGTGAGCTCCCACACGCAGCTACTGTGAACGGACACTCATTCTCGCCTGCAGTTCTACTTTGATCTCATTCTAAAGAAAGAGAAATTTGGATCAGTAAATGTTTACCTGTTATGCCTCCAAGACTAAGCTGTTATATGCCGCTAAAAAAAGTTACTTAATTTCAGCTGGGCGCGGTGGCTCACACCTATAGTCCCAGCACTTTGGGAGGCCGAGACTGACAATTCACTTGAGGTCAGGAGTTCGAGAGCAGTCTGGCCAACGTGGTAAAACCCCGTCTCTACTAAAAATACAAAAATTAGCCAGGTGTGGTGGTGCACACCTGTAGTCCCAGCTACTCAGGAGGCTGAGGCGGGAGGATTGCTTCAACCTGGGAGGCGGAGGTTGCAGTAAGCTGAGATTGCTCCGTTGCACTCCAGCCTGGGCGACAGAGAGAGACGCCATCTCAAAAAAAAAAAAAAAAGGAACTTAATGTCTTTGTGCATAATTTGCCTCATCTATAAAATGGAATTAATGACAGTATTCAATTAGATTATTATGAGGATTAAATGAAATGATTAATGAGAGTAATCATCATGTATAGAAACACTATGCCTAGTTCCTCCAAAGGCTCAGCAGAAAACAGATTTTGACTCAGGCAACTTCCCGTATCCTTTTCCATTGTGGTTTGCATGTTTTAGAACAGGGGCCAGCAAATGTTTTCTGTAAAGGGCCAGATAGTCAATACTGGCGTGCATCACGTAATGTCATTTTGTTCAGTGGCATACCTCATATACGACAGTGGTCACACGAGGTTGTGATAGAGATGAATATTTTTGTCCCCTAGAGAGGTGGTTGCCCTTGTAACATGGTTGCACATGCATTACTCACATGGTTGTGATGCTGGTGTAAACAAACCTAGTGTATTACCAGTCACATAAAGATGTAGCACATACAGTCATGTACACTACGTCATACTTGACAGTAAACAACTCTTACTGGTTTCTGTATTTACTATGCCGTACTTTTAATCATTATTTTAGATTGTATTCCTTCTAGTTTCGTTTAGTTTTTTTAAGACAGGATCTCACTCTGGCACCCAGGCTGGAATGTAGTGGTGTAGCCTTGACTCCCTGTAACCTCCACCTCCTGGGTTCAAATGATCCTCCCACTTCAGCCTCACAAGTAGCTGGGATTCCAGGCGTGTACCACCAGGCCCATCTAATTTCTTTATTTTGGGGTAGAGATAAGGTTTCACCATGTTGGCCAGGATGCTTTTGAACTCCTGACCACAAGTGATCTGCCTGCCTCAGCCTCCCAAAGTGCTTAGATTACACGTGTGAGCCACCAAGCCTGGCCTAGCTGTTTTGTCTATAATACACAACAGCCTCGGGCAGGTCCTTCAGAAGAGATTCCAGAAGAAGACATTGTTACAGGAGATGACAGCACCATGCATGTTACTGCCCTGAAGACGTTCCAGTGGGACAAGATGTGGAGGTGGAAGACAGTAACATTAATGATCCTGACCCTGTGTAGGCCTAGGCTGATGTGTGTGTTTTTGTCTTCATTTTGAACAAAAAAGATCAAATGTAAAAAATAAAAAATTTCAATGATAGAAAACAGCTTATAGAATAAGGATATAAAGAAGGCTGCCACACAGTGGCTCATGCCTGTAATCCCAGCACTCTGGGAGGATAAGGTGAGAGGACGTTTTGAGGCCAGGAGGTCGAGACCAGCCTGGGCAACATAGCAAGACTCCGTCTCTACTAAAAAATAAAAATAAACGAATTAGCTGGGCAACATAACAAGACCCCGTCTCTACTAAAAAATAAAAATAAAATAATTAGCTGGACATAAGCTACTAGGGAGGCTGAGGTGGGAAGATCGGGAGTTGGAGGCTGCAGTGAGCTATGGTCCTTACTGCACTCTAGCTGGGGCTACAGAGCAGAAAAAAAAAGAAAAAATATTTTTATATGGCTCTAAAAAATGTTTTAGGCTGTTATTACAAAAGAATCAAAAAGTTAAAAGTTGGTCGGGTGTGGTGGCTCACGCCTGTAATCCCAGCACTTTGGGAGGCCGAGACGGGCGGATCACGAGGTCAGGAAATCTAGACCATCCTGGCTAACACGGTGAAACCCCGTCTCTACTAAAAAATACAAAAAACTAGCTGGGCGAGGTGGTGGGCACCTGTAGTCCCAGCTACTCGGGAGGCTGAGGCAGGAGAATGGCGTGAACCCGGGAGGCAGAGCTTGCAGTGAGCTGAGATCCGGCCACTGCACTCCAGCCTGGGCGACAGAGCAAGACTCCGTCTCAAAAAAAAAAAAAAAAAAAGTTAAAAGTTTGAAATTTTTAAATGTCATAGTAAGCTAAAGATATTATTGAAGAAAAGGATTTTTTAAAACAAACATAGTATAGCCTAAGTTTATAGCATTTAGAAAGTTTACAGTGAAGTACAGTCATGTGCCTGGCCTTCACATTCATTTACTGCTCAGTTATTGATTGACCCAGAGCAGGTTTAGTTCTGCAGGCTGCACTCATGACATGCGCTTTATACAGATGTACCATTTTTAAAATCTTTTGTACCATGTCCTTGCTGTACCTCTTCTGTGTTTAGATGTGTCTGGATCCACAAATCCTTAACATTCTGTTACTGTGGCTTACCGTATTCAATACAGTCAGCTGCAGTATCGGGGTGTAACCTAGGAGCAGTGGGCTGTGCCGTATAGTCTAGGTGTGGTAGGCTGTACCATCTAGGTGTATGTCAGTACACTATGATGTTTCCACAGCAACAAAATCACCTAACCATGCATTTCTCAGAACATATCCCTTCTGTTAAGCAGTGCGTGACTATTGTAGGCCCTCACTCCCAGCAGTCTCACTCTGTTCCCCAGGCTGGAGTGCACTGGGCCAGTTGTAACTCACTGCAGCCTCGAATGTCTAGATTCAAGCAGTCCTCCTCCCTCAGCCTCCTGAGTAACTAGTATTCCAGGCGCACACCCGCCTTGTATTTTAGGCTCTGTGTTGCAGCTACCCAGCTCTGTCACTATGAAAGCAGCCATAGGCGATACAGAAAAACCAATAGTGACTGTGTTTTATTAGAACTTTCTAACTACTGAGGTTTGACTTTTATATCATTTTCACCTGCCGGGAAAGATTGTTTTTCTGTTTGTTTGTTTGTTTTTTCCCCAACCTTTAAAAAATATAAAAAGCATAATTATAGGCTCTTTTTTGTTTGTTTGTTTTGTTTTTAAAGGGGGTCTGGTGCAACGTCTCATGCCTGTAATCCCAGCACTTTGGGAGGCCGAGGTGGGCAGATCACTTGAGGTCAGGAGTTCGAGACCACGTCTCTACTAAAACTTCAAAAATTAGCCGGGTGTATTGGCACGCACCTGTAGTCTCAGCTACTCGGTAGACTGAGGCATGAGAATTGCTTGAACCCGGAAGGCGGAGGTTGCAGTGAGCCGAGATCACACCATGACACTCCAGCCTCTGCGACAAAATGAAAGTGTGTCTCAACAAAAAAGGACATCAGGCCAGATTTGGCCCTCGGGCTATAATTTTCCAACTCCTGTATTTAGGAATCTAGTTACTATTCCAGTTCCACTGACTCAATCTAATCTTTAAAACTGAAATACGGAGGCCACATTTCCTTTCAACTGTACTGTCCAGCCTGAGGTTTTTGTACTTAGAGGATAGCATAACACTGTCTACTCATGGAAATGATACTAGCCAGCATGTTCTGTGTCCTGGACGCTGCCAACTGCTTCTCAAGAACACTCACTTAATCCTTCCGACAGCCCTCTCACAGAAAGTTCTCTCCCATCCTTCCGTCAAGGATGAGGAATTTGAGGCACAGAGAGGTTAAATAAATTGCCCAAGGTTACACAGCCAGTAATTGAGACGGTACAGATCTGTCTCCTAGACCTCCAACTCCTAACTGCAGCCCCATGCTATAAATGAGAAATATAGAAGAAAAGTGGTAAGTAAAGTGGTTTTCCTTGAACACAGGATTTTTTTTTTTTTTTTCGAGACGGAGTCTGGCTCTGTCGCCCAGGCTGGAGTGCAGTGGCCAGATCTCAGCTCGCTGCAAGCTCCGCCTCCTGGGTTTACGCCATTCTCCTGCCTCAGCCTCCCGAGTAGCTGAGACTACAAGCACCTGCCACCTCGCCTGGCTAGTTTTTTGTGTTTTTTAGTAGAGACGGGGTTTCATCGTGTTAGCCAGGATGGTCTCGATCTCCTGACCTCGTGATTCGCCCATCTCGGCCTCCCAAAGTGCTGGGATTACAGGCTTGAGCCACCGCGCCTGGCCGAACACAGGATTTTTAACTCTTTGGGCACACTAAGGAAGCCTGTGAACCCCATCTAAAAACAATGTTTTGAAATCATAAAATAAGATTACACCCAAACCCAATTATACTGAAAAATAGTAAAGTATTGGCCGGGTGTGGTGGCTCACGCCTGTAATCTCAACACTTTTGGGAGGCTGAGGCAGGCCACTCACTTGAGCTCAGGAGTTCGAGACCAGCCTGGGCAACATGGTGAAACCCCGGCTCTACAAAAAGTATTATACAAAAATTAGTGGGGTACAGTGGCACACACCTATAGTCCCAGGTACTCGGGAGGCTGAGGCAGGAGAATCGATTGAACCCAGGAGGCGGAGGTTGCAGTGGAGATCGTGCCACTGCACTCCATCCTGGGTAGCAGAGTGAGACCCTGTCTCCAAAAAAAAAAAAAAGTATTGAAGAATGAAATTTTTTGATATAGTTAGTGTTTTATTCATCTAACAGCAGAGCTAATGTCCCAAAATGACTGTCTTCAGGTATCAGTGAGCATAAGTGCTATTAGGAAATACCTGCAGTATCTATATGATTTCAGTAGAAATCAGATATTTCTGTGGACCTCTGCTTTAAAACGTGGGTTTTGTTTGTTTTTGTTTTGGAGACGAGATCTCACTCTTTCGCGCAATCTTGAGTGCTGTGGCGCAGTCATAGCTGACTGCAGCCTCCAAATCCTGGGCTCAAGCCGTCCTCTCACCTCAGCCTCCTGAGTAGCTGGGATGACAGGCAGGCACCACCGTGCCCATCTGAAAGGGTTTTTAAATCCTAGATCAATCTGCAGTTCATAGTCAACAACTTAGACATAAAAGGAACCTCATCATCGAGTACAGTTTATTTGTTTACCTGAGGAAACGAAGGCAAAACAAAACTGGTATAAGCCTGAGAGACACTGAGAATAAAGTCTCAATTCAAATGATTTTCAGGAATTTGTTCATTTTGTTGCCAAAATAAAGTGGTATTTTACTGGGTGTGGGGCATGGCAGCTGGACTCCAAGGTGGCCCCCATGATGCTGGGAGCCCGGTGTTCCCGTATGAGACACGGCACTGGGGGCATGTCAGGCACATGCTCGTGTTCACTGTCACACTCTGGAGGCGCCCCTTGCGGCTTGGATGAAGCAGCAGCCGCTGGGAAAGCCCACGTGGCTGGGAACGCGGGTGGCCCTGAGGAGCTGAGGGCAGGCCTTACCACAGCTGTGCATTCTCCCAGGAAAAACTAGGCCGTAAGAAAGAATGTTAGGCAAATAATGCGAGTCACAGAAGCATACACACCAGTGACGTATTCTTTTAAGTGAAAGGCAAGGAGAACCAAATAAGGATACATATATGTGGAAAACACAAAGATCAAGAGAAAACTTGTCGCAATTCAGGAAAGTTATTAGACCTAGTAAGCAGGAAGAAGACAGAAGGTATGAATAAGCACAAGGTAACCTGGAAGGTGGTGGTTGTCCAACCTTACAGCACAATCACCCGAGGGTGGTTAAAACACAAATCACTGGGCCACACCCACATTTAATTCCGTAGGCTTGGGTGGGGCCTGGAAATTTGCATTCTGTGCAAGTTCTGGGTGGTGCTGATGCTGCACGCTGCTGGCCCAGGACTTCGCTGGAAGGTCGCTCATCGAAGGCATTGCTCACATTCTGGTTTTCAGCTCAATGGTGAAAACTGGGTTCTTCATTTCTGACCAATCTTTGCCTTTCTCTTTCAATATAAAACTTAAGCAGAGTTTTGATTTGATACTAACATATTCTTTGCAACACTACATACTTTTTCTTCTGTATTATCCGTGGAATTGCAAATCTGGTCAGTGAGTTTTACGGTCCTGTGTCAATAAAAAATAGGAATTTAATGGCTCTTTCAGCACCTTTGTTTCCCATTGGGAAGCAGCCTGGCAAAGTGAGCGCTGGGTGGAAAATAGGAACTTCCGGTTTGCTCTTCGCTGTCAAAGTAAAGCTGCAATTGAATCAAACTGTTTTGAGCTTACGGTTTAAACAGCATAAAAATATGTTTCATTAAATACTCATGATGATGATACTTACTGCTAAAATGTTTTTCCTTTCGTCAGTACATCTTTAGTAGAGTGCTCCTTATAGAACGCAAACTGATTTGTGCTTCAGTATGGTCTTCCCACACTGTCCTGTGGCTTACACTCTTAAACCGTAATTCATCAACATTGTATATTCAGTTTTTCTTTTTTTCTTTTCTTTTTTTTTTTGTTTTTTTTTGGAGAGAAGTCTTGCTCTTGTCTCCCAGGTTTGAGTGCAATGGCTTGATCTCACCTCACTGCAACCCCCACCTCCTGGGTTCAAATGATTCTCCTGCCTCTGCCTCTACTTCCAAGTGGCTGGGATTAAGGTGGACATCAACACGCCTCGCAAATTGTTGTATTTTTTAGTAGACACCGGGTTTCACCATGTTGGCCAGGCTGTTCTCAAACTCCTGACCTCAAGTGATCCGCCGCCTTGGCCTGTGCTGGGATTACAGGTGTGAGCCACTGCACCTGGCCTCATTTAATTTTTAATTATGAATCTAGCGTTGCATAATAGATTCCCTAGTTTAGGTCACTTATAAATAAACATTTAGTGTTTGGGGTTCTCTTTACAGAAATATCTGTCATCTTTTTAGAAATCGCAATACTTCTGTTAAGTATGTTCATCGTGTCTTTATTAAAATAGGCCAGTGTTTTGTGACAAATGAGTGCACCACATAGTCTCCTATGAAGGAAATAGACATTTCTGTCTTCCCAGAAAATTTCCTTTGTAGTCAGTCTTCCCTATACCTACACTGTACACCTGGCAACCACTGACGTCATTTTTATCGCGATAGTTGGAGCCTAACCTGTTCTAGAACTGTATGAATGGGATCACACAGTATGAAATGAACTCTCACCAGCTTATTTCATTAACATAATGTGTGTATGATACTCATCCATGCCGTTGTTTGTATCAGTGGTTTATTCCTTTGAGGTGAGTGGGGGATTAAATTGTATCTAGTGAAAAATATATCACAATTTATTTAATCTGTTCTTGTGATGAAAACTTAGGTTGCTTCCAGTTTGAGGCTATTATGAATGAAGCTGCTGTGAACATTTGCATACAAATGGTTGTGTGCACTTACTTTCATTTCTCCTGGGAATTGCTGTGGGGGTCACAGAGTAAAAGTATGTTTGACTTAAACTGTGAAATTATTTTCCAAACACTTGGCAACATTTATATTTCCACTAGCAATATCCGAACAGTCCCGTTGCTTCATATCTTTTTTAATTTTTATGTATTTATTTTTGAGAGAGAGTTTCGCTCTTGTTGCCCAGGCTGGAGTGCAGCGGTGCTATCTCTGCTCACTGCAACCTCCGCCTCAAGTGATTCTCCTGCCTCAGCCTTCCAAGTAGCTGGGATTACAGGCATGCGCCAGCTAATTTTCTGTATTTAGTAGAGACGAGTTTCACCATGTTAATCAAGCTGGCCTTGAACTCCTGACCTCAGGTGATCCACCCGCCTCGGCCTCTCAAAGTACTGGGATTACAGGCATGAGCCCCCTCACCAGGCCCAGTTGCTTCCTGTCTTTGCCAACATCTGCTGTTTTTAGTTTTACTAATCCTATTGTGTTTAAAGTGGCAGCTCATTGTGGGTTTAATTTCCATTTCCCCAATGACTAGTAATGTGGAATGGTTATTCACGTGCTTACCATACATTTGTATATGTCTTTTTTGGTGAAATATTTGGCCAAGTGTTTTACTTCTTTTAAATTAGGGATGTTTATTTTATTTATTTATTGACTTTTTTGAGACAGAGTTCCCACTCTGTCACCCAGGCTGGAGTGCAGTGATATGATCATAGCTCACTGCAGCCTTGACCTCCTGGGCTCAAACAACCCTCCAGCTTCAGCCTCCTGAGTAGCTGGGACTATAGATATGTGCCACCACACCCTGCTTATTTAAAGCAAATTTTTTGTAGAGACGGGTCTTGATATGTTGCCCAGGCTAGTCTTGAACTCCTGGCCTCAAGTTGCCCTCCAGCCTCAGCCTCCCAAAGTGCTGGAATTACAGGCATTATCAACTTTTTTAATGTTTACTAAGGAACTGTTTTATATTATTAATTTTCTTTACTCTTTGCTTTTTTATTTTATTGATTTCTCTTTTTTATTTCTTCTATTTACTTTGGCTTTAGCTTGCTCTTTTTTTTTTTTTTTTTTTTTTTTTTTTGCTTCTTTAGAGTACTGTTTTTAAACCTTTTTTTTCAAATAACAGGCATTTAAAGCTATAAATTTACCCTAAAAAAACTTTTCAATTTCCTTCTAACCCATGGTTGGCTGCATCCTGCGAATTTTGATGTTTATATTATCATTTAAAACATGTTCTCCTTTATTTCTTCTGTGATCCAAAAGTGTATTATTTAAATTAGTGATGTAGTATGTTAGTGGTAATACTGTTGAGATCTGTTCCTTACTGTTTGTGTATGTGTGTGTTTGGTCTGTTAATGAGAAGCCAGTGTTAAAATCTCTCTGATTGTGAATCTGTTTCTCCCGTTAGTTGTGGCCGTTTTGTCTCAGGGTTGTGGTGTCCTGTTACTAGATGTGTAGCAGTAGCTTTGTTATGTAGTCCTGAGAAGTTGTTCCATTTCTTCTTATGTGACACTCTGTCTCCACATCTGCTTTGTCTCATGTTAATCCTCAGCTTTCTCATGCTCACTCTGCCTGGTAAGATCATTTTCTGTCTTTTTAATATATTTATTTATTTATCTATCTATCTATTTATTGAGATGGTGTCTCGCTCTGTTGCCCAGACTGGAGTGCAATGGTATGATCTCAGCTCACTGCAACCTCCACCTCCCAGGTTCAAGCGATTCTCCTGCCTTAGCCTCCCGAGTAGCTGGGATTACAGGTGACTGCCACTATGCCTGGCCAATTTTTTTTTTTCTTGTAGTCTTAGTAGAGACGGGGTTTCACCATATTGGCCAGGCTGGTCTCAAACTCCTGACGTCGTGATCTGTCTTCCTCAACCTCCCAAAGTGCTGAGATTACAGGCATGAGCCACCACGCCGGGCCTCCTTACGTTTTTTTAAGTGTACAATTCATTGGTTTTTATGTATTCACAAAATTGTGCAACCATCACCACTATCTAATTGCAGAATACTTCCATTACCCTACATCAGGCACTTTGTACCCATTAGCAATCATTCCCTGTTTCTCCCCACCCCAGTTCCCAGCATCACTGTTCTCCCCTCTGTCTCCACAGGTTTCAGTGTTGTAGGCCCATCTTGTGATGAGCCATACGGGAAGTGTCCTTTTTATGTGGCTTTTTTCACTTAGAGTTATTTTTTAAGTTTTAACCATGTTGTAGCATGAACCAGTACTTCATTCCTTTTTTTTTTTTTTTTTTTTTTGAGCCGGAGTCTGGCTCTGTCGCCCAGGCTGGAGTGCAGTGGCGCTATCTCGGCTCACTGCAAGCTCCGCCTCCCGGGTTTACGCCATTCTCCTGCCTCAGCCTCCCGAGTAGCTGGGACTACAGGCGCCCGCCACCTCACCCGGCTAATTTTTTTGTATTTTTAGTAGAGACGGGGTTTCACCATGTTAGCCAGGATGGTCTCGATCTCCTGACCTCGTGATCCGCCCGTCTCGGCCTCCCAAAGTGCTGGGATTACAGGCTTGAGCCACCGCGCCCGGCCACTTCATTCCTTTTTATGGTCAAATACTACTTCATTGTGTGGTACACACTTTTTCTTCAGTTCATGGACATGTACGCAGGTTTTACCTTTTGGCTCTTACAAATTCTGCCGCTTTGAACATTTGTGTGCAAGTTTTT
This sequence comes from Macaca mulatta, assembly GCF_049350105.2. Lineage (NCBI taxonomy): Eukaryota > Metazoa > Chordata > Mammalia > Primates > Cercopithecidae > Macaca > Macaca mulatta. Next base: position 34,592,377 of record NC_133415.1, on the reverse strand, counting down.
GTGTGGATGTGTGTTTTCCTTTCTCTGGGGTGTACGTCTAGGAGTTGGAGTGGCTGGACTGGTTGGTAGTTCAGTGCAACTTGGCGAAACTTCTGCAGCAGCTGCGCCACTTAGCCTTCCCACCAGCCGTGTGTGAGTGAGGACTCCGTGTCTCTGCATCCTGGTCGGCACTTGTCATTCTATGTTTCTTGACGTCCACCGTTATAGTGGACATGAGGTGGTACCTCATTGTGGTTTTGGCATGCATTTCCCAAGTGGCTAAGGTTGAGAAACTTCTCCGCTGCTTTCTGCTTTTTGTTCCTTTGTTGGTCCTTCAATGCTTTCTTTTAGGCACATGAATTTTTTTTTAAGTGTATCACTTTATTTCCACTCTTGGCTTCTTATTCACGTGTGTGTGTGTGTGTGTGTGTGTATTTAGCAGTTGTAGAGCAAACAATATATATCCTTAAATTATCCAGAGCTATTCAGAATTTTTATTGTACCTCTTCATGCTTTATACATGATACTTGAGATTTCTCACTTCATCTGTACAGTATTTAGGTTCCATAAAAAAATAGCCTTTATCATTTTAAAGATAAATTTGGGGTTTATTCACTTTCTTGGTTACCCAGCATAAACATTCATAAACACATGTAAGAATGTGTATTATATACATGTTTCTCTAGGCTAAGATAATGTTTTGCATAGATTTTGACTTAACCGTATTTTCCTTTAATTTGAAATAGCCATGATTTTAACTTACGTTGGCTCTCATGTTGATTTTAGTATGTTGAATATAGTAGCTATTCTACAGCCCTAGGGAAGAAGTAGTATTATTTTAATTATTTTGCCCTGGTGATGAATGCATCAGTTGATGTGTTCATCTACCTTCCCTTCTTTTCTTTTCTTTTTTTCTTTTTTCTTTTTTTTTTTTTTGAGACAGAGTCTGGCTCTGTTGCCCAGACTGGAGTGCAGTGGCTCGATCTCCACTCACTGCAAGCTCTGCCTCCCGGGTTCATGCCATTCTCCTGCCTCAGCCTCCCGAGTAGCTGGGACTACAGGCACCTGCCACCACGCCCGGCTAATTTTTTTTTTTTTTTTTTTTTTGCATTTTTAGTAGAGATGGGGTTTTACCATTTAGTAGAGATGGGGTTTTACCATGTTAGCCAGGATGGTCTCCATCTCCTGACCTCGTGATCTGCCCATCTTGGCCTCCCAAAGTGCTGGGATTACAGGCATGAGCCATTGCGCCCGGCCTTGGCCTGGTCTTCTTATAAGCTTCGAAAAGAAATGCTTTATCAAGTATTCGTACAGAATCTTTCACTTGCAGCTTTACTACTAGAACCAGAATATTTATCTCAATCCAGTCCTCATGTCATATGTGGCCTGTGTGTACATGTATTTCATTTGCTTCACAAATTGTAGCAAGTAGGAGAACACAGTTTGATTTTTCATCTTACCTCCATTCTGGGAAGCCTGGTGCCATACCCTTATTGCTCCCCTGTAGAGAGACCACGGCTGCCCTTTCATGTCCCTAACACGTGCCTCAAACAACTTAAGGGCCGCCTTCTTGTGATCTCCCTAAACAGGGTACAGGTATTAAAAATGTGTGGTCCTACACAGTGAGGAATTCTGCCAGTTCCAGCCGGCAGAGGCTTATGCTGGAACACTTGAATCAGATTGTGCCATCCTTGGTCTCAGCAGCAGAAGCACGTTCTGTCTGGAGCAAGCTGAGAAATTCTCTGCTGGGCCTCTAAGAAATGGCGAACTTTAAGGGTTTGGAAAGGTTGTTGACTCATTCTTGTTTTCACTCTCTCTTACTCTCTCGTGCATAGGGGGAAAAGAAAAGAGGTAATTAAGAGCCAGTCTCATCTCTTCCGTCACAGGAGGCTGAATAATAGCCAGTGGTCTTTACTGCTGTTTTGTAGGATGGAAAATGAATGCGAAAACGGGTCATTTAGTAGTATTTGGAGCTTTTCCTAGACAAGAAATAAAATAGACCTTGTTGTTCTGAGAAATTCTGTTTGATTTGATCTTTGCATTACTATATTTAAATGAAACTTTTTATTATAGTTCAAGATAATTTCAGAATGATGAGAGTTACTAAGTCATTAAGAGGGAATTGCGCTGAGATGAATGGATGAGTAAGTGAATGAATGTTCCAGGTAATCTAAACTTGAAAAGCTTAAAAATATGTACACATTAGTTTTTAGCAGCACAGTGCCACTGTTCTCTTTTTCCGTTATGTTATGTTATGTTATGTTATGTTATGTTATGTTATGTTATGTTATGTTTGAGACAGAGTCTTGCTCTGTCGCCCAGGCTGGAGTGCAGTGGTGCAGTCTTAGCTCACTGCAACCTCCTCCTCCCAAGTACAAGCGATTCTCCTGCCTCAGCCTCCCGAGTAGCTGGGATTACAGACGCGTACCACTATGCCTGACTAATTTTCGAATTTTTGGTAGAGATAGGCTTTCCCTGTGTTGGCCAGGCTGGTCTCAACTCCTGCCCTCAAGTGATCTGCCCATCTCGGCCTCCCAAAGTGCTGGGATTACAGGCGTGAGCTACTGTGCCCGGCCTCTTTTTCCTTTAAGTAGTAAAACCTGGAAGTACATGCAAAATTGTGTGCTCATTTTTCTGGGGGAGAAAGTATGTGGTCTTTATCAAATTCCTAAGTGTTTTCTGTCCCGTAGAAGATGAAGAACCACTAAATCAAAAGAATTAGCTTGATTTTCAGCTTCCCGAAGCCTTTTTATTTCAAATCACCCTTAGCCAGTACCTTTGCCTTCAAGAGCTTTTTCCCCATTCACTTTCGGATGTTTAAAAGGAGATGTGGATTTCTAGGAGAAGGTTGATCTACATACAAGGAAATGGAATTGTCTTGGATTATAGGCCCTCAGGTGTCTCCTAGGTAAGGTGGCATGGAGCTAGATGCCTTAAGAAAGCTTTTAGCAAAAGTGATATAATTTAAACTGAGTAGGACAATAGGCCTGTTGGGAAGGAATCTCCAACATGCAATTGTTTGAAACAAGTAAGGGCTTCCAGACAGATTGGAGGCTAAAGGAGCAGCACTGTGGACGCACACGTAGTGTCTGTTGGGCTGGTATGCCTGTACTTTCTCAGCCTCACATTGGAGTAACAAAGCTCTCGCTCCCTGGCCCAGCATCTTCTGTACATCCTCAAGTGAAGCTGCTGTTCCGGTGAAATGATGCAGATTTCAGATTCTATGTTTTGTTTTATTGCAGGGAAAAACAGACTTTAGTGTTTGTGGAACTTGGTGTACATTAGAAATTCTCGAAAGCATGCGGTAGATAGCGATTTATTGCCAAAGGATAATTGTCTTCTTCACACTTCTGGCTACTAAAAAAGCAGTTTTTAAAAAAAACTTTTTCATTTTCTTTTTTTTTTTTTTTTTTTTTTGGAGATGGCATTTCTTGTTGCCCAGGCTGGAGTGCAATGGCGTGATTTTGGCTCACCACAGCCTCTGCCTCCCGGGTTCAAGCGATTCTCCTTTCTCAGCCTTCCCGAGTACCTGGGATTACAGGGATGTGCCACCACAACCAGCTAATTTTGTATTTTTGACAGAGACGGAGTTTCTCCCATGTTGGCCTCGCAAAGTGCTGGGATTACAGGTGTGAGTCCCCACGCCCGGCCAAACTTTTTCATTTTCAAATTCACCATTACAGTGCCGTCTGTATTTTAATGTGAGTTTGAACCACTCTTTGCCCGGCTCCTCGCTCCAGAAGGGATGACAACAACTTCACAAACAGTGGAGAGGGGCGGCCAGTCCAAACCCTGCAAGGTTCAAGCACTTGTTATTGGCCAGTGCTTGTGTGCTGAGTGTGAATGCTGCAGTCCAGTGAAATTTGTGAGAGCCCTGATTGCTAGAACTATTATGCTGCATTTTGATAAAGCTGCCATACTCACATTTTCCCCAGTGAGATGGTAATAGTAGGGGAAAGACGTTTCTTCCCTCTTTGAAAAAGCAAACTGTTTCATTTCTTATTTGCCTAAGCCTTCTTAATTTTTTCCACAAATATTTCCTTTCACTTTGCTGCAAATATAACTATCATAGATTATAAGTCAACATGGTATATGCCTAATTTTAAAATGATATCAATAACTTCTTTAGGCCTCTGCTTATTAATAAGAAAAAAAATTCACATCAAGCATGAGGTAATTTAGATCTTGATTCTTAATAACAAACAGCTCATTATTACTGCAAGGCACATTTAGGTACTAATCAAAATACATGGCTGGGTGCAGTGGCTCGTACCTGTAATCCCAGCACTCTGGGAGGCTGAGGCAAGCGGATCACCTGAGGTCAGGAGTTCAAGACTAGCCTGGCCAAATTGGTGAAACCCTGTCTCTACTAAAAATACAAAAATTAGCCAGTCATGGTGGTGGGCACCTGCAATCCCATCTACTCAGGAGGCTGAGGCAGGAGAATCACTTGCACCCAGGAGGCAGAGGTGGTATTGAGCCAAGATCACGCCATTGCACTCCAGCCTGGGCTATAAGAGCAAAACTCCATTTAAAAAAAAAAAAAAAAAAAAAAAAGCCGGACGTGGCCAAAATCCTGTAATCCCAGCAGTTTGGGAGGCCGAGGCAGGCAGATCATGAGGCCAGGAGATCGAGACCATCCTGGCTAATGGCTAATGTAGTGAAACCCCATCTCTACTAAAAATACAAAAAATTACATGGGTGTGGTGGCGGGCACCTGTAGTCCCAGCTACTTGGGAGGCTGAGGCAGGAGAATGGCGTGAACCTGGGAGGTGGAGCTCGTAGTGAACTGAGATCATGCCACTGCATTCCAGCCTGGGCGACAGAGCAAGACTCCGTCTCAAAAAAAAAAAAAACAAGCATTTGCACCTGGATGTGGTAAGATGCACTTGTAGTCCAGATGCTCCGAAGACCAAGGTGGGAGGATTGCTTGAGCTCAGGAGTTTGAGTCCAGCCTGGACAATATAGTGAGACCTCACGTGGGAAAAAATATATTTAATGTGATTATAGGATTGCCAGACTCTACCGAAGAAAACATTTAAATTGCCATCTAGGTGTCTTAAATGTTCTCTGTAGAAAAACGATCTTCAAATTTTAACATACAGACATGGGAGGATTACTTGAACCCTGGAGTTCAAGACCAGCCTGGGCAACATGGTGAGACCCCATCTCTATGAAAAGTCAAAGAAAGGCCGGGCGCGGTGGCTCACACCTGTAATCCCAGGAGTTTGGGGGGCCAAGGCGGGCAGATCACGAGGTCAGGAGATCGAGTCCATCCTGGCTAACATGGTGAAACCGCGTCTCTACTAAAAATACAGAAAGAAATTAGCCGGGAATGGTGACGGGCGCCTGTAGTCCCAGCTACTGGGGAGGCTGAGGCAGGAGAATGGCGTGAACCCGGGATGCGGAGCTTGCAGTGAGCTGAGATCGCGCCACTGCACTCCAGCCTGGGCGACAGAGGGCAACTCCATCTCAAAAAAAAAAAAAAAAAAGAAAAAGAATCAAAGAAAAAATTTAGAATGCAGTGTTTTATAGCATGACTTAAACTTCATGTATAATAGAATATAAAGTTATAGTTGCATATCTGTGTAGCCATTTGTATTCTGGAGGAGTTTCCACCTTTTTATCTTAACCTGAAATATAAATTAGGTTAGGCCAACTACGAGTTTCTTTTTTTTTTTTCTTGCCACCTATGTCATAAACCCAACTTTATACTCTCTGTCTGAACCGCAGAGTGTCTTCGTTGTACACGTAGAGGGTGAGACTTTAGCCTCAGCTTCATAGCCTACACATTTGATTATGCTTTTACCCATTCCACCAAAATGTGCTGTTTGAGCTTTAAAGTCAACCTATTCTGTGAAAAACTCTCTTTATGTATTTATCTTCCTTGATGGTTGACAAAACACAATATCCATGTAAGAAGGGTGAACCTTCATGAGGGACTTCCTATTACTGTTTTTCATTTCTGCTTTCTGTGTAAAATTTGTCAGCTGGGCCACGTGTGTCACCTCACACCTGTAATCCCAGCACTTTGGGAAGCCAAGGCGGGCGCATCATTTGAGCCTAGGAGTTTGAGAACAGCCTGGGCAACATAGGGAGACCCCTGTCTCTACGAAAAATACAAAGATTAGCTGGGTGTCGTGGTGCATGCCTGTGGTCTCAGGTACCTGGGAGGTTGAGGTGGGAGAATCTTTCGAGCCCAGGAGAACTGCAGTGAGCTGAGATCATGCCACTGTGCTCCAGCCTGGATGACAGAGCGAGACCCTGTCTGTATAAACAAACAAACAAACAAAAACCTGTCAGCTTGTCAGATCATGAGTTCTCTGTCTGTCTCCTTCTCCCAACCATCCTATATGTTATATTAACGTATTTTTGTGTTTGGGGCCCTGGTCTAGGCCTCAGACATTCCACAGCTACCTAGAGGACATCATCAACTACCGCTGGGAGCTCGAGGAAGGGAAGCCCAACCCTCTGAGGGAAGCCAGTTTCCAGGACCTGCCTCTTCGCACACGGGTGGAGATCCTGCACCGCCTCTGTGATTACCGGCTGGATGCAGACGATGTCTTCGATCTTCTAAAGGTATGCTTAACTGGCGATCCTTTCCCTACAGCTATGAAAAGCCAGCAATCAGAAATGCAGTCAGAATGTAAAACCCAAAGATATCCGCCAGAGTTTGGCTTGTGGTACTAGTCTTGGTACTATTCATTGCCAGTAACACTACAGAAAACCATGATTGCTGTAGCCAAGGAGATGCAGGACGTGCGTCCCTATGGAAGCACATGATTTTGCTCTAATTTCTAGTCTGGTTTCATCTTCCTTTACGTGCACTGAGTCCCATCTGCGATAGGTACCACAGGAGAACCGTGTTTGTTCTGTCATCAGCCAAACCTGCAACTAAATTAGCCACTGAATTTTATTTCTCAAGGTGTAAACTTGATTGAATATAATTGAAATATTGACTGAAATCTCCAAGAACCTGAAACCATATATGCTAGTGAAGTTCATCCTCTACATACATCCACGTTACAAAAAATGTGTTGAAGAAGGAAGCTATGGCCATCTCTCTCCTCCCCCTTGGTGCGGTTATCTGTTTTAGAAGTATATCCTAGAGGGGCCTGGACGCTGTGGCTCATGCCTGTAATCCCAGCACTTTGGGAGGCCGAGACGGGTGGATCACGAGGTCAGGAGATCGAGACCATCCTGGCTAACACGGTGAAACCCCGCCTCTACTAAAAATAAAAAAAATTAGCTGGGCGTGGTGGCAGGCACCTGTAGTCCCAGCTACTCGGGAGGCTGAGGCCGGAGAATGGCGTGAACCCGGGAGGCGGGGCTTGCAGTGAACCGAGATCCCACTGCTCTCCAGCCTGGGCAACAGAGCAAGACTCCATCTTTAAAAAAAAAAAAAAAAAAAAAAAAAAAGAAGTATATCCTCCAGGGGAGGGTGTGGGTTACTGCTTTCACTTGTAGGGAAGTCCGTTTCTAATCCTGTTCTATCATCAGTGATTAAATGTGGTAATGACTTCTCAGTTGAGCTCTGTGCACGGACATATTATAAAAAAATCATTGTGTAATTTAGCACAGTCTTTGCCAAGGACTCAAGGACTTCAGTACCAGTGGGAAGGCCAGTACAGGTCAACCCCCGAGGTAAATTGGGAGCCCTGTCGCTGGAGCTCAGCTGGAGTGAGAGGTCACGGGAGGTTATGCTGGAGCTGCCACAGAGTATCCCATGGGGCGAAGCTTGCCCCTTGCCTGATCCACCCGGTTGTACTTGTCTTTCTTTTTGTGTGTGCTCACATAAAACAACAACCGCTCCCAGCCAAATCTGTAAACTGTCCATCAGGATTGCTGTTGGATTCTCTTTTTTGTGAAAAGGGAACAATGGTGGGGATAGGGAGCATTTTAATATTTCCATCTCTTGTTTCTCAAAGTAGGTACCCCACCTTTCCTTGTTTCTTAGGCCGATTGAAAATTTCGTAAGGTACTTGGGCATTTTTATTTTACTTTTTTTTTTTTTTTTTTTTTTTTTGGCGACGGAGTCTGGCTCTGTCGCCGAGGCTGATATGCGGTGGCATGATCTCAGCTCACTGCAACCTCCACCTCCCAGGTTCAAGCGATTCTTCTGCCTCAGCTTCCCAAGTAGCTGGGACTACAGTCACCCGCCACTACGCCCAGCTAATTTTTTGTATTTTTAGTAGAGGCGGGGTTTCACCATGTTGGCCGAGCTGGTCTGGAACTCCTGACCTCGTGATTCGCCCTCCTCAGCCTCCCAAAGTGCTGGGATTACAGGCATGAGTCACCGCGCCCAGTGATACTTGGGCATTTTTAGATTTGAGGTATGCCTGCGTGTAAATTTGGAATCCTCATTTTCGTTTTTTCCTGGTGCATTTTGTTCCCCGTTTCCCCAAACCCCTTTTTCTTGCTCTGCTTAGGGTCTGGATGCAGACAGTCTCCGTGTGGAGCCATTGGGTGAAGACAATTCTGGAGCACTCTACTGGTATTTCTATGGAACACGAATGTACAAAGAGGACCCGGTACAAGGAAAATCCAACGGAGAACTGTCTTTGAGCAGGTATGTTCTTTAATGTCAGGGCATGATAGCTACTGTATTAAAATGTCATTAAGATTAAATGCATCAGAATTCTACAGCACAATTTTTTTTTTTTTCCTAATGAAGGAATTCTCTCTAAGCATGCCTCCAAAAGGATGGTAAGGAGATACTTCATACAAAAACAAAAAGGAATTAATTGTCTGCTACCAGAGGGGTTAAAGATACTTTTTTGATCTGAAGTTCTTGATAGGAGGTTTCTGAGAAATGCCACTCTTCTTACGAGCACAGGCTATTTTAATATAGCAGGTTTCTTCTCAACAGTGCAATCATTTCAGTGCAGTAGCAGTTTTCATCTTGCATCGTCAGTCCTTGAGATCTCCTTTGATCTCCTTTTTTCTACTAGAATTAATGACGTAGTTTATGAACCTTAGTATCCATCAGTGTAAGAACAGAAGGAACTTAACATGATGCCTGAAACATAAGCTTTACTAAGTAAGGAAGAGGCCGCATTTCCATAGCATCCCAAAACGATGCTAACCTCTTATTTATGCTTTCTTATTGCTAGGAGCATGCTTACTCTTCGGAAGGTGTCAGATCTTCAGCACAGTTTAGTATTACAAAATGTTAGTTTTCCTCAGATCCATAGTCTAATAATGGAAGACTGGAAGTTACTCTTCCCTTTTCCTTTCACTGCTACATTTAATCCTTTTTGGTCATCTCATGGCCAGAAATACTGTTTTAAAATCATATGTAGCATGCCAATCCTATGCCAGAACATTTCTATTTAATATTATTTATTAGGGAAAGTGAAGGACAAAAAAATGTCTCAAGTATTCCTGGAAAAACGGGAAAAAGGAGAGGAAGACCCCCAAAACGGAAGAAACTGCAGGAGGAGATTCTGTTGAGGTAAGAAAATCTTGTTAGTTGTGGTCGTAGACTGTGGCAGAAGGGACCTTAATTCATTTATTCCTTTTTCTTTATTTTGCCTGTGCCATGGGAAGCACGTTATTATGGGAACCTGAAACTGAGTGCTTATGAGATTACCACGTGTGCAGTACAGAATCAGGAAGTCCTTAGTGCGTGACATCTGGCAAGTCACCTGCCCTCTGTAAACGAGTCCTCTTACTAGACGATGGATGTGTGCTTAATGAGGATTATATTGAACAAGACCATTTTTTTCATTCTTCAATTTTATATTTAATTTTACCAAAGAAAAAGATACTTGAAGGATTTTCTTTTATGTGTCGTTATCTTCTAGGAAATTTCACCATGTGAATCTTGCTATAGGAGTTTTCACAATCTGACCTATACTGTGTAAATACACTTCTTACTTAAGGATCAACTCTATCACTAAGCCTATTAAAGTGAGGCTGTATTCTTAAAAATTCTGATAACTCAGGACAAGTGGCTTCCTCCCTTGCTACTTAATCTAAATGCTTGAGTTAGGGTGGATTTCACCGTGTTGCTTTTTAACCACTAAGAAATATTTCTAGGAAATCAGATTAACAGTATAGATCACTCAGAACCTGATTTTAACTCAGTCAGCATCCACTTAACTTTCCAGAAGTTCAGCCTCAGATTGCAGCTGCCTATTTCTTCCTTACCCGTTTCCGTGACAAATGTCCTGTAATTACTTATGTTTTGTGTATGCAACACCTGTTTCCGGGTTTGGTTAGGATTCCACACATCCTCTGATATTCAGAAAGCTTAGTGATACCTGTCTCCATTTCCCCGTAAGTATCAAGAATCACAGTCGCTTAGAGTTGGGACTGTAGCATCATTTTAACAAGCATCCATGGACTTGTGCTACCCTCTACTGGTGATGTTTTTTCCTTGAGAGTTGTGTATGTAAGCCACTATTTAAATATTTTTTCATTAAATTTAAAATTGAGTTTCTCTTTCATGCTAGCCACATTTGAAATGCCCAGCAGTCACATGGTTTATTGGATAATGCCAGTAGAGAACATTGTCATTCTCTCAGAAACTTGAAAACAAGAGAAAAGTTTCCTTCCTTTTTCAGGGATACAAATGAAAATGATACTTCATGCTATTGCGTTATACACTTTGCATTTTGTAATTTAATCTCTAACATCCCTGTGAGGTAGGCACTATTAATAGCTCCATTTTTGGGGGGGGAAGTTAATTAACGTTCCTGAGGTCACATTGTAAGTGGCACAGGTTGAATAGAGGCAGTCCCACTTTGGAGCCCATGCTCTTAACCCTCTACTTTAGGTAAGGATAAATTATAATAAATACACCTGTCTTCAGCGTGGCCCCAAATCAGCGAGGAGGACATTGGAATCCCTACAGTTCTTTTTTCTTGGCATTTAATTATTAACAATTGCATCTGTCTCTCTTGACTGGAGCAGTAATAAAAAACAAGAACAAACGAAAAAAAAAACAGCACATCTGTTTCATTTCCAAAAAAAGTTTTAAAAGTTAATGTTTTCTGGCTGGGCACAGTGGCTCACGCCTGTAATCCCAACACTTTGGGAGGCCAAGATGGGCAGATCATGAGGTCAGGAGTTCAAGACCAGCCTGGCCAACATGGTGAAACCCTGTCTCTACTAAAAAATGCAAAAATTGGCTGGGCGCGGTGGCTCAAGCCTGTAATCTCAGCACTTTGGAAGGCCGAGGCGGGCGGATCAGGAGGTCAGGAGATCGAGACCATCCTGGCGAAGACGGTGAAACCCCGTCTCTACTAAAAACTAGCTGGGTGAGGTGGCAGGCACCTGTAGTCCCAGCTACTCGGGAGGCTGAGGCAGGAGAATGGCGTAAACCCGGGAGGCAGAGCTTGCAGTGAGCTGAGATCAGGCCACTGCACTCCAGCCTGGGCGACAGAGCGAGACTCCGTCTCAAAAAAAAAAAAAAAATGCAAAAATTAGCTGGGCCTGGTGGCGGGTGCCTATAGTCCCAGCTACTAAGCAGGCTGAGGCAGGAGAATCATTTGAACCCGGGAGGCGGAGGTTGCAGTGAGCTGAGATCATGCCATTGCACTCCAGCCTGAGTGACAGGGCAAGACTCTATCTCAAAAAAGTAAAAATAAAAAATGAAAGTTACTGTTTTCTTACGCATTGATACTGTTGCCGTAACATAGGGTAGCTGTATGTCAGTACTTCCCTTCTAGACCAGCATGCCTACATCCTAGTGTTCATTTATTCAGCACTCCGCCTCCAAGCCTTGTCCCCTTAACACACACATCCACTCTCTTTGTGTTAAATTAATTGGGTCTACCATCCTGGGGTGGCACAGAACAGTTTTGGACCTGTCTTTGTTTTGATTGACACCTCTTTTTCCTGTGTTTCAGTGAGAAGCAGGAAGACAATTCCTTGGCATCTGAGCCACAGACAAGACATGGTAATGTTCTTCACTGGTGTTGAGAAAGAATTAAGTAAATATGATTTCTTTATGCCAGAGTGTTGACTCTGTCTTTTTCTAGAGTCATACAAAGTAAAGATGATTGCAATAGCCTTTGACCTCCCCTCCGTACCCTTCTTCACTTCTCTTCCTCACACCTTATCCTGCGCCCAGCTCATCATCTGACTGAGGATTTATATCAAAACTCGATCTTGGCTGGGCGCAGTGGCTTAAGCCTGTAATCCCAGCACTTTGGGAGGCCGAGACAGGCGGATCACGAGGTCAGGAGATCGAGACCATCCTGGCTAACACGGTGAAACCCCATCTCTACTAAAAACTACTAAAAAATAACTAGCCGGGCGAGGTGGCAGGCGCCTGTAGTCCCAGCTACTCGAGAGGCTGAGGCAGGAGAATGACGTAAAACCCCGGGAGGCGCAGCTTGCAGTGAGCCGACATTGCGCCACTGCACTCCAGCCTGGGCGACAGAGCGAGACTCCGTCTCAAAAACAAAAACAAACAAAAAAAAACTCAATCTTTTCACTAGTGTTCTGTTTACTAGGGACAGTGTAATCGACTCCTCAACATTGGAGTGAATCACCAGCTTCTCAGAGAGGTCTTTTTAATGTCAGCACTTCCTGACACAGTGGTTTCCTTATGGGTTTGCAGCATACTGGTTTCCTGCCTAGATTTTAATTTTGTCATCCAAGTAGCATAAAAATGGGAGGAACATACCAGTTTGCACAGTGTAGTTGAGGCAAGGTAGACTCTGAAAGGACTCAAACTCAAAACCGTTTCTGTCAGCATATTTAATCATTTCTAGGCTGTGAATATCTATCTTGTTAAAGTCACAGTAGTTATATTTGTATTGCCTTTAGACACTACTTTTTTTTTTTTTTTAGTTGTTAGCAGTGACTTTAACAAGAAAACCAGAAGTATACATTGTCAACTTTAAAATTAAAAAGAGGCCGTTGCGGTGGCTCATGCCTGTAATCCCAGCACTTTGGGAGGTCAAGGCGGGCCGATCACCTGAGGTCAGGAGTTCAAGACCAGCCTGGCCAACATTGTGAAACCCCGTCTCTACTAAAAATACAAAAATTGGCTGGGCGTGGTGGCAGGCACCTGTAATCCCAACTACTCCAGAGGCTGAGGCAGGAGAATCACTTGAATCTGGGAGGCGGAGGCTGCAGTAAGCTGAGATGGTGCCCCTGCACTCCAGCCTGGGCGACAGAGCAGGACTCTGTCTCTAAATAAATAAATAAATGAAATTTAAAAGTAGGCCAGGTGAAGTGGCTCACGCCTATAATCCCAGCAGTTTGGGAGGTCAAAGCAGACCCCCTTGAGCTCAGGAATTAAAGACCAGCCAGGGCAACATGGCAAAACCCTATCTTTACTAAAAATGCAAAAGATTATCTGGGTGTGCTGGTACACACCTGTAGTCCCAGGTACTTGGGGGTTGCTGAGATGGGAAGATGGCTTGAGCCCAGGAGGCAGAGGTTACAGTGAGCTGAGATGGTGCCACTGCACTCCAGCCTGGGCAATAGAGCCAGACCCTGTCTCAAAAAAATAAATAAATAAATAAATAATAGGTCTCTTTTTTGACTCCCTTTTTTTAGTCATGACCCAGGGGAGAAACAAAATTGAGACTAAATAAGGAAAGGTCCTCATAGGATCTCCTGTAGTTAATCCATTCCTTTATTTTCTAGGGTCCCAAGGGCCGGGCCAAGGTACTTGGTGGCTCCTGTGCCAAACAGAAGAAGAATGGAGACAGGTCACTGAGAGTTTTCGCGAGAGGACCTCCGTTCGAGAACGGCAGCTCTACAAGCTCCTCAGTGAGGACTTCCTGCCTGAGATCTGCAACATGATCGCCCAGAAGGTGCGCCACACTCTCTGCTCAGTCCTCCTCTGTGTTAGGCCTGGTGCTGCATTGTTTAAGGATTATTCATGAGACCTTCCCCATACTTCCCACTGTCCTGGAAATAGTGCAGGCTTCCATCCTGTCTGAACTCCAGTGTTAGACTGGCACCCCATGCCACCCCCTCTCCTTCACTGTGGGTCCTATCATGTTCTCCTTCCCGCAGGAAGTCCTCAGTGTCTACCACCCACCAATAGTGACGGTGGCTTTTCACAGTCTGGAACCAGCTTTCGAACATCTTATGGGTTTGTCTTTGTCCTTGTAGCTCCATTGCCAGCCCTTTGCCTGGCTCCACCTGATTGTGTCCTCTTCACCAAATTCAGGGCAAGCTACAGTCTCATAAACCATATGCCCCTACTTCATGACATTTTCAAACATCCTTCCTCCTCTTTTTCCTTTTTTTTTTCCCAGGCTGGAGTGCAGTCGCGCAATCTCGGTTCACTGCAGCTTCTGCCTTCCAGGTTCAAGCGATTCTCCTGCCTCAGCCTCCTGAGTATCTAGGATTATAGGCGCACACCACCACACCCAGCTAATTTTTGTATTTTTAGTGGAGACGGGGTTTCACTGTTTTGACCAGGCTAGTCTAGAACTCCTGACCTCAGGTGATCCACAGCCTCAGCCTCCCAAAGTGCTGGGATTACAGATGTGAGCCACCGCACCCGGCCTTTTTTTTTTTTTTTTTTTTAAGGACAAGCTCTCTCACTTTGTCACCTAGGCTGGAGTGCAGTGGTGCAATCACAGCTCACTGCAGCCTCGGCTTCCCAGGCTCATGTGATCCTCTCATCTCAGCCTCCCAAGTAGCTGGGGAAACAGGCTTGTGCCTCCACACCCAACTAATTATTTTTTATTTTTTGTAGAGACAAGGTCTTGCTCTCTGCCTAGGCTTGTCTCAAACTCCTGGCCTCAATCCGTCCTCCTGTCTTGGCTTCCCAACGTGCTGGGATTACAGGCATGAGCCACTGTGCCCAGCTTTTATTGTTTTAAGACAGGGTCTTGCTCTATGTCCCAAGCTGGACTACAGTGGTGCAATCATAGCTCACTGTAGCCTCAACCTCCCAGGCCGAAGTGATCCTCTCGAGTAGCTGGGACTGCAGGCACACGCCACCACGCCTGGCTAATCTTTTAATTTTATCTATACATAGGGTTTCCCCGTGTTGCCTGGGCTGGTCTTGAACTCCTGGGCTGTAATCCCAACGTGCTGGGATTACAGGTGTGAGCCACCACACCTGGCCCCCCTCTACTTCCTTACCCATTTGAATACTACTCTCTCAAAAGCCTTACTTAAATGTCACTGTGTCCATGAACTGTCCTTGTTTCCCCCAGCCTTTGGGACTTCTGTCACTTAACATGTTTCTTTATGCTTATTTTATATCTTTGTGAGTTCAAGCTTCTTCAGCTCAGGGACTGTGTCTTACTCATCTTTTTAACACCCACAATACCTAATGTCATTTCTTGTTTTTTTGGGTTGTTTTATTTTTTTTTTTTTTTGAGACAGAGACTCACTGTGTCGCTCACGCTGGAGTGCAGTGACACAATCTTGGCTCACCGCAGCTTCCACCTCCTGGGTTCAAGCAATTCTCATGCCTCAGCCTCCCAAGTAGCTGGGACTATAGGCGTGTGCCACCATGCCCAGCTAATGTTTTTATATTTAGTAGAGACGCGGTTTCGCCATGTTGGCCAGGCTGGTCTTGACTCCTGGCCTCAAGTGATCCACCCACCTTGGCCTTCCAAGTGCTGTGATTACAGGCGTGAGCCACCGCGTTTAGCCTGTCTTGCCTTTTCTATGATGGTTGGTTGATAATTATTCAGTTTGTTTATTTCATGTCAATAACAATATTTCCGATTATTAATACATGTTAATAGAGGACCAGAAATATTTGACCACTGGCCAGTGAAATACGAAGAGAAAGTATTTATAAATCATCACTGCAGTACCTACAGGGAGGCAAACATGTCAAATGTATTATTTAATTGATCGTGGATCTGGTGATGTGTTTAACCCTTAAGCAGGTTGATGCTTTAGGGAAAGTCCTAGAAATTACCTTTCTCTAATAACGGGAACTTACAAACAGTGCTTCAAGACTTCCGCGGTCCTGGGTGATCCAGGAAACCTCCATGTCACCGTCAGTATACTTAAGTTTACGATAATTGCATTCCGTTTTCACGATTGGCAATTCACTGCAACAATTTTTCTAGGAATGAAAATATAGAATCTAATTTTCTTAAAGTAACAATGATGTAAAGAGATACTTAAGACTTTACGTGACCTTGCATATGACTTTACTGATATCATCAGTCATGGCACATTAAATTATCTACAAATATACCCAATCACCTTAAGCCTTCTTTTATCATTTCTGGTTTTTTACTGCAATATTCAGCCTAACGTTTTGGGGGATACAAGAATTAAGGGGAAAAAAAAACTTAAAGCATAAAACTGATTATTTTGATTAAAAATTTCAAACATTGATTCTTTTCAAAAGAAGAAAAATTAAAATAAGGTAACCCTTAAATAGTGTAATCTTTAAATACAATTTTCAAGAACCATGGAATTGCAAACCAGAAAGAAATAATGGATTTGATATTTTCAAAGAAATAGATAGTGCTTTTAAGTTCGAAAACATCAGTGAAGTCTTATTAACCAGAAGAATAGTATATTAAGAAAAATCTAAATTGGGAAGTAGAAAGTCTTAGCAGACCAGTAATTAGGGAAGAAGTGTTTTCATAGAAGGATTGATTGTTTCACAGGTAAAGTTTTCTAAACCTTCAAGGAAAAGATAACTTCTAAACATTTCCAAAATGAAAGAAATAACTGGAAGCTACTCTGTTCGTTCTGATACAGATATCTTTGAACACCAGACCTGATAAAATTAAATATACTCTCCTCATTCCATAGTATGTACAATAATGCCCCAAGTAACCACGTTTTGGTCAATGACAAACCACATATACCACCGTGGTCCCATAAGATTATAATTAAGCTGAAAATTTCCTATCATCATAGCCATTATAACATTGTAGCACAATTCCATTTCTTTTTATAAATTGAGTGCAGCCTAAGTGCATTGTGTTTACAAGGTCTACAGTAGCGTACTGTAATGTCCTGACCTTCACGTTTACGCCACTCAGTCACGAACTCAGCAGAGCAACTGCCAGTCCTGCAAGCTCCATTCATGATAAGTTGCCCTGTCTCAGTGTGCCAGTTCTTAAATCTTTTACACTGTATTTTTACTGTATCTTTTCTATTTACGTATGTTTAGATACACAAATATTTTACCATTGTGTGTCTGGGATTGTATGTAGTAGGCTACACCACCTAGGAGCAATAGGCTATATATCCTGTAGTCTGGGTGTGTAGTAGGCTGCTACACCTTCTAGGGTTGTGTGTAGTAGGCTACACCACCTAGGAGCAATAGGCTGTATATCCTGTAGTCTGGGTGTGTAGTAGGCTGTGCCTTCTAGGGTTGTGTGTAGTAGACTACACCATCTGGAGCAATAAGCTACACCCCATAACCTAGGTGTGTAGCACACTACACCATCTAGGGTTGTAGTAGGCTGTACCATCTAGGACCAACTGTATCCCGTAGCCTAGGTGTGTAGTAGGCTATGCCATCTAGTCCCTGAATTCTATATTGTTGAAAACTTAACAAAATCACCTAAGAATGTGGTTTCTCAAAATGTATCCTCATTGTTAAGTATAACACATGACTGTGTGTTAGATTGTTAATACTGACAAGTAGAAGCTATCTTGTTACCAAAAGAGTAATGTTTGAGACTGTCTTACTGGTAATACTGTTTTGGAGTCTTACCTAGTGTAACACAATAAAGAATAGTAAGATGCAACATTTAAAAATGTTGACCTGGGGCCAGGGGCGTGGTGGCTCATGCTTGTAATCGCAGCACTTTGGGAGGCGGAGGCGGGCAGGTCACCTGAGGTCTAGAGTTCAAGACCAGCCTGGGCAACATGGCAAAACCCCATCTCTACTAAAAATACAAAAATTAGCCAGGCATGGTGGCGGGTGCCTGTAATTCCAGCCACTCAGGAAGCTGAGACAGGAGAATCGCTTGAACTCAGGAGGTTGCAGTGACACGAGATCACACCACTGCACTCCGGCCTGGGCGACAGAGTGAGACTCCATCTCAAAAAAAAAAAAAGAAAGGAAAAGAAAATACAGTGTGTAAATGGAGGCACAATAAATGAGGCCGTGGAAGAGGGGTCAGCGTAGTATGTGGAAGAGACAGAAGCTTTTCTTTCAAACCTACTTGAATTATGCCACTCCCCTGTCCTATCCCTTGGAGAAATTTCTTGATAACTTTGTATTTCAACTTCTTTCTTTTGTTTTCCTTTTTTTTTTTTTTTTTAAACAGAGACAGGGTCCTACTCTGTTACCCAGGCTGGAGTGCAGTAGCGTGATCATAGCTCATTGTAACCTAGAATTCCTGGGCTCAAACGATCCTCCTCCCTTAGCCTCCTGAGCACCTGGGACTCCAGGCACCCACCACCACGCCCGGTTAATTTTTTTATTTTTTGTTGAAGTGGGGTCCATTTCAGTTTTCTTATTAGTAAAATGAAATGCTATCACTTGACAAAAGTTTCTGTGGGAATTAAACAAAGAACCCATGTCAATGTACAGAGCATTGTATTTGGGAATCAAAATACACTACTCGGTCCTCTCCCGTTGTTTATGGTAATGGGTAATTGATGAGAAACCTTGATTGAAAACTAAACCCACATTTTATAGCAAAATAAAGGCAATAAGAGTGTCAGTAGATTTGATACATCTTTGAGGAGGTATTTTATGATCGTCCTCTAAACTTTGAAATAATAATCAGAAGGTAAGTCCTACTGCAATGACCATATAAAAGCTTACTTAAACATTTTTTTTTTTTTTTTAAATAAAAAGGGATGTAGATACTGGTAGAGCTTGTTGCTCGTGTTACAGAATATACAGCTTTATAAACTTTAATTTCTCAACAAATAAATTGACTCAGGGTATAGATGGTTTACAGAAGGCGATGGGAAAGTACGTAGGGAAACGTTCAGCTTCTGTATCCAGAATGGCGTTTTTCTCATTTGTAGCTTCTATCTCATACGGCAGGGTTGAAGCGAAGGTGGCATTGGCATTTTTGCTACTCTCATGGTAAACTGGCATAATCCCTTTGGAAGACAGTTAGTTCCCTGATAAGTTTTTCTTGTATTTAAAGTTGAAGAGATCTTGTTAGAGTCTCGAGGCTTATAAAATAATGGCCATCTCAGTGCTTTGGGAGTCCAAGATGGTACGATTGTCTGAGGCCAGTAGTTTGAGGCTGCAGTGAGTTATGATTGCCCCACTGCACTCCATCCTCTGAAACACAACAAGAACCTTTAAGGGGAAAAAAAAAAGAGCTTATAGGCTTATTTCAGGAAACTGCTGGGGTAGGTTTTTTGGGACAGATACTTAAAGAAGGTCACAACTACGTTTGATAATTGGGCTTGCATTTGCATTGGGCACTAGTCATTCTGTTTCTTTCTTTTTTTTTTTTTCTTTTGAGATG
The DNA here is from genome assembly GCF_049350105.2 of Macaca mulatta. Lineage (NCBI taxonomy): Eukaryota > Metazoa > Chordata > Mammalia > Primates > Cercopithecidae > Macaca > Macaca mulatta. The sequence continues at coordinate 34,573,046 of NC_133415.1, read as the reverse complement.
GAGTCTCGCTCTGTTGCCCAGGCTGGAATGCAGTGGTATGATCTTGGCTCACTGCAACCTCCGCCTCCCAGGTTCAAGCAATTCTCCTGTCTCAGCCTCCTGAGTACCTGGGACTACAGGCACGTGCCACCACGCCTGGCTAATTTTTTTTTTTGTATTTTTAGTAGAGATGGGGTTTCACCATGTTGGTCAGGATGGTCTCAATCTCCTGACTTCGTGATCCGCCCCGCTCAGCCTCCCAAAGTGCTGGGATTACAGGCGTGAGCCACCCCACCCAGCCCAAAGAAGAAAAAGCTTTCTAAAGTTGCTGACTCATTAAATGTACCCCCATGGCTTTGCGGTATGTTTAAGTTGTATCAACCACCCCTTCTTGTCATTTTCCATCCTATAATTCCTTACCTAATGGATTAAGTGGTGCCAGAAGTACCCCTGGAGAATGCAGATTTTTGATGCAGAAGCCACAGAAGTTATATTATCGTAAGGGAAGGCCTTTGCTTGTCACCTTTTAATAGTAGGTTACAGTTGGTGATGCCCTGGGGCTCATTCCTCACAAATTGCAAAACTTACATATGCTAATAAACCTTGGCCTTCAAAAGTAGTAACCTAGATACAAGGAGTTCTCCGTGCTCTTTCTTTGAAATTTCCTACAAGGACTGCTTTCCAGCCTGGTGCGTTTGCTTGGAACTCACCGCATTCTGCTCGCTGAGCCCTTTTCCCCAACCCTGCTCTCTCCCTGGCTTCCCCTCCTGGGCAACTGCTCTCACTTCTCACTGCTGCCACTGTGCTGCCTTTGCCCAGCGGCCCACCTCCGGCTGCTCCTCATGCCCCTCCCAGAGCCACCCCTTCCGCTGAAGGCGATAAAGCGTGGCTTTCCCTTTGTAATTTGGGAAGATTTTTTTTTTTTTTTTGACTGTTTAAACTGTTAAGGGAGTTTTTGTTTTTGTTTTTGTTTTTTTTTTTTGCCAGTGATGCATATTATAAAAGACACTTGGTTGTCTCCAAGTTTTTATTTTAATTTTTTCAAGAGAATAAACTGGCTTCTGTCCCTACACAGCTGAGCGGTGGTTCTCCCTGATTGTCCTAAGGAAGCCTTTGGCCCTAACCTGCATGCCTCCTGGGCCACTTTTTTACTGGCAGCAGCAGGAGCAGCATCAGTATCAGTAGTTGAGAACACCCTAATCTATCGTTTCCTTTCTCTTCTTCACTTCTAACTATAGGGAAAACGTCCACAGCGCACAAAGGCAGAGTTGCATCCTAGGTGGATGTCTGACCACCTGTCCATCAAACCCATCAAGCAAGAGGTGAGTGTGTGAGAGAGTAGCGAGGAGGAGCTTTCCTGATGAAAGAGACAGATCCTTTTCATGTACTTCCATTCTTGCCTTTTTATTTTCCTTCATTTTTTTTTCCTAAACCCCAAATGTTTGTTTAGCATTCTTATGCTTAGGATGCATTTCTAGAAAGATAAAGAATTAGAAGACATGAGGCTACACTCTGGTTCTGACAATCTCCTGGGGTAGTAGGCATGTCCACACCTGCTGCAATAGGTACATGTATAGGAGCAGTTCATAAATGCAAAGATGGGAGGATTTAGAGCTGAGCAATGAAAGGAGAATTTGAGTAGGCAGAGCCATACTCGACCTGCATCCTGAGATGGCTAGGATTGACAGAGGGGGAGTAAAGAGGGTGGGAGAGGTGGGGCAGAAGGCATCCCACACTACAGGAGTAGTAGAAACAAAAGCACAGAGACAGGAAATTATGTAATGTGGTCAAAAAACAGTATATATTAGAGTCAGACACGGTAGCTAATGCCTGTAATCGAACCACTTTGAGAGGCCAAGGCAGGTGGATTGCTTGTACTCACGAGTTCAAGACCAGCCTGGCCAACATAGTGAAACCCCATCTCTACTAAAAATACAAAAATTAACTGGACGTGGTGGCGTGCACCTGTAATCCCAGCTACTCGGGAGGCTGAGGCAGGAGAATTGCTTGAACCCGGGAGGTGGAGGTTGCAGTGAGCTGAGATCACACCACTGTACTCCAGCCTGGGCAACAGAGTGAAACTCAAAAAAAAAAAAAAGAAAGAAAGAAAGTGAGAGTCTGTGGCAAGTTTGTTGTTTTGTTTCTAATTGGAGACATAGCATGGACCTGAAAAGTGTCCAGGAACGAGAGTATGGATCTGGCTGATCTGTGGTGAAATGAGATTCTTAGATATCAAGGCCTTGCTGTGGAGTGTAGGTGATCATATTTCTTCTAAGACACGAAGCAAAAGAGGACATAAATGGGAGGGCAGGGAAATGTTTAGGTCACATGAGAGAAAGGGCACCATGTGGGAGTTTGAGGTACAATATTAGGTGAAGAAAGAATGTTTGGTGCAACCACTAATTACTAATAAAGGAGTTGTCCAAGCAGCATTCTGGAGCTGACTATGTTTTGGCATTTTCGTCTTGTGATGTAGCTCAGGATCCTGAAGCAGGAGATTTACTTGAGTCTAGGAGTTTGAGACCAGCCTGGGCAACATAGCAAGACCCCACCTCTGAAAAAAAAAGTAGTTAAATTACTTCATCCACATCACACTGTAGGAAGGGTCAGCACTTTTTAACTGTTTGTCTCCTTTGGGCACTCTTTCGTCAAATATTTAAACAGTTCAGTGATCCTAGACAGTTTTGAGTTAAGGGACAGTAGTTTTACTCTGGACCATGCCTTTGAATTGTTACGTTACGAAGCCTTCCTTTTTCCTTTCAGTAACATTTTCGTGGCTCTTAAATTTAAGTGATGACACGATGGTCTATTGCTGAGATCTTGTCAGTAACTAAACACACTCTGCCTTGAGCCCTGAAAAGGGAAAGCTGATTTATAAATTTGTATTTGCTTCAGTGTATTTTGATTTCACCTCCGCCTTTTTTTTTTTTTTTCTTTCTTGAGACAGAGTCCCGCTCTGTCGCCCAGGCTGGAGTACAGTGGCATGATCTCAGCTTACTGCAAGCTCCGCCTCCCGGGTCCACGCCATTCTCCTGCCTCAGCCTCCTGAGTAGCTGGGACTACAGGCACCCACCACCACACCCGGCTATTTTTTTGTATTTTTAGTAGAGACAGGGTTTCACTATGTTAGCCAGGATGGTCTCAATCTCCTGACCTCGTGATCCGCCTGCCTCACCCTCCCAAAGTGCTGGGATTACAGACGTGAGCCACCACGCCCAGCCAACCTCTGTCTCTTTTTAACTCAGAGATGTGTCTTGCCCAATGTTTAATTACCTGGGGGTTGGCACTTCTATTAATGACTGACCTCTCTTCTCCAGTATCCTTTTCCTCCTAGTAGTCACTAATTTCGGAATGGCCTTTGGTCCCTGGTATTCAGCCATGTTCTCAAATGGTTTTCTAGCCTGGCCTTGTTGGGATCTCTCTGCTGTCTTTATTACCTTGACAGTTAACACCTCCTTGAAAGCTCCCATTTCTGTTGACCGTTCACTGCCCTGAGCATTCCTGGACCATAACTTCCTCTTCAGATTGCATGGCTGCCTGAATAGACTGCAAGGCCCTTCATTGCTCCCAGCAAAACTTCAGCATGAAACACTAAAATTTCTTCTTTTATTCTTGGCAGTGTTTGAGCTTTCTTTTATTCTGCTCTTTAGTTTGAACAAAAAGAAACCACAGTATTACAGAGACTGTAAAATACCTGTTGTGGTCCCCGGTATCCTGGAGAAACCCTTAATGGTGACATGACTTTTTGAGCACGGAGGCCGGGTTTCTGGCCTATATTGGTCACTCAGCAGTCCAAACTTATGACTGCCTGAAAAAAGACTTTTAGGCCGGGTGCGGTGGCTCAAACCTGTAATCCCAGCACTTTGGGAGGCCGAGACGGGCGGATCACGAGGTCAGGAGATCGAGACCATCCTGGCTAACACAGTGAAACCCCGTCTCTACTAAAAAAAAAAATACAAAAACTTAGCCGGGCGAGGTGGCGGGCGGCTGTAGTCCCAGCTACTCGGGAGGCTGAGGCAGGAGAATGGCGTGAACCCGGGAGGCGGAGCTTGCAGTGAGCTGAGATCCGGCCACTGCACTCCAGCCTGGGTGACAGAGCAAGACTCCGTCTCAAAAAAAAAAAAAAAAAAAAAAAGACTTTTAGTTGTGACTTCTGGGGAAAATACCAGTGAGGAGAGACCGTCTCACTGAACTCTAGGATTCGGGATGCAGTGGTTACTTTTGTCCAGAGACTTTGGTTATTGCTGTTGCTAGGGAACCGTGTGTTGGGTGGCAGTCTCACATGTGCTGCCGACAGGAGCAAGGGTGCTAGCAAGTCTGATACCTGCCCTCAGAGAGGGAAGCGTGTAAGGGCACAGCATACTGGGCATTGCTAAAACCAGGGGTTCTGGTGAATTGTCCTTTACTGGATTTTAAAGTGGTGTTTCTCATTAGCTTCTCATTAAAAACCCCCTTGATTCTAGCAGGCCTCTTATTTGTAAAGCATTCATGCCCCAGCTCCTATCCCATTTGCAACTGACCTCACCTTTTAAAGAAAAAAATTACAGCATAAGACAGTATCACATTTTTTTAACTGTGCAGTGCCGAGACCAGCTGGGTCGGGGAGACCCTAGCCCAGCGGTGCTAGAGGAATTAAAGGCACACACGCAGAAATATAGAGGTGTGACGTGGGAACTCAGGGGTCTCACAGCCTTCAGAGCTGAGAGCCCCGAACAGAGATTTACCCACGCATTTATTAACAGCAAGCCAGTCATTAGCATTGTTTCTATAGATATTAAATTAACTAAAAGTATCCCTTTTGGGAAACAAAGGGATGGGCCGAATTGAAGGACTAGGTATGCAGCAGGAGCATGTCCTTAAGGCACAGATCGCTCATGCTATTGTTTGTGGTTTAAGAAGCCTTTAAGCAGTTTTCCACCCTGGGTGGGCCAGGTGTTCCTTGCCCTCATTCCGGTAAACCCACAACCTTCCAGCGTGGGTGTCATGGCCATCAGGAACATGTCACAGTGCTGTAGAGATTTTGTTTATGGCCAGTTTTGGGGCCAGTTTATGGCCAGATTCTGGGGGGCCTGTTCCCAACAGTGCAGGTTTACTTTTGCTTGGTCGGTTGTCATTCATTTGGTTGTACTGGTTCTTTAATAGTTAAAACGCTACCAAAAGTGAGTCCTGTTTTTTTGTGGTGTTTCATCAAGACTTTGCTTTACCTTGCATCGACCTAGGGCTGAAAATTAGCACGGGAATTTTAAAACAGACTAGTGGTGCGTAACATAGAATTTTTTTTTTTTTTTTGGTCTCAGATGTGTGTAATGTCATTGAGGTAAAATTGTAATTGTTGAGAATTCACATCAGATGGGAAATTGCTACAATGGTAACCCATGCTGCAAGAAAAAAGGCCCAGAGAAATGTGAGACAGGATCCAGCTAAAGCAGGAGGCGTTTGCAAGTTCAGGGCCGTGCTGGAGGAGGGGCAGATTCTGGAGAAAGCAGTCTGAGACAGGTGGAGCAATAACTAGACGGACAGATGGCATTGGCAAGGGCAGGAGCCACAGCTGGGCGTGGCCGGTGCAGGCTCCCACCTGCCGACCGTGTCTATAGAAAATGTGGAGACTACATGTCGAAAACTGTAAAAGACCTGGTAATCCCACAACTCAGGAATCATTACTATTTACATTTTTATGTATTTGCTTCAGGCTTTTCCTCTATGCATTTATTACAAAACGGATCATATTGAGCATTATTCTGTGACCCATGTGCTCCTTTTTTTGAGATACTTTGTAATCAGTTTATTAAGGAGACATTCATACATTTCAAGAATTGTTTAAATTCTGATATCCAGATTTAAGCATGTGAACATGTGATGAGATTTTAAAACATACAATAAAAGCTATTCATAATTTGCTGTACTACCAACCTTAAATTACAGTTACTTTGGGGCATAAGTCAAATGGTCTAAACTGTGAGCCTGTTGGACATACCTAAGGAATACCTTCCTATATTACATGTGTACGTGACTTCTTTGTGTAAAGGTCTTTTCACTTGAATTTGTATGTTACCTGGCTCTGGAAGTCACTACTCAGGAGCTTATGGTCCAAAGAGAAGGAGAGGGACAGATAACCAGGATTGGTCAAAATATAGATACATATATGGACATACATACAGCAAATTCAATCTGTGTGCATGGAGTGCCAAGGCCACGGGGAATCATCAGTCCTAAAGATAGACGTAAAAGCTGCAATGGAAGGAAGATAGTTGCAGAGAAGAAGATTCTAGAAGTCCCTATTGACAAAGGCATGAAAGATGGCCAGAAGATAACATTCTGTGGTGAAGGATACCAAGAACCAGAACTGGAGCCAGGAAACATGATCACTCGGGTAGAACAGAACGACCATGGTGTTTTTACTCGACAGGGCGAAGACCTTTTCCTGTGTACACACATACAGCTGGCTGAAACACTGAGTAACTCGCAGATGCTAACATCTGCTTTCGAAGACTGAACCATGGTCATGACCTCTCATCCAGGTCAGATTGTCAAGCACGGGGATATCAAGTGTGCGCTAAATGAAAGAATGTCAATTTACTACACACCGTATGCAAAGGGTCACCTAATCACGGAATTTATGTAAACGCTCCTCAGAGTGGCTCTCTCTCCTGATAAACTCTCTTTGCAGGAAAAACTTCTACCGGGTAGGAAGGAAGTAGAAGAGACTGATGGGATGATCAAAAAGAACTGGTGGGCTGGCCGGGCGCAGTGGCCACGCCTGTAATCCCAGCACTTTGGGAGGCCGAGACGGGCGGATCACAAGGTTAGGAGATCGAAACCATCCTGGCTAACACGGTGAACCTCCGTCTCTACTAAAAAATACAAAAATTAGCCGGGCGTGGTGGCTGGCGCCTGTAGTCCCAGCTACACGGGAGGGCGTGGTGGCAGGCACCTGTAGTCCCAGCTACACGGGAGGCTGAGGCAGGAGAACGGCGTGAACCCGGGAGGCGGAGCTTGCAGTGAGTGGAGATCGCGCCACTGCACTCCAGCCTGGGCGACAGAGCGAGACTCCGCCTCAAAAAAAAAAAAAATTGGTGAGCTTTGAGGCAGATCAGCAAAGATGGCAGCATTACAACAGAGAAGCATATGAGTGCAGTGAACACCATCTCCCAGAAGACGCGGTCAGCGTCAAAGCCCTTAACTGGGCCGGTGAGTAACACTCACTGCTGGTATTTTATCTGCAACAGTGACTGAGTGAAGACCTGTAACTATAATATGCTCGCTGCTTCCTGTTGTTTTAAATATTCAGCTAGAGAAGTGTTTTAAAGGTAAATGAAGAACAAACGTGATGATAAAAGCTCTGACATTGCCCTGTATGTACGATGACTTCGGCGTGCAAGACAAAATTTAATACCTGTAAAAACTAAGAAGCTCTCCTAGCATTTTAAGGCCAAGTCTTGTAACTGATTTCAGCTGTGTACGTGGAAAAGTTTAGGCTGAAAAGCAATGCTAGGTATACCTACTGGCTTCAGTGTATGAACCTTCACTGTTAACCTACGAAATTAAAACTATTTAACCGGCTATTAGAAAAAAGGCCAAACTAAATTTGTAGAGAAGTGTTGGTCTATATAGTTATTTGTATTAACTGGGATTCATTGTGATGCCTCTGCATTTATTGTATGGCTTCAAGTGTTACTCGAAGATGGCGTAATATATAACTTAACGTGTGGTATCAGTGATAGAAATCATACCTGTATTCGTCTGTGCTCACACTGCTATAAAGAGCTACCTGAGACTGGGATTTATGAAGAAAAGAGGTTTAATTGACTCACAGTTCCACAGGCTTTATAGAAAGGATGACTGGGGAGCCTCAGGAAACTTACAATCGTGGCAGAAGGCGAGGGGAAAGGAAGCACATCCTAGCACAGCGGAGCAGGAGAGACGGAGACAGAAAGCACGAGTGTGCATGTGTGACGGGGGATGTGCCACACACTTTAATAAGAACAACTAGATCTTGGCCGGGCGTGGTGGCTCACGCCTGTAATCCCAGCACTTTGGGAGATCAAGACGGGTGGATCACGAGGTGAGGAGTTCGAGACCAGCCTGGCCAAGATGGCGAAACCTCAGCTCTACTAAAAATACAAAAATTAACCAGGCATGGTGGCGGGCGCCTGTAATCTCAGCTACTCGGGAGGCAGAGGTTGCAGTGAGCCGAGATCACGCCACTACACTCCAGCCTAGGCGACAGAGCGAGACTCTGTCTCAAAACAAAAAAGCAAAAAGCAGCCAGATCAGCTGCGCACAGTGGCTCACGCCTGTAATCCCAGCACTTTGGGAGGCCAAGGCGGGCAGTTCACCTGAGGTCAGGAGTTCAAGACCAGCCTGACCAACATAGCAAAACCCCATCTCTATGAAAAATACAAAATTAGCTAGGCATGGTGGCAGGTGCCTGTAATCCCAGCTACTGGGGAGGCTGAGGCAGGGGAATAGTTTGAACCCGGGAGGTGGAGGTTGCAGTGAGCTGAGATGGCACCATTGCCTCAGCCTCCTGAGTAGCTGGGACTACAGGGGCCGCCACCACGCCTGGCTAATTTTTTGTATTGTTAGTAGAGACGGGGTTTCACCATGTTAGCCAGGATGATCTGGATCTCCTGACCTCGTGAACCGCCCGTCTCGGCCTCCCGAAGTGCTGGGATTACAGGCATGAGCCACCGTGCCCGGCCACTTGTGTGCTTTATATACTGTTTGTGAGTTGTGTGTTCGTGTTCCATTTGTTTGAGGGGAGCACTATTAACTGATTGTAAGATATTACATATTAATAATAATAAGTCATACTCATTACATAAAAGAATTCTGTATTCGTAAGATTTAGGTTATTGGCTTTTGACTTTTTTCTCTTTCTCTCCCTCCACTGACTTAACACACTTCCTGTGGTTATTTAGATTATCAACTCTTTTTCTTTTTTTTGAGACGAAATCTCACTCTGTTACCAGGCTGGATGGAGTGCAATGGCGCAATCTCGGTTCTCTGCAACCTCCTCCTCCCAGGTTCAAGTGATTCTCCTGCCTTAGCCTCTCGAGTAGCTGCGACTACAGGCGCGTACCACCATGCCTAGCTACTTTTTCTATTTTTAGTAGAGATAGAGTTTCGCCATGTTTGCCAGGATGGTCTCAATCTCTTGACCTCATGATCCGCCCACCTTGGCCTCCCAAAGTGCTGAGATTACAGGTGTGAGCCACTGTGCCCGGCCAGATTATCAAGTCTTGAGTGATCAGCATTACAATTTCATAAGTAATTGGCTTGCATTTGCTCAGCCCTTATTAAAATGTTGGATCCTACTTAATGTACCCTCTACTGATGAAAGAATAATATTTCACAGGTTTACACCTACTGTCTTTGTTGCAGGGGAGAGTGGCCAGAATACACATATGTAATTCTGTAAATAAATTTCATGTTTGATATATATATACCTGTTTCCCTCTCATTTTGGGGTCTGACATATAGAAAGCATCACAGTTCTCTTTTAATGAAATCTTCCCTTTGACAAGGCTCAGTTTTCTTTTTTTATTATTGTAAGTAGGATTTATTCTTTAAGTTCTAGGGTACATGTGCAGAACGTGCAGGTTTGTTCCATAGGTATACGTATATGTGCCATGTTGGTTTGCTGCACCCATCAACTCGTCATTTACATTAGGTATTTTCTCCTAATGCTAACCCTCTCCCAGTCTCCCAACCCCCAACAGGCCCCGGTGTGTGATGTTCCCCACCCTGTGTCCCAGTGTTCTCATTGTTCAGTTCCCACCTATGAGTGAGGACATGCAGTGTTCGTTTTCTGTCATGTGATAGTTTGCTGAGAATGATGGTTTCCAGCTTCATTCATGTCCCTGCAAAGGACATGAACTCATCCTTTTTTTATGGCTGCATAGTATTCCATGATGTATATGTGCCACATTTTCTTATTCTAGTCGATCATTGATGGACATCTGGGTTTGTTCCAAGTCTTTGCTATTGTGAATAGCGCCACAGTAAACATACGTGTGCGTGTGTCTTTATAGCAGCATGATTTATAATCCTTTGGGTATATACCCAGTACTGGGATGGCTGGGTCAAATGGTATTTCTAGTTCTAGATCCTTGAGGAATCGCCACATGGTTTTCCACAATGGTTGAACTAGTTTACAGCCCCACCAACAGTGTAGAAGTGTTCCTATCTCCCCACATCCTCTCCAGCACCTGTTGTTTCCTGACTTTTTAATGATCACCATTCTAACTGGTGTGAGATGGTATCTCATTGTTTTGATTTGCATTTCTCTGATGACCAGTGATGATGAGCATTTTTTCATGTGTCTGTTGGCTGCATAGATGTCTACTTTTGAGAAGTGTCTGTTCATATCCTTCGTCCACTTTTTGATGGGGTTGTTTTTTCTTTTCTTTTCTTTTTTTTTTTTTTGAGACGGAGTCTCGCTGTGTCGCCCAGGCTGGAGTGCAGTGGCGCGATCTCGGCTCACTGCAAGCTCCGCCTCCTGGGTTTACGCCATTCTCCTGCCTCAGCCTCCGAGTATCCGGGACTACAGGTGCCCGCCTAGTTTTTTGTATTTTTAGTAGAGACGGGGTTTCACCGTGTTAGCCAGGATGGTCTCGATCTCCTGACCTCGTGATCCACCCGCCTCGGCCTCCCAAAGTGCTGGGACTACAGGCTTGAGCCACCGCGCCCGGCCTGTTTTTTTCTTGTAAATTTGTTTGAGTTCTTTGTAGATTGTGGATATTAGCCCTTTGTCAGATGGGTAGATTGCAAAAATGCTCTCCCATTCTGTAGGTTGCCTGTTCACTCTGATGGCAGTTTCTTTTGCTGTGCAGAAGCTCTTTAGTGTAATTAGATCCCATTTGTCTATTTTGGCTTTGTTGCCATTGCTTTTGGTGTTTTAGTCATGAAGTCCTTGCCCATGCCTATGTCCCAAATGGTATTGCGTAGGTTTTCTTCTAGGGTTTTTATGGTTTTAGGTCTAACATTTAAGTCTTTAATCCATCTTGAATTAATTTTTGTATAAGGTGTAAGGAAGGGATCCAGTTTCAGCTTTCTATATATGGCTAGCCAGTTTTCCCAGCACCATTTATTAAATAGGGAATCTTTTACCCGTTACTGGTTTTTGTCAGGTTTGTCAAAGATCCGATGGTTGTAGATGTGTGGTGTTATTTCTGAGGCCTGTGTTCTGTTCCATTGGTCTATATCTGTTTTGGTTTCAGTACCATGCTGTTTTGGTTACTGTAGTGACAAGGCTTAGTTTTCATATCTCTTCTCTTTCCCCTGCCCATGTTGGTCAACTGATACCTTACGGTGTTTTTTTGGCATCGGTATACATCTGAAAAGAGCAAAGGCAAATAGTTTTGTTTTACTTTGTTTTGTTAACTGCAGTTTCATCATATCTCAGCTGGCTAAAGATGTTGCTGGAACAATTAAGAACCCGGGGAGTGGGGTGGAAGTGAGAGTAGGGATTATGGCAAAATTTAGGGAAGGTGCTTGACAGACATTTATTCATGAAGCAGTGGCCAGAGTTGCAGTCTTCAGGACAGTCGTCCTTGCCAAGTGTCCGTAGCATCCCCTTTTCTTTTTCTTTTTTTTTTTTTTTTTGAGACGGAGTCTCGCTCTGTCGCCCAGGCTGGAGTGCAGTGGCCGGATCTCAGCTCACTGCAAGCTCTGCCTCCCGGGTTCACGCCATTCTCCTGCCTCTCCGAGTAGCTGGGACTACAGGCGCCCGTCACCTCACCCAGCTAGTTTTTTTGTATTTTTTTTTAGTAGAGACGGGGTTTCACCGTGTTAGCCAGGATGGTCTCGATCTCCTGACCTTGTGATCCACCCGTCTCGGCCTCCCAAAGTGCTGGGATTACGGGCTTGAGCCACCGCACCCGGCCAGCATCCCCTTTTCAGAATCACCATCCACCGTATTGAAACTGGCCTGCTGTGGTTATAGGATAAAGATGTTACGGGTTTTATTTAATAAGACACCTTATGGGTACAGTGTTATGTATGTAGTTAATGTTTTATTTTCATCCCTCCTGTTCATTCCAGATTTTTACCTGTAAACCCTTCTAAAGTCAGGCTCCTAGATTTTTGAATGATAAAAATGACATTGAGAAGTCTATTAACTGGGCCACGGGCCGTGGCTCACGCCTGTAATCCCAGCACTTTGGGAGGCTGAGGTGGGCGGATCACCTGAGGTCAGGAGTTCTAGTCCAGCCTGGTCCACATGGTGAAACCCTGTCTCTACTAAAAATAGAAAAATTAGCCAGGCGTGGTGGTACACACCTGTAATCTCAGCTACTCTGGAGGCTGAGGCAGGGGAATCACTTGAACTTGGGAGCCCGTGGCTGCAGTAAGCCAAGATCATGCCATTGCACTCCAGCCTTGGTGACAAAGCAAGACTCCATCTCAAGAAAAAAATTTAAAAAAGCCTACTATCTATGCAAGATCATCCCTAAATTTGGAGTCAAATGAGAATGTTTTGTTTTGTTCTGTGGTTTTGAGATAGGGTCTATCCCCTAGGTTGGAGTGTAGTGGAACAGTGACAGCTCACTGCAGCCTGAAACTCCTGGGCCCAAGAGATCCTCCCGCCTCAGCCACCCATGTAGATGGGACTACAGGTGTACACTGCCACACCTGGATAATTTATTTATTTATTAATTACCTGTTTTGTTTTGTTTTTTTCTGTAGAGATGGGGTGATGGGGTTTCACTTCGTTGCCCAATCTGGTCTTGAACTCCTGAGCGCAAGCAGTCCTCCTGCATTGGCCTCCCGTAGTGTTGGGAGTACAGATGTGAGCCACCAACCACACCCAGCCTAAACTGGTTTTAAAAACCATAAAAATGTGAAGTCCACAGGGAGCAAGGGGGGAAAAAAGCACCATAAAGAAAATAATATAAAATTTTAATCAAAGGCATTTTCAGTGCCCTCACATTGGGCATTGAAATGGTAAGACATAAGTGACTATCTTGAATGGTGATTTACATAAGTGACTATCAGCATTCATCTTTTTTCCTCCACATTAAAGCCACTAGTTCAACTTCCACAGTATAAAGCTTTTGCTGGTTGCAGTGGCTTGCACCTAGAATCCCTGCTACTCAGGAGGCTAAGATGGGAGGATCGCTTGAGACCAGGAGTTCCAGACCAACCTGGGAAACATAGCGAGTTCCCATCTTTTTTTAAAAAAAGAAAGAAAAGTAAAACTCTTGAAAATGTATCTGATACAGATCTTTAGGTCTTCTCCCTACTAAAAAGATCTGTTAAAGAAAGCTTTACCTTTTCATTACGTTTCACTCAAAATGGGATAATTAGTATTTTTTCTTTAAGAGTAATGTGAATTCTCCTTCATTACGTTTCACTCAAAATGGGATAATTAGTATTTTTTCTTTAAGAGTAATGTGAATTCTCCTTCGGTTGACACCTGGTTCATTTTTCTGTCTCTCTGCAACTTACACATACAGTCTATTGCAGGCATCAGTTACTACCTCTTCAAAAATAATTTTTAAAAAGGAAAATGTTTTAGCTTTCACATTAACACAAAAGATGAGGAAAGAAATTGAAAACAGGGCTGGGCGCGGTGGGTCACACCTGTAATCCCAGCACTTTGGGAGGCCGAGGTAGGCAGATCACCTGAGGTCGGGAGTTCGAGACCAGCCTGACCAACATGGCGAAACCCCATCTCTACTGAAAATACAAAAATTAGCTGGGCGTCGTGGCAGGTACCTGTAACTCCAGTTACTCGGGAGGCTGAGGCGAGAGAATTGCTTGAACTGGGAGGCAGAGGTTGTAGTGAACCAAGATCATACCATTGCACTCCACTCTCACAGAGTGAGACTCCATCTCCAAAAAAAAAAAAAAAAGGAACTGTGTTTTGTTGAATGACTGTCTTTCATCCTAGTATACTTTTTAAAACTTTCCTTTATTGGCTGGATGCGGTGGCTCACGCCTGTAATCCCAGCACTTTGGGAGGCTGAGTCAGGCAGATCATGAGGTCAGGAGATTGAGACCAACCTGGCTAACATGGTGAAACCCCATCTCAAGTGAAAATACGAAAAGTTAGCCTGGCGCGATGGCAGGCGCCTGTAGTCCCAGCTACTTAGGAGGCTGAGGCAGGAGAATGGCGTGAACCTGGGAGGCAGAGCTTGCAGTGAGCCAAGATCGCGCCACTGAACTGCCCCAGTTTCTCTTCTCTCCAGTAAATTATCCATAAGATTGTCTCCTAAATACTACAAACTATATAAATTGTTGGACACAAAACTTTTACCCTGTTTTGAATCTCCCTTATGTTTTAACATTTATATATATCTAAACATGTTTTCTCCAGATACAAAATCAACTTTTCATGATATAAAGTACCTAGCTAATATTATTTGTTGAAAATATTGAATTCGCCGGGCGCGGTGGCTCAAGCCTGTAATCCCAGCGCTTTGGGAGGCTGAGGCGGGCGGATCACGAGGTCAGGAGATCGAGAACATCCTGGCTAACACGGTGAAACCCCGTCTCTACTAAAAAATACAAAAAACTAGCCGGGCGAAGTGGCGGGTGCCTGTAGTCCCAGCTACTCGGGAGGCTGAGGCAGGAGAATGGCGTGAACCTGAGAGGAGGAGCTTGCAGTGAGCTGAGATCCGGCCACTGCACTCCAGCCTGGGTGACAGAGCGAGACTCTGTCTCAAAAAAAAAAACAAAGAAAAGAAAATATTGAATTCAATGAACTGAGAGCAAAGAGCTTATCTTGCATGATTGTGTACTGACAGGATGTGCTCATTGGCTCCTCACAGGAGACTCCTGTGCTGACCAGAATAGAAAAACAAAAGCGCAAAGAGGAGGAAGAAGAGCGTCAGATTCTTCTAGCAGTGCAGAAGAAGGAGCAGGAGCAGATGCTGAAGGAAGAGAGGAAACGCGAGTTGGAGGAGAAGGTCAAGGCAGTGGAAGGTATGTGCAGTGACCGCGTGGTCTGGAGAGGTGCGTGTCTGTGGACCAGCCATCCTGTAGCCGGAGCTAGCTCAAGCTAAGTCCTGCTATGCATCCGAGTTGTTTCCGGCACTTTCTATTTAAATATCTTGTGCATTGTATTCCGACATGTTCATTGACCTGTATCCACCCCCACTGGCTTTACATTCCTTCTAAAGCACTAGTATTGGTCATTCTTAGTGTGTCTTTCAGAATCTTGCTTATTTTTCTGATCTCGGGGTTCCACACGTGAAATAGAAAAAGAAAATTTAAGGTATTGATGAGAACTGATTTCACAGATATAATTTTGAACACAAATGAGGTATGTAAAAGTCTCAGTTTTCTGTTTATTTTTAGATACAGCACTGTTCACCTCTAAAATGTTACCATTAATATTACTAGGACAAAGCTGTTTTCTCAGGTCCAGTTCTAGGTCTTGGGCTAGTTAGCCTTTTTTTCTGTTTAGAGTTTTGCAAACAAAGGATAATAACTGTTTTTAGATGTTTTCTTAGATAACAATTGTATTTATAAGCCCAACCTCATAAATCATGTGATAACAGATCATTTGGTATAATTTAAGATAGTCTAAGATTTACCTTTTAAATAAGTGTATTGAATATTTTTAATTTTTTAATAAAACAGCATAGCCTATGGATTTGGCTGTTTGAATACAGTGTTTTTGCAGGGCAAAATTTCAGTAAATTTTGGCTAAGAAAATTGAAAGATTCTGGGCTTATGTACTTATTAAGTAACAGAAAGTTACTTAACCTGTTATGTGCACCTCATTCCTACCAAGATCTTTTTTTTTTTTTTTTTGAGACAGAGTCTTGCTCTGTCGCCCAGGCTACAGTGCAGTGGCGCGATCTCAGCTCACTGCAAGCTCCGCCTCCCGGGTTTACGCCATTCTCCTGCCTCAGCCTCCCGAGTAGCTGGGACTACAGGCGCCCGCCACCACGCCTGGCTAATTTTGTATATTTTTAGTTGAGACAGGGTTTCACCATGTTAGCCAAGATGAACTCAATCTCCTGACCTCCTGATCCCCCTGCCTCGACCTCCCAAAGTGCTGGGATTACAGGTTTGAGCCATCGTGCACAGCCTTTTTTTTTTTTTTTTTTTTTTTGATACGTTGTCTCACTCTGTGGCCCACCTGGAGTGCGGTGGCACAGTCTTCACTTACTGCATCCTCTGCCTCAGCCTCCCGAGTAGCTTGGACTATTGGACTATCGGTGCACCACCATACCCGGCTAATGTTTGTATTTTTAGTAGACACGGGGTTTTACCATGTTGGGCAGGCTGGTCTCAAACTCCTGACCTCAAATGATCTTGCTGCCTCGGCCTCCCAAAGTGCTTGGATTACAGGCGTGAGCCACTGTGCCTGACCACATTAAGGGTTTTAGAATGAATAAAGAAATAATGGGACAGGCGCAGTGACTCACACCTGTAATCCCAGCACTTCGGAAGGCCAAGGGGGGCGGATCACCTGAAGTCGGAAGTTCAAAACCAACCTGACCAACATGGAGAAACCCCATCTCTACTAAAAATACAAAAAATTAGCCAGGCGTGGTGGTGCATGCCTGTAATGCCAGCTACTCAGGAGGCTTAGGCAGGAGAATCACTTGAACCTGGGAGGCAAAGGTTGCAGTGAGCCGAGATCATGCCATTGTACTCCAGCCTGGGCAACAAGAGTGAAACTCCGTCTTAAAAAAAAAAAAAAAAGAAAAGAAAGGGAGGGAAAAAGAAAGAAAGAAATGATGGCTGGGCACGATGGCTCACGCCTATAATCCCAGCACTGTGGGAAGCCGAGGTGGCCAGATCACTTGAGGTCAGGAGTTCGAGACCAGACTGGCCAACATGGCCAAACGTGGTGGTGCATGCCTGTAATCCCAGCTACTCAGGAGGATGAGGTGGGAGAATTCCTTGAACCCCGAAGGTGGAGGTTGCAGTGAGCCGAGATCATGCTACTGCACTCTGGCCTGGGCGACAGAGCAAGACTCTGTCTCAATAAATAAACAACCCTTAGTGCATATAATCTACAGGTTTAGCCTGTGTCACACTATGTAGTATATCTCACTTGTAAGATCTTCTGTAATTGGCTGTTTCCAGTGTCACATTTAAATTCCTCAAGACATAATAACTGGCTTTAATTTGTTTATATTTTTTAGTGGAATTGTGTTTTTTATTTAATAGGGTCTTTACTGGGTACACCTGTCATTTTAATTTATATAGGCAGGTCCAAAACTCATTTTTATGGCTTAGTTTCTATATTGTAGGATTAATAATTCCTATATTGTAGTCGCATCTACAGTGGTCACAAATAAAATTAAATCCTAGGAATTAACCAAAGTGGTGAAAGAGCTCTATAATGAAAACTGTAAAACATGGATGAACGAAATTGAAAAGAACACCCAAAAACTGGAAAGCTTTCTACATTCATAGATTACAAGAATCAGTATTGTTAAAATGTCCATACTACTCAAAGTAATCCACAGATTCAATGCAATGTCTACCAAAATACCAATGACATTCTTCACAAAAATAGAAAGGAAAAAAAATCCTTTAATTTATATGGGCCCACAAAAGACCCAGAATAGGCAAAGCTATCCTAAGCAAAAAGAACAAAACTGGAGGAATTACCTGACTTCGAATTACACTTCAGAGCTATGGTGACCAAAACAACATGGATCTGGCATAAAAACAAACACATAGACAAATGGAACAGAATAGAGAATCCAGAAACAAGTCCACACACCTACAGCGAACTCTTTTTCAACACAGGTGCTAAGAACACACACTGGGGAAAAGACAGTCTCTTCTACAAGTGGTGCTGGGGAAACTGGATATCCATAAGCACAAGAATGAAACTAGACCCCTGTCTCTTGCCATATACAGAAATAAAATCAAAGTGGATTAAAGAATTATATCTAAGGCCGGGCGCGGTGGCTTACGCCTGTAATCCCAGCACTTTGGGAAGGCGAGGCGGGTGGATTACAAGGTCAGGAGTTCAAGGCCAGCCTGGCCAAGATGTTGAAACCCTGTCTCTACTAAAAATACAAAAATTAGCCGAGTGCAGTGGCAGGCGCTGGTAATCTCAGCTACTCAGGAGGCTGAGGCAGGAAAATCGCTTCAACCCGGGCAGCAGAGGTTGCAGTGAACTGAGATCGCATCACTGCACTCCAACCTGTGTGACAGAGTGAGACTCCATTTCCAAAAAAAAAAAAAAAAAAAGAAAAAAAAAAGAAAAGAATTACATCTAAGACCTCAAATTATGAAACCTCCTACAAGAAGAAAACATTGGAGAAGCCCTCCAGGACACTGATTTCAAGCATAGGCACCCAAAGCAAAAATAGACCAATGGGATCACATCAAGTTAAAAAGCTTCTGCATGGCAAAGGAAACAACCAGCAAAGTAAAGAGACAACCCACAGAATGGGAGAAAACATTTGCAAACTGCCCAATTGACAAAGGATTAATAACCAGAATATATAATGAGCTCAAACAACTCTTAGGAAAAAGTCTAATAATCAGATATTAAAATGGGCAAAATAGGCCGGGCACGGTGGCTCACGCCTGTAATCCCAGCACTTTGGGAGGCTGAGGTGGGCAGATCACAAGGTCAGGAGATTGAGACCATCCTGGCTATGGTGAAACCCTGTCTCTATTAAAAAAAAAAAAAAGCCGGGTGTGGTGGCGGGTGCCTGTAGTCCCAGCTACTCGGGAGGCTGAGGCAGGAGAATGGCATGAACCCAGGAGGTGGAGCTTGCAATGAGCGGATATCGCACCACTGCACTCGAGCCTGGGCAACACAGCGAGACTCCATCTCAAAAAAGTAATACCAATAAAATAAAATAAAATGGGCAAAATATTTGAATAGAGATTTCTCAAAAGAAGTCATACAAATGGCAGACAAGGCCAGGCGTGTTGAGTCATGCTTGTAAGCTCAGCACTTCAGGAGGCCAAGGCTGGCAGATTGTTTTAGCACAGGAGTTCAAGACCAGCCTCAGCAACATGGTGAAACCCCATCTCTACAAAAAATGCAAAAATTAGCCGAGCGTGGTTGTTTGCACCTATAGTCCCAACCACTTGGGAAGCTGAGGTGGGCGAATAGCTTGAGCCTGGGAGGTCCAGGCTGCAGCGAGCCGAGATCATGCCACTGCACTCCATCCTGGGCAATAATACAGCGAGGCCCTGTCTCAAAAATTTTTTTTCAAAAGCCAGGTGTGGTGGCTCATGCCTGTAATCCCAGCACTGTGGGAGGCTGAGGCAGGCAAATCACTTGAGGTCAGGGGTTCAAGACCAACCTGGCCAACATGGCAAAACGTTGCCTCTACTAAAAATACTAAAATTAGCTGGGTGTGGTGGCACACGCCTGTAATCCCAGCTACTCAGGAGACTGAGGCAGGAGAATCGCTTGAACCTGGGAGGCCCAGGTTGCAGTGAGCCGAGATCAAGCCGAGACTTCACTCCAGCCTGGGCAATAGAGCAAGATTCTGTCTCAAAAAAAAAAGCACACAAGCTTATGAAAAAGTGCTCAGCATCATTGATCGTCAGAGAAATGGAAATCAAAACTACCGTGAGATATCATCTCACAGTTAAAATGGTTTATATCCAAAGGACAGGCAGTGGCAAATACTGGTGAGGATGAGAAGAGGAAATCCTCATACACCGTTGGTAGGAACATAAATTAGTCTCCCACTATGGAAAACAGCTTAGAAGTTCCTTAGAAAACTAAAAAGAGAGCTACCATAAAATCTGTTAATCCCACTGCTGGGTATACACCCAGAAGAAAGGAAATCAGTGTATGGAAGAGACAACTGCACTCCCGTATTTTTTGCAACTGTGTTCACAATAGCCAAGATTTGGAAGCAACCTAAGTGTCCCTCAGCAAATGAATGGATAAAGACAATGTGGTACTGATAACAGGGGAGTACTATTCAACCATAAAAATGGATTCAGTCGTTTGCAACAACATGGGTAGAACTGGAGGTTATTACTTTAAGTGAAATAAGTGAGGCACAGAAAGACAAACATTGGATATTCTCACTTAATTGTGGGATCTAAAAATCAAAATAATTGAACCCGTGGAGATAGAGGGTAAAAGCCTGGTTACCAGAGGCTGGGAACGATAGTGGAGGGTTGGGGAGAGGTAGGATGGTTAATGGGTACAAAAAAAATGGTTATTACGAATGAATACTATCTAGTATTTGATAGCACAGGAGGGAAGTATGGCTTGCTTTTTTTTTTTTTTTTTTCTTTTTCTTTGTTTCTTGAGACACTGTCTCACTCTTTTGCCCAGGCTAGAGTGCAGTGGCATGATCTTGGCTCACTGCAACCTCCGCTTCCCAGGTTCAAGTGATTATCGTGCCTCAGCTTCCCAAGTAGCTACCGAGTAGCTATGATTACAGGTGTACACTACCACACCCGGCTAATTTTTGTATTTTTAGTAGAGATAGGGTTTCACCGTGTTGGCCATGCTGGTCTTGAATTCCTGGCCTCAAGTGACCCATCTGTCTCAGCCTCCCAAAGTGCTGGGAATACAAGCGTGAGCACACACCCAGCCAGTAGTAGTATTTTCAATCCAGTGGTAAGAAGGTAGAGGGTAGACAAATATTGTGGGATAATAGTGGTGAGTGATCTGAAGTAAAATTAGGCAGGTTTACAGGTAAAGAGTGACATGGCTGGGCGTGGTGGCTCCACCAGCTACTTGGGAGGCTTTGGGGGGAGGACCCCTTGCAGGAGGTCGAGGCTGCAGTGAGCCCTGATTTCTCCCACTGAACTGAGCCTGGGTGACACAGCAAGACCCTGTCGCAAACAAAAGAGAAAGTCCTGTCTGAAATTTTGACATGTAAATAAAGTGAATGGGGTTGACCCGTGAGTGCCTGAAGAGGGAGGCGCCGGTACAGACAAGAGCAGAGGCACCAAGACAGGGATATGCGGGTGGAGCAGAGGAAGCAAGCACAGGAAGGCTGGCTGGAAGTCCCGGCGCGGCCGGAGCGGAGCAGAGCGGAGCAAGCACAGGAAGGCTGGCTGGAAGTCCCGGAGCGGAGCAGAGTGGAGCAAGCACAGGAAGGCTGGCTGGGCATGAATGAGGCCTAGCGGGTAGCCCAGGTCGCATCGAGATGGGCTGTGCAGACCTTGTTAGAAGGATTAAATGAAAACAGGACAGTCTCTAACACACATTTAAAGTCACAAATGATAATTTTGTTTGTTTGAGACAAAAGTCTCGCTCTGTCTTCCATGATAGTTCTTATGGAAGAAATTTTTGTAAGCCGTAAGATACTTACAATAACCTTTCCAGACTTTTTAGTAGCTTCCAAATATTAAAAAAAGAGAGAAATAATCAATTAGGTACTAATCACTTTTTTTTTTTTTTTTTTTTTGAGACGGAGTCTTGCTCTGTCGCCCAGGCTAGAGTGCAGTGGTGTCGTGCCTGGCACATGACTGCATACTTCCAAGTAGAGGACTCAGAGCTTTTATTTGTTTAAAGAAACTTGAAAGGAAGAAAGTGGATTAAGAAAAAACAAAAACAAGCCCAGGCTCAGTGGCTCACGCCTGTAATCCTAGCCCTTTGGGAGGCCGAGGCGGGCAGATCATGAGGTCAGGAGATCGAGACCATCCTGGCCAACATGGTGAAACCCAGTTTCTACGAAAAATACAAAAAAAAAAAAAATTAGCCGGGCCTGGTGGCGCACATCTGTAGTCCCAACTACTTGGGAGGCTGAGGCAGGAGAATCGCTTGAATCCGGGAGGCAGAGGCTGCAGTGAGCTGAGATCATGCCACTGCACTACAGCCTGGGTGACAGAGCAAGATTCTGTCCCCCCTCCCCGCCCCCCCCAAAAAAAAAACAGAAGGCAAAAAGTGAAACAGCCAAGTGTCCACCAGTGGATTAAAAGAGAACCTGAACGCAGTATACTCTCAGAGTGGGGTGTTATTCAGCCTTAAGAGGGAAGGAAATTCTGAAACATGCTACAACATGGATGAACCTTGAAGGTATTACACTAAATGATACCAGCAGAACACACATGGACAAATGTTTTGTGCTAGAGGCTGAGGCGAGACGGAAATGGGGAGTTAGTGTTTAATGTTACAGACTGGAGTGCTGAAAAGATTCTAGAAATGGACAGTGGTGATGGCGGCACATTACTTACACACTTAATGCTACTGAGCTCTATGCTCATTTGGGTGATGTCTGGGAAACTGGAATGAGATGAAGCCGGCCATGACGAAAGAAGTAACCTGTAGTTAATCAGTTGGGGTCCAGCCTTGAAAACCAGAACTACACTAGATACTTCAGCAGAGAAAACGTCGCATGACTCTGGTTAAATGGGAGTTAGAAAACGAAAAAAAGGTTAAAGAGATCCCCGTGGTGACACAGACGGAGGAGGTGGGAGTGTCAAACGTGGGGGGCTGCAGCCCCACTGCTAGCACTCGTGAAGGCAGGCAAACTCCAGAAGAACCTGGCTGTCGCTGCCAAGTGCAGCTTCACAGATGCAGGACCGTCCATCCCAGGATGGGTTGAATGGCATCAGCAAACAAACGGAAGGAGATTGTCGTCCTCCTCAGCCTGCCTCCCATGGTCCCGCTGATGCTCCCTTTGGCAGAGTATACAGCCAGCAGAGAAGAGAGAAGTTGTGTGTGCAGGATCTCAGCCCCAGTGTCACAAAGCAGAACATGAAAATTGGATTTGCAACTATCAGAAAAGGCTGCATAACAGATGCAGGTGGCAGAAAGCATGAAAGGTCCTGTATGTGTTCACTGTAAGTTCTAGAAGGAAAGAAGCAGTACGGTAAGGCCAAGAGAATATTCAGAAACAACGATTGAGTAGTTTTTTGGTTTGATGAAAAACCCTGATCCTCAGATACAGAAAGCAAGAAGAGATATAAACTGGATATAAATTCCATGTGGGCTTATGGAACTGAATTATAGAACATTCTGTTCCATCAAACAACCAATTTGGAAAAGGTAGATTACCCTGAGAGGATGTTCTTAATAATGATAGCAGGTAGGAGCAACAGCAGAATTCAGAAGATGATGGGATTGATGGCCAGGTGCAGTGGCTCATGCCTGTAATCCCAGCAGTTTGGGAAGCCAAGGCAGGAGAATCACTTGAGTCCTGGAGTTCAAGACCAGCCTGGGCAACATAGTGAGGCCCCATCTCTACAGAAAATTTTAAAAGTTAGCCGGGCATGGTGGTGCATGCCTGTAGTCCAGCTACTCAGGAGGCTGAGGTAGGAGGATCACTTGAGCCCAGGAAGTCAAGGCTGCAGTGAGCCATGATTGCGCACAGCACTCCAGGCTGAGTGACAGAGCAAGACCCTGTCTCAAAAAAAGGAAGTGGTGGGTAGTGGGTTGAATTTTGAATTTTATATTAGTTTCTTAGGGCTACCGTAACAACCTACATTAACCAGGTGGCATAAAATAACAAATTTATTCTCTCATAGTCCTGGGACTTAGAAATCCAAAATCTAGGTATTGACAGGGTTTCACTCTCTGACGGCTGTAGGTAAGAGTCCGTGGCATTTCCAGCTTCTAGTAGTTCCAGCCCTTTCTTGGGTTTTCTGCAAACTTAGAATAATAGAATGAAACTTCCTCAGCCAATATCTTAATAATCTAGGCAGACCTTCTACTTAATGGGGAAACATTAGAAGCATTCTCTTTAAAGTCAGGATGAACACAAGGATTTCCTCTATCGTTTCCAGTTCATATTGTATTGTAAAGATTTAGTGTCTACAAAGAAAATTACATAGGTATGTATACATATTTGGGGTGGTGTGTGTCTTGAAACTCCAAGAAAATCACCCAGGAAACTACTATAGCTAAGAAATTCACCAAGTAGGTATATTCATTATTATTCCTTTTTTTTTTTTTTTTTTTTTTTGGGGGGGGGAGGAGACCAAGTCTCACTCTATTGCCCAGGCTGGACTGCAGTGGTGCGATCTCGGCTCACTGCAACTTCCGCCTCCCGGGTTCAAGTAATTCTCCTGCCTCAGCTTCCCAAGTAGCTGGGATTACAGGCATGTACCACCACACCTGGCAAATTTTTTTGTATTTTTTGTAGAGACGAGGTCTCACCATGTTGGTCAGGCTGTTCTTGAACTTCTGACCTCAGGTGATCCATTGTGCCCAGCCGTTCATTATTATTCTGTAAATATCAACATGAACACTTTATTAAAAGATAGCATGACCCGGCCAGGCGCGGTGGCTCACGCCTGTAATCCCAGCACTTTAGGAGGCCGAGGCGGGCAGATCACAAGGTCAGGAGATCAAGACCATCCTGGCCAACATGGTGAAACCCCATCTCTACTAAAAACAGAAAAATTAGCTGGACATGTTGGTGCACTTTTGTAATCCCAGCTAGCTACTGGGGAGGCTGAGGCACAAGAATCGCCTGAACCCAGGAGGCAGAGGTTGCAGTGGGCTAAGATTGCACTGCCGCAGCACTCCAGGCTAGACAACAGAGTGAGATTCTATCGCAAAAAAAAATTATGATAGCCGGGCACGGTGGTGCACACCTATAATCCCAACACCTTGGGAGGCTGAGGTGGGCGGATCACTTGAGCTGAGGAGTTCCAGATCAGCCTAGCCAACATGTCGACACCCTGTCTCTACTAAAAATACAATAATTACCCAGCCATGGTGGCATATACCTGTAATCCCAGTTACCCGGGAGGCTGAGGCACGAGAATTGCTTGAACCCGAGAGGCAGAGGCTGCAGTGAGCTGAAATCACACCACTGCACTCCAGCCTGGGTGATAGAGTGAGGCTCTGTCTCCTAAAAAAGAAAAAAGAATCTGTGGATCTCGACACACTGTTCCTAAAATTCATATAAAAGAACAACGGGCCTGGTTTTTTTGTTTGTTTGTTTGTTTGTTTGTTTTTGAGATGGAGTTTTGCTCTTGTTGCCCAGGCCGGAGTGCAATGGCACGATCTCGGCTGACTGCAACCTCCGCCTCCAGGGTTCAAGCAATTCTCCTGCCTCAGGCTCCCGAGTACCTGGGATTACATGTATGCACCACCATCCCTCGTTAATTTTGTATTTTTATTAGAGAACAGGTTTCTCCATGTTGGTCAGGCTGGTCTCGAACTCCCGACCTCAGGTGATCTGCCTGCCTCGGCCTCCCGAAGTGCTAGGATTACAAATGTGAGCTACCGCGCCCGGCGGAGCAAAGGGCCTTGAATAGCCATGATAACTTACAAAAACAATACGATAGGGGCAATCATTATGCCACACAATGAGATCAAATCTGCAGTGATTGAGAGAGAATGGTGTTGGCATAGAGATAGACAATGAGACCAGAAACAGACCTTGAGAGAGAATATGGGTTTTTCAGAAACAGCGCCAGGCGTGGTGGTATGTGCCTGTAGTCCCAGCCACTCAGGAGTCTGATGTGGGAGGATCCCTTATGCACAGGAGTTCGAGGCTATAGTGAGCTATGATCCCAACAGAGCGAGACCCCTGTCTCTCAGGGAGGAACCAGGACACTTATTCATTTATAGGGAAAAAATTTAAATCCCTACTCCTTATATAAGTTCCAGATACACTAAAGGCCAGAACCTTTCTGAAGAAGTTGTAGATAACTGTCTTTACTCGGGAGGCTGAGGCAGGAGAATGGCGTAAACCCGGGAGGCGGAGCTTGCAGTGAGCTGAGATCCGGCCACTGCACTCCAGACTGGGCGACAGAGCGAGACTCCGTCTCAAAAAAAAAAAAAAAAAAAAAAAGATACTGGGATAGAAAACAATTTTTAAGTACAAAAAGCAAAAACCATAAGGAAAGAGAGAGAATTGACATATTTGATTACTTTGTGTATTTATTTTTTTGAGACGGAGTCTTGCTCTGTGGCCCAGGCTGGAGTGTAGTGGCACAATCTTGACTCACTGCAAGCTCCGCCTCTCAGGTTCATACCATCCTGCCTCAGCCTCCTAAGTAGCTGGGACTACAGGTGCCCGCCACCACGCCTGGCTAATTTTTTTTTTTTTTTTTTAAGTAGAGACGGGGTTTCACTGTGTTAGCCAGGATGATCTCAATATCCTGGCTTCGTGATCTGCCCGCCTCGGCCTCCCAAAGTGCTAGGATTACAGGCGTGAGCCACCATGCCTGGCCTGATTACGTTATTTATTTTAAATGTACATGTGGCAGAAACACCATTAACAAAATAAAACAACAAATCACAGAGTAGAACAACATAATTTTAACACTTACCAACGAAGACTTACTCATTATTTAAAGCATTTCTCCAAATCAGTAAGAACTCTGATAATCAATAGGCACAAAGACAAATTAACAGGAAATTCACGGAAGAGAGTACTAACTATCCAGTAGTAGACGTGAAAATATGTTGAGTATCACTCCATTCAGGAAGATGCACATGGAAACATTTCAAAAGTGTATGTAACGTCTGTGAGTTTGGCTAACATTTTATCATACTAAATGAATGTGAGGTAAATGAAATTGCTATTTAAAAAGTAGATATAGGCCGGGTGCAGTGGCTCACGCCTGTAATCCCAGCACTTTGGGAGACTGAGGCACGTGGATCTCTTGAGGTCAGGAGTTTGAGACCAGTCTGGCCAACATGCTGAAACCCCGTCTCTACTAAAAATACAAAATTAGCTGGGCGTGGTGGTGCCTGCCTGTAATCCCAGCTACTCGGGAAGCCGAGGCAGGAGAATCGCTTGAATCCAGGAGGTGGAGGTTGCAGTGAGCCAAGATTGCGCCATTGCACTCCAGCCTGAGCAACAAGAGCGAAACTCTGTCTCAAAAAAAAATTAGCCAGGTATGGTGGCAGACACCTGTAATCCGAACTACTCAGGAGGCTGAGGCAGGAGAATCCCCTGAACCTTGGAGGTGGAGGTTGCACTGAGCCAAGATCGTACCACTGTGCTTTAGCCTGGGCAACACAGTGAGACTCCATCTCAAAAAGAAAAAAAAAAAAGAAAGAAAGAAAAAATAAATACAACCTACAGCCTTTTGGACAGCACTTTTTTTTTTTTTTGAGACGGAGTTTCGTTCTTGTTCCCTAGGCTGGAGTGCAGTGGCACAGTCTCGGCTCACTGCAGCTTCTGCTTCCTGGGTTCAAGTAATTCTCCTGCCTCAGCCTCCCGAGTAGCTGAGTTTACAGGCGTGTGGCACCATACCCAGCTAATTTTGTATTTTTAGTAGAGATGGGGTTTCTCCATGTTGGTCAGGCTGGTCTCGAACTCCAGACCTCAGGTGATTCCAGACCTCAGGTGATCTGCCCACCTCGGCCTCCCAAAGTGCTGGGATTACAGCGATAAGCCACCACGCCTGGCCCTGGACTGCACTTTTTAAAAAATTCTGTAACCTCATTGGAAATGATAGACACCCCTTTGACAGTGCCTGATGAAATTTACATATATACTTTTTACTTGTATCTGGTAATTCTGCTGGATTCACATCTGAGAGAATCCTTACACACATGCTTGAGAAGACATGTTTTAAAATAACTTTGTTGATACATTGTTTACAGACTTCTAAAATTGGAATCAAGGAGAATAATGGATTGTTAAGGTGTGGAATAATCATACCATGAAATACTGTATTAACATTAATAAGACAAAATGTTTAAGATTTGACACGTTCGGGGATACATGGGTATTCATTAATTTACAGTTTTCTTTATGGTTGAAATTGTTCTTATTTTGTCCAGAAAAAAAAAAAGTTGGTTTAGAAAGTTGTAGAGGTTGAAAAAGAAAGAAAAATAATTTTTAAAATTTTTAAATTTTTCTTAAAAATTGGTGATAAAAAATTCATTGATTAAAGGAGATATAGATTAGCATCACAAATGAAAATAATTTAGGAACAAAAACCCAAGTCAAATGTAACCCAACAGGGATCGTGTCTTGCTCACAGCAGTAGGCAGACAAAGATCCTGTCCCTTGTGGAACAGAAGCGAGAACTGGGGAAGAAAATAGAGGCTCAGGCCGGGTGCAGTGGCTCACTCCTGTAGTCCCAGCACTTTAGGAGGCCGAGACGGGCGGTTCACCTGAGGTCAGGAGTTTGAGACCAGCCTGACCAACATGGAGAAACCCCGTCTCTACTAAAAATAAAAAATTAGCCAGGCGTGGTGGTGCATACCTGTAATCCCAGGTACTTGGGAGGCTGAGGCAGGGGACTCTCTTGAACCCAGGGGGCAGAGGTTGTCGTGAGCCGAGATGGTGCCATTGCACTCCAGCCTGGGCAATGAGAGCAAAACTCTGTCTCAAAAAAACAAGAAAAAGAAAGAAAAGAAAATAGTCTGTGTGCTGGCTTCTCCTCCCTTCCATCTTTGTGCCTTGCTGTCTGGCAGTCACATTTTTCTCCTTGCCTCTTTTCTTTGGCCCCTACCTCCTTGTTCCCTGCAAGTGGTAAGTGCTCCATCAGGCTGGGAGTGGAATGCCAAGTGTGCTGCTCATGGCTGTGGCTGGGAGCCAGGGAAAAAATCATCCCTGCCTTCCAGCTCCTTGCCAGTCCCAGCTGGCATCTTTCCCCTCTTCTCAGCCAAACTCCCACTGGTGGCAGGGCCTGCTGCTTGCTGTAGGCGTGGGGTGGGGAGCAGACCATTGCTTGCGTGGATGCCTTCATAAACACAGAACGTGAAGAGCTGGGGCGTGCATTTAAAATCCTGTGTGTGTGTGTGGACTGAGAGTCTGGTCCTAAAAAAGGATTTGCGGATGTTGCTTTTTTTAAGTAAAAGATCAGAATGGCCTCAAGTAATCCAAGAAGATAGTCCTCATTCAACCTTGTACTTTTTCCTTTTTCTTCAACTGCCATTGTGTTTTCTTCTGCCTTGCTCCCTTCCCTCCTGCCCACCCTGTGCCTGCCCTGTCACCTTCGTTCCCCACCTCAAGCTCAGTGTGAGTGAGGAAACAGGTTCAATTAGTTAGTTTACCCATGTCTGAAAGCATTCCATCTGTGGAAACATCCTGATTACCCAAGAGAGGGTGGCACAGGGAGCAGAAGTTGCTTCATAATCCTGCTTTGGTGGCCTGGTGTCTTCCTTCTCTCACAATGATGAAGGAACACGCCACGTCAGCGTCTGGAGCGTGCGCAGCTCGCTCAGCCTTTGTGTTCGTTGTAGATCGAGCGAAGAGGAGAAAGCTCAGGGAAGAAAGGGCATGGCTGCTGGCTCAAGGGAAGGAGCTCCCTCCAGAACTTTCCCATCTGGACCCCAATTCCCCCATGAGAGAGGAAAAAAAGACTAAAGACCTGTGAGTATTTAATAACAACAGCAACAGTAGCAACTGGTAGCATTTACGAAGCACTCAGGCACTTTCCCCGTGTCATCCTTAGAACAGCCCTGGTGGGTAACATTGTCACCATGTGCCAGTGCATGGGGCGGGCCCTGCACTCACAGCTGACCCCGGTGCCCTTCCTCAGGCACACACAGACATACCTGGCTACCCCGGCCTCTGACACTCTTGCTGCCACACTCTGTGGGAGCAGAAGTAAGACTTATGCTAAGCTCTTCTTTCCTCATCCCCTTAATTTAATGAAATCAGAATCTGATTATTATGTAAATGAGCTCCTTGGAAATGTGAATAGCAGTTTATCTGTTTGAGGTTATTACTTCCCGTGAGGTTACTAGGTACCATGTGACTTTACTGCTCACTGAAAATTCAAAAGGCAGGTACACATTCAGTGTTCTTGAGCTCATTCATCGTATGCTTTTTTGAATTAAAAGTAAAATAAAACCTGGTTAAGAATGTGCTATAGGCAGGGCTCACGCCTATAATCCCAGCACTTTGGGAAGGTGAGGCAGGCAGATCACCTGAAGTCAGGAGTTCGAGAGCAGCCCGGCCAATATGGTGAAACCCTGTCTCTAATAAAAATTTTGTTTGAAATTAGCCGGGCGTGGTGGCACATGCCTGTAATCCCAGCTGCTCAGGAGGCTGAGGGAGGAGAATCGCTTGAACCTAGGAGGCGGAGGTTGCAGTGAGCCGAAATCGTGCCACTGCACTCCAGCCTGGGTGACAGAGTCAGACTCTGTCTAAAAGAAGAAAAAAAAAAGATTGTGCTATAAAGCCTGGGCAACATGGTGAAACCTCACCTCTACCAAAAATACAAAAATTCCCCAGGCATGATAGCACACACCTGTAGTCCCAGCTATTCAGGAGGCTAAGATGAGAGGATTGCTGGAGCCCAGGAAATCGAGGCTGCCGTCAGCTGTGATCACGCCACTTCACTCCAGCCTAGGCGACAGAGCAAGATCCTGTCTCAAAATAAGTGAAGAAATAAAGAATGTGCAATTAAATAACCAACATTCTAGAACCATAAAGTTCTGGATCATCTAGCAACCCCCCATTTTATAGATGAGGGAAGTGAAATTCCCGGTTTTGCTAAGGTCCACTGTCCCTCATTTTGTATTTCTAGGAGCGTTATCAGTATCACAGGCTCATCTAAACCACACTATTAGGACTATTCCAAATCTTACTTCAGTCAGGTGTGTCTGCGATAGACCTGAGAGGGCTCAGGAGAGAAGGTGGTCAGAGTTACTATTAATTTCTTATTTTATGATTTACAGCTTTGAGTTGGACGATGATTTCACTGCTATGTATAAAGGTTAGTTCCCATTCTCCACTGTTCCGTTTGTGATGGACATTTTCCTCTGTGCGTGTGTTAATTAAGATCTCTTCTCTGGCTCTCAGTTCTAGACGTGGTAAAGGCTCACAAGGATTCCTGGCCCTTTTTGGAACCTGTGGATGAATCTTATGCCCCTAACTATTATCAGATTATTAAGGTAGAAGTTGTGTTTGCAGTAATGCCTACTATAGTCTGTGTATCTTTCTTGGGTTTTGTCATTTGTTTCTTGTTTCATGTATATATTTTTGATGTATTTTTCTTTTCAACTGTTGAAAGTTCATGTCATGTTTCTCGTTTTATCTGTTATTCGTTACAGAGCAGCATTGCTGAATCCTCATTCTCTCTCCGTCTCTCTCTCTATGAAACGTTTTGCTCTCAGCATACTTTAACTATAAAGAGTTATGTGTCTCATTTAGGCCCCCATGGATATTTCCAGCATGGAGAAGAAACTGAATGGAGGTTTATACTGTACCAAGGAGGAATTTGTAAATGACATGAAGACCATGTTCAGGAATTGTCGAAAGTATAATGGGGAAAGTAGTGGTAAGCGGGGAAGGAGTTTGCACTAGATACATATCTGTAATCAAGAATAAAATGCCTTCTCTTTTATAAATACACGCCCTAGTGACTTTTCTGTAGGACAGTGAGCAGAATGTGTATGAAAAATCATGGGATTGACCATTCTAGCCGCTTACCACAGTATCTGCCAGGGACTCTCCTGGCCCGCAGGACAAGAGAGTGCAGCTGGCGCCTAACTGGCTCATCCTGGAGACCAGTCTGGTTCTGGCTAATACTGTGTGTGCCTCTTTAACCACTAGATAGAGCTGACTCTTCAACCATCTGGAGAAGCTGGCGTAGTAGATCTGTAATATCAAAGTAGAAATGGCTCCTCCTACTTTGGGTCATTTATGCATTAACTCAAAATGCCCTGCTTAAAAACAGCAGATTCAGCCATTTTTTATTTAGTATTTCTGCAGTTTAGCCTTAAAGAATTAAATTTTTACTGGCTTTTTTTTTTTTTTTTTTTTTTTTACTTACTTTGAGACAGGATTTCGCTCTGTCACCCAAGCTGCAGTGCAGTAGCGCAGACATGGCTCACTGCAGCCTCAAATTCTTGGGCTCAAGGGATCCTCCTCCCTCAGTCCCAAGTGGCTGGGACTATGGGCAAGCACCACCACACCTGGCTAATGTTTTCTTTTTGGTAGGGACGGACATCTCGCATTCTTGCCCGGTCTGGTCTTGGAACTCCTGGGCTCAAGTGATCCTCCTGCCTTGGCCTCCCAAAATGCTGGAATCACAGGCATAAGTTACTGTGCTCAGCCTGGTTTGATTTAATAGTCCTAGAGGCCCTGTCCCAACCATACAGCCTTGGGCATCTTAGGATAGAAACCATGTCTTCTTCATCTTGCATCCATAGCTCTGCAATATAATGTGCCCTAAAGGTGAATTAAACTCATAGTTTACCCAGGTTGCATCTTTTATTTGTTAGAATTGTCTTTTGTGACATATAGTAGGTCAGTTTCTATAAACTATAGTTTCTTTAAACAGTTTCTGTAAACTATAGTTTCTATAAACAGTTTCTATAAACTATACCTAGAAGTCAATCCTCCTGTCTTCCTATAGAGTATACCAAGATGTCTGATAATTTAGAGAGGTGTTTCCATCGGGCCATGATGAAACATTTTCCTGGTGAAGATGGAGACACAGATGAAGAATTCTGGATTCGAGAGGATGAAAAGCGGGAGAAGAGACGGAGTCGGGCTGGGCGAAGTGGTGGGAGCCATGTTTGGACCCGCTCCAGGGACCCAGAAGGGCCCAGCAGGAAACAGCAGCCCGTGGAGAATGGAGGAAAGTCGTTGCCCCCGACACGCCGAGCCCCCTCTTCTGGGGACGAACAGAGCAGCAGCTCCGCACAGCCCGCGCGGGAGGTGGGCACTTCCAATGGCCGAGGCTTTTCTCATCCCCTGCATTGCGGTGGGACGCCCAGCCAGGCACCCTTTTTAAACCAGATGGTAAGGAACCTAGTTTGTGAGTTCACAAGAATGTAAAGGCCATTCAGTTGGTTCTTCCTACAAAATACTTCTGTGTATGGATGAAATCTTTTTCCCCATGAGTCCTTCATTCCTTTTCTTTTATGTTGTTTACTTTTTAGTAGAGACACAGTGTTACTATGTTGCCTAGGCTGGTCTCAAACTCCTGACCTCAAGCAATCCTTCCACCTCAGCCTCCCAGAGTGCTGGGATTATAGGCATGAGCCACTGTATTCAGCCCTTCCTTTATTTTAAATCCTCTTTTTCTCATTTGAATTATGTATTCTCAATGTGTGCAAAAATTGGGATTAAAAAGATACATAATCTGGCCAGGCACCGTGGCCCACTCCTGCAATCCTAGCACTTTGGGAGGCTGAGCTGGGTGGATCACGAGGTCAGGAATTCGAGACCAGCCTGGCTAACATGGTGAAACCCTGTCTCTACTAAAAATACAAAAATTAGCCAAGCACAGTGGCACTACTCAGCTATTCAGGAGGCTGAGGCAGAAGAATTGCTCGAACCCAGGAGGCAGAGTTTGCAGTGAACCAAGATCGTGCCGCTGCACCCCAGCCTGGGCAACAGAGTGAGACTCCGTCTCCAAAAAAAAAAAAAGTAATCTTTATTATGTAAAGTACAGGTATACATATAGTACATAAATGTACAGTATATCTGCAACATTAAGATTTCATGGTAGTGGCCGGGCACAGTGGCTCACGCCTGTAATCCCAGCACTTTGGGAGGCCGAGGCGGGCAGATCACGAAGTCAGGAGATCAAGACCATCCTGGCTAACACGATGAAACCCCGTCTCTACTAAAAATACAAAAAAAATTAGCCAAGCGTGGTGGCGGGCGCCTGTAGTCCCAGCTACTCGGGAGGCTGAGGCAGAAGGATGGCGTGAAGCCAGGAGGCGGCGGAGCTTGCAGTGAGGGGAGATCGCGCCACTGCATTCCAGCCTGGGTGAAAGAGCGTGACTCCGTCTCAAAAAAAAAAAAAAAAAAAATTTCATGGTAGCAGGCAACTGGGGAGAAACGGCTAATATGGATCCTTGGGAGGAGGAGTAATGAAAAGGAGATTGAGAAATACTGATTTAATCTAGTATCTCCTGAAGAAGGAAGTTGCTTCGGGCTCACAGGCAAGCCCTGATGCGGGTGAGCGCGTATGTTCACAGTCTCCCTGTTTCCAGCCGAGGTTTAGTCATCTGTTTTATTTTAGTAGAATGTTCATCTTCAGGAAAACCCTTGTTGTCATCCTAAGGTCTGTGCCTTTCCTTTTTCCTTTTCTTGCTTTGCTCAATGTGCTGCAGAGGCCAGCAGTACCAGGGACATTTGGCCCTCTGCGAGGATCAGATCCTGCCACCTTGTACGGCTCTGGCGTCCCGGAGCCACACCCTGGGGAGCCTGTGCAGCAGCGTCAGCCTTTTGCCATGCAGGTAAGCAGCCTACTCAGGAGGTGCAGGTGCGGAGGGTCCCACAGGTACGTTTCAGAGAAAAAGTCTCTTTCCAGGTCCAATGTTCATTGCCTCCTTTCCCAAAGAGCCTGTTTCCGTAGAGAAGCACGTCTCGAAGTGTGCCTTATTCTGTGAGTCTGGTTAACTGTGCTGCCTTTTCTTGTTGCCAGCCTCCAGTTGGAATTAACAGCCTCCGAGGACCCAGGCTAGGCACACCCGAAGAGAAGCAGATGTGTGGGGGGCTGACGCACCTTTCTAACATGGGCCCACACCCTGGATCCTTGCAGCTCGGGCAGATAAGTGGCCCAAGTCAGGATGGAAGCGTGTATGCCCCAGCTCAGTTCCAGCCAGGATTCATTCCTCCCCGGCACGGGGGGGCTCCACCCCGGCCGCCAGACTTTCCTGAAAGCTCAGAAATGGCTCCCAGCCACATGTATCGATCGTACAAGTACCTGAATCGAGTACACTCTGCCGTCTGGAATGGGAACCACGGTGCTACGAACCCAGGACCCTTGGGCCCAGATGAGAAGCCCCACCTGGGGCCAGGACCCTCGCACCAGCCTCGCACTCTCGGTCCCATGATGGATTCCCGGGTCATGAGACCGCCTGTCCCCCACAACCAGTGGACTGAGCAATCAGGCTTCCTACCTCATGGAGCTCCTTCCACAGGGTACCTGCGACCGCCCTGCAAGTCTGCTGGACATCGGTTACAGCCACCTCCAGTGCCAGCACCCAGTTCTTTGTTTGGAGCGCCCGCCCAGGCTCTGCGGGGGCTGCAGGGAGGGGACTCCATGATGGACAGCCCAGAGATGATCGCCATGCAGCAGCTCTCCTCCCGCGTCTGCCCCCCAGGTGTGCCTTACCACCCCCAGCAGCCCGCACCCCCGCGTTTACCTGGCCCTTTTCCGCAGGTAGCTCACGCAGTGTCGGTCACTGTGTCAGCCCCCAAGCCTGCCCTGGGCAACCCTGGGAGGGCACCGAACAGTGAAACACAAGAGCCTGAGAATGACCAAGGTAATTCACACTGTCACTTTGGGCTCTTTAAGCTCTTGTTTCATGAGTAATCATGTTACACAGCATATCAAACCAAGAGTAATCTGTCTGGTTCCCAGCCTCTTTTTTTCTTTTTGAGACAGAGTCTTGCTCTGTCGCCCAGACTGGAGTGCGAGGGCAGTGGCACAATCTCAGCTCACCGCAAGCTCCGCCTCCCAGGTTCACACCATTCTCCTGCCTCAGCCTCCCGAGTAGCTGGGACTACAGGCGCCCGCCACCACATCCGGCTAATTTTTTGGTATATTTAGTAGAGATGGGGTTTCACCGTGTTAGCCAGGATGGTCTCAATCTCCTGACCTCGTGATCTGCCCCCCTCAGCCTCCCAAAGTGCTGGGATTACAAGCGTGAGCCACCGCACCCGGCCTTCCCAGCCTCTCTTTCTTGAACTTCTCAGATTTGGGCCAATCATAGTCCTTGTCTCGGTCTATAGATCCCAGAGCATTTCTGGTCATAATTTTGACTTCTGCACAGGTGGGCGTTTGCTGTGCCAGGCACTCCTCCTGAGACTTTTTTTTTTTGAGACTCACTCTGTTGCCCAGGCTGGAGTGAAGTGGCGCAATCTCGGCTCACTGCAACCTCTGTCTCCCACGTTTAAGCAATTCTCCTGCCTCAGCCTCCTGAGTAGCTGGGATTATAGGTGCATGCCACCACACCCGGCTAAATTTTTTTTTTTTTTTTGAGATGGAGTCTCGCTCTGTCACCCGGGCTGGAGTGCAGTGGCCGGATCTCAGCTCACTGCAAGCTCCACCTCCCAGGTTCATGCCATTCTCCTGCCTCAGCCTCCCGAGTAGCTGGGACTACAGGCGCCCGCCACCTCGCCCCGCTAGTTTTTTGGGGGTTTTTTTGTTTTTGTTTTTGTTTTTGTTTTTTTTTAAACGGAGTCTGGCTCTGTCACCCAGGCTGGAGTACAGTGGCACAATCTCCACTCACTGCAAGCTCCGCCTCCCGGATTCACGCCATTCTCCTGCCTCAGCCTCCCGTGTAGCTGGGACTACAGGCACCTGCCACCATGACCGGCTAATTTTTGTATTTTTAGTAGAGACGGGGTTTCACCATATTAGCCAGGGTGGTCTCGATCTCCTGACCTTGTGATCCGCCGTCTCGGCCTCCCAAAGTGCTGGGATTATAGGCTTGAGCCACTGTGCCCGGCCACACGGCTAATTTTTATATTTTTAGTACAGAGAAGGTTTCACCATGTTGGCCAGGCTGGTCTCGAACGTCTGACCTCAGGTGATCCACCCGCCTTGGCCTCCCAAAGTGCTAGAATTACAAGCATGAACCTTCCTGAGACTTTTATACTTTAACTCATTTATTCTCAGAACAAGCCTTCGAGATAGCTGCTGTTACTATCCTTTTTGCAGATGGAAAATCCAAGGCATAGAAATGTTAGATTATTTGCTCTCAGCCGGCTAGTAAGTAGCAGAACTGAGATTTGGGCTCAGACAGACTAGATCCAGCATCCCATGCTTTACCCACTACATCATCATAGTTCCCCTAAAAAAGTTTGGGAGGCCGAGGCCCCTGGATCACTTGAGCCCAGGAGTTCAAGACCAGCCTGGGCAAGAGAGTAAGACTGTCTCTACTAAAAAATTTTAAAATGGTTGGGCGTGGTGGCTGAGGCCTGTAATCCCAGCACTTTGAGAGGCCGAGGCAGGTGGATCACAAGGTCAGTAGATCGAGACCATCCTGGCTAAGACGGCGAAACCCCATCTCTACTAAAAAAAAAAAAAAATTGCCGGGCGCAGTGGCTCACGCCTATAATCCCAGCACTTTGGGAGGCCGAGGCAGGCAGATCACAAGGTCAGGATATTGAGACCATCCTGGCTA
Organism: Macaca mulatta; assembly: GCF_049350105.2. Classification (NCBI taxonomy): domain Eukaryota; kingdom Metazoa; phylum Chordata; class Mammalia; order Primates; family Cercopithecidae; genus Macaca; species Macaca mulatta. The sequence goes on along the minus strand of NC_133415.1, from coordinate 34,536,187 downwards.
ACACGGTGAAACCCCATCTCTACTAAAAATACAAAAAATTAGCCGGGCGTGGTGGTGGGCACCTGTAGTCCCAGCTACTCAGGAGGCTGAGGCAGGAGAATCACTTGAACCTGGGAGGTGGAGCTTGCAGTGAGCCGAGATCGTGCCACTGTACTCCAGCCTGGGCAACAGAGCGAGACTCTGTCTCAAAAAAAAAAAAAAAAAATTAAAAAATTAAAAAATTAGCTAGGCATAGTGACTCATGCCTGTAACTCCAGCATTTTGGGAGGCCAAGGCGGGCAGATCACCTGAGGTCAGGAGTTCAAGACCAGCTTGCCCAACATAGCAAAACCCCATTCTTCTGAAAATACAAAAATTAGCCAGGCATGGTGGCCAGGTGCCTGTAATTCCAGCTACTCGGGAGGCTGAGACAGGAGAATCACTTGAACCTGGGAGGCGGAGTTTGCAGTGAGCCAAGATTGCACCACTGCACTCCAGCCTGGGCCACAAAGTGAGACTGTCTTAAAAAAAAAAAAAAGAAAGAAAAAAAGGTTCATGCCTATAGTCCCAGCTACTTGGGAGGCTGAGGTGGGAGGATCACCTGAACCCAGGGAGGTCAAGGCTACAGTGAGCTGTGATTGCACCACTGTACTCCATTCTGGGCAACAGAGCAAAAGCATGTCTCAAAAAAGAAAAAAAAATACCGTCTCGAAAGTTATTATCAAGTCAATTTCTGTTCTTTCGCTACATACCTGGATTTATTAAGAATGGCCAGTAGTGAGATCTGGCAAATTTGGAAGCATTTTCTTAGAAATGCTGTTTCAAAGGAGTAAACATTTACTAGGGGGAGAAAATGGGGAAAAAATACTTTGCAATTAATGCTTATTTCTAGGATAAATATCTAGCATGCATGTAATTTTCTTCAGTACCTGGCAGGGGAATGGAGACACTTGGACTTTAAGATAACAGATTCCTGGCCAGGCGTGGCGCGGTGACTCACGCCTGTAATCCCAGCACTTTGGGAGGCCGAGGCGGGTGGATCACAGGGTCAGGAGTTCAAGACCAGCCGGGCCAACATGGTGAAACCCCGTCTCTACTAAAAATATAAAAATTAGCCGGGCACAGTGGTGCGTGCCTGTAATCTCAGCTACTTGGGAGGCTGAGGCAGGAGAATCGCTTGAACCCGGGAGGCTGAGGTTTCAGTGAGCCGAGATCACACCACTGCACTCTAGCCTGGGTGACAGAGCAAACTCTGTCTCAAAAAAAAAAAAAAAGGTTAATAAATTCCACATAAAAGTGTTTCTCATACCTGTAATCCCAACTACTTGGGAGTCTGAGGTGGAAGGATTACTTGAACCCTGGAGTTCGAGGTTTCAGTGACACATGATCACACCACTATACTCCAGCCTGGACGACAGAGTTGAAACTCCGACTCTTTAAAAAAGAAGAAAAAAAAATTGTTAGGGAAGAAAACCCTTTTAGTATTTCTTTTATGAAAAGTCCGGGCCGGGCGCGGTGGCTCAAGCCTGTAATCCCAGCACTTTGGGAGGCCGAGACAGGCAGATCACGAGGTCAGGAGATCGAGACCACCCTGGCTAACACGGTGAAATCCCGTCTCTACTAAAAATACAAAAAAAAATTAGCTGGGCGAGGTGGCGGGCCCCTGTAATCCCAGCTACTCGGGAGGCTGAGGCAGGAGAATGGCGTGAACCCGGGAGGCGGAGCTTGCAGTGAGCTGAGATCTGGCCACTGCACTCCAGCCTGGGCGACAGAGCAAGACTCCATCTCAAAAAAAAAAAAAAAAAAAAAAAAAGTCCTACTTTGTTAACACCACCTCTAGGAGAATTTTCTAATACTGATTTCAAGTAAGTTCTGGAATTGAAAGCTTTACAAGAATCCTGTTTAGTTAAGTCTTTGATAAGTCTAGTTGTAAGTTTAATGTTGACTGAATAATGAAAAGTACAGTTTTTGACTTGCATTGTATAATTTATGTACCATTGACGTTTAAGGCCTGCTTCAGGTAGCCTGAGCTATCTTAATAGCTCTTTAAAAGTTGTTAAGAATCTCTAACCTTGTCCTTCAGATCTGTTACCAGGATTGTAATTTGATCACACCTGGACAACTGTCCTCCTAGAAAGATTATAAAAAGATTATTTTGGCCTCGTGCCTGTAATTCCAGCACTTCGGGAGGCTGAGGGGGTAGATCACCTGAGGTTGGGAGTTTGAGTCCAGCCTGGCCAACATGGTGAAACCCTGTCTCTACTAAAAATACAAAAATTAGGCCAGCGTGGTGGCACATGCCTGTAATTTCAGCTACGTGGGAGGCTGGGTCATGAGAATCACTTGAACTCGGGAGGTGGAGGTTGCTGTGAGCCAAGATCGTGCCACTGCACTCCAGCCTGGGCATCAGAGTGAGACTCTGCCTCAAAAAAAAAAAAAAATTATTTTATATAGATACATACATACACTTATCCACTATTCTATATTGTAGTCTTAGTTTTAGTTAAGACCATATTTGTAGGTTGAATAGTAAGGTAAAGAATTCTGAGGAAGTAAACAAGCATAGGAGTCTCATAAATTAATTTGATTAGGCTTAGTAAGTTTCCATAATGTGTTAAAGATGCCTTTTGAGTTTTATGTTGTAGGCATCTTGTCTTCAAGACATGCAGACAACGTGAGTGTATCCATTCAACAAAGTGATCGAGTCTGTGTGTGCATGGACCGAGATGACAGGGAGACGGAGAAGTCCCTCCTGTGGAGCTTTTGTTCTCATGGAGAGAAATCAGGGCTTTGGCCTTTCTGAGTGCCCGTGGTGCCCTGTTCTTTCTCGTTGCATCACATTTTAGAGCTTCCCAGCGTGGCCAGCAGTTCTGATAACAAGCATCCCCTCCTGGTGTGTTTCACATGCACCTTCCTGGAGTCTGTGAGCCACAGGCCATCTCTCAGGCTCTTACGAATCAGGCAACCCAAGGTGAAGGACGTGTGTGCATTCTCCAGCCCACCGTGAGCGTGGCTGTAGCGGTGCTAGATTTTACCTCTGTGTCCATGAAAGGGGTGAAAGGAAGTGTACGGGGACCCCAATGTCCTGAGCTCTTTCAGGGGCTCAAACAGTTTCCAGCTGGGACTTGAGTCACCACACATCCACCTCAATCTGACTCAGGTGTGTTCTTTACATGAATATTGCCATGTCAGCTACTGAATTATTTTTTCTCCTTTTTTTTTTTTTTTTGCAGCAGAGCCGTTGCCTGGCCTTGAAGAGAAGCCAGCAAGTGTTGGTACTTCAGAGGGCGTATACCTCAAACAACTACCTCACCCCACGCCTCCCCTGCAGACTGACTGCACCAGGCAGAGCTCACCACAAGAACGGGAAACAGTGGGCCCGGAGCTCAAAAGCAACTCCTCCGAATCTGCGGACAGCTGTAAAGCCACCAAGGGCAAGAATCCCTGGCCCTCGGATAGCAGCTACCCTGGCCCAGCCGCCCAAGGGTGCATGAGAGACCTCTCCACGGTGGCAGACAGGGGCACTCTTCCCGAGAACGGAGTCACTGGGGAAGCGTCTCCTTGTGGATCAGAGGGGAAGGGCCTTGGTAGCAGTGGTTCTGAAAAGCTACTCTGCCCCAGAGGCAGAACGTTTCAGGAAACCATGCCATGCACAGGACAGAACGCGACGACACCGCCCAGCACAGACCCCGGTTTGATGGGAGGCACTGTGAGCCAGTTTTCCCCGCTGTACGTGCCTGGCCTGGAGTACCCGAATTCAGCCGCCCATTACCACATCAGTCCGGGCCTGCAGGGTGTGGGCGCTGTGATGGGAGGGAAGTCCCCAGCATCCCATCCCCAGCATTTCCCCCCAAGAGGCTTTCAGTCTAACCACGCTCATTCTGGAGGCTTTCCCCGGTATCGCCCCCCACAAGGAATGAGGTATTCCTACCACCCACCACCGCAGCCTTCCTACCACCACTATCAGCGAACTCCTTACTATGCGTGTCCACAGAGCTTTTCGGACTGGCAGAGACCTCTGCATCCCCAGGGAAGCCCCGGCGGGCCCCCAGCCAGTCAGCCTCCCCCACCGAGGTCCCTCTTCTCAGATAAGAATGCCATGGCCAGTCTGCAAGGCTGTGAGACGCTGCATGCTGCCTTAACTTCTCCAACCCGTATGGATGCAGTGGCTGCTAAAGTCCCCAATGACGGGCAGAATCCTGGTCCGGAGGAAGAGAAGCTGGATGAATCTCTGGAGAGGCCAGAGAGTCCCAAAGAGTTTTTAGACCTGGACAACCATAACGCCGCCACCAAGCGGCAGAGCTCGTTGTCAGCCAGCGAGTATCTCTATGGAACTCCACCTCCGCCTCTGAGTTCAGGAATGGGATTTGCTTCCTCAGCGTTTCCACCCCATGGTGTGATGCTGCAGCCAGGGCCTCCCTATACACCTCAGCGGCCGGCCAGTCACTTTCAGCCCAGGGCTTACTCCTCCCCTGTGGCTGCCCACCCGCCTCACCACCCAGGGGCCACCCAGCCCAACGGCCTCTCTCAGGAGGGTCCCATCTATCGCTGCCAGGAAGAGGGCCTGGGTCACTTTCAAGCTGTGATGATGGAACAAATTGGCACTAGAAGTGGAATAAGGGGACCTTTCCAGGAAATGTACAGACCATCAGGGTAAGATTGCATTTGGGCTTTTTCCCCCTAAGGAAAGAACAGATGTTTATTTTATTTATTTTTGAGACAGAGTCTCCCTTTGTCACCCAGGCTGGAGTGCAGTGGTGTGATCATGGCTCACGGCAGCATCGACCTCCCAGTCTCAAGGATCCTCCTGCATCAGCCCTTTAAGTAACTGGGACTACACACGTGCCACCATACCCAGCTAACTTGTTTGGGTTTTTTTTGTTTGTTTTGTTTTGTAGAGGTAGGGTTTCACCGTGTTGCCCAGGCTGGTCTTAGTCTCCTGAGCGCAGGTCATCCTCCTGCCTCAGTCTCTCAAAGTGCTGAGATTACAGGCAGGAGCCACCACGCCTGGCCTGGATGTTCATTTTAAACAGAAAAATGGCCTTAGAGATGAAGATAACAGTTAATGGTCTAGGAACCAAAAAAGCATGTGACTTGACTGATATTGCGCACTCTGTAGGAAGGTATCAGACTTACAGCCCAACTTTATCTTTGAAATTTTTTCCCCTCGTGAAAATGAATAGGCCTTTAAATGACTGAATTAGATTTTGATATTGTAAACTTTTTTTATTTTTATTTATTTATTTATTTATTTATTTGAGATTAAGTCTCGCTCTGTGGCCCAGGCTGGAGTGCAGTGGTACAATCTCTGCTCACTGCAATCTCTGCCTCCCAGGTTCAAGCGATTCTCCTGTCTCATCCTCCCAAGTAGCTGGGATCACAGGTGCCCGCCACCACACCTGGCTGAGTTTTGTATGATACTGTAAACTTAATCACCACAGTTTGAGAGCTGAAAGCAAGGCTGTGTCAACATTGCTGCCATGTGCAGACACTGACCAAGGTAAAAAAAAAAAAAAAAAAAAAGGCCTACCCGGGAGTAGAAGAGGAGATCATATGTAGTACTGAAGTTTTACTACATACCTCTCATTTCTCTTTTTTTTTTTTTTTTTTTTTTTTTTTGAGACGGAGTCTCACTCTGTCGCCCAGGCTGGAGTGCAGTGGCCGGATCTCAGCTCACTGCAAGCTCCGCCTCCCGGGTTCACGCCATTCTCCTGCCTCAGCCTCCCGAGTAGCTGGGACTACAGGCACCCGCCGCCTCGCCCGGCTAGTTTTTTGTATTTTTTAGTAGAGACGGGGTTTCACCAGGTTAGCCAGGATGGTCTCGATCTCCTGACCTCGTGATCCGCCCATCTCGGCTTCCCAAAGTGCTGGGATTACAGGCTTGAGCCACCGTGCCTGGCCAACATACCTCTCATTTCTTACCCTATCATTGAATGAGAAAACCAGGTTTATCCAGAATGCAAGCAAGTCCCCATGAGACTTCTTTCACACATGCTTGTGTAGTGATGTTCTCGAGATCCAGTTAGGTGATCTGCCATCCAGGAAGTTTTCAAATCGATATACACAAATGAAAGTTATGAAGCGTAATCTTGAAACCAGTACCATTCAGCATAAAAACCAGTGTGCCTCTCCTCAGTGCCATCCTGTCGTCTTACTGCTAGACCCTCTCTACTATTTAACATTTTGTCATGTTTGCTTTATATGTCTCTAAATACCTGTTTTCTTTTCTTTACTTTTTTTCCTAAGCTGTTGGAAAGTAAATTGTAGACATCATGGCCCTTAACCCTCAATACTTGAGCATGCGTCTCCTGAGAATGGACATTCCTTGGAGCACCATTTCAAAATGATACCACACTCGAGGCAAACGACAAGTTCTAATAGAGTTTTTATTTTTCTGTCCTCAGTTGTCCCCAGAGTGTCTTTTAGAGCCATTTCTTTGTGTTTTATTTTGATTGTTTTTTTCTGATAAAGGATCCAATCAAGGCTCATGGATATGCATTTGGCTGCTGTGTCTGTTTAGTCTCTTAATTTATAGCGGTTGTCCTACGTTTGTTTTGTTTTCTAAAGAGTCCAGACCAGTTATCATGGTGAGTGTTCCAGATTCTAGATTCATCACATAGTCTCCTCGTGTTTAGATGAAACTCTTGGGCCAGGTGTAGTGGTTCATACTTATCATCCCAGCACTTTGGGGGGCTGAGGCAGGAAGATTACTTAAGCTCAAGAGTTTGAGACCAGCCTGGGCAACATAGCAAGATCCTGTCTCTACTGAAAATAAAGAACTTAGCCGGGCATGGTAGCACACACCTGGAGTTCCAGCTACTGAGGAGGGTGAGGCAGGACCATCCCTTGAGCCCAGAAGATTGAGGCTGCGGTAAACCATGATCCTGACACTACACTCTAGTGGGGTGACAGAGCAAGACCCTGTCTCTAAGAGAAAAAAAAAGTAGATTGAACACTTTTGTCAGGAGTATACATAGGCAGTGCGTGTGCGTGCCACTTACTGCACCAGGAGGCACAGAATGTGGAGTTCTCCCAGTATGGATGATTCCAGGCCTGATCACCGGGGTGACAAAGGCAGTACCCTCGTGACTGCAGTGTCTTGTTTCTTTTGTCATTAATGTGTCTTCATTAATCGCTTCTTTCTCGTGGCTGTAGAATGCAGATGCACCCGGTCCAGTCGCAGGCCTCGTTCCCAAAGACCCCCACAGCAGCAACGTCACAGGAGGAGCTGCCGCCTCATAAGCCTCCAACACTTCCCCTGGATCAGGTAAGAGTCACTAAAAGTTAGAGCTGTTCTTCCTCCGGGTGGTGGGAAGTAAGTGTATGACATCCCTGCTGTTCGGAAACAATGCTTTAAGGTATCCTGTGGATCCAGGAACTTTGCCTGGATCATGCTTCCTTGGCACTTGGAAAAAGAGCAAGAGGCCTTGGAAGTCACTTCTCACATGTCTCTTTTTCCTATTGTGATATGGAATGTATGTGTACCAATTTGGTGAGTATTTAAACCTCATTTTTCCAAACCATCCGCCAACATTTTTTCTGCTATGATCGCTTGTCTGTTTTATGCTTCCCCTTTCTTTCACATCAGAGAGAGACTGGTTGGTGGGTTTTAGAGTACTGCCTCTGAGTGCTGCTTCTCTCCCATGCAGTCGTTCTCTTGACCCCCACAAAGTAGTTGTCATTGGCTGCATCATGATCATCTGTCAGTGTGCAAGTCCTACGGCTGTTACGCATTGGGACTGGGATCTGAATTGAGAAGTCCAGGACTCTAGAACCTACCCTCTGGAAGTAAACTGTAGCTGATGAAATAGAATGAAGCCATTTTCACAGATGAGGAGCTTGGACACTCTTTGGGCTTACTTTTTTTTTTTTTTTTTTTTTTTAAACAACCCAATTTTTTATTTTTGTTTAAAATGTCTTTGTTTCTGGCCGGGCGCGGTGGCTCAAGCCTGTAATCCCAGCACTTTGGGAGGCCGAGGCGGGTGGATCATGAGGTCAGGAGATCGAGACTATCCTGGCTAACACGGTGAAACCCCGTCTCTACTAAAAATACAAAAAACTAGCCGGGCGTGGTGGCGGGCGCCTGTAGTCTCAGCTACTTGGGAGGCTGAGGCGGGAGAATGGCGTAAACCCGGGAGGCGGAGCTTGCAGTGAGCCGAGATCACGCCACTGCACTCCAGCCTGGGAGACACAGCGAGACTCCGTCTCAAAAAAAAAAAAAAATGTCTTTGTTTCTTTCAGAGCTAGTCCAAGGAGGAAATGAGCCCCAAGCAATGGAAAGCTGCACACGAAGACTGGAATGTGGAGAGCTGGGGAGTGCCCTGTCAGCTCTATCCCCATCACCTGCTCCGCCCCTTCACGGCGACCCACTTGTGCCATCCTTGAGCTGGAGCCAGTCACAGGCCCTAAAAGGACACTCCTTAGATGACTGACACACAGATTGCAAAGGTCCTCGTCCGGGGGTCTCTTGCACAGCTGATGTAGACAGTCAGGCAAAACAAATGAATGTGGAGTTAATGATGACTTTTCCAAATCCTGAGACACTCTTCAGGGAAAATCACTTTAAACTTGGGGGAGGGGGTTTACTCAAGAATGGAGTGGTGCTTTTAAACTTTGATGAGCAGCTAAACTCAGGTATATATTTGGGGAAGGGACTACTCTTAGTATTAATGGTTTTGGAGCTGGGTCCAGTTTACAGAATTTTCATGTTGCCTTTTAAAATAATTTTTGTTGGTGGTGAATGTATTGTACATAAAGTGGGAAGGGTGGGTGGGGATGCGGAAGAAATGGGGGTCCTAACTGGTGGGCACGCAGCACTGGAGTGATTTTTATCTGTTTACAATCATGTCACACTGAATACTTCTGGGAGCTGGAGATGAGGGTAGGAAAGGTTTGATCTTGTAATATGTCACTGTGTTTCCTTAGTGGCCAGCCAGCCTTCAGAATAGCGAAAGGCCTGCTTTCCTTCCAGTCGGCCTGAGAGAGAACATCTGTCCCCTAACCACCTGCTGGTGCTGGTGTCTCTGTTGGAGGCAGAGTGCTCTCAGGAGACTACTAGAAGCTTCAGCCCGGAAGACAGGCTGCTCTCTCACGCTGGTGGCCCAAATCCTGGATTTGAGAAAGGGGTGTCCCTTCCTGATTTTACCAGCAGCCCTACCGAATAGTTGTAAACCAGTATCAGGAATTGGGATCTAGAGTGTTTCACATATTAGAAGATGAATCGTCCTCATCACAGACCTCCCTGTCAGGACTGTGATCTAGAAGGCACCACACACAGCTTTCTGGCACGAATCACATTTTGTGGAAGTGACTACTCAGGTTTGTATATTTTAGTATCAATAAAGAATTGCACAGGTTTGAATAGGAAAAATGTATTCTATAGATTTACAGTTTGAATGTAGGAATATTTCAGTATATATAGTTTTTATTCGTTTTAAGTGAATCATGGTAAAATCAGTCATGGTGATTTAAAATAGCTATCAAGAACAAGTTCTTGGAATTATTTGTTGTGTCTGTGATAGGAAACCATTTTACAGTATTAAATTACTTTATTACAGTTGTAGAATTGAATTACACTGGATTCTCCCTCATTAGCATTCTGTGTTTGATTTTAGCTGAGAGGTCACCAAAGTTAGGACCCACGTTTTAAACTTTTGAATATCCCACAAAAGAAAAAACTAAGGAAAATACTGAAATTACAGGTCTTTGTAAAGAGTAGCAGATTTTTAAGCATGCTTTTGGGACAGTAGAAGAGCCTCTATGAAATATTAATCTGCCCTAGTTTCTTATAAATTCAACTGTGGGAGGGGCCAGTAGAGTTTTTCCCTCCAATTCCAGGATTCCTAGTGAAACACGGAACTGTCACGTTTACAGTTTGCTAAACATAACGCTGTCCGTGGAAAAGGAAGCTGATCAGAAGCATCTGTGATACAGAGAACTGAAATTCAAGACATCAGTTCCAGGATGACGGAAGTTCACATCCGTACGCAAGCGCTTGGCCTGGTGGTGTTGCCTAGGGCTCAGGCAGATTTGAGAGTTGAGTAGGGAACACAGATGCCTCTGAGCTATGATGCACAAGAGTACAGATTTGCTCTCAGAGGTTTTACTTTTAAATTTGATGTATTTGCAAGTGGATTGAGTTTTGAGCCTGTGTTCTCACTGGATCCTAATTCTTGTTAGAAACCTATCACTGGCATAACGTGGTTTAGAAGAGTGAAGAGTGACAGAAGGTTTTCGGATGGGTCTGCCCTGTAGCTAGTATCCGCTAACATGGAGCATTGCTACTTGAGTTTCTGTGTGTGTGCAGAAGCAGGGAGGAGGGGAAAAAAACTGCTAGTTTGGAGCTGGTTAGCCCTGGTCCAGGCCCAGAGAATCTGGCCACTGACAGCTTTTCTCTTTTCCTGGTAATGCTGGTTTGAATCAGAGGCCTCTCACTTCTCCCTAACAGGAGCACTGTCACCGTGGGCCTCTCCCCATGACTACCCCAGGGGCCTGGGTGGGAGTGGCTGTGAGCAGCATCTGGGCTAGTGCCCTCTTTCCTTCTGCCCTCGTGGTCCTCGAGCAGCTGTGTGCGCACTGTTCCAGGTACTCCTGTCTCCTCCCTCTCCCAGTGACCGCCCCAATCAGCTGTTGCTAGAGCCGTGCTGTGAACTACACAGGAAAAGTCAGTAAATCCCTTTATCCTTCATCTCCCTTCTTGGTTTTAGACAGAAAATATTAAAGAAGAGCAATAGGAAATAGAACTACTGTATTAAATTATAACACCATGAACAGGAGCAACAGCAGCCGCAGAATTGTCAGCCTTCCCGCATCCTGTGTGGGCAGGTGTCCATGCGTTACAGGTACTAGTGCTTCGTCCTTTGTCCGGGGAGTGTTCTGAGCTTTCGCAGGTCTTTGAAGTGCAGATCTGCTATAAGCTGTCTGGAGCTGCAAGGTTGCAGGAATCCACATGACCGTGAGCTGCTGTGAACCCCCAGTCCACCCATCCCCAAGCAGGATCTTTTTCTCACCTTTTCTTCCTCCTCTAGCACTTCTCTCTCCAAGTGTCTTAAGCAGATGCAGTGTCTTAAAGCAGATGCAAATACATTTGCCATCTTCTCCATTAGGAAAATGATGGTTATGTGATACGTTATAATTAGAAAGTAGTGTGTAAGGTGTCCTGAAAAGGTTTGCTCTCAAGCTAGAAGGACATTTCACCCCGTGGGTCACTGTCACCTTGTCAGTATGCCAGCTCTCAGTGGTCCCCAAGAGGACGGGGATAGCTGAGATCATGGAGAATGGGAAATAGCTTCGCACCTCTTTGATTTAACACCCATGGCTCACATTTATTTGAGTTGTTAGTAAGTTAGAAACTTGTGTCCCTAAGGCCCAAGAGAAAGAAAAGATGAGCTTCTTGGGAGGATTCTAAATTTGTTTTCCCCTCAGAATTAAAAAGTAGTTTTTAATTCAGCTACTTTTTCCCCTCACTTAAAAGGTAGCAGGAGCTGTTGGCTAAAATTCGTTACAGTGAATGCACGTGGAGGATAAATAAGAACAAACCCTGCAGGATTCTTGTTGACGTAACTTTCCATCCCACCTCCGCCTCTCCTTCATCACCAGCCTTCATCAGGTTGGTTTAGTTTACCTGGTCGTACACATGAGCTGCTTACCAACAGTTTGTATCTTCTTACTGAGCCCAGGCCAGATGCTCTCGGAAGGCAGGCCTCGTCATGCTCCTCTTCGTTAGGCTTAATGCAAACCTGAAGACCTGCAGTTTCTGAAGACTTGCAGTTTGTGCCCCTCAGTTCAGTCAAACCTCAGCTTTAAATGTCGATTTACTCTGGCTTGTCCCTTGGAAGTGCTTCTTGTGACTAAGCATTTGGTGTCGTTATCCCATGCCATTTCTCTGCTGTATTATTTTGTGTACTATAATTATTTTTGCTGATTCCTACTGCTGGCAAAGGGTATGCTCAGTGCCATCCCAGGCCCACAGAATCCCAGTGTTGCAGTCACCACAGCTGTCAGAAACAAGCTTGCAATCCATACCTCTTGGTTCACTTTTTTTTTTTTAATGGAAGTTCAAATCTGTAAATATTACACTGCTCTTAAGACCTGATTTGAGGCCGGGCGCGGTGGCTCAAACCTGTAATCCCAGCACTTTGGGAGGCCGAGACGGGCGGATCACGAGGTCAGGAGATCGAGACCATCCTGGCTAACACGGTGAAACTCCGTCTCTACTAAAAAAATACAAAAAAACTAGCCGGGTGAGGTGGCGGGTGCCTGTAGTCCCAGCTACTCCGGAGGCTGAGGCAGGAGAATGGCGTGAACCCGGGAGGCGGAGCTTACAGTGAGCTGAGATCCGGCCACTGCACTCCAGCCTGGGCGAAAGAGCGAGACTCCGTCTCAAAAAAAAAAAAAAAAGACCTGATTTGAAATTTCACAGGAAGGCTTAATCCTACAGTCGCAAGGTAAGGACAGTTCAATAGTGTCAGAACCCCAACATGCTTGAAGAGAACCTCGGTTTTCATAGAAAAGAAAGGCTGACGGTTTTCTGGCGTTGTTGCCCTTGTTGTCTGTCAGTCAGTTCACCCCCTGCAGATTCTTCATGGACCCGCATTGCAGAAATCAGTCCCATGTATTAGTGAGCCATGTGCCGCCCAATTCTGGGGTTCCTGGGGTGTGGTGTCTCCACAGGTAACTCTCCGGACAATAGCTTCAGTCAGGATACTTCTTATTTCGGTTGAGAATGCAGAGGCTTTTATTCGTGGGCTCACATCACTGCATAGGCACAAAGAATGTGATTGCCATTTGCAGCGTGAGAAAAAGCTGGACTCCCCATTTCTTTTTTGGTGGGTTGGACTCTGTGCCATGCAGCCATAGGACACCGAGCCTTGCGCACTTTCCCCTTGGGACAGCAGTGTTTGGGTGAATGTTACTGCGTCCCATTTTTCTTTTTTTCTTTTTTTGAGACGAAGTCTTGCTCTCGTTCCCCAGGCAGGAGTGCAATGGCGCGATCTCAGCTCACTGCAACCGCCGCCTCCCAGGTTCAAGGGATTCTCCTGCCTCAGCCTCCCGAGTAGCTGGGACTACAGGTGTGCGCCACCACGCCCAGCAAATTTTTGTATTTTTAGTAATGGGGTTTCACCATGTTGGCCAGGATGGTCTCGAACTCCTGACCTCAGGTAATCCACCCGCCTCGGCCTCCCAAAGTGCTGGGATTACAGGCATGAGCCACCGCGCCCGGCCTTCATTTTTCACATTAAGCTGGGACACAAGCTTTGCCTCCAGGCTGGATGTTGATCCCACTCTGTGCTAGACAGACGTTTGGAGGGACTGTTCGGTCTTGGCTTGACCTTTTCTTACCTAGTTTCTCCCTCTTGTCCTGCACGAGAGGACTGACTGAACTCTGATGTCAGTACGGCTGACGAGCGGCTGATTGTCCTGCATGTGTTTTTGAAGGGGGTGGCTGGGGTGGGAACAGGGGCATGGATGTTGCATAACTTATTGAAATGTTGACCCCCGTTCAGGAAACCATGCGGCCCCTTCCCTTCCCTTCCCTTCCCTAGCCAGGGCTCAGGTACCTCACTCTCCTGCCTTGTGCACAGCTCCCGGGGCCCAGGTCAGTCTCCACCAACTTTGGCACACAGTGTCCGGAGCCTCTGCTCTGCTGCAAAAGCAGAAGCCTGTGAACCTTCTGGCCAGTACTGGAAAGGGGAATGCTATTTATTTTTATATTGTGTATATTTTGTCGTGGTCTGCTGATTCCCTGTTTCACTGAGAGCGACACTTACCTCAATAGTTAGTTCAATATTGTGTGTTGGATAATTTTTTTAAAAGAACTTTTTAAAAAGCTTTTTGATCCTTGGAGGTCTGTAGATTTATTTCCATATGAACTGGTTATTTTGTATAAAGTACATTCTTAAAATAGCAAGGCTCCTCTGTGTGTATGGTGCGTCTGTCTGTCCGTGTGTCATTTCCACATCAGGGCAAACCCAGACTTCATCAGGACAAAGGCATGAACTAGGCCACAAGGCCACCGGCTAAAATGCCATCCCTCATGTCCATTCTCATGCATCAAGAATCCATGGAGGCGGGGCACGGGTCCCGTGCACGTGAGAGAGGAATATGGTTCCAGAGAACTTCAAAAACAGTCATATACGGACGGGCAGTTCTAAACCACGTCAGGGATAAAACATTCCTCACAGCTGATCCTCGCAAACCTGGCCTGGCCCTCAGCATCTCACTGGTAAAGGCGTCTGCTTTCAGAAGGTACTGCACCGGAGGTGCACGACTTCTCTCTCTCCAGGCTTTGGGGTGCCCGGGGTGGGAAAGGAGTATACAGTGGGGCAGTGCGGCAGCTCCAGCCTGGAGCCCGCTGTGCACACACATGGCCAGAAGTGGGAGCTCCAGCCTAAGCAAGCACGCAATTTTCTACCTGCCAAGGTCATTTATGTTTTATTTCCAGTTACTGGGAGAACAGATCAAAAGTAGCTACATTCCTAGAAATTAGCTATAGTCTTCAGACATCAAAACTCCTGTTTTGTCCTTAAATGCAGACCGTCCCGGTTTAACGATCATTCAACTTGGCAGTTTTCGAAAGAGCCACATTCGGAAGAAACTGTACTTTGAGTACTCGTACAACCATTCTCTTTCACTTCCTGTACAGTATTCAGTAAACTCCATGACATATTCAACACTTTATTATAAAAGAGGTTTGGCCAGGCGTGGTGGTGGCTCACACTTGTAATCCCAGCACCTGGGAGGCTGAGGCAGGCAGATCACCTGAGCTCAGGAGCTCAAGGCCAGCCTGGCCAACATGGCAAAACCCTGCCTCTGCTAAAAACACAAAATTAGCTGGGCGTGGTGGTGGGTGCCTGTAATCCCAGCTACTCGGGAGGCTGAGGCAGGACAATCGCTGGAACCTGGGATGCGGAGGTTGCAGTGAGCCAAGATTGTGCCGCTGCACTCTTCAAGCCTGAGCGACAGAGCAAGACTCCGTCTCAAAAAAAAATTTAAAAGGCGGCTCAAGTGTGGGCTAGCGTAAGTTTACTGAGCACGCTTAAGGCAGGCTAAGCTGTGGTGTTCGGTGGGTTAGGTGGATGCAGTGCATTTTCAACTGATAATATTTTCAACTCATGATGGGTTTATCTGGAGGTGACCCCATTGGAAGTCGAGGATCATCTGTAATTGACTGTGTAAGTGATCCTCATTCCATAAAAATTTAACCAGAAGTAGTACCCATTTCCAAACCCATGCTTAGGGCTATCCCTTTCTAGGCAGTGATCTGTCCACTCTCCTTGTAACCTCCAGTTGTTTGGTGTCTGATTGTCCGCACTGATACTCTGTTATTACTGGCTAACAAATTTTTGAGCCTTTTATCCTGCTACTGTTCTAAAACTGTTCAATTATTCTCCCATGAAAAGTGTTTCTCCGATAAAACATTTTATGCCAACCATACTTTCTTGTTTAGTAGTTGCATTTCAGTAACAAAACAAAAATCAACTTTAAAGTGAAAAATCAGGCTGGGCACGGTGGCTCACTTGATGTCAGGAGTTCGAGACCAGGCTGGCCAGCATGGTGAAACCGTCTCTACTAAAAATACAAGAATTAGCTGGGCATGGTGGCCCACGCTTGTAATCTCAGCTACTTAGGAAGCTGAAGCAGGAGAATTGCTTAAACCTAGAGTGCAGAGGTTGCAGTGAGCAGAGATCGTACCATTGCACTCCAGCCTGAGCAAGAGTGTGAGACTGTCAAAAAAAAAAAAAACCCACTAGTAAACCCCAGATCAGATATGATGCTACTCAAACTGTGCATCTCGATGGGTTCTCTCAGTGGGTGGGAAGAGCACCACTCTGGCCTGGCTTCCTTCACTGTCCTGTCAGCTTTCCTAGAGCCCAGTCCAGCTGCCTCAGTGGCTGAGATGGCATTAGCAAATCCACTCCCTGTGCATATCAGTAGCACACCCTTAAAATGCACGCAAACTTGGGTTCCTAACTTCCAGATGCCCTCCTACCGTGACATGAATTCCTCACCAAACAGGCCAGAATGTTTTTTCAACAGATTTAGCTGTTGATAGGCTTTAATTTTTCTTGAGACAGGGTTTCACTCTGTTGCCCAGGCTGGGTGCAGTGGCATGGTCTCAGCTCACTGCAACCTCAACCTCCCGGGCTCAAGCAATCCTCCCACCACAGCCTCCCAAGCAGCTGGGACTACAGGGGCACCCCACCACACCCAGCTAATTTTTTATCTCACCATGTTGCCCAGGCTGGTCTAGAACTGAGCTAAATGGTCCGCCTGCCTCAGCCTCCCGAAGTGCTAGGAATTACAAGCATGAGCCACTGTGCCTGGCCTTTATTTTTTATAAGGAGCTTAGCCAGTTAGAGTGCTTCCAGATTTATCTTCTTCGGACCAAAACCAGCAACAAACATATATACCAAGGTCGGGCATGGTGGCTCACGCCTCTAATCCCAGCACTTTGGGAGGCCAAGGCTGTTGGATCACGAAGTCGGGAGATCAAGACCATACTGGCTTGGCTAACACGGTGAAACCTCGTCTCTACTACAAATTTAAAAAATTAGCTGGGCGTGGTGGCGGGCGCCTGTAGTCCCAGCTACTCAGGAGGCTGAGGCAGCAGAATGGTGTGAACCCGGGAGGTGGAGCTTGCAATGAGCCGAGATGGCGCCACTGCACTCCAGCCTGGGCGACAGAGCGAGACTCCGTCTCAACAACAACAGAAGAAAAAACAAACATTCTGGCGGCAGTGGCTCATGTCTATAATCTCAGCACTTTGGGAGGCCGAGGCAGGAGGACTGATTGAGCCCAGGGTTTCAAGAGCAGCCTGAGCAAAATAGTGACTCCGTCTCAAAAAATATATATATATATACATATGTGTATATATATATATACACCAAAAGTTAGCATCTTCCACTGGTCACCTGTTTCAAAACAGTGTAGTAGGCAGTGTAAATGTGACTGTATTTTTGGAATTGTTACTATTTAACACTTGTTAAGCGCCCTGGGTAACATAGCTTACACAGATAATGCTACGCAGTGAGCTTACTTACAATAAGCATAAAAGCTATTCCAGCAAGATTTAGGGGGACAGGAAGCTATACACTGTTACTGTAGATTAGTCTCAAAAGTTCCGATCAACTTTCTATTTTGACATTTGGAGACATCCGTAGGTGCTTCTCTTGTTAAAGATCAGCATCTTTTTTCTCTAAACCAATTCGTGTTACTGGAAGGAAAGGCACCCCAAGTTTTATCAGCCCCTTTGTGGGCTCCGTTTTGCTATACTCTGTATTCTCTGAGAGTGCTACTAACAGAATTGAGAAAATAACCACCCAGATGGGCTATTTTGGGGCTGATCTTTACCCTGGAATCTTCCTGGAAGGTGAATGGCCTATGTCATGCAGTTGTTATGCAAGAGGTATCATGGGACCTCTCCTTCTGGGTGGCCCAGCAGCAGCCGCCGCCTTCACTGTCCTCCCCGACAACTGCTGTTGATTTCTCTACATTGACCCTGCAGATGTTTCCCTGGCCTCATGGTGTTCCTTTGGACTTCTAAGGGACCTCTGTGCATCTGTTTTGGTCCCCTTTCTGCTAGCAAGGCTCACTCCCCTAGTTTCCTTAAGCAATTTTATAAAAAGCCTTCAGTGCAAAATGGACTGCAAAATACTAGCCAAGAAAGCGAAGGCATCTGGAAAATCCCCAAATGTGGCTATTGTGCGCTGAAATCCCGGCCCCCTTCTACATCCATGACATGCATATCAATGCAGGTGCTCTTGAGACTTATGCAGGTTCGGGAGAGCATGACATGCTCCTCAAGTCCTGGATTTGGACTTCATTCTGGACAGCCTATGACAAGGATGAGGAGCCCTATTCTAGCCAGTTAAAGCTGGACAGAATTTTTAAAAGCCATGAAGCCAGTTCCTTGGATATATCCACGGGTTTTGCTTTGAGGAGGAATTGAGTAGGCAGTGAGAAAAGCCAAGTGAAGCCTGGCCCGTGAGTGCCTCAACAACTGAGATGAACATCGACTCACAGGCAAGTTTTCAGTAAGTATTTATTAAATACCCACCGTGAGCCTTGTACTTTGCCTAGTTACTAAGAAACCAAAAGGGAGAAAAACAGCCTCTGCTCAGAGTTCATAATAAACCTGTATTGTGAATCCAGAATACAGAAAGACTGGACTGTAGTGAGGTGCTAGAAAGAGTGCACTGCTTAGCTGAGATAGCAGATGAAGGAAAGATGTTTTTGCTTCCTCCCTGCAATGCAGTTGTACCATGAGGGTGGAGTGTTGGTATTCTCAGCCCATTTAATTCGGATAGAGCTGCGGGCTCATCAGTTCGGGGACTGGCTTCATCCCCTGTTCTGTCCAGCAGTCGCGTCTTCTCGGACTCCTTGTTCCAACTTGAATTCCTCTTTTGCCCTGGCTCCACTCTAAGCTAAGATGAAAACTGCATAATTCAGAAAATGCAGCACAAGTAATTATGTTCAGTGTGATACTAAACATTTCCCAAAGGCAGCATAGATCTGCAGGAACTGCAGCTTGGGAGAAGTGACGGTGTTCCTCTCCCCACTCCCTCAGCCTGCTCTGATCATTCTCACTCACATGATCTATTGTGATGTTCACAGTGGAGCATGGCCATCATCTGGGAACTTGCTAGAAACGCAAATTTTGGCATCCCACCTAAGACCTTAAACTGAAGAAAGGCCCAACTCTCTCTCATAACTAGCAACAGATGCAACTTGCGTGGTTCTGATGCAAACTGACCTGGAAGAATGGCCCTAACATTTACATTTTGGTCCTTGGATGCAGGCAATCTGAGCTGAACATCTTCAAACCTGAGGCATAGCATAGAAAAAAGAAAGAAAACAGTTTATATAGTGTAAAAAAAAATTTTTTAAAGGACTTAAGTTGGCCGGGCACAGTGGCTCACGCCTATAATCCTAGCACTTTGAAGGCCGAGGCGGGCAGATCACAAGGTCAGGAGATCGAGACCATCCTGGCTAACACGGTGAAACCCCGTCTCTACTAAAAATTAAAAAATTAGCCGGGCGTGGTGGTGGGCGCCTGTAGTCCCAGCTACTCGGGAGGCTGAGGTGGGAGAATCGCTTGAACCCAGGAGATGGAGGTTGTAGTGAGCCAAGATTGCACCACTGCACTCCAGCCTGGGGGACAGAGCAAGACCCCACCTCAAAAAAAAAAAAAAAAAAAAAAAAAGCCTAGGCAACATAATGAGACCCCACCTCTACAAAAAAATAATTTTTTTTTTTTTTTTTTTTTTTTTTTTTGAGATGGAGTCTCGCTATGTCGCCCAGGGTGGAGTGCAGTGGCCGGATCTCAGCTCACTGCAAGCTCCGCCTCCCGGGTTTTTACGCCATTCTCCTGCCTCAGCCTCCCGAGTAGCCGGGACTACAGGCGCCCACCACCTCGCCCGGCTAGTTTTTTGTATTTTTTAGTAGAGACGGGGTTTCACCGTGTTAGCCAGGATGAAAAAATAATTTTTTTAATTAGCCAGGTTGATGGTGTGCACCTGTGGTCCCAGCTACTCAGGAGGCTGAGGTGGGTGGATCGCTTGAGCCTGGGAGCCCTCCCTGGGGATGATCTTTTTTCTGCCTCTGCGGCCTCATTTGTCACTCTGTGCAGACTCAGTTCTGTCTTTAATTCATGTTTCTTTGCTGTACCGTGACCACCCGCTTCCAAATGCCTGTTGGATGTTGCCTGCTGCTGTTGTTTTGTCCATTGGATTTATTTGCCACTGTTCCAAATTTTTTATTACTAAAATGATTTACAATGTAATTTCCAGACTTTATTTCCCATAGTTTGCCTAATGTTTTAAAAGTCCTTTCCTAGCCATTTGATTATATGTCACGTTAATACTAACGCCTCCCCCTCATACCCTACTGCTGCCCATTTGTGTTTAAATGTAACCTTACTAGCTTCATTACCCACCCAGCTTTCCTGCCTTTTTGTGGTGGTAAAATGTAACAGAGAATGTATTATTGGAAGTATGCATCTCAGCGTCGTTTAGTACATTCATGTTGATGTGCAGCCATCACGATCCACCCTCCATCTCCAGAACATTTGCAACTGAAACTCTGCCCTGCTAAACGCTGACCCTTGCCATGCACAGTGGCTCACACCTGTAATCCCAGCACTTTGGGAGGCCAAGGCAGGTGGATCACTTGAAGTCAGGAGTTCAAGACCGACCTGGCGAACGTGGTGAAACCCCATCTCTACAGAAAATATAAAAATTAGCCAGGCGTGGTGGCAGGCACCTGTAATCCCAGCTACTTGGGAGGCTGAGGTTGGAGAATCACTTGAACCCAGGAGGTGGAGATTGCAGTGAGCTGAGATCACGCCACTGCACTCCAGCACTCCACGCCCAGCTAATTTTTGTATTTTTAGTAGAGACAGGGTTTCACAATGTTGGCCAGACTGATCTCGATCTCCTGACCTCGTGATCCGCCTGCCCTCCTTGGCCTCCCAAAGTGCTGGGATTACAGGCATGAGCCACTGTGCCCTGCCAAGTTTTCTATTTTTTAATAGAGATAAGGTCTTGCCAAGTTGAAGTGCAGTGGTATGATCATAGCTCACTGCAGCCTCCAACCCCGGGGCTCAGGTGATCCTCCTTCCTCAATCTCCCAGGTAGCTAGAACTACACACACCACTGTGCCTGGCTAATTTTTTGTTTGGGATTTTTTTGACTAATTTTTTTAAAAAATTTTGGACGGGTGTGTTGGCTCACACCTGTAATCCCAGCACTTTGGGAGGCTGAGGCAGGCAGACCACCTGAGGTCGGGACCAGCATGACAAACATGGAGAAACCCCATCTCTACTAAAAACACAAAATTAGCCGGGCGTGGTGGCGCATGCCTGTAATTCCAGCTTCTCGGGAGGCTGAGGCAGGAGAATCACTTGAACACGGGAGGCGGAGGTTGTGGTGAGCCGAGATCGTGCCATTGCACTCCAGCCTGGGCAACAAGAGTGAAACTGCATCTCCGAAAAACAAAAAAAGAGATGGAGTCTTGGATGTTGCCCAGGCTGGTCTCAAAATCCCAGATTCTAGTGATCCTCCCACCTCAGCCTCCCAAAGCACAAGGATTACAGGCGTGAGCCACCGCACCTGGCCTCTGTGTTTACTTTCTTGAGGACCTGCCATACTGTCTTCCACCATGGCTGCCCTGTTTCACATTCTCACCAGCAATGCACAAGGGTTCCAATTGCTCTACATCCTCACCAACACCGATCTCTATTTTTTTGAGCCATGCTTGTGGGTGTGACACAGCACTGCACCACTGTTTCTGGTGCCTACTGTAACCCCCTTATCTGCAACTGCCACCTTAAGCTCATGTCAGCTGCCAGACTTCTCTTCCCTCCCCTGTCTTCTTACCTACTACCCCCTACTTTTAACACTCAGTGGGGAGATAATGTATCTTCCTCTGCTAAGGCGTGCTTCAAATCTGATACCCGCCTCTGACCTGTTTAATCACCTGCCAAGCCCTACAGAATCTTCACAGAAACCATTCAAACCTCTTCGTTTTTGTGAGCAGGCTGTCTTTGTTTGAGATGGAGCCTTGCTCTTGTTCCTCAGGCTGGAGTGCAGTGGCACAATCTCAGCTCACTGCAAGCTCCTCCTCCCGGGTTCACACCATTCTCCTGCCTCAGCCTCCCAAATAGCTGGGACTACAGGCACCCGCCACCACGCCCGGCTAATTTTTTGTACTTTTAGTAGAGACGGGGTTTCACCATGTTAGCCAGGATGGTCTCGATCTCCTGACCTCATGATCCACCCGCCTCGGCCTCCCAAAGTGCTGGGATTACAGGCGTGAGCCACCACACCTGGCCCTCTTCTTCTTACACTTGTAACATTCTTAAGAGTGGAGAATGTGCCAAAACTACATTGCAGCCCTTCTGCAGCTGAGCACATGATAGACCCCAACAAAATACATGCAAAATGAACAGAAAATGTATTCCTGCAGGGAGGGTGCCTCCCAGAATCATTGAAATAGCCGGTTATCAGCAGTAAGAAAAGTGCATGAGACTGAGAAGCAGGGATTTGCTTCTGGCACCAAATGTCTTGCAGAAGTGTTTGCATTGCATTGATTTTCAGTGTTTGTCTTCCTCCCTGGCTTCCAGGTCTCTCAGTGGGCGGCGAATCTCCCCTCACCCCCAAGCTGCCTTGTTAAAATCTTTTCCCAGCCTGGACTTTTGTCCGAGTCATATTAGCAACCAAGTAAACAGCAACCGGCTTGCCACCTGGGGAGGTACAGCGTGGCTTGACTGGCTAGTAGCCTCTTTGGGTTTTGCTTCAAACCCCACCTATTTGAAGGTGCAGTGTGCGGTGAGAGTCTGGAACCCTGCAGCGGGGATGAGGGGGATGCAGAGGGAGGGAAACCGACCCCAGAAGGGAAAACCAGCCCAGGCTGGCTGGCACTGAAAGCCACCTCTCCCCGCAGCTCAGCAGCAATCTGGACTATATCCTGGGTTCCAGAAAAGGCAGAGGTTCTTGCCGAAAGCAGGTAAGTGTCTTGTCTGTCTGCATCCAGCTAAGAGTTGGTAGGTAAAGACTATTCTAGCAAATAAACCATTTGGGGAAAGGGGAAGAGCAGCCAGTGGGACAGGGACACTCATCCCATTTGTTGGACAGAGTCAGAAGGGGTGGGCACGAGGAAGTGGCCTCCCCTGACTGTGGGGTATCCCAGGCAACATCCAAGCCAAGAAGCAAGTGATTTTCTCGGCAATAAGTCAAGAGCTGGCTCCTGACTAGTAGAGTGAGGTGCTCATTCCTGGGAATACTCACCCTTGCTCTGCTAATAAAAGGAGATAGGTGGGGACGTGGTCCTCACCCTGAGGCCCCCAACCCAGCCCCTCACAGCAGGAAGAAAGGAGCACAGCCCTACAGTGGAGCCGGCAGTCTTGTGACAGGTCTGACGGCAAAGTCAGAGGGGAAGTCATTGTGGCTCCTTGATTCAAGAATGCTTACTGGATGCCTCTGCACCATGGCCAGGATACTGCCCCGAGACTTTTTTTTTTTTCTTGAGACAGTTTTACTCTGTTGCCCAGGCTGGAGTGCAGTGGCATGATCTCGGCTCACTGCAACTTCGCCTCCCGGGTTCAAGCAATTCTCCTGCCTCAGCCTCCCGAGTAGCTGGGATTACAGGCGCCCATCACCATGCCTGACTAATTTTTTTTTTTCTATTAGTAGAGATGGGGTTTCAGCATGTTGGCCAGGCTGGTCACAAATAACCGGTAATTTTCATGGGGAAGCAAGTCAGTGTCAATGTAATGCAGTAAGTGCTGCAACTGAATATTGGATGGGATAACAGCAGCGGGCTCCTAGCCAAGAATGGGGGGACTCCGGAAAGGCGTGTGGGAGGAGGTGACGTCTGAGCTGGAGCGCAGAGAACATTTGTAAATCACTGGGTTTGGATGCAGAAAGAGTGTCCTGGGTGAAGGGGACAGTATGTGCGAGACTTAGATGCAAGACTGACGTGTTCTGAAAGCAAGAGCTGAAAGCAGGGATGAGGAAGAGGAAAACCAGGGCAGGCTGTACTGGAGTGGGAGCCTGACCCGAGAGCCTCGGGAAGGCAGCAGGCCCAAAACGGCCCCCGCGCCCCTTCACCCACTTGGCAGTCCGGAAGGTGGATTTGAGGGCAATAAGGCTGAAGGCAAGGAGCTGAGTTAGGAGCTCTCAGGCATCCCGGGGGACAATCGGTGGCGATCTAGCACTGGCTGCACAGAAGGGGAAGCCAGAGGAGTCAAGCCAAGGGAATGGGACGTTTTTAAATGGGAAGAGCGAGAAGTGGTGTGATCTGGGGAGCTTGGAAAACGCTAGCACACTCCTCCCTGCAGCTCACCAGCTAGTATCGTTTCTCTAAAGAGTGTGTCTTGTTCACAGTATGATCCTCAGTTACAGTGTATTAAGAATCACTTTTCCGGCCGAGCGTAGTGGTTCAGGCCTGTAATTCCAGCACTTTGGGAGGCCGAGGTGGGCAGATCACTTGAGGCTGACGAGTTCCAGACCATCCTGGACAACAGGGTAAAACCCCATCTCTACTAAAAATGCAAAAATTAGCCAGGCGTGATGGAGCATGCCTGTAATCCCAGCACTTTGAGTGGCTGAAGTGGGATTATTGCTTGAGCCCACGTTCACAACCAGCCATAGCAACATGGCGAGACCCCATCTCTACAAATAATTTTTTTTTTTCTTTGAGACGGAGTCTCTGTCTGTCACCCAGAATGGAGTGCAGTGGCGCGATCTCGGCTCACTGCAGACTCCGCCTCCCGGGTTCACGCCATTCTCCTGCCTCAGCCTCCTGGGTAGCTGGGACTCCAGGCACCCTCCACCATGCCTGGCTAAGTTTTTGTATTTTTAGTAGAGACGGAGTTTCACCGTGTTAGCCAGGATGGTCTTGATCTCCTGACCTTGTGATCTGCCCGCCTCAGCCTCCCAAAGTGCTGGGATTACAGGAGTGAGCCACCGAGCCTGGCCTACAAATAATTTTTTAAAAATTAGCCGGGCGTGATGGTGCACACCTGTAGTCTCAACAACTCAGGAGGCTGAGGCGGGAGGATCCCTTGAGCCAGGGAAGTTGAGGCTGCAGTGAGCCAAGGTCATGCCCCTGCACTCCAGCCTGGGCAACACAGCAAGACCTTTTACAATTTTCTGTACCTTCTGGATTTTCTAATTTTTTTTTCTATTACTTTAAGCACTTTAAGAAAGGGAACAGATGTTCATTAGTAACAGAAAGTAATGGATCATTCCCGTTCGCTCATTATCTTCTAGCAAAACAGGGTGGGCCACAGGTGAGTTCTGGCGGTGGGGTTCAGGCGGGGTGGCCGGAGCAGCCTCTGAGTGCTGCTGGGTGGTGAGATCAGTTGACGGTGACGCGCCTCCTCTCTGACTTCCTCCCCACTTCCTCCCAAAACTGTCTGCTTCTGACTCCACGCCAAAACCATCCTTAGCCACCTCCACGCTTGAAAACTAGAGTCTGGAGTGGTGAGGAGGTAGGACTCGGTATCTAGAAATACTCTTGGACGTGCAGCACCTGGGCGCTGGAGGACTAGCCCGGGGCCAGCCACAGCAGCACGGTGTCTACCGTTGAGGGGTTCTTACAGTGCTGAGGAGAGAGTTCCTGAAGCCCCCATGACCCCATCTCTCTCCTTCCCTGCAGGCAGCTTCGGTTCCTAACTCGCATCCTTCATTCCGCAGAGCGGAGACAGCGCCATGGTTCTTCCCTGCCCTTTGGCCCTGGACAGTCACCAAGGCCAGGCCTTTTTGTTCTCTATGAAGTTCTCTCCCAGTAACCCTTGTTCTCTAGGCTATTTCCCTAACCCCTCCCTCTCCACGTCATTGTTTTACTGTGAAGTGTCTCCTCATTGGCCTCTCACTGACCGCCCTCAACCCATTTCTTCCAGAATAATTGTCCTCATACCACATTCAGTGCGGTATTTTCCCCCTTAAAAGCATTCGGTGTGGCCGGGCAGTGGCTCACGCCTGTAATCCCAACACTTCAGAAGGTGGAGGCGTGTGGATCAGCTGAGCACACGAGTTCAAGACCAGCCTGGGCAACATAGCAAAACCCCATCTCTACAAAGACGTTTTTAAAAAATTAGCCTGGCATGGTGGCATACACCTGTGGTCCCAACTACTTGGGAGGCTGAGGTGGGAGGATCGCTTGAGCCTGGGAAGTGGAGGTTGCAGTGAGCTGAGATTGCGCCACTGCACTCCAGCCTGGGCGACAGAGCCAGATCTTGTCCCCCTGAAAAAAAGAAGTATTCAGTGTTTTGTTATTGCCTACAGGATCACGTTTAAACATTCACTTTTCATGTTGTGAAAATGCCAATCGAAAAGAAAACCAAAAAAATGCCCTTTTAGGAGGGCACATACTGTCTCTAGCCACCCAGGCTCTCCGCATGTGGCCTAACCTGCCTTTGCTGCCTCCTTCCCACAGTTCTGTTCCCTGAACCCTCTGCTCATACCACGCCCACATCTAGGCTCTGCACACCCCACCTTCTGCTTCTAAATTCTTCCTTATGCTTTTTTTTTCTTTTTTTTTTTGAGACGGAGTCTCGCTCTGTCACCCAGTCTGGAGTGCAGTGGCCAGATCTCAGCTCACTGCAAGCTCCGACTCCCGGATTCAAGCGATTCTCCTGCCTCAGCCTCCCGAGTAGTTGGGACTACAGGCACGTGCCACCACGCCTGACTGATTTTTGTGTTTTTAGTAGAAACGGAATTTCACTATGTTGGCCAGGCTGGTCTCGAACTCCTGACCTCATGATCCACCCACTAAGGCCTCCCAGAGTGCTGGTATCACAGGCGTGAGCCACCGTGCCTGGCCAATGCTCCCTTATTATTATTATTATTTATTTATATATGTATTTTTCGAGATGGAGTCTCGCTCTGTCACCCAGGGTGGAGTGCAGTGGCGCGATCTCAACTCACTGCAAGCTCCACCTCCCAGGTTCGAGCGATTCTCCTGCCTCGGCCTCCTGAGTACCTGGGATTACAGACATGCGTCACCACGCCCAGCTAATTGTTGTATTTTTAGTAGAGACATATCAAATTCCTTCTTAATATGATTCAGTTATCGAATGTGAATTGTGAATGCACTTGTCTTCCCAATGCACAGTGACACAATGTCATGGCCAGATGCTGCATCCCGAGCAGTGACAGGGTGCCTCTGTCGTCCAGGTGGCTGATTTCCTAGTCCTTTCCCACTTTGATTCCAGAGTTTCAGGTGTGTCTTCTCATTGTTCTGTATCCCAGCACTTAGATTATGATTTATACACTCTAAATTCCTTCAGAAAAGATGATAGAGGAGGCCTGGCGTGGTGGCTCACACCTGTAATCCCAGCACTTTGGGAGGCCGAAGCGGGCAGATCACGAAGTCAGGAGTTCGAGACCAGCCTGGCCAACATGGTGAAACCCCATCTCTACTAAAAATACAAAATTAGCTGGGCATAGTGGTGTGCGCCTGTAATCCCAGCTACTGGGGAAGATGAGGCAGGAGAATGGCTTGAATCCAGGAGGCAGAGGTTGCAGTGAACCAAGATCGTGCCATTCACTCCAGCCTAGGTGACAGAGCAAGACTCCGTCTCAAAAAAAAAAGGAAGGTGAGGAAATGTGGGCCATTGGCTGCCAGTCTGAAGCATTCAGCAAACCTTAAATGACTCAATAGTTGAACAACTGTCCCTTTGTTGACCAAATTCTTTGGCAGCATAGCAAGTGCCCTGGCCAGGCAATGTGGCTGCCCCGGTTGCCGTTTGCTGCAAGAACGCCCCTTGCCGGGGATCCTTCAGGCCTATGTTGAGAGAACACAAGGGCTTCCCTGTGGCGGGGTGGGCTGTGTCACTTTACAAGTCTATTCCCGGCCAGGCGCGGTGGCTGACGCCTGTAATCCCAGCACTTTGGGAGGCCGAGGCGGGCGGATCACGAGGTCAGGAGTTCAAGACCAGCCTGGCCAACATGGTGAAACCCCATCTCTACTAAAAATACGAAAATTAGCTGGGCGTGGAGGCATGTGCCTGTAGTCCCAGCTACTCGAGAGGCTGAGGCAGGAGAATGGCGTGAACCTGGGAGGCGGAGGTTGCAGTGAGTCGATATCACACCACTGCACTCCAGCCTGGGTGACAGAGTGAGACTCGTCTCTTAAAAGAAAAAAAAAAGGGGCTGGGCGCGGTGGCTCAAGCCTGTAATCCCCGCACTTTGGGAGGCCGAGACGGGCAGATCACGAGGTCAGGAGATGGAGACCATCCTGGCGAACACAGTGAAACCCCGTCTCTACTAAAAAATACAAAAAACTAGCCGGGCGAGGTGGCAGGCACCTGTAGTCCCAGCTACTCAGGAGGCTGAGGCAGGAGAATGGCGTAAACCTGGGAGGTAGAGCTTGCAGTGAGCTGAGATCCGGCCACTGCACTCCAGCCTGGGCGACAGAGTGAGACTCCGTCTCAAAAAAAAAAAAAAAAAAAAAAAAAAGGAAGACGTCTATTCCCATCAGTGCTGGAACCAGTAGGATTTCAATTCTGTGGAGGGCAAGGCCTTGCTTTGTTCCCCAGCTGTGTCCTTGCTGCTTAGAACTGCAAATGGCATACAGTAGTCACTCAACAAATATCTGTAGAGTGACTAACACGTAGGCTTGTGGGTTGCCTTGGGGAGCAATTATCAGCCCTGGTGCCAGGTTTGGGGTTTTCATGGTGCTGTGACTCCTTTCATACCTTGCCTGGCTAATGGTTTCATCTTTGTTGCCTGTTTACTCATGCCTTTACTGCTGCCAGGAATCTTGTCAAGTCACAGGCTTTGATTACCACAGGCCTGCTGAAGGGAACTTCTGGGGCTGGATGTGCAGCAGCTTGGTACAGCCTCGGGGTAGGAAGGCACACGCTCCCGCCCAATGCTCGTCATGGGTGGAAACACTCACGTCTGTCTAGCTATGCTGTGGAGTGGCCCTGGGATTACGGTGTCCCTGATTTCTCTGGCATCTGTTAAATACCCCTATTCCAGTAGCCAGGGAGCCACAATTTTGTTTTGTTTTGTTTTGTTTGAGACGGAGTCTCGCTCTGTCACCCAGGCTGGAGTGCAGTGGTGCCATCTCGGCTCACTGCAAGCTCCACCTCCTGGGTTCAAGCGATTCTCCTGCCTCAACCTCCCGAGTTCCCATGTAGCTGGGATTATAGGCATATGTCACCACGCCCAGCTAATTTTTTGTATTTTTAGTAGAGATGGGGTTTATCCATGTTGGTCAGGCTGGTCTCGAACTCCCAACCTCAGGTGATCTGCCCTCCTCAACCTTCCAAAGTGCTGGGATTACAGGTGTGAGGCACCACGCCCAGCCCACAGTTTCTAAAGTAGTAATTTAGCTCTAGAAACAGCAGGGAATGTGGTTATAAGAGCAGTCACAATGTTCTCAATTATTGGACTCCCTGGCTTCAGACAGAAACGGTTGTGTCCTATCCCTTTTTTTTTCTTTTTTTTTTTTTTTTTGAGACGGAGTCTAGCTCTGTTGCCCAGGCTGGAGTGCAGTGGCCGGATCTCAGCTCACTGCAAGCTCCGCCTCCCGGGTTCACACCATTCTCCTGCCTCAGCCTCTTGAGTAGCTGGGACTACAGGCACCCACCGCCACGCCCGGCTAACTTTTTTGTATTTTCAGTAAAGAGGGGGTTTCACCGTATTGGCCAGGATGGTCTCCATCTCCTGACCTCGTGATCTACCTGCCTCGGCCTCCCAAAGTGCTGGGATTACAGGCGTGAGCCACCACGTCTGGCCAACTGAAGTCCTTTTTTAAAAATGTATTACTTTATATAAACTGTTTTCTTTATTTCTTTTTTGAGACAAAATCTCTCTCTGTTGTCCAGGCTGGAGTGCAGTGGCACAGTCTCTGCTCACTGCAACCTTCACTTCCCAGGTTCAAGTGATTCTTCTGCCCCAGCCTCCCAAGTAGCTAGGATTACAGGCGCCCGCCACCACACAGGCTAATATTTGTGGGTTTTGTTGTTTTTTTTTTTTTTTGAGACAGACTATTGCTCTGTTGCCCAGGCTGGAATGCAGTGGCGTGATGTCAGCTCACTGCAACCTCTGCCTCCTGGCTTCAAGCAATTCTCCTGCCTCAGCCTCCCGAGTAGCTGGGATTACATGCACGCACCCCTATGTCCCACTAATTTTTGTATTTTTAGTAGAGATGGGGTTTCACTATGTTGACCAGGCTAGTCTCGAACTCCTGACCTCGTGATCTGCCACCATGCCCCGCTAATTTTTGTATTTTTAGTAGAGATGGGTTTTCACCATGTTGCCCAGGCTGGCCTCGAACTGCTGACCTCAGGTGATCCACCCTCCTCGGCCTCCCAAAGTGTTGGGATTACAGGCATGAGCCACTGTACGCTGCCTTTTTTTTTTTTTTTTTTTTAGGGGGCATAGGGTTTCGCTCTGTTGCCCAGGCTGGAGTATAGTGGCATGGTCTTGACTCACTGCAGCCTCTACCTCCTGGGCTCAAACAATCCTCCCATCTCAACCTCCTGAGTAGCTGGGCCACCATGGCCAGCTAATTTTTTGTGTTTTTGTAAAGATGGGGTTTTACTATGTTGCCCAGGCTGGTCTTGAACTCCTGGGCTCAAGCAAGCCACCCGCCTCAGCCTCCCAAAGTGCTGGGATTACAGGCATGAGCCACTGCCCCCGGCGGAACTTGAGAACTA
The DNA here is from genome assembly GCF_049350105.2 of Macaca mulatta. Lineage (NCBI taxonomy): Eukaryota > Metazoa > Chordata > Mammalia > Primates > Cercopithecidae > Macaca > Macaca mulatta. The sequence continues at coordinate 34,506,033 of NC_133415.1, read as the reverse complement.
GAATGTGTCTTTTGTGCACTACAATGTCACCAGACCGGGAGCAGTGCCCAGCACTCAGTAAATGTCTTCCTGAATGGATTAGTGTAGCACCAAGAGAAAGACTGCTGTCTCCCCCGCCCCTCCTTTCTTCTCTTACCCAAAACAAAATAGCTGGAGGCAGCAAAGAATTGCTGGCAGCCTGGAGAGCAGTGTGGAGTGCGGGAGAGCTGGGGACCCTAAGGCAGCTTCCGGGCACCGGAGAGAAGAGGCCCCTCAGGGCCTGGGCCAGCCTGCGCCCAAGCAGAGAGCATCAGGAGAGCTGTTCCTGACAACGCCCCTCTAAGGTTAAAGCAGCCCCATTCCGGCCTAGCACGGTGGCTCATGCCTATAATCCCAACACTTTGGGAGGCTGAGGCAGGTGGATCACCTGAGGTCGGAAAAAATACAAAAATAAAAATTAGCTGCACGTGGTAGCACCTGCCTGTAGTCCCAGCTACTCCAGAGGCTAAGGCTGGAGAATGGCGTGAACCCGGAAGGCGGAGGTTGCAGTGAGCCGAGATCGCGCCATCACACTCCAGCCTGGGAGACAGAGCGAAACTCCATCTCAAAAAAAAAAAAGCAGGCGGTTGGGCGCGGTGGCTCAAGCCTGGAATCCCAGCACTTTGGGAGGCCGAGACGGGCGGATCACAAGGTCAGGAGATCGAGACCATCCTGGCTAACATGGTGAAACCCCGTCTCTACTAAAAATACAAAAAACTAGCCGGGCGAGGTGGCGGGCGCCTGTAGTCCCAGCTACTCGGGAGGCTGAGGCAGGAGAATGGTGTGAACCCGGGAGGCAGAGCTTGCAGTGAGCAGAGATCTGGCCACTGTACTCCAGCCTGGGCGACAGAGCGAGACTCCGTCTCACAAAAAAAAAAAAAAAAGAAGCAGGCCCCTCCTCAGAAGCTGTTGTAATTGTAGCTTCCGCTTGTCAATTAGGAATATAATGTAGGTTGGTTTCTCAACAAGATCACATGAATTTCAGAAAACACAGTTTAATAGTCAAAAAAGTAACCGTGGAGCATCTTAAGTGTTTTTTGTTTGTTTGTTTGTTTGCTTTGTTTTGTTTTTTGAGATGGAGTCTTGCTCTGTCGCCCAGGCTGGAGTGCAGTGGTGCGATCTCGGCTCACTGCAAGCTCCGCCTCCTGGTTTCAGGCCATTCTCCTGCCTCAGCCTCCCAGGTAGCTGGGACTACAGGCGCCCGCCACCTCGCCCGGCTAGTTTTTTTTTTTTTTATTTTTCAGTAGAGACGGGGTTTCACCGTGTTAGCCAGGATGGTCTTGATCTCCTGACCTCGTGATCCGTCCGTCTCGGCCTCCCAAAGTGCTGGGATTACAGGCTTGAGCCACCGTGCCCGGCCTTGTTTTGTTTTTTGAGATGGAGTCTCACTCTGTCGCCCAGGCTGGAGTGCAGTGGCACCATCTCGGCTCACTGCAAGCTCCACTTCCTGGGTTCAGGCCATTCTCCTGCCTCAGCCTCCGGAGTAGCTGGGACTCCAGGCACCTGCCACCACGCCTGGCTAATTTTTTGTATTTTTAGTAGAAACGGGGTTTCACTGTGTTAGCCAGGATGGTCTCCATCTCCTGACCTCATGATCCGCCCGTCTCACCTCCCAAAGTGCTGGGATTATAGGCGTGAGCCACCAAGCCCAGCCCTTTTTTTTTTTTTTTTTTTTTTTTTTTAGACAGAGTTGATCTGTCACCCAGGCTAGAGAGCAGTGGTGTGATCTCAGCTCACCACAACCTCTGTCTCCTGGGTTCAAGCAATCTCCTACCTCAGTCTCCCAAGTAGCTGGGATTACTAGCCCACCACCATGCACAACTAATTTTTGCATTTTTAGTAGAGACAGGGTTTTACTACGTTGCCCAGGCTAGTCTTTTTTTTTTTTTTTTTTTTTGACACGGAGTCTGGCTCTGTCGCCCGGGCTGGAGTGCAGTGGCCAGATCTCAGCTCACTGCAAGCTCCGCCCCCGGGGTTTACGCCATTCTCCTGCCTCAGCCTCCCGAGTAGCTGGGACTACAGGCGCCCGCCGCCTCGCCCGGCTAGTTTTTTTGTATTTTTTTAGTAGAGACGGGGTTTCACCGTGTTCGCCAGGATGGTCTCGATCTCCTGACCTCGTGATCCGCCGGTCTCGGCCTCCCAAAGTGCTGGGATTACAGGCTTGAGCCACCGCGCCCGGCCGCCCAGGCTAGTCTTGAACTCCTGAGCTCAGGTAATCCGCCCACCTCGGCCTCCCAAAGAGTTAGGATTACAGGCATGAGCCACCACGCCTGGCCATCTTAAGTATTTTATTGTAGTTCTGAGACACAATGAAAGGGATTCCTAGTTCATAGCAACTCCTCTTTTTTTTTTTTTTTTTTTTTTTTGAGACGGAGTCTCGCTGTGTCTCCCAGGCTGGAGTGCAGTGGCGTGATCTCGGCTCACTGCAAACTCCGCTAGTTTTTTGTATTTTTAGTAGAGACGGGGTTTCACCATGTTAGCCAGGATAGTCTCGATCTCCTGACCTCGTGATCCACCCGCCTTGGCCTCCCAGCAACTCCTCTTAAAATCCTTTCCCATCCCATCTGCTTCCTCTGGCGCCACTCCCATGCCTCTGTCCAAAATGCCCCAGACATCCTTTCCTCCAGCCTCAGCAGGCTGTATCCTGCTCTCTCATTCCCCTTCCTTTTTTTTTTTTTTTTTTTTTTTTTTTTGAGACGGAGTCTGGCTCTGTCGCCCGGGCTGGAGTGCAGTGGCCGGATCTCAGATCACTGCAAGCTCCGCCTCCCGGGTTTACGCCATTCTCCTGCCTCAGCCTCCCGAGTAGCTGGGACTACAGGCGCCCGCCACCTCGCCCGGCTAGTTTTTTGTATTTTTTAGTAGAGACGGGGTTTCACCGTGTTAGCCAGGATGGTCTCGATCTCCTGACCTCGTGATCCGCCCGTCTCGGCCTCCCAAAGTGCTGGGATTACAGGCTTGAGCCACCGCGCCCGGCCGCTTCCTTCTTATCTGATCCCCAGAGTCCAAAAGTTCAAGGATTCTGATTTGAATCCCAAAGTCCAAAAGGTTTAGGAAGGGAAAAAAGTGGAGCAAGCGGGCCGCATGAGTCCACTAGTGACGTGCGTCCTCGCCCATCTGTGAGGTGTGTGTTTCTCTGACCACAGGGGAGGAAGCTGCAGCCCAGGGAGGCCGTGACTTGCCGGGAAGGTGGCTCGGGCCAGGCTGCACTCAAAACCCGTGCTCTGTCCACATTGCTGCGGGGCCAGAGCCAAGGAAGCTTCCACTTCTTCCCTCAGCCAGCCCCAACAGCGGCTACCCCAAGGAGCCAGCAGCCCTGTGTCCTGGGATCCCCAGTCCCTGCAGAATGGCCCACCAAGATCTGAGGTGAGCGGGGTGGGGGCAGCCAGAGGCCCTGGCCCCTGGGCCTGGGGAGAGAGTCACTATGGTGATAGCACATCCAGGTTTCTGAAGAACAAGCTGAGTCCTGGGGAAGAGCAAGAACCCTGCTCCCCATATCACATATACACTACCTCTACTGCGGCAAATACATACACACAAGCTTCTGTGCACGTGTATATTATTGTTCAACATAGTTCGTTTGGGTTCATCTTCTCTGACTGCCAAGTTTAGTGCACAGTTCTCTTTATCGTCCCAAGTTTCTTCCTTTGTGAAAGGCCCACTGTCATCCACTCTTACCACTTCCAGGTAAATCCATCGCCAAATATTTTGTTCACAGTCTGCCTCCCGCCTGAAAGATAAGAAAAGTTTAGTGGGTTCCAAGGAGTCTGAGAAGCTTTGTTTTCTATATCTGGTCTTCCAAAGCTCCTATACCCAGCAGCGTGGGGGGCATGTTATCTCAACTGTGGCTTGACTTTTGGCTGGAAGAGATCACCTCAGGGGCTGACCGACTTGAAGCCCTCACTGTGGGAAGTGCCTGTTCTCTTATTATGAACAATAGCTGGCATTCTCCCCAGGCACGGTTTCCATAGTCCTCAGCAACCCTGGAGTGAGTTCCACGGGAATGCAGGCCCAGAGAGGCAAGGTCACAGTCGGGATGCAAACTCGGTTCCGCCTGACCTTCAGCCAGTTTGTGTGAGAACCGCACACGTGGCTCCAGGCCTGCGGAAGAGCCAGAGGGCGGGCCGGGGAAGCTCGGGGCAGAGCGGTGCCCTGGTGGCGGCCCATGGGGGCAGAGCTGGGCTCCTCCCAGAAGCCCCTGCAGGTCCCAGCTCCAGGGACTTCCCTCCCGGGTTGCAGCAAGATGCCTCAGCCCTGGTGAGTGCGGCTGTCCTGTCTGGACCAGACCTGGGCCAGGGAGGCTGAAGAGCATCTCTGGACACCTGTGGGGCTGCGGTTCCCCACTGTCTGTGCCCCTGCCCATTCCTGGCTGCATCCGCTCCCTAACCTGCCCCTCCCTCTGCCTCTCTCCTCCCCGTGTCCTAGCATCACAGCCAAACTCATCAATGGAGGTGTAGCAGGGCTCGTGGGGGTGACCTGCGTGTTCCCCATCGACTTGGCCAAGACTCGCCTGCAGAACCAGCATGGGAAAGCCATGTACAAAGGAATGTAGGTGCTGGTGGGCCAGCGTGGAGGGCAGAGGCGCCCGGAGGAGGGATGGGGCCCCCTTCCCTCCAGTCTCCAGGCAGCGCGCGTGAGCGTGGGGGCTGGGGAGCTGGTCAGCTGGGATGTGCCCGCGGGAGCAGGGCATGGAGGGGGCTGGGCGGCCTGCTGCACCCTGACTCCTACTCTGGCCTCTGCTTTCAGGATCGACTGCCTGATGAAGACGGCTCGGGCAGAGGGCTTCTTCGGCATGTACCGAGGTGGGCTTCTCAGGCCCCCCGGGAGGCTGGGCAGCAGGTGTGAGCGTAGGGGACCTGGGGAACTGGTGTTCCTTCCGTTGCTGCGGGGATGGGGCCGGGGCTGCCAGGGGGTCCTTCCTGATGAGCCTCTGTGATCCTGGGTGGAGTCAGAGGCAGCCCTGGGTCCCGGTAAGGCTTCCAGAGACCCCCAGAGTACACCCCCGCCACCGCCTCACTAAGAGCAGGCGAGCCCACCCTGCCTGCCGGCCTCTCTCTGCCTGGCTAGAAGCGAAGAGAGAGAGGGTCCTGAGCGCCTGGCAGGGAGTTCCGGGTGCCTCCTCCCCAGCACGGTCCAGCGCTGCCACGGTCCCTGCGGGGCCCCCAGCCAGCAGGCCACCTTGGACAGTGGATCCAAAGCTGGAGTTGAGCAGGAACTCATATGCTGTGCCACCGAGAAGCGAAACACAAACCCTGGAGAGCCCGGAGCCAGCAGCCAATGGGACTGGCTTGTGCGGCACCGAGGAGCAGAACCCCAGTCCCTGCGCCTGGCGCCTGTCACTGGGAACTGCTGGTTTATCATCCGCGACCCCACCAGCAGCAACAAAAATAAAATGGCTTCCTGATAACCAGACTGAGGAGTCCGCAAGAAAAAAATACGTAAAAAGAGGAGAATGTGGAGCCGGGCGTGGTGTCTCACGCCTGTAATCCCAGCACTTTGGGAGGCCGAGGCGGGCGGATGACGAGGTCAGGAGATCGAGACCATCCTGGCTAACGCGGTGGAAACCCGTCTCTACTAAAACTACAAAAAATTAGCCGGGCGTGGTTGCGGGCGCCTGTAGTCCCAGCTTCTCGGGAGGCTGAGGCAGGAGAATGGCGTGAACCCGGGAGGCGGAGCTTGCAGTGAGCTGAGATCCGGCCACTGCACTCCAGCCTGGGCGACAGAGCCAGACTTCGTCTCGAAAAAAAAAAAAAGAGAGAATGTGGTAGGGAGTGGGAATGGAAAGTTATTTCAGTGAAATAGGCCCGGGAGCCCCACCTGGCCCCCAAGATGCCCTTCACTCAGAGACTGGCCTGGCTAGGGCTGAGGGGCAGACCCGGGGAACTGTTATTTCTGGGATGGCCTTGACTCCCCATCTTGTCCTTCACTTCCAGGGGCTGCTGTGAACCTCACTCTGGTCACTCCGGAGAAGGCCATCAAGCTGGCGGCCAACGACTTCTTCCGGCAGCTGCTCATGGAAGATGGGTATGGCCAGGTGGAGTGGGGTTGGATCCTTCACTGTGTGTTTTTAGGGAGAGATGGCAGGAAGAAGATTTCAGCCGGGCGCGGTGGCTCAAGCCTGTAATCCCAGCACTTTGGGAGGCCGAGACGGGCGGATCACGAGGTCAGGAGATCGAGACCATCCTGGCTAACACGCTGAAACCCCGTCTCTACTAAAAAATACAAGAAAACTAGCCGGGCGAGGTGGCGGGTGCCTGTAGTCCCAGCTACTCGGGAGGCTGAGGCAGGAGAATGGCGTGAACCCGGGGGGCGGAGCTTGCAGTGAGCCGAGATCGCGCCACTGCACTCCAGCCTGGGCGACAGAGCGAGACTCCATCTCAAAAAAAAAAAAAAAAAAGATTTCAAATGTGCCTCATTTTACCTGCCTGCATGCATTTCAGTATGTGCACCCAGGGCTGAGGGTTGCTGGAGAGTGAAGGCAGACAACGAGCTGGTATACTTTGGAAGTGTGACAGATAATATAGACAATATAGAATACACCGACAAATCCATCAACTAGGCAATAAATTTTTAAAAATCAGCCACCAAGCTGGGTGCAGTGGCTCATGCCTGTAATCCCAGCACTTTAGGAGGTTGAGGAAGGAGGCCGCTTGAGCCCAGGAGGTCAAGGTTGCAGTGAGCCCCCGGGCGCGGTGGCTCAAGCCTGTAATCCCAGCACTTTGGGAGGCCGAGACGGGTGGATCACGAGGTCAGAAGATTGAGACCATCCTGGCTAACACGGTGAAACCCCGTCTCTATTAAGAAATACAAAAAACTAGCCGGGCAAGGTGGTGGGCACCTGTAGTCCCAGCTACTCGGGAGGCTGAGGCAGGAGAATGGCGTAAACCTGGGAGGCGGAGCTTGCAGTGAGCTGAGATCCGGCCACTGCACTCCAGCCTGGGCGACAGAGCCAGACTCCGTCTCAAAAAAAAAAAAAAAAAAAAAAAGGTTGCAGTGAGCCATGTTGGTTCCACTGCACGTCAGCCTGGGCAACGGAGTGAGACCTCGTCTCAGGAAAAACAAATCAGTCCCCAAACACTTTGTAGCTCTCTCTGTGCCTCACATTGCCCCAGTGATGTTCCTGAAGGGATCAGGGACAACGCCTGGCCTGGGTAGTTTCTCTGTCACTGTTTTCAGCTTCCGCGCAGTGCTACCTCCCTAGCAGGCTTTGTTTTCAACTTAGTCCCCTGTCAGTACAGAGACCACAACTAAGGGCTAGCTGATGACTTGCCCAGCTGGGTGAGTGGCAGCCACGGAGGCCATCCAGGGAAAGTCCCCCTCTCACAAGAGGGCAGCTGCGGCTGAAGGAGCCTGACGCCTGTTCCCATAGGATGCAGCGGAACCTGAAGATGGAGATGCTTGCCGGGTGTGGGGCTGGGATGTGCCAGGTGGTGGTGACCTCTCCCATGGAAATGCTCAAGATTCAGCTGCAGGATGCTGGACGCTTGGGTGAGGCCTGTCCCCACCTCCTATGGGAACAGTAAAGGGCTGGGATTGGAACCAGGCACATCCCACATCCCACCCTCATTTGCTAGGCTGTGTGACCAGTCAACTTTCCAAGCAGGTAGAAGTCTTTGGCCAGGCATGGTGGCTCACGCCTGTAATCCCAGCACTTTGGGAGGCCGAGGCAGGTGGATCACTTGAGGTCAGGAGTTCAAGACCAGCCCACCCAGCATGGTAAAACCCCGTCTCTACTAAAGATACAAAAATTAGCCAGGTGTGAAAAAAAAAAAGTCTTCGTTTATGGTTACCCATTTCATCAATGCTGCCAGCTCCAGAACAAATAGCAGAAACGAGAATGTTGATTCAGAGGGTCAGAAAATACTTTATGCTTCTGTCATATTTTCTTCACAATTAGACTTGATTTCCTAAAGATTTTAAGAAATGCCGCCGGGCGTGGTGGCTCACACCAGTAATCCCAGCACTTTGGGAGGCCGAGGCAGGCGGATCACCTGAGGTCAGGAGTTCAAGACCAGCCTGGCCAACATGGTGAAACCCCGTCTCTACTAAAAATACAAAAATTAGCCAGGCATGGTGGCAGGTGCCTGTAATCCCAGCTACTCGTGAGGTTGAGGCAGGAGAATCACTTGATCCCAGGAGGCGGAGGTTGCAGTGAGCAGAGATGACGCCATTTGCACTCCAGCCTGGAGGACAAAAGCGAGACTTCATCTCAAAAAAAAAAGAGAGAAATGCCAATGACTGGCTCACTGAAACCTCCAGTCAGTAAGTATTTTGTGCTGTAGAAGCTGGCTTTTGGTGGAAAGGCATAAAAAGGGATAAGAAAATCATTCTCATTCTTTTGTTTTTTCCTGGAAGAGAAGTTTGGCCCTTTCCTAAATCCTGGTCCTCTCAGAACGATGGAGTGGTGTTGGCTTAGCATGGTACACTCCTGTAATCCCAGCTACTCGGGAGGCTGAGGCAGGAGAATCACTTGAACCCGGGCGGCGGAGGTTGTAGTGAGCGATCGCACCACTGCACTCCAGCCTGGGCAACAGAGCGAGACTCTGTCTCAAAAAAAAAAAAAAAAGCAAGCACTATGGAGTGGTGTAGATGCCACAACGCATATAGTAAAAGCTAGAGCTGGCCAACCGTGGAAGGGATGTGGGGGCCTCTCCTTAGGGCTAAACCACAGCGACCAAATTAAATACACTAACCCATAATGCACCTAATGCAGCACCTGGCAACGGGCATACAGTCCTCAGTCCATGCAGTGCCCTTCCCTTCCTCAATTCAGATGTGCACATGTGCTGTGCAAGAATTCTACCAGATTTCTACATTGAATCAGACCAGCCTGGACCAAATAAAACTGCGGGAGAATAAAGTTAGGCACAGATGAGTCCCCACTGTGTTTAGTTTTTCAACCTGTGTAAGAAGTTTAGTATTCCAAAAGCATTTAGAAAGAAGTAAAAGATAGGATATCAATAAATTATGGTGCATGTAAAGATGACAATGGGGAAAATAATGTTCATATTGATCAACTAATTACTTAAAGTTAATTGTTTGCAGCCTGCACCTAGATTACTACCATAAGAAAATATGTGCCTGCCAGGTGCAGTGGCTCACGCCTATAATCCCAGCACTTTGGGAGGCTCAGGTGGGCGGATCACCTGAGGTCAGGAGTTCGAGACCAGCCTGGCCAACATAGTGAAACCCTCTCTCTACTAAAAATACAAAAATTAACCAAGTGTGGTGGTGTGCACTTGCAGTCCCAGCGGCTTGGGAGGCTGAGGCAGGAGAATCGCTTGAACTGGGGAGGCGGGGGTTGCAGTGAGCCAAGATCAGGCCACTGTACTCCAGCCTGGGTGATAGAGCAAGATCCCGGAAAAAGAAAAGAAAAGAAAAGAAAATTTGTGCAAAGGCTGTGTGCAGTGGCTCCCAACACTTTGGGAGGCCGAGATGGGGGGATCACTTTAGCTCAGGAGTTTAGGACTAGCCTGGGCAACATAGTGAGACCTTGCCTCTAAAAAAATACAAAAATTAGCCAGATGTGCTGGCATGGGGCCATGGTCCTGGATGTGCTGGCGTGGGGCTGTGGTCCTGGACGTGCTGGTGTGGGTCTGTGGTCCCAGGGACTCGGGAGGCAGAGGTGGGAGGATTGCTTGAGCCAGGAAGGTTGAGGCTGCAGTGAGCGATTGCGCCACTGCACTCCAGCCTGGGTGGCAGAGCAAGACCCCGTCTCAAAAAAACAACGAACAAACAAAACAGGCCGGGTGTGGTGGCTCACGTCTGTAATCCCAGTACTTTGGGAGGCTGAGGCGAGTGGATCACCTAAAGTCGGGAGTTCAAGACCAGTCTGACCAACGTGGAGAAACTCCGTCTCTACTAAAAATGCAAAATTAGCTGGGCGTGGTGGCGCATGCCTGTAATCCCAGCTACTCAGGAGGCTGAGGCAGGAGAATCACTTGAAACCAGGAGGCAGAGGTTGCAGTGAGCAGAGATCGTGACATCACAGTCCAGTCTGAGCAACAAGAGTGAAACTCCGTCTCAAAACAAAAACAAAAACAAAAGCAAAACAAAACAAAAACCACAAAAAAAGAAAATGTGGCCCGGGCACAGTGGCTCACACCTGTAATCCCAGCACTTTGGGTGGTCAAGGTGGGTGGATCACGAGGTCAGGAGTTCGAGACTAGCCTGACCAACATAGTGAAACCCCGTCTCTACTAAAAATACAAAAAATTTGCCAGGCATAGTGGCAGGCACCTGTAATCCTAGCTACTTGGGAGGCTGAGGCAGGAAAATCACTTGAACCCAGGAGGCGGAGGTTGCAGCAAGCCAAGATCGCACCACTGCACACACCAGCCCAGGCGACAGTGCGAGACTCCGTCTCAAGAAAAAAAAAAAAAGGAAAAAAAAAAAGAAAATGTGCGTGATAACTAGATTCCTAGTATGAAATATTTTCAGCCAGGCGCGGTGGCTCACGCCTGTAATCCCAGCACTGTGGGAGGCCAAGGCGGGTGGATCACGAGGTCAGGAGTGGCCAACAGAGTGAAACCCCGTCTCTACTAAAAAAATACAAAAAATTAGCCGGGCATGGTGGCGGGCGCCTGTAGTCCCAGCTACTCAGGAGGCTGAGGCAGGAGAATGGTGTGAACCCAGGAGGCGGAGCTTGCAGTGAGCTGAGATCGCGCCACTGCACTCCAGCCGGGGCAACAGAGCAAGACTCCATCTCAAAGAAATATTTTTCTGGTGGATACCAAACAAATTTGGGACGTCGTTGGGAATAGCTTCCTTTTGGCAAGGACTTATAATCTAAGCAAAGCTTCTCAAACACAGATTTAGGAAAATAAATATTCACAGAATTTCGGTGTCATAAATCCCATTGTTGTTAATGGGCCTCACAGCATTTTATTTTACTATTATTTATTTATTTTATTATTATTTATTTATTTTTGAGGCAGAGTTTCACTCTGTTGCCCAGGTTGGAGTCCATTTGTGCTATCTTGGCTCACCACAACCTCTGCCTCCCAGGTTCAAGTGATTCTCCTGCCTCAGCCTCCTGAGTAGCTGAGATTACAGGTATGCACCAACACATCCGGCTAATTTTTGTTTTTGTATTTTTAGTAGAGACAAGATTTCTCCATATTGGTTAGGCTGGTCTCGAACTCCCGACCTCAGGTGATCTGCCCACCTTGGCCTCCCAAAGTACTGGGATTACAGGCGTGAGCCACCACGCCCAGCCACCTTACAACATTTTAAATGTGGTATAATTCCATTGTAATTAGTAATATTGAACTTATCAAATGATGGGCTCTGAATTATTTAAAGAATCAAATTCTACCAAATAGGGAAGGGTGGGACGGACCTGCTCACCTCATCTTGGAGGGCGAGCAGAAGGAGGTGCCATGGAAGCCTGAGGGAGACATTCCATCCTATTAGCACCTTAGGGCATGGGAATTTCACGTATGTTCTGCCTAACGGTGAAAAGCAACAAATTATTTTTGTGTCTAAAAATCACCCAGGCCAGGCACAGTGGCTCACACCTGTAATCCCAGCACTTTGGGAGGCCAAGGCAGGTGGATCACCTGAGGTCAGGAGTTCGAGACCAGCCTGGCCAACATGGTGAAACCCCATCTCTACTAAAAATACAAAAATCAGCTAGGTGTGGTGGTGCATGCCTGTAATCCCAGCTACCAGGGAGGCTGAGGCAGGAGAATCGCTTGAACCTGGGAGGCGGAGGTTGCAGTGAGCTGAGATCACACCACTGCAAAAAAGAAACCCAAAATAAGTAAAAATAAAAATGATCTACATAGGCTGAGAAATGGTCTAGAAATGGAAGCCAGATCAAATCCAGTTTTAATGGGAGGGCAAGGAATGGAGCCCTAAGGAATGTAGCGGAGAAGCAAGCGGGCCAGGCTGTGGCCGTGCTCTTGGGAAGCGTTCTCAGCACTGGGATAGCTCCTGAGATACTGTAGACCTTAGGAAGACATCCTTAGAGCCAAAAATTAACATTCTAAAATTAGGACATTCTTCCGGATGCCAGTCGAGGTGTCAGCCTGGCCTCTGAACTGCCTCAGGGGCAGGGATTGAGAGCCACACTCAGGAGTGTTTTGTCGCATCTGTCGGGGACCAGGTAGTGATGGGGTCTGTCCTTTCCCTTCCAGCCGTCCATCATCAGGGCTCAGCCTCAGCACCCTCCGCCTCCAGGTCCTACACAACGGGTTCGGCTTCCACCCACAAACGCCCCTCTGCCACCCTCATCGCCCGGGAGCTGCTCCGCACCCAGGGCCTGGCTGGGCTCTACAAGGGCCTGGGTGCCACCCTCCTCAGGTGAGCCTCTCTTCCGGTTCCCTAGGACAAGTGCATGGGGGAGGGCGTGAGGGCCGGAGAGCTGGCTGTCCTATCTGCCGCTGTGTCCTTCCCAGAATACCCAAATCCAGGTGAGCAGACGATTTCCGTGCTTCCTGTTTTGTCCAGAACTGGCCAGGGTGGCACAGAATGGGTACCTAGAAGACTGAAGTTTTAGGCCCCTTGCGTAGCGATGACCAGCCCCACAGGAAGGCTGCGTGTTTTGTGGCCCAAAGGCACCTAAGAAAGCCCCTGTCTACAGAGGACCGCAGAGTTCCTAGTAAATGGGTGGCCATGTCCCTCATCTTCCCTTGGCCTGCCTGCCCCTGCACAGAACACGTTTCCAGCCTCGGACTTGCCTCTGGCAGTCAAGAGGCTGCAGGTGCTGCAGGGCAGAGGAAGGAGCTGGGAGGGCAGGACAGATGGCAGTAGCCCTTTTGTCCCCTGCTGTCCCGGGCACTGAAGAAGGGGTGAGTCCCAGCGGCTTCTCTGTGAGCCCCATAGCTGACAGCAAAGCTCATCGTCTCACCTCGGGTGGCAGCCCCAGGGCGGCTCGGAGCTCAGAGTTTCTCCTCCCTCTTCTGCAGAGATATCCCCTTCTCCATCATCTACTTCCCACTGTTCGCCAACCTTAACCACCTGGGGTTCAACGAGCTCGCCGGTAAGGCGTCCTTTGCACATTCCTTCGTGTCAGGCTGTGTGGCAGGTTCCGTAGCTGCGGTCGCAGTGACGCCTCTAGATGGTAAGGAGGTGGGAGACGTGTCCTTTCTATAGGATGAACAGTTAATTTTGTGCTTACAGATGGAACAGCCCGACCCTGGAAGCCGTCTGGGGTTGCAATCTGGCTGCTGGCAGAGGCTCATTAAAGGCCCTTCCGGAGAAAGTGGGCTCAAGAGACTTTCCCTCTGTTTCTCATCCCTGACACATCCCCTCACCTTCAAGATTCCTTTAGCTTTTCATCCCCTCAGAAGAGTTGTGAGCCTCAGCTGTAAATTATTGCTGATCTTTTAAAATGTGGGGTTGGCCGGGTGTGGTGGCTCACGCCTGCAATCCCAGCACTTTGGGAGGCCGAGGTGGGTGGATCACCTGAGGTCAGGAATTTGAGACCATCCTGAAACCCCGTCTCTACTAAAACATGGTGAAACCCCGTCTCTACTAAAACTACAAAACAAATTAGCTGAGTGTGGTGGCGGGTGCCTGTAATCCCAGCTACTTGGGAGGCTGAGGTAGGAGAATCACTAGAACCTGGGAGGTGGAGGTTACAGTGAGCCAAGACCACACCATTGCACTCCAGCCTGGGTGACAGCACAAGACTCCATCTCAAAAAAATAAATACATAAAATTTGGGGCTAAAGGCGGGAGCTAAACCCACTGTGAGAAGACAATGCCTCCCTCTGTGTTAGGGCTGCCCGCAGCTCCCCAAACATGCGGGCGGACTTCCTATACCAACAGTAACCTGGCCAGGTGTGGCGGCGGCTCACACCTGTAATCCCGAAACTTTGGGAGGACGAGACAAGAGCCCAGGAGTTTGAGACCAGCCTGGGCAACAAAGTGAGACCCTGTCTCTAAAAGAAGTAAAAACATTAGCTGGGTGTGGTGGTAGCGCCTGTAGTCCCAGCTACTGGGGAGGCTGAGGTGGCAAGATCACTTGAGCCCAGATGGTCGAGGTTGCAGTGAGCTGTGACCGTGCCACTGCACTCCAGCCTGGGCAACAGAGCAAGACCCCATCTCAACAAAACCAAACCAACCCACGGTAACGTGACTCATTTATTTTATAGCTGAGGCGCAAAGACGAAGACCTCCACTCAGATCACACAATGCACACCATGGCAGAACTGGTCTCACGACCTTTTTTTTTTTTTTTTTGACATGGAGTCTCAATCTGTTGCCCAGATTGGAGTGCAGTGATGCAATCCCAGCACACCACAACCTCCGCCTCCCCGGTTCAAGCGATTCTCCCGCCCCCGCCTCCCGAGTAGCTGGGACTACAGGCATACGCCACCATGCCCGGCTCATTTTTGTATTTTTAGTAGAGATGGGGTTTCACTATGTTGGCCAGGTTGGTCTCGAACTCCTGACCTCGTGATACGCCCTCCTCAGCCTCCCAAAGTGCTAGGATTACAGGCGTGAGCCACCGTGCCCGGCCTATGACGCAGTTTTACATGTGGTAGCTCTAAAGGAGGACCCAGCCACTTGTGTTGAGGGGAGGACACCAAAGGTAAGCTGTTCACCACTTATTTTAACTTTTACTTCATTTAGTTCTGAAAACTCGAATCCAAACCCTCAAGAAAGGCCTGGGCGAGGACGTGTACAGTGGGATCACCGACTGTGCCAGGTGAGAGCCAGTGTCCCCTCAAATGGTGGCTGGGACCGGTTCCTCTGCATGGGTGAATGCCTAGGTCAGATTTAGAGACCAGCTGTAATGCTGGGCTCTGGGTTTCTCAGAAGTCTGTCTTTCCCTCACCTCTCAGAGAAAACAGGGTACTCGGAGCCTTTTTCTTCTTTGTGGTATCCCCACAGCGTCTCTCACCAAAGATTCTAGCCACATCAAGCCTATTTCCAAGGCCTTGACCCAACTGCATAAGTAACCAACCTGCACGCACCTAGCGGGCGAGGCACAGCCCCACACCCCTGGCCCCTCGCTCTTGCTGGGAAGGCACTATTCTCAAACGAGCGGTGCACAGATGGAGAGGCCGCCACCGAGGGCTGCTGGCAGACTGCCCCTGCCCATCAGCTCACCGGCTCTTCTTTCTCCCCAGGAAACTCTGGATTCAGGAGGGACCGTCTGCCTTCATGAAAGGCGCTGGCTGCCGGGCACTGGTCATAGCACCTCTCTTTGGGATTGCTCAAGGGGTCTATTTCATTGGGATTGGAGAGCGCATCTTAAAGTGTTTTGAGTAGACGGAGCTGGAGGTCAGGTCCCTGCACTCGCCACCCTCTCTCTAGCCCATTTCACTTAGCCTAGAGGGGACAAGGGCAGGCGGGGCCGCTCCGGCCTGCCTTGTCCTCTGCGTTGTAGCGCTACCTCAGTCTCAGGAGAAACAGCCCTATACTCTTAACAAGTCGAGCACAGCCTTCTTCCCCTGTGTGTCTACACTCATTTTCCTTTGTGGGCACAGCTACCAGGGGCTTTCAGAAGCCCCTACCCACCTACTTTTCAACAAGAGTAGTACTTTAGTTGTATTAATTGCAGCACCTTAACAGGTAGTCAAAATAGAAGGGTTGTTTCTATATTTTAACATCTCAGTCAAACTCGGCAATCTTCAGTCAGCTTGAGGATTTAGCATTGTTAATCTTGGACTCTATAAGAGTCCTAGCCTGATTTTTGAGGAAAAGGAGGATCAGAAGTTCAAGGGTCCATGAAAGTCCTCAAAGTCAGCACCTCGTTTGAGACCAAGCTCCCTTTCGAATCCCTGGATGGCTGAGGGGGCTGAGGCCGGCTCTAACTGGGCAGCCCGGCCCCTCCTCCAGAGCCCAGGCTCTTGCAGACCCCTCCCTGTATCCGAGGAACACTATTTGACATAAAGGTGAACGGTTACAATCTCATCTGTTCATCAGTGGGTACAGCACAGGCTGCAGTGAACGGTGCCACCATCTGCTTTTCTACGTCCATTTCAAACCCCAACATTAAAAAGGGCACAGAAGCAGACCCCCGTGACTCTTCAAACTATTACTTATGGGGGTGGAGGAACACAGCCACAGGGAAACATCTGCTTGTTAGTGACACTGGGCTTTAAGCCTTGATTCTATCCCTTCGTAAGTGCGTCGTCTTGAGGAGCTGAGTTTGCTGTGAGAGCTGTCCTCATGCACCTCGGTTCCTGCCCCATAGGCTGCTACAGGAGAAGTAATGTCACAGCAGCAGGGCCAAGTCCTAAGAAAACCAGCACCTGCTGCATGAGCTGGTGTTTACAACAGTCCCACCTACTGTGAAACCTGGGCTAACGACGAAGAGGATGGCGCCAACATGGTCAGCCTTGGGAACCTCACTGTTATGAGAACTGCATTAGAGTATGGGCCCTGGAGACAGACCTCAGTTCAAGTCCCAGCTCCACCACGTACTAGCTGCAAGGCCCTGGGCAGCTCTTAGTTGTCACTTACAGAAAAATAAAACATGGGGCAGGGGAGGAAGAACAGGGCCTCTGTGAAAGGATCTGGTTCCAGCACACAGTGACCTGCTCCAAAATAACTCGGTTTTTTGAGCCGGGCGCTGTGGCTCACGCCTGTAATCCCAGCACTTTGGGAGGCCGAGGCGGGCGGATCACAAGGTCAGGAGATCGAGACCATCCTGGCTAACCCGGTGAAACCCCGTCTCTGCTAAAAATACAAAAAACTAGCCGGGCGAGGTGGCGGGCGCCTGTAGTCCCAGCTACTCGGGAGGCTGAGGCAGGAGAATGGCGTGAACCCGGAAGGCGGAGCTTGCAGTGAGCCGAGATCGCGCCACACACTCCAGCCTGGGCGATGGAGTAAGACTCTGTCTCAAAAAAAGAAAAAAAAAACTTGGTTTTTCTCACTCGGGCAACACTAACACAACTATTTCCTCGATAAAGCTGTACAGCGCTTCTAGAGGCCAGCCCACACTGAACAGCCATGTGGGGTGTGTGGCACATCACAAGGGTGGAAAGAACGCTCCCCTCGCGGGTGATGGGCTGGGAACGACGAGCAACAGCCCAGGGGACACCCAGAGGGTTAAAGGGTCCAGGTGCTGACAGCTGTCACCATCAAGTGCCACGGGGATTGGGAAAATACTTATTTTCTAGGTGCCTCAGTAAGAATTTGACTGTGTCAAAACCTAAATTTGTAGTGCTTTACACTAGAAATCACATTAAATCCATGTAACTCTTTTAATAAATAAAGCATATTCATGGCTTAGATTTTAAATCACATTTACAGATGAGGGAAAACTTCTAGGCCTAAACAGGTAACAGTCAAGCGACTACTGCTGGAAGGAGTGGTGCGCCACACGCACCTTAATAAGCCTCAAGAGTGGGGACTGCAGGGCCAAACACCAAACATCACCTCTAGGCCAGACGGAGAGTGGAGACCCAGGAAGCCCACGCGACCACCATCCGCCCCCTCCCCTAGTGCTGGAGAACCAGCTGGACACTGTGTTACTTTCAGATGAACTGGAGGTGGGTCCTGATCATATTACATGAAGCTTTCCACCACTGTGAACAATTAGGCAAGGCATGAGTGACAGGAAGGGCATCACTGATAAATACAGAGCAATACTGGGGCAGTAAAGAGGAAGCTACAGAGACATTCGTGTTTCTTCAAATATCAGAAGCTTCCACATCACAGCGGGAGAGCTGAGGATGAGCTCCACCTCCTGAAGGCTTAGTCCAAAAACTTCCTGTTGGCATTTGCACCAAACAAGGCTCCCCGGACCTCTGGCATCATCTGTGGGGAGAAAGTGTAATAAACACGCAATGTCAGCTGGAGGAGTTGTAGAGTACCGCACATCTTAACCACGGGTGGAAAGCCACGCACCTACACGGCTGGGAAGGACGCACAAAGCCACGCACATCAAAGCCACCCTTTCGTTCCCTGAAGCACAGTAACACATTCATTGGTGAGAAGCTTAACTCATCCCAAATCTGGGGTTCAGGCTGCTTACAAAAGGGACACATTAAAAAAAAATAACAAAACCCTAAAGTCACTACTATCTCAGACTTAACTCATTATCATCATCTCACCACTATATGCTAGGTCACCTACACTCTTTCTTCAACAAACATTTACTGAGTGCCTACTGTGGCCACAGCGGCCGCACAGAACACTTCCGATGCCAGTTTAGGCTGGAAGCACTTGCTACAGCCACTGATGAATCCTTAGGAGGACTTAACCCTGGATTTCTAAGACTCTGCTGTCCAACAGGGCAGCTCCAGCTCCAGCTGGTTATTGTGTGCTGAGAAACTGAATTTTTCGGTTTAATCAAATATCCGTGAGTGAGTAGTGGCTATGATACTGGATGAGACAGTGGCTACTAGGAAACAATGTTCTGAGGTTTAAGTTACCAGAATATGAAAAAATCAAGGTGAAAGTGCTTTAGTTATAAGACAAGTATCTGCATAAACAGTAAACTGCCCATCTAGGTCAGGGAATAAGTAGGTTAGCAGCCACAGCAATAGACTACCACTAGAAGGCTAGAAGATGCCCAGCATTTTAGAACAAATAGAATTTTCCTGGCTTGTCTCCTAGAGTTCATGTGTACAAATCTGGAAACATCTGAAAAGCCAGCAGCTTTATGATAATTCCTTTAAACAAGTATTTGCGGCCTCGTGCGGCGGCTCACGCCTGTAATCCCAGCACTTTGGGAGGCCAAGGCGGGTGCATCACCTGAGGTCAGGAGTTTGAGACCAGGCTGGCCAACATGGTGAAACCCTGTCTCTACTAAAAATACAAAATTAGCCGGTGTGGTGGCGCGTGCCTGTAATCCCAGCTACTCGGGAGGCCGAAGCAGGAGAATCATGTGAACCTGGGAGGTGGAGGTTGCAGTGAGTCGAGATTGCACTCCAGCCTGGGCAAAAAAGAGTGAAATTCCATCTCAAAAAAGCAAAACAAAACACAAGTATTTGCTTTAGTTTCCATGATTCCTGTTACAGAAAGAACTTGTCAGCACCTTACATGTAGTAAAATGTACAAATTTGAATCCTAGGTCAACAAAACCCTTGTTCTGAACCCAAATTCACCCTCATGTAAATGTTATCACCTCAGCAAATGCTACTGCATGCCCAATTCTCATTCTTTTTGAGCAAAAGTCCAAAAATGTGGAAAGACAGTAACAAATCCCAAATACCAGGGAATGGACATGTGCTGTCTGTCCCACTTTCAAAGTACCAGCAGACCAACTACCAAGAAGTACCGCCACACTCACCTGCTGGGCTATGAGATCCAGCCGGCTTTCCAGGGTGTTGGAAACCTTTATTTTACGATCCCCATTATAGATCTCAACTCCACCAGCTCTGCAAAAAAAAGCACAGGAAATAATCATTTTCAAAGAGTTGAGAAAGATACAAGGTACCCTTTACTCCCGCAGAGGAATGCCCTCGTCTTGGTGTGTAGACTGCGCAACCTAAGCAAAAGGCCTGAAAGGAACTGAAAAAGCTTCTGAAGATGTAATGCACAGTTGGTTTCAAGACACCCCCATCCCCGCCCAGATGTCCATTATATGAAACGGTGTAGTATTTGCGTACAACCATCACACATCCTCCCCTATATTGTAAATCATGTCTATAGCACCTAAACTAGCTAATACAATGTAAATGGTTGTTACACTGTAGTGTTTAGGGAGTGAAAAGAAAAAGTTGGTTGAATTCACAGGTGTGGACCCCAAAGATACAGAGAACTGACTGCATTCATCTCAATAACTCATTTACCAGGTGACACTGTGTTTTTTTGTTTTTTTTGAGACTCACTCTGTTGCCCAGGCAGGAGTGCAATGGCGCCATCTCGGCTCACTGCAACCTCTGCCTCCTGAGTTCAAGCAATTCTCCTGCCTCAGCCTCCCAAGTAGCTGGGATTACAGGCACTTGCCATCATGCCTGGCTAATTTTTGTATTTTTGTAGAGACGCAGTTTCACCATGTTGCCCAGGCTGGTCTTGAACTCCTGACCTCTGGTGATCCACCCACCTTGGCCTCCCAAAGTGTTGGGATTACAAGAGTGAGCCACCGCGCCCGGCCTGTGTCAATTTGATTTTATGTTACAGAACCTGTTTTATCACAGCCAGCCCTCCCCAACAAAATGAAAAAGGGAGGATTTCATCTCAGTTTGCAAATCACTCAGAGTCCTCATCTGAATGATTTCTTAAGCCCAATCCTGCTCATCACTGATAAGGCCCTATCACGACTGCATGTGTGTCTGATAAAAGACGCCACTGCTGGCCGGGCGTGGTGGCTCACCCCTGCAGTCCCAGCATTTCGGGAGGCCGAGACAGATGGATTGTTTCCATTCACAAGTTTGAGGTCAGCCTGGCCAACATGGCGAAAGCCCATGTCCACTAAAAATACAAAACTTTGCTGGGCACCGTGGGGCACCTGTAGTCCCACCTACTTGAGAAGCTGAGACAGGAGAATTGCTTGAACCCAGGAGGCAGAGGTTGCAGCAAGCCAAGATGGTGTCACTGAACTCCAGCCTGGGCAACAGAAAGAGACCCTGACTCAAAAAAAAAAAAAGAAGCCAGGTGCGGTGGCTCACGCCTGTAATCCCAGCACTTTGGGAGGCCGAGGCGGGCGGATCATGAGGTCAGGAGATTGAGACCATCCTGGCTACCATGGTGAAACCTGTCTCTACTAAAAATACAAAAAGTTAGCCGGGCGTGGTGGCGGGCGCCTGTAGTCCCAGCTACTCAGGAGGCTAAGGCAGGAAAATCGCTTGAACCTAGGAGGCAGAGGTTGCAGTGAGCCGAGATCATGCCACTGTACTCCAGCCTGGGTGACAGAGCGAGACTCCGTCTATTAAAAAAAAAAGCGTCCAAGGGACTTTCTTCAATGTTAGTGGTGTGGCTAGGTGGCCTGAGACAGGCTGGTGAAATCGATAAAATGACGCTGGCTCTCCCCTTGTCAGGAGTTTCTACTGCCTACTCCAACTACACTGAGAAATGTTCTGTCATTTCCTCACAGTCATAAAATTACCACCCGTGGCCGGGCGCGGTGGCTCAAGCCTGTAATCCCAGCACTTTGGGAGGCTGAGATGGGCGGATCATGAAGTCAGGAGATCAAGACCATCCTGGCGAACACAGTGAAACCCCGTCTCTACTAAAAAATACAAAAAACTAGCCGGGCGAGGTGGTGGGCGCCTGTAGTCCCAGCTACTCGGGAGGCTGAGGCAGGAGAATGGCGTAAACCCGGGAGGCGGAGCTTGCAGTAAGCTGAGATCTGGCCACTGCACTTCAGCCTGGGCAACAGAGCGAGACTCCATCTCAAAAAAAAAAAAAAAAAAAAAAAAAAACCACCCGTACTTGCAATTCTATCTCTAAGGAACCTAATTACTAGGCATACACAATTCTTGTTTTGACAACTATTACTCAGAAGGAGGGAGTACCTACCTCAGCATCCAATACAGAGATCCAGTCCTAGCTTTCATTCTAGGGGCCACCTCCCCGCAGAAAGAATGCAGTGACCATAAATTAGACTTTTTTTTTTTTTGGAGATGCAGTCTCACTCTGTCGCCAGACTGGAGTCTAGTGGTGTGATCCTGGCTCACTGCAACCTCCGCCTCCCGGGTTCAAGTGATTCTCCTGCCTCAGCCTCCTGGGTAGCTGGGACTACAGGTACGTCCCACCATGCTCAGCTAAGTTTTGTATTTTTCGTAGAGACAGGACTGGACTGTGAGCAGTGGGTGGGCTGGTATGAGAGCGAGTCTGGCTCCCTAGGCCATGTTGGCCGGGATGGTCTTGATCTCTTGACCTTGTGATCTGCCCGCCTTGGCCTCCCAAAGTGCTGGGATTACAGGCGTGAGCCACCACACCCGATGAAACTAGACTTTTAGAGTGTATTTAGCCGGCCAACAAAGGAGAACAACAGAGCGCGGCCAGAACAACAGGAGCAGCTGCAAGTAGAACACATCACAGCTGTAGCCTTGTGTCTAAGAGTGTGTTGGTGAAAATACCATTTGCAAAAGGCCCAGTATAAAGGCCCCTCTCCCAGGGAGAGAAGGTGGCTGTTAGCAGCAGGAATACTCCTTACATGTCTTCAGGCAGGTAGGACTCCTGGTCAATTTGGACATCAACATCATTTTTGGTGGCAATTTTGTACATAGGGATTGCCTTCTGCACTGCAGCCTGGAAATACAGAAAACAATGAGAGGTATGACTAGAAACTATGAAGCAGGTATCCAAAAATTCAACAGACTCTACAAGCAAGGATATTTCCATTTATGCCATGTAAAAGAACAGAGGCACTGCTGGTGGGAATGTAGAACGGCACAGTCACTGAGGAAAAACGCAGTCTGCACACAGGAGGGAAGAGACGCGAATGGTTTCTGTCAAGATTTAACAGGGCTTGGCTGGGCGTGGTGGCTCACGAGGTCAGGAGTTCAAGACCAGCCTGGCCAAGACAGCGAAACCCCATCTCTACTAAAAATACAAAAATTATTGAGGCGTGATGGCGCGCACCTATAATCCCAGCTACTTGGGAGGTTGAGGCAGAACTGCTTGAACGTGGGAGGCGGAGTTTGCAGTGAGCCAAGGTCACACCACTGCACTCCAGCCTGGGTGACAGAGCGAGACTCCATATCGGGGGGAAAAAAAAAAAAGATTTAACGGGGCTTGGCAGGTGATTAAACACATCAGAGGCAGTTATCAGATGTGAAACATGGATCAGCAGGAGGAAGATACATTATCCCCCCAACGGAGAGTGTTAGAAGCTGGAGGTGCCTAAGGAGAGAAGAGAAGGAAGAGAAGTTTGGCTGCTGACATGAGCTTAACCTGGTAGTTGCAGATGAGCGGGGGACAGCAGGCACCAGAAACAGCGGTGCCATGCCATACCCACAAGGATGGTTCTGATCAGAACAACAGTACAACGGTCCTCAAAACATGAAGCACAGAATTAACACGTGATCCGGCAATTCTACCTCTGGGAATACAGACAAATGGATAGAAAGCAGGACAGATATCCGCACACCCATGTTTGCAGCAGGATTATTCACAGTAGCAAAAAGGTGGGAATAACCCAAGTGTCCAGTGACAGATGAACGGATCAGCACAACGTGGGGCACCCACGCCGCGGGTCAGCACAACGTGGGGCACCCACACCGTGGCTCACACACCGCGGACCAGCACAACGTGGGGCACCCACGCCACGGACCAGCACAACGTGGGGCACCCACGCCGTGGGTCAGCACAATGTTGGGCACCCACACCGTGGAATATTATTCAGCCTTACAAAGGAAGGGCATTCTGACCCACACTACCAGGACCTTGAAGGCATTATGCTAAGGGAAATCAAACAGTCTCAAAAGGACAAATACGAATGTTTCCACTTATATGAGGTGAACAGGGGAGAAGAAAGGAGAAGAGAAATAATGGAGAGTTAGTGTTTAATGAGTTTCACTATGGGAAGTTTCACTATGGGAAAATGGAAAAGTTCTGAAGATGGATGACGGTGATGGCTGCACAATGTTGTAAATGTACTTAATGGCACAATGTATGGTTAAAATGGTAAATGGTATGTATATTTTACCACAATTAAAAAAAAAAAAAAAGAAAGAAAGGCTGAGCGCAGTGGCTCACGCCTGTAATCCCAACTCTTTGGGAGGCTGAGGCAGGCAGGTCACAAGGTCAGTTCAAGACCAGCCTGGCCAACATGGTGAAACCGTTTCTACTAAAGATACAAAAAATTAGCCAGGCATGGTGGTGCGTGCCTCTAATCCCAGCTACTTGGGAGGCTGAGGCAGGAGAATTGCTTGAATCCGGGGGGAGGAGGCTGCAGTGAGCCGAGATTACACCACTGCACTCCAGCCTGGGCAACAGAGCAACACTCCATCTCAAAAAAAAAAAAAAAAAAAAAAGGCGCAGTGACTCAAGCCCGTAACCCCAGCACTTTGGGAGGCTGAGGCAGGCGGATCACGAGGTCAGGAGATCGAGACCATCTTGGCTAACATGGTGAAACGCCGTCTCTACTAAAAATACAAAAATTAGCCAGGCGTGGTGGCGGATGTCTGTAGTCCCAGCTACTTGGGAGGCTGAGGCAGGAGAATGGTGTGAACCCGGGAGGCGGAGGTTGCAGTGAGCCAAGATCGCGCCACAGCACTCCAGCCTGGGTGACAGAGTGAAACTGTCTCAAAAAAAGAAAAAAGAGAAGTGAGTTTTTACTGCTACCTTGCAATTAGTGTGGTGGACATAATAAAGTCTTGTCTTTGAACAATATTGTGCACACTCAGGTAACCATGTAAATCCTTTCTTGGAAGAACTGAAGACCATTCACATTTCTCTCTGACAGTATTACTTTGTTGAACAAATCAATGCATCTATTCAAGAGTTCCTTGTTTTCAAATCTAATGCAGCACCACTTTGGAGAGCTGATCACCAATTCTGGACACTGATACTGTAGAAGTTTCAAGAAAAAGCTTGCTTGGCACCCAGAAATATCACGGTGTTATCTAGAGAAGGCTAGTGAGCAACTGAAACCTCCCTCCACTGAATGACATCACCTTGGTGAATTCTCCATGATGATGTTGAGCTCTGTTTTACAGGTTAATAAATGAGGCTGTCAGTATAAACACAGACTTGGGTTACTGAGATGGTTTCTAACCTCTTATTATAGTGGGGAATGTACAGTTAAGGGGAATGAGTATCTATGTTCTCTAGCTGGCACTTTCTTTCCTAGTGCACAAGTAACTTAGGGAGACAAATTATAATAAAAATGCAAATAGGCTGGGCGCAGTGGCTCACGCCTGTAATCCTAGCACTTTGGGGGACCGAGGTGGGTGGAGAACTCAGACTCAGAGCTGACCAGACTCTCTGGGATACTGCCATTGTACTCCAGCCTGGGCAACAGAGTGAGACTCCATCAAAAAAAAAAAAAAGAAAAAGAAAAAGAAAAGAAGGAAGGAAGAGAAAGAGTGAAAGGGAGAAAGAGAAAGAGAAAGAGAGAAAAAGAGAGAAAGAAAGAAGGAAAGAAAGAAAGAAAGAGAGAGAGAGAAAGAAAAGAAAGAACGAGAGGGAGAAAGAGAAAGAAAAAGATAAAAAATTATCCTAAGTTCCTTACCTTTACCAGAGGGAAATCTTGTTTCCTGCAACGAACAATCATTCGGGGCTCCAGCAACTGGTACAAACCCTGGAAGAAATAGTAGATACAATCAGTAGAAAATGCAAACTATAAAATAAAGCAACAGGCCAGGTGCAGTGGCTCAGGTCTGTAATTCTAACACTTTGGGAGGCCAAGGTGGGCGGATTGCCTGAGCTCAGAAATTCGAGACCAGCCTAGGTAGGCAACAAGGCAAAACTCCATCTCTATTAAAAATACAAAAAATTAGCCTGGCATGATGGTGCACGCCTATAACTCCAGCTTACTCAGGAGGCTGAGGCAAGAGAATGGCATGAACCCAGGAGACGGAGGTTTAAGTAAACAGAGATGATGCCACTGCACTCCTGCCTGGCTGACAGAGTGACACTCTGTCTCCAAAAACAAGTAAAAAATTAGGCCCGGCGCAGTGGCTCACGCCTGTAGTCCCAGCACTTTGGGAGGCCGAGGTGGGCAGATCATGAGGTCAGGAGATCGAGACCATCCTGGCTAACATAGTGAAACCCCGTCTCTACTAAAAATATTTAAAAAATTAGCCGAGCGTGGTGGTGGGCGCCTGTAACCCCAGCTCCTCGGGAGGCTGAGGCAGGAGAATCGCTTGGACCTGAGAGGTAGATGCTGCAGTAAGCCCGAGATTGCGCCACTGCACTCCAGCCTGGGTGACAGAGTGAGACTCCATCTCAAAAATAAATAAATAAATAAAAATTAAAAAAAATTAGCTGGGTGTGGTGACAGGCGCCTGTAGTCCCAGCTACTCGGGAGGCTGAGGCAGGAGAATGGTGTGAACCCAGGAGGCGGAGCTTGCAGTGAGCCTTGATTGCACCACTGCACTCCAGCCTGGGCGACGGAGCAAGACTCCGTCTCAAAAATAAATAAATAAATAAATAAAGCAACTTGTAAAATAGGATGTTTCTATAGTTCTTTCATTTAGGTTGGAAAAACTTCCCCTGCTAGGTTCCACTAACAGATGGCATATACCACACGAGACCATGGAAAGATCAATCTATCACAAACCAGATAAATGAACCCAAACCTTTGGTCGTAGAAACAAAATTCATGCAGACGCCTTATATTACATCAACCAAGCTGAGGACAAATATTATTGTAATTAACATAAGTAAAATAAGGATTCCCAGCTCAGCAGTAAACAATTAAAACATATACAGTGTTTGGTTGGAATCCTAAATCTAAAGCAAGTATTTTAGTGGCAAAATCAAATTAAGGGAATTTAAAGCTAGCCATTGCAAGCAAATTTGACCCTTAAGTCATGTAAGACTACATAAATAAGCAGCAGGCTGGAAGTCTTATCCAACCAGACAGATTTACTATTTTCCTATGCAGCACACATTTTAGGTATGGTCAAGAGTGGAAGGGAAAAAGCTAAAAGAAAAAAAAAATGGTGAAAGGAAAAAACTATGATGAGAAAGCAGGAAAAATAGAGCTGGTCTCTAATAGGCACGCTAAATTTTCTCAGAACTGTGGCTATCAACAGTAGATCTGGTCTGTGAGGGTACCTGGAGAACCAGTCCATCCAGCAGCACTTGGTACCTGGTTGTATCCTTTACCACCTTGCTGAGTCTCTGTTTTGCTTCATTTAGTAGGTCCTACAAAGATGAGAACAGATAAAAGTTATCTACCCATCTGGGCAGTCAGCTCAGAACCCACTGTGCGGCTGACCCTGGCTCACGCCCAGCTGCCTCATATTTTATTGCTGGGATTTCATTCAACACACATTCCCTGAGATCTGAGATAAAGCAGGGGCTGTGCTGGGTCCACGGAAGCATGTAACACCATCTCTGCTCCCAGGAAGTCCACGGCCTAGCAGAGAACAGCTCAGGTAACCATCAGTTCAGAAACTGACACAAGTGACTGACATGAGAAGATGTGCACGGTGTAACTTGGAAAAGCAAGCTATTAAAACATTTATACAAGATTACCCCCCCTTTTTTTTTTTAAGGAAAATAATATCAATAATTACCATCAGTGTGATAAGCTACTAACATTCCAGTGAGACACCCTTTGATGTGATTCTAAGCTCAAATAACTTTCTGGTTCTAATCTGGCTCCTCATGTAGCTGTTCCACAGCTGTCTCTCACTGTCAACTACTACAGTTCACATGTGGGCTTATCTGTATTTTATGAGTTTGGAAGGGAAAATCTGTCCAACTGAACCTAACTGTCCTGAGGATTCTGAAAATATTAGGAATTTGCTCCTCAAAAGCAGGAAACCAAAACCTGATGATGATGTCAACAACAAATCCGTATCTCCGTGGCCCTGCCTAGTCTGAGGAGTCAGTGGGCATTTCTTTCTTTTCTTTCTCGTTTTTTTTTTTTTTTTGCGACAGAGTCTCACTTTGTCGCCTAGGCTGGAGTGCAGTGGTGCGATCTTGGCTCACTGCAGCCGCTACCTCCCAGGTTCAAGCGATTCTCCTGCCTCAGCCTCCTGAGTAGCTGGGATTACAGGTGCACACCACCATGCCCAGCTAATTTTTGTATTTTTAGTAGAGACAGGGTTTCACCATGTTGGTCAGGCTGGTCTCGAACTCCTGACCTTGTGATCCACCCTCCTTGGCCTCCCGAAGTGTTGGGATTACAGACATGAGCCACCGAGCCTGGCCAAAGACATTTATTTCTATTTCATCTCTAACCACAGCAATAGAAATCTCCACTTCAGTACCAATGTCTCAGAATTTAAATGTTACTGGTTATTTATTCTCCTTTAAGAAAGAAAACTTGGCCAGGCGCGGTGGCTCACAACTGTAATCCCAGCACTTTGGGAGGCTAAGGGAGGCAGATCACCTGAGGTCAGAAGTTAGAGACCAGCTTGGCCAACATGGTGAAACCCTGTCTCTACTTAAAATACAAAAAATTAGTCTGTAATCCCAGCTACTCAGGAGGTGAGGCAGAAGAATCGCTTGAACCCGGGAGGCAGAGCTTGCAGTGAGTCAAGATCGCGCCACTGCACTCCACACAGGGTGACAGAGCGAGACTCCATCTCAAGAAGAAAGAAAAGAGAAGAAAACTTAAACTTATGGCCAGGCATAGTGGCTCCCGCCTATAATCCCAGCACTTTGGGAGGCTGAGGCAGGCGGATCACCTGAGGTCGGGAGTTTGACACTAGCCTGACCTACGTGGAAAAACTCCATCTCTACTAAAAATACAAAATTAGCCAGGCGTGGTGGTGCATGCCTGCAATCCCAGCTGCTTGGGAGGCTGAGGCAGGAGAATTGCTTGAACCTGGGAGGCAGAGGTTGCAGTGAGCCAAGATTGCGCCATTGCACTCCAGCCTGGGCAATAAGAGCAAAACTCCGTCTCAAATAAAAAAAAAAAAAAAAAAAAAAAGAAAACTTATGAGTAAGTCTTGAGGTTTGGGGAAATGACAAGAAAGAACTATCATT
The DNA here is from genome assembly GCF_049350105.2 of Macaca mulatta. Lineage (NCBI taxonomy): Eukaryota > Metazoa > Chordata > Mammalia > Primates > Cercopithecidae > Macaca > Macaca mulatta. The sequence continues at coordinate 34,477,554 of NC_133415.1, read as the reverse complement.
CATTCAACACTCATTTTGTTTCAGGCATTATACTAGTCACTTTACCTGGGTGATCTAATTTTTTTCCAAATAAGCTTCAGGTGGATGTTTCTCTCTTTTTTTTTTGAGACAGGGCGTTGCTCTGTCACCCAGGCTGAAGTACAGTGGCGCAATCATAGCTCACTCCTCCTGCCTCTGCCTCCAGAGTAGCTGGGACACCACCACGCCTGGTTAATTTTTTAAAATTTCTGGTAGAGACAAGGTCTTACTGTGTTGCCCAGGCTGGTCTTGAATGCTCAAGCTATCCTCCTGCCTCAGCCTCCCAAAGTGTGGGGATTATAGGCATAAGGGATGGTGCCTGGTCTTCTCCTATTTTTTAACAGGAAATGAAGGGTTCAAGGAGTCAATGGGGTTTAAAAATCTGCCCACTGAACAGCTGGGAAGGGTAAAAATGGAACTTAAACCTCAAAGGAATTCCAAAGCGTGCACTCTTAATCCTGGAAAACACCTGGGCAGGCAAGGAAAAAGGATCAATACAGAAAAATATCTATAAAGGATTATGCAACTTAGAACAAAGCAGCAAACAGCTTGACTATTTTCTTTTAATTTTTACCCCAGTTCTGTATTTACCCCCTTCCTTCCATCTTTTGTCAATATCCTTTTCTAATTGCCTGACAATTTCCTTTCCTTTCACAACTTCTTATTCTATGGATAAACTAGAAGTAAAATGTTTCAAAATAGCAAAATCCATTCAAAGCATGTATGTGTGCTTTTATGTAGACTGAATCCTGTTTGATCTACATCACCTCACAGTCTGTTTCAAAGCATGTATGTGTGCTTTTATGTAGATTGAATCCTGTTTGATCTACATCACCTCACAGTCTGTTTCAAAGCATGTATGTGTGCTTTTATGTAGATTGAATACTGTTTGATCTACATCACCTCACAGTCTGTTTCAAAGCATGTATGTGTGCTTTTATGTAGATTGAATCCTCTTTGATCTATATCATCTCACAGTCTGTTTCCTCATTGCTCCACATCTCTTTTACAGGGTTCAATGATGCAAGAAGTTAAGACTGTAAGCGGTTAAAAAAGAAACAAGTATCTTTAGAATAACTGAAATTACATAAATGTTTATCTTCTCAAAATTCTCATTATAAGTCAGAGAAATAAAGGCTCAAGCTATATACTGAATTCAAGTTGCATGCAACAGTATACTTGGATTGGTTCCAAAAGAGATTAAAGCACACAGCCCAGCTGGTGAACAGGCCATGCACCCTGCCTTTAGCTCCTCACCTCACATGCACTTCTCCCTTCTCACGCCATAACAATCTGGCTTTCTGCCTTCATCAGTCCAGTGAAACTGCTCTGGCAAATGTAAGAAATGACATCTTGACTGCAAGATCCAAAGACCACCATGCTCTTCCCACTGTGATTCTCTCAAACACTGAACACTGTATTAAGAGACCATTTTGTTCAAGTTTGCGGTTCCCTTGGCTTCTCTGTATTCAACATAACTGTATTCATTCCCCCCACGTTTCCTTAGCAATGTATTTTCTATTAAACTGATGCTTCTCAGTTTATTTGGCCCACTTCTCTTCTAATTCTCCATCCAAAACCACAGGGCTCTCATCTCTGTCCACAGCTTCAGCAGGGACTTCTGTGTTGCCTCCACATAAGCTCCTCTTCTCTCCTAACAGACTCATGGAGCTTCACCTGGAATCCTAAGGCAATTCAAACGCAACGTTTTTTTCACCATTCCTTACCTGTTCTTCCTATATTTCTTTCTTTTTTTTTTTTTTTTTGACATGGAGTCTCACACTGTCGCCAGGCTGGAGTGCAGTGGCATGATCTTGGCTCAGTGCAACCTCTGACTCCCTGGTTCAAGCAATTCTCCTGCCTCAGCTTCCCAAGTAGCTGGGATTACAGGCACCTGCCCCCATGCCCAGCTAATTTTTGTATTTTTAGTAGAGATGGGGTTTCACCATGTTTTCCAGGATGGTCTCGATCTCCTGACCTCACAATCCGCCTGCCTTGGCCTCCCGAAGTGCTGGGATTACAGGCATGAGCCACCGCGTCTGGCCTGTTCTTCCTATATTTCTAATCTTCATTCCATCTACCAGTTGCCCAGACTACAAACCCTTACATCATTCTTGACTCCTCTGCGTTCACTCATCACAACTGTAAGTCACCAAGTCCTACAGATCCTACCTTTTTAGGATCTCTGAACAGGCCTGTCTTCTCTTTCTGCTGCCACCATTCTATTTCTTGACCAGGAAGGCAAGCCACACCCTCCTTGTTTCTACTCCACATGGTCACCAGTGGTGTTTCTCTAACATAAATGTAACCATTAAACACTGTTTCTCAAAGTGTGGTTCTCAGACTACCCGCACCAAGATTACCCTGAGCTGCTTGTTTAAATGCTGACTCCTGACTAGAATATAAAAGTCACTGGAAATGGGAATGAATATTTACATTTTAACAAGGTCCCCCAGGTGATTTTTATGCCCATTAAAGTTAGAGAATTAGGGCTGGGCGCAGTGGCTCACGCCTGTAATCCCAGCACTTTGGGAAGCTGACGGCAGATCACCTGAGGTCAGGAGTTCGAGACCAGCCTGACCAACATGGAGAAACTGCATCTCTACTAAAAATACAAAAAAATTAGCCAGGCATGGTGACGCATGCCTGTAATCTCAGCTACTCGGGAGGCTGAGGCAGGAGAATCGCTTGAACCCGGGAGGCGGAGGTTGTGGTGAGCCAAGATCGCTCCACTGTACTCCAGCCTGGGAAACAAGAGCAGAACTTGGTCTCAAAAAAAAAAAAAAAAAAAAAAAACCAGAATTAGCCAAAAGGATAAAGTCCATATTCTTCAGCAGACACTCAAGGCCCTTCTCATCAGACCCTAATATGTGGCCTGTTCTCTGCCCACTACTCGCTCTGCCAGACTACCTCCATTTCCCACACATGTCAAATTCAGGCCTCGGTCTTTCACTCACACTGCTCTCTCCATTCTGTCTCCCATCTCATGACTAATTCTTCAAGTCATGCTCAAACAGGTGCAGTGGAGATATATTATCTTGTCCAGGTCCTGTTAGACTGCAGACTTCTCCTAGAGGGGCTAGCACAATACAGGACACATGGGATAAATGTACTGTTAAATTCTTTTTTTTTTTTTTTTTGAGACAGAGTCTTGCTCTGTCGCCCAGGCTGGGGTGCAGTGGCGCGATCTCAGCTCACTGCAAGCTTCGTCTCCCGGGTTCACGCCATTCTGCTTCAGCCTCCCGAGTAGCTGAGACTACAGGCGCCTGCCACCACGCCCAGCTAATTTTTTGTATTTTTAATAGAGACAGGGTTTCACTGTGTTAGCCAGGATGGTCTCGATCTCCTGACCTTGTGATCCACCCGCCTCGGCCTCGCAAAGTGCTGGGATTACAGGCGTGAGCCACCGCGCCCGGTCAATGTACTGTTAAATTCAAACAGCTTAGTTCCTCAAGGGAACCCAGCTAAGTTATGACATGAAAATAGAAGAGTGACAACTGAGGGATAACATGAGTATCAAAACCTGAATTTTGTTTGCAACAATTTTAAAGTCAGCAGACAAACTCAGAGAGCGACTAAATCTGGGGAAGACGTGTGGTATGAACTAAATGACTCCTTTGTCTTTCAAGGTCATAAAAGAGAATTATTTTTCTCTAGCCCATTTCTTTTGTTTCTATTATTTATTATTTTTATTTCAGAGACAGGGTCTCCCTGTGCCATTTATGCTGAAATGCAGTGGCATAATCACAGCTCACTGGAGCCACAAACTCTTGGGCTCAAGAGATTCTCCTGTCTCAGCCTGCAGAGTAGCTGGGACCACAGGCATGTGCTACCACATCTGCTTAATTTCTAAAAATCTTTTGTACAGACAGGGTCTCCCTATGTCTATCAGACCGGTCTCAAACTGCTGGCCTCAAGTCACACTCCCTCCTTGGCCTCATAACCTGCTGTGACTATAGGCATGAGCCATGTCACTCGGCTAGCCCATCACTTAAAGAAAATGGATTACTGGCCGGGCGCGGTGGCTCACGCCTGTAATCCCAGCACTTTGGGAGGCCGAGGCGGGCGGATCACAAGGTCAGGAGATCGAGACCACGGTGAAACCCCGTCTCTACTAAAAATACAAAAAATTAGCCGGGCGCGGTTGTGGGCACCTGTAGTCCCAGCTACTCGGGAGGCTGAGGCAGGAGAATGGCGTGAACCCGGGAGGCGGAGCTTGCAGTGAGCCGAGATCGCGCCACTGCACTCCAGCCTGGGCTGGGCGACAGAGCGAGACTCCGTCTCAAAAAAAAAAAAAAAAAAAAAAAAAAAAAGAAAATGGATTACTGTATTTTGGAAAACTATCCTAAGTAGAAATTAAAACACATTCATTCCACACAACTGCACTTCCTTTTTTTTTCTTTTTTTTAACAGAGAGTCTCGCTCTGTCACCCAGGCTGGAGTACAGTGGTGGGATTTCAGCTCAACGCAACCTCCGCCTCCCAGGTTCAAGCAGTTCTCCTGCCTCAGCCTCTCGAGTAGCTGGGACTATAGGCGCATGCCACCAAGTCCAGCTAATTTTTTTGCATTTTTAGTAGAGACAGAGTTTCACCATGTTGGCCAGGCTGGTCTCAAACTCCTGACCTCAAGTGATCCATCTGCCTCGGCCTCCCAAAGTGCTGGGATTACAGGCGTGAGCCACCACGCCTGGCCCTGCACTTTTTTTTTTTTGAGACGGAGTCTCACTCTGTCGCCCAGGCTGGAGTGCCGTGGCCGGATCTCAGCTCACTGCAAGCTCCGCCTCCCGGGTTTACACCATGCTCCTGCCTCAGCCTCCCGAGTAGCTGGGACTACAGGCGCCCGCCACCTCGCCCGGCTAGTTTTTTGTATTTTTTAGTAGAGACGGGGTTTCACCGGGTTAGCCAGGATGGTCTCGATCTCCTGACCTTGTGATCCGCCCGTCTCAGCCTCCCAAAGTGCTGTGATTACAGGCCTGAGCCACCGCACCCTGCCATGATCTGAATTTTATCTATGCCGCTTCAAATTTTCCCTCTGAGGCCAGGCATGGTGGCTCTTGCCTGTAATCCCAGCTACATAGGAGGCTGTGTGGGAAGGACTGCTTGAGCCCAGGAGTTTGTGAGCTATGACTGTACCACTGCATTCCAGCCTGGGCAACATAGCCAGACCCTGCCTCTTTAAAAAAAAAAAAAAATCCTTCTAAAAGCCAACTAGTAATTTTTTATGTATTTTAATAGATTTAAGGCAGCTTACAGAAGTATATCTAATGAAAATGTTAATTACTTTTTAAAAAGCAAATTAGAAAAAATAGCTAATAAAATATAAACAAGTGGATTAAAAAATTAGAGCAAAGAGAAAATAAGGGCAAGAAATAATAAAAGTTAAAATTAGAAGTCAAGTCAAATCTGCCCGGGCACGGTGGCTCACATCTGTAATCCCAGCACTTTAGGAGGCCGAGGTGGGCAGATCACGAAGTCAGGAGTTTGAGACCAGCCTGGCCAACACGGTGAAATCTCATCTCTACTTAAAATACAAAAAACTAGGCGGGCATGGTGGCGGGCACCTGTAGTCCCAGCTACTCGGGAGGCTGAGGCAGGAGAATGGCGTGAACCCGGGAGGCGGAGCTTGCAGTGAGCTGAGATTGTGCCACTGCACTCCAGCCTGGGCAACAGAGCGAGACTCCATCTCAAAAAAAAAAAAAAAGTAGTAAAGTCAAATCCACTAAACCTATGGGTTGTTTACATCCAGTTACGAAAGGTCAGGATACCATCTAAGACACAGCAGCATCAGAGAATGTATCATCAAAACCATTTCTATAATACGTTAGATGATCTTTCTCAGAATCCTTTCTACTCTTATTATTAACCTTCAAAAAGGCAGCATTAAAAAAAAAAAGGAAAAACCTAATTACAAAGCCTATTAATTAGCTAAGATTATAACCTTTTGCTATAACCTTGTGTGTTATAGCCCTTGCTACTTATATTTAGGAATGCTGCCAAGACATTGACATTACATGCCTCTAAACTTTTTTGACTTATACAAATAATAGTATCTAAGCAGTAGATGTCACAGTTGTCATTTTTTACTTTGGGCATAAATAATGAAAAGACTATAGTCAAGAGGCTTTCTGGGCATTAGGATAATAAGCTAAGAAAATATATATGTGTGTGTGTGTATATATATATATATATTTTTTTTTTTTTTTTGAGACGGAGTCTTGCTCTGTCACCCAGGATAGAGTGCTGTGGCAGGATCTCGATTCACTGCAAGCTCCGCCTCCCGGGTTCACGCCATTCTCCTGCCTCAGCCTCCCGAGTAGTTGCGACTACAGGCGCCCACCACCTCGCCTGCTTAGTTTTTTGTATTTTTGGTAGAGATGGGGTTTCACCGCGTTAGTGAGGATGGTCTCAATCTCCTGACCTCATGATCTGCCCGCCTCAGCCTCCCAAAGTGCTGGGGTTACAGGCGTGAGCCGCCGCGCCCGGCCTAAACTAAGAATATTTTATCTACACAGGCCTATTGTGAGAAGAAAGGGTTATCACTGGTGGAGATGGAGATGGGGATGGAGAAAGGGAACTAACATTTCTTAAATACAATAGGACAAATGTTACATGCCAGAGGACTTACATGCGTTCTCATTCGATTCTCATAAGTACTCTGAACCAAACATTATAACGTACATACATAACATAGATAATGAATACAAGAGAAAACTGAGGGTCGGAAACAGTAATTGAGACAAACGAGTATGGCAGAGTTGACATTTAAACTCATAGCTGATTGACTCTTAAGCCCCAAGCCCCTCTACAACAAACTACCTTCCCTAAGACATACTATTGGCTGGGCGCAGTGGCTCATGCCTGTAATCCTAGCACTTTGGGAGGCTAAGGCGGGCGGATCACAAGGTCAGGAGATCGAGACCATCCTGGCTAACATGGTGAAACCCTGTCTCTACTAAAAATACAAAAAATTAGCCGGGCGTGGTGGCGGGCACCTGTAGTCCCAGCTACTCTGGAGGCTGAGGCGGGAGAATGGCATGAACCCGGGAGGTGGAGCTTGCAGTGAACCGAGATCACGCCACTGCACTCCAGCCTGGGCGACAGAGCGAGACTCCGTTTAAAAAAAAAAAAAAGAAAGACATACAATTATTTAGGCTGGGCACAGTGGCTTACACCTGTAATCCCATCACTTAGGGAGCCTGAGATGGGTGGATCACAATGTCAGGAGTTCGAGACCATCCTGGCTAACATGGTGAAACCCTATCTCTACTAAAAGTAAAAAAAAATTTAGCCAGGTGGTGGCGGGCACCTGTAGTCCCCGCTACTCGGGAGGCTGAGGCAGGAGAATCACTTGAACCCAGGAGGCAAAGGTTGCAGTGAGCTGAGATTGCGCCACTGTACTGCAGCCTGGGCAACAGGGCGAGACTCCGTCTCAAAAAGCTGGTTACGGCCGGGCGCGGTGGCTCAAGCCTGTAATCCCAGCACTTTGGGAGGCCGAGACGGGCGGATCACGAGGTCAGGAGATCGAGACCATCCTGGCTAACACAGTGAAACCCCGTCTCTACTAAAAATACAAAAACTTAGCCGGGCGAGGTGGCAGGCGCCTGTAGTCCCAGCTACTCGGGAGGCTGAGGCAGGAGAATGGCGTGAACCCGGGAGGCGGAGCTTGCAGTGAGCTGAGATCCGGCCACTGCACTCCAGCCTGGGTGACAGAGCGAGACTCAGTCTCAAAAAAAAAAAAAAAAAAAAAAAAAAGCTGGTTACAAATTAGTTCAGTCAATCCAAGTTGCTAAAGGAATTTGAATCCTCTGGAAGGAAATCAACTCCTGATTATTGACACTTTAGTGAAGACAGAAAATAACAGTTGTCCTGAGCCATTAACATTTTGCAGGCAACATTTCCCCAGGAATCTCTTGACTCTTTCTTTTGTATTTTAAAGGGGATGAGCTAATCCCATGTGGCAAGATAAATCGGCAACAGATTTTGTATCTTCCCATATTCCTGGAGTTTAAAAGCAGATAAAGCACTTAAATTTGGGGCAACTTTTATTATTTGAAGTAATATGGAAGTTATGTTAGTAAATCATCTCTGTGGTGTCCTAAGTATCAGTCCTTTACACTTAACATCCTCACTGACACCTACGTCTGGAGGTTTCTTGGCCCCTCAAACATGTCCAAAAGTCAAGCCTACCCAGGGATGCCAAAACAAACAAACAGAAAAAAGAACTAGTTATTTATCTTTTTTTTTTTCTTTTTTTTTTGAGACGGAGTCTCGCTCTGTCGCCCAGGCTGGAGTGCAGTGGTGCGATCTTGGCTCACTGCAAGCTCCGTCTTCCAGGTTCACGCCATTCTCCTGCCTCAGCCTCCCGAGTAGCTGGGACTACAGGCGTCCACCACTACGCCCGGCTAATTTTTTGTATTTTTAGTAGAGACGGGGTTTCACCATGTTAGCCAGGATGGTCTCGATCTCCTGACCTCGTGGTCCGCCCACCTTGGCCTCCCAAAGTGCTGGGATTACAGGTGTAAGCCACTGCGCCCGGCGTTATTTTTCTTAAGAAAACATTTCAGCATCTTGACTTCCCATTTTTGTTAACGGGTCCACCATTCTCCTAGCACATCCACACCTGATACTCAGAATTTAGTGATGGACTTGGAAGAAAAGGCAGTCAGTCAATGTCTGGAAAGTCTTCCTGTAAAATCCATCAACACTAACACTGCGACTCAGTTCTCACTGCCACCATCAATTAATAAGAAGTGACAATCTAATAAGAACTGATCAATCTAATAAGAACTGACAACTTGGAATACCGGTTTGTGTTTCTGTCTCATCTAAGAAAACAGTATGTCTTCCATTTATTCAAGTTCTAGATTTTTAGTTTTAGACCTGTTTTTATATAGGATTTACTCCTAGTAATTTAATAATTTCAGTAGTTATTATAGAGAGATCTACTTTTTATTTTACAGTCACAATGAGTAACAGTGGAAACAGCAGGCATCCCTGTTTGGTTTATGAATATAATCCAAATAGCTCTACACTTTCTCAACGAAGTGGTATGCTTCTGGAGGTTTCTGCCCTCTTCCTTAGAGGACTGTAATACTTTCCATATGGTTTTCTTTTTTCTAGCCTCTTCCCTGTTAAATTTAGCCTGCATGCTTATATCGTGAGCCTTATCTATGATATTCTCCACAAAATAATACCAAAGTTTCCACAGCTTTCTGTTGAAAACAGGTGAAGTTCTTTAGCCTCACACTCATGGCCTCTGTACTAACCATCCGATAGTTCTAGTCTCATTGCTCCCTGTACCCTCGCGTACTGTGCAGTCCACCCATAGTGTGTGCTATGATCCAGGAGAGTCTTACATGCTCGTTAGATCAGAAAGTCCTTCAATACAGGGCTTGGCTCTTATTCACTTTTGTATTTATTATAATAATTTGTTGAATGTTTTCTCTCTAAAAATTATTCAATCGACTCCTTAATTAATATTAACTAGTAATCTACAATAGGCAAACGAATAAACATGTAATAACTTTATAACTAATAGGGGCTAATTACTCACTGTGATAAGGTCATCTCTCGCTCTGAGGACTTTGAGTCTCGCTTGATTCATCAAATTGGACATCTGACTGCAAAATGGTATTGAAAAATAGCGTAAGTAACAACTTAAAACTGCAGAGAAAGAACTTGAACTCCTAGGTTGAAGCAATCCTCCTCCCTCGGCCTCCCCAAAGCATCAGGATCACAAGCGTGAACTACCTTGCCCAGCCTGCAGTTTCGTCTTTGAATAATCCTGTCAAGCTTTGATTTTCACAAATGAAGAAAGAGAAGTTAAACAATCTGTCAGATTAGTAGCAGGTGGTCGAGTTAAGACCTGAATCTATATATGCCTGACTCCAAAGCGCCTGCTCCGTCTTCATCTTATGACTTCGGAAAACTTCTTAGCTTAATACTGCAACCGGGATCTACTTACATTTTCTTCTGCTGCTCAATCTGTTTCTCTTTCTTCTCATAATATTCCATGATCTTTAGTCTTTGGGTTTGCACAAGCCGACCTTTCTCTATGTTGAACTCTTCTTCTGCCTACAGGGAAATTAGTCAATATTAATTCATCACATCAAGTTTTGATTAACAATTTTAAACAGCTGGTGACCTGGGTTACTTGCTTATGAACACTAATTTCTTTTTTTTTTTTTTGAGACAGAGTCTTGCTCTGTCACCCAAGCTGGAGTGCAGTGGCGCGATCCTGGCTCACTGAAAGCTCCGCCTCCTGGGTTCACACCATTCTCCTGCCTCAGCCTCCCGAGTAGCTGGGACTACAGGCGCCCGCCACCGCGCCCAGCTCATTTTTTGTATTTTTAGTAGAGACGGGGTTTCACCGTGGTCTCGATCTCCTGACCTTGTGATCTGCCCGCCTCGGCCTCCCAAAGTGCTGGGATTACAGGCGTGAGCCACCGCGCCCGGCCATGAACACTAATTTCATATATAAAACAGAAAATTGGCCGGGCGAGGTGGCTCAAGCCTGTAATCCCAGCACTTTGGGAGGCTGAGACGGGCGGATCACGAGGTCAGGAGATCGAGACCATCCTGGCTAACACGGTGAAACTCTGTCTCTATTTAAAGAAAAAAAAAAAAAAAATAGCCGGACGAGGTGGCGGGTGCCTGTAGTCCCAGCTACACGGGAGGCTGAGGCAGGAGAATGGCTTAAACCTGGGAGGTGGAGCTTGCAGTGAGCTAAGATCTGGCCACTGCACTCTAGCCTGGGCGACAGAGTGAGACTCCATTTCAAAAAATAATAAAAATAAAAATAAATAAATAAATAAAACAAAATTTATTGTGACTCATTTTCAAGGATTCTAATTTATTCAAAAGGAAAGATCAGCAATTTTCATTATAAATGACGCACCAGGAAACTAAAAATTTCATCAAGGATAACAGTAACCAACAAGTTACTAAAGGATATAATTGGGTAGAATATTCTGCACATGAAAAAAATTACCACACATTTGAAACTTAATCTATTAGCTTGTTAGTGGGCCAATAAAAATGACATAGAACTTGAAAGTTTAGAAGATCCTGGCCAGGTAGGGTGGCTCACGCCTGTAATCCCAGCACTTTGGGAGGCTGAGGTGGGCGGATCACCTGAGGTTGGGAGTTCAAGACCAGCCTGACCAACATGGAGAAATCCCATCTCTACTAATACAAAAAAAAAAAAAAAAAAAAATTAGCCAGACATGGTGGTGCATGCCTGTAATCCCAGCTACTCAAGAGGGACAGGCAGGCTGAATGCTTGAACCCAGGAGGTGGAGGTTGCGGTGAGCTGAGATCGCGCCATTGAACTCCACCCTGGGCAACAAAAGCGAACTCGTCTTAAAAAAAAAAAAAAGTTTTTTCCCTCATGGGTAAGTGTGGCATATATTTAAAAATACGAATTATGGGTTCGGCACCATGGCTCACGCCTATAATCCCAGCACTTTGGGAGGCTGAGGCAGACAGATCGCAAGGTCAGAAGTTCAAGACCAACCTGGCCAACATAGTGAAACCCCATCTCTACTAAAAATACAAAAATTAGCCAGGTGTGGTAGCGGGCGCCTGTAGTCCCAGGTACTCGGGAGGCTGAGGCAGGAGAATCGCTTGAACCTGGGAGGCAGAAGTTGTAGTCAGCTAAGATCGTGCCACTGCACTCCAGCCCGGGCGACAGTGCAAGACTCCATATCAAAAAAAAAAGAAAACAAACCCCGGGCGTGGCAGCTCCCGCCTGTAATCCCAGCACCCCAGCACTTTGGGAGACTGAAGCAGGTGGATCATGAGGTCAGGAGTTCCAGAGCAGCCAGGCCAATATGGTGAAACCCCGTCTCTACTAAAAATATAAAACAATTAGCTGGGCATGGTGGCGGGCACCTGTAATCCCAGCTACTCAGGAGGCTGAGGCAAGAGAATCTCTTGAACCCAGGAGGTGGAGGTTGTAGTGAGCCGAGATTGCGCCACTGGACTCCAGCGTGGGCAATAGAGGGAGACTCCATCTCAAAAATAAATAAATAAATACTTGAGACAAAAATGCATTTACTAAGGCCGGGTGCAGTGGCTCACGCCTGTAATCCTAGCACTTTCGGAGGCTGAGGCGGGTGGATTGCCTAAGTTCAGGAATTCAAGGCCAGCCTGGGCAACATGGTGAAACCCCGTCTCTACTAAAATGCAAAAAATTAGCTGGGCATGGCAGCGTGCGCCTGTATTCCCAGCTACTCGGGAGGCTGAGGCAGGATAATCGCTTGAACCTGGAAGGCGGAGGTTGCAGTGAGCCGATATCACACCATTACACTCCAGCCTGGGCAACAAGAGTGAAACTCTGGCTCAAAAAAAAAAAAAAAAAAAAAAAGTAAGAAATGCATTTACTGAAATAATAGCTGAAATAGGACTTCTGTATTTGATCCACAAAGAGTCATACAAGAAACTATCACCATCAAAACAATATTAAGCAATATCCTATTAGCTGTTATGTATTAATGGGAGGGAAAATAATCTTTTCTTCCTTAAATGATAAACTCACCAAATAGCCCAAGGCTTCAGAGAGTTTTATTTCTATAGTACCAGGCACATAAAAATTTAAGGCTGTACTAAAAGGACAATGAAAATATTAAACAATATATCTTGGTCATATTTTATTTTATTTACTAATTTTTTTCTTGAGACAGTCTCCCTCTGTCACCCAGCCTGGATGGAGTGCCATGGTGCGATCTCAGCTCACTGCAACCTCTGCCTCCTGGGTTCATGCAATTCTCCTGCCTCAGCCTCCTGAGTAGCTGAGACTACAGGCATGCACCACCACACCCAACTCATTTTTGTATTTTTTGTAGAGGTGGGGTTTCACCATGTTGGCCAGGCTAGTCTTAAACTCCTGACCTCAGGTGATCCACCTGTGTCAGCCTCCCAAAGTGCTGGGATTACAGGTTTGAGCCACCGCCCCGGCCATATTTTGGTAATATATATATATTTTTTTTTTTGAGACGGAGTCTCGCTCTGTCACCCAGGCTGGAGTGCAGTGGCCGGATCTCAGCTCACTGCAAGCCCCGCCTCCCAGGTTCACGCCATTCTCCTGCCTCAGCCTCCCGAGTAGCTGGGACTACAGGCGCCCGCCACCTCGCCCGGCTAGTTTTTTGTATTTCTTAATAGAGACGAGGTTTCACCGTGTTAGCCAGGATGGTCTCGATCTCCTGACCTTGTGATCCGCCCGTCTCGGCCTCCCAAAGTGCTGGGATTACAGGCTTGAGCCACCGCGCCCGGCCTTATTTTGGTAATATTTTAAAAGTAAGTTTTAAAAAATGCGTGTTATGATTATACCTTCAGAAAAGAACATTTTGATATACTGTTAAGGAATATAAATTGGCATAAGCAATGTGCAACTGGAAATGTAGATAAAACTTCTAAATGCTGATGGAAGGACATCTTTGTAATGGGTGGGGTTTTCATTTTATACCTTATATACTTACAAACCTTTTTTTTTTTTTTTTTAGACAAGATCTCACTCTGTCGTCCAGGCTGGAGTGCAGTGGCATGATCTCGGCTCACTGAAACCTCTGCATCCTGGGTTCAAGCGATTCTGCAACCTCAGCCTCCGGGTAGCTGGGATGACAGGCACGTGCCACCATGCCCAGCTAATTTTTGTATTTTTAGTAGACACGGGGTTTCACCATGTTGGTCAGGCTGGTCTTGAACTCCTGACCTCAGGTGATCCACCTGCCTCAGCCTCCCAAAGTGCTGGGATTACAGGCGTGAGCCACCAAGCCTGGCCTAAACTTTATTTTTTTGCAATGAGCACCGATTAACAAAAAAGCTAAACAGTGAAACACTACAACCTTCTCCAGTCACCTATCATAGTTCACCACAGTTGTTAAATATTTGAATTTTGGTTTCCATGAGAAAATGAACCATCCATTACTTTTCTACCCTCTAACATAAAATTTCAGGACACTTACTGGCAATCACAACAATTAGAAAGGAAAATTTATTTTTTAATGTTAAAGATACAGACATTTCCAATGAAGAATTTATTAAGGTAAAATTAATAAAGTAAATAAATTAAAATATTAAAGTAATAAATTAAAAACTAAATAAAGGCCAGGCTCACGCCTGTAATCCCAGCACTTTGGGAGGCTGAGGCGGGCAGATCATGAGGTCAGGAGATTGAGACCATCCTGGCTAACGTGGTAAAACCTCGTCTCTACTAAAAATAAAAAAATTGGCCGGGCGCGGTGGCTCATGCCTGTAATCCCAGCACTTTGGGAGGCCGAGGCGGGTGGATCACCTGAGGTCAGGAGTTCCAGACCAGCCTGGCCAACCTGGTGAAACCCTGTCTCTACCAAAAATACAAAAATTAGCTGGGCGTGGTGGCGGGCGCTTCTAATCCCAGCTATTGGGGAAGCTGAGGCAGGAGAATCACTTGAACTTGGGAGGCAGAGGTTGCAGTGAGCAGAGATCACACTATTGTACTCCAGCCTGGGCGACAGAGTGAGATTCCATCTCACACACACACAAAAATAATAATAATACAAAAAATTAGCTGGATGTGGTGGCGGGTGCCTGTAGTCCCAGCTACTCGGGAGACTGACGCAACAGAATGGCGTGAACCCAGGAGGTAGAGCTTGCAGTGAGCCAAGATCAGGCCACTGCACTCCAGCCTGGGTGACAGAGCGAGAATCCATCTAAAAAAAAAAAAAAAAGTAAATAAATAGGGCTGGGCACGGTGTTTTACACCTGTAATCCCACCACTTTGGGAGGCCCAAGAGGGTGGATCACTTGAGGTCAGGAGTTCAAGACCACCATGGCCAACATGGTGAAACCCTGTCTCTACTAAAAATACAAAAATTAGACAGGTGTGATGGTGCATGCCTGTAGTCCCAGCTACTTGGAAGGCTGAGGCAGGAAAATCGCTTGAACCTGGGAGGCAGAGGTTGCAGTGAGCTGAGATCAGGCTGCTGCACTCAGTCCGGGTGATGAAGTGAGACTCTGTCTCAAAATGAAAGAAGGAGCCAGGCACTGTGGCTCACACCTATAATCCCAGCACTTGGGGAGGCCAAGGCAGGCAGATCTCAAGAGATTGAGACCATCCTGGCCAACATGGTGAAACCCCATCTCTACTAAAAATACAAATATTAGCTGGATGTGGTGGCGTGTGCCTGTAATCTCAGCTACTCAGGAGGCTGAAGTAGGAGAATCACTTGAACCTGGGAGGCGGAGGTTGCAGTGAGCTGAGACTGTGCCACTGCACTTCAGCTGGGGAGACAAGAGTGAAACTCTGTCTCAAAAAAAAAAAAAAAAAAGAAAGAAAGAAAGGAAGGAAGGAAGGAGGGAAGGAAGAAAGAGACTTTTATCAGTCCTATGCAATCTGTTGTTAAACAGTTTTGCTAACAATATTATTTAGCAAAGCAAAACAATATGGAAACCTTGATAACGTCTTAAAACTAGAAAATGAATCTCACCTTTGCATCTATTTCTTCTGCCTTCTCATTGGCTTCTTGTTCGATGAAAGCCATCATATGCTTTATCTATAAGGAAAAAACATTTTATTTTTTAATTTAACAAGATGGGAATATATTTTCTGATTCATTGAACAATCAATCATAGGTAGGTGCAGTGGCTCACGCCCGTAATCCTACCACTCTGGGGGGCCAAGGAGGGAGGACCGCTTTAGGTCAGGAGCTGGAGACTAGTCTGGACAACACAATGATACCCCGTCTCTACTAAAAATTAAAAAAAGTCAATCACTTACTGAATGCACACTGTGCTAGGCACTGAGTACAAGGATAAGTGAGATCATTCCTATTCTCAGGAAACTTAGGATCTAAAATTTGTTCTAGCAAATAGACCAGATACATTACTCAATAACACATAAATAGGACATTCATCCTCCTCTCAAGGAACTTGGAATACAAGTTAGCCAGCACCCTCCCTTTCTCTTCTCCACCTCTAAGGAAGTATGCTGAAGAGCTATCTATATTTATATTTTCAACTGGAGCACCTCTTTCTCTCAACACTGCAGTCCCACTTGCACCCTCCTCTGTACTCCACTCACAGTTCTCTCATAAAGTGACAATCTCCTCGCCCCTTGATCTTGGCCTTTTCTTACTTGATCTTTCAGCATCAGCTGATGTGTTCAGCAACCTTCTCTTTTTTTTTCTTTTTTTTTGAGACGGAGTCTCGCTCTGTCGCCCAGGCTGGAGTGCAGTGGTGCGATCTCGGCTCACTGCAAGCTCCGCCTCCCGGGTTCACGCCATTCTCCTGCCTCAGCCTCCTGAGTAGTTGGGACTACAGGCGCCCGCCACCACGCCAGGCTAATTTTTTGTATTTACTAGAGACGGGCTTTCACAGTGTTAGCCAGGATGGTCTCGATCTCCTGGCCTTGTGATCCGCCCACCTCGGCCTCCCAAAGTGCTGGGATTACAGGCATGAGCCACCGCGCCCCGCGAGCAACCTTCCCTTCTTCAACAATCTTCCCTTTGCTTCCATGACTTCCTCCTGTTCTCCTTTCCAGTCTCCTTTGGGGCCCTACTCTTCCACTCTGCCTCCTAGACAGTCCTTTTTGAATATCCTACTCATAGTAATCTAAATTCAACACACTCAATACTGAACTGCTCACCACTCCTCTCCCCACTTCTCACTTTGAGCTCTCTCTCAGGGATTAGCACCAACACCCAACCGTGATTATTCCTCCTACCTCAGTCCTTATATCCAACCAATCACCAAGTCCTATTAATTCTCTCTTAATAGTTCTTTTTTTTTTTTTGAGACGGAGTCTCGCTCTGTTGCCCAGGCTGGAGTGCAGTGGCGCGATCTCGGCTCACTGCAAGCTCCGCCTCCCGGGTTCACGCCATTCTCCTGCCTCAGCCTCCCGAGTAGCTGGGACTACAGGCGCCCACAACCGCGCCCGGCTAATTTTTTGTATTTTTAGTAGAGACGGGGTTTCACCGTGGTCTCTATCTCCTGACCTTGTGATCCGCCCGCCTCGGCCTCCCAAAGCGCTGGGATTACAGGCGTGAGCCACTGCGCCCGGCCTTCTTAATAGTTCTTTACCTTGCCCACCTCACTCCACTGTCAGAGCCACTACCATAGTCCTTGCCATCATCATCTCTCAGCTGAATTACTACAACAGCTTCCAAATTTGTGTTCTGCCACTATTCTTGTTCTAATTACTCTACATTGCCACCAGAGAGATGCTTTCAAAATGTCTATCTTATCATGTAACACTCTACCCCCGCTTAAGATAAAGATTTTAGAAGCTACAGGATCTTATCACTGCTTATCTTTCTTTTTTTGAGACAGTGTCTCTGTCTCCCAGACTGGAGTGCAGTGGCATAATCTCGCCTCACTGTGACCTCCGCCTTCTACAGCTCAGGTGATCCTGCCACCTTAAGCTCCCCTCCCCCAGAGCTGGGACCACAGGTGCATGCCACCACGTCCAGCTTATTTTTGTATGTTTTGTAGAGAGGGGTTTTGCCGTGTTGCCCAGGCTGGTCTTGAACTACTAGGCTCAAGCAATCCGCCTGCCTTGGCCTCCCAAAGCGCTGGGATTTCAGGTGTGAGCCACCGTACCCAGCCCACTGCTTACCTTTCAAGCATCATATGAAACAACAAACCCTTCACTACTCACCATCTTCAGACTCTTAGTTCCTGCCACACTAAACTTATTTCGGTTCCTTGAGCTCACCATTCTTTCTCATCTCCAAGATTTCAAACATGCTGTTCCTTCCACTCGGAACATTCTTTCTTCTCCTCTTCACTCAGCTAACTTCTCGGGCCTCAACTTGTGTAAGTATCACCTCCTTAGGGAAATCTCTCCTGTACCTAGAGTACTTTGTGCTTCCTCTACCATGGCACCTAAACTTGTAACTGTTGCTTATTTGTCCCTATCCTCAACTGAACTATGAGGCTGGGAACTTGTTAAAGGTTTCTAGGGCCGGGTGTGGTGGCTCAAGCCTGTAATCCCAGCACTTTGGGAGGCCAAGGCGGGTGGATCACGAGGTCAGGAGATCGAGACCATCCTGGTTAACACGGTGAAACCCCGTCTCTACTAAAATATACAAAAAACTAGCCGGGCGAGGTGGCGGCGCCTGTAGTCCCAGCTACTCGGGAGGCTGAGGCAGGAGAATGGCGTAAACCCGGGAGGCGGAGCTTGCAGTGAGCTGAGATCTGGCCACTGCACTTCAGCCTGAGCGACAGAGCGAGATTCCGTCTCAAAAAAAAAAAATAAATAAAAATAAAAAAATAAAGGTTTCTAGATCACCAGCTACAACTGGAGAAAAAAGTCCAATGAAGTCTTCTGAATGGAGCTTGGGATGACTCATCCAACTCAGACTCATAAATGAAGTATTATCTCTTGTGGCAGATATCAAATACACCCAATTGAAAATCCAGCCAACACAGCTCATCAAACTCACTGGCTGTGGGATAGGATGGTAGCTTCATTTCCTAAGGGCTCTACCTAGAAGGAGTGATGAAATCCAAAAAGAAAAAAAAGCTAAAATTTGATGTAGGATCTCTAGGTCATTAATTCATTTTATTAATTATCCCACTAAAAGGTAAGCACCACTGAGTGTAGGGATCTCGTCTTTTATGGCAATGTGAACCCAGAACATGGAATAACCACCACCATAGGAGGTGCTCAAAAAAATTTGTGAATGAATGCAAATCTGTTGGGAGTTTCAAGACTTCTAAGGAATACGAGGTATCCCAGATACTTTTTAGGGTTTACCAATCTGTAAACAATCCCCATAGCAGCTTCTCCATGTAATACAAGATATCATAAATCTTAAGTATACATAGGTGTACCAAAACGAATTAAGAAAGCACTACTGGGTGGGGAGATAGGGGAGGGATAGCATTAGGAGAAATACCTAATGTAGATGACGGGTTGATGGGTGCAGCAAAAACCACCATGGCACGTGTAGACCTATGTAACAAACCTGTACGTTCTGCACATGTATCTCAGAACTTAAATAAATTTAAAAAAAAGACAGAAAGAAAAGAAAACAATACTGCCCAGGCATGGTGGCTCACGCCACCCAGGACTTTGGGAGGCCAAGGCAGGAAGATCACCTGAGGTAGGGAGTTTGAGACTAGCCTGGCCAACATGGTGAAACCCCATCTCTACTAAAAATACAAAAATTAGCCAGACGTGGTGGCGGGTGTGTGTCTGTAATCACAGTTACTTGGGAGACTTAGGCAGGAGAATTGCTTGAACCTGGGAGGCTGACGTCTCAGAAAAAAAAAAAAAAAAAAAAGGAAAACATTACCAAACTGTACACTTAAAAACAGTTAAGAAGGCTGGGCATAATTGGCTCACACCTGTAATCCCAGCACTTTGAGAGACCAAGATGGGCATACTGCTTGAAGCCAGGAGTTCAAGACCAGCCTGGGCAACATAGTGAGACCTCTGTCTCTTAAAATAAAAAAAGATAGTAAATTTTGTTATGTATTTACAATTTTTAAAAGTGAGGCAAGAATACAACCTTCTAGCACCAAAGTCTTAAAGAAAACATACAAGGAGGCTGAGGTGGGCAGATCATTTGAGGTCAGGAGTCCGAGATCAGCCTGACCAATATGTGAAGCCCTGGCTCTACTAAAAAAAAAAAAAAAAAAAAAATCAGCCAGGCGTGATGGTATCCTAAGGAATACAAAGTATCCCAGGTACACCTGTAATCTCAGCTACTTGGGAGGCTGAGGCAGGAGAATCACCTGAACTCAGGAGGTAGAGGTTGCAGTGAGCCAAGACCAACGGAGTGCTCTGTCTCAAAACAAAACAAAACAAAATAAAAAACCAACCGGGTGCGGTGGCTCATGCCTGTAATCCCAGCACTTTGGGAGGCCAAGGGAGGTGGATCACCTGAGGTCGAGAGTTCAAGACCAGCCTGACCAACATGGAGAAACGCCGGCTCTACTAAAAACACATTAGCCAGGTATAGTGGTGCATGCCTGTAATCCCAGCTACTCAGGAGGCTGAGGCAGGAGAATCACTTGAACCCGGGAGGCAGAGGTTGTGGTAGAGATCCTGCCACTGCACTCCAGCCTGGGCAAGAAGAGCGGAAACTCTGTCTCAAAAAAAACAAAACAAAATGAAACAAAAAACATATAGGATGATTTTAGAAGGGACAGTTTTTTTATCGAAAATCTTGGAGTCATCCTACTTTTTTTTTTTTATTTTGGCAGTTGAGTTGTTACACACTCTGGATTCCAACTTCCACGGTCACCATTGTGTTTCCAACCCTACTTTTTTTTTTTTTTTTTTTTTTTTTTTTTTTTGAGACGGAGTCTCACTCTGTCGCC
This sequence comes from Macaca mulatta, assembly GCF_049350105.2. Taxonomy (NCBI): domain Eukaryota; kingdom Metazoa; phylum Chordata; class Mammalia; order Primates; family Cercopithecidae; genus Macaca; species Macaca mulatta. The sequence continues at coordinate 34,457,230 of NC_133415.1, read as the reverse complement.
CAGGCTGGAGTGCAGTGGCCAGATCTCAGCTCACTGCAAGCTCCGCCTCCTGGGTTTACGCCATTCTCCTGCCTCAGCCTCCCGAGTAGCTGGGACTACAGGCGCCCGCCACCACGTCCGGCTAGTTTTTTGTATTTTTTAGTAGAGACGGGGTTTCACCGTGTTAGCCAGGATGGTCTCGATCTCCTGACCTCGTGATCCGCCCGTCTCGGCCTCCCAAAGTGCTGGGATTACAGGCTTCAGCCACCGCGCCCAGCCGCCAACCCTACTTTTAAGCAGCGTGAAAGTTATGATGATCAAACCTATGTTAGAGATAACACGCTACTTACAACATCTTGAGCCTTGAAAAATTTAGGGTACTTAATCCAGACCTACATGTGTGGAAAATCACTGACCTTGCTTAAAAGATCAGCCCCACAAATTTGAGAGTGTGAGAGGGGGTCATGGTAATGGTGTCTACAAGTTTATTTATTTATTATTATTTTTTTTTAGACAGAGTCTCGCCCTTTTGCCCAGGCTGAAGTGCAGTGGCATGATCTCGGCTCATTGCAAGCTCCGCCTCCCAGGTTTACGCCATTCTCCTGCCTCAGCCTCCCGAGTAGCTGGGACTACAGGCGCCCGCCACCACGCTCCGCTAATTTTTTGTATTTTTAGTAGAGACGGGGTTTCACCGAGTGAGCCAGGATGGTCTCGATCTCCTGACCTTGTGATTCGCCCGCCTCAGCCTCCCAAAGTGCTGGGATTACAGGCGTGAGCCACTGCGCCCGGCCCCTACAAGTTTAGTTTGAAGTTTCCCTGAACTGATTCTATCTGGAATTTTAAAAGTCGTTTAACTAGCCGGGCTCACGCCTGTAATCCCAGCACTTTGGGAGGCCAATCCGGGAGGATCACGAGGTCAGGAGTTCAAGACCCGCCTGACCAACATGGTGAAACCCGGTCTCTACTAAAAATACAAAAATTACCCAGGCATGGTGGCGGGAGCCTGCAATCCTAGCTACTCAGGAGGCTGAGGCAGGAAAATCACTTGAACCTGGGAGGTGGAGGTGGCAGCCAGCCGAGATCATGCCTGGGTGACAGAGCAAGACTCTGTCTCAAAAAGAAAAAAAAAGTCATTTAACTAAATACAGTAATCAAAACCGGTGTTTATAAATGCTACAAGTTTGGCCTCTAAAGGTGAACCCTGATTCAGACTTGGATTATCTGCCTTTAACACTCTGCTGAACCCTTGGCTACCAGATTTGACCAGACCAGCACAGCCTAGAGCAAACTGCACTAATTCTAACCCAGGTCAGAAGCCTATTTACAGTTAACATGGTCATATTCTTTAAGAGTTCCAAGAACAGATATAGTCAACCCCTTAAGGACATTTAACTCCACCCCGAAGGCAGAAAATTTGACCTTTAAAAAACAGTTTCTTCTTCCTGCTCACTAATCAAGGTTTTTAAGAGTCAGGTTTCTTTGTAAATTTGATGAAATAAATTACCATACTCCCTAGAAAAAAGGCAAATATACACAAATATTTTCATGCAATGGAGAAGTCAGAAAATTCGGGATTTATTAAGCATCTACTATGGGCTTGGTGCTTCGTCTATTTACTTATGAGAATACAGTAAACAATTCACACTGTCCTCATCAAGCTTTCATGTAGCATGAAGGGCTTTAGGAAATAGACAAGATTGCTTCTTTCAATTTTACATAAATAAAAAATAGGCCGGGCGCTGTGGCTCACGCCTGCAATCCCAGCACTTTGGGAGGCCAAGGTGGGTGGATCACGAGGTCAGGAGTTCGAGACCAGCCTGGCCAACACGATGAAACCCCATCTCTACTAAAAATACAAAAATTAGCTGGGCATGGTGGCGGGCGCCTGTCATCCCAGGTACTCGGGAGGCTGAGGCAGGAGGATCACTTGAACCTAGGAGGCGGAGGTTGCAGTGAGCCAAGATCACACCATGGCACTCCAGCTTGGGCAAGAAAGTGAGGCTGTCTCAAAAAAAGAAACAATAGATCATGTGCAGTGGCTCACGCCTATAATCCCAGCACTTTGGAGGCCAAGGTGGGCGGATCACCTGAGGTTGGGAGTTCAAGAGCAGCCTGGCCACATGGCGAAATCCCATCTGTACTAAAAATACAAAAAAATTATCCAGGTGTGGTAACATACGCCTGTAGTACCAGCTACTGGAGAGGCTGAGACAGGAGAATTGCTCGAACCCAGGAGGCAGAGGTTGCAGCGAGCTGAGATCGCACCACTGCACTCCAGCCTGGGCAACAAAGCAAGACTCCGTCTCAAAAAAAAAAAAAAAAAAAAATTTTTTTTGATCTAGATTGCAAGGAACGATAGCTTTATCTCAAAAAAAAAAAAAAATTTTTTTTTAAATCTAGATTCCAAGGAACTACAGCTTTATCTCTATACTAGTTTTTCCTATGGAAGCCTTAGTCTTCAATATATTATGACAAGGAGGGAAGAAAAGGAACAAGAGGGAGAGAATGAGCACTGTGGCCACTAAGAGTATATGGAGTGTATTTTACTTTTCCACTGCATCAAGCTTTTCCTATATTGAAAGAAGCAGAAGAAGCAGTGAACAGAAGAAGCAGTGAAAAAGGTTTAAAAAAACCCTTTCATTCTGTAAGAATATTGTATGATTTCTTACACTTCTCCATAGGTACTATTTTTATCATCTCTATTTACCCTTTGGGATTAGCACAAGAACCATAAAATGAAGAAGAAATACCCACTCTTAGTGCATATCAGGTTAAGAATAAAATGAAAAGACATTTTCAAGGAAATGGAAGCATCCAAGGAAAAACTTTTTTTTTTTTTTTTTTTTTTTTTTTTGAGACGGAGTCTAGCGCTGTTGCCCTGGCTGGAATGCAGTGGGGCCATCTCCGCTCACTGCAAGCTCCACCTCCTGGGTTCACGCCATTCTCCTGCCTCAGCCTCCCGAGTAGATGGGACTACAGGCGCCCACCACCACGCCCGGCTAATTTTTTGTGTTTTCGGTAGAGACTGGGTTTCACCGTGTTAGCCAGGATGGTCTCGATCTCCTGACCTCGTGATCTGCCCACCTCGGCCTCCCAAAGTGCTGGGATTACAAGCATGAGCCACTGCGCCTGGCCGAAAAACATTTTTTTGAGACGGAGTTTTGCTCTTGTTGCCCAGGCTGGAGTGCAATGGCACAATCTCGGCTTACTGCAACCTCCGCCTCCAGGGTGCAAGCGATTTTCCTGCCTCAGTTTCCCGGGTAGCTGGGATTACAGGCATGTGCCACCATGCCCAGCTATTTTGTATTTTAGTAGAGACAGGGTTTCTCCATGTTGGTGAGGCTGGTCTCGAACTCCTGATCTCAGGTGATCCGGCTGCCTCCGCCTCCCAAAGTGCGGGGATTACAGGCATGAGCTGGCCAGGAAAACACTTTATTGCTCATCTCAGAAGATTCATAAGACAGTGAGTGTGCTTTAGTAAGAGAATTTTCCTAGCACAGTACTTCAGAAAAAAATGGACTTAGTTCTCTAAACTATGTGTAAATTAAACCACAGCCTTAAACTTCCTTTTCTGACAATCTATCGGCAATATGACTACTGAATGCAAGGATTCTGATTTGTTAGTTCTGGGCTTATAAACTGCTACTATATTCCAGAGAGTCTTTTGCATGACAAAATTCTTAATACCTACAGACTCGAAGGTATGGCGCTTAAAAAAAAAAAAAAAAAAAAATTTCCCAGGACTGATTACACACTTTCAAAACTGATGTGGGTTCACGAGTTCCATAACAATTTTTTCCCATAAACTCTGATACATCTGCTTGGTGACAAACTCCATTAGGCACTGAGGATCCTAAATGTAAGAAAAAGGGGTCCTGGCCAGGTGCAGTGACTCACGCCTGTAATCCCAGCACTTTGGGAGGCCGAGGCGGGCGGATCACGAGGTCAGGAGATCAAGACCATCCTTGCTAACACCATGAAACCCCGTCTCCACTAAAAACACAAAAAATTAGCGAGGCATGGTGGCGGGCGCCTGTAGTCCCAACTACTTGGGAGGCTGAGGCAGGAGAATGGCGTTAATGTAGGAGGTGGAGCTTGCAGTGAGCCGAGACTGTGCCACTGTACTGCAGTCTGGGCCACAGAGCCAGACTCTGTCTCAAAAAAAAGAAAAAAAAAAAAAAGGGGTCCTCCATTTGACACATTTTTGTTTATTTATAGAGACAGGGTCTTTTGCTCTGTCACCCAGACGGAGCACTGTGACATGATCATAGCTCACTGCAGCCTTGACCTCCTGGGCTCAAATGATTCTCCCGCATCAGCCTCCCTAGTAGCTAGGAGCACATGTGTGCCCCACCACACCTGGCTGATTTTGTTTTGTTTTTTTTTTTTTTTTGAGACAGAGTCTCGTTCTGTTGCCCAGGCTGGAGTGCAATGGTGCGATCTTGCCTCACCACAACCTCCACCTTCCTGGTTCAAGAAATTCTCCTGCCTCAGCCTCCCTAGTAGTTGGAATTACAGGCATGCGCCAGCACGCCCTGCTAATCTTGTATTTTAGTTGAGACAGGGTTTTGCCACGTTGGCCAGGCTGGTCTGGAACTCCTGACCACAGGTGATCCGCCCACCTCGGCCTTCCAAAATGCTGCGATTACAGGCATAAGCTACCGTGCCCAGACAGCCTGGCTTATTTTTTAACAAAAAATTTTTTAGAGATAAGGTCTATGTTGCCCAGGCTGGTCTTGAACTCCTGGGATCAAGCGATCCTCCCACCTCAGTCTCCCAAAGTGCTGGAGGCTACAGGTGTGAGCCACTGCATCTGGCTTGTATTTGTGTTTATTAATATTACAATTTTTTGAGCTGGAGTCTCACTCTGTTGCCCAGGCAGGAGTGCTGTGGCATGATCTTGGCTCACTGCAACCTCTGCCTGTTGGGTTCAAGCGATTCTCCTGCCTCTGCCTCCTGAGTAGCGGGGACTACAGGCGCACCCCACTAGGCCCAGATAATTTTTTTTGAGAGGGAGGCTCGCTCTGTCGCCCAGGCTCACTCGGCCTCCCGGGTTCACGCCATTCTCCTGCCTCAGCCTCCCAAGTAGCTGGCACTACAGGCGCCCCACCACGCAGGGCTAACTTTTCGTATTTTTAGTAGAGACGGGTTTCACCGTGTTAGCCAGGATGGTCTCGATCTCCTGACCTCGTGATCCAACTGCATCGGCCTCCCAAACTGCTGGGATTACAGGCGTGAGCCACGGAGCCCGACCAATTTTTTTTTTTTTTTTTTTGAGACAGCGTCTCGCTCTGTTGCCCAGGCTGGAGTGCAGTGGCGGGATCTCGCCTGGCTGCAAGCTCCGCCTCCCAGGTTCACGCCATTCTCCTGCTTCAGCCTCCCAAGTAGCTGGGACTACAGGCGCCTACCACAATGCCCGGCTAATTGTTTGTATTTTTTTTTTTTTTTTTTTTTGAGACGGAGTCTGGCTCTGTCACCCAGGCTGGAGTGCAGTGGCGCGATCTCGGCTCACTGCAAGCTCCGCCTCCCGGGTTCACGCCATTCTCCTGCCTCAGCCTCCCGAGTAGCTGGGACTACAGGCGCCCGCCACCTCGCCCGGCTAGTTTTTTTGTATTTTTTAGTAGAGACGGGGTTTCACCGTGTTAGCCAGGATGGTCTCGATCTCCTGACCTCGTGATCCGCCCGTCTCGGCCTCCCAAAGTGCTGGGATTACAGGCTTGAGCCACCGCGCCCGGCCATTGTTTGTATTTTTAATAGAGCCAGGGTTTCACCATGCTGTCCAGGTTCGTCTCGAACTCCTGACCTCAGGTGATCCGCCCTCCTCAGCCTCGCAAAGTGCTGGGATTACAGACGTGAGCCACCGCGGCAGGCCCCAGCCTGTATTTCACAAATGTTAACACACATTTGTTAACACACAAATGTTAACACACATTTGTTAACACACAAATGTTAACACACAAATGTTAACACACACATTAGTGGGAGGGCAATCATTATAATCCATTACGATAGAGGGGGCTTCCCCAAAATGAAGATTAACAGTACATACAGGCCTGGCGCGGTGGCTCACGCCTGTAATCCCAGCACTTGGGGAGGCCCAGGTGGGAGGATCACCTGAGGTCAGGAGTTCGAGATCAGCCAGGGCAACATGGTGAAACCCCGCCTCTACTAAAAAAACAAAACAAACAAACAAACAAAAAAAAAATTAGCCGGGCGTGGGGCGCGAGCCTGTAATCCCAGCTTCTAGGGAGGCTGAGGCAGGAGAATCGGTTGAACCCGGAAAGCGGAGGTTGCAGTGAGCCGAGATCGCGCCCTTGCACTCCAGCCTGCGCAACAGTGCGAGACTCCGTCTCAAAAAAAAAAAAAAAAAAAAAAAAAAAAAAAAAGAGAAAAAACAGTTCATAAAGTAAACGACCTTGTCAAAACAATACTGGTTGGAAACAGGTCTCTTCCCTCCGCACTGTTTCTTTCCTATCATATGCCTTAAGCACTTCCCTCAGGGTTTAAAACAAACAAACAAAAAACTAGACAAGGCTGTTTTCTTTTTTTTTTTTTCTTCAGAGGAAGTCTCGCCCTGTAGCCGATGCTGGAGTGCAATGGCACGACCTCGGCTCACTGCAACCTCCGCCTCCCGGGTTCAACGGGTCCAAGCGATTCTACTTCGTCAGCCTCCCGAGTAGCTGGGATTACAGGCGCGTCACCACGCCCGGCTAATTTTGTATTTTTAGTAGAGACCGGGGTTTTACCATTTTGGTCAGGCTAGACTCGGACCGCTGACCTCAGGTGATCCGGCCGCCTCGGCCTCCCAAAGTGCTGGGATTACAGGCGTGAGCCACTGTCTCCGGCCACAAGGCTGTTTTCAATCCTTGTACAGATCTCTGTCCGACTAAGCACAGTGAATATCCTTGGAAAACAGGGAATGCTGAGGTGGGGGGCAAAGAGCCAGGGCGTTCAAGAAGGCGGAGCGCAGGCAAGCGGGCAGTGCGCAAGACCCGAGCAAAAGTCACACGAGCTGCGGGGCAAATCTCCTTCCTCAGGCCGACCTCTAGGGTCTGGTGACTTGGAGCAAGGGGCCTTCCTGCGGCATCTGGGCGACTCAAGGCCCGCGGCCTCCACGAGCCGGGCTCCAGCCCATCCCCCGGGACTGGCGCCGCGGCTTCGCAAGACCCACCCAACCAAGCCCCTCACCTGCTTCTGCACGTCAGCATCGCTGAGAGCCATGGCGAGAGTAATGCTAGGTCGGTGAGCAGCAGGACCGAGTTTTGGTTTTAAGGGTGAGGGGAGACGAATGGGCAAAGGGTAGCCCTGCGCAGATCTCGGTTTCCTTTACTTTATAAACGCGGGTTCCGGTTCCTGCCAGGTGACTGCACAGTTCATCCGCATGACCCTTCTCAGCCAATAGGAAGAGAGCGACGCCCAGGAAGTCCCGCCCTGTCCTGGCTTGTGGGCGCGTGCTCGGGTGCTTTTACGTCGCTGGCTCGTGACCTGACCTGTGTTTTTTACCTAAACTGGGTAGGAGGAAGAAAACATAAGGAGTTTCTCTATCTGAAATTAATCGGGCTGTTTTGAGGAGTACTGGTTAGGTACATTGGAGAGTGCGCTTTTATTGCAATTTTTCTCATAATTACACAGGGTTATGGGTTTAGGGGAGGAAGATCACAGAGGTCCAATGTCATTTTATTAATGCCAGTCAAGGGTACATGATTTTTGGCCGGGCGTGGTGGCTCACGCCTGCAGTTCTGACACTTTGGGAGACTGAGGCGGGTGTATCGCTTGACCTCGAGTTCGAGACCAGCCTGGGCAACATAGAGAAACCCCGTCTCTACCAAAAGGAAAAAAAAAAAAAAAAGAAAGATACGTGATTTCTGACTATTCATGTCAACCTTGATTACCTGGATAAAGTAGGGTTTGTAGGTTTCTCCACTCTAAAGTTACTTTTTTTAACCCTCTTTCCATACTGTAGTCTTAGGAAGGAAGCCACTGTGCAAAGCCCACACCTAGGGAGTGGGGAGCTATGCTCAACTTCCTTGTTAGGGTGGAGCAGCTACATAATTTATTTGGAACTTTTCTGAGATAGCCTGTATATTTTTCAAAAGCCTTCCCAGGTCGCATTTAGAGGAATATTAGGACAGAAATCCCCCCAGGCTCATTTGTGTTTGTTTGGATTTACCTCAAGCCCCAGTTTTTTCCCCCAAAATCCCAAAGGCAAAAACGTTTGAAAATTCCTTTATCTTTAGGAAAGACTGACTTCTAATAGTAGAATAAGGGGTCAAATGATACACCCACTGTTTTCTTTTTACTGTGCTATGCTTACCCACCATTTTTATTAGCTTTTTATCTTGAAGAAATTTGAGATATAGTAACTTGTAAGAATACTGCATTGGGCCGGGCGCGGTGGCTCAAGCCTGTAATCCCAGCACTTTGGGAGGCCGAGACGGGCGGATCACGAGGTCAGGAGATCAAGACCATCCTGGCTAACACGGTGAAACCCCGTCTCTACTAAAAAATACAAAAAACTAGCCGGGCGAGGTGGCGGGCGCCTGTAGTCCCAGCTACTCCGGAGGCTGAGGCAGGAGAATGGCGTGAACCCGGGAGGTGGAGCTTGCAGTGAGCCGAGATCGGGCCACTGCACTCCAGCCTGGGCGACAGAGCAAGACTCCGTCTCAAAAAAAAAAAAAAAAAAAAAAAAAGAATACTGCATTGACCTCCCTTCACCTAGATTCAACTTGTTAACATTTTGCTACATGTACGTTAACACTTTATTTTCACACACACACACACTTCCTGTTTTAGTGTGTCATAAGAACAAGGATGTAGCAAATTCAGGAAATTTAGTTTACTAGGCTGAACATTAATTTGCTTTGCCCCAGGCCAGGCGCAGTGGCTCACGCCTGTAATCCCCGCATTTTCAGAGGCTAAGGCAGGTGGATCACCTGAGGTCGGGGGTTCGAGACTAGCCTGACCGACATGGAGAAACCCCATCTCTACTAAAAATACAAAATTAGCAGGGCATGGTGGGGCATGCCTGTTATCCCAGCCACTCGGGAGGCTGAGGCAGGAGAAGTGCTTCAACCCAGGACATGGAGGTTGCGGTGACCACAGATGGTGCCACTGCACTCTAGCCTGGGCAATGAGAGTGAGACTCCGTCTCAAAAAAAAAAAAAAAAAAAAAATTCCTTTGTCCCATCAATCCATCAATGTACTTTATAACTTTTTTTTTTTTTTTTTGAGACAGAGTCTCGCTCTATTGTCCAGACTAGAGTGCAGTGGCACCATCTCGGCTCACCACAACCACCACCACAATTGAACCTCCTGGGTTCAATTGATTCTCCTGCCTCAGCCTCCTGAGTAGCTGGGATTACCGGCACCTGCCACCACACCCAGCTAATTTTTGCATTTTTAGTAGAGACGGGGTTTCAGCATGTTGGCCAGGGTGGTCTTGAACTCCCGACCTCTGGTGATCTGCCCGCCTTGGCCTCCCAAAGTGCTGGGATTACAGGGGTGAGCCACCGTGGCCGGCCATAACCTTTTTTTATAACCGTACTTTTTAACCTTTTATAACCTTCTTATAAGCTTACTTTATACCCTTTATAACCTGGATTGGATCCAGGATCACTTACTGTATTAGTGATCATGTCTTTTTAGTCTCCTTTAATATGGAAGAGTTTCCTCAGACTTATCTTTCTTGATAGTGACATTTCGAAGAATATAGGCCAGTTGTAGAAAACCAATTTTTTTTGTTTTGTTTTGTTTTTTTGAGACAGAAGACTCTGTCGCTCAGGCTGGAGTGCAGTGGTGCCAACTTGGCTCGCTGCAACCTCTGCCTCCCAGGTTCAAGAGATTGTCCTGCCTCAGCCTCTCCAGCAGCTGGGATTACAGGTGCCCACCACCACACCCTGCTGATTTTTGTATCTTAGTAGAAATAGGGTTTTGCCATGTTGGTCAGGCTGTTCTTGGAACTCCTGACCTCAGTGCTGGGATTACAGGTGTGAGCCACTGTGCCCGGCCTCAATTGGGTTTTGACAGTTACCTCATAATTAGATTCAGGTTATGCATTATAGCAGGAGTACTACATGTGTGATACTCTTTGATGTCCTCTTTGCAACGTATCAGCAAGTGCATGATGTCCGTTTGCCCCTTTTTAATTTTATTTTTAAAATTGAGACAGAGTCCTGCAGTGTTTGCCAGGCTGGTCTTGAACTCCTGGGCTCAGGGGATCCTCCCACCTCAGCTCTTTGTCCTTTTAGTGGGAATGGTACATATATCTCTATCTATATGTATAGATATGTATGTGTGGTTTTTTTTTTTTTGAGATCAGTTTCGCTATTGTTGCCCAGGCTGGAGTGCAGTGGCGCGGTCTCAGCTCACTGCAACCTCCACCTCCCAGGTTCAAGTGATTCTTCTGCCTCAGCCTCCTGAGTAGCTGGGACTACAGGTGCGCACCACCACGCTCAGCTAATTTTTGTATTTTTGGTAGAGACTGGGTTTCACTGTATTGGCCAGGCTAGTCTCGAACTCCTGACTTTGTGATCTGTCCGCCTTGGCCTCCCAAAGTGTTGGGATTACAGGCGTGAGCTACAGCGCCCAGCTGGTACACATATTTTTAAGGCTGTTAATACATGCTGCCATTTTTTCCCCCATAGTGTACAATGTTCCTTGTAGTGTATGACAGATTGGTATACATATTTGATATATCTATTTCAGAATACTGATAATGCTGGATAAAGGAAAGATTTACCCACAGAACAATAAATGCTGCCATTAATATATTTATTAATACATGTTACCATTTTTTCCATTTGTACTAGTGCACAGTGTTCCTTGTAGTGTATGACATATTGGTGTACATATTGGTATACATATTTGAAAGTACTGATAATGCTGGATAAAGGAAGGATTTAGCCACAGAACAATAAAACAGGGCAAGAGAAACTGATGCAATTGACCTTAACTTGATCACTTTTAAGCTAAACTAGATTGGATTGTCTAATTTTGTTCACCTTTTGCATTAATAGCTTCATTCTTTATCATCCTAAAAAACAGATTTCAGGAGTATGCCACCCTCTAGCATCCCTAGGTCAGGCTGAGATGGAATTAACACATTTTGATTACAATTCCTCCTCTATTTTTATAGTGTTCTGCAAATGACAGGATTTGGAGAGTAGAAGCAGCAGTCTAATGCCACATGTCAAATTGTTTCTGAAATTAATGTCCTGAATGGATGTAGCACTGTCTAGATCAACCGTGCTTTTGTTTTTTGGAAAACAGTGTGATAATCTTTATGAATCTTCTTCTTCTTCTTCTTTTTTTTTTTTTTTTTTGAGATGGAGAGTCTCGCTCTGTCACCAGGCTGGAGTGCAGTGGCGTGATCTTGGCTCACTGCAACCTCTGCCTCCCGGGTTCAAGCAATTCTCCTGCCTCAGCCTCCCGAGTAGCTGGGACTACAGGCACGTGCCACCATGCCCGGCTAATTTTTGTATTTTTAGTAGAGACAAGGTTTCACCATGTTGGCCAGGCTGGTCTTGAACTCCTGGCCTCAGGTGATCTGCTGGCCTCAGCCTCCCAAAGTGCTAGGATTAAAGGCATGAGCCACTGCGCCTGGCCACAATTTACTTATTTTTATTTTGAGACATTAGAAAATACATAAAAATACAAAGAATAATTTATTCCCATACCATGTACCACTACCCAAAATTAACAATTAATATTTGTCACATTTACTTCAAGACTTCACTTGAAAAACAAATCGTAGATATAGTTACTATCCCCTTTTGCGGCACCTACTCCTCCCCCATGTTAGTTTCTCTTTAAAACTCCATTTTGTTCAGTTTTGCTGATTCACCAAGGAACAGGCCAGGTCCTGTCTGAAAGGAATGTGGTAAGCTTTACAGAGATAACCTCTGGAGGGAAAGAGTTGTTATGAGTACATGCAAAGATGAGCCGGTTGGTAGTTTTCCAAATCCAATTTTCTCCTACACGCTTAGGTCTTGTGGAGACATTTTAAAACATATTTTCAGACAAGTTCCAAAAAACTCCACTCCTACATAAGCCTATTTGTGGCTTCACCAAAATCACTGGCCTAGATTCCTGTCAGGTTAGTCAGAAAGAGATGGTTCATGTGCTCTCACCTACACCCAGGCAGGTTTACTAGATACCGAATCAGCAGGATAAATAAGCTAACGCTGGAGTTTGCTCAGGAGGACAAAGCGGGAAGGACTAGAAGTAAATGTAAATAATCTGTCCTTAAATGTTGAGCAAATAATTTGAAAAAGAAAAAACAAAGTGTAGCCAAAAATAGTAACTCTAACTTAGGTGTCTGCACTTTTTGCCTCTTTCCAACCACATCACTATGCTACAGTGATTTAAAACCTAGATGGCATCAAGTCACTCCCCAATTTACAACTCTGTCATGGCTTCTGCTGGCTCCTGAAGACTTCCCTGCTGGCTCTAGTAGATGAGACTACTGAGTCTGGCCCTGTATACTTGCCTGCCCTCATGACCCCTCCTCCCTTTGCACACTACCTCAAAGCTTTACTGATTTCCTTTCCGTTTTTTTGAAAACATCAAGTTTTCTGCTTGAGAAGTTCTTTTCTTCCACTTACCACTTAACTTAGTTTTCATCCTTTAGGTCTCAGAATCTCTTTGGGGAGAGCTTATCCTGGCCACCCTCTCACCTTCTTCGCTATTCCAGTGAAACCTTGTCTATTTCAGGGCATGCCACCTTCTTTTTTGTTTTGGTTTTGGTTTGGTTTTTTTGAGATGGAGTCTTGCTCTGTCGCCCAGGCTGCAGTGCAGTGGAGTGATCTCAGTTCACCACAACCTCCACCTCCTGGGTTCAAGCGATTCACCTGCCTCAGTCTCCCGAGTAGCTGGGACCACAGGCACGAGTCACCATGCCCGGCTAATTTGTTTGTATTTTTAATAGACACGGGGTTTCACTATGTTGGCCAGGCTGGTCTGGAACTCCTGACCTCACGATCCACCCGCCTCAGGCTCCCAAAGTGCTGGGATTACAGGCATGAGCCATTGCACCTGACCCATGCCATCATCTTAAATAATTTTTACTTTTTTTCTGTTTCAATGTTTTTCTTTTCTGGTTTTCCAACTAAGATGTTAGTTTCACAAGAGGGACCACGTCTGATGTACTCATCATTGCTTTTGCTAGCATCCAGCCTGGTTAATGGCAGGGATTCAATTAACAATTGATTGGCCAGGTGTGGTGGCTGGCACCTATAATCCTAGCACTCTGGGAGGCCGAGACAGGCAGATCACTTGAGCCCAGGAGTTTGAGACCAGCCTGTAGTTCTTGCTGCTTGGGAGTACGAGGCCAGAGGATTGCTTGAGCCTGGGAAGTCAAGGCTACAGTAAGTCGTAATCACATCACTGTACTCTAGCCTGGGTAACAGAGTAGAAGTAGAGACTCTGTCTCAAAAGGAAGAAAAAAAAAAAAAAGCAACAAACAACTGATGACTGGAAATGAATAAAATGAGTACAGTCTAGTTTAGAGTAGATAACCACATTAGGCGGTAGGATAGAGATTTGTAGCGCCTATTAAAATCTGTCCAAAACTCCCCCCAAAACTGACCAGGTGCAGTAGCTCATGACTATAATCCCAGCACTTCAGGAGGCCAAGGCAGGTGGATCACTTGAGGCCACAAGTTCAAGACAAGCCTGGACAACACAGCAAGACACTATCTCTACCAAAGAAAACTGTAAAAAATTAAATAAAAAGGGCCGGACGTGGTGGCTCACGCCTGTAATCCCAGCACTTTGGGACACCGAGGTGGGTAGATCACACGGTCAGGAGTTCAAGACCAGCCTGGCCAACGTGGTGAAACCCTGTCTCTACTAAAAATACAAAAAATTAGCCAGGCGTGGTAGCGGGTGCCTGTAATCCCAGCTACTCGGGAGGCTGAGACAGGAGAATCACTTGAACCCAGGAGGTGGAGGTTGCAGTGAGCCGAGATCACACCACTGTACTCCAGCCTGGGCAACAAAGAATGAAACTCCATCTCAAAAAAAAAAAAAAAAAAAGGATGCAAAGGATGCAGTGAGGTATGATTGTACCACTGCACTCCAGGCTGGGTAACAGAAGCGACACCTTGTCTCTAAAAAAATAAATAAGACCAGACATGGTGGCTCATGACTGTAATCCCAGCACTTTGGGAGGCCAAGACAGGTGGATCACCCAAGGCCAGGAGTGGAGACCAGCCTGGCCAACATGGCGAAACCCTATCTCTACTAAGAATACAAAAAAAATTAGCCAGGTGTGGTGGCGGGCACCTGTAATCCCAGCTACTCAGGAGGCTGAAGCAGGAGAATCGCTTGAACCCAGGAGGTGAGGTTCAGTGAGCTGAGATCGCGCCATTGCACTCCAGCCTGGGCGACAGAGCAAGACTCTGTCTTGAGAAAAAAAAATAATAATAATAAATAAAGGAAAAGACTGAAAGCAATGTGAAATAAATGAACTTAAGTATGTATCAAATTGGTAACGTAAGTACCCCCCAAAATAAATTATTTCATGTTACATTTTTGAAAGTTTTTTTAGGTAAAGTGTACATACTGCACAGAACTTAAAAGTAAAATTAGGGCCAGGTGCGGTGGCTCATGCCTGTAATCCCAGGGCTTTGGGAGGCTGAGGTGGGCGGATCTCTTGAGGTCAGGAGTACCAGACTAGCCTGGCCAACATGGTGAAACCTCGTCTCTATAAAAATTTTTTTAAAAAGCCAGGCCCGTGGCTCACATCTGTAATCCCAGCATTTTGGGAGGCCAAGGCAGGCGGATCACCTGAGGTTAGGAGTTCAAGACCAGCCTAACGAACGTGGAGAAACTCTGCCTCTACTAAAAATACAAAATTAGCCGGGCGTGGTGGTGCATGCCTGAAATCCCAGCTACTCAGGAGGCTGAGGCAAGAGAATCGCTTGAACCTGAAAGGCAGAGGTTGCCGTGAGCTGAGATCGCGCCCCTGCACTCCAGCCTGGGCGACAGAGTGAGACTCTGCCTCAAAAAAAAAAAAAAAAAAAAAAAGTCTTCATTTATGGTTACTCATTTCACTGCAACCTTCGCCTCCCAGGCTCAAGCGATTCTCTTGCCTCGGCCTCCCAAGTAGCTGGGATTACAGGCTCATGCCACCATACCCGGCTAATTTTTTGTATTTTTCATTTTTTTTATTTTTTATTTTTTGAGACGGAGTCTTGCTCTGTCACCCAGGCTGGAGTGCAGTGGCGCGATCTCGGCTCACTGCAAGCTCTGCCTCCTGGGTTTACGCCATTCTCCTGCCTCAGCCTCCCGAGTAGCTGGGACTACAGGCGCCCGCCACCTGGCCCGGCTAGTTTTTTGTATTTTTTAGTAGAGACGGGGTTTCACTGTGTTTGCCAGGATGGTCTTGATCTCCTGACCTCGTGATCCACCCGTCTCGGCCTCCCAAAGTGCTGGGATTACAGGCGTGAGCCACCGCACCCGGCCGCAGTTCAACTATTTTAAATCACTTCATTTAGAGTAGCTTTGTATGAGATATAGATCTCATACCATACAATTCACCTATAGTGTACAATTCAATAGTTTTCAGTATTTCAGAGAGTCGTGCCACCATCACCCCAAAAAGAAACCCTGTATCTACTGGCAGTCACTCCCCATCAGGACTTTATCACTTCTGATCTGGCTCAGTCTTCTCCTTGTCAATGCCCTCCTTGTTCCAGTTCAGTACACACACCACGGGCAATTTGCTCTCCCTAAAACATATTGTATTCTCTCTCCTACATACCTTCCGATACTCCTCCAAAGAACTCTTGGATTCAAGTAAACAAACATCCATTAACACAAGTATGTTCCAGGCGCTGTGCTAGGTACTGTTAACAAAAACGGGTTAGTATTGTTAGGACTTCCTTCATGCCGTGGCACTTCTGCTCAGCCAGCTCCCTTCGCCTAGGACCTCTCTATACGACCCCGCTATATCCCCTCCCCGGAATTCCTTCCCAACCTTCAAGGACCATCTGCCCCAACTAGTGGCGAACACCGCGGCTGTAGTGACTGTGTAGATACTTATTTGACCACTTGAAACTCAACACATGTTTGTGGAACTGAACATAGGCTGTGTACGCACTAAGGCTTCTTTCCCTGGAATCGCCAGCCCACCAACCAGCCGGTCAGAATCCCAATCCCTCGACTCCAGAAATTATTTGGGAGACGGAATTTCCGAACGTCAGCAATCATAGATTTGGACGGGCTAGGAGGGTTTGGGTCTTCAGGTCACATCTGCGCGGAGAGACCTCCGGCCTCGGTGGTCGGTGCTTCCGCTCCGGATACCCTTCCGGTTCTCCGGTCGCCCAGGTCCCGCCCCGACGCCGGCCGTGACGAAGGCACGCTGGGGTGACCTCACCCTCCAACATGGCGGCGGCGGTAGATTAGGGCCGCGGGTCGGAGCCTTCACCGCCGCTGGGGGACCCTGTCGGAAGCAACCGCCGCCGCCGCCTCATTCATCTCTTCTGGGGCAGGGGCCAGGGCCAGGTGAGGGGAGTGGGGTTCCGGGAAGGCTGAGCTGTGTGAGGAGGTGGTTTTCACCTGGGTAGGAAAGTGCCCAGAGACCGTATCGAGCCACCGGCTGACTCCCCAGTGGTTCCGACGACGCGTGAGTTTGAGTGTGTGTCTGCACCGGCGCTCCTTCGCCCGAAGGTGCTCGGAACTTAGGGGTCCGCTTCACCCAGACCGGACCTGGCCGCCCGGCCCCGCCGCTGAGCAGGCTTCTCCCGGCGTGGGGTGCCGGAGGCGGAGGAGCTCGGCCCTGGCTCCACGCCGCTGTCCTTCCCCACAGACAGCTTCACGTGGAAAACCCGGGTCCATTTTTAGGGCTAAACTGGGGAACGGCGACTTCTTTTTGGTTGAGGGAAAGGTTTTCCTGCGATTCCCTTAGGACACTTGAAGATTATCTTTGCCAGTCTTAGTCGTTTCTTTTCAGAGATTGTTAGAAGTCTTGTTTCTTAACCTTAATTCACTGCTGTTCTGACACCCATTCTTTTTTCGGAAAAAAAACTGCCTTCTTGCCCTTGGAGGCAATACAGTTCACATGGAGACATTTTTCCCCTTTGATTTATCCTCCCAACATTCTGTAAAGATCCTGTTTTTTGCTTTCATAACCGACTTTTTGAGTGGAGGCTCTAACCTAGCGTTGAAAATCGGACGGATCTGTCCAGTTGTTCCCATGCTGTTGACTGATAGCTTTGGTTAGCTCCCAGCCACTCCCTGCACAAGTGTTTGTTTATCCAAAATAGCTATCTCACTGTCTCTGTTTAGAAGTTGTGAACTAAGCTGACAGCCCTCTCTCCTTACTTTTATTTTGTTGTTGTTGTTGTTGTTACGTAAAACAAAACAAAAACTTCTATAGCGAAATTGTAAGATTTCCCCTGGAGGTTTAGTATAAAGCAGAATGTTGCTCTCTGCCCTGACTTGTGTGACCTTGGATGAGTTAGTTGCCACACCCTTCAGATACATTCTTTCTTTTTTTCTTTTCTTTTTTTTTGAGACAAGAGTTTCACTCTTATTGCCCAGGCTGGAGTGCAATGGCTTGATCTCGGCTTACCGCAACCTCCGCCTCCTGGGTTCAAGCGATTCTCCTTCCTCAGCCTCCGGAGTAGCTGGGATTACAGGCATGCGCCACCACGCCTGGCCCATTTTGTATTTTTAGTAGAGACGGGGTTTCACCATGTTCGTCAGGATGGTCTCGAACTCCCAACCTCCGGTCATCCACCCGCCTCGGCCTCCCGAAGTGTTGGGATTACAGGTGTGAGCCACCATGCCGGGTGATACTTTCGTTTTTACAACCCCCCCATGAAGTATTCTTTTCATTTTTAGCCCCCTGTCTCCCCCAAATGAAGCATTCTTCATTTGGTAATAGGCAGTTAAAGGTATTGAAAATCTTTTTACTCTGAATGGTCAGGTACTATTCTGTATTTTTTTTTCCAATGGCTCATTTTTTATGTGGAAGAGTATATTCAGTAGTTGGATTCACTTTTTATTTTATTTTAAGCTGTCTCCTACAGCAAGGACCAGTAGTTGAATTCAATTGAAAGATGTCTAAGGCTATATCCAACCAGTCTTGTAAAAAAACAGACTTGTGTTTACTAGCACATAATCTAATAAACATTTATTAAATATCACACACACTAAGCTTTTAGGACAAGTGGTTTGCAACAGTAATAATCATTATTAAAAGCATTTTATTTGACTGTATGCGATGGCTTATTATAATCCCAGCACTTTGGGAGGCTCAGGCAGGAGCATTGCTTGAGCCCAGGAGTTCGAGACCAGCCTGGGCAACATAAGGAGACCTTGTCTTCACAAGAAATTAAAAAAATAAAATAAAATAAAATTAGCTAGGCATAGGTCCCAGCTACTTGGAAGACTGAGGCGAGAGGGAGGGCTGCTGTGAGCTGCGATTGCTCCACTGTACTTCAGTCTGGGTGACAGAGAGAGACCCTGACTCAAAAAATATATATATATTTATTCATTAAATATACGTGTATATATATATATTTTCGAAATGGAGTATCACTCTGTCGCCTAGGCTGGAGTGCAGTGGCGCGATCTCGGCTCACTGCAAAGTCTGCCTTCTGGTTCACACCATTCTCCTGCCTCAGCCTCCCGATTAGGTGGGACTACAGGCGCCCGCCACCACGCCTGGCTAATTTTTTGTATTTTTTTAGTAGAGACTGGGTTTCACTGTGTTAGCCAGGATGGTCTTGATCTCCTGACCTCGTGATCTGTCTGCCTCGGCTCCCCAAAGTGCTGGGATTACAGGCATGAGCCACTGTGCCCGGCCTAAATATATATATATGTATATTTTATTGTGAAATACTTTAGGCATACAAAACACACGTTTTAAACATTCACTTAGTAGTTCCAGTCTGCATTTATCATTTTTCAGACAGGATTTTGATTTGTATCTTATTCCAAGTAAATGTTCACCAAGAGTTCTTGTTTAATATATATACAGAGTAGGGGTGGGTAGCATTTTCAGATTAGTTTATTTTTTTTTATTTTTCCTCCTCAGATGGTAATGTGCCAGTGAGCCCAAGAGGTAACATGGTTTGAGGGAGTCATATGTCACGCATTAGCATGAAACCCAGTTCTTTATGAACCACAAAAGGATCGGAGTAGCTGATTTTTTTTTAGCAACTTTATTGAAATATAATTAATATACCATCCAACTCACCATTGTACAGTTCACTGCTTTTTAGTATATTTACAGAGTTGTACACCTACCACCACAATCATTTTCATCACTTCAAAAAGAGACTCCCATACCCATTAGCAGTCATTCTTTATTACTGGCCCCTCTACTCCCACCTCTGGCAACCACTGATCTACTTTCTGTGTCTATGGATTTGCCTATTCTGGAGATTTCACATAAATGGGATCACATAATACATGTTTTTTTTTTCTTTGTGAGCCACCGTGCCCGACCCATATGTGGTCTTTTGTGTCTGGCTTCTTCTTTTCTTTTCTTTTTTTTTTTTTTTTTTTTGAGACAGAGGCTCACTCTGTCGCCAGGCTGGAGTGCAGTGGCCTGATCTCACTGCAACCTCCGATTCCCAGGTTCAAGCGATTCTCCTAACTCAGTCTCCTGAGTAGCTGGGATTACAGGTGGGCGCCACCACACCCCGCTAATTTTTGTATTTGTCGTAAAGACAGGGTTTCACCATGTTGGCCAGGCTGGTCTCCAACTCCTGACCTCAGGTGATCTTGACCTCCCAAAGTGCTGGGATTACTGGTGTGAGCCACCACACCCTGCCTGTCTGGCTTCTTTCACTTAGCATAATGTTTTCAGAGTTTATCCAAGATGTAGCGTGTATCAGTACTTCATTCCTTTTTATTGCTGCATTATATTCCATGGTATGGACATAGCACATTTTAAAAATCAGTTCATGGACAGGTTTTTTTTTTTTTTTTTTTTTTTTGTGAGATGGAGTCTCACTCTGTCACCCAGGCTGGAGTGCAGTGGCATGATCTTGGCTCACTGCAAGCTCTCCCTCCCGGGTTCACGCCATTCTCCTGTCTCAGCCTCCCAAGTAGCTGGGACTACAGGCGCCCTCCACCACGCCTGGCCAATTTTTTGTATTTTTAGTAGAGACGGGGGTTCACTGTGTTAGCCAGGATGGTCTCCATCTCCTGACCTCGTGATCCGCCCACCTCGTCCTCCCAAAGTGCTGGGATTACAGGCGTCAGCCACCATGCCCAGCCAGTTTTTTTTTTTTTTTTTTTTTTGAGATGGCGTTTCACTCTTGTTGCCCAGGCTGGAGTGCAATAGCGCCATCTCAGCTCACCGCAACCTCTGTCTCCTGGGTTCAAGCGATTCTCCTGCCTCAGCATCCTGAGTAACTGGGACTACAGGCACACACCACCATACCCAGCTAATTTTTTTTGTATTTTTTGTAGAGATGGGGTTTTGTCATGTTGCCCAGGCTGGTCTGAAATTGTTGGACTCAAGTGATCCTCCTGCCTCTGCCTCCCAAAGTGCTGGGATGAATGCATGAGCCACCACGCCTGGTCTGTAATGCTGCTTTGAGCATTCATGTGCAAATTTTTGTGTAGACATGTGTTTTCATTTTTCTCTGGTACATATCTAGAAGTGGAACAGAGTAACTGAATTTTATGTTCTCATTTTACACAAGCCATATACAGGAAGCCTCATTATTGTGAAAGTCAGATTATTTAGGACAGGATGAAAGTAAGGCAGTCGTCTGTGAATTATCTGCAAATGCCAACGTCTAAGTGAAAATATTTTTGGGTAGCTCTTAACACAGGATTGAACAATTAGGCCTGTTTTAATTGGAAAGGGAGTAGAACTAGAGTTCTAGTGTCTGGTGGGTTTTAAAAATGATACTTGTCCAGTTGCATTTTTCAGATGGGTGGGGTGAATATTTTGCCATTTCATAATTTTTTTTTGAGATGGAGTTTCACTCTTGTGAGGTCTTCACTCCCGACCTCAGGTAATCCGCCCACCTTAAGCCTCCCAAAGTGCTGGGATTACAGGTGTGAGCCACCGCACCTGGCCATTTTGTAATTTTTATTAGGATTATTTTACACTCTTTCAGAGAAAGTCCTAGAATTCAGTAGGAGCTGGTAAAGCATGGATTAGAAAATAGCTTTGGACTCCATGTTAACTTGTGGAACCTAAAAAAAATTCCCTATTCAAGCCACCGGTGAGTGATGAGACTAAAGAGCTGATAACCAAGAAACTTAATTTTTTTTTTTTTTTTTTTTTTTGAGATGGAGTCTTGTTCTGTCACCCAGGCTGGAGGGCAGTGGCCTGATCTCCACTCACTGCAAGCTCCCCCTCCCGGGTTCACGCCATTCTCCTGCCTCAGCCTCCCGTGTAGCTGGGACTACAGGCGCCTGCCACTGCGCCCGGCTAATTTTTGTATTTTTAGTAGAGACGGGGTTTCACCATGTTAGCCAGGATGGTCTGCATCTCCTGACCTCGTGATCCGTCCGTCTCGGCCTCCCAAAGTGCTGGGATTACAGGCGTGAGCCACCGTTCCCGGCCCAAGAAGCTTAATTTTTGTTGTTGTTGTTGTTAAGTTTGCTTTTTTATTTAATTTTAATTTTATTTATTTATTTATTTTTTGTGATGGAGTCTCACTCTGTTGCCCAGGCTGGAGTGCAGTGGCGAGATCTCAGCGTACTGCAAGCTCCACCTCCCAGGTTCAAGCAATTCTCCTGCCTCAGCCTCCCGAGTAGCTGAGATTACAGGCGCCCACCACCACGCCTGGCTAATTTTTTGTATTTTTAGTAGAGACAGGGTTTCACCGTGTTAGCCAGGATGGTCCCGATCTCCTGACCTCGTGATCCGCCCACCTTGGCCTCCCAGAGTGCTAGGATTACAGGCATGAGCCACTGCGCCCAGCCTACTTTTTTATTTTGAGACAGAATCTCACTCTGTTGTCCAGGCTGGAGTGCAGTGGTGCGATGTCGGTTCATTGCAACCTCCGCTTCCTGGGTTCAAGCGATTCTTCTGGCTCAGCCTCCTGAGTAGCTGGGAATGCAGATGCACGCTACCACACCCTGCTTATTTTTGTATTTTTAGTAGAGATGGGGTTTCACCATGTTGGCCAGGCTGGTCTCAAACTCCTGACCTTAGGTGATCTGCCTGCCTGGCCTCCCAAAGTGCTAGGATTACAGGCGTGAGCAACTTCGCCTGGTCTATTAATGTTTAAAATTACAGATTTTTGATTTGCGATGGATTTATCGAATGTGAATTTTTATTTTTTTCTTTATAAACTGGGATTATAGTTGTGTTCAACTCTGTATTATTGGAGTATTTAATAATTCTTTTTTTTTTTTGAGATGGATTCTTACTCTGTCACCAGGCTGGAGTGCAGTTTCACTATCTCAGCTCACTGCAACCTCTGCCTCCCAGGTTCAAGCGATTCTCCTCTCTCAGTCTCCGAAGTAGCTGGGACTACAAGCGTGTGCACCATGCCCAGCTAATTTTTGTATTTTTAGTAGAGACAGGGTTTCACCATGTTGGCCAGGATGGTCTCGATCTCCTCACCTTGTGATCCGCCCGCCTTGGCTTCCCAAAGTGCTGGGATTACAGGCATGAGCCACCACACCCGGTTTAGGAATGTCTTTTTTAAAAGGCATCCAAGGTAATTTGATGGGACAAGTTTGGGAAACATACAAAAGACTTTCATGTTGCTGCATGTTTGCTTTACATAAGAACTAATAGTAGGTTTTTTTGTTTTTTTTTTTGAGACAGAGTCTCCCTCTGTCGCCCAGGCTGGAGTGCAGTGGTGCAATCTAGGCTCACTGCAACCTCTGCTTTCTTGGTTCAAGTGATTCTCATGCCTCAGCCTCCTGAGTAGCTGGGATTACAGGGACATGCCACCATGCCTGGCTAATTTTTATATTTTTAGTAGAGATGGGGTTTCGCCATGTTGGCCAGGCCGGTCTCCAAATCCTGGCCTCAAGTGATCCAGCCACCTCAGCTTCCTAAAGTGCTGGGAAGTATAGGCATGAGCCCCCGTGCCCAGCTTATAGTAGGATTTAATAGCTGCTGTGTACCTTCTGATTATGTTTCATAAAATGTGTCTAATTCCTATAATATAATCAGCACTGGTAGCATTCTGGAACTTGGACTGGTACTTGTAATAGAAATCTAGTTTAAAAAAGAAAATAAGCCATATGTTGTAGAATTGTGGATGATACATATTTGTTGTTGAAGGTTCATGGATGTTTTACTTGTGGTTGGTTTTGGAGATGATGACAAATGAATACATAAACACAGCATGAGGTTACTCTAGGTTTCCTTAGGCTGTCTGGCTGGCTGCAGCCACAGTTAGCTTTCTTTATCCAGTTTCTATATCTCTGCAGATTCCACCAATCTCAATTGGAGAATATTTGGGGGAGAAAACACAAATAACTAAAAACAATACAAATGATACCAATACAGTATAACAGCTATTTAAATGGTATTTACATTGTGTTAGGTATTGTAAGTAATCTAGAAATGACTGAAAAGTATATGAGAAGAAGGAAGTGAGTAGGTTATACACAAATACCACACCATTTTGTATGAGGAACTTGAGCATCTGAGGATTTTGGAATCCGCAAGTATCCTGGAACCAATCCCATATGGGTACCAAGGGACAACTCTACTTGAAACTTAATAGAGGAACAAAGTGAAAAGAGTAAGGCACAGAAAGAAACAGATGGGTTACATAATATGTTTAATAGTTTGAATTGTACAAATTATAGCAGTTTCTGTTTTTTTTTTTTTTTTTTTTTTTTTTGAGACAGTTTTGCTCTTGTTGCCCGGGCTGGAGTGCAGTGGTGCGATCTCGGCTCACTGCAGCCTCCATTTCCCGGGTTCAAGTGATTCTCCTGCTTCAGCCTCCAGAGTAAATGGGATTACAGGCACCTGCCACCATGTCCAGCTAGTTTTTGTATTTTTTTTTTTTTTTTGAGACGAGTCTCGCTCTTGTGCAGGCTGGAGTGCAGTGGCGCGATCTTGGCTCACTGCAAGCTCTGTCTCCCGGGTTCACGCCATTCTCCTGCCTCAGCCACTCGAGTAGCTGGGACTACAGGCGCCTGCCATCAAGCCTGGCTAATTTTTTTGTATTTTTAGTAGAGACGGGATTTCACCGTGTTAGCCAGGATGGTCTCGATCTCCTGGCCTTGTAATCCGCCCGCCTCGGACTCCCAAAGTGCTGGGATTACAGGTGTGAGCCACTGCACCTGGCCTAATTTTTGTATTTTTAGTGGAGACGGGGTTTCACTGTGTTGGCCAGGCTGGTCTCGAACTCCTGACCTCGTGATCTGCCTGCCTTGGCCTCCCAAAGTGCTGGGATTACAAGCATGAGCCATCATGCTTGGCCTAAATATCTGCCTTTTAGATATGAAATAGTCTGTTGGTGAGCTTATAGTGGGATGGACTTGAGCCCCTTGTCCCTTGCTTCTACAAAAGCTTTAGATGATGGTCCCAGCTCATAATTACTTTTCATCCAATCTAGCTTTTTGTTTTTTCCCCCATCCGTTCTCAAAACTGACAAATTTGCTTCTTTCAGTACTCTGGGTCTGTGATACTATGAAAACCACCTTGTTTTGCTACCGTATCGTCCCGTATTACTAGTGTTAGTGTTTTCACTTCTGCATTCCTCTCACCTAGTACATTGCCTGGCATGCAGTAAATATGTGTTGAATAAATACAGTTAAGGGCTAAGAGGAAGTGAAGATGGTGTACCCAATTAAGTGGTTGTGATGTTAACTAGCTGTATGATTTTAGGCAAATAAATTGTTCTTGTTCCTCCATCTATAAAATTGAGACTATTGGCCAGGCGTGGTGGCTCACGCCTGTAATCCCAGCACTTTGGGAGGCTAAGGCAGGGGGATCATGAGGTTGAGAGATCGAGACTGTCCTGGCTAACACGGTGAAACCCTGTCTTTACTAAAAATACAGAAAATTAGCTGGGCGAGGTGGCGGGTGTCTGTAGTCCCAGCTCCTTATGAGGCTGAGGCAGGAGAATGGCCTGAACCTAGGAGGCGGAGCTTGCAGTGAGCTGAGATCACACCACTGTACTCCAGCCTGGGCGACAGAGCGAGACTCCGTCTCAAAAAAAAAAAAAAAAAAAGAAAAAGAAAAGAAAAATGCTTTAGAAACAGTGTCATGAAGATGTAATTTATATATGATGTTTATTAGAAATGCTGAAGTCCATCCAGGCACGGTGGCTCATGCCTATAATCCCACCACTTTGGGAGGCTGTGGTGGGTGGTTCAGGAGGTCAGGAGATAGAGAACATCCTGGCTAACACGGTGAACCCTGTCTCTACCAAAAATTACAAAAAATTAGCCGGGCTTGGTGACACACCCCTGTAGTCCCAGCTACTTGGGAGGCCAAGGCAGAAGAATCGCTTGAACCCAGGAGGCGGAGGTTGCAGTGAGCCAAGGTCGTGCCACTGCACTCTAGCCTGGGTGACAGAGAGACTCTGTCTCAAAAAAAAAAAAAAAAATGCAAAAGTCCATTGTGCAATATATTTATTAGACACTGCAGCATGTTGCAAAGGAAGTGGGTTTCCCTCCCATTTTGTGCTTAGAGACCTGACCCTGTAGTAGTGCTGTGGAGTTTACACTTGGCATATTGTGAATACTTTTGCCCTATAATTTAATACAAATGTGCTAGTTATATAATAGTGTTCTTGGGATGTGACTTTTCCCCCATTTAACCATAGGCCTGAAGGAGCTGGTTCGTTGCTACACAACTGGAAGCTCAAGCTAAATTAGAAGTTGGGGCCAGATATGGTGGCTCACGCTTGTAATCCCAGCAATTTGGGAGGCTAAAGTGGGAGGATCACTTGGGGCCTGGAGTTTGAGACCAGCTGGGGCAGCATAGTGAGACTCCATCTCTATAAAAAATTTAAAAATTAGGCCGGGTGCAGTGGCTCACATCTGTAATCCCAGCACTTTGGGAGGCCGAGGCGGGTGGATCACGAGGTCAGGAGATCGAGACCATCCTGGCTAACACGGTGAAACCCTGTCTCTACTAAAAATACAAAAAAAAACAGCTGGGCATGGTGGCGGGCGCCTATAGTCCCAGCTACTTGGGAGGCTGAGGCAGGAGAATGGCGTGAACCTGGGAGGTGGAGCTTGCAGTGAGCTGAGATCGCGCCACTGCACTACAGCCTGGGCAACAGAGCGAGACTCCGTCTCAAAAAAAAAAAATTTTTTTTTAATTAAAAAAAAAATATTGAATGGATATTTTATACTGTAGGTCTGGTATGTTTATAACTAGAATGACAAATATGCATTTAAAGTCTGAAAACTCTATACTAGATTTAAACGAATAAATATAATCCTTCAAATATATAGATATATGGGCTTTAACATATAGAGTTAAAGATAGAAGATAATGAAATTCATGATTAAGATTACATTTATAATTAGACAATCAGGTTTTACAAGAAAATTTGGAGAACATTACGCTAAAAATCAAATTTGGAAACTCGGTGATATGTAGTTTGTCTCTGGCTTTTGGGTTGGTAATCAACTTCAGCGATATGGATTCTTGGTAAATACAAGAAATTTGAGGCCGGGCGCGGTGGCTCAAGCCTGTAATCCCAGCACTTTGGGAGGCCGAGACGGGCGGATCACGAGGTCAGGAGATGGAGACCATCCTGGCGAACACGGTGAAACCCCATCTCTACTAAAAAATGCAAAAAAAACACTAGCCGGGCGAGGTGGCGGGCGCCTGTAGTCCCAGCTACTCGGGAGGCTGAGGCAGGAGAATGGCGTAAACCCGGGAGGCGGAGCTTGCAGTGAGCTGAGATCCGGCCACTGCACTCCAGCCTGGGCGACAGAGCCAGACTCCGTCTCAAAAAAAAAAAAAAAAGAAATTTGAATACAACAAATCAGAGAACATCAATTTTTTTTTTCTTTTAATTAGAGACAGGGTGTTACCCTGTCACTCAGGCCGGAGTGCAGTGGCATTATCACAGGCTCACTGCAGCCTCAATCTCCTGGGATCAAGCTAGCTTCCTGCCTCAGCCTCCCACAGTATTGGGATTATGGGCATGAACCTGTTCTCGGCTCATCAATTTTTTGGGGGGATGGGGTAAATGGAGTCTAGCGTCTAGCTCTGTCACACAGGCTGGAGTGCAGTGACGTGATTTTGGCTCACTGCAACTTCCACCTCCCAGACTCAAGCAATTCTCTTGCCACAGCCTCCAGAGTGGCTGGTATTATAGGCACACGCAACCACGCCTAGCTAATTTTTGTATTTTAGTAGGGATGGGATTTCACCAGGTTGCCCAGGCTGGTCTCAAACTCTTGACCTCAGGTGATCCGCCTGCCTCAGCCTTCCAAAGTGCTGGGATTACAGGTGTGAGCCACCACGCCTGGCCAATTCTTTAAAGCATTTATTCAAAAATAAATACTTTCTTATTCCTGTCACCAAAGAAATACTGAGACTTTTATTTTTTATTTTTTAGCAAAAGAGTGTTGTTGCTAAAGGGACTTTTTTTTTTTTTTTTTTTGAGACGGAGTCTTGGTCTGTCACCCAGGCTATAGGGCAGTGACACGATCTCGGCTCACTGCAACCTCTGCCTCCCAGGTTCAAGTGATTCTCCTGCCTTAGCCTCCTGAGTAGCTGGGATTCCAGGCACCTGCTACCACACCCGGCTAATTTTTATATTTTTAGTAGAGACGGAGTTTCACCATGTTGGCCAGGCTGGTCTTGAACTCCTGACCTCAGGTGATCCACCCACCTCAGCCTCCCAGAGTGCTGGGATTACAGGTGTGAGCCATCATGCCTGGCCGCCGAAGAGACTTCTAAAAGCTTAGATGGTTATTAATGTTATTAATTTTGTCTGTTCTTCCCCCCTTTTTTTTCTTTCTTTCTTTTTTGTTTTTTTCTGTTTTTTTTTTTTGAGATGAAGCTTTGCTGTGTCATCCAAGCTGGAGTGCAATGGCGTGATCTTGGCCCACTGCAACTTCTGCCTCCCTGCTCTGAGCAATTCTCCTGCCTCAGCCTCCTGAGTAGCTGGGATTATAGGCACCCGCCATCATGCTCAGCTAATTTTTGTATTTTTGTAGAGATGGGGTTTCACCATGTTGGCCAGGCTGGTTTTGAACTCCTGACCTCAGGTGATCCGCCTGCCTCAGCCTCCCAAAGTACTGGCATTACAGGCGTGAGCCACTGTGCCTGGCTGACTCTTCTTATTTTCATTCTTCTTGACATGTTACTACGTTTGACACAGTTGTTCACTGCCTTCTTATTGAAATGCCTCCCTGACTTCTGTGATCACAGTCTTTCCTGGTTTTCTTTCTACCTTTCTGTTTCAATCTGGACTGAAAGGGTTGCTCTTCCAGCTTCTCATCTTTTGACTACCCCTTAAATGTTAGTGAATTCTATTGTGTTCTTTTTAAGATTATACCAGTATTTCTGAACATATTTTGTAACCCATGTCTCCTTTATTAAAATAAGGTAAATAAAAATTTCCCAGGCTGGGCACGGTGGCTCACGCCAGTAATCCCAGCACTTTGGGAGGCCGAAGTGGGTGGATCACGAGGTCAGGAGATCGAGACCATCCTGGCTAACATGGTGAAACCCCATCTCTACTTAAAAAAAAAAAAAATCACCGGCCGGGCGCGGTGGCTCAAGCCTGTAATCCCAGCACTTTGGGAGGCCGAGACGGGCGGATCACGAGGTCAGGAGATCGAGACCATCCTGGCTAACACGGTGAAACCCTGTCTCTACTAAAAAATACAAAAAACTAGACGGGCGAAGTGGCGGGCGCCTGTAGTCCCAGCTACTTGGGAGGCTGAGGCAGGAGAATGGCGTGTACCCGGGAGGCGGAGCTTACAGTGAGCTGAGATCCGGCCACTGCACTCCAGCCTGGGCGACAGAGCATGACTCCGTCTCAAAAAAAAAAAAAAAAAAAAAATCAGCCGGCATGGTGACGGGTGCCTCTAGTCCCAGGTGCTCCGGAGGCGGAGGCAGGAGAGTGGCCTGAACCTGGGAGGCAGAGGTTGCTGTGAGCCGAGATCGCACCACTGCACTCCAACCTGGGTGACAGAGCAAGACTCTGTCTCAAAAAAAAAATTTTCCCTGGCTTCTATTCTGCTGGCGTTGGCGGTGGGAGGCATGTTCTTTTCCTTCTTGTCCCAGCACTGAGAATCACTGCTGCAAACAAGATTGAAAATTTACTGAGCCTTACCTTCTATAGTCTGTAGTCTGAAAATAATAGGTGATTTTCGTTTTCTTTTTTTTTTTTTTTTTTTTTTTTTGAGACGGAGTCTCGCCCTGTTGCCCAGGCTGGAGTGCAGTGGCGCGATCTCGGCTCACTGCAAGCTCCGCCCCCTGGGTTCACGCCATTCTCCTGCCTCAGCCTCCTGAGTAGCTGGGACTACAGGCGCCCGCCACCGCGCCCGGCTAATTTTTTGTATTTTTAGTAGAGACGGGGTTTCACTGTGGTATCGATCTCCTGACCTTGTGATCCGCCCGCCTCGGCCTCCCAAAGTGCTGGGATTACAGGCTTGAGCCACCGCGCCCGGCGTGATTTTCGTTTTCTAAGTCTGAAAGTATATTGAATATTCTTTTACAAACTATACTTCTCCTGCTATTTTGACACACCCCTCCCATTGAAAATCATTGTTCTCCATTCACTTTTTTTTTTTTTTTTTTTTTAAAAAAAGACAGGATCTTGCTTTGTAGCCCAGGCTGGAGTGCAGTGGCGCACTCTCAACTCACTGCAACCTCTGCCTCCTGGGTCCCAGTTCAAGCAATTCTCCTGCCTCAGTCTCCCAAGTAGCTGGGATTACAGGCATGTGCCACCATGCCCAGCTAATAGAGACAGGGCTTCACCATGTTGGCCAGGATGGTCTTGAACTCTTGACCTTGTGATCTGCCTGCCTTGGCCTCCCAAAGTGCTGGGATTAGAGGCGTGAGCCACTGCTCCTGGCCATTCATGCTTTTTAGGTAATTCAGTTGACTTATATTTACAAAGAATACTTAGAATTTTGTATCTCCAGGCTAGACCTCTTTCTTTCTTTCTTTTTTTTTTTTTGAGACGGCGTCTCGCTCTGTCACCCAGGCTAGAGTGCAGTGGCGCAATCTCGGTTCACTGCAAGCTCCGCCTCCTGGGTTCAAGTGATTCTCCTGCCTCAGCCTCCTGAGCAGCTGGGACTACAGGTGCCCCCCATCACGCCCGGCTAATTTTGTCTATTTTCAGTAGAGACAGGGCTTCACTGTGCTAGCCAGGATGGTCTCGATCTCCTGACCTCGTGATCCACCTACCTGGGCCTCCCAAAGTGCTGGGATTACAGGCGTGAGCCACCACTCCCTGCCTCTTAAAGACCTTTATATCCAACTGCTTATTCTGTATCACTATCTGGATGACCTGTAGGTACTTGAAAATTCAGTTTAGATGCCCCTCAACTTACAGTGGGGTTACATCCTGAGAAACCCTTTGTAAGTGTAAAATATATGTTGAAAATGCATGTAATACACCTACCAAATATAACAGCCTATGTTTAAAACACATTAAGCAAAAAATGTTTTTTTAAAATTTTTTGTAGAAATGGGATTTTGCCATGTTGCCCAGGCTTGTCTCAAACTCCTAAGCTCAAGTGATCCCTCTGCCTTGGCCTCCCGAAGTGCTAGGATTACAGATGTGAACCACTGTTCCCAACCACACATTAAGCACATTTAAGTGTGCTTAAAACACATTAGCCTGCAGCTGTGTAAAATCATGAACTATAAAACTATTTTATAGTAAAGTGTTGAATATCTTATCAAATTTCTTTTTTTTTTTGAGACAGAGTGTTGTTCTTGTTGCCCAAGCTGGAGTGCAGTGGTGTGATCTCAGCTCACTTCAGCCTCTTCCTCCCGGGTTCAAACAATTCTCCTGTCTCAGCCTCCCAAGTAGCTGGGACTACAGTCGCACGCCACCACGACTGGCTAATTTTTGTATTTTTACTAGAGATGGGATTTTGCCATGTTGGCCAAGCTGATCTTGAACTCCTGGCCTCAGGTAATCCACCTGCCTCAGCCTCCCAACATGTGGGGTTGCAGACATGAGCCACTGCACCCGGCCATCAAATTTCTTGAATACCGTATTGAAAGTGAAAAAACAGAGTGGTTGTATGGATAGTTGAAGTTCAGTTTCTACTGAATGCATATCCTGTTCGCACTGCCATCATAAAGTGAAAAAATTGTAAGCCAAACTGTCGTAAGTCGGGGACTGTCTGTATACCCTAAAGTGATTTCCTTATCTTTCCCCAAACTAGCTCTTCCTATATTATCTGGTTTGAGAAATAGGAGTAATACCACTTACCTTACAGCTTCGTGGGTCGGTCACTCACTGAGTTAACCAACAGATCTTTGAATTCCTAACCTTTTTCCTATCCATCCTCCCTTTTCAGTGTTCTGTTCCTATGCTAGTTCATGCCTTCTTATATCTCTTGCTGAAGTTTTCCATATTCTCCTAACTTGTCTCCTTGCCTCTACTCTCCAGTCTGTCTTCCTTACCACCTCCAGTATGATTTTTTTTTTTTTTTTAAGACATGGTCCTGCTTTGTCACCCAGGCTGGAGTGCATTGGTATGTGATCATAGCTCCCTGTAACCTCAAGCTCCTGGGCTCAAGTGATCCTCCTGCCTTATCAGCCTCCCAAGTAGCTAGTACTACAGGTGCATGCCACCACACCCAGGGCTAATTTTATTTTTTGTAGAGACAGGGTCTCACCGTGATGTCCAGGCTGGTGTTGAATTCCTGACCTCAAGTGATCCTCCTGCCTTGGCCTTCCACAGTGTTGGAATTATAAGCATGAGCCACTGTGCCAGCCACTTATATCTATAGCCTTTTTATTCTGTATATTTCAAATTCTGCTTGTATTTTTAAAAATTGTTTATCATTCTAGGATATTTATCTTAGTTTGCTTATCACAGATCTTAAATTTTGTCAACATTGCCTCTTTTTCCAGTCTGTGTTTTTGTTACATGTATTTTTGTTTACCTCTGTTTGAAAACTCCTGAGGTCTGGTGATTTATCATATTTGTGTTCATGTCTAATGCCTATAGAGTACCTTGCAGCTTAAAAAATGTGTGTTGAATGAACACACAAAAAGTTACCGAAAAGCTTTATCTTCTATTTCTTTTTGTTTTAGTTATTGAGACAGGGTGTTGCTCTGTTACCTAGGCTGGAGTACAGTGGTGTGATCATGGCTCACTGCAGCCTCTACCTCCTGGGCTCAAGCAGTCATCCCATCTCAGCTTCCAAGTAGCTGGGATTATAGGTGTGCACCAGATACCTGGCTAATTTTTAAAATTTGTGTAGAGACAAGGTTTTACCATGTTGTCACGCTGGTTTCAAGCAATCTACCTGCCTCTGCCTCCCAAAGTGCTGAGATTACAGATATGAGCCAGCACACCTAGCTTTTTGTCTTCTCTCTCTCTCTTTTTTTTTTTTTTGAGACGGAGTCTCGCTCTTTCGCCCAGGCTGGAGTGCAGTGTTGTGATCTTGGCTCACTGCAAGCTCTGCCTCCCGGGTTCACGCTATTCTCCTGCCTTAGCCTCCCGAGTAGCTGGGATTACAGGCGCCCGCTACCATGCCCGGCTAATTTTTTGTACTTTTAGTAGAGACAGGGTTTCACCGTGTTAGCCAGGATGGTCTCAATCTCCTGACCTTGTGATCTGCCTGCTTCAGCCTCCCAAAGTGCTGAGATTACAGGTGTGAGCCACTGTGCCCGGCCCCTGTCTTCTCTTTTTTTAAGACAGGGTCTTGCACTGTTTCCCAGGCTGCTGTGCAGTGGTGCAGTTGTAACTCACTGCAGTCTTGACCTCCTCGGCTCAAGCAATCCTCCTGCCTCAGCTTCCTGAGTAGCTGGGACCATGGGCAGGCCCTACCACGCCCAGCTAATGTTTTAAATATTTTTGTAGAGATGGAGTCTTGATATATTGCCCAGGCTGGTCCTGAACTCCTGGCCTCAAGCAGTGGGGTCCTGAATTCCCACCTCAGCCTTCTAAAGTTCTGGGATTACATGTGTGAGCCACCATGCATTGCCTATGTCCTTATTTAATAAGTTTTTTTTTTTTTTGGTTTTCTTTTTTTTTTTCTTTTCCTTTTAAACTGTTTTCCTAAAAACTAAGATACAAACAGACTCATTAGCCTAGGCCTACACAGAGTCAGAATTATTAATATCACTGTCTTCCACCTCCTAACCTTGTCCCACTGGACAGTTTTCAGGGGCAGTAACACCCATGGAGTTGACATTTCCAGTAACAATGCCTTTTTCTGGAATCCCTCCTGGAGGACCACCTGCCCTGAGACTTTTACAGTTCACTTTTTTTTTTTAATAGGTAGGAGTACACTCTAACAATAAGTGTAGTAAATACATAAACCAGTAAGTCATCTAATATTATCAAGTATTATGTACTGCATGTAATTGTACGTGCAATACTTTTTTTTGAGACGGAGTCTTACTCTGTCGCCAGGCTGAAGTGCAGTGGCTTGAACCCGGGAGGCAGAGGTTGCGGTGAGCTGAGATTGCGCCACTGCACTCCAGCCTGAGCAACAAGAGTGAGACTCCACCTCAAAAAAAAAAAAAAAAGAACACTCCAAGAGTTGCACAAGACATTTTGGTGTGAAACAACTTAAAGTGGCATGTAATAAACTTTAAACTGAAAACATTACTTTTCTGTTCTTAGGTTTTACACATCCATAAGTAGACCTTTTTGGAGCCTCACCAGCCAATTCAATGGCGTCCTCTTCTACTGTGCCTCTGGGATTTCACTATGAAACAAAGTATGTTGTTCTCAGCTACTTGGGACTCCTCTCTCAAGAGAAGCTGCAAGAGCAACATCTTTCCTCACCCCAAGGTATTATCTTTGGCTTATGGTGGTTGTAGTAAATTGTAACAAGAACTTTATATATAAAAGTGTATGTATCTAATTTATATGTATGGTTATCAAATAGTACTAATAAGCCTGTAAGAATAACCTGTTATGGCTGGGCGTGGTGGCTCACGCCTGTTGTGCCAGCGCTTTGGGAGGCCAGTGTGGGCAGATCACGAAGTCAGGAATTTGAGACCAGCCTGGCCAACACGGCGAAACCCTGCCTCTACTAATAATAAAAAAATTAGTTGGGCATGATGGCATGTGCCTGTAGTCCCAGCTTCTCAGGAGGCTGAGGCAGGAGAATCGCTTGAACCCAGGAGGCAGAGGTTGCAGTGAACAAAGATCACACCACTGCACTCCAGCCTGGGCAGTAAAGTGAGACTCTGTCTCAAAAAACAAACAAACAAACAAAAAAAGAATAACTGTTATGCCATTCTTTCCATTTCCAGGAGCAAAAAAAAAAAAAAGTATTTTTTTTTTTTGAGACGGAGTCTCACTCTCTCTCTAAGGCTAGAGTGCAGTGGCATGATCTTGGCTCACTGTGACCTTCACCTTCTTCGTTCAAGCGATTCTGCCTCAGCCTCCCGAGTAGCTAGGATTACAGGTGCGCACCACCACACCCAGCTAATTTTTATATTTTTAGTAGAGAGAGGTTTTGCCATGTTGGCCATGCTGTTCATAGAACATGTACATGATCCTGTCTATTCCTCCATATCTCACTATCATTTTCCTAGTTTATCTCCATTTGTCTGTTTGTGAAACCCTCTGTGACATTTCTGTTTTTCTTTTTTGAGACGGAGTCTTGTTCTGTTGCCCAGGCTGGAGTACAGTGACACGATCTCAGCTCACTGCAACCTCCGCCTCCTGGGTTCAAGCGATTCTTCTGTCTCAGCCTTCTGAGTAGCTGGGACTACAGGCGCATGCCACCATGCCTGGCTAACTTTTTTTTTGTATTTTTGGTAGAGGTGGGGTTTCACTGTGTTAGCCAGGATGGTCTTGATCTTCTGACCTCGTGATCCACCCATCTCAGCCTCCCAAAATGCTGGGATTACAGGCGTGAGCCACCGCGCCTGGTTGACATTTCTTTTTTTATTTTAATTTTTTGAGGTAGAGTCTCGTTCTGTTGCCAGGCTGGAGTGCAGTGGCGATCTTGGCTCACTGCAACCTCTGACTCCTGGTTCAAGCAATTATCCTGCCTCAGCCTCCGGAGTAGCTGGGATTACAGGTGCGTGCCACCACGCCCAGCTAATTTTTGTATTTTTAGTAGCGACAGAGTTTCACCGTGTTAGCCAGGCTGGTCTCAAACTCCTGACCTCAGGTGATCCACCAGCCTTGGCCTCCCAAAGTGCTGGGATTATAGGCGTGAGCTACCAGGCCCGGCCGACATTTTTTAATCATTCAGTTCACCCTTTCTTCTTCTCTGTTTAAGCCGCTAAATAAACTTTTCACCAGATAGCAAATTTTAATTCATTTTTTATCTATATGTATATTCTGTTTTTTAATTTTCAACAACTGGCAAATGTGAAAGAATACCTGAGGCCGGGTGCGGTGGCTCACGCCTGTAATCCCAACACTTTGGGAGGCTGAGGCGGGCGGCTCACGAGGTCAGGAGATCGAGACCATCCTGGCTAACATGGTGACACCCCGTCTCTACTAAAAATACAAAATATTAGCCGGGTGTGGTGGCAGGCACCTGTAGTTCCAGCTACTCGGGAGGCCAAGGCAGGAGAATGGCTTGAACCCGGGAGGTGCAGCTTGCAGTGAGCCAACATCGCGCCACTGCACTCCAGCCTGGGCTACAGAGTGAGATTCTGTCAGAAAACAAAACGAAACAAAAAAAAAAACCCAAGAAACAAACCTGAAATGATGACAAGCAACAACAACAACGTGGATTTCCAGTCTAGTTCTGAGAAGAGATGCACATGATGATAATGATACTACACTACAGCTTTATATGAAAATTAAAATCCCTTAGATATCTTCATTTATACAAACATTTATTTATTTTTATTTTATGTTTTTTGAGACAAGAGTCTTGCTATGTTGTCCAAGCTGGAGTGTAGTGGTCCCATCTTGGCTCACTGCATCCTCCACCTCCTGGGTTCAAGCGTTTCTCGAGTCTCAGCCTCCCAAGTAGTTGGTACTACTGGCACGCGCCACTACACCCAGCTAATTTTTGTACTTTTAGTGGAGACGGGATTTCACCACATTGGCCACGCTGGTCTCGAACTCTTGTTCTCAGGTGATCTCCCCCACCTTGGCCTCCCAATGTGCTGGGATTCCAGGCACGACTCATGGCGCCTGGCCTATACAAACATTTTAAAGTCAAGATCCACTAGTTGTGGGATGGAAAATATTGTTTAACAATGGTTTATTTCTGGATGTTTTTCCCCAAAGAAGTGTGCAGTTATGCATTTTCAAGAATGTTTGAAGAAACAATAATTGATTTTTTAATAAACTGACTAAAGACAATCCATTGTACCAGTTGAGGAACTTATTTTTGGAATGTATTTTTATAAATTGATCAGATTGACTTATTTCTACACTGATTGATTGATTGATTGAGGTAGAGCCTTGCTCTTCTGCCCAGGCTGGAGTGTAACAGTATGATCTCAGCTCACTGCAACCTCCACATTCTGGGCTCAGTCGATTCTCCTGCCTCAGCCTCCGAGTAGCTGGAACTATATGGTGGCCTGTGCCACCATACCTGGCTAATTTTTGTATTTTTAGTAGAGATGGGGATTTGCCACGTTGGCTGGGATGGTCTTGAACTCTGGACCTCGAGTGATCCACCCACCTTGGCCTCCCAAAGTGCTGGGATTACAGGTGTGAGCCACCACACCCAGTCTACATCTCATTTATTTAATTCAACTATTTCAACTTTTGCAATATTTTTTATTATTCCATTTCTTTTTTCTTATTTGTTTGCTCTTCTTTGTTTGAGACAGAGTCTCGCTCTCGTCAGGTGGGAGTGCAATGGCACGATCTCGGCTCACTGCAACCTCCACCTCCCGGGTTCAAGCAATTCTCCTGCTTCAGCCTCCCAAGTAGCTGGGACTACAGACGCATGCCACCACGCCCAGCTAATTTTTTTTTATTTTGTATTTTTTTAGTAGAGACGGGTCTTCACCATGTTGCCCAGGCTGGTCTTGAACTCCTGAGCTCGGGCAGTCTGCCTGCTTTGGCCTCCCAAAGTGCTAGGATTACAGGCATGAGCCTCTGCACCCGGCCCCATTTCTTTTTTCTTAACTTCTCTGGAGATAATGCTGGACATTTCATTTTGTTACCCAGGCTAGAGTGCAGTGGCACGTTCTCGGCTCACTGCAACTTCTGCCTCCTGGGTTCAAGCAATTCTCCTGCCTCAGCCTCCTGAGTAGCTGGGATTACAGGCGCCTGCCACTGTGCCCAGCTAATTTTTGTATTTTTAGTAGAGACAGGGTTTCGCCATCTTGTCCAGGCTGATCTTGAACTCCCAACCTCGTGACCCACCTGCCTCAGCCTCCCAAAGTGCTGGGATTACAGGTGTGAGCCACCGTGCCTGGCCGACATTTCAGGTTTGTTTTTTTTTTGAGGCGGAGTCTCACTCTGTGGCCCAGGCTGGAGTGCAGTGGCCGGATCTCAGCTCACTGCACGCTCCGCCTCCCGGGTTTACGCCATTCTCCTATCTCAGCCTCCCGAGTAGCTGGGACTACAGGCGCCCGCCACCTCGCCCGGCCAATTTTTTGTATTTTTTAGTAGAGACGGGTTTTCACCGGGTTAGCCAGGATGGTCTCGATCTCCTGACCTCGTGATCCGCCCGTCTCAGCCTCACAAAGTGCTGGGATTACAGGCTTGAGCCACCACGCCCGGCCGACATTTCAGTTTTTTAATAGTACTTTTAAAAAAACTTTAAGCTAGGCCAGGCGCGGTGGCTCAAGCCTGTAATCCCAGCACTTTGGGAGGCCGAGACGGGCGGATCACGAGCTCAGGAGGTCGAGACTATCCTGGCTAATACGGTGAAACCCCGTCTCTACTAAAAAATACAAAAAAACTAGTCGGGCGAGGTGGCGGGCGCCTGTAGTCCCAGCTACCTGGGAGGCTGAGGCAGGAGAATGGCGTAAACCCGGGGGGCGGAGCTTGCAGTGAGCTGAGATCCAGCCACTGCACTCCAGCCTGGGTGGCAGAGCGAGACTCCGTCTCAAAAAAAAAAAAAAAAAAAACTTTAAGCTAGTGTTGTAAACTTTTCTTTTTATGATAAAATTTCTCTAGGTGAAGGATAAAGGTTGAACCTCTGTCCCAGAGGTTCTTGAAGTGTCTGACAGTCAAAGGGCTGAACCTTTCCCCTCAGAAGCAATTACTTTTAATGCTTTTTGAGACCTTGCTATTTTAAATGATTGGCATTAGTATAAGTAAAAATGTACTATGTACATGTAAATAAGTAGAAATCCATCTGTCCTTAGAGATTTCACACTTACTATGACAAACTGCATAATTATGTGCCTGGCGTGGTGGCTCACACCAGTGATCCCAGCACTTTGGGAGGCCAAGGCAGCTGGATCACCTGAGGCTGGGAATTCGAGACCAACTTGACCCACATGGAGAAACCCTGTCTCTACTAAAAATACAAAATTAGCTGGGCGTGGTGGCGGGCGCCTGTAGTCCCAGCTACTCCGGAGGCTGAGGCAGGAGAATGGCGTGAACCTGGGAGTTGGAGGTTGCAGTGAGCCAAGATCGTGCCACTGCACTCCAGCCTGGGTGACAGAGCGAGACTCCATCTCAAAAAACAAACAAACAAACATTTACTGAAACCTGAATTAGTCTTCTTCATTAGAATATAACATCAGGTTTGGTGTCATGGCTCACACCTGTAGTCCCAACACTTTAGGAGGCCGAGGTGGGCCCATCACATAAACCCACGAGTTCGAAACCAGCCTACATGGTGAAACCCCGCCTCTATAAAAAATAAAAATAAATTAGCTGGGTATGGTGGTGCGCACCACCATGCCCAGCTAATTTTTAAATTTTTTGTAAAGACACGGTCTTGCAGTGTTGCCCAGGCTAGTCTCAAACTCGTGGGCTCAAGTGATCCTTCTGCCTCGGCCTTCCAAAGTGCTGGGATTACAGGGGTGAGCTATTACCTCTGGCCTTCTTAAATATTCTTATCCATAAATTTCTACCGCAGCAATGGAGGTAGCTATTATTTGTCTGCTGCCATTCTAGCTTAAGAGTGGGTAGAAGTAAGAATTCAGAAATGATGGAATTCAGTAGTAGGGATTACAGATGGTGTCCTAAGAAAGCTAGTGTAAATAATTAAATGTAACTAGTTGGTGTGTTCTACTTTTGAAAATTGAATCATATTTTAATGCCCTGACATAGGTGGCTATCTAAACAAAATTATATCAAAATGACTAAAAGCTCATAAAACATCATGCGATACCAAATATTTATAATCTCATCAAACTCACAGAGGAACTGTTCTTCTTTGTTTTCTAATCTTCATCAGTATATACAGTTTTATATAGTTGTAATCAATTGTGATTTTTACTTTGAAACATTTCATATTTACATGTTCTGTACTTCATCTTCCTTATTGTGTGTTTGAATGATTTCCTTTTATTATCTTTTACATTTTTCCTTTTCTTTTTGGACATGAAGTCTCACTCTGTTGCCCAGGTTGGAGTGGTGCAGTGGCATGATCTTGGCTCACAACAACCTCCACTATTCCTAGTTCAAGCGATTCTCCTGCTTCAGCCTCCTGCGTAGCTGGGATTACAGGTGCCTGCCACCACACCTGGCAAATTTTTTTTTTTTTTTTTTTTTTTTATTGAGACGGAGTCTCGCTCTGTTGCCCAGGCTGGAGTGCAGTGGCACGATCTTGGCTCACTGCAAGCTCCACCTCCCAGGTTCAAGCGATCCTCCTGGCTCAGCCCCTTTAGTAGGTGAGATTACAGGCATGCACCACCATGCCTGGCTAATTTTTGTATTTTTAGGAGACACAGGGTTTCACCATGTTGGCCAATCTGGTCTCGAACTCCTGACCTCAGGTGATCCACCTGCCTCAGCCTCCCAAAGTGTTGGGATTACAGGTGTGAGCCTCTGCACCCAGCCATTTGTTTTTTATTTTTAGTAGAAACGGGGATTTCACCGTGTTGGCCAGGATGGTCTCGATCTCCTGACCTTGTGATCCGCCCGCCTCAGCCTCCCAAAGTGCTGGGATTACAGGTGTGAGCCACCGCGCCTGGCCCAGGCCTCAGTTTTTAATTTGCTACCAGTGAGTTTTATCCTTACTTGTGTTTTCATGATGGTAGTTATTATCCTTTCACTTCCAGATGTAGGACTTCCTAGACCATTTCTTGTAAGGCCAGTCTAGTGAATAATTCTCTCAAAGTTTGCTTGTCTACAAAAGACTATTTCACCTTCATTTCTATTTCTTTTTTCTTGAAACGGAGCCTCTCTCTGTCACCGGGATGGAATGCAGTGGTGCGATCTCAGCTCACTGGAAGCTCTGTCCCCTGGGTTCACGCCATTCTCCTGCCTCAGCCTCCCGAGTAGCTGGGACTACAGGTGCTCGCCAGTACGCCCAGCTAATTTTTTTTGTATTTTTTTAGTAGAGAGGGAGTTTCACCGTGTTAGCCAGTATGGTCTCAATCTCCTGACCTTGTGATCCACCTGCCTCGGCCTCCCAAAGTGCTGGGATTACAGGCGTGAGCCACTGCGCCCAGCACTCACCTTCATTTCTTTTCTTTTTTTTTTTTTTTGAGACGGAGTCTTGCTGTGTCGCCCAGGCTGGAGTGCAGTGGCCGGATCTCAGCTCATTGCAAGCTCCGCCTCCCGGGTTTTTACGCCATTCTCCTGCCTCAGCCTCCCGAGTAGCTGGGACTACAGGCGCCCACCACCTCGCCCGGCTAGTTTTTTGTATTTTTTAGTAGAGACGGGGTTTCACCGTGTTAGCCAGGATGGTCTCGAACTCCTGACGTCGTGATCCGCCCGTCTCGGCCTCCCAAAGTGCTGGGATTACAGGCTTGAGCCACCGCGCCCGGCCTTCATTTCTTAAGAATAGCTTCCTGGCTCAGGAAATTTTCTTCTGAGAAATCTGCTGTTTGTCTAATAGGGATTTCTTCCTTTCTTTTTTTAAAAAAGACGGAGTCTTGCTCCGTTGCCCAGGCTGGAGTGCAGTAGCGCGATCTCGGCTCTCTGCAAACTCCGCCTGCTGGGTTCAAGTGATTCTCCTGCCTCAGCCTCCCGAGTAGCTGGGACTACAGGTGCCTGCCACCACGCCTGGCTAATTTTTTGTATTTTTTAATAGAGCACGGTTTCACCATGTTAGCCAGGATGGTCTCAATTTCCTGACCTTGTGATCCTCCCGCCTCGGCCTCCCAAAGTGCTGGGATTACAGGCGTGAGCCACTGCACCCGGCCTAATAGGGATTCCTTCCTATGTGACTTGACATTTGCTTTTTTAGAATTCTGTCTTTGACTTTTAACAGTTTGACTGTATTGTGCTTTGGAGAGGACCTTTTTTGGTTGAATCTATTTGAGACCCTTTCAGTGTCCTGGATCTGGATGTCCACATTTCTTTCAAGACTTGGGTAGTTTCTAGCTATTAATTCACAAAATAGGTTTTCTTTTTTTTTTTTTTTTTTTGAGACGGAATCTCGCTCTGTAGCCCAGGCTGGAGTGCAGTGGCCGGATCTCAGCTCACTGCAAGCTCCGCCTCCCGGGTTCACGCCATTCTCTGGC
The DNA here is from genome assembly GCF_049350105.2 of Macaca mulatta. Taxonomy (NCBI): domain Eukaryota; kingdom Metazoa; phylum Chordata; class Mammalia; order Primates; family Cercopithecidae; genus Macaca; species Macaca mulatta. The sequence goes on along the minus strand of NC_133415.1, from coordinate 34,415,649 downwards.
CTCAGCCTCCCGAGTAGCTGGGACTACAGACGCCCGCCACCTCGCTGGGCTATTTTTTGTTTTTTTTTTTTTGTTTTTTTTTTGTTTTTTGAGACGGAGTCTCGCTCTGTAGCCCAGGCTAGAGTGCAGTGGCGCGATCTCGGCTCACTGCAAGCTCCGCCTGCTGGGTTTACGCCATTCTCCTACCTCAGCCTCCTGAGTAGCTGGGACTACAGGCGCCCGCCACCGCGCCCGGCTAATTTTTTGTATTTTTAGTAGAGACGGGGTTTCACCGTGGTCTCGATCTCCTGACCTTGTGATCCGCCCGCCTTGGCCTCCCAAAGTGCTGGGATTACAGGCGTGAGCCACCGCGCCTGGCCTATTTTTTGTATTTCTTAGTAGAGACGGGGTTTCACCGTGTTAGCCAGGGTGGTCTTGATCTCCTGACCTCGTGATCCGCCCATCTCGGCCTCCCAAAGTGCTGGGATTACAGGCTTGAGCCACCGTGCCCGGCCACAGAATAGGTTTTCTATGCATTTTCCCATCTCTCTTTGTTTTCAAACTGCCATTATTTAAGTATTTGTTTGCTTAATCACATTCCATAGGTACAGACTTTCTTCTTTCTTTCTCTTTCTTTCTTTCTTTCTTTCTTTCTTTCTTTCTTTCTTTCTTTCTTTCTTTCTTTCTTTCTTTTCTTTTCTTTCCTTCCTTCCTTCCTTCCTTCCTTCCTTCCTTCCTTCCTTCCTTCCTTCCTTCCTTCTTTTCTTTCTTTTCTTTCTTTTCTTTCTTTTCTTTCTTTTCTTCTTTCTTTTCTTTCTTTCCTTTCTTTCCTTTCCTTTTTGAGATGGAGTTTTGCTCCTGTTGCCAGGCTGGAGTGCATTAACACGATCTCGGCTCACTGCTACCTCCGCTTCCCGAGTTCAAGTGATTCTCCTGCCTCAGCCTTCCAAGTAGCTGGAATTACAGGTGCCCACAACCACGCCCAGCTAATTTTTGTATGTTTAGTAGAGATGGGGTTTCACCACATTGGCCAGGCTGGTCTTGAACTCCTGACCTCAGGTGATCTGCCCCCCTTGGCCTCCCAAAGTGCTGGGATTACAGGCGTGAGCCACTACGCCCGGCTTTTTATTCTTTTTTTGTTTGCTTGACTGGATTATTTCAAAACAGCTGTCTTCAAGTTTAGAAATTCTGCTTGGCCAGGCCCAGTGCCTCATGCCTGTAATCCCAGCACTTTGGGAAGTCGAGGTGGGTGGATCATGAGGTCAAGAGATGGAGACCATCCTGGCCAACATGGTGAAACCCCGTCTCTACTAAAAATACAAAAATTAGCTGGGTGTGGTGTTGTGTGTCTGTAGTCCCAGCTACTTGGGAGGCCGAGGCAGGAGAATTGCTTGAACCCAGGAGGTAGAGGTTGCAGTGAGCTGAGATTACACCACTGGATTCCAGCTTGGTGACAGAGCGAGACTCCGTCTCAACAACAACAAAAAAAGAAACTCTTCTGCTTGTTCTATTCTATTGTTGAAGCTCTCAATTGTAGTTTTTATTTTATTATTTGAGTTCTCCAGTTCCAGGATTTCTGTTTGGTTGTTTCTTATGTTTGTTGAATTTCCAATTAAGGTTATGAATTGTTTTTTGGATTTTGTTGAATTGTCTATCTGTATTCTTGTGTATCTCAGTGAGTTTCCTTAAGATCATTATTTTGAATTCCAGACATTTTATAGATTTCGTTTTCTTTGGGATCTGTTGTGTTTTTTTTGAGGGTTTTTTTTTTTTTTTTTTTTTTTTGAGACAGAGTCTCACTCTTGTCACCCAGGCTGGAGTCTGCAGTGATAAAATCTTAGCTCTGCAACCTTTGCCTCCCAAGTACAAGTGATTCTCCTGCCTCAGCCTCTAGAATAACTGGGATTACAGGCACCCACCACCACGCCCGACTAATTTTTGCATTTTTTAGTAGAGATGGGGTTTCACCATGTTGGCCAGACTGGTCTCAAACTCCTGACCTCAGGTGATCCACCCACCTCAGCCTCCCATAGTGCTGGGATTACAGGGGTGAGCCACTGCACCCGGCCCTTTTTTTTGAGTTTTATTTATTTATTTAGGTCTGTGAAGGATACAAGCCTAAGGGCCGAGCGCGGTGGCTCAAGCCTGTAATCCCAGCACTTTGGGAGGCCGAGACGGGCGGATCACAAGGTCAGGAGATCGAGACCATCCTGGCTAACATGGTGAAACCCCGTCTCTACTAAAAAAATACAAAAAACTAGCCGGGCGAGATGGCAGACGCCTGTAGTCCCAGCTACTCGGGAGGCTGAGGCAGGAGAATGGCGTGAATCCGGGAGGTGGAGCTTGCAGTGAGCTGAGATCCGGCCACTGCACTCCAGCTTGGGTGACAGAGCGAGACTCCGTCTCAAAAAAAAAAAAAAGGATACAAGCCTTGGGGATCTCTAGTTGGCTATTTTGATGACATCTTCTGCAGACAGAATTTTTTTCCACCTCAACATTGTATATCTGTGAGAGTTTGCTTGCTTTGTAGTTTTTATTTTGTTTTGTTTTTTAAATGTGGATGTTGTTTTTAATACCATTTAAAGTAAACCCAACTACAGTATATCAGTATATTTGTATGTAAATACAGACATTGGTAGGCTAACCTTTTTTTTTTTTTTTTTGAGACAGAGCTGCACTCTTGTTGCCCAGGCTGGAGTGCAATGGTGCGATCTTGGCTCACCACAACCCCTGCCTCCCAAGTTCAAGCGATTCTCCTGCCTCAGCCTCCTGAGTAGCTGGGATTACAGGCATGTTCTGCCACACCCAGCTAATTTTGTATTTTTAGTAGAGACAGGGTTTCTCCATATTGGTCAGGCTAGTCTCGAACTCCTGACCTCAGGTGATCCACCCGCCTCAGCCTCCCAAAGTGCTGGGATTACAGGCATGAGCTACCGCACTCAGCTGGTAGGCTAACTTGGAGGGAAATATATTTTTCTTATTGCTGTCTTCTGTTACACTATCCTATTTGCTATCTAAAGGGAGATGTAGAACTTACTTCTCCTATTCCATGCTGTTATAAATAGGATCTGCTGGAGCACTCATTGGTATAATGTAGATAGGGTTTGGTTTCAAGTTCATGAAGTAGTAAATGTTAGAAGAAGTGACTAAGGGAGCTGATGTTATTGATGACTCAGGATTTCTGTCACATTACATCTCTTTTATTTTTTAACTGAGTCACGTACTGGGTACAGACTTTTATGTAAATAGTTAACTCTTTTTTTTTTTTTTTTTTTTTTTGAGACAGAGTCTGGCTCTGTCACCCAGGCTGGAGTGCAGTGGCGCGATCTCGGCTCACTGCAAGCTCCGCCTCCCGGGTTTACGCCATTCTCCTGCCTCAGCCTCCCGAGTAGCTGGGACTACAGGCGCCCGCCACCTCGCCCGGCTAGTTTTTTGTATTTTTTAGTAGAGACGGGGTTTCACCGTGTTAGCCAGGATGGTCTTGATCTCCTGACCTCGTGATCCGCCCGTCTCGGCCTCCCAAAGTGCTGGGATTACAGGCTTGAGCCATCGCGCCCGGCAAATAGTTAACTCTTGTACATTTTTCCAGTACTAGTTTAGTCTTCCACTCTGCATTTTTGTGCTGAAAGTCAACCCTATTCAAAATTACACGTTCTGACTAGTAAAAGTCCTTCTTGCTAAGTAATAACCTTTATCGTGTTCAATTTAGCATATATTAATATGTGGCTCCTTGATATTGTGGTAATTAGCATGCATTTTCATAATAAGACATTTCTTTCGGAGGTCAGAAGAAGAGTAAGTTGATTTCTGTTCATTTGTAATGTGACAATCAGGTACATGTAGTTGTGATACTGGTTTGTTATTCCTCAACCATTAAGCAACTCCCCATTTCCCTCTCTTCCCAGCCCTTGGTAACCACTTTCCTACATCTTTCTCAGTGGATTTGAATATTCTAGGTACCTCATACCATATTTGTCCTTTGTGACTGGCTTATTTCACTTAACGTACGTATTAGTTTGTATTCACACTGCTAATAAAGACATACGTGATACTGGGTAATTTATAAAGGAAAGAGGTTTAATGGACCCACAGTTCCACATGGCTGGGGAGGCCTCACAGTCATGATGGAAGGCAAAGGAGAAGCAAAGTGATGTCTTCTTACATGGCGGTGGGCATGAGAGCGTGTGCAGGGGAACTCCCCTTTTATAAAACCATCAGATCGGCTGGGCGCGGTGGTTCACGCCTGTAATCCCAGCACTTTGGGAGGCTGAGGTGGGTGGATCACGAGGTCAGGAGTTCAAGACCAGCCTGACTAAGATGGTGAAACCCCGTCTCTACTAAAAATACAAAAAAATTAGCCAGGCGTGGTGGCATGCGCCTGTAATCCCAGCTACTCCGGAACCTGAGGCAGAGAATTGCTTAAACCTGGAGGGGCGGAGGTTGCAGTGAGCTGAGATTGCGCCACTACACTCCAGCCTGGGCTACAGAGGGAGACTCCGTCTCAAAAAAAAAAAAACCCATCAGATCTTATGCGAGACTTACTCACTATCACGAGAATGACCCACCCCCATGATTCAATTGATTCCCACCAGGCCCTTCCCATAACATATGGGAATTATGGAAGCTGCAATTCAAGATGAGATTTAGGTGGGGACATAGCCAAATCATATCATTCCACCCTGACCCCTCCCAAATCCCATGTCCTCACATATCGAAACCAATCATGCCTTCCCAGCAGTCCCCCAAAGTCTTAACTCATTTCAGCATTTACTCAAAAGTCCTCAGTCCAAAGTCTCATCTCTGAGACAAGGTGAGTCCCTCCACCTATGAGCCTGTGGAATCAAAAGCAAGTTAGTTAGTTCCTAGATACAATGGAGGTAACCACACTGGGTAAATACCCATTCTAGTGGGAGAAACTGGCCAAAACGAAGGGGATACAGGCACCATGCAAGTCTGAAATCCAGTGGGACAGTCAAATATTTTCTTTATTTTTACTTTTATTTTTTTTTTGAGGCAGAGTCTTGCTCTGTCACCCAGGCTAGTGTGCAGTGGCGCGATCTCAGCTCACTGCAGACTCCACCTCCCAGGTTCAAGCAGTTCTCCACCTCAGTCTCTCCAGTAGCTGGGATTACAGGTGCCCACCACCATGTCCAGCTAATTTTTGTGTTTTTTTTTTTAGTAGAGATGGGGTTTCACCATCTTGGCCAGGCTGGTCTTCAACTCCTGACCTCATGATCCACCCACCTCAGCCTTCCAAAGTGCTGGGATTACAGGCGTGAGCCACCGTGCCCAGCCGGTAGTCAAATCTTAAAGCTCCAAAATGACCTCCTTTGACTCCATGTCTCACATCCAGGTTGTGCTGATGCAAGAGTTGGGTTTCCATGGCCTTGGGGAGCTCCACCTATGTGGCTTTGCAGCATATAGTCACCCCCGCCCCCCGGCTCCGGACTGGCATTGAGTGTCTGTGGCTCTTTCAGGCGCACAGTGCAAGATGTCAGTGGGTCTACCATTCTGGGGTCTGGAGAACAGTGGCTGCCTTCTCACAACTCCCCTAGGCAGTGCCTCAGTGGGGACTCTGTGTGTAGGTTCCTACCCCACATTTCCCTTCTGCACTGCCCTAGCAGAGGTTCTCCATGAGGGCTCCGCCCCTGCAGGACACCTCTGCCTGAACATCCAGGCATTTCCATATGTCCTCTGAAATCTAGGCAGAGGTTCCCAAACCTCAGTTCTTGACTTGTGTGCACCTGCAGGCTCAACACCATGTGGAAACTGCCAAGGCTTAGGACTTTCACCCTCTGAAACCATTTTTCGAGCTGTACCTTGGCCCCTTTAGCCACGGCAGGAGTGGCTAGGATGCAGGGCACCAAGTCCAGAGGCTGCACACAGGAAGAGGGGGGCCCTGGCCCTGACCCTGGTCCAGGAAACTATTTTTCCCTCCTAGGACTGTGATGGGAGGAGCTGCTTCGAAGGTCTCTGCCGTGACTTGGAGACATTTTCTCCATTGTCTTGGCAATTAGCATTTGGCTCCTTGTTACTGATGTAAATTTCTGCATCAGGCTTGAATTTCTCCCCAGAAAATGGGGTTTTCTTTTCCACTGCATCATCAGACTGCAAATTTTTCAAACTTTTATGTTCTGCTTCCTCTTGAAGCTTTGTTGCTCAGAAATTTCTTCTGCCAGATATCCTAAATCATCTCTCTCAAGTTTAAAGTTCCACAGATCTCTAGGGCAGGGGCAAAACGCCACCAGTCTCTGCTAAAATATAGCAAGAGTCACCTTTGTTCCAGTTCCCAATAAGTTCCTTATCTCCATCTGAGACCACCTCAACTTGGACTTTATCGTCCATATCACTGTCAGCATTTTGGTCAAAACCATTCAACAAGTCTCTAGGAAGTTCCAGACTTTTCCCACATTTTCCCGTTGTCTTCTGAGCCTTCCACACTGTTCCAACTTCTGCCTGTTTGTTACCCATTTCCAAAGTTGCTTCACATTTTCGGGTATGTTTATAGTGGCGCCCCACTCCCAGTACCAATTTTCTGTATTAGTCCGTTCTCACACTTTTAATAATGACATACCCGAGACTGGATAATTTATAAAGGAAAGATTTAATGGACTCACGCTTTCACATGGCTGGGGAGGCCTCACAATCATAGCAGAAGGCAAAAAAGAAGCAAAGGTACGTCTTACATGGTGGCAGGCCTGAGAGCGTGTACAGGGGAACTCCCTTTTTATAAAACCATCAGATTCATGAGACTTATTCACTACCATGAGAACAGTATGGGGGAAATCACCCCCATGATTTGTTTGTTTCCACCTGGCCCCACCCTTGACACGTGGGGATTATTACAATTCAAGGTGAGATTTGGGTGGGGACACAGCCAAACCGTATTTGCACAATATTTTCAAGATTCATCTATGTCACAGCATAAATAACCTTCCTATCAGCAGTGTACAGAGGTTCTCATTTCTCCATATTCTTACCAACATTTGTTTTCTGTTTTTCTAATAGTAACCATCCTAAAGGTTGTGAAGTGGTGCCTTATTGTGGTAGCTTATTTCTTTTTATTGTTGAATAATATGACGTTGTATGGATGTGCCATAGTTTATCGAGTCACCTTTGAAGAACATCTCAGTTCCTTCCAAGTTTTGGCAATTATGAATAAACGTTCGCGTGTAGGTTTTTGTGTGTATGTAAGTTTTCAACTCATTTGGGTTAATACCAGGGAGCACAGCTGCTGGGTCGTGTGGTAAAAAGAGTTTATTTTGTTTTAAAAGGAATTGCTAAACTGTCTTATGAAGTGATTATGTCATTTTGCTTCCTGCCAACAATATATGTAAGAGTTTCTCCATCTTTGCCAGCATAGCTATTCTAGTGGATGTGCTATAATCTCATTGAGTGTATCTCATTGTGGTTTTATTTTTAATTTTAATTTTAAAATTTATTTTATTTTTACTTTTAATTTTTTAAAATTTTTGAGTACATAGTAGGTGTATATATTTATGGGGTACATAAGATATTTTAATACAGGCATGCAATGAGAAATAAGCACGTCATAGGGAATGGGGTATCCGTCCCTCAACATTTATCTTTTGAGTTACGAACAATTCAGTTACCCTTTAAGTTATTTTCAAATGTACAATTAAGGGGCTGTTGAATAGTAGGTCTTAGTCATTCTTTATTTCTTTTTTTTAACCCATTAACCATCCCCACCTCCTGTTGTCCCCCAGACCCCCATTACCCTTCTTAGTTCGGGTAACCATCCTTATATTCTCTGTGTCCATGAGTTCAGTTGTTTCTTTACATTTCAGAAATAAGCGAGAACATGTAATGTTTGTCTTTCTGTGCCTGGCTTATTTAACTTAACACAATGACCTCCAGTTCTATCCATATTGTCATGTTGTTGCAATGACAGTACCTCGTTCTTTTTTTTTTTTTTTTTTTTGAGACAGGGTCTTGCTCTGTTCCCCAGGCTGGAGTGCAGTGGCATGATCTCAGCTTACTGCAACCTCTGCCTCCTGGGTCCCGGTTCAAGCAATTCTCCTAGTTCAGCCTCCTTAGTAGCTGGGGTTACAGGCATGTGCCAACATGCCCAACTAATTTTTGTATTTTTAGTAGAGACGGGGTTTCACCATGTTGGCCAGGCTGTTCTTGAACTCCTGACCTTGTGATCCTCCTGCCTCAGCCTCCCAAAATGCTGGGATTACAGGTGATCTCATTCTTTTTTATGCCTGAATAGTACTCCATTGTCTATATGTACCACATTTTCTTTATCCATTCATCTGTTTATGGACACTTAGGTTGCTTCCAAACCTTGACTGTTGTAAACAGTGCTGCAGCAAACATAGGAGTGCAGATAGCGCTTTGATGTACTGATTCCTTTTTTTGGGTATATACCTAGCAGTGAGATTGCTGGATCGTATGGTAGCTCAAGTTTTAGTTAGTATTTTTTCTTCCCCCCCCACAGGTTGGAGTGCAATGGCGCAGTCTCGGCTCACTGCAACCTCCACCGCCTGGGTTCAAGTGATTCTCCTGCCTCAGCCTGCTGAGTAGTTGGGATTACAGGTGCCCACCACCATGCCCGGCTAATTTTTGTATATTTAGTAGAGATGGGATTTCACCATGTTTGTCAGGCTAGTCTCAAACTCCTGACCTCAGGTGATCCGCCCGCCTCAGCCTCCCAAAGTGCTGGGATTACAGGCGTGAGCCACTGCGCCCGGCCTTCTTGAGTTTTTTAAAATTGAGTTGTAAGAAGTCTTTGTTGTTGTTGTTGTTGAGACAGAGTCTAGCTCTGTTGCCCAGGCTAGAGTATAGTGGTGTGGTCTCAGCTCACTGCAACCTCAGCCTCCCAGGTTCAAGCGATTCTCCTGCCTCCGCCTCCTGAGTAGCTGGGATTATAAGTGTCTGCCACCATACCTGGCTAATTTTTGTATTTTTAGTAGAGACGGAGTTTTACCATGTTGGCTGAGTTATTCTGGAACTCCTGACCTCTATTGATCTGCCCTCCTTGGCCTCACAAAGTGTTGGGATTACAGGCGTGAGCCACAGTGGGCAGTTGTAAGAATTCTTCATATGTTTTGATTACCAGATTCTTATCAGATACATGATTTCAAGATATTTTCATTCATGCTGTAGTTTGTCTTTTTACTTTCTTGGCGGTATCCTTTGACATACAAACATTTTTAATTTTGGTGAATTCCAGTTTGTCTGTGTTTTCTTTTTTCTTGAGAGCATGAGGAAGTGCTTGTAGTTACCAATTCTTTTTTTTTTTTTTTGAGACAGAGTCTCTCTGTGTTGCCCAAGCTGGAGTGCAGTGGCGCTATCTTGGCTCATTGCCACCTCTGTCACCCAGGTTCAAGAAATTCTCCCACCTCAGCCTCCTGAGTAGCTGGGATTACAGGGGCACACCACCACGCCTGGCTAATTTTTTGTATTTTTAGTAGAGATGGGGTCTCACCATGTTGGCCAGGCTGGTCTTGAACTCTTGACCTCAGATGATCCGCCCACCTCAGCCTCCCAGAGTGCTGGGATTACAGGCGTGAGCCACTGCACCATGCCTGTCTATGTTTTCTTTATTATACTTTGAGTATCTTATCTAAGAAACCATTGCCTAATACAAGGTCATGTACATTTTCACCTGTGTTTCCTTCTGAGAATTTTATAGTTTTAGCTCTTAAATTTAGGTCTTTGATCTGTTTTTTTTTTGTTGTTGTTTTTGTTTTTTTTCCTGAGATAGAGTCTTGTTCTGTCGCCCAGGCTGGAGTGCAGTGGCGCTATCTCAGCTCACTGCAACCTCCACCTTCCTGGGTTCAAGCGATTCTCCTGCCTCAGCCTCCAGAGTAGCTGGGATTACAGGCATGCACCACAGGCGTGCACCACGATGCCAGGCTAATTTTTGTATTTTTAGTAGGGACGGGGTTTCACCATGTTGGCCAGGCTGGTCTCGAACTCCTGACCTCATGCTGCCCGCCTCGATCTCCCAAGGTGCTGGGATTACAGGCGTGAGCCACTGTGCCTGGCCTGATCTGTTTTGAGTTAATTTTTACATATGGTTTGAAGTAGGGATTCAGATAAATTCTTCTGCATAGTACTGTGGTTTCAGTCTCCTCAAATTCATGTTGTAACTTAGCTCCCAATGTGGCAGTATTAGGAGATGGGGCCTTTTAGAGGTGATTGCATCTTAAGCACGTTGTCCTTGTCTTAGTTCATTTATATTGCTGTAAAGGAATACCTGAGGCTGGGTAATTTATAAAGAAAAGAAGTTTATTTGGCTCCTGTTTCTTTCTTTTTATTTTATTTTATTTTTTTATTTTTTTGGTGAGATGGAGTCTTGCTCTGTCGCCCAGGCTGGAGTGCAGTGGCCTGTTCTTGGCTCACTGCAAGCTCCGCCTCCTGGGTTCACGCCATTGTCCTGCCTCAGCCTTCTGAGTAGCTCGGACTACAGGCGCCCGCCACCACGCCTGGCTAATTGTTTTAGTATTTTTAGTAGAGGTGGGGTTTCACCGTGTTAGCCAGGCTGGTCTGGATCTCCTAACCTCGTGATCCGCCCACCTCGGCCTCCCAAAGTGCTGGGATTACAGGCGTGAGCCACGGTGCCCTGACTCTTGGTTCTTCAGGCTGTATAAGAAGCATGGCGCTGGTGTCTGCATCTGGTGAGGGCCTCAAACTGCTTCCACTCATGGTGAAAAGGGGAAGCTCATGTGTGCAGAGATCAAATGACAAGAGGCGAGTGAGAAAAGGAAGGGAGGTGCTATGCTCTTTTTAACAACTAGTTCCGGCAGAAACTAAATGAGCAGGAACTCACTGAGAACCTTGAGGACGGTACCAGGTCATCCATGAGGGATCCACTCCAGTGACCCAAACATCTCCCATTAATCCCCACCTCCAACATTTGGGACCAGCTCTCAACATGAGGTTTGGAGGGGTTAAACAAAGCATAGTAGCGGTTACAGATAGATTGATCCATTCGTGGGTTAATGGATTACTGAGTTATGTGAGTGGAACTGGCGACTTTATTAGAAGAGGAAGAGAGATCGGGAGCTCACACATTAGCATGCTCAGCCCCCTGGCCTTGTAATACTCTGTGCTGCCTCGGGTCTCTGGGGTCAAAGGCAGCCCCTCAACCTTGGACTTTTCAGCCTCCAGAACTGTGAGAAATGAATTCCTTTTCTTTATAAACTATCCAGTTGCAGGTATTCTTTCATATATTAAAGAAAATGGATGAATACACATGGGGATCTCTAGTTGTCTCAGCACCATTCGTTGAAAAGTTATTGTTTCGGCCGGGCACGGTGGCTCAAGCCTGTAATCCCAGCACTTTGGGAGGCTGAGACGGGCGGATCACGAGGTCAGGAGATCGAGACCATCCTGGCTAACACGGTGAAACCCCGTCTCTACTAAAAAAAAATACAAAAAACTAGCCGGGCGAGGTGGCGGGCGCCTGTAGTCCCAGCTACTCGGGAGGCTGAGGCAGGAGAATGGCGCGAACTCGGGAGGCGGAGCTTGCAGTGAGCTGAGATCTGGCCACTGCACTCCAGCCTGGGCGACAGAGCGAGACTCCGTCTCAAAAAAAAAAAAAAAGAAAAGAAAAGTTCTTCTTTCTCCCTTTGATTGACCTTGGTACCTTTCTCAAAAATCAGTGGACTGTAGATGTATGGATTTATTTTTCCCTTCTCAATTCAATATCATTGGTCTGTATACCTGTTGTTATACCATACCATCTTTATTGCTGTAGCTTTGTAGTAAACTTTGAAATTATGAAGTGTGAGCCCTTCAACTTTGTTCTTCCTTTTCCAAGATTTCTTTGACTATTCTGTGTCTCTCACAATTCCATATTAATTTTAGGATTGGCTTGTCTGTTTCTGGAAAAAACATAGTTGGAATTTTGATGGGAATTACATGGAATGTGTAAATCAATTTGGGGTGTCCTGCCATCTCAAATCAGCTTTTTTTTTTTTCTTTTTTTTTAAGACAGTTTCGCTCTTGTTGCCCAGGTTGGAGTGCAGTGGTGCGATCTTGGCTCACTGCAACCTCTGCTTCCCAGGTTCGAGTGTTTCTTCTGCCTCAGCCTCCCAAGTAACTGGGATTATAGGCGCGCGCCATCATGCCTGGCTAATTTTGTGTTTTTAGTAGAGATGGGGTTTCTCCATGTTGGTCAGGCTGGTCTCGAATTTCCGACCTCCCAAAGTGTTGGGATTACAGGCGTGAGCCGCTGCGCCTGGCTCAAGTCAGCTTTTCAAGGCAGATTTGTATAACCCAATTTGAAATTGAGCCATAATATTTCCAGAGATGTGTACTGTTTCATTCTTATCTTAGCTTTTCTGTCAGGAACAGGAGATGATTGATCTCAACCACTATGAAGCCAGACCTTGGGTGGTGCATGGTGGAATTCTGCATTCTTTTCCCTCAGATCTGTCCTCCGTCAGTCTATCTCCCAATCTGCAGGATGCTTAGTGGGTATGGTAACACTAGAACATGAAAACTGCAATCATGATTGGCTAAATTTGGTTATTTAAAACAAAACAAAAAAAGGGCTGGGCATGGTGGCTCCCACCCATAATCCCAGCACTCTGGGAGACCGAGGCAGGCAGATCATGAGGTCAAGAGATCAAGACCATCCCGGCTAACATGGTGAAACCCCATCTCTATTAAAAATACAAAAAAATTAGCCAGGAGTGGTGGCACGCGCCTGTAGTCCCAGCTACTCGGGAGGCCAAGGCAGGGGAATCGCTTGAACCTGGGAGGCAGAGGTTGGAGTGAGCTGAGTTCCCACCATGCATTCCATTCTGGGCAACAGAGTGAGGCTACGTCTTAAAAAAAAAAAAAAAAAATCTTGTTCTTTTATTTATTTTTTTGTAGAGACGTTTGTTCAACCATGTTCCTCAGGCTGGTCTCAAAACTTCTGAGCTCAGGTGATCTTTGTGCCTTAGCCTCCCAAAGTGGGAGGGCCAAACATCTGGTTTCTTTTCTTTTTTTGGTTTTTTTTTTTTTTTTTTGAGACAGAGTCTCACACTCTTGCCCAGGCTGGAGTGCAGTGGTGCAATCTCTGTTCACTGCAGCCTCCGCTTTCTGGGTTCAAGCAATTCTCATGCCTCAGTCTCCTTAGTAGCTAGGATTATAGGAGCGTGCCACCATGCACAGCCAATTTTTGTATTTTTAGTAGAGATGTGATTTCACCATGTTGGCCAGGCTGCTGTCAAACTCCTGACGTCAGGTGATCCGCTTGCCTTGGCCCCGCAAAATGCTGGGATTATAGGCATGAGCCACTGTGTCCAGCCAACATCTGGTTTCTTAATTGCTGGTCCAGTAAGGTATATTTTGAAGTATTTATTTTTGCTATTTAATGAACAATTGAACCATTCTGTCAATATGTTCAATGGACCTTTTTGATTTGATTGTAATTATTTGCACTGTCTAGAGTGTTATTTGCAAGGCTAATTGCCTGAATACTTGCTAAAACAAAGATCATGGAGCTCTACCCTAGACCTACAGGACCAGATACTGCATGCTAGTACCTGAAATCTATAATTTAATGTGTTTTATAGGTAATTTAAATGTGTCTCCAGTTTGGGGAACCATAGATTCAGAAAGTATTTTGCTCTGGGAGCTCTAGTCCTTTCAACTTGGCTAAACTTGTTAATCTTCTATTCACTTTGATAGCTCTGAATGAATTTCAGGGCTGGAATATAATGATTACTGACTCACTTGGCTTCGTTTGAAACTGAAGTGGGTGGGATTTAGTGTGCTAAAGTCTGTTTATCTTTGAAATATTTGTCTCTCGGTTTACAGTCCAGGATTTATGCAGCATTGGCCCTACTGTGTAGCTCTGTGCTTTAGAAAACCTAGGTGGAGAGGATTAATTAAATGCAAATCACTGAATCTATCTGTGTCACTGGTCAGCTAAATAAATAGCCTTTGTGTCCTAACAGCAGCAGACATTTTCTGGTTTAGGTTTTCCACATGGTTTATTATGAAGTATGACAACTTGTCGTGTATAATCAGCATCACATTAGTCTCATGAGAATAAGCTCTCCTTTAATCAGCTGCTTTTCTTTAATCTGGTGGGGTGAGTGAGGCGTATGGTAACCATGACATTTTTGTCATTTGCTTTGTGGGATTGTAGTGGTATTGATGGTGGTGTGATCGGATGTGTGGGTGTATGTATGTTTTGGGTATGTAGATTTTCCAAAAAGGGGCAGAGGACAGATGGCGGATAAAGCATTCATGTATTCCTTGTCACTGTGCATCAAAAATTATAGTCATGTGTCCTGGGAGTCAGTAATAATTTTATTTACCAGAATATGTAGTTTCTAATGTTATTTCTCTGTGATTTATTAGAACTTGGGCTAGTCATTAAATTCGCTGAAGTCTCATATTCTTCATGTAATGAGGATAGACTTGACAGCCTTTACAGACTATAAACCTAAATTTAAAGTTTCTATGATTCAGTCACTGATTAAACTCTCATAAGTATGCAAGTAATAGTGAAGGTCTTATTCTTTCCATTCCTGGTTCTCAGTATTCTCCATAATGATTCATCGCCATAAATAAATGCTCTATTTATCTTCCTATCTGTGCAGTTGGTCTGTTCTCATATTTGCCCGATGTAATATGACTTCTCATTTTATTTCTTTTTTGAGACAGAGTCTTACTCTGTTGCCGAGGCTGGAGTGCAGTGGTGCAATCTGGGCTCACTGCAAGCTCCGCCTCCCGGGTTCATGCCGTTCTCCTGCCTCAGCCTCCCGAGTAGCCAGAACTACAGGCACCACTACCACGCCTGGCTATGTTTTATTTTTATTTTTTCTGTTTTTAGTAGAGACAGGGCTTCACTGTGTTAGCCAGGATGGTCTTGATCTCCTGACCTCGTGATCCTCCTGCCTTGGCCTCCCAAAGTGCTGGGATTACAGGTGTGAGCTACCGCACCCAGCCTTATTTCTTTTACCTTTTGTCATTTGAGCTAGCCTCAAAATATACTGATAACTTTGTATTTTTTATTTATTTGTATTTTTAAGCTACACCTGCTGGAATGGGAACTTTGTATTTTTTTATTTCTCTGAATTTATTTATAATTCTTATTTTATTGTGTTTTTTTAAGTGTCTCTTCTCCCTAGCAAGGTTACCATGTATACATAGAGAACACAATGAGCTTGTTGTCTGTACATATACATCTATACATTGTAACTCTTTATCATAGTAGATAGTGGTAGCTATCAAGTATTTGAGTATTTTTTTAGTCCATGTTTCACACAAGTCTAGGACAAAGGAAGTATATCCCAAAGTGTTTGTAATCTGATTAGAATAATGATAATAAAGTATAAAATCATCAAACAGCATAGGATAATGTATGTGTAAATGTTCAGCTTTGTGGCACAGACTAAATGTATAAATGTTTCAGGTCAGTGATAGACCTGTGAACATAGTCATTGAAGACATTTTGAATTAGAGAGTTAAACTGGTTTTTCAAGGGTAGACAGAATTTGAATTTATCAGGAAACAGAAGGACAGTTTATGTTAAGCAAAAATGTAGAATAATATGTTTGAGGTTTTTGTTTGTTTTATTTTGTTTTTTAGCAATAGGTTCTTGCTGGCCGGGGACAGTGGCTTACACATTTTGGGAGACCGAGGTCAGCGAATCACGAGGTCAGGAGTTCAAGGCCAGCCTGGCCAACATAGTGAAACCCTGTCTCTAGTAAAAATATAGAAAATTAGCCAGGCATGGTGCCAGGCGCCTGTAATCCCAGCTACTAGGGAGGCTGAGGTGGGAGAATCGCTTGAACCTGGAAAGCGGAGGTTGCAGTGAGCTGAGATCGTACCACTGCACTCCAGCCTGGGCAACGGTGTGAGACTCCATCTCAAAAAAGAAGTAATGGGTTCCTGCTATGTTGCCCAGGCTGGAGTACAGTGGCTACTCACAGGCATGATTATAGCACACTATGGCCTCAAACTCCTGAGCTCAAGGGGTCTTCCTGCCTAGGCCTTCCAAGTAGCTGGGACTGTAACATGGTACCACATCTGGCTTGTTTTGTTAGATAGTGAGAAATTGGCAGTGAGTTCATACTGGATGAAAATTGTAATACTTTTAAAGAAAATTCCTTATCACATATGATTTAATGTGGCTTATAATGATGCATAATGGAAAAATCTAAATAGTAAATAAATCAGGAGTAGGAAAATTGTACGTCTATAGTAGGAATAACAGATCATAGATAAGTAAGTAGTCTGTGAGATCCTCTACAATTATACTAGAGCTGAGCTGTGAATTTGGTTCATGGCAAAGCCAAATACGTATATACATACATATACACACACACATATATACAGATACATATATATGTGTACATACATATACACACACATACACACACACACACACACACACACTCTATAAAATAGAGGGCATAGTTAGTTCCAGGAGTCTTTTCCCCCTTATAATTTAGAAGCAATACTAGTTTCTTTTGGTTGGAAAACAGTTCTTTAAAAGATTTCTTTTTTCCCACTTAGAGCTTTATAACATAGGACACAGAAATGCAGTAGAAAATGTTGTCAATATCGGCTGTACGTGGTGTCTCATGGCTGTAATCCCAGCACTTTGGAAGGCTGAGATGGGTGGATCATGAGGTCAGGAGATCGAGACCATCCTGGCTAACATGATGAAACTCCGTCTCTACTAAAAAATACAAAAAACTAGCTGGGCGTGGTGGTGGGTGCCTGTATTCCCAGCTACTTGGGAGGCTGAGGCAGGAGAATGGCGTGAACCCGGGAGGCAGAGCTTGCAGCGAGCCGAGATTGCGCCACTGCACTCCAGCCTGGGCAACAGAGCGAGACTCCGTCTCAAAAAAAAAAAAAAAAAATCAACATGAAACGTGGTATTAGATTTCAAAACATTGTCTCTTACTGTGATTCTGGATAAAAATAAGGAAGTGACACTGAAGTACAATTCAGTTAAATAGTTAACATTCTCTATGGACCTAGATTATACGTACATAATTTTTTGTTGTTCATTTTTTGTTTTTGTGTTTGAGACAGTTTCTGTCACCCAGGCTGAAGTGCAGTGGCATGTCTTAGTTCACAGCATCCTCAGCCTCCCACGTTCAAGTGCTTCTTCTGCCTCAGCCTCCCGAGTAGTTGGGATTATAGGCATGCGCCGCCACGACCAGCTAATTTTTGCATTTTTAATGTAGGGACACGATTTCACCATGTTGGCCAGGATGGCCTGAATTTCCTGACCTTGTGATCTGCCAACCATGTGATCCTCCCACCTTGGCCTCCAAAAGTGCTGGGATTACAGGCATGAGCCACCACGCCTGGCTTTTCTTTTTTTTGTGAGAAGGATTTTTGCTTTTGTTACCCAGGCCAGAGTGTAATGGCCCAATCTCGGCTTACTGCAACCTCCACTTTCTGGGTTCAAGCCATTCTCCTGCCTCAGCCTCCCAAGTAGCTGGGATTATAGGCATGTGCCACCACGTCCTGCTAATTTTGTGTTTTTTTTTTTTTTTTGAGACGGAGTCTCGCTCTGTCGCCCAGGCTGGAGTGCAGTGGCCCGATCTCAGCTCACTGCAAGCTCCACCTCCCGGGTTTACGCCATTCTCCTGCCTCAGCCTCCCGAGTAGCTGGGACTACAGGCGCCCACCACCACGCCCAGCTAGTTTTTTGTATTTTTTTAGTAGAGACGGGGGTTCACCATGTTAGCCAGGATGGTCTTGATCTCCTAACCTTGTAATCCGCCCGTCTTGGCCTCCCAAAGTGTTGGGATTACAGGCTTGAGCCACCGCGCCAGCCTAATTTTGTGTTTTTAGTGGAGACAGAGTTTCTCCATGTTGGTCAGGCTGGAGAACTCCTGACCATAGGTAATCCACCCTCCTCAGCCTCCCACAGTGCTGGGATTACAGGTGTGAGCCATCGAGCCTGGCCCATACACACTTTTCTGATGGTCCAGCTTAATATGAGGATAAACTACAATGCAGAGGAATGGAGACTTCTTATCATGTCAGGAAACCTTGTAGAAAAATGGATCCAGTAGATTGTATTCTCTGCAAGGAGTCTAAAATGTTTAGATGTTCTGAGTTTCTGATTAAGGCCAGGTCAAGAGTAGAATAATAAATGTTAAGTTAGAAATGTTTTTGTGGAATAGAGGGCTGACTTTTTCCAGCCTGTTTGTTATTTCTGTTTCTGTCAATGAAGTATGTTTGAAGGAGTGTCAGTAGCTACAAGAAGGGTTGATTTCTCTTAAAAGCACGCTCATTCACGGTAGCTCATGACAGTGATTGATCAAAATTCCTACTTTGTTGAGTATGACAGAGATTACCTTAGCCTGGAAAAAAATTGGAGGCAAGTCCATTAGAGACAAACCATCCCTGGAAACAGGTCACAGAACATCTGGTATTCAGGAATACAGCTTTTTAGTAAAACTTCCCCAATCATTTTGTTGTGCAATGCCCAACAGATTTAAGCAACACAGGTTAAGCCATTCTCTCTAGCAGCAGTTGAAGAGCAAGAATAACTGCCGGTCAAGATTTCTCCTAGTTTGTGTTAAAACAGCCCTATTTTATGATCCATGGCATTATCTAAACTGACAGAGGTTGTCGTGCTGTTCCTACCTTTCACAGTGTAGAAAGCAGGTTCTGTATAAGCATCATTGATTAGAAATCTGTGGTGAGCTGATTTCTGTTCACAGAGATAAGGGGTCAGGAAAGATAATAATACAATTTTAGAGCATGAAAAGAATTGGTGAGTGGGAGCGCCTGTCTATTCAGCGTTTATCTCATTACTCTTCATAACAACCCTTTGTGGTGGGTATTATTTTCCCATTTAATATAAGAGGAGAGGTTCAGGTGGGCGCGGTGGCTCACGCCTATAATCCCAGCACTTCGGGAGGGCAAGGCAGGCACATCACTTGAGGTCAGGTGTTCGAGACCAGCCTGGCCAACATGGCGGAACTCTGTCTCTACTAAAAATAAAAAAAATTAGGTGGGCGTGGTGGCACACGCCTGTAATCCCAGCTACTCAGGAGGCTGAAGTGGGAGAATTGCTTGAACCCAGGAGGCAGAGGTTGCAGTGAGCTGAGATTGCACCACTGCACTCCAGCCTGGGCTACAGAGCGAGACTCTGTCTCAATTTTAAAAAATAATCATAAAGAGGAGAGGGTCAAGAAGATTATTTTCCTTGTGCAAGTGATGAATTAGAAGGCCTGACTCCAAAGCTTATCATCCACTTTATGGCTGCTTTCCAGGAAGCTGGAAGGGAAAGAAACAATTTGATTGCAAGAAATAACATGGGCCGTAAATTAATTTCCCAGCTTGTGTTTGATTTGCTTTAATAATGTCATGATATATTCTGGAGATCACTGTACCTTGTGCAGTTATATTAATCAGTGCTGTTGCAGAGCCATCCAACACTACAGTTACTTCTGAAGAGAAAACCTGTTATAATTGTAAACAGTAATGGAGATTTAGTAGAAGCTTATCTGTAAAGGCAGACTTTGATGCTTTATGAGAATTTATAAAGATTAGGATAAATGGGCATAGGAGCTTTCTAGGATAAATTGGCCTCAAATTTTGCATAATAGATTGTTTTATGTGACATTTTCAAGTTTTTATGAATGTAGTTTATCAAAGATATTTACTTAGGCAGAAATAAGTGAAATGTCATTAAGCAAACTAAATGTTATTGGTGACATTGAGGAGATCCTTTGTGTTACATTTCAATTTTTAAGGATCCAGCACTTAGGGAGGCAGAGGCAGGAGGATGACTTGAGCCCAGGAGATGGAGACCTGCCTGGGCAATAGAGAGACCCCATTCTCAAAAAGTAAAAAAAATAAGGATTTGAGTTTTATTTTGTTCAGTCTCAGCTCATAAGGAAAGTGTTTTATGTCACTTAAAGGAAAGTTATTTCTGTCAGCTTTAAAAGTAGAAAATGAATGAGAATCTGTGATATGTAAAAATGTTTAACCTTTTGTTTGTTTTTTAAAAGTATTTTAAATACCCGTAAATGGTAGAATAATCAAGTTTCTTGACTTTAATAGAATTAATTAATTCAAAGCCCATCTGTGAATTTGGGATTCTTTAATTTGGTTGCAAAAAATGAAAACATAGGCAGAGCCTGGTGGCTCATGCCTATAATCCCAGCATGAGGGAGGCCAAGGTGGGAGGATTGCTTGAGCCCAGGAATTTGAGACCAGCCTGGCCAAGAAGGCAAAACTTTGTCTCTACCAAAAAAAAGAAAAACCCCACACAGCTGGGTGCGGTGGCTCATGCCTGTAATCCCAGCACTCTGGGAGGCCAGGGCGGGCGGATCACGAGGTCAGGAGATCAAGACCATCCTGGCCAACATGGTGAAACGCCGTCTCTACTAAAAATACAAAAATTAGCTGGGTGTGGTGGTGCGTGCCTGTAGTCCCAGCTACTCGGGAGGCTGAGGCAGGAGAATCACTTGAACCTGGGAGGCAGAAGTTGCAGTGAGCCGAGATCGTGTCACTGCCCTATAGCCTGGGTGACAAACCAAGACTCCGTCTCAAAAAAAAAAAAAAAAAAAGTCTTTTTAGCAGCAACACTCTTTTGCTAGAAAATAAAAAAGTCTCAATATAAATGAATAGTAGGTAGACCTGCAACTTGGTGGCCCAGTTCATGCTGCTTTTGTTTGTTTGTTTGTTTTGCTGAAATTCTTGCACGGTGGAGGAGTATAGTTGATTGCAGAGCCCTTCCCCCACACCGAGGTAGGGACTTCATTGTCCCCACAAGTTACTTATCCCAAGTCTTCAGGGAAATGAAAAATCAATCTCCTCTAACAAAAAGGTTAGTCACTAAGTATACAATTCAACATCCTCTGGGTGTTCAGGTAAACCTGAATTTAAGTTCCAGAAATGAGTGAGATTCCTAGGATGGCTCTGAATTATCTTGACTTCCCTGAATGCCTCTGGCTAAAAACCAAGCTGGGATTATTGATGCGATTGTGAATCTGGCCCGTTTCCGGGAATATGGATTCTGCTGTATATGTCAATTGGTTTGGCTCCTTTTTTTTTTTTGAGACGGAGTTTTGCTCTTGTCACCCAGGCTGGAGTGCAGTGGCGCGATCTGGGCTTACTGCAACTTCTGCCTCCAGGGTTCAAGTGATTCTCCTGCCTCAGCCTCTCGAGTAGCTGTGATTACAGGCGCCTGCCACTACACCCAGTAAATTTTTGTTTTTTTAGTAGAGACGGGATTTCACCATGTTGGCCAGGCTAGTCTTGAATTCCTGACCTCAGGTGATCCACCCGCCTTGGCCTCCTGAAGTGCTGGGTTTACAGATATGAGCCACTGCACCTGGCCAGTTTGGCTTTTATCCGAAAGTTTTTGTTTAAATGGAAATTTTTGCTTTGTAGTACTGAAATCATCTGAAAGTAGAGAAAAAGAATTATTCAAGAAAGAATATTTTTGCAATGTAGGGAGAACTTGAGCTTTTTATATAAGCTTTTAAAGCTGTAAAGGGAACTATGCTGTTTTACCCCTAAATTTGCTCACTTTTAATTTAGGAGAAACGTTTTGGTTTCTTTTATGTTCTAGTCTCTGGATACAAATCCTTTCTTCGTTCGTTTTTTCCCCCCATTACCAACCACAGGTTCTTAGGCTCCTGTGTAATAGAAATTGACACAAGGCCAAGGAAGTTTCCCAGACAAGGCTTAAGACTTATGGGCCGGGCACGGTGGCTCACGCCTGTAATCCCAGCACGGTGGGAGGCCGAGGTGGGCGGATCACGAGGTCAGGAGTTCGAGACTAGTAGCCAACATGATGAAACCCCATCTCTACTAAAAATACAAAAAATGAGCTGGGCATGGTGGCAGGCGCCTCTAATCCCAGCTACTTGGGAGGGTGAGGCAGGAGAATCGCTTGAACCCGGGGGGCGGAGGTTGCAATGAGCCGAGATTGTACCATTGCACTCCAACCTGGGCAACAAGAGCATAACTCTCTCTCAAAAAAAAAAAAAAAAAGACTTATGCCTAGAAAGGTCGGACATAAGGGAGACAGCACAGGAGGAAGGGTTCTCCAGCTGGCTCTCCGAGGGGAGTGCATTGCAGTGTCTTACGGAGGGTGACATGCATGATTCACGAGGTAGGTGAGCATCACTACATGTGTGGGGTGGAGTGCAGACACGGTAAGGAATCATGCGAACCTGATTGGGAAGTGGCAGAAAAGCCCCTTCCTGGGTGGTGGTTTTAGTATTATAATGAGGCTGGAGATTAGGATTGGTCATTGTCCTTGAGCTCATGTGAGTGGTAGAGCTAACTCCCTTGAGTGAGATTGATGGCGGGGTGCTGCCTATGGTTTCTTCATACCATACCTGCAAGGTCTGGTCAGCAGGTATGGCGCCAGCTGGGGTGGTGCTATAAGGTGTGGTCACTGAGAACGGATGGAAAAACACATGAGTGGGGTGGGGCCCAGTCCCATTTCCTACTCTGTCTCACCTCCATACCCCGAGATTACTCGTCTTGATCTGTCTCCTGGAGGCTTTTAGTGGTTGGTGATCATTGGCCACTGCTCATTAAGTCAGGTTACCCAATAGTAGAAAACTGTAGTACATGAACCAAATGAAAGAGGACTAGATTATGCAGTGGGTGTAAGTATGTGGATTCAGGGAGGGGAAAGAAGGAGAATTAGATGGGCCAGGCACAGTGGCTCACGCCTATAATCCCAGCACTTTGGGAGGCCAAGGCAGGTGGATCACGAGGTCAGGAGATTTGAGACCATCCTGGCTAACACGTTGAAATCCCGTCTCTACTAAAAATACAAAATATTAGGCGGGCGTGGTGGTGGGCACCTGTAGTCCCAGCTACTCAGGAGGCTGAGGCAGGAGAATGGCGTGAACTCACGAGGTGGAGCTTGCAGCGAGCCGAGATTGCGCCACTGCACTCCAGCCTGGGGGACAGAGTGAAACTGTCTCAAAAAAAAAAAAAAATGAATATTAGATGGTAATTAGTAAAGTGTTTAAACCAAGGCTTATAAAGGTCCTGAGAGGGTCCATGAATGCCCTAAAATTGCTTGCCAAACATTCTGGGAGGAGGGGCCATTATTTTATTCACATTCTCTAAGAGCCTGAAATCTCAAAAAGCCCAAGAACAAGAACTGCTGTGCTGTGATCAGTGTCATAGAGGCAGGCCTGGACTTCGGCCTTGATTTAATACAGCCCATGCTTGCAAGAATGGCGAGAGGCGACACTGTGCAGTGGTTAGGGCCCAGACCTTGAAAGATGACTGCCTGGGTTTGTCTCTGAGCTCTGCTGTCGGTGCACCCTTGGTCAGATCTCCTCCCTGTGCCTTAGGTTTTTCACCTGCAAATTGAGGATAATAGTAACACCTATCTCAAAGGGTTGTTATGAGCATTTAATGAGTGTACGTGTGTATACACATGCCTACATACATACATGTACATACAAAGTGCTTACTATGCTTCCCCCAGCACTTGATATTAGCTGTTATTATGTATTGTTATCATTAAAACTAACTTGCGTGAAATTGGACTGTCAGATGACAGAGGTGCTGCTTTCAGGCTTCAGTACCTTTTTTTGTACCTTAGTACTTGCAAAGATAAGTAACTCTCGCTGCATTTAGAAAAGTTAGTAGCAAAATAGAATTAACTAGTAATAAGCATGAGAGACTGGTGAGGAGCCTAACTCTCATAAATCTAATGTGATTGGCACAAAGAAATCGTTACGCCCACAGTGGTGGGATTTTAGCCTCGGTTGTGTGCTTTGTGGACTGAAGCAGCAGTCGACTGACTGTTGTGGGCAGGGTGGGGGTAAGAAAAGAAAGAAAATTACAAAGCATGGATAAAATGCTAGAAGTGTATCGTTTAAAAACATGTCCAAAAGGGAGATACAGTTAGGGATCTATGTAATTTGAAGTGGGGGGAATGGACATCTCCCACCACCACTAAAATATTAATAACACCAATTGTTTTTGTTTTTATCATATTCCATCTTCATACTTTTTAAAAAGGATACATTGTCTACGGAAAGAGAGGACTGGCCTCACTTATTGATACATCTTTCCCAACCTCCTCTTGAGTTAATGTGTTTCTGAAGATTCAGCTCCATTTCCCTGTTTCTGGCAGAAACATCTGGAAAGGTGGAAACCTACTCTCAATAAATAGGCCCAAATATTTCTACTAAAGGTTGTTTTTGTTTTGTTCCGTTTTGTTTTTTAATTATTGCAAAAGGATTTCCTACCCTCCCTAATTTTGATAATGAATTGTGATTTTGCATTTTTTGGCTTAACAATTAAAGTGGTGTTGTAGGGCCAGGCACCGTGGCTTACGCCTGTAATCCCAACACTTTGGGAGGCCGAGGTGGGTGGATCACAAGGTCAGGAGTTCGAGACCAGCCTGGCCAACGTAGTGAAACCCCGTCTCTACTAAAAATACAAAAAAATTAGCTGGGCATGGTGGCGGGCACCTGTAATCCCAGTTACTCGGGAGGCTGAGGCAGGAGAATGGCTTGAACCTGGGAGGTGGAGGTTGTAGTGAGCGGAGATCGCGCCACTGCACTCCAGCCCCAGTGACAGTGCGAGACTCCATCTCAAAAGAAAGAAAAAAGTGCTATTATGTTCTAATGATTTCTCTCTCCCTCTTTTAATAATAACCTTTTTTGTTGCTTTCAGGGGTTCAACTAGATATAGCTTCACAATCTCTGGATCAAGAAATTTTATTAAAAGTTAAAACTGAAATTGAAGAAGAGCTAAAATCTCTGGACAAAGAAATTTCTGAAGGTCTGTGTATTCTTATTTTTCTAGTTAATAAGCAGATTCTGTTTGGTATGGTTTACTGTTGGTTTAATTTGATTTTTACAGTGGGGTGTTCTCAACAGTTAACAGCTTACACCAATTATCCATTGGTAGAAGTTTATAAGGGTGAAACTAGAAGGTAGCCTTTATCTTTCCTGGGGGATAGGTTTATGGAAGTTCCCCAACTATACCTAACAGGTTAGATGTGGCAGTTTCTGATGTTAAGTATCGGATAAGTGATCATGTCAAGGTTCTTCCCATTCACTATGGTTTGATTTGTGTTTGGTATTAGCTTTATAAGTAATAACGACATTAAAAGGAAAAAGTAGGCATACGCTTCTTTTATTTTTTCGTACATATATACTATAGATAACTAATTATATACATTCAGCTGTATAGCCATTTTATTTTGCACTTAACATTACAACATAAACTTTAAAAATAGTTACTCTACTAAGTGCATGAAATTTCATTCGCTGAATAAATATTTTTACTCAGTGGTTATTCCCTTATGATTATGATTATGATTATTATTTTGGGGACAGGGTCTTGCTCTGTTGCCCAGGCTGGAGTGCAGTAGTGAGCACTGGGATTAGAGGTGTGAGCCACCATGCCTGGGCTGTTCCCTTATATTTGAAGGGAGCATTTGGATTATTATTCCTTTTTTTCACTGGACGACGACTACACAGCATTTGCATTATTTCCTGTATTGCCCTACGTAGGTCATGCTGCATTGAACATCTTGCCCAATGAGATATATATTTTTTTACAGCTTTATTGAGATATATTTTACATACCATAAAATTCACACATTTGAAAAGGTCCAGTTCAGGCTGGGCACAGGGACTCATGCCTGTAATCCCAGCTGTTTGGGAGGCCAAGGCCTCAGGAGGATTGCTTGAGCCCCTGAGTTCAAAACCAGACTGGGCAACATAGGGAGACCATGTCTCTATGTATTAAAAATAAAATAAAAAGTCTAGTTCAGTGGTTTTAGCGTATTCCCAGAATTTATCACCACAATCTGGATTTAGAGCACTTTCAGTCCTCCAAAAAGAAACACAATACGCATTAGCAGCCACTTCCCATTCCCACTAGCCCAGGTCCCAACCCCACCCCACACCAGGCACCCACTGATCTCCATTCTGTTTTTATTGATTTGCCTATTCAGGAGATATACATAAATAGAACAGTTCACTGTGTGGCGGCGGCGGTGGTGGTGTTTTGAGACATAGTTTCACTCTTGTTACCCAGGCTGGAGTACAGTGGCACCATCTCGGCTCACCACAACCTCCATCTCCCGGGTTCAAACGATTCTCCTGTCTCAGCCTCCCAAGTAGCTGGGATTACAGGCATGCGCCACCACACCCAGCTAATTTTTTGTGTTTTTAGTAGAGACGGGGTTTCTCCATGTTGCTCAGGCTGGTCTCGAACTCCTGACCTCAGGTAATCTCCCCGTCTTGGCCTCCCAAAATGCTGGGATTACAGGCGTGATCCACCGTGCCCGGCCACTGTGTGGTCTTTTGTGATTGGCATTTTTACTTAGCATAATGTATTTTTGTTGTTGTTCTTGTTGCTGTTATTTAAGACATCACCTTGCTCTGTTGCACAGGCTGGCATGCAGTGGCATGATCTGGGCTCACTGCAACCTCCAACTTTAAGGTTCAAGCAATTCTCCAGCCTCAGCCTCTTGAGTAGCTGGGATTACAGGTGCCCACCACCATGCACAGCTTATTTTTGGTTTTAGCAGAGATGGGGTTTCACCATATTGGCCAGTCTGGTCTCCAACTCCTCACCTCAAGTGATCCGCCTGCCTCAGCTTCCCAGAGTACTGGGATTACAGGCGTGAGCTGCTGCACCTGGCTGATTTAGCATAATGTTTTCTTTTTTTTTAAGACGGAGTCTCGCTCTGTCACCCAGGCTGGGGTGCAGTGCCCGGATCTCAGCTCACTGCAAGCTCCGCCTCCTGAGTTTACGCCATTCTCCTGCCTCAGCCTCCCGAGTAGCTGGGAGTACAGGCGCCCACCACGTCGCCTGGCTAGTTTTTTGTATTTTTTAGTAGAGACGGGGTTTCACCGTGTTAACCAGGATGGTCTCCATCTCCTGACCTCGTGATCCGCCCATCTCGGCCTGCCAAAGTACTAGGATTACAGGCTTGAGCCACTGTGCCCAGCCTAGCATAATGTTTTCAAAGGTCATCCATGTTGTAGCATGTATCAGTACTTCATTACTTTTTACAGTCAAATAATATTCCACTGTGTGGATGTGCCACATTTTGTTTATTCATTCATGAGTTAATGGAAATTTAGGTTGTTTCTACTTGTTTACTGTTACGTATAATGCTGCTGTGAATATTCTTGTGCAAGTTTTTGTGTGGATGTATATTGCCCAATAATTTTTTCTTTTTCTTTTTCTTTTTTTTTCTGAGATGGAGCCTTGCTCTGTTGCACAGGCTGGAGTGCAGTGATGCCATCTTGGCTCATTAGAAGCTCCATCTTCTGGGTTCACACCATTCTACTGCCTCAGCCTCCCGAGTAGCTGGGACCACAGTTGCCCACCACCACAGGCGCCCACCACCACACCCGGCTGATCTTTTGGTATTTTTAATAGAGACGGGGTTTGTTAGCCCAGATGTTCTCGATCTCCTGACCTCATGATCTGCCTACCTCGGCCTCCCAAAGTGCTGGGATTATAGGTGTGAGCCACCGCGCCCGGCCTGCCCAATAATTTTTAATGATCAAAATTATAAATTATGTTTATAACTCAAGTTCCTCATTGGTAGAGAAAAAATGTGAATAGAAATGTACAAATAATCCTGACACTGGGTGCCGTGGCTCACGCCTGTAGTCCCAGCATTTTAGGAGGCTGAGGCGGGTGGATCACTTGAGGTCAGGAGTTTGAGACGACCCCAGCCAACATGGCGAAACCCTGCCTCTACTAAAAATACAAAAAAAAAGTTAGCCAGGCGGGTTGGCACACACCTGTAATCCCAGCTACCTGGGAGGCTAAGGCATGAGAATCTCTTGAACCCAGGAAGCAGAGGTTGTAGTGAGCCAAGATCATGCCACTGCATTCCAGCCTGGGTGACAAAGTGAGACCGTTTGGAAAAACAAAAAAAAAAAAGAATGTACAAGTAATCCTGAAAGCTAATGTTAGTCTTGTCTTTTATATTTCTTCCTTTTCTTTCTTTCTTTTTTTTTTTTTGAGACCGAGTCTCGCTCTGTTGCCCAGGCTGGAGTGCAGTGGCCGGATCTCAGCTCACTGCAAACTCCGCCTCCCAAGTTTATGCCATTCTCCTGCCGCAGCCTCCCGAGTAGCTGATACTACAGGGGCCCGCACCTCGCCCGGCTAGTTTTTTTTTTTTTTTTTTTTTGAGACGGAGTCTCGCTCTGTCACCCGGGCTGGTGTGCAGTGGCCGGATCTCAGCTCACTGCAAGCTCCGCCTCCCGGGTTCACGCCATTCTCCTGCCTCAGCCTCCCGAGTAGCTGGGACTACAGGCGCCCGCCACCTCGCCCGGCTAGCTTTTTGTATTTTTTAGTAGAGACGGGGTTTCACCGTGTTAGCCAGGATGGTCTCGATCTCCTGACCTTGTGATCCGCCCGTCTCAGCCTCCCAAAGTGCTGGGATTACAGGCTTGAGCCACCGTGCCCGGCTACGGCTAGTTTTTTTGTATTTTTTAGTAGAGAGGGGGTTTCACCGTGTTAGCCAGGATGGTCTCGATCTCCTGACCTCGTGATCCGCCCTTCTCGGCCTCCCAAAGTGCTGGGATTACAGGCTTGAGCCACTGTGCCCGGCCTTTTTTTTCTTTTTTTTTTGAGGAGTCTCGCTCTGTCACCCAGGCTGGAGTGCAGTGGTGCGATCTCAGTTCACTGCAACCTCTGCCTCCTGAGTTTAAGCGATTTTCCTGCCTCAGCCTCCTGAGTAGCTGGGATTATAGGCGCTCGCCATCATGCCTGGCTAATTTTTGTATTTTTAGTAGAGATGGGGTTTCACGTTGGTCAGGCTGGTCTCAATCTCCTGACATTGTGATCCACCCGCCTCGGCCTCCCAAAGTGCTGGGGTTACAGGTGTGAAGCACCGCGCACAGCCATTATATTTCTTTATTAACATTTTGAAGCGATTAAATTTCCGATTCTCTTGATGTATATTCTGGTAACAGCACTCCTGCATAGTAAAATGGGTAAAAGGTAGAAAGAAGAGAGTAACAAAAGGTTTAAATACATTCACTTACTGAACCCCATATTATCTAAGCTAGACCATTAAAATCGATGCTCTCCAGCTTGCTCAAACAACAAAGTATTTGTGCACTTTGCAGCCATTTGCATCTTTCTTGGAGGCAAGCACTTTATAATGAAATACATACTTAACTCTATAGTAAAAGTTGCAGCCTTATAGGAGTAAGCCTTAGGTTAATTTAATAAGTATTTTATACAGATGATGGCTAAATCTTGGGAGTGGGTGCAAGTTGCCTGCTTTCCTGGTAGTTTATGCCTTGCATCCCATTTGTACTCTGGAACAACAGTTACTCTGCTTGCTCTTCCTGCAGTTAGGGAATGGTTAAGTCTCTACAACAAGTTATGACTGCTTTTTCTGGGTTCAAGTTTTATTTTATTTTTATTTAATTAATTTGGTTATTTTTTTGGGAGACAGAGTCTCACTTTGTTGCCCAGGTTGGAGTGCAGTGTCATGATCAGGGCTCACTGCAACCTCTATCTCCTAGGTTCAAGCGATTCTCCTGAGTAGCCAGGATTACAGGCATGCACCATCATGCCTGGCTAATTTTTGTATTTTTAGTAGAGTCAGGGTTTCCGCATGTTGGTCAAGCTGATCTTGAACTCCTGACCTCCCGGGCTCAAGTGATCCTCCCACTTTAGCCCCCCAAGTAGCTGGGACTATAGGCGTGAGCCACCGCACCCAGCTAATTTTTTTTTTTTTTTTTTTTTTGAGACGGAGTCTTGCTCTGTCACCCAAGCTGGAGTGCAATGGCGCGATCTCAGCTCACTGCAAGCTCTGCCTCCCAGGTTCACGCCATTCTCCTGCCTCAGCCTCCCGAGTAGCTGGGATTACAGGCGCCCGCCACCATGCCCAGCTAATTTTTTGTGTTTTTAGTAGAGACGGGGTTTCACCATGTTAGTCAGGATGGTCTCAATCTCCTGACCTCGTGATCTGCCCGCTTCGGCCTCCCAAAGTGTTGGGATTACAGGCGTGAGCCACGGTGCCTGGCCCTTTTTTTTTTTTTTTTGAGAAGGAGTTTCACTCTTGTTGCCCAGGCTGGAGTGCAATGGCACGATCTTGGCTCACTGCAACCTCCATCTCCTAGGTTCAAGCGATTCTCCTGAGTAGCTGGGATTACAGGCATGCACCATCATGCCTGGCTAATTTTTGTATTTTTAGTAGAGTCAGGGTTTCCCCATGTTGGTCAAGCTGATCTTGAACTCCTGACCTCCCGGGCTCAAGTGATCCTCCCACTTTAGCCCCCCAAGTAGCTGGGACTATAGGCGTGAGCCACCGCACCCAGCTAATTTTTTTTTTTTTTTTTTTTTTTTTTGAGACGGAGTCTTGCTCTGTCACCCAAGCTGGAGTGCAATGGCGCGATCTCAGCTCACTGCAAGCTCTGCCTCCCAGGTTCACGCCATTCTCCTGCCTCAGCCTCTCGAGTAGCTGGGATTACAGGCGCCCGCCACCATGCCCAGCTAATTTTTTGTGTTTTTAGTAGAGACGGGGTTTCACCGTGTTAGTCAGGATGGTCTCAATCTCCTGACCTCGTGATCCGCCCGCTTTGGCCTCCCAAAGTGTTGGGATTACAGGCGTGAGCCACCGTGCCTGGCCCTTTTTTTTTTTTTTTTTGAGAAGGAGTTTCACTCTTGTTGCCCAGGCTGGAGTGCAATGGCACGATCTTGGCTCACTGCAACCTCCATCTCCTAGGTTCAAGCGATTCTCCTGAGTAGCTGGGATTATAGGCATGCACCATCACACCCGGCTAATTTTTGTATTTTAGTAGAGTCAGGGTTTCCCCATGTTGGTCAAGCTGGTCTCGAACTCCTGACCTCAGGTGATCTGCCCAGCTTTGGCCTTCCAAAGTGCTGGGATTACAGGCATGAGCCACACTGCACCAGGCCTTAATGTTTTGTATTTTTAGTAGAGATGTGGTTTTGCCATGTTGCCTAGGCTGGTCTCGAACCCCTGGACTCAAGCCATCTGCACACCTCGGCCTCCCAAAATGCTGGGATTACAGACATGAGCCACTGTGCTCAGCTTCTGGTTCAGCTTTTATATTTGTTTGTATAATCTTCATATAATAGTTTTAAAATTTATCCATGTGTAGTAATATTAAGGTTGAAAGTTCATTTTAATAAGGAAATGAAAGCAATGGACTCATCCTCTGAGGATGATAAGAATCTGATTAAGTGCCACTTTTATAAATGTAAAACAAAATCTTAAAAACAAAATTTTAAGAGAGGGATAATAGAGCCAGGAATTGCCTTTTGTTTATCATTCTTATACTTGTTTGTCAGTAATCATAAACTAAATTGATTAGCTTATTATAACATGTCAGTTTCGTTGCTTCTTTTCTCTTAAAAACTAAGCTTTTTCATTAAAACCTAAAAGAACCTCTAAATTTATGACCTATCAATGTTTACGCGCCAACAAAGATTAATGTTCACAATGATTACCCCACCTTTTTAAGTGGCTTGTAATGATTAGCTTGTTCCTGACAGTGGTTGTCTTAATCCTGTGGCCTTTTATAGCACAACCTTTGATATTATTGTTTTTTTGTTTGTTTGTTTGTTTTTGAGACGGAGTTTCACTCTTGTTGCCCAGGCTGGAGTGCAATAGCGTGATCTCGGCTCATCACAACCTCTGCCTCCCGGGTTCAAGCGATTCTCCTGTCTCAGGCTCCTGAGTAGCTGGGATTGCAGGCATGCACCACCACGCCCGACTAATTTTATAGATATTGTTTATTATATTAGGTTTTTCTTTTGTCCTGTCTTCAGCCTTCACCAGCACAGGCTTTGACCGTCACACTTCTCCAGTGTTCAGCCCTGCCAATCCAGAAAGCTCAATGGAAGACTGCTTGGCCCATCTTGGAGAAAAAGTGTCCCAGGAACTGAAAGAGCCTCTCCATACAGCATTGCAAATGCTCCTGAGCCAGTGAGTTACACTGCTGAGTGGGATGTGCTTCTTTAAGTAGGCTCTGGATCTCTCATGCAGCGCTGGATTGGTTAGGGCTGTGTTTTAGGTGAACAGTGTTAGGCTCTGGATCTCTCATGCAGCGCTGGATTGGTTAGGGCTGTGTTTTAGGTGAACAGTGTCACTTCTTTCCTCAGTTTTCTTTACATTTCCTTCATTTGCTTTCCCAAAGCATCTTTGTGTTTTGAACGACAGTTTTGCTTTATAGGAGTGATTTAGCTATTCCAACATAGATTTGTTAATTTGTATTTACATGTTGAGCTGTCAGGTTTCAACGAATGCTTTTACCAAGTTGTAAATACAAGTTACACTTCCCCCGACCACTTTTTACTGCTATTTCCTCTAGTGGCGACATGAATATAATGACTAGTGTTTTGTGCATTTTAATGTGGGATTAACACTATATCTGTATTTTAGAATTCTGTATTTAACATAGTGTTGACCGGGTGCGGTGGCTCATGCCTGTAATCCCAGCACTTTGGGAAGCCAAGATGGGCGGATCATGAGGTCAGGAGTTCAAGACCAGCCTGGCCAATATAGTGAAACCTCATCTCTACTAAAAATACAAAAATTAGCCGGGCGTGGTGGCGTGTGCCTGTAGTCCCAGCTACTTGGGAGACTGAGGGAGAAGGATCGCTTGAACCCGGGAGGCAGAGGTTGCAGTGAGCCGAGATCGCGCTACTACACTCCAGCCTGGGTGACAGAGCAAGATTCCATCTCAAAAAAAAAAAAAAAAAAACCCCAAAAAATTACATCTGTTTCCCAGAAGTTGCTCAGCTTGAGGGTTGCACGTCTGCCCGTGGAACTGCTTTTACATTCTTACAGAAGGAACTTCTC
This sequence comes from Macaca mulatta, assembly GCF_049350105.2. Classification (NCBI taxonomy): domain Eukaryota; kingdom Metazoa; phylum Chordata; class Mammalia; order Primates; family Cercopithecidae; genus Macaca; species Macaca mulatta. The sequence goes on along the minus strand of NC_133415.1, from coordinate 34,382,898 downwards.
TCCTAGCTATGGTTCTGACCATATTAAAGCTAAAGACAAGAAGCTAGTAATAAGGAAAGTATTAGAACCAAATCATTTATTATAAATATTAAAAATCAGCTTGTAATCCCAGTACTTTGGGAGGCTGAGGCGGGGGGATCACTGGAGGTCAGGAGTTGGAGATCAGCCTGGCCAACATGGCGAAACCCCATCTCTAGTAAAAATACAAAAATTAGCCGAGCATGGTGGCAGGTGTCTATAATCCCAGCTACTCGGGAGGCTTAGGCAGGAGTATCACTTGAACCCGGGAGGTGGAGGGTGCAGTGAGCCAAGATCACGCCATTGCACTCCAACCTAGGTGACAGAGGGAGATTCTATGTGAAAGAAAAAAATTTTTTTTTTTATTTTCACGTAAGCAAAGTATATATCGATTACCATTTGTTAGAAGAAAGTAATTTGGGTTTTAGGAGAATTTGAATTTTTGCCGCATAGTATTGTGAAATGAGCAAATGTAAAAATACTAGTTATGCTTAAACAGTGAAATGAAATCATATTTGGTAATCTCAGTACTTTGGGAGGTCCAGGTGGGAGGATGGCTTGAGGCCAGGAGTTGATGACAGCCTGGGCAGCACAGCCAGACCCTGCCTCTACAAACCAATTTGTTAGAAAATTAGCCAGTGTGGGCCGGGCGCGGTGGCTCAAGCCTGTAATCCCAGCACTTTGGGAGGCCGAGACGGGCGGATCACGAGGTCAGGAGATTGAGACCATCCTGGTGAACACGGTGAAACCCCGTCTCTACTAAAAAAATACAAAAAAACTAGCCGGGCGAGGCGGCGGGCGCCTGTAGTCCCAGCTACTCGGGAGGCTGAGGCAGGAGAATGGCGTAAACCCGGGGGGGCGGAGCTTGCAGTGAGCTGAGATCCGGCCACTGCACTCCAGCCCGGGCGACAGAGCCAGACTCCGTCTCAAAAAAAAAAAAAAAGAAAATTAGCCAGTGTGGTGGCATGTTCCTGTAGTCCCAGCCACTTGGGAGGCTGAGGTGGGAGGATCGCTTGAGCCCAATAGTTTGAGGCTGCAGTGAGCTATGATCACACCACTGTGGCACTCCAGCCTGGGCAACGGAACAAGACCTTGTCTCTAAAAATAAAAATTTAAAAAGTCGTATTTGGATTTTCTTAACCTAATATATAGTAAAACTTAAATATAAATGTAGAGAGAAGCATATGGGTGTTGGGAAATAAAACTTACACAGGAAATTTGGATTTACAGCAGTTTTCAAAAAGTGTTCTATGGAGCCTTAGGCACTGAGGTGCTGCAGGGGTCCTGAAGAAGTGAGGAATAGTGAGTGGGTTGAGCTCATTAGGGCCTCTCCACTCTTCTTTCTTATTTATTTATTTATTTTAAATTGTTTGTAGGGACAGGGTCTCACTGTGTTGCCCAGACTAGTCTTATAACTCCTGGTCTCAAGCAACTCTCCCACCTCAGCCTCCCCAAAGTGCTAAGATAACAGGTGTGAGCCATTGTGCTGTGCCTTACTTATTTATTTATTCTTCCACTCTTCTTAAATCAGAGCACGTGGACTTTCATATATTTTCTATTCTGAGGTTACATGTAAGACTTAAAGAAAGAAGTTTGCTGCTTCACTCCTCTCCCCACAAAAATGTAAAAGTTATCAGGACCAGGAGTAAAATAATGAAGTGAAAGGTGCAGACAAAAGAATCTTTTCCCTGGCTGGGCGCGGTGGCTCATGCCTGTAATTCCAGCACTTTGGGAAGCTGAGGTGGGCGGATCACAAGGTCATGAGATCGAGACCATCCTGGCTAACACGTTGAAACCCCGTCTCTACTAAAAATATAAAACAATTAGCCCAGTGTGGTGGCGGGCACCTGTAGTCCCAGCCGCTCAGGAGGCTGAGGCAGGAGAATGGTGTGAACCCGGGAGGCAGAGCTTGCAGTGAGCCGAGATTGCGCCACTGCAGTCCAGCCTGGGCGACGGAGCGAGACTCTTGTCTCAAAAAAAAAAAAAAAACAAAGAATCTTTTTCCAAATTTGATACAGACTTTGGCTTGGAGCAAACCATGTCACCCTTAATATTTCAATTCTCCATGTGTTAATTTTAACTTTATGGTATAGTATAAGCTCTTCAAAAAACAGTGGTATGTAACTTTTTTGAAGTTTTGTTTCTGAAGTCCTTTTTATGATCTATAGGAAAAATTGATGTCTTCTCATGGCAAATTCTATTTAAAGGAGAATTGGCTTGGACGAATGTTTATTTTTTTCCCAAATCTTGATAGAATTATTTTTGAAATTGGTTATGTATCAAAGTCAGGTCTCTTTTTTTTTCAGAAATCTGTTTTTAGAAGTTTTAAGCTCTGTTACTTGTACCTTGAAAATAACTAATGGATGATAAACTACATAAACTAGAAGTATTATAAAGGTTGAAGGCAATATTGTAAGGTAGAAAATACAACTGATTCCTTCAAAAGGTTTTAATGTAGGAAGTTAATGCTGAACGCTTCTTACAGAACATCTGTTTCAAAAAGGTATCCTGCCCCGCTCTTTTCTTCTTTGCTCTATTGTAATAAGTCACTAGGTAGGATTGGTTATTTAGCTACTTACTTTTCTATGTATTTGATTTCCTTTGAATGTTTTAATCTGCTGCATTTTTTTGTGCATATATGTCTGTGTATATAATGTTTCAAATCATGTTTCATTCAGAACGATGCTAAAATACTTTAGCCTGGTAGACAAACAACCAGTAAGGACTACTGTGACCCCCCAGCAGCACCAAACAGTTCAGGAAAGGAAGTGAAGGGACTGATATATGCAAGTAAAGCTTCAGGGAGAATATAGGTAGGTAGACTGTGTAGTATCTGCTAAAGTTCAAGTTTTACACGAATCTGCTACTTAGCCCAAGGCATCTGAAAAGTACTAGGCTCACTTTAATGGGAAGGTGATGTCAGGAAGATAGTGTATGCTGTATATATTTCATTATTATAGAGGCCGTCTCTGCTACCGCATTTCTTTTCAGCATCACTGTAGTATTGATCTGAAACAGACTTAGGGGAAAGAATGATACCTGTGTCATCAGGATTCTTTTCTGAAATATCTAGACCAGTGCTGTTCAATGCAAGTCACATATAATGTAGTTTTAATATGTAATTACAAACTAGCAGCCATGTAAAAAAGTAAAATGAAATTTAAAATTTTTAATAGTTTATTTAGCGCAGTGCATCTAAAATATTTCAACATGTCTTCAGTACAAAAAAATGCTGAGCTATCTTGATTGTTTTTTCTTCCTCATTGAAGTCTAGTGTGTATACTATACCTTCAGCACACTGGCCACATTTCTAATGCTCGTTAGCCACATGTGACATGGAGACATTGTCATGGCATGTGTCAGAATCTTAACTTGAAATGAAGTAGTGTAATGCCTTTGATACCAGATCTAACTGAGTGTGAATTCCTGCCTTGCTGCTTTCCAGCTATGTGGGTTTGGGATAATTTCTTAGCTTTTCTGAGCTTTGGTTTCCAAATATGTGATATGATAATATGTAATATAAAATATAAATATATAAAATATTAAAACCTAACATAATAGGCTAACAATAAGTGGTAGCTATTATCAATCTTAAATATTCTTTTTTTTTTGAGACGGATCCTTGCTCTGTCGCCCGGGCTGGAGTGCAGTGGCTGGATCTCAGCTCACTGCAAGCTCCACCTCCCGGGTTTACGCCATTCTCCTGCCTCAGCCTCCCAAGTAGCTGGGACTACAGGCGCCCACCAGCTCGCCCGGCTAGTTTTTTGTATTTTTTGGTAGAGACGGGGTTTCACCGTGTTAGTCAGGATGGTCTCGATCTCCTGACCTCTTGATCCACCCGTCTCGGCCTCCCAAAGTGCTGGGATTACAGGCTTGAGCTACTGCTCCCGGCCTTTAAATATTCTTAAACTAAGGAGGTCATAGGCCACAATGGTCAGAGCAGAAAAATGCCTTTGGGGTGGTATTTTAAAACCCTACAAAAGCAAGACTCCTTCTTTTCTTTCTTTTTCTTTTTCTTTTCTTTCTTTTTCTTTTTTTTAAATTTGAGACAGAGTCTCGCTCTTGTTGCCCAGGCTGGAGTGCAGTGTCACAGTCTCGGCTCAACTGCAACCTCTACCTCCTTGGTTCAAGCCATTCTTCTGCCTCAGCCTCCTGAGCAGCTGGGATTACAGGCATGTGCCACTATGCCAGGCTAATTTTTGTATTTTGTTTTCTAATTTTTGTATTTTTAGTAGAGATGGGGTTTTGTCATGTTGGTCAGGCTGGTCTTGAACTCCTGACCTCAAGTGATCCACCTGCCTTGGCCTCTCAAAGTGTTGGGATTACAGGCGTGAGCCACTGCACCTAGCCCATTCTTTCTTACATGTTTGTTAATACTTTGCCCAAAAGGAGGGAAGGTAAATTTTTAATTAATTAATTAATTTTAAATCTATTATCTGAGCAATTGATGCCTTCATATGTTAGTTGGTCCCAAGTCTTTTGTTTTTAACATTTACGCATGAAACCGTGCTTGAAATAAAGTACTTGAAGTCACTCAAGAAATGAGTGAGTGTTATCAATGATTCGAGTTTTGGGTATGACTAGGACTTAAATAATCAGAAAGGCTTAAATAATCAGAAATCTCTCTACCCTTGTATCATAATACTCCAAGTTAAAAATAGGACTCCAGCTCGGGGTGGTGGGACAGGCCTGTAATCCCAGCTGGCACTGAGGCTAAGGTGGGAGGTATCAGTTGAGCCCAAGGAGTTTGAGACCAGCCTGGGCAATGTAGGTGACTCCATTTCAAAAAACAAAAAAAATTTTTTTTTTTCCTTGAGATGGAGTCTCACACTGTCACTAGGCTGAAGTGCAGTGGTACGATGTCGGCTTACTGCAGTCTCCACCTCCCTGGTTCAAGCGATTCCCCTGCCTTAGCCTCCCGAGTAGCTGGGACTCTAGGCACACACCACCACTCCTGGCTAATATTTTGTATTTTAGTAGAGACGGGGTTTCACCATGTTGGCCAGGATGGTCTTGATCTCCTGACTTCGTGATCCACCCGCCTCGGCCTCTCAAAGTGCTGGGATTACAGGCATGAGCCACCGCGCCCGGCCCCAAAAAAATTTTTTTAATTAAAAATTTAAAAATTGGACTCAATTTATTGCGATATTGATTTCAACTCTTGTCTCCTCTATATGAAAAGTCTTCCAGTGACATGTCTCTTTAGTTTTAAAATATTTTAGATTTTTTGCCTTTAAGAAAAGTTAAAATTCCGGTTTTCATTGTACTTATGAGATCATTTCTATTTGTTATTATTTTATCCTGTATTAATAATTCAGGTATTTCTTTGCAGCATAAAAATCCTATCCTATAAGTTCCAAGCAGTTACAAAAAAAATTACTAGAATATACATTTATCTTGTTATGTTATTAACTATTTCCCAAGCATGCATCACAGCTTATAGAATGCTTGAAAAAAGTGCATACCAGTGTGAAAAGCCACATCTTGTACAAAACAGTATGTTGAATAATCCTTGTCACTTTAGCAAAAAGTTCAACAGAGTAGTGACTGTTTATTTATTCATCTGGAAATATAGAATTTTCTTTCTTTGTGACACAGACTTTTAAAAAAATCTCTACAGGCCAGTGACATATCAGGCATTTCGGGAATGTACACTGGAGACCACAGTTCATGCCAGCGGCTGGAATAAGGTATCATCACAATGATCTTTTCTCTTAAAAGATTTTAGTGTGTTAATGATAAGATATAGGAGGAATTGCTAGCATCATGCAGCAGAAAACTGTTAGAGCTCGTACTTTAATGCGCAAATCTATGTTAAGTGGATATTTTTGGTTAAATAACTGGTTTTTTGATTAATGCTGCAAGGTTCTGCTTGGCTCAAAATTATGGTCCTATAGTATGGCCCCTTCCTTTCTGTCCCAATTTTCCCATCATTTCTTCATTTCTCTGTGTTAGACATGCCATTTACCTCCAGAAGGTTATATATTTATTAACACGTGATTGTGTCTTGGGGAAGAAGAATAAAGACTTCACTTGGGAGGTAGCCTCTTCCTGTTCTCTTAGATGAATAATACCATTGATGTTTTATAACTTACACAGTGTCTCGTGTCACATACCATTTGAGCATCCCAACCGTCTTTGCAGAAGACAGAATAGATTTTATTATTATTTAGCTAGTTAGGTAGGTAATCAGAAAGAAAAGTTCAATGACTTGCCTAGAATCCCTTGACCAGTAAATATTGGAACCAACACTAGAACTAAGATCTGATTCTAGCTTCTGTTTTTTCCACGGTACATATTGCCTATCTACTATCTTAGACTGTATTACCTGCTTAGCACCTTGAGAAGGCAGGGTGTAGGGGGATGCAGTATGGGGTGGCTCCGTGCAATATGAGAAAGAAGGGCAGCCTTGAGGGATACAGTGCTGGAGATGAGAAAATTCAGGACTGTTACTTTTACAGACACCTACCTCTATGAAGAATTGTCTGTCATGAGTCAGACATGTGACCTTATGTACCTAATTGATGTATATTAGATACATAACCAAACTTGTTTCAGATTTTAGCTTTGCCATGGACAGGATGTGTGTCTGTGGGCAGGTTCTCTTTAAAAAAAAAAAAAAAAAATTACGGCCGGGTGTGGTGGCTCATGCCTGTAATCCCAGCACTTTGGGAGGCCGAGGCGGGCGGATCACCTGAGGTTGGGAGTTCACAACCAGCCTGACCAACATGGAGAACCCCCATCTCTACTAAAAATACAAAATTAGCCGGGCATGGTCGTGCATGCCTGTAGTCCCAGCTACTCAGGAGGCTGAGGCAGGAGAATCGCTTGAACCTGGGAGTTGGAGGTTGCAGTGAGCCAAGATTGCGCCATTGCATTCCAGCCTGGGCAACAAGAGTGAAACTCCGTCTCAAAAAAAAAAAATTTCAACTTTTATTTTAGATTCAGGGGACATGTATGTGCAGGTTTGTTATAGGAAGGTCTCTGAATCTTAGTTTTCTCATTTGTGAAATGGGAAACAATACTAGCCTCGTAAGTTTTATTAGAATTAAATGAGATAATAAATGTTCAGTACTTATTAAGCATATTATCAGGCACCATAGTAAAGCTCAGTAAACAGCAGCTATTAGCTTTAACACGTGGTACCTTATTCTCAAATGGTCACTATTAATAGAATATTAGTATGTTGCCTGTCAGTACATAATTTGTTAAGATATCTATTTGCCTTGTTTGCTTTTTGGAATAAGAGAAAATATTCTCTCTGATATAGACATTTGAAATAGATTTATTTTATTTATTTATTTATTTTTGAGATGGAGTCTAACTCTGTCGCCCAGGCTGAAGTGCAGTGGCATGATCTTGGCTCACTGCAGCCTCCGCCTCCTAGGTTCAAGCAGTTCTCCTGCTTCAGCCTCCCGAGTAGCTGGGATTATAGGTACCCGCTACCACGCCCAGCTAATTTTTGTATTCTCAGTAGAGATGGGGTTTCACTGTGTTGGCGGCCAGGCTGGTCTCAAACTCCTGACCTTGTGATCTGCCACTCACCTCAACCTCCCAAATTGCTGGGATTACAAGTGTGAGCCACTATGCCCAGCCTTTTGTTGTTGTTGTTGTTGGAGTCTCGCTTTGTTGCCCAGCCTGGAGTACAGTGGTGCAATCTCGGCTCACTGCAGCCTCTGCCTCCCGGGTTCAAGCAGTTCTCCTGCCTCAGCCTCCCAAGTAGCTGGGCTTGCAGGTGCCCACCATTAAACCCAGCTAATTTTTGTACTTTTAGTAGAGACGGGGTTCGCCATGTTGGCCAGGCTGGTCTCAAACCCCTGACTTCAGGTGATCTACCTGCCTTGTCCTACCAAAGTGCTGGGATTACACGCATGAGCCACCCTACCCGGCCTGAAATATATTTTATAAAGGGCTGGATGCAGTACAGTAACTCACACCTGTAATCCCAGCACTTTGGGAGGCTGAGGCAGGATGATCGCTTGAGCCCAGAAGTTCGAGACCAGCCTGGGCAACATAGCAAGACCCTGTCTCTTAAAAAAAAAAAGCCAGACATGGTGGTGCGCACCTGTATTCTGAGCTATTTGGGAGGCCGAGGTGGGAGGATGGCTTGAGCCTAGGAGGTGGAGGTTGCAGTGAGCCGAGATCGTGCCACTGTATTCCAGCCTGCACAACAGCGCCAGACTGTTTCAGAAAAAAAAGAAAAGAAAGCCCATACCTATTAGTAGTCACTCTGCCTATTAGTAGTTACTCCCCATTTCCTTTCCTGCTCCTCCCAGCCCACAGCAACAATGACTCTACTTTCTGTCTTAATGAATTTTTGTCTGTTCTGGACATTTCAAATAAATGGAGTAAATAATATGTGCCTGAAGTCTCTTTTAATATGTAGACTTATCCTCCCTCTTTTTTTTCTCTCTTTAATTTAGTTACAAGTTATTTTTCCTGAAAAATTTTCTAATTTCTGGATTTAATTGACTATATCACTGAGATACCACTTAACATATTCTTCTGTGTCTGTATTTCCTTCCTGATCAGATTCAGGTTCAATCTTTTTGGCAAGAATACCTAATGGGTGGTTTTATCTGTTTCCTATTGCATCACACTGGGTGACATATAATATCTGGTTGTCTCTTACACTGTATTTTGAAGCACACAAATCAAAGACAAACCTAATCAGTGAATTCGGTATAGATAAAATTTGTAGAATATGATTTTTTTTTTTTTTTTTTTTTTTTTGAGACGGAGTCTCGCTCTGTCGCCCAGGCTGGAGTGCAGTGGCCGCATCTCAGCTCACTGCAAGCTCCGCCTCCCGGGTCTACGCCATTCTCCTGCCTCAGCCTCCCGAGTAGCTGGGACTACAGGCGCCCGCCACCTCACCCGGCTAGTTTTTTGTATTTTTTAGTAGAGATGGGGTTTCACCGTATTAGCCAGGCTGGTCTCGATCTCCTGACCTTGTGATCCGCCCGTCTCGGCCTCCCAAAGTGCTGGGATTACAGGCCTGAGCCACCGCGCCCGGCCAATATGATTTTTATTAGAACTGTTAAGTCACAGAAGGATTAAATAGATTGGTGGAGCAAAATATGTCACTGTTATCATAAATATTCGTTGTAATGAAAGGGACTCTCAGAGCTGTAAGTTAGTATGCTTCATTTCTATACCAAGCAAGCTCATATATTCTTTAATAAAAGGATAATGTCACTGAATTTAAGTAGGTCTAACCTGTTAAAGAGACCACATAGTGTTTGAAGAGATGTCAGGAGATTAAATAAGTGTGTGGATAAAGGTAAGCCAGTGGAGGTAATCTGTTTTGATGGCCAAAAATACTTTAGCATTTCATTGCAAAAACAGTTGAAGAAAAAAAAAATTATATATGATGTGGGGATTACTGTTATCCAGTAAGGAAATGACTTTTAAGAAAGAATCAAAGATAAAACTGTTTGCTGACTTTTTAGACCTAGACATGTGAATCGTGGGTTCTTCTAGGAGTGGATGCCTGGGGATCTAGTTTTGTTTTAACATTTAAAAAAATAATGTGGGAGGGAAGAGTCCAAAAAAAATCAGTTGTGCAGATTATGTAAAATTCTTGTGGATGGTAAAATGTCAAATTGATGGAGGTCAGTTGTAGAATTAACTCATGGAGCTTTGTGTGTAGGATTATGTGTAAATCCTCTTAGGATTTAGCTGCTTAAAGACAATCTAAATGGTACAGTGGCCTTGGACGTCATCATACAGGTCCCTGAAGATAGCATGCCAAATAGGTAAGCCTGGTATATGGTAGTCATTTAATAGCTGTATGAGGAATGAAGGGAAAAAAAACGAGTCATCTGACATAGCATGTACCACCAAGAAGCGTATTACCAACCACATAGAAAATGTCCATCCTGAAAAATGACGTTTCTGCACTGTGGTTACTGCGTTTCAAGAAAGATATTGAAATAGGGAAGATCCAGAAAAGGGAACTTAAGTGATCAAATGGATCACTTTGCATTGCAATGGAGCAATGGCCATATGAAAAACAGAATAAGAGAATAGTGGATTTCAGACTGGAAGTCTAGTGAGTGAGGCTTTTCACTCCTCTTCCAGGAGTGAAAGAGAATTGCAGATTTATCACTAGATTCTTACGTAGTAAAACTAGGGTGTCTGCTTTTTGATATATGAAAGAGTTAAATTTGGAACACATAAAACTTACTGGTATTTTGTATAACAAGCATAAAATATTTACAACTTATTTCCCCAAGAGGTAATAGAGCTTAAATATGAATAACTTTAAAATGTTATAGTATCATGGATTATTATGGGAAATTAGAATGTTTTGAAGTCCAGGACATCCCAGACCTTTAAGTTGATACACAGATTAGCACCACTGGTTCATGAGCCACTCCTTACCTGCTGCTACCCATGGCAAAATATAAACAGTTTTTTGTTTGTTTGTGTAATAGTGTAAGTTTTCTTATTGTGGAAATGCCTAATGTGTTCTTCCTTATCGCCCTATGCTACTCCATCAGTGTTAAGAAGGAGTTTTCAATATATTTTGGGCTGGAGCGCCTTGAGAATGTGAAGAAGTAAAGACATTATGTGTTCACTGCATTCTTCCTTTCAGATTTTGATAGAGATTCCCCCAGGGCTGCTTTCTTTTCCTTTCTTTAAAAGCCAAGGAATGTTAGTTTGAAATATAAAACTCATTGTTTTTTGTTTGTCCTCCTGCAGAAGTATTTTGTCGTCCCTCGGTTATTTCCTTGGTAGTCTGCTAACAAGGAACTGGAATTGGTTTCATTTCCTTTTGCATTCCTTTTCCAGGCATATGGACCTCTTGATGTTTTAGACAAAACAGACTGCATGCAGATGGCTACCTGAATACTTAGTTTTTTTTCAATATGCATTTTTTTTTAAAGGAAGACAGGGACTCTAGTTAGTTTCTGTTGTAATTTTTAATGACTTTTAAGTATTGAGCCACATGGTTATTAGGTGTAGATTGTAATGGCATCTTTTATGTTTGACTTTTGATGAGTTTTGCAAGATAGCTCTTAATTTTTTTTTTTTTTTTTTTGTTGAGATGGAGTCTCGCTCTGTCACCCAGGCTGGAGTGCAGTGGCCGGATCTCAGCTCACTGCAAGCTCCGCCTCCCGGGTTTACGCCATTCTCCTGCCTCAGCCTCCCAAGTAGCTGGGACTACAGGCGCCCGCCACCTCGCCCGGCTAGATTTTTGTATTTTTTTAGTAGAGACGGGGTTTCACTGTGTTAGCCAGGATGGTCTCGATCTCCTGACCTCGTGATCCGCCCGTCTCGGCCTCCCAAAGTGCTGGGATTACAGGCTTGAGCCACCGCGCCCGGCCTAATTTTTAAAAGTTCTTATTTCCAAATAATAAAAGCACTTGGTACAAAGTACAAAAAAGTACAGAAAGATAGGCTTTGAAAAATAAAAGTTTTCTCTCATCCTTGTTGCCAGTCACCTAGTTCCTTTTAGGCAACCAGTATTACCAGTTTCTTGCGAATTTTTCTGGAGATACTGTAGGATTATATAAACATATATATTTGTATATGTTTTTATTACGCAAATAGTACTGTATATATTCTTCTATAACTTGCCTTTTTTCACTTAAAGTAAATCCTGGTGATTGGGTAGTAAGCGATCGAAGTCTTTTTAACAGCTGCATATTTTACTGGATGATGATAATTTATTTAACTAGTCCCTGTTGGGTTGTTTTTCTAGTTTTCTGCTATTATAAATAATGCTTCAGGCTGGGCACAGTGGCACAAGCCCATAATCCCAGCACTTTGGGAGGCCGAGGTGGGCAGGTCACTTGAGGCCAGGAGTTTGAGACCAGCCTGGCCAACATGGTGAAACCCTGTCTCTACTTAAAATACAAAAATTAGCCAGGCGTCATGGTGGACACTTGTAATCCCAGCTACTCAGGAGGCTGAGCAGAGAATTGCTTGAACCTGAGAGGCGGAGGCTGCAGTGAGCCAAGATTGCACCACTGCCTGGGCGAAAGAGCAAGACTCCATCTCAAAAAAAAAGAAAAAAGAAATTAATTAATAATGCCTCAGTGAATTTCCTTCTATATATGTTATTTCTCACACACACATACAGGCACACACATGCCTAATTATTTTCAATAACTATTTCTACCTCCCTATTGTATAAAACCTACATGCAGTATTCACAAAAGTCCTAATAGAAGTTACTGTTTTATTTCCTTTATATAATGAAAGTAAAATACCTTAATGATGCATTTAAGTATAATTTTCTAGTAGTTGAACATATAAAACACATTGTAAGAATTTCAATGTGGTTTTTTTATTCTCTCATCTTTGCATCGAAGATTTTGGTGCCTCTGGTTTTGCTACGACACATGCTTTTGGAATTGACAAGACGTGGTCAAGAACCTTTGAGTGCACTGCTGCAGTTTGGCGTGACATACCTGGAGGACTATTCGGCAGAGTACATCATTCAGCAAGGTGGCTGGGTATGAGCTGTTATATATTAAAAATATTTTCTTGAAAAAAAATTAGGTTCATTGTTGTTGTTGTTTTGCTTAAGAGATGGGTTCTTGCTGTGTTGTCCGGGCTGGAGTGCAGCGTCTAATAGCAGACACTCTCATGCAGGCTTCAGTCTCAAACTCCTGGGCTCAAGTGATCCAGCCTCAGGTCCTGAATAGTCAGGAGCACAGGCTGGGACTATAGGTGCCCACCACTGTGCCGTGCTCTATCCTATTTTTTGATATGTAATTATTATTATTATTCAGTTCGGTTGTTTTCAAATTTTCCTTATATGTTCTTTGACCCTTGAATTACTTGGAAATTATTTTTAATTTCCAAATATTTACGGGTTTAAAAATTTTCTTTTCAATTACTAATTCTGTTTCATCAGAAAGCACGGCCATCATGGCATTGAAACTTGAGTTATGGCCTACTATCATGATCAATTTTAAAGAATATATATATATATATATAGGGCTGGGCGCAGTGGTGCACATCTGTAATCCCAGTGCTTTGGGAGGCTGAGGTGGGTGAATCACCTGAGGTCAGGAGTTCAAGACCAGCCTGGTCAACATGACGAAACCCTGTCTGTACAAAAAAATACAAAAAATTAACCGGGTATGGTGGCATGTGCCTGTAATCCCAGCTACTCAGGAGGCCGAGGCAGGAGAATCACTTGAACCCGGGAGGCAGAGGTTGCAGTGAGCCAAGATAGCGCCACTTCACTCCAGCCTGGGCGACAGAGCAACAACAACAACAAATATATATATATATATATTTTATGCGTGTTTCAGGAGAACATATATTCTCTAATTGTTGGTGCAGAGGTCTGTACGTGTCCATTCACATTTAATCAGTCTTAATAATTATGTATTTTAAATCTTTCAGTCATTTCCAATTTTTTTGTCTAATTATTTGCTAAGAGAGACATGTTCAGATTTGCTACTATGGTGGTAGATTTTCCATTTTCCCTTTAGTTCTGTCAATTGTAGGTGACTAAAAGTTGTAATTATCAACCCTTGGTGAATTGAATGTTTTATTATTACAGTTATGGACTTTGTCTCTAGAAATGTTTTTTGTCCTAAAATCTATTTTTTTTCTTTCTAAATAATCCAGCCCAAAATGTCAAATATCCCTTTGATATTAAAGGATATCTTTAATTTCTCTCAATAATACTTGATAGTTTTAAATGTAGAAGTATTGTACAGTATGGGCTTCCTTCCACATCGTACTTGAAACGTACTTATTTCTATTTTTGTTTTTAAAATATTTATTTATTTTTTTTAAATAAAAAGAGACAGGGTCTTTCTCTGTTGCCCAGGCTGATCTCAAACTCCTGAGCTGAAGCAGTCTTCTGCCTTGGCCTCCCAAAGTGCTAGGATTAGAGGTGTGAGCCACCACGCCCGGCTGTGTTTCTTTTTTAACAGTAGTTAAATAGTTTGGATGAACCATATTTTTTTTAAACTTTCCTGAAGGAGTGAAGACTGTTTGAAATCCTTCTGTATTAAAAATGACATTAATGAAAATCCTTGCCAAATAAATGTATATGCTCGAGACCTGATTATAGCTTCTGGTTAGGATTTCATGTCTTACTTAGCTGAACTGAACCTTCTCTCCCTTCCTCCCTCTGTCCCTCTCTCCTCTTATTTTTTTTTTTTTTTTTTTTTTTTGTGAGGACGGAGTCTCACTCTGTTGCTAGGCTGGAGTACAGTGGCACAATCTCAGCTCACTGCAACCTCCGCCTCCTGAGTTCAAGCGGTTCTCATGCCTCAGCCTCCCGAGTAGCTGGGACTACAGGCGCCTGCCACCACGCCCTGCTAATTTTTGTGTTTTTAGTAGAGACGGGGTTTCGCCATGTTGACCAGGATGGTCTGAATCTCTTGACCTTGTGATCTGCCTGCCTCAGCTTCCCAAAGTGCTGGGATTACAGGCATGAGCCACTATGCCCGGCCCCTCCTCTTATTCTTTAAAATATCAGTATATCCATCCCAGCATTTGTATCTGTATTTTATCTTTTTATTTCAATTTGTCTTGTTCCAAGCAGTCATTCCTCATTCAGCCATGTATTGAGCACCTGCTGCATACTGTGCCCTGTTCTAGGTTCTCAGTAGAGAGCTGTCAGCAGAGCGTTTCCTTGACCCGAGATAGATGACACTCTAATGGAGAGAGACCACAGTGAAGATGTGTAGTGTATCTTCATACACTACAGGGAGTTACGTGCTGTGACAACAACGCAGGGAGACACATGATGTAGGGGTCAGAGTTTTTATATTACTCAGGGGAGGCTGCACTGAGGAAGTGACATTTATTTGGACTTCACTCATCTCCTTGGGTTAATTTCACTGTTTATCATTTTTAGTCTTTTCCGTTCTTGCTCCCGGGTTTTTTTCTTTCTTTCTTTGGGCCTAGAAATGTTTTTTAAGCCGGGCGCGGTGGCTCACGCCTGTAATCCCAGCACTTTGGGAGGCTGAGGTAGGCGGATCATGAGGTCAGGAGATCGAGACCACGGTGAAACCCCGTCTCTACTAAAAATACAAAAAATTGGCCGGGTGCGGTGGCAGGCGCCTGTGGTCCCAGCTACTCAGGAGGCTGAGGCAGGAGAATGGTGTGAACCCAGGAGGCGGAGCTTGCAGTGAGCCGAGGTCGAGATCTCGCCACTGCGCTCCAGCCTGGGCTACAGAGCGAGACTCTGTCCCAAAAAAAAAAAAAAAAAAGAAATGTTTTTTAAGTTTACTTGTTGTAATTTGCTCAACAGTCAGTGATTCCGTAGAGAGAGTACTTTTCATAAAGTATGCTCCTCAGTATTGTTTTTTAGCCACTATGCATCTGAGGGTTTGAGTTAATTTTTAAAATGTGTAAATTTAATTACTATGGATACTAGTATCGAACATACTAGGTTTATGTGTTTGGCAAATGCTTACTGAAGAAAATCCTGAGCATTTGTCTTAGGAAAATAAAAATATTTTTTGAGCTGTTCTTAAAAATAAGAATTGTGACAATTTATTGTTATTGTTGTCTTCCTACTTTAATACTTTTTAAAAGCGTTTGCCAGTGTAGTGTATGGTTTGTGTGATAGCCAGGAGACATCCCAGGTTAACTGTCACTTATCCCATATGGTGCTTTACAACAAAGGAAGAAAAATGCAGGGAATATTATGCACTCCCTTCTCGACTTTCAGTTTTATGACGATGTACATCCAGGTTTGTTTGGTGATTGTAATTTGTTACACAGAAAGTAAGTATATTATTCAACTCCAGTATCTGTGCAAAAAGAAAAGATCTACTGCCTGGATAACTAGTTCATTAATACTTCTTTTTTTTTTTTTTTTTTTAGAACAGTCTTGCTCTGTCATCCTGGCTTGAGTGCAGTGGCACAATTGCAGCCCACTGCAACCTCTGCCTCCCAGGTTCAAGCTATTCTTGTGCCTCAGCCTCCTGAGTAGCTGAGTTTACAGGTGTGCGCCACTAGGACCAGCTACTTTTTGTATTTTTAGTAGAGATAGAGTTTCGCCATGTTGGCAGGCTGGTCTCAAACTCCTGACCTCAGGTGATCCACCCACCTAGGCCTCCCAAAGTGCTGGGATTACAGGCGTGAGCCACTGCACCTGGCCTTCATTAATATTTCCAATGTGTTTTATCTCTAAATTTGAATGTCCAATCTGTATTTCACATTGTTCAGTCTAAGCTCTCCATTTGCTTGTGTTTAAAACTAAGATATTAGGCTGGGTGCGGTGGCTCATCCCTATAATCCCAGCACTTCGGGAGGCCGAGGTGGGCAGATCACCTGAGGTCAGGAGTTTGAGACTATCCTGGCCAACATGGTGAGACCCCATCTCTACTAAAAATACAAAAATTATCTGGGTGTGATGGCAAGCACCTGTAATCTTAGCTACTTGGGAGGCTAAGGCAGGAGAATTGCTTGAACTAGGGAGGCAGAGATTTCAGTGAGCCAAGATCACGCCATTGCATTTCAGCCTGGGAAACAAGAGTGAAACTCTGTCTCCAAAAAAAAAAAAAAAAAAAAAAAAACCACCAAGAAACTGCTTTTTTTTTTTTTGAGATGGAATCTTGCTCTGTCGCCCAGGCTAGAGTGCAGTGGCATGATCTCAGCTCACTGCAAGCTCCGCCTCCCGGGTTCATGCTATTCTCCTGCCTCAGCCTCCCGAGTAGCTGGGATTACAGGCACCCACCACCATGCCTGGCTAATTTTTTGTATTTTTAGTAGAGACAGGGTTTCACCGTGTTAGCCAGGATGGTCTCAATCTCCTGAACTTGTGATTCGCCCTTGTTGGCCTCCCAAAGTGCTGGGATTACAGACGTGAGCCACTGCGCCTGGCCGATACTGCTTTTTTTTTTAATGCCAGTTGGTGAAAATGTATCCGGTGACATAAGCTGTCAACCTGAATCTCCTTAAGATACTTCGTGTTGAACATTACATTGACAGCTCTTAAAACCCTTCCAGAAGAGAATCATTTGACCACATGATACTGCTTGTCTGTTATATAAAGCCTGTGGTATGATTTCCACGGGGAATGTATTTGTCTTTAGTCACTTGAACACAACATCAAGTGAAACAAACTGCCTATTTCTCAAAGTGCAGCTGCTTTTGAAAACCTGCAGCAGAGGATGTGGTGCCAGCAGCCATAATCTGTTGGATTAATGGAGTGACAGCACATTGTCAGTTAGGAACAGGCAGGCTTTGGACATACAGATTTGAAGGAGAAAAATAATATTTTGTTTTCTGAATTATTAGCAGAAATGTCTAGGACTTAGAGACAGTGTCTTGCCTTGTTGCCCTGGCTGGAGTACAGTGGCATGATCATGGTTCACTGCAGCCTCAACTTCCTGGGTTTGTGATCCTCCCACCTCAGCCTCCCTAGTAGCTGGGACCACAAGTGTGCATGCACTACCACACTTGGCTTATTTTTTGCAGAGAGAAGGTTTCACTATGTTGCCCAAGCTGGTCTCAAACTCCTGGCCTCAAGCAATCCTCCCTCCTTGGCCTCCCAAAATGCTGGGATTACAGGCATGCACCACCTTGCCCAGCCTGTTTTCTCTTTCTACCTTGTTTTTTTTTTTCACTCTGCCTTTTTTCAGCGAATGATGAATTGAGAAAAGGATTAGAAATCACAAGATTTGTTTCTTGCCCCAGCTCTGCCAAATACTAGCCCTGTGTTTTGGAAGGATTGGTTTAACTTCTCTGAACCTCAGTTTCAACTACAAAAAGAGAAGAATAGCTTCTCTATCTCACAAAATAATGATGTGAAAGTGTTTTGTGAAAATGTTACATTTTTACAAATGCAGGTTTTCACATGTGTCTCTGAAGAGTGTGGGCTTTCTTTCCTTCTCCTTAAGCCTGATCACCGTACCCGTTTCCTCTTAGTTTCAGTTCTGACTTTTATTTGCCCTGCAGCCCAGTGAGGGCACAGACTGGTTCATGTGCTGTGATTCTCCCTGAGTCATCCTTGCTCCCTCCCTCCTCATTCTCTTTCATTTCCTGGGCTTGTGTTGCTACGTTGGGAGTAAGTCTGTCTCCTGGAAAGGGCAGAGCAAGTCCACTGTGGTAAGGCTTGTATTTTACTTTCTCCATCGTCACATGCTAAATACTTCCTGTGAAAGATTTGCTTTTAGATTACATAAAAGATTATTGGAGGAAATGTCATCTAATGTCTATTGTAATATTTAAGTATTTTGAATAAAATTAATCTGTCATTTTCTTTTGACGTGAAGCTTCTGATTTTAGAATAGGTTTTTGTTTGTTTAATCTAGGATATTTAAAGACTATCTCTTGGAAGCTTTTAGGTTAATAATTTGTTAGAATAGTTTTCATATTGTGGGAGCTGACACAAAGGAGATGATCTGAAATTAATGAAGTGGGTTGCAGCTAAAATCAATTTAGTAAGACTAAGTACTGTTTTGGGAAATCTGCCTGCTGTATATGTGGGTGTGGATGTTTACTGTGTTATACTCTGAAACGTATTTTTTGTGGATCTTCCTCATCGTGTTGGGTGGAAAATTACTTCTGTGTAATTTCTTCAACACAGTCCATTTTCTTATTTTAGGTTAATAGTGATCTGAGAGGCATTTGGTTATAAGGGTCTAAAGCAGTGATCTGTTTCCATTTTGTAACTTCGAGGGCTCAAAAATATAAAACCAGCTGGTTGATCCCAGCTAGTTGTATATTTTTGAGCCCTCGAAGTTACAAAATGTCAGTGGAGCCTTTGTGTGTTTTATGTCAGTGTAGCCAAAGGGATGGATACTCCCAACATGACAGATATTTTGTATTAACAATGATTTAGGTTGTCAGAATTGTTCTAAGGCTACTTGTAGATGTTTTTCTAATATAAGTTGTAATTAGTGTATTATCCAAAACAGCTCTTTTTCTTGACAGGTAGATATATGAAGTCTGAGAAGTAATGACAGAGGTTTGTTGGCATAAATCTTAAGGTAAAACGGGTCCTTAGACGAGTTTACCAATGTAGATGGGCTTTGGAATTTTGCCAAAGCTTCTTCAGATGGAAAAGTTCATAGGAGCTCAGCGCAGCAGCAGCTATGTCTCAGAAGGTAAAATATTGCTTGAGGTGGCAGAATAATTTGTAATTGATGTGACCCCCTGCCCCCACCAAAAAAAAAAGTGAAACAAAAAAATTTAGACATCATGATGCAGCCAATTTTTCTAATAGTTCTTTGAGCGATTGTCAACCTGATTTTTACTTAGTTCCTACCACCAAAGTAATGTTTGCATTTTATTTTATATTTATTTTGATATATTCCTTTACTTAGTTTTTTACTTAGTTCCTACCACCAAAACAAAGTTATATTTGTGTTTTATTTTACATTTATTTTGATATATTCCTTTTATCTACGTGTTTCTTCTCTGCTTCCCTTTTTAATTGAAGAGTTTAATGCATATATCTTTGTGTGTTTGCTTGAAAAAAACACCAAGAATAACATGCTCTATCTATGAATACTTCTGGCCATTAACTCAAAAGGCACTCTGTTACAGAAATCAATCAGGGACTTCACCTAAGAGGCAGGACAGCATAATTGGTAAAAATGTGGACCCTGGAGGCAAACTGCCTGGGTTTGAATCCCAGCTTTATTACTTTGGGAAAACTACTTATCTTATTTACTTGTTTTGGTTTCCATGTCTGTGGAATGGAAATAACAATAATCCTCTCATAGCATTGTTATGAGGTTTAAATAGATTAATTTAAGTGAAGTCTTTAGAAGGGCACATGATAAGAATTACATAAGGGTTACCTATTGTTACTATCCAATTTGTCATAGCAAGCTAAAGGACCTTGGGCAAGTTACTCAACCCCTCTGGCATCATTTATTTAAGAACAATAACAAGACATAGCTCTCTGCTTCTTTGTGCATATTTAACTCATGGTTTATCCCAGCTAGTTTTATATTTTTGAGCCCTTGAAATTACTCCTTTGCATTTTATGTCAGTGAAGCCAAAGAGGTAGATACTCTCAGCAATACAAATATTTTGTATTAAAAAAAATTTAGATCGTTAGAATGATTCCGAGGCTACTTGTAGATGTTATTCTTCTAATATGATAAGTTGTAAGTAAGATATTATCCAAAACAGCTTTTTATTTTAGTGAAAGCCTGCTCTTCATTATGACAGTAATTATTAAGAGAGGCTCAGCCGGGCGTGGTGGCTCACGCCTGTAGTCCCAGCACTTTGAGAGGCCAAGGTGGGCGGATCATAAGACCAGGAGATCGAGACCATCCTGGCTAACACTGTGAAAGCCCGTCTCTACTAAAAATACAAGAAATTAGCCGGGCGTGGTGGCCGGTGCCTGTAGTCCCAGCTACTCAGGAGGCTGAGGCAGGAGAATGGCGTGAACCCGGGAGGCGGAGCTTGCAGTGAGCCGAGATCATGCCACTGCACTCCAGCCTGGGTGACAGAACGAGACTCCGTCTCAAAAAGAAAAAAAAGAAGCTCCAGCCCGGTGACATGGCAAAACCCTGTCTCAAAAATACAAAATTGAGGCTGGACGTGGTGGCTCATGCCTGTAATCCCAACACTTTGGGAGGCCAAGATGGGCAGATCACCTAAGGTCCAGAGTTCGAGACCAGGCTCGCCAACATGGTGAAACCCTGTCTCTACTAAAAATACAAAAATTAGCCGGGCATGGTGGTGCACGCCTGTAGTCCCAGCTACTCAGGAGGCTGAGGCAGGAGAATTGCTTGAACCTGGGAGAAATAAATAAAATAAAATAAAATAAAATAAAATAGATAAAAATAGAAAAATTAGCCATGCATGGTGGTGGGTTCCTATAATCCCAATTACTCAGGTGACTGAGGCAGGAGAATCGCTTGAACCCAGATTGTAGAACCTAGGAGCTGAAATCGTGCTGCTGCACTCCAGCCTGGGCAACACAGCGAGACTCAGTCACAAAACAGAACAAAAGAAAACATTGACCGGGTGCAGTGGCTCACTCCTGTATTCCCAGCACTTTGGGAGGCTGAGGCAGGTAGATTGCCCAAGTCCAGGAGCTCAAGACCAGCCTGGACAACATGGTGAGTGAGACTTCGTCTCTACAAAAAATATGAAAATTAACTGGGAGTAATCTGTGGTCCTAGTTACTCAGGAGACTGGGGCGGGAGGATCACCTGAGCCTGGGAGGTCAAGGCTGCAGTAAGCCAAGATTGTGCCACTGACCTCCAGCCTAGGTGATAGAGTAAGACCTTGTCTTAAAAAAAAAAAAAAAAAAAAAAAAGACTGCTATTTTTATATTTTTGTTTGATGTGGATTGATCCTCAGGAGTAAAAGCTTAGTAATCTGTTCTTTCTTTAAGACTTCTTACATAAGAGCACAGAATGTTCGGTGAATCTTCATTAAAATGTCACATGTCCTAAATACAGAAATACATTGTAAGGTATGGAGGCCATGACAGCAAGACATAAAGCTCTTTAATCTGAATTGACTGGGTGCAGTGGCTCACGCCTGTAAACCCAGCACTTTGGGAGGCCGAGGCAGGCAGATAATTTGAGGTCAGGAATTTGAGGCCAGCCTGGGCAACATGGTGAGACCCCATCTCTGCTAAAAATTAAAAAAAAAAATTAGCCGGGCGTGGTGGCGCACACCTGTAATCTTAACTACCCTGGAGGCTGAGGCAGGAGAATCCCTTGCACTTGGGAGGCGGAGGTTGCAGTGAGCTGAGATCACACCACTGCACTCCAGCCTGGGTGACAGAGCTAGACTCGTCTCAAAAAAAGTAAATAAAAATAAAAAATAAATAAATCTGAGTTGGCTTTTAAACAATATATTATGCCAAAGTTGTGATCAGACAAACTTGATCTAGTGTCTTAGATGAGATGAAAAGATCCTCTAGATGTGGAACAAAGAACATTCTTCAGTCTTTTGTTAACTTTGAGCTGTTAAAAATAAGGGGAAAAGCCAGGCGCAGTGGTGCGGTGGCTCATGACTATAATCCCAGCAACTCAAGAGGCTGAGGTGGGAGGATCTGCTGAGCCCAGGGTTTTCAGGCTGTAATGAGTTATGATTATGCCACTGCACTGTAGCCCCTGGGTGACAGATTGTGACCCTCATTAAAAGATAATAATAAGGGAAAGAGACATTTTACTTTTAATTTTCAGTTTGTTGACTTTTCCCTTATTTCTTCATGATGGGCCTTATTTTTTTTTTGAGACAGGGTTTCACTCTGTTGGCCAGACTGGAGTGCAGTGGCACAGTCATGACTCTCTGTAGCCTTTACCTCCTGGGCTCAAATGATCCTCCCATCTCAGCCTCTCGAGTAGCTGGGGCCACAGGCATGCACCACCACACTCACCGAACTTTTGTATTTTTTTTGTAGAGATGCAGTTTTGCCATGCTGCCCAGGCTGGTCACAAAATCCTGGGCTCAAGTGATCACCTGTCCCCGCCTCCCAAAATGCTAAGGTTACAGGCGTGAGCCACCATGCCCAGCCATGATGGAACTTTTGAAATTTCCATTTTACTTATTTTAGAACCCTAAAGGTCTGTTTTCTGAGAACTAAAATTCTTAGTGTTTTCGTTATGGCTCTTGTTTTTGTTTCAGTTTTTGCTTATTTAGTCAGTCATTGCTATTAGAGGCTCTGTTTTTAGAAGTGCAGATAAGTAACCTTTGAGGATGCCTATCAGTTGTCACTTGAGACCTCTCTGACCACTGGACAACCTTTCTGTTGGAAGAACTGTGTAATTGTAAGGCTACATCTAGGCCGGGCGCGGTGGCTCAAGCCTGTAATCCCAGCACTTTGGGAGGCCGAGACGGGTGGATCATGAGGTCAGGAGATCATGACCATCCTGGCTAACACGGTGAAACCCCGTCTCTACTAAAAAATACAAAAAACTAGCCGGGCGCGGTGGCGGGCGCCTGTAGTCCCAGCTACTCGGGAGGCTGAGGCAGGAGAATGGCGTAAACCCGGGAGGCGGAGCTTGCAGTGAGCTGAGATCGGCACTCCAGCCTGGGCGGCATAGCGAGACTTCGTCTCAAAAACAAACAAACAAACAAACAAAAAAAGGCTACATCTTTTGACATGGCATGAAAACAGATTACAAAACTTGTGGAGTATGAATAGAAAGTGAGAGCAGAGGTGACTCCAAGATTAAGAATGAAGAACATAAATTATGTTCCTTGTCTCCAAGTAAGTCAAGTTTGGTGGTGGGAGTTTAATAACATATTTTGAGGGTTTTTTTTTTTTTTTGGTGAAAATTTTTAATGTAAGTGAAAGACTAAGAAGCGTACACTGTTTTAAGCCACTTGTAGTGAAGTAACTGATGTTCTTTGACTATTTTTCATAACTCTGAAATGCAAATTATTTGATAAAATTGGATGATCTTACTTGCTTCTCATGGTGAGACTGTGACAGATTTACTCAATATTGAGTAAATCTGTATATTGTATATTGACTTTCCCAACTTGTTCTTCACTTAACAAAAAGACTTAGCCCAGTTTTAAAATGTTGGTAGTTTCAGTAATGAAAAAAGTTTAATCCTCCGCAATGCCTCATCACTTTCCTGTTAGCGACATTACAGAGATTTGAGGATGGAGGATTACACAGCTGCTAAGCCATAGTATTGGTTTCTCATTTGGAGATTTGGAAAGAGCAAATAAATAACGGAAGTGGACTATAGTTAATAAGGGACAAATGGGAACTTTGTGCTACCTGATACTACCCTTTTCTTCTTCCTTGTAAAATTATTCTGTACGTGAGCCTTTCTTTCTGATCTTCACAAAATGGAGGTTTTTGAAGAGATGACTTAATAAGCAGATAAGCCTTTGGGTATATAAATTATACGACACAGTAATTCCTTAGTAACAGATGTTAGAGGATCTGTGTGACTCATTCAGATTATGTTCTGGCAAAAAGATAGGTAAATACAACTTTACAGGAAAACTTAGCTTAACTGTTGATATGGCTTTGGTGAGCGGGTTCTTCTCCGTCTTGGACCTCCAGTCTTTCAGGAAGGTTACAGAAATCATTCCCTAAGTAAACAGTAGCCATTTTAATTCATGTTGCCTACTGTGATTCTTTGTTATTGGTGACTTACCAAGAATCAGCAAAATTTGGGATATTACTGAAGTGATTGTAAATATTCAGTGGATGAAGTGATTTACCTTGTAGTTACTGAAATGTCTAAATCATCTTACCTCTGCCTGTTCATTGTGCCAGAGTATGTATGGGCTTCAGGTATGAGAGAGACCAAGAATAAGGTTAAATCGATTACAGCAGAATTATACCCTTTTACATTTAACCAGATATAACGCCTGGGTCCTACCTTTATTAAGGATTCTAATTTAATTGTTACAGGTTGTAATGTGCTTCTAGGCAGCAAAGTTTGAGGACCTCGATGTTATATAATCTCCCCAACTGCATAACAGACTCCTGAAGCAGAGATTATAATAATCTTACATTTCTGTCTTGTCTTCTATCAAACAGAGTGTGACTATGAATTTATTAGATTGCTGATTCTATACTTGCTAGTTAAACATACCCTAAACATAAAAGAGCCAATTATTTAGTTGCTCAAACTAAACAAATATCAAGAAAGCCATGGTAAAGTACAGTTCTTTAGTAGGTATTGTAGAATATAGAGCCCCTCAATTTATGATGGGGGCACATTCCTATAAACCCATCATAAGTTGAAAATGCTTTTTTTTTTTTTTTTTCCGAGATGGAGTCTTGCTCTGTCGCCAGGCTGGAGTGCAGTGGTGCGATCTCAGCTCACTGCAACTTCCGCCTCCCGGATTCAAGTGATTCTCCTGCCTCAGCCTCCCGAGTAGCTGGGACTACAGGCATGCACCACCATGCCCAGCTAATTTTTGTATTAGTAGAGACTGGGTTTCACGATGTTGGCGAGGATGGTCTCCATCTCTTGACCTTATGATCTACCTGCCTCAGCCTCCCAAAGTGCTGGGATTACAGGCATGAACCATTGCGCCCAGCCGAAATGGCATTTAATACTCTGATAAACCCATGGTAAAGTCAAAATATTGTTAAGTGGAACCATCATAAGTTGGGGACTGTCTATACAAAGAAAAAAAAATGGGCCAGGCGTGGTGGCTTATGCTTGTAATCCCAACAGTTTGGGAGGCCAAAGCGGGCGAATCACTTGAAGTCAGGAGTTCCAGACCAGCTTGGCCAACACCATGGTGAAACACCATTTCTACCAAAAGTATTTTTAAAAAAAAATTAGCCAAGTGTGATGGTGCACACCTGTAATCCCAGCTACTTAGGAGGCTGAGGCAGGAGAATTGCTTGAACTCGGGAGGTGGAGGTTGCAGTGAGCCAAGATCGTACCACTGCACTACAGCCTGGATGACAGAGTGAAACTCCATCTCAAAAAAAAAAAAAAAAAAAAGGTAGTTGTGAGGTAAAGTAGGGCTTAATCAGGGAAGGCTTTGTAAAGACATATGGTCACATCTTGAAGGAAGTAAAGGACTTGCGTTGTAAAGCAGCCAAGGATTCGTTAGCTCAGCTTAGGTAGCTTGGGGGGACCATGACTCGGTAACAAAAGGCCTCTGCTAGAACGTAGTATTGTTATGTTTTGAATTTTGTGTGTTTGAACCATTTATGATATATCCTAAACTGAGCTTTGGTTATGCTCTGAGATTATTCAGTCCTGTTCAGACCTTCAGTGAATGTCTTTCTTCTTTGTTTATAGTAGAAGTTGGAAAACATATATTTCGTCGTTAGAGAGACTTGCAGGTCAAGAATGGCAGGTTATGATACATATTATATTGCACATAAAGAATGTTCTGGCCGGGCGCAGTGGCTCAAGCCTGTAATCCCAGCACTTTGGGAGGCCGAGACGGGCGGATCACGAGGTCAGGAGATCGAGACCATCCTGGCTAACCCAGTGAAACCCCGTCTCTAATAAAAAATACAAAAAACTGGTCAGGCGAGGTGGCGGGCGCCTGTAGTCCCAGCTACTCGGGAGGCTGAGGCAGAAGAATGGCGTAAACCCGGGAGGCGGAGCTTGCAGTGAGCTGAGATCCGGCCACAGCACTCCAGCCTGTGTGACAGAGCGAGACTCCATCTCAAAAAAAAAAAAAAAAAAAAAAAGGGATATTCTGTCTGGGAATGGTGGCTCATGCCTGTAATCCCAGCACTTTGGGTGGATCACTGGAGCCCAGAAATTTGAGACCAGTCTGGGCAACATAGCAAGACCTCATCTCTACTAAAAATCATAAGGAAAAGAAAATAATGTTTCATCTATGTGGGCAAAGTATGCAAAGATGCAGAAAGAGAAGTGACAGCTATTCAATGGAAAAGACCCCAGGTTCAAGAACTGGGCCAGCCTTACTAAGTTTCCAAAGACTTCAGTGTTAATTACGTGTGTGTGTGTGTGTGTGTGTGTGTGTGTGTATGTATATGTGTGTGTGTGTGTATATATATATATATATATATATATATTTTTTTTTTTTTTTTCTTGAGATAGGTTCTTGGTCATCCAGGCTGGAGGACAGTGGTGCAAACTTGGCTCACTACAACCTCCACCTCCCAGGCTCTAGGGATCCTCCTACCTCAGCCTCCCGAGTAGCTGGGACTACAGGCATGCGCAACCACTCCTGGCCAATTTTTGTATTTTTTGTAGAGACAGAATCTCACTATGTTGCCCAGGTTAGTCTCAAACTCCTGGGCTCAAACAACCCACCTACCTCGGCCTCCCAAAGTGCTGGGATTATAGGCCTCAGCCACTGCACCCAACCTATATTAATATAACTATACATAACATTTCATTATATTAATATAATATGTATTGAATCCTATGAGGCACATGGGAAGAGTGTGGCTGAGAAAAGAAACCAGTGCAACAAAAATATTATAAAAATATATCCTTAGTCTCAAGGAGCTTATAGTTAGGGATATAAGGCAGATCCACACTATTTCCTGTATGTTTTATAGCAAGGAGTAACAGATAAATCCTATGAGTTTAGAAGTAACAAGAAGGATTCAGATGGGCAGAATTGGGAGAGCATTCTGGATTTTCTGGATTGATGGGACAGTGTGACTTCAGTCACTCTGTTTGGGGTTGGAATTGTCTTTAGCACCAGTGCTGTGTGACCTTGAACAGTGAAGACACAGGTGCAGCTCGGAGGTATGGAAATACAGAGATGAATGAAGAGTGCTACCTAACAGTACTTGATGTTTAGAGCTTTTATATCAAAGATGGGACCAACTTTCCTATCATCCAAGCATTTATTGAGCATTACTCTTTGCTCAGCATATGTTAGGCATTACCTGGGGGATAACAAAGAAGTTGAAGGCATGTTTTCTCCCTTGAAGTATTTATGGTGTCGTTGAGAAGATGACTAATACATGTGAAAAAATTAGAAGTATGGTACAAAATAGATATTGTGATACTTTGTGTGGCCCAGACTCAGTGCTGTCTAGGAGTTGAGGAGAAATAAGAGAGGAAGATTGAATACAGTGGAATTTAAGCCAGACCCTGATGGAGCCAGATAAGGGGTCTTAAATTGGAGTCCATAGATGTGCTTCAGGGAGTCTAAAATTTCCCCTAAAATGGTATGCTGCTTTGTATGAAAGCACAGTTTTAAGGCAGAGAGGTCTTAATACCTTTCATCATATTTGCAAAACCTTTTCTGCTCCCCTAAAATTTTAATACCAGTATCTATATGAATAAGGAGACAGCGCTTGGGAATTTAGTATGGCATTTATAGGGCACAATGAGTCACATTGCCAAGATAAGCCTCCCCTCCCAGAGGGAGCACCTAGTACACAATTACAGAGAGATGTGGGTTAAATGACGGCCCTAGTGATAGTGAAGATTGACTTTGCCTCCTCTAATGCCCTTCACACTGCTGTAGCCTTTCAAAAATTTATGTTGGGTTTCCTAGGAAAACATTAATGTGCTCAAGAAGGGATAATGTATCATTCTAAATATTGTATGAATTTGCCCGCTTGCTTTTTAACTGAAAGAGTCAAAATTATAAATAGACTTCAAATGTAGAACTACTTTATTTCGTAACATTCAAACTAAGCCTTTATGTAATGGCCGGATGGTACCTTAGATTCATCTTTTCTCCTCTAAGTAATTGGGGGTGTGTATGAGGTGCCATATTGTGGGACAGGGTCTTGAATTCATGTCTCCGCAAGACCGAGGGGGAAACATGGACCTTTTATGAGGTAGAGGCAATGTTTTATATGAAGACAGGTGCTGATATTTTACTTCTCGTTCTTTGGCCTAATCTTTCCTCCTCCTCCAGCTCCAGCTTTGCCTTTCTTCACTCCCTGTCCTGTGCTTTGGCATGCTGAAGAGCCAGTAGTCTGCATATACAATGATATTTTTCAGCACCGTGTTTTTGTTTATGCTTTTCCTTCTGCCTGAAATATCTTGCTCATCTTTGATCTGCTGGTTTTCTCTTTCATTCTTTAAGATCCAACTTTGGCCAGGCACAGTGGCTCACACCTGTAATCCCAGCTCTTTGGGAGGCCGAGATGGGTGGATCTCTTGAGGTCAGGAGTTCAAAACCAGCCTGGCCAACATGGTGAAAACCCATCTTTAGTAAAAATACAAAAATTAGAAAAGTTAGCCAGGTGTGGTGGCAGGCAGCCTGGGCAACAGAGTGAGACTCCATCTCAAAAAAAAAAAAAAAAAGATCCAACGTTGTTGTTCTGTCTTCCATGAATCTCTCATGTTCCCAGAGTACCCTGTTTGTCTCCATTGCTATTTTTATTATTATTATTTTTTTTACAAAGATGGGGTCTTACCATCTTACCCAGGTGGTCTCTAACTCCTGGGCTCAAGCTTATCGTCCTGCCTGGGCCTCTAAAAGTGCTGGGATTTCAGGCATGAGACAGCAATGCCCGGCCTCTGTTACTGTATTTTAAACTCTTTGAAGGTGGAGATTGTTGTACTACCAGCACCTAAAGAGCACAGTTCCTGATGATAAGAAGTCAGGAATTGGAGAAATCCAATATGATTTCCAGATTTTTGGCTTAAATTACTGTTTTGTTTTGTTTTTTTTACATCATCCAAGTTGGATTGCAGGCCTTTCGGAGTCTTTGCATTGCTTCTGATGAAAGATAACGACTGAGGCCAGGCATGGTGGCTTAAGCCTATAATCCTAACACTTTGGGAGGCCGAAGCAGGCAGATTGCTTAAGATCAGGAATTTGAGAGCAGCCTGGGCAACATGGCAAAACCCCGTCTCTACAAAAAATGTAAAAATTAGCCAGTCGTGATGGGGCATGCCTGTGGTCCTGGCTACTCTGAAGGCTGAGGCAGGAGGGTTGCTTGAGCCCTGGGGGCAGAGGTTGCAGTGAGCTGTGTTCTCGCCACTGCACTCTAGCCTGGGCAACAGAGAGAGACTCTGTCTCAAAAAGAAGAGAAGAGAAAAGAACAGGAGGGGAGGGGAGGGGAGGATTGCTTGTATTAGAATAATACAGGGAGGGAGGAAGAGAAAAGAAGATTGCTTATATTAGAGTAATACCAGAAAATGTTGATGGAAGGGAAGAGATAGATTTAGATGTTAGAAGATATATTTAGGAATAAATATATTATTAAGATATATTTAGTACTTAATGATTAAATAAAAGGGGAAGATGATGAGATAGATGCTCGCTAAAATATTAGGTGTGGGGTAAGACAGAAATGATGTGGAGTTAGTACTTGTAGTTCATAGTCTTCAGTACGACAAGCATCTCTTCTGGCTGGCTGTATGGCGTGAGCTCTGCAGCTGATGGGCGTGTAGACATCATGTACTGCATTTGCTTGTGAGGTACTCTTTGTTAGCGTTCATTATTGATGATGGTCCCAGAAATGTGTAATGGTTTTACATTATGCCTCTACTAATGAAAATGTAATGAGAGTTTGAAAGAGATGAAATCCCGTAAGATCATAGCAGTGACAGTCTGTTTTAGTCATGCGGGGTTTGAAGTCTGGGAAAGGAATCCATATGAGGAATGGCACTGATGGCAGAGATCTTTTAAAAAGATTTTTAAAAATTATTAATTAGCATAGACTACTGGTTCCTCTCATAGAACTACTTTTTAGGATGCCTTGTTTATCTCCCTGTTTCCTTTAGTCTCAACCTAATTACAAGCACCTTACGATTATATCAGTATCTAATTTTGTAGCAGTCTTATTTAAGACTTAAAAACCTGCCAGGCATGGTGGCTCATGCCTGTAATCCCAGTACTTTGGAAGGCTGAGGTGGCTGGATCACTTGAGATCAGGAGTTCAAGTGAGCAAGGCTCTGTCTCAAAAAAAATAAATAAATTCTCACAATCCAACATAAAAACACAACTCAATTTAAAAATAGGGAAAAGATTTGAATTAGACATCATCCTAAAGAAAATATACAAATGGCCAATTAGCACATGAAAAAATGTTCAACATCATTATTTTCAGAATGTTTTGGAATTCCAAGAATATTTAGAAATATTTTTCTAATTTTTTTGGAAAATAATTTGACATAAAATTACCATATGATCTGGCAGTTTTGCTCCTGCTGTATTCAAAATAACAAAAGCATTCAGACAAAAACTAGTATGTGGACATTTATAACAACACTATTCTAAAAGGTAGAATCAACCCAAATGTTCACCAGCTAATTAATAAGTAAAATGTGGTGCCTACATACAGTGAAATATTATTCTCAGCCATAAAGAAGAATGAAGTACTTACTGCCGGGTGCGGTGGCTCACACCTGTGGGAGGCCGAGGCAGGTGGATCATGAGATCAAGAGATCGAGACCATCCTGGCCAACTTGGTGAAGCCCCGTCTCTACTAAAAATACAAAAATTAGCCAGGCGTGGTGGTGGGCGCCTGTAATCCCAGCTGCTCAGGAGGCTGAGGCAGCATATTCGCGGAGGTTGCAGTGAGCCGAGATCACGCCACTGCGCTCCAGCCTGGCGAAAGAATGAGACTCCATCTCAAAAAAAAAAAAAAAAAAAGACGTACTGATACATGCTACAACATGGGTGGGCCTTGAAAACATTATGCTAAGTGGAAGCAGCCAGACACAAAAGGCTGTATTGTGTGACTCCATTTATACCTCTCAGAACAGGCAATCCATAGAGGTAGAACGTAGATTAGTGATTGCCCGGTGATGAAAAAGGGGAGAATGGAGAGTGACTACCAAAAGGTGTCTTTCTGGGATGATGGGAATTTTCTGGTAATTCTGGTGGTTACACAACACTGTGAATATACTAAAAACCACTGAATGGTACACCTAGAAATTGTGGGTTTCATTTTCTTTCTTTCTTTCTTTAGAGACAGGGTCTTGTTCTGTCATTCAGGCTGTAGTACAGTGGCACGATCATGGCTCACCGTAGCCTTGACCTTCCGGGGTCAAGTGATTCTCCCACCTCAGCCTCCTGAGTAGCTGGGACTACAGGTGTACATCACCACGCCCAGCTAATTTTTAATTTTTTTTAATTTTTCTTTTTCTGAGACGGAGTTTCACTCTTGTTGTCCAGGCTGGAGTGCAATGGCGCGATCTCGGCTCACCACAGCCTCCATTTCCCAGGTTCAGGTGATTCTCCTGCCTCAGCATCCCGAGTAGCTGGGATTACAGGCACGTGCCACCACGCCTGGCTGATTTTTGTATTTTTTAGTAGAGGCGGAGTTTCGCCATGTTAACCAGGCTGGTCTTGAACTCCTGACCTCAGGTGATCTGCCCACCTCAGCCTCCCAAAGTGTTGGGATTACAGGCGTGAGCCACCACGCCCAGCCAAGAAATTTTTATGATGCACACTTTTCTTGTTCCCTTGCCCCTTAGAAATAACTCATAATGGTTTGGTGTACATTTTTCTAAACATGTGTTTTGCTTATATAAACATTTTATTATGTATAAATGTATGCAAATAAGTAGAGATATATATATCTATAGAGAGATATATACATATATATATATATATATATGTGCATTTAGTAAATAGGATCCATTTTTCCAGAGTTATCTTTGCCACAAATCATGTGACCTTGTATATCTAGTTCTGGATTCTATTTTATTTAATTGGTCTAATTGCCTCTTTGTGTTTTTTTGGGAATTGAGACAAGGTCTCGCTCTGTCATCCAGGCTGGACTACAGTGGCACGATCATAGCTCAGTGCAGACGCAAACTCCTAGGCTCAAGGGAGCATCCCATTTCAGCCTCCTGAGTTGAGTAGATGGGACTGCAGGCGCCATCCCACCTGGCCAGTTGTGTGTGTGTGTGTGTGTGTGTATGCGTGTGTGTGGAGACGATGTCCTACTGTGTTGCTCAGGCTTGTCTTGAACTCCTGGCCTCAAGCAATCCTCCCACCTCAGCTTCCCAAAGTGCTGGGATTACAGGTGTGAACCACTGTGCCCAGCCAGGTCTATTTTTAAGCTCTTACATACTTATATAGTCTTAATCAGTGTACCTTTGTAATGAGTTGAGTGTCAGCTTGTTTTTCAAGATCAGCTAAATTTCCTTAGCCTTTTTAAATTGCTACATAGATTTTAGAATTGGTTGTCAATTTCCATAAGAAAAAACCTGGTGGGATTTTATATTGGAGATTGTAGTGAACCAAAGGGTTAATTTGGGAATAGTTGACATCTTTACAATAGTTTTCCAATCTGTGAGCATGATCTATATATCCCTGTAGGATATCTTTAATTTCTCTCAATAATACTTTGTAGTTTTTTTTTTTTTGAGATGGACTCTCGCTCTGTCCCCCAGGCTGGAGTGCAGTGGCGCCATCTTGGCTCACTGAAAGCTCCACCTCCCAGGTTCACGTCATTCTCCTGCCTCAGCCTCCTGAATAGCAGGGACTACAGGCGCCTGCCACCACGGCCGGCTAATTTTTTGTATTTTTAGTAGAGACGGGGTTTCACTGCGTTAGCCAGGACAGTCTCGATCTGCTGACCTCGTAATCCACCCACCTCAGCCTCCCAAAGTGCTGGGATTACAGGCGTGAGCCACCATGCCCGGCCTACTTTGTAGTTTTTTATGTAGGGGTATTGTACAATATGGGCTTCCTTCCACATTGGACTTAAAAATGTACTTAGTTCTTTTTTAATAGTAGTTAAATACAGGTTGGGATCTCCATGTCTTTTCTTACTTAGCTGAACCAAACCCTCCCTGTGTCTCTCTCTATTTGTCTCTCTCCCTCTCCCTTTCTCCCTCCTGAACGCATCCTCTTCTGGACCGTTCCAGTGGTCCTTACCCTGAGGCTGGGGCAAGCTGTCATCCTCAAAAGCTTGGAGGCCTAGAAGCCCTTTCTCTCTTCCAAGCCAATGGGCCCTCCAATTTTCCTAATTGTATACTACAGTATTGTAATTTTTAAAGACATATTTTACTTTCAAATTTTGTATTATCTCTATTTAGAAGAGATGGAGGAGGAAGGAAAAGTTTGTAAATTACCTTCTTTAGCCAAGGAAAGGTATTGTTTCCAATTGTTTACACCTTCTTATTGTCCCATCCAGTTGGTATTTTAAAATAGCTCTTTGTCCTACCACCCATACCACCAAAAACAACAATTAAAATGACAACACAAACATTAACAAGTTATGAAATAGCAAAACTTACTGATTACTTCCTATATACAAAGTACTAATCTAAGCCCTATAAATACTGTACCTTGGGCCGGGCGTGGTGGCTCATGCCTGTAATCCCAGCACTTTGGGAGACTGACAAGGGC
Source organism: Macaca mulatta (assembly GCF_049350105.2). Classification (NCBI taxonomy): domain Eukaryota; kingdom Metazoa; phylum Chordata; class Mammalia; order Primates; family Cercopithecidae; genus Macaca; species Macaca mulatta. The sequence goes on along the minus strand of NC_133415.1, from coordinate 34,349,268 downwards.
GGATCACGAGGTCAAGAGATTGAGACCATCCTGGCCAACATGGTGAAACCCCGTCTCTACTAAAAATACAAATATTAGCTGGGCATGGTGGCGTGCGCCTGTAGTCCCAGCTACTTGGGAGGCTGAGGCAGGAGAATCACTTGAACCTGGGAGATGGAGGTTGCACTGAGCCAGGATCGCTCCACTGCACTCCAGTCTGGTGACAGAGCCGAGACTCCGTCTCAAAAAACAAAAACAAAAACAAAAAAAACCAAAAAACCAAAAGAAAAAACTATACCTCATTTTAAAAGTGGACTCAGGTACGGGTGTGGTGGCTCACACGTATAATCTCAGCACTTTGGGACACCCGAGGTAGGAGAATTGCTTGAAGCCAGAGTTTGAGACCAGCCGGGCAACATAGAGATACTCATCTCTACAAAAAATAAAAAAACTTAGCCGAGTGCAGTGGCCCATGCTGTTACTCCCAGCTACTCAGGAGGCTGAGAGGATCCCCTGGGGCCAGAAGGTTGAGGCCACAGTGAGCTATGATCCTGCCACTGCACTTCAGCCTGTGTGACAGAGCAAGACCCCAACTCTAAAAATAAAAACAATCCTACCTAGTCAGTCATCCCCCTTTTATTTGTGAAGAAATTGAAATCTGAAAGTCCAAGCAAGGTGTCCGGATTCGCACAGCTGGTGCACAGTTGGAGCTGGATACAAGCCAGTTGTTTTTGATTGTTAATGTTGTGGTCATGCCGTATTATTTTACCCCCCTGCTTATTCCATACTCATAGAACATGCTTGATGCTTACCATGGCCTCTGAAGTGGTTGGAGCAAGGGTTGCGGTAGAATGTGGTGCAGTATGATGCCAACATCATGGTCGTGTGATTTATTTGTATTTTTTCCTTTTTTATGGGGCTGATAGACTTCTGATTTATATTAGATCCTTGATATATGTAGAAAGTTTTTGGTCTTGGTTGAAGAATGAAATTATTCTACTTCAGACGAATAGCAACCATCATCGTAAAATGAAGTAGAAATTAATTGCTTTACATATTCTATTCAGATTCCCTGTAGCTTTTATGAGTGTTGTCTAGCCTTTGGATGACAATTTCTGTACATCTCGGTGACATGCCATTCCATTGGTTCTCTTTCTGTCCTTTTATTGTGCCTTACTTACCCTCTGGGTTGGCCTAGCCCCTTGTGCATACACCTGTCATAAAGCTTTCTGTATCGTATTGAAATTATTCATATGTCAGTCTTCACAGCTGCCTAGTAAATTCTGTAAGAATAGACCCATTCTTCCTCATAGCCCTTGTGCCTGACACAGCCGTGATAAGCAGTAGGCACGCGGTGGCCTGTTATTAATAGACATAGACACACAGCCTGCGCTGTAGGGCTTTATTGCTTTCACTCAGACTTCCTGAAGAAAGAAGCAAGAGTCTCTGTGTCTGCAGCATCTCTCCATTCTGGCTTTGCTATCAGAGGAATTTTAAAGCAAAGCTCTGATTGCAATTTTGTACCTCAGAGATGTCAGTGACAAACCATCGCCTGTTGGATGAAGTCCGTATTTCTTGGCTCTCTGTCATTCAGGTTTCTCCATGGTCCTGTCCTCACTGACCTTCTATTCTTCACGTGCACTCTGCATTCATTAAACAGGGCTGTGTCCTTATCCTCTGTTTTTCTGTCTCCGTGCTTTGGCCTGCATTGTATCTTCTGTGTACCCTTCGCCTGCCAAAATCTTACCCGCTCTTCAGATGCCTGATAGAAATGCTAGTCCCTCCGTGAAGCTTTCTGTGATCTCCCTGCTTTCTCTGACCTCTACCCAAAGAGGTCTTTTTCCCATCTGAACTGTTTTTTCTTCTTCTTCTAAGGAAAGCAGCACTGCCATATGAACTCTTAACAGCACTTTCACTATGACACAGCATTATTTTTATACCCTACTAAGTGATACATTCCTTGAGCACAAGGTCTTGCCTTTGTTTTCTCTGCTATTTTGCATTAATTACTGCATTGAACATACAGGGTGAGTATCCCTCATCCAAAGTGCTTGGGATCAGAAGTGTTTTGGATTTTAATTTTTTTTTTTTTTTTGGAATGTTTAAACTTCAGTTTAGGAAGGAATTTGCTTTACAGATTGATGTTTATTTTTTAAATAGATTTTTATTATTGACACTTGTCCTTCGTTTCTAGGGCACTGTGTTTAGTCTTGAGTCGGAGGAGGAGGAATACCCTGGAATCACTGCAGAAGATAGTAATGACATTTATATCCTGCCCAGCGACAACTCTGGACAGGTCAGTCCCCCAGAGTCTCCAACTGTGACCACTTCCTGGCAGCCCGAGAGCTTACCTGTCTCGCTGTCAGCTAGCCAGAGCTGGCACACAGAAAGCCTACCAGTCTCTCTAGGCCCTGAGTCCTGGCAGCAGATTGCAATGGATCCTGAAGAAGTGAAAAGCTTAGACAGCAACGGAGCTGGAGAGAAGAGTGAGAACAACTCCTCCAATTCTGACATCGTGCACGTGGAAAAAGAAGAAGTGCCCGAGGGCATGGAAGAGGCTGCTGTGGCTTCTGTGGTCTTGCCAGCGGGGGAGCTGCCAGAGGCCCTCCCTGAAGCCCCAGCCCCCTTGCTTCCACATATCACTGCCACCTCCTTGCTGGGGACAAGGGAACCTGACACAGAAGTGATCACAGTGGAGAAATCCAGCCCTGCTACATCCCTGTTTGTAGAACTTGATGAAGAAGAGGTGAAAGCAGCAACAGTTGAACCTACTGAAGTGAAGGAGGTGGTCCCCGCGCCGGAACCTACAGAAACGCTGCTGAGTGAGAAGGAGACAAACGCAAGGGAAGAGAGCCTTGGGGAAGAGCTGTCCCCTCCCGGTGAGATGAAGCCCCTGCTGCTCTCTGAGGGCAAATCTAGACTGTCCCCCGCCGGCGAGATGAAGCCCCTGCCGCTGTCTGAGGGCAAGTCTATACTGCTGTTTGGAGGCGCTGCTGCTGTTGCCATCCTGGCAATGGCCATCGGGGTAGCCCTGGCTCTGAGAAAGAAATAGAAGGCTTTTCAGGAGAGACAGACAGAAGGATGTAAGGTTGGAGTTGTACTGGCTGGAATTTGAACCTCCAGCAGCTGTCTGGACATTTGTGGAACACTCTGGGATAACTGGGGACTTCTGCTCAACGTGGCAGTGGCATGTTAGGCATGTTAGGGCTTGAGGGGGGGCATTCACGTTCATCTGACTGTAAATCCCAAGGGCCTCGGCTCATGCTAAATTGAGAAAACTTAGGGGTAAAGCCCCCCTCCAGGACAGGGTTTCCCAGCCTTGGCACTAGTGATATTCTGATCATTCTCTGTGGTGGGATGTTCAGCAGCATCCCTGGCCTCCACCCACTAGATGCCAGTGGCACACCCCTCCCAGAGATGACAACCGAAAATGTCTGTAGACATTGCCACATGTTCCTTGTGAACATCCCCTGTGGAGACCCACTGCTTTAGCGGAAGAGGGTTTACTTAGGAGGAATTGGGATAGAAATCCCCAGCTGAGAGAGCTTAGCTGTGGGCTCCTCAGCTACTGACTTGTTAGCTCTTAATCCCCTTAGAATTTCATCTTTCCTGATGAGCAGGCTGGGCTCTGCACCCACTCTTTTTTTGCCCCCCCGCCCCTCATCCTGGAGTGTGAGGGTGCTCGCCCGTACTCTCAGCTGCCTCTCAGGGACTGCACTGTTCCTCTTCACCCCCAGGTTCCTGCTAAAATCCCATTAAGGGGGGGTTGTTCTGGACTTCTGCTCAGACCTGTCAAGTCCCCAAAGCTTCCTGCAGCTCCACCTTGTAAAAATGCTGCCTTTAGGAATCTTTGAAATATGTATACAGAGAAAATAACATGAAAGAGACCTGGGGTCCCCACTTGTGAGTGCAATTGCAAGTCAGTCTGCCTAGAGAGACACATTTGTCTTGTGTCAAGGCAGGAGGAAAACCCGGATGACCTTCTGAGGTCTCTTCAGCACTTTTCATCAGTGGTCACCCACCGCTATGGTTAGTTGCCAGCAACATCTCTGTTGCTGGATGGGCACTGTCTTTAATCCTGGGCTAGTATGTTTTTTCCAATACGTGACCTCAGTCTTACTACTGACCAGTTCTATGGGTCTCTTGCTAGGTGGTAAGGATTTTTATTCTTGGGCTTTTAGAGCCAGTTAGGTCATAACTCTTATGAAATATAGAGTGTCCTAAATATCACTGAAATAAAAAGTAGGAAAAAGAAGCTTGAATGTTAAGACTGAGGCTGCTCTGCAGATTCTAGTTTGGCTTTCAGAGTTCAAGAATGGCAGCATCTTCACCTGAATTCTTCAATGCCAGGGTAATAAACCAGAATAGTCCTAATCAGTATATGCTAGTTGAGCATTGGCATAATTTTCTTTCCTCTGGCTGATCCCAGCCCTGAAGGAAGAGTAAACCTGCATCTCTCCATGCCCAAGGGTCACGACGTCACTATGCAGGGCACATGTGGCTTGGTTTAAAAAGGTCATCTTAGATTTGTCTTAGTAAATGTAATAAATTATTTTTTAGATCCTGAAATTTATAATAATAATACTTTACCTACCCTGATCACAAAACCTGATGTTTTAAATGTGCTTTCTTTTTGAAATTTATGTTTTCAAATAAAATCTCCCTAAAGCAATACTATTTAAAAATTGGTCAAAACAAGGTCTGGGAGTGTGTTTGTGTGTCTTTCCAGCTTTATCGTGTAGCGTGTCTTTATGTTCTGTGTTTTGGTGTCCCACTGAGGGACTGATGTTTGAAGGGTTTTTGTGTACTTGGATAAGTAATTAGAGGTGGGGGGGGGAATGGGATTAGCGAGGCAACAATTTTTTTCTTCATGGGCTCTGATAGTTGCATTGGATTATTCTGTATTCTAATTGCTATTATTTGTGTTTGCATAGGTGAAGAGCAGATACAACTGGTGAGTTATCTTGATTTTAAAAAAGTGATAAAATACTTGGAGTTCCAATATTAACACTTGCCAACTCTGGATCCTCCACTGGCTGAGCAGATTCAAGCGCCGATCGAAGCCAGGTTCATCCCTGAACTGCTGAAAGGAGGTGCTCGTGAGGCTAGGATATTTGAGTCTGTGCTGCCCACAAAAGGAAAGAATAAGGAAGAAATGTGGTATGGAAGTGGCTACTTGCTGCTTTATTTCCCCACCTGTTGAACACTCAGCCACAGTGATTTGGCCAGTTGTATTTTGCTAGGTAATGGAGCTAGTGTTTTCCATTGGCTTTCTTTTTTTTTTTTTTTTTTTTTTTTTGAGACAGAGTCTCGCTTAGTCGCCCAGGCTGGAGTGCAGTGGCGCGATCTCGGCTCACTGCAAGCTCCGCCTCCCGGGTTCACGCCATTCTCCTGCCTCAGCCTCCCGAGTAGCTGGGACTACAGGCGCCCGCCGCCTCGCCCGGCTAATTTTTTGCATTTTTAGTAGAGACGGGGTTTCACAGTGTTAGCCAGGATGGTCTCGATCTCCTGACCTTGTGATCCGCCCGTCTCGGCCTCCCAAAGTGCTGGGATTACAGGCTTGAGCCACCGCGCCCGGCCTCCATTGGCTTTCTCTAGGTAACTCTCGGTCAGCTCCTGAGTTAACAGGATGTGGCAGCATCCCCGTTCTTCCTTCACTTCCTTACCTCATGAGGACTGCTTCCTACCGTGCTCCTGCTTTTTGCTCATACATTTAAAAAACGATTTCTCAAGCTCCCCTTCCTTTTTGGGGGAGGAGCTGATAGTAGGTCATTCCTTCCTGCTTCCAACTTACATACCCTCTAAGTGAAGGTAAAGGAAAGATTCAGTATAAATCCAACTTGTTTATAGAAAAGTTCTTGTTCTTAGACCTCATCTCAACTGCTCTGTTGAAGGTAATGATTTATTGGGGGGAAAAAAACAAAGAATGCCAATTTATCCTCTCTGTATTAAAGTGATAATTCTGGGCCCACAGAAATCAGTCAGTACCTACAGTGTGCCTTAAGGGGACTCTCATTTCCTTCTAGAGAACATTCTAGATCAAGAAATGCAACTGTTGACCTTCTGGGTCACCCATTTCCCCCTCGAGGCATTCTTGAGACCCCTTCTCACCTGCATTTCTGTCCCAGGGATACCAGATACAGCCACTATCTACCTAGGCTTGTCCTGGGGGAGTGAGCCGTGAACCTGGAGACATGGCTTTGACTCACAGCTACTATTAATTTCCTCAGGCTTTGAGCTGATTCCCTCAATAATATGAAAGTAATGCCTGCTCATTTCCTTTCTCCTGAAAGGTATGAGATGTGGACATTTCAGTGTTTGAATTATTTTAAGAGATGTTTTATAGAAATAAAATGTAGCTAAGAAGTTGTTTCCCTTTCTCTTAATTTCTTACATCTTTCCACACACACTTATCTTTCCAAGAATTTGAGGTGGTGATCATATCCATCAAGACGGCCTTATAGGCTATCAGATTGCTAACAGACACGACTTAGAGCATCTGCCCAAATTCCCACACAAGCATTATCTCATCTAACATCTCAGCGACACGCTGCATACCAGAATGTTTCCTCTTCTCTGGTGCACCAGGACCTGCCCTTAGTGATAATCTCTTGATTATGACATCCATTTGAGTTTAGAGTGTATAATTTTTCCTAAAAAAACCTCATGTCAATAATTATACTTTTAGCAAATAGTAGTTGAGCATTTACAACATGCCAGAGATGGTTCTAGTGCTCTCACATGCCTTATTTCACCTTCACAGTTCTAATCACTGTTTGTATTCCTTTTATTCCCATATTACAGAATGAGGAACTTAATCAGAGTTCGTTAGTTGTTTTTTTTTTTTTTTTTTTTTTTTGAGACAGTCTCACTCTGTCGCCCAGGCTGGACTGCAGTGGCGCAATCTCGGCTCACTGCAAGCTCTGCCTCCCAGGTTCACGCCATTCTCCTGCCTCAGCCTCCCAAGTAGCTGGGACTACAGGCGCCCGCCACCACGCCCAGCTAATTTGTTTGTATTTTTAGTAGAGATGGGGTTTCACCGTGTTAGCCAGGATGGTCTCGATCTCCTGACCTCGTGATCCGCCCGCCTCAGCCTCCCAAAGTGGTGGGATTACAGGCGTGAGCCACCACGCCTGGCCCAGAGTTTGTTAGTTGTTCTAATGTCCTCAAGCATAGGAGAGGCAAGGCAATGATTTTGCCAGTTTTTATCCTTTTCCTGGCCCTGCAAAGCAGTATTGGCAGGTCCCCTGCAAACAGTTGCGCCAGTTGTTTACTGCATAAGGACTGACAGGACAAATTCCGATGTGCAGCCTGTGCTCTGCTCGCCATGCTGTGGGCCTTGGGAGAAGGGAAGTCTTAATTTGTACAAAGTCACCATATAGGCTCACTTAAATATTAAGCATGTTCTACTACAGAAAACAAGAGTGAGGGTTAGGTCCAGGACTGGTCTCAGCTTCCAATTATGTAGCTGTTTTCCATGTAGACATTGAGTGAGATGCTTTGTGGTTACAGAATCCACAGGCATTGCTGATGAGCTTTCATTAGCTTTCTTGATTAAATATTTTTGCTTATAAACAAGGTTAGGCGATCTGTCCCAGCAATGATCACAAAGTGCTAAGTGAAGGGGGTGAAGACAGCAGATGCATTTCTCACTCTTTTTCTGTTTGTTCGAGTGTGTCCCTTCTCCCCTGCGTATGCCATCATAAGGGTAGGGCTGTGGAGTGAAGTGGGGGAATACCTGGAAGCACTGCTTGGCCTCTGGACAGACACTCGAACAGGTCGGGGACTTAGGAGGGTTGACCAGGTATGGCCACAAGTATGTCAGCTCCTGGAAGACCCTCCCGGTGAAAACCTAGGACATTCCACAGCACATCATGGTAGTTATCACCTTGGCTGGAGAACATCAGTTCTGTGGTACAGAACAGTGACGTTCAGTGATCTCATCTATAAAGAGAGCTCCATGGACAGTTGGAAAGTGCATGCCACTAAAATATTAGCACATCCCATCTTCCCTTTCTTTTCGCAAGGCTGTTTCACTTCAGCCTGGCATCCTCACTCAGTAACACCATCAGGTCTTCCACATTTGATGTCTACGCCACAGGAGCCCACACCAGACTGCTGCTTCCCTGCGAGCGCACAGTGAAATTGTTCTCGGGGGTATTTGCAAGGCCTTGTCATCAGTTAAAAAGTAGCAGCTGCCTCCAGGTGAGTCTCCGCCGCTCTCACCTCTCCTCGGGAAACTGTATAGTGATAGTGCTCACTGTGGGGAGTGTTCTTTGCACCACCAGAAGAAACTAGTTAATGAATGTACTATTTAGAAGAAAAGTTTTGACATTTTAAGACTACCAGTTGTTCCCTTTCCCCAGGAAACGAAGGTCAAAGTACAGTCTTCCCTGTTGCAGAGCTTGGAGTAACTCTGTCCCTGATGCTTTCCAGCAAGAGAACAGTATTATGTAGAGGGGTCCTTGGCCAGCATCAAAGGAAAACATTTATTTTTTTCCTAAACCTGCATTTTCCCTATTACAGTCTTCCATTTCTTCCTCCAGATTAAAAGTGCCTCTTCCTACCTAACTCATTCCTTAATTAAGGTCAGTTTAGTGTTGGCTCAAATGCTGTCATGTTAAAAATACCAGAATTGATCGGTGATTTGGATAATTAGGTTAACACGGGCATTTTACTGAAGCAGCACGTTTCCTTTTTCTGTGTGAGTTCCATGGGCCCCCTGTGCGGCCGCTCTGCTTTGCTGAACTGACCATTGTGGCTCATTCTGGCTCCTTTTCCCTCCTGTCATCTACCTTTTGGCCAATCTCCTCTTCATCGGGGGAAGGAACAGACTTCAAATCTGTGAGTTATTCTGTCAGAAGCAATGTACTAGAGAGAACACATGGGATCTGAAGACAATCGATGGACTCATCTTTCTATCCACATGGTCGGTCACTCTATGCCCTTGACTTAGGCGGTATCATTTCATATGATCAATTGTCTTTGTAAGTCCATACTTAATTGGTTTGACTCCAGGTTCTGAAAACAAGATCGTTACATTCAAAGGACTCTCTATATTCCAATTCTCAGTGAGCACAACTAATAAAGTTGTTGGACAATAAAACCAGGCGCTAGTGCTGTGACCCTTTAAGGAAGCCTTGAGTATCTCAGCAGTTAATGCTGGATCCTAAGAGGAGAGGTCAGGAATGCTTTGACCTTATGAATGCACCAGATATCCCACATGACTTTCAGATACACCAAGCATCTTTTCAAGGAGAAAGCTTTTGATGTTTAACAAAGGAATTTCCATCACTTCATTCGAATATTTTTAAAACAGAAAGGAAAACACATTCTTTGAATTGAAATCACCTTTCAGTCATTTCCACGAGGATTGTGTTACAGGGTAAAATCCACCAACTGCCAGGATATGCCTGAGTCACCATGGCTGGGAAGTGCTCAAGACTGGAGCAGCTGTGTTTGAGACAATGCAATCTGTTTATAATGTTGGCTTTGGGAGAAGGGGTGATGCTCTTGCTTTACAACCAAGACGGTATCTCAGATTTGGTCTGGAAGAATTTACTCTAAGGCCTGTTATAAGCTGTAATAAAATGGCGGCCTACTGTATGAATTCAAGTGAAACAGAGTAAGGTGAAGATGCCGTGGAAGAGGCAGTGAGAGATGATAGTCCAGTCATTTGCTGCTCTAGAGCCCTTTTCCATTAGTTCCGGGTGACACCTGTATAGCCCCTTTGGGAAGAAAATGCCTCCCCCAGTGAGAATCTGATTATAATGGCTGATGTATGGACGGTGTGTAGGTGCAGCGTGGTTCAACTTTTTTTCCATTGTGGTCAGGAAACTTTTTTAAAAGTCCACTCTGAAACAGGAAAAGTCATAGTTTTAGAAAGATTTATTTCCAAACCATGGCCTTCACACTGCACGGCAGCATTTCTTTTTAGTATTTGTAACCTTTTGCCCACTTCAATTGAGCCAGCCCTAGCGTGGCATGTATTCCATGCTGAACAATATAGAGTTTGTTTTTCTTTTCTGATGATTTTAAACTCTTACGGAACAGGAAAGCGGTAAGAAGAAATCATGAGTCTGTCAGTGCCCTTACTCATGCGCGTCTCCAGTAGCCTCCTGTTGTGGTCACAGGAGATTCCTGTTCACAGCAATGTGTGTGATACAGACCCAGCGTCCACCGTCGTGCTTTTAAACTGATTCCTAGGCCATAGCTTCCCATTGAACAGCAGACCAGTGTTGCATTGTTTCTTTTTTTTTTTTTTTTTTTTTGAGACGGAGTCTCGCTCTGTCGCCCAGGCTGGAGTGCAGTGGCACGATCTTGGCTCGCTGCAAGCTCCGCTTCTCGGGTTCACGCCATTCTCCTGCCTCAGCCTCCTGAGCAGCTGGGACTACAGGCACCCGCCACGGTGCCCGGCTAATTTTTTGTATTTTTAATAGAGACGGGGTTTCACTGTGGTCTCGATCTCCTGACCTTGTGATCCGCCCGCCTCGGCCTCCCAAAGTGCTGGGATTACAGGCGTGAGCCACCGCGCCCGGCGCATTGTTTCTAAAGCTAAGCTCTTCCTTGTTTATTTTGGTACTACCTAAGTGACTTGGTTTTGACTGTCCCTAGGAGAGGGAACTGCTTTGCTGAATTTTTAAAAAGTCCAACTGCTCTTTCATCTTTTATGCTTAGAAACCTCTTCTCTCCAGATGCACTTCTGAGGCATGGATGAGCCGAGCGTACGGCTAGAAACTGGAAGTCTACAGCTTCTGTAAACTTCCCGGGCTACTCCCGGGGCATCGCAGTAGCTTCCGGCACCTGTGGCTTAATGTCTTTAGCAAAGCCTTGATGTCATGGAAGGAGAAAAGGTGCATGCCGTTAGTTACCTGATTTTGTAAACGGTGGCTGACCTGGGCCCTTAAACCACCTTCACACCTTTTAGAACCACAAGTGGTTCTTTTTGACTCAAACAAAGGGAGATGAAATTGAGAAGGTCAAGCGCCTACGTACTGGCGTCAGACGGTCCCAGTGTTTGCGTGCAGCACTTCAGTTCCGAATCTCTGGGCCATTTGGTTTTTAAACAGGAAGATTGTTGGTTCCTTAGTATTAAGATAGTCCCTATTTTGAGTGGAATTTTTCATTCGTAAGGGATATGTTCCTTTCCTCTCCAATTCTTGCTTTCCTCAAACAGGATACTGCCTGCTGTAAGACCATCCCCTATGGTTGTACTTTAATAAACAGTAATTTTTTTTACCAAAAAAATTGTATTTTGTTTCTACTTCCTTGAAACCTGCTTTTCAATTTAATTTTCAAGTGAGAACCTGCACAGCGGAAATAAAGGCACCATGTATAGATTTACGAATGTGCAGATTCATGTGTGGATAATACGAAGGCCATTCAAATACGTGTAAATTGATATTTTCATTCAAGTATATTAATGTGGATCTTTTAGAATGCGTTATAAGCTTAAAACATTGTCTTTAAAACAGAAATCACAGCTATCTTCCAGCCCGTCTTCTCTAGGAACGCTGTTGACGTGCCAGGGCTCTGTCTACACTGGAAGCAGCTACATGGCTGTGACCATATCGAGCTTTAGCCAGTCATACTTTTGGAACTGTCGGTTCAGTCCATCCCCTAGAGCAAGAAAGGAGAAAAAGCCAGAATCAGCTGGGCTCATTCACAAACCAGGCTCCAGAGCGCTGTGCCACAGTGGAGCAAAGCTGGGGTTTATGCAAAAACATGTTCTCCAGGGCCCTAAAGTCCTATCCGTGCATCCTACTTTCTGCTACGTGGGGGCAACTGCAAAAACAGGCTGTTCAGGCGGTGAGGTGGCTATTCACATCTCCGAGGCATCGACAGTGTCAGGAGGCCCCTGCTGGGTTAGAGGAATCACGATTCTGCCTCAGCCGTCAGTCTCTGGTAAGCTGTCCATACAGACAGCCACACACGTCCTGCCCACTCATTCCCCCTTTACATGGGTGTTGGTAAAAGCTGTCCAGGAATGGCCTCAGGCTTACCTCCTTCCAACAATTCAGCTGGGTTTAATGCCTGATTTAAGATTTATATTCATTCTCCTGGGTTTTTTTTTTTTTTTTTTTTTTTTTTTTTTTTGAGACGGAGTCTCGCTCTGTCACCCGGGCTGGAGTGCAGTGGCCAGATCTCAGCTCACTACAAGTTCCGCTTCCCAGGTTTACGCCATTCTCCTGCCTCAGCCTCCCGAGTAGCTGGGACTACAGGCGCCCACCACCTCGCCCGGCTAATTTTTTGTATTTTTAGTAGAGATGGAGTTTCACCGTGTTAGCCAGGATGGTCTCAATCTCCTGACCTGTGATCTGCCCATCTCAGCCTCCCAAAAGTGCTGGGATTACAGGCTTGAGCCACCGTGCCCGGCCTCATTCTCCTGTTTTTAAAATGCCTGTATAACTGAAGACCACAGCATATAAGGAATGTTTTCTTTTGAGTTCTCAGTAGAGGATTAGATGCTATTTTACTTAAAAACCAAAGCCTGAAGTAATGCTTCTGACATTATCATAAAATCCCAAACATTCGCTAATATTTTTAAATTTACAAATAAGACATATCCACTTAATATCCATTTGGGTCTATGAAACAGAAGCACCAGATTTTGCTACATGGGGGCAACCGCAAAAACCGGCCCTTCTTGGGCAGCGTTGTGAACACTCTGTTTGTTTTTAGAAAGAGGGTCTTGTTTTGTTCAGGCTGGACTGCAGTGGCACAATGAACTCACTGCAGCCTTGAACTCCTGGCCTCAAGCAAAGAGATCCTTCTGCCTCAGCCTCCATGATGGCGTGAACTAGCATGCCACCATGCTCAGCTAATGTTTTTTTCTTTTTTTTTTTGAGACAGTCTCACTCTGTCACCCAGACTGGAGTGCACTGGCGTGATCTTGGCTCACTGCAGCCTCTGCCGCCAGGATTTAAGCGATTGTCCTGCCTCAAGTAGCTGGGATTACAGGCACCTGCCACCGCACCCAGCTAATTTTTTTTGTATTTTTAGTAGAGACGGGGTTTCACCATCTTGGCCAGGCTGGTCTTGAACTCCTGACTTCATGATCCACCGGCCTTGGCCTCCCAAAGTGCTGGGATTACAGGCATGAGCCACCACACCCGGCCCTCAGCTAATTATTTTTATAAATTTTTTAGAGACAGGGTCTTGCCAAGTTGCTCAGTTTTGTCTCAAACTCCTGGCCTCAATCAATCCTCCTCTGCTTCCCAAATTGCTGGGATTACAGGCTTGAGCCACCATGCCCGGCCTTTACACGGTGACTTCTAATACCTGGTTATGGGACAGATGTGCTCTGGAAAAGATTTTAGACAGCTCCCCCCTTTCTCGACTACTTGTTTTGGTTCACATTTCACCTTTTTTTTGAGATGGAGCCTCGCTCTGTCATCCAGGCTAAAGTGCAGTGGTGCGATCTCGGTTCACTGCAACCTCTGCCTCCGGGGTTCAAGCAGTTCTGCCTCACTCAGCCTCCTGAGTAGCTGGGACCACAGGTGTGCACCACCATGCCCGGCTAATTTTTGTATTTTAGTAGAGATGGGCTTTCGTCATGTTGGCCAGGCTGGTCTGGAACTCCTGACCTTAGGTGATCTGCCCATCTCGGCTTCCCAGACTGCTGGGATCACAGGCGTGAGCCACCACGGCCGGCCACATTACACTTATTTTTATGACAAGGCAAGCAGTCTGAAAAGCTCATTGTGGGCCCTCCAGCCCTTTCCTTCCACTCTGCGCCTGCTTATGCTGTGAGGACCCCACCAGGAGTGCGACATGAGCCTTTGCCGCCCCTCTGAGTGGAGCACGTCTCCAATAGTAAGCTGGTAAAGCTCGAGAGGACTGTGGGTGCCCTTCACCACCTTCCACACATAGCTTTCTTGCTCACAACAGCAAAACCTAACCCGAGCAGGACAGCCTGTAACCCTTGTGCTGGCATCAGAGGCAGCGGCCCCGCTGGGCTTCTCAACCTTCCAGAGAAAAGGGCATGGGCAGCAGGCAGGGAAGGGGCTGACCTCATGGGTTCTTACGTTTCTGGCTAAGCTCCTCACATAGGCGCGTAGGTTCTGGTTAATAAAATTCACCGTTGTTTGAAAGACATCACGCAGCAAGGACGGCGTGTGACTGGCCACCTTCTTGGCCAGCAGCAGGGCCAGCACCAGCATTGTCTTCTCCTTCTCCATGTCTGTAGGGTAGGCCTGCAGCAGCTGCTCCAGGGCAATGGCCAGGTCCCTGTTCCGGTCCTGCACAGAGGGGCACACACAACCTGGTTCACTAATACTCTTCCCTCTCAAAGGAAACACAGTCCCCAGTATGAAGCAGCACTTCAAAGGGAAGTACTGATTAAGTATCCAGGGCTGCTGGGCTGAAAGAATGAGAAGCAGTTGAGTTCTGAAAGGCAATGGAAAGGGAAGATTGCAATCACTCCCTGCAGGGGGCTCGTTAAGCAAACGCATGTGTGGTGAGCCCCTGCGCTCACTGTTAGACGGTGATGGGATACAAGAAGCCTTCGTCGTCCCTGCGCCCAAGGCACTTCAAGTCCAGAACTAGTGACCACCTGCGACACCTCAGGCCCAGGCCCATTTTATTGGTGCAGACCTAGCTGAATGGAGGCGAGGAAGGGGACTGCATGGGGGGTACTGGACACAGACCATGAGGCTGGCGAGGACCGTCAGGCCCGTTGGCACACATGCAGAGTTACATGGGAGTGTGCCGGCCACTCCTGCGTTCTAGGCAGCTGCTGGGGACGTCACAGGCTGGCCCTGCTGAACAGAAGCATGACTGGATTTCTAGGAGGTGAGGACGCCTGCGTTTTCAGCTGGTAGAGTCGACAAAGTGGAACTTTCTCTCGTCTCAGCTCCCATCGCTACAGGCCTGTATTTGGCAGTTGGAGGATGTAGCTCTCCTTCCTGCTAAGTGTTTTGTGGACACCGTGCCCCGGACCAACCTTGTATCCCCCACAGTGCCAAGCAAACGGTAGAGCTCAGAAAGCTGTGTGGGTTCCAACCAAGGAGCCCCGCAGACCAGCAGGCGGCACCCCAGGGCTTACGGCTCTCACTGGCACCACTATTAAACTCCCTGCAACCCAAGACAGCGCCCGTTACTTCTGTCAGCCAAACATGCTTCCTTCATCTTTTAGAGGCTTTTACCCCTACACTCTTTCCTCTGATTGAAGGTTCAGGTTTCCTCGATGTGAACCAGCTGAATTCTTCTGAAAAGCAACGAACCATGCCCTGTGTCCAGTTCCTTCGTCAGAGTTCTGGAACGGACAGTCACGAGTTGAGTGGCCTCACGCCACAGTGGGCTGCCTGGTGAGAGGCAGGGGACAGCCCCCACAGGCTCACTCACCTGCCCACACGGTCCTCAGGCCTTCACTCACCTCCTCCGACCGGCTGGTGTTCCGGAGCTGCAGGGCCAGGCCGTTCACCAGGCCCGGAGGGATGCTACGGTCCATGCTGTCCCCGACCTGGGCGAGGTGCCTGGCAATGTTCCGGATGACGTCTTCTTGACTTTCAGAATCTGAGTGTTCAGGCAGGGGCGGCAGAGACAGAGCAGACTCAGCAAATGGCCCTGATACCCTCTCCCACACCACCCTGCCCCAGGAGAGGACAGGTCTGCGATGGGACAAGGCCAGCCCCTCACCCCACAGTGTAGCGCCAGCCCCCACTGGACACGGGCTCCACTCCCCCGGGGCCACGGCAGGCGGGCTGAGCACCAGCGCTGAGCTGAGTTCTGGGCAGTGCCGGAGCTTAGGGCCTCGGCTGAGGCCTAGGTTCCCACGCACAGGCACCATGTCCCCACGGGCAGGGTCAGTGAAGCCGGGGTGTCACGACCACGCCTGAGGTACGAGCCTGGCAGCAGCCTCATGGCTCACACCACACAACCCAGCAGGGTTGGCCTTGGCCTGGGCAGCTGTTGGGGAAGGGGCCCTGTGGGCAGACAGCATCCCGGACCCACCTTCGCCCTCTCCAGCCTGAGAGCCCCCATTCCTCGCCGGAGCCCCCATTCCTCGCCGAGAGCCCCCATTCCTCGCCGGAGCCCCCATTCCTCGCCGAGAGCCCCCATTCCTCGCCGAGAGCCCCCATTCCTCGCCGGAGCCCCCATTCCTCGCCGAGAGCCCCCATTCCTCGCCTAGAGCCCCCATTCCTCACAGTCCCGTCTCAGGAAAACCCCAGTTGTCACTGGCACCAGCAAGGCCCTGGAGAATCTCTCCTGCGTTTCTAACCGGAGATCTCCTCCTTGCCCCTCAGCCCTGCTCCCCTGGACCACAGCCTCCATGCTGCCCCTGCCCAAGTACCACTGTCGCAGCTCCATGTCGGCCAAGCTCAACGACCACGCTCCCTGCCGCCTCCGTTTCTTCCTCAACACTTGCTGTGTTATTGTCTGACACCCCTGCTAGAGGCTAAGCTCCCTAAGGGCTATGATTTTTTAATCTGTTTTGTCCACTGACAAATACCCAGCATTTAAAATAATGCAAGGCACTCAGTAGGTGCTCAGTGAACAATTGTAGGGACCAGGTGTGGTAGTGCACGCCTGTAACCCCAGCGCTTTGGGAGGTGGAGGACAGAAGATTGCTTAAGGCCAGGAGTTAGAGGCTGCAGTGAGCCATGACTGCACCAGCAACAGAGCAAGGCCCTGCCTCTACAAAAAGCTACTTTTTTTTTTTTTGAGACGGAGTCTGACTCTGTCACGCAGGCTGGAGTACAGTGGCATGATCTCGGCTCACTGCAACCTCCGCCTCCGGGTTCAAGCAAGTCTCATGATTTAGCCTCCTGAGTAGCTGGGATTACAGGCACCCACCACCACACCCAGCTAATTTTTGTATTTTAAGTAGAGATGGGGTTTCACCATGTTGGTCAGGCTGGTCTCGAACTCCTGACCTCGTGATCCACCCACCTTGGCCTCCCAAAGTGCTGGGATTACAGGCGTGAGCCACTGTGCCCTGCCTCTACAAAAAACTTTCAAAGGGAGCCAGGTGTACTGCACGTACCTCTAATCCCAGCTACATAGGAGGCTGAGGTGGGAGGACTCCTTGAGGCCAGGAGTTCAAGGCTGCAGTGAGCTGTGATCACACCACTGCCCTCCAGCCTGGGCAATGGAGCACGACCCTGTTTCTTTTCTTTTCTTTTTTTTTTTTTTTGACTGAGTCTCACTCTGCCGCCCAGGCTGGAGCGCAGTGGCGTGATCTCGGCTCACTGCAAGCTCCGCCTCCCGGGTTCAGGCCATTCTCCTGCCTCAGCCTCCCGAATAGCTGGGACTACAGGCGCCCGCCACCACGCCCGGCTAGTTTTTTGTATTTTTTGGTAGAGACGGGGTTTCACCGTGTTAGCCAGGATCGTCTCTATACCTGACCTCATGATCCACCCGTCTCGGCCTCCCAAAGTGCTGGGATTACAGGTTTGAGCCACCGCGCCCGGCCTGACCCTGTTTCTTAAAAAAAGTTTTAATTGTATAAATGAATGAACGGGCCTGTACCTAGCTCCTAGTAAGTGTTCAATAGATGCCAGCTATTGTTATTTCTCCCATTAAATCTTCTACTTTTTTTTGTGCTTGCAACTTCCCTCTGGCTTTTCTGGTTTTGGCTGCTGCTCCCGCCCTCAGTCAGCTGTCAAATCTCACGTTATGTTGCAAACACAAGTGTTTTGCCTACCCTCTGCCACTGTTAGCTCTCATCTGATGACGACAGTCCCACTCCCCGCCGTCCAGTCTACTCTGCCACCTTCACAGCACAGACCTCAGAGCAGGGCAGGGTTGGGGGAAGTGAGGTGCCAAGGAGTGGGCACGTTCTTAGAAGCTGTGCTCTGGGGGTTTCACGGCCTCCCTGGAGTCTGTCCGTGGAACATACAGTATGGTTGCCACATCGCTTCTCTTCAAAACCTCTCAAGGGCTCACCTCTGCTTAAGTGACAAGTCATGACCCAGCTCAAAATACATGACGACTTCACTTCCACGCTTCCTAGGCAAACTCAACTATTCACTGTAGCTTTTTTTCTTTTTCTTTTGTTTTTGAGACGGAGTCTCACTCTGTCACCCAAGCTGGAATGCAGTGGTATGATCTCAGCTCACTGCAACCTCCGCCTCCCGGGTTCAAACAATTCTCTACCTCAGCCTCCCAAGTAGCTGGGATTACAGGCGTCCGCCACCACGCCTGGCTAAGTTTTGTATTTTTTTTTAGTAGAGACGGGGTTTCACCATCTTGGCCAGGATGTTCTTGAACTCCTGACCTTGATCCACCTGCCTTGGCCTCCCAAAGTGCTGGGATTACAGGCGTGAGCCACTGCACCCAGCCTCACTGTAGCGTTTATAGCCGCTGGGCTTTTGCTTAAAAGAGGGCCATTCCCTCTTCCCAGTTTCCAAGGAACCAAATGTACCCAGCCTCCAAGGCCCAGCTCAACGGGAGCTGCAGCCCCACAGTTTTCCTGATTCCCTGCAGAGCAGAGCACCCAGCTCCTCCAGCACCTCATCGCTCCCCCAGCACCGAATCTGTGCCTCGCTCGTCCCCGAAGCCTATCCACCTTGCTTCAGTTACGGACACGTCCTCTCTCCCTCTGGCCACCAGCCCAGTAGCAACAGGAATCTTTCCTGATCCGTCTGTGTCCAGCCAAGTGAGCGGACTCACCAAAGAAACCCCGGCAGCCAGAGTCTCTACCTTGCCCTTCTTCCCAGGCTTGCCAGGGACCAGATTCACACACCACTTTCCCACCAGAGCACCGGTCAGGCTAAGTGAACTGCCATGATCACTTTTGCCGGTGCCACTTGAGTCAAGCCCGGTTTCTCAGTCTAGAGGCGAAGGCCGGCGTGGAGAAAAGAGCGAGAGAAAAACACCAGGGCAGACTGGGGCTGCAGCTGCCCCCACAGCAGTGCTGACAGCAGAGCTGTGCCCGTCCACTCCTGCCCTTCCTGGACCTTCCCAAGGGGATCCGGGGTTTCTCCTCAGTTCAGAGCCAGCCAGAAGACGTGCTGGCTGGATTAGAAGGCAGAGACGTTCTCAGACACCTCCTCCCACCCTCCCACCCCCACCCCCCTCCCACCCCCACCCCAGGCTAGTGGGGAACTCCAGCCACGTTCTCAAGCACTGATCTAAGACAGGTGGGAGGCAGAAGGCTGGGTCAGCTGTTGGTCTCCCCCACAGCCACCAGAGGGCAGCACAACCCTTGAGCTCGGAAGGCCTGGGCCAGGGTGGGAGTCTACCTGGGCAGTCTACCCCGCTAAAACAGCCTGATGCAGGCAGCTGGAGTAGGGCCCAAGGCCTGCATTTGGAAAGGTTCCTCGTGTAATTCCAACGTGCACACTACTGAAAGCCAGCGTCACAGGGCCGGATCTGGAAGTGGGTGAGCCTCCACACGCCCCCAGCCTCCGCTTGGGACAGCCCGTCTGCAGAAGCAGCCCCTTGGCAAAGGCGAGTGGAGCTGGAGGCTGGAGGAGAGCGCAGGGATTAGCAACAGGAAAGGTGAGCAGTCTGGAAACCACGGTGGCCTGGAAGCTGTGCCCTACAGTGCGAGGGCAGCTGAACCCCAGCTTGAGCGGGGGCCTGGCCCTACGTCCCGGCGGTGAGGCGGTGACATGACCGCAAGCTGTGTGATCTGGAGCCAGTCATTTACCCTTCGCTGGACCTGGGTTTCCTCACCTGGAAATGAGGTTCCAAATGCTTCTGTGTTCTTGTATAGGTAATCACGGGGCATAATGTATACGAAAGGAAAAGTGTCAGGTATAGACAGGGGCAGAAGTCACTGTGAAACCAGTGGGCCTCCATCAATGGGACAATCAGCCAGGCCCGCTTGGGGAGACAGGGGCCGCGCCGGGAGTGCCACCTGGGGGCTTTGCCCAGACCCAGCAATGCCCAGACCAACCAATCAGAATCTCTGGAGGCAAGACGCAGGCACCAGCATTTAAAGCTCCAGGTCCTTGAGACGATATAAGGCCAAGTGAGAGAACCCCTTGGGTTATATAATCCAGACAAGTGGTTTGCAATCTTTGCATCAGAATCACATTTGGGAAACTGGATAAAAACACCATTCTATGTAGGTCCAGACAAGGGACTCAAGACCAGTACATGGGATTCTGGCTCATCAGAAAGGAAGAATTTTCTTTTTTTTTTTTTTTTTTTGAGACGGAGTCTCGCTCTGTCGCCCAGGCTGGAGCGCAGTGGCCGGATCTCAGCTCACTGCAAGCTCCGCCTCCCGGGTTCACGCCATTCTCCTGCCTCAGCCTCCCGAGTAGCTGGGACTACAGGCGCCCGCCACCACGCCCGGCTAGTTTTTTGTATTTCTTTTAGTAGAGACGGGGTTTCACCGTGTTCACCAGGATGGTCTCGATCTCCCGACCTCGTGATCCTCCCGCCTCGGCCTCCCAAAGTGCTGGGATTACAGGCGTGAGCCACCGCGCCCGGCAGGAAGAATTTTCTAACAGAGTCACCCAAAAATGGTGGGCAGTGAGTTCAGCAGCACTGGAGGGAATCAAGTAGAGACCAATCAGTCAAGTGGTTAAATGACACCAACCTACGTGGTCGCTGAAACTGCAGACGCGGAGGCTGAGCCCAGTAACTGGCGACAGAAAAGCCCGGCTTTGGTGAAGGAGGTGGGGCCGGCCACCTACCTGCCTCTATTCTTCCCATGCGGGAGTGGCTGCTGCGGTTACCGTCCGTCTGAAGCTCGTCGTAGGCCTCCCACTGGGCAGCTGGCACTGGCAGCTCGCGGCCCAGCGCGTCCAGCTCTCTGCGGAAGCTGTTGTCAGAGCAGCTTTGGAGGAAGCCGAACACCAGCAGGTTTGTGACGCACTCATCCCTGAGGCCGGAACCATTGCTGACCTGAGGGGAAAGGGGAGTCAGGAAGGTGGGACCTCAGCCAGGCCAGAGGCCCCTCCTGCAAAGAGCTCCAGGTGCGTCCAGCCCAAAAGAGCCTCGCAGGCCCCGGAGAGCTGAGGGACCCTGTGGGCTGGAGTGCCCTGCAGGAGGTCTCAACAGGCAGAGGCAAGGTCTGCGGCCCTGGCTTTAAGCAGCACCGCCTGTAGATGGCAGGGAGCGAGCCCCGACTCTGCAGAAAGGGATTCCTCTGCAGAGGAATCTGCTGGACCTCCTGAAACACGTGGCTGGGGAGCTTCCACTGGGTGAGAAGGCCACAGGCTGTTCTGGGGAGGCGAGTGAGTGACACGCGGGCATCATCCATCATCCTGTGCTTGCACGCTTTCTTCAGGTTCCCCCGCAAGCTTCAGCAATCTGAGCCCACCTTTCCTGGCTGTGCTTCCAACAGGCGGAGCCCCTTTCTTTCCCCTCATCTCCTTCACGGGCTCAGGAGGGTACTGGGCAGATGGAAGATTTCCAGTAACTACTGTGGAGTGGTGACCACAGCTGGGCACCTGCCTTCGGCCAAGCTTGGTTTACTTTGGGTGGATGTGTCCTTAATCCAAACCCCACAGGGAGTGGTGGGGCTGGCTCCTGCTCTACCCGGAGGGGCTGGGCTCTTGGCCGACAGCTCTCCAGCTCCCTGGGCAGCACTGGCAGCTGCAGCTCGGCCAGCGTCTGTGCCGCGGGAGATGGCAGGGACTGTTCTTGGGGTACTGACTGTGTTTGGGGCTGTATTCTTGCAAACAAAGGTGAACCCTTGTAGCATCTGCAGCTGGGTGTGCCCAGAGCAGAGAAAGACGTAAGGTGGAAGAGAGAACAAAACAAAAAGAAGGGCGGGGATGCTGAGATCTGCCCAGGTTCACACACAAAGACCTCCTGGGCTGCCAGAGAAGGGCGGGAGGGAAGATGGAAGTGCAGGCAGAGATTTATTTCTATCCTCTAAGCCCATAATATTTTTCATTAGAAAAACCAAAAACTTTTAGAGGACAGTTCTTACAGGGCAAATTGCTTTTTTGTTTTTGTTTTGAGATGGAGTCTCGCTCTGTCACCCAGGCTGGAGTGCAGTGCTGTGATCTCGGCTCACTGCAACCTCCGCCTCCCGGGTTCAAATGATTCTCCTGCCTCAGCTTCCTGAGTACCTGGGATTACAGGCGTGCACCACCACACCCAGCTAATTTTTGTATTTTTAGTAGAGACGATGTTTCATCATGTTGGTCAGGCTGGTCTCGAACTCCTGACCTCGTGATCTGCTCCCCCTTGGCCTCCCAAAGTGCTGAGATTACAGGCGTGAGCTACAGTGCCCATCAGCAAATTGTTTTAATGCTTTGCTACGTGACGCCTGTAATCCCAGCACTCTGGGAGGCAGAGGCAGGAGGATCGCTTGAGCCTAGGAATTTGAGACCAGCCTGGCAGCAAGATCCCCATCTTTATAAAAAATAAAAATTAGCCAAGGGGGCATGCACCTGTAGTCCCAGCTACTCATGAGACTGAGGTGGAAGGGTCACTTTACTTGAGCCCAGAAGTTTGAGGCTGCAATGAACCATGATCACACCACTGCACTCCAACCTGGGTGACAAAGTGAGACCCTGTCTCAAAAAAGAAAAAAAAAAAAATGCTTAAAATAAGGAGCTTGTGTATTGCTGCAGCCATAAAAAAGAATAAAATCATGTCCTTTGTAGCAACGTGGATAGAGCTAGAGGCCATTACCCTGAGTGAACGAACTCAGAAACAGAAAATCAAACACTGACTGTTCTCACTTATAAGTGGGAGCTAAACAATGGGTGCCCATGGACAGGAAGATGGAGCGAGCAGGCACTGGGCGCTTTACGGCAGGGAGGCGGGGGCGGGGCAGCACGACACAGTCCCTCTCCAGGCAATACCGGAAGCCCAGTCCCCACCAGTGCATGATATTCCCATGTAGCAAACATGTACGTGTACCCCTGAATCTAAAATAAAAATCAAATAAGGTGCTTGTGTATTGCTATTCAGCCTTTACTTCTCCAAAGTTGTTTCTGAAAACAGGAAAAATTGTATGCAAAATTCCGCTGCATCAATTCCTAACAGTTCCTGTATGCAGCAGCCTCATGGCACGAGACAGCTCACAAACAGGATGTGCTTCATTCCTGCCTCAAGCGACAGTCCTGGTGAGGAGAGAAGAGAGGACGCAGGCAGTGCTGTGGGCTAAGCTGTGTCACCCAAAAAGAAGTGTGCAAGTCCTAACCCCAAGTACCTGCCAATGTGACCTTATTTGAAAATGAGGTTTCTGCAGACGCAATCAAGTTAAGATGAGGTCGTATTGGATTAGGGTGGGTCCTAAATCCAATGACTGGTGTCTTTGTAAGAGAAACGAGAGGGAGATTTAAGCAGAGACACACAGAGAGAACACCATGTGAAGACAGAGGCAGCCACAGGAGCCGGGAGAATGCCCCAGAAGGAAGCAGCCGGGCAACACGGGATTCCAGCCTTCCGGCCTCTAGAACCGGGAGGGAATCGGCGTCTGTTGTTTAAAGCCACTCTCCTGCTTGGAATTGCCTACAGCAGCCCCGAGAAGCTAACGCAGGCAGCCGCTGCCCAAGGACCTCTTTGACCTGCGCTTGGTAAACAGGCATCCAGAATCTGGACACAGAGCAGCACTGCCACCATGGCAGGTCAGGCTATCAAACTCAAGATCCCACAGAAAACAAAGACTTGAGGGGGCAGGGAGGGAGAGCAAAGAATGGCACCTGCCAGAGGAGGTCCAGATGCTGCGAGTGACCGTGCAGTCAAGCACTGGGCCCAGTGGGTGGAGAACTGTGTGGACAGGCTCCTGTCTGGACCAGTGCTTCAGGGACAGGCTGGGCTGGTCCCACAGGACAGGAGTAGGCTTGGAAGATGGATGTCATTTAATTCCAAGAATAGAGCTTGTGCTGTGCCAATATGGAACCATGCCCTTTTTTGATCTTCCACATCCACTTTTTTTTTTGGAGACAAAGTCTCACTCTGTTGCCCAGGCTGGAGTGCAATGGTGTGATCTCAGCTCACTGCAACCTCTGCCTCCCAGGTTCAATGGATTCTCCTGCCTCAGCCTCCCAAGTAGCTGGGGTTACAGGCACATGCCACCACACCTGGCTAATTTTTGTATTTTTAGTAAAGATGGGGTTTCAGCATGTTGGCCAGGCTGGTCTGGAACTCCTGACCTCAGGTGATCTGCCACCTTAACCTCCCAAAGTGCTGGGATTACTGGCGTGAGCCACCATGCCCGGCCTCTAGATCCACTTTTGATAAAAGAATTGATAGTTGTTTATCTTTTAGATCACAGGAAAAAAATATGCTAAGAGAAATGATTCAGACAGGAAATTCTGCAAGGCATGTTACAAAAGTGATCTAATGGAGGCAGAAATAATAAGACCAGCTCCAGTGCAAAGAAAAGGATGGTACTGGCCGGGCACAGTGGCTCACGCCTGTAATCCCAGCACTTTGGGAGGCCGAGGCGAGTGGTCATGAGGTCAAGAGGTTGAGACCATCCTGGGCAACATGGTGAAACCCCATCTCTACTAAAAATTCAAAAATGAGCTGGGCGTGGTGACACGTGCCTGTAGTACCAGCTACTCGGGCGGCTGAGGCAGGAGAACTGCTTGAAACCCAGGAGGTGGAGGTTGCAGCGAACCGAGATCGCACCACTGCACTCCAGCCTGGTGACAGAGCGAGACTCTGTTTCAGAAAAGAAAAAAAAAAAAAAAGAAAGAAAAAGATGGTACCTACCCTACCCAATGCAGTTTCATAAATTGGAAAAATCCTGTTCCCCAAACCTGGCAAAAAAATAGCACCAAACAAAAATAAAACCAATCTCATTGTCTTTGTTTTATCAAATATCAAAACAATCAAAGAGGCAGCAGTTGGAAGATACTGACAAGCAAAATAATGCAAAGTTCTCCACACTTTTTAAAGGAAAATTAGGAACACTGATTTTGTTGTTGTTTAGGCAGGATCTCCCTCTGCTGCCCAGGCTGGAGTGCAGTGGTGCGATCTTGTCTCACTACAGCCTGAGACTCCTGAGCTCAAGTGATTTTCCTGCCTCAGGCTCCCAAGCAGCTGGGACTACAGGCATGCACCACCATGCCTGGCTAATTTTTGTAGTTTTTGTAGGTATGGTGGTCTCACCATGTTGGCCAGGTTGGTCTCAAACTCCTGAGCTCGAGCAATCCACCCACTCCGCCTCCCAAAGTGCTGGTATTATAGGTGTGAGCCACTGCACCCAGTAAATTTTCTGTTATGTGCATTTTACTGTATTTTATTTTATTTTATTTTTACTAGGGGAAGAAAAAGAAATATCTACATAGAACTGGCCAGGCGCGGTGGCTCACGCCTGTAATCCCAGCACTCTGGGAGGCCGAGGTGTGTGGACCACGAGGTCAGGGGATCAAGCCCATCCTGGCTAACATGGTGAAACCCCGTCTCTACTAAAAAATACAAAAAATTAGCCAGGCGTGGTGGCGGGCGCCTGTAGTCCCAGCTACTCGGGAGGCTGAGGCAGGAGAATGGCGTGAACCCGGGAGGCGGAGCTTGCAGTGAGCTGAGATCGCGCCACTGCACTCCAGCCTGGGCGACAGAGCGAGACTCCGTCTCAAAACAAATAAAACAAACCAGAAAAAAAGAAATATCTAAACAGAATTAAAGTTCTGATGGGAAAAAAGGCTGAACCCTATAATTTGAAAGAATCTTTCGGAGTGTTTCGCTGTGACCCCAGCTCTGTGGCCCCGGGCGGGCTGCCTCACTGCTGCCCCGGCTTTCTCCCTCCGAAGGCAGGAAAGGGGAGCGCTGCGCGCGGCGACATCCAGCCCCTCACTGACCGGGCGGGCAGAGGCAGAGGCGGCGGGAGGGCAGGCGCCTCCTCCGGCGAGTCAGGGCGCCGCACTGTGACGGCGGCGTTCCGTTCTGCCTGCGGAGGCCTCCAGAGCACGAAGCCGGAACAGCAGCGGCAGGTGGGAAGGGACGGTGGCACCCACAGAGTGGTCTTTTGGCCACTGACAAGAAGCCTGGATCAGGACCGGGGGAGCTCCTGCAATCTCCTCTGTTCACGTAACTAACATCAAACTCGAGCCACTGCCTCAGCCCTCCAGCCACCACGCTGAAATCCACACCATCCCCACCTCTGGAAAGGACGCCCAGTAGGGGCAGCTTGAGAACCTCCTGGGTGCTGGGTGCTCTCCATGTTCAGAAACCGCGACACAGGCCGCCAGTCACTAAGCGCCAAGGCATTAGACTTCGCAGATGCCTTCCCAGAGGCTGCCGGGACAGCGTGAGGCCCCGGTGCCGGGCGCCCTGCAGAGGCTGCAGAACTCGGCAGGAGGGGCGGGAGGAGGCTCTGCTGCAGTGGGTGGAGAGGCTCCTGACCGGTGTGCTGTGATTTTCTCTCCCCAGACCATTTAAAGGGAAGGAGAGACAAGGAGTCCTTCAGGGAGCATCCTGCTGAAGGCAGGACCATGACCGCGGGGGCTCCGGGCTCCCCTCCCAGAACTCCACCGCTTTTATCTTTATAAAGACAGGGTCTTACTATGTTGCCCAGGTTTCTCAATCAAACTCCTGGCCTCAAGCAATCCTCCCGCTTCTGCCTCCCAAGTCACTGGGATTATGTGCCACCTCACCCAGCTATGAAGGGAAATTTAAATCCAGTGGGTTAAAAATGTTTTGAAACACCTTACAGTTTCCAGCACTTTTATTTGACCTTTATTGATTTATTTGCTCCTGATAGCAATGGCATGGGTTAGACAAGTATTGTTGTCTTGCTTTTACAGTTGAGAGAATTGTATGAAGTGCTTATGTAATGCCCACTTTCTTGTTTTTAAATCTCTTTTGTGTGTGTTTGCTTGCTTGTTTGTTTGGACAGGGCTGCAGTGCACTGGCACAATCACAGCTCACTGTAGCCTCGACCTCCTGGCCTCAAGGAATCCTCCTGTTTGGCCTCCCAAAGTGCTGGGACCCACAGCCTATGGCTATCAATGGTCTTAAACCAAAAGCCCCCTTGCCCTTGCAGTTAGCCCCAGCCGCTGTGTGGAGGGGCCGCACCGAAAGCG
Organism: Macaca mulatta; assembly: GCF_049350105.2. NCBI lineage: Eukaryota > Metazoa > Chordata > Mammalia > Primates > Cercopithecidae > Macaca > Macaca mulatta. Next base: position 34,322,398 of record NC_133415.1, on the reverse strand, counting down.
GAGTGCAAGGAAGGTGCAGGACAGGGAAACCGAGGGCTTCCCGGCTCTTGCCTGCTTCAGTGAAGGGGCTGGGCGGGGTTCGTCTGTGCGGAGCTGTGCTAAGGGCCATGTGGGCTCAGCCTTAGCCCTCATGGAGGCGTGCTGGGGGACATGCCGGCCCTTACCCCTCGCCCCCCACCTCCCACAAGGCACCCGCGGGGGATCTGGCCTCTGACCTCACAGTCCATGGCCTGGGCAGCACGGCAGCTCCGACTCACTCCTAGTTCACGGTGTTCCAGCGGCGACCTGGAAGAGGACACACACAGAGTGGGCGGCTGCTGCTCCTGGAAAGCCCCAGTCAGGACCCCTCTGGAGGACAACGCAGCGGGCTTGGGCTCCAGAAATGGTGACTGAGCCCAGGTCCTGGCCTGACCAGAGCATCCTGGGTTTCTTTCCTCTTGGCTGGAGCCAAGCTGTTTCCCTCATTCCAGATACTCGCCCAGGCACTCAGTGCCCTGGGGCCAACCCCACACCTGAATTCAGCCCTCCCATGCCACCCCAGGAAGACCTCAGGCATCAGGGAAACAGGGCCGTCGGCTCACAAATTATTTTATTATCATAAAATGTAAAATGTTTATAGAGAGAGAGAATGGATTTGACAATTAAAAAATTAAATCTTCCGGCTAGACGCGGTAGCTCATGCCTGTAATCCCAGCACTTTGGGAGGCTGAGGCAGGAGGATCACTTGAGGTCAGGAGTTCAAGACCAGCCTGGTCAACATGGTAAAATCCCGTCTCTACTAAAAATACAAAAATAGGCCGGGCGTGGTGGCTCACGACAGTAATCCCAGCACTTTGGGAAGCCAAGGCGGGCAGAACACGAGGTCAGGAGATAGAGACCATCCTGCCTAACACAGTGAAACCTCATCTCTATTAAAAATAGAAAAAATTAGCTGGACGTGGTGGCACGCACCTGTAGTCTCTGGTACTTGGGAGGCTGAGGCAGGAGAATTGCTTGAACCCGGGAGGCGAAGGCTGCAGTGAGCTGAGATCATGCCACTGCACTCCAGCCTGACAGAGTGAGACTCTGTCTCAAAAACAAAACAAAACAAAACAAAACAAAAAACAAAAATAAGCTGGGTGTGGTGGTACATGCCTGTAATCCCAGCAACTCGGGAGGCTGAGGCTGGAGAATCGCTTGAATCCAGGAGGCGGAGGTTGCACTGAGTCAACATTGCACCACTGCACTCCAGCCTGGGTGACAGCTCGAGACTAAGATTGATCTGAGATGACGATTGTTTGCACCTGGGAGTTCAGGGCTGCAGTGAGCTAGGATGGTGCCACTGCACTCCAGCCTAGGCACAGAGGGAGACCCTGGCTCTAAAATAAAAGAATGACCAGTCTGGGCCAGGCACAGTGGCTCATGCCTGTAATCCCAGCACTCTGGGAGGCCGAGGCAGGCGGATCACGAGGTCAAGAGATGGAGACCATCCTGGCCAACATGGTGAAACCCTGTCTCTATTAAAAATACAAAACTTAGCTGGGCGTGGTGGTGCATGCACACCTGTAGTCCCAGCTGCTTGAGAGGCTGAGGCAGGAGAATGGCGCGAACCTGGGAGGCAGAGGTTGCAGTGAGCCGAGATCATGCCATTGCACTCCAGCCTGAGTGACAGAGCGAGACTCCGTCTCAAAAAAAAAAAGAATGACCAGTCTAGCCAAAATGGTGAAACCCCATCTCTACAGAAATACAAAATTAGCCAGGTACGGTGAAGCAAACCCTGTGGGCCCAGCTACTCAGGAGGCTGAGGCAGAAGGATCACTTAAGTCCAGGAGGTAGAGGTTGCAGTGAGCGGAGATCACACCCCTGCACTCCAGCCTGGGCGACAGAGTGAGACCCTGTCTCAGAAAAAAAGAAAAAAAAAAATCTTTGTTGGCATCAGTATAGTAAGGTGTCTTAAAAAGACTGAACACAAATTTCTACAGAACACTGTGAATAGAGTGATCCTGTTCTAAAAAGTATTTGCCTGTGCGTGTGTGTATAGACACAGTATCAGGTTGAACCAAATGAAATGGCTATTTTGTAGGACAAAACCAGGCACTGGCAATTTCACACGGTTCCTGAATACATAGGAAATAAAAAGCAAACAGAGGAGAGAGCCTGTGCCCAGGCAGAGGAGGTGGCAGAAAGCAGCACTGACAGGCGCCTCATCCACCTCCCCACCTTGGGGCTCACACAGGCCTGGGGGCCCTGCACCGCTGCAGGCTGCACCCCACTCTCCCACTGGGGAGCCCAGGAGAAACCCTCACTGGGTGTGGCCGTGCATTTCATAGGAAGGGACCTGAGCTGCATGACAGACAGGGAGGCACCAGGGCCCGGCTCCGGGGCCATCTGCCGGCTCCACAGGGGAGGAAGGGGAGCCTGCACCCACACGAGACAAAGCGCAAGACAGAGCCCACCCCACAAAACAGGCCACAGAGGCCACAGCACCTCCCAGGGCCACTGCCCAGGCCATGGCACAGTGGACCAGACCCTAGCTTCCGCCTCAAGGTTTGTAGCCCCCGCGCCTCGCCGCTTTGTTCTCCAAGGAACAACTTCGGGGGTCTCTGTGGAGAAAGTGCCCACTGTCACCTCCGAGCTCGGGAGGCAGCTCACAAAAACCAGCTTCCTTCAGACTCAGATACACGCCCGCGTCACAAGCAGACTGCGGCCACCTTGGCACTGCAGCGAGTCTCCCACCAGACTCATGCAGTCCTCAGCCAGGGCGACTTGGACACCCAGGAAATATCTGGTGCTGTCTGGAGACATTTATGGGGTGCATGCTCCTGGCACTCCAGATAGCAGTGGGGGCACTGCTGAGTACCCTGCAATGCTCAGGGTAGTCCCACAACCCATCCAGTTCAAAGTGTCGCTAGTGTTCAGGGCCGAAGTCCATACCACTGTGTTCATATACATAGCGAACACCACTAACCCATACCAGTGTCACATACATGGTGGAACACCCACTAATCCAGACCGGTGTGTCACACACAGCAGAACGCCACTGACCCATACCGACATTGTCACATCACAGAGGAAGACCACTGACCCATGCCGGTGTGTCACATACACAGCGAATACCACTAACCCCAGTGTGGGGCATGCGAATAGCTTACATCGTCACCACTAAAGACAAGGCTGGGATGAATACCCCGATGGGACTTTTTTTTTTTTTTTTTTTTTTTTTTTTGAGACGGAGTCTCGCTCTGTCGCCCAGGCTGGAGTGTAGTGGCCAGATCTCAGCTCACTGCAAGCTCCGCCTCCCGGGTTTACGCCATTCTCCCGCCTCAGCCTCCCGAGTAGCTGGGACTACAGGCGCCCGCCACCTCGCCCGGCTAAGTTTTTGTATTTTTTAGTAGAGACGGGGTTTCACCGTGTCAGCCAGGATGGTCTCGATCTCCTGACCTTGTGATCCGCCCGTCTCGGCCTCCCAAAGTGCTGGGATTACAGGCTTGAGCCACCGCGCCCGGCCTTTTTTTTTTTTTTTTTTTTTTAAGATGGAGTCTCACTCTGTCGCCCAGGCTGGAATGCAGTGGCACGATCTCGGCTCACTGCAAGCTCCACCTCCCGGGTTCACGCCATTCTCCAGCCTCAGCCTCCCGAGTAGCTGAGATTACAGGCACCCGCCAAAACGCCCAGCTAATTTTTTGTGTTTTTAGTAAAGACAGGGTTTCATTGTGTTAGCCAGGATGGTCTCAATCTCCTGACCTCCTGATCCGCCCGCCTTGGCCTTCCAAAGTGCTGGGATTACAGGCGTGAGCCACCGCGCCTGCTCCCCCATGGGACATTTTCTATCAAATCCATGATCATATGGGATAACACAGGGGCGAGGTGGTGTGGCAGTCTAGGGAGAGGACAGAGTGAGGGCAGCTCCCCTGGGCTGTGCCTTGAGGCTGCACGGCCCAGACCCTGGGGGCCCCATACCCTGGGACATGAGGCCGCCTCCTCTGGGCAATGGCCTCGGAGGGCTTTAGGAGCAGGGAGTGGCATTCCTAGGCCTGGCTGGTCAACTTCGGGCAGAGCACCAGCCCTGCATCGGGTAACCTCTGGCTTCATTTGTCACTTAAGAAGAAATCGAATGAGTCAATTGCAGCTGTGAGTGGGCCTCCGAGGGCGTGGACGCAGACTCCCTGGAAACCACAGAGGCTCCCCAGTCAATAGCGGCCCTACCCCCACCCCAACCCCTAAACAAAGTTGCCAGTAAGAAGGAAACTCAGGCAGCCAGGAGTTCATGCCTCCTGGCTTCCGAGGGCCAGTGGGAAGACAGCCAGGCAGGTGGGGAACGGGAAATACCCTTGCCTCACCTCAGTGAGGCTACCCTCATGCCAGGACGCTCACAGCCAGGATCCCCGAGGCCCTAGCAGTGAGCAGGGTGAGGGGCCGAGCCCTGCATGTGCCATTCCCCCAGTCTCCAGGACTCTGCCGGACAGGGGTGACAAATACCATCTCTGACAACAAGGACCCCAGCAGGCACCGCCAGGCCCCCTCCGCAGGCCTCCCCTCCAATCCTCACCACAGCCTCGCCAGGAAGGCACTTCTGCCCTGGTTTCAGAGACACGGCTGAGGCTCCAGGGTGCCCAGGGAGGGCAAGGGGCAGCTTCGCTGCTGCTGAGGTGGGGGGCGCCAGGCCCGCACGAGTATGCTCAGATGCCAGCTTTGCTTCTGAGGCCCGTGGGCCTCCCATGCACTCTGGAAGCCAAATGTCCTGGAACTCATTGAAAACATCACGCAGCCAGTCAGAGGCGTGGGCCACATGGGGACAGGCACAGCACACAGGTGCTCCCAGGGGGAAGATCTGTAAGGGCCAGATCTCTGCAGGGCAGTCCTCTCCTGGGCCAACATCATCCCTGCCTTCCTGGTCCCCACTCACAGGCGAGAGCTGACTCACTGCATTTCTTTTCTGTTTTTGTTTTGTTTTGATTTGTTTTGTTTGAGACAGAGTCTCACTGTGTCACCCAGGCTGGACTACAATGGCGTGGTCTCAGCTCACTGCAGCCTCCACCTCCCCGATTCTAGCGATTCTCCCGCCTCAGCCTCCTGAGTAACTGAGACTACAGGCGCCCGCCACCACACCTGGCTAATTTTTGTATTTTTAGTAGAGACGGGCTTTCACTATGTTGGGCAGGCTGGTCTCGAACTCCTGACCTCATGATCGCCCGCCTCGGCCTCCCAAAGTGCTGGGATTTACAGGCGTGAGCCACCGTGCCCAGCCTGAATTTCTTTTTTTTGAGATGGAGTGTCGCTATGTTGCCCAGGCTGGCTTAGAACTCCTGGGCTCAAGCAATCCTCCTACCTCGGCCTGAACTCCTGGGCTCAAACCATCCTCCCACCTCGGCCTTCTGAGTAGGTGGGGCTTCAGGTGTGCACCACAGCACCCAGCTAAATTTATTCTTAAGTAACAAATGACTGTCACTATGTTCCCCAGGCACACACACCTCCTAAACACTATGCGACCTCGAGGTCACCCACACGCGGCACAGGAGGGCACGCCAGCCCAAAGCCAGGACAACCAGCTCGACTCATGCCCTGGCCACCACTGACACGCTCTGTGGCTTTGGGGGTGGCATTCTCCCACCAGTAGACGTGCTGGGCTTGCTGGCAGTGCATGCACTGTACTCAGGGCTAGGGACAATGGCAAAAATGATCCATGTGTCCGTGGCCCAGTGGAGCTTATTTACAAAAATATACCATTATAAATACAGTGGACACCATGAAAACAAGCATGTGCTACTCTAGGAACGTCGATCCACCCCCAAACTTCACGGCATGCTCTGTGCAGCGCCAAGGAACGAGCCAACCGGAGAGTGTGAACACACAGGCACCGTGACCTAGACTGGTGACCCAGAGAAGGGGCAGTGCCATTTGGGTCAGGGCTGAAGAATGCCCAAGAATTAATCAGAAAAGGAGAGGGGCAGGGAAGGAATTCCTGACACTTCACTTTTCTGGGCCTTGGTGTCTTCAGAAAAATAAAGGGTTTGGAGGCCGGGCGCGGTGGCTCACGCCTGTAATCCCAGCACTTTGGGAGGCCGAGGCAGGCGGATCACGAGGTCAAGAGACTGAGACCATCCTGGTCAACATGGTGAAACCCTGTCCCTACTAAAAATACAAAAATTAGCCAGGTGGGCTGGGCGCGGTGGCTCACGCCTGTAATCCCAGCACTTTGGGAGGCCGAGACGGGCAGATCATGAGGTCAGGAGATCGAGACCATCCTGGCTAACATGGTGAAACCCCGTCTCTACTAAAAAATACAAAAAACTAGCCAGGCGTGGTGGTGGGTGCCTGTAGTCCCAGCTACTCGGGAGGCTGAGGCAGGAGAATGGTGTAAACCCGGGAGGTGGAGCTTGCAGTGAGCTGAGATCCGGCCACTGCACTCCAGCCTGGGTGACAGAGCGAGACTCCGTCTCAAAACAAAACAAAACAAAAACAAAAACAAAAACAAAAAATTAGCCAGGTGTGGTGGTGTGTGACTGTAATCCAGCTACTTGGGAAGCTGAGGCAGGAGAATCACTTGAACCCAGGAGGCGGAGGTTGCAGTGAGCTGAGATCATGCCACTGCACTACAGGCTGGGCGACAAGAGCAAAACTCCATCTCAAAAAAAGAAAAGAAAAATAAAGGGTTTGGAGAAGGTGATTTCCTTTTTGGTTTTTTGTTTGTTTTTCTGAGACAGAGTCTCGCTCTGTCGCCCAGGCGTGAGTGCAGTGGCATGATCTTGGCTCACTGCAACCTCCGCCTCCCAGGTTCAAGCGATTCTCCTGCCCCAACCTCCTGATTAGCTGGGATTACAGGCGCCCACCACCACGTGCGGCTAAGTTTTGTATTTTTAGCGGAGATGGGGTTTCACTATGTTGACCAGGCTGGTCTCGAACTCCTGACCTCATGATCTGCCCCCCTCGGCCTCCCACAGTACTGGGATTACAGGCGTGAGCCACCGTGCCGGCCTGTTATTGTTCTTAAATGAATGCATGTGAAACGTTTTATTCAACTCATTTTTAACAGGGGAAACAGCGATGTTGAAATCATTCAAAGGAGTCCACGAACTGTGTGCACAGGCAACGGGGAAACTGGGAATGCGCTCACAAACTGAGGCAAAACTGGGCCCAACAGCCACAAGGCACTGGTTGCTTTCCACAGAGCAAAGTTCAATCACATTTCTTTCTTCCTTTCTTGTTTTTTTGAAATGGAGTCTCATTCTGTCACCCAGGCTGGAGTGCAGTGGTGCAATCTCAGCTCACTGCAACCTTCACCTCCTGGGTTCAAGTGATTCTCCTGCTTCAGCCTCCCAAGTGGCTGGGGCTATAGGCATGCACCACCATGCCCGGCTAACTTTTGTATTTTTAGCAGAGATGGGGTTTCATTATGTTGGCCAGGCTGGTCTCGAACTCCTGACCTCGTGATCCGCCCCCCTCAGCCTCCCAAAGTGCTGGGATTATAGGCGTGAGCCACCACGCTGGCCGCAAATGATTCTTTAACTCAAAAGAAGGGCGGGACTCATGAGACTGCCCTGACCATTACACAGTGCAGCGAGAGTTCAATTCAACTAAGCCTCCTTGTGCTTCTTTGACTAATTTAGGGCCATGCAGTATCAAACAGCAACGAGGGCACAAAAGCAGCTTCTCCCTGGCTATCTTCAGAAGGAATCTTAGATTGCCCTTGAACACCAGCAACAGTCTGCTATTCTGAGGGCTGGAAACCAAGCCTAAGAAACCAGCAGCCTTTGGCCGGGCACGCTGGCTCACGCCTGTAATCCCAGCACTTTGGGAAGCCAGGCAGGCAGGTCACCTGAGCCCAGGCGTTCAAGGCCAGCCTAGGCGATCTGGCAAAACCCAGTCTCTACAATATATACAAAAACCAGCCGGGCATGGTGGTGTTTGCCTGTAGTCCCAGCTACTGGGGGAGAATTGCTTGAGCCCAGGAGGTGGAGGTTACAGTGAGCCAAGATCACGCCACTGCACTCCAGCCTGGGCAACAGAGCCTGACCCTGTCTCAAAAAAAAAAGAAAGAAAGAAAGCAATTCTAGCAGGTTTCTCCTGTGGGGCCCGTGTGAGTGAAGCCCTCCTCAAGGAGACGCAAGGGCATGTTCTCAGAGCTCGCAACGGCAAGGGACTCGGCCGCTGTCATTCACCTTTGCCCGCCAGAGGCTCCAAGGGAAGCTAGCCTTCAATCTGTTAGGTGCACCGATGGCTTCTCTACTTGGTCTCAAGTTGGATGGAAGCAGAGACAAAACTTCAGGAAGCTGCCAGTCAGTCAAGCCCTGGCCACGTGAGGCTGACAGCATAGATTCTAGTTACTGTGTGGCTTCCCGGATGGTTGCTAGCGACAGCACCCGGCTCCACAAGCTGGCCTGTGGCCTCCCGGGGGTCCTTGAAGGTAATGGGGTCCAGTCATGTCTGTCTGCACATTCAGTCTCTTATCTCTCTTACTGAGGTGCCTCAAAGAGCTTAAGTTCCCCAGCTGCTGGCACGTGACCTTCCTGCCACGCCGTGAGCTGGGGCTGGGCCACTCTTCTGAGGAGGCCGAGACCTCGCAGGCACTGGTCCACGGTCACCTCAGTTCCTCCAGAAGTGGCTGGTCAGCGTCCTTCACAAATGCAGCATTCCAGGGAACGAATGCTGTTCCCGGCTGCACTAGGAACTTATCCAGTTATATATCGGTTTGAGAAAAGGCACAGAAGCTAGTCCCTCAAAAAATTAAACCTAGAACTACCGTTTGACCTAGAATTCAGCTTTTGCGCATTACGCAGAAGAACTGAAAACTAAGGCCTGGAACACACATTTGCACAGCCATGGTCACAGCAGACAAAAGGCCAAAATAGTCCAGATGTCTAATGGATGAGTGGAAAAATAAAACGTGGGGTGACATACGATGGACACACGCTACAACACAGATGAACGTGAAGACACTATGCTGGGTGAACTAGGCCAGTCGTGAAAGGACAAATACATGTGGTTCTATCTCCAAGGGGTGCCCAGAGTAGTCAACTTCACAAGGATCAGAAAGTACAAAGGCACCTGCCAAGGGCTGGGGGCGGCAAGTTAGCGTTTAATGGTACCGTTTCTGTTTTGAAAGGTGAAAAAGTTCTGGAGATGGTTGGGGGTGATGGTTGCATGACAATGTGACTACACTGAATGCCACTGAACTGTATGCTTAAAAATGCTTAAAATGGGAAATCTTATGCTATATCTATTTTACCACAATAAAAAATATACACTTAAAAAAGAGCCAGGTGACCCGGGCATGGTGGCTCATGCCTGTAATCCCAGCACTTTGGGAGGACGAGGCGGGTTGATTACAAGGTCAAGAGATCGAGACCATCCTGGCCAACTTGGTGAAACCTCGTCTCTACTAAAAATACAAAAATTAGCTGGGCATGGTGGCGCCTGTAGTCCCAGCTACGCAGGAGGTTGAAGCAGCAGAATCGCTTGAACCTGGGAGGCGGAGGGTGCAGTGGGCCGAGATCGCGCCACTACACTCCAGCCTGGCAATAGAACAAGACTCCAGCTCAAAAAAAAAAGAGCCAGGTGTGGGTCCAGCGCAGTGGCTCACACCTGTAATCCTGGCATTTTGGGAGGCCAAGGCAGGTGGATCACTTGAGGTCAGGCGTTTAAGACCAGCCTGGTCAACATAGAGAAAACCCCATGTCTACTAAAAATACAAAAATTAGCCAGGCGTGGCAGCAGGCGCCTGCAGTCCCGGCTACTCGGGAGGCTGAGGCAGGAGAATCACTTAAACCCAGGAGGCGGAGGTTGCAGTGAGCCGAGATTGTGCCACTGCACTCCAGCCTGGGTGACAGAGTGAGACCCCGTATCAAACAAACAAACAAAAAACCAGAGCCAGGTGTAGTGGTGTGCACCTGTAACCTCAGCTACTCGGAAGGCTGCGGTGGGAGGACGGCTTGAAAGCCCAGAAGCTCAAGGCCAGGCCAGCCTGGATGACACAGTGAAGCCCCATCTCTAAAAATCATTATTATTATTAAAGTTTAAACTTTTTTAAATTTCAAATTTCAATTTTAAAAAGGACACATTCTTACCGAACCTATACAAATAACTATATCACCACAAAAAATAAGGAGACAGTGAGAATGGGGGTTCACTGAGACAGTGATATCATTTAAAAATGTTTCACATCTGGCTGGGCGCAGTGGCTCACGCCTATAATCCCAGCACTTTGGGAGGCTGATGAGGGCAGATCACTTGAGGTCAGGTGTTCAAGACCAGCCTGGCCAGCATCTCTATTCTACATCCCATCTCTACTAAACATACAAAAAATTAGCCAGGTGAGGTGATGGGCAACTGTAGTCCCAGCTACTCAGGAGGCTGAGGCGGGAGAATCACTTGAACCCAGAGGCAGAGGTTGCAGTGAGCTGAGATCGCGCCATTGCACTCCAGCCTGGGTAGCAGAGCAAGACTCTGTCTCCAAAAAAAAAAAAAAAGAAAGTTTCATATCCATCTACCAGAGCAGAGCCTTCTAAATCATTACGGATTACAGACACTAAGAATGAGAAAGCATTTCCTCTTATAGCTAGAAAACAGAAATGAAAATGTCAGCTACATTCCAAGCAAACCACCACAATTCAGTTCCCTAGTGGCCCATCGCATTCTGCGGGGCTCAGAGCCTGCTCCCACCCCTCACGAAGCCCTGGCCCGGCACGCTGGGGTGGTCTGAGAGCCATTGAGGCGATGGTCAGTGCGGAAGCCTGGACCCAGAGGCTCTGAATAGTCACTGGTGAAAACACCGGGCAATCCTTTCCCACATGGCAACATCAGCATGGGGAGAGTCAAAGTCTCTTTTCATAACGATTTTCTAATGCATCTGGCCAGGTATTTCTGAATATTTCATTCAGATAATTTCTGAATGAAAATATCCTACACGGGCCGGGTGCAGTGGCTCACACCTGTAATTCTAGCACTTTGGGAGGCCGAGGTGGGCGGATCACAAGGTCAGGAGATTGACACCATCCTGGCTAACACAGTGAAACGCTGTCTCTACAAAAAAATTAGCCGGGCGTGGTGGCGGGCGACTGTAGTCCCAGCTACTCGGGAGGCTGAAGCAGGAGAATGGCGTGAACCCGGGAGGCGGAGCTTGCAGTGAGCTGAGATGGCGCCACTGCACTCCAGCCTGGGTGACAGAGCGAGACTCCGTCTCAAAAAAAAAAAAAAAAAAGAAAAGAAAATATCCTACACAGAGCAGGGGAGGGCACTGACAAGCATGGGGCCTCCTGCCAAGCCCAGAACTTCCGAAATATTTCCATGAACAACATTTACACGTACACACTGAACCAAGGAGCGGCGGCCAGCGTCTCTTGTGATTTAACAAGCACTCTTCCCGTGCGGGTCTCACAAGGTAACCCTGAAAACAAACCTCATTATGTTTATAGTATTTTTCTTTTTATGAGGTGAATGATCAAATCTTTGTGATTATCCAGGGGCACTCGGAGCCTCAGGGACAGTTTCAGAGGCAATCTGGACAGTTGTTAAGGCAGGATCACGGCGTCTGAGAGGGAAGACTCGATTATCCATTAACAAAACAAATCTGATCTTTCACAAGTGAAGAACCTTTGCTCTTTGTTTTTCCCCCTTAAATAAGCATGAACATAATAAAGTCAACATAAAGCATTAAAAATGATTCTGCTATACAGAACCTCTCTGCCATCCAGGTGGATTACACAGAAAGGAAAGAATAATCTTTCACTTTGGTTTTTTTTTTTTTTTTTTGAGACGGAGTCTCGCTCTGTTGCCCAGGCTGGAGTGCAGTGGCCGGATCTCGGCTCACTGCAAGCTCCGCCTCCCGGGTTCACCCCATTCTCCTGCTTCAGCCTCCCGAGTAGCTGGGACTGCAGGCGCCCGCCACCACACCAGGCTAATTTTTTTTTTTTGTATTTTTAGTGGAGACGGGGTTTCACCATATTAGCCAGGATGGTCTTAATCTCCTGACCTCGTGATCCGCCCACCTCGGCCTCCCAAAGTGCTGGCATGACAGGCGTGAGCCACCGCGCCAGCCATAATCTTTCCCTTTGAAGGCAAAGGCATTAATGAGTAAACAAAGGCAAGACCATCAAGACGAGCAAACTTTGCTATTGTGACATAATTCATTGCTGCTTTTCAGACTCAGGTACCGTGACGATAAAAGGCACATACCTAGTTTTGCCCTTCACTATGTTTTTCGTCATTTTTACCATATTCTGGAAAGGTAAATTGCTTTAGGAGGGAGTGTGGACCAGGATATCCTAGGGTGCCTGAGGCCCTTTTCAGAGAATCTGTGAGGTTGAAAAGCTTCCATAACACAGTTTCTTCTGTCACTCTCTCACGAGCGTACAGTGGACTTTTCCAGAGGCTGAGAAAAAGAGATACTGCAACAGCGAGAATCCAGGTATCCTCTATTCATTTAGACACCTAGGAGATCTGCAGAAACACGGACGCAGTGCTGTTCTTCTCAACAGAAATGTTTTGTTTTATACAATAGTTACATTGGCCGGGCGCAGTGGCTCACGCTCGTGAGCTCCCAGAACTTTGGGAGGCTGAGGCGGGTGGATCACCTGAGGTCAGGAGTTTGAGACCAGCCTGACCAATATGGTGAAACTCCGTCTCTACTAAAAATACAAAAATTAGCCGGGCATGATGGCGTGCACCTGTAACCCAGCTACTCCAGCCTGGGAGACAGAGTGAGACTCCGTCTCAAAAAAAAAAAAGTTTTTTTTCCCTCAAAGCAGCACTTCTCAAACTTTTTGGTCTCTAGATCCCTTTATATATAAAAATTATTGAGGAACCAAAAAGCGTTTGATTAAGTAGGCTTTTATCCCTATATTCTGTGTTAGAATTAAAACAGAAATTTTAAAAATAGGCCAGGCACAGTGGTCCTCACCTGTAATCCCAGCACTTTGGGAGGCTGAGGCAGGAAGATCACTTGAGCACAGGAGTTTGAGGCTGTAGTGGGCCATGATCATACCACTGCACTCTAGACTGCTTGACAGAGTGAGACCCTGTCTCCAAAAAAAAAAAATTTTTTTTTGATTCATTTGAAATTTGTGAAATTGCTTAATTAAATTAATTAATTAATTAATTTTGAGACAGAGTCTCACTGTCGCCCAGGCTGGAGTGCAGTGGCCAGATCTCCGCTCACTGCAAGCTCCACCTTCCGGGTTCATGCCATTCTCCTGCCTCAGCCTCCCGAGTAGCTGGGACTACAGGCGCCCGCCACCACGCCTGGCTAATTTTTTGCATTTTTAGTGGCAATGGGGTTTCACAGTGTGAACCAGCATGGTCTCGATCTCCTGACCTCGTGATCCGCCTGCCTCGGCCTCCCCAAGTGCTGGTTTTACAGGTGTGAGCCACAGCGCCCGGCCAAGAATTTGCTTTTAAATTTAAAGTCTAATGCATTAAAATTATTAGAAGTACAGTGGGCGCGGTGGCTCACGCCTGTAATCCCAGCACTCTGGGAGGCCAAGGCAGGAGGATCACCTGAGATCAGGAGTTCAAGACCAGCCTGGCCAACATGGTGAAACCCTGTCTCTAATAAAAATACAAAAATTAGCCGGGCGTGGTGGCACACACCTGTAATCCCAGCTACTTGGGAGGCTGAGGCAGGAGAATCGCTCGAACCCTGGAGGCAGAGGTTGGAGTGAGCCAAGTTTCGTTCCACTGCATTCCAGCCTGGGTGACAGGGCAAGACTCTGTCTCAAAAAAAATTATAATAGGCGGCCGGGCGAGGTGGCTCAAGCCTGTAATCCCAGCACTTTGGGAGGCCGAGACGGGCGGATCACAAGGTCAGGAGATCGAGACCATCCTGGCTAACACAGTGAAACCCTGTCTCTACTAAAAATACAAAAAAAAACTTAGCCGGGCGAGGTGGCAGGTGCCTGTAGTCCCAGCTACTCGGGAGGCTGAGGCAGGAGAATGGCGTGAACCCGGGAGGCGGAGCTTACAGTGAGCTGAGATCCGGCCACTGCACTCCAGCCTGGGTGACAGAGCGAGACTCCGTCTCAAAAAAAAAAAAAAAAAAATTATAATAGGCTGGGTGCGGTGGCTCATGCCTGTAATCCCAGCACTTTGGGAGGCCAAGGGGGGCATATTACAAGGTCAAGAGATCGAGACCATCCTGGCTAACACAGTGAAACCCCGTCTCTACTATAAATACAAAAAAATTAGCCAGGTGTGGTGGCGAACGCCTGTAATCCCAGCTACTCGGGAGGCTGAGGCAGGAGAATCTCTTGAACCCAGGAGGCAGAGGTTGCAGTGAGCCGAGATAACGCCACTGCACTCCAGCCTGTGCAACAGAGTGAGACTCCATCTCAAAAAAAAAATTATAATAAATAAATAAATTATTAGAAGTAGGATTTTCTTATGTTTTGCAAATCTTCGAAATATTTACTTATATAAACTAATCACAAACCAATCAGAATAGATTTCCTCCAATTCAAGACACTTCGTGACCTTACCCAGTGACTCAAGAAAAGTTAACTTAGTGAGAGGCAAAGGCCTTTCTGAATTACAACTTCAGCCCCAGGGCAAGAGTAAACACGGAAACTGGAAAACTCCCTGCACCAGGTATCAAAGAGTTGTTCTTCCTGGTGGACACAAAATTCTGAATCGAATTGAGCTCAAAAGACGCTAAGGACACAGAGAACGAAGTTCAATCATCCAGATTCTCCGAATCTGGCCACAGAGGACTGATCTCTGTCATCCGCCTACAAAGATGAGCAACAATAAGACCACAAACCAAGGATCAATCACCGATGCCACCAGGCCATAGACAAGCCAGAAACCAAGAGAACACAGACGCAGGGGCGGGGGAAGCCGAGACACAGAGAGAAAACGGAGGAACAGGCTCCACCAAGTGAAAAGTTCCAGTGCTGCTTGAATTTGCCTCTGGTAGCCAAGAGAAGGCCAGCACTTTGGGAGGCCGAGGCAGGAGGATCACTTGAGCCCAGGAGTTTGAGGCAAACTGGGCAATGCAGTGAGACCCCATCTCTACAAAAAATACAAAATAAAAAATGAATGAAACAGAGACACCTGCTGTAACATGAGTGACCCTTGAAAATATGCTACATGAAAGAAGTCAGTCACAGAAGGCCACCGAGTGTGTGATTCCATTAGCACGAAAGGTGCTAAACATGCAAATCCAGACAGACAGATCAGGGCTGCCAGGGTTGTGGAGGACCCGCTGGTGTGCGTGGAGCTTCTCTCTGGGGCGCTGAAATGTTCTCCCTGTAGGTGGTGGTGATGGTTGCACACTGTGAAGATACTAAGCCACTGAACTGTACACTTTCAATGGGTGAATTTTATGGCATGTGCAGTATGTCTCAAACAAATGGTTTTTGAAAAGGCAGCCAGCAGGAGGGGGCATGAGGAGGCAAGGGCCTCTTCGGGTGACTGGGGCCCCCTCCCAGAGGTCCGAGGCTCCACCACAGGCCCCGGAAGTCAGTGGACCCCGATGCTCCCGGCCTCCGTGACCCGGGAGTCCTGCCTCCCTCTCGTGTGCAGGCCCTGGGCTTCTGGGTGGGGTGTAGTGGCTGGCAGCGGAAGGCAGGTGTCCTTCAGCTACTCCACAATCCCTGGGGAGCCTCTGTCTGCCCCTGGTCCGCCCCTCCCTGAACTCTCTGTAGACTCTGTCATAATGAACAAGGCTGGGCCGTGCGGTGGCTCAAGCCTGTAATCCCAGCATTTCGGGAGGCTGAGGCGGGCGGATCATGAGGTCAGGAGATCAAGACCATCCTGGCTAACATGGTGAAACCCTGTCTGTACTAAAAATACAAAAAATTGATGGCCGGGCGCGGTGGCTCAAGCCTGTAATCCCAGCACTTTGGGAGGCCGAGACGGGCGGATCACGAGGTCAGGAGATCGAGACCATCCTGGCTGACACGGTGAAACCTCGTCTCTACTAAAAAATGCAAAAAACTAGCCGGGCGAGGTGGCGGGCGCCTGTAGTCCCAGCTACTCAGGAGGCTGAGGCAGGAGAACGGCGTGAACCCAGGAGGCGGAGCTTGCAGTGAGCCGAGATTGTGCCACTGCTCTCCAGCCTGGGCGACACGCGAGACTTGTCTCAAAAATAAATAAATAAAGAACAAGCCTGTCACCACGTCCCAGACAGAGTCCAAGTCAGGGCAGAGCCCTCACAGAGCACAGCAGGGCCTGTGCCGCGCCAACGCCGTGCCCCTGCCTGGCAGAAATGCCACCCGGCCCCTGGCAGAAACGCCTCGCCTCTCCTGCGGAGGGAGGGGCTGATGACCCAGGAAGCGGCTGGCTGCCGGTGTGAGTACACGGGCGACCCTTCCACCAAGGCCCCCAGCTGGGCTCCCTGCTCAGCCGGCCGGGTTTGGGGCTGGATGTCTGCAGGGGTCCTCAGGGATACCCAGAGGGAGAAACAAGGCTTCTGGGGAAATGGTGACACCTGGGGCCAGGGTTCTCACAGCCAGGCCCCATCTCTCCCTGCCTGGATTTCAGGGGAAGTGGGGCTTGGGGAAACAGGAACGGAGGTGGCCGTCGCGCCGGAAGGGCGTGTGGGCCACAGAGAAGCACCCTGAGGCTGTGCTGTCATCCAGAGTGCCGCCCCACCTTTCCAGGGCACAGCAAGGAAGTGCCTGCTGAAAGGATCCTGGGGACAGTTGTCAAGGCAATGTTATCTTCTCATAGCACGCCTGCCTCGGTTCCGGGGCCAGGACAGTGCCCGGCCTGGCTGTGGTCCCTCTACTGACTCCACACACACAGGCAGCTGGGCCCAGGCAGCAGCCAGCCCAAGCACAGTGACCTCCAGCACCCAAAGCTCAGAGTCCCCAGCTGAACCCAGAAGGCACCCCACCTTCCTGTCTCTAGGGAGATGCCAGCCGGTGCAGAAGCCACTCCCAGTCCTCACGCGAGGCCTGGTCACGTGGTGCCCCACCGGGCTGGGGGGATGGTACACTTGCCCGCTGGCCTCCGGTGCTCTCAGGCCCAGCCTCACTGTCACAGGACCAGAGCTCCTCAGGGATGGCCACTCTCCTGGACTTACCCCCAGGAGGGACACGCTGCTGCCTCCCAGGGGCCTTCGTGCCACTGGCCCCTTTCTTTCCACCCCCATATGCTGCCCCTGCCTACTCCCTTCCCTGGCCCTGGGTCGCCACTCCTGTCCTGTTCTCCTGCTGTCCCCACCCCGGCCCTGACCCCAGATGGCTCTCCCTAGAAAAACACTGGAACCCCAGAGAAGCTCAGTCCCCCAAGTCCATCTGCATTTTAAGAAGCCCTCAGGCACTCCCAGCCCAGAGAAGGAAGCTGTAAAGGTGGACGGGTCATGTCAGACTTTGAACCTGCAATGTGATCTCACCTTCCCCATCTGTAAAAGGGGACACTCCCTGCCTTGTGCGATCACATGCAGTGTCAGAAAAAGCACCTGACATGTGACATCCACTTACAGAGGGTTTTCCCTTCTCTTTGGTTTTGGGGGAGAATGGGAGAGAGGCCTAAGCAGGAGCTCCTGGAACACCGCCCATCCCGGACCCAGGGCTGTAGTCACCTGAACACTCACCCAGATACAGGGGAATTTCACAGAATGAATGTGAGAAATAAAATGAGACATTCAGTTACACAAATTAAACCAAACACAGATGCAGAGGTACCCCATAACAGAAACAGCAACTACTGCCCGCCTCGGATGAAAGCTCTTGGCCAAGGGCCATGACAGCGGTGGGGAGGTTCAGCGGCTGTCCCCAAGCACACGGGGCATTTGGAACCCCCAAGCCCAGCCTGTTCCACCAGGCCACAGCACACACTTTCCTTCCTCTGACGAAAGAGGGTTTGTTAAGCCAACGAGGAGGGAAGCCAAGGACTGCCCCCAGGGCCAGCATGGCTGTGAGCACAGAAGCGGGTTGAGCCACAGGCTGGGGGTCCCATGCAGACCAGGCAAAGCCCAGGCAGGATGCTCTGCGGAAAGCTCCCTGGCGATCCAGACCCGGAACCAGACTGAGCCCCAGCCCCAGAAGACAGGTATCTCCTCCTCCCCGGGGGCCACAGCAGCCACAGAGGCCACCCACGGCTTCCACTAGGACAGCGTGTCTTTCCAGTTACTCTACGTGCCTAAAAGTAACCAGCCCCCTTTCAGGCCTGGTCTGTGATCCAGATGGTGGTCTTTCCCCTTTCCCACCCCTGCCCTGGCCAAGCTGATAGGATTCAAGGAGTGTAGCGGTGCAATCACAGCTGACTACAGCCTCGATCTCCTGGACTCAAGCAAGCCTCCCATCTCAGCCTCCCAAAGCCACTTCCTCCTTTTCTTAGTTGATAGCTGCTGCTTCTTTTTTTTTTTTTTTTTTTTAAATAGAGAGAGGGTTATACCATGTGGCCCAGGCTGGTCTCGAACTCCTAACCTCAGGTAATCCACCACCTCAGCCTCCCAGCGTGCTGGGATTACAGGCGTGAGCCACTGTGCCTGGCCGTTGATAGCTTCTTCTACAGAAAAGGACCCCGAAAACAAACACCTAAAAAGCCAACCAAGAATTCAATCTGCAAGGCAGCAGCACCTCTAGAAATAGCTGCTTTGTGGCCCGTTTGCCTTTTATGTGAAACTTCCCCATTTTGGACCAACGCAGGCAGAAAGAGAAAAGGAGGAAGAGAAGGAAAAGAGGCAGGCTGTGCTGGGGCTGGATGGGTGTGTAGGAACCTGCCAGCAGTGGCTCTTGGGGAAAACCCCACTGGGAGGGTTCTGAACCCCTACCCCGGAAGCTTCCCTTCTCCCGCACACATCACTCGCTGCCTTGGAACCTGGGCTGCCTCCCTCCCAGAGGCTCAGAGGGGAGCGAGGCCACAGAAAGGCTCCGTACCCCCAGTGGCCTAATAGGTGTGACATGTGGAGGGGAAGTCTGGGCAGCGTGCATGATGCTCGGAGCCAAAACCCTGGAGTCCGACTCCCTCGGTTGTGACCTCGGACAAGTTACTTAGCCTCTCCTTGCCTCAGTTTCACCATCTGGAGAATGGGGATACTACCCTATTCACAGGGGTCACAGTCTGACCACTGTGACGTCCAAATGAGCCAGTCAGCACACATCAAGTGCTCCAGGAGCGTCCGGCACACAGGTGCTTGTCTCTGTCCTGCGCTTCAGCTCCATCAGTGTCTTCTTCGGACCTGTCATTGGCTTGGGGCAAGGATACATGTGGCCGCTGAGGGCGGTCTGCAAGGTATGGCAACCATGGAGCTGCTAAGTAGACCCTGTGAGTGGGAGGCCCTGTGGGGTGGGCAGGGGCAGATGCCCAGCTGCTCTCGGGGACACTCCAGGCCTGCGCTGCCCTCCACACCCCAGTCGGCAAGTGGTGACCAGATGTCAACCACGGGAGGCATTTCCAGAGGCCACAGCTCTAGAGGGAGGTCTCTCACGGGCTGACAGAGCCAGCGCTCCAGTTTGCCTCAAACAACGTGCACAGTCCTCGGTCACGTCGAGGACCTGCTCAGCCCTGAAAACGAATAACGCAGCCTCTCCACTTGGCACTGGAGAGAGGATGACTCACGGCCCTTCTGCCTGGAAGGCAGGCTCCGGCATCAAATGTCCATCCGCCTCCATCACCCTCATCCATCCTTGTCAGTCCAGGGGCCCAGGCACTGCTGGGGCTGCTGGGCAGGCAGTTCTCACTTGCAAATGAGTGGGACCCTCAGTCCTTCCATCAACATCCTCACGTCAGCTGAGCCTGTGCGCACCCCTAGGCAAGGCCTTTGAGCTGGGCATGCAACACCTCTTCCCACCCAGGCACCCTCCTCCTAGGACACCCCCCCCCGCCCCGCCCCGCCCCGCCCCGCCCCATCCTGGGGACATGCCCCGCTTCCCTCTCTGGCAAGTCCCTGCACAACCCTGAGACCACCTGATAGTCTATCCTGCCCAACCTCCCCAGAAGCACCAACAGCACCTCACCCCAGCCATGGCAGGTCTCTGCACCCCTCACCCCAGTCGCCACTCTCACATCTCACGAACAGAGACACTAGCTGCTTCCTCACGTTCCCTGTGCCCGTCCTGGAAGATCCCTGCCTTTAAACCCCAGCCACGAACTGCTGACCTCTGGTTTCCTCTTCCCTCCCCGGGCAAGAGGGGCAGAAGGGGCAGGGACACACACTCCGGGCCACAGGCAGAGGCTTGGCCAGGGTCCTCCTCCCAGCAGTGCCTCCCTGGAGCTGTCTACCTCAACTCCTGATGCCAGAGGATCCCTCTGCGCTCCCCAAGCCCTTAAGACCCCAGCTCAGGGAATCTGGTCTCAGTCATCACTCCCAAGGGACTGCAGGGCCCCAGGACGGCACACATTCAGGCCCAGGAGAGCTCTCCCCATCTCAGAGCCTGCCCAGCGCGGGTGGAAATGGAATGTGGAAGAACCACATCCTCCGCAGCTCCCCCACAGTAAGAGCGAGGACTGAGCGGTGTGGATAAGGTTCCAGGAAGGAGGTGTAAACACGGGAAGGTGGAAGAGCTCCGGGCGGGTCCATCTGCTCCTCACCTGCCCCAACCCCGCCTGCAGGTGAAGGCCGGTCCAGCCCCAGAAGGCCCAGCCCTCAGCCCACTTACAGAGCCCGCACTGTGCTCCTCCGGCCGGCCCCTCGCTGCCCACCAGAGCCATCATGACCCCAGCACAAGCTGCACATTCGTATTTGTTGAATGAATGAATGAACCCTTGCCAGCCCAGCCACTTGGTGGCTGAGGGCTTCAGGGCTCTCCCAGGGTCCCCTGAGGTCATTCAGCCACTCAGCAGCATCCCAGCAGCAGCAGCAGCAGCAGCAGCAGCTAGGCTCTGCACATCATTGCCAGCGCTCTAAGGCGCGGGCGAGTGCCCGTAGGCGGCCACTCTGACCGCGCTTGGTCAGCCCTGAGCTCCGCTCCGGAGGAGCCGGCAGGTGTCTGCGGTGCTGGAAAGACCACGGTGTGGGCGGCGGTTCCGATCCGCAGGGAAGGGCGGCCTGCGCCCGGCCAGGCCCGCGGGTTTTCTCCTCTCTGGGGCTGGCCTCGGCCCCTCCCCCACCCTCCCCGCGCCCCGAACCCCTCCCCTGAGTCCCCAGGCCACGTGGAGAGGACACAACAAAGCCTTCCCCGCCTCCGAGGCGGACCCGACCCTCAGCACTGCAGGCCGCGCCGAGGAGGGCGCCCGGGCGGAGGGGAGGCGGGCGAGGCGCGGTCCGCGGGTCGGTGCTGAGGCCAGGCTCTGACCCCCTCCTCCCCTCTTCCCCTCCTCCGGCTCCCACCGCGGTCGGGCCCAGGGCGGGCGGCGGGCCCTGAGCTCCACGCCGGGGCAGGCGGGCGGGCGGGCAGGGGTCCCGGGCTGGGGCTCGGCGCGTATCCCGGGAGGGGCGCGGGGGCACTCACCACTCTCCAGCCGCGGAGGCGCGGGCGCGTCCGGGCCGAGGCAGCGTCTCCCAGGCGCGCGGACACCGCCGAATACCCGCTTCCTCCTTATGGCGCCCCGCGCGCTTCCTCCTTCGGCCCCCCACGCCTGGGCCCGCCCCGGCCCGCCCCGGCCCGCCCCCGGCGGCTTGCGGGGACACGGGGAGCCCGCGCCCGCGCGGGGCGGTGGAGAGGGGCGGGGAGCCAGCAGCGCAGTGAGTACCGGAGTTTCCACCCTTATCCCTTACGCGACTGTTCCAGACAGTGTCGTCCAACTTTAAGTTAGCCACTTAACTCCAGCGCCGCTGGGATAATTCCTAATGACTCTCCGGGAAACATTCAGAATCCCCAGGCTGTTTCTGGAATAGTATGGGATGGTCATTCTCGGTCCTCACGAAACCAGGGGTTTGGAAAATGGGTGAAGCCATGTGGGTTGTAGAGAATCTGGCCCAGCCCCTCACTAGTCTCTGTGCTTGTTATTCTTTAATTATTTGGATATGCAACTCTGATTAAAAACAGAAGTTTAACATATAGATAATGCTGGGACTGCAGGCGCATACCACCACACCCAGCTAATTTCTTTTTCAGTTTTTTGTAGAGGTGGAGGCGGGGGTGGCGGGGGGGAGGTGTCTCCACCTCTGGAGGCGTCAGGTTGGTCTCGAACTCCGGGCTCCAGCGATGCTCCCGCCCCGGCCTCCCAAAATGCTGGAATGACAGGCCAATTCATGCATCCCCAGATGCAGCTCTCACGGACAGCGCTGCTGCAGAGCCATTTGTGGGCGTCTTCACTTCTCTTGAGTGTGATACCTAGGACTGGAACTGCGAAACATAGGGCTGGACGAGCTTCATGGTATTAGAAACTGCCTGCTTTCCAAGGTGATGCACACCGTTCGGCACTCCCACCAGCCCTGTTGGAGCCTCCAGTTGCTCCACGCCCTGGCGTGGGCTCACTCCCTGAGCCTGCTGTGGGGCCTCCACCTGCTGCCCTCACTTCTGCCTGGGCTCTCTAGACTCTTGCTTCTTTTATAAAAGGTCAGAGGATGTCACTCACCCTTTAACATCCTCCCAATAAAAGCCAAGTTCCTTTCAGTGGCCCGCAGAGTCCGACGTGACCTGCCCTGCTCTAAGCAAATTGTGCCCCGTCCCTGCTCCTCCTCCCCATGGCCTCTGGCTTTCCCCGGGCCTCACTTCATTTTCCTCCACAGCCGACATCGCAGCATGACATACTATGGGGTCGTTTGTGTGTGTGTTGCCTGCCTCCCCTCTCGGAATGTAGCCTCCACGAGGACAGGGGCTTGTTTCCTGCACGCTCCTCACTCAGGCTTCGCACTTCCGGGGTTAAGCAAATGGAAGATCCTGTGAGCAGGGAAACGGTCAGACGGCTTAGGGGCTGGTGCCCTGCAGAGGACGAAAGGGAAACTTCATGGGCTGAGGCCAGGTCATCTGCAGGGTGGTGTTCAAATTCATGGTGCAAAGTCAGCAGGCGCCCAGATGGGAAAAGAGAGGTACGTGCACCTGGGCACAGGAAGCTGCAGGGGTCCCTCTCAGGGCAGGCGAGCGCTTGGACAGTGGGGCACAGTGGGCAAGGGGCCAGTGGGGCGGCCTGAAGGCAGGGAGGCTCCAGCAGCCTGGGTGAGCAGTTGGATTTTATCCTAATCACTGTGGGGGCCACTGGCCCTGTCATGCAGGGCAGGACCTGTACCAACTGGCGCTCCCAGTCTCTGCCTCTCCTGTTTGCTTTTTGCAGGTCTCTCAAGTGCTTCTTACAGTCAGGGTAGAGTCCCCCCACCTCAATCCTTCCTGTCCTGATTTGCTGCCTCTATGATGCTTTGGGCTTCAAAATCTATCTGCAGTATTTGTAAAATGAGAGAAGGTGATGTTTCCTGCAAAACAACCACTTCAAAAAGAAAGGGTGGCGGGGTGTCAGAAAACAATTCAGGGGGTGAGGGACTGGGGGGCTATGGAAGGGCCCAGGGAAATTCCGGGCATGATGGGATTCTTCTATGTAGGGATTGTGGTGGATGCCACACAATTGTACACTTTTGTGAGAACTCTGCACTAAGAATGGTGAGTTTTACTGTATGTAAAATTATACCTTAATTAACACATGAAACCATATACACATACATGACAGAATGATGACTTTATTTTTTTAAAACAGGATCTAGCTCTGTCACCCATACTGGAGTGCAGTGGTACAATCACAGCTCACTGCAGCCTTGACCTCCCAGGCTCGAGTGATCCTCATGCCTCAGCCTCCCAATTATCTGGGACTACAGGCGTGCACAACCACGCCTGGGTTTTTTTTTTTTTTTTTTTTTTAAGACGGAGTCTAGCTCTGTCGCCCATGCTGGAGTGCAATGGCACGATTTCTGCTCACTGCAACCTCCGCCTCCTGGGTTCAGGTGATTCTTCACCCTCAGCCTCCCGAATAGCAGAGATTACAGGCACCCACCAACATGACTGGCTAATTTTTGTAGTTTTAGTAGAGATGGGGTTTCACCATGTTGGCCAGGCTGGTCTCGAACTCCTGACCTCAGGTGATCTGCCTGCCTCGGCCTCCCAGAGTGCTGGGACTACAGGTATGAGCCACTGCACCTGGCCTTTTTTTTTTTTTTTGAGACAGGGTCTTGCTGTGTTGCCCAGGCTGGTCTTCAACTCCTGGGCTCAAGCAATCCTCCCACCTCGGCCTCCCAAAGTGCTGGGATTATAGGCATGAACCACTGCATTTGGCCTGAATGGTGTTTTTGAAAATGAAAATGAAACACCAAACCCAGAAAGGTTTGACGGGGAAGGCGAACTGGCGACCACATAGTCACCTTTGGCCTTTGGTTCTGCTTTTTGCTGCAGTTTCTCACTGTCACTTCCTGCCACTGGGCTCCTCCCCCTGTGAAAACTCAGCCCCCTCTTCCTCAGTTCCCCCTTTGCAACAGAACGAGGCTGGCATTTTCTAAAGCATTCTCGGGGAGTCCAGTTCCTAAAAGATTATTTCAAAGTCCACTGTTATGGGCTGACTTGAGTGCTCTCAAAATTCGTAAGTTGAAGCCCTGACCCCCAGGACCTCAGAACGTGACTGTGCTTGGAGATAGGGACTTTCCGGAGGTGATTAAGGTTAAGTGAGGTCACTGGATGGCCCTGCTCCTATCTGACTGGTGTCCTGATGGGGACGTGGGCACCCGCACAGGAAAGGGCCCGGGGAGAACAACACATTGTCTCCAAGCCAGGGAGAGAGGCGTCCGGGGAGCCCAGCCCTGCCTGCGCATGTAGCTCTGCCTTCCCGCTCAGAATCGTGAGGAAATCCGCTTCTCCTGTGCAAGCCTCCAGTCTGTGGTACTTGGCCGTGGCGCCCCCGGATCTGCATTGCCTCCTGCTCTGAGCCACCCGGCCCCACCGGAAGGGCTGAGCTTCTCTCCCTTTCACTGCCTGTGTTCTGGGAAACTTTCAGAATCCCCAGGCTGTTTCTGGAATAGTCTGGGGTGGTCATTTTTGGTCCTCACGGAACCAGAGGTTTGGAAAGGGGGTTGCAGAGAATCTGGCCCAGCCCATCACCAGCCCCCCGTGCTTGTTATTTATTCTTCAATTACCTGGATATGCAACTCGGATTTAAAACATCAATTTAACATACAGATAATGCTGGGACTGCAGCTTCGCCAGGTGGCCTTCCTCTCATGGTCGGGAGGCCTCGCGCCCATCTTGTCCCCCCATGGTCAAGGGAAAAGGGCAAAGGTTTTTTGTTTTTTTGTTTTGTTTTGCAAAATTCAAACCTTTCCCTCCTTCCCAGGTCTGGGTCACTTGCGACCCTCCTCTCAGGCTGCTTCTGACAGGCCCAGGTCACAGCCAGCTTCAGGGGAGCTGTTGGGTCCTTCCGAACTCCTGGAATGATGTGACCTCTCCGGCTCTGGCCCCGGCCCCGGGCCTCCAGGTCAGACTCGGCCCAGACCCCGGTTCACAGGGAAGCAGAGCCTGGGGCTGGCCTCCACCAACTCAGACACCCACACACAGGCCAGGGGAGGGGCTTGGGGACAGCTCTGGGAGGGTCCCTGTTTGCGCTGTAGGTGTCCAAGGCGGGGTGTGAAGAGTCGAGGTTTCCGCACACCTGAGGGACTCTCGTGTGAGGACAGCGCAGGGCTGGAAGCTGGACTGCGGAAGGCGAATGAGACAGCACTGCTGGCTCCCTCCGCGCCACGGACTGGCTCCTGTGCAGTCTCAGGGGCGAGTGTGCTGTTGTCATGTGCGTGTTTTAACTGAGATGTGAGCTGGCACGTTCTCTCCACCCAGCTCCATCCTGGGTCGCCCCACGTTGCTGCACATGTGGCTCCGGTGCCCTGGGGTCCCCACTGTGGCAGCCCTGCATTTCGCCCACCTGCTTCCCAAAATATGGAATCCCAGTGACCTCCAACTTGTCGCCATGACAAACCACTCTCATATCCTCAAACATGGCGCTCTGAGCCTAAATGAGGGTTTCCTTAGAGAGAGATCTGGGGACCGAACCGTAGGGACAGAGCTCCTGCCTAAGCTGGGCCTGTGGTGAGGTCTTCCCGGCGGTACACTTGAATCCCACAGCAGGGCTTGCTGGCCACCCTGCTGCATCCCCGCCGACACCGGGCAGGATCTAGCCTCCAAAGCTTTGCCGGTCTAATAGTATAAAACGATACCTCGGTGTTATTTTGGTTTTGCATTTCCATGGTGAACAATGAGTTTGGGCATTTTTGTTCAAAAGTCCTTTGGGAGTTCAAGACCAGACTGGGCCACCGGGAGTTCAAGACCAGCCTGGGCAACTCAGTGAGATGTTCATCTCTACAAAAAATAAAAAAAGATAAAAAAATTAGCCAGGCATGGTGGTGTGTGCCTGTGGTCCCAGCTCCTCAGGAGGCTGAGGTGGGAGGATGACTTGACCTCGGGAGGTTGAGGCTGTGCTGAGTTGTGATCCTGTCAGTGCACTCCAGCCTGGGCAACAGAGTGAGGCCCTGTTTCTAAAATGAAAACAAACAAACAAAAAAGAAAAGTCCTCTGGGTTTCCTCTTGGTATTACTCAGCACAGGACAGAGTGTCAGTTTCCATCCTCAGGCAAGCAGACGCTGAGAGAAAGCTGGGTGGGAGGTGATACCCAAGAGGAAGGGGCGGGATTGGACAGGGACAGCCTTCAGGTCACAGTGGGGATCGGACCCCTGGGAGGGGAGAGAGGGAAGGAGAACTGGTCAGCTGTGAAGCAGATCTGATAGGGCCCTGCTGCCACACCAACAGCCGCTCAGGGCCAAGGATGCTGTCGCAGGAGCAAGGGACGGACCCCCATACTGCTGGCTCAGTGCCTGGAGCACGTGGCCTCTGTGGCTGCAGCCCGAGCCTGTTGGCTGAGGCACTCCACGCACCTGGAGAGCACATTGTCTGTGGAAGGAGATTGCAGCGTTCCCAGGGCTCCAAAGCAGTAGCAGCAGCACCTGGAGAAAGAAGATGTCCACCATCGTCTTGATGGCAGACGCTTTCTGCAGGCACGCTGCAGTAACAGACTGGGAGCTCCGGGCCTGGTGTATTGCTAGCTCAGTCTGACGGGGTCCCGGCTTTCCTCTGAGGGTCTCCTCCCAAGAGTGCCGAGACTGATGCTGTCCCATCCAGCATCTCTGCAGTCATCAGCCCTTCACATCCCTGGGTGAAGACAGAGAGACAGTGCACAGAACTCACTCCCAAGTGATGGGGCAGAAGTCAGGACAGAGAACTCTACAAGGGACACTAGTGCACTGAAGAGCAGGGCGTGGTTCTGACCACAAGCATTTGTGCATCTGGAGGGCAGAGGGAGCATGGGCACGGGGGTCTGGGCGGCCTCCCAGGCGGAGGTCAACAGGACCGCGGGAGGCCTCTAGCTTGGTGGTTAAGAGCTCAGCCTTCAGAGTTTGTTTTCTCAGCTCTATCCCTGACGAGTTTCATGGCTGTAACTGGCAAGGGCTGCCCCCAGAAAAGCTGGCCGCCAGCTCCCCCTCTCCTGAGGCCCCAGAGCAAGTTTCTTGGGCCCCGATGTCCTGTCATTAAGGAGATGATAGTACATTCCTCAGAGGCGGGCTGTGAATACGTGAAACGCGAGGTCTTAGGCACCCAGCACGCGCTCAGGAAGCGTGGCTTGTGATTAGCAGGCAGTGCGGTCGGAGGCCCCTAGCAGCTCCATTTGCTGGGAGTGGGGTGGATGGACTCCCTGTGGGTGCTTCAGGCCAGGGGCTGGATGGTGGCTCCCAAGGGGCATGGGGAGAAAGATAAGAGCAGAGGGGCTGCCACACACTGCTGTTTTCCCCTTCCACCCCAGCCCCCTTCTCAGTGCACCCTTGGAACTTCACCCCTCCCCGCCAGCTGCCCCCACCGCCTCCCCCTGCCCTGAAGCCCCTACTCCGACCATCCGCCCCGGGCACTTCCATGCTCTTCTTGATGGTGGACTCGCTCCAGGTGCCGCTCGTTCCCCGGCCACGCCGCTGTGCTCTCACTGAAGCTCAGGTGCTCTCGGAAGCAGAAGGAATGAGGGGTGGAGGGGCCAGTGTCCTCCTGGCCTGAGGACAGGGCTGGGGAGGCAGGGGCAGAGCTGGTCTGTCCCCTGCTGGCCAGGGCTGACACGCGGTAATGTCTGTTACCAAGTGGGCCATTTCTTCCTCCTGCCCCTCCAGGCATCTCATCCCCCCACACCGCAGGAGGCGAGGTCTGCACAAGGCCTCTGCTCCCCTGGGAACAAGCCCATGGGCTCCATGGTGCCTCCTGGTCCCTGAACTGGAGCCCGCCCCAGTACTGGTGGGAATCTGATTGCTGGAGTGAAGGATTTCCTTCTTCCTGGCCACCCTATTCCCCTCATCTCTGGGACAGAAAGCGACAATGCCTGCCTGAGACCTGGGGTGGAAAATCAGAGTGAACGCACACCATCGCGTGGCAGGGAGGCCAGGGGCACAGAGCCCTCCCTGCAGTTAGTACCCCAGGAACTGGGGCTGCAGGGATGGCCCAGGGCTCTGCCAACATCAAATGGCTACAGCACAGGGGCTGGTGGCTCCTGGCCAAGTTAGCACCGACCACAGAGCTCCCCTCTCTGCCTAGACTCAGCTCTGTGCCCTGACAGCCTAGAGCAGGGCCTGGCTGGTGGTGCCTGGCTGTGTGGCTCCCTGCCCAGGAGGTGCCTTTCCCAGGCGCTGGGACTTAAAGGGCCGGTGGGTTGTGAGGGCAGGAGTCTTGCTGGAGGAGAAGGGAGAGATGGCAAGATGCAGGACCAGAGCCGGGCAGGGTGGGGTGGAGGGGGGTGCAAATCATGTTCACCGCCATGGTGAAGACCAGTCCCACCCACCGAGCGGAGCAGCAAGTAGACCCCAGGGATTCCCCAGCCCCCGTGCTGGGGCGGGTGTGGCCCCGCAGAAGCTCTGGGAGGCTGGCGTGACTCAGCTTTTGCAGAAAGACCAGTCTGGGGTTTCCCATATTGCTTCAAGCAGCCTTTTCCCTGGGACTGCTCTATCTAATGCCAACAGTCTTCAGCTGCTAGTGAGCCCTCGCCACCAACTTTTGGAGGGCTCACTCCTGAGGCCCAGGGGCTGGAAAACTCTGAGCACGGCCCTCCCAGAGTCTGGCTGTGGCTCAGAATGGGTGCTGGGGCAGGGCAAGCAGGATTTCCCAGGGGGGGCTGGACCCTCTGGCGTCTGCCCCAGGGTTGGCGCAGGCCAGGGACCCCCATGCTATCCTTCCTCTCACCCTGCCCTTTCTGAAGTGAACTCTGGATATTGGTCAAATCAAACCCGGCAGAGGGAAGGGAGTGGAGGACCCGGTATGGGGTCCCGGCGTCGGGGGAGCTGTACCCGGCTGGAATGTTTTGCATGGTGATTTGTTAAAGGGATATTGAGCAGAGGGTAAACCAATGTGTCTAGCATTCTGCTCAAAGATGCAGAAACAGGCCGGGCGCGGTGGCTCACGCCTGTAATCCCAGCACTTTGGGAGGCCGAGACGGGCGGATCATGAGGTCAGGAGATCGAGACCATCCTGGCTAATACGGTGAAACCCCGTCTCTACTAAAAAATACAAAAAACTAGCCGGGCGAAGTGGCGGGTGCCTGTAGTCCCAGCTACTCGGGAGGCTGAGGCAGGAGAATGACGTGAACCCGAGAGGAGGAGCTTGCAGTGAGCTGAGATCCGGCCACTGCACTCCAGCCTGGGTGACAGAGCAAGACTCCGTCTCAAAAAAAAAAAAAAAAAAAAAAAAAAAAGATGCAGAAACCAAGAATGCCACGTGCAGAGTGAGTGGCGTAGGCTGTGAGCCCCCCGGGGAGGGGCTGAGTCTCAGCACTGCAGCCTCATGCTATGCGAAGTTCAGACCTGACATAGATGAGAGGCCAGGAGACACACGCCTCACCTTACATGACGTTTCTGCCACCTTAATTCCTGTGTTAGTTTCTGTACCAAATCTCCCCCACATGCGATCTGACCCCGTGGCATCCTTCCTTTCCTACAAACTGCATGAGGCCCAGGTGTCATCCTCCTCCAGCCAGAGGAGCCACTGTGGCGTTTCCGGCCATTGGCCTGGGCAGGAGCTGCTCCCACGCGTGCCATGGGCAGGGCCGGATCAGCCTTCAGGGAAGGGACGCCTGTGTGGGACCAACTCAGGCAGCCACAGAGGGATGGCTCAGCACCCCACAAAACCCAAAGTTCACAGCGTCTAGGATCTGTTTACGGGGCAGAGAAATGGATGTTCTTTTCCTGGTTCAAAGGTAGAAACTGGCTTGGAGAGCCATGTCCAGCATCAGCCAGCCAGGCAGAGGTCTGGTCTAGCGCTTGGTTCTCACAGGCATGTGGCCTCCAGTAAAGGATCTTCCTGGAGAGAGGGAGGAAGGCTCTTGGGATCATCTTTAGAGATGCTGATGGAGAAAGGAGGGGCTGCAGGTGGGTGCGTATCCCTTTATCTAGAATGCTTGGGACCAGAGATGTTTCAATTTTTCACATTTTGGAATCTTTGCCGACATGATGCTCAAAGGCAATCCTGCATTAGGGATCCTTAGCCTGTATCTCAGTTTTGAACGTTGGATCAAAAGTTTTGAATGGTGGATCCACCCCGAGGACTTCCCCGAGTGGGGTGCTGCCACCCCAGGCCCTGTATGGGAAAGCCAGCTTCAATAGTACACGTGCCATTGGCTCCCAGCCCCAGCCGAGCTCACCATCCAGCTCTCAAAGCCAAGAGCGATTCTTTGGCACCTGAAAATGCATCAAAATTATGACGTTTATAACTGCCTTAGCCCTGCTTAATCTCTTTCTCTACACCGAATCTCCTCTCCACTGCGCGTGCTTACGCCTACGTGCTCTGCTGCCACAGTGCCTTGCCAAGAGCGTGACTGTGCTTTAGTTCTCCCCAGGGCCTTGGAGAACTCTCCAGGAAGGAGGAGAGGACGGTGCTGGGGGGAGGAGGCTGGGGGTGGACCTTGTTCTCATGCCCCTTGTCTCATGCACGAAGTTCTTCACCCTCTTCCAAACGTTGACCTGGTGGGAGCAGAGAGGACACTCTCCCTGGGGCCAGGGATAGGATGCCCGTGCCTGGGAACGCCAGCAGGCCTTCCCCCCTCGCTCCGGGCTCTGCAGGGTTCTGGGGGCTGGTGCTCTCTTTGGTGCCATCGGATTGCTTCTGCTTGTGGGCCTCGCCCTAGGGCTGTTCACTGAAGTCCTTCTTATCACAATCCTGGCTTGAAATAAGTGAGTTTCTGATTTTCCATCCCTGATCCTGCCCTGCATCTTGATTCTGAGACTCCTCCCATCCCACCCTCTCCAACAGCAGCGACCCCTCCCATTAGCCGCACGCGATCGCTCCAAGATGAAACAGCACTGGCAGCCATCCTGGCTAACACAGTGAAACCCCGTCTCTACTAAAAAATACAAAAAACTAGCCGGGCGAGGTGGCGTGCGCCTGTAGTCCCAGCTGCTCGGGAGGCTGAGGCAGGAGAATGGCGTAAACCCGGGAGGCGGAGCTTGCAGTGAGCTGAGATCCGGCCACTGCACTCCAGCCTGGGCGACAGAGCGAGACTCCGTCTCAAAAAAAAAAAAAGCACTGGCAGATGCTGGTGGAGCAGGCCTGTCCTTGACGTGGGCAAGAAGCTTGGGGAAAAAGACAATTTTCCTGCTTGTCTTTTCTTGTCAAAATACATGGCCACACCAGGGGAAGGACAGGAAGAATTCTCTTACCAGCCAGCAGCGGCAACTCAGTAGCTACAGACACAGAGGGCGGGGGCGGTCGGGAATGACTGGCCGTGGAGGAGCCGGGACCCGCAGGAGCTGCCAGCTGAAGTGGCCTGACTGGGCAGGTGGTCCCTATGCTGGGCCGCCGGGCGGAAGGCGTCCCAGAGCCCTCTGGGCAGGAGGCGTCCCAGAGCCCTGGTCGTGGGCACATCCCAGCCCCCCGAGGGAACAAGTTTGGTCCGAGATACATTTTTGAAAGGTATTTCATTCTCTAAAAACATTTTTCTTTTTTGAGGCGGAGTCTCTCTGTCGCTCACTGCAAGCTCCGCCTCCCGGGTTCACGCCATTCTCCTGCCTCAGCCTCCTGAGTAGCTGGGACTACAGGCGCCCGCCACCACGCCCGGCTAATTTTTTTTGTATTTTTTAGTAGAGATGGGGTTTCACTGTGTTAGCCAGGATGGCCTCGATCACCTGACCTCATGATCCACCTGCCTCGGCCTCCCAAAGTGCTGGGATTATAGGTGTGAGCCACCGCGCCAGGCCTCTAAAAACATTTGTAAAAGAAGTAAGACCCTCCAGGGAAGGGGAGCTGCTGGCTGCCAGGTGCCTCTTTCTCCTTTTCTCCCAAGAAAGACCTGGCAGCCAGTTTTCTGGGGAGACAACCAGGGGCTAGAGAGGCAGGTTTGGGCCGGGTGCAGTGGCTCATGCCCATAGTCCTAGCACTCTGGGAGGCTGAGGTGGGCGGATCACCTGAGGTCGGGAGTTCAAGACCAGCCTGACCAACGTGGATAAACCTCCCCTCTACTGAAAATACAAAATCAGCCGGGCATGGTGGCTCATGCCTGTAATCTCAGCTACTCAGGGGGCTGAGGCAGGAGAATCACTTGAACCCGGGAAGTGGAGGTTGTGGTGAGCCGAGATCGCGCCATTACACTCCAACCTGGGCAACAAGATCAAAACTCTGTCTCAAAAAAAAAAAAAAAAAAAAAGGAAAAGGCAGGAGAGGACACTCATGGGGGCTGGCCACTGAGAGGCTCCTCTCGCCTGCTGGACCTGGCGCCTGTGGGTTGAGCAGTCCCTCAGCGCTGACACTCCAGCATCCATCTGGACAAATCCTCATCCTTGATGATGGCCCTGTGAAGACTCAGGGACCCATGGCCTGTCCCTGGAGCAGCTGCTGGGACAGCAGCTCTGACCTGCTGCCTGGATGGAGGGGTGGCTGGGGGCAACAGGGCTGGCCGAACACTCTGGGAACACTGACTCCACAGGGGCCCAGCAAGTTCGTGAAACAGGGGGGCTGGCCTGGAGCTGCAGGGGGCTGCCTCCCGAGTCCTCCTAGGGTTCTCTCTCTTTTTTTTTTTTTTTGAGACAGAGTCTAGCTCTGTCGCCCAGGCTGGAGTGCAGTGGCCAGATCTCAGCTCACTGCAAGCTCCACCTCCCGGGTTCACGCCATTCTCCTGCCTCAGCCTCCCAAGTAGCTGGGACTACAGGCGCCCGCCACCTTGCCCAGCTAGTTTTTTGTATTTTTTAGTAGAGAAGGGGTTTCACCGTGTTAACCAGGATGGTCTCGATCTCCTGACCTCGTGATCCGCCCGTCTCGGCCTCCTAAAGTGCTGGGATTACAGGCTTGAGCCACTGCGCCCGGCCATAGGGTTCTCTCATCACGAGGCATCTATGCATCTGCATGGGCCCCGACTCCACAACCTCCAGCCTTCCTATGTGCTTCCTCATCCTAAGTTGATCACCAGTCCCAAGTTGGTGGAAGGAACTCGAGGTACCGGCCAGGTGAGCGATGTGACCAGGCTTACGCTGGGGGAAGAGACAGGAACATATCCCACCAGGACCCTGAGCTGGTGCTCACCTAACTTGTGCTCCCTGCCGCCCTCTTGCAGGTGGGCAGACACCAGCAGCTGCAGTCGGTCTCGTGTCACACAGCTGCGCAAAGTGGCTCCACATGCACCCACCGGGTCCGGAGGATGCTGCCCCTGGCTTGAGGACCACTCAGTGCTGGCAGCCTCACCACAGTCCAGGTGTTGACTGTGCAGGGAGGCCCTCAGCCCCGTCCACCTAGTCCTGGGCCACCCCGCCCTGGCCCCCACGGCTGGAACCCAGCCTGCTCCAGTACTGGATGTGCCCTCTGTGGCTTGGAGGCCACGCGGGCAGAAAAGGGGCTGTGGGTGCAGCACACGTGGCCTACCCACAGCAACTGGAGTCCACGTTCCCCAGCAAAGCCCCAGCTGCAGGAAGACCTTGCTTGGGGCAGGGGGCACACAAGGGGGCTGCTGAAAAAGCTCCTGGTGAAGCCGAGCAGCCACAGGCTGTTGAAGGGGCCATGGGCCTGGTCTCACAGGCTCCTGGGCTGTGTGGCAGGTGGCTCCAGTCCCCAACCAGTGTTTGGGTAGTATGGCCTCTCACCCTCCTCACTGGGCATCACTGGGGAGGGTCATCCGAGCAGGGGTCACGAAGTGGAGAGGGTCTAGTACATGGGCCAGTGTGGCCAGCTTATAAAATGGAATAAAATGGCACGTCTTGTCCCGTCATCATTTTTGGCTGATTGTTAAGACGGGACTGTGTGAGGATTCAGGGTTCAGGAGGGACACTGGAGCTGTTAGATGTGGCGGTTCATGAAAGAAGAGCATCTTATGTGTTGTTTTAAAATAATTTTTAAAATTAAAAAATGATAAAGCCTATACATTTTTTTTTTTTTTTTGACAGAGTCTCACTGTCGCCCAGGGTGCAGTGGCACAATCTTGGCTCACTGCAACCTCCACCTCCCAGGTTCAAGCAATTCTCTTGCCTCAGGCTCCCCACTAACTGGGATAACAGGCGTGTGCCACCGCACCCAGCTAATTTTTGTATTTTTAGTAAAGACGGGGTTTCGTCATATTGGCAAGGCTGGTCTTGAACTCCTGACCTCAGGTGATCTGCCTGCCTCGGCCTCTCCAAGTGCTGGTATTACAGGCGTGTGCCACAGCGTGTGACCTTTTCGTGTGCTTCTGACAGTGGCACTGGCCTGGCCCAGCAGCCTTCCTTTCTGGTGTCCTCCCTAAAGTAACACTTATCGCTTCCTGCTACCTGAGGTGGCCATGAACTGCAGCTCAAGCCTGCCTGGTGCAGCTCCGACAAGCAAGCCCTTCTGAGGAACGAGAGCCTGGGGGTCAGGTGACTACCAAGCCCCATTTCCTTTCCCAGCAGGCAAGTGACCCAGCTCTCTTCGCACAGGATGTCCTCTAGGGCCACAGGATATGCACTTTGAGCTGCTCATTCATTTCTCTCCTCTGTTCTACCCGACATGCCCACATGTGTCCTGGCCAGGCCTTTGTTCTGGAATAGGTGGGAACGCAGCTGGAAGGACTGGGAGCCAGCTTCCACGCGTGACTTCCAGCCGGCCTGCGGGCGATGCGGCTGGTGTGCACACAGCCGCTGCGGTCTTTCCCTCCCCGCAAGGTGCCTCTGGATTGTCAGGGGCCAGCCATGCTCCCAACAATGCAACACACCAAGGGAGCGGTTAGAGAGAGAGCTGGAGGTGACTCGGAGGCTTCTTAGAACAAAGAGGAGCTGGCCTCCTGCTCCCTGTCATCTCCTGGGGACAATTTTCAGGCTAAAGAGGAGGGACCCTACTGAGTGACCTCCGGATTGCTGAAACATCTGAAAGGTTTCGGCGTGGGTGCTGCAGACCCCATGCATACCATGGGCTCCCAGGTCAGCTGTGCTGCAGGACAGAGCCAGGCAGGGCTGGAAGGAGGGCTGCCAGGACCACAGCATCGCCCTGACTTGGAGTATCTCCAATTTGAAGAGCCCACTTCTCTTCCAGAGGCTACTGGGGCTTTGTGTGAAGAGTGGCTGCTTCTCCAACTTGGCTGCCTAAGACATTTACTCAAGTGACAGCAGTTGGTGGCTGAGCCAGGATATTATGGAGGACTAAAAAAAGCACAAACTTAAAAAAAAAAAAGATGCCGGGCGCGGTGGCTCAAGCCTGTAATCCCAGCACTTTGGGAGGCCGAGACCATCCTGGCTAACACGGTGAAACCCCGTCTCTACTAAAAAAAAATACAAAAAACTAGCCGGGCGAGGTGGCGGGCGCCTGTAGTCCCAGCTACTCGGGAGGCTGAGGCAGGAGAATGGCGTAAACCCGGGAGGCGGAGCTTGCAGTGAGCTGAGATCCGGCCACTATGCTCCAGCATGGGGGACAGAGCGAGACTCCATCTCAAAAAAAAAAAAAAAAAAAAAAAAAGATGCATTCTTTTGTTGGTTTTTTTTTTTTTTTTTTTTTTTTTTTTGAGACGGAGTCTCGCTCTGTCGCCCAGGCTGGAGTGCAGTGGCGCGATCTCGGCTCACTGCAAGCTCCACCTCCCGGGTTTACGCCATTCTCCTGCCTCAGCCTCCCGAGTAGCTGGGACTACAGGCGCCCGCCACCACGCCCGGCTAATTTTTTGTATTTTTTAGTAGAGACGGGGTTTCACTGTGTTAGCCAGGATGGTCTCGATCCCCTGACCTTGTGATCCACCCGCCTCGGCCTCCCAAAGTGCTGGGATTACAGGCGTGAGCCACCGCGCCCGGCAAGATGCATTCTTTAAACAGTCTTGCACACACCCAGGCAAAAGCTAGATGTGTAATACTTTGCACCTACACCATCCACCTGAAAAATACAGTACAATGACATAAGAAACACACTATTTCTTTGAAAAACGTTTATTTAGCGTAAAACAGACCCATACCCTTCATGGGTCAGATGTTACCACCTTTAAAAAAATGTTTTTTAACTCTCCTTCCTGTCCCACTGAAAAAATTTTTTTGAAAGGGTTAAGAAGAGTCTATCATTGCTGGTCAAAATTGGCCTGAGGATGGCCGCCAGGGGCAAAGGCCTGAAGGCATCACCTGGGCAGGCCTGGAAGCCCACGGGGAGTGGCACCCTGAAGCCCAGGGGCGGGGGCGCCCCCTCCCTGCCCTCCAGGGAGGCTGCATGCAGACCTCCACAGTGCAGCCTCCAGTTTAGTCAGCCTCGAGTTTGGGCTGCTCCTGCGCCTGGTACTTTATGTGTATGATACATGTGTATCCATCCTGCTTCCCTGCCTTCAAGGGAAGACTTAACTCTTGGGAAGAAAACCTGCCTGGAGATCGCTTCACGCAGCAAGTCACCAGAGTACTCAAGTCAACTGCAAACGAGTGGTTACAAAATGGGAGCTTTAAAGAAAGTGCTCTCCTAGAACCGATGTCCTCACAGTCAGGAGTGGGAGGCTGGGGCTGCTGTGCGGGCCTGCGGCTCCATGGTGCCTCTCTGCAAAGGCTCGGGTCCGCTTTCCAGACTGCAGGCCACTGTGTGTGCTGCGGAGGATGCCACAGTGTTAAGGCTGACTGGGACCAGGAGGGGACGCTGGGCTCTCCTGCTACACCCGGCCACTTGTAGCAGATTCCTAGGCCACACTCCTTCCGAGCCACTTTGCAAACTGCTTCCCCGTTGTGGGGCCAGCAGGAGCTACAAGGGCCAAAGGCGGCTCTGCCGGGCCTGGACTGGTTTTGTGGCCTTCGATAGGAGAGGTCTGGGACAGGCCACACCGCAGTGAAGGTCTTTTCCCACATCCAATTTTATGGGAAGACTGGGGTTTGAAGATGGAATCTAGGAACCCTCCTCTCCCCTTTTTTAAGTAAAGAGAAAAGGAGACCTTTGCCTCACGTGAGAGCAGGTGGAGGAGAATCAGAGCTATGGCGGCCACTAGCAGCGTACTTCCTGGATGTGCATGGGAGAGAGATGGCAGCTTCCGGACAGGAATGACACAGGTTCTTTGCTCCTCTGCAGTTGGGATGAATGTTCAAGTTGAGGCACAGTGTGGTTCCCATGGAAAGCCCAAGGTCAGCACGGCCCCTCGGCCTGCTCCGCTATGGGATGCCTTGGAGGCGCCAGGCCTCTGCTCCCAGCTGGCCCCAGCCCAGGGAGGCGGCAGGCGGCTGGAGCACCCCGAGGGGCAGGTGGGTCTAGCCCGGGGGGCTCCTGGCTGGACTATGTGCTAACTGCTTTGATGGACAAGCACCCTACCCCCGATTAGCTCAGTGGCTTGATGAGCTGTACACAGCCAGGCTGGTGCAGAACCATGAGAAAGGAACGGTTTGGCTATAGGAGCTAGTGATTTGGGGCTTGCCACCCTTTATGGCCCCATGAAGATCCGGCACAAGGCAGGTGCTCGTCGCCCTTGGGAGGGAGGGAGGGCAGGAGTCTCTTATCTGCTCGAGAGAGGCCAGCCTGCATCCCAGCATCCACTACAGCTCTCGCGTTTCCGTCTGGGTGAATCTTAGGCTGGGAGGAGGGACTTTACCAGCCATGATTCCAGGGTCCCACCCTGCACCCTCTCGGCCAGTGTGGACGAGGGCCCATCCTGAAACCTTCTTTAACACACGTGTGGAGGAAGGTGATGCCCTGGCACCCAAACTGAGAGAAGGGTGAGTTCTGCAGAGCCAGAATTCTCATCGGGAGGGTGAGAGTGGCAGCTCTGCTGTTAGCTTGGTCCAAAACAGAACGGAGATGCCCCCTCATCACGTGAGCGGTCCAGACCAGGGTGAGGCAGGCACCAGGTGCAGGAGGGGACAGAAAGCTGTGAGCAGGACCCAACGGGGGTCCTGGGCAGCTCCCTGATGCCAGCCAGGCCAGTGATACGAAGAGAAAGGCTAATAAATAGATGCACGTGGCGAGCGCCGGGCAGCCCCGGACCAGGCTGCGTGGGACACAGCAGACGCCGCTGTGGCTCCCGCACCCGGGCATCAAGTGATCAGTGTCTCTAGTAAAGATATACAAACCAAGTTACTTCTTTTCAAGTATTAAAAAAATAAGTTAATTGACAAAAAGGGTTTGAAGCGGCTGAGCGTCCTGCCAGGTTGTCAGCTTCATTTCAATGTGCAAACACAGGAAAGACACGGAGGAAGAGGCCACCTCCTGCCCCGACATCGATGTGGAACAGGGACAATGCCTGTCTGCCAACTGGGGGCGCAGAATGTAGGGCCTCATCCTGTCCCCCAAAGTCAGCATTTTCCAGTGTCAAAATGGTGGTGAACTACAAGCAAAATGCAGCAACCCACAGGCCTCAGGCCGCAGCCAGTGAGAGGCCCCGGCATTTGGCCACTTAGGGTCCAGTGTGTGGTGTTCGGCGGGAGAGTGGATCCCGCCTGCGTCCTCCTAATTTGCATAATCAATTCCGGAGCCTGCCCACACCTCCATGTCTCCTGTGATGCTGGGGTGGGCATGACTGGACACCTCCCCATCCCGGGTCTCAATCGCACCCTGCTTTCGTGGGGTACTGTGTACGTCTCTTTGGTGGTGCTCCAGGGAGCATGAAGAAGACAGTGCCCCTCGCAGGCTGTGGCGGCGCACTGTGGTTCTGACGGGAGCAGCTTCCCTCTCTTACCAAATGTGCCAGTGGAAGAAAGGGGCACAGGCGGCACATCCTCAGGGGGCGTGCGGGGTGGTCCCCTGCGTCATGCCATACGCACCGTGCTCCTCCTCTGAGCGGCAGGTCCAGGTGGGCCTCCTCCCAGGAGGTGGCGCCATCTCAGATAACCACTGTCCCCTGGGGCTCCCCACTGCACGCGGGACTCGACCACTTTCCAAGCAGCACACGGGCATCTGAGCGTAAACTCCAAGGAGGTGCCAGGCCTCCTCAGATCGCGGCTCCAGGAGGTTTGGAGGCCACTACCCGGCCAGGCGGATGCCAACAGAAAATGGAGCGTTGGGTGTGAGCTCAGGACCAGTTAAGGCTGAAGCCCTTGGACAGCATGGCAGCCTCCAGGTCCTTGTCCTCCTCTCTCTCCCGGAGCCGCTGCTCCTCCAGCAGCGCCACCAGTGAGTCTCTCTGCTCCACCACCTCCAGCATCTCATTGAGAATCTGCTTCTCTTCAGACAGCTCCTCCTCAGTCTTAAGGTGATCTTGAAGGAGAAGAAGGCATGAGGTGAGGGGCCTGGAGGTGGCACCCACCCTGGGCTCCATGGGTGCCTCACCCCACTCACCTTCCACTGCCATGCGTTCCCGGAGCTCCTGCTGCAGTCGGCTCTGCCGGTCTTCCAGCTCCAGCTCCCGGGCACTGAGGAGGGAGGGCAGGAGGGAGATAAGCCACAGTGACTGGGGACCACCCCTCACCCCCAAATCCGGAAGGACCTCCATGCCTGCTGTGACAAGCATGGCACCGACACCCCCTACCCAAGGCCACTCACAAGATCATCAGCTCCGACTCGTAGCGCACCATGGCGTTCTTCTCCTGCACTAGCTTGAACCACTCCTGCATCAGCTTGGGGTCGTCCTTCTTGCCCATGCCTGCCGAGGGAACATTCGTGTCGGGTGCAGGGAGTGCCGTGCCCACCCTGGCCCGCAGGAATCACACGGGGCAAATGTGCAAAGAGGGCCGAGCAAGATGCTGCCGGAACTTCCACTCCCAAGCCAGGCCCAAGGTTTGCCTGCAGCCCTGGCGCCCCGGCGCCCCCTCCCTGGGGCCTGCGCTTCCCCGTGTCCTGCCATCCCTGCTCCCCCGTCAGCGACCTCGCCAGTGGGGACCTTGCCCTCCCCGGGGCTGGTTTCTGCCTCTCCTGCTCCCTGTGCTCTCCTAGGATGACTTCGGTCGCTTTCCCTCTTTCTTCCCACTCAATGTTTATTTAGCACTTGCCATGTGCTAGGTCTCCTTGGAGGAAACCACTCTCGGAAACAATGCAAAGTGAATTTGTAAACTGCACCCTGCCCTCAGGTCATGCTCATTAACTCAGCTCTTTCTTGGGCCACTCCCCTCTCCAGGGGCTACCAGAATAGATGCCTTGTCATTTGTTTGCCTCCTGACCAGGCAGAGAAGAAACCAACCCTTAACTTGTGGCCTATCAAGCTTCCGGATGCCTCCCGCGGGATCCCTCGTGGTCCACGTAGGGATCTCAGGATAGCCACCGGGTTTCTCACCAAGAGCAGAGAAACACTAGCAGCCCCTGGGGATGGAAGGAGGTGGCCACGCCCTGCCCTGGTCCATCCAATAGAATGCCTGTGGCTGGTGGCTGCCTGCTAGCTCAGGCTGCCTGAACCAACAGGTGCCCATACCAAACCTCCCCCGGGGCGGCCTGACCGCTGGCTTCACTGTGGCAGGAGGACAGAAGGAGGAAGTCTCCAAAGGACCAGGCCACCCAAGGAGGGAACAAGGTCCTTTTCCTTGGAGCACGGAAGTTCATGGTAAAAGTGTGGTCCCGCCTAAAATACATGCTGTGTCAGTGGCTCTTCAATATTTTTGGATTACAAACCACTTTGAGAATCTCACAAAAGCTAGGGACTCTCTTCCTAGAAAAATGCTTATGTGTGCAGAGCAAACCATTTGATGCAGAGTTCCAGGCTGCTCCTGGGCTTCCTGCGGCCCATCTGTGGGCCTCAGGTTAAGGGGCACTAGACGGGGACATCTTTCAGAGGCCCCTGCACTCTCTGCGTCGCTTGGCAGGGTGTGTTCTAGGCCAGTTAAGACAAGCCCAGGAGTGTGAGGAGCACAGCCTCCGAAGGGCCAGCCACAGCCCGAGCCCTCCCTCACTGCTAGCCGCCTTTCTGGCACATGGTACACAGACACGTCTCTTATCTGCAGTGGTGTCTGCTAGGCAGTTAGTCTCTACCCAGTGGCCACACCGAGGAGGCAGAAATGCACTATGTTCAACAAGCAGGGGTTAGTGTCTGTACCGTGCCCTAGTGCCCATGCGGTTCTGCTCCCAAGGGGGTTCCTGCCCCTGAGCCTCATCTGAAGGACGAAACCCCCCGGCCTGTCCAGCCCGCGACTGTGGAGTGCCTGCCTGAGGGTCAGGGGACCAGCGCTCTCCTCACCCAATCCAATAGGCTTGGGTCTTGGCTTTTAAGCCAGTCCCCACTCAGTTCCATGCACTGCTTTCGGAGCGTCTC
Source organism: Macaca mulatta (assembly GCF_049350105.2). Lineage (NCBI taxonomy): Eukaryota > Metazoa > Chordata > Mammalia > Primates > Cercopithecidae > Macaca > Macaca mulatta. Next base: position 34,281,010 of record NC_133415.1, on the reverse strand, counting down.
TGCACAATGTGCCCACACAGCCGTGGAGGAGGGGCCCCGGCATGCAAGCTGTCCAGTGCGCCCGGCCGCGGCGGCACCAGGGAGACTCTCCCGCTGCCCACCTCCCCGCGAAGACACAGAAAATGCCACCGGAGACGTGCGGACAGCGCTCACTAGCTACGGCGAGCTCGCCCACGGCCGCCAGGCAGGGGCTGTGGTGTGTGGGCGAGAGTCGGGTGAGCGCTGTGGATGGCAGGTAAGAGTTAGCAGGGTTAGTCATGGCCACACCCCCCACATGCCTTTCAACGACAATCTTATCACCACAACAGACTTCAAATCAGACAAACTTAAAAAACACACACTCGGCAAGACACGAGGTAGAGAGGTTTGCTTTCAGTGGTGGTTTGGAAAGGGGCCCGAGGGCGCTTGTGTAGACCAGTCTTTGTAAGGTCAGTATTCCTTGACGCTCCCATCCAAATCGCTGCACGCAGGCGGGAGGCTCCTCACCTGCTTCCCTGCCCCTCTATCTGGATCTGAGACTTAAAGGCCCCAGCCATGAAAGGCCAGCCAATGCTGCAGCCCTGAAGGGCCCAGACCTGGAGGCTCTCTGGCTTCACTCTGCACCCTGGTCCTCCCCATAGACAGTCAAAGGGATACTGTACCTTTAGAAACTGCCACAGACTCATGACATTTTGTAACAGGACCATTGAGGGTCAGAGAGAGAGAGAGAGAGAGAGAGAGAGAAAGAGAGAGGTAGGTGGGTTCTGGCTCTGTGTTTGACTACTGTGGCTACACCCCCTCCGAGGTAGCGGGGATGGGGTTGGCGAGGTTACGTTACCTTCCTGGACACAGCAAGGGCAGAAGGAGAGAGGTCTACGTCGTGGAGTCCCGCCACTGGGCTCAACTTCAAAAGGACCAAACAAGGAAGAGGAGGAGGAGACGGAGAAAGACAAGAAGGAAGAGGAGAAGAGGAGCAGGAATTTGGAAGTGGAGAGGGACAGGGAGAAGGTGGAATAAAAACAAGCAGAGGACAAAAAGCATAAAAAGTGAGAAAGGAACAACAGGAGGAAAAGAAAAAAATACAAGAAATGGAGAAGCAGAAACAAGGGAAACAAAGTCTACAAATGAATTAAGTCCTTTTTTCAGCATGGAACTGAACGAGAGCAGACCCAGCTCCGGGCAGCATCACAGACGGGGCGTGGGCTCAGAGCAGCGGTGTGAGTTCCTCCAAGAGGGATGACATGTTCCCTACATGATGGCAGCAGTCGGGCCACAGGGCCCTCCCGCCTCTACTCCTTATCAGGAGGGCAGTGGCATCTGGGTTGTCATACAGTGGCCTCTGGGGCCTTGGGCCCCCTCCTCGAAGCCCCTGGATAGGTCTGCCTGGCTCTCAGACAGGCTGCATTCAGTAAGTGGCCAACACGGCTTCCAGGCTTGCAAGTGACAACCTGGGGTCACCTCCCAGACCCACATGGAATCCTCTAAGATGTCACCACAGGTATGTGCTTGAGGCAAAGCTGGCCTTGACAAGTGCAGGGCAAGGGGGGCCTCTAAGTCTGTGGGGGCAGCACCCCATCCTGCGATGGGCCTCCAGGACGCTCACACCGGCGCTGCTTCCAATTCTGAGCCAGAACAATTTTGGGGAAACGTACACACACACAGGTGACTTCCACCCGTCCGTGTCACTGTCCCCTCTCTCCCCCAGGCACGGGGAGAGCCAGCCACCCCCTTCTTCCTTCTGGTCCTTCTATGGCTGTGCGGGGACCTCATGCTGCAGCTGGGGGCTGCCACACTCTGGACTGTGAGACCAAAGGGGTGGGCTGACAGGACATGCCGAAACTCACAGGAACGATGCTGGGAGGAGTGCTGGCGGGGCACCGAGAGCCAGTGTGCACACACATCTCTAGATCTGGGGTCTCATGCCTACTCAAGGACGAGGGAGAGGAGTTTGGCAAGGGACCATCACAGAACCACAGAGCACACACAGGGACAACAGAGCCCAGGAAGACACGGGGCCTCGGCCCACGGGGAGGGCAGTGTGTGGTTTACAGAGAACAGGGTTGAAGAAATGGCCTTGACTCAACAGAAGGCCAACAGGACAAACGGCTGGCTGGGAGGCCCCTCTGCGGTGCCGCTGCATGAGTACTGGTGTTTTCTCCCTTTGAACCCTTCCAGTGTGGTGCACAGTGCTGTGGGCACACTGAATCTGCTATTGGGTACAACTTCGAAAGCAAAGCCAGGGACAGCGTGCATGCGTGTGAAATGCTGACTGTACCCAGTGCGCTCAATACACACAGCACAGCCAGCCCAACGCATGGGTGCGAGGGAGGGTTTCTTTCCGCAACAATATTCTCTGCCTTACAGCCGACCTACAGTCAACCTCGGCTGCAAAGTGTAGTCTGCGTTGAGGCTTGGAACACCTGGATGAATCTCATCAAATACGTCCGTGCACACTCCCTGCCACCTCCTGCGACTGGTGTCACAGGTGAATAGGCCACGCTGTGGAGTGGAACAGCGCCCATGTGATACACGTCCACAACACATCCAAAAGGAAGGGGCAGGCGCCTGCACGGGTATACATTACAACATGTGTTTCTGCTTTCTGGACAGCACAAAATACAGCTTTCAGCTGTTTTTCTGTAGGCCACATCCGCATACGCCCTTCCCAATACAGAGGACAATATAACAGAGTACTGGGAACAGAAATTACGAAATGAAATTAGGGAAAGGGAGCATCAGGTAAAGCAAGCATTTAAAGAAACCAAAAAGGCTTTCTCCTAGCAAGAGGCGGAAGCGCGTGTCAGTGGCGGTGAGTCCACGCCGCACTGATTACCTTCGGACTTCCCTGTACGCTCCACCACTTCCACAATGAACGAGGCTACTTTTATAACCAGAAAAAACGCCCTATCAATACAATTTTCTTTTTTTTTTTTTTTTTTTTGAGACGGAGTCTCGCTCTGCCGCCCAGGCTGGTATGCAGTGGCCGGATCTCAGCTCACTGCAAGCTCCGCCTCCCGGGTTCACGCCATTCTCCTGCCTCAGCCTCCCGAGTAGTTGGGACTACAGGCGCCCGCCACCGCGCCCGGCTAGTTTTTTGTATTTTTTAGTAGAAACGGGGTTTCACCGTGTTAGCCAGGATGGTCTCGATCTCCTGACCTCGTGATCCGCCCATCTCGGCCTCCCAAAGTGCTGGGATTACAGGCTTGAGCCACCGCGCCCGGCCTCAATACAATTTTCAAAAGAAGAAGTGGAAGGGAAAAACCAATCAAACAAGGGGAGTTCCACCCGACTGGAACCCGACCTGAGCGTGCATGGGGCTGGGGTGGGGGGTTATAGGAAATGCTTTGCCTTTTAGGGGGATGTAAGAAATAGAAGATTTGGTTCACTGATTCTAAGAACAAAGATGCTGTCAAGCTTATGGCAAATGGAAGTTTTTTGGTTTTTCTTAACGTCAGGGTAACGGGTTTCCATCTGTTGCTAACAGGTGCTACAATTTACCACTTCTCAAAGCACTCATGCGAGCCCTGGACGCCGGCCACCCCTCCCGAGCTCCCGAGCAGTGAGCGGGTCCTGGTCAGAGGACCCCTCCTCCCTGTAGCACTCTGCTGAGTACCCAACACTCGTGGGCACATCTGCTCCATCCTTCCCTCTGAAGCAGCACTTCTTTTGGACGTGTGACCTGGGGTTGGCTGTTTAGTGCCACTCGCTTGACCCGTGGCGGGCAGGCAGTGCCTGTCACCAAATTTCAAAGAGCAACAGTACACCACCAGGGAGGGAGGCCTGTCCAGTGCGGTGCGTGAGATGAGCACGGACGGCACTCTCTGGTTTCAAGGGGCCCTCGCACGCACCACCCACATGATCCTCATCCTCACACCGGCCAGGTGTGGCTGCTGGGAGGGGCAAATTCAAATGAGGGTTCTGAGGCTCAAAGGATTTAAGTGTGGCAGAGCCTGGAAAAGAAGCCAAAACTTCTTGCCCACTCTGAACTCAGAGCTTGCCCTCTTTAAGGCCAACACGGGCTCCAGGCAAATCTAACAAATGCTGGCGTCTCAGGCAGCTCAAGGAAGAGCAGTCCCACAGACCCTGATCAGCATGTCACACGCGGAAGGGAGGCCCGATGTCCCTCCCTGCCTCGTCTTCTGAAGAGGCCCTGAGAGGGTAAGTAGAGGCTGTTTTGTCTGTGCCTGGGGAGACAGTGAAGGCAGGACCTGAATCCAGGCCTGGCATTCCTCAGTCGGGGTGCCCCCTACACTACCACCTGTGCCTGAGCGCACCTGAGCACCTCACTCCAAGCCCTGCCTCTCATGGACCCAGGACCCAGTGTGGGGTAGAACGGCCGACAGGGTGGGGGAAAGAGTGGCCAGCCGTAGGGCAGGTCCCCTTCTCTGTACTTGTCCTTCTATATTCCCACGTTCTCTCCGACCAAGACTCTTCACCTTTGCACACTGCATCAAGACACCTGGGCAGCTGGAAAAACAAGCCAGCAGATGAGCCCGCACACTGAGCCTCCATGGTCATCTGACAGGCAGGCAGGGCCTACTCTAGTCCTTCTGGTACTCAAAATCCAAGAGCCATAGCCCTGAGACTGGGGGACAAGAAGCTTGAGTGCCTTGCTCGCAAGGATTGGTGAGGATATGGTCAGAAAGCTCGGAGGTGCAGGGGCTCACACCTGTGATCCCAGCACTTCGGGAGGCCAGGGTGAGAGGACTGCTGGAGTCCAGGAGTTTGAGAGCAGCCTGGGCAATGCAGTGAGACCCTGTCTCTACAAAAGTTAGCTGGGTGTGGTAGCGTGAGTATCTACAGTCCCAGCTACTCAGGAGGCTATGGTGGGAGGACTGATTGAGCCCAGGAGGTCAAGGCTGCAGAGAGCCGTGATTGCACCACTGCACCCCAGCCTGGGTGAGTGAGACCCTCTCTCTAAAAAATAAATAAGTAGGCCAGGCGCGGCGGCTCACGCCTGTAATCCCAGCACTTTGGGAGGCCGAGGCGGGCGGATCACAAGGTCAGGAGATCGAGACCACGGTGAAACCCCGTCTCTACTAAAAATACAAAAAATTAGCCGGGCGTGGTTGTGGGCGCCTGTAGTCCCAGCTACTCGGGAGGCTGAGGCAGGAGAATGGCGTGAACCCGGGAGGCGGAGCTTGCAGTGAGCCGAGATCGCGCCACTGCACTCCAGCCTGGGCGACAGAGCCAGACTCCGTCTCAAAAAAAAAAAAAAAAAAAAAATAAATAAATAAATAAATAAATAAGTAAGTAAGTAATACCCAGAGAGGCCAAGACAAAGGCCCAACTCTGTTCACATCCCAACAACCACCAGTGACAACCTGTGTGGTGGTGGGTGCTGGCTTGACGCTCTGCATTTCCAACTCCATCCTTCAATTCTGCCTGGTTATATTTAACCCACTGGCTTCTACATGGATGCTGATATCAAAAACAGAAATGTCATACATGAATCATGGCTTGTGGTAAGGCCAATGTGGGCGACTAATCATTTATACCAGAAATGTTTACTGAGCACCCCAAATGCACCAGCCACCAATGCTAACCACGTGGCAGTCAAAGCAGGAAAGAGCTTCTGTCGGGAAGCAGAGGTGTGCACAGCCACAGCAGGCAGGCCAGTTGGTGGCCAGTTCTCCAAGGTTGCGGAACAACTGGCCCTAGGGACCGGCCTCATCTCAGTATCCATCTCTGCCCACTAGACAGGCTCCCAGCTCCCCCTGGTTGGACAAAGGCACCATCACCACAGAGCTGGGGAGGTCCCTAAAGCAGTGTTCAGCAGACCAAACGAGGGCCCACTAGGGAGACTTCTAGAGCCCAGAGGTCCCAGCCTGGAATGTTGCATTTCCCCAGGGAACACGGGTTAGGTTGTGGCGTGTCACCAGACTAATACCATTCACAGAGGTGTAATGAGGAAAATGGGCTTTTTATGAACTGAGCCACCATTTACAACTGTATTTCCACATGAAAATACAGAATTCCAAATAATCAGCTTGCAAGCGCTTTAGAACACCAGCCTTTCAAGCGTTAGAGGCTGGCCCCACACCCTCCCTTCTGATACGCTGTTGTGTGTTTCATGCACACAAACTCCGTAGAGCCCCAAGGTTAGCGTCTTCCCCTTTCAGCCACACTTTTGGAACATCCTGCATAGACAGAGATCATTTTTGGTTTTCAGTTCCTTTTGGTCTCTGAGGATCACACTCCAAGGCGTCGGGAACAGGAAAGCGGCTCACTTATTTCTCAGGCATATTTTGAGGCCCCACTTTCCTTCCTCTCTGGGCAGCCGTGTGCAGCCCTTACTTACCAGGGTGGACTCCCATTTCTCACACTTATTTTGGCAGTAATGCCACTGTACTGACTGCTAAATATAGTACCACTATAAATAATAACAAATATTATGATAAATACAGCGTTGGAGCAATGCCTTTTTATCTAACTGCTGTCACAGACACCAAAGAGCTTTTGTCACCTTTTTCTAGGAAACACCAGGGGAATTACCTGTCACGGCTATGCCCAACTGACTGGATTAAATTTTCAGAAAGCAGCCAGGTGCAGTGGCTCACACCTGTAATCCCAGCATTTGGGATGCCGAGACCGGTGGATCACTTGAGGTCTGGAGTTCAAGACCAGGCTGGCCAGCATGGTGAAACCCCGTCTCTACTAAAAACACAAGATTAGCCGGGTGTGGTGGCGCACGCCTGTAGTCCCAGCTACTCAGGAGGCTGATGCAGAATTGCTTGAACCCGGGAGGTGGGGGTTGCAGTGAGCTGAGATGGCGCCACTGGGTAGGTTCCAGCCTGGGTGACAGAGCCAGACCCTGTCTCAAAAACTTTCAGAAAACAAAGTGCTCAGGGCTGGAATTCCTTGGCGGCTCAGGTTTATGGAATGGGGCCACCACAGATTTTCCGCTCTGCCTTGCTCAGGTTATGCAGCCTGGGAAGTGTGAGGGAAGACTGACCAAATGTTTTGCTAAGAAGGCACTCGGCTATTCTGAGTCCCCAACTCAGGAAGCCTATTTGGTGGGCACCACCAGTGCCATGCTCCTGGCCGGGGGCAGCCTTGGCACTGCAAGGCTGAGGTCCAGTCTAAAACCTTGAGTGACGACAAACACCATGGCCCTGACAGGGGTCCCAGCTGGCTGGTCTGCAATACTGCAGACGTGCGAGCAGCTGTCATGACAGGGTGACGCCGGTTCGGCAGTCCCAGTCTAGCATACACATAGCGGGGCTGGGAGACGCCTGGCGCTACACAGACTTAGTGCAGAGATAAAGCTCCAGGTTGGGAGGAAAAGTGAAAGCAAAAAACCAAACAAATGCATGTAAGAATTACAATCACAGACACACACACACATACACACACATATGTACGTTGGGAAACCGCGCAGGTTCCAAAGTTCCTAAGCAAAGCAGAGCCAGGCTGACGGTGGACTGGTCAGGCAAAGCAAGAATCTATCAACATGAAACTCAGAGAAGCAGAGAGAACAGGAAGATGGTTGCTCAGAAGGGCAAGGGGCAGGCACCCCTGCACCCCCATCTCACAATAGCAAGAGGCCACCCTCCAGTCCTTCATGTTACATTTCTAAACCTTTCGTGTTCTTTAAATTTTCCTTTGAGATACATAAATCAAGAGATGAGGTCCCCAAAAACTAGAAATGATGTGTGTGTGTTTTCAATCGGTTTTAGAAGAAATGTGGTTTTCTTCTAGATTTCCAGTCATCTGTCTGTTCTAGCGCAATAGAGCAGGCTGGGCTGGGCCTGTTCAGGGTCCCAGGGAAGAAGGCAGAAGGGGAGTGGCCACCTGGGGACCCTTCCTCTCTGGCCCACAGGTTGTTTTGAGTCTCTTTAATGATTTCTTTGGAAATCACAAGGTCCAGCTATGCGAAGAAGGGAAATTTTCATTCTTTATACTCTGTGGCTGAAAAAAGAGACTTTCCGAGCCTTTAGGTAGTTCACTGAGAGCCACTGAAAGAGCCTGGAGTATGACACGCAGAGCACAGGGCAGGGGTAGGAGTCGGCCCCTCTGGGCAGGAGGTGGCATTCCTCACGCTCTGAGGGCTGCCTGGAGCTTTGCTCTGCCCACAGGAGAAATGAGACGGGTGCTATGGCACAGAAATGGGGCTTCGGGGTGGCCTTTTGGGGATGCAGGCACAGAGGGGCAACCAGGTTTCACATGAGGCTCCAGATCTCAAAAGGGTGATTTTCCTTTCAATTAACAAATATTACCAAGTGCTCCAAGAATGAAACAGCAGAAACAGAAAAGAAACCTAATTCTGGCATTGCCGTCATCCTCACGGGCGTGGCGAGAACAGGGCCTGAAGTCCACAAGAGACTCCCTGCAGAGGGGAATGTCCCGTTCTAGCAGCAGCCCCCATGTGGTGAGCAGAACCCAAGAAGGCTTGAATTTACACAGCATAACGGTCTGGGAAAGGGGAAGTGATGGGCTGGCGCGCTCACCTCCAAAGGGTTATGGGTGTCAGTGGTGGGGCGCTGTACTTCACAAGGCACCCTGAGTTTCCTTTTTCTATTTACTTCAATTCCTCCTGGAACTTGTTGGAATTCTAAATCCAAAAAGCTAGTAGCTGGAGTCTGGGGACCCAGAGGAGAAAGCAGCTCACTACCTCTTCTCAAGCAAGGCGGGTAAAGAAAGCAGGAGATGCGGGCCAGGTGCGGTGGCTTACGCCTGTAATCTCAGCACTTTGGGAGGCTGAGGCGGGCGGATCACCTGAAGTCAGGAGTTCGAGACCAGCCTGGCCAACATGGTGAAACCCCATCTCCACTAAAAATACAAAAATTAGCCGGGTGGGGTGGTGGGCGCCTGTAATCCCAGCTACTTGGGAGGCTGAGGCAGGAGAATCGCTTGAACCCGGGAGGCGGAGGTTGCAGTGAGGCCAGATCGTGCCACTGCACGCCAGCCTGGGTGACAGAGCGAGACTCTATCTCAAAAAACAAACACCACCAACAAAAAACAAAAAACAAAGCAGGAGATGCGATGGGTGTGTTGATGGGTGTGTTAATGGCGTCTTGAACTGCGAGGGAAGGGTGGATACAATCCTAAAGAAATGCGTTCTGACAGTCCCTTCCAGGAGATTCTGAATGTAAACAAATCTTTTTTTCTTTTTCTTTTTTTTTTTTTTTTTTTTAAGAGACAGCGTTTTGCTCTGTTGCCCAGACTGGAGTGCAGTGGTGCAATCACAGGTCACTGCAGCCTCAAACTCTTGGGCTCATGTCATCCTCCCACCTTAGCCTCCCTAGTAGCTGGAACTACAGGCACGCGCCACCATGCCCAGATAATTTTGAAAATTTCTTTATGGAGACGGGGTTTCACCATCTTGCCCAGGCTAGTTTCAAATTCCTGGGCTCAAATGATACACCTGCCTTGGCTTCTCAAATTGCTGGGATAACAGGTGTGAATTTTTTCACACATGGAAATTTGCTTAGCATGGACATGAACACTCCCGAGGTGATGTTAGGAGGAGGCAAGAGGCATTAGACGGGAAAAGGGTCTGTTAACTGGAATGTAAGCACCGGCCCTTCTGCAGCACCAGTGGCTGTTGAGTGTGGAGGTCCGGGAACACACCGGAAGCCCTGGGACACCGATGGAGTCTCCAAGGGTGTGCGTGCATGGGAGCGCGGGATCGGAGAACATAGGAAGCACAGACAGCAACAGTCTATCTTCCCAGGGAGGCGAGAGCCCCGCCTTGGATGTGGCACTGTCTGATAGGTGGAATCACAGAATTATGACATTGGTTTTTAAATGAATGGGCCAAGAAGTGACCCTCTTAAAAGAATGGGGTCAGGGTAAAACATGAGACAATGATCTTTGCCATTCTTCTGTTTGAAGGCCACCTCTAGGCATGGAGCCTCCACGGGGAGATGAAGTGGGCAGGCTGCCACATCAAGCACACAGGGACAGGGAGGAGGAGCCAGAGCCCCCAGCATTCCCCTCGACACAATGGCAGCTGCCCAGGGAAAAGCTGCCCAAAGCTTAGAAATGAGACACAGGGATCAGTCATTCCTCTGAACTAGTACAAATGGCAAGATGCCAAACATACTGCAACCTCTAAGCTAGTGGTTCTCCTGCTCTAGAGGGCATCAGAACCCACTGGAAGGTCTGTGACAGCACATAACCAGGCCTCACCCCAGAGTTTCTGATTCTGCAGGTCTGGGGCAGGACTGTCCCTTTCTAACAAGCCCCTAGGTGATGCTGCTGCTGGTCCAGGGACCACACTGTGAGAACCATGGCCTTGAGCTTTTCCTGTCTTCACTGAAAAGAAGTACAAAGTGAGCCCCAGGACAGAGCAAGGAGGGAGGGATGTTGTTATGGGCACCTGTCAACCTGGCTTTGAGTCTGGTGAATCTGGGCAGAAATCACAAAGAGAAGCCTTTCCCTGGCACTCGGCTCTTCGGGGAGAAATGAGAGCACACCCCAGTGGAAATGGTCAGGCTGAGATCTTGGCGTGTTTTCTTCTCTGCGTAAGGGTGGCAGGCAGTGAGCTCCCTAGCAGATATGACTCCTACAAGCAGTGAGGGATGAGATTCAGGGCAAAAGCTGTGTTGGAGTGTGTGTATTCAGGGGACCAGGATGCAGACGCAAGGCTGGCCTCGGAGTGGGGTGGGCAAAGTTTTATCATAAAAAATGAAAACGACCCCAGGCAGCAAAAGCAAGCTCAGATCTTCCTCTAGAGCACATGTGGGCAGCGGGGAGATCAGCACGCTGCTGTTTTGAGCTGGAAAAGGGTCTGTGCTTTTGCCATTTGGTTACTGGGTTGATTTCTCCTTGTTTTTGTGAGCAGGGGCTGGGAAGCGCGGGTGGAGAAAGGGTGTCAGCGGGGTTAGTGTCAGCGCGGATGCTGCCATACATACCACCCAGATGCAAGTCGATGAGGTCACTGTAATAAGACTCTCCCCAATAGTCTACAACAAGGAATCGGTGAAGAGAGAGTTATTCCATCAGGTAACCCTCCCGTCCCCCCACACCCGAAGCAATCAATGATACGGAGCGTAGGAAACGCAGACACAGCGAGGCAGCAGAGGAACGGCTGGAAAAGCATGCGTGCCTAAGCGCATCACACACCGCATGTCCACACATGCCGTATCTGCATACTGCGTGGCTGTGGGAGGAGGGCAGTAAGTCAAACCCACCGCGGGGAGTCAACAGTCACTATCAACACATCCCACGCATGCCAGGGAACATCCAGGACAGAGGCTTTGGCTTTGCTGGGAACTCCCGCCCCTGGGACTCAACCTTCTCTAACTAAGGGTTAATAGTGCGGGGCTGCCTGCTTGTCAGTTGTGATACTGGAAGCCCCAGCCTCAGGAAGCTGCAGGCAGGAGGCAAACGTCCTACAGAAGCTCTGCAATCCTTAGGTTTCACACAGTCGGTGCTCTCCCAGGAATTCCCACGACCCCACTGCTGACTCTATCAAACGCCTTGCACACCCACTTTTGCTGAATGGGTTTGAGAGGAAGGGGATCCTGTTTCGAGGCTTAGGCCTCCAAATTCAGTTGGCCTTCTTAAAAACAGGAAACGAGCAGAGATTGATGCAGAGTTCTTCCCCCAGGCACTTGCCCCAAGGCTCCTGGAGGTCTGCTGGCCCAGGGCACTCCTAGCCTGGTAGTTCCGCAGCTGTCTGGTCAAGAGCGCTATGTAATTTCCATGCCTGAGATGCAGACTGGGCGCTGCCAAGAGGCTGGGCTTGAGCGGGCGGTCCTCATCTCCCCAGAATCATAAACACACACAGAGCACAGCACTCGGCCGCCATGGTGTTGCCTTTTCTCCAAACCCCACATTCTGAATGCAGATCCTCACAGTCTCCAGTCCCACCTGAGGGCCTCCCCTTGAGAGTGACACAGCAGACAGTAGTAGAATGCGGTCCTGCCCCAGCTTTTCAACGCATGCTCAAGGCTGAACCGATGGTTTTGTAACAAAAAGCTTTCCCAGGTGCCCCAGGACTGGAAATTACCTAAGTCGTGGCCTGGCCCTAGGATCAAAGGCGCTGAAGCTAAGCCTTGCGGCCTGGCCATACGTTGTCATACCTTAGACAAACGGAGAACGGGATGGCAGGTCCACGCCAGAGCCCTTCTCTGGAAAGGCAGCTTGGCTAACAAAGTCTGACGCCCTCAGACGGCGATGGAAGCTGGAGACCACCGAGTGAGATGGTAGCAGGTTCCAGCCAGTTTACTACAGTCCCCAGGGAAGGGTGGACTGCCATGATGAGAAGACTCCAGATTATTATCATGCCCAGCTGCCACTGCCTTTTTCAGGGCTCAGCCAGGTGCCAAGAGACTAAGGAGAGGAATGGGACGCAGAAGCAGGAGAGAGAGCAGCAGTAGCACGCACACTTGGGCTTCCCAGACGGCATCGGCCAAGGAGGAGCAGGGCCACAGGGAACTGTGACGTGAGACCAGCCTTGGAAGGGATGTATTCAATTCACGTAAGAGAAGGAACATGATATATTTGTAAATTCTTATATTCTTATGGTAGGAACCATAATTCCCGAAAATTCCTGAGACTTTCTCAAATGCATCACAAGGAAATATCCCAACAGACCTACTAAGGCCCATCTTGAAAAACAGAACAGAAACATCTTTGGATAGAGATATTTGCTGAAGATAAAGGAAGGAGTTTGGACTAGGACAGTGGTTTTCAAGCTTCTGTGGAACCCTAAAGATTCTTCCAAAGGCATTCCAAGGGGTCTCCCAAATACCTGATGTACAAACACTTGTAGCTCTTTTAAGAGACCTTATTAAAATAAGACACACCACCTTCAAATATTTTTGTTTTTGAGACAGAGTTTCGCTCTTGTTGCCCAGGTTGGAGTACAATGGCGCGATCTCAGCTCACCGCAACCTCTGCCTCCCGTGTTCAAGCAATTCCCCTGCCTCAGCCTCCCGAGTAGCTGGGATTACAGGCATGTAATCCTACCATGCCCAGTTAATTTTTTTGTAGTTTTAGTAGAGACGGGGTTTCTCCATGCTGGTCAGGCTGGTCTCAAACTCCCGGCCTCTGGTGATCCGCCTGCCTCGGCCTCCCAAAGTGCTGGGATTACAGGCGTGAGCCACTGTGCCCGGCCCAAATGTTTTATATGCCAACTTTTCACCCACTGGAGACCATCAACCCAATAATCTGTGCTGCCAGGTGAGCTTGAGTTTGTGGTACCCTCAGGATCAAGTTTCCGCCTCTCTCTGTGTGTCAGTGACTGAACTCCTCGGGAATGTGTTAGTGAAGAGGACATTTAATTCATTATTTAAATTCTGGCCTGCAGCATCGTGCTCACCTGCCATCGTTCAGGGTCTGTCCAGGAGAGCTACAGCTCAGTGACAGCATGCACGCCTGTCAGCGAGTCCCTTCATTTAGGTGGGTAACACGTTTTGCTGTGGTATTCCAGCGTAGCTGGGTTTTTGTTTACTGTTTGGGAGCCTCTTGTTTGTCATGAGGAACAGGAACTGCTGTTAGATCTGCTACGATCCAACTGTGAAAAAAAAAGCTCTTGCCTCATTTTAAACGTCTAGTATCTACATCATTTAAACTGCGAATATCCTGAGATTTCTAAGTAAGCTGTTAAAAAATCCAAAAACCCAACAAACAAAAAAGCCCTGTTTTCACTTAAAGCAACTACAGTTCTTGTGTGTACTGGCTGGATGCTGGGACTCAGTCATGTCCACAACTCTCTGCCATAACCTGTATTTTCAAATCTATGTTAATTATCAGCATTTTAGAGTGCTGCTTTTTGACTTTAAACTTGAACTTATAATCTTGTAAAAAGGGTTCTGCTGCTAAAAAAACAAGCTTGAAAACCACTGACTTAGATGGCATTCGGGTTGTATATGTTTGAGGAGATGTATCTAACAACTAGAAGAAAGAATTCTGGCAAAATCCTACGCCAATCTTCAACAGCATGTTATTTTCCGGCCCTTTGGCAGAAGCTTGAATAACAGGGCCTGTGACGGAGGCACTGAAGCATGGTTTTACACTCAGACTTCTCGGAGGCCACGGGCCCTCAAGTGCTTTACGGAAACCACCAACCTCGATGGCACCACCACCTCCACCTTGTGAGTAAGGAGGGCAGAGTGCTGTCTTCTTCCTGAAGGGCTTAAACCACGAACTGTGGGTGCACACACTGCTGAGTTATTCTGCCTGTGTGTTGAGATCTATCCATCCTGGCAGAAGTAATTTGCGGAGAAGGGCAAGAAGGAATGAAGACGGGCCTAGGCTCTCTCCTGATATCTTCTGCAAGAAGAGAAACAGCACGAGGGCAGGGCCCCGCAGGCCCGGACGCAGTCGGGCACAGGTGGGCTGGGGCCAACTCCATCTGGGCTCAGGCTTAACTGAGGAGGGCAGGGGGGAGGGGTACCGCAGGTTCTCCGGGAAACCTCGGACCCTCTCAGGTGAACCCAAATCGCCTTGCTGTGCTTGTCTCACAGTAACACAGCCCAGTCGTCTTGGCCTATTGGACGCTAAGTGCTTCAAGCTTTTGCATTTCCTTTGGTAGCCCAGGCTTCATGCATTAACAGCATCAGGTGAGCCCAAACCAAAAACATCCGCATCCTCACCTTTCTCCCCATCCCCTCTCTTTGCCTGAAGGTCATCACTGAGGAGACTGATAAGCTGCAATTTCCAGGCCTTAAAGGGCCCGGCAAAGGAGACCTACTTCCATTCTCGACTCCCTCACTCCCCACCGCACAAACTTCAGTCCTACAGGTCATAGGAATTCATCTTGACACCAGGCACTTCCCAGGAACCCATGGGTCAGTCTTTGAGCAAGATCAGATGGCAGCAGCTGGCCCTGCTCCTGGCCGCCTCCTCCCAGTTCTTCCGTTTCACAGACAGCCTGCCTGTCAGCAGAGGCACCCTGCTCCCCTCTGCCACACTAGAGTGAGGAAGTCAGAGGACACTCCTTTTCTTCATCCCCAGCTCACGATTTGAACGCTGAACCTGCAGGCTATAAAGAGATGGCAGTTTCCCCATCCAGAGACTAGACGAAGATTTGTGGATGCTTGAGAAGGCAGAGTGGCCACTGCACTCCCCGGGCTGGCCCTACAGCTTCAAGGTCCCGAACCAACAGGACTTCCTGGGCCGTTGGGCCAGAGACGCCTCAGATACTCCCTTGCATTCTCTGTGCGCAACTATGCTGAGTGCAGCCCCGCGGGTTCCCTGAGCGGAAGGGCAGGAATGAGCGCAACACACTCTCCAGTGCTTCCCTGGCAGTCACAAGCACAGGGCCCTGCCAGTCACTCCCCGGAGTCTGCTCCACGTCGGCTAGTCACATGTCCTGAGCCTCTCCAGCCCTACCCTGAGTGGCCGGCCTTCAGCAGACACAGGGCCCGGGTGCCCTCTGGAAATCTGCGTGTGCCGAGGGTGGCCACATGCTCCCCCACCAGCGGTGCCTAGGGCTCTGTGGGCAGGAGGGTCCCAGGGAACTAACGATAGGAGGGAGCCTGTGGGGTGCAGGCTGGGGACCTGCTCAGTGCAGTTCTGTGATGGTTCCTTGCGGTTCAATCTCTCTCACTCTCAGTTATTCCCTCCTAGAGTAAATGGAGGGGTGGGAAGGAGTGGGAAGAGCCAGCGCTCGCCATCAACATGCTGGGGACTGAGTTTCGCTCTGCGGGAAACGGGAAACGGCAGCCCAGAGGGGCTGCGGAGCAGGATGGGCCTGGGGCTGTCTCAGACGGGTATTTTCTTTTGCTTAACAGGAAGCCCCAGATCTCAGTGATGAAGGGCCCCAGAAAATCCTGCTGGAAAAGCAGCTGAATTCCAGGTGAGGTGAAGTAGAACTAGCCTACCACGGCGGGAGGGAGGGTTTCCTACAGGAGCAGAGCTTAGGAGGGAGCCCCGGCAGTACCTGCTTCGCCCCGGAGCGCCTTCTCCACAGCCACGCCCCTTTCCTCCAGCCGCCGCTGCCTCTCCTCCACCTGCTGCAGCTGCCGCTGGATGATCTACGGCAGACAGCACAGCCTGAGCACCCGGCTCTCCAGCCTGGCTTCAGGAGGACACACAACTCCACACCCGCATGAGGGGAAACAAATGAGTTGCCGCTCTGGAAAGGGCTGTAATCTGTGGGCGGTGCGCTCAGGGTGTGGTGTGGAGACCACCTGCACCAGAACCACCCAGCTTGTGCAGACGCTAGGCTCCGGGCCTTGCTAGTCAGCACCAAAGCGTATGGACATGGCTCAAGTAGTCGTGACCACCCTCCCAGGAGTGTTGCAGAGACATGAAGTGGATGTAAACTGTAGCAGGAGGGGCCTGAGTACCAGAACCTCAGACTGTTCTCATGGCAAGAATGCTAGAGTGCTGGAGGGGGTTCCTGAAGAGTGCAGTGGAAATCCCATCTTTACGAGAAAAATTTAAAAGAGAAGGCTGGGTGCGGTGGCTCGTGCCTGTAATCCCAACACTTTGGGAGGCTGAGGCGGGTGGATCACGAGATCAAGAGATTGAGACCATCCTGGCCAACATGGTGAAACCCGTCTCTACTAAAAATACAAAAATTAGCTGGACGTGGTGGCGGGCGCCTGTAGTCTCAGCTACTCGGGAGGCTGAGGCAGGAGAATTGCTTGAACCAGGGAGGCGGAGGTTGCAGTGAGCTCAGCACCACTGCACTCTAGCCTGGCCATGGAGTGAGACTCCGCCTCAAAACAAAAAAAAAAAAAAGAGAAATCTACAATGGTCTAGATTCAGGGTCTGTGCAGCTTGAACACAAGCTGGAGAACGGGAGGAGAGCTCTGACCTCTTCCCACAAAAATTCCAGGCCTATCAGAGGCTGAGGGGCCACAAAGGGATCCTGGTGACAGTCCTCACAATTGAACAAGGTGATTTACAATGATTGTTCCACAACGAAGGATTTGGGAAACTCAATGCAGGGCTCTTCCTTTTTTTTTTTTTTGAGATGGAGTCTCGCTCTGTCGCCCAGGCTGGAGTGCAATGGCACGATCTTGGCTCACTGCAAGCTCTGCCTCCCAGGTTCACGCCTTTCTCCTGCCTCAGCCTCCCGAGTAGCTGGGACTACAGGGGCTCGTCACCACGCCTGGCTAATTTTTTGTATTTTTAGTAGAGATGGGGTTTCACCGTGTTTGCCAGGATGGTCTCGATCTCCTGACCTCATGATCCACCCGCCTTGGCCTCCCAACGTGCTGGGATTATAGGCGTGAGCCACCGCGCCCAGCCAATTTTTGTTTTTTTAGTAGAGACGGGGTTTTGCCATGTTGGCCAGGCTGGTCTCGAACTCCTGACCTCAAGTGATCTGCCTGCCCCAGCCCCCCAAAGTGCTGGGATTACAGGCGTTGAGCCACCGCACCCGGCCCGCTCTTCCCTTTTGACTGACAGCTCCACCAAGGCAGGGCCTCTGTGGCTGCACCAGCCAAAGGTGATCCGGATGGCAGGGAGGCCTGTCTGCCTCTGCTCTGCTCTGCACTGGCTTGTGCGGCAGGGAGCAGCTGGGTGGAGAAGAAGATGCTCTCCAACTCTCCTGCGCATGTGCCCTGGTCCCATCCTCCATGGTTTTACCTGGGCTCGATGCAGCCGCTTAAGCTCCTCCTGCTTGGCCTGTCTCCGAGCTGCCTTTTGCACGCGCCGGGTCAGCTTGGCATTCAGTTCCTCCTCTGTGTAGGTTCTTGGCTGGAGAGAACAAGAGAAATTTCCTCAGTCAGGTGCACGGAGGCCTAGGACAGGGGTGGGCGGCAGGCCAGCGGGGGCCTGGAGAGGTCTGTCCCCCATGTTGGAGTTGGTGCCCAGGCAGACAGGACAAGCTGTCCTCTGTAGAGTGCTAGCAGGACAGGGGTGCTAGCAGGCAGAGGGCATGAGGTCTGCAGAGTCCCCAGCCTGCAGCAGCCCTCAGTGCCACGGGCACACCTAAGATCCACAGAGTGAGACACTTGCCCACCTCTGTACAGGGACAGGAGGCTGAGTGGGGACCGACTGTTAGGCAGTTAAAACAATAAAGGGACACACACTGCTTTATCACTGAGATCACCTGCTTCCCCAATAAAGATGTCTGGTCTTTAAAACTTTGTGGGAGTGAAAACATTGGTAGGCTGTTTCACCAAGCCTCCTGCTTCTAGGAGGCTTACAAGGGAAGGAAAGAGAGAAATCAGGATCCTTTTATTTTCTTGTTTGGTATCAAGGGCCACTTCCTACAGAAGGGAAGTATCCATGAGAGTCTTCCAAGACATGACACTCAAGTAGAGAGAACAGGGATGCTTCTCTTTTAAGTCAAGTACAGTCTGAAGAAAGAATTGTGGAGGTGCACCTGGACCGACTCTGGGGTCTGCAGAGGCAGCCGTTGGCCACTGGGAAGAAGAGAGGTTGTGGCCTGGCCAGGGCTGTTGCACCCAGTGCCATCAAGAACAGAGGAGGTAACGGGCCAATCCAGTGCAAGTCCATGGACTGGATGGCCACAGCCCCCTGCCTACGTGGGTGCCAAGGGCTCAAGGGAGCATCAAATGCTTTGAACAAACCGTGGGCAACCAGAGGGGCAAAGGTTAGGGATTTGCCTTTATTCATAAGACTCTCTTTATTGCCTCTAAGAAAATGAAACAAGGAGACTATATAAAAGATTTTTTTGAGAGAGGGTCTCATTGTCACCCAGGCTGGGGTGCACTGACGCAATCATAGCTCACTGCAGCTTCAAACTTGGACTCCAGTGATCCTCCTGCCTCAGCCTCCCAAGTAGTCAGGACTGTAGGCGTGTGCCACCTCGCCCAGATGGGTTTAAAGTTTTTTTTTGTAGAGACAGGATCTTGTTATATTGCCCAAGCTGGTCTTAAACTCCTGGGCTTAAGTGATTCTCCCAAATTGCTGGCATTACAGGTGTGAGCCACCACACCTGGCCAACAAGAAAACTTTTATAGACTTCAAAGATGACAAATGTGACTTGGGGTCTATACTCATAATCTTCACTCGAAGAGCTCAAACGACAGAGGGTCCCCCGAACAGGCAGTTCCGAAGGGTCATGAGTGGCGTTTCAGCACTGCACCTTGCTGATCAGAGCTGAGGGCTGCTGAACTGCCCCTCTCTGGGGTGCCCAGCCACATAGGAGCAGCTCGGTCCCGACCCGAGGAACCTGGAGCAAAATGACCACATGCACTCCAGCCGGTGAGGAGCAGGTGTCTCATCCTCCTTCCCGCTCATGACGCGCCTAACAGAAGTACTGCTGCCAGTGTGTGCCACTGCCCCATGCACGCACAAACAGAGTTAGTGAGGATGTGGCTGGAGGGCCGGGGCCGGCGACAGGTGGTTAATCACAGACATGCATGCAACAGTGACCAGCTGACGGGAATGAGACACTACCTTTGATGCATGTGATCTCCTGAATGCCAAGGCGTGTGGTACATAAATCGACTTTTAAGGGGATGGCATCAGAAAACAAAACAGAATAGTAATAATAATAATGATTAACAAATTAAAATTAAGAACACAGAAATGGAGCAAAATAAGTTAGAAGTTTAAAACAAACACACAAGACTTAAAACACGTGATTATTTTTCACAAAGTCACACAGGACTGCCTAAGTAGGAATCTGGGTGTGAAGGTCCTAGTGGCGGCATCTGAGCGGACCCGGTTTTGAAAACAGCCGGGGTTCACTCTTTTATTGGGAAGAAACAGCTTCTTCCTCACCTCCCCCAAAACTCACCTCATCCCAATGTCCCTTGTGTAAAGTCAAAGCCGTTAAAATATGTGATTCTAGATGCTTTTCTCCTCGAGTGACCACTTGTGGAAATTCAGTCCACTTTTCCCTGCTGAATGCTCCGGGGAAGCGGAATGGAGGGGAGGGAGGAAAGGGGGTCCTGTTCTCAGAGACAGACAGACGTAGCAAAACTGGGAAGGAAGCCGACCATCTCCCCGATAGGCTCTCCGCTGGCAGTGTTCCTGTGTGCCACCCAGCTGCCATTTCTTGACTGTGCCCAGTAAAGGGAAGTGAACTAGCATCAGTAGCTGCTCTTCACCCAAAGCACGTCAGGCAGCAGCAGGAGCCTCTTCTCGTTCTATTACACCTTGCGCAGAGCCGCTCTGAGGGCCAAGGTGAGTCCCATCTGCTCTTCTGGTCTCACCAGCCATATTAAACGGCTGAAAGGCACTAAGGAAACCAGGGTGTGTGGTGGCACACAAGACAGGGAAGTCCTGAGAGCTCCAGGCCTGCTGCAACCCTGGCCATGCTCCCTGCTGCTCCGTCCATCCCATCTATGGGGCGGCCTTGTGCGGAGCTGTGCGTCCCAAGAATAAATTTGCCTCCTTCGACTTTGAGCACCTGTGTCCCGCCTGCCTCAGGTGGACCCACCTCTCTCACAAATCAGAGCAAAAGAATGTTGTTATGAGAACAAGCTGGTTCAGAAAAAAAGAGAGACAGATGACTTCCCAAAGCGGCTTGCAAAAAGCCCACAGGAACTACACACCGCACCCTAAGGAACAGCACTAACAGCTTTGCCTGTGGCTGATGTCAACAGTAATGGGAGGCAGTGGCTGCCTTCCCACAATCCACCCATTTTCCGGGTTGGGAGGGGCGAAGTCACCACCCGTCCTTGTGTGCCTGTGGTGGCCAGCCACAGGCGCTGGAGTTCTGCTGTGAAACTGGATGCGGCGTGGCAGGGTGCCCAGGCCACACTCTGGTGGGCTGCCGGGCTCAAGAGGCAGCTGCGTTGTTTGTATTTAAAGTCAAATGGAAGCAAAGAAAAGAGGTAAACACAAGTTCTCTCTTGTAGGTTGGGCTACAGGTGATTTTTTAAAAGTCTGAATTATCCTAAATTTTCTATAATAAACATTTTAAATAAAAATATAAGTTATTTTGACCGGTTTAAAAATTTCTAACAAAACCAAACCCAGGCTCTTGTTTCACAGACGCTGTGAGGCAGGAGGAGGCGCCTGTGCCGTTGGAGTGGCCCTGGGATCCCGGCCTGGCAGAAGCGGCTTCCTCCTTCCGAGGCAGGTCAAACCCCATCCTCGCTTTAGAGCCCCTGCTCCCCACACTCATTTGGAAAAATTTAAACCCACAAGAAAGTTGAAAGAGGAAGACAATGAACACCCACAAGCCTCTCAGCTGTATCTGCCAGAGGTTACCATTTTGCCACATGCTTCATCTGTCATCTTTTATATGACCTTTTGTAATGAATCATTGGTAGATATCATGATCGTTCATCCCTAAATATTTTAGATGTACTTCCTAAGAACTCAGACGTTTTCCTATATAACTTTCCTACATAAAAGTACATTAACAGTGCCTTTATCACTTGCAAGGAACTTAACAATCTGATATTACGCATTTATACTACCATCCAGTCCTCTATTAAATTTAATTGTTTCCAAAATGTCCTTTATGGCTGTTTTTGTTCAGTTTGCTTTCCACTTTAGCATCCATGTCTTGAAAAGGCACAGCACCCAGCTCTCACTCAGGCTGACTCCACACCACGTGGGAGTCAGGTCAGCTGCCTGTGGCTTGGCCTTCTCCCATGTCATCTGTCTCCTAGGTTGGCCATCCCCTAGGTCATCCATCCCCTAGCTCAACTGTCCCCTAGGTCATTCATTCCCTAGCTTGACTGTCCCCTAAGTCATCCATCCCCTAGCTCAATGGTCCCCTAGGTCATCCATCCTCTAGCTCGACTGTCCCCTAGGTCATCCATCCCCTAGCTTGACGGTCCCCTAGGTCATCCATCCCCTAGCTCAATGGTCCCCTAGGTCATCCATCCTCTAGCTCGATGGTCCCCTAGGTCATCCATCCCCTAGCTCGATGGTCCCCTAGGTCATCCATCCTCTAGCTCGATGGTCCCCTAGGTCATCCATCCCCTAGCTCGATGGTCCCCTAGGTCATCCATCCCCTAGCTTGACGGTCCCCTAGGTCATGCATCCCCTAGCTTGACTGCCCCCTAGGTCATCCATCCCCTAGCAAGAACATCTCCTCGGTCCTCAGCCGTACCCTAGGTTGGCCATCCTCTAGGTCATCCATCCCCTAGCTCAACTGTCCCCTAGGTCATCCAACCCCTAGCTCGACTGTCTCCTAGGTCATCCATCCCCTAACTCGACAGCCCCTAGGTCATCCATCCCCTAACTTGACTGTCCCCTAGGTCATCCAAGCCCTAGCTCGACTGTCTCCTTGGTCCTCAGCAGTCCCCTAGGTTGGCTGTCCTCTAGGTCATCCATCCCCTAGCTCGACTGTCCTCTAGGTCATCCATCCCCTAGCTTGACCACCTCCTTGGTCCTCAGCCATCCCCCAAGTTGGCCGTCCTCTAGGTCATCCATCCCCTAGCTCGACCATCTCCTCGGTCCTCAGCCATCCCCCAGGTTGGCCGCCCTCTAGGTCATCCATCCCCTAGCTCGACAGTCCCCTAGGTCATCCATCCCCTAGCTTGACTGTCCCCTAGATCATCCATCCCCTAGCTTGACTGTCTCCTTGGTTCTCATCCATCCCCTAGGTTGGCCATCCTCTAGGTCATCCATGCCCTAGCTCAACTGTCCCCTAGGTCATCCATCCCCTAGCTCAATGGTCCCCTAGGTCATCCATCCCCTAGCTTGACTGTCCCCTCGGTCATCCATCCCCTAGCTCAACGGTCCCCTAGGTCATCCATCCCCTAACTTGACTGTCCTCTAGGTCATCCATCCCCTAGCTCGACTGTCTCCTTGGTCCTCAGCCGTCCCCTAGGTTGGCCGTCCTCTAGGTCGGCCATCCACTAGCCTGTCTGTCCCCCAGGCTTGACTTTGACTTTAGTATTCCCTATGTGACCTCTAGCAAATGACTTTGCCTCTGTGGGTGCCCCTGGAGCATGAGGCCTTAGAGGCCACCCTCTGGCTCTAGGGTTCCATGACTGGTGTCCATGGCTTGTTCCTGGGGTCCTGTTCCTGTTCCTCCCTTGCTCCTCACACCTGCTGGGCCCTGGGGAGGCTCACCAAGTACTAGCCTTGGCACAGCCAGCCCAGGCAGCTTCACGGATGGAGAAGCAGTAGGCACACTGCCCACCACAACAACGTGAGGGATGTGGAGGTGGGTGGCCAACCTGACCCAATAGGTTGAATGTCCACACTGTCACCACTGCGGCAGTGAGCCTGGGACCACATTCTCCATTCTTTGCTGCCCCCGAAGGCAGCACCCGTCACCAGTGTTGGGATGTGTTTAGGGACCCACACAGAAACCCAGGGGAATTACAGCTCAGCCCCAGTGCGACCACCTGGGAAAGCTCGACAGGTAGCCTTGAAGAAGACACACTCTCCCAGTCCCTGAGAAGGCGCAGATCCCAACCCTAACTCAGTAGCTGGCCTGGCTGGGGCACAAAGAAGCCTGGCTCTGCAGAAGGTGGAGCAGGAGGAGAGGTCTGGCTCTCTAGAATCTTCTAGGAGAGCGGCCAAAGAGCTGGCAAGGCCAAGGGAGACGAAGGAGGGGATGAGAAATAAAGCGTCCAGTTTGCTGAGTTATTTAAAGAGGAACTGGTTCAGGCTGCAGGAGCCACCTTCACTGAATGGGCATGTGACGGGCTCAGGCGCACCACGTAGCCTGACTGGGTTACTGGGCAGCAGGAGAGGGCAGACTCAAGTCCAAGCCCCAGAAGCCTTGCAACGAAGGCATGCTACATTCTGGGGAAGCTTTTCACGCAAAAGGGAGGCAGGAAGCAGGAGACAGCCAGGCTGCCCCCAGCCAGGAGGAGGAGCACAGGCCCCAGGGCTCCGCCCACCCTGTATGCTGACAGGTGCCTGTTAGAGTGTGCTCTGATTCCTCTCCCCTCCACCTTCACTGGATCCACCCAAAGTCCTGGGCTCTGGAAAGCGAGGGACGGAGTCAGACCTAGCAGCCCTGCAGGTCAGTTCTTGGACCAGTCCTTTAAGACGACAAACCCTCCCTAACTATCAAACCCACCAAGTGGGCAGGACCAGGCACAATGCTCAGTGCCTGAGGTCCCAGCTCCTGCCAGCAGCCCTGGACTGGGCAGTGTTCTCTAGGCCCTGGGGAAGAATAGACAAGGAAGAAATAGACAATGCCAGGCTGCCTCCTCCAGCGAAGAGGAGTGTGACGCAGGAATGGCTCCAGTCTTTACTTCTTCACAAGAAAACAGGAACCCTTGCTGTGGATGCCAACAGCCCCAGCTCCTATGTAGAAAGCCCAGTGTGACCACCTCAGTGTGTAGGGGTCAACGGTCAGCAGGCTGTGCGCCACTAGCTGTCCATCCCTGGCTTCAGCTCTGCTCTTCCTCTCTACCCCACCAAAGCCCAGCAGTGAGCAGAGGGGCCCAGGCCCCGTGAAGCCCCCCTGCCTGACTACCCACCTCTCGCCGTGACTTCTGCGAGGACCTCTCAAGGACATCATCACTGGAGAGGTCTGAGTCCTCGGAGAAGCTTAGCTGGCGCCTGAGCTGCAGCTCTGTGGAGAGAGGGAGGTCACGTGAGGATGGTGCCAGACAGCAGGCGCAGCGCTCTCCTGATTCTACGTTCCCACATGCAGCGGAGGCTGGGTAGGGGGCTGCATTCATTTTAGTTTAAGGGATCCTTCCCCCATCCTGGGGGATACATTTGCCTGGGCAGGGTACAGCTGACCCCAAGCAGGTGGCACCCGGGCCTGCCCAGCCCCTCCTGGCAGCACTGCCCTCTGCCCTGTGCAGGAGTGGGCCCCTCTGGGGTCATCTGACTTTAGGAAAGGCACAAACCTCCATAGTCTTCCTGATACAGTTTCAAGCTGGCTTTGAGAACTCTGTTACGCAGCGGGCTATGCCCTGTGAACCCATGGTTCAGTCCCTTCTCTAGGTCAGCACGGCTCCTGAGAACCCCTGGGGGGGCAGTGGGAGCATGGATCCTGAGAGCCCCAATGACCCGAGCCCCTCCCGCTCTGCCTGCAAGTGGGCCCGGCCGCTGACGCACCTGCCCTTACGACGGGAAGCGCCCTGTGCTTGCCAGAGTCCACCGTGGCCCCGCTGGAGGGGGTGCTGGGGCAGGACTTGTCGTCGGCCTTCTTCTTCTTGTCCTTCTTGTACCCAGAGAAGACCGACTTCCACAGGGACTTGGGTTTGGTGGCAGCTTCCTCCAGGAGGTTGGGGCTGGGCTTCTCTGGGGCCCGGCCCTCGCCTTTGGACTTCTTCTCCTTCTTGTTTCTGCGGGGGGAGAAGAGTGATGACCTCTTCTTGCTCTTCCCACTGGAGCCTTCGGATGAAGTGAAAGAGCCATCTGGGCCCCCCGAGTCCGAGGGCGCGGAGAGGACCTCCTCGCTGATGGCTTCATGCTTCAGGGTGGGCTCCTCGGAGCCCCTGAGAGTGGGACGTGTGGGGGAGTCGGGCCGGCGCTCCTTGCCCTGGGAGGGTGCTGAGGATGCCTTGCGGGGCCTGGGGGCGCCTGTGGCCAGCTCCATCTGCTGCATCCTGCTCAGTTGCCTGGCCATGGCGTCCCGCAGCGCCTGGCTCTTCACGGACTTCTCTCGGGCTCGCATGCGCTCCTCGGCCAACTCCTTGGCTTCCGCGGAGACCAAGGGCAGCCCCCTCTTCTGTGGCTGCAGCGCCCCCTCCCGAGCAGGCAGCCTCCCGTTCTCCTTGCCCAGGGGCGGGTGGGGAGGCTTCCCCGAGCGCGGCCAGCAGGACGGGGGCGTGAAGAACTTCTCCTGCAGGCTTGAGTCCTCAGTCTTGTCGTCGTAGGTGTCTTCCACGTCGTCAGCGAAGGGGATCTCCTCCACGCTCTCCACAAAAGACTTCCGCACCTCCTCTCTGGGGGGCTGAGCAGGCTCCCGGGGGGGCCGCATCCATGTGACGGGCAAGGGCGGTGGGACCACCGAGGCGCTGGGCTCGGCCTCCCTGAGCTTCCTCCGCAAGGTGGCGGGCTCCTCACCCGGCGGCGGGGGCGGGGGCGGGCTGGAGGGTGGCGTGAGCATGGCGGAGTCCGAGGTGTTGAAGCTCTGGCTGCCCAGTGTCTTCATGTTGGAGGAGCTCCCGTGCAGGCCCAGGCCAGAGCTGCTGGACAGCTCCCTGCGCTCCTCCTGGGCGCTCCGCAGCTCTCTGTCCGACGGGGACCGGGGGGTTGGCAGGGACAAAGGCTCGCCCTCTGGCTTTGGCAGGCCCAGCCTTTTGGGGACAGACAGAGGCTTGAGAAGGTGGAGTCCCTCATCCTGGGAGGACTTTTCAACAGAATAGGATTTGAGGGACACTGGCCTGAAGGCAGGCGTGGGGAAGCTGGGCTCAGGCCCCTTGCTGCGGTCCACAGGGGTGAGCCCAAGGCTGCGGCGGATCTCCGCGCTCTTCATCCAGAACTCCTCCACCAGGTCACTCCTTCTGAGGGCCTCGTCCACAGCAAGGGGGCTGCCCAGCCTGTCCTTGGTGTCACTTTGGCTTTGGACAGGGAGAGGGGCCAGTGGGGTGGATGTTTTGGCTGGGACAGGCTGGAAGCGTATGGGGGACTGGGTAGGGGAGGGGACAGCGGCCTCGGTGGAAGGCTGGGGCTGGGAGCAGATGGGGAGTGGGCTGGGTGGGGGCGTGGAGGCTGCCACCGGCGGCCGGGGCTGCGGGCTCCCTGGTGAGGCCGGAGTCCTGGCTTCTGGCAAGGCTACTGGCTGCGATCGGATGGGAGAGTGCACAGCTTTCGGATCTGAGGGGGCATCAGCTTTGGGCTTCTCTTTGGGGAGCAAAGGCTCAGGGAAAAGGCGCTCCTCAGGTAATGTCTCCCGGGTGGCGGCAGGGACAGGTGGGAGTCGGGGCCCCTGCAGGGAAGGAAGACAGAAGCCACTGAGAAGTGGGGGCTTTCACAGCCAGCAGCATCCTCGCGGAGCTTTCTCGCTCAAAGCGCCTGCACCTGTGCCTGCTGCAGGACTTTCCCCGTCCTTCCAGCTGTTATTAGAACAGCTCCAGGAGAACACTTTTCACTTTCTGCCCCAGTTATTCAGTGTTTAGAACCACTCTGCTTAGTTTAGACAAACCGGGTTTTCAGGGTTTGGTTCATCTCAAATACATCCTATATTCTTTGTTCACTCATAGGAACACTGGCCAAAAGAACACGGATGAATGCAGTTCTCACCCTCCAGGAGGCCCCAGAGCGCCAAGATCCCTGACATACATACAGAGGGGCCAGGACCGTAAGAAAACTTACAATAGCTACTTATCACGGTGCATTATGATCAAATTGTCCTCCCCAGGAAGCCCAAAGATGTGCAGAGATTCCTACACCAGTCCTTAAATCACCCCATCCAAGAGTCTCAAACAAAGCCTCCCCATTTCACAGATGGCTGAGCGCGGTGGCTCACGCCTGTAATCCCAGCACTTTGGGAGGCGGAGGTGGGCAGATCACGAGGTCAGGAGATTGAGACCATCCTGGCCAACGCGGTGAAACTCTGTCTCCACTAAAAACACAAAAAATTAGCTGGGTGTGGTGGCAGGCACCTGTAGTCCCAGCTACTCAGGAGGCTGAGGCAGGAGAATGGCGTGAACCCGGGAGGCAAAGCTTGCAGTGAGCCGAGATCGCGCCACTGCACTCCAGCCTGGGAGACAGAGTGAGACTCCATCTCAAAAAAAAAAAAAAATCAAATCAGTGAACAGGCTAGGCGCAGCGGCTCATGCCTGTAATCCCAGCACTTTGGGAGGCCGAGGCAGGAGGATTGCTTGAGCCCAGGAGTTGGAGGCTGCAGTGAGCCATGATCATGCCACTGCACTGTTGCCCATGCCAGCCTGGGCAAGAGTGAGATCCTGTCTCAAAAAAAAAAAAAAAAAAAAAAAAATCAATCAATCAATCAATCAATCACCGAATAGTTCCATGCTTCCTAGAATCCCAAAGACTATTTCAAGCAGATGTAGGCTTTGTATTCCAGCTTTCTCCCTGATCTGGCCTGCAGACGGTATTTCTCAAACCATGTTCCACAGGACCTGCTGTCACAGTTGGCTTTGCGGCATTCTCCATGTGGTTCACACACCACAGGCTGTCTGCATGGATGTTTTTGTTTTTTTTTTTTGAGACGGACTCTCGCTCTGTTGCCCAGGCTGGAGTGCAGTGGCGCAATCTCGGCTCACTGCAAGCTCCGCCTCCCAGGTTCACATCATTCTCCTGCCTCAGCCTCCCGAGAAGCTGGGACTACAGGTGCCTGTCACCATGCCTGGCTAATTTTTTGTATTTTTATTAGAGACGGGGTTTCACCATGTTGGCCAGGATGGGCTTGATCTCTTGACCTCGTGGTCCGCCCGCCTCGGCCTCCCAGAGTGCTGGGATTACAGGTGTGAGCCATTGCGCCTGGCTGGATGTTGTAAATTTCAATGGTTATACATTTATTTTAACATAATGTTAAAAATGCATTTGTCATATCAAACCAATCATCCCATCAATATTATTGCTTTAATTTGAACATAAATTTATTTTGAATAAAATATCAAATATTTTATTATACCATTTATCATAAAACAAATTATAATTATTTTAAATAAATTTATTATAAAAATAAATTTATAACATATTTAAACATAATTTTAATATATCTATTATACATTTGTTATGTACAATAAATTATCTATTTTTAATAAATTTATGTTTAAATTAAACATGTGGTATGTGGTATGTGTACCTAACACAGTGACATGGGGTAGACGACTCAGGTTTGGGATCAGAGTGGGGCAGAGTTAGTAGGTGCCACCCATGCCACCCAGACAGCCTCATCCCCAGGAGTACTGAGCTGGAACTCCAAGGCCCGCCTGTCATCAACAGCTCCACTTACTACAAGGAGGACGAGAGTTTTCAGTCTTCCTCAGAATGAGGAGGCCAGCAGGCTATGTTAGCCCCAGTTTGGTGGGACCCACACCATGGGTCCCGAAACAGAGGTTAATATGTGTCCTTGGGGTCCCATTAGTTCTCTGTACCCCACAGCGAGCCCGAAACCCTTACCTCTGTTGAGGGGCTGTGGACTGGAGTGAACAGAAGAGCTGATTCCTGGGCAGACCGGATGGGGCTGGTGGCTTGGGAGGGACCTGAAAAGAATGAACACAGGGCCTTACAAGAGGAAGCCCCGCCATGTGCTAGGAGGGCACCCCTATCAGCCAGCCCCAGAGGGCGGAGAGGAGGGTGGAGGGCAGGTCGCTGAGTCTGCTCCCTGTTCTTCTGGAAAGCACAGGTTCTCTCAGAGGCCAGGGTCCTGGAAGCGTCTTCCCGGGGCTGCCCGGCACTTTCTGCAGGTCCTCCTGTCAACACCAGGTCAGAGTGTGGGCTTCCTCCACGTGCAGGCTCTGCACGCAGAGCTTCAGGCAAACCTTCTACCTTCTCCCAGACCCAAAGTACACAAGGAAAGGGCCATTGGCCAAAGCATCTGCAGCAGCATGTGGCACAAGGAGGGTGGACAGAGGAGGAAAAGGCAAGGAGCTCCCTGCACCTCGGAGGCTGGCGTGCACCGTGGCTCTGCTCTGAGGTGCCTGGCCCCTGAGCCACTCTCCTGTGCACACGGCTCTTGCAGGAATTCTTGAAGTTGTCTCTCCCATGAATGACAGGCTCACCTCTCTCTTGGTGCTTCGGTGAGGCGGGCAGCTTCTCCTCATCTTCTGATACCCTCAGCTCCGGCTCTGCTGCCCCCTCAGCTGCGTGCCGCAAATGCAGCTCTCTGTCAGCATCCGACGGGCTGTCAGACCAGTGCTGATCTGGCAGAGGGAAGGGGCAGAAGCAGGTGCACACCCTAAGTGAGGCCGACTCCTTTTCCGCCTGAGAGCAGCCCCGCCACTTGCTCATTTGCAACACAACTGCTCAGGTGCAGACCAGGAGGCCCTTCTTACACAGGGACAGACCTGGCTACCAGACCACCCCGGCTCCTGAGGGGTCTGGCCAAGAGCACCCTCCTGCCTTGGCAAAGCGGGGCCGCATCAAAGCCTGTGGGGCTGTTTCTTTCTAAATACAGCAACAGTCACACATGATGGACTACGACAGAGAAAGACAGGGTGTGCCTGTGGAGGGTAGGCCTGGCCTCACAGGCCCCCTTCTAGGCACCTCCTCCTCTCAGCAGCCCTGACTGCCACACCAACTCCACAGCTGAGGCCTGCGCCCCCTCACAAGCTTGGGCTCTTCTCATTCCTCCCAGTCTCGCCCCTGACCCCATCAGGCCCTCACAACCAGACTGCGATGCAGAGCACAACTCCGGGTATCTAGCTTTGGGAGCCAGTCAGCTAGATTAAAGGCCTTGTGTAAAGCCGCAGGTTGGCTCAGGCACCCAGCCGCAGCCGGACGAGTGCAGGCCAAGTCGCCTGGGGCTCGTGGGTAGGTGGTGGTCGGGTGGAATGAGATGCATTCCAGTCATGGCGGAGCCAAGAAGGAACCAGGAGGCCCAATGGCGCCCTCACTGAGCTTGATTTTGCTGGAAAGCATATTGCCTTCATCTTCCCTCAGCTCCCACCACAGGGGCAGGGAGGGTGGACCCCTACCATCATCCAGCTCAGCACCAGTGTCCCCTGGGTCCCCATCCTCTGCTGCCTCCCCTTCTATCTCAGCTGGTTCCGAGTCCACATCTTCCTCTAGGTCATTCTCATCCAACGGAGCTGCAAAGCAGAAAGGTTCAAAGGAAGGAAGAAAAGGAGAACAGACAGGCTGCATCTTCATGGGGGTGAGAGGTACTGCCTTTCTCAGGGCAGTGCCATGCAGGCCCCAAAAGGGAGATGCTGCCAGGCCCAGGGGGCTCTCCACACGCAGCACGGGCGCTGGGGGGCCCAGGGCCCCCAAACACAGGAGGTTGGCATTTCTCAGTGCTAGGGGCCAAGTGGGAAGAGAAGAGTGGCTGAAGGTGGGGGCACTGTTCCTCTTTCCCCAAACGTTGCTGTAGGAACCTCAGTTGGAGGAGGGTGGAAGGGGAAACGCTGCTTCTCTGGGCCGAGGCCCAACAGCATCTACCAAAGCCTGGCCGTGTGCTGACCACTTCACACACCAGGAGCCATTCAGCCCTCATAATGCAGGCTGAGCATCCCGAATCCGAAAATCCAAGATCCAAAATGCTCCAAAATCTGAAATTTTCTGAGTGCTGACAAGAGGCCAAGCAGAAAATTCCACAGCAGACCTCACGTGGTGACACAGCCAAAACTTTTTTTCATGCACAAAAGTATTAAAAATATTGTATAAAATTATCTGTAGGCTACGTGTACAAAGTATGTATGACACATAAATACATTTCGTGTTTAGACTTGGGTGCCATCCCCAAGATCTCTCATTATGTATATGCAGAGATTCCAACATCCGAAACAAATTCGAAATCCAAAACACTTCTGGTCTCAAACATTTTGGATAAGAAACACTCAGCCTGCAATAGAATTAGAGGACTGTTTCTTCAGCGAGAAGGCTGAGGTCCAGTCGGCCGAGGGGGTTGTCCATAGTGCCGCGTGCAGGGGCACCAGACGAGCTTCCCTTGCGATAATTTAGAGAAATACTAATACTTAGGGAGAGCACTGGGGGCTGAGGGTATGTAAAGTTCATCCTCTGGACTCCAAGTGGCCCTTCAGGGCTGCAAAATGAGGCAAAGCCCTCGACAATTTCCCCTCCCCAGGAGCCAGCCCCTAAGCACGCACACACCCTGTCCCCACCTCCCACACTCAGAACTTGCACTGGCAGGAAGAGGGCGGCACGCTATGCTCTGAGGACACTGAGACCCGCACCACCCACAGGACCACTGACCGGGGGGGTCTGCAGGCTCTCCTAGGGTTCAAGCACAGCCACTCCCAAATTACCCCTAAGGGTTTTAATTTCAGGAGAAAGGAGTTATGCTCTGATGTCCATACACAAGAGTCTGCACAGATCAAAGCCCCAGGCTGGGGAGCAGGGAACCGACGACGCCCAGTTAGGTGGATTTCTTAAAAAGCTGTGTGGAAATGGGAGGGCACAGCCTCGGAAGCAACATCTTCTCTCCACAGGCCAGGCACTTAGAAGACGCTGGTAACGTTTTACTCCTTGACCAGGGTGGCAGTTATATGAGTTTTTGTTTCTTTAATAATTCCTTAAGCTTATGTTTATCTTTTATGCACAGTTTGTAAGAGGACGGTTCAAATCTAGTGTTTGAAGAACTGCATGAAACAGGTTTGGAAGGGAACAGACAGGCCACGTCACAGGGAGAGATGGGTGGGTTCCCAGACTAGCTGACAGTTAGGGCCATGCGCCTCCCTGAGATGCCAGAGCGGCCCACGGAGCTGGCCGTGCCAAATGCTATCCTATAGCAACGGCACCTGCTGGGAAGCAGGGGGAGACACCTCAAGTATTTCTATGGGTTACAACCTCGGTGTGAGAACACTGCTTTTGGCCACTCAAGGAAGACAGTTCCTCAAATACCGGGGAGTGGGACTTCTGAGGCAAAGACAAAAGAATTCATGGCTGCACTACACCAGTTCTGAAAAGGAGGAACAAAAGCCCCGTTTAGAACAGAATCCGGCCCGCGCCATGGAGACGGCCACTACGCCTGACAGATTTGTTGGGGTGAATCTAGGTGCCCAGGGATCCAGATGGCAACCCTACACTCTTGCTGGCGAGGGAACTGGAGGCCAGCACGAAGGAGACCCACAAAGGCCTCCCAGCCGGGCACAGCCCAGGGCACCCTGGGTTAGCCTGACCGGCCCTGGTGCCTTGGTCCTTCACGTGGCTCTCCTGTAGACTTTCTACTAAGAAATGGCTGTGGTAGAGTCAGGTGGGTGAGAGGTCTACACTCCTCGGCAGGACCTTGAAAGGAACAATCGTCACAGAGACAAAAAACAGGTGAGAAATATCAACGCAGCAGCAGCGGTGTTGAAAGAGACACAGCTTGAGGGGTGGATCTGGGGGTGAAATTCAGGTTAAGACGGAGTGCAGGGTGCTAGAAGCTGCCACGCAGGTTGATGAGCCACGCGCTATGAAAGCCAGGAGCCACTGACCCGCTCAGCTCTTGGTTTCCCTCAGCCGCCAGCTGGGGGGCTCTTGCCCCACTGCCCTAGGGACCCACACTGTCTAGAAGGGGAGCCGGCCGTCTCTGTACAAAGAGCAGTGGCCCTCCCCTGTGGCTGTGTGCCTGTTTCTCCCACTGCCGGGAGGACACAGGGACAGGCCAGTGAAGCCCCATGAGCTCCCATGTGTGCATCCCAGAAGTGACCGCTAGGACAGTGGTGCTGCTGGGGGCACCGCTGCCCTTCCTCCGGCAGTGTCTCACAACTCGTGGAGAGGTTTTTGGTGTCTTCATGGGTGGTGGAGGCTGCACGGACATTGCAAGGGTGGAGGCCAGAATGTTAAACCTTCTGTGAGGGAAAGAGCTGTCCTGCCCCAAATGCTGGTAGTCCCTCGGTGAGAAACACACAGTTGCAGAAACGTTTAGGAAGGACAACTCAGGCTGCTCAACGATCTCCTGCACTCGATGAGACGCCTGCAGCTCAGGCTGGATTTGGCTGGTGTCACCTCTGGTCACACTCTGCCTGTCAGCTGAATAGCATCCACCCATCCTCTGCCCGTCCCTCTCCACCGTCATCCTCCCATAAACCCCTGGTTTTGACTGCCTCCTTCTCTGATACCTTGGCAGGATGTGGAATATCTTCTGATTCCTCCCCTTTCACACTCAATCAGGACCCACCTCATCCTCAACACACTTTAAACATCTCAGTGCCAAAAACGTTCCTTTGGCTCTGGCCTTTTTACCCGACTCTATCAATACAAACCTGCCTGTGTCTGTCCTGCCTGCCCTCCTGTTTCCCTCTGAGCTGCCCTGAAGGAGGGGTGTGCGTCTGATCCATGCAAGGGCGGGCTGTCTGGCAAGACATGCAGGTGCCCCCACCCGCCTCCGCCGCCCTGGCATGCACTTGCAACAGGCCCAGGAGTCTAGTGTTAAGGTACCAGCAGAGCCGCCTAGAGAGAGGTTACGGTGAGTGGGGAGAGAGTGAACATCACCAGACTACCTCCGGAGACCGTCTCCAGCCAGGCCTGCACCGCCGCGCGGCGTATGGAGGGAAGGTCGGGCACTGAATTTAAAACAGACGACAAATACAAAGTTACACAGCAATATGCGTTCCCCACGAGGAGAGCCGAGGTCATCCTTAAAATCCCAAACCGAAGAGAAACTGAGACGGCGTTCAGGACAGAGGCCTGTCCGGCACCAACAAGGGGTGCGAGCCCTGTTGTTAGCCTGTGTGATGGAGAATCGGGATGCGAAGAGAAGAGGGAAAACCCAAGGTAGGGCCGCCGCTGGCCCAGGGCTGCAGAGCACTCCCGAGCTCACAGGCCAGCCCAGTGCTGCAGGTGTTCACAGCGCCATCACAAGCTGGAAATGGAGGCTGGTCTTGCCTAGAGGTGAAGATTTGGGGCCAGGGAGGAACAAACGTCTTATTAAATGCTGTTTCATGATGGCAGGAAACGCCCCTTTTGTATGCTCAGAGCCTGGCAGGGTGTGTGGCCCGTGACCGGTGCTGAATGAAAATGTGAACACACAGGAGTGACAGCAGAGGTAACACTGAGGGTGGGTATTTGGAAGACGGCACGCTGGGAAGGATGGCACAGCGGCCACCACGTCCCTCAACAGTCTCCACGGTTCTTCTTATTGCTATTTCTTTATTAAAAGAAACCAGAATAAGGTGCATCTTCATCCTACTGTGTGACACAGATCGTCCCACCTAAAGCCTGGGGCTGGTGATGATGCTACTCTAGAGGCCTCCTGGATAGAAATCTCTTCCCAAGACTTCATTTCACTTCCAAACACGCCCCTCCCGCCCCCTTCCTGCCAACACACATTCACGTCCAGACACACTCTGTGAGGGAAGGACCAGAACGTTTTACAAAGTGAGGAAAGAGAAGCCGTGGCCAGAAACATGAGGGAAAGACAGGAAATTCTTGGTTTACCCAAGATCATGTTCGTTTTACCACTTCGCATCAACAGAGAAAGAGTCCACAACCTCTTAATCCACAGAGAACTTTACATATCCTCAGATGAAAAGTGCAGGTGTCACAACTGACAGCAGCAAAGCGGGATGCGCCCGGCTCCCGTGTGTGACCTCACACGAGGCTCTGCCCTGACAGAAAGGCCCCCTGTGGCGACAGAGGCAGCAGGCGAGTGGTGCTGCGGG
Organism: Macaca mulatta; assembly: GCF_049350105.2. Taxonomy (NCBI): domain Eukaryota; kingdom Metazoa; phylum Chordata; class Mammalia; order Primates; family Cercopithecidae; genus Macaca; species Macaca mulatta. The sequence continues at coordinate 34,246,085 of NC_133415.1, read as the reverse complement.
CACGCTGCAGCCTGCGGCTGGGAGCGTTTACCTCTGGAAGCAGAGGACTCAGAGGCCGGCGCCATCCTCTCTTCCTCCTCTCTCTCACGGATATGAGTCCAGTGCACGTCAGCCTGGATCTCCAGAGGATCCGCCACCTGCATGACCTGCTGGAGCCTCTGGTTCCCGGCTAGTGTCCCAGGGTCAAGGGGTGGAGAAATGAGGTGGGGAAGGAGGTGATGAAATAGCACGGGAAAGGAAACAGAAAGAGAAGTTACAGCATTGGCCAGGATCAGGATGAATCAGAAAGAAGTAAAAATTAAGAACATGTATGCACAAGTATACACACACAGACACACGGACACACAGACACACACGCACAGTCCTGCTGCTCATTCAGTGTGACCCAGTCATTTCCAGCCATATGTGTACCATTAAATTCAGTGAAGAGAATCACACGTTCCTTTCTGAGACTCCTTTCATCCTAAGCGGCATTCAGGCGACCCATGTGCCAAGATGGAAACACAGCAGATTCCAGCCTGCTTCCGCAGGCTCAGCCCCCAGGGGCCACAAGGACCTGCTTTGTGCCTAGCACAGTGTGAGACCCCAGGAATGCACTACCCTGCCCCTGCTGGTCACACAGCAAGGTGCCCAGCACCACTCGCCCAGCTGATGGCTGGGTGACGACAGAGGTGGGAAGAGATTGTGTCATTCTGCCACCAGCTGGCCAGCTCACACAGGACAGAGATAGACTTTGCGGGCACTTTGGTTGGCATCTTCTGCAGCTGGAGCTGCTGCTGGAGAGAAACAGTCCCCCTCCCTTAGCGGGCCTCATGCTGCATGCTGGGTCTGAGGCAAGGACATGGATCCCAGTGGAGGGTAGAGTCAGGGGAGGCGATGACTGGGAGGGAAGCAGAGCTCTTGCATGTCCATTTCCAAACCTTTGGAAGTTCACAGGCGAGAATGAGACCAACACTTCTGAGGTCAAAGCTCTTACCTGAAAACTCCATGTGGTGCCCTGCTTATCACCTCTGGAAATAAGACCTGGTTTCTCAGCTATATGGAAACTCACCAGTGGCCCCTCCGGATCCCTGCCCTGTGGGATCCCTGTACTTAGTGTCGGACCATGCCACACAGTTAGGTTAAGATAAAGGGACAGCCAGCAACTGGGAAGGGAAGGTGGCTGTTCAGGCAGCAAGAGCAGGTGCCACCTGATCTGAAGGATTTGTGTTCCTGCCAGGAGCCAGCTTCCATCTGGGAACAGGTGACATGCCTCCTCTGAGTCTAACCAGACAATCTGGCCTTGGCTTCAATCACTATGACAGTCTCTTCAAGCAACAGGGAATGTGAAATGAGCAGAAAGGACCAGCAAGACCGCCCAGTGTTATGAGCTCTGCCGCACGTGGGGTATCAGCCCGTTGCTGGAGTTGCTGGTCTTATAGATTTGTGGACTTTTTCTAAGGTCAATTTGCCTTTCTTTATGGTGCTGAGTGGGACTGAGTCACAGCAGAGTCACCTAACAGCCTGGATGTCACAGGACTCTCTCTACCTCCTCAGCAACAAAGAGAAGAGAGGCATTCTTCTCTCAGAGTCCTGCTGTGCTTCCTGCTAATACATGCAGCCCTGGGGATGTATCGACAGCACAAGCCAACATTTCTTCCTTTCTTAGAGAGACATTAAAGTCACCTGTGCTGGTGACAGGAGGTGTCCTGCATCAGAGAAGCAGCCAAGTCTTGGCTGGAGATGAGGAGCTTGCAGCAAAACCTATGGGGCATAGGTGGGGCCGCATTCCGCGAGGCCACTTCTGGAGCCTTCTCCAACTTCCGCCAGAACCTCTTCTGACTCACATGCTACTTTGCACCTGGCTGTCTGGGCAGGCTGGGACCAGGGAGAGGAGCCCAGCGAGGTGTGTGCAGAGCTCAGTTCCAGGCCTTTGTCTGTGAGATATGCTCTTGGAGGCACATTTTGGATGGCTGCCAGGGAGCTGTGGTAGAAGGTGGGCACGGGGCAAAGGGGGTACCTTTCAATGCCCTCAAATCTTCCTGTGGGAGGTACCTGGCGTGGCCGCCGGCCTTGCAGGAGTGGTGTGTCCCAGGGCAGTACTCCCCTTCTACAGCAGAGGGAGCCAGAAACCCACACAGCATCCGGAATCCCACAGGGGGATAAGTGGAGGGAAGAGAAGGGAGCAGTGGTGTCCAGCCACTGCCTGCACAGGCACCGAGGTCGGCTGCCCTACAGACTCGCACCTGGGCTAGCGACACAGGCTCCTGTCCGGGACTTTCGGAGTTCAGCTGAATTTGTCAGTATGTGTTTGTGTAGTTAAAGCTCATTTCCTACAGGAAATGAAAAGGGAACACGCTTCGACCCTAAGCTGTGCCGGGGCTCAGAGCTGCCGAGTGATCATCATCACGTGGAGATGACGATGTCTGGAACAGTGCAAACAAAACACTGTGCCCTGGACCAGCGGTGCGTGCTCACTCCGCTGGCTAGCAGAGGCCACGCCGGCACCTGGCTCTGCAGACACGGCGGCATGGAGGGAGAGCCCAGGTCCACAGACCCCATTTCTCCTACAGCAGACTGGGTGTGGAGTGCGGGCCACTAAGGGCTGCCTGTGGGTCCTGCCCAGCCTCTGCCTCTGGAGGGAACAGTAGAGAACTGGAAAAGCAGCTCCTTAGGGAGCCCGAGGAAGTCCCTGACCCCAACCACTCAGGCGGACGCCCAAGGGTGCAGTTCCTTCTGGTCCAACCCACCTCACTGGGGCCAGCATCCCGGAGCTGCACAGCTCCCGGGGGACTGGATCAGGAACATGAGCCCTGTCAGGGAAGGGCTCAGGCCTGTGTGCCAAAGAAAATAGATCCCCGGATGAGACTGGGCAGCAAGCACACAGGACCCGGGAGAAGCAGAGATGAACTCAGTGCCAGCTCTGTGGGGCCTGGGGCCACTGAGAATGCAACCGCTCCTCTGACCACTGCAGGGAGTCACTGGTGCTCAGAAGTTAAAGGTCATGTCCTTCCTGATCATTCCACAGCTATCTTTTGGGGACTCAGATCTCCACTGCCCTAGCTCCGTCTTCCCCATCCCCCAGGCTTCTGTGCTGCCGGAGCAGAGAAAGAATGGCCTTCTCTCCTGCACAGGCCCAACACGTCCCTCCTCATCACTTGAGGCCACACACAGCCAGAGATAGGGGCAGAATAGAAAAATCTCAGAGCAGCTGTCCCCTGAGCCTGAGTCTCCCTTCAGGACACTGTCCCCCAAACGCTGCCCTGGATGCCATCAACTGAGGCACTAAGCTCATAGCCACCTCCGAAACCCTAGACTAGGATCAAGGAATCCTCTAGAAAGCTAAATTCCCTTTCTTTATTAAAATAATTTTTTCAACTGAAACTAAAGGGCAAAAAGAGAAAACGAGGAGGAGACAAGAACGAGTGGCCTAACTTGGGTGAGTCCTCGGACTGGCTCTCTGCCTTCTACTTCCAATTTCTAAACCAACGTGCACAAGGGACGTTATTTCCACTGCCAACCGTCTGCTCAATGCCACAGTGCCCTTCCCTCTGCCCCCCATGATTAAAGTCGGGAGGGGTGGCCCCTGGGCTGTGCAGGAGGCACGTCCGTGTGACGTCAGCCCCAGAAACCTCTTACACTCACGCATGAAACAGATCACCTTGGGAGACAGGGCAGGGTTAGGAGCACAGATTTTGTTCTGACCTTCACTGGACTCTTCCTCCTCCTCGTCATAGTCCTCCTCCTCCTCCTCTTCATATTCTTCCTCCTCCTCCTCCTCTTCATTCCCAGGCTCAAAGCTCTTCGAGGCCTCTAGCTCCTCTTCACTTTTCCCTTTCAGAAGCGCATGGATCCGCACGGCCTCCTTCCACGGAACGCCACCCAGGTCAGAGGGGGGCAGGCGAGGCTCCTCCTCTTCCTCGTCCTCCTCCTCCTCCATCTCAGACTCGGAACTACTGTGAGGAAATAACCACACGGCCAGAGTGAGGGAATGAAGAAAAACCGAGAAGGGGAAAGGGAAGAACCACCGTCAGAAGCAATGCGTCCCAGGCACAGCAGCTGCTGAGCAGGTGGAGAGAGGCGGGAGGGCAGAGAGAGCGACATCAGCAGGACAGGGTACCCGGGCATGAGGAGCCACCTACCCAAGCCCGACTAAGGGGACAAAGGGAAGAATGTCTCCTGCTCATAGACCTCGCGCGCTTCTCCTCAGGTGGATGGGGTGGGGAGGGGACCACCGAGGGCTGCCTGTGGGTCTGGCCCAACCTCTGCCCGCTGAGGGGAGCGTGCAGAACTGGGAGAGCAGCTCCTTAGGGAGCCCATGGAAGTTCTTGACTGCAACGGCTCAAACTCAAGGCACAGCCCCATCCCTCAGGGTGCTTCAACCAGCAAACCCCGAGATCGCTGGTTTAAGTTTCACAGGGCCTTGAGGGCACAAGCAGGGCAGTGGACTCCTTCTGATATAAACCCATGACACTGGGAATCGAGAATGGTGGTCCTGGCCTGCTGCCTAGTTAGAGGAACTCAATTCTGTGTGACTGAGGCCTGTCAGAAGCCTCTCAGGAGAGCTGTGGGCGTGGTGGGGGAAGCGGGGCCCAGAAAGGCCTGGACTGAACCAGCTGATGATCAAAGTCCGTGTGCCCGGGTGGGGCGACAGATTCCATTTCCCGGCACTCCTCAGAACCCACCATGTGCCGTGGGGACACACAGGGAAATGACGGCAAAGGCACTGCTCACTGCAAAGCCACAGGACAGAGACGACAGGGAAAGGGTGGGGACAAACCTCTAACCCCAGGGCCGTCACTCCTGTCGGCTGCTGCACTGCCAAGCACTCGCCTCGCAGCTGCAGGCAAGCATGGTTGACATAGGAAGCTGCACCCCCGTGAGAACGCACACGCCACAACACACACTACCCCAACCGTAGCTCCTCACTCTGGCCACCCTCCTGCAGCAGTGTACCCCACTCCTGCCCTGTGGAGGGAGGCAGGACAGGAACAACACCGGGTTCCCTGCAACCTGTGGGGCTCCAATACGCGCAAAACCCCCAACATTGCTGCATAAATGGAGTTGTTTCTGAGTGTTTCGTGGTCTGATAATTCCCAAAGCATCTTTTTCAGGAGAGGCCTTGCCTGCAGTGAGAGGCTGGGGGCAATCGGCTTTCACGTTAAAGCCACAGCCTGACCTCTGACCCAACAAAACCCAAGAAGCATCAGGCACGACGGGGCATCTGCCCTGACCTCCTGCGAGGGTGTGTCCTCTCTCTGCCCAGGCAGGCTCTTCCACAGCCCGCTTGTGTGTGAGAGGGCGAACCAGCGAATACGCCACGATGAGCACTGAGGGGCACTGCCAGGGCGACCACTGCCAGGTGAAGAAGCTCGCCTTGTCCAAAGACAGCACCCCAGCCCTTGTCTTGGCTTCAAGAAGGTAAACCAGACATGCCTGAGATGCCCTGTCGATGGGGCTGTCACTGTTTGCCGGGGGCCTCAGGACATGTTGCACAGTCTAGTAATGTGATTAGGATGAGGCTTTGGGTCGCACGGTATCCAGTGACCTGGAGACTGAGATCAACCATGTGGACAATCAATCAATCAATCATTGCCTATGTCATAAAAACTCCAAACACAGAGTCTCAGTATTCCTCAGGTGAGCAATACTGAGGCGTATTATCACACATCGATACCGAGAGAATATGGTCGTCCTGGCCCCACAGTGAGTACAACAGAAACTGAGTCTGGTTCCTTCCTGGACTCACCCTACTTACTTCTTCCCTTGGCTCACTGACATCTGTGCCCTTTCCCTGTAATGAACCATAACCATGAGGACAACAGCTTTCAGTGACTTCTGCGAGTTCTAGCAAACTGTCAAACCTGCAGGTGATTCTGGGAGACTCTGGCACTCGCCACTGGAGTCAGAAGTGGGGCAGTCTTGTGGGCCGTATTCCCTCTTTCCAGCTGGCTGACTCCTCACTGTGCCGCACCAGCTCTGCTACTGGCTGGCTGCGGGACTGTGAGTTGATTATTTGTGCTCTCTGAGTTTGCTCATTCATTCACTTGGCGAACATTTCTGAGCACCTCCGGCTCAGCCAGTGGACACAGGAATATGCCGCGAGGAGCTCAGGTAGTGAATTGGCTTCACCCGTTCATTTACCTGAATAAAACTTACTCAATTATCTTCCCCTTACAACGCACTTGCTAGACACTGCAGGGAACACAAAGGTGACACAGAAAAGACTCTTATGCTCAGCTGGGCCCGACAGCTCCCGTCTGTGATCCCAGCACTGTAGGAGGCTGAGGCGGGTGGATCATTTGAGCCCAGGAGTTTGAGACCATCCTGGGCAACCACGGGTACACCCCATCTCTACCAAAAATAAAGATACAAATAATATCAAAATAACAAAAGCTCCTTATTCTCAAGGGGAGGAAAGGTGCACGCACAGCATGCTAAAGCGTAGCAGAACACAAGCACAGGGGGCGGAGGGCCGGGAGGAGAAGTCTAAAGTGGGTGAACCTAAGAATCTGGGCCATGGAAAACCTGGCATCTGGATTTTGATTATTTTCGGCATTACTTTTACTGGTATTCTTTTGCCTTACGTTGGTGTTTTCATTATTTTCTTATTAATGAACACAATACACAACCTACTGCATGTCATTTAACACTGTCTGAACACAAAGCAAGGCTCAGGATGCATCTATGCTCATCTCAAATCTTCGCTGGGCCAAGGGCAGGCCCCGGTTCCTCCTTCCCAGCTGAGCAGCCAGGGCCTATGCAAGGCGGCCCAGCGGTTGGCAGCAGGGCAGGGCCGCACTGCAGTTCACTGGGAGGGGCCTCAGTGCAGGCCTGTCCTCACCCTGTGCCACGTTGTGAGGACAGCTGCACAGGCACAATGTGGGCACTGAAGAAATGTCCCAAGATGAGGCCAGCGAGGCCAGCCCACAGCCGTTAGTGTGGCATCAGCTGGTTCCACAACAGCTCAAGGACCACGGGAGCACAGAAGACAGCAGAAAGCAATGCTCACCTCCGCACCAGCGGCAAACCCAGCCCGCCTCCCAGAGACCTTGGCGCTTGCTTCTGCATGCCGCCCCCAGACAGGCCACCCTCTCTTCGGGAAGGACACAGAGGAACCGGGTGGGGGTTTCCAACTCCTTTCCAGTCCATCATTTTTTTTTTTGAGACGGAGTCTCGCTCTGTCGCCCAGGCTGGAGTGCAGTGGCCGGATCTCGGCTCACTGTAAGCTCCGCCTCCCGGGTTCACACCATTCTCCTGCCTCAGCCTCCAGAGTAGCTGGGACTACAGGCGCCCGCCACCTCGCCCGGCTAGTTTTTTTGTATTTTTTAGTAGAGACGGGGTTTCACCGCGTCAGTCAGGATGGTCTCGATCTCCTGACCTCGTGATCCGCCCGTCTCGGCCTCCCAAAGTGCTGGGATTACAGGCTTGAGCCACCGCGCCCGGCTCAGTCCATCGTTTTCAAAGGACTGGGGCAGTCTCTGGGTCTGCCCAGGTCCTGCAAGTCACACACAAGATTCTCAGTGTGAATTCAGTGCCTCGAAGCTCCGAGCACCTGCGTCTCTGGAGGGAGGGGGCAGAGCAGGGAGGAATCTGGAGGGAGGGGCAGAGGAGGGAGGAACCTGGAGAGAGGGGCAGAGGAGGGAAGAACCTGGAGAGAGGGGCCGAGGAGGGAGGAACCTGGAGAGAGGGGCCGAGGAGGGAGGAACCTGGAGGGAGGGGCCGAGGAGGGAGGAACCTGGAGGGAGGGGCCGAGGAGGAAGGAACCAGGAGGGAGGGGCAGAGGAGGAAGGAACCAGGAGGGAAGGGGCAAACAAGGGAGGAATCAGGAGGGAGAGGGCAGATGAGGGAGGAACCTGCAGTGCGGCCGACCTTAGCCTGGAAACTTCTTCAGCACAGAAGATCACTATACCAGAAACAAATGCAACACAGACAACCAACTTCACCCTCCCTCTGGGGAGAGGGTGACTTTTCAGAACAGAGCCTCCAAGGAGGGACGGGGTCAGAAGATCTAGTCATCAGGATCACCTTTCCCACCTCACAGGATCTGTTTTGGCACTGGTGACAACGTATTGCCCTGTGAGATTGCTTGATTCGAGTCTGCCTCCCCCAGGGCCACACTCTCTCCAAGGGCAGGTGCCGGGTCCCCACTGTCCTCCTCACAGGGCCAAGCGTGGCCAGGACAGCAGGAATGTGCCAGGGGCTGCAGTGAAAGCCAGGGCAGGCTTATGCTACTTTCAGAGGTGTCAGAGGTTGCACCCCGACTGTCCCCCGGAAAAGCCTCCATCAGAAGGTGCTGGCTGTTCCAGTTAGAACAGTGTCCAGCAAAATCCTTCCCTGCCTCAGTTTATACCCAGCTACTCAACTCAAAGCACCTGCTCTGAATTTCCCCCCAGCTGTCTTCTCACTGAGACACTGGCGGACCTAGCATGGGAAAGAAATCCAACGGGCACACCCACTTGATTCTAAACAGACAAGGTTAGACCTACTTGATGTGCTCTGCAGCCCTCTGCGTGTCAAGAGGGGTAGATCCGAGGATGACAGTGATTGACGGAGGGCGGCCCTGACCGTGTGCCCACAGCACAAGCTGCTTTCCCTGGGTAGCTCATTTAATCACACAAATGCTGCAGGTCCCGGGGCTGCTCTGCTTTTATAAATGATGAGACTGAAGCCTAAGGAAGTCGGGTCATTTGCATAAGAAGTTGGGATTCCCACCAGGGCCCACACGGTGTCACACTGTGCCTTCCTGGGTGGTTCTCCCAGAACCCAAGCATTCCCAGCCAGTAGCCTCTGTCAGAGTGACAAGACCAGGGAGAAGGTCTCGATCAAGCTCCCGACTGCCTGGATGTAACCTGAGAAGTGCAGACCAGGAATTCAAGCAGACCCTACCACGAATGAACAGGCTGCTGCCAGGAACCACTTGAAGTTCCTGGGTGGCCTTCAAAGGGCAACGGGGAACCATGGTTTTCACTTTTAAATTAACCCACTCGTAATCAGAGGGACTCGGCAATCCTCTGTCCTGTTGGGCTGTGCCCCTGGGTTCCCTTCCCTGACAACTGTGCAAACACTCTAATGCTGAGCAGGTGGCTGGAGAAGATGGACATCATGCGGCAAGCTTCACCCGGTGGAAATGTAATCCATGCTAAAACTAGCATCCTGCTCGGCAATGGCTCAGGAACTGCCTCTGCAGGAAAAGTGGGTGAGGCGGGAGGGAGAGAACAGGCAGAAATCCCCACTTATTCACGGCCAGCCTTGAAGGAGCAGCCTTCTCTCACTTGCGTATTATTCTGACAGAAAGCAACGCGTGCCATCTACTTTCCTGTGACCTTGCCTGTCTCATCAGAAAACGTCTGTGTGTGCTAGCCCTCCTGACTTCTCCCCAGAGCCAAGAATGTGGAAACGCTGAACATCTTCAGCACACGGCACGGCGCCAGCTGCCTTTGCTGCCTGGGGCACATTCTTCCAGAAAGGAAGGCAATCATGGAAAAACACCACTAACATCACAAAGCCAGCTCTCCCCCGGCTTTGGCCAACTGACCTTTCCAGTGAAAACAAAGGTGCTATTTCCAGGGTCTCCTCCAGGAGACAGGCCCCACCTTGACTGCAAGGTAGAGGCATGAAGCGGATTAGGCCTGGGCCAAGAGTCTGTGACAAGGTTTAGGATTTATAGGCGCTTGTGTGACTAAACCATGAATCGATTATGAGACTCACCTGGGGGATCTGTTAGACATTGACATTCCTGGCCTCCACCCCAAACCCACTGAATTAGATACTCCAGGGAGGGCCTAGAAATTACATTTGTTTTTGTTTTGTTTTGTTTTTGAGCCAGGGCCTCATTCTGTCACCCAGGCAGTGAACTCCTGGGCTCCAGCGATCCTCTCGCTTCAGCCTCCTGAGGAGCTGGGACCACAGGAGTGTACCACCACGCTGGCTAATTTGTAGAGACTGGATCTTGCTGTGTTGCCCAGTCTGGTCTTGAACTCCTAGACACAAGTAATCCTCCTGCCTCGGCCTCTCAAAGTGCTGGGATTACAGGTGTGAGCCACCATGCCTGGCTGCAATTTTATTTTTAACCAAGCATCCCAGGTGATGTTTATCATCAGAGAAATTTAGAAAAATTAAAGGGGTGTTCCTCAAATTGTGGTCTTCGGACCACAGCAGCACCTGGGAACTTTTTAGAACTAAAAATTCTGGGGCTTTACCCCAGAGGCACTGAATCAGAAACTCAGCCCAACGTGTTGTGCTTTCATCACAAGCCCTGGGTGACTCTGGCATGGGAAAGCTTGGTTACCAACATTCTCGGACAGGGTGAGTTTGAGCCTAGCCCACGTCCGGGCATTAACCCCCTGTTTAAGGAAACCAATACAAGACGACTGCCTGGCCCTGCCCCTCCCAGTGAGGGAGACCTGTGCTGCACCAGGAGAGGAACAGCAGCAGTAACTCCGGGCATTGGCCTTTGTCCGTGCTTCATATGACTTAATCCTCAAAACAAACCTATCAAGTGCAGCACCTTTGCAGATGAGGAAACTGAGGCATGGAGAGGTTGAGTAAATTGCCAACAGCTAGCAGGTGGCAGAGCTGGACTTCAAATCCAGGCTTTGACTCCAAAGTCAGGTTCTGAAACATCACGCTGCTGTCCCCTGCAGCAGAGGCCAACGTTAAGAGTTCCACTAAACTTGGCCGGGCGCGGTGGCTCAAGCCTGTAATCCCAGCACTTTGGGAGGCCGAGACGGGCGGATCACGAGGTCAGGATATCGAGACCATCCTGGCTAACACGGTGAAACCCCGTCTCTACTAAAAAGTACAAAAACTTAGCCGGGCGAGGTGGCAGGCGCCTGTAGTCCCAGCTACTCGGGAGGCTGAGGCAGGAGAATGGCGTAAACCCAGGAGGCGGAGCTTGCAGTGAGCTGAGATCCGGCCACTGCACTCCAGCTTGGGTGACAGAGCGAGACTCCGTCTCAAAAAAAAAAAAAAAAAAAAAAAAAAGAGTTCCACTAAACTTGTGAAATGAGAGTTCCTTGGCTGGAATGGTTAATGCCTTAAAATGATACCATTTCTCATCTTCCAGTCTAACATTTCAGCAAGGAAGGACGAGGGCTGGAAGGGCACCCAACTCTGTGCTTGGTGCTGTAGGGAAGACAGAGAAAACCACCACACACTTTCCGTCCTGTGTCCTACGGCCACCCAGGGAAGTAAGACAACATGTATAGCTCCTTCCCCAGGGTGCTTTTTTTTTTTTTTTTGAGACAGGGTCTTGCTCTATCTCGCAGACTGGAGTGCAATGGCATGATCCTGGCTCACTGTAACCTCCGCCTCCCAGGTTCAAGTGATTCTCCTGCCTCAGCCTCCTGAGCAGCTGGAACTACAGGCAGGTAGGCAGGTCCGGATAATTTTTGTATTTTTTGAAGAGACGGGGTTTCATCCTGTTACCCAGCCTGGTCTCAAACTCCTGGGCTCAGGTGATCTGCCTGCTTCAGCCTCCCCAGAGTACTGGGAATACAGGCATGAGCCACTGCACCAGCTCGGGCTCTTCACTTTTTTTTTTTTTTGAGATGGAGTCTCGCTCTGTCGCCCAGGCTGGAGTGCAGTGGCACAATCTTGGCTGACTGCAACCTCTGCCTCCCGAGTTCAAGTGATTCTCCTGCCTCAGCCTCCCAAGTAGCTGGGATTACAGGCGATGGCCACCACACCAGGCTAATTTTTTGTATTTTTAGAAAAGATGGGGTTTCACCATGTTGGCCAGGCTGGCCTTGAACTTTTGGCCTCAAGTGATCCACCTGCCTCAGCCTCCCAAAGTGCTGGGATTACAGGTGTGAGCCACCACCCAGCTCTTCACTTTTAAGAGACTATTTTTCATTCTATATAGCACCGAATGCTAATTTAAATTTTTTTTTTTTTTTTTTGAGGTGGAGTCTCACCATCTCCCAGGCTGGAGTGCAATGGTGCAATCCCAGATCACTGCAACCTCCGCCTCCTGGGTTCAAGTGATTCTCTTGTGTGAGCCACTGTGCCTGGCCTTTATTTTAATTTTTAATTTCAATCTTAATTTTTTTTTTTTGAGATGGAGATTCGCTCTGTCACACAGGCTGGAGTGCAGTGGTGCAGAGGTGTGATCTCGGCTCACTGCAACCTCCGCCTCCCAGGTTCAAGCAATTCTGGTGCCTTAGCCTCCCAAGTAGCTGGGATTACAGGTGTGCACCACCATGCCCAGCTAATTTTTGTATTTTTATTAGAGACAGGGTTTCAATATGTTGGCCAGGCTGGTCTTGAACTCCTGACCTGAAGTGATGGGCCCACCTTGGCCTCCCAAAGTGCTGGGATTACAGGTGCCTGCTCTAAATGCCAGGGGTTAGCCTTCCTGGAATGTCCTTGCTACATTACATGAACTTGCTGCCCCCTGCCTCTCACAGTTTATAAATTACAGTGGAGAAAAAGGCACTGAAGCACACTCAGCCCAAGGTCAAGCCAGTAGTTCTGCTCAAGGGTTTCTAAATGCGTTTTGACACACGCATCTCTCACCATCACTGCAGGGCCAGTGAAGAGAGAATATGGGCTCCCCTTCATCTGGGCACAGTGAGGACGGTGGGGCCTCTGTGGGTGCCCTGGATAGAGAAGCAGAGTTCTAGATGAGGATGCGTCATCGGTGACAGCTTTGGAACTGCAGACGCCAAGGCAGAGGCTGCCCCTGGCATGCATGGAGGAGCCGTCTGGGAGGCAGCCCAAGAACGAGTCTAGTCAGAGGGTGTCTGACACGAGGGCTGAGGTCGTGGGTGCAGCTGAAAGCAGCTTGGCCCAGCAAACACCTTCTGGAAAGCGTTCTTGGACCTTTAAAAAAAAAAAAAACCTGCTCTGCTCTCCTTATCCCCACATGTTCCCTTCATCGTGGCTAAATCAAGGTGCCTAGTGTGTGATTCAAACGCTCTCCAAGGCGACTTGGGGCCTCCGCCCCTCGGGGCTGCAGCCTGAGTTCCTGTCCTGAAGCCCTGCAGGACACTGGCCCCCCTTTTGGTTCTTGGCTCTTGTGATCATCTGTAATTGGCTGAGCACTTTGAAGCCTTCTCCGCTGACACTGGGAGCCCTGGGGTGCAGGGCAGCAGATACAGGGAGTCCTGGAATTAAAGCACGCACATCCCCAAAGGCATCACCCAGCTGGAAGTGATTATAGCTCAGGAACTGCCTAAGCATGCATCCACTGGTGCTGCGCGTGGCCCCTGGGGCACAAATTTTCAGTCTCTTTACCTACAGGAGAAAAAAAGATGCCTGGGGAGATGGGCTGGCCTCCCTCAAGACGGCCCGTGCAGTGCGCTGGCGGTGCGCTGGCGGCTGAATCACCCGGTTCCCTCTGCTGAATCTGTAAATAACTGGGGGGCGGAGCCTGCTACTTCCCTTCCCAATGACAAACTTGGAGCTGGGGACATGTCAGGTCCTCAAGGAATAAATACTTCCTGAATCTCTGAATTGCGTCTGATGGAGGAGTCCTCACTGACTGCAAGATGAGGCCAAGAACCTAAAAGGGACTGGGGAGAATGGACTGTGGGCAGCAGGGAAGATAGCAGGCCTCCTGGGCTGGCACCTGAGAAGCCTGAGTTGGAATCTCGGCTCCAGCCTCTGTGACCCCAGCCGTGGTCACTGTCAGCGTCTTGGTTACTTTATGGGGCTCCTGTGAGGAGGACCCAGTGAGGCCACTGTGCAGAGCCACCTGCAAGGCCTCCGTGAGCCAAGTGCTGCTCTCAACAGTCAGGGCATGGACTCACTCTCCCCGCATGCCAATTCCCTGAGGAGGCAACTACGTTACCTCCCTTCACGGAGAGGAAACTGAGGCACACAGAGGTGAGGAGGCTGTTAGGGCTGGGTGGCGGGTGGGCATCCTGCAGCCCTGTGCGCTGACCTGCTGGCGACGTCCTCCTCGGCGCCCGTGTCCAGCACGCTGCTCAGGTTGTGCTCGGCCTGAGTCTCCTCGGGCACCTCCTGCAGCGCCTCGGCCTGCCTCAGGGAAAGGCGGTAGTTCTCCAGCTCGATCCGCTCTGGGGTGCCCCTCAGCCGCTTGGCGATGCTGGGCTCCTCCAGGCCGTTCACGCCTGAACCTGCAGGACAAGCACAGAAGCACCACACTGAGCTCCAACCACAGACGGGGTGTGGGGGTGGGGGCTGACACCCAGGCTGCGGGCCCTCCTGCCAGGACGTGGGGCAGGCCGAAGGCCAGAGCATTCACGGAGTTGCCACAGGCCAGAAGAGGACCCTGGCGTGAGAGTGGGAATTTCACTATATAGGAGGAAGGAAAGTGGCCCTGTCTGCCCTCTAGGTCAGGGCGTTCTCTCTCCTTCATCACCCTGAACCCCGGCCCCCAGAGGGCACCACACAGTCTCCCCGCAAGGGTGACTGGTGGTGAGGGGGGTGGGACAGACCTCAGGCAGCCAGGAGCCAGGTGCCCCTGAAGCAGCCTTGCCTGAGAAGGGCATCCCCGGTGCAGCCTGCCCCAGGGATCCAGGCCCCCACCAGGTTCACGCCCCGCCACAGCCTGCCCCAGGGATCCAGGCCCCCGCCAGGTTCACGCCCCCCCCACAGCCTGCCCCAGGGATCCAGGCCCCCGCCAGGTTCACGCCCCCCCCACAGCCTGCCCCAGGTATCCAGGCCCCTACCAGGTTCACGCTCCCCAACAGCCTGCCCCGGGTATCCAGGCCCCTACCAGGTTCACGCCCCCCCACAGCCTGCCCCAGGGATCCAGGACCCCACCAGGTTCACGCCCTGCCACAGCCTGCCCCAGGGATCCAGGCCCCCACCAGGTGCGTCCCCCACTGTGGCCTGCCCCGGGATCCAAGTCCCCACCAGGTACGTGCCCCGTCACTGAGGCGGCCCAGCCAGCTGCCTGCAGAACATCTCACACTGCGGATCTGTCTCCTCACGGTTAGATAAGGCACTTTCTGTTTTATAAGGCCACGTGGGTGATGCTGCCCCTACTGCAGCACCGCTGCTCAGAGGAAGAACACCAGGCCTGACCGCTCAAGGAGGTGGCGCCCAGGCCTCTCTCCAACGCACAGGCACACTTCCCCATCAGTCCTCCATGAGTGATGCCCGGAAGCCACGGGGTGCCCTGCCTGCATCCTTTCATCCTGTGGTTTCAGCATCATTGGCGACCTCGGCCTGAGTCCTTTGTGTGCGCGGGGGTCACACCAGGTGATTTTAAAATCCCATCACTCTGGCCGGGCACAGTGGCTCATGCCTGCAATCCCAGTATTTTGGGAGGCTAAGATGGATGGATCACAAGGTCAGGAGACTGAAACCATCCTAGCTAACAGGGTGAAACCCTGTCTCTACTAAAAATACAAAAAATGAGCTAGGCCTGGTGGCGGGCGCCTGCAGTCCCAGCACTTTGGGAGGCCGAGGCAGGCAGATCACGAGGTCAGGAGATCAAGGCCATCCTGGCTAAAATGGTGAGACCCCGTCTCTACTAAAAATACAAAAAATTAGCCAGGCGTAGTGGTGGGTGCCTGTAGTTCCAGCCACTTGGGAGGTTGAGGCAGGAGAATGGCGTGAACCTGGGAGGTGGGGCTTGTAGTGAGCCGAGATGGTGCCAAGATGGTCTTGATCTGTATTAGCCAAGATGGTCTCGATCTCCTGACCTCGTGATCTGCCTGCCTCGGCCTCCCAACGTGCTGGCATTACAGGCATGAGCCACTGTGCCCAGCCTAATTTTTTGTTTTTTAGTAGAGACGGGGTTTCACTGTGTTAGCCAGGATGGTCTCTATCTCCCGACCTCGTGATCCACCCACCTCGGCTTCCCAAAGTACTGGATTACAGGTGTGAGCCACTTTGCCCAGCTAATTTTTTTGTATTTTTAGTAGAGACGGGGTTTCACCGTGTTAGCCAGGATGGTCTCGATCTCCTGACCTCGTGATCCGCCCGCCTTTGCTTCCCAAAGTGCTGGGATTACAGGCATGAGCCACTGTGCCCCGCCTAATTTTTTGTTTTTTAGTAGAGACAGGGTTTCACTGTGTTAGCCAGGATGGTCTCTATCTCCTGACCTCATGACCCACCCACCTCAGCCTCCTAAAGTACTAGATTACAGGCACCCGCCACCATGCCCAGCTAGTTTTTTGTATTTTTAGTAGAGACGGGGTTTCACCGTGTTAGCCAGGATGGTCTCCATCTCCTGACCTTGTGATCCGCCCACCTTGGCTTCCCAAAGTGGTGGGATTACAGGCGTGAGCCACCACGCCCGGCCGTGTTACCAGACCTTTAAGGAGGCAAAGAAGGTGCAGAGGTGCCGAAGGGAGCAGGTCATGACTGGCCTGGCATCCTGGCTGGGCAGGTTACTGATTCCTACAACATTCTAAGCTCTAGGAGACAACGCTGGGTTTTGGCATGCCACATCATACAAGCCAGTGTTGAGAGACAGGTGGTCCATCAGGCAAAAACCGGCTAAAGGAAAGCAGTGGGTGATTTAGCAATTTTTGTGACAGGTTGTGCGTGAAGTGTTTTCTGAAGGCCTGCACTTCTGTCGTGTGCAGTGTTTGAACGTCTTTGTGGCGGCCTCAGAAAGAGCTTTTAATGAACCCCGGTAGTCACAGGATAAGGTCTTGGCACATCTGTTGGAATTACTGGCATCCTCCAGCAAATAGCATCTTTCAAATTTACTAGAGAATCTTTACTAGAAAAGCAAGATCCAGTGGCGTATTTATATACAGATTCAGGTAATGGTGTGATGAAGGGGCAAAACACGAATACCTGGGTTCACTGGTGCCCTGTACCCGTGCCCACCTGTTTGAGCCTTTGGCTCCTTGGTGGGGGTCTTTTCTAAACATCACTGCTCCATTCTCCAACACTGAGCTCAGGGCACAGAAGAATATGCTATGATGCTGGGCTAGGGCATCTGGAAGGTGAGGGAATGTGCACTACAGGTAATGCAGAAAAGAGGCAGAGAACAACTCTGACACATCCGGCCTCAAGTTTCTCCAGACCTGCCCTCCCAGGCCCCGGGAGAGCAAAGGCCCTAACTGCACCAGCTCCTCATCCCCAAATACCAGTCTTCCCATCCTTCCTTCTCCTCAAAATCCACAGCCTCCCCATCATGAAGGGGAGAGGCCTGAGGATACCCTGACTGCGGCGCCATTCGATTCTTTCCATCATTGATTTTTGACAACTGCCACTCAACGGAAAGCAGATGAGAAAGGGAGATCAAGCAACTACCCAAGAATCAGCTTTCTGGGAATTCCATAAACACGGAATAAAAAGGGATATTTCTTTCAGATGGGAGAAGAAAAACAGGGTAAGAACCATCACTTCCGGGAAACAAGCAACAATTCAGATGGAAGCGATTTTACAGTAGAGTGAACAAACACTCAGGACGGAAAACATCCAAGAGATGTCTGTTTGGCGTGGGTAACTCATACTGTCCGGCAAGCATGCTACTAGGACCATGGAAAACAAAGCAGATTAAAACACTCTCTACTCTAAAAGAGCTGCAGGCTAGCAGAGGGTCCTGTAGAAATCATTTCAGTCCAACGTGCCTCGTGAGTACGCACGTGGTCCCAAGGGAGAACACAGAGAAGGTGAGTGAGCATGCCTGGTAGAGTCAAGAAATGTGTTCCGGAGGCATATGGAGTTAGCCGGCTGCAAGATAAATACATTCTGTGAGGCACTGTCATTTGCAAATGAAGTAACTGAAGTTCACACAGCTAGTGAGCCCTGGAGCCAAGATCTGAACCTGAGGAGGAAAGGCATCACTCAGGAGATCGCCATGCTGTCCCTAGACTGACAACAGCCCTAGCCTTCCCCTTTGGGCATCTTCACCACTGTCTCCTCCCCGCTGTAATTTTCCAGGTGAGGGACACAGCACTTCACGCAGGCTTCTTGGAGCAGAGAATCTGGCATCTGGAATGACAGGCACTCAGTCTTCCCACTGTTACTGCCCTGGAGATTCTGCAAACCCCGCAGACCGATGGCTTGTCAGGCAACGGCATGTGGCAGTCCAAGCCCAGGGCCGGGGCTCTGGAAGGGGAAACGCTGATTTAATCTGCGGCTTGGCTACAACCCACAAAAAAGAAACCAGAAGCTCTGGGAACTGTGCAGGTCCTTCACACGCCAGTCCCCGGAGAAAGCCTGCGGAAACGCTGCTCGGGGGACGGTGGAAAAGGGGAGGTGGGAGGCCAGCTGCCTCTCCTGTGCCAGACCCACCAGGCCACGGAGCAGGTCCACACAGAGCTCCGGCTCACCCTGTGGCGAGAGAGGGACACGGAGGCACACTGGCAGGCCAGAGGGAAGGTGGCACTCAGAGGACACTGGGCAAGGACCCCAAACTCACCAACTGCCAAAATATGCTCCACATTCCCAGCCCTTCATCTCAAAGTGCCATGAGAAATTAAAAAAAAACAAAAACAAAAAACAAAACCACACGCACAAACAAATCAAAATAATCAGCATCCCGGATTCTCTGTCCTGAGGAAGGGGCTGTCTGTCAGATGAATCAGACGGTGATGAGAAACCAAGACAGTGAAAGCAGTAACAGTGGGGGCCTGGGCAGCGAAGACGGCCCTGTGACCTCCTCCCTCCTCAACTAACGGCAGAGCCCAGGAGACAGCAGGAGTGCAGATGTAATGACGCGCTTTGCAAGGTGCTGGATTGCAAAGCCAAAGTCCACCCTGCCTGTCCGGCTAGCGGGCCCCACCCCCAGCCCTCTACTTCACATGCCTTAGTGCAGCAACAACCCAAGAGCGACTTTCCAGACTTCCCAGCTCAACGCGGGATCACTTCACAAATGATTGTGAGATCCGCAATCATTTCCAAGGCCAAGTCTTCACTGGGTCAGGGCAGGCAGCTCTCAGGTCACCAGGAGGCCAATTACAGCCCCACACATACCACAAGGAAATAGCTCCCAGGATCTGGGCCACATCCTAAATAGGAAGGCGGCTCTGGGCCTCACCTCAGGTTCTGTTTTGGAATATCACTGCCTGCACAAGCTCCATACATCATTCTGGAAGAAACGTTTCTCCTAACAGGACAACCTGCTCTTGGCTGACGGGCAAGAGCTGGCAGGGAGCTTTATTTGCTTCCACCTGACTCCTGGAGAGGCATAGGTGGGTGCAGAGGATATAAACAGGCGGGGTCTGCCCAGGGCCTCAGCAGGCAGCTCCTCTTCCTCCCCGCTGCCATGGTGGCAAAGCCCCCGTACTCGGCAGGGCAGCTGCTGAGGGCACTTCAGCGCTCTGGGCCACCGAGAAGGGTGTCACATCGGAAATCAGGATGTCAAAGGCCTTTTCTGCCTTTCTGGCCTGTCTTGCCATTCCTTTTTCTTTTCCTTCTTTATAAGCTTGGGGAAGTTTGAATGGAATCCGAGTCTGACAAGGACTGAGGGAGAGGTGCTGTGTGCAGAGACTGATTCCCGCCCTGTTTCCCACGTCTGTAAGTAGGATGGCTGCAGGGGTTCATTCATCCCATCACTGATTCAACAAATGTTTCCTGACCGCCCGCTTCCAGCCAGTGACACAGCAGACAAGATCTGTGCCCTGGGGCGGCCCACATTTGGATAGCGTATGGGTGTCACCCACCTGCTAAGAGAGGCTGATGACCCCAGGGAGATAAAAGGGGCCCACTGTGGTCACCTTCCGGCAAGAATGGAGCTGTGATTTGAAATGACTCGTCCATTTGAGAAGTATGCTCCTGCCATTATGGAATTCAGAGATTCTCCTTAAGCTAGTCCCTGTCACTCTTGCTGCTGCTTTTACCAGGCGGTAATGGGTATTTTTGCTGTGACTTTGAAGAAAGATCAACTAACATCATTTCATCTTGGTTATTTCTCTTATTTGTGTTTTTGTAGGAACAGCGTCTCACTATGTTGCCCAGGCTGGTCTTGAACTCCTTGTCTCAAACAATCCTCCCAGCTCGGCCTCCCAAGTAGCTGAGATTATAGGCATGAGCCACCACGCCCAGCCCAGCTAACGTCATTTCAGCTGCCTTCCCCACATGTCCACCCAAAGCCTTCCCCGCCCCAATCTTCTTGAACTAAAGGAAGCACCAAGCCATGAACCCATTCTGAACTGCAAAGTTCAGGGGAGATGTAAGGAAGAGAAACCTGAAGAGATGACCAGGCTGGCAGCATGAGTCCAAGTTCCCAAGTCCGCAGCAAAATTGGTCACAGTCACGTTCGTGCTGCCTGATCCACTGCTCTCAGAAACTCACAAAATCACCCTGTGAAATCGGGATGCCCTCTTCGCACAGAGCCCAGATCATGGACAGGGCTGTAAGGGGGACCCATGCCTCCATCTGTTTGACCCCATTCAAGTTGTAAACAATACAGTCCCTACATTCCCCCACATGTCCTCACACACTGGGAAACAGGGATGAAACCAAGTGAAGTGCGGCTGTTCTGAAACGTTCGGAACCATGTCTCCCCAGACATTTTCCTGTTTAGGGCCAGGCCTACGGAATGTACGAAGCTGAGAAGGACCCCGCTGCCTTGATCTGGGTTGGTCAAAATACAGTGAAGAATCAGCTCGGATACTGGTTCGCTCCTATCTTGCTTTGAGCTAAAGTTCCCGCAGGAGATCCCATTGGCAACATGGGTGCCATCCTGACTTAGAAACCTGAAGTAGTGGCCCGGCGCGGTGGCTCAAGCCTGTAATCTCAGCACTTTGGGAGGCCGAGACGGGCGGATCACGAGGTCAGGAGATCGAGACCATCCTGGCTAACACGGTGAAACCCCGTCTCTACTAAAAAATATAAAAAACTAGCCGGGCGAGGTGGCGGGCGTCTGTAGTCCCAGCTACTCGGGAGGCTGAGGCAGGAGAATGGCGTAAACCCAGGAGGCGGAGCTTGCAGTGAGCTGAGATCCGGCCACTGCACTCCAGCCTGGGCGACAGAACGAGACTCCGTTTCCAAAAAAAAAAAAAAAAAAAGAAATCTGAAGTAGTGGGATGGGTCACTACCTGCCTCGGGGACTTCACTGTTCCTCCGGTCAAGCTGCACGTCATCTGGTATCTGCAGGAGAAGGGCTCTAGCCTATTTTTAGGAGAAGTCACCCCCGGGGAGGAGAGATTCAGAGGGTTTGTTAAAGAGACCTACAGTGTACAAAAGGTCTTCCTGCGCTTATTCTCAGACACCTGCTGCCACCAACTTGGGCTTTTCTCCTCTGCTGCCCCAGTCACTTGCCTTGGCAGGCTGCTTGAAGGGACTCACGTTTTTGTACCGTTGACAGCTATGTTCTCATTCCAGGAGGGCAAGCCCCAGAGCTATGTGTGGAAAGCAAGTTTCTAAGCCACTGCTATGGCAGGGTGGTTTCTGTCCTCACACGCTGCCTCCAACAAACAACTTCTGTGGCTTCCTACTGGCACGGAGTGTGTGTTCACAAGAGTTCTCCAAGATCACATGACATGAGGTGTTTCTTGCCTGTGAAGCGGGCGATGAGAGAGAAGCAGCAGTGTTTGTTGAGTGACTGCCTGTGTCGGGCACGACGACGGGCAGGTTACACACGCAGCCTTGAACGTCACAAGATCCCACAAGTCCCTGTGATTACACTGAGGGTTCTGAGTCAGTGATGTTGAATAACATGTCCAAAGACTCACTTGAGCCAGAGCCAAGGCTAACCCTAGTCTCTAACAGTCCTTTCACTCGAGCATGCAGGAATTTGTTTATTTTTGACACAGGGTCTCACTCTATTGTCCCAGCTGGAGTGCCCAGGCGCAATCATGGCTCATTGCAGCCTCGAAATCACGGGCTCAAGTGGTCCTCCCGTCTCAGCCTCCTGAGTAGCTGGGACTACAGGTGTGCGCCATCACACCTAATTTTTGAATTTTTTTAAGAAACAGGGTCTTGCTATGTTGCCCAAGCTGGTCTCAAACTCCTGGCCTCAAGTGATCCTCCTGCCCTGGCTTCCCAAAGTGTTGGGATTATGGTGTCAGCCGCTGTGCCTGGCCCAGAATGGAATATATATATATATATTTGAGAGGGAGTCTCACCCTGTCATCCAGGCTGGAGTGCAGTGGTACAATCTCAGCTTACTGCAACCCCCGCCTACCAGGTTCAAGCAATTCTCTTTCCTCAGCCACCCGCGTAGCTGGGATTACAGGTGCACGCCATCATGCCCAGATAATTTTTGTATTTTTAGTAGAGATGAGGTTTCACCATGTTGGTCAGGATGGTCTCAATCTCCTGACCTCAGGTGATTCATCCAGCTCGGCCTCCCAAAGTGCAGGGATTACAGGCCGTGAGCCACTGTGCCTGACCAAGTTAGTTTGTTACTGTTAGGGTATTTTTACTGTTATTATCACATCATCTCCCAAGGTGCCTTTTTGGCAGATGGAAATCCTGGCACACATCAATGTATCTGGTCAAGGCAAAGAGGTTTCTTTTAAGCTATACACCCACTTCTCCAGTAACATACAACTCACCGGTGTGTCATGCAGCTCTCCTGAAAACATATTTTTCGTGTGTTATACTATCTCACAGGTAAACCTTGAATTGATTCGTATCAGCTGGCCAGGCCATCCTTCCTGATGGCTGCTTCTTGGTGTTGGGAGACTGTGGACATGTCTAAAGCACTGGAATTCAGCTGGGTCTCCTCTTAAATTGCATGAGTGCTGTGCTCTAGCTGTCTATCTTCCTTATCTGCCCACCCGGATGTAGCCGGGTAAGATCTCAGAAAGGGTAGTGGTTATACACTGGGGTTTGAAATATTTTAACTCTTTGGTTCAAATATGTGGCTCATGAACTGGAGGTTCCCTACAGTTAAATAACAAGTAATCCGTCAAGTCAATAGTTGCAGGGCTGACCTCTCAAATCCTGAGGGGCAGGTGAAGACAGGAAGGATGGCTTCTCCCCTACTTCTGCTGTCGTTACCGGATCCTGCTTCTGGATCCTTCCACTTCGCACCCTTGAAGGGCTTCGCACCCTTGAAGGGCTTTTACACACATCTTTATTAGGGCATCCCTCCCCTTCTGTTCAGGTCTGAATGGACTCCAAAACCAGAGGCTCCGCTGGGGAGAGCGATTATTCTCATCATCTTTGTGTTCCTGAAGCCATCAGTGCATCAGGGTAGATAGTCCATAAAGTGTTTTGAGTAGGTGATCAGGCTGAAGAGTTCTAATCCTGTGTCTGAGCTTCGCTTCACTGTAATGTTGAGCACGTTCTGGCCTTGGTTTCCTCATCTTAACGCAGAGACTTTATGACCACTATGCCTGTCAGGTCGCTTCGTGCTATGCAGGGCCCCAAGAACCAATGGGAGCTGCCAACTCATGGAAAGGGCAAGTCTACTGAGATAGCAACAGTTCTCATAGCACTCAAGAGAGAAATTCTGGTCAAGATGCCAATGCCACAGAGGGCGTCAGAGTTCTGAAAAGAGACTGCCTCGAATGGCTTGATGTCCTGACACAAGCACTTGACTTCACGGTAGAGAGGAGTTTGGTTCTGGGAAGCAGCTTGCTCACCAGAAAGGGGCCCAGTGTTGACACGTGGCGGGGGAAGGGCAGAGGACACGGATCAGCATGAGCAAGTCCAGGCTGACGTGCTTTTCCCGAGACTCCGGGCTTTATTCCAACCCTCCCGTCCTCCAGAGCAGAGTGCCCTGGCCCTCGCAGTCCAGAATGCCTCCAAAGCCAGCTCTGATGTGACCCTCCAGTGAGCAGCCGCACAGCCTCAGGCAGGCTCAGTCTCCATCGCAGGATCCACAGAGACAAACCCACATTCCAACAAAAGGCTCTCTCATAAATAGGTTCAGATGCCTTTCTTTCAGAGACATAAAATCACATATACATACTCCCTTGGCTAGCTGCAGATGGATTTCTGGAAAGAAATGAAAGTTGCCTTGGCCGGACGCGGTGGCTCAAGCCTGTAATCCCAGCACTTTGGGAGGCCGAGACGGGCGGATCACGAGGTCAGGAGATCGAGACCATCCTGGCTAATACGGTGAAACCCCGTCTCTACTAAGAAATACAAAAAACTAGCCGGGCGAGGTGGCGGGCGCCTGTAGTCCCAGCTACTCGGGAGGCTGAGGCCGGAGAATGGCGTGAACCCGGGAGGCGGAGCTTGCAGTGAGCTGAGATCCGGCCACTGCACTCCAGCCTGGGCTACAGAACGAGACCCCGTCTCAAGAAAAAAAAAAACGAAAGTTGCCTGCAGCAGTGTCCAAGGCTACCCTATGAAACATCTATCAGAGTCACACTTCTATTTTCACCTGTCAGAGGGCCACTGAGGCCAGCCTGGAAGAGAAACATCGATCACAGTCACACTTCCGTTTTCACCTGTCAGGGGATCACTGAGGCTAGCCTGGAAGAGAATCATTAGTGTCTAGGGATGGAGAGGCTCTTAACGAGAAGACAGACACTAAGAACAAAGGCTGACGGTGCAGGAGCGCACAGCCCAGGCTCGGGGCACCCTTTCTGCAGCATCAGCAGCAGCTGAGCAGCTGCAGGTCTATCATCACCTATAAAGCACCCAATCACGCACTGATTCCAAAAGAGGAAATCAGGTACCCTCCTCTCCTCCAAATGGGCCACAGGGTAACACCGAGGCTCCTGGGTCTAACCAGCAACCCCAGACAAGCCCTGGGACCACACATAAACCCTTGCTCTGCCTAAGAGAAAGCTACCTGGCTCCCACTCACATTTCCGACTTTCAGGTTAGGAGTTGAAAATTTAGCTTAATGAAGGCCGGGCTTCGTGGCTTACGCCTGTAATCCCAGCACTTTGGGAGGCTGAGGCGGGAGGATCACTTGAGGTTAGGAGTTTGAGACCAGCCTAGCCGACATGATGAAACCCAGTTTCTACTAAAAATACAAAAATTAGCCAGGCGTGGGAGAATGTGACTGTAATCCCAGCTACTCAGGAGGCTGGGGCAGGAGAACTGCTTGAACCTGGGAGATGGAGGCTGCAGTGAGCCGAGATCACGCCACTGCACTCCAGCCTAGGTGACACAGCGAGACTCTGTCTCAAAAAAAAAAAAAAGGAGTATTTAGCTTAATGTAAATCCTGTGTAGGATTGTTTGTGCTTTTGTTACTATAGTGAAGAGCCCCTAGGGTGTCATGGAATCAGGAGGTGCCTTCACATCCCATTCACGCAGGCTGAGGGAAAAAGCAATGCCAAATCTAGCCAAGCAGCCCATAGAGATTTCATAGTGCTTCAAACAGCTGGCACCCAACGCAGGTCAACGCCCCCAGCCCACTCTGCTGCAGCCTGGAGACAGCCAAGCTCACACCTCTTCTGCTTCCCCCAATTTCTGTTGGCTCAATGAGCCACCTTGTTCTAACCCCACAGCAGGCACAGGCCAGAGAGGGAGACCTGTAAACAGCCAGTAGAAACCATTCTAATTCACCCTCACTCCAATTCTTCCAGCATTTCCTGGAATCCCTGCCAATGACAATCATATTTGATACTCTTGTAATGCTTTTAAATAAACAAGTTTCATACCTCTTTTTTTTTTTTTTTTTTTTGAGACGGAGTCTCGCTCTGTTGCCCGGGCTGGAGTGCAGTGGCCGGATCTCCGCTCACTGCAAGCTCCGCCTCCCAGGTTTACGCCATTCTCCTGCCTCAGCCTCCCGAGTAGCTGGGACTACAGGCGCCCGCCACCTCGCCCGGCTAGTTTTTTGTATTTTTTTTTAGTAGAGACGGGGTTTCACTGTGTTAGCCAGGATGGTCTCGATCTCCTGACCTCGTGATCCGCCCGTCTCGGCCTCCCAAAGTGCTGGCATTACAGGCTTGAGCCACCGCGCCCGGCCGTTTCATACCTCTTATGTGCTCTTCACAACAACTTTAGCAGACAGAGGAGCAGGTAGCATTTTTCTTCATTTAAAAATTTTATACGTGGTGAAACTGAGGCCCACAGAGGTGATGACGGCAAGCAGGACAGGTGGCAGAACTGAAACTCAAACTAACATCTTCTGTTTCAAGATCTGTGCTGGTTCTACTGAGACCCAGCTCCATTCTCCGAGGCTGGGACCACCACCAAGGGGTGTGCCCATCCACTGGGGTACAGAAAACAACACAGGATCTCCGCTTTTATTTTGTAGGTCTGCCTTCTAAAATGATCTGCACCGTCTGTCCTACAGCATGCAGTCTTCGTATGGGGTCCCGACGTGTTCTGAGGAAGCACAGCCACCGGGAAGTGCATTCACGGTTCTGTGGGGGCTGACAGGTCTGGAGGCCTGGGCTGGGAGCTGGCAACGCCATTCTGGATCACTTTTCTGATTCTCGCCGCCCTCTATCCTGATGGACTCCTCTATCCCACTCCCACTCCTCCCACAATATAACTGAGGCCGACAGCATGTCAAGGTCACGTCCTTTCTTCTAACTGTAGTCTAGATCCGTGGTTCTCAACTGCGGTGATTTTTCCCCTGGGTCACCTGGCAATGCCTGGAGACATTTTCTATTGACACAGCTTGGGGAGGGGGTGCCACTGATGTCTGACAGGGAGAGGCCAGGGATATACCCGGCACACCACGAGGCACAGGACAGCCCTCACAGCAAAGCAGGATCCAGCCCAAGACGTCCACAGTGCTGGGCTGGAGAAGCCCTGGCTTACAAGTTAGATCAAGTCATTTCTAATCTCTCACCAAACAGGCCGACCAACCAATTCTCCGCACCCTCTGACTGTGGCTTGATCTGAGCAGCTGCATTCAGAGTGGTGAGCTCACGACCCTTCACCGTGGCTGCCAAGGTGCAATGCCTGACCAGCAGGAGTGCAGTACACGGAGGACCAACCGAGGACTGCCTGGTGAACAGGTAGCTCTGGGCTTGCTGTCCACAGACAGGAAATCCACAACAGAGGTGCATGCTATGACAAATGTGGTCCCTGCCACTCGCTGGGCACCTGTACCCCAAGTAGCTGCATGAGCCGCCCGAACTTCCCCTTGTCTCAAGGCACAACTCCACTGATGGAAGGCGACTCTGCTCCTCCCAGCAATGCCCCTGGAGGGCACCTGCACATCCCCCACCCCTCCGTCCATGTGTGTCATGTGCGTGAGGCCGCAGGAATTAAAGGAGACCACAGAGATGAATCTCATGGGCTTCTCGCCCTCTCACTCACTTTCTCCTGGCTGGATGCTAGAAGCTTCTGACAGACAGAACGTTCTACTTGGACATTACAGCAGGATGCCTCACTAAACCCAGGAAGAAAACTCACTGGAGAACGTGGCATGGAAAAACACATCTACCTTTACTCCGTGTTCTCAACTCTTCTTTCTCCCCATTTTCCAGAAACCTCCAACCTGAGAGCTCTGAGGGCCCCTGCCACAGTGTGCCTTGCCGAAGTCAGGCCAGGCCGTGCCGCGCATGCCTAGGAGGCTTCTTGAAAACCTCTCTGTGCTGAACCACACTGCAGTTGGCAGGCGCAACCAGGACTTCCCACGCACACTTAGCCCAAAGACTGAAGAGTCAGTTCCTTTACGTGTGAGTTCAGTACAGAGTGGCCCAAACCTGAGTAGATCAGAACGTCCATATTCAGCACAAAAAGAGCTACAAAATCATCCCTTCCTCCCCTATCCCAAACCCCACACAGGCCCAGGGCAGGCAATGTCGTAAGAGGACTGTGAATGGCAGCTGTGAAGCTGTAACACCATGGAAGGGTCAGCTCCACCATCACTCAGGCCTTTGAAGCGTATCAGAAAATGAGGTGGTAGAGGAAAAGCCAACAGATTGATAAGCTAGAAGCGGTGACACTGGAACTTGAAGAAAAAACATCCCCCAAACATGTTCCCCCTTCCTCCACATCACCGGCAGGGCGGACGGATGAAGGAAGAAGGGCTTACTCTTCACAACAAAACTTCAGGCTTGATTTGAGAGGACCAAAACGTGGGATGATATAGAGAAAATGAAGAGAAGCTCCATTTCATATTATTTACAGTCAATTCAGATGGCGGCATTCTCCTCCATTTCTGTTGACGACTTCCTCCCTTGCACCTCAGTGATGAAATCCTTTGCCTTTACTTCATGTGCTGTCTTTCCAAAGGCACATTCCCAACTCTGGGATGGTTGTCAAATAAATTGGGAGACTGTATTTTCCAGGAGTAATGAAATGGACACCCACTGGCTTCTCCAGGGCATCTATGCAAAGAGCTCTTGCCTCTCGCCCACACTGCCGAGCCCGGGCACAGGGAACGATCAACGGCAGCTCCTGTGTCCTCTGCACAGCCTCTACCCAACTCTTGAGTTTACTGGTTACGTGGCTTTGGCCAAGCATGCCTAACTCCTGTGTGCCTGTTTCCCCATGTGCAACACGGGGCCACCCTTACGGATGCTGTGAGGATCCAAGGTCAGCTACATGAAGCATCTGCTCAGGGCCTGTACACAGCGCGTGCTAGATGTTAGCTACTGCTGCTGCCGCTACTGTGTCTCCCAGCATCGTCTTCTGTGAGTGAGCATGGCAAGGGCCCCCATGGCTAACTGACCAACATCAGTCACCCGTGGGGAAAACAGCAGGCATGAAGGCACTGCAAGTTTTACTGTCTATTTTTATTTGGGGAAAGTATTTCAGTAGAGAAGAGGGCTTTCTTGGTTGCAAACACAGACAAGCCCTAAGCACGGTCTTTTTAGCAGCACGAAGGATGGCTACTGGCTCTCGGCGACACAGCAAACCAGTGCGGACTGGCTCTTGCCTCCCTGGCCCTTCGTTCTCCTCACTGAGCACCCAGTGCTTCCTGTTTCTCTGACATCCCAGAGCCCTGTCCCTGCACCCTCCACCCCAGCGTTCCTGTGCCTCTACCAACGCCAATGCCCCAAGAAAGCTGAACTGGCCAAAAGGCAGGCAGTAGCTAGTTCACAGTAATTCATATTAGATGAAACTCTAGAAGAAAATGTTTACTTTTAAAATAACCTGCTGACCTAGTCTCTTGGTAGTAAAATGGTGGGAAAGAAATTTTATAGCTGGTATCACTGTAACCTGGTCTTTTGAGAGTCTTAGTTCTGGGGAAAAGGGCAACCATAAATAAATATGCCGCTGTAATCCTGTTAATTGATACCAGCTCTTCCTTGGTTACCAGGTTGTACTTTGTCCACGAAAACTACTCCGACAGGAGTCCCCACCCCCTGTGCCGTGGCCCCGGCTGGGTCACAGACCCACGGCCTCTCAGGAACCAGACCGCACAGCAGGAGGGGAGTGGCTGGCTAGTGAGTGTAGCAGCCGGAGCTCCGCCTCCTGTCAGATCAGCGGCGGCACGAGATTCTCCCGGGAGCCGGAACCTCTTGTGCAGCGAGCATGTGAGGGACCCACGCTGCATGCTCCTAAGGCCTGATGATCTGAGGTGGAAGAGTTTCACCCCAAAACCACTGCCCACCCCGGTCTGTGAAAAAAACTGTCTTCCATGAAGCCAGACCCTGGTGCCAGCAAGATTGGGGAACACGGCCCTGAGGCTTGGCTGTTCTCCCTCAGGTGCAGGAGAGTCGGCTCATCATGCTTTTTGGTTTTCAGTTTTGAGCTCTAAGAAACAACCAAACGCCAGGGCTACGCCCCTCTCTGGAACTCTCTTATACAGTGTTCCTGGCTTCATTAGCCTCGGAAAAGCATCAGAACAGCATGAAAACATACTCATTTAGGCCTCGGCCAGGAAAACGGCGCTGGTTTCGCCAGGTTTTTGTTGAGGAAAACCCAGACCCACGAAAGCCCTGAGTCCCGGTGCCCTTGGGACCTTGCCTGGTGTTGGTCTTCAGGAATTAATTCTACCTTAAGGAGCGCCTGTCACCAGAACAACTCAGGGCCCGTGCCCTTCCACTGGTTTTCCTTTCCTGGGGAATTGGCACTGGCCGAGGCGGGGTAACACTGAGATGCAGGTGCAGGGACAATCCAACCTTGCAGAAGGCTCCAGAATCCCAGCGAGGAAGGAGGCACTGGGCTGAAACGCTTTGGGTTCTTCTGGGGACAGGGCCTACTCAATGTAAAACAATTACTGAAGACCAACAGTTCCAAGCATGGACCTAAAAGAAATCAGGCTGCACTGTCTATGAAATAAGAGTGATCAAGTGGCAGTAACTCTGATGTTTTACAGAACACAGAATAAGGAAATCAGTCACTTAACAGTCACACCTGGGCAGTCTCATGTGATTAACGTAGAAGCACAAAGAACTGGGTAAGTACAGAAAGAAATAGAGGTAAAGAAAACACAAGAGGCCAAGAGAAGTTCTGTAAGGATTTTTCTAGTAGCTGTCCCTGCACGTCCCCAAGAGTCTGCAGCGAGGCGGAGCTGGGGCCCTAGACTCCCCGTCTGTGCAAGGGTGTTCCAAAACTCCCCTTTCATGCCAACGAGGGCCTTCTGAGGGGCACGTGCCTTCTTCCTGTTTTGGGCACATCCTGCCTGTGCATGGCACATTTCTTACTGTCGGGAGGACAAGCACATCAGTGACCAGGTTGGGCTTAGCTAGCCTGAGTTAGGGTGAGGATGCTGGCAGTGATTCACCCTCTTGCCCACTGTCCTTCTTGGAGACCCATTAAAGTGCCCCCAAAATATTCAGAAAGTGTCCATAAACTGCTTTTGCAAAGCGATGTGGAAGTTGGCCCACAGGAAGTAAAAGGGAGCTGGTGTTCACGTGGCTGGTAGAACCCGGAAGTAATTGATGGAGAGTCCCATTTGCCTGGAGGCCCGTGTCCCCTCCCGGGCAATGAAAGGTGTTTCTGCGCACAAGCCTACCACCCCCTCCCGCCAAGGTAAGCGGTGAGGAGACAAGGAGCAATTATAAAGAAAGAGGTGTTGGCAGCCAACAGGGTGCTGAGAATTCTGGGCGGTGGTGAGAGGAGACCACAGTGCCATGACCTGACCTGGGCAGGAGTGCCAATGGGCCTCGCCGCCCCTTGTTTCATTATGACTAATCTACTTGCTGGCACTTGTGAGGAGCTTGGCTGAGTGAGCTGCAAGGGCTGGTTTTTGAGTCTCAAGGAGGATTCAGGGCTTTGTGAAAGGGGCTGGAATCTGGAGAGACTCGTCCTGAACTCTCTGCCTGGCTGCTGCCTTTCAGAGCCCCACATGGGTGTTTTTATCTCGGGGGCACTTGTGGGACCTGGGTCCTATACGGCATTATCCTGCCCTATTTTTTAGCATGAAAATAGAGTGGCCCATTTTCATAGCTTGCTCTCCTTCCATGTCTGTGCTACGGCATTCTTCTTAGGCAGTGTGTTAATTAGGGAAACTGACAAGGAATTTTTGAGAAAAGAGAACAGATTTCAAGAAGTTTCAGAAGGAAACTGAGATCCAAAGGGGATTTTCCAGGGTGTTCCCAATGGGCAGCACGGAATCCCATTTCTGATTCCACACAATCCCCACCTTCCTGCTGGAAGCTTCAGTGCATTGCTCTAAACATCCCCTCCCCTTTTTTGCTGGGGAATGGGAAGGCAGCAGCAGCCAGGGGCTAAGATTTGAAAATTATGCACATCTATGTATCCATCCTTATTACTGACTCTTAATTTATTGTCACTTATTGCACCTCCCACACCCTATTTCCTTCTCTCCTTTCTGCAGGCACCAGGATTCTGAATGACTTATTTCAGAGAAAGGGGAGCAAGAGGCTACGGACCTCAGGGCTAAGGAGAGGGCAGGCCACAAGTAGGCCAGGAGATACTGCCCAGACTCTCGGAACCAGCAAGGCTCTGAGGAAAATGACGGTGTCACAGCAGAGCTGTGAGCGACTGGGGGGTGAGGTCCTCCCTGGCCTGGACTGTTGAGAATGCCAAGCAGACCCGAGGGCCCTGCTGCTCTGATCTATGGGGAAGCCAAGAGAGCTGCTCCGGGGGGACGGGGGCCAGCGAGGGCTCTTGCATATGAAAACACCCGAGTGCCTAGGGCCTGGCAGGTGCAGACTTGGGGCTGAGTGCTCTGCCCACCACAGCACAGTGCCCTCTCCTGGGCCAATTCAGCATGAGGCTAGGCCTGTGCCCACTGCAGGTGGCAAAATGTGGGAACAGTGCCATGGCTGCTAAAACCAGCAGCAATGTGTGTGAGAAGGGAACAGTCTGTTTTTAATACAGGCCAGTCCCTCCAGGCTGGAGAAGGGCCAAACAGAATCAGACATCCCAGCTCAGTGTCCAGGTCACACCAAAGACAGCATGAGAGAGAAATCAGCTTGGGAGGAAAGACCAAGAACTTTCAACCTCACCAGGAGCAAGGCTGCTGCGCCTGCGGGCATGCCTGGCAGAGCCTCCAGGCAGAAGATAGACACGCCCCTGGCCCCAACTCCCTGCCACAGCTGGAGGCAGGAAGAAGGTGTCTAGCTCTATGTCCCTATGGTTGACCAGGCTCTGTGTGGCATTTCCACCCCTCCATCCGCCCAGCCAGCGGGCCCTCCTGCTGGCGGACTGCACCTGAGGCCCATGGGCACAAGCAGCATCCGTCTTGCTTTTCTCCACTTGCAGCTGCTGCAAAGCAAAACTTTGCACCACTCCAGCCCCTACACAGGAGTCCTTTGTTAACGGGAACCTATGTCAGGTATAAAAACCTATTTCCCCACTTTGCACCTTGCTGTCTTGCTGACCCCCGGAGTGGGAGTCCTGAGCCACAGCGGCCACAAGCCCACCCCCAAGACCTGCCTGAGCTTCCCCCTTTCCCACCCTCTGGTCAAGAGAAAGGGAAGGAAAAGAAAAACTCAGAAACCCAAAGATTGTTTGGAATTTATTCTCTTAAATAAGAATGTAACATTTGTTAAAAAAAATAAATAAATAAAAGCACGACACCTTGGTTTCACAGTAAACGGCAAAAACAAAGTTACACAATTAAATAAAAACTCACAAAGAAACACACCAAGAACTCACAAGAGCACAGGTTAAAAACACGGGCAAAAATAAAGGTTGAGAGAAGGCGGGCAGTAGACAGGCAGCAGCGGAGTGTTCCTTGGCACAGCTAATCCTCTCCTGTTGGGCTCTCGTACTGCCGCCGGGAAGCCGGCTGGCTGTCCGCCCCTCCCGCATGCACCCCAAGCTGAATGCCTCGGGAGAAAAGTGAATCCCTTGGTGCCCTGCTCAGACCTTCAAGGCTATGGTGGAACCCCTTTTGGGACGGCCTAAGAATCTTCCAGTGTCCTGCAGAAAAGAGTTGAAGATGCACTAACCACCAAAAGACAGGAGTGAGCTCACACAGCTAACTCAGTGGAGCCAGTGTGCAAGCCAGACAGAAGACGCGTGAGGCGGGTGCCCGGCTCTCTGTGGTGCCCCGGCGGCAGCAGACCCTGCTGTCCTAGTTTGCTCTTGGGGCCATTTCTTGGGGGTGTGTGCTGCTGCTTTTCTGAGATACCCACCCACTCATTTCCTTACAGGCATGCTGCCCTTAGGCTGCTGTGTGTCCTCAAAGCCCTGACCTGGGTGCGGCTCCCCAGTGTGAGGCTCCCGTGGTTCTCAGAACTAGAACAAGAAGCTTTGGAAACAGCTTCACAATTATTATTATTACTGTAATTTAGGGTGCAATATATAAATAAATATCTACCCATTTATGTGCAATTATATCTATATACATATAAACGTGTACCTAAACACACTCACACATCACTGTCAACTGTGGCTCTTGGGGTCAGGCGGGAGGTAAGCTGGATTGCAGAATTCCCTTGCTCTACTAAAAGGCTTTCCATAAATGCCTAGAAGGGAAGAGGACCTGGGAAGCAGTAAGACTTCCTAACTTCCCTCTGTCAGGTGGGAACCCTAGGGTTGAATGAAATTCTACTGCCTGGCTACCCTTCTAGCTGGTGTGGGAAAGGCCTGTACTTCCTAAAAGCCCATTCAGGATCTGAACTATGGAACCTCAAGGTTATCAGGAAAGGAGTGTCTGGGGACAGGGGTCAGGCAACTGCCACTTGTGACCTTCATTTTTTAACTCCAGATCATCTTTTTCGTAAGATGAGAGGAAACTAACGTGTTTCTCCCCTTCCATCTCTGGCCGGCACTGCCAATGAACCCGGTGATGAGCACTCGGCAGAAAAAGGTCTTCTGTTCCCTTCCGGCTATGCCTTCGGCTGCCCTGCTTCATTTTTGGTTATCGACCATATCAGATAAAAAGAAGATTCCTCTGGACAAAAACGAATTCAAGAAACCTGCAACTAAACTTCTTATGTCCCAGGGGGAAATAATCCCATTTGGGGATTTCCTTTCTCTGCCTATTGTTGTTCAAACTTTTTCTAAAGTCATGGTGGATAGTACGAGGCCAGGGTAAGAAAATCTGTGCCAGGACCACTAATATGCAGTAGTAAGTATAAGCTTGGAAACAGAGCATTTATAGATTTAAGAACAAAAAAGAGAATTTCTATATTAAAAGCACATTACAAACAAAAATACTGTAAACAATGCCCCCAAACACTAAATTAGGCAGCAGGTACAGATTTGGTTACCAGAGAAAGACAACACTTTAAAGCCGACCTAGTGTGGGTTCTTTGAACTGTGGGTTTAATTGGGTACGGGTGTGTTGTTTTGTTTTTGTTTTGGCAATAGCAAGAATTTTGGCATAGAAAGAAAAAGAACATAAAGGAGAAGAAATGCCACAATATAAAGAGGAGGCACAGAGTAAAAGCACAGCTGGGTCAAACACTGCCCAGTCATAGCTTTACCAGCCCTGCCTCCTGGGGACGTAGGTCTACGGAGGATGGTTGAGTTACACACAAGAGAATCGAGGCCTTCATCATGGCCTCTTCCGGTCGAGCACACAGCGGAGGTGGCTACCATGGGTCTGCGCTAATGACTAGTCTCTACCACATACATTCTGGGGCCCTGAAATACCTCAGCTTTCCCTTTTCTTTTTTCTTTTTTTAGATGGAGTCTAGCTCTATTGTCAGGCTGGAGTGCAATGGTGCGATCTTGGCTCACTGCAACCTCTGCCTCCCTGGTTCAAGAGATTCTCCTGCCTCAGCCTCCTGAAAGGCTGGGACTACAGGTGCATG
The DNA here is from genome assembly GCF_049350105.2 of Macaca mulatta. Classification (NCBI taxonomy): domain Eukaryota; kingdom Metazoa; phylum Chordata; class Mammalia; order Primates; family Cercopithecidae; genus Macaca; species Macaca mulatta. The sequence continues at coordinate 34,211,285 of NC_133415.1, read as the reverse complement.
TCATCACGCCAGCTGATTTTTTGTATTTTTAGTAGAGACGGGGTTTCACCATGTTGGCCAGGATGGTCTCAATCTCCTGACCTCGTGATCCACCCGCCTCGGCCTCCCAAAGTGCTGGGATTACAGGCGTGAACCACCGCGCCCAGCCACACCTGAGCTTTTCTGAAATTTTTCAAAAGGAAGTCTAGTTAAGTCATCAAAGCTTCAGTTTCATATTTAAAGAAGGAAATCTCTATCAAAGGAGAAAAAGGTATCTATTTCACGCCAGCCATAAAATACCGCCCATAATCCTGTTCCTTTCCGACCGAGGCTAGCAGCAGAGGGAGCTCACCGGGAAGGTGCTCCGGACTCTGAGCTGCTGGAGGGTGAGCCCCTCAGCCCTGAGCTTCACTGACCTTTGCCGCCTAAGCTGGGGGACAGTGCCTGTCATTAACTGTATGGGTCCACACTGTGATTCCTTCGGGACACCACATTGTGAACTCCCGTGCTATACCAAGTCACCTTCTGGCTCAGGATCGAGAGCCACATGGACCGAGACGTCCTCAGGGCTCTGACTCTTTCTTGGAGGTTTTGTCCTTTAACCACACTGCCAGCTCTCACCCTCTCTCCCCACTACGTAGAACATTCTTCTTCTCTGTGGAACCCTTAATTCTTTAGAACTCCCAAAAACCTGAAACCCATTATACTTTCAATTAGATGGCAAGAATGGCAACCTGAACCAGATGGGAAAGTCAGCAAACCTGGCTTCATTCAGAAATAACCTAAACTTCGTTGTGTTTCATTCTTTTTAAAGAATGTTCTGTACTCCAAACCCAAATGGAAAGTTTAATCTCTTTTGAGTTGTTCTACTGAGTAGTCAGGTTCCTCAGAAAATCCATCTCTGCTGAAACAGGGCCCAGACTAACAAGGTGGCGCTCTCCCCAAACGAATGTATATTCTATAGCATAAGCCGAAGTCTCTGCCTAGACCCCGTTGGTTATTTTCCTCTACCAGTGATTCTGCCCGTGCTCTGAGAGTGTCAGCTGCAAAGGCCTGTTGGTACTTAAGACAGATTATAAAGATCTTCAAGACTGCAGAAGGTTTAAATGTCATTAATGGTTGAAACATGGCTCTAAAATGTTGGTCCCACCTGCAGGGCACTTAAACAATTTGCTCAGATTATAACAAGGGCACGTTCAGTAGCAGAAGCTGAGTTCACCCGGCTTGGCGGGGGTTTGCTGGGTCTCGGCCTCCAGTTCAGTGCTCCCAGGGTGTGCCGCCTGGCCTCTGGGCACTTCTCCCTCTCCCAGAATGAGCACCACAAGGCCTACATGAACCAGCTCTTAGGGAAGGGAAAGGAAGCATCTCTGGAACCTCTCAGTGAGGGCCAAATGGGTAATTCTCTTGTCCCACCACAGGAATTCTATGACCAACTCCTCCACAGTTCCTGGCATTGGCTGACCATCTTCCATTTTTACGAGTTTTGTACATAGCTGCTTGAGATACATGTGTTTTGAACAAGAGAAAAGTGTGACAGACAGAAACACAGCCCTGCTGGCCCCCTCTTACTCCAGTGACCCTGGGCTGTGAACCGCCTGGAGCTGCACGTGGGACACTCAGAACACCCAGCAGTTTGTGGAGCTGCGGACGCATCTCAGGCAAGTTTTACATGGAGCCGAGAGAGGCCATTTTAAGGAAAAAACCTACATAATTCTTCCCAACAGGCCTTGTACCCACAAACCTGGCAAGTCCTGCCATGCTATGACAAGAATAAATGTGTTTTTAGAGGTAGAGATGGTTTTGTTCACCTCCCAACACAAGGAAGTGGTCATGAAAGTGGGACAGGTGAGGGCTGGGACCTCATGAGAAGCCCAGTGGCCACGGGGTCAGGACAGGGCATGCCCCATCACAGTGCAGGGCAGACAGGAGAGCAGCCACAGCTCATCCAGACACAGTGACACGGAACAGGATGCAGAATCTTAAGTGAAGGTGAATGCAAAGCCAGACCACGGGGCTTAATCAACGCAGCTCCAGGCCGTCAGAGGAGCTTGGAAGCAAACTGCATGAGGGGCCGAGTGGCCTTGGCCTCATCAGGAGTGGTAATGGGAGCAGTCTCTGAGTGCCTGCAAGCTCCTGTCTACCCACACAGGACCAGGGCCGCCCTCATGTGTGATGCTGCGGGACGGGGCTGAGGGATCGCACTTCACGGCTCTGCCGCCCACCGGATGGCCCCCTCACTGGGCCACAGCCTGCCAGCGGAACTCCCCTCCGATTTGCACCAGCACCTCCGACAGGCCATAGAGAAAGGGGACTCCGAACGCAAGCAGCTGGCACATGAAAAAGGAGTCCAGAGGGTTTTGGGCCACTTGATGCCCGAATGAAGAAATGTTGCTTTGGAGGTGCTGGCTCATGCCCTTGGCCTTGTCACAGAGGCCGAGGGAGTGACGCGCCACCCAGCCAAACAAGGAAGTGAGGCTACCTGGGGTTCTCTCAGTCGAGCCGGCCACGGCGTTGGCCCGTCCGTTTGCGTCTGTGGTGGGGCCATCCTGCAGGGGTCCTTTGGCCTCCTAGGAAAGTTCATGAGAAAAACAAGAGTGGCTCTGACTGATGCACTCAAATCCTCAAAGCCCCAGAGGCACTGACAATCTGACAGGCTGGTTTTAAATTTTGTTTATTTATTTTTAAGAGACAAGGCCTTGCTGTCGCCCAGGCTGGAGTGCAGTGGCGTCATCATAGCTCACTGCAGCCCCGACCTCCTGGGCTCAGGCAATCCTCCCATCTCAGCCTCCTGAGTCACCAGGAATCAACGTCTAGTTCCACCCAGGTGCACCTCTTCCTGCAAGTCCCTCTGCGGGCAACAGAAGCCCTCAAGGGGGACTGACAGGCAGGCGTGCTGACAAGGTGGCAGCCATGCTGAAGAGACTGCTGGGTTCACCTTGGCAGAGAGAGGTGGAGAAGCCACCCTCATTAAAGAGAGCATAAGAAAGGAAAAAGTTCTCAAATAACTCACAGAATGAGTGAAAGGCCCTGTAGGCATGGCGCCCTCTGGCTGTGGGGAGTGAGGGTGGGGTCACCGAGGAGCAGAGGGATCCTCCGGACAGAGTCTCTCTCCCACTCTGCCCTTCTGGGGGAGGCTTTAATCATGTGGAACATGAGTGGGCATCACCCCAGTGGCAGGGTGTCCTCTCAGAAAGATGTGTGTTGACAAAGGCAGATGTCTACGCAGCTGAGACGGAGAGCTGCATCATCTCCTGGGTCCCACTCAGGCGGCAGGTGGAGCCTTCACCTTAGCGAGGCAACCTCAGATCATCCATGAAAAGCTGGTTCCCTCCCCACCTGGGGTGCCACTGCGTCTCGGGCCCTCCCCACTCCCAGGAGAGGCAAGGCCGCAGGGGTCTTTGCACGTTGGCCGCCCTTGGCCCATAGCCACACTGCTGCAACACCCACTGCTTCTCCCCCACTTACAGGACGGTCACCATTACCTTTCCAGACAGGGGAGCCACCGCTGGTCTCTTCCTTTGTGCGTAGCCAGAGAGTCGATAGCAGTAGTGTGGCTTACAGTAGAATTTACCTGTGGACAGCAAGAGGCAGGGACAGAGGTGATGAGCCAGGCACCGATCCTGAACGTGCCTCCCTGGTCTCAGCCACTCCTTTCCATCTCCTCCAGCCTCAGGAGGCCATCAAGCCACCCAGCCTTCCCTGGGCCCAGCTTTCTGGTTTACTGGGAAGCCAGTTTCTCCCAGTAAACTTTGATTCTAGCCCTCCTCTCCCCTGGCCTGAACGGGGTCTTTTCCTTTGGGAATGTGAAGGCCATTGAGCCATCACCCAATCAGTGCCCAGAGCGAAGATGTGAGGCCTGTGTGGCAGGGCCAGCAAACAAAGTGGCAGTGTGTGAGGAACAAAGATGTGGTCACATGAAACGCTGGGAGTAGCATTGCTGGGGAAAGCAAGAATGAATACAAGTACGGGGTGCAGGCTGCAGGGGTGGAGGCGTGGAGGCTGCAGGGGTGTGGCATCGCTAGGCATCGGCTCTGACAGGCCCATCTCTGCTGCTCCCCCTCCTGCACCCTATCCCTCACCCCCTCCCAGTCCCCTCAGAGGGTCAGGATCAGCAGGAAAGGACATTAGAAAACAAAAAATACTGCAATGGACTATAAGTAGGATGGAATAGAATAGAATAGAATAGAATAGAATAGAATAGAATAGAATAGAACAGAACAGAATAGAACAGAAACGAAACGAAATGAAACGAAACTAGAGTGTACTGTGGCGCGATGAGAATAAAACATTACTTCTTGGAACTTGCAGCTGTGTCTGGGTCTCAATGTAATGTGTATCCCCATGGGGAATGTGGTCAGAAAAATCTGAACAACACTGGACTTGAATTTCCCCATGACTTTGGTAATGGAACTAACCCACAGAGTCATTTTTTTACTCTCACTTAAAGAGCGAAGACTTTTGAATCTCAAGTGATAAACCCTACTATAAAAACTGCTGAGGCCGGGCGCGGTGGCTCAAGCCTGTAATCCCAGCACTTTGGGAGGCCGAGACGGGCGGATCACGAGGTCAGGAGATCGAGACCATCCTGGCTAATATGGTGAAACCCCGTCGCTACTAAAAAAAATACAAAAAACTAGCCGGGCGAGGTGGTGGGCGCCTGTAGTCCCAGCTACTCGGGAGGCTGAGGCAGGAGAATGGCGTAAACCCGGGAGGCGGAGCTTGCAGTGAGCTGAGATCCGGCCACTGCACTCCAGCCTGGGCGACAAAGCGAGACTCCGTCTCAAAAAAAAAAAAAAAAAACAAAAAAAACAAACTGCTGAAACAGAAGTAATCTCATTTCACTTTCCTCATTTGTAGAGACTGCTTCTTAGACAAATGAGCTTCCCTGATCTCAAAGCTACAAGAGGACCTAAATGTCAAAGAAAATAAGGGTAAGATGGCATTCTTCCCTTTCCTTTTCCCTGATGATCTGATTCTTTCTTCTTTTCCTTCAGAGAAATTGACTTGTTTTACCTGCACTCCCTATCCAATGCTGAATAAATCTATTAGGAAGACACAGATTTTAAATACTTTTCATAATGCTTAGTATACTTTCTCAGAACGATTCACTGGCTACTGGCACTTGGTCAGGATGCAGAGACTCTACAGTGGTGACACCTGACCCTGACGGCCAAACGCCCGCCAATCTTACCGCCTGTTTCTCCACCAGGGGGGTGGAGCCATGGGTTGTCGCCTGGAGCTTGGCCACAACTTCCTTTTCTATCTGAATAAGCCACTCAGCTTTTGTACATGTTGGCTACCAATAATTAGGATAAGATAAGATGTACGAGTGCTTGGATCATGTGCTACTTGTTTTGGTCTGTTTTGTATCTCATTCTTTAAGAAATACTCTTCCCTCCTCCATGAGACTCTGACAGGGGTTGGCAACCACGTGGCCTGAGCTTCCACCACCAGTCACACATGACCCAGGCCACTCAGCGACTCACTCCCTCCACCCCACCCAGGACAGGGTGCTCTGGGGACTGGCATGTGGCTAAAGGCAGGCTCGCTGGAGACGTTATGGGGATGCTGAGGGAGGTGAGGGAAGGGGCAGCCCTTCCCTGAGGACTGCTATCTGGCCGGAAGCTGTAAAGCTAAGGCTGCAACTGTAATCTGCACTGGGTTTCTATTACTTGTAACCAAGAGCATTGCTTCTTACAGTATCAGAAAACTAAAATGCTATCATGGCTTTCATTTCTTCCTTCTATTTTTTTCCTACATCAATTTGCTTGTTTTTGCAAAAGTGGAATCCCAGATCTTCAACTCTAACTCAATTGAACTCAACCGAATCCTCCTTGAACCCTGCTCTGGTATCCTCAACTAATAAAGGAGGTTTACACTTCGGAAACAAGACCTCCAAGGCTAATCAGAAAGTTCCAGCAACCTGTGTTCTCTAGGAAGGCAGTACAGACGACGCGAGGAACGTGAGCGCTAAGCGTGATCTCAGTTCCAACACCGTCTCAACTGCTCAGCAGCCGTGTGAACTCATCTGTCTTTTGGAACATGTCTCCTCCCATGGAGATGAACACAGTACCCACTTCATAGGTGGAGATATTAAATGAGGTGGCACAAATCATGCGCATCTCCCCATATCCCTTCCCAAACTCAAGACGATGGCACTTTTTGCTTATTTAAAAAAAAAAAGAAGCTAATTTTAATGTTAACATTTGCCAAGTGCCAGACACTACTTTAACTGCTTTCCATCTATCAACTCATTTAATCCTCAAACAAGCCGGTGACGCAGGTGCCATTAGTATCCACCTCTTCCTCAGTGAGGCACAGAAGGCTGAGCGACCTGCCCAGCGTGTCCCCCAGTCAGTGAACCGCAGAGGCGGATGTGGTCCAGGATGCTGGTGCCAGAGCCTGCACTACCACGACACTACCATGCCTGCCTCAGTGGTAAACCCAGCCTTGCTATGTTTTTAAAAATTAGCTACGAATTGTGGGTGATTCAGTCAAGTGACTTGATTCTCAATGGTCCAAATTAAGGATCCTGATAACTGAATACGGGAGTGACTGGAAAAGGGAAATGGAGAAAACAGATGGCCACAGGGCAAACCCAAGGTCAAGTGGGCCGTCCATTCATTCACTCACCCAGGCCTGAGTGCCACTGTATGACAGCCACCGATCTGAACACCGAGAGCCCCAGGCAGGCAGACTTGTTCTCCCGAGACGCATGGGTAAGATGACACAGTGCGAGCCCTGCATGGAGAATCACACGGGCGCACCGGTGCCTGGGCAGCTGCCCTCTTTCAAAAGAGCCAGACCCCTCTCTGAGGAGCGCCACATGGAGATGTGGGCCACGTGCAGCTCACTCTGTGGAGACCAGGGGGTGTACTCCAGGAGAGGACACAGCAGAGCCACGTCCTAAGGAGCAGTGGCTTCATTACGCTTATGGGATGGAAAGACACTGGAGCAAAGAGAGCAGCACACTGGGGGCAGCTGACAGCAGAGGCTGGGGCGGACACGCAATGCTCTCTCCACCTGGGACAAAGTTGTGGGCTCTGTCTGCACGGCACTGGCTAGGACATTGGTGAGATCCAAGTCACACCTTTTAAAATCCCTCCAGTTGCTCTGTGGAAACAGACTGGGGTGTAACAGAGGCAGGCATGGAGACAGTCTCAGGCTCGTCACTGATGAGGGCCACCCTGCACACACCACCTGTGGAAGTGGTGTGTGTGTCTTCTCAAGATGACAGGGAAGGCCTGACACTAATTTAGAGTCCTTGTCTTAAGAGCTGGCAGCGATCACAAATGAGCTAATGCTTCGCAAAAAAAAAGCGCAGCTCTGTGTTTGAGCAGACGGCATCCTCGAGAAAGAGCTGAAGACAGAACAAATACCACCACAAGTAAAACACGGGGACATCTTCAAATATGATTCTTAATTTACTAGTATGGAGTTGGCAGCGGGCCTGGAGTCACAATCCCTGAATCTCTGCCCTGGAATGAATCTTAGGTGTCATTTGGTGCAAGCGAGCTACTACTAGTTGTGTCAACTTGGACAAACAATATGTAAGTTCTCTGAACTCAGCTTCCTGACTTCTGATTACAATAATAAAAAGAGTTACCTAATGGGGTTGTTGTGAGGACAAAGGGCGTGATGAGTTGGGGCCCAGCAAAAGGCCTCGGTTACTTCCTCATGCCACAACCTCCCCAGCTTATTCTTTGTTCTCTGAGCCTCTTCAGTTAGACTTCTGAGACACTCGGCAACTTGGATAAAAAACAGGCTAAAACTTCAGTGCCCCTGGCTGGGCGCGGTGGCTCACGCCTGTAATCCCAGCACTTTGGGAGGCCGAGGCGGGCGGATCACGAGGTCAGGAGATCGAGACCATCCTGGCTAACACGGTGAAACCCCGTCTCTACTAAAAATGCAAAAAATTAGCCGGGCAAGGCGGCGGGCGCCTGTAGTCCCAGCTACTCGGGAGGCTGAGGCAGGAGAATGGCGTGAACCCAGGAGGCGGAGCTTGCAGTGAGCCGAGATCGCGCCATTGCACTCCAGCCTGGGCGACTAAGTGAGACTCTGTCTCAAAAAAAAAAAAAAAATAAAATAAATAAAAAACTTCAGTGCCCCTAAAGTTCCTTACTGGCTGTAGTCCATCTGTCCTCTGACAGATGAGGGGGAGGTCTGTGGAGGGGCTAAGCTGATGAAAATTTTAGCTGGGTTAAAATTTGGGGAGCTGGTTTAGAACGGCTGTCTTCTCTGCTCCAGTGTTAAGAATACTGCACTCAATCAGGCTGGCCTCATCCTGTCCCGGCCTCTCGCTGCCACCCGAGGTCCTGCCAGGTGCGCACGTCTGCCCTCTACTCCGCCACCATACCCTTCTCTCTCGAAGTCTAGCCAAGGGTCAGCGAGGTCATTCCAAGCCGCTCTTGAACTTCACAGATTTCCTCCTCCCCGCGCGTCTACAAAGCCACAACCTAGGCTGTGCACCGAGCCGTTTGCTGCACGTACTCGTGTCGCCTGCTGCTACTCATAGGCCCCATCCCCACAGGACCGTGAGCTCCTGGAGGCACACATTACACTTCCGCATCTTTCACAGAAGGCAGCAAAGATGCACACACACCCATGGGCAAAAGTACCCGCAGATCAATCAGCTGTGCCTTGCAGCATCTTTTTTCCGGGCAGACTCCACGGTGAGAGGCTAACTAGAACACCCTGAGCATCAGGGACAGCTGAGCGAGGTTGGGTGGCTCCCTCTGCCAGGCCCCATCCTTGAGATCAAACGTGCTATCCAGAGAGCAGGTGTGTGGGAGAGGTGGAACAGAAGACTTGACAGCAAACCATCTGCCTGCCTTATCTAAACAGCATCCTAATTCTTCCACTCTTCCCCGACTCGGAGTGCTTTTTACCAACACAGTAGAAGGGCCAGGCACCATGCAGGAGTCAGTCTGTCTCGGCTCACCTCTCTGGGCTCCTTCCTTGCTCCTTCTGACAGAGGTGCCCGTCTGTTCATCCTCGGGACAGCTGAAGTGACTAGGTCCTAATTGCATGGCATCCCTCTCCTAGATGACATCACTGTATGATCTCACAGCCACGCAATCTTCTATCAATGTCAGGGTCTTTATGCCACCTTATAAAGATTACTGCCTCTCCTATTAATCTAGGCCCCCTCATTACTCTGGAATCTATAAGACTGCCTTCCACGAAGTCCCTGCAGCATCCTATAGGAATGGGGATGGGGGTCATCAATGCAGGGTCCTCAGATGGCAGCCAGCCTGCCTCTGCCCATCATGACGGCTCTATCATCTGTGTGCAGAATTCTCTACTGTTTACCTCAAGGTCTTTTCATTGTAAAAACTGGCACATGTTGCCAAAGACCAGGCCTTGAACACCACAGTAAATCAGATTCAGGCCCTGTGCAGTGGTTCACAACCCACCAAAGAGAGATCAGACGGATGCCAGAGAGGCGTTAACACGGGCCACCTTGCAGGCATCTCCAAGAGCAAATGTCTGAGAACCCAGGGGCCTGGGACCCAGTTCCAACTTGCTGTCATCATCAACCTGAGGCAAAATATGTGACTTCTATGGATGTGCAAGTCCCCTTCTGTAAAGTAAAGACGAAAACCTCATCTTGTGTTCCTTTTATCTCAAGTTCACAGCCTGAGGTCAGAACACAAGTAAGTGTCCCTGAAGTCAGGGAAATGACTTGGGTAAACGCATGCCATTCTCATCAGCCTGGTGACGCTGGGAAATATTGATAGTAAGAGTCTTAGAGAAAGAGCGGTGGAGGGAAAGCGGCGAGAAAGGTTGGGAGAGGCACGATGGAAAAGACGCACATGGAAGAAGGCAGAAGGGGCCCGAAGGCGCCCAGCTCAGATGGAAACACTGTCCAAGCCCAGTTTCTCCGTGGGACCTGAGGCGTGGGGTGTCTCACCATCCTCGATGTCGTAGGCGTAGGCCGACAGGCGCAGGGTGGTGGCGCAGTACTCGCACTTGAAGCAGCTCCGGTGGAAGAACTTGCCCTCGGCGCTCAGCCTCTCCATCACGTAGACCCGCTTCTGGCAGAAGTAGCACGTGTCGCTGCCTCCCAGGTTCTGCGGGAACTCCTTCTTCATGGAGCCCTGCAGGTGGCGGTCGGGAGGAAGGGGAGCACCTCAGGGAGTGCCGCACGGGCCCTCCTAGAGGCACAGCCTGGCGAGACAAAGCCAACCCTCGCTAAGTGGTCTGCTTTGAGACAGACTACTGACTGGCTAGGGTCAACCGTGCTCTTGGCTCTGCCACAGAGTGACGGCACCACCACGGTCACTGCCTCCACGCGCTGACAAGGAACACTGGGCACAACCGCGAAAGCCCAGGTCAGGCTGCCGCGGACGAGGGAGCCAGCATCACAGTGCCTCACACCAGACTTGAGTAATGCTATGATACAGCCTGGCGACGCTGGGAAACACTGATAAGAAAGAGTCTTAGAGAAACAGCAATGGAGGGAGAGGGGTGAGAAGGGTTGGGAGGGGCACGATGGAAAAGACGCACATGGAAGAAGGCAAGAAGGGGCCCGAGGGTCCCCAGCTCAAATGGAAACGCTGGCAGAGTCCTGTTCTGAGGGTAGCTGTATCTGTATCTATTCAGTGCTGACGTAGTTCATGTGAATATATGTGGGTCCCTGGACTCACACAACAACTACTGCAGTCTTAGAAATTTGGTTATCAAAATCCAGACAACCTCAAAAGCGATTACTGCATGGCATACACGGGCTACACAAGTTACAAGCGACTCAAGCACACAGGTGTGTTTCCCACGGCTGTGCTGCGTCTAGCTAGACAGTGCCTGGAGACGTCTCTTACCAGTTCCTTCTTGTCTAGAAGGGCTTTGGGTGGTTCTTTCCTCTGAAGCTGATTGGCTATCTGCTCAGCCAATGAGCTCACTCCGCCCGTGTACATCTTTATATACTTCTATTGGTTGAAGGTTACAAAATGACCAGAATGAAGGGAAATGAGAAGGAAAAAAATACATATATTAAGAAGACATGGGAAAAAAAGAAATCTCTGGGAAGTGCAATTTGAATACAAGGTGCAGCAGCAAACCATGCCAACACAGTGCTCACAGGCAGGGAAACCGGGTGGTAAGAAAAACATCGTGTCAGTGTCCACACGGGTACCAGCACAGACAGGACCGCTGCAGGGAAAGCGTCTTCCTCGGGAAGAACTGGGTCTCTCCCATCTCTGCGGACTGCACAATTCCAGGCAATAGTGGTAGAAGGCAGGGCGAACGCGCAGAGACGGGCAGGCAGGGCCTGGGTCCTGCGCAGCTGGGCTGCGTTCCCAGAACTCGAGGGGCACCCCCATGCACGCAGTGGTGCCCGGGCTGACGCCGCCTTTCACGGTCCAGGAGGCCATCTCCTCACTCAGAAGGAGCCATGCTCGCTCCTGCACAGGCCGCCTCCGTGTGGGTAGCGGACGTTGCCATCTCTTCCTGCTTCCTGATGCTTGACCCTACAATGCCTGCCACAGGCAGCCAATGCTCCCAGGCTGTTTTGGAAGAAGCCTTCTCAGCCCATTCTCCCTGCTGATGGTATTGGGGGTCTGAGGGCAGCATGATGAGGCCCGTGTGGCCCATCCAGGTGCTGAGGCCAAAGCCTTCTAGACTGGGCTGGGCGTGTTGGCCACGAGGTGTGGCCGTGCAGCCAAGCTGCTCCATCAGCCCAGGGAGGTGGGAATGTGTTCTAGGCCAGGAGGGATTACTTTAGAGGCTGAAGAAAGGTGAGAGAAAAAAACCCAACCAACTCAAGCCTCTTTCTGGCAACACTGAAGAAACCACGAGAGAAACTTCCAGGTCTCCACTGTGAGCCGCCCTGCTCGCAGCTAAGCTGGGTGCCCAGGCAGCCCTGCCGTGACCTGTCCTGAGAGGAAGTCCTCTAGAGACTCCCACACCCAGGTCACCCTTCCATGTGGAGATGGCCACGCCACCACGTGGGTGGCGCTCCTCTCATGAACTTCATGGAGGAAGGGGGCTCCCTGCCCCCGGGGGGAACCTGACCCTAATTCTGACTCAGAAACTCACCACGAGCCATTATCCTGGGGATGCCAACAGCCCCCTTAGGGCATGGCCTGAACGGACAGACGCATAAGGCCTCGTGTGAGGAAGAATCACAGAAGCACCGGGCAGGGGGAAGCAGGCGCTCGGGGGACTCACAGATGCACACATGAGGAAGCCGTTCTTGTGGTTCAGCTCAAGGCTCAGCTGAGCTGAAGAAGCAATTATAGTTTTTAATTCAAAAATAAGATTCCCAAGGATTGGTGCCATTTGCCCATTAACTTCACAGATTATACCTATTAGTGGCCAAGACAAACACATGGCTCTTAGATCTAAACCTTCTTTAGGCACACTAAGGAAGTTTAGGCTTGGGACCGACAGACACCAGGCAGAGCTGAGCAGATAACTTAATAGCTGACACTGAGGGAGCAGAAAATGGCATTTCTCTCATTCTGCAGCAGACACAGGGGAGGGGAGTGTGGGCCAGATGCCAAGTATGAGGCCAGGACACCAAGCCAGCCCTGGGCCCTCACTGCTCAGCCAGGACCTTTCTCTCCTGAACTAAACCATCAACCTCAGCAGTGACAGTCTGGGGCTGCCCACGCAAAGGCATCTGCCACATTCAGTTCTCAGCAAGTCGGCAACACTGACGAGCATCCCTACAAGAGAGGTGAAGGCTCAAGTTCTACTTGTTTCTGGCATGAAAAGTGATGGTTTCCTTCTCATCCCTCTTAAAAAGTAGCAGAAATGTAGCAATTGCAGGATCGATCCTGCTGCACACCACATGTGTGCATATGCTACCATGCACATATGCCGGGAGGTCCGGCGTCAACCCAGGATGGGAAATACCAACAGGAGTGGCAAAGAGATCTTCCAATCTCTCTAGAAACTCCCCACAACTGGACCAGCGCTACTTCAGGTGACAGCCGCGTTCACTCCTCAAATGATGACAACAGGCAGCCAGAACACTGCATGGTCACCCCTCCACTGAGGTGATTTAGTTACACTGCGGCTCCTACTTTGTAACACATACTATTTTGGAAGACATGTGAAGTTAAAAAAGCCAGTGGCCGAAAAACGTTTATTATTATTTGATATAGTTGAAACAGCATCAAAGCCGGTTCACATCGACAGACCTGGATGTGTCAAATACAGTTGGACGAAAGCCAGCAGCCACTTTAGCTGAGGAGTGTGCCACAGCCCTCACACACCAGACCGACATACGCAGACAGCGACACATGCAGCCGGCTCCCTACAGGAGACAGGCCCAAGTGAGGAACCCTGCAACCTCCTGGGGCACATGACACTCGCAAAAGTGAAGTGAGTGGAGGCTGCAGAGGGCAGAGTTTTAGTGAGTCCTAGGCCATGCTACCTGTCGGAGGGAGTCGGAGGAGGGAGAGGCGGGGCGGGCAGAGGAGCGGAGACTAAGAGAAAGCTCCCACTGGTCGACAAAAAATCGACGAGGAGGTTCGGGCTCTGGCTATAAAATACAAGATGGAGAAAAACAAAATTAAAGGAAATGTTAAGTCACACACTGACCTCTGAACATAAGATGATTGGCAGTTGTACAGCCTTTTACTCTAGACCTTTATCTAAATGCCATGTGTACTAAAAAAAAAGTAGCTCCCAGAAGCATAAGTGGCCCATGCAAGGCTTCCGTTTTGCTTTTATCTGTCCTTCCCTCATGCTTGCAGCAGAGCACGCCCTGGAACGCAGTCCCGCAGCTGTGGGCCACCCAGCACAGCCTCGCCCTCCCTCTGTGTGAGTAAGGAGGGGAGAGAGTGGGGGTCTCGTTGACTCACATGCTCTGTGCTCTGCAGAGAGCAACCCCCGGCCTGAGCTGGGATTTCTCCTGGGCAAAAAGATTCTCCCACCACCCCATCACTCCATTGGCCTTAGAAGTAGCAGGCAGTGGAGACAGCAAATCTAGAGTGAAGCTTGCTCCTTCTACAGAAGGGCCAGAAATGCAGCATCTCTTCCTTCCACTAGTGCTCAAAGAGGCTCTCCTTGCCAAGGAGGCAGCTGAATCCCAAGCAAAGATGAGGAGAAAAGGCTTGAGCCCAAGTCCTCTACAGATTGCACATAGCACATGTAACAAAACTGAGCAAGGGTCTTCCTTAGCCGTGGGCCCATGCAGCTAGGAACTCAGTCCCCAGAGAGTGAGGCAGTGACTGAAAGCTTTGGCAACCAGTAACTGCTGAGTTTCCCACCAGGTTCAGAATGAACTATTTACAGGTGGGAAGGACAGCATTAACTCATGGTACGAGGAAGCCCTCTGCTCCTCCAGCTCCAAGCCAGATCGGTCACACTCTCTACCTCAGTCACGTGCACTTCATAGCTCCGTGGAGTGGCAACATGGAGCGGCAGTTACCTGGTACTTCAACAGCCTCTGCTTCAGACACTTCGCCAGCTCCCTGGCCCTGGGCTCAGCAACACAGGCCCCAGAGGGAGCTGGGGAGGACGGCTGTAAGCACCACCCACCAGAAGGAAGCAAGAGGAAGACTCAGTAGCCTCCTGGGGGGCAGAGCAGTCACAGCCAAGGGGAGGAGTGGGGGGCTGGGCAGAGGTGGGCAGAGAGCAGGTGAGTACACATGCAGGGTTATGGAGGACGGCGGCAAAGTCCAAGAAAAGAACTTAAGTCCTCAAAAGTATCCAGTCTGGAGCCCTGCACCGAGGAGTGCAGAAACCAGCTCAGAGGGAAAAAGAGAGAATCATCTCTGCAAACTATTGCCTCCTGAGCTCAAAACCCTACCTCTTCCCCTCTCTGCACAGCAGCCCTGAACTTCAAATTGTTTCTCACTGCCAATCTCTCCTATTCAACATGCTTCCCTCTCTTCTTTTTTTTTTTGAGACGGAGTCTCGCTCTGTTGCCCAGGCTGGAGTACAGTGGCGCGATCTCGGCTCACTGCAAGCTCCGCCTCCTGGGCTGACGCCATTCTTCTGCCTCAGCCTCCCAAGTAGCTGGGACTACAGGCGCCCGCCACCACGCCTGACTAATTTTTTGTATTTTTATTAGAGACGGGGTTTCACCATGTTAGCCAGGATGGTCTTGATCTCCTGACTTCGTGATCCGCCAACCTCGGCCTCCCAAAGTGCTGGGATTACAGGCGTGAGCCACCGCGCCCGGCCTTCCCCTCCCTTCTTTTAGGCACTGTTTCATTAAACATTATCAGTCTCTCATTAAATATGTGATCCCCAAAATGGAGGGCACTGCCCTGCTCAATGAAAAGGGCTGTTTTCCTTTTTGAGGGGACACAGCCTGGGAAGAAGGGAGAAAGAGGCTGGGCACACATTGCCGGGGGGGGGGGCAGCCCCAAAAGGGTGAGCACAGTGGGGCGAGGCCATGGAAAGGGGATGGGAAAGACGCTCACCTCCAGCCCAGTCTCCTCTCCCCGACCCAGCACCAGGTTCAGGCAGCACACACACTGCCCGCTGCTAGCCCGGTGAGAGGGTGCAGGAAGATGGCACTATGATTAGCTCCTATTGGGTCCGAGGGGTAACCTAATTTACTGCTTGGCCATAACTGCATTTCTCAAAATGGCTTTTGTGAGATTAACAACTAGAGATGACTCTTCCCAGTAGCTGCAGAGCTACAGCCACTCGGAGATCTTTACGGGTACGAACAACAAGAACAAAAGTTTCCTAAAGTAAGCCAGCTTCTTTAACTGGGCATCTCGGCTATCCCTCACATTATACGATGGCCAGCTGCAATCAGTAACTTCCCCCTTAGTTTTCAGAAAAGACTAAAGCTTTCCATGGGTACAGCCCCATTTTGCCATCACCTACCTTTCTCCCCCTCATTCTTACCCTACTGGAAAAATCCTCACGCTGGTAAGAGCTTTGGCTCTCAGGATTTCCACTTCAAGATCCGTGACTGTTGAATGCCACTTGAATACTGATCTAGACCCTTTCCCTAAGAAGTCATATCTGACGGTCCAATGCTACTACTCTACCACTGGCACGTATTTCGGGGGTAGAAATAGCATGGTCTTGGAAGGGGAACAGTGGGCAGAAACGGGAAGTCACTAAGGCCCTTTACCAGAACACACACACTTAGGGTCAGCATCCCATCTGAATGCCAGATGGGTGCCTGCTTTACAGCGAATGCTATTTGCACTGCTCAACACTGCTAGCAAAAAGAATTCTGGCTCTTGGCTGGGTGACAAGAGTGTGCAAAAAGCAAGGGGAGGGGGCCATCCCCCACATCCCTTCCCGCTGCCCCACCACCACAGCGTGCCCCGTCTGTTTGGCTCTCAGCATCCCATGCCACGGGTTCATGCTCTTTTACCCTCTCATGGTGGGGGCTCTGCTTGCCACGGTTGTCAGCATCAAGATCCCTGTATGTCTGTTGGCAATAAAGTAGAAACTTAAGCTCCATGCATAATGCTCTGTTTGGATCTACTAAGCAACAGTGGGAAATTCAGGGGCAGAAATTCAGAGTTCAACACATATCCCCTTCCCCTACTAACCCCATTCCCAGGTAACCATAATCCCATCCGTATCAAATCCCATGACACAAGGCCGACCTTCTGCACAGCCATTCTGCCCCCGCCAGCCTCCAGTGAGGCCAGCTACACAGATCAATAATGAACTACAGTTAGTACAAGGTGGAACAAGCATACTTCTTTCACACAGTGGTGTAAGATCAGAGGCATCAAATGGAAGGTTTAGAAGGAGAGGCAGGTTAAAAGGGTGACACATTCCACAACAAGACATTTTAGAAAGGAAAGGTGGGGAGGTGGAAATTGGCTAGAATAAAGGACTAAGACAGCAGTCCAGAGGAAACTCCAGAGTGGGGAGTGGTCCCTGAACAGGAGCATCGGGCCAAAGAATAATCTACTAAAGGAAGAAGTGAATGTGTTTTTGGTGAATGGACGGGAAGGTATATGTGAGAGGGTAGAGACCTGTAGGTAGGGACATGGCCTTGCTCATCTGAGGAGCCAGGAGCTGCACTCACAGGACCAGGGAAGGCTGCTTGCATTACTCTTTGGCTGGCTGAGGGTTCGCCTTACAGCCGTGAGCCAGTGGAAAAACAGTCCCAAGGCCTCTGACATGGCTGCTCCTATCCAGCACCCGTGAGCATAATGTCTCTGTGGGCAGGGGGAGGCCAGAGCGTGGCCCCAGTCCCACAAGTCAGATTCCAGTCTGGCTCCGGGGCCGCTCCTGAACGCTCTGCCTGGTGTGCGAGTGCAGGGGGAGGAGTGTTTGTTGGAAGACGCTGAACGGGCAAGAGGCAGAGCTCCCAGAATCAGAAGGAACGAAACTCACGTGGAGAAGCCCTGTGGCAGCGCCCGAAGGCCTCACCCCACCTCACTGTGCAGCGAGAGAAAAGGGCTGCCTTCAGCGGGGTTTCAGAAAAACAGGCTGCTCTTAGGGCTTCTGGGCCTCGGATGCGTGACAAACATCAGTTACAGCTGAACTTCTAGTTCATGGTGGGACAGTCATGTTTCCATGGTGTGGGTGGGACTGACCAGGGTCAGGTGTGAATGTAGGATGCACCATCCTGAGGGCCATAAAAGTTGCTTCCACCATAAATGGTTTCTACGCATGGCCTTTCTTCTTGACAGTTACTGCTGAGAAGAGGGAAACTGACTTGGTCTCTACACTAGCCACCTACACAGACAGGCAGGGAGACAGAGACAGGACCACGGAGCATGCAGAGAGGATCACCTGCTGGCTGCCATGCGCCCGACAGGGAGGTGGAGCAGGGGGAGGAGACAGGGTGATCACTTTTTTGGGGCAGGTCCGAGAACACTCCTTTTCCCGTTGCTTTTACACCAACAGACACAAACAGAGAGAACATTATTCAAACAGTGGCCACGTGGAGGCTGGTTCTGGGAGGACTGAAGGGCGTTTGTCAGAAGTACCCCAGGGAGGCCTTTCCTTGCCCCTTCATCCTCAGAGGGCAGCCCAGTGGTCTCCCGTGGGCCCCCAGGTGGGACGTGCACCCTCTGCTGGGCACAGCCACAGAGGTGATCTGCAGGACTGGGGAGAACCAGCAGGTAGCACCTTCCAGGTGCCAGGGAACAACGGTTTTCTCAGGGAAGCCGGGGATATAAGAAATAGGCTTGCTGATGAGTAGAGAGAAAGGGCAAACAGGCCAACCGCCAAGAGGGGACACAGAGACCCCCTCTCAAGGGCTTGGTCATGTGCACCCAATACAGCGAAGCAGCAGCCTCTTCAGGGCACAGCTGTGACAGTGGCTGGAACTGCTGCCCTCCCCTCAGTCCCTGTACTCAAAGGGCTTCAGGAAACTAACAAGGAAATGCAAGAAAGGCAGGAGCATTATGTTAAAATTAAAGGTGTCTCACTAACATTCAAATGCCATATACACGTCCCTGGCATTTCTCTCATTCTGCCCCCTCCACCATATTCCCTTCGAGAGTCTGTCTACAATTTACAAAGCCCCAAAGTCCCTGGTATTTGAGAAATAATCACACATTCCCAGGCCTCTCTGATATCTTCCAGGGAAACTCTCATCTCCTTGTGCCCAGGGCAGCATGCAGGGAGCAGGTGAGCAGGGAAGCCACGAGGCCTGGGGAAACAGCCCCGTACTCGCTCAGAGCTCCCATGACAATCTACTTCCAAACTAGGGCTGGTTAACGCACAGAGCTTGCCTTCAGGATGTGTTTCTGAGATCAAAAGGCAAAAGGATGGGAAGAGCCACAGCGTTTACAAAGGAAGGAAATGAAGGGAAGCCACTGGCAGGCTGAGCTGCTATTATTTTCCCTCTTCCATACAATGACCTAGGCTGAAGGTCACCCTTCTGTCAACTCAGCTATCACTGCCCTGCCAGGCAATGCCCTCCTGCCTCTGAACCACCTCCAGAGAAGCACTATGAGTCACAATGGGGTGCTGCCAGTCAGCCCCGCTTCCTGAAGGGAGATGTGGAGGGCCAGCCATGGGAGGCATCAGACGCAGGGCCCGGGTACCACTGGGGTTCCTCTGTCCCAGGTTTCTGCAAGTATCTGACACTGCAACTCCAACTCTTTCAGGAGATAAATTTAGAAGGCCTAAATTCATGATTTAGAGCTGAGAAAGTTCTATGTGAATACTATACATTTCACACGGACATAAGAACTGTGAGTTTTGGTTCACAGTGCTACTTCCCTGCCACCTGATAAATTCGCAGATCCCTACTGGATATCCCCTAAGCTACCAAAGAACCTAATGGGGTTCTCACTGCTAACGATTTCTCACCAATCAAGTCTCATTTATACATCTGCCCAGCTACTGTCTCCAACTGTAATCTGGTGCCCATCCCACAGAACCTGCGTTTGACTTTGATGGTTCTATTCCACTGCCCATACAGCCTGCCAGTCTCCTACTCCACCACGACCATACTGACTCAGGTGACAAGTTGCGCTGGCAGTGACTACCAACATTCTCCAGGGAGGATGCTTCCAGCGGCCCCTCAGCACCATTCCAGCCACAGCCACCCGTTCCCCCACTTGCCTGCGTTACTCCTCATCTCCCTCTCCCTCTGCTCCTCCCACCTCAGGCACCTGTTACGAATACTGTAAGAGGTTTTGGAATCCAATTTAGAGTTCACTTTCCCCTTCAACAGATCCTCAACTAAACATCATCTTTCAAATCGATTCTTCCACCGAGACATCAAGGCCAAGGTTAAGAAAATAAAATGCAAGTAAATTTCCAATTAGATTTTTCAGAAGACCTCCCTCATGCACAGAGAAAGGGTGAATTTGTCTCCTGTTGTGAGTTTGGACACTGCTCCCAAAATTCCATCTCAGCCTTTTGGGCCCTGTCTTTAATGTGCTATGTTACAAAAGAACGGTTAGAAAGGAACGTTTTTGCCGGAATGTAAGTAACTTAAATAAAACCCAACTCACCACCCCTCAGCATCTCCTGACCATAAAGTCACTTTACAGCACAGGAGGCTGGGGAGACCGACTACGGAAGGCGCTGACGGCATCCAGGACCAGCTCACGGCCCTCTCGGCATCTCAGCAGACCTAAATGATATCAGCCTACAAGGCAGCCAACCCTGGCTCCGCTCGAGAGCAGGGACTTGCTCATCTGTGACATGGAGGAGCCACAGTCAGGGCTCCCAATTCCTCTGCTGGGTTTTTTCTTAGAAAGTGCATGCCATCACCTGCCCTATTCTGTACCACTTAGGATACGCAGTTTTCCGGGAGATCCTGCCAAGGTTTTAGTGAAAATTTCCAAAAACATTCATTTAAATGTAGAGAGAACACCAATAAAACATCCAGGAATACTTTCATCCAGGATTTAAAACAAACACAAACGCACAGTTCCAGACTATTTTCCTGGATAACATTTTCCCATTTAAAAGGCTCCACGCCCCAACTCTCAGGCTTGACATACTCAGAATTCTCTCTCCCAGGGTCACGAGGAGACATGCTGGAAAAAAGTCAGCTTGAGACAAATGGACAACAGCAAACCCAAGAGCTCGGGTACCCCTAGGTGAGCCGCCTACCACACCGCTTCAGCGAGTTTCAAACCAAATCAACAGTCTCCCTGTTAACTCTTTCTCAAATCCCCAGGAGTTACAGAAATCGTGCAATCAGTCAGCCCTGCCTGTTCAATGTTTTCCCAAAGCTACTACTCGAATGAGCGGAGACTTCCGGCCCTCATGAGCTAGGATTCCAGAGCACAGGCCTGAACGCTGGCTGGCTCAGGAGCGGGGTGGGAAGGCCTGGAGAGACAGCACCCATCCTGGCCCTGGCAGTTCCTTTACCTGTTTCCACTGCGGGGTGGGGGCAGGGCGAACCTGCCCGGGCAGGCAGCTGGACGGCTGGCTGGCCCCACGCTCTTGTGTCAGCTGGGGACACACAGGCCAAGTGTGGGTGGGGACAGGACATGGAGACAAAACAAAATAAAAGTACATTAAGGTGGGAGAAGAACAGAAAGAACTCACAGGGGACAGCCCCACACCTGTGAACTGTGGGGAAGAGGGAGGATTCATTCTTAGAAAGTTACACTTCTAAAGCAAAGCAAACAGCCTCCCCCAAACCAAAAGCAAATGCAAAAGAACAGAAAAAGGAAAACAGAAGCTGTAATACGCATCATCTCTTTTCCAAGCTAAATGTTCTCTGAGTCGAAACCACTAATTCTGATTTGGAAAACTAATATTCCCATCCAAAATGAGGAAAGTAACCTTCTCTTAGAGGCAACCTTCCTCTAACGGGCAGCATTCCAGCCTTCCCAAGCAAGGCAGGGGAACCTGGGACTGCCAGAGCCTCCAGACAACCTCAACTGTTTATCAGTGAATATCATCACCTTTTCTGTGAGCCACAGCATGAAAAGACTGGCGTGCAAAGACTAGATGTGGCAGGTAGTTAATTACGGTCAGACTCCAAGCAAAGCTGCTCCCACCCATCTGGTCCATAGGAAGAATGGCTGATGGGCATGGAGAAGATGAAGAGAGTGAAGGGAAATTCAGAGAAGGGGCCGCTGCCCTCCCGCTGCTCTCTCCAGTTATCATGGAGATTTATGAGACACTTGCAGTGTCAATCTCCAAAATCCCAGGCCCACCTCTTGTAAGAAGTCAGAGTGACTTTTAGACAAGCAAGGGGAGAGACACACCCTAACAAAGACACCCCAAGCCACAAGCTGCTGCCATGCACTCTCATGCATGGTGTGTGGGAGTGCCACTTAGCACTCAATGCTCATAGTCCTAGGAAAATATCCCGAGAAACTGCTGCAACACACAAAAGAAGGTTTATCATAAGAACGTTTATCTCTGTATCTTATCATGAAAGATGAGAAATAACCTGAACATCCAACACTAGAGCAACAGCTAAGAGAAGCCTGATGCCCACACATTCTAGAAGGTGCTTGTAGAGTCAGGGACAACATGGGAATGCCTAAGGTGAAATGAAAAAAGGAGAATCGACAAGTATATGTTAAGAATGACCTTATCTACAAAAACAAGAATACACTGAAAAAAAAAGACCAGAAAGAAGGGCAGGAAAAAATTAATAGAATCACAGGTGGCTTCATTACCTTTACTGTACTTCTCAGCATGTTCCTCAGTAAGTGTGTACTTCTCTAAATTTAAATATATCTGCAAACGTGCACAGATGTACAGGTATATGAATACAGATTCTTTTAGATCCCTCTGCCGATTCTTGTCAGGGGACAACCCAGGCCAGAATGCTGAGGACAGAGCGACCCTCAGAGCCTGAAGCAAGCAGATAAAGGGCTCTTCTCTGCTGCAGTCAGGCGAGGGAAAGCCAGACGCCCGTCTTGAGCCCATGAACCCCAGGGTCTGTGACACAGCCCATCTCAATGGACAGAAAAGATCCCCTCTTCTTGTGTGGCCTGACCACATCAGTGTGGGCGAGGCACGGGTTGGGTTTACCTGTCTCCGTGTGCCGACCGACTGTGCGGGTGCGTTCTCTTCAAATTTGGCCAGCAGCTGGGTTGCCATGTACTTCACTTTGTTCTGGTTCCCAACGGCAACGTCCATCCTCCTGTCTGTCAGAGTGCTCACCAGGGTCGGTCTTTCTCCTCTATGGCCCCGGGGAGCTTCCTCCTGATCAATACCAACCCCAAAGAACCCGGCGCTGTGACAGGAGGCTCCCCCCATGTCCCTCCCTCACAGAAGTGCGCTCAGGACCTGGCACGGGGGCTGGTGGTCTGGCTCAGCTCTCAAAGCTCCCGTGTCCACAAGGGGACAGCAAGTCTCAAGCTAGGGCCATATAAAGAGTACTGGGACCTGGCCGGGCGCGGTGGCTCAGGCCTGTAATCCCAGCACTTTGGGAAGACGAGGTGGGCGGATCACTTGAGGTCAGGAGTTTGAGACCAGCCTGGTGAAACCCCATCTCTACTAAAAATACAAAAATTAGCAGGACATGGTGGTACATACCTATAATCCCAGCTACTTGGGAGGCTGAGGCATGAGAATCGCTTGAACACTGGAGGTGGAGGCTGCAGTGAGCCGAGATTGCACCACTGCACTCCAGCCTAGGTAATAGAGCCAAACTGTCTCAAAATAAATAAATAAATAAATAATTTACAAAACTTAGCTGGGTGTGGTGGCACATACTTGTAATCCCAGCTACTTGGGAGGCTGAGGCACGAGCCCAAACCCAGGAAGCGGAGGTTGCAGTGAGCCCAGATCACGCCACTATACTCCAGCCTGGGCAACAAGCAAGACTCTGTCTCAAAAAAAAAAAAAAAAAGAAAAAAAAGAAAAAAAGAAAAGAAAAAGCCCAGCAGAAATTCTCATAAAGGACGAATAGGAAAAGACCTGGCAATACCATTGTGGAAATGAAGGATTTTAACCAAAAAGGGCTATTCCACATGACCATTCTAGCAATTCCCCAAGTGAATCTCACCTCCTCTGATTGACTGGTCTTTCTCCTCTTCCCAGCACCATCCAAGTCCTTTTCCTTTTTATCCTGTACCAAGGGAGAAGGGAAACTGCATTATTCTAGCCACACATACCTTGCCATTAGCTTTGCAGCCGGTCGAGAGACTCCTCCACATACCTTGGGAGAACGCTTCCGAGAGATGGTCTGGCCAAGTTTGCTTAGGAAGGAGATAGGGGATCTGGTGCTGGCTATCAGGACTGCTTTCTCCTCCGCATTTAGGTCCAAGGTGTCTGGGAACAGAAACCAGTGATGTTCAAGCACAGCCCTTGAGGGCACCGCAAAATCCCGCCCAAAACTACTCTCCCTTATGGATGGTTCACAGAGCCTCAGAAAGTTCTAAAGGTTCACCAGCTATGACAACACGTGGCCTCAGCAGGAAACTCCACGGAGGAAATGCATACTTGGGTATGGACACTGAGCCTTCTTTTCTTCATCCACATCAACAAAAATGACTCTTCTTCCCAATCTACTTCAGTTACCAAAACCTGCACTTTTGCTTTTCAGAAGTTGGAAGCTGGCTGTGATTGTTAGTTACAGCAGAGTGCTGAAGGCTCGTTTTTGTGATAAAAATTTCGGAACGGACAGAGAGGGAGGGAGAGAGAAAAGCAGAGAGGCGATGAACTCAGGGTTCCTGGTTTTAGCGTATGCAGATGCCACGCTCTGAGCTGCACACAGACGGGTAGCACTGCATGGGTACATCAGTGTTAGAGCTGTGGCTTTCTGTTGTAAGAATGGCATGGCTAACCAGGAAAAGCCACCGAGCCCTACAAGAATACATGGGCTGGAAAGTACTGGAAGGTGGTAACACGAGTTTTTTGGATTTCAATGTTTCATTAATAACAACAGTAATTTTTAAAATAGTCATTAATTCATAGTAAATCACTAACATTTATTAAGTACTTCCACTGGCCGAACATCCTTCTTGGCACAGCACAATGTAATTATACATATTATCCCCATTTTACACCCATTATCCCATTTTACAAGACAGGGTGACAGAAAGCGAGACACAGGAAAATTTAGTAACTTGCCTAAGGCCAGGAGTGGAAGCCTGGGATACTGTAAATCCAGGTCAGACCCCACAGCCAACACTCTAGCCTCATGCTACACTTACCCTAAAGTGACAATTAATGACAAGAGGAATATTTTTTGTAGCACTATGAGAGCCTGAGGCAGCAAGCTGAGGGCCAAGCAAAGACTTTTGGTAAGTGCTAAGAGGTAGGAGTAGAAAGAAGCCGGAGAAGGCACAGTGACAGGAGAAAGAAGGGGGACAAGTGTGGTTCAGGATCACAGATACGGAGGACACGAGAGGATTCCAAGAAAAGGGACATCGTTCTCCGGCGCCCCACAATGCAGAAAAGCAAGTGCGTGAGAGATGGGAACTGAGAAAAGAGTTAGGAGGTGGGAATCCTCCTCACTGGGGAACAGCTGCGGTAGCGCAGTGTGAGGAGAAGCCGGCTTATAACCCGTTACGAAGTTTGGGCCGTGCAGAAGCAGAGGCCACAAGCACAAACCACTTCTTCAAAAAGGCTGGCTCTGAGAGCGTGAGCACTAGAAGGTGGTGGAGTCATGGAAAAAGACTTGGTACAGGAACGATTTCTGCATTTTTATAAATGCAGCGAGAAAGATTTGGGAAAGAATGAGGGGTTGAGAACATACTACTAGAGAAGGGAAAAATAATGAAGCAAAGCTCCAGAGATTTCCCTGACAGCTAACTGGTAAGAACACAGAGTAACTTTGTGTTTGGTGGCACTGCTGCGGGACAGTCGAGAGGAAGGAAGGAACAGCCGGGCCACAGCACAGCAGCGGGGGTGGTGCAGCAGCTCCTCCCGGGCCTTACCGCTAGAGGGGAGGGAGTCCTTAAACATCTCGTAGAACTGAGTCAGGTACATCACCATGGAAAGCTTATCGGGCTCCCCCACGGAGGCCATTTCTTTGCCTGTCATGATGGGAGAAATGCCCAACTCCTTCTCAGCAATGTCAAAGGCCAGTTGGTTATTCTTCTCCACATTTTGCTCATCCAAAGAATCAAAATCTCTGAGAAACAGGACAAGGAAAATGTATCAAGATAGGTTGACTGTCCTTAAACAGAAACACGGTATCCTGGAGTCATCGTCCTTTCTCTGTTTTCAGCTAAAATCCAGGGTGCTGTGCATCGTGGACATCTGAGAACAAACCTGTTTTATCTCACCTCTTGTTCTTTTTACTAAGGAAAAGCAAAGTAACCTCAGGAAGTGATGAAAGGTTTACCCACCAAAGAAAAAAAAAAAGGGAAAAAGTCGAAAAACTACTCTCATTTTTCTGGTAACACAAATTTACCACTAAAATGTGAGCTTGAGAATAGGAACTGGCTGGGCACAGTGGTTCATACCTGTGATCCCAACACTTTGGAAGGGTGAGGCAGCAGAATTGCTTGAGCCCCGGAGCTCAATTTAAATTAAAAATTTAATTCAAATTAAAAATTAGCTAGGCATGGCGGCATGTACCTATGGTCCTAGCTATGTGGGAGGCTGAGGCAGGAGAATCACTTGAGCCTGCAAGTTCAAGGTTGCAATGAGCTATGACTGTGCCACTGCCCTCTATCCCGAGAAATAGGGTGGGGGACCCTGTCTCTAAAAATAAAAATAAAAAATAATGGGAACTATCTTATCTTTAACATATCTTGATCCTTGCATATGGCCCATCCATATTAAACTAATGTGAAAACACGATACATCTATTTGAATCAGATTACCCCTACAGGCCCGGGACTGTCACCCACCATGGCCCTTAGACCCGACGAGCTGTTAAGGTACTAAATCAGCTCTGATGAATCTTAGCCTTCTCCTGGAGGGGAAATTCCAAAATCTTCCTCAAAAAATGTTTCCATTGCTAAGTTTCCTATTTAGATTAATGGCCATTTCCTACTGGGTTTAAGCCTCTTGCTTTTCAGAAGACTGATCGCATTCTTCCTTACATGACTTCAGGCTAACCCAGCAGCCCTTATTCTGTGTTAACCTAGGACCCCACAGCATTTTCCACTTTCTCAAACTCCCCCTCACTGTAGGTTCAGCCCCTGAAACTATGACCCCACTGCTGCTGAACAGTGCTGCGTTGTCTCTGTGCTGCTTTGCCTTCCCAGAAGACGGTCCCCTAACCTTCGCCCGGTGCCCCTCCACCCCCACCTGCTAGGCTCCCTCAACCACTTCTGCCTGTTCCATTCGGAACAGAGCTGACTCACCTGCCCATCCTCTGCCACTGACTACAATCTTTCCCAAGCTGCTCTTCCTTGCCCCACCCCCTTTCTTTGGCGGGAGTGAATAAGCCCTATTCTTACTTACTTGTTATCAACTGCTGGGTGAGCTAAGTGACAGGAGCAGCAGAGGTCACTTACCTCCATCCAAGCACACCAGAAATCCCCATTGGTAATCCACACTGCACAAGGCTATTTTTACCAGCTCTTGCCTCGTCAGTTTATAACCATCATATAAATAGCAACTATATCTTGCAGGATTCTTTAAGCAATCATTAAACAAAACAAACAGAAATTGGCCTCTTAAGTGGACCTCATGATGGAAAGGACAGGAAACCAAAATAACGCAACATGCTCTGCTTCTGAATCCTTCTGTCTGGCTTCCGTGGTAACAAATGCCAATGGGGGAACCTGAGTGTGCTGACCCCCACAGCTGACCTGGGGTCACCCCAGAGTGCTGATTCTGTAGACAGGTGAGTGGAGAATGGCCAAAGGAGATGTCACTGGGATAGGTGGGTAGGACAACAGAATATGTCTGTAAAAAATGCAGTCTTTAACACAGAGAAAATACCAATGAACCATCATGAACTGGTTAAGTGTTCATGATGTTTTGCTTTGTTAGTAGTGACACATTTGCCTTGAGCTGGCCAAATGTTCTAGCCAGGTTTCCCCTGTGACCCACAGAACTTGAGAGAGAGCTAGGTCGGGCGTGGTGGCTCATGCCTGTAATCCCAGCACTTTGGGAGGCCGAGGTGGGTGGATCATGAGGTCAGGAGATCGAGACCATCCTGGCTAACGTGGTGAAACCCCGTCTCTACTAAAAATACAAAAAATTAGCCGGGCGTGGTGGCGGGCGCCTGTAGTCCCAGCTACTCCAGAGGCTGAAGCAGGAGAATGGCGTAAACCCGGGAGGTGGAGGTTGAAGTGAGCCGAGATGGCGCCACTGCACTCCAGCTGGGGGGACAGAGCGAGACTCCTCGTCTCAAAAAAAAAAAAAAAAAAAAGATTTTGAGAGATAGCTGGCCGAAACGAAGAGTTCAATCGGGGTCAGTAAACAGAGTTTTCCTCTGTGTGAAGCTAACAGGCCGAGGTGGGTATCAAAACCAGTTTTTGACTTATCAGTGTTGTGATTTTTAAAACTCAGCTATAGGAGCGCAAAAGACTTATTGGAAAAAAATAAAAATAAAAATCATTCCTGGGTTGAGCTATATAATACATGACATACAGAGTTTCAAATATAGTGAAATCAAAATCACTGCCTTCTAAAGTATACTATGAACCTCATTCTAGGAAAAAGGACAAAATATTACTTGATAACAGAGTGGTCTGAGATCCTTGGGGAATATTAAAAAAACATAAAGTTTGATCACAACTTACATCAAGTCCGGGCGGTATCTATGGATAATTGCACAAAGGGCCAAGCCACTTTTCCAAGACATGGTGAGATCTGTCACGTTTACCCCTGCATAGCCATCTGTCTGCCTCTGGCACCAACCCAGCAGTTTGCTTGAACGAGCTACAGACTCTAAAACAACAAAACACATTATTCTTGGAGGTGTGGTCACCTGGTAACACTGACAGAGAATCCTCTTTGCAGGACACACGTCCACTTTGAAAAATTACTGAGGGTAGGGACAAAACAGTCAACACTAGTTTCCAATCAAAGAAAACAGTGAGGAACAAGGTTATGCAAATGGTATCATGACAGTGAATTCTAAGAAAAGAAACTACTAGTTTATCCAGACTCTAAGGTCAATGCCACCCCCCAGCATCCTGAGGGACCACAGCCTGACAGCCGCAGCCCGCTGTCCCTGCGGCACTGAGGTGGAGGAGCGCCACCTACTGTGTGGCCAGCCTGGCTTGCAGCAGCTCTGAGTTCTCAGGTAGTCGCCGGCACCTGGCTGAGGAAGCCTTCCCCCTCCAAAGTAGCATTGGGAAAAGGAGAGGAGAAAAGGCTCCATCCTACAGGATGGCACATTCAACCCAAAGCACCAGGCCCTGCCCCTGCACTTCCAAGGCACTGTATAACTTGCCAAGAGAAGAAGCCCTGCAGGGCTCTGCTGACAACACTGGGGCCCCAGATCAGACAGTCCCCGAACGGAGCCTGGCACCTCATACTACGAATTCTCAACCCTGAAAAACTGAATAGGCAAACACATGTGCTGGGATGCTTTTTACAGTTCATTGAAACGTCTTCTAAAACCTGAACAGCCTCTTTAAAACTCCTATTATTAACCACATCAGAAGAGCTCTGATACGGGCCATTCAGGAGAATCTACGAACTATTTATATCCAAGAAAGTCTGTTCCCTCACCGAGGGCAACTGAAGTTTGCACTAAGTCATTTAGTAATCTGTGAACACAAGACAAAAGCCAAGTATCATGAAAATCCTGTTTCATTTAGGTTTTTCACCGCGAAAATGTATTCTGCAATAACACATAAAACCACTTTCTGGTGCCATCTCTTGGCTCAGAAATGAGCTTTTACTCAGATCTGTCTCCTATGTGTATATCCAACCATCCAATATGTAATAGGCAACTTCAGTATTCCAGGCTCTAAAATAAAAACAGTGAATAAAGATACACTCTCTGCTTTCAAAGAGAAGACGCTCCAGGGGAGAAAAATGCAAATGTTTCCGACTGCCTGCTGGTCCTCACATCCACCCTGGCATCCCAATGGCACATCAAATTCACAATGTCCAAATGACTCAACCCTCTCAGCCCTCCCTCTGCCTTGCCTACACTGATGTAGCACCATCTACAAACACCCACCTCTCGCCCCACAAGGTGATCAGCTGGCCCTGCCCATCGATTTCACCTCCTTACCATTCTCTCTCACATAACGAACAATGGGAATGACCATCCACCGGAGGCCTGGCGCTCATGATCACAATGTGAAGTAGACACTGCTGCCCCCACGTCCCAGACAGGGAAACCGAAGTTCAGAGCTATTCAATCACCTCTTTGAGGCCGCATAATTCACCAATGGCAAAGCTTGGCCCAGGACTCAGCTGCATCTGGCCCAAAGTCTGAGGTCTCCTCCACTACCTCCTCTCTTCTTCATCCTCAGCATCAGGGCCAGATCTGGGCCTTCACCACCTTCAGCCTGACCATGGCTATGTTTTTCGACCTGGTCTCCCTGCCTCTGGCACTTCCCTCCTCCATCCCCTCTCACATGTGGCTGACCAGGTGTGCGCTCATGTCATTCTCTTCCAAAAAAGTCTTCAGGGCCTTCAATACGTACAAAATCTGGAGTGGTCCTCACCTGTCACTGAATCCTGGCAATGTTGCAGGACCCAGCCAAAGACTTCTTCCACAAAGTCTTCCCCCAAAACCTTAGCTCTGACACTCTATCCTCTCTCCCCTCTGCCCAGCATCTGTATCTGGTTTCTCTCTATGCTCTCATAACACCTCAGGCCAAGGTAATTCTGTGGAGACCTGTCTTGTGCATTGCAGGATGTTTAGCAACATCCCTGGCTCCTGACCACTCCCTGGCTCCTGCCCACTCGACGCCAGGAGTACCCACTCCCAATCATGACAATCAAAAATGTCCCCACACAACTACCAGTATCCCCTGGAGGGCAAAATCACCCCTGGTTGACAGCCACTGTCTCAGACAGTGCTTCAGCCACGGCCTCGGACCGCACCTTATGGCTCAGTGAATGAGTACAGACTTCTCTGAAGGGGCTGCCTGCATCTTAAAAAGCCACCGCCAGAACTCACCATTGCGAGTCAATTTGGGGGTGGTTCGGGAATTCACCAGGCTCTCCATTTCCAGGTGAATATCTTTTGTTTCGCCAGTATCATATAAATGGCGCACCTGGCAGAAATTTACAAAGTCAAACAGAAGGAAAATCAAATATCAAGCAGCAAATTCCTATCTAAGAGAAGAATGGCTGAAAGGAAAGTCTGGGATAGCAGGCTGGGCAAAGTCCAGACAGAAGCTAGGATGATGACCTTTAAATCCTTTATGAAATAAGGTGGGGTTGAAGAAAAACAAATACATTTTAACTATGGCACTTTGTGCTACAAATCAGCTACACAGGGCGGGTGCAGTGGCTCACGCCTATAATCCCTACACTTGGGGAGGCCGAGGACAGCAGATTGCTTAAGGCCAGGAGTTTGAGACCAGTCTGGGAAACACAGGGAGGCCTCGTCTCTACAAAAAACTTAAAAATTAGCTGTAGTCCCAGCTACTTGGGAGGCTGAGGTAGGAGGATCACTTGAGACCAGGAAGTCAAAGCTTCAGTGAGCCAAGATAGTGCCACCACACCCAGAGAGCCTGGGCAACAAAGCAAGACCCTGTCTTTAAAAAAAAAAAAGAGAAAAAAATGAGTTACTCGGCCATGGAGGTCCCTCAAAGAGTCTTGGTTGGACTAATGACGGATGCTGCCACTTAACAGAAGGCTCCCTCTAAGAGTCTCGGTTGGACTAATGATGCTGCCTCTAACAGGAGGCCTAAAGGTGGAAACTTCAAGTAGAAGGTGAAAAGAAAATTACACCAGGGGCTGGGCGCGGTGGGCAGATCACGAGGTCAGGAGTTCAAGACCAGCCTGACCAACACAGTGAAACCCCGTCTCTACTAAAAATACAAAAATTAGCCGGGTGTGGTGGTGGGTGTCTGTAATCCCAGTTACTCGGGAGGCTGAGGCAGGAGAATTGCTTGAACCCAGGAGGCGGAGGCTGCAGTGAGCCAAGATCGCGCCACCTCACTCCAACCTGGGTGACAGAGCGAGAGTCTCAAAAAAAAAAAAAAAAAAAAAAGAATTACACTAGACTAGAACAAATTCTTTCACGTGAACAAACTCTTTTGTCCTCACAATAATTCTTTGAGTAGTCAGGGATTATTATTCCCATTTTTCAGGTAAAGAAATTGAGGCTCAGAGAATGTAAGTCACAGGTGATTGGCAGCAACAACACAGTTGGAAGTTACCTCTCCTCACTATGGGGCAAGTGCTCTTCCCTACAATAAGAATTTGAATTAGGAAACGTGGCATGAAGGCCTGGATTCTTATCACGTTTGATTTTCTCTTAAGTCATTTAACAACTCTATGCCTTAGCTCTCAATCTGTTAATGCAAAATAGTATCTACTTCTACCAATTCAGAGAGACATCTATCTGGATTACTAAAAAAGCATCCTTATATGTGTGGTATTAATAGGTGCACACATCTCAATAGATCAGCATTCTCATCAGTCCTGCAGATGGGCCCAGAAGTAAATGCTGACAAGAAGGTCTCACCTGGCTTGGCCGGAGGAAGTTGACGTTGATATTGGGATACCGAGTGACTGGGTCGATACTGTACTGGCTGAAGTTCTTACTCACATTCTCAGGGGTGGTCTGAGGCAGCAACCTATAAATACTTTCCCTGCAATAACACAGCAATATACTCTGAGTCGGGACCAGCACCACGAACATCTCCCTCTCGTTTCATGGTAGTTCTGACAGCCCAGCAAGTCACCTGACATGCCCGATCCTCATCCTTGACCAGTGTTCTTGGGCCCTACGTCAGCCCCTGCTCCCCACACCCACTTGCAGTGATACCATGGGTAAAAGCCGAGGAGAGAGAGCAGGCACAACACCATCAGTACCCACAGACGCTGCCTCCAACTCAAAAGGCCACACATTTACTTTTATTTTTTCAAGCATGCCAATATCTACTTCAGTTTTAAAGATAATCAACATAAAAAAAGAATTATCACTATATTTAGTCAGAATACCTTAAATAAGAGACAAAATAAAGTAGTATCAACTTCCAATTTCATCCAGGAAATCTTATCCCTCAATTATTCTGGTCAAGGCATTAGTTCCTTATCAGAAAGCAAATCACAGGATTTTTATTGCATTTGTAAAAATCTGCTTCAACATAACCCATTTAGGGGTTTGAGAAACATTTATAAGCAGTTTGGCATTTTTCCTCTGAATTCAAAGCTACTTTTAATTTCTTCTCTGTCAGTAAGAAATTTATCTTGGAAAGGAGTAAGAGAAGACTTAGTCCAGGAGACTCATCTTTAGGTTTCTATGACTTTATGAAATCCTATCTCGCCTTTCCTCTTTTCCACATGAAAACATCTTTAATTAAGAAAGCAGAAAGAGAAGGAAGAACTTGCACTCTGCCTGAAGAATAAACCACTCCTTCTTTCCAGTTTTCTCATGAAAGGAAACCCAGATTACTCCCCATTACCTCTCTGCCAGCACTTCCAAAGGGCTTGTTCCTAGAGACCAACTTCGGACCATCCAGGCAGAGTCCATAGCAGCTAGAAAGCCCCGGGCTATTCCTGTTCCCATTGGCCAGAAAGGCTGTAAATAAGACACAAAACAAAGAATTAAAAAATAAAACACCTTTCAAAACAGGAAAAATAAACTAGGGAACAAAGAGTTTGCTGTTGACAGTAGCGTTTGGCAACTGTTTCAATAACAAACTGCTCTGCTTCCCCGATTGGTAGGGAGCAAGTCAAAAAAGGTGCAGAATTTCCATTCATACTTAATAAGCCTGGGCTCCCAGTGGCCTGTAGCGCTCCCCTACTTCCTGGTGTGACTCCCTGCAGGGGGTTTACCTGTGCTGTACAACACTGCAGACGCTCATTCCAAGACCTAGGATGCCCAGATTCACTCCTAATTATTCCTGCCCCCACCACAGAGCGCTGCCATGCTTAGCACTCACCTCTAGGAGGCTGTCCCCGACCAGAGCCACTAGTAACTGGTGTCCGTTCTGCTCCCGCACCAAGGCGGCGTTCTCGGAGGCATACATACAAGTGAAGTCAAACATGGCCACGTCGGGCTGCCCATAGTGATTGATGGCAAAATCCAGAGACGGCAGCTGCTGTTGGGTGGAGAAGTCTGCCGCCTCCCTGGCATAGCTGAGCAGAGCCTCCTGGTCCACATTTTCTCGGGAAAGCAGGAGCTCTGTGTCGGCGTAGTCCTGTCTCGAGAGAAAGAGGAGGGTAGGGATGGAGAAGCCCTGGCACTGGGCCAGAACCATCCTATATGACCCATGGCCACAGCTTCTCCTTCCCCCTGAAGGGACTCCACATTCCAAAACCAAAACTTTCAAGCCTGTAATCCCAGCACTTTGGGAGGCCGAGACGGGTGGATCAGGACGTCAGGAGATCGAGACCATCCTGGCTAACCTGGTGAAATCCCGTCTCTACTAAAAAAATACAAAAAATTAGCCGGGCATGGTGGCGGGCGCCTGTAGTCCCAGCTACTCGGGAGGCTGAGGCAGGAGAATGGCGTGAACCTGGGAGGCGGAGCTTGCAGTGAGCCGAGATCGCGCCACTGCACTCCAGCCTGGGCAAGAGAGCGAGACTCTGTCTCAAAAACAAAACAAAACAAAACAAACAAAAAAAAAACAAAACCAAAATTTTATACCATTAAAAGGGGCAAGGGGAAAGGCAGCCAGGCACAATGGCCCACACCTGTAATCCCAGCACTTTGGGAGGCTGGGGCGGGCAGATCACTTGAGGACAAGAGTTCGAGACCTGCCTGGTCAACACGGTGAAACCTCGTCTCTACTAAAAATATAAAAATCAGCCAGGCATGGTGGCGTGCGCTGGTAACCCCAGCTACGCGGGAAGCTGACGCAGGAGAATTGCTTGAGCCTGGGAGGCGGAGGTTGCAGTGAGCCAAGATAGCACCACTGCACTCTAGCCTGGGTGACAGAGTAAGACTCCATCTCAAAAAAAAAAAGGGGGGGGGGTTGGATTATTCCCAAGAGAACATAGACCTTGCTGCCTAAAACACACAGTCATGGCTTTTCCATTTGCTTGGAATAATTACTATTCCTTTGATCTTATCCTATCTGCCTCAGGGTTGTTCTGAGTATCACATACGTGATAGTATTTCGTGAACTGAAAGGGCATTTCATTATCTTCCGGGTAGTAAATGGCTTTTGTCAAATGGGACCACATGAAACACTCAGCCTTGCGTAACTCATGACACCCAAAGTAAGAAACCAAAAAAGCTTGAGTGCCAAAAAGACATGGAGGTGGGAGCAATGGTAGTTCAGGAGGCTGGGAAGGAATATGTTGAAAATGAAACAGAGGGTTTCAAAATAGTAAAATGAGACTCTGAAGGACTCCATAGAAACCCACAAACAAAGAAGAACAAAGGACTGAAAAACTCCTTTTCTGTTTTGGAGGTTCCTGGCACACTGAGCCAAGTCTTTATTCTCTGAAAGTGGGGCCTACGGTTTCTAAGTGGCCCTGATGGTCCTTTCAGCCACCACTACAAGATGTTAAAGCCAAAACACAAACACTCAGGTTGGTCCTAGAAAGACTGTTTGTTCAACACTAAGTAGCCACATGGGTTTAGTGTTTAACAGCATACACCGAAGGTATGGCCTCTGCCCTCTTAAAAAAAAAAAAAAAGAAACACGAAGGCAAAGTAAACCAGGTCTTGGCATTCTAGACTGTTCCTATCGAATGCTGACCGATAACCACAGTTCTGCCTAGGTGGCAGATTTAAGTCTTCACCTTGTCTCAAGGCGTACGAACTGCTTCACTGGCTATTTCTTACTAACAGCAATACAACCCTGATGTAGTCCCAGATAACCAGCAAGACAATTTTAGAAAGCATCTAACCGGATACGTCTTGCTTATGATTTTGGGAGAGTGGGCTGTATAAACAGCTTTGTCCTGGTTCTCCCTGAAGGCACACAGGATGGCTGTGCTGAGAAACAGCTCAAGGTTCCTGGGTAGAAAGAGGGAGCTCTCTGCCACTGGCACGTGCTCATCAGCTCACTCCCCGCTCTGCTGTCAGATAAGATAGTACTGCAGCTCAGACTAAAGAGACTGCATTCACACCACCCTGCAAAGACAAAGGACTCCCTGAAGTTCAGCTGTGAGACTCTTGTGGGAACTGCACAGGCCTGAATCAGCACAACTGGTGTCTCTGCTTCCGTTCTTCTCATCACATGAGCACAGTGATTCTCACGTTGAGACCAATGAGACCAGGCGAGACTTAAAAAACTCTCCTTCAGGGACCATCCACGTGGTGGTCTTCTGACTTCATATTTCAGGCCATCGTCTCAGGGCATGCCATGCAGTCACCTAGAAACAGGTGAGCTGGACCTGGCTAGGATGGACGCTCAGACCTGTTCTGTGGTCATAAAGAGGCCTAAGTGTAGCCTGATCCTGTCAGTGCTGCCTGGACCTCTGAAAGCTGTATCTGCAGTGACACGAGAACCCTCATCAGGCTCCCATAAACACCAATCATTGCTTCTTGGTCAAACTCCCTTCCCTCTATCACTCTCCCTCCCAGAAGATAATTCTTCAACCAAGCAATCATCAGTCAGATATGGAGTTAACAATAACCAGAAACCCCATCACCTAACATTAAACTGAATGTTTATGCATGAAATGCCATCTGAAACTCGCTTTGCAAGAATCCCATGGTGAAGGAGGAGTGCACTGGAGTATTGCTGACAGAACACTGGCCATGTGTCGACAACTGTGAAAGCTGGATGGTGGGTACGTGAGGGTTCATTACACTATTCTCCCCCCATTTTTATTTACATTTGCAATCAGCCATAGTAAGAGTTGTTCACGCTAAACTGGAAAACATCAGGGGTTACCAGAAGATGCGTTCAGTACTCATTTTCATTCCCTTGCAGGAAAAACCCATCAGACAATTCTTTCTCTTGGTGATATTAACCACTTCAATAAGAAAGAGTTTTGAAGGAAATCCGTGGCTCACATGTAGTATCACTCCTTTGTCCAGCAAACTCTGCTTTTTGGCTGTCATAACGAAATAGTGTGTGTCATCTTTGTAGTAAACGATGTTCTCCAAGTCAATACCTAGGGCCAGAAGACAAATGTGTGCATGTAAGAGTTTGCTGAGATGAAGGTGCATCAGGGCAGCCTGAAAGGTTACACACAGGACTACAGAGACAAGCGCCTGAGACTCCAGGCAGGGAAAGGTGTCTAAGCCCAGATCCTCACGTCCTGCATCATTAGTTCATGGAAATACAGGGAGCTTTGTTTCTCCGTATTCACTCAACACCCCAAACGATCCTAAAAACAATGACTGCTAGGAAACAGAACTGGAGGGACGGGAATAAAAACAAAACAAGCAAAAAAAAAAAAAAAAAAGAGGCTAACCTCTAAAGAGGGCTTGGATTAGTTATCGGGTTAAGCCTCTCGGGACAGTCATCAAGGAAGCTGGAGGAATCTCCTAGATTCTTAAGAACAGGATAGACAACTTGACGCCTGGAAGCAGAGAGTGAACTACTGACTTTCTAATTCAATTAGTCTAAAAAATAGATGTAATAGAAAGAAATCAAGTTCTAGAAAACAAAAGAATGAAGGCACATTTAGCAAAATATCCACGTTGATCTATTCAAAACCTATCATACAACAATCTCACTGCTATCTGACACATGGTTTGCCTTCAAGCCTGAGCTGGAACTCAGGAAGAAGACTATATACTTAAAAGGCCTAAAGTCAGCTTCCCAACCAAACCAGGGAGCCACCGGCCAGCAGCTACACCAAGCAGCATGACTTAGCATCACAGCACAGGGCAGGCATTGGGAAGAACCAGTGGAGGCAGAACGAACGCTTTAAAACAAATAAACAAGCAAACAAAAAAACTCAGACTGGGTGTGGTGGCTCACGCTTGTAATCCCAGCACTTTGGGAGGCTGAGGCAGGTAGAGCCCAGGAGTTTGGGAGCAGCCTGGGCAACATGGCGAAACTCCGCCTCTACAAATAATATGAAAAATTAGACTCTTGCCTTTAGTCCCAGCTACTCAGGAGGCTGAGATGGGAGGATCACTTGAGCCCAGGAGTTCGAGGCTGCAGTGAGCTGAGATCACGCCACTGAACTCCAGCCTGGGCAACAGAGCGAGACCCTGTCTCAAACGAAAAACAAAACCCAGAGCAGCCCAGTCACTGTGAGGAGGTTAAGAATACGCAAGGAGGAGACAAGTTCTGCAGGAAGCATTGCGCTAGGAACAAGGCACAGGAGTGAAAAGAGCGGGAGGGGCAGATAGTGCAGGAGACACCCCGACGGCCACTCATCCCACCAACCCCCCAAGAAAACGTCCCCAGGGACTATTTAAGTTTCTATCCTAGGCTCCGGAGACATCAACACCAACCTGTGGCTTCCCTCAGTTCCTGGAAAAATTTTTGGTTGAATATAAAAGCCACACCGCTGATCTCTTCCACTTTAGCTTCAGCTGTTGTATTTCGGTTGATAAAATTTGCGGTGATGGCGATGGCCAGTTTGCCACGGAATTCTTTCCGACGAAACCCTGGAGGGAGGTGATAAATCGCTGGCTAGAGAAGGAAGATCACTTCAAATGAAAGTGGGGGTGCTGATAAAGACATCAGGGAAAGCTGGGGATGAGAACTGATGGGAAAGTTAGGGCAGCTCTTCTGCAGATGAAAACAAGGTATTTACCTACCTAGGAATATGAAAATTCAGGAACGAAGTCAAAGTCTCCGTTAACAAACAATTTGAAATCTGACTGGCCGGAATATTACTTAGTACCAGGGATTCCTCTTTAAAAAAGGGATGTGTTGGGGGAGTACCTGCTTATTAATATGTAGATTAAGTCCTACAGGTGCCAGACACTCAAGGTATGGCTCGTCTCCTAGTGCCCCAGCAAGAGTGCCCTGTAAGCAGCAGCCTGGGCGAGGTGAGGTGGTTCACACCTGTAATCCCAACACTTTGGGAGGCCAAGGCGGGCAGACTGCTTGAGCCAAGGAGTTCGAGACCAGCTTAGGCAACATGGGGAAAACCCAATCTCTACAAAAAACATAAAAATTAGCTGGATATGGTGGCATGCGCCTGTAGTCCCACCTACTCAGGAGGCTGAGATGGGAGGATCGCTTGAGACCAGGCAGATGGAGGCTGCAGTGAACGTGCTCATACTACTGCACTCCAGCCTGGGCAAAAGAATGAGACCCTGTCTCAAAAATGAAATAATTAAATAAAATAAAAGCAGCGGCCCGAGTGCCAGCTGGCTAGAGGATGGCAGGACCTGCCATTCCATCAGGGCAGGAAGCACACATTCAGGCTCTCAAAAGAGAGGATCCTGGTCACACAGTCTCACCCCAGGGGTAGGACAGCATCCGCTTTCCCCTCTGCTATGAGTCAGGCAGAGGAGCACAGACCAATACCTTCCAAGGTGTTCCTCCGACCATCCCCACCGATGATCACTTCAAATTCATACTCTGACACAGGATGAGTCTTAGGGTGCACCAGTGCCCGCCAGCCTATCCCTGTGGACCAAAACCAAATAAATGGGGGTCACCACCCAGACCACATTCACAGCCAGGACCATCTCTAGATACCCAGTCATGTGAACTGCACAAAACCCTGGGCCAAAAACACTATGTGTAGAAGCAGTGGAGACAGAGGCTGGCCGCGGTGGCTCACGCCTCTAATCCCAGCACTTTGGGAGGCAGAGGCTGGCAGACTACTTGAGGCCAGGAGTTCAAGACCACCCTGGCCAGCATGGTGAAACCCTGTCTCTACTAAATATACCAAAATTAGCCAGGCGTGGTGGCGTGCACCTGTAACCCCAGCTACTCTGGAGACCTAGGCAGGAGAACTGCTCAGAGGTCACAGTGAGCCAAGACTGAGCTACCGCACTCCAGGCTGGGTGACAGAGTGAGACTCTCATCTAAAAAAGAAAAAGCAGTGGGGACAAACCACAGAAGGAAAGAAGCCTTGCAGAGGGCCCACCACATGTGCACCTGCGACATCAAAGGCTGCATCCAGACCACGTCCCCACAGGCACAGGCTTTGGCTAGCTCTGGAAGCAGCCCTCAGGGGCCTTTGGTTTGCTCCCTCAATCTCATCTTCCTCATCCATCAACACCCTCTCATGCCTTCTTCACTCCTCCAGTATAACTTACGTTCATTCTCTTGGTCCTCAGGAGGTTGTATAAGTCCTTGGAATTCCACATTGACATGGATTTCAATGCCTAGGATCAAGGCTACTTTCAAAAGTATTAGTTGGAGCTGACGGATACCTGGGAGAAAACAGAGATGGTGTTGGTGGGAACACATGGAGAAGGGGGTATCCATCCGTGTCGCGGCTCAGGCTCCCACCCCACCACCCACGCTCCCTTCATTCAGATTCCCAAAGCCTGCTGTAGCAGGAGACATTCCGAAGCCACACTCCGTAACTTCTTCCTTTCTTTAAGGCAAATATAACCCAGTGGAAAAGATGTTCTACAGCAACACACAGGACACTCCTACCTCTTGGGTTCAGTGTTCTAAACAACCAAAAGCTTGGAGACAACACGGGATTGTGGCCTACAGGAGATCCCTTTCCATCTTTCCAATTCGGGGCTGCCATATTGGTGGCATCTCTGATCCTGCTAGGTCAGGAGGCAGATGCACCCACAGGGTACAGCCCACAGTCAGATGCAGAGCTGCTGCATGACCTCCCCGCCCACGGGCGTCTCTTTCAGCCCATTCCCTGGTTGATCATCACACATTCTTACAAGGCAAGAAGGGAAATCATAATCCAACCAGATCCTCCTCCCATTCCCCCTGCCACTCCTGGTCTACAGCTATGGAAACTGAGGCCAGAATGACTGACAATCTTGCTTATTTTCATAGTGAGACTGATTGATTTATTCAACGTCCATGAGCACCTGTAGGCACCAGACATGGCAGGGACTTAAGGTGTAGAGATAAAGATCTAGGCCCTGGTAGAAGACCCTCTCAACCCTAAGATGAATCTTGCCACAAATAAGGCAGACAAATCCACTGAGTTAATGACCCTTGGTCCTCTCTTAAGACCAAACTTAACTGGGTCTAATGTGCCAGGAGCAATGCAAACCCTCCTCACGTCATCTTGGTTGTTCTCCCCAGTTTACCACAGCCACCACCCTTCTGAGTCCCACTCCCAAAGACTTGTTAAACTCTGCACTAGCATAGTATTTTCGCAGAGAACTGTGGGTTCCAAGATGCTTTATAAACTACAGCCAACAGATGGGCACAGCGCTTCCTCTGCCAGTGGAATGTGGTGACTGCCAGCCAGCGTCTGATAAATTGGCACAGCTGCTGCAAACAGCAAAAGGTTCCATGACTGAATGTGTTTACAGGACACATCTGGAGAAGCTCAGAACAAAGGCTCCTTGATAAAGCTTTCCTGAAAGCATTAATGATAATCAATAAAAAGCCTTCAGTTTCATAACGCACACTGTCTGTTCTGAATTGCTTTTCTGGCCACTTACAGTCAAACACCGCTGATTGCATTAACTTGTATTCATACCCTGTAGGATCTCAGAAAAGCACAGCCCCGGGCTGAGCTTGGAGGTGAGAAAAGTACAGCAAGGGCTTGCAGACCACACAAGAACCACCTAACCAGAGGGATGCCATTATCCCCTTGCCATTAGCGGCCCGGCCAGGGCTCTGCTCCTTCTGCAAGCGTGGCTTCCCCCAGGACTCTGTCCCCACAGCACTCTGTGCTTATATTAGTAGAGCACGTATCAGGTCACAGCACAGACAGCTGCACGCCTGTGTACTTCTGCCACTGCAAGAAGGACCACCAGAGGGTCTGGGCCCAAACTGGTCATCGTTTCCCCAGTGCCTGGCCCCAGTGCCCATCCCGCAAACTGCAAGAGCTCAGTAAGAGTCCAAGACCTAACTTAGAAATCCTCAGGTCAAACCCCACAATTTCATAGGTTACCGATATGCTCACATTTAAGAGTCCTAAATTACAGAACCACTGCATAGCAGGTGTTTTTACTTCCAGATGAGTGCACTTACTACAAGAAAGACAGCAATGAGATTAGAAG
Organism: Macaca mulatta; assembly: GCF_049350105.2. Classification (NCBI taxonomy): domain Eukaryota; kingdom Metazoa; phylum Chordata; class Mammalia; order Primates; family Cercopithecidae; genus Macaca; species Macaca mulatta. The sequence goes on along the minus strand of NC_133415.1, from coordinate 34,169,950 downwards.
AAATTTGGCGGCATATGAATTCCTCAGCTAATCCACCTATCTCTTTCTAATGAACACGTGTGCGAGGGGTAGGGTGGAACCTTACAGGAAAGCTAGTTTTACTTACTGATATGGTCGATGGCTCCGGCACAGAACTTGCCATAGAACTTCTTGGCACCCAGACCTCGTAGATCATGTATGGTGAATGGCCAGAGATGCAAGACGTTGTTGCGGGAGAAGGCATCTCGTTTCTCAATAACAACCACCTTGGCCCCCAGTAAGGATAAGTCGATGGCTGTACGGAGACCACAGGGGCCAGCCCCAATGATGAGACACTGAAAAACACAGCTGCTTTCAGGGCAGGCAGCACTTCCAACAAACAATTCTAAAGAAGTCTCATGATCGTATGATCATCACTCCCTAAAGCCCTGAAATAGGGCTATTCTCCCCACTGCCAAGAAACCTTCACACCTATGTGGGTCACAGAAGAACACCTGCCATGGCTGAAGAGAAGAGCTAGTGATCACCATGAATGGAGAAGACAGAACCATCAGTGCTAGACACAAGCCCGGCACCTGTTCACCTTGGACAGCCTGGAAGGCCCTTGATCTGCAGCATATTTAAGTGGCCATCATCTCAACAAACGATATGAAAATCAAATGCAATCTTACATCAACAAGAGAGGACCGTTTGGAAGGTTTCTAGGTCAGGCAGATTTCTGTCCAAAGAGATACAGAGTCCTATGTACACAATCTCAAGCCTGCTGGAATGAATCTATCACACGCATGATTCCCAGGAAGCAATTTTCAAGACAAAGTTTTATGTGCTGAAAAGAGTTCCAAAATCCCCATTTCTAGACTGAAAGTCCAGGAATACGATCTTGAAAATCCACACTCCAGAGAAGTACTCAGCAGGAGACTGGACACATATCTTAAGTAGTTTGCTCTGTGTGTGCAGAAGGAAAACGTGCAATGCTTTTGGCTTTGTTTTTCTCTTAGTAGAGTCCAGTACTCACTCATGAATGTCACACCTTCACAGTTCTTGAATTTTGCTGATGAATATCTACCCCAATGCAAATCCACTGGGGGTGGGGCTCTAGGTAACCCCTATTGCACAAATTAAAGCTCGTGAAAGAACATAACATAGCCATGAAGTCATCTGCAAATTTGTGTCCCTGCTAGCTTGTTCCAAACTTCTCACATTAGGTGTTCTTCTAAGGAGGGAAGTAGGAAATGTATCTCTCCATAGCCGCTTCCTTGCAGCTACCCCAACAAAGGCAAGTGCATAACTCATGTCTTTGCCTGGGCCTACCTGCTTCGAGAAATAGGGCCTACCTATTTCTCCACGTGGTGAAGAAAGCAACAGAAATACTTTGGTTCACAAAGTCCCTGCTTATGAATCAAAACAGACCTTTGGAACATGGATGGGAAGAGGTTGGAAGCTTGTGGCAAATCCCAAGCTGGCAAATAGCATACCTTACCAGTTACTGAGTATGGAACGATGACTTTGGAAAGAGGACATGCCAAGAACCCCAAAGCCGTGTTCAGACAGGATACCAGTAGGGCTTGGCTACGTCCCTGCTAAGTGACCTGCATCCTCCGAACCACGTGAGGTTCAAAAGAGAGCTTTGGCAAAATAAAAAGTTCCCATGCCACTTGACTTTGGTTGTTCTTAAATACTTGAAACTTTGAACGTTCAATATGTAAATACATGAAATACGCTTAAAATAGGGTCTGGGTCATGCAAGTCAAACAAAAAGAGGTAAGAGATCCACAAAGTTTCAACAGGTCAAAAGCTTGATTTCCTGTGCTAGGTTGTGGCTAGACTTTGCCTGGTGCTCACTCAGCCTACCTCTAACTCAATCCTCCTCTTTGGCATCTGGATGAATCCTCATGTCAGTGACCCCAGGGCCCAACAGGATCAAAGCTTACCTTGGTGTTGGTGCATGCTTTTCCCTTTTTGTAGTCTTTGTGACTGCCCCGTTTGTCCAACTTTGCCCAGAGGGCTTTGGCTTTCCAGTAGTTAAGCTTGGACTTGAGCTTGTGATAGAAGGAGCGGTAGTCCTTTGGCTTCAGTTCCAGGTGGTCACAGAGCTCCTGGAAGGCCTTGAGGGTTCCCTTGCAGGTGGTGGCCTGGACAAACCGGTCAAAGAGGACATGAGCTGGGTTCATGGTCTCATGCTTCCTCTCCTCCATGCTGCCTCACTCTCAGCACTCCCAGAGGGGGCGGTGGGATGGCTGTGGGTCCACCTGACACTGGCACGTTAATCTGACAAAAAGAAAGAAAAAGACGGTTAGTATTTCTCTGTCTACAAACATTCTCCAGGAGACATACTCCTCTTCAAAGCAGAGTTCTCAAGTGTCGCAGTCATCCATTCACAAGTATGGACTGCACACCTGCAATACTCCAGGCACTACGAGACACTGGGGCTGGAAAGGTGAGCAGGATGGTTCTTGCTCTCAAGGATCTGATAGTCTAGGAGATGAGGCAGACACAGACACAGAATGTCTTGATGGACCGTACCAAGTGCCACTAAAGAGGGAGACACAAGGGGAGCTGGGAAACAGAGAAAGAGGATCTAAGTCACTATTGGTGGTGAAGCGGGGTCCCCACTGAAGGTGAGCCTCTGAGAGGTGACAGCTGAGTCTCTCAGCATAAATGTTAGCCAGGCAGGGAAGAGGTGCAGGACATGGGAAAGTGACACAGGCAGGCCTGAGTGACTCATAGGGATCAAAGAGGCAAGGGTGACTCCCAGGTTTCCAGCTTAGGCCCCAGATTAAACGGAGACATCAGGCCAATGGATTAAAAATAGAAGCACTCCTCGGTGCCGGTGAAAGAGCGAGCCACCTTCCCCACCTGCACCCACCGGCTCCTGTGAGTCTGCGGAATCGTTTTGGCGTCACATCTGGTGAATCCTCGCCACTGGAACTGTACTGGGAGGCAAAAGTACAAAGGACAAAACTAGAGAGTGGAGAGTGGGTCAGGGTGGCGAGGCAAGTGTGACCACAGGGCTGAGCCCACACAGCCAGACCCCAGCGGCATGACCCCGCTCACAACCCGGGGTTAGCACTGTCACACCAACCCTTGGTTTCCCTGTGTGTAAGGCAAGTAGGTTAGACAGCACCCCTAAGACTCTTCACTTCTGAAGTTCTCCAAGGCTACTGCTGAGAAATCCACATGCCCACAGCACTTGCTCCTGGTGCTCACATCACAACGGTCCAGCACAGGCACATCACCCATTTACCACGAGGCTGACCAACACAACTGGACTGGACTTTGCTCTAAAGATGTACCCTTGGGGTTGGGCGCAGACAGAGGAAGGGAGTGGTTGATGCACTGTGTTCAGGAGGCATGTAGAAGCAAGAAACTACCCACTATTCAGCTGCAGGTGCTGCTGAAACCAACTCTCGGAAGACAGGCGCCATGTTCCAGAATGACACAGGAGAGGCCCTGAAGCTGTCACTTTGGGTAAGACACTGAGCAGCAGTGTGAAGTAGAAATGACATGCCACTTCTCTCTGCACCTCACCATGGTATCATGGGATTAAACCAAACCAAATGAGATGCATCTTAAGTTTCATGAGAGAAAGTCATAACTAAATACAAGGAACTGCCCTCTCCGCCTTATGTTTTCTATGTCAACAGACACAACACTCATCACATAATGTGGAGGATACACTGCAGACAGAACACACTGGCTCAGCTTTTCGCTTCAAATATGTCACGTACTCAACAACCGCTCTTGGCTCTAGATATTAAAAACTACACCGTTGGCCCAGTGCGGTGGCTTATGCTTGTAATCCCAGCACTTTGGGAGGCCAAGGTGGGTGAATCACTTGAGGTCAGGAGTTCAAGACCAGCCTGGCCAACATGATGAAATCCTATCCCTACCAAAAAATACAAAAATTAGCAAGGCAGGGTGGCACACGCCTATAATCCCAGCTACTCAGGAGGCTGAGGCATGAGAATTGCTTGAAATCGGGAGGCAGAGTTTGCAGTGAGCTGAGATTGTGCCACTGCACTCCAGCCTCAGCGACAGCATAAGACCCTGTCTCAAAAACAAAACAAAACAAAACAAATCCAGAAAAAACAATACACTGTTAACACATATAGCTTCTCCCAATAGCCACATGGCTAGGAGGCCAGCAAGAAATGGAGCTAACTAGAATTAACACTCAGTTTCCCCCAAAAAGAAAGGTTTTATTCTAGGTAGCAGAAAGATAAGTACTTTACAGTTCCTAAAAAGGGCCCATTGTTTCTCTTACAAGTCAAGGCTTATCTTAGAAATGTCAGAAAGTCAAAAGATGGCTTGTAGGGCAGGAAAGAGCAGATGTGCTTATGCGAAGGCAGGAGAAACGGTGGCAGCTGACAGCCCATGACTAGAAACAAAGGTCCCGCAGCATTTTCTACATCAGGCGCCCTCTTTGCCTCCTGACCTCTTTGTGGGGACTTTGGAGGCTTTACCTGCTCTTTGAGAAGCACACGGCACGGCACAGCACAATCCAGACCCTGTCTGTATGCTCTGCCTGCCTTCAGTCAACCTAAACACCAGAGTCACAGTGTTTGGTAAGCTTTGCATACACTGGGTCTCATCCACCGCTACCTCATGTCAAAGAAGAAAATGACTTTTCTTTGTTCCTAAACAGTAGCCACTTTCGACTCCTTGCCAGGATTCAGAGCGCTCAGAACCACGACATTCTTGCTGAAGTCAAGACATTAAAGATCCTGCAACCCATAATTCCAAAACCCTTCCTGTCATAGCGCCTGCCTTGGCTTACACCTCCCTTGAAAGAGGGTCTTGGGCACTTATTTCCCAAGAAGAGTTCTTCCGTGTGAGCTAACAACCCCTTGGTTAGCTGTAACCCACTCAGTTTGAAATAATTCACTTCCGAAGAGCTGCTAACCACCATAAAGAACTTTCAAATCAAACCCCACTACAGAGGAACGCCTTCACTAATAACTGTCCCCAATCCTTCTGCTAGTGAAAAACACTTAAATTAACAGATGTCAGCCAGAGCTCCCAGAGAGCTGCAGAGCCAACCAGCAGGCAAGCATTAAGTCTCTGGCCGAAGACATTTCGACCTGCAGGGCACTGGGGACAACAGATGAACAGAGGCAGGCTGGCTCCTGGAACAATGCGACCGGCACTCAAGGTAAGACAACACAAGACGAATTCCCTTGGGCTGCCTCACTTTTCCTGCTTTGCGGCTGAATGACTGCAGCGCAAAGACTCCTCCAGAGTGTGACAGCATTGCTCTGTGGCTCTGCTGGGCTGGGCCTGTCTCACTCTGCAAGGGGCTTACCCAGCATTCTCACTGGCTCTGACAGCAGCCGGGAAGCACGGCGGAGCAGGGCTATTCCTGCTACCGCCCCCATTTCCCTCATTCCTGAAGGTCAAAGCCAGATCATGCTCCTCCTGGCCTGGCCTGCACCACCCTGTGTACGGTTCATAATCGCAGGAACCTGCTGACCAGGAAACCTGGCAGGAAGGTGCCAGAAATCCCAGAAACTGAAAAGCCAAGGTGTGCAAGGAAGGGGTAGAGGAAGTGCGGAGCCGGGCAGGGGGGTTGCGGGGAGGAAGAGGAGGTGATGCCAGGTTTCCAGGCATCTGTGAGTCTCTGCCAGCTGACTCCAGCCTGCATGTTTTGTCCACGGCAGCTGACTGCTGACTCAGAAGCCCCGCATGGGCCTTGTCTGTGGAGGACGGCACTGCAGAGGCGGCCTCTGAAGCACATGCAGGACACGGTTATGTTTCTATTTACAACAAGAGTTGAAGGCTGTCACTGACTTCTGGCTGGCTATGAGAACACTCAAATTTCTAGTTCTTAGAAGAGGTAGCTGGATGTTTCTGGGGGAGTAGAAAGGAGAATCATCTTTAAAAACAGAAAAAGAAAAAAACAAAACAACAAAATAAGAATGACACTTCGAGAGTATGGCATCAGAGTGAAGCTTCATTTTCTCCCTAACCAATGCACCATGAACATACCAGCGAACGTGCAAATCTCTGAATCTTACACAGCAATCTGTGAACTGCGCCTTCCCCTAGCCCATTCAGTCAGACATATGTCTCATCTAAATAGATCTTGAAAGCGGGTAGAAGGCCAGGTGCGATGGCTCATGCCTGTAATCCCAGCACTTTAGGAGGCCAAGGCAGGAAGATCACCTGAGCCCAGGAGTTCAAGACCAGCCTGGGCAACACAGTGAGATTCCATCTCTTTAAAAAATAAAAACCAAAAAATAGCTGGGTGTGGTGGCATTCGCCTGTGGTCCCACCTACATGGGAGGCTGAGGTGGGAGGATTGCTTGAGCCCAGGAGGTCAAGGCTGCAGTGAGCCATGATCATGCCAATGCACTCCAGCCTGGGAGATAGAGCAAGATCCTGTCTCAAAAACCAAAAAAAGAAAAAAGTAGGTGGAGAGGAACACTTGCTTTGGAACGCCATCAGGAGGAAGCTTAGATGAAAAATGCACTATGGATTAATATTTTCCCTCAGAAACCAGCACCCAAATTGCCAATATGCCCCGGGCGCCTGATCTGTCTTCCTGCAACACAGGCAACTTAGCATCATCATTTGAAAAGACTGTCCTTTTCGTACCAAGTAGTCTTAGTATCCTTGTCAAAAATCATTTGACCACAAGAGAGGTGCATGAGGCTGAGGCAGGAAGATTATTTGATCCTCCCAGGACCCTGAATCCAGCCTGGGCAATACAGCAAGACCCCATTTCTTAAAAAAAAAAATCATTTGACCATATATGTTAGGGTATGTTTCTGGGGCCTCTATTGTATTTCCATTGGTTTATATGTCTGTCTTTATGCCAGTACCACACTGTTTTGATTAGTACAGCTTTATAGTAAGTTTTGAAATCAGGAAGCACGAGTCCTCTAGCTTTGGTCTCCTTTAGAAGGACTGTTTTGGCTATTCAGGGTCCCTTGAGATTCCATGTAAATTTTAGGATGGGTTTTTCTATTTCTTTTTTTTTTTTTTTTGAGACAGAGTCTCACTCTGTCGCCCAGGCTGGAGTGCAGCGGTGTGATCTCCACTCACTGCAAGCTCCGCCTCCCGGGTTCACGCCATTCTCCTGCCTCAGCCTCCCAAGTAGCTGGTACTACAGGCGCCCACCACCGCGCCCGGCTAATTTTTGTATTTTTAGTAGTGACAGGGTTTCACCAGGTTAGCCAGGGTGGTCTTGATCTCCTGACCTTATGATCCGCCCGTCTTGGCCTCCCAAAGTGTTGGGATTACAGGTGTGAGCCACCGCGCCTGGCCAAGGGTTTTTCTATTTCTACAAAAAAAAAAAATCACTGGGATTTTGATAGGGATTATATTGAACGTGTATTGTTTGGGTAATTCTGACATCTTAACAATAGTAAGTCTTCCAACCCATAAGGATGAATTTGTTCTCATTTATCTTGTAATTTATTCCAGTGATGTTTTTTAGTTTTCATTGTACAAGGCTTTCACCTCCTTGGCTAATTCCTAAGTGTTTTATTATTTTTGATGCTACTGTAAACAGAATTATTTTCATCATTTCCTTTTCAGACTGTTCACTATTAGTATATAAAAATGTAACTGGCCGGGCACTGCGGCTCACACTTGTAATCCCAGCACTTTGGAAGGCTGAGGCGGGCGGATCACGAGGTCAGGAGATGGAGACCATCCTGGCTAACACGGTGAAACCCTGTCTCTACTAAAAATATAAAAAATTAGCCGGTGTGGTGGTGTGCACCTGTAATCCCAGCTACTCAGGAGGCTGAGGCAGGAGAATGGCGTGAACCCGGGAGGCAGAGCTTGCAGTGAGCCGAGATCATGCCTCTGCACTCCAGCCTGGGTGACAGAGCGAGACTCCATCTCAGAAAAAAAAAAAAAAGTAACTGATTTTTGTGTATTAACTTTGTATCCTGCTACTTTGCTGAATTTATGTATTAGCCTTGAACAGGTTTTTTTTGGTGGAATCTGTAGGATTTTCTACACATAAGATCATATCATCTACAAATGGAGATAACTGTCTTCCTTTCCAATATAGATGCCTTTTCATTTCTTTTTTTGGCCTAATTGCTCTGGATAGAACTTCAGTACTATGTTGGATAGAAGAGGCAAAAGTGGGCATCTTTGTCTTGTTCCTGATCATAAGAGGAAAAGCTTTTTGTCTCTCACTGTTGAATATGACACGTGCCGTGGTTTTTCACATACGGCTTTTACTAGGCGAAAGTAGTTTTCTTCCATTCCTAGTCTGATGAGTGTTTCTATCATGAGAAGGTATTGAATCCACATGTATTCCATCCTGGGATCTATCCTGACTCTCCATCCTTTTTATCATCAAGCTGACACTCGGCAGGATGGAGAGAAAACATGAAGCCAGCTCCTCCCCCCACCACTGTGCCCTCTCCCTCTCCTGCCTGTCACTCACCCGGCTGCACTCCTCATCTGCTCCTGCCACTCTGCAAGGACATTATTTAAATGTCTCTCTCCTCCACTAACTGTGAACTTCTTAGGGTAGGGACTGGGTCTCTGCGCTATAACCCGACTTGGAGTAGAAATAGGTCATGTTTCTGTGGAGCTGATGAGGGTAGGATGGAGCCCAGCAGCTCCGTACTTGAAGGACCAGTCCTGGGGAAAGCACTAGCCTGTCCTGCGTGGCTGTAGAAGGTGAAGGAGAAATGGACACATGTTAGAGAGAGACTTCCAATGTGCTACCAAAAAGCGGTATCCAGGAGGGCACAGTCAACCTGGGCGGGCAGTGACAGTCTATGAAGAACACACACAAGAGTGTGGCACTTTTCTCATGACCCGCACTCTGCTGGGCTGCGTGTGGACCACCCCTCTCTAGAGGCATCTGAGAAGAGCTGGGCCCAGATAACCTCTGGGTTCTCTTCCAAGTCCCTAATCCTGCAGGACCATATGGTCCTAACCCTTATGTTGTATCTTTTCTAATTTTTCATTTCTATTCTTTGCTAACAACCTATTTCTTCATGAAAACCAAGTTAAGAACATCTACGCAACTGAGAAATGAAGTGAGTTAGAAGTGAGCTGACCTCTGCCTTGCAGTTCTGTCACCCCAAACACACATTAAAGTGTCTGAATCACAACGAGGCACCAAATAAACATCATCACCGATGATGATGTCAGTTCACATTCAAAGTAACCCCCAAAACAAGTAATGAAGAAGAATGCCTGAGGCCCACCATCTCAATCTCCTCATCTGTAAAACAAAAATCACAGAATTCTGTAGGAAGTAAGGTAATGAATGTAGAATGTTTATCCGTGCCAGGAACACAGCAAGGCCCAACCAACAGTAGCGCTGTTATCATCTAGCAGTTTATCAATAAACCCCAGCAATGAAAGTGTATACTCAGTCTATACGACGGAACAACAGAGTTTAGATGGTTTTGTTTTCTGAAGGAAAGAAAAATGGTTTGGAACTTTCTCTGCTCCATTATCACTCTTCCCCTCTCCCTCCATCTGCTCTAGAAAGTGTGAGAATGGCATTGGGTGGGCGGGGGGCGGCGGGGGGGAGGCCTAAAGGAGTAGGATCTGTGTAACTCCTGCCAAACTGTAGTGTTAAACATGACAGAAGATACTGAGTCGTTACTACTTGGTGTCACATCCGCGCCTATGGCACCTTTGCCACCATCCCGCGAGGCAGCATGTACGACCTCCATTCTGCAGGCGGGGCAAGTGCAGCTGAAAGAAGGTGAAAGGTCACAGAGCAAGAAGGAGGCAGTGCAGGCATGTTTTGGGTCCAGACTTGTCCAGTTGAGAGCCTAAGTCCTTAGCCATTATGAAAAACCACCTGAGAATACAGCTTGAGAAGTAAAAGTTCATGAGAATGCATGCCTCCAGTCCCTAACCACCCGAGAGCAGGAACTTGCCTGCCAGGAAGATAGCTGCCCAGCTAGCAATGGATATGCAGTTTCAAGTAAATTTAGCAAGGACACACAATACAGGATTATTTTTCTCCTCATGATTTATCACTGCATCTGCTCCTTTGAAATGGAACCCTTTCCAAATGGCAGTGAAAGCAGTCTGGTTTCACAGTAATTCTTCTCACGGGCTGCCAAAAGGCAAAGCAACTAAAACAGTGCTAACACGGTCCGGATCAGTCAGCGTTCTGCAGCAGGCTCCTGCACCCCAGCCATCAGCAACACCTACGAGGAGTCAATTACAAAACATTTTCCAACCACCTAATACCACTCCATCTACTGTAGGAGCCTGGGGAAGGGCAGAAGGTGGACCTCAACCTGCCCACTGTCAACAACAGTACAGACCAAAAGACCAACACCTTCCTGACCCACCAATCCAAGAACCCTACTCTCAGGGGTGAGGAAAGGCCTCTGGGTGGGGAGAAAGCCTCACTGAGGATGTGGGGAAACACAACTAAAGGAGAATCACAAGAAAAAGCTGTTCTCCTCAAGGGCCGGATTCCAATCTATTAGGTTGGTGCAGAGGTCAGTGCAGTTACTTTTGCCATTACTTTTAACGGCAAAAACCGCACTGACTTTTGCACCAACCCAATACTCTGCTGAGCACCACGTACCCAGTTCCAGGTACAGAGCAGGTGCTCAATAAGGTTCTGCTGATTAAAGGGCTTCCCACTCACCTACACTTGTGCAGACCCGGGAAGCTGGCTGGTTGGTAGGCCGCACAGCGCAACCGCCAGGTCACGGCACACAGGGGCTCAGAGAGAGCCAAGGCTCCAGCAGTCCGAAGCGAGAGAAATACCTCACGAGATGACTGGAGAACTTGCGGAAAACAGGCAAGGTCTCACCAAGGCACTCAGTCAGGTCGTTTCCTTCCTCTCCCGGGACAGAGCCCGCAGCTAAGGCTTTCCAACACTGGCCCAAAACACAGCTGGCAGGAGACTAACCTGGAACAGAATCTGGGGTTTCTCAGATGTCTCGCCTACCTGTCATCACTGCCACAGAACCACAAAATACACTGCAGTCAAGGCTCAGCACCATCTGAAAGGTCATCTAGGCCCACCAGCCATCCCACACCTGCCTATCGATGACATGTCAACAGCACCAAGCTGAGCAGCTTGCAATCAATGTTCATTCCTCAAGGATTCCATTTCTGTGTAGAAGACCAAAACAGGCCGGGTTTGGTGGCTCATGCCTGTAATCCTAGCCCTTTGGGAGTGTGAAGCAGGAGGACTGCTTTAGGAAGAGTTCAAAACCAGCCTGGGCAACATAGCAAGACCCTCATCTCTACAAAAAATTAAAAAATTAGCTGGGCATAGGGACACACACCTGTCGTCCCAGCTACCCAGGAGGTCGAGGCTGCAGTGAGCCATGGTTGCGCCACTGCATTCCAGCCTGGGGATGGAGCGACACAGTCTCAAACAAACAAACAAACAAAAAACCATAAACAAAAACACCATTTCTCTTCCGCCATGGTTCTCAGTTTCTCCACCTTCTTGGCATTCTTCCACAAGCTTCTATCGGTAATCAATGTCTATGCCCAACTCATCTGCCTTCCCTCCAATGACAGTGAGCAACATCTGGCACGTCTAGCTGAAGCCAGCCTCCGCCTGTGCTTCTGACCCTGTCCCCGTTCTTACTCAAGCATGCTGCCTCCCACACTGGTCCCTTCCCTGCAGTGATCCTCCCTCACCCCACTCAACTGTCTTCGGCAAGGACACGCCTTTCAACACCCAGTCCAGACCCCACCCACTCCAACTAACTTACTCTGCTCCCCTTGACAGTAAAACTCGCTGAAAGAATTGTCAATGCTTTGTTCACAACTTTCTCTTCTCCCACTATCTTTGAACCTCCAACAAGTAGACCTTGTCCTCAGCCCTCCACAGAAATGCCTCATCAAGTTCATGAATGACCTCTATGCCGTCCAATCCAATGATCAGTTCTCAACCCGTTTTCCTCAACCTGTCTGCAGCACAAGTCACAGCTCACCCCCACACAACCCCACCAGCCTCCAGGACAAGGGGACACTACCCTCTGGGTCCGGCTGTGGCCTCATAGCCCCTCTCTGCATCCTTTGCTGGTCCCAGACCGATCCCAAGCCTCTGCATGTTGAAATGGCCCTGGAATCAACTCAGTCTTTGATCTCTTTTGAAATTACATCTCCTTCTACATCAGTGGCTTTTAAACTGTGATCTACAGTCAAAAAAAAAAAAGTCTCGTACTGTGATCTGGGACACAGCTCTCTTTTTACATAAATTTAATTTTAAAAACGTTTCATAGGACAAAATTCCCCCATCAGTCGACATAAAAGTAAACATTTTACAACAACCCTTACTACTGAGATACTGTTTTCAATTCTATTTCATTTTTTGAAAATGGCGGTGCCCACTGTACTGACTTCGTGACCCACCGAGACACAACCCCCTGTGAAAGCTATGCCCTGGGGGATCCTCCCTCTCGTAGCTTCATCTACACAGTAGCAATAACTAAAGGTGCCTTAATATTTATTTCCTCTCTCGTGAACTTGTACAACCAATCGCTTGTGCAACATTTCTACCCGGACGTTTGACAGGCATCTCTAACTTGAAGCACTGGAGGCCCCACTCCCGATGCCGCTCGCCAGAGCCTGTTCCTTCCCTAGTGTTCTGCGTCTTGGTAAACAGCACCACCAGATACCCAGAAGCTCCACCCAAAACCTTACCTCCGTCTGCCTTTCTGTCACAACCCACAGTTCGTTCTCCAGAAAATTCTGTGTTCTGCCTTCAAATACAGCCAAACCTAACCACTTCTCACCATGTTTTCTCTGTCATCCTCATCGAGACACCACCAGCTCTCACTTGCTCATTGCATGAGCCTCCCCTACTTCTGCTCCTCCAAACCCACCCTCCAGAATATTCCACAAAGCAGCCAGAGCATCCACTTAAAACATGCATTAGACACGTCGACTGCCGCACCTCAGCCCCAGGTCAGGTCCTGCCACTCTCCCCAGCACTCCTTAGGCCCAGCCAGATGGCCTCTCTCCTGCTCACCAAGGCCTCCCTGGGCGGGGCTGCCCTGGCCAGTCATGCAGAGTGCCCCTCGCTCTTCATATCTTGGCTCACCTTATCAGAGAGAGCTCTGCTGACCACACCCAGGAAAGAACGCCCTGCCCCTGCCCGTCACTCTCGACCCGCATCCTGTGGACACTGTGTACAAAGCATGTCCCTTCCCTCTATCTCCCCTGGCAGAAGTAAGCCCAGCTATGAGAAGGGAGTGGAGCATGAGCACACAGTGACTCCAGAGCCTTCTCCTGCTGAGGTGCCCGTCCACAGCCTGCCACCCGCCCGGATACACCTGCTTTGTCCTCAAGGACAAATCAGAAGTTGGTAAACTGTCTTCACTAAATTTCCTCAGCCGATTCAGCCATGACTTCCCATCTCAGCCAGCATAAAAGCAAATATAAAATAGTGGCCTACAAGGCCCTATAAACGTGTCATAAACATTTTGGTTTCAGGACTCCTTTACCCACTTCAGAGCTACGGAGGACCAGAGTTCGAGACTGCAGGGAATTACGATCATGCCACTGCACTCTAGCCTGGGGGACAGAGCGAGACTCTCTGAAAAAAAAATTATTGAGGACCCAAAGAGCTATCAATATTTACTATATGTAAAATTAAACCTGAGACAAAATGTCAACATTAATTCACTTTAAAATAACAATTAACATACCTTATGAAAAAAAATTACTTTCCAAGACAGAAATTTAGTGAGAAGAGTGACAGCATTCTACATTTCTGCAAATCTCTTTAATGTCTGGCAGCCAGATTCTCCCACCTGCTCTGTCTGCAGCAGCAGCACATATCGCGTAGCCTCTAGAAAAGCCCACTGTACACACCTGGGCAAACAAGGGCGGGAAATGCACATAATAGTACTCAGTATTATTACAAAAACAGTTCTGACCTCATGGAGCCCCCATGAGACCTGCGCCCATACACATGCCTTCCCTCTGTTGCCTCCTTTCCTGCTACCAGCCTCTCCCATCCCCACCGGCCGCAATGGCCTCCCCATGTTCCCCACCTACCAGATACCCTCTCACCTCAGCCTTCGCATCTGCAGCTCCTTTTGTCTAAAAATGCTCTTCCCTCCGATCCATTCACTCAAAAAATATTACTGAGCATCTATTATGGGCCGAGCACTCTTCTATGCTCCAGAAGTAACAGTGGTGAACAGAGAAAACAAGCTCTGACTTCCAGGCCACGAACCTTCTACTAATGCAGCTGACACATATATTCAAACACCAGCTTCTCAATGTGGACTTCCCTGGCCACACTGTTTAAACCTGCTCATCCTCTTTCCCTGGTTTTCTCCAAAGCACTTACCACAATTTGACACACTCCAAATGTTTTTGTTTTTTGTGGGGTTTTTTGTTTTGTTTTTGTTTTTGTTTGAGACAGGCTCACTCTGTCACCCAGCCTGGAGTGCAGTGGCATAATCATAGCTCAGTGCAGCTTCCTGGGCTCAGGTGATTCTCCTGCCTCAGCCTCCTGAGTCGCTGGGACCACAGGCGCACACCACCAAGCATAGCTAATTGTTTTTTATTTGTAGAGATGGGGTCTCACTATGTTGCCCAGGCTAGTCTCGAACTCCTAGACTTCAAGCAATCCTTTTGCCTCAGCCTGCCACTGGGATTACAGGTGTAAGCCACCACACCCAGCCTCTAAATGTTATTTACTTACAATCTATCTTTCTGCTACAATGTAAATTCTGGAAGGGTGAGGATTTTTGCCATTTTGTTCACTGTTGTGTCCTTGCACCTGGAACAGTCCCTGGACCACAACAGGTGGTGCACAGTGAGGGCCACTTGATGAACAAACGGCTAGGTATACGAACTTCTCCAGGCAGAACTGAGTTAGGATATGAGACAGAAGTCGTATCAAATGAAAATGAACTGTGTGCTTTCAGGCAGTGTCACCAGGCTGGGAATCACAGAGATTGGGAACCCTTCAAGGGGAGTCCAGATGGCTTCTGCCCAGCGGGGTAGGGGCTCCCCTGGAGACCTGCCCTTTTTCCATGACCACAACCGGCCCCGGACATGGCTCACACAGGCTCTGCCCAGCAGGCCCTACACCCAGCTCAGGACCTGTTCTTGCCAGCAGGAGAAGAGAGCCTGTCAGAAGCCAGGACCTGGAGGCAGCTTTGTTTCAACAGCCAAACACTTTCAGTGTAACCGTCCCCTATAAAAAGAAACTGGTTTCGAGAAAAGAACTGCGGTATCAGTGTCAGCAAATGCTATGGAACAGGCCCAGCCCACTTCCCCAGAGATGAGGAGGACCCATAATATTTCTGATTCCAAGTTACCTGTATGGCTAACATCTGCACGAGAAAGCCACGAAGCTGCCACAAGCCCAGGTGTCAGACAAGGCAACATTTCTTCGTCTGAGGCAGGAGGACACAGGACTCAATGGATACTTGCTGGGCGGTGACGAGGAGACTGCCCAGTGAGAGGGAGAGCTGCACACGTGAAACGCCAGCCTCAGGAGTAGAATGGGGGTGGGACAAAAGCATATTTTCTGCAAGTCCCCACAGTGAGGACTGACGTGGCCGTACCTGCCCCGTCATCTCCACACACAGGTGGGGCCCCAATACTGCCTTCTACAATACCCCCACTGGTTCCTCCACCCCATCCCCACCCTCCTAATAACCCTCTTCCGGTCATCTTTTCACTCCCTCTCCAATCTGGCCTCTGTCTCCAACACTCCACTGACGGTGACGGTGGCTTTCAAGCCAGGCAGGCTCAGATGCGTTCCAGTCCTATCTGGCTAGCTCCCTGGCTGCAGCGCTTCCTGGAACCCGCCCTCCCCTGGCTGTGCTCTGCCTCCTGCTTCTGCCCACTCTCCTCGCCGGCCTCCAGTCTCTCAGCTGCAATTCTTTCATCTGCCGCTCTCGTAAAATTGGATGGCCCTTGATTTTTATCATTCTGACCTTGCTCTGGAGATCCAAAGCTACTAAACATCTCCACTTAGCCATCCACAGGTGCCTCCCACCAAGGAAGTCTACCTACCACACATGGAGTCAAACCCGCCACCCACCAAATGGAAATCTGGGGTCATCTCAGACCCTTCTCTGTTCTCCACTCCTCAACCCAACCTGTTGATTCTAACTTTACAATGTTCATCTCCCTACCATGATCCTGGTGGAAGCCCTGAGATTCCTAGCGTGAAAGGAAAATAAATCTCGGGGCCCCAAACTCACTAAGCCAAAGGGAAAGCCCGAGCTGGGAAGTGTCATGCAAACCCACCTTCCATTCTGGTTCCTGAATAAGATGACTACAAAGACGACTCCCTCACATTTTGCCCACAGGGAAATTCCTTGTGGGTGCCAAGATCTTTACCCTAAAGCATTTCTGTCAAAATTCACCATGGCAATGTGAGTTGACAGCTTATCTTCACAGGTGCAAGGACATAAGACAGAACTCAAAGTCACCCCTCTGCCTACCTGTGACAAATGCATATCTGTTTTCTCTGCTCTACTGTCTACGTTATCTCATGTAAAAATGCAGATTCAGAGTCAAAGGCATCGATGACTATTTTTCCCTTCCCTCAACATGAAAACTGCGTATTTCTCAATATCCCACTTTCTCCCTTAAATACTAAGGCTCTCAAAATCATCTTCGGAGAAAGGCATAGGCCCGTCTCCTGGGCACGCATCCTTAACTTTGGCAAATCAACCTCTTAAAATGACTGAGACTTGAGACTTGTCTTGGTCATTTTCCTTGATTGACACCAGCTGGGACTAGCGCAGCTGCCCCTTAATCTTTGTGTGTGTGTGCGCTCTGTTGCCCAGGCTGGAGTGTAATGGCGTGATCTCAGCTCACTGCAACCTCTGCCTCCAGGGTTCAAGTGATTCTCCTGTCTCAGCCTCCCTAGTAGCTGGGATTACAGGCGTGTGCGACCACACCTGGATAATTTTCATATTTTTAGTAGAGATGGGATTTCACCATGTTGGCCAGGCTGGTCTCGAACTCTTGGCCTCAAGTGATGCACCCACTTCGGCCTCCCAAAGTGCTGGGATACAGGTGTGAGCCACCGCGCACGGCCAATTGCCCCTTAATCTAAACTTGCTCCAAAACATACTCCAGGAGTGCCAGAAGGGTCTTTCGTAGGAGCCAACGTGACCCGTTGCTGCCTCCGCTGACACTAGGAAACAATCCAAACCCTCAGCAAGGCTCAAAAAGCCAACCTCTCTCACTACTATTAATAGATGCAACCCATTCTCTCAGGTTCCCGGTACGCACCACGCTCTTAGGCGTTCCTCACCGCCGCCGCCTCCTCACCTTTGCCTACAATGCCCCTCCTGCGCTGGAGACTGCAGCTCGCATTCCGGACTTCACTAAAGTGACCCCGCCCACCCCAGCCCCAGGCAACCAATCACCTTTTCCTCTGTGTTCCCTCCCACCTGGGTGCGGGCCTCCCCTTCAACACTCCTCACTTGCTCCAGAATTAAGTCCAGGTCTGCCTACCCCTTTGTGTTTGGGTCTGGCTAGGTAGAGGAATTCAGGTTCATGCTTGCACGTAGTACAGATGCGGGCAGACGCCAAGAAAGAAGGGAAAAGATAAAACAGAAGGCTCACCTGGGCCATAACATCTAATGTCACAGAACTACACAAAAGGAGAAAGGGTATTTGCATGATGATTAATTTGTTACTAACTTGTTACAATTTAGGGGGTATAAGAAGGACCAGGAAGCAGCCAAAGTTGAGTTCCCTAAGGCATGTCTGAATGGCTCCTGATTGTGAACAGGACTGCTGTTTTCCGTTCACATTCCAGGATGATCCTTACCTTTTTCAGACACTAAGTCACTGGTATTGTGATGTTGAAGCTTCCAAGAATTAGACTGGCTGAAGGGAAGGCTCATGCCCCACAGGCTTCTTAGAGATGCAAATGGCTCGGGAAGGAAGAAAACCAGGTTCAAGTGTATGCACCAGGGCGCAGCATGGTGAGCACAGGAGGGTCTTTATTCTCCAGTAAGGTAGCTGTGCATGCTCAAACCCAAGCACAGAAAGGAATGGGGAACCAGGGCTAGCCAGCTCCAAGGCCATAGTTTTCTTCTTGTTTTCATGGAGAAAATCTCTTGTTCTTTCCAAAGCAGAAATAAATCTAGACAACCGACCCTAAACCAGCTCAGTGGAACGTGTTTTCCCTTGAAATTAGCTTAAAAGAGGATGGGACTTAGGCACAATTAATCAGTGGATCAAATGCTTCTCCAAGCCAAACCTCTCCCTCTGCTGATGGCCACTGACCTCTGAGATCACTCCCCCAGCTATATCCCTCACCACACCACCTCCATGGGAAGGAGACGCATTTGGTTGGAAATGAAACATTCAGAGAAAGTGAGTCACAAGCTTACTTTCTTCTGCTCAAGGAATACTGCAAATTCCCCAAGCTACACTCAGGCAGAGTGAAAGTTGACAGCCCACAACTTCTCCCCACTTATGCATCCCTGGCTCTAGGGGTGACCCTACCTTGTCCAGGGCATATAGAACTATAGCCAAAACTGTGGTTTCTTTTCTCCCAAAAACCAGTTGCCAAAAACCAACTGCCATGATCTCTTTGGGCTCCAAAATTCCAACTGCTCTGGGCTCCAAGCCAGCAACCTACCACATTTTTTTTTTTTCTACAGAAGACTTATTAATCTTTACTCAATTCAGCACCAATAAGATTAGCCAGTGTAGAGCCAGAGGGGCCTACCCGCTCCATTCCACATCTACCCTGGCCTAAGACGTGATGGCCAAACGGCCCAGGCCACCTTCCGGTCCCTGCTGGGGCCAAGTGGCAGTCTCAGGTTCTGAGCTGGGCTTTACCCACCCCTTGGTTTTCTAAAGCACTTGTCTGTCTAGTTTGCTACAGGCATAGGACTCATTGGCCTGCTGGCTCTGGGATACATATTCTTTGGCTTGCTCCAAGGACTGAAACCTAAAATCTGAAGTGTTCCCTAAGGGATATTAGAAAGTGTTACTGCTGTGACCCTCTTGCCAACTGTGGCTTCCACAAGTCTAACTCCAGGGAAGCCATCTGTATTAGTTCATTCTCACGCTGCTAATAAAGACATATCTGAGACTGGGTAATTTATAAGGAAAGAGGTTTAACTGACTCATAGTTCAGTATGGCTGGGGAGGACTCAAGGAACTTATGATCATGGTGGAAGGGGAAGCAAACACATCCTTCTTCACACGGCAGCAACAAGGAGAAGCGCACAGCGAAGGGGGAGCAAAGCCCCTTACAAAACCATCAGATCCAATGAGAACTCAGTATCACAAGAAAAGCATCGAGGTAACGGCCTCCATGATTCAATTACCTCCCACCAGGTCCTTCCCACAACTCGTGGGGAATATGGGAGCTACAATTCAGTATGAGATTTGGGTGGGAACACAGCCAAACCATATCACCATCCTTATGGGAATGCCACCAAAGGACACCGTCAGCCCTCTCACAAATCCTGGACAGCTCTCTGTCTGCAGCCAAGCACCACAGACTCCAACTCACTAGGGCACAGCCAGCAGATCAGGCGCGTCTCACCCCCTCAGACCAGTTCGGCCACACATTAAATATACCACCTTGAGAAATACCACTCACTGGGGCAAGGAAAAGCCAATGTACTCTGTTCAACTTAAATAAATATTTGATATAGATACACGTTGTAAATCCCAAATTGGAAATATTCCAAAATCTGAATGTTTCTGAGCATCAACATGACACTCAAAGGAAACAATGGGGCATTTCTGATTGCAGATTTTCAAATTAGGGATGCTCAACTGGTAGGTATAGTGCAAATATTCTAAAATCTGAAAAAAATATGAAATCCAAAACACATCTGATCCCAAGCATTTCAGAAGAGATACTCAACCTGTGCTAAACACCATGGACATAAAGACTTTGTTAAAGGGCTTTAATTAAGCAACCCTGTATTTCAGAAGACATCCAACCAGAAGCCCCAGAGCATCTCAAGCCACAGTGTGAGAACAGCAGGTATTTCATAAGTATTGCTGCAGGATGACATAGTAACATGCCCACAATAGCTCCAGTGCTCTGACCTTCCTTCCTCAGGGCAACTCAACCCACCGCTCACAGTAAGCTTCCATCCCTGTTGGCAACAGCAAATCAGTGTATTAGCAAACTGGTATGTGACAAGAGCTGGCACACGGCAGTGGAGGCAGACAAGACCTTCGCCATCATGGAGGCTACTACTCTTGAAGAGAAGATCACAAACAATCAAATACTGAAACAACCTTGCCTTCTACCACTACAATCCAATGCATAAAAGGCATTTGGGACGAGGGCAGGGAAAGTGTGTCATCTGATTTCCAATCACCTAGATACTTTTAGGAAGAAAGCAGTAGAAAGAGGGTAAAAAGTTAGACAGCATAGACAACTGAAATCATTCTTTAACCACAGGTGCAACCTCCTCTCCTACTTCAAATGAAGTTTCCCCAAAATTCCCCGCTTGCCCTGTGAAATGGTTTGGATGTCTGCCCCTCCAAATCTCATGTTAAAATGTGTTTCCCAATGCTGGAGGTGGGGCCTGGTGGGAGGTGAATGAATCACGGGAGTGGATCCCTGATGAGCAGTTTAGCGCCGTCCTTGGTGATAAGTGAGTTCTTGCTCAGTTCACATCTGGCTGTTTAAAAGCCTGGGACCTCGCCCCCTTGCTCTCGCCAGGTGACATGGTAGTTCCTCATCACCTTCTGCCATGATTGGAAGCTTCCTGAGGCCTCATCAGAAGCAGATGGTGGCACCATGCTTCCTGTACAGCCGCAGAACCATGAGCCAATTAAACTGCTATTCTTTATAAATTACCCATCTCAGGTATTTCTTTATAACAACACAACAATGGCCTAACACACCCTGCAAACTGGGTGTCAACAGAGCAATGAAACTGACCAAATAGCAACGGGGCGGGAAGAGCCATGGGATCCGAATAAGCCACAAACTGGATATTGGGCTCTGGATCCTGGAGAGCTACCCTCTGGCCAGAAATCAAAATGGGCTTTTCTCATTCCTGGTAAATATTCCAACCACGCTAGATGCCGAGCACCTGGGAGAGCAAGGGCAGGGGAGCAAGGGGAGGAGAGCCAGGTGAGAGCCACAAGCTGTACCAAGTTCCTGACTTCAGGACCTCTGGAGGGCTCGGCCAGGAAGCCAAAGGACTCAGAGCAGGGCTTCTGGCTCCCCCAAAAGCACCACCAGGCTAGAAAAACATACTGTTCTCAGGACTGGAGGGCATGTTTTTCTATACCACTTGATTGCGGTATAACTTACAGACAATAAGATTCACCCGTTTTCAGTGTACAATCAGTGATTTTTAGTACATTTGCCAACTTGTGCAACCATCACCACAATCTAGTATCAGAATATCTCTATCACCCTGGAAGGGATATTTAATATCTCCCCAACCTGAAGACGATTATGATTCAGTCAGTTTTACGAGGAATGTGAAAAAAGAGGTTGATATCTACCTGTTGTTGCTGCCCATTCAGCAACACGAAGGGAGCTCAGAGCAGGCAGGAAGCTGAGGACGTCACAGCTATCCTGCCTCTGCCTGAAGAGCATTCAACTGGGCTTGGCTGGAGGACCTGGAAACCTAAACATTTTTTTTTTTTTAAGTAACTCTTGTTGAGAATAGTGCTCCCCAAGCTAAAATGAAGAAGCCGTTCATCTGTCCATGTTTTCCCGGCACCCCTCCTTCCACAGTGCCGGAACGGTACTACCGCACAAATCTCTCTTCACCATGACAGATCTCAGCACTATAGCCAAGGAACCAAACACGTTTCAGTTAAATCCTCAAACAGGCACTGTCCCTTCCTCCCGGATGCTTTCAAAAATACTGTATAAAACGATGGGTTGTGAGTCCCAAACCCAAAAATCTTCTAAATCGCTGATCAAAGAAATAAAATTTGTGAAAAAAAAATTTTTGACCTTGGAAAACATAAATGCACAGGCATTTTAATTGATGGTATCCATGGGACTGTAAGGTCTTACCGATGTCTTTCATCCTGACATTGATGCTGGTCAAGGCTCTCAATTTTTCTTCATACGCAGAACATGAGCAAAGATGCAATGAAGGGACAGTGGAATCAACAAAGCAGAAATGGTTAGAAGACTAAAGCTCTATAACTTCCCGATACACAGTCCAACTCAGAGAGGAACACCCTTCCCTAGGCCCATTTCACCATCCTCAACCTTGGCATTCCAGGACGTCTGTGCCCTCCCAACAACAGCCTGGCTTGGAAAAGGAATATCCCAAGGGAGAAGTGTGAATCTGTAGAGTAACCAAAAAGCCAACCTGGCGGAGAACGAAGGATTATACGGCTGAACTCTCCTGCCCTGGTTTCTCTCTGCATGCTCCTCTGGCTTTTTACGCCACTTTCTAAGTAGAGAGGGCACTCAGGGCTCTGTCCTTGGCCCTCTTTCTTTCCATTTCGTTCCAGCGCCATCTTTGTAACTGTGCCCTGGACATCTCCATCAGAATATGCCAGGGCGCCTCCAACTCAGGTTACTCAAAACAGAACCCCACCTTCCCTCCCAAACTTATGTCTCTCCCTGAATCACAATTCTAGTAAAACTGCTGTCTACCTAAGTCAGAACACCAGGTGTTGGCCTCCACACCACCCTCACTTCCCACTGCAAAAGGCTGGGGGCGCGGGCGTGCAGGCGACTGTACCATGCTAAGCATGGTGGGGACGCAGTGCAGTGCAGGGTATGTTCGCATTTGCTCTTCCGAAATTCCTCGCCCATTTATTCCTTCCTTTCTAACGTCACTGCATTGGACTTCATTGTCTACACCTGGACTCCTGCAATAGTCTCCTAAATGTAGACCCTTCCTCAAGATAATTTTGGTTTATTTTCTTAATGTATTAAGCTATATACAATATAAAAGTTGTTTCTAACCATTTTTAATTGCACAATTCAGTGGTATTAAATCTATTCACAATGTTGCACAACCATCGCCACCGTCTGTCTCCAGAACTTTTTTGTCATCCCCAACAGAAACTCTGTACCCATTAAACACCGGCTCCCCATTTCCCCCTTCCTCAGCCCATGGTGATCACCATTCTACTCTGGCTCTATGAATCTGTCTACTCCACGTACCTCACATAAGTAGGATCATGTATTTGTGCCTCTGTGTCTGGCTTATTTCACTTAGTATAAGGGTTTCAAGGTTCATCCACATTGTAACATATACCATGACCTCATTCCTTTTCATGGCTGAATAATAATTCCATTGTAGTCCACACTGCATTTACTTTTTCCATTCACCCATCAATGGAGAGCTGGGCTGTTTCTACCTTTGATTACTGTGCATAAGCCTGCCGTGAACATGGGGTGTAACACAAATACACCCTGCTCAAGTGTGCAATTCCCATACTATGTTTCTTCCAAAGTGATCTTTCTAAACAAATCTACTTAAGCCACCCCCTGCTTACACTTCGAAAGACACCATTTTCCTGCCAGGCTAAGTTTGGGGTTGCAGGTCCTGCTTCACCTCCACCCTCATCACCTTAACCTCCCAACACCCCTGTGCTCAGCCCCTGATGTCTGCCTGCTACTCCAGGAACACCCATGTTCTTTCCGGCACGGTTTGTTTTCACAACCTAGAACACACGTTCCCCGCGTGTGCACACACTTCTCTGAACCTCTGCTTGTCCTCTGAGCTGCTTCGGTCTTCTCTGAACTAAGGCAGATAACGAACATGAACCTACTCATCCATCAGGGCATTAGGGTCACATCTCCAAGCCCTTCCCGGAACAACTCTGCCCTGCCCTTCTTCCTACACACAGATCTTACCTCTGCTCTCCAAGCACCTCCTACCAGGTGCTGGGCTCCTAGAAGACAGCAAGTGTCTCTCCGTCTGGCTTCTATTCCCAGCATTTAGCAGTGCCAGACCCCCAACACACACTCACATCTTTAGGGAGTGAATTAAAGGTTTGGCTTCTGTGTGTATACTCTGAGCACTCGAGATAAATTGGGGTTTTATTTACATGTGTCTTGCCATAGTTTACTATATGCAGCATATATGCAGAGGGTGGACACATTCACATTACTATATGCAGCATATATGCTGTGGGTGGACACACTCACCCACTGCAGGAACATGACCTGATGCGAGGAATAGTACTGTTAGAAACACCTGTCTGCAGGCCAGGCACAGTGCCTCACGCCTGTAATCCCAGCACTTTGGAAGGCCGAAGTGGGTGATCATGAGGTCAGGAGATCAAGACCATCCTGGCTAACATGGTGAAACCCCATCTCTACTAAAAATACAGAAAAAAATTAGCCTGGTGTGGTGGCAGGTGCCTGTAGTTGCAGCTACTCAGGAGGCTGAGGCAGGAGAATGGCGTGAACCCAGGAGGCGGAGCTTGCAGTGAGCCGAGATTGTGCCACTGCACTCCAGCCTGGGCGACAGAGCGACTCTGTCTCAAAAAAAAAAAAAAAAGAAGAAGAAGAAAAAGAAACACCTGTCTGCATGCGTCTTCGTGTAGCGTATGAGACATATCTACTGTGGTGAACACATTCACTCACTGAAGTAAGACTGTTGTGATTCACACGTGCAAGGAGTACTTAAGAAACATAAAGGCGGCCGGGCGCGGTGGCTCAAGCCTGTAATCCCAGCACTTTGGGAGGCTGAGACGGGCGGATCACGAGGTCAGGAGATCGAGACCATCCTGGCTAACACGGTGAAACCCCGTCTCTACTAAAAAATACAAAAAACTAGCCGGGCGCGGTGGCGGGCGCCTGTAGTCCCAACTACTCGGGAGGCTGAGGCAGGAGAATGGCGTGAACCCGGGAGGCGGAGCTTGCAGTGAGCTGAGATCCGGCCACTGCACTCCAGCCTGGGCGGCAGAGCGAGACTCCGTCTCAAAAAAAAAAAAAAAAAAAAAAAAAAAAAAAATGAAACATAAAGGCAACTTTACGTAACGCAGTACATGCACCACACTTTGGTGAACACATTCACTCCTGGAAATAACACTGCCCTGATACGATGAACAACCAGAACACTTAGGAAGACATGTTACACTGTGGCTTTATATACTGTGCTACATGCACCATAGAGGGGTGAACACAATCACTGTAATGGCACTACCCTGATGACTGGCACCCTTAGAACTTTTTTTTCTTGAGACGGAGTCTCGCTCTGTCGCCCAGGCTGGAGTGCAGTGGTGCAATCTCGGCTCACTGCAAGCTCCGCCTCCCGGGTTCACGCCATTCTCCTGCCTCAGCCTCCCGAGTAGCTGGGACTATAGGTGCCAGCCACCACGCCTGGCTAATTTTTGTATTTTTAACTGTGTTAGCCAAGATGGTTTAAACACGGGGTTTAACTGTGTTAGCCAAGATGGTCTTGATCTCCTGACCTTGTGATCCATGCGCCTTGGCCTCCCAAAGTGCTGGATTACAGGCGTGAGCCACCGCGCCCGGCCTTTTTTTTTTTTCCAAAGAAAGAGTCTCTCTCTGTCTGCCAGGCTGGAGTGTAGCGGTGCCATCATCGCTCACTGTAACCTCAAACTCCTGGGCTCAAAAAATTTCCCCCACCTCAGCCTCCCAAGGAGATGGAACTACAGATGCACACCACCACGCCCGGCTAATTTTTTTTTTTTTGCAGAGTCACGGTCTAGTTCTGTTGCACAGGCTGATCTCGAACTCCCGGCTTCAAGCAATCCTCCTGTCCTGGTCTCTCCAAGTGCTGGGATTAACAGGCATGAGCCACTATGCCCAGCCTTCAATATTTTGTTTTTAAAACCATGTGTAAGGTGGGCTATTTAACTTCCAATTCCTGAAAAAAGACCAGTAAGTAACAACATTTTTTCCAAAGGCTTCCCTCTGTAAACAGGCCTGAAAGCCATCTGTGCTCTATTTCATTTTTCTTTCTCTTTCTTTTCTTTTCTTTCTTTTTCTTTTTTTTTGACAGGGTCTTGCTCCATCGCCCAGGCTGGAGTGCAGTGGCGCGCTCTCAGCTCACTGCTATCTCTGCCTCCCAGGTTCAAGCGGTTCTCCTGCCTCAGCCTCCCGAGTAGCTGGGACTATGGGCATGTGTCACCATGCCTGGCTAAGTTTTGAAGTTTTAGTAGAGACAGGGTTTCACCTGATGCCCAGGCTGGTCTCGAACTCCTGACCTCAGGTGATCCACCCGCCTTGGCCTCCCAAAGTGCTAGGATTACAGGCTTGAGCCACCGCGCCCGGCCTCAGTGCTCTATTTCAGAAGGAACAAACCTCTTTAAAGCAAAAGGGCTATGTGTAACCAAGAAAACTCTCGTATCTGGAATGTAGAAAAATTTTGCATAAATCAGTAAGGAAAAAAAACAGACACCAAAGGAAAACCAGGCAGAAGATTTGGTCAAGCATATCACAAAAGAGGACACTCAAATCACCAAGGCATGTGAACAGGTGCTCAATGTAGTAGTCACCAGGAAGTCCGTCCAAACCACGAGATCCAATTACCCATCAGAGTAACTAAAATTAAAGACTGACAATACCACAAGTAGGCAACGATAGGGAACAACTGGAACGCTCAGACAATGGGTGTGTGAACCCGTACAACCACTATGGAAAATTGTTCAGCAGTGGTTCTTAAAGCTACATATACATCTACCCTAAAACTCAGTAATTCTGTTCTTGGGGATACAGCCAACAGAAATGAATGTCTTATGTTAGCCAAAAGACAAGTACAAGAATGTTCACTGCAGCTTTATTCATAATACTCAAAAAGTGGAAACACTCAAATGACCAACAGCAGCAAAGTGATACGGTGCAGTTACAGTCACACAATGGAATACCACACAGCAGGAAAGGGGAATGAACTACTGCAACATCCAGCCACACCGACGAAACTCACAGATTAGTGCTGGGCAAAAGAAGGCAGACACAGGACAGAAAATACTGCATGACTCCATGTGCACAAAGACAAGAACAAAGTTTATGTCTACGGTACAGAAGTCGGCTCATACAGTAGCTACCTGGGCAGGGCTGGGACTTGGGACCCTGATCTGGACAGGGTTGCTGTGTCGACTTGGTTAAGCTGGGAACTGTTTCCCAGGGCCCCCAGTTAGAGTCTGAGTTAGAACTGGCCACACCAAGAAGTTTCCTAAAGCTTGGAAGGTGAACTGAAGCAGTGGCCATGAGGTGAAGGACAGAGACATGGGCACCTGGAGGTCCCAGCCCACCCCGCCCTCCACACTGCGGCCAGCTCCTCTTCCTTACGCCGACCCTGCTGGCCAGTCACAGGCCCCAGATCTCCCACCAGTCACTGGGCGGACCCAACTGGACAGCAGCTCCTCAGGCCGCACCTCCCCACACACTCCCCTCCAGCGGCTCCACCTCCGTAACATACCGGGTTTCGGGCGTCCCTGTGAGCTCAGGCGCGTCCACCCACACCAGTGCTTCAGGCGACCGGGGAGTGACTCCTCTCTGACCTCCCCACCATCTGGACCCCCACATCCCCTGGTCCCCCAACTTGTGCAGAGTCTAATTCCTGCAATAAGTCCCTTATCCCTAACACCGCTGACTAAACCCTGCTGGGTACACACAGATGTTCACATACATAAAAATTCAAGTTGCATACTTAAGCTTTGTGCACTTTATAAAATGTATGTTATACCACCATTTGGAAAGAAACTAAAAACAAAAGCCCCACAAGAGTATTGCGTAAGTGGTCTGAGAAACAGTGATCTGAGGGGCCCAGCAACCTGTGAATGGCATCTGTACCAGGCTTCACATCCTAAGGAACACCCACACACTACTGCTTGGCATCAGATCTGGCAGACAGCTGGGAGCCCAGTGGGGTGTGGCTTCTGACCAGGACCAGGGTTGTGTGCTATATAAATAGCCAACAGGACACATGCTCCCTGCCTGGCAAGCTACCAGCAAGTTACCAACTCCATGGTACCAAGTCCAGAGTGACTCGTCCCTTCTGAAGGGACAGACTGATCGAATTCAATGTGTACCCTGAATGCAAGCTGAGTCTGGCATCCCTAAATGGGCAGAAAGGGACATGTGGGGGAAGGGCAGGGATGAGTCATAGATTCAGCCTGTGCATTTAGAACCTGCACCAGCAGGGTTCTTGGATACCCTTCTCAGATGTGCACACGGCTTTGTAGGAGAAGATACCAATGAGGTGTGCACCTGAGAATCCCCAGAACAGCTGTGTGTCAGGCAGAGACCCACGTGTCTTGCCATCTTTCACTCCATTTGGCACATTATTTATTGAGTGCGTGGTATACGTCAAGACCTACGCTTGCAATTAAACTGACAGTGGTGAATGGAAACACAGTGCCTGCCCTTGGGGAGCTTACCGTCTAGTGGAAAATACAGACAATAAACAAGTAAGCAAGCAAGCACATAATTACAACTTATGGGTGCTGGGAAGGATATGCACAGGCGATGGTGACTTAGAACAGGAGAGGCCCAACATTCAAATTCAGGAAATACAGAGAACACCACAAAGATACTCCTCGAGAAGAGCAACCCCAAGACACAGAATTGTCAGATTCACCAAGGTTGAAATGAAGGAAAAAGTGTTAGGGCAGCCAGAGAAAGGGTGAGTTACCCACAAGCGGAAGCCCATCAGACTAACAGCAGATCTCTCGGCAGAAACCCTACAAGCCAGAAGACAGTGGGGGCCAATATTCAACATTCTTAAAGAAAAGAATTTCCATTCCAGAATTTCATATCCAGCCAAACTAAGCTTCATAAGTGAAGGAGAAATAAAATCCTTTACAGACAAGTAAATGCTGAGAGATTTTGTCACCACCAGGCCTGCCCTACAAGAGGTCCTGAAGGAAGCACTAAACATGGAAAGGAACAACCAGGACCAGCCACTGCAAAAACATGCCAAACTGTAAAGACCATTGATGCTAGGAAGAAACTGCATCAATTGACGGGAAAAATAACCAGCGAACATCACAATGACAGGATCAAATTCACACATAACAATATTAACCTTAAACGTAAATGAGCTAAATGCCCCAATTAAAAGACACAGACTGGCAAACTGGATAAAGAGTCAAGACCCATCACTGTGCTGTATTCAGGAGATACATCTCACATGCAAAGACACACATAGGCTCAAAATAAAGGGATGGAGGAAGACCTACCAAGCAAATGCAAAGCAAAGAAAAAAAAAAAGGCAGGGGTTGCAATCCTACTCTCTGATGAAACAAACTTTAAACCAACAAAGATCAAAAGAGACAAAGATGGACATTACATAATGGTAAACGGATCAGTTCAACAAGAAGAGCTGACTATCCTAAATATATATGCACCCAATACGGGAGCACCCAGATTCATAAAGCAAGTCCTTAGAGACCTACAAAGAGACTTAGACTCCCACACAATAATAATGGGAGACTTTAACACCCTACTGTCAATATTAGACAGATCAATGAGACAGAAAGTTAACAAGGATATCCAGGACTTGACCTCAGCTCTGCAACAAGCAGACCTAATAGACATCTACAGAACTCTCCACCCCAAATCAACACAGTATACATTCTTCTCAGCACCACATCGCACTTATTCTAAAATTGACCACATAATTGGAAATAAAGCACTCCTCAGCAAATGTAGAAGGACAGAAATCACAACAAACTGTCTCTCAGACCACAGTGCAATCAAATTAGAACTCAGGATTAAGAAACTCACTCAAGGCCGGGCGCGGTGGCTCACGCCTGTAATCCCAGCACTTTGGGAGGCCGAGGCGGGCGGATCACAAGGTCAAGAGATCGAGACCATGGTGAAACCCCGTCTCTACTAAAAATAGAAAAAAATTAGCCGGGCGCAGTGGCGGGCGCCTGTAGTCCCAGCTACTCGGGAGGCTGAGGCAGGAGAATGGCGTGAACCCGGGAGACGGAGCTTGCAGTGAGCCGAGATTGCGCCACTGCACTCCAGCCTGGGCGACAGAGCAAGACTCCGTCTCAAAAAAAAAAAAAAAAAAAAAAAAGGAAACTCACTCAAAACCGTTCAACTACATGGAAACTGAACAACCTGTTCCTGAATGACTACTGGGTACATAACAAAAAGAAGGCAGAAATAAAGATGTTTTTTGAAACCAATGAGAACAAAGACACAACGTACCAGAATCTCTGGGACACATTTAAAGCAGTGTGTAGAGGGAAATTTATAGCACTAAATGCCCACAAGAGAAAGCTGGAAAGATCTAAAATCGACACCTTAACATCACAATTAAAAGAACGAGGGAAGCAAGAGCAAAAAAATTCAAAAGCTAGCAGAAGGCAAGAAATAACTACGATCAGAGCAGAACTGAAAGAGATAGACACACAAAAAACCCTTCAAAAAATCAATGAATCCAAGAGCTGGTTTTTTGAAAAGATCAACAAAATTGATAGACCACTAGCAAGACTAAGAAAGAAGAAAAGAGAGAATTAAATAGACACATAAAAAATGATAAAGGGGATATCACCACCAATCCCACAGAAATACAAACTACCATCAGAGAATACTATAAACACCTCTACACAAATAAACTAGAAAACCAAGAAGAAATGGACAAATTCCTGGACACATACACCCTCCCAAGACTAAACCAGGAAGAAGTAGCCTACCAACCAAAAAAAGTCCAGGACCAGATGGATTCACAGCCAAATTCTACCAGAGGTACAAAGAGGAGCTGGTACCATTCCTTCTGAAACTATTCCAATCAATAGAAAAAGAGGGAATCCTCCCTAACTCATTTTATGAGGCCAACATCACCCTGATACCAAAGCCTGGCAGAGAGGCCACATAAAAAGAGAATTTTAGACCAATATCCCTGATGAACATCGATGCGAAAATCCTCAATAAAATACTGGCAAACAGAATCCAGCAGCACATCAAAAAGCTTATCCATCACAATCAAGTCGGCTTCATCCCTGGGATGCAAGACTGGTTCAACATATGCAAATCAATAAACGTAATCCATCACATAAACAGAACCAACAACAAAAGCCACATGATTATCTCAATAGATGCAGAAAAGTCCTTCGACAAAATGCAACAGCGCTTCATGCTAAAAACTCTCAATAAACTAGGTATTGATGGAACGTATCTCAAAATAATAAGAGCTATTTATGACAAACCCGCAGCCAATATCATACTGAATGGGCAAAAACTGGAAGCATTCCCTTTGAAAACTGGCACAAGACAGGGATGCCCTCTCTCACCACTCCTATTCAACATAGTGTTGGAAGTTCCGGCCAGGGCAATCAGGCAAGAGAAAGAAATAAAGGGTATTCAATTAGGAAATGAGGAAGTTAAATTGTCCCTGTTTGCAGATGACATGATTGTATATTTAAAAAACCCCATCGTCTCAGCCCAAAATCTCCTTAAGCTGATAAGCAACTTCAGCAAAGTCTCAGGATTCAAAATCAATGTGCAAAAATCACAAGCATTCTTATACACCAATAACAGACAAACAGAGAGCCAAATCATGAGTGAACTCCCATTTACAATCGCTACAAAGCGAATAAAATACCTGGAAATCCAACTTACGAGGAATAAAGAAGTCCTTCAAGGAGAACTACAAACCACTGCTCAACGAAATAAATGAGGACACAAACAAATGGAAGAATATTCCATGTTCATGGATAGGAAGAATCAGTATCATGAAAATGGCCACACTGCCCAAAGTAATTTATAGATTCAATGTGATTCCCATCAAGCTACCAATTACTTTCTTCACAGAATTGGAAAAAACTACTTTAAAGTTCATATGGAACCACTGCCGCCACTGCCAAGACAATCCTAAGCAAAAAGAACAAAGCTGGAGGCATCATGCTACCTGACTTCAAACTATACTACAAGGCTACAGTAACCAAACCAGCATGGTACTGGTACCAAAACAGAGATATAGACCAATGGAACAGAAAAGAGCCCTCAGAAATAATACCACACATCTACAACCATCTGATCTTTGACAAACCTGACAAAAACAAGAAATGGGGAAAGGATTCCCTATTTAATAAATGGTGCTGGGAAAACTGGCTAGCCATATGTAGAAAGCTGAAACTGTATCCCTTCCTTACACCTTATACAAAAATTAATTCAAGATGGATTAAAGACTTAAATGTTAGACCTAAGACCATAAAAACCCAGAAGAAAACCTAGGCAATACCATTTAGGACATAGGCATGGGCAAGGACTACATGAGTAAAACAACAGAAGCAATGGCAATAAAAAGCCAAAATAGACAAATGGGATCTAATTAAAGAGCTTCTGCACAGCAAAAGAAACTACCATCAGAGTGAACAGGCAACCTACAGAATGGGAGAATATTTTTGCAGTCTACCCATCTGACAAAGGGCTAATATCTAGAATCTACAAAGAACTCAAACAAATTTACAAGAAAAAAACAACCCCATCAAAAAGTAGGCAAAAGATACGAACAGACACTTCTCAAAAGAAGACATCTATGCAGCCAACAGGCACATGAAAAAATGCTCATCATCATTGGCCATCAGAGAAATGTAAATCAAAACCACAATGAGATACCATCTCACGCCAGTTAGAATGGCAATCATTAAAAAGTCAGGAAACGAGATGCTGGAGAAGATGTGGAGAAATAGGAACACTTTTATACTGTTGGTGGCAGTGTAAATTGGTTCAACCACTGCGGAAGACAGTGTGGCAATTCCTCAAGGATCTAAAATGAGAATTGCCATTTGACCCAGCCATCCCATTACTGGGTATATACCCAAAGGATTATAAATCACGCTACTATAAAGACACATGCACACACGTATGTTTATTGCGGCACTACTCACAATAGCAAAGACTGGAACCAAACCAAATGTCTGTTAATGATAGACTGGATTAAGAAAACATGGCACACATACACCATGGAATACTATGCAGCCATAGAAAAAGTACGAGTTCATGTCCTTTACAGGGACATGGATGAAGCTGGAAACCACCATTCTCAGCGAACTATCGCAAGGACAGAAAACCAAACACTGCACGATCTCACTCATCGGTGGGAACTGAACAATGAGAACACTTGGACACAGGAAGGGGAACATCACACACCAGGGCCTGTCAGGGAGTGGGAGTCTGGGGGAGGGTTGGCCATTAGGAGAAATACCTAACGTAAATGACGAGCTGATAGGTGCAGCAAACCAACATGGCACATGTATACCTATGTAACAAACCTGCACGTTGTGCACATGTATCCTAGAACTTAAAGTATAATTTAAAAAAAAGAAACTTTCTGAGTTAACAGAAAGAGTTTGTATCTTGATTATGGAAGTTATGTGGATATACATTCATCTGTCAATGCCCACCTAACCATAAGAGTTAAAAAAATCTGCAGATTATTTTGCATGAAAATTATACCTCAGGCCGGGCGCGGTGGCTCAAGCCTGTAATCCCAGCACTTTGGGAGGCCGAGATGGGCGGATCACGAGGTCGGGAGATCGAGACCATCCTGGCTAACACGGTGAAACCCCGTCTCTACTAAAAAGTACAAAAAACTAGCCGGGCGAGGTGGCGGGCGCCTGTAGTCCCAGCTACTCGGGAGGCTGAGGCAGGAGAATGGCGTGAACCCGGGAGGCGGAGCTTGCAGTGAGCTGAGATCCGGCCACTGCACTCCAGCCTGGGCGACAGAGTGAGACTCCGTCTCAAAAAAAAAAAAAAAAAGGAAAATTATACCTCAATTAAAAAATGTTTTCTCTAGAACTGAAAGTCATTATTGTAAAAAGAAATTACCATTAAACCAATAAATTAATTAACAATCAAAAAAAAAAAAAAGAGGCCCTAAGTCAGGAAAGCTTTTCGGAGTAACTTAAAGCAGAGGCCTGCAGGACAAGAGGGAAGAGCACGTGCTTGGTCTTGACTCCTCTGGTAGGTCTCCTCTCTGATGCCACCTTCCTCTGCTAGAGTGCAGTGACGTCCACCCACGTGTCCCCAACCCCACCACGTAGGTAGGTAGCACTTCATGGTTCTCCAAGTACTTCCATGCAGATTATCCCACTTACAACTTGTAGTTCCGTGAGTCTGGAAGGCCAACGCTGATGTCTCCTCTTGACAGATGCAGAAACAGAAGTCAAAACAGATGAAATAACATCCTGAGTCGCACAGCAAGCTACCACTTGCTTAAATAGTAAATTACCTGCTTTATCTCTTTTTGCTTCTTTCCATCATTACTGCTTTTAAGTAGGCCAAAGCAATACTCCCTAACTGTTCTATCATAGGTCCTTCCGAGGACCCATCAATTCTCTAAGGACGTTATTTTAAATTGGATAATGCCAAAGTCTAGCTTTTTCCCCCATCTACTTCAGTCCCATACTTATTTAACAAAAAAGATAGGCCGGGCGCAGTGGCTCACACCTGTAATCCCAGCACTTTGGCCGAGGCAGGCAGATCACCTGAGGTCAGGAGTTCGAGACCAGCCTGACCAACATGGAGAAACTCTGTCTCTACTAAAAATACAAAATTAGCCAGGCGTGATGGCACATCCCTGTAATCCCAGTCACTTGGGAGGCTGAGGCAGGACAATCACTGGAACCCCGGAGGCAGAGGCTGCGGTGAGACAAGATGACGCCATTGTACTCCAGCCTGGGAAAGAGGAGCGAAACTCTGTCTCAAAAAAAAAAAAAAGAAAGATGGATTGCTATCAAAGACAGATTGCTGACTTCACCATACCTCAAACTAACTTCTATCATGACCCCTGGAAAGTTTAATGATTCTCTCATAACCAGTTTACGTGATTGTCTCCCCAGATTCATGAGCTCCTGGGAGTGAGGACCATGTCTCATCTCATTTTCAGCATTGAAGCAGTCAAGATATGAATGAAGCCAACAAATTACTTGCGAAAGTGCACATATTCTCTTCACCTTCTGGCAAACAGTTATATTTCAAGGTCAGATTTCAAGCTCAGTATGAGACTTTACAAACATTCCTTTCTTTGCAAGGAGGAGGCATGAGAGGTCTGTCGGCCATGTCTGGCTGATTATAGTATCTATCTCCATTTATTAATTTTTTTTAAGTGTCAAGCATGGTACTGGGCACTTCACAGAAGTGTTTTCATTTCATTTCATCCTCACAACAATCCAGTAAGAACTCATGATTCTCACTGTACAGATGAGAAAACTCAGGATCACAGGGTAATTAACTTGCCCAGCTAATAAGCAGAGGAAGACAACATTCAAACTCAGGAGCGCCTCACTTTAAAGCCCTAATTATTCCACTTCCCCACAAAGAACTCACAGGTGTCAAGAATGAAATACAAACTAATACCTCCATGTGGCGACCAGAGTAACCAGCGGGGAGGGAAGTAGGTTTGAACTCAGATCACTCAATAGCTGGACATATGGTCAAGCTCAGCAGGGTTCTGCCATGAACACAGCTCCACAGGCAATACAGATTTGGTAGGGGTGAGCTGCCTTTTCCTTACGCTGCTGTGTTACCAACGCTTCTCCTTACCAACGGAGGAGGCTGTATTCGGCCGCTGGGATTCTGTGCCTTCCTGCGCTTAAACTTGGCAGACCACCGTGCTGCACTCTGATGCCAAGTTCAATTCTGGACAACAGATTTGAGTGTGGAAATGAATGAGGAGTGCCTCGGTCTAAGCTGATGCTCTGTTACCCAGAGTCTAAAAGAACTAAATGGAAGTGTGGCAGAGGGTGAAGCTGCTGCTCACTTGTGAAAGTCGGCCCACCACTCTCCACACCAGTGCTCCTGGCTCGAGCTGACATCTCAAGGTCACTCAGCACCTGCAGCAAAAACCATCTGGGTAACACGCAGTGAAGGCGAAGCGCACATCTACACAGGCGTCAGAGCTCAGGACCTGCGTGAGTCCCAGGCTCTTGCTCCCGCCCCGGCTACCATGTACAGTACACAAGCTCCCAGTAAAGGGGTGTTGTGGTTGGAATGTTTGTTCCTTTTGAAGTTCTTGTAGACATTTCATCTCCAATGTGGCAGTATGGAGAGGTGGAACCTTCAGGAAGCCACTGGGGTTAATGACTAATCCATTCATGGACTAATGGGTTAGTGGATTAATGGGTTATCATGGAGTGGGACTGGTGTCTTCAAAAGAGGGGAAAGTGACTTGAGTTGGTACATTCAGCTCCCTTGCCATGTGATCAGCCCTGTACCGCCTGCAGAGTCCCCACTAGTAAAAAGGCCCTCCCCAGACACCACCCCTCAACCTTGGACTTCCCAGCCTCCATCACTGTTAAGAACAAATTTCACTTCTTTATAAATCACTCAGTTTCAGGCATTCTGCTACAAGCAACAGAAAACAGACTAAGACAAAGCAGGTCAGGGAACAGGGCCTGAGATTCAGCTGGCACTCCACTCAGCAAGCCACACACCAGCTGAGGACCAGTGCCACAGAGAAGAAGGGCTATACCCCCTGCCATCTCACAAAGGTGCTGCAGGGGCAAGCAGTAGCCACGTATCCCTGCCATCCCCCCAGGAGGCCAAACTCCAGAGGCAGGGCGGGAAGCCTGGGAGACTGGGCTGAATTCTGAATAGTGAATTTGGCCACATGAAGGGCTCTGACTCAACCCCTCTATACCTTATGAAGAACAGACCTGCCTCTCTCTGCAATTCTGTTAAGATGACATCAATTATTTCCAAAGGAGCTAGACAAACACTTCTTTCCACATGCAGACATGAAAAGTCCTCCCTGGCTGGAGAGTGATTGGGAAACCAGGCTGCTATCTTTTCGTTAAATCAGAGCAACTGCCCTCCTCTACAGCAAATAGTCCCAGTCAATTCTGCCTACCTAATGCCAGAAAGAGCTACTCTATGCAAGACACCATGGAAACTTGGACAACCAATTCAGAGGACGTCGGAACCAGCAACACTACTGCACACTGATGACCCGAGCCCTTTTCCGCAGGCACAGAAGTATGTACACACTGGATTTACTGAAGGTACTAATAATCTCTGAGAGTCAAAGCATCACAGCTGGCAGTCCTGTACCACTCCTAGGCCAGAACATGCCTTCAGATCACCAGAGAAGGCCCCTGGACTTCATACCTCCGAAGTTAAGAACAAAAACCTAGGCAAGGAGATGCCACCATCTGATTATTTTCAAGGTATCAATCAACTGTCATTTTACTATCTGCCCTTTCAGGGCCAGTTGGATACAACTTCCAAAATAAGACTTGTTAACGGTGAAAACTATTTGTGAGTCAGCCTACGAAGAGGAGAACTGATCCTGCCAGGCACGGTGGCAAGCACCTGTAGCCCCAGCTACTCACGGGGCTGAGGTGGGAGGATCACTTGAGCCCAGGGGATCGAGGCTACAGTGAGCTATGATCGCACCACTGCACTCCAGTGTGGGCAACATAGTGTGACTCTGTCTGAAGAAGGAAGGAAGGACGAGGAAGAAGGAAACTGATTCTGATGAAGGCTGTTAAACCCATACATCACAACTTCAGAAAAGCCAAATCAAACCCAAAGATGAAAGGGAATAGGGAAGGACTAGTTCCATGAAATAGTCAAGTCTAGTGGCAGAATACAGGGAAGAATATGACAACTTTGAGAGTCAAAGAATAAAAAAATAAGCTCATTACAAGGAAAGAGGCAAAGGTAGGATAAATCCAACGATGTAGCATAAAAACAAAAGCAATGGCAGCCAGAGAGAGGATCAGAAAGGGAAACCAGGCAGAGGATGCAGTCAAAATCAGGCAGAGAATACTCAAGCAGTTAAAGAACATTTTCCAGATCTGTGGACTAATTTCTCACAGGAAAGGCTACAAGCCTTACCTCACAGGACAGGCCAGCATCAAATAGCTCAAGAGGTATTTAATCAGGGTAGGATGATTTACACAAAACAAGCCAAATGCCACGTAAAGTCCTGTGATATCAGAGCCCTGGGTAGAATTATGAGCCCACCCACTCCTCCCCAACCCACCCATTAAAGCAAGCACGAGACAGCCAGTTATGCCCAGGCCATAGGATGAATAGACCAAGCAGAGCACTGCTTCCACTCCATACCAGACACAGCAGGACCCCACGGTTCACCTGCTCTCTTTGCCTCATAACAAGTGTTCACTCAGAACTGCTCCACATCATTTTTCTCAGCCTGCATTTGCCCTAACAGACTCGAAAGACTCCTGCCCAAAGAGATTCCATCATGAAAACAATGGCAACACGGCACCCATGTAAGCCAAGTTGAAAACTAGTCATTCTGGGGTGGAGATGACAGCTGTCAATCAGTGGATAATGATGACGGCAGGTGTGGTCTTGAGCTCATCCCCATTCTCAGCTTTTCTGGAAGAACAATGCCTGGGGCTTGGAGAGAGGCCAGTGGACTATGAGGACCTGCAGGAGACCCTGCAACTGGGTTCTTCCCAGGAGACAAGGGGCCCCCTGCAAAGACGGAAGTCAAAAGACGGAAAGTAGAAACAGGTTGAGCTTCAAATGCGACACCAGAGCAACAGCTGTCACTGTTCATAAAATTCAGGCAGTTCTCAGTTCGAGAAAGAACTGCCACATGCTTTCAATATGCCACTCTTGGGATACAGGAACTGAGAAGCGAAGAAGAAAAATATATTTTTACTGTACTGTGAGGTTAGCTGTTTGGTCGGCCTTCACAGGGTATACATAAAGCTCATTAGAATCACCAATGAACTTTAAAACTACACCAATGTTCAGGCCCCGCTCCAGACCCATTCAATCAGAATCTGTGGTGGCCTGGGGCAGGCATGGTAATTCATTCCCTCCCACCCCCATTCTAAAGTGCCACCAGGGCCCAGGAGGGGGAAAGCTGAAGGGAGGCCTGGGGCTGTAGCACAGGCAGAGGACCAGGCAGAGGTTCACCTACCGTCAGGCGGGCCTTCTCCCCTAACTGCACGTCAACCACCAGTGTGGCAAATTCCTCTGACCCCCAGCCTTCAGACAACAAGGAGAGGCGCCCAGCCACAGCACTCAAGGAAACGACTTGCCTAATCTCGGAGTGTGTCTGTTTTGTTCAGGAAAATGTGAACCAGCTATAACATTCTGTCTCTCCAGGGGTGCAGCCACACCGCAACATGGCTAAAGATAGCCCGGTGATTGTATGCTTGCAGGGAGGCACAGGATTAAACACAGCCAAGCGGGCGAAGGAAGTCCATGCACCAAGTGACCGTGGCTGTCCAGCCAGCTGCGGAGTTTCCTCTCAGCCAACAAATCAAAGCCCAGGGTGCTCCAGAAGGGTAAATGGAGCCCAGCCCCACTGAGAACAGCTCTGTGGGTGGGGAGGGAGGCTCGTCCAGTCCTCTGCCCGTACCGCCTCCTGTCAGACATGCCTCACCTCCTCCACTCAGCGGAGTGGTGTGGCTCTGACAGCCAAGCTTTCTAGAAGCAGCCATGAAGGTCTGTGCAGATCCATGGGCAGGAAGTGGCAATGATCATATGTAAAATCTAAGGAGAGTGGCTTTCAGATGCTCAGAGACCTCACCGAGTCTGAAGACAGTCGCCCGCAGACCCCTGATGAAAAGAGGGCTTCCTGTGGGGGACTGCTGTCGGGCCACTGCGGAAGCCCTCTGACGGAGCCTGGCCTCACACCAGGCTTCCAGAGGGTCTGACCAGCTGTAGATGGCAAGCACCTAGAGATGCCCGTGATGCTGCTGGGCAGCACCCGGTGGGCCAGGCCCACAGTGTCAACCAGGGCAGTCCCAGAGGGCTCTGGCCTGATGGGTGCTGCCCTAAGAGACTTGGGCCAGGCCTGCTTCGCTGAATTCTCAGCAGCATGACCGTCCTCTCTACAGCACAGCAAAGCCCAGGGTGAAAGCAGATCTCATTGAGTAGCTTCTGCCCTCAGACCCTTCAGAACACAGGCGATGCTAAACTCACACACCAGAGCCACTGCTACAGAACTACAGTTCACCTCTGTGATGGACACATGCTGACGGCAGGAAGAATTCCCAAGCTCTGCAAGGAACCGAATGACATTTTTCTGATTATTTTTTATTTCCCTGAAAGCAACTCCTCTTCCTACTCTTTCTTGGGCCAGAAGAGATTTCTCTGAAATTGTATCTATCCTTCTTTTTTTTTTTTTTGAAATGGAGTCTCGCTCTGTCGCCCAGGCTTGAGTGCAATGGCGCGATCTTGGCTCCCTGCAACCTCCACCTCCAGGGTTCAAGCAATTCTCCTGCCTCAGGCTCCTGAGTAGCTGGGATTACAGGCACTTGCCATCATGCCTGGCTAATTTTTTGTATTTTTAGTAGAGACAGGGTTTCACCGTGTTAGCCAGGCTGGTCTTGAACTCCTGACCTCAGGTGATCCACCTGCCTTGGCCTCCCAAAGTGCTGGGATGACAGGCATGAGCCACCGCACCCTGAGCTACATCCATCCTTCTCTTAACAGAGATTAAAGCAGACAGGCAAAATATCTCCAGTGCAAAAAGTACTGTTGCTCTCGTGAAAAACAAAGGCTTTTTTCTGATGTGAGAAGCCCTCCTTACTCTAGGTGCCCGAGGCTGAGCTTTCAGAACAGTTCAGGCGATGTGCAGCTGTGGCTCTGCTCCCACCTTTCCCATCTTGTTTGATAGCGTGAACTGGAAGAAACAAAAGAGCAATAACAGCTTTGCTGTCTGCTGTTTTGGGACCTGTCCCATAGAGAAAACAATCAGTTTGAGCTTTATGCCATGACATCATTGGCCACCAATCAGCACAGAGAAGGTGGAGCACGTTTTGTCTATGAAACCAACCACTGCAATCGTTACATTGGAAAGGGCAGCGCAGGTGGGAGGTGGAGTTTTTCTTTTACCTTTTTCTACATCAAACTATAGAAGAGAGTGAGAAGCAGAGGACAAAAACCTTTCTATGGAAAAAAACAGGCACCCCAGGGATGCACCTGCACTCCTGCCCCTCTCCACCTCCCACCCCCGCCAACACGGACAGCACTCTGTCCCATCTGCCCAGTGCTCCCTGCCAAGGACAGAGTCAGGGCCTTAGGAAAGCTGTTTTTGTTACCTGAGTGCATGTGTGTGCATGTGTGTGTGTGCTTTCAAACAGGGTTCCACTCCAGTGAAGAGACAGAAAAAGACTTTGGTTGATATGGACATCGGTTAAAACCTCTACCCAGAAACTAACTAATCAGTTTACTTGTGCGTCACAGCCAGAGGTTCTTGGGACTTCATTATTTTCAGCCACTTTCCTCCCAGAAAACACTGGCCATCTCATGAATGAAGCTGTTTAGCCAAGGTTAGAATATGCAAGGAGAGAGGGGGTGGCAGTAGGAGAGGGCGCAGGGTCCCAGGAGAGCAGGGGGTGAAGGAGAACGCTCACAGAGCAAATATTGTTTACAACTGCAGAGCCAAGCTAATGTGATCTCCCGCCTGTTCAAGCATATTATTACATTAAGTCCCGAACAATGAAGTCGGAGGCAGCGAGAGCAGAGCCGACCCAGCCTCCGCTTTGCTAATGGCACAAGGGCAACATTCCATGCAAAGTTTCGGTGTGCGGGCCTCCTGAGAACCCAGCAGTGCCAGGCAGCAGGGAGCACAAGCACCCACCGACGACGGGACTGCAGGGACAGGCAGGTGTCAAGAGCAGGGCACTACACCCTTTCACGCACAGCTCCAGGGGAAAGCAGGCGGGAGAAACTGCATTTTTAACTGAAAATAGGCTACAACTGAACATGTTAACAGAAGCACAGGCTGCTGGGCCCTCCAACAGCCATCCGAGGGTAGAGCAGGCCACGGCAGCAGATGGGAGAAGAGGCTGAGGCGGAGCAGGGTTCTCCCCACAGTTCCTGGGACCACTATACTATTCAGTTCCAGGAACATTACTGCACACCTCCGAGATCATCAAACTTACTAGAAATGACAAATATACTATCAAATGCCACTAAATATGAAGTTCTCACTCAGACAAAAGGTCAGGGGACCTTTTTGTTTGTTTTGTTTTTTAACAGTATGATCAGGTGTACAATTAAGATTAAGCCAATAAATACAGGGTCTAATACCTCAGGCTGGACTCAGTCTGTACCCATTAGGGCTGAGTGCTGTCAACTCCAACTTTCCCTGACTCCCAGGAAAAAAGCTTCAAGTCCTCTCTCACACACCATTTCAGCCTTTACCATTCCCCCTGAGGAAGCCCCCATCCCCATATTTCTTTCCGCATTTCAGCCTAGCCAGCAGTGGCGTAAGGCGACTGCCAGCCGAGGGCTCAAGTCTGAAAAGCACCTGAGGGCCTGCGTCTCCTTCACCCTCGGCCACTAATGCACATGAAAATCTAAATTAAGAGGACACCTTGGGCACTGGCCCAGACAGAAAGCGGGGTCCTTGGCCAGCTCCCCACACACATGCTGCCAACGTCCGCTGTGGGCTCTGAGCACCCCTGCACAGGCCCTGTGGGGGCAGGAGAAGCACCTCAAAGAAAAACAACCCGAAACTCAGGCACCAGCCAGAAGACCTTCAATCATTCACACTCCCGGGTCCCCACGCTCCCGAGGAAAACAGCAGGATTCACAGGAGGACCTGGCTTCTTCTCCCCGAGACGTGGCGAGCAACTACTGCCCAGGGAGAGGAGGGGCTCGGCGAAGGCAGCAGGCCCCTCCACACAGCCCCCGCATGCCCCAATTCCACCACGCACCTCCCTCCCCCACCCAGGATGCCTTCCAGTCTAGCCTCCCACATCAAAGACTGCAGCCAAAGCTTCTCTTCTGCCCAGAGAGC
Organism: Macaca mulatta; assembly: GCF_049350105.2. Lineage (NCBI taxonomy): Eukaryota > Metazoa > Chordata > Mammalia > Primates > Cercopithecidae > Macaca > Macaca mulatta. The sequence continues at coordinate 34,127,423 of NC_133415.1, read as the reverse complement.
AGAGAAAGAAGGGATGAGGTGGAGAAGAGGCTGTATTTAGCAGGAAGACCGAGATAAAAGGGATGAGGTGGGTCACACAGGCCAAGTCCCACGGGAGCATGTTCACTCAGTGGCGGAAGGGCCACAGGAGCTGAAGGGCCCAGCTGCTCTCTCAGGTTACAGGGAGGGGCAGACACAGGCCCAGAGGGATCTAAAAGCAATCACCTTATCAAGTTATTCAAAATCCAGACTGAAAGTCAGGACAGGAAATCCTTGCTAGTAACAACAGGGTATTAAGTGGAGGAGAGTGTGGCAAGCAGGTACAGATGACTCAAAGCAGGCGGCATCTCAAGTCCTTGGCTGGGTTTTCCTGGAAGTCCCCTGTGGCTGTAGCAGGCAGCAGAGACAGGATGCTCCTGCCAGTTTTAACCAGAGCAGCTCTACCTGACCAGGAGGCCAGAGAAGACGGCACTTTCCCTGGCTTTGGGGGTGGGCAGGCACCCCTACTTCCTAAAAGAACAAAAAGAGAACAAAAGCTGCCTCACAGCTTGTGGACCATCTTAGAGCAGCCAGCACAGCTTGCATTCTGACACTCTGCCCTGCAACCAGGACACTGCCCTGTGAAACAACGACCCACATGTGTATTTACTGCACGCACATGGCCCAGGAGAGTTCTCTCATGTAGTGTAGGGAACTAACTTATAAATGGGACACATGTTTGTATGTGCAAAGATCCCTTACGCGAGCCTGTGTGAGAACACCTACCTGCAGCCCCGGAATGTCTCAGCACGTGCGACACTGAGTCATCTTACTGCCACACACACACAGACACAGGCACTGCACACACATGTGGACACATCCCCAGAGTACCAGGGGACACAAATCCAAAGCCACCAGGTGATTGGGGAAAGTTCCCCTTATCTGGAACACGGAGGAAAAGCCAGCTGCTAGTGTGATGTTTAGGTGAGAGCTGGCTGATCTATTTTCCCCTTCTCTGCTCCAAAGCCAGCCTACCCCAAGTGTGCGCATCACAGGAGGACCACATGTGACCCGAGGGAGTGGTGGGCAGGTTCCTACAAGCTGCCTATTTTTAACCTCTGGTCTTTCCTGCCCTCTTCCCTGGGGAACACCCCTCCCTCTGCCCTCCAGCAAACGGCCCAGCTGAACCACACGATACCCCTGCCAAGCCGGAAGGTGGGTGGGGAGGGCCCTGGTATTGCCTCTCCATACTTCAGATTTCAAAGACTACGGACTGCGGAATTTGGACAAAAAGTGGGAGGGAAGAAATTGTTTAAATCACAAAGAAAGGAGGAGTGAGACTTCAGAAGAGAAATGCAGCACATCAAACGTCTGCTGCCCATCTAAGATCAGAACTGGCCACAAGGCCACATGGCTGGATTGGCACCCTCTCCCCGCTTTGTTCTCCCAGGCCAGCCTACGGCTCCTGCACGCGTTCATCCTGCAGCCTGGGCCCTGCCAGCAAGGCTGTGCCCGCCAAGACAGCCTCTGCATGCCCAGAGGACAGCGGGCCCCCCAGCATGGCCAAACTGCCAATGAGACGGTGTTTTCCCTTCATGAAGAGGTAACTGGGAGAAGGAAACCCCTTAAGGAAAGAGGAAAGGACCTGGGTGCCTGCCTCGTTCCAAACGCCAATTTGCAGCCCTGCTTTCCCTCACCTTCACAGTGTTCTGTCCGCGCCACTGAGACAGAATTCCCAACACGAACTGAACAGTGAATTCTGCTCATTCCGGTTTTGCATCAACCTGCATTGTGAAATCACAAGTATCAGAAGATGCCTCAATCCCCTCAAGAACAAACTGTGATCTTATTTTTATTTGCTCTGTTGTCCAGGCTGGAGTGCAGTGGTGCCATCATAGCTCACTGTAACCTCCCAACTTCTGAGCTCAAGCGATCCTCCCACGTCAGCCTCCCGAGTAGCTGGGACCACAGGTGGTGGTGTGCACCACCACACCCAGCTGATATTTTCTTAAAATTTTTGTACAGATGGCAGCTTGCTATGTCACCCACGTGAAACTTCCTGGGCTCAAGTGATTCTCCCACTTCAGCCTCCCAATGTGCTGGGATTACAGGTAATGAGCTACTGCACCTGGCCCTAACTTAATGATGTTCATCTTCGAACCGCTTTAAATACAGTAACGGATTCATCTACATACACTGTGCCTTCTACCAGACAGACAAACATTATGCGTTTAACAGCAAAAGGTTAAAAACAAAAACACACACAAAATCCCACCAAACTGCCAGTACAGATACAGGATATCAACTCTAAGGTCCTGTGTTCTCAAGCCTCTGCTCCTGTAAAGCAAGGCACGAGAGCTTGAAAGCTCCAGAGCTGATCTACCAGATGCCTGTGTCATCCACCTCCCTCCTATCCCCACCACCGGAAAAGAAATCACACTGCAGTCACTGCCTGCCCTGCTCTGGCGTGGCCTTCCTCCCTCCACAGCAATCTGCAAGCGCCCCCGCAGGAGGATGCATGAGAGCTGGGGAGGATGTTTCCACAGTGCCGCCACAATCTTGCTGGCTCTCCAGCTGGAATCCCAAGAGCTCCCAGGACGGTTACTTTAGTAGACTCCACCTCTTGGTAGTTTGTTTTGTGCAGCATGGACACTGGAAGCCACGACGGTGTCCCAAGGCAGGAGGTGCCAAGGCGGCAGTGCTCTCCCTGCCCAGCTCCTGCTCCTCCCCTCCCCAGTCCTCACATACCAGCCACAGAGCATTTGACACCAGGCACCCACAAGACACAGACCCTGCTCCTCAGAAGCTTGGGGCTCATCTTGGAAATCAGGGAGCAGTACAGGGGAAGACAGAATATGAGTCTCAGAAGGTTGTCTATTTTGTCCCTCTTAAGAACAAGATTTCTCATACCTGCAGTCTTAGCACTTTGGGAGGCTGAGTCTGGGGCATCTCAGAGCCCAGGAGTTCCAGACACCAGCCTGGGCAACATGGTGAGTGAGATCCCCGTCTTCCCAAAAAATACAAAAATTCGCTGTGCCCACATGGTGGCATGTGCCTGTAGTCTCAGCTACTCTGGAGGCTGAGATGGGAGGATGGCTTGAGCCCAGGAGGTGGCGGTTGTAGTGAGCCAAGATCATGCCACTGCACTCAAGCCTGGGTGACAGAGCCAGACACTATCTCAATAAACAAATCAATCAATCAATCAATCAAGATTTCTCAAAGATTAACAAAAATCCAGCTAATGTAACTGAACACTTAGCTCTGGCTGAGTACATACACCCAGCTACCCCTTACGGCCAAACACTGTGACATGATTCACTTGCACTATCTCATTTTATCTTCCGAGCAACATTATGAGTATAACGTTACCCCACTGGGGAAATCAGGCAACTACATTAAGGTTCAGGAAGCTTATACACAGTGAGTGACAAAGCAGGGGGAACTGCTTGGCTAAGGGTGGGCTGCTTCCAACACCTGTGCCCCTCCCCAAACAGTGCCTTACCGGGGAGGTTCAAATGTATTCACTATGCCCTCTCTTACTTTTTCTTGCCCTCTCTGTCATAAACTTTTGTAAGTGTGCCTGCCACATCTCTCCTGCAATTCCCTATATGATCTCACAAGTTTTCAAATAGATGGGGACTGTCAGTCAATCTCAAATACCACAGTGCCTGCTCAATGCCAAGGATGCATCAGGTGCTACAAAGGGGTCCAAACAAAAGATGGATCTGTAAAGCAGAGGACGAAACAGCCAGGCAGTGACCCCTAATAAAACGTGATAAGGACAATACACGACGCAGGGGCAGATACTCCCTGTGTGCACACAAAGCACCGGGAGAGCCAGGCACAATGCGAATCTGGGTCCAGCAGGTCTGGGTGGGGCCAGAGATGCCCTGCTTCTAACAAGCTCCTGGGCCAAGCCCATGCTGCTGATCGATGGGAGCTAGAGTGCTTCCAGAGACTCCCTGGGGTGGTCTAGAAAAGGAGAGATGTGATCAGAAACAGCCTGTAGAGGATTAGGTAGAATCTGGAGAAGTGTGGGGGCAGTGTGTCATCAGGAAGAGAGGAAACAGTATTTCAGAAGGAGGGAAAAACTCAGGCAAGAAAGAAGCACAAACGCACAGGTCATTCACAGGGTACAGCTGCCTTTTTTTTTTGAGACAGAGTCTCGCTCTGTCACCCAGGCTGGAATGCAGTAGCGCTATCTTGGCTCACTGCAACCTCCACCTCCCAGGTTCAGGCAATTCTTGTACCTCAGCCTCTCAAGTAGCTGGGACTACAGGTGCTCACCACAACGCCTGTCTAATTTTTTTATTTTTAGTAGAGACGAGGTTTCACTATGTTGGCCAGGCTGGTCTTGAACTCCTGACCTCAAGTGATCCACTCGCCTCGGCCTCCCAAAGTGCTGGGATTACAGGCATGAGCCACTGCGCCCGGCCAGCGGTCCGTTTAAAAACACGTAACAGCACCCCTAAACTGCACCACTCTGTCGCCAGGACTTACAGGACAACTCCCTTTGAAGAGAGTCTTACTGACTAGCTTGGGAATGAGTTCGGGGGAGGGAACGACTGCTGCTGCTGATCTGAGAAAGAGTCACATCACCACAGATGTCTTGCGGAGGGCAGCCCCACCAGCGCCACTACTTGGTAAAGGCTCAGAGGCTAAAGCCATGAACTCTGCACACCACAGCCTCTAGCCAAAGAATGCTTCATGAGACATTTCTAAATACCCACCATCCCATAAAGAACAGGAAAGGAAATCCCACAGTCAGCCCCACCCTGGTCCCACTGTCAGCCCCACCCTGGGCCAGTCTCCTACCACGGGTCTTCCGGGAGAAGGGCCAAAGCAGTGCTCTCTCCAACTGGGCATCTGGCGATGTGGCCCGGGTTCCTGGCTGGGCCACTTCCTCCACTGTCTCAAAGTGGCACTGCCCTTACTCCACAAGTTCCTCCACAAACAGAAATGAATGCCCAGACTGTACGGAAAGGTCACCTGCGACCCTGCAGTGTGCCCACTGTGAATAGGCAGGGTGGCACAGCCGGGAGCGCTGGATCAGGATCAGGAGACAGGGATCTGGCCCCGGGGTCCGTCATTTAGTGAGCCGCACAACCTCTCCACGTCCATCTTCATGCTTACACGATGACAACTATGACCCGAGCTCCATCTACCTTACTATTGTGGGTGAAATTCAGCAATGGAAAGTGCTTCACACACTGGCAAGTATCATAAAGGCTCTGAGAGATACGAGTCCCTGTATGACGCTCCTCCTTTCATGACACACTCTGCTGCTGTTGGATCTAGTACTCATTATCCCTGCTTCCCCAAAGGAAAAACTCAGGGCACAGAGAAGAAACATGACCTTGTTCAGGTCAAACACCAAATCCATGACTGCTGAGGAATAAAATGACTGCTCAGGGTTGCCATGAAATCAAACACTCTTCCGTTACGGAACAATTAGAGAATAATCTATTAACTTGCCTCTAAAAACCAGTATTTAAAATTTCTTTTTTTTTTTTTTTTTTGAGACAGGGTCTGGCTCAGGCATCCCAGCTTGAGCGCAGTGGCACAATCTTGGCTCACTGTAACCTCCGCCTCCCAGGCTCAAGCGATTCTCCTGCCTCAGCCTCCTGAGTAGCTGGGATTACAGGCACCCGCCACCACACCCGGTTAATTTTTATATTTTCAGTACAAATTTTGTATTTCCGTGTTGGCCAGGCTAGTCTCGAACTCCTGGCCTCAAGTGATCCACCCACCTCAGCCTCCCAAAGTGCTGGGATTAGAGGCGTTGAGACACCGCGCCCGGCCTAAAATTTCGTAAAAGTGCCCCACAAGAGCCAAATCACTTAGAACTCAAGTGCTGCTATGTGATGCATGAACACCCAGGGTGGAATGAACTGCAAGGATGGGAACGAGGCTGTAGCACTGGCTCCATGCTTACTGGACAACCCATCCTGGGAAAGGATTTGGTTTTCTTTTCTGTACAAAGACAGGACTGGACTAAGTGATTCAACCTTTTGTTAGCAGCCTATCCCTAACACCTGGAACAAGTAAGCACTGCTCTAAGTAGGGGCAGGTGCCCCCAACCTCCCAGCAACCCCTTCTCCTCGCCAGACCCCTCCAACACAACCTTGAGTTTTCATTTCCTTGAGAAACCTCCAAGGAAATCCGCAGCATCCAGCCCACAGGCCTGTACAATGTGGCATATCAGCACGCGTGGCTCCACTGCCCCTGCTCTCCCAGCCTCACCCTCGCCACAGGCCTGGAGTTGAAGAGGCAGAACTAAGTCAACCTGGGTCCACTGTGTGGGGGAGAAGTAGCAACAGAAAGAGGGAAGAGGCCCAGGAAGCAGCCAATCACACACTATAAAACACAAAGCAGCCAATCAAAAGCTATAAAACAAACACCAAGCAGCCAATCACACGCTATAAAAGACCAATCAGCCAATCACATGCTAGAAAAGACCAAGCAGCCAATCACATGCCATCCGAGCTCCCACAGCCTGCTGCGAAGGCAGTGGGTAGAGGGGTCCACACAGCCAGGGCTTCAGAGAGGCCACTGAGCACAACCCGGGCGCCAGTTCTGCAGGACCTGCCTGATGTGGAAAAGACTGGTCTGTGCATGAAGTCCCGGAAAGAACACTGGGACTTGGAGCCTCGGTTCGATCCCAGCCCTGTCCATGTGGCTCTTGGGGAGTTCTTAACCTCTCTGTTTCCTTTTCGGGCAAAAGAAGACTATCCAACAAAGGCTGGAGATGACGACAACAGCGACTCTGCCTCCCATCCCTTTGGCAACTTCAACCAAAATCCTCTGCCCAGCGGAGCTCAGGAACACAAGGTGTGCACAGCCACTCCAGCCCTGCACACACGGTTTGCAGCGGGAAGCACTCTCCCATATCCTTCCTCGATCAGACTGAGGCATCTCTCTCCAGGCCCCTGAATCTGGTCTGAAGATAGACAGTAACATTCAGCCAAATTTCTCTTGTACCTGTCGGGCCTGAACCAGACTCCAAAGGAAAAATAATAAATTACTCCACTAAAATACATTGAGCACAAGAACCTCTCTGCAACCAGCCCTAATGTCAGCTCCCAAATAAGGGCTGACTGCACGCCCTTTACCCCTTCCCACCTCTGAAACAACTTCTGGGGAGTGCGGTAGGCAATGCAATTGGATGTGAGCCAGGAGAACCCTTCCCTGGGAAGATGGGACACAATCTGTCCAGAAAGGCCAGGAGTAAGGCCTGGGGGAATGTCCAAGCCCCCTAGAAGGCACTCTACCTTGGCTGTCCTGCTGTCTGGACATGATCTCTCTGGGACATGGGGGCTATAGGGGACATCAGGGTGTGGGACATTAATACCCCAAAGTCCAACAGACAAGAAACTCCTTGCTCTAGTGTTGAACAAAGGAAGACTGGCTGGATGTGGTGGCTCATGCTGTAATCCCAGCACTTTGGGAGGCCTAGGTGGGCGGATCACCTGAGGTCAGGAGTTTGAGACCAGCCTGGCCAACATGGTGAAACCCTGTCTTTACTAAAAATACAAAATTTAGCTGAACGCAGTGGTGCATACCTGTAATCCCAGCTACTTGGAAGGCTGAGGCAGGAGAATTGCCTAGACCCAGGAGGTGGAGGTTGCAGTGAGCCGAGATCGCACCACTGCATTCCAGCCCAGGTGACAGAGTAAAAATCCTTCTCAAAAAAAAGAAAAGGAAGAGTCATGTAAGGGGCATTCTGGGGAAAGGGTGTGACATTTATATGAAATATATGAGGTGAGACAGATGTAATACAGGAAACTGTGAAAGAAGATGGGAAACTCCCCCTGCTAGAATAGAGGTTCCATGGGTATAGAAGCTTTTCGTCTGGCTTACTGCTATCATCCTTAGCACCTAGAACCTGTTAAGGAAAAAATTATTTGGTGCTACTTGTGAGAATACAGTAAGGAAGCACCACTATGGTAGGTACAGGGACCATTGCAACAGGGCCTTGCAGTCGGGGACAGAGACCAGATTCAACTCCTAACACTGCATGGACCAGTGGGAATTCAAAGCCAAGGAGCAGGTGGGGTCAGTGCATGGAAAATCACCAAGAGGAACATCGGGGGAAGGAGATTCTGGCTCAGCCAACCTAACAGGATTCTTGCTGAAGACGGGCCAGGGTGATCGGACATCCCCTGGGGCATGGGGAGGGTAAGGAATACATCAGATATAGAAGATGAGGGTTTCTGGCTAAACCAACTCAGCAATGCTCTTTGCTAAAACTTGATTTTACAAGGAAGTACATAGATGGGCCTAGCGAAAGATTCAAAAGGCTGGCTAAAGTTTGGCCAGGCAAAGAGGCAGCCTTGTTAAACCATGCCACAAACACCATGGACATGCCAACACTTGATGAACAAATGAAACAGGGCAGCAGAATCTCAGTGTGGTTAAGGGCAGAGGCAAGCGAGTCAAACAAACTGGATTCAAGTCTTTTCCCTTTTTTTTTTTTTTTGAGAAGGAGTCTCTCTCTGTCGCCCAGGCTGTAGTGCAGTGGCGTGATCTCAGCTCACTGCAACCTCGCCCTCCCGGGTTCAAGCGATTTTCCTGCCTCGGCCTCCCGAGTAGCTGGGATTACAGGCGCACATCACCGCGCCTGGCTAATTTTTGTATTTTTAGTAGAGACGGGGTTTCACTATGTTGGCTAGGCTGGTCTCAAACTCCTGACCTCAAGTGATCCTCCCACTTAGGTCTCGCAAAGTGCTGGGATTACAGGTGTGAGCCACTGCACCCAGCTTCAAGTCTTTTAATTACTTACTAGCTGTGTGACTTTAATCAAGTTATTCAGCCTCTCTGATAATACCCACACAGCAGAATTCTGGTTAAGGATTAAATGACAATGCATTTAGCTACTGAGAATGTCCAGCACACAGCAAGCTCTCAGTAAATGGTGGCTATTCACTGTGATCACCTCCTTTCTCCTGCTCCACGCCTTCAAAATCTCCCTGGTTTAGGGTAGAAGAGAAAAGCAGGCACCATAAAGAATCCAAGGATCTGTCCGGGAGAGATGCTGCAGCCTGTTCCAGCCTAACCCTCTGCCACAGGTGTGTCTGCCCTGCCCCCAACACCCGCTCTTATCCCTCTGTTCCAGTAAAATCCATGCTCCTCCATCCCACTCTCCACAGGGAACCTTCCTCGTGTCCTCCCTGTTGGGAGGGGACGTAGCTATCAGTAGGCTGAGGAATAGGCCATACTTAGCCAAGGCCTTGGAGGAAGCTGTGTGTGGCAGGGAAAGCAGACTGCATCCAGAGAGGGCCCTGGCTGAGAACCACTGAAAAGCCAAGAGATGCCTACACTCACTTACACACTTGTTCCCACCTTCCAACATCCCATAATATGCTCATTTAATTCTTACAAATTAACACTTTCTCAAGCTGATCCTTGGAACAGCATTTTCTAAGATGAACCCCACATTTCTCTTGACAGCTGCATTTGCTATGCATCTCAATATGTCAGTGACAATTTCCTGGACAACTTCCAGCCTAGAGCGAGAGGTGGAAATAGATCTCACGCCTGAAAAGCCCCAGCCAGCGTCACAGAGCTGCCAAGCCTTGGACCTGGAAAAGATCTGAGAGATCGACTAGCTCACTCAGCTGAATGTTTGCTCCAGGGTTCCTCAGGACTTGAATCCACAGAGATTTGTAGGAATTTCAGATTTTTAGTCATAAACCAAAATCTTGGACCATTAAACGGTGTTTGTGAATGTTTACGAGCACAAGGGAAGAAAATGTCCAGGAAGAGGGGCTCTTGAGAGAGTGTCCTCTGAAATTCCTGGTCTCGTAGGAGAGGCAGCTGCAGAAGGGAGCCACAGAGGGCACACACATGCCTGTATCAGCATCTCATGCCGACATCTGCACTGGCTGGACCCAACATGTTCAAGGGTGCTGCGTGCTCATCCAGAGCCCACTACTCCGGGGCCCCATGGTGCTAAGACATGGGGCTAAAAGGGCCACATGTCAAGATCACAACTTCCAAACAGAACCAGACTCAGAAAGGGGATGGGGAAAAGAGCCCAGAAACACAGAGGCAGCAACCTCCCAGGTATGCCAAGCTTCGCACTGACACTGCTATGGTACCTACAGAAATCCATGCACTTCCGGCCAGGCGTGGTGGTTCACGCCTGTAATCCCAGCACTTTGGGAGGCCGAGGCGGGTGGATCACCTGAGGTCAGGAGTTCGAGACCAGCCTGACAAACATGGAGAAACCCCATCTCTACTAAAAACACAAAATTAGCCAGGCGTGGTGGTGCATGCCCGTAATCCCAGCTACTTGGGAGGCTGAGGCAGGAGAATTGCTTTAATCCAGGAGGCAGAGGTTGTGGTGAGCCAAGATCGCACCACTGCACTCCAGCCTGGGCAACAAGAGCAAAACTCCGTCTCAAAAAAAAAAAAAAGAAAGAAAGAAAAGAAAAAAGAAATCCACTCACTTCTAACCAACTCCTGCACTGTGACAACGACTTAGCTCCAAGAAGAGCAAAGGAGAGCTGCGAGAACAGCCAGCCTGTGTCTGGAGGGAGGACTGCTACATGCATACAATGCTCAGCCCCTCTTGATGGCCACAGGAGACAGGGCAGGCAGAAGTGGACTCACATGAAGCAGAAGGTGCTCACGTGAGACACTACAGAGACGAAGTCAGACACCAACTGGAGAAAGATTTCTCTCTTAGTAACAGTACCCCAGTCTTACTAGAGCCAGTGATGCACTCGTTTACAAAACTGCATTTCTCAACCTTCCTTGAAGCTAGCTGTGACCTTGTTTTCTAGGTTCTGGTTAATGAGATATAAGCATGAGTGTGTGGGTCTTCCTGAAAGACTCCTTTAAAGGAGTCTCTCGCATAGAAAAACCTTTTGTCGGCCGGGCACGGTGGCTCACGCCTGTAATCTCAGCACTTTGGGAGGCCGAGGCGGGCAGATCACAAGGTCAGGAGATCGAGACCGTCATGGCTAACACAGTGAAACCCCATCTCTACTAAAACTATAAAAGTTAGCCAGGCGTGGTGGCGGGCACCTGTAGTCCTAGTTACTCGGGAGGCTGAGGTAGGAGAATGGCGTGAACCCAGCAGGCGGAGCTTGCAGTGAGCTGAGATCGTGCCACTGCACTCCAGCCTGGGCGACAGAGTGAGACTCCATCTCCAAAAAAAGAAAAAAGAAAAACCTTTTGTCTTTCTTTCCATTTCCTCCCTTTGGTGTTCGACCTAGAAAGAAAAGAAAGATGGCTGGAGCTCCAGCAGCCATGCTTTGTCATGAGGTAACCTTAAGGATGAGGAAGCTATGTGCCATGGCAGTGGAGTTAGGTCAAGTTGAACTCTTACCTGTCAATCCGTAGAGTGGACCACACAATCACCAGACTTTAGCTGGCAAGTCCAGGTAGAAGGAACGAGACAAAATCCTGATGGCCATGCAGCTGGCTATACTAGCTCTGGGCTTTCCACCTCTAGGGTCCTTTTACATAAAAAGAAAATCTTCTTTCATGCTTAAGCCACATTTTGCAATTTCCGACTGAAACTAATCTCAACTGATAAAAAATCTGAATAGAAAGCTTTCTTTACTGAGAGCCTGGGCTCGGTGACTCACGCCTATAATCCCAGCACTTTGGGAGGGAGGATCACTTGAGGCCAGGAATTATAGACCAGTCTGGGCAACATGGCAAAACCCAGTCTTTACTAAAAATACAAAAAATTAGCTGGGCATGGTGGCGTGCACCTGTAATCCCAGCTACTCGGGAGGCTGAGTCAGGAGAATTACTTGAACCAGGAAGCAGAGGTTGCAGTGAACCGAGATCAAGCCACTGCACTCCAACCTGGGCAACAAGAGTGAAACTATGTCAAAAAAAAAAAAAAAAAAAAGAGAGAGAGAGAAAGAGAAAGAAAAAAAAGAAGGAAGGAAGGAAGGAAGGAAGGAAGGAAGGAAGGAAAAAAAGACTTTCTTTACTAAGAAAAGCTCTGAAGAAGATGAAATGGTACAGAGTCACAGGGAGCCTAGAGAGACCCCACCACGGCAGCTTGTTAAATGGTGCCTGTATATGGAAGACAGCCGTGGTAGCTAGAGTTTCTTAAGTGGCAAGCCCTGCTACTAAGAAAAGAGCAGAGCTTTCCTCGGGGAGTTAGACCAAGGAAGATTCATCCCGAAAAACCTAAAAATTCCACATTACCCGTAACTGAAATCTTAGGAAAATACCCAGTGAATTGGCATAACATGATCTTTTAGTGGACCCCAGATAGTATAAACCTATAGATTTTCCTCACCAATTAAAATAACGTGGACCCCATTACAATTAACCTATGACGCTTTTTGGATAGCTTATCTTCTACTACCTCCTGCAGAAAAACCCTCCCTATACAGAATTCAACAAATCTCCTCTGTCCATTACCTCATCGGCCAATACTCACCCTTGCTAGGGTCACTTTGGGTCCTCAGGCCATGTTGTTAATTGTGTTCTGTTCCCTAAAAAACGGTCAGAGAGACTGAGTTGAATGCACTCAACACACTGATGATGATGGCAGATGGCCAGAGGCAGTTATGGAAGAAAGAAAAGACAGTGGGGCCACAGCTCAGATCTGCCTTCCTGCTAAGGCATCCCCTCCACTGGCCTTGGGCCTCAGCTGCACCCCATCCTCACCCTCATCCCGTTAAAGCTAGAGAACTGGCTCCCCTATCCCAAAAACCAGAGGGAGCCCTCAGCAGGGTAAGTTGAATCATCCATCCATGGCGTGGACCATAGCACCACCACACAGCAGCCAGCAGGGACAGAACTGACCACAAGAAGTGGGCTGAAGCGGGGCAGCCCAGTCTCAGGGCCTGTGGTTTTTTAGTTTCAGGGCCTGTTGTTTTTTAGTTTCAGGGCCTATTGTTTTTTAGTTTTTTGGGCTTTTTTTTTTTTTTTTTTTTTTTTTGAGACGGAGTTTCACTCTTGTTGCCCAGGCTGGAGTGCAATGGCGCCATCTCGGCTCACCGCAACCTCCACCTCCCGGGTTCAGGCAATTCACCTGCCTCAGCCTCCTGAGTAGCTGAGATCACAGGTGCCCACCACCACGCCCAGCTAATTTTTTCTGTATTTTTAGTAAAGACAGGGTTTCACCATGTTGGCCAGGCTGGTCTTGAAGTTCTGACCTCAGGTGATCCACTTGCCTCGGCCTTGCAAAGTGCTGGGATTACAGGCATGAGCCAGCGCGCCTGGCCTGGTTTTTTGTTGTTGTTGCTTTTTTTTGAGACAGAGTCTCGCTATGTAGCCCAGGCTCACTGCAAGCTCCGCCTCCTGGGTTCACGCCATCCTCTTGCCTCAGCCTCCCAAGTAGCTGGGACTACAGGTGCCCACCACCACACCCAGCTAATTTTTTGTATTTTTAGTAGAGACAGGGTTTCACCGTGTTAGCCAGGATGGTCTCCATCTCCTGACCTCGTGATCCGCCCGCCTTGGCCTCCCAAAGTGCTGGGATTACAGGTGTGAGCCACCACGCCCGGCCATCGGCCTGGATTTTTTTGAAACAGAGTCTAGTTCTGTCATCCAGGCTGGAGTGTACTGGTGCAATCTCAGCTCACTGCAACCTCTGACCCCCAGGTTCAAGCGATTCTCCTGCCTCAGCCTCCCAAGTAGCTGGGATTACAGACACCAGGCCCGGCTAATTTTTGTATTTTTAGTAGAGACTGGGTTTCACCATGTTGGCCAGGCTGGTCTCGAACTCCTGACCTCAGGTGATCCGCCTGCCTCAGCCTCCCAAAGTGCTGGGATTACAGTCATGAGCCACCACACCCAGTCTCAGGGCCTGTTTTATATGGAGTATATTCTAAACGCAGCCAGCACCAGTGGAGGTTTACAAAGATGACGGCCTATGTGTGGAAAAGGGTGGGGTTGGGGGGGGCAAGACTGTTTTTGTTAGTAAAGAATTAAGTAGGTTAATTCTCCCCATAAGAACAGAATCCTTCTGGGACAGAAAAATAAAGGCAAATAAAGGCGGGGGCGGGGGGGAACCTGGAAAGGGTACAGAAAAAAAAAAATTAACTGAATGGAAGACAGACCTTATAAGGCAAGGCTGAAAGAACTGAACTCATTTGACATGAGATGAAAAGCTCATGATACCTTCCCTACCTTCAAGACTCAACAGTATTCCAATGCCTAGGAGTGGACTCTGTAAGCAAAGGGCACTAGTCTGTGGATAAACTGATGAGCAAAAGGAGGCTTCTCTCTCAGCCTCATGGGGACACAGGAAGAGAAGGTGTGCACAGAAAGCAGCACCACGGTTCCAGGCAAGGCGTCCTCCCTCCAGGCTGAGTGAGGCTGTGGCTCCCTGCCCCAGCACGGCTAGCTCGCTCCCATTCCCACAGCAGCTTCCGCAGCATCTCTTCATGGGTGCTGTTCCCCCTACACTGTTGCTGCGTGCTCCGCACTAGGCAGTGAGCTCACTAGGGGCCAGCGATTCATATCCTCCTCCCTGAGTGTGTAGGCCTCTATGTACATGCATGTGCATGTGCCCTGAAGCCTGGTCCTAGGACATAATGGATGCAGAACAAATGAAGTCAGCAAATACTTACTGTTCACTCTATGTGCCAGGCACGGAAGGCAGAAGAGTGAACAAAACAAAAATTCCTGTCCTCATGGAGCTTCATTCTAGTGAGGAGACAGGTACCACACATGTGAACCCAGCACATGGGAAGGAAACACGTGCCCTGGAACGCCCCGCCCAGGAGTGTGTGTGGGAAGGAGACTCCAGGAGCTCTGTGGAGCTGTTCTGGACCTGTTCAGGATTGGCAAGGGGCTCCAGGAGTGGATCCTGTGCGTGTGAGACTGTGTGCCCGTCCGCTTAGGGAAGGACCATGGGGGTGAGAGGGTGGGGGGAAGGAGGTCAGATTTGACCTGGGGGCCTGCAAAGTGGGGAAGGAGGACAGGAAGTGCTAGGCTGTGCCGGGGAGATTCTGAGGTGAGCAGGAGCAGAGCAAGGACGGAAGTAGCCGGCACGGGGTCGCTGGGAGTCCTCCAGGCACGGAAAGAGCACACGCTCAGCAGGAGGTGCTGGGACACAAGGTAAGCGGGGCAACCAGACGTGCGGGACCTGGTAGGCCACCTGGCAGCTTTGGCTTTGACTAGGGTGCGAGGGGAACCACTGCAGGAGTCTGAGCAGGGAAGAATGACGTCGCTACCGTGTGTTACCAGGGCTCCTGGTTGCCAGCTGCCAGCACACCTTGAGATGCCAGGGTGGGCATAGGGAAGCCAATCTGGAAGTGCCCGCAAAAATCCAGAGAATGGCTGGCGGCGGCCTGGCCTAAGAGTCAGTGTAGGTTGTAAAGAGAAGCCAAACATGAAGGCAGGAATGACAGGACCTGCTAACGGATAAAACATGAGGTGTGAGAACCAGAAGGAAAAGCAAAGATTTCTGGTCTGAGAACTGAAGAGATAAGTGAAAAACAAGCTAACAAAGCACAAACATAAATCTCCTTCCCGCTGGGTCCTACTAGAGGCAGCAGAAAGGACTGAAAAACCTGTGGCCATTCTCACTGGGGGAGCGTCAGCCCTGGGCAATGGTCACCTAGTGGAGGCCCCTTTCTCCCTCAGATCTGACCCGGGGGGTGGTCAGTTTCCAAACCTGCCTCCTTCCCCCAGCCCTCTCACCCCTATGGTCCTTCCCCAAGCAAATGGACACCTAGTCTCACACCCATGGGATCTGCTCCCAGAGCCCCTTGCCAATCCTGAACAGGTCCAGAACAGCTCCACAGAGCTCCTGGAGTCTCCTTCCCACACACACTCCTGGGTGCCACCTCAGGAAGCAATCGTATCTCCAACATGGCAGGAGGTGGCCCAGACCTGGGGTGTGCGTGGGAAAACAGGACCTGCACCCCTAACCACTCTGGGGCTGGGCCTGCCCTTAGCCATTCTAGAATTAGCACCCCTTCCGAGGCAGGCCCACCCCACCCCCACCTTGCTGCTGCCACCAGCACCATGGCCTGCCTGCCTCCAGGTGCTCCTCTTCACCACCACCTCACCTTCCAACGGGCAAGCGGTGGGGCTGTGCAGTACCACAAGATTAGCCTTTAAAAATATCTGCTTGGGGTTTCCTTTCCTAGGCGAATCCATACAATCTATTTCCTAAACATTCAAACTAAGAGAGACTATAGGACCTACAGAAAAACGGGTTCAGAATGAGGCAAAAATAGGAAAGTGCTTCTTACAGATAATTTTCAAGGCTGGAGAGAGGGGTAGGTCTGTCAATCAAGCGCTTGCTGACTGTACGTATCATGTGACGACTGCTGGGAGAGGAAAGCGAGACATCATTCCAACCCTCCAGAAGCTCAAGATCCTGGGGAAAACTAACGTAAGTGCGAAAGCGAACAAGCAAACATTTCCTAAACTGCACAGCTGGGCTGTTCGGGGTACAGGGTTGGGTTCTGGGAAGGAACAGAGAGGGCCACTCAGGGAGAGGAAGCACAGTGTCAACGGAGCATGCACTCAGCAGACACTCGCAGGCTGGGCAGAGGCAGAGAAGTGGCACTGCACAGGCAGGCAGCTGACCCAGGGCTCTCAGAGCCAGGTAGGAGAGCTGGTGTGGGACCTGGGGGCAGGACAGGAGCCTTCAAAGCCGCACCGCCCGACTGCAGCCAGGAGGGTGGCATCAAGGAAGATGGAACTGTGGCCAGGCCACTTCCAAGGGTGCTCGAGCACAAGAAAAAAGGGGACAGGTTAGAACTGTGGTAGTGAGAACCAGAATTTAAAAAGGGAGAGTCGGCCGGGCGTGGTGGCTCACACCTGTAACCCCAGCACTCTGGGAGGCCAATGCAGGCGGATCATGAGATCAGGAGATCGAGACCACGGTGAAAGCCCATCTCTACTAAAAATACAAAAAAATTAGCCGGGCATGGTGGCGGGCACCTGTAGTCCCAGCTACTCAGGAGGCTGAGGCAAGAGAATAGCGTGAACTTGGGAGGTAGAGCTTGCAGTGAGCCAAGGTCGCGCCACTGCACTCCAGCCTGGGCCACAGAGCGAGACTCCATCTCAAAAAAAAAAAAGAAAAAGAAAAAAAAAGGGAGAATCATTCGGCAAATTTGGAGCACTAACTATGGCAAGTGTAGTTTTAGGTGCCAGGGATAAGCAATTTCCAAAGACCCTTTGAAGAGAAATGAAGCAAATGAGCTACACAGGGCGGCATAAACACCAGCTACTGGTGTTACTCACTGCTTATCTGTATCCTGTGAAGGGGCAGGAAGGTCACAAACACTTGTTGTTTTCTAGGTGCCCAGGTTGGTTTTGAACTCCTGGCCTCAAGGAATCCTCCTGCCTTAGCCTCAGGAGCACACTACTATGCGCAGCTAAATTTTTTTTTTTTAATTTTAGAGACAGGGTCTCACTATGCTGCCCAGGCAGTCACGAACTCCTGCCTTCAAGTGATCTTCCGGCCTCAGCCTCCCAAACTGCTGAGATTAGAGGTGTGAGCCACCACACCTAGCCAGTGAGAAACACTTCTATTCCAATCAATAATGTAACTTCAGCTACAACCTTTCTAGACACAGATGTATTCATGTTTTTTTGAAACAGGTCTCACTCTGTCACCCAGGCTGGAGTGCAGTGAGGTGATCTCAGCTCACTGCAGCTGCCGGCTCCCAGGCTCAAGTAGTCCTCCCACCTCAGCCTCCCAAGTAGCTGGGACTACAGGCGTGTCACCACGCCTGGCTAATTTTTGCATTTTCGTAGAGACGGTTTCGACATGTTGCCCAAGCTGGACACAGGATGTTTAAAGGAAGACAGGGACACCCATGGCGTGAGATGAAATGACAGCCATCTCCATTCTTTAATGACAATGATTTTCCTCCCCTTGCCTTCACATAAATGCAGGGGAAGGACTTGACAGTCCCTATCTCCCAAGCACTGAGGCAGGACAGCTATGAACACATGATGGGCCTCCGTCGCCGGTTCCTTACCCTGCCACGGCCAAGCACCATCCTACCTCCATGCGACCCCAAGGGGAGGAGGACAGTGAGCATCTCTGACACCCCTTGGCACTGAGGTAAGACCCTTCCTCTGAGCCCGTACCCCCATCAAAGTGCTCCATAAGCCACAGGAGTCACCATAAACTTTGCAAGTGGATAATAAAGTCAGGCTCCACTGAAGACACAGCCACCGGTGCTGATCCAGCCAGGAGGGTCGCTTCTGCATCTCCTCCTACTCCACACCCACATGAATCCCACAGGACGAGCATCGCCTTGCAAGGTAAGATGCCCTGGTGCAGACAAGGAGCCGCTTTACCCATCAGACTACCAGCTCAGGTTCAAATAGACACAAGGTCGTGGGGACATATTTTAAGGACGTGGTCCCTACTCTCGCTGCATTTATAATACACAGTATAATCTAAGACCCTCACAAATTTTGTAACACAATGGCAATAACCACCATTACTGGTTACCAACTAATTGGTACCATTAAGGTAATAACAGGAAGACTTCCTTCTGGGCCTTCCTCAAAGGCAGACAAAGGTTGGTTTGCTTCCTAATCCTAGTCTCCACGACATTACAAACAAAGGATTCAAAATGGTGTTACTACTGGAGCTGGAATTCCGTGTTCTAACAAGAATAAAGAAAAGAGCCGATCAAAACCCAAAAAAATCTGCCTCTCCTCAGCTCAAGAGGAGGAAGGCCAGCCTGCTGGTGCCCTCTGTCCCTGCATTCCACAGCACCGGGCTCTTCCCTCACATTCGTATCTGATACGGTTGAGGCCAAATGCACAAAGCCCGTCTCCCAGTCATGTACACAGTAGCTGCTGGCTGAGGACGCTGCTGCCAACACCAGAGGCCTCAGCGAAGAGCCCTGATTCTTACGTGACAATCTGCTTTTGGGTCCCGGCACTATCTCCGCACACAGCACACGTCCAGTGTATCACCGACCAGCCCTAACCGGGCGAGGGTGGGGATGTCAAAGAGATGAGCTCCACAGGACTTTGACCCCACGCGAGATTAAAAATTTAAAATCAAACTCAGGCGTTTCTGCCATCTGTAACCCACCTCCACATGAGAACCTGCTGACAGTACGTTTCTGTGGGTAGAGAAATCTGGTCCACAAATAAGCTGTCCCTTTAAAGATCTGCAGCAACTGAAAACCAGCTGGATTCTGGTACAAGCCAGTCCTCAGAAAGCAACTCTCACTTCATCTACAAGGGATAAAGCCCAATGATTTTGAGTCTTGTTTTAAAAAACAAAGCAAAACAAAAACCCCGAATTGCTCTACACAGATAAATGCTGGGGCACTGGCTGGTTCAGGAACGAGGGGCTGGGGGTTTTCAGAAGCAGCAGCCGCACAGCACTGCGGACCGTAAGTGCATCGCTAAACTGAAGCGTGGTGGAGGTCTGGGAAAAGGGGAAAGCAAACACTCCCAAACAGAAACGCCATCGCTGAAGGGGCACAGAGCAGGTGCGCAGCTCCCCGTGGGGGCTTCGTACCACTCAGTCCCAGGGCAGATCCAGCAGAGCTGGCCCTGCCCCGCCCAGGTGTCTCCCACTCCCTGCGGTAGGAAGTCCTCTGACAGAGGGAGGAAACTGGGCCAAAGGAAATCCATGCATCCTCTGCTCTCCTTTCCCTCCCTCCCCTTCTATTTAAAAAGAAGGGAGTTTGAGACCAGCCTGGACAACAGAGTGAGACTCTGTCTCTACAAAAAAAAAAAAAGAAAGGAACTATTTCTGTGCCTAAGAATGGCTGTGCTTACGAGAGTCCTTCTGTATCAGAAAGCAATTACTGACTTTTTACAGGATTGCAATAATACCTGGAACTCCTAAAAGACCCTAGAACTGGCACAAGGGTACCTATAATTTCAATGCTTAAGAGAGGCCCTGAAGGAAGGTCACTAACACAGTGATTAGAGATGATTTCTTACCACACATCAGACAGTCTCCATGCTTTGGTCTCCTACCTTCGAGAAAGCCCTGACTCCATCCCAGGGACTGCGGTGCTGGCGCTGATGTAGATGAGGCTCCCAGGAATAACTGCAGCTATAATGTATTCATCACTTACTACTGAGATACTGATTCTCACTGTGAGTTAAGTATTTAATACAATGATCAGCCTGATATGATAGACAAGAAAAAGGAGACACAGAGAGGCTAAGTAACTTGCCCAAAGTCACACAGTAAGAGCTGACACCTGATCCCAGGAAATCTGGAACCATAAACACTTAACAGCCTCCATAGTAATATCTGCTATCATCTTAATCCAGAAACCACCCTGTAAGTAGTTATAATTATCTGCAAGTTACAGATAAGGGGGAAAACAGAATTAAGAAAGGTCAGGTCACTTATCCAACTAGTAAGCTATAAAGCCAGCAGTCAAAAATCCAGGTCTCCAACCTCCACGTTCTCTGCCTTTTCACCGCACTGCACTCCAGGGTGGTTTGACCAACCAACGTGGAACTTCCGTATAGACAGCTGTTCCCAGGACCAGAAGAAATAATACCGGGCCACGGGGCACACAGGCAATGAAGAGTCAAGAAACACAAACTAGAGAGGAGTCTGAGGCAACTCCATGCCATGCAGGATCTGCCATCTGCTGCCAGCTTCATCATTCTGAGACAGAAACCTCATCCTGCCACGTCCTGCTTGACAACCATACACATTTCCTTATCATTCACTGCTTCATGCCTCCCGCCGAATTTCCAGTCCCTGACTCTGGTCACCCAGCTTCATCCCACTTTCCCTGAAATAACTGCCCTCCAAGGTGGCCTCACTGCCCGTGGGCACATTCCACTCCCTCAGGCCTGGGTGTGCTCCCCACACCTGAGTGCTCCTCCTCCCCTCTCCAGCCTTATTCCAGAACCCCGCAGAAGACCTGCCTTCTTCACGAAGCCTCCATCTCTTCTCCTTCTTTCTGAGCCCCTCCACCCCCTTACTCCTCTTTTTTTTTTTTTTTTTTTTTGAGACGGAGTCTCGCTCTGCCGCCCAGGCTGGAGTGCAGTGGCCGGATCTCAGCTCACTGCAAGCTCCGCCTCCCGGGTTTACGCCATTCTCCTGCCTCAGCCTCCCGAGTAGCTGGGACTACAGGCGCCCGCCACCTCGCCTGGCTAATTTTTTGTATTTTTTAGTAGAGACGGGGTTTCACCGTGTTAGCCTGGATGGTCTCGATCTCCTGACCTCGGGTTCCGCCCGCCTCGGCCTCCCAAAGTGCTGGGATTACAGGCTTGAGCCACTGCGCCCGGCCCGCAATTCAATCCTTATTCATATCCAGACAGTATTGTTTGTATTGTTTCTGTTTCTCCAACGGAATATTCCTCAGGGGAAGAACCATGACCAATCCTCAGGAGACGAGGGTAGCAGAGGACTTCAGAGCACAGGCTTGAGAGTTGGACTGAGATTAATCCTGACTCTGCCACACACTTGGCTGTTCAATTCCTAGTTAACTCCCCTGCCAATGGTGATAAAGACAGTACCAACTGTATAGGGTACTTCCAGGAAGTAAATGACAGAATGCATTTCTAAAGCACCTTCCATGATACCTGGCAAAAATGGTCCATGAGTAATTATTTCAATGATTATGTCTCTGCCCCCAGTGTAGCCTGAGGCTTACTGAATGTGCAGCAGGAGCTCAGGAAGCAGCTGCAATTAATTGACAGAAAATTATTGGAGGTTAGGGGTTACCTGTAAAAACTAGACAAAGGAAGAAAAGTAAGAGGGATTTCAAGAAAGTAAAATAGCAGATGGGAATGGGTAGTGGAACAGGGGAAATCGGATCCAAGGACTAAGTCAAATCTGTAAGTACTTCCTGGGCACTCATGTGTGCACGCACTCCAAGGGACATCAAAGGTAGGTGAGACAGAGGTTCCACGGACAAGGGCCACCATCCAGCTAAGCGGTCAACCAACACACACTGAAAGAACAGAACACCTGCAGCACAGATGCAAATGAACAGGATGGCCAGCGTCCCTGGTCTATCCTGGCAGGACGACTCCTTTTCACCATCAGTGATTTTGTTATCTTTATGTGATAGAGGCTGTTCCATACGACCTATTGGTTGAAAATAATGCCTAACAATCAAAAAGTTACTAAGAATTCAACATTCTCCCGTGCATTTGTATTCTGTTCATCACAACGGCATCTACGTACACTGCAAAAAAAGTGGAACACATATATTTGAGGCATTTACTCAAGCAACAATATTTGATGAATCTGCCCTATGGATTCACAGTCTTGGCCACCGGGCAGTGTGCGTGCAAACCACACACACATACACACTCAAGCCTACAGCATGGGGATCCCACTGACAACAGCTCAGAAGAGAGGTAAAGGTTAAGGACAGGCTTCTAAAAGATTCAGTTCAATAAACATTTATGTACATATTATAATAAAAATGAGGACCAGGTGTGGGGGCTCATGCCTGTAATCCCAGCACTTTGGGAGACCAAGATGGGAAGATCACTTGAGATCAGGAATTTGAGACCAGCCTGGGCAACACAGCGAAACCCCTTCTCTACTGTAAAAATGAGTAAAAATTGGCTGGGCATGGTGGTTCACGCCTGTAATCCCAGCACTCTGGGAGGCCGAGGTGGGCAGATCACAAGGTCAGGAGTTTGAGACCAGCCTGAGCAACATGGTGAAACCCTGTCTCTACTAAAAATACAAAAATTAGCCAGGTGTGGTCACGTGCACCTGTAATCCCAGCTACTCAGGAGGCTGAGGCAGGATAATCGCTTGAACCCGGGAGGCGGAGGTTGCAGTGAGCCAAGATCGCGTCATTGTACTCTCCAGCCTGGACGACAGAGCAAGACTCCGTCTCAAAAAAAAAAAGAGTAAAAATTAAAAAAAAAATTTTTAATGATGCTTGTAAAAATAGGTAAATAGATGCAAGTTTCACAGAAGAAAGGGTGGATCTGAGATCCTGAAGCATGAGACCAAGTTCAGCAGTGGGAAGAGGAAAGAAAGGAAACGGAGAGAATTCACATTCCCGGCCAAATGAGGACTCTTGTAAAAATATATGTACTTTTCTCTAAAGGACAAGAAAGAAATGTAAAATGACGGCCGGGCACAGTGGCTCACACCTGTAATCCCAGCACTTTGGGAGGTCGAGGCGGGTGGATCATGAGGTCAGGAGATCGAGAACATCCTGGCTAACATGGTGAAACTCCGTCTGTACTAAAAATACAAAAAAGTAGCCAGCATGGTGGTGGGCGCCTGTAGTCCCAGTTACTCAGGAGGCTGAGGCAGGAGAATGGCGTGAACCCAGGAGGCGGAGCTTGTTAACCCGGGAGGCGGAGCTTGCAGTGAGCTGAGATCGCGCCGCTGCACTCCAGCCTGGGCGACAGAGCGACAGAGCAAGACTCCGTCTCAAAAAAAAAAAAAAGAAATGTAAAATGACGAGCAGCCTGCAGATCATGCTGCTTGGCTTGGTCTGGAGCCGACAGGCATTGTGGAATGACAGTGTCCGTCTTGAGATTAAAATGAGAACTCCTTTGATCTAGGCAAGACACATGCTTTTTTTTTTTCCTTCTTTCTTCCTTCTTCCCTGCTGCCTTTACTCCTTTTTTGGCTTATCTTAGAAATGATTTAAGGCAACACGGGCCCTTGATCTGTGAGGAGGGTGAGGCAGGACTGTTACTCTGTTCTGTGGAATTCTAGAAACTTATTTTGGGACTTTGGAGGTATTCACTTTTTCCTAAGCTCTCAGAATCATTTTTGAGAAGCAGCCAATGCTGCCAGCCAGAACAGCTGGGAGAAGCGCAGCGTCTAGGACGGCCTCTTTGCCGACACCCCGGGATGGGTGCATGCTTCCCCATGTTTTAGAGAGGACTGCGGCTCTCAGCTCTGTGTGCTGGGATGCTGTCTGTGACTTGCCTGAGAAAATGCCTATGGAAGGAGTGTGAGGGCCTCGTGAGGTCACGTCCATGAAAGGACTGGGAGCTCGTCAGAGGAGAAGGGTGCTCTGAGGTCATAGTATAGCTGGTAATCAGACTTCCCTTTGGTCCACATCTCTACCCTGGCTGCCAGGATTCACAGTGTGTGGAGGGACTGGGCCGTTGCTCCAGCCCCTCCAGCAGGTTAGTAGGCTCTGTGCCACTGTCCTCAGCAAAGTCTCCCTGAGCGGGGTCTGTGGGCTCTTCTCTCGGCCCCGCCTTCAACACCCACCTTTCTCAGCCTGGTGAGAAGGGAGAACAGATGGCTTCCCCTCCACTGTCCCCCGCCCACGCTGTTGAATGGGATTTGAGAGTGGACGCCAGGTTCTAAATCTGCCGTTCCGTCCATCCTTGAGTGAGCGGCTGACCAGCTGCGGGGCCATGCTCAGAGGGTCTTCGTGTTCCGCCACAGGGCCCACTGGTCCTTGAGTGAGCGGCTGACCAGCTGTGGGGCCATGCTCAGAGGATCTTCGTGTTCTGCCCCAGGGCCCACTGGTTGGAGGCCCCTTTGGGAGTCAGATAACAGAACTCTGCAGTCACGGCTGTGACCGACTCACGATGTGGCAGATGGGCTTCTGTGCTTTTTAGTTCTCATTTCCTAAGAAGCATCAGGTTTTAGCAGTAATACGTATGTATTTTTTAAAAATCCGAAATCGGAAGCAGAATTTAGCAATTCCCCACCACTTCCTGTCTGTGTTCCCTCCCCTAACACCTGTAATTCCTGGCACACAGTAGGTGGCTTAAATAGGTCCTTGAATTGGGGTTGGTGGGAAAAGGCACCAAGTCCAACTGTCTTTCCAAGCCATTTAATTGGGCAGGATTTTTTTTTAATGTGGAAATTTTTTTTATCTGTTATGTCTTTCCTATTTATCTTGTCCTTGATTTCAGCACCCCACCCTGCTTGCAGGCAGCATTTTCTAAACTGTGTTCCATAACCTGTTAAAAAGTCTTCTGGATGCCGGGCATGGTGGCACACACCTGTGATCCCAGCACTTTGGGAGGTCAAAGTGGAGAGACTGCTTGAGCTCAGGAGTTCGAGACCAGCCTGGGCAACACGGCAAAACCCCGTCTTTACCAAAAAAATACCAAAAAAATTAGCTGGCCATAGTGGCATATGCCTGTAAGTCCCAGCTACTCAGGTGGCTGAGGTGGGAAGACCACTTGAGCTCCAGAGGCGGAGGCTGCAGTGAGCCGAGATCACGCCACTGCACTCCAGCTTGGGCAACAGAGCAAGACCCTGTGTCAGGAAAAAAAGGGGGGCTGGGTGCTCATGCCTGTAATCCTAGCACTTTGGGAGACTGAGGCAGGTGGATAACTTGAGGTCAGGGGTTTGAGACCAGCCTGGCCAACGTGGTGAAACCCCTCCTCTACTAAAATACAAAAAAATTAGCTGGGCATGGTGTTGCGCGTCTGTATTCTCAGCTACTTGGGAGGCCTCAGCCTCCTCGGCCTCAGCAGGAGAATCGCTTGAACCCAGGAGGCGGAGGCTACAGTGAGCCGAGATTGCACCATTGCACTCCAGCCTGGGTGACAGTGCAAGACTCCATGTCAAAACAAACAAACGAACAAACAAACAACAGGTCATTCATCTAGCACTGACTGAGTCGACCAGGCACCAGGCACTGTGTTGGGGCTAAGCACAGAATGTGAACAGAACTCCTATGTCTCCTGTGCCCCAGAGATGGAAGCACAGTGGTGGACACAACCATTTGTATAAAAACATCAATACACAGGTACGTCCATACTGACACACTGTGAGAAAAAGAACAGCAGCGTAAGAGAAAACATCAGAAGGGGCCCCCTGGCCCTTCAGGTGGTAATGAAGTGGTATCCAGTCCGACCCGGGAGGGGGGATGCCCAGGGAAAGGAGGAGCCTGCAGGTGCTCCTGCAAGCTGTGCTGCAAGGAGAAGCAGCACAGGTGCACAGGCAGGTGACAACAGACATGGCCTTCCAGCACCACCGGCCAGTGGGCTCAGGGCTCAGTGAGAGAGGAAGAGGAGATGGCAAGGCAGGCAGGCCACTCCACACAAGGCCAGGCAAGGCCTCTTAACGAATCTGGATGCAAGGGCCTCGCTTTTTTCTCCATCTTTCATTGTCTGCAAGCCCAATGTGCTCCTCAAGGCAAACACTAAGAATATGTGCTCATTCAGCAAATCAGTTACAAACCAATGGCTACTTAATAAGCAAGGTACTGTTAAAATCTTGGCCCTCAAATTTTATAATTTGGTTTGTAGAAAAAAGGAACCAGACCATCCCATCCCATCTCAAACAAAACACAAAAAATCTTGAGACAAGAAAATATATATCCTGAGGCAGTATCTGATTAAACACCAAATGAAATGCTCAAGTCACATGGTCCACTGGAAGGGGAAATAATTCTCAGGTAAGCTGGTGATGATGGGTTTCCCAAAGAGGGTGGGACTCCAAGTAGAAACTGAAGTCTGGGGCGAACCGGGCTAAGCCACCTGGGAGGGTGGGCCAGGCACACGGAACAGGTGAACAGACATACGGGAGTAGGGACAGCAAGGCACATTGGGGAGGGGTAAGCACATAGAAAGGCTGAACCCCCCTACAACACACAACAGCCCATCCCGGGCAGCTCACCCCCATCCTCAGGGCCTTGGAGGCAGAAGGAAGATTCCCACAGGTCAGGACCCTGGGCTGGTCTCCCGGCAGACACACTTTGGGGCAGCAGGAGAAGGAAGGTGGGTAGGACTGTCTGCCCCAGGAAAAAGGGCAAGGGCAGAAAGATATGGATCTTATTCACTGTGATATAAAATTAAGTGCCAAGGAGGGAGAGGAAAGGGAGGAAAAAGAATCCAAGTTGTTGTAGTATTGTGCAACTGAAATTCCACGCATAAGCCAGGAAATTCAGAGGCCACAGTTCCCACAGCAGCTGTAACCTGACCCGTCAGCATAAGTAGCCTTTGGCACTGCCAGCCCCCAAGCGCCCGCAGTCCCGACAATGCCCGCACAGACCTGCCCTCAGGCCCCTGTGCGTCAGGCATGTCACGCCTTGCCCAGTTGGGCCCACATGGGCTGCCCACCTCCAGCTACAGGGGGCCCTCAACCATGCCCAGTAGTACTCAGTTCTTTAAGGAGCGTCCTGTGACTCCAAACCTGCCTGCTGTGTGCCTTTACTCCTGACTCTTCCGCGGGGTGAGTAAGCCTCCTTCACCACTCAGATGGGAGGAAATGGGAGAAGAGAGGCCTGTGCATGCAGACAGAGGGCCTGCTGCCACCCTCTTCACCCATGTCCTGTGGCATCAATGCTTGCCAAGCCTCACCATGGGGAAAACAAGGGTTGGGGGAGGCCTGGGGAGGGAATGTTGTACTTCAAAGGACATCAGAACAGATGGCTCACCAAATGGGAGAAACTTTCTACCAGTCTCAAATCTGGTAAGAGACTTCTGTAGGGTATATAACTGAGCATATATATGATTCTTCCCCAGAAGGCCTGGGACACAGGCTTGGTCATCATGAGGCCCAGGATGGAGCCACACACAGGTCGTGACAGTGGAGGCAGCACAGGGCGTAAAGCTGATGGCCACAACCGACCCCTTCCAGCCCCACTGTGGAACCGGGGCAGCAGTTCAGAGTTTCGGTGTCTGCTGCATGCAGAAGGGAGACCAACCAGAGCCAGGCTTAGACGCAGGCAATCATGGGCCCTTTCTAAAAGACAGACCAGCCACGTGCAATGGCTCATACCTGAAATCCCTGCACTTTGGAAGGTCGAGGCAGGAAGATGAGTTGAGCCCGGGAGTTTGACACCAGCCTGGGCAACACGGTGAGATGCCATCTCTACAAAAAATTAGCCAGGCATGGTGGCACGCACTTGTGGTCCCAGCTACTGGGGAGGCTGAGGTGGGAGGATCATTTGCACCTAGGAGGTTGAGGCTGCAGTGAGCTGTGATTGCACTATTGCACTCCAGCAAGAGTGAGAAGCTCTCTCAAAAAAAAATTAAAAAATGTTTAAGATAAATAAATAAAAGACAAGCCCCCTGAGCTCCTCCTCCTATTTAATTATCACAACAGAAAAGACTGAAGATTCACCCGGGAGATCGAGACCATCCTGGCTAACACGATGAAACCCCATCTCTACTAAAAATACAAAAAAAATTACCTGGGCGTGGTGGTGGGCACCTGTAGTCCCAGCTACTCAGGAGGCTGAGGCAGGAGAACGGCGTGAACCCGGGAGGCGGAGGTTGCAGTGAGCCGAGATCGCGCCACTGCACTCCAGCCTGGGTGACAGAGCGAGACTCCGTCTCAAAACAAAAGAAGTCTCTACAGCTAGGTAGTCTGTAACACTCTCATAACCTTTAACACGCAGAACTTACGTTTGGTGACTGTTCTAGCTTTTGGAAACTTATAATCCTTTGAAAGCAGAGCCTAAGTCACAAAAGCTCTTTAAAGCTTGCAGTGAGCCGAGATCGCGCCAGTGCACTCCAGCCTGGGTGACGGAGTGAGACTCCGTCTCAAAACAAACAAACAAACTCTATATATACATGTATTTTATCCAGCATGCCAATGATTTAAAATAAAAAGCCAGCCATAAACTGATGACTGCTGAGCACAGTGATTGCTTCCAGGCTTCTGGGAATAGCTGGAGGCTGGATACAAGTGCGTTGAGGTTATATTTAAGCAAAAGCCAAGAAAATGGGGCAGTGCTGTTTCCCACTGTAACCTTAACTCCCTTGTGTTATCTAATTAGATTTTCAGCTTTATTTACTCTAGTATAAGACATGGAATTTAACAGCAAGAAGTGAATTTGGGTTATGTGGACAAGTTACCAGAATGAAAAACTTACACTGTCTTCTACCCTGATCCCCACAACATATTTTGGCAATCCACCTCTGCCTATATTGTTCAGCTAAGATTACAAAGAAATAAAACATTTAACTTACATACTAATGTTCTGTTGGCCGTCTTATTTGCTCCGGCTTTGAGCCATGTAGCACTCTTTTTTTTTTTTTTTTTTTTTTGAGACTGAGTCTTGCTTTGTCGCCCAGGCTGGAGTGCAGTAGCGCAATCTCGACTCATTGCAAGCTCCGCCTCCCGGGTTCACGCCATTCTCCTTCCTCAGTCTCCCAAGTAGCTGGGACTACAGGCACCCGCCACCACGCCCGGCATATGCCACCACACCCAACTAATATTTTAATTTTGTATAGAGATGGGGTCTCGCTATATTGCCCAGACTGGTCTGGAACTGCTGGGCTCAAGGGATTCTCCCGCCTTGGCCTCCCAAAGGGTTAGGATTACAGGGGTGAACCACCGCACCTGGCCCCCAGCAAGTCTTTCTGAAGGTGCGTAATACGAGCTCTTGAGGAACAGGAGGAAGCATGGGATGTGGTCCTCTCTAGCAGTCTGGCTAGAGGCAGAATTAGCATTCATGAAACAGCAGCAGCTCAGGGCAGGGGAACGGAGATAAACTGGGAAATAAAGACGGTAAGGGCCTTTGGTGAAAGGTAGGACATTCTTCTGAGCTTCCAAAAGGAAATTGCTGCAAACTACTTTCCTGCCTTCCCATCCCGCAATCAGAATTAATGGCCTCCTCCACAGCACTTTGTTCAAATCTGCCTGCTACCACAGCAGACTGCACACACGTCTGGTTCCCTACCATGGAATACATTCCTAGTGGGCAAGGACACCTTTCGGTTCCCGGAAAACCATCAGCAGAGTCTTGAACACAGGAATTGGACAGTCTGTATTTGCTGAACTTAAGTATTTACTTCACAGCAATTATTACTTTAACACCCCTTGTCTGAAGCCTAAAAGTATCTGTGGCAACGGAGGGGACAACCCGCCTGACGGCAGAATCCTCAAGCTGTCAACGTGCCCTTCATGCAACCTCCAACGAGCAGCTGTGCACTCCGGCCACACCCACTTTCTCCAGAGCGCCATGGTTTCCTCCTTATCACTCCGCGGAGGCACACCATCTGCCCGTCTGCTCCGCTGCCTCAGCCTCGCCCAAATGCCGCTATGCCGGCCAGTCACCCTCGGTTCCTGCTCAACTCCATCCTCACCTCCGACTAAGTGCCAGGTCCTGCACTTTGGCTGGGCCTGCCCTGGCCCCCATCAGTGCCCTGCACACTTGGAGGCGTCTGTGCTCATCTGTCTATCGGTCCTCCCCAGACACTGTGGACTGCAGGAGGGCAGTATTTATTTCACCCACTGCGGTACTGTGCTAGTAAATGCTTAACAGACTGGTCTCCAAAAACATGTGCATGTATTTATATGGACAGACATTTATTTTCAATTTTAATGATATAAAAGATATGCCACACACAATGGTAATAAAATATACAATATAGTAATAAATATATATAAAATACACAATTATATACTATAATAAAGCACATAGGAATAAAATCTATAATACTCTTCATTGTAAATTCCACAGAGCCAACTGATTCTTCCAGAAGGCTTTTCTAGATTTTTTTTTTAATTTGGTCCAACTGTTACATCTGTGGCCATTTACTCTACTTTAAGGAATAAAACAAAACTGAAAGAAGATAAAGATCAATCATGATATAAACAACTTCTCTGCTGAACTGGACACTAGTTTCAAATACCAGAAGAATATTTACTCAATTTTCTTGTACTATTCACAATATAATGGCTATAGACACAAAACACTGTAAGTTTAAACTGCAATGTCAACATTTTCTTCATCACTTTCTTAGACAACGAATAAAACAATAAACCCAGCCCTAATGTGTCATGTTTTCGAGTGTCCATGGTGTAAATGCTCCCACCGAGGCTAATGTCCAGACCCCAACGTGACATATCTGAGTGCAGACACAGTTGTGAAGAGATGCGTACGGCACATCACTACATGTCTCTACCAGACACCGCAGATGGGATGGCACAGGTGATGCTAAGGTCACGAGGAAGTGATGAGTTTTAAGTATTTATTACCTTTGTCTTTATTATAATTCATTTAATTATAATGGCGGCAGTTAACAACCCACTTGCAAAATTCCTTAAGAGACGGGTGAGGTGGCCCACACCTGCTGAGGTACACGGATCGCTTGAGCCCAGGAGTTGGAGACCAGCCTTGGTAACAGCAAGACCTTGCCTCTACAAAAAATTAACAAAATTAGCAGCGAGTAGTGGTGCCTGCCTGTAGTCCCAGCTACTTAGGAGGCTGAGGTGAGAGAATCGCTTGAGCCTTGGAGGTCAAGATTGCAGTGAGCCGAGACTGCACCACTGCGCTCCAGCCTGGGCAACAGAGCAAGACCTTGTCTCAAAAAATAAAAAAAAAGTAACAGCAGGGTATGGGCTGGCTCTGGTAGTCCACGGCTCACTACTGAATTCCCAGCATTCAGCACATGAAAGGTGGTGACGGCACTTGTGGAAACACAGCGCAGCCCCGCAGTGGCTGCACTCCTGAAGTCTGTGCTCCAAAGGGAATCCAGGCTTTCCCACAGCCGGGCATTGGAGGAACCACACATGTAACACGTTATCTTTTCAAAAATGGGGGAAAATGCCATTTTTAAAACTTAGCATAAGCTGAAATAGAAAACGTTTTCTTGGCCAGGCGCGGTGGCTCATGCCTGTAATCCCAGCACTTTGGGAGAGGTGGGTGGATCAAGAGGAAAGGAGTTCAAGACCAGCCTGGCCAAGATGGTGAAACCCTGTCTCTACTAAAAATACAAAAATTAGGCAGGCGCGGTGTCAGGCGCCTGTAATCCCAGCTACTCGGGAGGCTGAGGCAGGAGAATCGCTTGAACCCAGGAGGCAGAGGCTGCAGTGAGCCAAGATGGCACCACTGCACTCCAGCCTGGGCAAAAGAATGAGACTTCGTCTCAAAAAAGAAAATAAAATTAAATTAAAAAGTTTTCTTTAATACATTCTCCCTGAGGTATTTCTTCTACAAAAACACTTAGGCAGCAGGGAAGTGCATTTTAAATCCTTCAACAGTCTGACTGGGTTTAGCACCCTGGGTGGCGTCAGTCATAGAGTATTCCTTAAAGCTTGTGAGCTCGGCTCCTGATCTGGAAAGGACAGAGTCCAAAAAGTACCTCAGACCCAGAGAACCTTGGGCTGAGGATGCAGCCTGGGAATGCCTCTGGGCCCCATGGGTCTCTTCTAGCTCAGTCAGTCTCTCTCATTCTCTCTCTCGTTTTTTCTTTTTTAGAGAACGGTCTCTTTGTTGCCTACGTTGGTCTCTCCCGTCGTGGCCTCCCGAAGCGCTGGCATTACAGCTGTGAGCCACCGCATGTGGCCAATCCTGTCTCTTCTTACGTTGCTGCACCACCTTCCCTTCAACCTCCTTGGGTCTTCACCCCTCCCCGTTTCCCTGGGACCCTTCCTGCACCCCCCTAGACTGGCTTTGGCCCTTGGCTTCCCACCATCCTTCCCACTCTTTAACAACCAAGGGTCTTAATTCCACCTGCTGTTGTCACTAGTGACTCCTAAGTCCACACGGGACTACAGTACACTCATCTCTACCTATTATCCTCATGACAGAACCTTGTGCACCCCGAGGATGGAGGCCGGCAGCGTCCTTCAGACTCAGCTGCACCTCCGAACTCTGACTCTGTGCTCCCAAGCACGAGGCTGAAGCTAAACCTGCCTCCTCAGAGTCTCTACGCAGCTTTCCTCCCCAGAAGACAGCGCTGCTGCTCCCACTCCAGGCCTCTTGGTCCACGTCTCTTCTCTGTGCCCAGTCACTACCCTGTCCTCCCCACCCCACCCTTCAGTGGACACTGTTACACACTGCCCGCCAGTCACTACCCTGTCCTCACCACCCCACCTTCAGTGGACACTGTTCCACACTGCCCGCCACACCTTCATCCTCTCTGGACACCTTCACACTGTGCCACTTTCTGTGGAAGCACCCTATGCTAGGGTGCCCTATCAGACTCCGAGAGAATATTCTCGTTCCCAGGAAACAGACACTGAAGGATTCAGGAGTTAAGGGGGACATTTTCACTAATTTACAAATTGTTCTGGGAAAAAAAAATTCAAAGAGAAGAAAAAAATATGAAAAAGCAAATGGGGTAAAACGCAAACCACTGGTGACTCTAGGTGAAGGGTAAATAGGAACTCATGTACTATTCTCAAACTTTTCTGAAACTATACCAAAATAAAGCTATCCCCCAAAAATCCAAACCCTCACCTTAGCATCAAAGTTCAACAATCAACAGCTCTTCTTAGAAACCACTCCTGCCAGGCAAGTTCCATCTCTCCGACATCTTGTTTCTGCCCCTGCTCAACACCTAGACTCAGGATTTCCCCGGTCCCTCCCTTGAACCCACTTCCTCCACTGCCCGGAGAGCCAGTTCCCAACTCCTTTATTCCAGGGGTGCTGAGAAAGGAAAAGGAACTAACGTTCCCCAACCATCTGCTGCCAGCCAGGCCAAGACTGCACTTGGCACATACTGTACAGTGTTTCACCTAATCCTGCGTACGCCTCTGCGAGAAGGGCCTCCCCAGAGACTCCGAGAGATGAAGACAGTGGTCCAAGATTACGCGGCCACCAATGCAGAGCTGGAACAGGGACCCAGTGGCCTGCGCCATCCACAGCACTGACCCATACCCCACCGCTCCCTGACGCCTTCCCAGACCACCCCCCACCCCCCACCCAGTCACTTGTTCAGTGAACACAGATGGGCTGCTCTGCCCCATGTCCTGCTCTAAATGCTTAGGGATCTGTCAGAGAACAAAACAAATAGGGTTTCTGACTTCATGAAGCTTCTATTTTTGTGGAAGAAGACGGACAATAAAAGCTGTATTTATTAAACACTTATATAATACAGCTCTGACTCCATGGCAGGTGTTAATGCTATGAATTTTATAAATATAAATTCACTTGATCCTCACAAAACTTCTGAGTTAGGTATTATTCATACAAATGAGGAAACCAAGGCCAAAGGGGTTAAATAATCACCCAAAGCCATATGAGTAGCAAGTGGTGAAGTCACAAATCAACCCCAGGCAGCCTGTCTCCAGAGCCCGGGCCCTGCCACCTCTCAGTAAGCATGAGCGAGCAACACAGCACGCTAGAGGGTCAGTGCTCCGGAAAAACGGAGAGTAAAGCAGAGTACAGGGAATCCAGAGCACTGAGGGAAGGAGACACACTGACATTTTACACTGGGGGGCATGAGGATTCCCAGAGGAGGTAACATCTGAGCAAAGGCATGAAGGGTTGAGGGAGTTCGCATGCAATATTGCAGGAAAGAGTGTTTCAGGGAGAGGGAGTCTGTCCCACAGCCCTGACGCAGGGTGTGCCTGGAGCATGGGAGGAAGGTCCAGGAGGGAGGGAACAGCCCCTGCCTTTTGCGCAGCAGAATACCCACGCGTGCTGCGTGCCTGATTCCCTGCCTCCCTGGTGCCCACATTGCTCTTTTAGTATTCACCTTGACTTCCAAAGTGAACTGTGAACTCTGAGAACAGAGCCCATGACCTCTATCTACTCCTTCTACTTGTCCCTGGTACTTTCAAGCTGGTGTTTGCTGGATCTGTCTGCCTTGCCTTGAGGATTTCACAAAACTACAAGGTCCAGAGGATGAGCAGGTCCTGCCAGGGAAGCTTCTGACACCTCTGTCACTGGTCCTCCTACACTAGTAGTGAGCAGTAGCCTCTGCCTGGGGCGGGGGGGAAGCAGCAGTAAGTAAACGGCACTTGTATTCTGTACTTTTTTTTTTTTTAGACGGAGTCTCACTCTGCCACCCAGCACCCAGGCTGGAGTACAGTGGCGCGATCTCGGCTCACTGCAAGCTCCGCCTCCCGGATTCACGCCATTCTCCTGCCTCAGCCTCCCGAGTAGCTGGGACTACAGGCGCCCGCCACCTCGCCCAGCTAATTTTTTGTATTTTTAGTAGAGACGGGGTCTCACCGTGTTAGCCAGGATGGTCTCAATCTCCTGACCTCGTGATCCGCCTGCCTCAGCCTCCTGAGTAGCTGGGACTACAGGCGCCTGCCACCAGGCACGGCTAATTTTTTGTATTTTTAGTAGAGACCGGGGTCTCACCGTGTTAGCCAGGATGGTCTCAATCTCCTGACCTCGTGATCCGCCTGCCTCAGCCTCCTGAGTAGCTGGGACTACAGGCGCCTGCCACCAGGCACGGCTAATTTTTTGTATTTTTAGTAGAGACCGGGGTCTCACCGTGTTAGCCAGGATGGTCTCGATCTCCTGACCTCGTGATCCGCCTGCCTCAGCCTCCCAAAGTGCTGGGATTACAGGCGTGAGCCACAGCACCCGGCCGTATTCTATATTTTCAAAGCATGCCTGCCCAATTCTATATTCAAATTTTATTCCCAGCAGGCCCCTTTAAACTGGTAGGCAGCCAATTCCACCCTACTTGACAAAGGTGAAACCATCAGGTAACTCACCTGAGCTCACTGCGCAGCAGCAGAACGGAGGCTTTCTCATCTAGACTGGGAGATCAGGGTCTGCAGAGGCCACTCGCATCTTCACCCTCCTTTAGGACCCACCTGCCTTCTCTCAGGCCCAGCCCCAGGCCCTGCAGAACTCATGACTCTTGAATTTCAGATATGCTGGGACACAAGAATCACTCTTTTTTTTTTTTTTTTGAGACAGAGTCTCACTCTGTCGCCCAGGCTGGAGTGCAGTGGCGGCAATCTCAGCTCACTGCAAGCTCCGCCTCCCAGGTTCAAGCAATTATCTGCCTCAGCCTCCCAGGAAGGTGGGATTACAGGCACCCGCCACCACGCCCGGCTAATTTTTGTATTTTTAGTAGAGACGGGGTTTCACCATCTTGGCCAGTCTGGTCTTGAACTCCTGACCTCGGCCTCCCGAAGTGCTGAGATTACAGGCGTTAGCCACCTCGCCCAGCCACAAGAATGACTCTTAAGAGGTCAGTAATGACTGGTCCGGGCGCAGTGGCTCGTGCCGGTAATCCCAGCACTTTGAGAGGCCAAGACAGGCAGATCACCTGAGGTCAGGCGTTCGAAACCAGACTGCCAACATGGTAAAACTCCATCTCTACTAAAAATACAAAAATTAGCCAGCCGTGGTAACACACACGCGTAGTCCCAGCTACTCGGGAGGCTGAGGCAGGAGAATCGCTTGAACCCGGGAGGCAGAGGCTGCAGTGAGCCGAGATGGTGCCACTGCACTTCAGCCTGGGCAACAGAGTGAGACTCTGTCTCCAAAAAAAAAAAAAAAAAAAAAAGAGGTAGGTAATGACTGAACAGTACAGGGTCTTGATCCCATCTAAGTAGGTTTAAGGCAAAGACTGAGCACTTAGTTAAGTCACAGAGAATTTAGCTCGACGCAGTGAGTCATCCACTTCACACAGAGAAAAATGCATCCCTCTACCCCTGTCTCATCACGCACAGAATGCCCAGATTTCTTTCCCATGGTTCCCCTTGAACTATGCAGGCTACTCATAAGGAACTACGGAATATGCATCAGACACTTCCCTATTTCTAGTTTCAGTCTTTTAAGTAGCCAAAAGAAAATGCCTTTTTGTCCTACGTCAGAAATGGTAGGATACCTCCTTTTTCCCATTTAGTTCCAAAATAGATTACACCAATTTAATTCCATTTTATTTTCAAGAGTAAGCACACAAAAAATCCATCCTGGAAGAAACATTTTTGACTGGGTGTGGTGGCTCACCTCTGTAATTCCAACACTTTGGGAAGCTGAGGCAGGAGAATCACTGAGACTAGGAGTTCGAGGCCAGCCTGGGCAACACAGCGAGACCCCATCTCTACTAATAATAAAAGAAAAATTGGCCAGGCATAGGGGTGCACACCTGCAGTCCCAGCTACTGAGGAGACTGAGGAAGGAGGATTGCTTGAGCCCAGAAGTTCCAGGCTGCAGAGAGCTATGATCATGCCACTGCACTCCAGCCTAGATGATAGACCAACACCCTGTTTCGAAAAAAAAAGAAAAGAAAAAGGAATAAGAAGAATCATTTTCCATAGACTGACAGGCAATGGAGGAGAGGAAAGCTGAAAGAGAAGGTGTTTGAAACTGTAACTGAGTGGCTGTTCCGTTCAGAAGATGGCCTTCCTCCTGGAGGCAGCAGGGACTGGCAGGAGCTATGTGAAGGAAAGCACAGTCCCCACCCTCTGCAGCTCAGACGATCAAGACAAGTGATCCATGAGCCCTAAGCCTGCTCTCCCTTTAGTCAACTGCTGGGCCTGCTGCCCCCCGGGCAGCCTAGCATGGGTGCTGGGGAACCACTGCAGGCGTGTGTGTGCAGAGACGGGCAGGTACCTTCCCACCTGTATGGAACAGCTGCCACGTCACTACCTACGGCAGGTACTCTGTGAGCAAGGGCAATTGGAGGGATGCTAGCTTCAAAGACAGAAACAGCACTGTCACTGGGAACTTTCCTGATCACTGTCCTGTGGTGTGGACAAGAATATCCTTATTCTTGATAAACCCACATTCAATTATTTAGGGTAAAGGGGCACAATGTCTTCAACTTTCAAATTGGTCTGGGAAAAAAATGCGTCTACACATGGGGAGAATGATAAAGCAAATGAGGTCAAACGATCCAATCTAATAAATCCAGGTAATAGACGGGGAGTGCCTAGTACTCCTTCTGCAACTTCTCTGTAAACAGGAAATTATATCAAAATAGAGTTGCCCTAAACATGACTACCTGTGGCCCCAAAAACAGGTAGGCATGCTGCCCCAGTCACAGCAGGGGGCACCTGCCGCCCAGCACACCTGAGGCCAAGGCAGCAGAGAAACTGGCACAGCACCACTCCCAGGGAGACGATGGGGACAGCTAACAATGCTGAGGGAAGTCTGCGGCATCCACCATCTCTGGGTTTTTCTTCAGAACCAAGTCATACTGCTGACACTTGGAAAACAAGGCCAGCTTTACCAACAGGGGGCTGGGAAGGCACCTGCCCAGCATTATCTGGGGTGCTGCCCTTTCCTTATCCCTTCTATCTTATCAGTGTCCTCTTCCCAAAAATGTATCTGGCATCAGGTCCCTTCCTCTCCACATCCGCTGCCAACCTCCTGTTCCAGTTCCTTGTCGTGTCACACCTGAATCATCCCCACCTGCCAGGGGTGGACACACCACCGCCCACGCGCCAGACCCGGGGGTGGGCACACCACCGCCTGCGCACCAGATCCAGCCTGCAGGCCAAGAATGGTGTTTACATTTCTAAAGGGCTGGGGAAAAAATGAAAAGGAGGCTATTCTGTGACATGTAAAAATGACATAAAATTTAAATTTCAGAGGCCACAAATAAAAGCATTACTGGGATCCAGCCACAGCCATCCACTTCTGTGCTCTCTGTGGCTGCCTTCACACAACAGCAGACGGAGGCAGCCACGGAGTCCAACCAGCTCATGGAACCTAAAACATTTACCTTCTGGCCTTTTACAGAAAAAAGTGTGCTGAATCCTCCCCGGCTGATCTTGCTTGACTCAGTTCTCCCGCCTCCACAAGACTGACCTAAAACTCGACTCCCATGCCATCACTCTGTGTTCAAACCCCTGACAGATTCCCCGATGCCCATAAAGCCCACACTGTACCCTGACATCCATTCGACCATGAGAATAAACAAGAAAAGCCCTCAAGGCCATGCCTTTGCTCATGCTGTTCTCTGTCTTTCGAATCCCTTCCTGCCTTCCACCGCTAAGCCTGCCGCTACCTTACCTCGCCCTCGCAGTCAGGGCAAGGCTCTGGGAACGCTCCCGGCTCCCCCTGCTCTGCTCCCACAGCTCCCCATACTTACCCTATCACAGCTCTTACCATACAGCACTGAAATCATCTATTTGTGTGTCTGTCTCACCAGCTGCACCAAGATCCCAGAGGGCAAGGAACACATCTTACTTACCTCCCCTCACACAGACAGAACCAACACTGAACGCAACCGAGCCTGGCCAGGCTGGCCTCCTCGCTGCCCCTGAACGCATGCTGCTCACTCTCAGCCCTGAGCCTGTGCTCACCCCAGCACCCCCACATCTCACTTAGACAATCCTACCATGGCCTGGGCACAGTTCAAATTGCATCTCCTCTATAGGCCCACAGAAGTCAACACGGTCGCAGGTTCAAACCCCCAGCTCCTCTCACCCATGTGCTGGGTGCCCCTGCACGATGCTTCTGTCTCTGGGTCCTCATCTGTAAAGAGGGAATGACTCAGTATCCCCAACTTGCAGGGCTGATGATGCATATAAAGCTTCTGAACCGGTGCTTGGCATATAATAGATTTTCAAGAAGTAATAGCACGCTCGTTTTCCCGAACCACACTGTCTATGCCATCTGGGTATTTTGTCCCTTTTCTTCCCCGTAACTGTTGTGTATATTACTCCTGGCTCTCCTGAAGCAGGCGGGTTTGTCATGAGCAGAGACAAGGTCGTGGTACACTTCCATGAAGCCGCCCTGCCCTAAAACCCAGGACAACACAACACGTGGAGGAAGGGACCAACGGATACAACTTTAATAAATAAGTTATTTCAGGAGGTTTAAAGAATGGCTAATTTAAAAAATGCAGCCGGGCGCAGTGGCTCAAGCCTGTAATCCCAGCACTTTGGGAGGCCGAGGCGGGCGGATCACGAGGTAAGGAGATCGAGACCATCCTGGCTAACACGGTGAAACCCCGTCTCTACTGAAAAATACAAAAAACTAGCCGGGCGAGGTGGTGGGCGCCTGTAGTCCCAGCTATTCGGGAGGCTGAGGCAGGAGAATGGCGTAAACCCGGGAGGCGGAGCTTGCAGTGAGCTGAGATCCAGCCACTGCGCTCCAGCCCGGGCGACGAGACTCCGTCTCAAAAAAAAAAAAAAAAAAAAAAAAATGCAAAGCCCCAGGGGATCGGGAGTGAGCTAGAGAACAGGCTTCTGCAGATGCTTTCACACTGATGAGAAAGGCAGTTAGAGAGCGGGAGCAAGTGGGATGAAGAGAGGACCAGCAAGACAGGAAAGAACTCCCCCTTGGAGGTGGTACTGTGCATTCTCACCCATCCAAACACTGCCGAGAAACCTGTGCTCATCACTGGATAGTCTGGACCCAGCACGCTCCCCTGAAGACTGTCTCTGAAGGAGAGGAAGCCCCAAGCCTCAGAATTCCGTTCCAAGTTTCAGGAGCAACAGTCAGTGACAGTACCAGCTGATGCTTGGGGTGCTCGCTGCGTGC
This sequence comes from Macaca mulatta, assembly GCF_049350105.2. Lineage (NCBI taxonomy): Eukaryota > Metazoa > Chordata > Mammalia > Primates > Cercopithecidae > Macaca > Macaca mulatta. The sequence goes on along the minus strand of NC_133415.1, from coordinate 34,087,518 downwards.
TTACCACGTGCCTGGGAGGATTCTAGTGCTAACGACCACACAAGGTGAGTAGGACTGTTACGCCCTTCATTGCACAGATGAGGAAACTGAGTCTCGGGAGGATAAGGAACACACTCGCGGTCACACACTCTAGTAACTGGTATAGTACAGCACAATCTGCTTCCAGAGTCCAAGCTCTTAACCACACGCATTTTCACTGTCTTACTCTGATTTAGCTCCACCATTTACCAGGTGACAGATCTCAGGCAAGTCATCTAACCTCAATGTGCCTCATCTTTCAAGTGGGCCTCACATGGGTAACTTTGTGAGACTGTCATGAGGATTGAAGGCAAACATGCCATGACATATATTATGAAGCGGACTCCTGAGAAATCAGTTCCCTCTCACTTTTCCCATATCCCAATATAAGCGAGATTTTTAGCCAAACCCCTTGACCTCTTTTACTACTGGGAATGATCTATATGCCCTGCTGGATTTTCCTGCCTACTGCCTGTGCCTAAGCATCCGGACCTCATAAAAGCTTAGAAAAATGGCCTGGAGACAAGCAAGAAAGGAAAGCACCTGCACACGGAGCTGAGTGGGGCAGCGCAGCAGAGATGGTCCAGACGGCCCCTGGCGTGCAGATGAATACTGCATGAGCAGAGACTAGGCCAGCCGGGCCCTGCCAGGACACTCCACAACTGACAGTCTGTGACAGCACCTAGATCCATGTGCCGCACCAACAGGCCCAGATGACAGGCCTGGGAGGCTGCAGGCAGAGTCAGGAGCACCTGTGCCTCTGAGCCTGCATGTGTGTAAGTGCTGTCGGGGGACAAAGAGGGGCAGGCAGGTGAAAGTGACAGGCAGTCATTCCCACCAATGGTGGGATATCAGACTGCCTAAAATATTGTCTGTAGCAAGGCAAATTTTTAAATTCCTACAGAAGGAACTCTGTTGCAAAATTCCTTTACTGTGAAGAATTTAATTTCAAGCCAAGAAGTACAGATACACACTGGTTTATTTTGAAGATAAATCCACGTTTCCATACATTAACTTTGCCTGAAGGGTAAGAGATACCTTTAAGCCATGAACCCTTCCCCCGGGCTGGTGGTCATGCACAGAGGGAACTTGTCATTAGCAGCATGTAAACTGTCCTTCATGTTAGCCAGTCAGCTATATTAATATAGCAGGAAGCAGAGATTAGGTGTTTAACTCATTTCTAGAAGATATACGCAATTTCTGTTTGAATGGAACTGATCAAATGGAACCAAAGGTCTTAGAAAATAAAAGTTAAGACTCAAGCAAAACGGTATCTCACTCATCATATCCAGTAGTAAGAAGTCCTGTTAGGCCTTTTCCCACAATACATCAGCTTCCAAATACAGCACATGACAAAGAAATACTTCAGGAAGATGGAGGAATGGGGGGCTTGCTACCATGCTGGCTGATGACATTATTACAAGGCTCCAACCAGCTCCGAGGCCGTGGTAGACACAGCACCGTGGTCCTCGGGTTAGAAAGGAGCCTTAGAAGCAGCATGGACAATCTAATGCCCAAAGCATGGATGAGGCGCCTCCATGCCCAGGACTGCTCCCATCCACCGCTGCTACAGCACCCAGGAAAGGGCACAGCCCGAAAAAAAAAAAAAAGCTCCTCTAGGAAGGGCTGCCCGGTCCACTTGGGGCACCTACACCTCTAGATGAGTAGCTGGGCAAGGACAAGCACATTGAGAGCACCAGGTCCAAAGTGGTGACGGGCCCGAGGGCAGCCTGCAGGCAAGGGAAATGGTCCCAGCCTTTCCTGAGCCAAGTGCAGGGCTGGTCCTCAGGAAGGAGTTGCAAAGTGATCCTGTTTGCAAAACACAAACACTCCACAAACAGCAGCCACAGGGGGTAGGTAAATTCTAGAAATTCTCAATCTTATGTGCAAGAAATAAACAAAACCAAATCAAGAATATTTTACTAGTTAGCATAAATTTGCTTAGCACTCTATGTCCAGGGCTTCCTGGCCAGTTAAATCCAGGTTACCGCACTTGCATGGCTGACAATGCATCTAACCTCTTAGAAATATCAACCTCTTGCAGACACAGGCTGTCTTACCACGTGGCACTTACATACAACAGGTGCTCAATCAATGTGCTGAAAAAAGTCAGTGTGTAAAGGATCGCTAAAGTAGGAATCCCCTCTGCTCCCTGGCTCCCTGGGGGTGGTTGAGGCCCAGGGGCTTGTTTGTGTTCCCACCCTCTGCTAGGGCCTAGCACGGTGCTCCTACGGTGCTCCTACACCCTGAGGGCCGATTCAAGCTGCCACCTGTGAATTTTTTCCCTGCCTCATATTGTCTTTTTCTGCCCCATTCCTCCTCCTTTTGCTCCCTCAACATCTCTCTCATGGAATTTGGAGTTATTAGCTATGCACATTATTGGGTTTATGGCCCTTTACCTCACTGGAACAGTTTCCCTGCATAAAACGGGGTGAAAGGACCCTACCTGAAGACCAGAAATGAAGTGTGCGCAGTCTGGCCACGGGAAGGTGAAGTGGTCACTGTTACGACTCTCTTATATAATTGTCCACACACCCCACTGTCTAAAGGTGCTTAGAAAACCAAAAGCAGAAAGTTTGTTTTTCCTACCCCTGCAAGGGTGGTTTTGAGAAAGCCTATCTGTTTTGGAAAGAAACTGACCCAAGCCCATGTCACTAGTTAAAATATTTCCTTTTTCCTTTTTCTCAGGAAAATGGATGACTCTGACGAGTCATGGCCAAACTGGGTAAAAGGTTCTGTTCCATAAGTTCACGTGCCAATTACACACAGTGATGAGGATTCCCAGGTGGCTCTTTCTCTTTTTTTTTAATTATTTTTTTTTAATTTTACTTTAAGTTCCGGGATACATGTGCAGAACGTGCAGGTTTGTTACACAGGTATACACGTGCCACGGTGGTTTGCTGCACCTATCAACCTGTCATCTAAATTTGAAGCCCCACATGCATTAAGTATTTGTCCTAATGCTCTCCCTTCTCTTGCCTTCCTCCACCTCCGGCCCAGCTCATTCTCTTAAAAGAACCATACATAAAGGACTTTAGCTGGGGCAATAATAGATCTGCTTGGGTTCCACAACTTGGGAATCAGAAGGAAGGGAAGGGCTTCCTCACCTTTTCCAGAAGCAAGGCTGCCCTCAGCACTCTCTGGATCCCAAGGCACAGCCCCAGGTCCCTGAACACACAGTGTCCTAAGTGCCCCCCTGGGAAGCCCCACTGCACCCACGCTCTCCTCCCAGTGCTTCAGAATTACCTCCTGACTCCACCCCCTGAGAAACAGGCCAGGAATATTTCAAGGAATACGCCAATTCACCTCAATGCACCTCTCCTGGCATTTCAGAGATAACTCCAGAGTGAAGAGAGGGAAATATGGAGGAGGGGTCTGAAGACAGCAAGGGGTGACCCCCAGGATGGAGGTAACCCTGTGGAAGACGCCCAAGTCAGTTGCCCTCAACTGGTCTGCGAGAGCACGAATCCAAAACCCAATGTCTTCATCTAAATCCTGACGCCACCACGTTTTTTAGCCTTCTGTGCCCCACTTCCTAGTGTGAAAAGTAGAGATCATAACAGCACCCAGCCTGTCCGCTGTGGTGAGGACTGAGCGCATTAAGACACGTGGGCACTCAGGACAGAGCGTGGCACGGCTGATGGTCTCTAAGCATCTCTGCTGCTGCCATCGCTGCAGTGCTCATCAAGTGCCAGGTGCTGCTCTCCCACCCCGTCCCTGTCCCCTCACAGCCCAACAATTCCCAGCCACAACAAGGGGCTTTGTTAGTGGAGGAGGGAGGAATATGCTAGAACCTTTGTAAGCTGACTTTCTGTGGGCTGGGGACAGTCCATGCTAAAGGGTAGCTGCCATTCCCCCAGGGGCTGCAGGTGCCAGGAGTGAGCACTCTGCATCTTCCCCCCGACCAAGCTGCTCCTCCTCTCTTCCCAAGCTTCCAACACTGGCACCGGCCTCCCGGGACCCATGCCACCTCCAGACTTCAACTGGCAACCGAAAAGACAGGGGGCTAGGCGCAGTGGTTCATGCCCATAATCCCAGCACTTTAAGAGGTTAAGGCAGGAGGATCACTTGAGCCCAGGAGTTCAAAACCAAACTGGGCAACACAGAGAGAGCTTGTCTCTACACAAAATTTTAAAATTAGTCAGGTGTGGTGGTGTGGGCCTGCTGTCCCAGCTACTCAGGAGGCTGAGGTTGGGGGATGGCCTGGGCCCGGGAGGTTAAGGCTGCAGTGAGCCAAGATCATGCCACTCCAGCCGGGGCCACAGAGAAAGACCCTGTCTCCAAAAAAAAAAAAAAAAAAAGAAGAAGCATGGGCAGGAGAGAGGAGAAGACTGGAACCCACTAAGGTTTCATTTCACCTTTACATAGGAAAAGTCCATTAAAGCTACTAGTTAACCACATGGCTGTGCTGTCTGTCCCTCTCCTGCCAGAGTTAACCAGACCGAATCTCCTGCCAGAGTTAACCAGACTGAATCCTTCAGCAGATAAACAATTCAACAGACACCTGCAGATGTGCCTAATGCAGGAAGACTCCTCTGCTAGATTCCCTTACACATAACACACGTGCACTCAGCTGGGCGCTAGAGAGGCACGGCCTAACAGAACACGAAAAAGATACTGTTGTCCTTGCCAAGGTACTCACTGCTTAGCAGAAGCTCTTGCCCTTCCACTTCCACCTTTCATCAAGGTACAAGCCAACAGTCTCACTTCTTCTCTCTTCTTTAATCTGATTTCTGTCTTCCCTTTCTTCTTTCTTTCAAGAGACAGGGTCTCACTGTCACCCAGGCTGGAATGCAGTGGTGTGATTATAGCTCACTGCAGCTTCGAACTCCTGTCCTCAAGTGATCCTCCCACCTCAGTCTTCTGAGCAGCTGGGACTATAGGTGTACACCACCACACCAGGCTAATTTTTTAAATTTTTGTAGAGATAGGGTCTCACTGTGTTGCACAGGCTGGTCTCAAACTCCTGGCCTCAAGCAATACTCCTACCTTAGCCTCTCAAAGTGCTGGGATTACAGACGTGAGCCATTGCACTCAGCCTTTTATTTTAATTTTTTTTTGAGACAGCAGGGTCTTGCTCTGGCACCAAGGCTGGAATGCAGTAGTAAATCTCCGTTCACTGCAGACTTGGCCTCCCAGGCTCAAATGACCCACCTACTTCATCCTCCTGAGTAGCTGGCACTACAGGTGTGCAACACCCACAGCCGGGTACTTTTTGTATTTTTTTTTTTGTAGAGACAGGGTTTCACCATGTTGGCCAGGTTGGTCTGGAACTCCTGACCTCAGGTGATCTGCCCGCCTCGGCCTCTAAAAGTGCTGCGATTACAGGTGTGAGCCACCATACCTGGCATCTTTCTTTTTTAAAACTGTGGCAATCATCTCTCCTCTGCTGAACTCGTCAATGAGAAAGTCATCGGGGCCAGGCGTGGTAGCTCACGCTTGTAATCCCAGCACTTTGAGAGGCGGAGGCAGGCAAACGGTTTGAGCCCAGCAGCTCGAGACCAGCCTGGGCAATGTCACAAAACCGTATCTCTACAAAAAATTTTTTAAATTAGCCAGGCTTGGTGGTGCACGTACAAAAAATTTTTTAAATTAGCCAGGCTTGGTGGTGCACGCCTGTAGTCTCAGCTACTCAGGCAGTCAAGGTTGCAGTGAACCATGATCGCACCACTGCACTCCAGCATAGGCGCCAGAGTGAAATGCTATCTCAATTAAAAAAAAAAAAAATGTGGCCGGGCGCGGTGGCTCAAGCCTGTAATCCCAGCACTTTGGGAGGCCGAGGCGGGCGGATCACGAGGTCAGGAGATCGAGACCATCCTGGCTAACTCAATGAAACCCCGTCTCCACTAAAAATACAAAGAAATTAGCCGGGCGTGGTGGCGGCGCCTGTAGTCCCAGCTACTCGGGAGGCTGAGGCAGGAGAATGGCGGGAACCCGGGAGGCGGAGCTTGCAGTGAGCCGAGATCGCGCCACTGCACTCCAGCCTGGGCGACAGAGCGAGACTCCGCCTCAAAAACAAAACAAAAAAAAAAAAAAAAAAAATGCAACCAACTGCAGGGTTTGGGGTGACAGTTTCCTGGTCATTCCTCCCAGTTTCTTGATAGCGGTGCCTTTATAGCTAGAGATGACTAAAGCCCACCCCCAAGAAAACAGCAAGTCATGTACTACTGAGGCCCATGGGGGCAGAATGCTGTTCTCCCCACCGGAGCAACCCAAGCACTTGAGTGTCTGACACCACCCACCCATCACCCCCCAACTCCATGGAATCAGAGTTGAAATCTGAAGAGTGGGACCAAAGATGACAGAGTGCGTGGCTGGAGAGAAGGGGAAGTCCACAGAGTTTAGGTAAATTTCTGAACCACATTCCCACCATGCCCACAATGTACTGCATTAAAGTACATTAGAAGCTAAAGACCAAAAAGGAATCAGATTTCCAACTCTGCCACCTAAAGTAGAACCCGAGAACCTTATTTACTACACAGATTTTAGCACAAGTGCCTCCAGTTTCACAATTTCACCAGCAGCTTAAGCAAAATGGCCTGGACACTAAAGATGGTCTCTGGGTGTGAGTATCACTAATTTCCTCTGTCCACAAACCACTTTGATTCTCTTTGATTCTCTGATTCTCTCTGTCCCTAATCTCCCATCTAGTTTTTTGTTTGTTTGTCTGTTTTTGAGACAGTCTTGTTTTGTCACCAGCTTGGAGTGCTGGAGTGCAGTGGTGTGATCTCGGCTCACTACAACCTCGGTCTCCTGAGCTCAGGCAATCCTCCCACCTCAGCCTCCAGAATAGCTGGGATCACAGGTGCACACCACCATGCCCAGCTAATTTTCGTACTTTTTGTAGAGATAGGGTTTAGCTATGTTGCCCAGGCTGCTCTCAAACTACTGGCCTCAAGCAATCTGCCCACCTCATCTTCCCAAATTGTTGGGATTACAGGCATGAGCCACTGCGCCGGCCCATCTGGTCTTATTAAATACTTCATTCTCTGCAAATGCAGATGTTTTCTCAGTTCTGATTATTTTTTCTAAAGTAATGACCCTCCACCTGGCTAGACGAATGCTTCTAGCAAAGGAAAAGACCAGGGTGTGAAAACTGTACTGCAATAGAACATAACATAAAGCTCCGTCCAACCCCCACTACCCATCAGATCTGAGGTGGTGGCAGCAGCAGGCATCGGGGCTCTCAGGCTTGCCCATTAGTCATCCCTAAGGCCCATTAGCACACGGGTTAGGAGGAGCACACACTCTGGAATCAGAAAGTCCAGGATTGAGCCCAGTCTTCTCAAGGCTTTGTCACTCACTATCACTCCATTGACTTAGGACCTCACAAAACCTTGTCATGTGCAAAACTGGGGATAGTAAGTTCTACCTTGAATGTTGTTGTGAGGAATAAACGAGGTAATGTCTACGCAGCACCTAACACAGATTCCTGCAGATAAACACTCAATAAATGTTAACTATCATCCACTATCTAGTCATCAGAAAAGCACAATGATCTGGGATCTTTAACTTCTTCCGCTTCCAAAAAAAAGAAAGAAAAGAAAAAAGAAAAAGATGTGTGGATTTTTCTCCCCCTAAAGGTACCAGTGAAGTGAAACTTAAGAAGGAAAACCTGGGCCGGGCGCAGTGGCTCATGCCTGTAATCTCAGCACTTTGGAAGGTCAAGGTGGGCGGATCACCTGAGGTCAGGAGTTCAAGACCAGCCTGACCAACATGGTGAAACCCTATCTCTACTAAAAATACAAAAAATTAGCCGGGTGTGGTGGCAGGTGCCTGTAGTCCCAGCTACTTGGGAGGCTGAGGCAGGGGAATCGCTTGAACCCAGGAGGCGGAGTGCACGAGCCAAGATCGCGCCACCGCACTCCAGCCTGGGCAACAACAGAGCAAGAGACTCTGTCTCAAAAAAAAAAAAAAAAAAAGAAAAATCCAATTCAAATCCCACTTCAGGGACTAACTCGTTTGCAACTTAAAGCAAATCATGTCACCTCCATTTCTTTGCCTATAAAATGGGAATAACAGACCCTACTAAACTTTGACGACCTCAGAGATGAGTAAGAATCAATTAGATAACAGGTCACGAAAAAGTTTTCACTTCCTCAAATAAACAGCAACAAGTAGTAAATCCAGAGCATAATAATAATAATAATTTTATATATATATATATATATATTTTTTTTTTTTTGAGATGAAGTCTCACTCTGTAGCCCAGGCTGGAGAGCAGTGGCATGATCTCAGCTCACTGCAACTTCCACCTCCCGATTCCCGGTTAAGCAGTTCTGCCTCAGCCTCCCCAGTAGCTGGGGTTACAGGCACGCAACATCACGGCCAGCTAATTTTTGTATTTTTAGTAGAAACGGGGTTTCACTATGTTGGCCAGGCTAGTCTTGAACTCCTGACCTTGTGATACGCCCGCCTCGGCTTCCAAAAGTGCTGGGATTACAGGCGTGAGCCACTGCGCCGGACCAAGAGCATAATTATTATTAAAATGCCAGGTCCCATAATATCATGGAACAAAAATAAGTCAGTGATGACTCTTACTTTTTCTAGAACATTAGGTTTGATGGCCCTTTGGTCTGTTCACATGAAATCTGCTACAAGCTGGAGGAGGCAAATGGCTGCTCCCAGCAGATCCCAGTTCAGAGGCACGGCCCAGCAAAGCTAGCACTCTGCCAATGGTCAGGCTTCGACCATCCTGGGCCACTTCTCAGATGCCAGTGCCAGGAGAAATTAGGTGATTCATCTGGTTCCACCTGGACATGTGAAACCAACGACAACCAAAATCCTCACCTGCAGGACTACTCAACAGACGCAGGAAAGGGTCCACTTTGACCCTCTGCTCTTCTGTACTGAATGGTGCACCACTCTTCCAAGGCATGTGCCATCCTTCCTTTAAAGCGCAACGCATGATCCAGGAGGAAGAGCTCAATTTTTCCTTATTTTTACTTCTAGGTCCAAGACGTGAGTTTCATTTTTAATCTACCACGGAAATGTCTGAAGAGCTGGGAGTTTGAGTGGGAGGAGGAATGGGGGGCACCTCAACTCCCTAATTTAAAAACAGGCATGCAACCAAAACTGCATCCGATTTCATCATCCCCAGGTCTCTCAAACCCAAGGAAGAGAGAAAAAATGACCTTGTTGAACATCTGCTATGTGCCAAGGACTGTGCTAAGTTCATCACGCACATTATTTCCAAAGCCCATTTTCTCTTCCACACCTAGTAACACCATGGAATAACCATCACGGAACAGGATCATCCCAGGTCGGGGGGTGGGGGGAAGAATCACAATATGCAGTCAAGCTTAAGACGTTTCAAATGTTAGCGTCGTAAACACAAATAAACAGCCTTGACGGAGGAACTAGATCTAAGTTCCGAAACATCCTTTACAGGAGGAACACCCAAACCATGTCTTTCCTATAACTATACAATTGGCTCATGCTATTGAATACACTATCAAAAAGACTTAAAACTTTTAAAGCCTGGAGCACAAGAAGAACTCACTATAGGACTCGAACAATCTGGGGCCGGGCTTCTGACCTGAGAAGTACATCTGGCAATCACATACGGAATGAACGGCATCCCCTCAGAGGGCTGCAGAGAGGTGCTCACGGGAGAAGGCAACCACAGTGAACTGGCCTGTGCGCGGCCAGGGAACCAGAAGGCGGAGCTTTCCCGCAGGCGGCAGCGACTGTAGGAAGATGTCTTTCTCAGCTTAGAACCTAGTTCATCCTCATCCCTGGGGTACAACGACTGTCTATGGAGCAAAGTGTCAGATGGGGCCAAATACACATTGGTGGCCCGATATTCAAATGTCATCCTCTCCATGCACATCCCACTAAAAACAAGCTTAGGGAAAAGGCAAACAAACAAAAGCTGTCCACCTGTCCACAGTTGACCTTCATTCCTCTGCATCAACCCGTTTCACATAAATCACAGTTAACATCTGCACTAAACACCATTAAAAGAACACAAATGTGGTTTGAACTCTTGGACATACTTTCTCTGCATTCAGAGTCAGGAAAATCAGCCAAGATATGGGGCTGGTCCCCGCCCCTTAACGGGATGCGGCACAGAGGCCTTGCCTGAGGGGCCTGCCAGACCCCTTCTTCCCCGATAATCACTGAGCACGTGGGGTGGCGGCTCACCAGTGCCCCATGCCAGGCGGAGGCTCTGGCTGCAGCTGGCTTTCTGCTAGGCCAGGCAAGCCCGGCTCCGTGTAGGGCTCCTCAAGGTGGTTTTTAAGTTGGGAATTTCCAATGTGCCCCGGAGACCTCCAAGAGTGCGGTCCCCTCGGAAGGCAGCTAGGGAAGGGGTGTCACTGAGACCAGAGGCGCAGGCGGCTGCCATTGCCCGGCCGCACCCACCGCCCCCACAAATCGAAAGGCGCGCCAGGGTCCTCTCAGCCACCTACCTGCCAGGGTCGCAGGAGCCCACCCTTGGCACACGCCAGCGCCAGGCCGGGGCAGCGGGACGGGGAGGCCCCGGGGGCCGGGTCGCGGAGGAAGGACCCGACGGAGCCTCGGCCCCGAGCCTGCGGACTCCAGTAAACACAGAGACCTCCCCCGCCCCAAAAATCCCCCCATCCAGCGCCGGGCTAAGCCCCCTCCCTCCGCCTCACGCCTGACGCGGCAGCGTCCCCGTGGTTCCCCGCGTCTGCTGCCCGGGAACTCGGGACCCGCCGGCGCAACTGGCCGCGCATCCACCGGCGGGAGGCGACCACACGGGAACGCGGGGCGGGGGCTTCCTCGCGGCCCGCCGGCCGGGCGCAGGGCTATAAGCGCCGCCGGAAGGAGGCGCCCGCGCCGCGGCGGGTCCCGGCCTCAGCGCTGCCCCGGCGGGAGGCTCGGCGCGCGTCAGCTCGCGGGGCCACCCGCTCCAGAGCCGCCTGCCGGGGCCAGCCCGGGGCCCGAGACCCCGAGCTCGGGCGCGAGCACGATGCGGCTCCCCGGGGGCAGTTGGAGTCCCGAATCCCCGTCCTTACCTCTGCCTCATGCTGCGGTGTCCCTCAGCGCCGGCGTCACCGTGGTCGGGCAGTGCTGCCCTGTCCCGCAGCCCCGGCGTCCGGCGCGGTAAGCAGCAGCCGGAGCAGCGGCGCAGCCGGGGGATGGGCGGGCACATGGAAGGGCGGGGGTTGCGGCCCTCGGGCCGGACCACAGGACCCCAGCCTCGGGGGCGAGAGATCTCGGCGCACCTCGAAAACTGGCACGCGGCCCCCGTCTTGAGGGACCCCGTTGCTAACTGCACGCTCGGCCTTAACAGAATCTCACGGGATATGTGCAAAAGGAAAAGAAATAAGCTGTCGCCACGCCCTTCGTCCTCTCCGTCCCCCCGCAGGGTCCATGTGGTACATTCCTCAAAGCCCAACGGGAGACGGGAAAGACGTGATTGGTTGGGAATCTTGGAAGGGGCGAGAAGCCACATGAAGTGGCCAATGGAGAAACCCGGTGGGCATATCAAAGCCTGCCAGCGGAGAGAAGACAGGATGTATTTAAAGGGGACTTGTCGGCCGGGCGTGGTGGCTCACGCCTGTAATCCCAACACTTTGGGGAGCCTGCAGCGGGCGGATGACTTGAGGTCAAGAGTTCAAGACCAGACTGGCCAACGTGATGAAACCCTGTCTGTACTGAAAATACAAAAATTAGACGGGCGCGGTTGCACGGGCCTGTAGTCCCAGCTACTCTGGAGGCTGAGGCAGGAGAATCACTTGAACCAGGGAGGCAGAGGTTGCAGTGAGCCGAGATGGTGCCACTGCACTCCAACCTGGGCAACAGAACAAGACTCCATCTAAATAAATAAAAAATAATAATAAAGGAGACTTGTTTGTTGCTCTTAGCTGCCACAAAGTGAAACTAGAATTTTCATTCTGACACTGTACAGATGGGAAGCAAAGAGGTTAGGGGAAATTTCATATTTTTGGAGGAGGGCGCTAAGAGAAAATACAGAGCAGAGGCCAGGTGCGGTGGCTCACACCTGTAATCCCAGCACTTTGGGAGGCCGAGGCGGGTGGATCACAAGGTCAGGAGTTTGAGGCCAGCCTGACCAACGTGGTGAAACCCCATCTCTACTAAAAATACAAAAATAGCCAGGCATGGTGGCACGCGCCTGTAATCTCAACTTCTTAGGAGGCTGAGGCAGGAGAATCACTTGAACCCAGGAGGCAGAGGTTGAACTGAGCGCAGATCGTGCCACTGCACTCCAGCCTGGACAACAGAGCGAGACTGTCTAAAAAACTAAAAGAAAAAGAAAATATAGAGCGAATTGAACCAAATATATCTGTATGACCTTGAGCAGGTAAGTCCAACCCTCGGCCTCAGTTTCATCATCTGGTCCAGTAAGGATACTGGACTGCACTTGGTGTCTCACAGCCTTCACTCACTTCATGTGGGATCCTATCATCCTTTGCACGGGAATAGCAATACCTGCAAATATTCTTCAACTTTGGGCACAATCCACCATCTTAAAGAACTTTAGGCCCGGCGCGGTGGCTCACGCCTGTAATCCCAGCACTTTGGGAGGCCGAGGCAGGCAGATCACAAGGTCAGGAGATCGAGACCATTCTGGCTAGCACGGTGAAACCCCATCTCTTCTAAAAATACAAAAACAAAATCAGCCAGGCGTAGTGGCGGGTGCCTGTGGTCCCAGGTACTCGGGTGGCTGAGGCAGGAGAATGGCGTGAACCCGGGAGGCAGAGCTTGCAGTGAGCCAAGAGCGTGCCACTGTACTCCAGCCTGGGTGACAGAGCGAGACTCTGTCTCAAAAAAAAAAGAACTTTAGTTGAAAGTGGATAGACTCTCTGATACCTACTTTCTACTTTCAGCGACAGTATCTACCCCACCTTTTCAGCGACAGTATCTACCCCACCTTTGGTAAAGGCGAAGCCAGTCTGCTTTCCGGGCCCCTCATCTCTTAGAGAAGAATATTGTTATATGTGGAGCCCACCTCCAAGTAGTTCATAATTTCTACTTCTCCAAGAGGCACCCCTTTCTCTTCCTTCTCCCTTCCTTCTCATAATCAGAGCTTCGATTAATAATTCATCCACCCAATGAGCTATCCACAATTCCTGCCTTCAGCAACAAACCCCACTGCTCACCCCTCCGAGAGCTGCCAAAGTGCTTGTCCCTAACTCAGTCTGTGACACGCCATTCAACCACACATGGCCAATTGTGCTTTCAAGCTCACTACAAGCCAAATTTCAGACTTTCTAACCATTCCTTGGGGCCTGCTTGGTTTTAGAGTTTTACACCAGCCTGCTAGGCTTACAGTTTGGCTACCAAGCTTCAGCTCCACCTTCTTTATTTCAGAACTTTTCAACTTCCCACAACTTCCCAACAGCTGGTCACCCCACCCCCACTCAACCAGCTTCCAAATCATGTAGGGTGTCTGGGATGCCCTTCCTTTTTTTTTTTTTTGGATGGAGTCTCACTCTGTTGCCCAGGCTGGAGTGCAGTGGTGCAGCTGGGCTCACTGCAAGCTCCGCCTCCCAGGTTCACACCATTCTCCTGCCTCAGCCTCCTGAGTAGCTGGGACTACAGGCGCCCACCACTACGCCTGGCTAATTTTTTCTGTTTTAGTAGAGATGGGATTTCACCGTGTTAGCCAGGGTGGTCTCAATCTCCTGACCTCATGATCTGCCCACCTCAGCCTCCCAAAGTGCTGGGATTACAGGCATGAACTACCGCGCCTGGCCTTCCTTTTTTTTTTTTTTGACATGGAGCCTCACTCTGTTGCCAGTCTGGAGTGCAGTGGCGCGATCTCAGCTCACTGAAACCTCCGCCTCCTGGGTTCAAGTGATTCTCCTGCCTCAGCCTCCCAAGTAGCTGGGACTACAGACATCCACCTCCACACCCAGCTAATTTTTGTATTTTAGTAGAGACAGGGTTTCACCATGTTGGCCAGGATGGTCTCGATCTCTTGACCTCATGATCTGCCTGCCTCGGCCTCCCAAGGTGCTGGGATTACAGGCATGAGTCACTGCGCCCAGCCCCTGGGATACGCTTTCTAATAGCTCCAGATAACTAATCTTCCAACTATAATCGAAAGAGTTCCAGAAAGTGCATTCCTCCATGAAGCCTTCCAGATTGATTACCAGAAGCTGCTAGTTTACAGAGCTCCCATTTCTACTCTGTGCCCTGTCATAACCCAACTGTCCATGCTCTCTGCCCCAATATACATTTCTTGTTTTTTCTTTTTCTTTTGAGACTGAGTTTCGCTCTTGTTGCCCAGGCTGGAGTGCAATGGCATGATCTCGGCTCACCGCAACCTCCGCCTCCTGGGTTCAAGCGATTCTCCTGCCTCAGCCGCCTGAGTAGCTGGAATTATAGGCATGCGCCACTACACCCACCTAATTTTGTATTTTTAGTAGAGACAGGGGGTTTCTCCATGTTGGTCAGGCTGGTCTCGAACTCCCGACCTCAGGTAGATCTGCCCACCTCGGCCTCCCAAAGTGCTGGGATTATAGGCGGGAGCCACCATGCCCGGCCAATATACATTTCTTATTGACAAATTTCCCTGTCTCCCTGCTGGCTGCAGCAGCAGCAGCCACAGCTTACATTTATTAAGTGCTCACTATGTGCTAGGTACTGTTGGGAAGTGTTTGCCTGCATTATTTCATTTCACCCTCATATCAACTCTGTGATGTTCCATTATTATTCCCATTAGTACCGTTTCGCCCTCCTGAGGAAAACACGAGAGCTTAGTGAAACTGATCTGCCCGAGTGCACACAGAGGTCTGACATTTAGTGTCCCCCGCCATAACTCCACAACGCAATACTGTCTTGAGTTTCTTGAGAATCTACTGCATGCCAGATGAAAGATAATCTCATATATTTACTTATTCATTTTTAATTTTTTTTTTTTTTTTGAGACAGGGTCACACTCTGTCACCCAGGCTAGAGTATAGTGGCACAATCTCAGCTCACTGCAACCTCTGCCTCCTGAGTTTAAGTGATTCTTGTGCCTCAGCCTCCTGAGTAGCTGAGATTACAGGCTTGTGCCACCACGCCTGGCTATTTTTTGTATTTTTAGTAGAGATATCTTTAGTAGAGACTATCTTGGCCAGGCTGGTCTCGAACTCCTGACCTCAGGTGATCCACCTGCCTCAGCCTCCTAAAGTGCTGGGATTACAGGTATAAGCCACTGCACCAGGCCTCATACATTTATATTACGTTTACATTTATTTCTATACCTACAATATCATTTCAGTCTCGAAACAGTCATGTGAGGAGAGTTGGTAGGAGTCTATTCACAGATGAGGAAGGAAACTGCAGCTCAGAGAGCATGACCGTTTGGCTAAGGTAGCAAGGCTGGTAAGTAACTGAGCCTGGCTTTCCACACTGCATTCTTTCCACTGCAATTCCTGCTCCCTGCATGAACACAACCTTTTTGCATGTAACAACCAGAGAGGAAACAAATACAAAATAGCAAAACCGAAGCTGCAGGGTTTAGGGAGTGTGGTACAAGGAGTGCCCCCAGGGGTCAGAAAACAAGCCAAAGAAGACTTCGGTGAAGGGGGAGAATCACTGTGGACTTCTTTATACTGGTTTGTTGTTTATATTCTGCCCGTGAGACTGTCTCGGATACATCTGGCAAATTCAATAGCAAACGGCCACAAAACTGCCCCGTAGCACTGGAGTGCTGGTGGCTAGAATTAGCTCCGTGTCAATGAAGAAGGAACTTCTGTGTGCAATGCTGCTGCCGACCAGTTTGGGAAAGTTCTCAGGGGCTGTTTAGCAAACTATCCTGCTCCGCTGGCAGTTTTAACACTCCCCTGCGAATACAGGCTGGGCTCATTATTTCTTCTTTTTCAACTGTTGACATCCTCACAGGGTTGGAGAGCCTAGCAAAATTGTGTGGGAGCAGCAAACTTTTAATATGGATTAAGCAGCCTGAACAAGGTAATTCTGAGGCCAATACTTCTGAGTTGTTCTTTGCCAGGTCCAGCCATAGTCAATCAAGTTAATTCTCACTCCCATAGCGCGCTCTTTTCTCATCCCCAGAGAGCTCTAAAATGTCTGCTTATCTGAGTGCTTTCTTTATGCATTCAAACATTTATTGGGCACCCACTACAAGCAAAGAACTGGCAGGTTGTGTGGGTTATCCTGACGGATCGCACATGAAGTGTGTACTTAGTGCATGGGGTGATTAAATGTCAGACCCCCTTCCATAAGGAAGGAATCTGCCTGAGCCCCTCAGAGAGTGCAAGTGGATCCCATCCACGGCTAAATGTAGGTGCTCATGTTGGAAAGTCCACCCCTCTAGTAGGAGAAGGAGCACTGGGTTGAGAAATGGCCCTGGGTTGGGGAGATGGGCAGTGTCCTGGGGAGGTGGAGGGTGCCCAGAAATAACTGGACATATCACAAACAACAGGGAGAATCATCTAATTCAATCCACAATGGAGCCGGTAGAAGATTTGTGGAGTACGCTGTCTTGTTTTCAATTTAAAAAATATTTTCTGGGCGGTGCACAGTGGCTCACGCCAGTAATCCAGCACTTTGGGAGGCCAAGGCAGGCAGATCACTTGAGGTCAGGAGTTCAAGACCAGCCTGACCAACATGGAGAAAACCCATCTCTACTAAAATTACAAAATTAGCCGGGCGTGGTGGCGTATGCCTGTAATCCCAGCTACTTGGGAGGCTGAGGCAGGAGAATCGCTTGAATCTGGGAAACGGTGGTTGCAGTGAGCCGAGATTGTGCCATTTCCCTCTAGCCTGGGCAACAAGAGTGAAACTCCATCTCAAAGAAAGGAAAAAAAAATTCTGATTTCTTTTTTTTTTCTTTTTTTTTTGAGACAGAGTCTCGCTGCGCCACCCAGGCTGGAGTGCAGTGGCGCAATCTCGACTTACCGCAACCACCATCTCCTGGGTTCAAGTGATTCTCCCATCTCAGCCTCCCAAGCAGCTGGAATTACAGCTGGTCAGGAGTTTGAGACCAGCCTGACCAACATGGAGAAACCCCATCTCTACTAAAAATACAAAATTAGCCGGGCATGGCGGCGCATGCCTGTAACCCCAGCTACTTAGGAGGCTGAGGCAGGAGAATCATTTGAACCCAGGAAGCCAAGGTTGCAGTGATCAGAGACTGTGCCATTGCAGTCCAGCCTGGGCAAAAAGAGCAAAAATCCGTCTCAAAAAAAA
The DNA here is from genome assembly GCF_049350105.2 of Macaca mulatta. Lineage (NCBI taxonomy): Eukaryota > Metazoa > Chordata > Mammalia > Primates > Cercopithecidae > Macaca > Macaca mulatta. Next base: position 34,070,367 of record NC_133415.1, on the reverse strand, counting down.
AAAAAAAAAAAAAAACATGGTCAATAGAAGCTCAGTCCCTTCCTTCCAAGCATTCCAAATAACACACCCGTGACTGCCACCAGTTCAGTTTATCAGGCCCCCCAAGGGTATTCAGCTTTAGGCAATCTCCAGGGAAATCCCAAGCCATGTGTAGCCTAATGGCTCCCAGGATGCCTGGACTGGCTCCAAAGCCCATCCCATCTATCCGTTGGATAAGAGAGTCAAGAAGGAAGAACACAGTGGTTTAGAACAAATGTGATTCCTGGGCTGCATTCATAGTCATGTGGACCTACTGAAGACATGAAAGGCTCAATGTTCTTGCCCCTCTTCTATACTAAGGGACTGGTTTGGAACCTACCCAGTGTTCTGGAGAAAAGCTAGGGAGATCCATGGATTGGGATGTCCTAGAGCTGGAAGACACCATCCTAGGTTCTGGGGTTTATTTCTAGGCTAATATCTTATAGTGAGGTTTAAGAAAATTATATATCTTTTACTTTTTAACTAATTCCAGACTGATTTGCATGTTTTCACCCTGCCAGGAAGTAGGAAATTAAGATTGGGCGTGGTGGCTCCACTCGTAGTCCCAGCATTTTGGGAGGCCAAGGTGGGAGGATAACTTGAGCTGAGGAGTTTGAGGCTGCAGTGAGCACCACTACACTCCAGCCTTGGTGACACAGCAAGAGGCTGTCTCTACAAAAAAAGGAAATTAAAATGCAATTTGACAAAGTTGCAAATCTACTTCTGCATCAATTTCTCACAATACAATGGCTAAAAATTGGGTGGTTTTTCCCCTAACTGATTGCCATATGTATGTTCAGCAGTAACCAGAAATTCTATGTAGTGAAAACAGACAAAACCAAGATGGGAATATGCAGAAGAAATCTCTAGTTACTAAGGCACTGCAAAATAAAGTCTGCAATTGCACATCACAAACATCCCCAAAACAGGGATTTCTAGAGTCCTTCTGTAACTCGCAGGAGGACTCCTTCCCTAAGCGATTTCGGGCTGGATTCTTGAAAGTCTCTGGGAAACACAGCAAATTTTATAAACAGAGTTTTTCTGGACTTATATTCTCATATGCACTACATCCAAGAAAAACTTATAAATATATATATTATATATATAAATATATATTAAAATACACACACACATTCTGTGGGACTTGATTCTTTGAACACTGACCTTAGGGCTCTGTGCTCTGCACTAGACAGGAGTAAGTGCTATACCTCTGCAGAACTAAAACAAGTAAACTTGCCCTTGTCATTGGTTCCTTTTACAGTGAGGAGGGGAAGCCTTTCTAGTCCTGCCTTCCTCCACTGCTCAGACACGTTGCTGTTAAAGATAAAAACAGCAGGCTAAACATAGTGGCTCACGCCTGTAATCCCAGAATTTTGGGAGGCCGAGGCAGGAGGATCAGTTGAAGCCAGGAGTTCGAGACCAGCCTGGGCAACAAAGCAAGACCCTGTCTATAAAAAACACAAAACTTATCTGGGCCTGGTGGTGCACACCTGTAGTCCCAGATACTCAGGAGGCTGAGGCAGGAGGATCACCTGAGCCCAGGAGGTGGAGGCTGCAGTGAGCTATGATGATGCCGCTGCTGCAATCTAGTCTGGGTAACAGAGTGGGACCCTGTCTTTAAAAATAAAAATAAAAAATAAAATTAAAACATTGGCTTCAAAATTACATGTGGTCAAATTCAGCCCAGTTGGGTTCTATCTGAATATGACTTATTTTACACAGCTCTGTTTTCAATTGTAAAAGAGAAAACGACAGAGGGAAAGGACTGAGGGAAGGGAAGGGAGGGGAGGGAGGGGAGGGAGGGAAGCGGGGAGAAAGCATACGATACTTCCCATTTAGGAAGTGGAATAGTGGTAGAAGATGCCCTGATAAAGCCTCAGAATGGAACTGATGAGCTTGAAACCGCCAGTATACACATCGGCATTTTCAGATTTCAGAGAAGACGCACCTGAGGGGAGGAGCCTCTCGTAGGGAAGGGAAAGATGTCAAGCCTTCCTTCGTCCTGTGCACAGGACAGACTCCAAATCCTTCTCTTCACTCGCATTTGAGATCATGTGAACTCCTGTTTGATTTAAGCGTCTGATTCTTTTTCTTTCATTCATCCCTTGGTGTCTGTGATGGGCAAGGCACTTGTCTGGTTGCTGGGAGCTGTACCAAGGACAATTAGACATAGGGTCTGACCTTAAGGAGCTAACAATAGTGCAGGGAAAGTGAGACTTGGGTAGAGAGAGTCTTTGTCAGGTGGAAAGTGCCGTCTCAGACTGAGAAGGCTTCTCTCTAAGAGCAGGGAACGTTCCATGGAGGAGCGGGTATTTGAGAGGTCACTCAAAAGCATGGTAGGATTTCATGGGGAGATGAAAAAGGTATTCTGAGAAGTGAGCTTCCTTTTTTCTTATCTCAGCTCCCACTGGCAGAAAAGGAGCAGAGTTCCTTCCACCTTGAGCCAGGGTTCTTCAGGCAAAGCACCTCACTGCCGGGAGGTGGAGGCTTGGAGGGTTAGAAAGAAGGAGAATTGAGATGGATAAATACTAACATGTTCACAGCCAGGTGAATAGAGGGATGGGTGAGGAGTTGGGTGTTTTGAAATTATCTTCTTTTTGCTTATTTGTACTTTTTCATTTGGGAAGAGAATGGAGCACGGAACATACTCTAATATGGGGAAAAAATAAACACAATTTTAAAACAGCAGCCCCCCTCCCCCGGCAACCAAAAGAAAAAAACAAGCAGGAAGAAAAGAAAAGCGATTGAGAAGAACATGCGTATCTCTTTGAGACTGAATGTCTCCTCTGTGCTCTGGCAGCCTCAGCGATCACAGGCCTGCACTGCTGCTTTTGGCCCTGCTTGGAAACCCCCATGTGAGCACCAGCAATTGCAGCTCGGCCTCCAGGGAGTGTATCACAGCACAATCATTGATTTTCATAATCAATGCTGTCATTGACAAGTAGGCAGAGAGATAAATGCTCTAAAATCATCTAGGCCCCTTGGGCCAGATGTTCCCGGCCTCATCAAGAAGAGAAGTTGGCTGGGCACAGTGGCTCACGCCTGTAATCCCAGCACTTTGGGAGGCTGAGGCAGGTGGATCACCTGAGGTCAAGAGTTCAAGACCAGCCTGACCAACATGGTGAAATCCCATCTCTACTAAAAAATACAAAACTAGCCGGGCATGGTGGCACATGCCTGTAATCCCAGCTACTCAGGAGGCTGAGGCAGGAGAATGGCTTGAACCCAGGAGGTGGAGGTTGCAGTGAGCTGAGATCAAGTCATTGCACTCCAGCCTGGGCAACAACAGTGAGACTCCATCTAAAAAAAAATAAAATAAAGGCCAGGCGCGGTGGCTCACGCCTGTAATCCCAGCATTTTGGGAGGCCGAGGCGGGCAGATCACGAGGTCAGGAGATCGAAACCATCCTAGCTAACATGGTGAAACCCCATCTCTACTAAATATACAAAAAAAAAAATTAGCCGGGCGAGATGGCGGGTGCCTGTAGTCCCAGCTACTCAGGAGGCTGAGGCAGGAGAAAGGCGTGGACCCGGGAGGCGGAGCTTGCAGTGAGCCGAGATAGTGCCACTGCACTCCAGCCTGGGTGACACAGCGAGACTCCGTCTCAAAAAAATAATAAAAATAAATAAAATAATTTTAAAAAAATTATAAAAAGAACTTACAGCAGGGTCTGGTGGCTCACACCTGTAATCCTAGCACTTTGAAAGGTCAAGGTGGGTGGATCACCTGAGGTCAGGAGTTCAAGACCAGCCTGGGCAACAGGGCAAAACCCCGTCTCTACTAAACATACAAAAATTAGCCGGGTATGGTGGCAGGAGCCTATAATCCCAGCTTCTCAGGAGGCTGAGGCAGAAGAATCACTTGAATCCGGGAGACGGAGGTTGCAGTGAGCAGAGATTATGCCACTGCATCAATCCTGGGCAACAGAGCAAGACCCTTTCAAAAAAATAAATAAATAAGAAGACAGGTTACTTTTTATTTCCTGAAAAGTTTGACTTCCTGACAATGAAAGCCCTAAGGAGCGAGTGGCAGAAGATAGCTGGCAGTCATCGGTGGGGCAAAGGCAGAGGTACCACTGCTGACTCTACTGGGCCTCAGCCCTCCTCCCTCATGGGGAGGGACCCTCTTTCAAACTTTTGGAGGGGTAAGGGAGGGCCAGGCAGAGCTGAGACCAAGACGATGGCGGTGGGCGGGGGGCCTGAAGTTCTATCATCTAATTGGGCTTCTTCACCAGTGCATCGCCCATAAGTGCCGTATTGATTCCCTCAGCTCCCAGCGCTGCCAGAAAGGTCTGGGGTGGCCAGAGCCTCCCAGCCAGTCTCCTCCTGCAGGAGCACCTTGTCAGTTTACCTCAGATATTCGCTGCTCAAATACCATCTTCTGTGTGTATCACAACATGACACGCCTACAAAGAACGCTGAGCTAGGATTTCTAGATGCACTGTTACATGGTGATTTACTGGTCTGGAACTGCTGCCTCGCAGGAGGTCATGTGAAAACACCACCAGCAAAACCAAGCATTTATGGAGCCACTCCCTTATGCCAGGTCCTGGGCTGGGACGTCTGACTGCGTCAGCTCCACGGTGGATAACTGTGGCTTTTGCCTGCCTGGCATTCAGACCCCCCTGCTTGGTAACAGTGCCTACATCTTAGCTTCTATTGTGGAAACTACCTTTCCCCCACTGCATGCAGGCCTGGTGGGCATGGGGATGGAGGCACCTTGCTCTCCATCCATGAGGAAGGCAGCACATGGCCCAGCCTTGTCCAGTCTGACCTCTCTTCCTGCAAGTTGAGTGTCAAGCAGAGAACCACAGAACTGAAAACCGGAGCTGCTTCATGCAGTCAAGAATCCCCTGAAGAAGGAAGGCAGTTACCTCCCTGTTCTCGACATCTTTTCAGCTGGCCTGGCTCTCATCCTTTCCAAGACCTGGCTGTTTGCTTTGCATTCAGTTATATTAGCTAATTCATATCCTTCTAATAAATTTCTTCCATCCTTCTCCAAAGTTAGCCCTAGAGTATATATCTGTTGTTTACAATCAAAAAACCCTGGAGGTATACTCACTCTCTCTCTCTTTTTTTTTTTTAGACAGAGTCCCACTTTGTCACCCAGGCTTGAGTGCAGTGGCATAATCTCGGCTCACTTCAACCTCTGCTGCCCAGGTTCAAGTGATTCTCCTGCCTCAGCCTCCCGAGTAGCTGAGATTACAGGCACCTGCCACTGTGCCTGGCTAATTTTTGTATTTTTAGTAGAGATGGGGTTTCACCACATTGGTCAGGCTGGTCTTGAACCCCTGACCTTATGATCCACCCGCCTCAGCCTCCCAAAGTGCTGGGATTACAGGCATGAGCCACCGCGCCCAGCCGAGGTGTACTCTCTTAATTCTCTTAATAACCTCATTTTCTGTCATTACCCCTGTTTTAGTACAAGCAGCCGAGCTTCAGAGAAATTAAAAGATGTGCCCAACGTCACACAGCTAATGAGTGCCACAGTCAGAATCTGAACCCAAGTCTGTCTGATGTGGAGTCATGACAAGAGCATGGGTTTTCTTGGGAGAGCAAAATGACTTCAAATCCCCACTTCCCGCATACAAATGCACAATGGGTGTAGCAATGCCAAAGCCACAGAGCTGTTGAGGATGGATAGGTGATGCATAGGAAAGCACAGGGCCTAGTGTATGTGCTTAGTAAACAGAAATACCCGTCCCTAAGAATGGAAATTATTTTATCTGCATAGTAAATTAAACAAAGCAATTGGCATCTTTCGTCCAAAGATTACTGCTTCTGAGTTGATCCAAATACGATCTCTCTGTCTCTCTCTCCCTCTATTTTGTTTGTTTGTTTGTTTGTTTGGGATGGAGTCTCACTCTGTTGCCCAGGCTGGAGTGTAGTGGTGCGATTTTGGCTCACCGCAAGCTCCACCTCCTGGGTTCACGCCACTCTTCGGCCTCAGCCTCCTGAGTAGCTGGGACTACAGGTGCCTGCCACCACACCTGGCTAATTTTTTGTATTTTTAGTAGAGACAGGGTTTCACTGTGTTAGCCAGGATGGCCTCCATCTCCTGACTTCGTGATCTGCCCGCCTTGGCCTCCCAAAGCGCTGGGATTACAGGCGTGAGCCACCACGCGCAGCCTCCCCCTCTGTTTTTTTAAAAATAGAAACAAGGTCTTGCTATGTTGCCCAGGCTGGCATGCAGTGGTACAATAACAGCTCACTGTACCCTTGAACGCCTGGGCTCATGCAATCTTCTCACCTCAGCCTCCCCAGTAGCTGGAACTATAGGTGTGTGCCACCACACCTAATTTTCAAATTTCTTGTAGAAACGGGGTCTTGCCATGTTGCCCAGGCTGGTATCAAATTCCTGGGCTCAAGCAATCCACTCACCTCAGCCTCCCAAAGTGCTGGAATTATAGGCACGAGCCATCATGCCTGGCCTCTCTCTCTCCCACTCTTAGACACACACACACACACACACACACACACACACACACAGACATTTCTTGGTTTCCTGTCTGCGGAAGTCCTACCAGAAAATTCAGATACCCTCAGGAAAAAGAGCATAGGGTGCACATAATACAATCGAACTCTCCCATCCAACATGCCCTGGGAGAAGGAAGAGAGTAAGAATTTTCATTCCTCTGAAGGATGATGAAAATGAGGCACTGAGACACCAAATGTTTATCTCGAGTTTATGTAGCAAACCAAAGGTTCAGGAGAACCCAGGAACTGTGTATTAGGCCATTCGATCTGAAAATATCAGAGCCCAGAAGGAAGAGAACAGCTTTTCCAAGTTGTTAGTTTTGTTCCTGCTCTTACCGTCTTCCCCTTCCCTCTCTCCCACGTCCAAAGAAAAAGCTCCATCACCTAAACATCCACATCAGGCATGCTTCTAAAAAAGCCGCCCCACAGCTCTGCTCATTACATACCCTTCTTTCCCCTAGGAGTTGTGACCTACTTAAAATATTCTTCCAATTCTCTTAATGGGGTAAAAAGTCCCCAAAGCTATGTTCCCTATGCTGCAAAAATGGAAGTCCTAAAAATAAACAGTTGAAGAGAAAGTGTTAGGCCGGGCGCGGTGGCTCACACCTGTAATCCCAGCACTTTGGGAGGCCAAGGCGGGCGGATCACGAGGTCAGGAGATCGAGACCATCCTGCCTAACACGGTGAAACCCCATTTCTACTAAAAATACAAAAAATTAGTCGGGCACGGTGGTGGGTGCCTGTAGTCCCAGCTACTCAGGAGGCTGAGGCAGGAGAATGGCGTGAACCCGGGAGGCGGAGCTTGCAGTGAGCCGAGATCGCGCCACTGCACTCCAGCCTGGGTGGCAGAGTCAGACTCTGTCTCAAAAAAAAAAAAAAAGAGAGAGAGAGAAAGTGTTACTTGTACTAAGATTTCTGATGCTTTTTCATAGATAAATTCAAGTTTTCCCAGGCCTGTGATTGTGAAAAGTACAACTAAAAGATGGCCTTGGCATTGATTCAACAGTCAGTAGATATTCACAAGCTACCTGCCATAAATAAGGACTTCACCAAAGTTAAATGACAGCAAGAGTGAAAGAAAACCCACACAGCCTGGATTTATTCAACATAATTGTGACTCTTGGGATTCTTCCGGTTTCTGGGGCTAAGAAAAAACATTCTACATTGGAATATATCATAATTTCTGGGATTTCTCTTTTCTTCTACATTCATTTCTTCCAATCTCGAAGGTTTTATCGGGGGGTTCTTTGCTATTGAAAAGGCAATATAACAACAGCAAGATAATTTTGCAAATTTAAGATTTAAGACTCATTTTTTCGTTTTGAAATGGAGTCTCGCTCTGTCACGCAGGCTGGAGTACAGTGGCGTGATCTTGGCTCAAGCGATTCTCCTGCCTCAGCCTCCCAAATAGCTGGGATTACAGGTGACTGCCAGCACACTCGGCTAATTTTTGTATTTTTAGTAGAGACGGAGTTTCACCATGTTGGCCAGGCTGGTCTCGAACTCCTGACCTCAGGTGATCCGCCTGCCATGGCCTCCCACCACCCCTGACCCTAAGACTCATCTGTAATCCATCACTTCAGCACAAATATGGCACATGCATACAGATTATTACAGTTATGAACATGATGTGCTTGCTGGGCTCTATTCGCTATTGTTCCTTTTATCAGAAGTATTTTCCATGTTTCTTTCTAAGTGCCTTTTGATTTAGGCTTTGGTTGTGAATGCAAGATATTCCACTGTATCAATGTACCAACAAAATTTTAAACCGTCCCTGTAATATTAGACATTTCAGTGATTTCTACTTATTTATATTACAGCCAACACAGTAGAGAGTATTTTTTATGCATCTGAAATTAAAAAAATCTTTGTTAACTAACTTTATTGGGATAAATTCCTGGGTCTGGTAATTGTATGGCTTTTCCTACACAGTAGTAGTAATTTTATGACTTTTCCCATATATTATCATGTTGCATTCCCCACAAATGTTATCAATTTATAATGCAACCCACAATAAATATGGAATTTTACTGCAACCTCAATAGCATTATGTTGTGGTTTTGAAAAATTATTAACCATTAGCAAGAAGCATAACAGTATAATGGTGTTGTAATTTGCACTTTTGATTGCTATCAACAGTGAACACATACCAATGTATTGTTCATTGCATTGCCTCATGTAGATGAATTTCTTCTTATGAACTGTGAATTTATCCCTGGGGAGTTGTTTTTTGTCTTCCAATCAGGTTTATTCAGGTATAATTCACATATCAAAAAGTTATTCTTTTTCGTGTGCAGTTCTATGGCTTTTAACAACTATAGACAGGTCACCGAATGGTTCTATGATCCTGAAAAGTCTCCTGCTGGGCCTTTGTAGTCCCATTCTCCCTCCAAACAGCCCTTGGCAATCACTCTTCTATTTTCTTTCCCTATAGTTGCAACTTTTCCAGAGTGTTATATAAATGGAATCATACAGTACACAGTTATGCATAGAATTGTAATGCTTTAAAATTCTTTAAAATGTTTCTTTTCTTTCTGCAGTATTCAAAATGCTTTATTAAATATGTGGTTCAACATCAAAAGAGCAGTATGTAGTCGGGGGAACAGAAATTGTAACTAGTTTACCACTAACTCTCTTGCACCACCACCCTCAGGAAAAAAGCCTTCCAGAACCCGGCCTTCCAAAGGCCCGAGTCAATCCTCGAGTCTCTGCCTCTCCCTTGTCCACGCTCCCATGCCCCTTCTCCTTTCCTGAAATAAATTATTGGTTTAACAGAGGTTAACTTTTTTTTTTTTTTGAGACGGAGTCTTGCCCTCCTTGCCTAGGCTGGCATGCAATGGTGCGATCTCAGCTCACTGCAACCTCTACCTCCAGGGTTCAAGTGATTCTCCTGCCTTAGCTTCCCGAGTAGCTGGGATTACAGGCACCCGCCACCATGCCTGGCTAATTTTTTGTATTTTTTTTAGTAGAGATGGGGTTTCACCATGTTGGCCAGGCTGGTCTCAAACTCATGACCTTGTGATCCACATGCCTCCGCCCCCCAAAAGTGCTGGGATTACAGGCATGAGCCACCGTGCCCGGCCTAACAGAGGTTAACTTTTAATTTGTAATATATAATGCAAATATTTCCCCCACTTTGTTCCTTTTTCATTTGATAGATTTTTTTTTTTTTTTCTTGAAACAAAGTGTCACTCTGTCACCCAGGCTGGAGCACAGTGGTGCGATGTCCGCTCACTGCAACCACCGCCTCCCAGGTTCAAGCAATTCTCCTGCTTCAGCCTCCTGAGTACCTGGGATTTCAGGCACCCGCCACCACACCCAGCTAATTTTTTGTATTTTTAATAGAGACGGGGTTTCACCATGTTGGCCAGGCTGGTCTTGAACTCCTGACCTTGTGATCCGCCTGCCTCGTCCGGCCTCCCAAAGTGCTGGGATTACAAGCGTGAGCCACTGCGTCCAGCCGATAGAAATTTTAAATTTAAATGAACACAATTTTTTCCCCATGGATTCTTCTAACTTGAAAATTATCCATAGATCTAAAATATATTGAATTCTATTTTTTTGCTAGCTCTTGAAGAATTTGACCTTTTAATATTTCATTTTGATTCAACTCCAGTTTCTGTCAGTATTTGCTTAAGGTAACGACTTTAAAAGTTTCTTCACCATGATTCATAACAAGAAATATATTTTGCATCACAATTCAGTACACACACACAAAAATACATATACAGGCTGGGCGCGGTGGCTCACGCCTGTAATCCCAGCACTTTGGGAGGCCAAGGCAGGTGGATCACCCCAGCTCAGGAGTTTGAGACCAGCCTGGCCAACATGGTAACCCCATCTCTACTAAAAATACAAAAATTAGCAGGGCATGGTGGTGGGCACCTGTGGTCTCAGCTACTTGAGAGGCTGAGGCACGAGAATCACTTGAACCTGGGAGGCGGAGGTTGTAGTGAGTCGAGATTGCACCACTGCACTCCAGCCTGGGCGACAAAGACTCTGTCTCAAAAAAAAAAATACACACACACACACACACACACACACACAGTATACAAAACTGAAACACAGGCCGGGTGCAGTGGCTCATGCCTGTAATCCCAGCACTTTGCGAGGCCGAGGCGGGCAGATCATGAGGTCAGGAGATGGAGACCATCCTGGCTAACACAGTGAAACCCCGTCTCTACTAAAAATACAAAAAATTAGCTGGGTGTGGTGGCGGGCACCTGTAGTCCTAGCTACTCGGGAGGCTGAGGCAGGAGAATGGCGTGAACCCGGGAGGCAGAGCTTGTAGTGAGCCAAGATTGTGCCACTGCACTCCAGCCTGGGCAACAGAGCGAGACTCTGTCTCAAAAAAAAAAAAAAAAAAAACTGAAACACAAATTTCAGGACACAAATCTTCCCTTCACTACATGTATGCATTCTGGTATTTTCTATTCTTTCTTTTTAAAATGGCCCACCTGGCCGGACACAGTGGCTCACGCCTATAATACCAGCACTTTGGGAGGCCGAGGAGGGTGGATCACTCGAGCCCAGGAGTTGGACACCAGCCTGGGCAACATGGCGAAACCCTGTCTCTACAAAAAATACAAAAATTAGCTGGGCATGGTGATGCATGCCTGTAGTCCCAGCTACTCAGGTGGATGAGGTGGGAGCATTGCTTGAGTTGGGAGTTCAAGGCTGCAGTGAGCTGAGATCACGACACTACTGCACTCCAGCTTGGGCGACAGAGGGAGACCCTGCCTCAAAAAAAAAAAAAAAGAACCCACCCAAGACGACTATTCCATTTTTCCTCAGACAAACTCCATAGGCATTAATGGTTGTATTATTGGGTATTCAGTCACATCAATGAAAAGTTCTGAAGTGATTACAGTTATCCATGGCAAATCATTGGATATGGTGGGGAAAGTGGAAATATCTCTTGCGTCGGTTGGAAATAAGAAAGACCTGCATATGAAAAGGGTGATCGGGCTGAGCGCAGTGGCTCACGCCTGTAATCCCAGCACTTTGGGAGGCTGAGGCAGGCAGATCACCTGAGGTCAGGAGTTCAAGACCAGACTGGCCAACATGGCGAAACCCTGTCTCTACTAAAAATACAAAAATTAGCTGGGCAAGGTGGCGTGTGCTTGTGATCCCAGCTACTCAGAAGGTTGAGGCAGGAGAATTGCTTGAGCCCGGGAGGCGGAGGTTGCAGTGAGCTGAGATTGCAGCACTGCACTCCAGCCTGGATGACAGAACAAGAGTCTGTCTCAAAAATTAAAAAAAAAAAAAAAGAGTGATCAGGGAAGCTTTGGCAGCTTTTTTGGAATTTTCTGCTGGAGAAAATGAGACTGCTGCTGATGTTTTTAAGAGAACAATTTTGGAGGCAGATAAAATTGACAGGGCAGCTTCCCAAGGAAAATCTTCGTGCTCAGTGATATGATTCTACTGCAAAACCTGAGGACACTGGGAAAATATTCCACCTGAAGAAACAAACTCCTGTCATCCTTTCAGATAAACTACGCTTCTTTTTCCTTCTCTTGACCTGAAAGATACATTTTGGGTCAGAGGTCCTCTCCTTTCAGATTATGTTAAACTCTGACTGTCCAAACGAGTGCACTTCCATTTTCAATTTTTAAGCAATCATATTTTCAATTTATACATGGTATTTCTTAATATTATGACCAAGAGTTTTATCAGCATTAATTTTTCAGTGTAGTTTGTTGTTTAAAATAATGTAATCATCAAAATGACATATATTGTCACACTACTATTAACCAGGCTTCAATATATCAGTGTTTATTTTATTGTGTTAAATGTATACTTTTAAATAAAACAGCTATAAACCTTTAAAAAGTACAAAATAAATAAATAGGCCGGGTGCGGTGGCTCATACCTGTAATCCCAGCACTTTGGGAGGCTGAGGAGGGCGGATCACTTGAGGCAGGAGTTCGACACCAGCCTGGCAAACATGGTGAAACCCCATCTCTACTAAAAATACAAAAATTAGCCAGGTGTGGTGTTGGGCACCTGTGGTCCCAGCTACTCGAGAGGCACAATAATCACTTGAACCTGGGAAGCAGAGGCTGCAGTGAGCCGAGATCTGGTCTCTGAACTCCAGCCTGGGAGACAAGGTGAGACTCTGTCTCAAATAAAAATAAATTAAATTAAATGAGATGGCCCACCAAGTTGATTTCATGACTCACTGATGAGTCACAATCCACAGTTTGAAAAAGTGTGAAAAGGGAATTTATTAAAGCCACACAATGTCTCCAGTAGTCCCACTCTGAGTTTAGGTAGCGCCCTACAGATGAACTGATTTACATGGGTTAAGCTGGATCAACTGGACCTTTTCCCCCAGTAGCCTGTGCAGTAAATTGCCCTTTTCAGAGAATAGATATTGGTGGTCGTGGCAGGGAGGGGTAATAGAAATGAGACATGGTTTTGCTATTCCTGGATTAGCCATCTACTGGGCTGGCAGCCCTCACATGGCTGGCCTGCCCTGTCTCGTGAGATGGATCAGCCCTGAGGTGACCTGTCAGGAAAGGACATTTGGGCTGGAAGTAGCAGAAGCCTCTGTGAGCCATCCTTCACGCAGAATTAGTCAGTGGCAGCTCCGGTAAAGCGAAAGATTGAAGCATGCCCATCGCCCAGCTCAGCCAGGTGAGTACTAGGGAAACCTGTGGGAGGCCCAGGTGAAATGAAGGCATTGTCTCAGGAGGTCAGATTGACTCCAGGAAGGAACAAAATGATGTGTGAATGGCTATGCACAGACTAGAAAAGCAAAGACTAAAGGGAAGGATGGAAGTTGTTCTAACTGTTTGGGGTTGCTTGGAGGGAGTGGGGCACGGGAGAGGGAGGGAATGTAGTCAATGCATGGGAACGCAGAGAGGAGTATGCAAAGACGAGCAATCTGGTAGGCCACGTGGGAGACTGTGGCCATTCTATGGTAGGGACACCCTTCCCGGCCACTCCCTCAGTGGCCCTGGCACATCAAGCTTTGTCGTCCACATCGGGTGGGTTGTATATGCTTTAAACAACATCTTAATCCTCTCATGCCCAAGGGTTTCAGAAGATATGGTACCATCATTTATACCTATCTTCCAGAAGATCTTAACCCTTTCTCTACTTAACCAAAATGAAAGCGAGGGCATTGGGAAGCTGTGCCTGGTGAAGCTCCGACACCGGGTGGGTAGATCACATTTTCTAGTGTATGTAAAATTTTAACATTTCAGGCCCCGAGTTTTAAGGCCTTACCTAATTTCTTTGAGCCCCTTAGTCACTGTGAACTCGCTGTGTAGTGTAGTGTCTGCGTCCGCCTGCCTTGGTGTTTATGAGCATTCACGGTAACTTTAGAAGGCAAGGGTTACAGGAAACTTTTTGCCCCCGACCCCCAGTCTGCAACAGTACCTGTGGGGAAGATCTTACCCCGGGGCTCCAATTTTCAGGGAGAGGAAGTGTCTAGGATTTCCCATATAGGCTTAGGAGGGACTCGCCATTTGGAAGGATTTTAGGCCTAAGAAGAATAACACTTTATAATTTCTAGGTGATCTTATTTGTTGCCTCTTCTCTCTCTAGAGTGACTACCGCATTCCTAACCCCTCTTTTTTTTTTTTTTTTTTTTTTTCCTTTTGAGACAGAGTCTTACTCTACCACCCAGGCTGGAGTGCAGTGGTGTGATCTTGGCTCACTGCAACCTCCGCCTCCCTGGCTCAAGCTATTCTCTTTTTTCTTTTTTTCTTTTTTTTTTTTTTTTTGAGACGGAGTCTTGCTCTGTCGCCCAGGCTGGGGTGCAGTGGCCGGATCTCAGCTCACTGCAAGCTCCGCCTCCCGCGTTTACGCCATTCTCCTGCCTCAGCCTCCCGAGTAGCTGGGATTACAGGCGTCCGCCACCTCGCCCGGCTAGTTTTTTGTATTTTTTAGTAGAGACGGGGTTTCACCGTGTTAGCCAGGATGGTCTCGATCTCCTGACCTCGTGATCCGCCTGTCTCGGCCTCCCAAAGTGCTGGGATTACAGGCTTGAGCCACCGTGCCCGGCCGGCTCAAGCTATTCTCATGCCTCAGCCTCCCAGGTAGCTGGGACTACAGGCATGTGCCACCACACCTGGCTAATTTTTGTATTTTTAGTAGAGACTGAGTTTCACTCTGTTGGCCAGGCTGGTCTCCAACTCCTGGCCCCAAGTAATCTGCCTACCTCAGGCTCCCAAAGTGCTGGGATTACCACGCCTGGCCCCCTCTTCTAAGTGTCCATTCTCCTTGTAGTGGGTGGATGGTGGGGGGACATACACATGTGACTCTGGTTAGTACCTAGGCAGCCATGAAGTCCACAAATGTACAGGGGGCCACAGCTTTCACGCTACAGACTTGCAAAGGTATGCATCTGCTTTCCCTTGCCCTGGAATATAGATCAGAACACTTCATTTAGTGAAGGGACTTATTCTGAGAGTGATGATCCCTCCCTCGTTTGAGACATTGCCTTCATCCTGAGCTTCTTGGAGCAGCCCAAGGCCCTGCCAGCTCTCTTTGCCTGCAGCTTGTAGGCATTTATGACAGTTGCATACCCTGCCCTCCAACAGCAGCCTGAGAGACTAAACTATTACCAAGTTAACCTGGAAAAATGTCACCCTGATTGATTAGAATGGTGGGTGGCCACCTTAGCTCATTAGAAACACCTGGGAAATTTAAAAAAAAAAAAAAAATCCAGTATGCACTCCAAATTTTCCCCCCACCACTCCTCCCCACAAAAAGAAAATTTAAAAAATCCCAGTGTTTGGGCCATATCCCAGACCAATTAAGTCAGAATCCCCGGGGATGGGACTCAGGCAGCAGGATTTTTAAAAATCTCCGCAGCAGCCAGGTCGGAGAGCTAATGAATAGCACCAGCGTTTCAGCCTACAGCTTGTCTTGGTTTCACCCTTTTTTCATTTCTTTACAACAATGAAAATTCTAAACAGTTGATCACAGTGCCAGGCCAATAAGAAAGCATTTTAGGGAGGAGAGAGGAGGGAAGGGGTTGGCAGGCACGGAGAGGACTTGACACACAGAAAGCATTTGCCATGGAGTCATAACCATTTGATTCTAAGACACATGCCGCCTCCAGAAGTCATGCGGCCCCTCCCTCTGCTTCCAGTAGGGAATGAACTTGGCGGTCCTTTTGTTGCACACGCCCGGGAGCTGCGCCGGCGCAGCGCGCCCTGCAGCCTGGGAGCGCAAGCGGGTGCGCCACTGGTCCTCGGTCACCACTGCGCGCCGCGGGCTGGCGCAGGGCCCCTCTGCCGGAGGGAAACCGGCGTCCCCCCGCGCGAAGCAGCCGCTGCTCCTAAAGAGTTCATGGGCTCACCGCGCTGAGCTCGCCAGGCGGACCCGGCTTCGCCAGGGGCCTGCTGGCTGTCCTGACACACCTGGCCTACCTCGGGGGTGCCTGGGGGGACGCCCTTCCTTTGACTGCGGGATAGGAGCACAATGAAAATGGGGCGGACGTGGCTGGGAGACAGCTCTGCTCTCCGGCAGGCTCTGGGGAGTGTGTGGTACGTGGTATCCGCACTGGTGGGTGTCGTGCGGTGATCGAGACATGGAGACAGGGTGTCGTTCGCACTAGGGGAGAGAGGACAGCATTTAGAGGGAAACGAAATGGATCCGAGAAACCCAAAGATGTCACAAAGGAAACGCTTCCCCGTCATAAGCAATCTAAATAAGTGATTCTTAAAGGCATCCATCAAAACGCATAACCTTGTCATTTAGATTCGCTCGCCCACAGGGGGACTGGAGGGTACTCACCGACTAGGGCTTCACAGCCGCATCACCGCCAGCGGTGGGCGCCTGCCTCGGCAGGGGCAGGGTGGGTGTCCGCAGGACACAGGTGCCGCCGTGGCTGCTCGCACAACCCCTGCAGCTGCGATCCCGCCCAGTTAGCCTCGGGGGCTGCACAGCCCAGCCCACTCGCCCAGGGCCAGGGGGTTCTCAAGCCGCGCGGCGAGGACGCAAGGCTGCCCCGGGCGCCTGCCTACGCGGGCGCTCGGCGCCGGGACTCTGCCGGGGCTGCAGGAGCGCGCGCTGCTAGCTGGGCGGGCTGCTGCTCCGCGTGAGCGCCATGGCAACGCGAGCTGGCGCCCCCAAGAGGCCGCAGAGCTGCGGCGTGGGACGCTCGGGTGAGGCTCAAGCCAAAACCAAAAGCGAACCTTTTCTCTTCCTCCCCATCTTTTCATTTTCTACCCCTCTCCGACCCCTTCTCTCGACACACGTTGCTAGCACCTCTAAGGGTGGAAATTCCAGCACTCTCCTGAGGCCACTTCCCCAGCGAATTCTGCTAACTACACAGCCAGTGTTCGCTGGGCTCACAATCGAACACATACCTCCTTGCAGTGGCTTCGGCACCCAGGTCTCCGGAAGCCAGAGGAGGAACTAAGTGTAGGATACTGAGCAAGTCGCGTAACCTCTGAAGAGTCGTGAAATTTCAACGGTATAAAGGATACGACGTTGTCTTATCGATTGAAAAATGCTATAAAATGAAGTTCTTACTATTACTATGATGCTGACCCTGGAGATAAGCTCAGAGCCCTGGGGGAGAGCTACAGTTGCAAGCGCTCCAATGATCAGGTCGCGCACCCGCTCCCCACCGGAGAAAACCTCTTGCTGCTGGAGCCCGGTCAGCCTCTTCCACACTTCCAGCCAGGCCCGGCATTGCCACAGCCGGTGGAGCTGGACAGAAATCTACCAGGCACTAAAATAAGTTAGATGGAAGACGGAATGGATTTGACCACATTCCTATCAGCATCTGCTCATTATAATTGCAACATTATAATCAGAGCAGAAAGAAACCCAGAGATTATTTTGTCTTCAAGGATCATTGACCTCAGTATATCTCCATCTGAAGCTGTGTTGTCCAAAGCAGATTGACTCCGGCCGCCGGCTCAGAAGAGGGCCGACTCTGGGCTGGTGACTCCTTGGGAGGGACTCTCGCTGGTCCCAGGTGGTATTTCCTTCGCCGTGTTCCTCATTCGTGTTCCCCTCATGTCCATCATGTGAGGAGGGGAACTGACAAGGCCAGGGTGCTGGCTCAGACGCAATCTCGGCTCATCCTCTGGAGCCCCACTTCATCACTCAGCCAGTGTGTCCACTAATGTCTCCCCGCCTACAAACCTGCACGTGTTCTGCCCCAGTAATAGAATAAGGGAACACATTTTTACTGAGCTCTGACAATGTGCCTGGGCTTTTCAGGAGCTATTTCATTTAATTTTTAATGTAAAACATTGTTTTACATATTAAGAACCTAAAAGCACAGAGAGTAAGTGACTTGCTTGTGCAAGGTTATACAGTTAAGTAAGTGGTAAAGCTGCAATTCCCAGTTTTGTTTGATGCCACAGCTGAAGATGCAAGGCCCTCTGGGCATGGCCTGGGTGGATATTAGGGAAAAATGTCCTAGAAGTTCCAGAATCTCTAATAATTTCTCCTACCTCTCATTTTATTTTATTTTTGACCCTGGAGATTTTTTTTTTTTTTGAGTTCAGAGTCTTGCTCTATTGTCCAGGCTGGAGTGCACTGGTGCAATTTCAGCTCACTGCAACCTCTGCCTCCCAAGTTCAAGCAATTCTCCTGCCTCAGCCTCCTGCATAGCTGGGACTACAGGCATGCACCACCATGCCCAGCTAATTTTTGTGGAGATGGGGTTTTGCCACATGGCCCAGGCTGGTCTCAAACTCTTGAGCTCAAGCAATCTGCCCTCATCAACCTCCCAAACTGCTGGGATAACAGGCATGAGCCACCGCACTCCGCCAAAATGTTTACTTTAGAAAAACTGAAAAATATAGAAACATAAAGGAATAAAAGCATCCATAATCTTATCACCTAGAGAAAGCCATGTGTAATATTCGTATTTCTTTCCAGTCTTTTTTCTAGCTTTCTAGCTTTAAACTAAGTTGAGATAAAACCACACACACACACACACACACACACACACACACTTGCATCCTGCTTTTTGTTAAAAATAACTTTGTGGGAAATTCCTCCTCCTTTGAGGACTTTTAAAAAACATTAGTTTAAATGTCATACAATATTTTTATCATATGAGTATCTCATAATTTCCCTTTTATTGAATATTTCCAATTTTTATTAATTGTAAATATGGCAATAAAATTTTTTCTTCATAAATCTTGCCCGTGTGTGAATAATTTCCTTCCAGTTGGGTCCCACAAGTGGAATATTTGGTCCAAGGGTAATAACATTTTAAAGACACTCCAATCCTCTCCAATGGGGATTTCCAACTCACTGAGCCCCGCTCCCCACAGGACCTGCACGGTCCCACTCCACTGCCCTCCACACATCTGTTGTGCCCTCACCTGGCATATGGCATTTAAATTATTTAGCTCACAAATCCTTTGGGAAACTAGGGTTAGTTCTTTGTAGCTTTTTGGTTGATTATTTTGATTTACTCAGAAAAACACAGTATCTCCTTTACTATTTTAAAATCCTCTATAAGTAAGAATAGGGAGAGAAAAGAAGAGAAAGGGGTGAGATTTCCAAGGCCCTGGGTTAAGCCAGGGATGCTGGAGCTTGGAGCTCACTTCATAGTGACCCTTCTGATGGCCTCAGCCCCAGCCCTGCTATAGAAAAGCTGCCCGGTCCCTCCGATCCTCACGTTTTTATCTGCTGATGGGCTTACTGCTGATGGATGATTGGATACATTTAAAAACGTTGTCAGAGAGTGTTGGGCTCGGATGGGTGGAGTAGGGGAGACCCCTCAGGAAAAGCAACTAGAGTAATAGATGGGTCAAAGGTCAGCAATAAGGCTGTGTGATCTCATCCTCCAAGATGAAATGAGGCCTAATGCTGCTGTCTTCTTCCTTGAGAGAAGACAGCAAAGAGGGAGGGCTCAGGGCAGAAGGTGGGGGCGGGGGGCGCAACATCAACTCTAGAATCCCTTTTTGTTTGTTTGTTTTGAGACGGACTATTGTAAAATAGTCAAAAGGACTAGATTCCCTCCCACCACACTTAACTTTCTCAGTGGGGAAAAAAACAAATGCTGAAAAAGTTTAAAGCGATTCCAGGCCAGGCGCAGTGGCTCACACCTGTAATCCCAGCACTTTGGGAGGCCGAGGCGGGCGGATCACGAAGTCAAGAGATCGAGACCATTCTAGCCAACACGGTGAAACTCCGTCTCTACTAAAAATACAAAAATTAGCCAGGTGTGGTGGTGCGCGCCTGTAGTCCCAGCTACCCGGGAGGCTGAGGCAGGAGAACTGCTTGAACCTGGGAGGCTGAGGCTGCAGTGAGCTGAGATCACACCACTGCGCCCCAGCTTGGGTGACACAGCGAGACTCTGTCTAAAAAAAAAAAAAGACTAATATTTCATCATCAAGTAGTTTTAGATAACAAACTGAATTTAGGAACGAATGTATTGCAATTAAATTGACAAAATACCTGTAAATTTTACAGCTTTTCTCCCCCACAGACTAGCACTATGCAAAAATTGAATGTTTAATTATGAATGAAGGTATCTACCATGTTGTTCTCAGAGTTTAATTACCTGAAGACAATGTCTGAGGTTTAAAGTTGAAATACGTATATTTGAACACAGAACATTTATTTGACCACTTTATGCCATGAGTGAAAGGGGTCAGTCCATGCTTTTTTCCCCTTCCCTGTCTTTTACCAGCTGGCCATTTTATTTGCGTAAGGTATACTGAAATTCCTAGGGACCTACGAGGTCATTCTCTGCTCCATTGCTTTCCTCAGATGAGGAAACTGAGCTCTACAGAGGTTAACTGACTAGTTCAAGGTCACTCTGCATCTCATTAGTAATCTTGAAGTCTGAAGGCAGGCTGCCTACACTTGCAAGTGACAGAATAGACAGCTAATCAAAAATAGATGAAAATTTAGTTATAATCTATAGTTGATAGGATAAACATTAAGAATGAGCCTGTTGGCCGGGCGTGGTGGCTCAAGCCTGTAATCCCAGCACTTTGGGAGGCCGAGACGGCCGGATCACAAGGTCGGGAGATCGAGACCATCCTGGCTAACCCGGTGAAACCCCGTCTCTACTAAAAATACAAAAAAACTAGCCGGGCGAGGTGGCAGGCGCCTGTAGTCCCAGCTACTCAGGAGGCTGAGGCAGGAGAATGGCGTGAACCCGGGAGGCGGAGCTTGCAGTGAGCTGAGATCCGGCCACTGCACTCCAGCCTGGGCGACAGAGCGAGACTCCATCTCAAAAAAAAAAAAAAAAAAAGAATGAGCCTGTAATCCCAGCTACTCCGGAGGCTGAGGCAGAAGGATCCCTTAAGATTAGGAGTTTGATCAGCCTGAGCAACATAGCGAGAACCTGTTACATTTTTTTTTTTTAAGAGTCAGGGTCTCATTCTGTCATCCAGGCTGGAGTGGAGTGCAGTGGTGCAATTATAGCTCAAAGGATCCTTTCATCTCAGCCTCCTGAGTAGCTAGAATTACAGGTGTGCACTAGGACTCCCAGCTCGAGACCCTGTCTCTATGGAAAAAAAAAATAGAAATTAGCCAGCTGTGGTGGTGCACAAGAGTGGATCCCTTAAGCCTAGGAGTTTGAGGCTACATTGAGCTATGACTGCATCACTGCACTCCAGCCTGGGCAATGGAGTGAGAGCCTGTCTCTAAAAGAGAAAGAAAGGTCTTCCTGGACTTTTTGCTAGACTAAAACCAATAAGTTCAGATTTAACATGAATAAATATAATGGCCTGCACTTTTGGTTGAAAATATCTATTGCAAAGTAGAGGCCTGACTTGTGCATGTGAAACAGAAGATAGGGGAGTTAAGTCAACCAACAGGTTCAGTAAGAGCCCCACGTGGGAAGCGGCTGGTGAAAGAGCTAATGCAACCTCAGAGCTCTATTAGTAGACAGAGAGTAACCTGATGTTTCAGGGAGCAACTGGCCCAGGAATCTTGGTGTTGGCCAGGTCATATTTGTACCACTCTGTGGCACAAGGTTCCAAGAGGGACCTTGATAAACTAGAGTTCATCCACCAGAGGAGGAGGCTGCAGGCCTTGGGCACTGCTCAGCAAGATGAGGGGCCACTGCAGTTGAGCATGTCTAGCCTGGAGTTTTCTGAAGGACATGATTACTGACTTTATGTATGGGAATGGCTGCCAATGAAGAAGAGGTAGATGGCTTGTTCTATGTCACTCCACAGGGCAGAAGGAGGATCATTAGGGACGAGGATGAATGGGAGATGGATTTCTGTTCAAATAATTTTCCAACATTGCTGACTCACCACAGAATGGTCTGGAAGTGTTCTCAGGGAAATGCTGGGATCCAAGCATCTGAGAGCTTACAGGAGGATACCTACTTTGGGGCAGAAGTTGACTCCATGACTTCCAAGTTCCCTTTAACTCAAAGATTCTGTGATTCTTCATGGATTCTCTCTTTCTTTTTCTTTCTTTCTTTCTTTCTTCCTTCCTTCCTTCCTTCCTTCCTTTTTCTCTTTCTTTCCTTCCTTCCTTCCTTTCTCTCTTTCTTTCTTTCTCTTATTTCTTCTTTGTTTCTTCTTTCTTTCTCCTTTCTTCTTCCTTCCTTCCTTCCCTTCCTTCCTTCCTTCCTTCCTTCCTTCCTTCCTTCCTTCCTTCCTTCCTTTTCTTTCTTTCTTTTCACAAAGTCTCACTCTGTTGCCCAGGCTGGAGTGCAGTGGTCTAATCACAGCTCACTGCGGCCTAGAGCTCTCACCTCAGCTCCCTGGGCAGCTGGGACTACAGGCACATGACGCCACACCTGGCTAATTTGTGTGTGTGTGTATATTTTGTAGAGACAGGGTCTCACAATATTCCTCAGGCTGCTCTCAAACTCCTGGGCTCAATTAAACCACCCACCTTGGCCTCCCAAAGTGCTGGGATTCCAGGCATGAGCCACCATGCCCAGTCAGGTTATTTTTCTGGTACTGCTATTTCATGCCCGGTAGATAATGTTTTAGTGCTTTTGACCTTCTGATTCCCAAAACAATTCTAATGATTTGTCATTAGAATATGTATCTTAAAAAAACCAATAAAACTCTTAATAAAAAATTGAATCCCGGCCAGGCGCAGTGGCTCACACCTGTAATCCCAGCACTTTGTGAGACCAAGGCGGATGGACCACTTGAGCCCAGGAGTTCAAGACCAATCTGGCAACATGGCAAAACCCCGGTTCTGCCAAAAATTAGCCAGTCTCATAACCAGATCTCAAAAATAAATAAATAATTGAATCCAGAAGGACCTCTGAGGAAAAGTGAGTTGCTTCAGAATTTGGCCACTGAATTTAAATCTAAGCTTGCTCAAAGTCTGGGCAAAGAGAAAAATGTGTGAAGGTATAGATTCTTACTGTTCAAGAAGAAGATTACATTTTCATCTGTATTAGTATTGACCTTGTCTTGCCAAAGGGATTATAAGATCCTTAACAGCAGGAAACAAACCTTTTACTTCATTTTAACTTCTAGAATCATTAGACTATTTTATGCAGAGTAGGTGCTCAGTGTATCTTGAATAATTTGACTTTCTTAAAGATGAAATAGGAAAACATTTTTGCTTTATTTTTTTCCTGGAGTCTGATAGAAAGATTAATGGGAGATGGATTTCTTCCAGCCTGCTGAAGCTGGAAGTCACAGTTCTGAAACTACATTATATTGTTCCAATGAGGTAGCCTAAACTTGGCCTACAGAAAGCCCCAGGCTGCCATAATTGCATCTACTGGTACCTCTTCCTCTTTGCAGAACAGGTTTCTTTCTTAAATGCATTTGTGTTGCTTTCTTTTTTTTTTTTTTTTTTGGACAGAGTTTTGCTCTTGTAGCCTGGCTGGAGTGCAATGGCGCCATCTTGGCTCACTGCAACCTCTGCCTCCTGTGTTCAATTGATTCTCCTGCCTCAGCCTCTCAAGTAGCTGGAACTAGAGGTGGGCACCACCAGGCCCAGCTAATTTTTGTTTTTTTTTTTTTTGAGACGGAGTCTCGCTCTGTCGCCCAGGCTGCAGTGCAGTGACCGGATCTCAGCTCACTGCAAGCTCCGCCTCCCGGATTTATGCCATTCTCCTGCCTCAGCCTCCCGAGTAGCTGGGACTACAGGCGCCCGCCACCTCGCCCGGCTAGTTTTTTGTATTTTTTAGTAGAGACAGGGTTCACCGTGTGGGCCAGGATGGTCTCAATCTCCCGACCTCGTGATCCGCCCGTCTCGGCCTCCCAAAGTGCTGGGATTACAGGCTTGAGCCACCGCGCCCGGCCGCTAATTTTTGTATTTTTAGTAGAGACAGGGTTTTACCATGTTGGCCAGGCTGGTCTCAAACTCCTGACCTCAGGTGATCTGCCTGCCTCGGCCTCGCAAAGTGCTGGAATTACAGGCATGAGCCACTGCACCCAGCTGTGTTGCACATTATTGCCACTCTAGGACCCTGAATTTCCACTGCAGCTCTTCATTGCACCCAGTAGTAGCAATAACCAACATTAGTATTTTACTTAGAACATTAAGCACTGTTCTAGGTGATTTATATATATTTACTCATGTCATCCTACCAACTCCAGAGTTTATGCTCCTCCCCCACTACCCTCTCTGTGTCTCAGTAAGTTGTCTACCTTCAATGTGTAATTAAGTCACCAAGGGACCAAAATCTGAAGTGAATTCCATCTTCTTAGTAGCAAGACACCAGGTGGTAATGGGTTTCCTCTGCCTCTCCTCTTTCCATCACCCCCTCTGTTCCCTGGACACCAGCTAAAAACTACCCTGTTGTATTTCCTGCCCCCAGCCTGGCTTCCTGGACTTGGCCACCCTCCAGCTCTGCTACCAGGTCTGCTTGGCTCAGGGGTTTGGAATGAAAGACACAAGACTGAGCTCCTCTGAATGACTCATATCTGTTTGGAGTGGTTATAGCCTGTTTTTGTGCCACTTAGCAATTCATCCTCCCCAAACCCATCCCTTCTTCATTTTCCTAAAAATGCCAGATGGTATATGTTTATTTTTAAATCAGTGTGAATTTTGATACATTTAGCATTGAGAATGTATCAACAACACTTCCTGTCCCTTTACCCTACCCCAGGGATACTCAGAACTACCACCACAATATTGCAAAACCAGGGCGCCTGCGTTGCTGCTGGAGGGCATGGTGTTACAGAAATCACTGCTATCCTGCGAGCTGCAGGTAGATGCCCAATAGGAGTTTTCTGATGATGACATCTCACCTTGGGTGGAGACAGGGCTAGGACCAAACCCTCCCTATGGCTTTGTCCAGGCCGTAGAAGGGGGGCAGGTCTGTGCTTGGCATATCTTGCTGCCGTTTCTGTTAGACACAGCTAAGCCCAAGGGTAAGAAGAAGCAGAGGGTGTGCCCATGGGAACCTCATCCTCTTTTCTGTGGTTTCCACACAGCCAGGAGTCAGCCCCTTTCTTTCATTCTAACCAGCGGAGTCACTGGCACCAAACACATTGTCTCAGTGGCATAAATCCCATACCAGTGAGGGTTTTTTTTTTTTTACTGTAGGAGACCCCTTGGGGCTGAAGAATTGGGAGCGGCCCCTTGGCTTGAAGCCAAGTAAGTAAGTAACTGAGTAATTGAGTGAATGAGTAAGTGAGTGAGTGAGTAAGCCATTACTCCCATTAGTCTCCTCCACCTGGACATAATGAGTCCACACGCCTGCAAACAGCCAGTGCTCCTCCCTGGACTTAGCCCAATCTGCCGAGACAAAAGCCAGACAGAGGCCGTACTTAGGTCACACAGAGCATTTAGATCATTCACTTCTGATCTGGCCCTGGTACAGGATGGCGGGAAGAGCAAGGATAAGTGAACACCAGAGGTATTTCAAAAATGTCTTTAGATCTAGAAGAAGAAGGCCTGCGTTTCAGTTCCAGCAGTATCATTTAGTAATTGCACGACATCGAGCAAATTAGTAGACTTCTCCAAAGCACATATTTCCTCATCGTCAAATGGGAATAGTAACACCAGTTTATGGCCCCATTTTATGGGGGCATGTGTGAGGATTGATTATATGGCAATGCATATGCCAACACTTCATAAACTCCGATCATGCTATGAGAATGTAAAGGATTATTAGAAATTTCTATTTATTTAATAGTTTCCTCAGTTTGTTCCTCTACTCCATTTTTGACCAAAACAGTTTGTAAATAGTAAAATGGAGAGCTTTGATTTTTTTTTCTCACCTCCCATCTCACGTTCTGCCCCAGGCAGGCAGGGGGCTGTGGTTGGGAGGTGCAGTGCAAACTTGCAGGTAACATGTGTGAGGTGTGGAAGAGGCAAGCGCCTGCATACTCATCACAGTTAGGGAACAGAACCAGACAGAATTCAGGGCTGGCTGGAGGAGACCACTATGGTCACAATAGTGGACGGCTCCAGATCTGACCAGCAGGCAATCGAGTCAGCTTGAAGCAAAAGGTGATCTCAAGCAAAACTGGAAGCCAAGACAGATCTAACAGATGTCAAAGATGCTGGCCTGGCCGGGCTCGGTGGCTCAAGCCTGTAATCCCAGCACTTTGGGAGGCCGAGACGGGCGGATCACGAGGTCAGGAGATCGAGACCATCCTGGCTAACACGGTGAAACCCCGTCTCTACTAAAAAATACAAAAAACTAGCCGGGCGCGGTGGCGGGCGCCTGTAGTCCCAGCTACTCGGGAGGCTGAGGCGGGAGAATGGCGTGAACCCGGGAGGCGGAGCTTGCAGTGAGCCGAGATCCGGCCACTGCACTCCAGCCCGGTCGACAGAGCGAGACTCCGTCTCAAAAAAAAAAAAAAAAAAACAAAAAACAAAAAAAGATGCTGGCCTTTGACAAGGTCTCCCCAGAGACTGGGCTTCCTATCCTGGGCTGCTCGGAAATTTACAGTGACCCCCAATCTAGCCTTGGACTGGCTGGAGGAAGTGAAAGTTTCCAGGAGGGAGGATTCCTGCTTGTCTACCCCACAGCTTTCAGTATCACTGTCCACATGGAAAGCTATGTCCTGTGGCAGACTTGGGAATCGCTCCAGTCTCCACATCCCCCAAGGAGTTTCTGATTCAGATTCCCGAGTGGACAATTTTGGCTTACAGAGGGAAAGCCTACATTTGGGTATCAGAAACTTCATACTTGGTGAATGCTGGCTGCTTACTGAGTCTGGGACGAGAGTTCTAGCAGTGAGCGTGCTGTTGTTACCCAAGCCAACCTCTAGAGAGATGTTTCAGGGAAAAAATAAAATAAAATAAAATAAAACAGGAAGCTCAAAAGAGAACCGTGCAGACAGTTCAAATCATTCCCAAACTGGCCAGTCGTCCTTGTAGTTCAGCATAACGGGTAGCTAAGGTCAGAGCTCAGGGTCTTGGGTCCTAGATTAATATTCATCCACTCCTATAGGTAATTTTATAGGCCAAGAAGAGCAAAAACCAAACCAAACAAGCAAAAATGGGCCCCTGAAATGATTTTTCAGAGTGGATTATCAAGAAGGCTTAGTGCTTGGAGTAAAGAACTCGATAAATGAAGACTTCCAGTCGTCTTGAGATACCCAAATAAGAATATCAACTCTTAACTGGTTACTATCTGGTTTAAGGCAGGGGCTGCACATTGACCACGTGCTACGTGCGGTTAGTAGAGGTGTTTTGTTAGATCGTCTCATTATCTCTGTGCCATGTGTGGAGGGCAATGTCACAGAAACTGGGGGTGACTGGTTAAAACACTCTGGACACTTAAAAGGCCTGAGAAGAAGCCTGGAGAGGGGCCTCTGGTCAGGCACACCAGGGTGTCTGATGAGAAAGGCAAGTTTGTGATCTCATGCCCACAGAGAGCTAACCCTAAATGCCAGCAGCAGATGGCCAACCTGGGAGAGGGTTTTGCACAGGGAGAACGCACTCAGCTGGGTGGTCAGGGAAGGCTTCTAGTAGGAAAGGGACCTCAGTAGTGTTTGGAAGTGGTGGAGGGCGGGGGGCTACGCAGCAGCTGGTGGCTGGTAGAGAGGCACATTCCAAGGCAGGAGACGGGGCAGGCAAAGACCCGGGGGCAGGCAATCTCCAACTATATTCAGGAAACCATGAGCAGGCTAATTTGACTGAAGCAGAGAATTTGAGTTAGACAGAAATGGAAGTGGGCAAAGAATGTATGGAGTGAAAATGAGCAGGGATCATGTCTCAGATCTATTGAATCAAATATCTCCTGATGGAAACAAAAAGCTTGTGGGGTGAGAGTGAAGGGTGCCCCCGTGTCTGGGCTCCCCTGGTAGCCCTTTCTCCTGCGGAGCCACCTGTGGGGTGCCCCCACCCTAGCTCCCTCTTTGGGAGGCAGACACCTGCCCAGCCTTGCTAATCAGGCAGCAGTTCATGGGGTTCGCCTCCTGCGTCAGCCGTGGGGAAGGCTGAGGAGTGGCAAGGTTACAACTGGCGTCCTCAGGCAGTCGGAGGCCTGGCAGCAAGATAGCGTGTTCACGGCCGGGCGCAGTGGCTCACGCCTGTAATCCCAGCACTTTGGGAGGCCGAGGCGGGAGGATCACGAGGTCAGGAGATCGAGACCATCCTGGCTAACACGGTGAAACCCCATCTCTACTAAAAATACAAAAAAATTAGCCGGGCGTGGTGGTGGGCACCTGTAGTCCCAGCTACTCGGGAGGCTGAGGCAGGAGAATGGTGTGAACCTGGGAGGTGGAGCTTGCGGTGAGCCGAGATCGTGCCACTGCATTCCAGCCTGGGCGACAGAGCAAGACTCCGTCTCAAAAATAAATAAATTAATTAATTAGTTAAAAAAAAAAAAAAGAGAGAGCATGTTCACTGCACTCGGCTCTCTCCTCGCCCAGAAACACAAGCAAGAGGCACCTGGGACCAGGCTCAGCTCAAAGCCCCTCCCTCTATATATCTGGGCACGAGCACACAGATATATACCAGCCTCCTCAGATGGATATTCCTGTGTGTGTATCAATCACAACAAACACATCCAGGGGTATATTTCCTGAGCAAGCAGATCTCTGCTATACATATACACATGTAAAAGCATATAGATGTACAGGCTTTCCTGCATATGTGTATACACATACGTTTAGTGGGTTGTTTTTCAGGATATTGAAAGCCAGAAGCACACTATCACACGGGAAGACACAAGCTTCACGTAACTCTGCATTTCATCGGGCCAAGAAAGCACAGGTTTTCAGGACCACAGTTCCCATTTCTCCTGCTCTGCAGTCCTCATCTGATTGGCCAACATTATGGGCACTCCCTGCTCTGGTGGCCACTGCAACACAGAGGGAACAAGAGTCGAGCTAGCTCGGCAGCACTGGGCCAGGGTGAGGGCAGCTCACAGCCCTCTCTGTTGCCTTGGGTCGTCATTCGTCATTCAGCAGCTGCACCACTAGCCACTCTCTCCCTCAGAAACACGAAGCCCTTCTTTTCTTATTCCGCCTTAGGGAAGCCTGGGCCTGCGACAGACCGGAAAACCTCACATTCCACAGAGAAGACCTCGGTTTCCCCCCAAGCTCTGTCCAGGATGGAGTGACAAATCACTGTACTTAACAGACAAAGGCATGAAGTCCGGGTCAGGGCATGACTGTTCCACAGCACCTTTTCTAGATGTGAGGTATCAGTAAACACCTACGGTGCTTCTGTTACGGGTATAATATAAGGAGGTAAAAGAACACAAGTACGAGGCTCATTCTCCTGGGAACTCACATTTTCACTGGGGCTACAAGACGCCTGGAACAAATGCCAGGCACAAGATCGGGGATAAAAGCCTAACTTTCGGAGGCTTGCTTTGGCTAAAATCAATTACAAAGCAAAGGAAGTGGATTAGAGGGATATCTTATGAAATCCCATCAGATTTGGATCATGCTACGGAGTTTTTTTCTTCCTGGCTGTATTTTAGGTTTTCTCTCTCACTGAAACTGATTAATCGTTGTCAAAGTTCCTCCCTTGTACCCTTCTCTCTGTGGGAGGGCTGTCCCTTGGCTGGCCTGGGATGCAGGAATAGCTTTTGTGCACCCTTTGGTGTCCACTTCTGTGCATCTCTCTTGGCACTGCTTCCCTATCTCCAGCTTGCTCAGGCCACCTGCAGGCTCCTAGGACCCCACCCTCTCAAATGTCCTTCTCCCCTGCATCCCCATTTCCCATTCAAAAGCCCACAGCACATCTCAGTTCGTGCTATGGAAAAAAACTAAACTCAGAAATGAACATTCGCTAAGATGTAAATATCTAGTAGTTTGATTGT
This sequence comes from Macaca mulatta, assembly GCF_049350105.2. Taxonomy (NCBI): domain Eukaryota; kingdom Metazoa; phylum Chordata; class Mammalia; order Primates; family Cercopithecidae; genus Macaca; species Macaca mulatta. Next base: position 34,040,760 of record NC_133415.1, on the reverse strand, counting down.
AGAGCCATTTACTGGAAGGGACTTCAGAAAGGATTTAGTTTACCTACTCATCAGATGAGGAGACCTACAGAGGGGAAGTCACCTGCCTGACTCCCAGAGACAGAAACTGCTGGGACTAAAACCCAAGGGTCCTGACTCCCAAGTCCCAGGAACTTAACTTCCCCCAGGGAATGGCCCACCACCCACCCAAATGTAAAAACTAGAGACTCTGGGCAGCATTCTGTCTCTATGCCAGGCTCCAATCTCCTGTCTATTTTGCCTCCAAAATATATCTCTAATCTGCCCACTTTTCTTTAACTTCACATCACCTATCTGGTATAAGCCATCATCATCTCTTTGCTTGAATCTACCAAGGCACCTAATCAATGTTCTTTTTGTTTTGTTTTGTTTTTGAGACGGAGTCTTGTTCTTATCGCCCAGGCTGGAGTGCAGTGGCATGATCTCAGCTCACTGCAACCTCCGCCTCCAGGGTTCAAGCGATTCTCCTGCCTCAGCCTCCTAAGAAGCTGGGATTATTGGCATGCGCCACCACACCAGGCTAATTTTGTGTTTTTAGTAGAGATGGGGTTTCACCCTGTTGGCCAGGACGGTCTTGAACTCCTGACCTCAGATGATCCACCCACCTCAGCCTCCCAAAGTGCTGGGACACGCGTGAACCACCATGGCAGGCTGAATTTCATTCTTTTTCTAATATTATTAGAATATTCCCAAATAATATTCCATTGTGTGTATATCCCACATTTTGCTCATTGGTTTGTCACAGTCATATCTGAGCTTTGGGTAGATCTGGCTATAGGCGGATAATCCCTAAGACATACTGCTAAATGAAAACAGCAGATGCAGAACAGTGTGTATGATACGCTACCACTTCTGCTGGAAAATGTCATACAGGCACATGTGTGCATACATATGCACGTGGACTTGGAAAGGCATAGACCATCTTTGAGAATACTCAATAAGTGGTTATCTTGGGTAGGAGAGCTGGTGGCGGGGGACATAAATGGGAAGGAGACTTAGTTTTCACTAGATATACTTTCGTACATTTTATGGCTTATTAATAATGATTTTATAATTATATTACATGATCAAATAAAATCCTTGGTGAATCTTCAATATTCAATAAAAGGCTTGGTTCTTTTAAGCACATATAAACCTTTTTTTTTTTTTTTTTTGAGACAGGGTCTTGCTCTGTCACCCAGGCTAGGGTGCAGTAGTACAATCTCTGGCTCACTGCAGTCTCTACTTCCCAGGCTCAAGTGATCCTCCCGCTCCAGCCTCCTGAGTAGCTGGGACTCAGTAGGCTGAGGTAGCAGGTGCATGCCACCACAGGCTAATTTTTAAATTTTTTATAGAGACGAGGTCTTGCTATGCTGCCCAGGCTGGTCTCAAATTCCTAAGCTCAAGTGATCTTCCCACCTTGGCCTCTCAAAGTGCTGGGATTACAGGTGTGAGCCACTGCACCTGGCCTAGCACATATAAACTTAGTAAGTTAAGAAAAGTAGGCTGGGTGTAGTGGCTCATGCCTGTAATCCCAGCACTTTGGGAGGCTGAGGTGGGTGGATCATCAGGTCAAGAGACTGAGACCATCCTGGCCAACATGGTGAAACTCCATCTCTACTAAAAATACAAAAATTAGCTGGGTGTGGTGGTGCGTGCCTGTAGTCCCAGCTACTCAGGAGGCTGAGGCAGGAGAATCACTTGAACTGGGGAGGCAAAGGTTGTGGTGAGCAGAGATTGCACCACTGCATTCCAGCCTGGTGACAGAGCAACACTCCATCTCAAAAACAAACAAACAAAAAAAAGTGACAGAGACTAAGGCCAGGCCACATTCTCTGTCTCTCTCTCTCTTTCTCTCTCTCTGTGTGTGTGTGTGTGTGTGTGTGTGTGTGTGTGTGTGCGTGTGTTGTAGACAGGGTCTTACTCTGTTGCCCAGGCTGGAGTGCAGTGGTGCAATCTTGGCTCACTGTAGCCTCTACTTCCTGGGCTCAAGCGATAGATCCTCCCACCTCAGCCTCCCACGTACCTGTGACTGTAAGCACCTGCCAACACCAATTAGCTAGATAATTTTTTATGTTTTTTGTAGAGATGAGGTCTCGCTATGTTGTCCAGGCTGGTCTTGGACTCCTGGGCTCAGGCAATTCTCCTGACTTGGCCTCCCAAAGTGTTGGAACTACAGGTATGAGCCACTGCACCCAGCCCACACATTTGTTTGACGTTCTTGTTAACAGCTTTGTGTTTTTTTGGTACCTGGTCCCTGGAACATTAATATATACTGTTGAATAGAATTATATCACTGTTCGTGTAATTACATAAATATAATTATTGGTACAAAGAAACTAAAGAAAAAATGGCTCAAGCACAAAAGTTAATAAAACAAAAAGAGCACAGGATTAGAGGCAAGACAACTAGGAAAGAGGTTGCTGTGACTCTCCAGTCTCAATGATGCCAAGGTATTCGGGAAGAGGAGACATGGGAAAGATGGAAACCTGTTGAAAGAGGGAGCAAGAGGCTGGGCACGGTGGCCCATGCCTGTAATCCCAGTACTTTGGGAGGCCAAGGCAGGCAGATCACCTGAGGTCAGGAGTTCAGGACCAGCCTGGCCAACATGGCGAAACACCGTCTCTACTAAAAATACAAAAATTAGCCAGGTGTGGTGGCATGTGCCTGTAATCCCAGCTACTTGGGAGGCTGAGGCAGGAGAATCTCTTGAACCTGGGAGGTGGAGGTTGCAATGAGCCAAGATCAAGCCACTGCAGTCCAGCCTGGATGACAGAGCGAGACCCTGTCCCAACCAAAAAACAAACAAACAAACAAAAATGGTGCTTGAAAAAATAATTCTTATGTTTATGAGAAACTAGTATGCAGCGTATATTGAAAAGGACACAGAAAGGCCACTTGTTCCTAGGGCAGAGATGGCCAGTTGCCTAACCTTTATCTACTTTCTCCTCTTGCTTCATTAACAGAACCCTGGCATTATCTGGGTGGCAATGTTCTCAGCCATAAAACTACATATCTCAGCCTCTTTTGCAAATGAAGGTGGCCAATTAGATGTAAGAAGAAATATTTGGGTAGAGCTTCTGGGGAAGCTGTTTAATGGGAGCTGGTTAAGCTGGAACTCTTTGATCCTAACCTCTTCTACTTTCTTTTTTCTCTCTTTCTTTTTTTTTATTTTTTGAGACGGAGTCTCGCTCTATCGCCCAGGCTAGAGTGCGGTGGCGCCATCTCGGCTCACTGCAAGCTCCGCCTCCCGGGTTCATGCCATTCTCCTGCCTCAGCCTCCCGAGTAGCTGGGACTACAGGCGCCGGCCACCTCGCCCGGCTAAGTTTTTGTATTTTTAGTAGAGACGGGGTTTCACCATGTTAGCCAGGATGGTCTTGATCTCCTGACCTCATGATCTGCCTGCCTCGGCCTCCCAAAGTGCTGGAATTACAGGCGTGAGCCACCGCGCCTGGCCACCTCTTCTACTTTCTATTACTGGGAACACCATGTGATGACTAGGGCTCCAGCAACCATTATGCGACTGTGAGGCGATCTGAAAGATGGAAGCCATGCAGTAAGAATGGCGGAGGAGAAAGACAGAAGAAGCCTCAGCCCTGATGACCACAGGATTACTGTATCAGCCCAATCTGCTTATATAAAAGCAGACTTCTTTTATGTAAAATAAAAATTATTCTCTACCTTGTTTAAGCCATTGTTATTTAAGGATTCCGTTTCTAGTAAACCACACTTCTTCCTAAAAGAGTCATATCTTTTCCCAAAGATATTCAGGGATTGAAAAGTGGCACCTAGAGCAAGGGTCAGTAAACGTTTCTGGTAAGAGACGAGACAGCACATGTTTTCAGCTTTTCAAGCCACATAGTGTCTGTCGCAATGACTTGACCTTTTGTTTCAGTGTGTGAGGAGCCACAGAGAATGTCACCAAGTATGCATGGCTGTGCTCCAATAAAACTATTTATAAGCACTGTAATTTGGATTCCATGTAATTTTCATGTATCATGAAATCTCATTCTGCTTTAGATTTTTTGACTCATCTAAAAAATATCAAAACCATTCTTAACTTGCATTGCAGGTCACACAAAAACCGGATTTGGCCCCAGGCTGCAGTTGGCCAACCCCTACTCTACAGGATGCAATTCCTACAAACAAACCAAGGTATAAGCAATGTAGGCTTTTATAATATATTTGTGTGTTATCTTTATGTTTCAAAACTTCTTAGATGTAGCAGAACTGGGCCTATAAAATAATGATACATGCCTGTAATCCCAGCACTTTGGGAGGCCAAGGAGGGCAGATCACCTGAGGTCAGGAGTTTGAGACCAGCCTGGTCAACATGGCGAAACCCCGTCTCTACTAAAAATACAAAAATATAGCTGGGCATGGTGACGCATGGCTGTCATCCCAGCTACTTGGGAGGCTGAGGCAGGAGAACTGCTCGAACCTGGAAGCAGAGGTTGCAGTGAGCCAAGATTGCACCACTGCACTCCAGCCTGGGCTAGAGAGTGAGACTCCGTCTCAGAAAAAAATAAAGAAAAAAAAGAGATACTAGCTTGGGAACAATATATCAAAAATGTCGGCCAGGCATGTTGGCTCATGCATGTAATCCCAGCACTTTGGGAGGCTGAGGCAGGCAGATCACTTGAGCCCAAGAGTTTGAGACCAGCCCGGGCAATATGGTGAAACCCCATCTCTACAAAACAACTTAAAAAAATAAGCTGGTTATGATGGCACACACCTGTACTCCCAGCTACTTGGGAGGCTGAAGCAGGAGGATAGCTTGAGCCAGGAGGTTGAGGCTGCAGTGAGCCGTGTTGGCACCCCAGCCTGGGCAATACAGCAAGACCCTGTTGCCAAAAAAACCAAAAAAATTCTCACCTAGGTGAACGCTGCCTTCCCGCTGATGACCTTGAGAGGTAAGAGAATAATGGCAGTGGCGGTGATCACATTATTATTTGAAGCCTTATTTGAATATTTAAGACTTCATATGTTTGTTTAAAAAAATCATCTTGCATCATAACCATACTTTGTAAGACCATATTACCGGTGACCACTCGTGATGTTAAGCTCATAAAGACAATGCAAGGTGACCTAAAGCAGCGTGAGGCAGACCACGGTCCCCACCTGCATTGGCTGGTGCTGGCTGCAATTGCTGATGGAGGCTACAAACAGTGGTAGAAGCATGCAGAAGCTACACAGCACAGGCCAAGGTGCTGTGGGAGAGGCAGAGGAGGAACACTGACCACTGGCTGGCTGGGGACACGGGAGGGCTGGCTTCTGAAACTCCACGGTGTGAGAAGTCTGATCGAAGTAAGTAACTTTTCTGATGGGAAAGGTGCAGCACTGGTGGAAAAACAGGAGATGGCACTCAAGAATTTACACTGGAGAGAGACTAAGGACAGAGATTCTAAAATCTTAAAGTAGTATGGAAAACACCCATGGCATGGGCATTGTGTGTGTTTGTGTGTGTGTGTGTGTGTGTGTGTGTGTGAGAGAGAGAGAGAGAGAGAGAGGGAGAGAATTGCCAGAGCAAGCTCTTGTCCGCCATGATGTGCAAAAGTTATTAGGTTAAGTTGCTGGCTTTTCTTTCCATGGGTTTGATAGAAAGTGCACACACACGGCCGGGCGCGGTGGCTCACGCCTGTAATCCCAGCACTTTGGGAGGCCAAGGCGGGCGGATCACAAGGTCAGAAGATCGAGACCACGGTGAAACCCCGTCTCTACTAAAAATACAAAAAAAAAAAAAAAAAAGAAATTAGCCAGGCGCGGTTGCGGGCGCCTGTAGTCCCAGCTACTCCGGAGGCTGAGGCAGGAGAATGGCGGGAACTCGGGAGGCGGAGCTTGCAGTGAGCCGAGATCCGCGCCACTGCCCTCCAGCCAGGGAGACAGAGCAAGACTTCGTCTCAAAAAAAAAAAAAAAAAAAAAGACAGTGCGCACACACATCTTTTGTGTGGTGTGAGAGTGTGTGTGTACTCAGGGGAGGGTGCATGGGGGGTCAGTGGAAGCTTGTGTGTGGAGGGCCGGGGAGGATTTGGGTGTGAAAAGCCCAGAAGCAGGGTGAGAGGCAGTGTGTTCCATAGCGAGGGGTGAGAGTCAGGCAGAGATTGCTTTCATGGGCTTTGAGTCATGCCGATATCCATCGCTTAGCCTCATATATGGTAAGAATGGAGCGAGTGCTCTCTGTCTCAGTCTCTCCCTCACTCTCTCTTTTTCCCCCGGCAGCTGTGCAAAGCTTAAACCATGTGACCCTGAAAGCACAACACTGAAAGCCTCTGGCTGTGCCAAGAGGAGAGTGTAGGGAGACAAAGGCCAAGGCCAGGGCCAGGGCCAGCTGCCAGGAACTCCCATCCCCAGCAGGGATACAGAGAAATAACAGCAAGACGCCATTCACCGACACTCTCCTCATCAGGCCAACTCTCTGACTTAGAGATGAGGTCCTCCTGACTTTCTTTCCAGGCTCCCACCCTCCCGTCCACCCACCTCCTCAGAGTGAAACACCAGGGCCCAGGAGCCAACATGCTGTCCTCTCTTTCTCTGGAGGGCCTGGGGGGGCAGCTGTACAGGCCAGATGAAATCCTGACGAGCTCAGGGTTTTGGGGTACAGGAGAGGGAAGGAGACCCTCCAGAGGGTGGAGTCTGGAAGTTCAATAAGGTCTGTAGGATTTGAATAGCAGGACCAGCTCGATACAACTGAGATGCAGTCTTTGTACAGGGCTAAGACATCTATTCCAGTCGCATTCCTGTATATGCAGTGCACCTGCTGTTGGCTAATGGCTTCTGCTAGGAGGCCTTCAGGAGGAAGTAGAACCAGTCTGGTGCCCTCATCCTTCCTCTCTCTTTCTTTACTTCTCCAGGCCCACCCCAACCTCATCAATCCTCATCTGAAGTCTTAGTTCTACCACAGGCCCTAGACCTAGCTATTCTGGTTGGACTTCTTACCAGATCCACAACACGCTGCCTATATTCTCTTAAAATAGCCATTTGTACTTCCCTGGGTCTCACTCTGTTACCCATGCTGGAGCGTAGTGGTGCGATCACAGCTCACTACAGCCTTGACTTCCCAGGCCTAAGTGATCCTCCCACCTCCCACCTCTGCTTCCTGAGTAGCTGGGACCACTGGCGTGCAACACCACACCCTGCTAATTCTTACAGAGACAGGGTCTCACTGTATTGTCCAGACTGGTCTCGAACTCCTGGGCTCAAGTGATCCACCTGCTTTGACCTCCCAAAGCGCTGGGATTACAGGCGTGAGCCACTGTGCCCAGCCCTGATTTTTAAAATACTCACTTCTACCTACCCATTCTCTCAAAAAATAAAATGAGATTAATTGGTAATTAAAATATACTCAGAAAAAGCATAATATGAAAGTATTGGCCGGGCGCGGTGGCTCAAGCCTGTAATCCCAGCACTTTGGGAGGCCGAGGCGGGTGGATCACGAGGTCAGGAGATCGAGACTATCCTGGCTAACATGGTGAAACCCCGTCTCTACTAAAAATACAAAAAACTAGCCGGGCGTGGTGGCGGGCGCCTGTAGTCTCAGCTACTTGGGAGGCTGAGGCGGCAGAATGGCGTGAACCCGGGAGGCGGAGCTTGCAGTGAGCCGAGATCACGCCACTGCACTCCAGCCTGGGAGACACAGCGAGACTCCGTCTCAAAAAAAAAAAAAAAAAAAAAAGAAAGTATTATTACATAAGTATTATATAAATAAAGTGACATGTCACACATCCTGCTGATGTGTGTGAAAAGGACAATTGCTAGCTATGAAAACATTGTCAGTATTTTAATGGGCACATTTAGTACACTCAATGGGTTATTTTTTGAGGTGGCAGATTCAGGTTTTGTCTTCTCACAAGGCATCCATTTGACAAGTAGCCTCTGCCTGCTGTTTTTATTGGGTAACAGTGATATTGGTAGCCTCTGATACTTGTCAAATGTCACCGACACCCAATAAAAACGTCAGACTTTTAACATTGGCTGCCATTTTCGTTCAAGACAATGAATGAAACCCACATCAAAATTATTATTATTATTATTTTTGAGATGGAATTTCACTCTTGTTGCTCAGGCTGGAATGCAATGGCACAATCTTGGCTCACCGCAACCTCCGCCTCCCAGGTTCAAGTGATTCTCCTGCCTCAGCCTACTGAGTAGCTGGGATTACAGGCATGAACCACCATGCCCAGTTATATTTTTGTATTTTTAATAGAGACGGGGTTTCTCCATGTTGATCAGGCTGGTCTTGAACTCCTGACCCTCAGGTGATCCACCCACCTGGGCCTCCCAAAGTGCTGGGGTTACAGACGTGAGCCACCGCACCCAGCCTATTATTATTTTTTTGAGATGGAGTTCCGCTTTTGTTGCCCAGGTTGGCGTGCAATGGTGTGGTCTCGACTCACTGCAACCTCTGCCTCCTAGGTTCAAGCGATTCTCCTGCCTCAGCCTCCCAAGTAGCTGGGATTACGGGCACCCACCACCATGTCTGGCTAATTTTTGTATTTTTAGTAGAGATGGAGTTTCACCATGTTGGCCAGGCTGGTCTTGAACTCCTGACCTCAGGTGATCTGCCTGCTGCGGCCTCCCAGAGTGCTGGGATTACAGGTGTGAGCCACTGAGCCCGGCCATCAAAATTATTTTATATACTTTTTTACTATGTGAAGTTTGGTTGCAATCATTCAATTTTATTCTTTATTATTTTTATTGTTTTGAGACAGGGTCTCACTTTGTCTTCCAGGCTGGAGTGTGATCTCAGCTCACTACAACCTCAATCTCCTGGGCTTCAGCAATCCTCCCACCTGAGTTCCCTGAGTAGCTGAGACTACAGCCGCATGCCACCATGCCCAGCTAAATTTTTTTTTTTTTTTTTTTGTAGAGATAGGGTTTTGCCACATTGCCCCGGCTGGTCTCAAACTCCTGGGCTCAAGTGATCTGCCTTCCTTGGCCTCCCAAAGTATTGGGATTATAGGCATGAGCCACTGCATCCAGCCTCCAGTCAATCAATAAACATGAAACGCTATAGGACTGAGTGGAAATCAAGACCCTGATCTTCTTTTCTTTTTTTTTGAGACAGAGTCTTGCTCTGCTGCCTAGGCTGGAGTGCAGTGGTGTGATTCACCCTGTTAGCCAGGATGGTCTCAATCTTCTGACCTTGTGATCTGCCCACCTCGGCCTCCCAAAGTGCTGGGATTACAGGCGTGAACCACCGCGCCCGGCCTACTACTGACTTAGTCTTTCTGAAGATGAATACAGAACCCGCATTGAAAATGGCGCTGACTGCCGTTTGGCTTCAAGATAGGAACCTGAACGAATTGAACTTCATCTGTATCTAGATAGCATTTGGGATGGCATCCAATTGGGTCAAAACCAGATCATCATTCATAGAAGGAAAAAGAAGCAGACAGGTCAACCCGAAGGGCCACATGACTGAGTTGAAAAAGATAACTTTCTTCAGAAGTTTAGTTATTATGTGGATCTCGCCACACGCACGGATGATGCTTAGGAGAACCTAGAGCCTCTCGGGGGGGAACGATATGTCTTTATTAGCCTTTACAATACTTTCCAACAAGTTACATTGATTTTTAAAAAAACAATTTTATTTTTTAGAGACAGGTCTTGCTACTGTTGGCTGGGCACAGTGGCTCATGCGTGTAATCGCAACACGCTGGGAAGCCAAGGAGGGGGACTGCTTGGAGCCAAGAGTTTGAGGCAAACCTACGCAACATGGCGAGACCTTATCTCTACCAAAAAATAAATAAATACAAAAATTAGCCGGGCATGGCAGTAAGCCCTTGGAGTCCCAGCTACTCAGGAGGCTGAGGTGGGAGGATCCCTTGAGCCTGTGAGTTGGAGGCTGTAGATGAGATGAGCCTGATTGTGCTACTGTGCTCCAGCCTGGGTGACAGAGCCAGACCCTGTCTTAAACAAAAACAGAAAGAAAGCAGTGCTAATGGCACGTACATGACCCCAGTAACCTCCTGGAATCTCACCCCACATCATTGGGTGCTCCGGACGTGCCCTGTGTGTGCAGTCACACCTCACGTTTTGTTGGGGAGAAGGTGCGGGTGTTATGAAACGTAAGTAAGCTAATGAGAATAAACAAGAATCTTTTTCTCTAGGGCCTGAGAATATTTAAGGAACATAGCTCTAAAGTCCCCACCATCTGCCAGTGCATTTAAGATTCCAGAAAGCAGAAGACGGATTCAGGACCACACAGGAAGCCCGACGCCCGGCTAGAACACGCACGGAGGCGCTGCCTGCGCGCAGCTGGTTTACATTCCCTTGCTGCCGCCGAATGACGCCGTGCCTCGAGCAACTCCTTTGACCCTCTTAGAACCCATTCCTTTTCCAAGGGGATTAGTTCCTCTCGTGCAAAGGCAGACTGAAACGCGTTCTGCCCTTGTCCGTTTAGGGAGCTGGCAAACGCCACGTGCCGCTGGCTGCGGTGATGCGCTCCTTACACCCTGTTATCTCCTCCCACTCACCCCGGTTCTCTGCTCTCTGCGTTTTATCTGCCTCACAGTGCCTTTAATGGATTTCCTTTCCTGTTCCCCTCCTATTCCAAGTGCTTCAGATATTCAAGTAATAATAGGGATTTTAAAAACCTCTCCTGTTTCTTGCCTGGGAAGTCAGATGGACCCACAGGAAGAATTCACCCCAAGGCTCAGGTGAAGACGGCCAGAAAGGTGGTGCCCAGAGCAGAGAAGGATGGCAAAATGTGGTGTTGACACGTGGTCCGAGCCACAGTTCCTATTGCTGGCGTGAAAACCCAAGGAGGCCTGAGGGGCCTCAGCACTGGCAGTGCTTCCCTCATCTCTCCTGTTTAACTACTCTGCAGAGAGCAGAGCAAAGGAGACCCATGGTCCTCGATAAGCCCATCTTTTTAAAAATTTATTTATTTATTTATTTATTTATTTTCTGAGACTGAGTCTCGCTCTGTCACCTAGGCTGGAGTGTAATGGTGTGGTCTCAGCTCACTGCAACCTCCACTTCCTGGGTTCAAGAAATTCTCCTGCCTCAGTCTCCTGAGTAGCTGGGATTACAGGTTCCTGCCACCACATCCAGCTAATTTTTGTATTTTTAGTAGACACAGGTTTTCACCATGTTGTCCAGGCTGGTCTTGAACTGCTGACCTCAGGTGATCCACCCGCCTCAGCCTCCCAAAGTGCTGGGATTACAGGCATGAGCCACCCCTCCCGGCTGAACCCATCTTTTTATTTTTTGAAACAGGGTCTTGCTCTGTTGCCCAGGCTGGAGTGCCATGGCGCAATCATAGCTCACTGCAGTCTCGATCTGCTGGGCTCAAGTGATCCTCCCACCTGTCTCCTGAGTATCCAGGACTATAGGCATTCGTAACCTTGCCTGGCTAATTTTTAAACTTTTTGTAGTGATGGGATCTCGCTATGTTGCCCAGGCTGGTTTCAAAATCCTGGGCTCAAGCAATCCTCCTGCCTTGGCCTCCCGAAGTGCTGGGACTATCGGCATGAGCCACGTTGCCCTGCCCCATCTTTCTTTTGGTGGGATGATAACTGTCCTACTTTGAGTGGACCACAACCGTATAGAGAAGACAGGGAAGAGATGATCAGATGCATCTGGCATCCAAGTGATCTGATAGACCAGGAACAACCAGACAACAGGGACACTCTGAGACCCAAGCCCATCACACAAGTGTAGATGCTACAGCTGGGCTGGACTGAAGCATTTTTGGAAGTGATTCCTGGAGACCTTGTGCCACCCCAGAGTCTGAAGTCTGGGCTGGGAGCTGCACCATGTGTAACTAGGGACATTTTTGTTTTTCTTTTTTTTCTTCTTCTTCTCCTTTTTTTTTTTTTTTTTTTTTTTTTTTTGAGACGGAGTCTCGTTCTGTTGCCCAGGCTGGAGTGCAGTGGCGCAATCTCAGCTCACTGCAAGCTGCACCTCCCAGGTTCACACCATTTTCCCGCCTCAGCCTCCCGAGTACCTGGGACTACAGGCACCCGCCATCACGCCCAGCTTTTTTTTTTTTTTTTTTTTTTTTAGTAGAGACGGGGTTTCACCGTGTTAGCCAGGATGGTCTCGATCTACTGACCTAATGATCGGCCCGCCTTGGCCTCCCAAAGTGCTGGGATTACAGGCGTGAGCCACCGTGCCCGGCCTTTTTTTTTTTAGGCAGAGTCTCCCTCTGTCGCCCAGGTTGGAGTGCTGTGGCACGATCTCGTCTCACTGCAACCTCCACCTCCCACGTCCAAGCAATTCTCCCGCCTCAGCCTCCCGAGTAGCTGGGACTACAGGCACCTGCCTCCACTACTGGCTAATTTTTTTTTTTTTTTGGTATTTTTAGTAGAGATGGGGTTTCACGGTGTTAGGCAGGATGGTCTCAATCTCCTGACCTCATGATCTGCCTGCCTTGGCCTCCTAATGTGCTGGGATTTTTTTTTTTTTTTTTTTTTTTTTAGTCGGTGTCTCCTTCTGTCACCCAGGCTGGAGTGCTGTGGTGCGATCTCAGCTCACTGCAACCTCCACCTCCCGGAGTTCAAGTGATCAAGTGATTCTCCTGCCTCAGCCTCCCAAATAGCTGGGACTACAGGCACCCGCCACCACGCCTGGCTAATTTTTTTCTTTTTGCATTTGTAGTAGAGACAGGGTTTCACCATGTTGGCCAGGCTGGTCTTGAAATCCGCCTGCCTCAGCCTCCCAAAGTGCTATGATTACAGGCGTGAGCCACTGCGCCGTTTTTGCTTTTCTAGAGTATTATTAGAGAAGTTTTCCAAGTGTTCATTGTTATCCTGAGTGGGTGAGGGTGGCTAAGTGGGGAGTTAAGGGGTTGAGATAGGGGAGAATGGACTAGAAGAACCCTGTGCCCTAGAGAGTCTGTGGAAGTCTCCATGGCTGCACAATGGCAGGGAGCCATGGCTCCAGGGAAAGGCAGGCCGGGGACAGGACTTGAGTTGCCTTTTAGGGAAGCAGCCTTACCAGCAATTCCAGTTTGAAAAATTACTTTGCCAGCACAGATCAAGACTTGGCTCTTTCTGTCTGGAACAGTATGAGGAGGACATCTTTGGGGTTCCTCCCTGCGTCTCCCCAGTCACTGCCTAGCCCATCATTTAAAGGAGGCAGTGGAGATTCTATGCCCCATTTGCTGGGGTAGGTCCCAGAGGCCTCAGAGGAAGCCTGGCCTCACAGTTGGACAAGGCTGGTTAAATACTAGCAACAAAACAGACTACTATATGTGCAAGGAACAGAAAGTCTATGCACCCCGGCTGGGCGCGGTGGCTCAAGCCTGTAATCCCAGCACTTTGGGAGGCCGAGACGGGCGGATCACGAGGTCAGGAGATCGAGACCATCCTGGCGAACACGGTGAAACCCCGTCTCTACTAAAAAATACAAAAAGCTAGCCGGGCGAGGTGGCGGGTGCCTGTAGTCCCAGCTACTCGGGAGGCTGAGGCAGGAGAATGGCGTGAACCCGGGAGGCGGAGCTTGCAGTGAGCTGAGATCCAGCCACTGCACCCCAGCCTGGGTGACAGAGCGAGACTCCATCTCAAAAAAAAAAAAAAAGAAAGTCTATGTACCCCATTTTCAGGGGAGAGAGAGGTCAGGCTGGGTTTTGGTGCAAACTTTCCGGTTATCTTTCTGCCAGAATCTTCCCCAATGAGCTCTTCCCCACGTGCACTGCATGTGGCGATGCTGGGCAGAGGCAAAGCGATAAAGATGGTGGGAAACCTGCTGCTGCTTCAGGGGATCGGACCCCAGAGAAACAAGCCGACAGGAGGCTTCTGGGCTGCTTCTGCCACTGACGCAGGGTGGACGTCATAGCTAAAGCAGGTGAGGCTGCTCTGCTTGAGCACTGGGGTGGTCCTGGGCAGGAGTCACGGTGGAGATCAACAGGACACCCTGGCGACTGTAGGCTGCCTTGTTTCAGCAGCAGAAGGGTCTCTGTCCCTCTCTGAGGCCACGTTTCTATGAGGACTCTTGGAACCCTCTCTTCTCTGCTTACGTGGCTTCTCCCTTTTCTCTCCCAAAGTTTTAACCCCCAATCCATTCTCTCTTGTCATTTGCAATTAAAAAGACAAGATTGACCGGCTCACACCTGTAATCCCAGCACTTAGGGAGGCCGAGACAGACAGATCACTTGAGGTCAGGAGTTCAAGACCAGCCTAGCCAACATGGTGAAACCCCTTCTCTACTAAAAATACAAAAAAATTAGCTGGGTGTGGTGGTGGGCGCCTGTAATCCCAGCTACTCGGGAGGCTGAGGCAGGAGAATCGCTTGAACCCGGGAGGCGGAGGTTGCAGTGAGCTGAGATTGTACCACTGCACTCCAGCCTGGGTAACAGAGAGGGACTCCGTCTCAAAAAAAAACAAAAAACAAAAAACAAACAAACAAAAAAAAACAGCAGCAGCAGCAGAGGCATGGGGTCTCATGGGGTTTCAGTGAGTTGCTCCAGGTCAGGTGGCTGATAAGTGGTAGAGTTGGGTGTGGTAGGGGCAGCCCAACAACCTGTTCAAAGAGCTTGAGGCACGTTCCTCTTCTGCTGTCACCACCTGTCCTTCTCCCTGGTGCTGCAGAGCATCCTACAGTTTGTGTGCACTGCCTCCCCACCTCCCCACACTCCCTCCTCATCTCACTCTGCCTGGCTCGTGTCTCCACCATCCCCTCTCATGGTTCCTCATGAGGCTGCCCCTGACCTCCATCTTCCCCAGGGCAGTAGGGAATCCCCCCATGTCCCCTCCCCTGGCCTCTGGCATGGCTTGACACAGAGCAGCACCCTCTCTCAAAGTGCTTCTTTTCCAGGCCTTCCAGGCCCACAGCCGGCCCATATGCTCCTCTTGCAATGGCTACAGCCTCCGCCTCCTGTGCTGCCTCCTCCTCCTGTTCTCTAATTGTCCTGAGTCTTTCCATCACTTCTCTCTCCATACTCTGGTCCTAGGCTCCTCTACCCCAGGGCTTTAAGAACCACACACATGCTACTGACTCTCACCTTTGACCTTCTGCTGATCTTCCAGCCGAGCTTCAGACTCATATGCACTCCCAGGCTATGTGCTGTCTTGGCGCCCAACAGGTCTCAAACTTGACATGTCTAAAACAGAAGACTTGCCTGTAGTCCCAACTACTTGGGAGGCTGGGGCAGGAGACTCGCTTGAACCCAGGAGGTGGAAGTTGCAGGGAGCTGAGATCACGCCACTGTACTGTACCCTGGGTGACAGAGTGAGACTCTGTCTCAATAAATAAGCAAATAAATAGAACAGAAGACTTGCTTCCCTCCCACTCCAAACTCATTTATTCCCCAGTCTCCTCCATCTTACTAAGTGAAACCACTCTACCCTGTTGCTCAGGACAAAAACCTCACCCTGAACTCTTTGCTTTTCCTTAACATCTCACAATGAATCCATTAGTAAGTCCTCTCTATTTTTATTTTTTCCCCGAGATGGAGTCTCACTCTGTCGCCCAGGCTGGAGTGCAGTGGTGCGATCTCGGCTCACTGCAAGCTCTGCCTCCCAGGTTCACACCATTCTCCTGCCTCAGCCTCCCGGCTAGCTGGGACTACAGGCGCCCACCACCACGCCTGGCTAATATTTCGTATTTTGTTTAGTAGAGACAGAGTTTCACCACGTTAGCCAGAATGGTCACGATCTCCTGACCTCGTGATCCGCCTGCCTTGGCCTCCCAAAGTGCTGGGATTACAGGTGGGAGCCACCGCGCCCAGCCAGTCCTCTCCACTTTTTTAACATTCAAAACGCATTTCCCAGTGGACAACTACTAACTACCTCTACTTCCTCCACCCAGATCTTGGCCACCCTCCGCTCTTCCATGGACCAAAGCCCCTATCTAGTCTTCCTATCACCATTCTTGGCCCCTTCTAGCCCATCCTGTACAAAGCAGCCCAAGAGTGCTTTAGCCCTTTCTAAAGTACATGCCACATCACAGCACTCTTCCCCTTAAAAAACCCAACAGAATCCAAACCCCTTCCGGTGGCCTGCAGCGACAGAGCTGGCCCTGCCGGCGTTTGCGGCTCTTCTCCCTCCTCTCCCTTGGTCTCTCTGGCACTGTCCTATGGGCCTTCTTTTTGTCCCCTGAACACACCAAGCTCTTTTCTGACTCTGAGCCCTTCCACTCGATGGTCCCTCTTCTCGGAACACTCTTCCCTGCTACACAGCAGCCCCCTCACCTTTCAGGCTGCAACTCTGACACCTGCTCAGACAGGCCTGCCCTAACCTTGTGAGCTAAAGGAGCCCCACATCACTCTCTGGCTGCACTTTTGTTCTGGTTTGTTTTTGAAACAGGGTCTCACTCTATCACCCAGGCTAGACTGCAGTGGTGTGATCATAGCTCACGACAGCCTCAAACTCCAGGCCTCAAGTGATCCTCCCTCCTGGACCTCCCAAAGCTCTGGGATTATAGGTGTGAGCCACTATGCCTGGCTTCTATGTGCATTTTGTGTTCAGTGTATACTTGTGAGTACATAAATTATCTTGGCTAGTTGTCATTTCTGTTGGCTGTCTCCAGCCACCCCCGAAGCCTTTCATCTCCAGCTCCCAGAGCTGGGGGCTTGTCTTGTTCACTGCCAGAGTCCCAATGCCGAGAGCTCACGTGGCATGCAGCAGGCACTGGCTATGGGTGGAGGTCTCCAGCTCTGCTCCAGCTCCTGTCCCACATGGGGAGTAGCCTTCAGAAAAAGAAGTCCCAGAAAAGTGGAGGCTGGGGCTTTGTTCGGCCTTTCCCTGCCCCTAGGCTTGTGTTCAGCCCGTGGCCGTGTGCCCCTTCCCGGCTTTGCCCTTGATTTGCTCAGTGCGGGTGAGCCATAGCCGGTTTGGTGCTGAGTGGGCAGGGCGGGGCCCACATGTCTGTGAGACACAGGCCATAGTTCAGATTGATGGCATCGAGTCTTCATGACTTCAGCTGCACTTAGTTAAACATGGACCAGCCCACTGGAACCTTGTGGGCAGTAGTCTGATTTCTGCTCTCATTTCTGCTCTCTTCCAAGCTTCAATTAAGGGAGCAACAAAAGATCTCTATCATGAGCCATGTGTGATGATCTCATCTGCTAAGACAAATATTTTTTTTCTGGTTATATTTATAGAACACTCTCTTGTTTCCTTGAACAACCCTAGCTGGCATTATCTTGTTTACCTTCTCTTCATCTAGATTTGCATTTGTAGGGGGGCAGCTTTTATCTGCTGCTCGTAGCTGTGTGGAATTTCCAGTTCCTCTGTTTTTCTTCTTTTAGCTTTCATCTGTGAGCTCTTTTAAAATCAAGCAGTTAACTTACAGTTACAAGGCAGTAATTAATATTATAAGAAAATAGACAACACTGGCTCCAGCTAAGCACACCGTGGTAATTTTTCTTAGGAGTGTCTTGCGGCCTTGCAGGGGAGGATGGAAATTGGTATTCCTTTCCCCTTTCTGCCAGTCATGTGCTTCCTGATGCCAGGCCTCCCTCCAGCCCTGCCATCCCAGGGAAACTAGTCCAGACCGTCCCCACAGATCTCCGGACTGAGACCTGACTACCTTTGGGGGCATCTGACCCTGCCTACGGTCCCACAGTGACTCACACTGAAACTAAGATGCACAGTTGGAGTAGGAACCTGCTGGCCCAGCAAGAGAATCCCTTCTTCGGGGGCCCATTGAGCTAGGCTGTGTCAGGTGAGGAGAATGGGGACGCTGCACACTGAGGAGAGACTGTCGAGGGGCTGAATCTGCTCCTGCAGTCTGGGAATGGCTGTGGGCTCAAAGAGGCGTAGAGATGCGGCAGCCAAGCAAGGCAGCACTGTGCCGGCTGTGTCTTTGGTGCTCCTCAACTTCTTCTTTTTTCTTTTTTAGACAGGGTCTTGCTCTGTCACCCAGGCTAGAGTGCAGTGGTATGATAATAGCTCACTGCGGTCCTGAATTCCCAGGCTAAGAGTCTCCCACCTCAGCCTCCTGAGGAGCTGGGGCTACAGGTGTGGGTCATCATGCCTGGCTACTTTTTTATTTTATTTATTTTTATTTTTATTTTTATTTATTTATTTTTTTTTTTTTTTTTGAGACGGAGTCTCGCTCTGTCGCCCAGGCTGGAGTGCAGTGGCCGGATCTCAGCTCACTGCAAGCTCCGCCTCCCGGTTCACGCCATTCTCCTGCCTCAGCCTCCCGAGTAGCTGGGACTACAGGCGCCCGCCACCTCGCCTGGCTAGTTTTTTTTGTATTTTTTAGTAGAGACGGGGTTTCACTGGGTTAGCCAGGATGGTCTCGATCTCCTGACCTCGTGATCCACCCGTCTCGGCCTCCCAAAGTGCTGGGATTACAGGCTTGAGCCACCGCGCCCGGCCTAACCTGGCTACTTTTTAAAAATTTTTTGTAGAAACAGGGTCTTGCTTTGTTGCCCAGGCTGGTCTTGAACTCCTGGCCTCAAGTGATCCTCCTGCCTCGGCCTTTCAAAGTGCTGGGATTACAAGCATGAACCACCTCTCCCAGCCTAAGTTCACTTTTGCAAAAGATGGTTATGGGTGCTTAACGGATCCAGGTAGAGACCAAAGTGCCTATGGGGTGCATATGTGGAGAAAGAGGAAGAGCTGTTTGTCATTTAAATGCTCTGTCTGTGCTTCCCCCTGGGCAGAAGCAGCAGCACTTGAGCCCCACAGTGCTCGCCTTCCTCTGGGGACACACAGTGTAGTTGTGTGTGCCTGAGACACACTCAAATGAGCATCACGAGCAAGGCTGAAGGCCCATGACGTTATCCTCCCACTGTTCTTGGCTTTAACCAGAAACTTACTGGTGACTCATGTCCAGTTTTGGCTTTAAAGGTAAAAGAGACTGGGAGCAATTGGATATAGTCCATATAAGAACAAATAAAATGAATATTTGGAAAATAGGTCCTATGCAGAATGCAATTAGGACTACTTAAATTAGACTACAGCAAGCAGATGGAAGAGGTTATTTATATGAGGAATAGTGATAAACGCTTTTCATGCCTTTTTGGATGTAGATGGGATAGAAATGATATTCATGCTTTATTTATTTCTCTCTACTGAGAACCAAATAAAAGAAACTGGGCTTGATTTGCAACTGCAGAGATGAAGGGTGGATATAAGGCATTATTTCCATGTGTTGTTAGACACTGGTCTTTTGGGGTACTTGTTTTTGTTTCTTTTTCTAAAAAATGTGAAAAAGCAAGGCACATCAAGGATAGCTTTGCTGCAGTGGAGCTAGTTAATATTTTCTAAGTACCTGAGAACTAGGACCTTGGTAGAATCCCACAGAAGCCAGAAAATACATATTCCCTGTTTTCTGAAAGGTTGTAATATTAGGATTAGCTATTCTGATTCTTTTTATTCCTAAAGGTTAAATGCAGTGGGGTAGAGCAAGCGGAAGGAAGAGGTTGAGTGCGTGTCCTGGCTCTGACATTCACTAACTCTCTGACCTTGGGTGAACATACGCACCTCATTTACAATGTGGTAATGATGATAGCTTTCCTTCTTAACTCACAGGTCATTAAGTGTGTTAAACAGCATCATAAATATGACAGCGGGCTACAAACCGTTGAGTGCTATACAAAGACAGAAACTATTCTTAATTTGGATAAACCATCTTTGATCAAATGTGTTTCCAGCTGAAAGTCTTGATGGAACTTGATTCCCAGGTTGGAATTTCAAAATCTGTGCAGTCCACACCCATTCGAACAACCTCCTGTCCACCCACCCACTCGCCTCTCAGAGAATGTCTATCTGTGGTAGGCAGTGTAACAGGCATGGCGATGCCACGATGAATTTCACACAGTGCCTGGCTGTGTGGGAAGGCAGATGACAGTCTGGTCAGGGTGGAGAGAAAAGGAAACAAGTCATTACAGTGCAGAGCGGCGAGCCCTCTGATCTGGCCAGGCATAGGTGCTACGGGACCTCACCTGAGGGCCCCAGATCCAGCCTGGTGAGGACAGAGGGAGACTCCCGGAAGTGCTGGCCAACTGAGTCTTGAGTGATAGAAGTTAGCCAAGTGAAGAAGGAATGGGATGGGGAGGACCCTAGCACCCAGAAGCAAAGTGAAAGCTCAGTGCACTGCAAGACCTGCTGATAAAGTTAAAGCTTACACGTTGCCCATGCAGGAGGACAGCGGAGAAGGGAGGCATATCAACCAGGAGCCGCTCCGCACCCCAGCTTGTCTGCCTTGTTAAGGAGTTTGGACTTTATCTTGAGGTCAATAGAGAGCCTCTGAGAGGTTTTTTTTTTTTTTTTTTTTTTTTTTTTTTTTTTTTTTTTGAGGCGGAGTCTCGCTCTGTCGCCTAGGCTGGAGTGCAGTGGCGCGATCTCGGCTCACTGCAAGCTCCGCCTCCCGGGTTCCCGCCATTCTCCTGCCTCAGCCTCCCGAGTAGCTGGGACTACAGGCGCCGCCACCACGCCCGGCTAATTTTTTTGTATTTTTAGTGGAGACGGGGTTTCATTGTGTTAGCCAGGATGGTCTCGATCTCCTGACCTCGTGATCCGCCCGTCTCGGCCTCCCAAAGTGCTGGGATTACAGGTTTGAGCCACCGCGCCCGGCCTCTGAGAGGTTTTAAATAGGGAGTGTTAAGATCGGATTGAAACGTCAGAGATGGCACTCCTAATGCGAAGTTGAGGATGAACTGGAGTGGGCAGGACTCTGGGCAGGAAGACCAGTGAGACGACTGTTGCAGCAATTTCGGGAGGAATGGAGGTGGCCTCACTAGGAGAGGGTAGATTGGTCAAAAGTTTCAGGGATGCAACCAGACAGAAACATTGTTACAGAAGGAATAAAAGGAGTGAGAAAGTTGGAAAGATAGGACGTTGAGGTCAGAGAGTGGAAGATAAAGTAGTTCCTGATGATGGCTGGGACCAGGGTGTAGCCTTCAGAATGGGAGCTGAACATGAGTGGAGACCAAAGTCACCTGACGTGAGGTCAAGGATGTGGGAGGTTTCTCCCAGGGCTTTAAAAAGTGTGGTAGAGGCCGGGTGCGGTGGCTCACGCCTGTAATCCCAGCACTTTCGGAGGCCGAGGCGGGCGGATCACGATGTCAGGCGATCGAGACCATCCTGGCTAACACAGTGAAACCCCGTCTCTACTAAAAAATACAAAAAATTAGCCCGACGTCGTGGTGGGCGCCTGTAGTCCCAGTTACTCGGGAGGCTGAGGCAGGAGAATGGTGTGAACCCGGGAGGCGGAGTTTGCAGTGAGCTAAGATCCCACCACTGCACTCCAGCCTTGGAGATGGAGTGAGAGTCCGTCCCAAAAAAAAAAAAAAAAGTGGTAGACTACACATAACATAAAATTAACCATCTTAACCATTTTTTTTTTTTTTAAAGACGGAGTCTCACTCTGTCGCCCAGGCTGGAGTGCAGTGGCCGGATCTCAGCTCACTGCAAGCTCCGCCTCCCGGGTTTATGCCATTCTCCTGCCTCAGCCTCCTGAGCAGCGGGCACTGCAGGCGTCTGCCACCACGCCCAGCTAATTTTTTGTATTTTTAAGTAGAGACGGGGTTTCACCGTCTTAGCCAGGATGGTCTCAATCTCCTGACCTCGTGATCTGCCCGTCTCGGCCTCCCAAAGTGCTGGGATTACAGGCTTGAGCCACTGCGCCCGGCCCATCTTAACCATTTTTAAATGTATTAAGTACATTGTATGAAGAACATTAAGTGTGTTAAGTGGCATTAAGTACATTCACATGGTTGTACCACCATCACCACCACCCAGCCACAGAACTCTTTCCATCTCGCAAAACAGAAACTCTGTACTCATTAAACCACAACTCCCCATCCCTCCCCCTCTACCTTGGCCAGCCCGTGGCAACCACCATTCTCCGGATTTCTGGCAGCCACCATTCTCCGGATTTCTGTCTCTATAAATTTCACCATTCTAAGAACCTCATGAAAGTAGGACCATACAATATTTGTCCTTTCGTGACTTGCTTATTTCACTTAGCACAAATGTCCCCAACGTTCAACCGTTTTGTAGCATGTATCAGAATTTCCTTCCTTTGTAAGGCTGAATAACATTCCATTGTATATACTCCTTTCTCTTTTAGACTTTTGATTACGGCCCACAACTAGAAACATAGTTTACACCGTGACCTATTAGAGATGAAGGTATTATGTCATGGAAATAACCTATTATTAGCATATGTTTTATATCATATATATAATTAAAATAAATATTTTACCCCCAAACCACCTTTCCTACATGTGAAGTACTCTAATATTTTCTTTCTACTCCGTTTCTTTAGAAAAAGATTGCTGACCACAATCCTCAAAATCAATTTCATGACTCATTAATGGGTTGTGATTCCGAGTTTGTAAATGAATGGTCTGTTTGGACACTGAAGTTACTCAGGATGATGGCAAGACTTGGAGTGGAGTGGTGCCAAAGTCTTTAATGAATATGGAGGAGCAAAGACACAGCTCCATGCATCTTTCCTCGTGAATGGCCTGTGATTTCAGCACAGTCTATTAGGTAAAGGTCCAGACTATCAGTTTACTTCTGGTGTAAACAGGATAATTCACGGATTTGCTGTTTTTTCCCCAGTGGTCTCCAGCCGGCATGGGTCTTTAATTTATTCACTGCCAGTGACCATTCCCCTCCCTTTTCTCTATCCTAGGGAAGAACTAAGTAAACTGCCCTTCTTCACATACCCCAGCCCCACAGTCTGATCTGGCAAAGGGGCAGGGATGCGGGAACCTCAGCAGCAGGTGACTGTGGCCTCCAGACTCTGCCATGCTTCCAAAAGCTCCAGCCATCTCACGGTTGCAAGAATCTCCCAGAGGGAGAGGCCATGTCCAAAGCGACGGTGGGTGGGGTTCAGCCTCCCAGGCTAAGGCTGGGGATGTCCCTTGCCTTGCCCAGAGGAGAGAGCAGGGTGGGAGGCACTGAGGGCAAGGGTCAGGGCTCCCACAGAGCTAGTGTGTGGGAGAACGGGGGCACCTGGTTGTCCTGCCCATCTAAGAAAGTCAAAGGGTTTCTCCGTTGTCTCCCTGAGTCATTACACCCCCAGCTATTTTTGTTAAACATTAACACAAAGTGTCAGGAGAGCTTCATCATTTTTAATGAGCTAATCTCTGTGGCATCCCCATAGAATGAGGTCAGAACAATCACCATCTCAGTAGCAAGGAAAAAAATAGGCAGAGGTGGGAAGGGAAATTGAAGGGAAATCCATATTTCATCAGGCATTTACTGACACCCATTCTGCACTGCATTGATGTTGCAATGTACGACGCAAACACCACAGTCTCTGCCTTTTTTTTTTTTTTTTTTTTTGAGACAAAGTCTCACTCTGTTGCCCAGGCTGGAGTGGTGTGGAGTAGTTCAATAATAGGTACAGCCTCCATCTCCTGGGCTCAAGTGATC
This sequence comes from Macaca mulatta, assembly GCF_049350105.2. Lineage (NCBI taxonomy): Eukaryota > Metazoa > Chordata > Mammalia > Primates > Cercopithecidae > Macaca > Macaca mulatta. The sequence goes on along the minus strand of NC_133415.1, from coordinate 34,017,473 downwards.
CTCCCACCTCAGTCTCTTGAGTAGTTAGGACTACAGGTGCCCGCTACTATGCCCAACTAATTTTTGTATTCTTTTTGGTAGAGACAGAGTTCTGCCATGTTTCCCAGGCTGGTCTTGAACTCCTGGGCTCAAGTGTCCTACCTGCCTTGGCCTCTGAAAGTGCTGGGATTATAGGCATGAGCCACCATGCCCGGCTGGTCTCTGCTTTTTGAATGTTGACCTTAGATGTGGGGTAGGGATGATCAGACCAAGTATTCTGAATTAAGGACTTGGAATTTGCAAAGTCCAGTGATGAGAAAGAACTTGACTTGTTTTATTTATTTATTTATTTAGAGACAGAGTTTCACCTTGTTGCCCAGGCTGGAGTGCAATGGCGCGATCTCGGCTGACTGCAACCTCCGCCTCCCAGGTTGAAGTGATTCTCCTGCCTCAGCCTCCCAAGTAACTGGGATTACAGACGTCCACCACCACGTCCGGCTAATTGTTGTATTTTCAGTAGAGACAGGTTTCACCATATTGGCCAGGCTGGTCTCAAACTCCTGACCTGGTGATCCACTCGCCTCGGCCTCCCAAAGTGCTGGGATTACGGGCGTGAGCCACCTCGCCTGGCCGACTTGTTTAGAAAAGTGGAACTGAGGTTAATATCAGGAGTTCAGAGTTCAAGAGTGGACAGTCAGGAAGGACTGATCTTGTCAAGATTTTGATGTGGCTGGATGATTTGATCAACAGATTACAGAGAGCCCTAGGGCATCGAAATGCTTAGGCTGGGCATTTGAGTGCCAGTACCTCACTATAAAACACACTGAGCTGGACAGTCAATGACACAAGCGCTTAAGGATTTTATAAAACATGACTACATACGGCACTTCTTATTAGTCAATGTTCTTTCACAGCAATGATTGCGTTTTATCCTTGTAACCCAGCAAGGTCAGTAGAGTGGGCATTTCCTTATACTAATACCTCTGTTCTACACCACCCCACACCCTTTTCCTTGATAAAGATTCTGGGGATTGGAGAGGAAGTAACTTGTTCTGCACTAACTGGAAAAAGAAGCTAGACATTCTGACCCAGCCTAGGGCTCTCTCCACTACTCCAGGCGCCTCTTTAGCTCGACTCTCCCTCCAACCCTGCTTTTTCTGCACAGCCCAGTGAGTTCTTGCTTGCTAAAAGAACCTGGCCCAGCCAGGAAAAAGGACACATATGTTGTGTCTTCACATATGTTGTGTCTTCACATATGTTGGTCTTCACATATGTTGGTCTTCAGAGGCAGCACTTGTGTGCCACCAACATAAATCTGATAGGCACTGAGATCTCAGTCTTCCCTTTTATTCTGGGAAGGGAAGAGTGGAGCTTAGGCCAGACCGTCCCTGTCACCGGCCAACTCACTGAATCGGTTCCTCGGGGAGGAGCACTGGGAGATGGAGTGATGTGTCATAGCTGAGTTGATGTCACATTTCTGGGTTAGGATCTGGCCCTGCCATTTACTAGCTGGTAGTGTCAGGCAAATTTCTTAACTTTTCTGAGCTTCAGTCTAATGGCAGTAGCCAGGATTATTGTTAAGAGTAAGCCTGGACTGTAAGCTTCATTGCCTGAATAGCTAGTGTTACAAATGGTGAGCTGTTAGCCCCAGGGAGCTCGGAAGTCTCTGCAGTTTTATCCGGGGGTCCTGGTGTTGCCCGCTCTGTGGATGGGTCAGGCTCTGTGGAGATTCCCCACTTAACCCACCGCATCCTGAACACTGGAGGCTGTTGTTCTGGGATCCAAAGCTTCTCCACTGTTGCCTCAGGGCATCCTGACCCAGTGAATTGCCTCCTTTAGAAGCCGTACTTTCCCATCCTCCCAGACTAGCTAATTTACTGCTGATGAAAATAGCTTTAATGGAACTTGGGTCCCAGGAAGGCCACAGCTGGCCTAGAGCATAGAATTCCAGGGTAGAAAGGGCCTCCAGGGGTCTCACACTCACTCCCAACTCTGACTCCAAGGAGACAATCCCCACAGTGGAGATCTGTTAAAACACTGAGTAGGCCGGGCGCGGTGGCTCAAGCCTGTAATCCCAGCACTTTGGGAGGCCGAGACGGGCGGATCACGAGGTCAGGAGATCGAGACCATCCTGGCTAACACGGTGAAACCCCGTCTCTACTAAAAATACAAGAAAATTAGCCGGGTGAGGTGGTGGGCACCTGTAGTCCCAGCTACTCGGGAGGCTGAGGCAGGAGAATGGCGTGAACCCGGGAGGCGGAGCTTGCAGTGAGCCGAGATCGCGCCACTGCACTCCAGCCTGGGGCACAGAGCAAGACTCCGTCTCAAAAAAAAAAAAAAAAAAAAAAAACACTGAGTAAAACACTGACGGTTCCTGCTGATATCTGACTAAAGTTTTCTTCCAGTTGTACATTCCCAACCTGCCTGAACGAGGCCTCTAGGCAGCGTCCCATCACCTCTCCCCTCTGCTTTCCTAGCTGAATGTTGATATTCTCAACCTCTATTTTGCTTGTACAAGTCCCGTTTTTCAAACTCAATTTGCTTCTTGCCTCCAGACCCTCTCTGAGGTTTTGTGTTCCCTCCCCCATTCAGGTGGGGGCTGGAGTGGGATGCGAGCAGAGGCTGATCCGCAGTTGGAAAGGGTGCAGCCCAGGTTCTCCTGACTCAGGAAGAGAAGGGGGAAAAGGAAGTCCTTATCCAAGGACGCAGCACACTCTCTTTGGTAATCCAGAGAGACACTTTTGTTTTCTTAGTCACAGAGTGCCCAAGGGGAGCCTCAGAATAAAGGGTGGCAGAGGTGGGAATAAGGACTGGGTTGGGGGAGCCCAAGGGAGGGCTTAGAGTATGGGTGCAGGAGTCAACACCTCAGGACGCGGATGTGCTTGGTAAGACAGGTGACTGGCCTGGAAAGTTGAGATCACGGCCTTACTTCTTTATTTTACCTCGCTAGTGGAGACCTGGTGACTCACGAGGCCATGGCATCCTGATCATCCATTCAAGAAATATTCACGGCCTAGCTAGGTTAGGAGTTAGAAATAAGATGCGCAGCAAAGCCCTGCAGGAGTTAATAGTTTCGGTGTGGGATTTGCTTCCGTAAGCAGACGGTGAGCCGGCTGCAATGCAGGTAAGTACAGGGCGCCACAGGAAGACAGACGAGGAGCTAGTCACCCATCTGACAGAGGCGAGGAGAGGTTCAGGAAAATCTTCCCAGAAGCGGTAATAATTGAGCTGAACTCTGGAGGGTTAAAAGGGGTCAGCCTGTCCAGGAAGCAGGGAAGGGCTTCCAAGAAGGAGTCATTTGCTTAAAGTCCCAGGCTGGGAGAGGAGAGAGTGGACCAGGACAGTGGCAGAGCGGGCTTTATGACTGCAGCTGTGGGTATGAGGAGGAGACTGGGCGTGAGAAATGAGGCCAGGAAGGCAGGCAGGGGCTGGGTCCTGAGGGACATGGGCAAGCTGCTTCCGGGAGATGGATGAAATGAGCCTGTGCTCCTTGAAGGAGTCTTCCTGGCCGTGCCCACCAACAGGCAGGCAGTGGTGGCTTCCCTCGGTCAAAGCTGCGTCATCCCTCAGAGCCGAGGCTTGCTAAGCTAAAGTCATGCTGGTGCAGGCAGAGGCAGAGGTTCTTAGCCAGCATGATGGGGCACAGCTATGTAATTCTTGGGTGGTTTGGGGGATGGAGGATTCTTTCCAGACACTCTGACGCTATCACACCAAAGTCAGGCCTTTCTTCACTGGACAATGGGCACCTGTAGGATGGATGGGGCATAGCAGCCGTGTCTGCAGCTGTATGCCAGTTGCATCTGGTGAAGGGAGCAGGGGGCAACACTGCTCTAAATGCAATAGCTCTGGAAAGGAGGCCGGGTGAGAGGCAAGAGAGGTGATGTCATTGGTTTGTCTGTCCTGTCTCCTAAATACTATAGCTCGCTTTACAATCTGCTGGATCTTGCATGTCCAAGGAAGTATGCAACCTCGATGTGATGGTCCGAGAGAATCTTTTTTTTTTTTTTTTTTTTTTTTTTGAGACGGAGTCTCGCTCTGTCGCCCAGGCTGGAGTGCAGTGGCCGGATCTCAGCTCTCTGCAAGCTCCGCCTCCCGGGTTCACGCCATTCTCCTGCCTCAGCCTCCCGAGTAGCTGGGACTACAGGCGCCCGCCACCTCGCCCAGCTAGTTTTTTGTATTTTTTTTAGTAGAGACGGGGTTTCACCGTGTTCGCCAGGATGGTCTCGATCTCCTGACCTCGTGATCCGCCCGTCTCGGCCTCCCAAAGTGCTGGGATTACAGGCTTGAGCCACCGCGCCTGGCCCGGAGAGAATCTTTTATTGCTACTTCCTATTATTGAGAACTGAAAATGGATCTGACTGGGCAGAGAACGCACCAATCCCATCACATCATCCCTGCCACACATACAACAGTCTGCTGCTCCCTCTTCATGCAAAGTCCTTCTTCTGTTTGGCTGCTGGGGGTTGAGAGAAGCAGCAGCATGGCAGGGACTGTCATTTGCTTTGAACTGATTCGGCTCTGACCTATTGGGGTGGGACCATGGTCTCCCCAAAATCAGACAGAAAGGGAGCAGTAAGGATGAGACCCCTTGGTGGGGAGCTTAATGTGGACTAGCAGCTGGCCTGCATGTCCAGTTACTGGATGGCTCCAAGCCTACTGTCTTCCTCATGGGCAGGGTCTTCTTTAGACCCCCAGAGCTGCAGTCTCGGTGCCTTGCTACTGTCCCGAGTTCCACAGACTGGCGGGACCATGATACATGCCACACTGCACCAGAGTGATCACAGCTGTGGACAATTCTACTAAAACTACTTGCAGGCTGGGCACGGTGGCTCATGCCTGTGATCCCAGCACTTTGGGAGGCTGAGGCGGGCGGATCATGAGGTCAGGAGATTGAGACCATGGTGAAACCCCGTCTACTAAAAACACACAAAAAAATTAGCTGGGCGTGGTGTCAGGCGCCTATAGTCCTAGCTACTCGGAAGGCTGAGGCAGGAGAATGGCGTGAACCCGGGAGGTGGAGCTTGCAGTGAGCTGAGATCGCACCACTGCACTCCAGCCTGGGTGACAGAGCGACACTGCATCTCAAAAAAACGAAACAAAACAAAAACTAAACAAAAAACTACTTGCAACTCAGCCACCTGTACAATCCTTTTCTCCCTTTTTCTGCCCTTCTTTCACTTCCCTCTCACATTTTGCTAGGCAAAAGGATGACCTAAATTAAGTGCTTCTTCCCTTACCTACTCCTTTAACTCCTCTTTTCCATTCTCCCTCTCAGCTCTCTCTCACCCCGTTCTTCTCGTCCCCATTCCTCTTCCTGTCCTGCAGCCAGCTCTGCCGGGTCGGGGGTCAAGGGAGTGACTAAAGTGCCATGTGTCCTTGTTGGCGGGTTTGACACTTCATTCCCCAAATGCTAACCGGTGCCTCTGCCATTGCGCAGTGCCACCAGTTGCCTTGCCCTGTGGTTTACGTCATGCACTGGGGGCACCTTTCACGTACAATACAGAGTCCACGGCGCCACTGGAGTTGTGCAGCTCAGCCACCTTAGTTTCAGTGTGGCACTCAGAAGCCTCCAAAGCAACAAATCTCTTAGGGGAAAACGATGCCCTCTTGGTGGAGACCAGGTTCTCAGATGGACATCAAAGTCTGTGAAAAATGGCTCTATGTACCCAAGTCTCCCTGTTACTGTTAACCTGAGGCTCAGAGCCTTCTGACTCAAAAATCTTCTGAATGAGGCTGGGTGCAGCCTCATTATTGGGTGCATCATCATTACAGGCTCATACCTGTAATCCCAGCACTTTGGGAAGCCAAGGCAGGCCAAGCTCAGGAGTTTGAGACCAGCCTGGCCAACATGGTGAAACCCTATTTCTACTAAAAATACAAAAATTAGCCGGGTGTGGTGGTGTGTGCCTGTAATCCCAACTACTTGGGAGGCTGAGGCACGAGAATTGCTTGAACCTGGGAGGTGGAGGTTGCAGTGAGCCAAGATGGTGCCACTGCACTCCAGCCTGGGTGACAGAGTGAGACCTTGTCTCAAAAAACAAACGAACAAACATCTTCCTAATCCTCCTTCTCCAGCCTCGCCATCCACTGCTTCCCAAGTGACCACGTCTCTGGACAGATGGATGGACTGAACAGGCCATGGGCTAGCGTAGCTCCACACCCAGCTTCTGAGGGTCTTGTTGACAGCAGCACCTTCTCTCTAGATCAGAATCTGTCCTCCTGTCCATCCCTGCTCAGAAACACCCTCGCACCATTCTCCAGACTCTTTCAGAGTCTGCTCCCCTCATTGGGGACAGTTCAATGGTTTCCACTACAACTAGAAAGAAATCCCGCCTAATCCTTATGAGGCCTTGTGTGCTTTGACCCCAGCCTGGCTCTCCCACCTCCTGCTCCTGCCCTTGTCCACTCCCCTCCCACCACACTGGCCTTCTGCTCGCACGCTCACCACCCTCACACCCCTCTCAAGGCCCTGCACTTGCTGCTGTTACTTCTGCTTGGAGAACTCTTCCCCCAGACATCAGGGGCTGCCAGGAGGTGAAATCTATAAGGGCAGAAGCCTTTTCTTTTGGCATAGTCACCATTGCATTCCAAGTGGCTTAGAACAGTGCCTGCCTGGCACATGGTGGGCGATGGCTAAATAAACACTGAATGAAAGGTGTAGGAACACGCTGCCCTAAGTTGTCTGTCTCTTTCTTCCTTGCTCCATCTTTCCTTTTCCATCCTCAAGGGGAAGCCTCCTGAGGGCAGAGATCTGCTCCGTGTCAGACATCCCCCTCAGCATCCAGCCTAGTGCCTCCAGCAAAGGGGCTTCTGTCAATGTTTGTTGACAGAATGGAGACCGAGCTGGTGGGAATATTTCTTTCATGCCTTTCCCACCAGGCGGGCTCAGCAGCCTCCCAGGCAGACAAAGAGTAACCCTTATCCTCCCAGGCTGCTGGTCCTTTGGTTCAGCAAGCCTGCCAGCAGCCCCAGCCTCAGGGACATCCGCCCGCTCCTTTTGCAGCAGAGCACATCTTCCCCTGGGTTTCCTTCCCACCATCACTTTCTGAGCTGCTCAGAGTCAGAAAAAGGGTATCTGGCCTCCTGGAACTACAACGCCCCATCATCACACATCTAATCCTAGGAGAAAGCAGACTTCTGCTCAACTGACTGCTGAATTTAAAAAGTGAGATCTTCTAGAAAGATGTATTAAAAGATCATGACTTTGGCTGCTATATTTCAAAGACCAGGCAGGCGTTTAGGTGACAGAGTTAAATATTCCAAACTTACCTCATCCTCCCTCTCTCTTTCTCTCAAGGGTAAACATTCCGTTCCTCTTCCAAAACCCAGTGCTTCTCCATATTTGGGAATCTGGAATGGGCACTAGGGGCACAGCCCTGTCTCCTCTCGGTGTCTGCTGGGAGCTGTAGTCCCCAGTGAATGTCGGCTGCTTTTCTCTGGAAAGCAAGCAGTCTGTCCTTTCTCAGGAGGACATCTGAAAGCAGGAAAACTGTACACAGTGAGATGCGAGGGTCCTATTAGGAGGCTTGCCTTCTATTTTCAGCTCTCCATGAGCTGGTTTTGAGCAAGGCCTCGCTCCTTTCATGGCTCAGTCTCCCAACCTGTAAAATGGGTATAATTATCTCTCTGTTTTCCTTGCTGCCTGATTGTTTGTTGGGTGGGGTAATTAGCCAACACCCATTCAGTGCTGTGAGTTCATTCCAGAAAGGAGTGCTTTATAAATAACACTTGTTATCTCTAGAGGGGAAAATATTAATTTTGATCGCCCAGATGCCTCCATAAACCAACACTTTGCCTATTCGTCAAAAGGATGCTGTGTAATTCCTTGTAAGTGCCTTCCACTCGCCCTGGGTTTAAATGGTTTCCCTGCATCTCATTCTATTTTGTATCATCTCTAGTTTCATATCCTCAAGAATAAACAGGCTCCCTCCTTCCTCTCTGAAAAAATAAAAAAAGAATGAGACAGACCAACTCTGCCCTATGCCAAACGCACAAGAAAATGGTGAAGAAACCATCCAGACCAGACCTGAGCTCCGTGAACTTTATCTCCTTCTTCCCAACTAGCGCATGACAGCTCAGTCTCTATGCAAGAGGCTGACCTTTGTTCCCACAGAAAAAGGAACACAGATTTCACTGCGGCAGGAAGGATTTTTGAAAGACCTTAGTAAGAACTCCCCTTTCTGGAGACTTGAGAGAAGAGTTTTGACACCCAGCACCTTTTCTTTCAGGAGAGAGTCTGGTACAGTGCAGTGGAAACAGCAGCAGAGGTGAAATCACACTGGTTAGGATCCCAGCTCTGAGACTCAGGCAAACCCGTAACCTCTGTGGCTTTAGTTTCTTCATCTATAAAATTGAGATGATAATATATGTTAGAGTTTTTTGTAAAGTGCTGCACAAAGATCAGCCGTTATAAGAGGCAGTATGATGCAGTGGTGAATAACAAGGAATTTTAAAGTCAGAAACACCTGGATTAGAATTCCACCTGGATTAGCTGTGGAACTGTGATCAAACTACTCAGCCTCTCTAAGCTGTAGTTCTATTACGTTTAACATGGGGATGATGAGCATTAAATGAAACAATGCATCAACGCATGTAATGGAACTAGCCCAGAGCCTGGCACATACTAATTTCTCAATAAATATCGTTACGACTATTATCATTGTCATTGTAATCATTTTTACATATCTTGTGCTTGACCATCTCACTTCATGGTAATCAAATCAAATAACGTGAAAGTGCTTAAGTTGTAAAGTACTACACAAATGTGAAGGATGATGAGAATTAAGCATACAAAGAAGGGAGATGGGCACCCCAGAGTTCTCCTTGCAGCTTCAGGACTATATGGGATCAAGAATGTACATACACTTGCTTTTTAGCTATGGAGAACTGTAAACAGCTAAGTCATTATTAGCAACAGCAGGATTATTTGATTTCTTGTTTTAGGTAGTAATTCCAATATCCAATTGAAGAATAAAAAGGATTCCCCTGATGTGCCATGAGTTAGTCAGGGTGCAGAGTGGCATAACTGTGTGTAGCTACACATGTACACCGTGTGTGCTTGTGGAAGGATGTGCAGCAAAGTGCAAAAAGCTGTTATTGGGAATGGTGGGATTTCAGATGATTCTCATTCTCTTTGTACTTTTGTGTCTTTGAATTATTTTTACTTTAGGTATGTATCATTTAAGCAGAAACAAAAGACAAAAGACAGTGGATACTGAACAACCAGATTCCCGTTTGTAAAACCTTGGATCCATAGGGTCCTTTAATCTCACAGGTTTTCTCAGGTATGGAAAATGCAGTTTCTGAAAACCAGGAGCAGCTGGTGAAAATCATAATGACAAACGCCTGTGACAGGAAGTCAGAGGGGAAGGAGTCCCTGCAACATGGCCCTGGGAAGGGAAGAAGAGACGCCTTTTCATCTCTGTTTATTTCATAGGCTGTAATAACATGGTGGTTTCAATCATAGGCTGTGTACACATGAGTTTCCTTGTTTGCTATGGTAACATGTGATTCCTGTTTTTCCACCTCTGTTTTTCTGATCCCTTAGACTCTGGCTGTCAAGAGAGGAGAACTATGAACTCACCTACTCATTCATGCTGCCCAGGTAATCACCTCTGTCACGAGGGATTAGGGGAAAGGTGTGTGGAGTCTACCTGTAATATATTTCCACTGTCCCGCTACATTTCAAAACCAGACGCACAAAGAACAAACAAGCTTCCCAGCAGGACACAAAATAGAAGGGATGGTGACTGCATGCCTTGCCATTCGGGATCCTCTTCTTCCCAGAGAACTCCCCGCAGGCAGGTCTGTACCTGCTTAGAGGCAGCCTGTCTGTTGAGCAGCCCATCCTCAGTGAGGGAGGATAAGAGTCTAGGGCTGGGGGGATGGGCAGAACCTTTGCTGTTGCCACAAACCACTGAGAGTGTCCCCAGAAAACTGAATGTATCTGGACTTCGCCATCAAAGCCCGTGTTAGGGTGGCACAGGAACAGGGTAGGCTGCCACATCCGGCCTGGCACGCTGTAAAGCTGCACAACTCCAGGGGCACCACCCCCCATACATGATGTGTGATATGATTGGCACCTCCAAGAGTTGTGCCCTGTGAATCCCAGGAAGGGTGATTTTTTTTTCTTTCTTTCTTTTTATTTTTTGAAATGGAGTCTTGCTCTGCTGCCCAGGTTGGAGTGCAAGGGCACGATCTCAGCTCACCGCAACCTCCGCCTCCTGGGTTCAAGTGATTCTCCTGCCTCAGCCTCCCGAGTAGCTGGGATTATAGGCACCCACCACCATGCTCAGCTAATTTTTATATTTTTAGTAGAGACAGGGTTTCACCAGGTTGGCCAGGCTGTTCTCGAACTCCTGACCTCAGGTGATCCACCCACCTCAGCCTCCCAAAGTGCTGGGATTACAGGCGTGAGCCACCGCGCCCAGCTGGAAGGGTCATTTTTCCTGAACATACTAACTTGCAGAGAAAGGTCTTTACAAAACCAAGTAGACTGGAGCTTGGCTGAGTAGCCCTTAACTTTTGAAGTGAACTGAAATGTCATTGGTTAAAAAGATCCACGGACACCTGTTTTCCTCACTTCACCAGCTTTTAAGTGTTGCATCTGGTGTCCTTCTTCCTCTGCTCTGGAAACAGATGCTGAGTGGGGCCTCAGTTTCTCCTTGACTGTAGTATAAGGCTCCTTCCAACTCTAAAATTCTGTGGTTCAGAGTGACTGAGTTTATTAGATTATTTGCTAGGAAATAAGGAAAAGAACTCTAGTTGCAAATTGCTCATAGACAAGAAGTCAGGCTGGGCAGATCAGTATCTGGAAACATCTGCCAGTGTCTCTCTTTCTGCAGGCCTGGGCCAGGGCATGGACCTTCTCAGCTTCCGACCTTTTCACATAGTGCTCACCAGCAAGGGTGGCTGAAAGTCAAGGCCATATGACACCGAACAGCACAGGGGAGATGGGGCCCCTCTGTAGCATTACATGCGGTTATTTCACACCAAGCTAGATGGCACCGGGATCCTAGAATGAGTGGGACCCTGTCCCTGCCCAAGGAGGACACTGTACAACAGGGGAATGACACAAATAACTATAAGGAACTATGGAAACTTGGAAGGACCCACAGGTGAGGCATCAAAAAAGCAGAGCACGATTGGGAAAGAGTGATTCGCCTGAATTAGGTAGGATCAGGAAAGACTCTGGGAGGGAAGAGCATCTTTATATCCTTCCACAATAGAGCCAGGGCTGAATTATCCCCAGTGCACACCCATTACTGGTTTCATTCCTCAGGCTTGGAGAGGGAATGAATTGGTCTGTCATCATGAAGGTTTGTTCAGCCTTCTCTGAGGGCATCTTCTGACTCCTGGGGTAGGTAAGAAACGGAGGGGCTCCTGAAGTCACCTTCAAGGCAGATGAAGAAGAGCTGTGGAGGCCCTTTGAAGCATGGCCCCTGGGCATGGGATCTGGTAAGAAACCTCCTTCCCAGCTTTTCCATTGAAACCATGGATTTTAAACTTGGGCAGAGTTTCCAAGCTTTCATTGCCCATCTATCCATAGGGATAATAATAATAATATACCCATATGACCTTGTTCACAGGTTTGCTTTCAAGGTCAAATAAGACGAGCAATAGTACCTTGTAGATCCAGTATTATACTAATTAAGAAGAAAGACTAGAGCCCAGTGGCCCGGATTAAGTCCCCGCACCTCCCCCAGCTCCACTATGCACTTGTTGGGTGACCTTGGGCAAGTTATTTAACCTCCCCATAACTCAGTTTCTTCCTTGACAAAATAAGAGTGAGCCTAGGGCTTCCATCATATAGTTATAAGGATTCAAATGAGTTAAATGTAAAGCACTCAGGCCAGGTGTGGTGGCTCACACCTGTAATCCCAACACGTTGGGAGGCTGAGGCAGGAGGATTCCTTGAGCCCAGGAGTTCAAGACAAGCTGGTCAACATAGTGAGACCCCGTCTCTACAAACAATTAAAGAATTATCCAGGCGTGGTGGCATGTGCCTGTAGTCCCAGCTACTCAGAGGCTGAGTTACGAGGATCGCTTGAGCCCGGGAGGTTGAGGCTGCAGTGAGCTGTGATGACACCAGTGCACTCCAGCCTGAGCAACACAGAGAGACCCTGTCTCAAATAACTAACTAAATAAATAAATAAAGCACTCAGAAAAACACCTACTGCATAGTCAATATCATACTATATAAATTGAGCCATCACTATTATTGTTGTAAAGTGCTATACAGGACGATTATGATGGTCACTTCTTAGACACAGAAGCAGAGTTCTGCTGTGTCTACATGGAGAGGAACACTAGAGGCAGCAACGAGTTCTGCCCTGAACTCCTAGTCCAGGCTTTAAAAAAGAGCCATAAAAATGCCATCCCACTGATGAACGTCTGGAGCAAGCGAGGCATGCCTTGACCATCCTGGAAAAACATATCTCCACCCCACCTATACTTATCTCCTCGGCTCGCTTCTGGCCAAAGGTCCCCACTTGGTCTGAACCTATTGCATGCAGAGCTTTGCCACAGATGTCTCTGTACGGAGGGGTTCTGGCTGGTTGGGATGTTCGATGGGGCAGCTGTGGATGCTGTTTATTGGCCTGAAATGTGGAACCAGTGTGGAGAAGGCAACACAGGCTAGGTTGACCTCAGATGTATGCTTTTTAGTTTTTGAGACAGGGTTTTGCTCTGTCACCCAGGCTCGAAGGCTCTAGTGCAGTGGCGCATCATAGCTTACTGCTGCCTTGAACTCCTGTGCTCAAGCGATCCTCCTGCCTCAGCCTCTCAAGTAGCTGGGACTACAAGGCACGTGCCACCATGACCAGCTAATTAGAAAACATTTTTCAATACAGATGGGGTCTCGCTTTGCTCCCAGGCTGGTCTCAAAGTCCTGGGCTCAAGTGATCCTCCTGTCTCAGCCTCCCAAAGTGCTGGGATTACAGGCTTGAGCCACCACGCCCGGCCCTTTTGTATTTTTAGTATAGATGGTTTTTCACCATGTTGGCCAGGCTGGTCTTGAACTCCTGGCCTCAAGTGATCTGCCCGCCTCAGCCTCCCAAAGTGCTGGGATAACAGGCATGAGCCACCGTGCCCGGCCGAAATTCTTTCTTCTTTCTTGCCTTACATCAGCCTGAACAAGTCCGTGATTGACAAGTGTTCAGTGGACTGTCACATGGTTTCTTCTGCTCTTCACAGCCACCCTATGCAGCAGGTGTTAGTATTAGTGTCCTCAGACGAGACGACTGAGGCACATAGAAATCTGGTGACTTTCTAGAGGTCACCTGGCTTTGTCACTGAAGGAACCAGGATTTTTATTCTTTTTTTTTTTTGAGACGGAGTCTTGCTCTGTAGCCCAGGCTGGAGTGCAGTGGCTGGATCTCAGCTCACTGCAAGCTCTGCCTCCCGGGTTCACGCCATTCTCCGGCCTCAGCCTCCCGAGTAGCTGGGATTACAGGCGCTGCCACCTCGCCCGGCTATTTTTTGTATTTCTTAGTAGAGACGGGGTTTCACCGTGTTAGCCAGGATGGTCTCGATCTCCTGACCTCGTGATCCGCCCATCTCGGCCTCCCAAAGTGCTGGGATTACAGGCTTGAGCCACCGCGCCCGGCCAGGATTTTTATTCTTTAAAAATTTTTATTTATTTTCTTTGAGGCAAGGTCTCACTCTGTCTCCCAGGCTGGAGTGCAGTGGTGTGATCTCAGCTCACTGCAGCCTCAACCTCCTGGGCTCAAGTCATCCTCTCACCTCAGCCTTCTGCGCAGTTGAGACTATAGGCATGCGCCACCACGCCTGGCTAATTTTTGTAATTTTTGTAGAGACAGGGTTTCACCATGTTGCCCAGGCTGGTCTTGAACTCCTGAGCTCAAGCAATCCTCCCACCTCGGCCTCCCAAAGTGCTGGGATTACAGGCATGAACCACTGTGCCCCACCTGAAGGAACCAGGATTCTAACTGTGCCTGTCATCTCCAGTCCAGTGTGCTTTCTGTTACAAGAACAACAATTCATCCCCTGCGGCAGCAGGCTGAACAAATCTGCTTCCTCAGATGAAGGAGCCACACTGAGCCCTCTGCCGAATAGAAGGAACAACCCCAAATTCCAGAGCCTAGGGAGGGCTAGGGAAGGGGTCGCAACGAGGATACCGGCATCTCAGGTGCTCTGCTAGTTTTCCCAAAACGAAGCAATTCAAACAAGACATTTTTTTTTTTTTTTTTTTTTTTTGAGACGGAGTCTTGCTCTGTCGCCCAGGCTGGAGCGCAGTGGCCGGATCTCCACTCACTGCAAGCTCCGCCTCCTGAGTTCATGCCATTCTCCTGCTTCAGCTTCCTGAGTAGCTGGGACTACAGGCGCCCGCCACCACGCCCGGCTAATTTTTTTGTATTTTTAGTAGAGATGGGGTTTCACCATGTTAGCCAATATGGTCTCGATCTCCTGACCTCGTGATCCGCCCGCCTTGGCCTCCCAAAGTGCTGGGATTACAGGCGTGAGCAACAATACAAATATTAATATGGGCCTGGCCTTAAACATCTGAAAGGGCTGTCCTTAGTTCCACTGTTTTTTATCTCAAGGATGAGGAAATGAGAGAAGAAGAGGTGATTTCAAAGGCTGTCCCATGAGCCCCAACTTAGAGAGAGAAGGTTGGCTAAGTAAAGACAATACCCATTCACGTTCCCCCAGGGGGAATGAATTCGCTTCTGTTTAGCATTTCTGTGTCTTTGCTTGAGAAATTCTAGGTACTTGTAGACACAGAGGAGATGATGTATCCCAATGGATGTGTGTTGAGGAATCCATTTGTGGGCATAATAGTGCTAAACAGTGGTTACATACGGACAGATACGAAGCCCGGGAATAGTTGAAAATTGGGTGAATCAGAAGTGGAATACAATCATATTTTTACATGGTTTCTAGCTCTCCTCTCTCCTGCCTTAAATATCTTGACCTCATTCTGGCTGTCTCACTACTAAATAGGCAAATTTACTTTTAGCAAGGCTGCTTCTTTTAAGACTGTGTGTCCATCTCCTGGACAAATTTGGAATAGCAAGAAATTTGTTAGGAATTAAGGAAAGGGACTTTCCCAGGCAGCAGCCACTTAGGGCTGGCCGATTCTGAGCATGTTCCGTCTTCCCAGGCCTGGCTCACAGTTTTCAGTGCTTAACGCGCATGGCGCTTTGTGCGCAATTTCACTTAATTCTTCCCTCAGCCATCGGGAGCTAAGGACAAACTGTTATCCCAATTGTACAGGTGAGGAAATCGGAGCTCATTTAAATAAATTGCCGAGGTCACACAACTAGTAAGTGACAAAATCTCAGTCAAACCGAGGCTCTTTTGGCTCAAAGGCGTGTATTGAGCCCTACTCTGCTCTGCAGGGACAGAACTAAGTATGTTTTCTATTCAGGGCATGCACAGTCATTCCATGAGTGAGTTACACAATGTAAGATAAGGACATTGTGAAAAACAAAACTATACCATACATAATGCACTTTATAATAAAGTACTGGGAACAGAGTATGTGGTAAATTGTAACTATAATAATAATTTTAAACAGATCCACTAATCACACATTATTATATTCTGTTTCACTCGGGCTTTGCCTTGCTTCCCACTTTTGTACTAGGTCCTCTTGGCTTTAGTTTCTCCCCAGTTCTCTACCCTTTGAACTCTCTCCAAAGCTTCCCTAGAATTTTTGCTGTCCTAGAAATTAGACAGGCACCTGCTCACATCATACATCCCCTACCCTTGTCACCAGACATACACACATCCATCTTCTGGGCTTTCTGTTCTCTTGCGGAAAAGTCTGCAGGGGAAGCTGAGGCAGAACCAAGTCCACCAGATTCCGAGGAAAGATAAGTATGGACTCTGTAACCAGATAAAAGTGAAGCCACAACTTCACTTATTCCACAAATACTTTTTGACTACCTATAGATGGCACGCACTGTTCAAGGCGCTGAGGTTCCCACAGTGACAAAAGAGACAAAAACGTCTGCCTTTGTGAGTTTGTATCATAGTGGAAGGAAACAGACAAAAAAAGTAAGTAAAATATAGACACTGGTATGTAGATGGTGATAAACGATAACGAGAAATATAAAATAAGGACAGATTGGAAGTGACAACAGTGGGGAGGTAGAATTGGTATCTGCATTTAACGTTTTCTAACAACAAATCCAGGGTGGGGTACAAAGCAGTGAGAAAATGAGGCCCTTATGCTCAGCGCCCCCAACCCTGCGTCGGTGGGGTCACTATTCACTTTGGAACACTGCCCTTGGGACCAACATATTCTCAGTGATCCTTGTGAAGGTTTCCACCCTAAGTCCCTCATCCTCACCAGGCAATATTTATTCTCCCAAAGCAAACTATGGAGGCAACGCGGAGAAAGTGTGAATTAATTCAAGACTAAGGTTGCCAAAATGTGTGATCAGCTCTGCCTCAGCCTTGACATTACATTACAGATTCCCTGATCGCCGCCGTCGCAGAAGCTCTGAATTGGAAGCGTGCATGTATTTGCAAATCCATTGCTGGCATTTCTTCCGTTAGCCTCCGCTGGAACTGGTTAGTGAAGATCCCTCCATTTCACAAGACAGCTTCAGTTTTGTTTTGTTTTGACTTCCCCACTCCGAAGCTGTAGCGCACTTTGTTTTCTCACGGAACAGGGGCGGCTTCCGGGGCGCGGCGTGCTGGGGGTTGTAGTCCACAATCTCCCGCCTGTTTCCGTTATAGAAGCCGATGGGCCGGGAGCTGCGGAACTACAACTCCTAGAGTACCCCGCGCCGCTGGGACGCCGTGCGGCTGCGGGGCGGGGCGAGCGCAAAGATGTCCGCGCCCGCTGCTGGGAGGCGAGGTGAGAGTGTTTGACCGTAACCAGGCGCCCGGAGCTGAGGCAGTTCCTGCACGTGTCGCGGGGCCGGAGACGCTAGGGCCAGGTATTCCAAGGATGCAAGAATCCTGCAAATTCGACATGTAAACTGCTTCCTCAGCCTCCAGGCGAGCCCTGCCTTTGCCTCAGGCCCCTTCCTTTTCCTTCTCGGGGAATCGACCTCGGGAAGGGGTGTGGGCAGAGATGAGGACTCTCCCTTTTCGCCCAGGCCAACTCGGGATATCCCGGAGCCTCTGGGGAGGCGGTCACTCCGACGTCTGAGGACCTGGGCCTTGGGCCCGGACTCGTTATGAAGAGCGACTGCTCGACCTCTGCAGCCCCCTTCAGGGGGCTTGGGGGACCTCTGCGCAGCAGCGAGCCGGTGCGCGCGGCCCCGGCCCGGTCGCCGGCCGTGGACCTTCTGGAGGAGGCGGCCGACCTCCTGGTGGTGCACCTGGACTTCCGGGCGGCGCTGGAGACCTGCGAGCGGGCCTGGCAGAGTCTGGCCAACCACGCCCTGCCAGAGGAACCCGCGGGCACGTACGTGCTGGGCTCGGAAATGAACCGATTTCCGGGTGCTCTTATGGTGGGGCCCAAGGTCTCAGGAGTTCTGTCATTCCCAGATTGCCCACAAGGAGCTTTACACCTCGCTTTCATCAGTGGTTTGTCTCCGACAGGGTGGTTGCTCATCGTGTGCCAATTCTACAGAGGAGGGAAGTCGTATAACAAGAGCTTAGTGGCGAACCCACGGCCAATTATTTGCTCCTTGTTCCAGGGTAGAATGGCATGATGCGAAGGCTGAATGTGTATTAAGTGCTAAGTTCTGTCAGTAAGCAGGTGGTAAAAGTCCTCTCCCAGGTACCTCCGCCCCGCCCCGCCCCGCCCCGCCCAAGGTTGTTTATTCCTGACCTTGCGGATGATGGGGAATGGGGGTCATGGCAGGAGCAGTGTTCTGGTCCAATTGGAAGAATGGATTAAATAATTAATTCAGGGCCGGGCGCGCGGGGGCTTACGCCTGTAATCCCAGCACTTTGGGAGGCCGAGGCAGGAGGATTGCTTGAACCCAGGAGTTCGAGACCAGCCTGGGTAACATAATGAGCCCTCTTCTCTAGCACAAAGAAGAAAAAGAAAAGAATCCGGAGAAAAAAACCTTGGGCTTGCATTGCTCTTTCTAGTGCCACCAGCCTTGTCTGGCAGGTGAGAGCGTCATTTCTTTGCATTGTAAAGTTGGGTTAGGCCACTCCAGGGAGGTGTTAGGTAGAATAGCGAAAGCTGACCGCAGAGAAGGATGATCTGGAGAGCCCTGGCTGTGTTTTAGGGTACTGGGTGGAAGCTCATTTCAGTGAATGCAGAAGGCTTTGCTTCTCGGTGTCTGGAGGAACCTTACTAGGTGGTGTCTTTTAGCCAGCTGTGGAGTTGCTATACCTCCATTCAGCCAGAAACCTTGCTGCAAGCCCATTTGTTCACTGAGCAAACTTAGTTCCAGCTCTTTTTTGTCCCACACACCGGTGATGCGTGTTATTTCCCCCTCAGGATTACCCTTCCTCTTCATTTAAATCTGATTTCACTTGGATACAAAGAAGAACGTTGAGCAATAGCTGACTTGCCTCTTAAGAGGTTTACAGGAACTTTTAGTTCCTGGGGGAAAGGGCAGCCCATGAGACCAATTGTGAAGCCCATCTAAGTACTAACAGGGATGAGAGAGATGATGGCTGCTGAGTTGGGAGCTGGAGAGGAACAGTCCCAAGGTGGAGGTGGGCATGGAAATGGAGGGGAACCACTTCTAACTGAAATTGGTTTTTCTGCTGACAGCTCCTTGGAGGTGAAGTGCTCCCTGTGTGTTGTGGGGATCCAGGCCCTGGCAGAAATGGATCGGTGGCAAGAAGTCCTCTCCTGGGTCCTTCAGTATTACCAGGTCCCTGAAAAGCTACCCCCCAAAGTCCTGGAGCTGTGGTGAGTCGTCTTTGCTGACTCATCAGATCATTTCAGAAACAAGAGGATTTGCATCTCCTCTCCGCAATCTGGGCCTAATACCTACTCTTTTCCCCTTCCCTACTATTGCCCTCCACATCTAATTCTTTCCCTTCACTTCTTCTTTTTTTCCTAGAGTTCCATACATAGCAATAAAGAATAAGGGAGGAGGAATTTAGGAGTAGAATAGATATAAAGAAGGGAGGGGACAGGGAATAGGAGTGACATGGGATGACAGAGTGGACCGAGCTGAAAGAGCAGCTTGCTACATCCTGGGAATTTCTAATTCTTAAAAAAAAAAGTTTTTTTGTTTTGTTTTGTTTTTTGTTTTTTTGAGATGGAGTCTCCCTGTGTTACCCAAGCTGGAGTGCAGTGGCGTGATCTCAGCTCACTGCAAGCTCAGCTTCCTGGGTTCACGCCATTTTCCTGCCTCAGCCTCCCAAGTAGCTGGGACTACAGGTACCTGCCACCATGCCCGGCTAATTTTTTTGTATTTTTAGTAGAGATGGGGTTTCACCGTGTTAGCCAGGACGTTCTCGATCTCCTCGGCCTCCCAAAGTGCTGGGATTACAGGTGTGAGCCACCATACCTGGCCAAAAAAAGCAAAGTTTTAAAAATTGACACTTGTAATTGTACATATTTTTGGGGTAAGTTTGACATTTCAATATATGCTGTGTATATGTTGTATAATGATCAAATCAGGGTAATTGGGATATCCATCACCTCATGCATTTATCATTTGTTTGTGATCAGAACATTCAAAAGCCTCTTTTCCAGCTATTTTGTAATATGCAATACCTTACTGTTAACTATAACCACCCTACTATGCAATAGAACACCACATCTTATTCCTCCTATCCCATCGTAACTTTGAACCCATTGACAAACCTCTTTGTCTCCCTTTTCTTCCTTTCCCAGTCTCTGGTAACCACTGTTCTACTCTCTGCTTCTATAATATCAACTTTTTTTTTTTTTTAAAGATTCACATGAGTGAAATCGTGTAGTATTTATCTTTCTCTGCCCGGCTTATTTCACTTAACCCGATGTCCCCCAGGTCCACCTGCGTTGTCATGAATGAAAAGATTTCATTCTTTTTCATGGCTGTATAGTATTCCATTACACACACACACACACACACACACACACACACACACACACACACACTCTCTTTATCCATTCATCTATTGTTGGACACTTAGACTGATTCCATATCTTGGCCATTGTGAACAGTGCTGCATTAAACATGGGAGATAATGGATTGCTAGATCATGTGGTAGTTCTATTTTTGTTTTGTTCACCTGGCCATTCTTTTTTTTTTTTTTTTTTGAGACGGAGTCTCGCTCTGTCGCCCAGGCTGGAGTGCAGTGGCCGGATCTCAGCTCACTGCAAGCTCCGCCTCCCGGGTACACGCCATCTCCTGCCTCAGCCTCCCGAGTAGCTGGGACTACAGGCGCCCGCCACCTCGCCTGGCTAGTTTTTTGTATTTTTTAGTAGAGACGGGGTTTCACCGTGTTAACCAGGATGGTCTCGATCTCCTGACCTCGTGATCCACCCGTCTCGGCCTCCCAAAGTGCTGGGATTACAGGCTTGAGCCACCGCGCCCGGCCACCTGGCCATTCTTGAGTTTATTTTGATGACACTCGGTGAGAGTTCCCTGTACCTAGAAGAAGGTGTTGGGACTCTTGGTGTTGAATGTGGCTTGTGCTGAAGACACAGGACCTGGTAGGGCAGCAAGAACTTGATCTCGGAATTGTGGAACTGCTTGACTGTCGGCCGGGGGCACTTGCTGGCTGCAATCTCCTCCACTTTCATGATCCAGATGGTGTAGGCCCTGGTCATGGTGCCAGGTGCCCATCTTGGTAGCACTGGGTGGTCAGGTCCCACTATTCTGCATTCATATTGTGGATGCTGCAGTAAGCGTCATAGTGTAGCCAAATGCCAAAGTTCTTCACTTGCAGGGGGATTTTTGGAACACCTGCCCAGTAGACACTTGCCCCTGAAGACTTCATCTTCTTTTTTTGTTTTGAGATGGAGTCTTGCACTGTTGCCCGGGCTGCGGCTCACTGCAACCTCTGCCTCCTGGGTTCAAGCAATTCTCCTGCCTTAGCCTCCCTAGTAGCTGGGATTACAGGTGCTCGCCACCATGCCTGGCTAATTTTTTGCATTTTTAGTAGAGACGGGGTTTCACTATGTTGGTCAGGCTGGTCTCGAACTCCCTACCTCATGATCCACCCACCTTGGCCTCCCAAAGTGCTGGGACTACAGGCGTGAGCCACCACGCCCGGCCAAGACTTGATCTTCTTTAGTTGAGATACAAAGTACCAGAAGCGGGACTTGGCAACAACTTGCTTAGGTGCAGAGATTTGCTGGCAGTAGAAGGGCAGCATTTGGGGGTGAACAGGCGGCAGATACTCTTGCAGTGTGCCCAAGGCCTTCATGGCATTCTCTCAGCACTTGCCACCACTTGCAAAAGGAAGTGCCGTCTTTCCTATTTTGAATTTTTTAAAGGAACCTGCATTCTGGTTTCCATAATGGCTATACCAATTTACAGTCCTATTAGCAGTGTGTAAGTGCTCCCTTTCTCCACATCCGCACCCTCACCAACACTGATTTTCTTTTGCCTTTTTAATAAGAGCTGTTCTACCTGGAGCGAGGTAGTGTCTCAGTGTGGTTTTGATTGGCATTTCCCTGGTGATTAGTGGTGTTGAACATTTTTTCAGATACCTGTTGGCCGTGGTACATCTTCTTCTGAGAAATGAGAAATGTCTATTGAGGTCTTTTTCCCTTTTGAATCAGGTTTTTTTTTTTTTTTCCTGCTGTTAAGTTCCTGATATATTCTGGATATTAACTCTTTGTCAGATGGATAGTTTGCAAATATTTTCTCCCATTCTGTAGGTTGTTTCTTCACTCTTAATTGCTTCCTTTGCTATGCAGAAGTTTTTAGTTTGATGTAATTTCATTTGTCCATTTTTGCTTTTCTTACCAGTGCTTTTAAGGTCTTACTTTAAAAAACCCTTGCTCAGCCCAGGGTTGTGAGGCATTTCTCCTTTGCTTTCTTCTAGCAGTTTCATAGTTTCGGATTTTACACTTCAGTCTTGAATCCATTTTGAGTTAATTTTTGTGTGTGGGGAAAGGTAGGGGTCTGGTCTCCTGCATAAGGATATCTGATTTTCCCAGCACCATTTATTGAAGAGACTGTCTACGCTGTGTGTGTTCTTGGCACCTTTGTTGCAAATCAGTTGGCTGTAGGTGCATGAATTTATTTCTGGGCTCTCTGTTCTGTTCTATTTTGTCTGTTTTTATGCCATACCATGAGAGCAGAACCATTCTGTTGTGGTTACTATTATAGCTTTGTGTAGTATAGTTTGAAGTCAGGTAATATGATACCTCCAGCTTTGTTCTTTTTGCCCACAACTGCTTTAGCCATTTGGGGTCTTTTGTGGTTCCATAAGAATTTCGGGATTTTTGTTTCTTTCTCTTTTTTTTTTTTTTTTTTTTTTGTGAGACAGAGTCTTGCTGTGTCGCTCAGGCTGGACTGCAGTGGCGTGATCTCAGTTCACTGCAAGCTCTGCCTCCCAGGTTCACACCTTTCTCCTGCCTCAGCCTCCCAAGTAGCTGGGACTACAGGTGCCCGTCACCATGCCTGGCTAATTTTTTTGTATTTTTAGTAGAGACGGGGTTTCACCGTGTTAGCCACAATGGTCTCAATCTCCTGACCCCATGATCCGCCTGCCTCGGCCTCCCAAAGTGCTGGGATTACAGGTGTGAGCCACCGCGCCTGGCCAGGATTGTTTTTTCTATTTCTGTGAAGAATGCCATTGGTGTTTTGATAGAGATTGCATTAAATCTGTAGATGGCTTTGGGTATTTTAATAATATTCTTCCAATTTGTGAATGGACACAGGATATCGTTCCATTTTTTTGTGTCCCCTTCAACTTCTTTCATCAGGTTTTATAGTCTTCAGTGTAGAGATCTTTTACCACCTTGGTTTAATTTATTCCTAGGTATTTTTTTTTTGGTAGCTATTGTAAATGGAATTGTTTTCTTGGTCTCTTTTCCAGTGGTATATAAATGCTGTTTTTTTGTACGTTGATTTTTGTATCCCACAACTTTACTGAATCCGTTCATTAGTTCTCTCTTTTGGAGGAGTCTTTAGGGTTTTCCGTATATAAGATCTTATTATCTGCAGACAGGGATAATTTTACTTCCTCCTTTCCGATTTGGATACCTTTTATTTCTTTCTGTTGCCTGATTGCTCTGGCTGTGACCTCCAGTACTCTGTTGAATAAAAAACGGTCAAAGTAGCCATCTTTGTCTTGCTCCTGATCCTAGAGGCAAGGCTTTCCGCTTCCCATTGAGTATGCTGTTAGTGATGGGTGTGTCCTGGCAAATTCCCATTAGCATCCACATTTCATCGGAAAGGGCTGGAGGGCACAGTGAGGAGGGGTTGGATAGGAGAAGCATAGTGGTCATGAGAAATGAACCAGTCATTGAGCACTGACTCTAATTTTGTTGGGATCGGGTTTTTGGGGACTGCAGCATTCTTTTATACAGCAAAATGCAAGAGCCTAGAGCTGTGCTGGATGTGGTGGGTGCCTGGCTCCAAGACCCAGCCAACCAAGACCTTCCAGAATATGGAGCCTTGGCAGAATTTCACGTGCAGCGGGTGCTGCTGCCTCTGGGCTGCTTGTCGGAGGCTGAGGAGCTAGTGGTGGGCTCTGCAGCTTTCGGTGAGGAGCGGCGACTGGATGTACTTCAGGCCATTCACACAGCGAGGCAGCAGCAGCAACAGGAACACTCAGGCTCTGAGGAGGCCCAGAAGCCAAACGAGGAAGGTAGGACATTATCCCTTTGTGGCCTCTGTAAAGTGGACTTGTGGCCTTGCACTGTACCTCAGGGTCCATCGTGAAACTCCTGGGAGCTTAGGAGCAGTTCTTTGTATAAATAATTCTTGAATCACAGAATAGGAGGCCTGTTGAGTTGCTTAACAAAGTGAAGCCCAGACCCTCTGAAGTTGGCAGTGGAAGGAGAATCTCCACATGGGAAGGTGTTGCTGGGTCTTGGGACCTTGACTTGTCTTTTGAAAGTCATCTTTCCGCTGGAGTCCTCTGACAAGGTCTCTTGCTTCCACCATGGTCTGGGTGGGATGTCCTTCCTCCTTTAAATGCTGGCCCCAATACAGACGCAGCTGAGATCTGCTGGGATAGCCAGAGGAATATAAGAAACTAATTTGCAGACCCTTTCCCTGGTCCCTGAATCTTTTCTGCCCTTCTCCTTGAGTAATGATCTAGTCTAGCTGTGAATACTTCCATGGACAGAAAGTCACCATCTCTTTCTTTTTGAGACGGAGTCTCGCTCTGTCGCCCAGGCTGGAGTGCAGTAGCGCTATCTCGGCTCACTGTGCTCACTGCAACCTCCGCCTCCCAGTTCAAGTGCTTCTCCTGCCTCAGCTTCCCGAGTAGCTGGGACTACAGGTGCCTGCCACCGCGCCTGGCTAATTTTTTGTATTTTTAGTAGACTGGGTTTCACTGTGTTAGCCAGGATGGTCTCGATCTCCTGACCTCATGATCTGACCTCGTGACCCACCCGCCTTGGCTTCCCAAAAGTGCTGGGATTACTGGCGTGAGCCACCACGCCAGCCTTTTTTTTTGAGACAAGTTTCACTCTTGTTGCCCAAGTTGGAGTGCAATGGCACGATCTTACTGCTTACTACAGCCTCCACCTCCCAGGTTCAAGTGATTCTTGTGCCTCAGCCTCCCAAGTAGCTGGGACTACAGGCGCACGTGGCCATGCCCGGCTAATTTTTTGAATTTTTAGTAGAAACGGGGTTTCACCATGTTAGCTAGGCTGGTCTTGAACTCCTGACCTCTGCTGATCCGCCCGCCTCGGTCTCGCCTCCCAGAGTGCTGGGATTACAGGCGTGAGCCACCGCGCCCAGCCTGCTCAGCTCTTAGAAGCAAGCGCAGAGGTTGGGGTCAGGGAAGCTGATTCCCGTGACTCCCCTGAAGCTGTGCTCTGTCTCCCTGGCCAGGCTCTGTCTCCCACAAGTTCCTGTCACTACCGATGTTGGTTCGCCAGCTTTGGGACTCTGCGGTGAGCCACTTCTTTTCTCTGCCCTTCAAAAAGAGCCTTCTGGCTGCCTTGATCCTCTGTCTCCTGGTGGTGAGGTTTGATCCAGGTAAGTGGTGGAGACTCTTCCCCCCTCCTTCCTGGGAAGGGGTTGTTGTCAGGGCTGGGCCTGTGGGAGTGGGTGTTTGTCAGTACTCCTGTCAGAGTCCTACTGGGAATGGGGGCCTCTCCTATGACATTTCCCCCTGAGTCTGTTCCACAAGGAGGAATTGCTAGACTGGGGCACAAGTCAGCCCCACCCAGAAGGAGAGGCCAGTCCTGGAGTCTGTGAGAGCAGCCGGGAGAAAGTCCACTTGGCTCTGCTGACTCCTGAACATGGACTGAGTCATAGCCCTCCACTTTTTCTAGGGCTGACCTCTGACCGGAACCTCAGAATTTAAAAAAACTTCCCCTCGGCCAGGCGCGGTGGCTCACGCCTGTAATCCCAGCTCTTTGGGAGGCCAAGGCAGGCAGATCACAAGGTCAGGAGATAGAGACCAGTGTGGCCAACATTATAAAATCCCGTCTCTACTAAAGGTACAAAAAAAATTAGCCAGGCGTAGTGGCACGTGCCTGTAGTCCCAGCTACTTGGGAGGTTGAGGCAGGAGAGTAGCTTGAACCCAGGAGGCAGAGATTGCAGTGAGCCAAGATTCCGCTGCTGCACTCCAGCCTGGGTGACAGAGCAAGACTCTGTCTCAAAAAAAAAAAAAAAATAAACTTCCCCTCATCAGAATGTCTACAAAAGTGTTAATTCAAGTATTAATGTCTAATGAAGTGTTAATTCAAAACAAGTTGTAAATGAAAAACTCATACCTTTTAGAAAATGTGGAAAGTAGGCTGGACATGGTGGCTCATGCCTATAATCCCAGCACTTTGGGAGGCCGAGGCGGGTGGGTCACCTGAGGTCAGGAGTTCGAGACCAGCCTGGCCAACATGGTGAAACCCCCTCTCTACTAAAAATACAAAAATTAGCTGGGTGTGGTGGTGTGTGCCTGTAATCCCAGCAACTAGGGAGGCTGAGGCAGGGAGCATTGCTTGAACCTGGGAGGCGGAGGTTGCAGTGAGCTGAGATTGCGCCGTTGCCCTCCAGCCTAGGTGACAGGGCGAAACTGTCTCAAAAAAGAAAAAACAATGTGGAAAATAGAGAAAAGTATAAAGAAAGGCACAGAAATCTGCTACTCTGCTATGCTTTCAGTCTGTTTCTGTGGATATAGAGATTGTAGGCAGTTACATGTCATACATATGCTTTCAAGCATGGCCTTAAATGGCTAAATATTCCAGTTCCCAGGAATGCCCATAAGTAATTTAACAACCCATGTTTTTGAACATTTGGGTGGTTGTTCTGTTTTCTGCCTGGCTGTGAAGAAGGAATGAGCTCCCTAAGTGATATTTGGGAACAACCCTGGTGATTTCCTGAGGATTGACCCCTCAGGTGCATGAGGCCAAACTTAGGCACTCGCTCTTTTAGGTTTTTTTTTGTTACTCAATGTGAGTTATGTTCTAATCTCTACTCTTCTCTTTTTTTTTTTTTTTTTTTGAGGCGGAGTCTTGCTCTGTCGCCCAGGCTGGAGTGCAGTGGCCGGATCTCAGCTCACTGCAAGCTCCGCCTCCTGGGTTTACACCATTCTCCTGCCTCAGCCTCCCAAGTAGCTGGAACTACAGGCACCTGCCACCACTCCCGGCTAGTTTTATGTATTTTTTAGTAGTGACGGGGTTTCACCATGTTAGCCAGGATGGTCTCGATCTCCTGACCTCGTGATCCGCCCTTCTCGGCCTCCCAAAGTGCTGGGATTACAGGCTTGAGCCACCGAGCCCGGCATCTACTCTTCTCATGAATTTAGACTTAGAATATGATTAAGTTTCAAAATTTAAGAGGAAATCAGAAACCCTTCAAATGGTTCGTCTGTTTTGAGAACTGCCATTTATTAACTTAGTCTTTAGATTCTCCCTGTTTCCCCATTTCTCTTTCTCTTATTCAGTGAGCTTTTTTTTAAAAAAAATATTTATTTATTAATTTTAATTTTAATTTAATTAATTAATTAATTAATTTTTTTGAGACAGGGTCTTTCTCTGTTGCCCAGGCTGGAGTGCACCAGCGTGATCTTGGCTCATTGCAACCTCTGCTTCCTAGGCTCAAGCAATCTTCTCTCCTCTGCCTCCCAAGTAACTGGGACTACAGACGCCTGCCGCCACGCCCTGCTAATTTTTTTTGTTTTTTTTTTTTAGAGACAGAGTCTTGCTTTGTTGCCCAGGCTGGAGTGCAATGGCGTGATCTCGGCTTACTGCAAGCTCCGCCTCCTGGCTTCACGCCATTCTCCTGCCTCAGTCTCCCGAGTAGCTGGGACTACAGGCGCCCGCCACCATGCCCGGCTAATTTTTTGTACTTTTAGTACAAACGGGGTTTCACCGTGTTAGCCAGGATGGTCTCAAACTCCTGACCTTGTGATCCACCCGCCTCAGCCTCCCAAAGTGCTGGGATTGCAGGCATGAGCCACCACGCCCGGCCTAATTTTTTATTTTTATTTCTGAGACAGAGTCTTGTTCTGTTGCCCAGGCTAGAATGTTGCCCAGGTTGCAGTGGTGCACTGCAACCTCCACCTCCTGGGTTCAAGCGATTCTCCTGCCTCAGTCTCCCAAGTAGCTGGGATTACAGGCACATACCGCCATGCCTGGCTACATTTTGTATTTTTAGTTGAGACGGAGTTTCGCCATGTTTGCCAGACTGGTCTCCAACTTTTGGCCTTAAGTGATCCTCCCACCTCAGCCTCCCACAGTGCTGGGATTATAGGCATGAGCCACCATGCCCAGCCAGTGAGGTTTCCTTCACATAGCTCAGAGGTGTCTTTCTAACCTGTCTGCTGAACGCTGAGCAGAGATCCCCCGTGGATGGCTCTGTTTGCTTTACAAAGAAGTCACGAGTTAGCTCTCGGAATGCTTAGTATCATCAGCGTTCATCCCTGGCCACCTCCTGACTGATACAGATTTAGAAATTCTTTGTGATTCTTTAGGGTTCCTGTAAGCCCTTTAGTCTCGTAAACCCTGGTCTCCTAGTGGGGATGGCATGAGGACATTTGAGCCTGCTCTTTCCAAGGCTGCTTCAGAAGGGCCTGGCCCAGTGGCCCTGACCCTCAGCAGCAGGCCCGACTCATTGGAGCGATGATGCTGAGGGGAGGAGAAACTGCACCTGCAGGCTGAGGCGGGAGGATCACTTGAGCCCAGGAGATTCAGACTGCAGTGTGCCGAACACGGACTGTACTGTACTCCAGCCTAGGCAGCAGAGCGAGGCCCTGCCTCTAAAAAAACAAAACAACTACGTGTAATGGGTGGTGGGGTCTCCCAGGCTGGGAGACGGCAGAGTGACAGGCGAGAGAGGCGGGACGTTCACAGTAGTTTCCCTCTGCCCTGCAGCTTCCCCTTCCTCCCTGCCCTTCCTCTACAAGCTGGCCCAGCTCTTCCGCTGGATCCGGAAGGCTGCATCTTCTCGCCTCTACCAGCTCCGCATCCGTGACTGAGGGTCCCTGTGCACCACAGCCTCTCTGCTCCTCACGTCTGCGGCAACAGAAGCAGAGCGACAGAGCGACACATCCACAGGCGCCCCTGGGGAAATGGGATCAGCCTAATCTCGCAGAGTGCACTGTGTCTTGCTGCCTGGGTGCCCTCTCCTTTGCACCCCACTTTGGCTGGTCGTGGTAGATGATGTGGAAACAAAGCGGGACCAGCAGACACAGCACCTCCAGAACAGTGCCCCTTGAAAAGGAGGGGTTTGGGGACAGGGACTGTGTCCATGAAACTTTCCATCTTCTCAGCAAAGGCAAGGGGTTGGTTCTTCAGGTCAGGATGTTAACGGAGCTGGAAGTTCAGAAAAAGCCTGGTGGAGTGACCCTCGGCCTTTCACTTCTTGAGAAACATACTTCTTTGCTGGGCATGGTGACTCATGCCTGTAATCCCAGCAGTTTGGGAGGGTGAGGCGGGTGGATCACTTGAGGCCAGGAGTTCAAAACCGGCCTGGCCAACATGGTGAAACCCTGCCTCTACTAAAAATACAAAAATTAGCCAGGTGTGGTGCATGCCTTTAGTCCCAGCTACTCAGGAGGCTGAGGCACGAGAATCACTTGAGCCAGGGAGGCAAAGGTTGCAGTGAGCCGAGATTGTGCTACCGCACTCTCTCAAAACAAACAAACATGCCGCACAGGACAGTACCTTAATTAGCTAGAGTGCGATCTGAGAGGGCCTCTTCTTGCCTGCGCTGTGCTCCCCAGAGCTGATCTAATTCTGTATCGAGATGCTGCTCCCATGGTCTTGCCACGCGCTTGAAGCTCTGGGAGCCTTCTTACCGTTCAGACTGGGGCGTGGTTTTCAGAACCACCCGGTTGACTACTGAAAACCAAGTGAGCCTTACAGCTCTTATCACTGGGTAAAGTGATCTTGCCTGGTGCCTCTTGGTCTTCAGCTCAATTTTCCAGGTTGTCCTGGCCAAGCCTTGCTGTGTTACGCTCAGTGCCTCTTTCCACTCTTTCCCCGTCAGCCCCTCCCTCCCGCCCTGCAAATTGTCCATTGGCTATTTCACCAGGTTCTGCTTGTATCCTTGCCTCCTTGGTACACACCATTGCAGGTTCTTCCCTTTCTGTGTCCCATTGTCCTAGTTATGTTCTGTTGTTTGTGTAATGCCCAAATTTTTCTGCTCGTGTGGCCTTGAAAAGTAGGCCAGCCTCAGAGACTGCTGAGCTGAAAATGGAACTGAGTAATCAGGTGCGCTGGAAGGGATGTGGGGGCAGGGCAGAGGAGAGACATGGGTTTTGAAGGCAGTGAACAATAAAACCTTAGGGAGGTGGCACCGAGGCCTTAGCGTATGAGGAGCTGAAATGTTTCGGTGTTGTTTTCTTACCAGCCACAAGCATCTTACGAGTTTCTGTGCAGGGAAGCATAGAGTACTGCTGTGCTGTCAGGGTGAAGAAGGGCTTTTGGCAGGGGCTGGCCTTTCTGTACCCAGAGGTCAAGCAGGCTGCCCTGCACCGTGTCGTTGGTTGGTGCTGATGCCAAAAATACAGAAGGTGCTTGCTAGCTTTTCCTTGGTACATTTTTGGGGGTTGCCAGTCAACAACTTTTCTTTAGAAAAATGGGTAAAGTAGGCCGGGCGCGGTGGCTCAAGCCTGTAATCCTAGCACTTTGGGAGGCCGAGACGGGCGGATCACGAGGTCAGGAGATCGAGACCATCCTGGCTAACACGGTGAAACCCCGTCTCTACTAAAAATACAAAAAATTAGCCAGGCGAGGTGGCGGGCGCCTGTAGTCCCAGCTACAGGGGAGGCTGAGGCAGGAGAATGGCGTAAACCCGGGAGGCGGAGCTTGCAGTGAGCTGAGATCCGGCCACTGCACTCCAGCCTGGGTGACAGCGAGACTCCGTCTCAAAAAAAAAAAAAAGAAAAAAGAAAAATGGGTAAAGTAGGTAAACTTCACAGGCCCCTTAGAATTAAATCCCTAGGGCACGGTTCAAGTCTGTAGGAAGCAAATCTATGCTTTTTTATATGGGCTTTTAAGTAGAGCTTAGAACCCTGGGGGGAGAAGGGCAGTCAGGTGAGGTTTGAGATTCCTTCTATAGAATGATTTCTTAAAATGAAAATCTGGGCCCACTTACTACCCTAGATAAACCGCTTCAGTGGCTTCCCATGGCTCACAGGGTAACATCTAAATTCTTCATGGAATTGAAGGCCTCTGTGTGCTGCTTTTGGCTAACACCTCCCCTTGGATGTGGGGCCCCAGTTCATTATACGCACGGCCTTCCAGCTGCCCACCATCACAGCTACAGCACGCTCCCCT
Organism: Macaca mulatta; assembly: GCF_049350105.2. Lineage (NCBI taxonomy): Eukaryota > Metazoa > Chordata > Mammalia > Primates > Cercopithecidae > Macaca > Macaca mulatta. The sequence continues at coordinate 33,986,751 of NC_133415.1, read as the reverse complement.
TGGGCCTCTGTGCCTTGGCTCACACTGTTCCTGCTGAAGGCCTAGCACCTGCTCTCGGCCTGGTGAGCCCCGCCACCTTCCAGGCTTACTCAAAGAATTCTTTCCGTGCCCCTCCACCCCCCCCCCCCGTGTCCTAGGCCCTGTTTCATGTCCCTTCTGTGATAGTGAACCCATGGTCTTGTAATTGTGAACTTCTTTGTTGCCACTTCGAAGTTGGCGAGTGCTCGTTGCAGATGCATCCAAGATGGGTAATCTGTGTATTAACAGTGGACGTGTTGATTGTTTCTGCAGGGTTCTGAAGCATGCAACATAGAACAGATACCTTTACATTTAGGGGTGCTAAGGAAAGCAGGAACCAGTAATCCTCTCCTGTGGTTGGATGGGAGGCTTGGGAGAGGGGTGGAATGGAGAGGAAACAGGCTACTGTTGGCCAGCCTGGGGTGGAGGTGGGTGCAAGCAGGACAGATAGTGCCTGGGGGTGGGGGGCGGAGGCTTTGCCTCTAGAAAGGGGCTAGAAGGGATGAGGAAAGAGCTCATAGCTTCATGCAGGTGATCCCTGTTCTTCTGCATGTGTGTGTTTGCACATGAGTGTATGTAGACCACAGACCATTAAAAAATACGGAATTCAAAAGTAAGTTACAAAAGGGTATTCATGGAAAATGAAGTCTTTTTTTTCAGTGTTGCTATGTTTCCCAGGCCGGACCCAAACTCCTGGGCTGGAGCAGTTCTCCCCCTCAGCCTCTGGAGTAGCTGGGCCTACAGGTGTGCGCTGCCACACCCAGCTAATAAAATCTCTTTCTACTCCCACTGTCTATTCCCATTTCGTGCCCAGAGGCAACCCCTGCCAGTCTGTTTATCCCTCCAGATACAGTCTCTGATAGTAAGCTTTTCTTTCTCATACACTAATGATAGTAGTCACATACATTACACACACTGTGCGACATTTTTTTTAACTCTCTCGGCTGGGCGCAGTGGCTCACACCTGTAATCCCAGCACTTTGGGAGGCCGAGGTGGGTGGATCACCTGAGGTCAGGAGTTCAAGATCAGCATGGCCAACATGGTGAAACCCCGTCTCTACTAAAAATACAAAAAAATCAGGCACGGTGGTGGGCACCTGTAATCCCAGTTATTCAGGAGGCTGAGGCAGGAGAATCGCTTGAGCCCAGGAGGCAGGGATTGCAGTGAGCGCACTCCAGCCTGGGCAACAAAGAGTGAAACTTGGTCTCAGAAACAAAACAAAACACAAAAACCTTTCTCAGTCCCAGCATATGTGGAGCAGCCTCATTCTTCATACCTGTGTGTCATTCCATTGCGTGATGGGGTCACAGAGCACAGACCTGGTGCCCTTTTCCTTTTTAATGTGTGGAAACCCCTCCATTCTTTCCAAAGCCTACAAGCACAGCAGCCCCAAGTTTAGGGTGAACAGTAGTGGTCAGAGCTCTTTACTGTTACTTTTGGGCAAACGCAAACCAGCCTGGCAACCACCACTGCCACGGAGGGGAGATGACAACAGGCCATTTCACACTCTGGACGTTCAGTTTCTTTCTAAATCTAGAATGGCACTCGGGTATCCTCTGCCATCCACTGAAAGCAGCCCAAGGAACTGTCAGAAAGAGAAAGTCATGACATGAACTGAGTAGGGCACCTCCCTGTGCCGTCATCTGCTTTCCTCCCTCCCAGCACGGAAAAGCCGTGGCGCTGATGGACTTTGACCTGGCACCCACAGATGGGGCCTGTGGGAATTCTACTGATTTACTCTCTGGCCTAGTCAGGCAGCCCAGCCGTGGCCTGACCAAAGTCTGCCTCACCGCCCTGGCCTGGCACCTTTGGGAGCTGAATACGTGGAGTGTTAACCAGAAAAATTTCTGGCCCTTTAGCCTTGCTGCCTCTGGAAATGTCAGTGTTTTGGGCTGGTAGGAAGCTACAGGACAGACAGTGGGCACAGTGCCTAGCAGCCTGTCACGTCACCCCCCGCCGCCCCGCCTCTGTATTCCTCCTGCCGTGGTGTAGGGGTCCAGACATTGTTTGCCACCTCTAGGCCTCTTGATAAAACAGCAAATATTTTTCTTGTGTTAAAGCAATGCATGTATATTTTAGAAAATATTAATTGCGTAGAAGGAAATACAGGACTCGTGATCCCACCACTCAGAAATGATTACTATTAATACTGGTTGATTTTCTTTCAGCTTTTTTTCCCTAATTAATTAATTCCTTTTTCCTGCAACTCCTGCTTCAGAGACTTTTTTTTTTTTTTTTTTTTTTAACATCCAGCTTGCCATGGTGGCTCACGCCTGTAATCTCAGCGCTTTGGGAGGCCAGAGTGGGAGGATTGCTTGAGTCTAGGAGTTCAAAGCTAGCCTGGGCAACCTAATGAGACCCCATTTCTTTTTTTTTGTGAGGGGGGCATGTTATAAAAGCCCTTTTATAAAGTCATTTTTAAACAAAACAAAAAGTTTACAAAAGAAAAAAAGATACAGAAAAAGAATAACTTGCTTCATATGTCCCAAAAAGAGAAAAAATAAAGGGGACAATGCCAACATGCTCAACAATAAAGGGTTATTTTATTTTTTAAATACAAAATACAAGCAAAGGATACACATACTTAGAGCTCAGGAGCAGACCCGCAGTCCTGGAAACCCTTCAATAAAAGCAAAGCAGGAGTTTGTTTTTTCTTTGTCTATGCAGATACATACAGAGATGGGGATATGTAAAACTTAAGTATCACAAAACACCATCACACGAGTCTACCAATGCATCTTGCATCTATAATTCACAAACATGGTCAACAAAATCATGTTCATTTCAACCCCATTTCATTTAAAGAAAAAAACCTGACCGGGCGCGGTGGCTCACGTCTGTAATCCTAGCACTTTGGAAGGCCGAGGTGGGCGGATCACGAGGTCAGGAGATCAGATCATCTTGGCTAACACGGTGAAAACCCGTCTTTACTAAACAAAATACAAAAAAAGCCGGGCGTGGTGGCGGGCGCCTGTAGTCCCAGCTACTCGGGAGGCTGAGGCAGGAGAATGGCGTGAACCCGGAAGGCAGAGCTTGCAGTGATCCAAGATCGCGTCACTGCACTCCAGCCTGGGCAACAGCGCGAGACTCTGTCTCAAAAAAAAAAAAAACAAAAAAAAAACTTTAAAATAAAGTGGTTACATTCAAACTTTAACTTCCTTAGTACCATGCTGCAGATTTGAGTACTGTTAAGGTATTGCAAGAATGCCCAACCTTCTGGTGTCTGATCATGTATCCAGCAACATTGCAGTATGAAGAAAAGAGATGCCCCGGGTAAGACCCCATTTCTATTAAAAATAAATGTAAACACCTAACCCTCTTGGCAGCCCAGGCACTTGAGAACCTGTGGAAAATGGCAGTGTGCAGCCAGCATGGCTGCCAGCTCGGCGTCTCCACTAAAGAGAGCGGAGGTGGTTAGGAAAGGACAGGCGGGAAGGGGCCATGTTGGCCGGACAACTGCAGGTAAAGATGGGATTGGGAGGTACAGTCCAGGGTCCACTCACCAAGGGCTGGATCCAAATACGTGGGGTTGGGGTTCTGTGACCTACTTGTAATTTTAATACTGACCCGAGTTCATATTGAGCTCTGCATGTTTCCCAGCTCATATTTTCCAACAGCCCCTTTGAAACTTTTAACATCCTCTTGTCACTTTTGTACTATCCAAGGTGGGACGGACAGGTGTCAGATAATAGCAGAGACTTGGTGAAGAAATGAAAGCACTTTTGTAGAAGTGTGTCAGCTCAGAAAAAAGTCTTTTTTTTTTTTTTTTTTTTTTTTCGGAGTCTCACTCAGTCCCCCAGGCTGGAGTGCAGTGACTGGATCTCAGCTCACTGCAAGCTCCGCCTCCCGGGTTCACACCATTCTCCTGCCTCAGCCTCCCGAGTAGCTGGGACTACAGGCGCCCGCCACCTCGCCCGGCTAATTTTTTGTATTTTTGGTAGAGACGGGGTTTCACCGTGTTAGCCAGGATGGTCTCGATCTCCTGACCTCGTGATCCACCCGTCTTGGCCTCCCACAGTGCTGGGATTACAGGCGTGAGCCACCGCGCCTGGCCAGAAAAAAACCCTCTTTAATGATGACCTCAATATAATTTATATGGAGAGGTTTCTTAGTGGAAAACGGATTTGTATGGTCCTTAGAATGTAACCTGCAGGTTCTTGCCTTCAGAAAAATGCATGCATACTTTTATGTCACAGGCTTATTTTCCAAATGCAGTAGAGCGCCATCCCTGCTTTGGCTTCTTACCTTGGCTCTGACCCCACTGACTGCCCTTTTCTGCCTCCATAACTAATTTCTCTTTTTCCTTTGGCCTCTTTCTCTTTCTTTCTTTCTTTCTTTCTTTCTTTCTTTCTTTCTTTCTTTCTTTCTTTCTTTCTTTCTTTCTTTCCTTCCTTCCTTCCTTCCTTCCTTCCTTCCTTCCTTCCTTCCTTCCTTCCTTCCTTCCTTCCTTCCTTCCTTCCTTCCTTCCTTCCTTCTTTCTCTTTCTCTCTTTCTCTCTCTTTTTCTCACTTTCTTTCTTTGACGGAATCTTGCTCTTGTCAGCTAGGCTGGAGTGCAGTGGTGCGATCTCGGCTCACTGCAACCTCCGCCTCCCGGGTTGAAGCCAGTGAGGTAGATATTATCATTTTAGAGACAGCAAAGCAGACTCAGGGGCTAATGTGCCCAGTGGCCCACAGCTTTTAAATGGTAGAGCTGGGATTTGAACCTAGGCATATGGGTACAGGATTTCTGTTCTTATCTCCCCCATAGCACCTGGAATGAGGTCATCCATGTAAGAGGCCAAGTAATAAAGATTTGTTGAATGAACTTGGATTTTGGCCTTAGGAATTAGGGAAGGAAGAAATAGAAGCAGCAAAAGTTGGTGAGCAGTAAGACCAGCACCAGGGCTGAAGGGTGGAGGTGGGGCAGGCGAGGGCTCGGTGCTTTGGCATCTGTTTAGTAGTATCGTTGCCCAGCTCCCTCCAGAGAAAGAGCAGGAGGTGTTCCTTCTCAGATGTACCAGCGACGACAGAGCCTGGCGGGCGTCCTCCTGTGTGGGTATAAATACAAGCTGGTCGTTTCATCAGATGACTCACAGATAAGCCATGCTCTTGGTTACCAGTGGACTTAGTGGGGTCCCAAAGGATGGGCTGCTTCCTCTGGAAAGCTGGGGAGCTGGTGAAAGTTTTTGGTCACCCCACCAGAGACATGCTACCCATTCCCAGTCCCTCTGTGGGCTCTGACATCCTCCGTCCAGCAGGCACCCCCTGCTCTGGAACCTTCCGGGAATGCTTCCCACTCCCCTTTTAGTACTTGTTCGTGTTCTGTCCTGTTTGTGGATTTCATGGTCTCCATAGAGACAAGTGCCTGTTTTCAGAGGTGCTAAAGACAGTGGCTAAAAGATGTGCTCTATTGAGCATCCCAGGAAACATCATTTTGCAAGGCTTTTAAAATTTTTTATTATTTAATTTTATTTATTATTATTATTTTTTGAGACGGAGTCTTGCTCTGTCACCCAGGCTGGAGTGCGGTGGCCGGATCTCTGCTCACTGCAAGCTCCACCTCCCGGGTTTACGCCATTCTCCTGCCTCAGCCTCCCGAGTAGCTGGGACTACAGGCGCCCGCCACCTCACCCGGCTAGGTTTTTGTATTTTTTTTAGTAGAGACGGAGTTTCACCGTGTTAGCCAGGATGGTCTCGATCTCCTGACCTCGTGATCCGCCCGTCTCGGCCTCCCAAAGTGCTGGGATTACAGGCTTGAGCCACCGCGCCCGGCCTATTTATTTTATTTTATTTTTTTAGAAACGAGGCCTAACCCCAAGGAGTAATTTTGCTGTGTACATGAGAGACACTGTGGGATTGTGGTTAAGAGGGTGGGTCCCAGGCCCATAATGCCCAAGTTTGTATCTTTTTTTTTTTTTTTTTTTGGAAACAGAGTCTCACTCTGTCGCCCAGGCTAGAGTGCAGTGGTGCCATCTCGAATCACTGCGACATCCACCTCCCAGGTTTAAGCAATTCTCCTGCCTCAGCCTCCCAAGTAGCTGGAACTACAGGCGCACACCACCACGCCTGGCTAATTTTTGAATTTTCAGTAGAGACGAGGTTTTACCATGTTGGCCAGGCTGGTCTCGAACTCTTAACCTCAAGTGTTCCACGTGCCTCAGCCTCCCAAAATGTTGGGATTATAGGTGTGAGCCACCACACCTGGCCCGAGTTTATATCTTGACTCACCTGCTTTGACCTTCAAATAATCTTTCCTGTGCCTCAGTTACTTCATAGGTTTGTTGTGAGGATTAACTGGTGCTAATCCATGTAAAACACTGAAAAGGTGCATAGCATATAGTGAGCAGGTGCTAGTTATTATTGTTGCTGTTAACTAAGTGAGATAAGGAGGGGAGAGTTGGAGTGGTAGAACTTAGGATCTTGTGAACACCACACCACAGAAAAGGCAGAGCTTCTGATTCCCATTCTCAGCCTACGAAATAGGCTTTGCAAATGGCTCTGATTTCTTAAAGAAGTGCTGAGCCTTTTTATATGTTCATTTAAGACCATGTTTAATTTTCTAAATATGCAATACATTCATAGGGTTTTTAAAAAGGCTTGAAAAGTCTAGTGTGAAAACCGTATTAGTCCATTTTCACACTGCTTTAGAGAAGTACCCGAGACTGGGTAATTGTTGAAGAAAAGAGGTTTAACTGACAGTTCTGCATGGCTGTGAGGCCTCAGGAAACAAGCAATCATAGTGGAAGGCAAAGGGGAAGCAAGGCACGTCTTACATGGTGGCAGGAGAGAGAGAGTGAGGGGGGGACGCCACACTTTAAAACCATCAGAACTTGTGAGAACTGACTCACTATCACAAGAACAACATGAGAGAAACTGTTCCCATGATCCAATCACCTCCCACCAGGTCCCTCCTCCGACATGTGGGGATTACAACATGTGGAGATGAGATTTGAGTGGGGACACAGAGCCAAACCATATCACCTCCCATCTCTTCATTTAGTAAGTTCACCCACCCCAGTGGCAGCCGCGGCCATTAGTTTGGTTTTTGTTTGTCTGTTTGTTTTGTTTTTGTTTTTTGTTTTTTTTTTGAGACGGAGTCTCGCTCTGTCGCCCAGCCTGGAGTGCAGTGGCCGGATCTCAGCTCACTGCAAGCTCCGCCTCCCGGGTTTAGACCATTCTCTTGCCTCAGCCTCCCGAGTAGCTGGTATTACAGGCGCCCACCACCTCGCCCGGCTAGTTTTTTGTATGTTTTAGTAGAGACGGGGTTTCACCGGGTTAGCCAGGATGGTCTCGATCTCCTGACCTCGTGATCCACCCATCTTGGCCTCCCAAAATGCTGGGATTACAGGCTTGAGCCACCGCGCCCGGCCATTTTTTCTATTTTTAATTGTGATGGGGTTTCACCATGTTAGCCAGGATGGTCTCAATTTCCTGACCTCATGATCCACCTGCCTCGGCCTCCCAAAGTGCTGGGGTTACAGGCGTGAGCCACCGTGCCTGGCCATGGTCATTAGTTTTAAATTTATTCTTCCAGATTTTTTTCCACCAATGCAAAATCAATATGGATATAGATCCTAGTTTCTCTTTTTTATAAAAAAAAATTGTAGTATATTATGTACTCTGTTTTATTCCTTGCTTTTTTTTTCTTATAAAAAATATAGAGATAGGGTCTTACTACACTGACCAGGCTGGTGTTGAAGTTGCCTCAAGTGATCCTCCCATCTTGACCTCCCAAAGTGCTGGGATTATAGGCATGAGCCACCACACCCGGATGATTTTTTTATTTTTCAAAGAGGTGGCATGATTTTGATGATAATAAAGGACAATATGTAATTAATGTAATTATAATATAGCCTTCTAGAGGCCAGGTGCAGTGGCCCACGCCCATAATCCCACCACTTTGGGTGACCAAGGAAGGTGGATCATGAGGCCAAGGCAGGTGGATCATGAGGCCAGGAGTTTGAGACCAGCCTGGCCAACATGATGAAAGCCCATCTCTTCAAAAATTCTAAAAATTGGCCGGGCACGGTGGCTCACGTCTGTAATCCCAGCACTTTGGGAGGCCGAGGCAGGCAGATCATGAGGTTAGGAGATTGAGACCATCCTGGCTAACATGGTGAAACCCCATCTCTGCTAAAAAAAAAAAAAAAAAAAAAAAAATTAGCCAGGCATGGTGGCGGGTGCCTGCAGTCCCTGCTATTCAGGAGGCTGAGGCAGGAGAATGGCGTGAATCTGGGAGGCGGAGCTTGCAGTGAGCTGAGATTGTGCCACGGCACTCCAGCCTGGGTGACAAAGCAAGACTCTGTCTCAAAAAAAAAAAAAAAAAAAAAAATCTAAAAATCAGTTGGGTGTGGTGGCATGCACCTATAATCCCAGCTACTTGGGAGGCTGAGGCACAAAAATTGCTCAAACCCAGGAGGCACAGCTTGCAGTGAGCCGAGATCGAGCCACTGCACTCCAGCCTGGGCGACAGAGTGAGACTCTGTCCCACACATACACACAAGAAAAGTATAAATATATGGCTTCCTGGATATAGGATCGAACTGGTTTGGTTCTGGCTCTGTTACTAATTTGCCCTATAACATTGTATAAATCATTTAATCTTCTTGGGTCCAATTTTTCTCACCTCCAAGATGGGGACAAAAATTGCCTTCCTTGGCTGGGTGCAGTGGCTCATGCCTGTAATTCCAGCACTTTGGGAGGCTGAGACCAGCCTGGCCACCATGATGAAACCCCACCTCTACTAAAAATACAAAAATTAGCTGGGTGTGGTGGTACACACCTGTAATCCCAGCTATTCAGGAGGAGGCTGAGGCAGGAGAATCTGTGGAACCCAGGAGGTAGAGGTTGCAGTGAGCTGAGATCCTGCCACTGCACTCCAGTCTGGGAGACAGAGTGAGACTCCGTCTCAAAAAAAAAAAAAGAAAAAAAAGGAAAAAGAAAAAAATTACCTCCATCATTTTCTTTATAATATTATTGTATAAAATGAGTAAAAGTCTATAAGAAAAACTTAGAAAAGTATTAAGTGATACACATATGTGTATGTGTGTATGTATACATATACACATATATATAAAATATATACATATGCAATGGAGTAATGAAAATACTGCATAATAAATATAAAATAGATTAAAACTATTTAAAATAGATGCATGAAATAAGTTAAATAGATATTGATGTCTGCATATAGGCACATTTAGTTGGATTAAGTTAGATTTAAATGGTCTGATAGAGAACTGTGCATACAATTATATAGGCAACTGCAAATCAACCCTTTCTCTGGGTTGTCTAAAATAATCAGGTATTAGACCAAAAAATGACATGGTGTCTGCCTTACCTTTTAGTGGTAAGGAAGAGGAAGATTTGCAGGAAGAGGAAGGTGGGGGCTGGTGAATGGAAAGGTAGTAGAGTTTGTGAGGGAATGTTCTGTGTAACTGAAAACAAAGGCTGGAGATTTGTGGACCGGAAGGTGGGAATCTACTCTGAAGGACAGGCAAGAGTCCAGCCCAGGGAAAAAGGTGCAGATGGGTAGGATTTGGGTGGGTACTGGAATTAAAAAAATGGATTTGTGAGTGCATATTGCTGGGGTCAAAACCAAAAAATCAAATTGACCAGAGTGAAAAATAGCCTGGGTCCTAGTATGGCTCTGCTGCCACGTGGGATGACTGGACTTCTTTTCAGTTTTGTGTAACAGTCCATGCTACTTATAGTATACATGAAACGCTTTCTATTCATTCAAGCAACCTTACTAAAAACACCCCATGAAAATAAAAGTCGATATCTTCCCTTCAAAATACATTCATATGTGCTTATTGTAAGCATATATCTACCACTTTGAGTTTGGCATTCTTTTTCATTTAATCTTATTACCTATTCAGCTTCCAACGTTATCACTTCCTTACTATATGCATTTGTTTCCTAGGACTGCTGTTAACAAATTGCCACAAATGTATGGCTTAAAACCACAGAAATTTATTCTCTCATGGCTCTGAAGGCCAGAAGTCAGCCAAGGCCTCTGCCTCTGAAGGCTGCAGGCAAGATTCCTTCCTTGTTTCTTCCAGCTTCTGCTGGCTCTAGGTGTTCCCTGGCCTGCAACAGCATCACTCCAATGCCTGCCTCAATCTTTGCTTGACCGTCTTCTGTACCTCTGTGTCTTCTCTGCCAAGGATGCATGTCATTGAATTTAGGACCCACCCTAATCCAGGATGATCTCATCTTGAGGTCCTCAGTTACGTCTTGAGGTCCTCGATTATTTGGAATAAGGTAATTATTACCTTCTATAATTACATTATATATATATATCATTATCCATCTATAATGTAATCGATAATTACATTATTCCAAATAATATCACATTCTGAGATTTTAGGTAAACATATCTTTAGGGGGCCAAAATTCAATCCACTAATCCATGTTAGTAACCATGCAGTGTTCCTTCTTATTTCTATGTTGACCATTTCAGCTCTTTCTACTTTTTATTATTATTATTATTTTTGAGATGGAGTTCAATCTTGTTGCCTAGGCTGGAGTGCAATGGTGCAATCTTGGCTCACTGCGAGCTCCGCCTCCCAGGTTCAAGCAATTCTCCTGCCTCAGCCTCCCGAGTAGCCAGTATGACAGGCATGCGCCACCACGCCCAGCTAATTTTATATTTTCAGTAGAGACAAGGTTTCACTATTTTGGCCAGGCTGTTCTCAAACTCCTGATCTCAGGTGATCTGCCCTCCTCAGCCTCCCAAAGTGCTGGGATTACAGGCGTGAGCCACCATGCCCGGCCAGCTCTTTCTAACTTGAAAAAAAAAAAGACGGTTCTTGCAAAATACCTCAAGTGTACCTCATTTACCTCAAATATACCTCATGGTCCAAAAGTATTTAGTAAGCAACATATCATTATAGAAAAACACATAGTTTGTGGCTCCAACTTTAAAACCAGAATAACCAAGTGAAAAGTCAGTACAGATTCTTACTTTTACTTAAAAAATCAAAGGTACACATTGGGAATTAAACTGCTATGTTTTTCTTCTTTCTAGAGATGTGATGTACATATTTTCTGGTCAGTAATATGCTACCAATGGTACCAAACCAAAGCAGGTAGACGACCAGCAAAGGTATTTATTACTTCCTACGCAGGCTGAGATGATGAGTGGAACACCATCTCGGTGGAAAGATTTTGACAGGAAGAAGAAATTGCAGAGTCCCGACCTGTCCCAGAGAACCTAACAAACCCATCCTGGATTAGGGTGGGTCCTAAATTCAATGACATGCATCCTTGGCAGAGAAGACACAGAGGTACAGAAGACGGTCAAGCAAAGATTGAGGCAGGCATTGGAGTGATGCTGTTGCAGGCCAGGGAACACCTAGAGCCAGCAGAAGCTGGAAGAAACAAGGAAGGAATCTTGCCTGTAGCCTTCAGAGGCAGAGGCCTTGGCTGACTTCTGGCCTTCAGAGCTGTGAGAGAATAAATTTTTGTGGTTTTAAGCCATACATTTGTGGCAATTTGTTAACAGCAGTCCTAGGAAACAAATGCATATAGTAAGGAAGTGATAACGTTGGAAGCTGAATAGGTAATAAGATTAAATGAAAATGATCTATATGGAAAGGATTTTCGGCAAACATGCACAAACACAGTTAATATGCTGGAAGAAGAGGATAGCTTTTAGTCTGTTTCCAGCACATGGTCTACACTCGCTGATACCCCATACGACAGGAATGATCTCCGACTTAGAGGGCATTTTTGCCTTCACAGCACTAACAACTAAAAGGCACACAGATACTCTGATCTTTAAGCAGATAATCATGGAATTCTCAACATCATATCCACCAGGTTAGGCTGAGGGTTCATCTATAAAAGTATTTTTCCAAAAATAATGCTTTAAAGAGACTTCTAGAAACAGTGGGACTGTATCAGGATCCACAGAAGACTTTTTGACCCAAAGATTCAAATATAGAACTAGGGACTGATTTTCACATGTAGGTTTTAGCTAAAGGACATCTCTTTCAGTTGATTCCCACAGCCAAGACTAGCTTTGATCGTGGGAGATTCAGAAACCTCAAGACAGGCAGCTGGTTTGAGTAACACCCTAGATAACAGTCCCAGTCAAAAACCCCGCTGAGGTTGAAGGACTGAAACTGACCTACGTGAAAAAGAGCTATGAGTGCATGAGAAGACTCACGCTGATTTTGACCTTCCTCTGGCCCTTTGCCCTCAACTGCTTGCTGGAGAGTAGCGAGGAGGAGCATGTGGCACCCTCATTGGAGGCTGGAGCACTGCTGCAGAAAGTGATTCTTACACTTCAAGACACAGCCTAAGTATGACCACCTGTATGGACCCTTCCCTAATGCCCAGGATCAAGAAAAGAATGTGGCCACCTTCCAAGGCTCCTAGTAGCTTCTCAATGACCTATGTCAAAACCCGAACCAGAGCAGCAGTGATGAGATCACCCTGTCTTTTAAGACCTGACATTACAATGGCCTCATCCTGCACATGGGCAAGTCAGCTCTCTGATGGATGATGCAATCTCCTTGGTCATTAACCTGAGGTCTGGGGCCTTTGAAGCTATTGAGGACCAGTGAATGGAGAATTCGATGACAATGCCTGGCGTGATGTGAGGGTGACACATCACGGCAGGTGATGGCTGAGGAGAGAGAATGCCCAGAAAGCTCATCTTAGGTGGTTGGGTAGGAAGTTTGTGAAGCAGGTGGTGGGTGAGATGGAGTGGGTAGAGATTCAGGTATGGATATGTCAGTGTCTAACTTTCTTCTAGTCTTTGCAATTTCACAAGGAAAATCACTAAAATGTGCGTCTCCTCATTTAAAAAAAAAAAAAAAAAAGTTCATGCCAAAGCTGCTGGGACAAAGAGAATTCATGATAGCGGCTTATTCCACACTGTTGACACACCGAATGCCTGCTGGTGGAAGGGCCCCAGCTGGAATGCCGGGCATGGGTTTGCCCCAGAGCAGTCTGATTCAAAAGCACCTGAGAGATGGGAGGAGTACCAGGGTTACTAAACACAAGAAGGTGTTTCTGGAGAAACACGTCAAGCCATTTGTTTTTGATCCTTAGTACTTACCATGAATGGTGAGCTGCTGAACAGTCAGTCTTTCCAAGATGTGTTGTTCTGTCCTCAATAGCTGCAGCCTCTCCAAACCAGTGGGCTGGTGACATCCAGGATGATCCTCTTCATTGCCTGGAGGTGGGACCTAGTGCCACAGCTTGTTCAGGGAAGCTGGCATAGAAGATGATTTGCTCAACAAAGTCACCGCTAACTATCGCTTAGGTCTAGTCCCCAGCCTATGGCAGCAAGTACTCCTGGTAGTACTTGTTCACAAAATTTCTCTATAATAACCGGAACATGTCATCCATGATAATGTCTACTAAATATCCAACGACAGCATCAAATTCTGTTTGATGAAGGGCACCAGCCCCTTCATCTTTATGGTGCCTAATATTGTGAAGGTGACTGTGCCAAATCCAGCAATCTGCTCCAGCAGCTGTCCTTCAGGACACTTTTCTGTCAAGTAAATACATTTAGTAAAAATAGGCATGTAGCCAGGCGTGGTGGCTCATACCTGTAATTGCAGCACTTTGGGAGGCTGAGGCAGGTGAATCGTGAGGTCAGGAGTTCGAGACCAGCCTGGCCAACATGGTGAAACCCCATCTCTACTAAAAATACAAAAAATTAGCTGGGCATGGTGGCACGTGCCTGTAATCCCAGCTACTTGGGAGGCTGAGGCAGCAGAATCGCTTGAACCTGGGAGGTGGAGGTTGCAGTGAGTTGAGATTGTGCCACTGCACTCCAGCCTGGGTGACAGTGCAAGACTGCATCTCAAAAAAAAAAAAAAAAAAAAAAATAGGCATGTGAAAGTTGATCTCATGGAGGTAGAGAGTAGAATGACAATTACTAGAGGCTTGGCAGAGTGTGTATGTGGGATGAAGAGGTGGCTTGATGCACACAAACATAGATAGAAGGAGTGAGTTCTAATGCTTGATAGCAGAATAGGGTGACCATTGTTAACACTGTATTATATGTTTCAAAATAGACAGAAGAAAGGATTTGAAATGTTCTCAACACATAGAAATGAGAAATACTCAAGGTGATGGATATCCTGGATACCCTGAGTTGATCACTATACATTCTATGCATGTAACAAAATGTCACATCTCTTTCAATAATATGTACAAATATTATTTATCAAAAAGTAGGCGTGAGGTGAGTTGATTTTCTTCCATGTCTTCAAACTCCTGGTAGTACTTGTCCACAAATTTCTCTATAATAACCGGAACATGTCATCCATGATAACATCTACTGAATATCCAGTCACAGCATCAAATTCTGTATCAGAGGCAGAAGAGAAGGACAGCACGAAGCTCGATTCCTCCAAGTGTCCTTTGGCTGGTGGCCCTCCACCCTACCCACAGCCCGGGCAGCTCAGCCCCGTCTCGGTCCCATACAGAGCCAGAGCCACAGCCACAGTGAGAGCCTGGCAGCCCACCCGGAGGAGGCTTCTTGGCCCAGCCCGGTCAACACCCACATGCACCACCACCACCTTTTTGCTATTGTGAATAACAAATCTCTAAACAGATTGCATATGAAAATGCTGTGAGATCACCGAGGGCTGAGTAGGACAGTTAAGACGATAGCAGTGTTGTTTTCTTTCTGGGTTTTTTTCTTGGGCTACTTTTTGAAAGTGGATCTACACCATTGATAGAGATCTGTTTTTCTGCTCTTGCAACATACTGCCAGGACGTGGTCCAGAAAGACTGGGTACTTTGCAATACTCATAGCAATATATGAAGTGATTGGAAAAAATGAGACTATTCAACCAATTGTTTCAGTGTTGGATAGGAGAGAGATGTCCAGAAAGGGGAAGAGTTAACCATCTACACAATACCAAAAGCAGGAGGTGATGACCGATGGCTTCATCTTTTCTAATCTATCCCACACAGACCCACACAGGGTCTGCTTTTTTTTTTTTTAAAGACAGAGTTTTGCTCTTGTTGTCCAGGCTGGAGTGCAATAGCATGGCATGATCTCAGCTCACCACAACCTTCACCTCCCAGGTTCAAGTGATTCTCCTGCCTTAGCCTCCCAAGTAGCTGGGATTAGAGGCATGCGCCACCACGCCTGGCTAATTTTTGTATTTTTAGTAGAGACAGGATTTCTCCATGTTGGTCAGGCTGGTCTCGAACTCCCAACCTCAGGTGGTCTGCCTGCCTTGGCCTTCCAAAGTGTTGGGATTACAGGCGTGAGCCATCGCACCCGGCCCTTTGGGTGCTCTTTTAGGAGCTGGTAGCGGAAGAAGGTGGTTATCCATCTGTGACAGAGCCTTGGGTGTCACAGGGTGGCCTTTCCTCCTGTTTGCAGGAGGTGAGTTTTCCTGAGTTCCTAGCCTCAGTGTTCTCTGCACGGTCTATCACTGACTCCCGCTCCCAGTGCTCACTGCCTCTTGTTCTCACTGCCTCCTGTTTCTGCTGAGTTCTTTGCATCTGCCTGATGTTGGCTTAAAGGTCCACCCCTCCCAAGGGAATTTGTCCCACGCTTCACCTCCGCTTTGGTGATCTCTTGATTACGGCTGTAATCAAGCCATGTAAACCTTAAAGGACAGCCACTTTGTTTGTGATCCTGCAGCCAAAATGGTTCACCCTCAACTTCCCTTAATCCCTTGCAGCATCTGAGACACACGGGTGAATGTATATAAGGTGCTTGGGGCTAACCAAAGTTAAATACATAGGACAAGTACTTGAATCTAGATAATCTAATGGTAAGATATCGTTTGGTCTCTAGACTTCATGGGCTCACCCCAGCAGTGGGGTGCCTGGAAATGAACAGATCTTTCTTGTGTCTTATCCTCTGGGCTTCCAGGCTCCCCGAACATGGTGACCTCCATCTGTAACACCCACTATCCCAGAGCAGCATCCTGGATATTGGAACTCTCAAGTCTAACCTAAGAGAACAAGGACAAGCCTCTCTATGTAAGATTTGCCCGTCCAGATCCAGTTGAGCTCTGCTCTGGAGTCGGACTCTCTGAAGGCATAGCCCAGCTCTAGGTCTTACCAATTATGTGATCAGCAATGAGAGTTAATGTTTCTATGTTTCTGATGCTTCATTTTAAAATGGGGATAATAAAAATTTAACTTCAGAGGTTTGTTGTGAGGAGTAAAAGCCATTACAGTGTTTGGCATATAGAAAGTGCTCAGTGTTGGGGAATATTGGACAGATAATGAATATCACCAAGAGTCTTTTTCTGGGTGATTATCTTACATCCTGCTCTAATGAATGTGGCTCAACTATTTAGGCCATAACTGTAATTATTATATTTGGTTATATGGCCCCATAGCATTAAAATTCATACAAGAAGAACTTCACTCACACATAGTAACTGGAATGCAGTAGATGTGGGTAATTTCTTTAAAAAGCCTAAATCATATGGGTGGTTGCTTTCTCATAAACAGCCTAGGCTTCACTTTAGTTTCTCATCTGCAAAAAGGGGACTGTACTAGGGTTCTCCAGAGAAACGGAACCAATAGGTGATATCTAGAGAGTTATAGGGAATTGGCCCATGCAATTATAGGGGCTAAGAAACCCAGGACCTGTGGTGGGCATGCTGGAGACCCAGGAGAGCTGATGGTGTGGTTCCAGTCTGTCTGAAGCCTGAGACCGAGGAGAGCTGATGGTGTGGTTCCAGTCTGTCTGAAGCCTGAGACCCAGGAGAGCTGATGGTGTGGTTCCAGTCTGTCTCAAGCCTGAGACCGAGGACATCTGAAGATGTGGTTCCAGTCTGTCTGAAGCCTGAGACCGAGGAGAGCTGATGGTGTGGTTCCAGTCTGTCTGAAGCCTGAGACCGAGGACAGCTGAAGATGTGGTTCCAGTCTGTCTGAAGCCTGAGACCGAGGACAGCTGATGGTGTGGTTCCAGCCTGTCTGAAGCCTGAGACCGAGGACAGCTGAAGACGTGGTTCCAGTCTGTCTGAAGCCTGAGACCGAGGACAGCTGATGGTGTGGTTCCAGCCTGTCTGAAGCCTGAGACCGAGGACAGCTGATGGTGTGGTTCCAGTCTGTCTGAATCCTGAGACCCAGGAGAGCTGGTGGTGTGGTTCCAGTCTGTCTGAAGCCTGAGACCGAGGACAGCTGAAGACATGGTTCCAGACTGAGTCTGAAGCCTGAGACCCACGAGAGCTGGTGGTGTGGTTCCAGTCTGTCTGAAGCCTGAGACCCAGGAGAGCTGGTGGTGTGGTTCCAGTCTGTCTGAAGCCTGAGACCGAGGACAGCTGAAGACGTGGTTCCAGACTGAGTCTGAAGCCTGAGACCCACAAGAGCTGGTGGTGTGGTTCCAGTCTGTCTGAAGCCTGAGACCGAGGACAGCTGAAGACGTGGTTCCAGACTGAGTCTGAAGCCTGAGACCCACGAGAGCTGGTGGTGTGGTTCCAGTCTGTCTGAAGCCTGAGACCCAGGAGAGCTGAAGACGTGGTTCCAGTCTGAGTCTGAAGCCTGAGACCCAGGGAGCTGAAGATGTGGTTCCAGTCTGAGTCTGAAGCCTGAGACCCAGGGAGCTGAAGACGTGGTTCCAGACTGAGTCTGAAGCCTGAGACCCACGAGAGCTGGTGGTGTGGTTCCAGTCTGTCTGAAGCCTGAGACCGAGGACAGCTGATGGTGTGGTTCCAGTCTGTCTGAAGCCTGAGACCCACGAGAGCTGGTGGTGTGGTTCCAGTCTGTCTGAAGCCTGAGACCGAGGACAGCTGAAGACGTGGTTCCAGACTGAGTCTGAAGCCTGAGACCCACGAGAGCTGGTGGTGTGGTTCCAGTCTGTCTGAAGCCTGAGACCCAGGGAGCTGAAGATGAGGTTTCAGTCTGAGTCAAGGCCTGAGACCCAGGAGAGCTGCTGGTGAAAGTTCTAGTGCAAGGGCAGAAGACCAATGTCCTAGCTCAACAGTCAGGCAGGTAGAAGTTCCCAGTTTCTCAGCCTCTTTGTTCTATTCTGTTCTTCAGTTGGTTGGCTAAGGCCTCTCCACATTAAGGAGGGCCATCTGTTTTTCATGGTCTGCTGATTCATATGTTTATCTCCCAGAAACACCCTCACAAACACACCCAGAATAATGTTCGACCAATGAATGTTGGGTACTTTGTGGCCAAGTCAAGTTGACGCATAAAATTAAACATCACAGGGACTTAAAAACATGTCCTTTCCCCTTTCCAAACTTCTACCCAGGGAGGAAAGCATAGAGCAGGGTGGGATGGAGTATCCAGGATGCCACAAATCAAATAATTTTAAGAGAGGACAAAAACCAAAAATAAGTAGATTTTTTTGGAGACAGTTTCACTCTTGTTGTCCAGGCTGGAGTGCAATGGTGCTATCTTGGCTCACTGCAACCTCCACCTCCTGGGTTCAAGCGATTCTCCTGCCTCAGCCTCTCAAGTAGCTGGGATTATAGGTATGCACCACCACGCCAGGCTAATTTTGTATTTTTAGTTGAGATGGGGTTTCACCATGTTAGTCAGGCTGGTCTTGAACTCCCAACCTCAGGTGATCCACCCGCCTCGGCCTCCCAAAGTGTTGGGATTATAGGCGTGAGCCACTGCGCCCAGCCAATTGTATCTTCTCTAAAGACTCCAAGACCACTGTCTTAGTCTGCTTATGACTGTCATCACCAAATACCACAGACTGGGTGGCTTAAACAGCAGAAATTAATTTTCTCACAATTCTGGAGGCTGGAAGTCCAATGTCAAGATGTTGGCAGAGTTGGTTTCTCCTGATGCCTCTCTCCTTGACGTGCAGATGGCCGTCTTCTCGCTGTGTCCTCACGTGGCCTTTTCTCCACGTCTGCACCCTCCTCGTGTCTCTTCCTCTTCAACACCAGTCTGGATTAGGGTCATATCCTTTCTGGATTAGGGTCATATCCTTAGGACCCCATTTAATCATAATCACCCCCTTACAGGCCCTATCTCTGACTATAGTCACATTGGGGATTAGGCTTTAAAACATTCATTTTGGGGGAACACAGTTCAGTCCGTAACAGCCAACCTTTTTTATCTCCCTGGAACCCACAGATGCTATATTTAGCATTTATGGTGTAGTCATGGCTCCCTCCAGCCCAAATTTTCATAAAGGGAAAAGATGAGGTGTTCAAGAGCCCTGTCATAATGAAAGGCAATTCAGGGCCACCGTCATTACTAGTATCATCATCGTCACCATCATCATCATCTTTATCCCAGCACCTTAAGAACTCATTCGTGATTTATGTGGTGGTTCAAAAAGAGAACTCGAAAAGTGAATTTATCCAGCTGTGTTTATGGAGCTCGCCTGACTCACTCAGCTCGCCAATTTTGGTGGGAGGGCACTAAGATGAAAACCACACCCCTTCCTGTAAGGTGGTGCTTTGTAGTGTTTAGACACACACACGCGCACACACACACACACACACACACCCCTGTAATCCAAACTAGAAAGTGATAAATACTATGGGGGCCGGGTGCGGTGGGTCACGCCTGTAATCCCAGCACTTTGGGAGGCTGAAATGGGCGGATCACAAGGTCAGGAGATCCACACCATCCTGGGTAACACGGTGAAACCCCGTCTCCACTAAAAATACAAAAAATTAACCGGGCATGGTGGCGGGCGCCTGTAGTCCTAGCTGCTCGGGAGGCTGAGGCAGCAGAATCGCTTGAACCCAGGAGGGGGAGGTTGCAGTGAGCGGAGATCAGGCCACTGCACTCCAGCCTGGGCAACAGAGTGAGACTCTGTCTAAAAAAAAAAAAAAGAAAGAAATACTATGGAATAAGTAATAGAATATGCTATGGGAGAGTTTGGAAGAGAAATACATACAGAGTTATAATAATAGCCGAAATCCTTCATTGAGCATTTATCACGTGCTTGGCACAATTAGCTTAATCCTGAGTCTTAATTGTCAGGATCTTACATTATAAGATAGACAAAAATTCAATGCATGCTTTACTAAGTACCGTTTGTATCAGTATTTAAATCACTGTGTTTGGTACTCTCCCAAATGCAAAGATGATGAAGACACAGGTACTATCCCTTATGAATGGGTGGCCAACAGAACAGAACAGATTGCTGCATACATAAGGAGAAATCTGCTCCCATTCTCTATTGGCCACGAACAGGCATGTCTTCGGAGTGGAAGAGTAGAAAGATCTCTAACTGTGCTTGGAAACTTCGGGAGTTACCGCGTCTGGCTAAAGTGGTATTGTCTTAAGGAAAACCTATGAATTTGCCTGCGGCGGCTTGGTGTTTGGTGGTCAGTTGTCTGAGGAAACTGGAAGAGAGAGGCTGGGGTACACCTTTCAACATGAATGGAACTGACCACTGGAGGGAAAGAACAAGGAACAAAGACCATCCCGCCCATCACCCACCTGGGGGAAAGTGAGGGGAGATGGGCAGGGTGACAACGGGGCCAACATCTAAAGTGTGAAGGGGGGCTCTTACTAAGTGCCCACCCCTTCCCAAGCAGAGGGCAATCAACAACAGCATCTGTAGCGGGTCTTCCTACTGGGCAGAGGCAGGGGAATCCTGGTATGAGTTCTGGAGTACACACATGTGACTTGGCACGTTTGGGGCTTAAAGGTAGGAAGGGATTAAGGGGGGAGATTTGAAAATCCCGGTGGAGGTGGGAGGTACCCCAGGGTAAAAACAGGAACAGTCTTGAGCACCTGCCTGTACCAGGAGCTCTGTGTATGCCATCTCATTTCCGTCTCCACCAGCCAGGAGGGCCTTGGCGGCAGGAGGCACAGGCTTTGGGAGCAGAGGCCCTGCAGCTTGCCAAGCACGCACGGCCCTAGGGCGCCCGGCTGAGACGGCACCTGGGCACCCGCGGCCGCTGCAGCCCGCTCGGGTCAGCTACACCCCAGTCGGGAGCCTTTCCAGCGGGTCGGAGGAGAACGGAAGTTTGGGGTGACCCGCGCGATTCGCCTGGCTGCATTTTACATTTCCTTCTCCAGCAGCTGGGGTCACGAAGGCTGCTCTCGCCGGCTGTGTTGGAACGTGGACACGTGCGCTTTGGTAATAGGGCAGCCTCCCCCGCGGGCGCAGTCCCTGCTGCCAGCGCCCCCGGCTGCGGAGGCGGGACCGAGGACCCAGAGATTTGAGCCGCGGGTGGGCGGGGAGGGGCCTTTGTGACCTGCCCGCCCCTCCCCGGCACTGTGATGCCGGGGGGCAGCTGCGGGCCCGGCGCGCCTGTCCCCGGCTTCCCCCCCTCCCGGTGTGTCACAACGGCGGAGGCGGCCGTATCTGGAGCAGTCGGGGCGGGCAGGCCCAGCTGGGAGGTGCGCGGGCGAGGACAGCGGCAGCGATGGTGAGGCTTCCCCGGGCAGGGAGGGCTGCGGGCGTGCGGCAGGCGCAGAGAGCCGCATCTACGGGGAGGCGCACGGACCCGGCCACCTGGAGCTGCAGAGCTCAAGGCCTTCTGGGGGTGGGAGTTCAGGGTCGAGGAGTCCGCATCCTCGGGCGGGAACACCTGGTGCCCTTTATCGTACGGGGGAAAAAGAGACCGGGGTCGGTTGTTCCTTAAAGGGACCTAATGCGAGCTTTGCGCGCAGACGAGGGGGAGGGAGACCCTGGGGAACCCGACGGAGAAGCGGGCGAGATTCTGGGGTCGGTGGGCAGCCTGTGGACAGAGTGGAGAGAAGGGCGAGTCCGGGGATTCTGGATGGGTGGTCTGGGCCGGGGCGGCTGTGGGACCAGATGCAGTCACGTCTCCAAACCCAACCTAATTGACAGGGCCCGGAATGTGACAGGGGACTTAGGGCGCCGCGGTCCCCCCACGCGTGGAGGTCGTTCTCGCACCCCCTCGCCAGCGGCTTGGGTTTGCTGCACGCACAGCCCCAGCGCGGCGAGGTCCTCCGGGCGCACTCAGCTCCCAGGTCTTTCCAGCGGTCAGAGTCGAAGGACTCTGGGACTCAGAAGTCTCTGCTTCCAAAGGCCAGAGGACCTTGGACCTGTTTCCTACCCTGGCTTAGGGGGCTCGCGGCTGCTCCCTTCCCTGCCCCCGCCCCTTCTCCATTTGCAGACGCGGATCTTACCGAGGGGCGGCTCCAAACACGCAGTTCCTCTCTCTAGGGTCTCCCTCTCCGCCCCCAGTGCCCCTGGTGGCTAACATTTGCCCCCAATCCACTTTCCCAAAGCCCGGAATCCGAGGAATCCCTCCCGGACCCCTGATCTTTCAGCAGTAGGGAGATGGGCTGGAAAGGTTGGGGGCAGAGGGAGGGCAGAATAAGCCTATGTCATGGCCAAGGTCAGGTTCCCTGGGCAGGCTTGCTCCAGCTGTCAGTGACCCAGAATGCAGGCGAGAACCCCCTCCGCCCCGCCCTGTTACGTTTGGACAGTGCCCAGGGCCTCCTGGCTCCCCGGAGCTCTACTCTTCCAGCTTCAGTTTCGTCAGCACCCTCCCTCCTCCGCGCGGGCTCCCGGACACTCCTGGGAGCTGAAAGAAATTGGGAATATTAGGGAGGGTGGCCACAGGAAACTATGTCTGCCTGAGGCCCCTGGTATGCGGCCACAGAAGGGGCCCAGAGCTGCGAGTTCAGAATTTTGACTCTTGGCTCTGCAGCTAGCTGTGTGACTTCAAGAAAGTCACTTAACCTCTCTGGATGAGTTTGTTTTACCTGCAAAATGAAGAGGGTTATAATTCAAATTTCCAAGGCGCCACATGAATTTTATTATTTTTAAACTTTTTATGGTAGGGAATTTCAAACATATGCAAACGGAAAGCAAATGGTATAATGAGCCATTATACACGTCATCTAACTTCAGTAATTACCAACTTCTGACCTGTCTCACTTCATTTATTCCCTCCCTCCGTAATTTTGAAGCAAATGCTAGGCTGCATACTCTAGAATTGATATTTAATATTTATAATATCTAGCGGGTAGCTAGTGCTTTAGGATTTTCCAAGTGCTTCCCTTGAATGCTTTAATTTGGATCTGAATGCCATTGTGGTACAGAGTGGAGCCCAGAGGGTGTTTACAGGAGCGCCGAGGATATTAACCCAGCCCTGTGCACAAGCTTCAATGTGTGATCCACAGACGAGTTTCTGACAATGCCTGGTAAATCAACAATTCAAACAGCAAAACCTTATTTTGAATGTGCTTAAGAATTTGGGTGTTTAGCTGAAAACCTGTGGTTAAATATTTTGAAATGGGAATATCTTTCATTTATTTTGAAACACTTGATTTTGTATAGCAGGTTCTATCTAGAACATTTAACTTGTGTGCGTTCCACTGTCTTGATGGCAAATATTTTTTGTTGAACATTTTATACTCACAGAAACTTTTAAAATATCATTTGGCTCATTTGTAAAAGGCTAAAATGACACATCTATAAACCGAGACCCCTAGAATCCCACCCTTACAAAAATGACTTTATTAATCCAAGGATTAAGTTTCAGGCTGCTGTCCTGTCTCCTCCACTTC
Organism: Macaca mulatta; assembly: GCF_049350105.2. Taxonomy (NCBI): domain Eukaryota; kingdom Metazoa; phylum Chordata; class Mammalia; order Primates; family Cercopithecidae; genus Macaca; species Macaca mulatta. The sequence goes on along the minus strand of NC_133415.1, from coordinate 33,963,327 downwards.
CCTCCCTGGAGGCGGTTTGGAGGAGGTGACCTTGGTGTTAAGGAGAATTCGATTTGTCATTTCTGTAGGTTCTGGGTAAGAAAAGTGTAATTGGCCGGGCGCGGTGGCTCAAGCCTGTAATCCCAGCACTTTGGGAGGCCGAGACGGGTGGATCACGAGGTCAGGAGATCGAGACCATCCTGGCTAACACGGTGAAACCCCGTCTCTACTAAAAAAAAAAAAATACAAAAAAATTAGCCGGGCGAGGTGGCAGGCGCCTGTAGTCCCAGCTACTCGGGAGGCTGAGGCAGGAGAATGGCGTGAACCCGGGAGGCGGAGCTTGCAGTGAGCCGAGATCGCGCCACTGCACTCCAGCCTGGGCGACAAAGCAAGACTCCGTCTCAAAAAGAAAAAAAAAAGAAAAGTGTAATTAATCCTTATGTATATTTTTAAATGCATTTCTCTAGCTACTAGGCAGATGAGCATTTTTCCTCTGTGAACCTTCCCCCAACCCCTTCCCCCCAGCTACCCACTACACGGTACCACGAATACCCTTTAGCATTTCTGTCCTGGAGCCTAAAGTTACACAGCTGGTAAGAAGCTGAGTAGGGGCTGGAGTTTACATTCGCTGGGCACCAGAGCCTCTGTCTTGAGCCACCGGCCCATGCTGGGACCAGCAGGCTACTCCCACAGCAGACCATTCCCGTCCGCTCCCAGTGTCCTTCTGGCACGCACCTCTCTGGGAGCTCAGACTGTGACACCTTTTTTGGGAAGCGGTAGGAGAATTCTGACCAGGTGCCCTAAGCCAAGTCCATGCCAATGATACCGGGGCACAAGGTTTCTGTGGTTTATAGGGAGGTGGGAACATCTGCAACACGGCTTCCTTAAGTGCATTCCTTTAGAACTTGGGAGCACGATGGAGCAGTTAGAGGGTTCTGGGGGCCAAATGGATATCCTTCTGCCCATCACCCCATGTAGGCAGGCGTGGCTGAGCTCTGTGGAGTTGATAGGTGTATTCTGACCTCAGAGCACGGTGTGGGCTCCCAGGCGCTGCAGGTCATGGCTGCCTCCTCCTCCCCTCCCATCACGAAGGGCAGGTTTCCCCAGAGGCACTGGGCACATGCCTCCGAGTGAGGGGCCTTGGCTCACAGGGCAGCGGCTGGGGCAGAGCTGCTGGGTTGGTAAGTCCAGTGGGAGCCCCCAACATCCGGCCAGGCCCATGCAGAGCTTGGGGTGGGGCTTAATGCCATTGTTGAGTGCTTTCTGATGAGGCTCCTGAGTGACCTTCAAAGGGAGATTAAAAGTTAAAAATAATTTTGGAGGGGGAAATAGCTGGTGGACACAGGGCCGGTGATGATGGGGGTGGGCGGGAGGATGTGGCACTCTCCGGGGGAGGAAGCAGACCAAATGCTCCTTTTCCCTCAGGCCACAAGGGACGGACAGCACTATCTGTGGCCTTTGTGGTTGGCATTTCCCCTGCAGTGTCTTCCTGTTAGGAGTTCTCTCAGATAATAAGCTGCAGAAGAGAGCAGGAGATGCTGTGTGCTGGTGGATTGAAACTCCTAAGTGTGCTTCGGATTGAAACTCCTAAGTGTCTCCTGCACCTGCCCCAGTGCCAGCCATAGCCCAAGGGCCTTTGACGTCCTCCGGCCTCTTATGCTGGGAGTCTCCTTAGCAGATGGCCTCATGGCCAGAGCTGGCCTCCTGTGAGCCCCGTTGCTGCCCTAACTGTAGTGTCTATCATCTGAGCCCCTCTCGCGAGCCACCTTCACTCACTAAAGTGAATTTAGGCCGACTCTGGTTTTGCTGTGTCTGGCTTGCTATCTATTCTTTGTTATGAGTGATTTCAATTATGCTCTATAATCGAAGAGTTCTGAGCAGAGGGAATTCAGCAGCCCTTCAGGAGCCACATCTGTCCTTACTTTAATTACCCCTCTGTGACACTGTGGGCCTGCTTTTCACTTGCCATCCCTGACCTGGGTCCTAAAATATATGTGATCTATTATCCCAGCCTGACAAGTAGAGATAATTTGGTGTAATCACATGCTTCCTGAGAGCAACTGGGGCATGAGAGCACAGGTGGTCAGGGAGTGGGGGCGGTCCCCGGCTTGCACAGGGCACACACTGTGGCCCACGTCGGCCCCTCTCCCAGATGATATGCCACTTTTACCGTCTTGTGATACTTGGAAATAGTATCACAAGACAGCCTTTTTAAGGCTTCAAAATCTCCTTCTGCCAAGGATGGTGATTAGCTTATCTTAGTCCTCTGAGAACAAAGCAAAAGGAAATGACTATTATTAAAATAGAATAGAAGATTGATGTAAAAAAGGGCTTCTTGCAGCAAAATTATAAACGGGCTGCAAAGTTCTAGAATTTCTTTCACTGATGCTCTGCAAAACATAGGCACTGGGCGCATGCTTCCCAGCGAGGGGCCTTGGCTCACCGGGCAGTAGTTCCCCAGGCAGAGTGGTCACAGGTGGCCTAGATGTCTCACTGGCCCTGCCCTTCCTCAGCCTGCGCTCCGGACAGTGCGGGAACCAGCCTGCGTTTTCCTGCCTCTTGCTCACACTGCTCCTGCATCCACCTGGACTGTCCCAGATCATCTTGGCTGTCTGCCTTCTACAGAGTCCTTGTGAATATTCTTCCTTTAGGAAACCAAGCTAGAAGATGTCTCCTTCTTGGAACTCCCTCCGCACTTGACCCGTATGCTTCTTGGGCACTGGCCACTGTCCTGGTTGCATGGATTGCAGCCCCTCAGGGAACATTTTCATTCCACTCCTCCCTGTGTTAACTGGGCACCTGCTACATTCAAGCACTGGGCTCGGTACTGGGGAGTCCACGAGTGAAAAAGGTTCCTTGCCCTCACACAGCTTATGTTCTCTACTAGAAAGGTGAGAAAACGAACAGGCAGCTATAATACGATGTGATGATTACAATGACAGGAATGAAGGGGATGGGGGAGCACATGGCAGGGCCCTATGCTGTCTTGGGGTTTTGCAGACTTCCCTTAGGAAGTGACATTTAACTGGAGACCTGAAGGATGAATGAGAGCCCAGTACCTCACGATGCTGTCTCAAATTCAACCACACAAAAAGATTTGCTATAGAAATGAGTAGGTGCCTTTTGTCGCTATCCCAGCATGAGGGCTGTGTGAGAAGTGGCATGCTTTTCATGAGGAAGGGACCTCCTTAGTCTCTGCACCTCCCTCCTCTTCACCCCCCAGAAGAAGCTGGGTGGGAGAGGCTTCTGCAGCAAACAGGGGACCTCCTCCCCTCACAGGGGCCAAGGGGTACAGAACTTGTCTGAGCTCTACAAGCCCAGACTGAAAATAGAACTGAGAGAGAGAAGCAGTGTGAGTGACAGGCATGTGCCCTGATTGGCTAGACAGGGGAATCTGAAATATGAGTTTGGAGCGAGCGCATGACTTAAATATCCTCTGCTGGGTCAGCTTGCCCCTTGCCCCCAACCCCAGCTGCACACACGGGCACCGAGAAGCAGACGCCTGGTTCTGTCAGAGAAGGATGACCCATTTTCAAAGAGACCGCCCCATGAGCCATTCTCCATTTCGCTCTGCATCAGAGACATTTCCTGTTTGGAGTTCTGCTATCCGAACTTGGTCTTGCATTGACGTAGATGTGGGCACACCCCAGGGCCCTGGGAGTTCAGAGCTGCAAGTGAGGCAGGAGGCTCTGTGGTCTAAAGGAAAGAAGTCAGGCCCGGGTCAGAAGCCCTGGATTCTGATCCGGGCTCTTTTGCTGCTGCAGAGCTGTGACACGTTGAATTTGTTCCTTTTCCTCTCTGAACTCAACTGTTTCATCTGTAAAATAATGCAGAGGGAATTCCTATTAGGTGGTCCATGAGGCTGGCCCAGCTCCGGTATCCTAAATGTTTGGAGCCGATACAACATCCCTGGTTATGATAGATGGATGCCCTTTCTTGGACGTGAGGATGCCTCCCACGGGCGTCAGCACTGGGTCCGCTCTGTGGAACTTCCAGGCCAAAGGCTGGGTAGGGTGATGAGACAGCATGGCTGCAGGAGTCAAGCTCAGTGCCTGAGCTGGGAGCTCGATGCCGGAGCTGTGGGCTGCTCCTCGTCCCTGCTAGGAGCAGGTGCAAGAGGCCTGCAGAGTGCTGCGGCTGGGCATGGACCTCACAGTGCCATGAAGCCTCATGCAACTTTGAATTTCACTTGTGATTTCTTTCTGGAACTTCAAAGCCCTGACACAGTAGGCACGTAGTCAATATTATTTGAGTAAGTGACTGCGTGCAATGGCCCAGGGTAAGGGGGTTCTGGGGAGGGCAGTCCCTGCTCCTATTTTTTCTCTGTCTCCTTTGTTATGATGATTTTTGCTTTTTACTATGAAAAATTTCAAACTTTCAGAAAAGTAGAGTAATGTGCCACCCATATACCTATTATGTAGATTTAAGAAGAATGATTTTTCCATCTGTTATCTGCTGTGTTTGGGAAGGATTTTAAAGTATAGACATCAGGACATTTTACCCCTAAATGCTTCGGATGCAACTCTAAACAATAAGGATGTTTTCATACTTAACTACAATTGTATGAACACGCTGAACAAAGCAAATCAATTTATTTGTCCCCCAAATATTTTGATTTGTTCAAATGAGAATTCAGTCAGTGTCTCCATGACGCGTGTGGTGGTGGTGCTTTAGTTCCTTTGATACGGAACAGCCCCTCCCAGCTCTTCATTTCTCATGAGCTGAAAAGGCTGGGCCGGGCACGGTGGCTCACGCCTGTAATCCCAGCACTTTGGGAGGCTGAGGCGGGCGGATCATGAGGTCAGGAGATTGAGACCATCCAGGCTAACACGGTGAAACCCCGTCTCTACTAAAAATACAAAAAATTAGCCGGGCGTGGTGGCGGGCGCCTGTAGTCCCAGCTACTTGGGAGGCTGAGGCAGGAGAATGGCGTAAACCCGGGAGGCGGAGCTTGCAGTGAGCCAAGATCATGCCACTGCACTCCAGCCTAGGCGACAGAGCAAGACTCCGTCTAAAAAAAAAAAAAAAAAAAAAATGCCTGGACTAGCTGCCCTGTAGGATGTTCCACCTTCTGGATTGATTTTGTTTTCTCTGATGTCACTAAACTTAACCCTCTGATCCCTGTTGCCTGTGAAGTGGAAGGTGAATCTACCGGGCTCAGTGATGAAGGCTGAGTGTTTTTGAGACGAAGTCCTCACAGGTGGTGCGTGTCACACTGAGTCCCATCAGGAGGTCCTCAAAGTCGGGGTGGCCCACAATTAGCGATGCTGAGGTTGATCGCAGTCTTAGGCTGGAGACCCTGGGACTTACTTTCCCCCTTGTGACTGTAACAGTGATTCTTTGGCTCTAGACGAAGATTCGGTTCCCATCAGTCTTTCACCTAATGATGCTGGCATTCTTGTCCAAATCAATCACGTAATTAGAAGATGAAATAGGGCAATATTGCATAATCTATTATTTGGTCCACATTGCTTAGCAGACATTCTTCGATTAAAGAAAAAGAGCCTTCTCTATCCTGGCTAACACGGTGAAACCTCATCTCTACTAAAAATACAAAAAATTAGCCGGGCGTGGTGGCGGGTGCCTGTAGTCCCAGCTACTCGGGAGGCTGAGGCAGGAGAATGGTGTGAATTCGGTAGTCGGAGCTTGCAGTGAGCCAAGACTGCATCACTGTACTCCAGCCTGGGCAACAGAGCGAGACTCCGTCTCCAAAGAAAAAAAAAAAAGAAAAGAAAAGAAAAAGAGCCTTCCCTAACTAACGGGACTGTCTGGATAGGGACAAATGAGTTTTTCTCTGGGGGTTTTCTTTGAGGACTTGCAGATTTTCATCTGTGCATCCTGCTTCACTCAAATGCTGCCATCACTCCTTGTGAGGCTCAGGTTGTCTGTCTTAGGCAACGGGAGCCTCTTCAGGTGCTCGGGCAGCGCCTGGGTTAGCCTCCGTGCCTCCAGGCGCTATGCAACATTCCAGGCTTATCTAGCACACTCCCCACCCCGGACCTGGACGCCTCCCTCTCTCCAAGGAGCCTGGTTCCTGTTAGCAGGGACCTTCCTTCTCTCTTGATTGCTGTAGCTACTTTTCGCTTTTGAGAGCACCTATGAATCTGTCAGTCATTTCTGAGTCTATTTTATGCCTCCCATTATTCTTACGAGCGAGTTCAATAGGGAAATAGCTCTTTCTAAGGGGTGTGTGTGTGTGTGTGTGTGCATGACGGGGGCATGGGAGAGAGAAAGAGACAGACATTTTGTAAAGACTGGCATATGTATTAGTGTGAGATTAAAGAGGGCATTAAAAGAGGCTAAAAACGTTGTCGTCATGCTAGTGGTTTTCAGTTCCCCAAATCCTTGACTCTTTCTTCCATGATCTTTGATTTTCCTAAAATATCCCTGCATCCTCCCTGGAAAGCCCCAGAATGTTCCAGAAGTGAGAGCAGGCTGGGGGCCGGGCAGCAACGTAGGCAGGACTAGAGGGTGGTCGGGATGTGGTGGTGGTGAGGGGGCGACAGACCCAGAAGGCAGAGGGTTAGGACCACAGAGGATACTGTCACTTAGAAGGATAATATATAGGACCGGGCCCCCCTCGGGCCTCTCCAGTGTCCCCTCAGCTTCCACACCTCCCTGGGAAGCCACAGCCACGTGCTGAATGTGACGCCGTGGTCCGGGTGGATAACTCGCTGGTTGTTGGTGGCTTCTGGATGCAGACGCTGCTTTCCTTAGGTCTGAATTGAACCCTCAGATGGAGGCAGAGACTAGACCCCACAATAAAGGAGAGAGGAGCAGGGACCCGGGAGCTCCTTCTATGGGTGCTGCTTCCCGGTGGAGAAAAATGCTACCAGGTAGTACCGTAATGAAAATGATAATGGCAAGACAGCATCAACAACTCTGGCTAACTTATACTTTCCAGATGAGGACAGGTTCAGTAACTCAGCCCAGGCCATGCAGCACAGAAAGTAAACTGAGAAGGCCAGGTGTGAACCTGGGGCGTGGGCCGCTCTGTGGGTAAAGCCTCTCCCTAGCCACCAGGCTTACGGAGATCCAGCGGGTTGCGTCCCCCGTCGGACTTCACCCCGTGTCGGGCTGCCCCGTGCTCATCCTCGTGCTCATCCTCCCTCAAGGCAAGGACCAGGTGTCACTCAGTTCCAGCGCAGAGACAGGACTAGGGTGGGGGCACAGTTGTAAAATTGAACTACGGGGCAATGGTCCTGACACTCTGACCCCTCAAGATGCTACTCGAGGCAGCTGCCCTGCTCTCCATGCCCAGAAATTCTTCCACGTCCCCAGGAGCCCCACACTTTGACGTGGACTCTACTGGCTTCTGTGCTCAGCCGTGCCCTCTGGAAGCTCTGCCCCTGGCTTGGGTTACCTGGAGCTGGAAAATGCCAGGGCAGGTCATAGATAAAAATAGAAACCCACAGACCTGGCACATGCTTCCTGTTGGGCTCAGGCAGCTGCCCCAGGCACAGTGCCACCTTGTGTGGGCCACTGCTTCCCCAGGGCAAGGTGTGGGTGGGACGATGAGTCTATCATCCCTATGCGTGCATGCACACACACACACACACACTCTCCCCACCCCCCTTTTTCTTTAATAATTTCAACTTTTACTTTAGATTCAGAGAGTACATGTGCAGATTTGTTACACTGGTATATATCGTGATGCCAAGGTTTGGGGTCCAATTAATCCCATCATCCAGGTAGTGAGCATGGTACCCAAAGGTTAGTTTTCCAATCCTTGCCCCTTCCTTCCCTCCCTGCTCTAGTAGTCCCCAATGTCTACTGTTGCCATTTTTCTGTCCATGAGTACCCCATGTTTAGCTCCCACTTATAAGAACATGTGGTATTTGGTTTTCTATTCCTGCATTAATTTGCATAGGATAATAACCTCCAGCTGCATCCATGTTGCTGCAAAGGATATGATTTCATTCTTTTTTGGGGGCTGCGTAGTATTCCATGGTGTATATGTACCACATTTTCTGTATCCAGCCCACCGTTGCTGGGCACCTGGTTGGTTCTGTGTCTTTGCTGTTGTGAAGAGTGCTGTGATGAATGTGTGAGTGCACGTGTCTTTTTGGTAGGACGATTTTCTTTTGGATGTATACCCGGTAACAGGATTGCTGAGTGAAATGGTAGTTCTAAGTTCTTTGAGAAATCTCCAAGCTGTTTTCCACGGTGGCTGAACCAATTTACATTCCCGTCAGCGCACTCCCCATCTTAAGCTGTTAGTACAAATACCAATCAGGCACTTGTGGCTTCACATCAGAGCAAGGCAGAGCCAAGGACACTCCGGGGTCAGCTTTCCTTGACACTTGGCCTGGCATAGGTAAGGGGCAGGCTATGGGGCTGCAAAGATTTTCCAATTGTTTGGCATGCAGGAGGGGCCTAATTTATACCCTCCCAATCCTCTCTTGGGATAACAAATAATCCTTTACTTCTACACCGGTAACCATGATACTACTGACATGGCGTATACTTCCAGAGCATGTTCCTTTCATGAGTGCTCATTCGCTCTGTGATACCCTGAGACTGTGTGTGCGTGTATGTACACATGTGTGCACAATGCTCAGAAAGTCAGGGTCAGGAGTGGCTATGAATGCTGGCTTGCATGGGAGTAGGTTGAAGGAGAGTTTCTGCCATGATCACCAGTTCTTCCTTGGGCCTTCTTCACCAGTGCAGGAGTCTTGTGGTTTGGAATTAGCCCCTTGCTTCATCTTTGCAACCGCCCTCTGTTTTTCTTTCCTGGTGTAAAAGGTTAACCCTGGGAGGCAACCTTCAGAGCAAAGCACAAAACAGCTGTGTCTTCTTTGGATCTAAGTCCTGGTCCAGCTGCTCTAGAGCTGGGGCACCTGCAGCCTCAACGCCAGCTGGCAGTGCGGGGCTGGGGCCGGGCTGGCCTGCAAGGTGAATGTTACGGGGGTGTAGGGCAAAGGCATGCTGGGGGCCTGGACTCTCTGACCTCGATGCTTCCCTCTCCCCACAGCGGGAATGCATATCAGTCCACGTGGGCCAAGCAGGAGTTCAGATTGGCAATGCCTGCTGGGAGCTCTTCTGCCTGGAACACGGCATCCAGGCAGATGGCACTTTTGATGCTCAAGCCAGCAAGATCAATGATGATGACTCCTTCACCACCTTTTTCAGCGAGACTGGCAATGGGAAGCACGTGCCCCGGGCCGTCATGATAGATCTGGAGCCTACCGTAGTGGGTGAGTGGGGGCGGAGATCCTCTCCACAGAGAACACCGTGAAACCGCAGAGGCATTGACCCACAGTAGCTAAGGAAGGAGCCTCTCTAGCTGGAAGGTGGGGCTGGTGCAACCGGAGCCTCCCACCCCACGTGACATCTGTCAGCTCCTTGGGGTCCCCACATTCTCGGAGAATCTCATAACAGTGATCAAGACTCTATGCCGAACAAAATGCCTCCCACTCAAACCCCCGAGACCTGCGGCGCCATGCCAAAATGGTCACATTGCTACTAAATACTAAGGATAAGAAAACCCAAATAATTGTAGGAATTATAAGACTCCCCTAAGTGACCAGTTTCCCTAAGTATAGGTTTCGGAGTCTGCCCTCAGGGGTGGGTATAACCTCAGAGCATCTTACACACAAAGGGGCCTATCACGGCGGGCACATTCCTTCACAGCCAGGGGCTGCTGGAGTTCTGGAATGAGGTTCCTTCAGGTTTAGGAAACGTAGAGGAATTCTGCCTCGTGTCTGGGCAGATCTCCACCTCCCACACTATCCCCCAATAGTGCCACTTCCCCCATTTCTGACCCCTGGGTCAACTCTCAGTTGAACATCAGGATTTCCCCAGCTTCAAGCCTCGCTCATCAAGCAAGACATGGACAGTTCCCCAAAGAGGACTGGGCGTGAACTATAGTGCCTGAACACCAATGTCTAGGGGCAACAGAGGGCAGATGCTCCACCCCCTTGATGCTTTGTACCAATGCACAAAGTGCAGGTTACCTCCCAGGCCACTGCACAGATGACTTTTCTGCATGCAGTAGAGGAACCCCAAAGAGAAAAGGCGACATAGTTGGGGCCTGATGTGTCTTGATCTGCTTGTGTGGACCCTTGGAAGTGAGCAGAGACCCCTTAAAGGCCTCTCTAGGGCTCTTGCTCCTCTAGGACCTGGAACATAGCTTTGCTTCACATTATTCTAAAATATGTCTAATGCCTGGCATGTATTATTGCCACCACGAGGTGGAGTTGAGGGGTGGGACAACTCTTGGGAGGGTCTAGGTTCTGGGCAGATCGTCCTGAATCTTTCTCCATGTCCCTAGAACATGTTAATGCAAATGGACTTAAGTTAAACTCTTGGTACACCTTGCAGCATGAAAGGAAAAACGAAAGGGAAACCTTGAGGGTCAAGGTGGAAGGGAGGAGAGGCAGCTGGCATTGGTGTTCGATGCGCTTTGTTTTTTGTTTTTTGGTATTTTGCTTTTTTTGTTTTGTTTTGTTTTGTTTTTTTGAGACGGAGTCTCGCTCTGTCGCCCAGGCTGGAGGGCAGTGGCCGGATCTCGGCTCACTGCAAGCTCCGCCTCCCGGGTTCACGCCATTCTCCTGCCTCAGCCTCCCGAGTAGCTGGGACTACAGGCGCCTGCCACCTCGCCCGGCTAATTTTTTGTATTTTTAGTAGAGATGGGGTTTCACCGTGTTAGCCAACATGTTCTCGATCTCCTGACCTCGTGATCTGCCTGCTTTGGCCTCCCAAAATGCTGGGATTACAGGCGTGAGCCATGGTGCCCGGCCGGCCCAAGTTTTGTCGTTGTGGGTTTTTATTTTGGAGATGGAGTCTTGCTCTGTCTTGTTGCCCAGGCTGGAGTGCAGTGCAAGATCTCGGATCACCTCAGCTTCTGCCTCCCAGGTTCAAGCGATTCTCCTGCCTCAGCCTCCCGAGTAGCTGGGAGTACAAGCGCACGCCGCCACACCCGGCTAATTTTTTGTATTTTAGTAGAGATGGGGTTTCACCATCTTGCCCAGGCTGGTCTCGAACTCCTAAGCTCAGGCAATCCGCCCACCTTGGCCTCCCAAAGTGTTAGGATTGCAGGCGTAAGCCACTGCGCCAGCAGTGTTGGATGAGCTTTGTAAAGCTCAGGCTTTTTAGGGTTCCAGCCAGCAGGGCAGCCTGCTTCTCACCACCCACATGAGCCACAGGCCTTGGCTCTGTTAGTCCCTGAGCTCCCCAGGAATTCTCGTAGCCTTTTGCGGATTCATTATGATGTGGTCTGGCTTAAAACCTCCGTGGAGTTTTATAGGTAGGGGAGACCGGAAGGGGGTCCTGCGGTAGTGTGATAGGGAGGGGGGCTTCTCCCCTGGGCAGTAGGACCTAACGGTCTTCCTCTCTTGGAAGATGAGGTTCGGGCAGGAACCTACCGCCAGCTCTTCCATCCAGAGCAGCTCATCACAGGAAAGGAGGATGCAGCCAACAATTATGCCCGGGGCCACTACACGGTGGGCAAAGAGAGCATTGACCTGGTGCTGGACCGCATACGGAAGCTGGTAAGAGTCAGGAGGGCAGGGGATGGGTGGGCCAGGCTGGAGTGGACACAATTGGCCCCATGCCTCTTTGATGAGGCTGGGGAGAGGCATGTGACCCCCGGCTATAGGATGGAGCTCCTAAGGTTTGGGAATTTCTGCTTAAATTCTGTAGGAAGCACGCAAAGGGATGATGCCCCTTCCTCTGTGTTGGCATCATAGACTGTGTTCCAGGCTGAGGCCCTACTCATTGATACTCTCTGGTAGTACCTGGGGAAGCTTCCGCGTGTAAGGCAGGATGAGGTCTCTGCTGGTTGGAAACACAGGTTAACAAAGCATTTAACTTGGAAGAGAAGAAGAAGAGATTGCTGATCCATTTGGGCACTTACAAATGCCATTACAAATGTCAAGTACATTCCTTCATTTAATCCTTACTAATTATACTTAGGAGGTCTCCTTCTGTACTTTACAGATGAAGAAAGTGAGGGCCGGGGTGGTTCAATATCTTAGCCTGGGTCACACAGCTAAAAAGTGGCAGAGTTGGGGATTGAACTCAGTTGGTTGGACTATAAAGCTCTGAGTTGTAGGTTGTGTCACTTTCTTTCTTTAAGCTTCCATTTGCTTATCTGTAAGTGGAAAAGCTTGGACCTGATCACATGTTCTTTGCCTGGGAGCTAAGGGTGCCAATTTTTTTTTTTTTTTTGGAGTCGGAGTCTCGCTCTATCGCCCAGGCTGGAGTGCAGTGGCCGGATCTCAGCTCACTGCAAGCTCCGCCTCCCGGGTTTACGCCATTCTCCTGCCTCAGCCTCCCGAGTAGCTGGGACTACAGGCGCCTGCCACCTCGCCCAGCTAGTGTTTTGTATTTTTTTAGTAGAGACGGGGTTTCACTGTGTTCGCCAGGATGGTCTCAATCTCCTGACCTCGTGATCCGCCCGTCTCGGCCTCCCAAAGTGCTGGGATTACAGACTTGAGCCACCGCACCCGGCTGGGTGCCAAATTTTTGCATATGTTCACTTTTTCTGTTTAGAGGAGGGCTTGTCAGGGTCATTGGCCTCAAAGCTGTCTGTGGTCCCCAAAAGTTCAAATCACACCCAGTGGGAAAATCCTGTGATTCTGTGAATTCTCTGATAAGAGCTGACATCCGTGCCTACAACGCATCAGTCCTTGCTCAGCATGTTATGCTATTTCATTTAATTGTCACAATAACCTTATGAGGATTTTCTATTGTCCCTATTTTCACTAAGAAGGAAGAGAAGTGGCCGGGCACAGTGGCGCATACCTGTAATCCCAGCACTTTGGAAGGCTAAGGGGGGCGGATCACGAGGTCAAGAAATGGAGACCATCCTGGCCAACATGGTGAAACCCCATCTCTACTAAAAATACAAAAAATTAGCTGGGCATGGTGGCAGGCGCCTGTAGTCACAGCTACTCAGGAGGCTGAGGCAGGAGAATTGCTTGAACCCAGAAGGCGGAGGTTGCAGTGAACCAAGATTGCACCACTGCACTCCAGCCTGGCGACAGAGCGAGACACTGTCTCAAAATAAAAAAGAAGGAACAGAAGTTTGGAGAGGTTCAGTAACTTGCTCAAGTTCTTACAACCAAGAAATGGCAAAGTTGATGTTAGAACTCAGGCTTTCCGGCTCCATGTACCTTTCTGAAATTGGTGCCCTGAGTCACCTTCCAAGGTTAGGTTGAAGTCTGTAGGTAGCAGTTCCCACAAAATCAAATGACAATAGCAGGGAGAGTGGGCAAGGAGTTGGGGCCCCCAAAGGGCAAAGTCACCATCCACTGTGGTTCTGAAACTCTCATTCCCTGTTCAACCAAGCTAGTGGGCTGAAACCTTCATGTACCTAGAGGCGTGTGCCCCTGCAGCTTGCCATCCTATTAAAACAAAAATAGAGACAGAGTCTTGCTCTGTCATCCAGGCCAGAGTACAGTGGTGTGATCATAGATTTCTGCAGCTGTGAGCTCCTGGGCTCAAGTGATCCCCCTCCCTCAGCATCCCAAGTAACTGGGACTTCAGGTGTGCGCCACCATGCCCAGTTCATTTTTACAATTTTTTGTAGATCTTACTATGTTGCCCGGGCTGGTTGGGAACTCCTGGCCTCAATGGATCCTCCTGCCTCAGCTTCCCAAGGCCAATGGATCCTTGGCCTCAATGGATCCTCGGCCTCAATGGAGCCTCCTGACTCAGACAGGCATTGAGTCACTGTGCCTGGCCCCATCCCATATTTTAGCCACTCCTCCAAAGATCAGTACAACTCCTTTTATTTCCTTACTTCTTCATAGCTGTTTTGATTTCATCCACAAAACACTGTAGAGAGGTGGGATGGGGCAGACAGAGTCGGTGGTCTGGCGTTTTTCACTGTGGGGTGTTCTCAGAAACTTGTCTTCATGATTTCTTCTCCTGTCCTGCTCTCCCCAGACAGACGCTTGCTCTGGCCTGCAGGGTTTCCTGATTTTCCACAGTTTTGGTGGAGGCACTGGCTCCGGCTTCACTTCTCTGCTGATGGAACGCCTCTCCCTGGATTATGGCAAGAAATCCAAGCTGGAGTTTGCCATCTACCCAGCCCCCCAGGTCTCTACTGCAGTGGTGGAGCCCTACAACTCCATCCTGACCACCCACACCACGCTGGAACATTCAGATTGTGCTTTCATGGTGGACAACGAAGCCATCTATGACATCTGCCGCAGGAACCTCGACATCGAGCGCCCTACCTATACCAACCTCAACCGCCTCATCAGTCAGATTGTGTCCTCAATCACTGCCTCTCTCCGCTTTGACGGGGCCCTCAATGTGGACCTCACTGAGTTCCAGACCAACCTGGTACCCTATCCCCGCATCCACTTCCCGCTGGTCACCTACGCGCCCATCATCTCTGCCGAGAAAGCCTATCACGAACAGCTCTCCGTGGCCGAGATCACCAGCTCCTGCTTTGAGCCCAACAGCCAGATGGTGAAGTGCGACCCGAGACATGGCAAGTACATGGCCTGCTGCATGCTCTACCGGGGCGACGTGGTGCCCAAGGATGTGAACGTTGCTATTGCTGCCATCAAGACCAAGAGGACCATCCAGTTTGTAGACTGGTGTCCCACAGGCTTCAAGGTGAGAGCTGATGACTTAGGAAGGGGGGAGAGGACCAGAGAAGCAGAGGGAGATTACCAAAGATACGCAATTCCATGGGTGCTTCAGGCTTTATGTGATGATAAGGGGAGGGGAACTTCAACCAAATGTAACATGAGTGGAATTCAGCTTTGGTTGAGACACAAATGCTGTTAAAGTTTTGTCTGTTTCGGCCATTTTAGAAAAGTTTGGTGCTATTTTAAATTGGTTAATTGGTTAATCACCTTTGGTTTTGTTTACTGAGCAACAAGTAATGATTTGGTATTGGCCGGAATCTACTGACCTGAAGGGCCATGCTTTTGGTGTTCATGATTTAATTCAATTTGCCTAATGTTAGTTATTTGTTTTTTTTTTTTTGAGACGGAGTCTCACTCTGTTGCCCAGGCTGGAGTGCAGTGGCACAATCTCGGCTCATTGCAAGCTCCGCCTCCCAGGTTCACGCCATTCTCCTGCCTCAGCCTCCCAAGCAGCTGGGAATACAGGCACCTGCCTCCACGCCTGGCTAATTTTTTGTATTTTTAGTAGAGACAGGGTTTCACTGTGTTACCCAGGATGATCTCGATCTCCTGACCTCATGATCCACCTGCCTAGGCCTCCCAAAGTGCTGGGATTACAGGCGTGAGCCACTGCTCCTGGCCTTTATTTATTATTTATTTTTTATTTTTATTTTTGTGAGTCTTGCTCTGTCACCCAAGCTGGAGTGCAGTGGCGCGATCTCGGCTCACTGCAAGCTCTGCCTCCTGGGTTCACGTCATTCTCCTGCCTCAGCCTCCCGAGTAGCTGGGACTACAGGCGCTGGCCACCACGCCGGCTAATTTTTTTTTTTTTTTTGAGACGAAGTCTCGCTCTGTCCCCCAGGCTGGAATGCAGTGGCCGGATCTCAGCTCACTGCAAGCTCCGCCTCCCGGGTTCACGCCATTCTCCGGCCTCAGCCTCCCGAGTAGCTGGGACTACAGGCGCCCGCCACCTCGCCCGGCTAGTTTTTTGTATTTTTTTAGTAGAGACGGGGTTTCACCGTGTTAGCCAGGATGGTCTCGATCTGCTGACCTCGTGATCCGCCCGTCTTGGCCTCCCAAAGTGCTGGGATTACAGGCTTGAGCCACCGCGCCCGGCCAAATTTTTTGTATTTTTAGTAGAGACAGAGTTTCACCATGTTAGCCAGGATGGTCTCGACCTCCTGACCTCGTGATCTGCCTGCCTTGGCCTCCCGAAGTGCTGGGATTACAGGCATAAGCCACCGCTCCTGGCCCTTTTTTTTTTTTTTTTTTTTTTGTGAGACAGAATCTCTCTCTGTCACCCAGGCTGGAGTGCAGTGGCATGATCTCGGCTCACTGCAAGCCCTGCCTCCCGGGTCCATGCCATTCTCCTGCCTCAGCCTCCCGAGTAGCTGGGACTACAGGCACCCATCCCCACCCCGCCTAATTTTTGTATTTTTTTTTTTTTTTTGAGATGGAGTCTCACTCTGTCACCCAGGCTGGAGTGCAGTGGCCGGATCTCAGCTCACTGCAAGCTCCACCTCCCGCGTTTACGCCATTCTCCCGCCTCAGCCTCCTGAGTAGCTGAGACTACAGGCGCCCGCCACCACGCCTGGCTAGTTTTTTGTATTTTTTTTAGTAGAGACGGGGTTTCACCGTGTTAGCCAGGATGGTCTCGATTTCCTGACCTCGTGATCCGCCCATCTCGGCCTCCCAAAGTGCTGGGATTACAGGCTTGAGCCACCGCACCCGGCCAATTTTTGTATTTTTGGTAGAGAGGGGGGTTTCACCATGTTAGCCAGGATGGTCTTGATCTCTTGACCCTGTGATCCACCCATCTTGGCCTCCCAAAGTGCTGAGATTACAGGCGTGAGCCACCGCACCCAGCCTCCAACTTAAAGTTAGTTTTCATGGATATTTTACGCTTCCTTGTACAGCATGATTTTGTGGCCATTTTAATTTTAGAGTTAACCAAATTATTCCAGTTGCCAGAGGAGTATGATGCCTCCCTCTCACACAAAGATGTGCTCTCCCAATTTATTTTGAAAATGTAAATATCTATCCTGCACATCTCAATCAATTTGGAGTAATAAGATACTTTTATAGTTATTCTATGATTGCTATTTTCCATTGCCATTAACCAGGAATAAGCAAAAACCAGCAAGCTGCGTGACTGGTGGTTGACCAGGTGCCCGCAGTCTGGAAAATGCCAGGCTCAGAGAGTCAGTGGGGAGATACGAAATAGCGAGGGTAGGCCCTGGGGCCCCAGGACCAGGAATGCCGAATGGTTGAAGTCAACCCTCTGAGCTGGACCGGCAGGCATGCAGCCTGGCTGTGCATGTGAACAGCTCAGCCACTCCCCTCATGGTCTTTTGTCAGATTCTGCCATCATAACAGCTACCACATTCCCTTTAACTAGTGTCCTCTAGTCGTGCTCTCTCTTTTTATTTTATTTTTTAAAATTTTTTTCCCCTGAGACGGAGTCTTGCTCTGTTGCCCGGGCTGGAGTGCAGTGGTGCGATCTTGCCTCACTACAACCTCCGCCTCCTGGGTTCAAGTGATTCTCTTGCCTTTGCCTCCCAAGTAGCTGGGATTACTGGTGTGCACCACCATGCCTGGCTAATTTTTGTATTTTTAGTAGAGATGGGGTTTCACCATATTGGCCAGGCTGGTCTCAAACTCCTGACCTCAGGTGATCCACCCACCTCGGCCTCCCAAAGCACTGGGATTACAGGCATGAGCCACCAAGCCCGGCCCCTAGTCATGCTTTCAATCATTCAGAGGTTTTTCTTTTTTTTTTTTTTTTTTTTTTGAGACGGAGTCTGGCTCTGTCACCCAGGCTGGAGTGCAGTGGCGCGATCTCGGCTCACTGCAAGCTCCGCCTCCCGGGTTTACGCCATTCTCCTGCCTCAGCCTCCCGAGTAGCTGGGACTACAGGCGCCCGCCACCTCGCCCGGCTAGTTTTTTTGTATTTTTTAGTAGAGACGGGGTTTCACCGTGTTAGCCAGGATGGTCTCGATCTCCTGACCTCGTGATCCGCCCATCTCGGCCTCCCAAAGTGCTGGGATTACAGGCTTGAGCCACCGCGCCCGGCCCATTCAGAGGTTTTACGGGTACCTATTATGTGTCAGGATTTGTCTCCGTTGCTGGAGGTGAAGAGATGAACATGCCTCAGTTCTTCCTGGCAGGAGTTACAAGTGTGAGGCACCAGCTGCCTGCTGGCCTCATGGCTGCCCTGTGTGAGTCTGAGGCTTTGACCTGGCTGTTCTGCTGAGTGAAGAGTGTGGCATTCCTTTTCACTGCTATCCTCCTAGCTACATATACAATTTTGCCTCAACACTATGCTTATTTTTTTTGTGGCAGTTCTAATCATCCTGGCAAACCCAGTCAAGGTCTTCCAAAACATGAAGTTCTTTTTTCTTTTTCAAATGGAAACAAACAACAAGCTAGTAGGAGAATGAATGGGAAAAAAAGAGAATGAATGAGAGAGACATGGCGGGTGATGGGGAAATTAACAAAAAGGAAATGCCCCCTCATTCTCTCCTTCCAGCAGAAGCTCTGGGGTTATGTCCTGAAGGATCATTATGGTAGCATTAGCATAAGCTAAGAAAAGTACGTTCCCTGGAGTGAATGCTGCTAAACTGCATCTTTTTTTTTTTTTTTGAGACGGAGTCTCGCTCTGTCGCCCAGGCTGGAGTGCAGTGGCCAGATCTCAGCTCACTACAAGCTCCGCCTCCCAGGTTTACGCCATTCTCCTGCCTCAGCCTCCCGAGTAGCTGGGATTACAGGCGCCCGCCACCTCGCCCGGCTGGTTTTTTGTACTTTTTAGTAGAGACGGGGTTTCACCGGGTTAGCCAGGATGGTCTCGATCTCCTGACCTCGTGATCCGCCCGTCTCGGCCTCCCAAAGTGCTGGGATTACAGGCTTGAGCCACCGCGCCCGGCCTAAACTGCATCTTACATTCTCTCCAGCAGTGCTTGTCCCCGCTTGACTCAGGTCAAGAGATGTTAGCACTTAGAGGAGGGCAAGCTGGCCCAGGCTCAAGGTTTATGGCAGTCGGTTCAGATCTAGCAACATATGTGACGTGGCCAAGTTCATATTCATTGCCTTTCCCTTCCCCACTTTGCCCCTCTCCCAGTAGCACCTCCGCCTCCAAGATGCCACCTGTGCCTAAGAGGAATGACGGCTGCTGTGGGCCCAGTGGCTGGCTGGCTACCCATGTTGCTGCACAGCTGGCTGCCATTCCCACCCCAGCCCCTCAGGAGGATGTGCATTTTAAAGCTATGGATTTAAGAGACTGGCAATTAAAATGTGGTGGTCTCAGTGGGAGAGGTGGCCGAGGACATCCCTGTGGTTCTCAGTCCCCATAAGTAATGTCACGGTTTGCCACGTTAGACTTGTCCCAGTTTCCCATGGTTCCTGGGGTTGGCTTTGGTTTGGGACATGTGTTGGGAAGAAGAGAGATTTCCAGGATAGCGGCGCCACCGCAAGACGGGGCTGGGCTGAGCCTGGGAGACCTGCCATGCTGCCAGAACTTGGCAAGACCTTCAACAACCTTCTTGGATTGGAGTCCCTGCTTTTCTTCTAAGAACTCCCGATTTCCAAAAACATAGAGCCTGGTTAACACCAGCACCACCCCAGGGCCTTTCGGCTCTCTTTATTTACTGCTCTGGAATATCCCTGTGACCTCTTCCAACAGTTTTCACTCTTGGCAGGGAAACTTCCTTAAATTTACTTGCAACACAACTAAAGAGGAGCTTCAGATGACCACTTGGGAGAGAGTACACTTTTGAATAGGTTCGCATCTAGAATGCATTTCCCTCTTACACACACACATGTACCAGACACCTCCCCACCCACTCCTAATGTTGCTCGTGACTCATTTGCCTACTTGCTGAGCCCCCTATACCAGCCCTGTCCTCCTTCTCTAGCCTTTGATTGCCCAGCCCTTCCCCACCTACTTTTTGTTTGTTTGTTTGTTTGTTTTTTGAGACGGAGTCTCGCTCTGTCGCCCAGGCTGGAGTGCAGTGGCCGGATCTCAGCTCACTGCAAGCTCCGCCTCCCGGGTTTACGCCATTCTCCTGCCTCAGCCTCCCGAGTAGCTGGGACTACAGGCGCCCGCCACCTCGCCCGGCTAGTTTTTTGTATTTTTTAGTAGAGACGGGGTTTCACTGGGTTAGCCAGGATGGTCTTGATCTGCTGACCTCGTGATCCGCCCGTCTTGGCCTCCCAAAGTGCTGGGATTACAGGCTTTAGCCACCACGCCCGGCCTTGTTTGTTTGTTTTTTAAGAGACAGGGTTGGCCGGGCGCAGTGGCTCATGCCTGTAATCCCAGCACTTTGGGAGGCCGAGACGGGCGGATCATGAGGTCAGGAGATCGAGACCATCCTGGAC
This sequence comes from Macaca mulatta, assembly GCF_049350105.2. Lineage (NCBI taxonomy): Eukaryota > Metazoa > Chordata > Mammalia > Primates > Cercopithecidae > Macaca > Macaca mulatta. The sequence continues at coordinate 33,943,387 of NC_133415.1, read as the reverse complement.
AACACGGTGAAACCCCATCTCTACTAAAACTACAAAAAATTAGCCAGGCGTGGTGGCGGGCGCCTGTAGTCCCAGTTACTCGGGAGACTGAGGCAGGAGAATGGCGTGAACCTGGGAGGCGGAGCTTGCAGTGAGCCAAGACTGTGCCACTGCACTCCAGCCTGGGCAACAGGGCGAGACTCCGTCTCAAAAAAAAAAAAAGAGAGACAGGGTCTCACTCTGTCCCTGCTACTAGAGTACAGTGGTACCACTGTAGCCCACTGTAGCCTTGACCTCATGGGCTCAAGTGTTCCTCCCACCTCAGCCTCCCTGAGTACCTGGGACTAGTAGGCGTGGCCACCATGCCTGGCTAATTTTTTTTTTGTAGAGATGGGTTTGTGCTCTGTTGCCCCGCCTGCTTTCACTTTCTCTTCAGCTCCTCCCTCACCACCTGCTGGCTTCCCCAGTCCCATCCCGCCTGCTGCATCCCACAGACCCACTCCCACGCCCATGACCGTGACTTGAAGCCATGCCAGGTGACCAAGATGCCCCATCCTGAGTTATCCTCTGACTGACTTGAATCTTCTTCTGTGGCTCCTCCTCTTTCTCTGTCCCTCAGGTGGGCATCAACTACCAGCCCCCGACTGTGGTGCCTGGGGGAGACCTGGCCAAGGTGCAGCGGGCCGTCTGCATGCTCAGCAACACCACGGCCATTGCGGAGGCCTGGGCCCGCCTCGACCACAAGTTTGACCTCATGTACGCCAAGCGGGCCTTTGTGCATTGGTATGTCGGAGAGGGAATGGAAGAAGGAGAATTTTCTGAGGCCAGGGAAGACTTAGCTGCCCTGGAGAAGGATTATGAAGAAGTGGGGACTGATTCGTTTGAAGAAGAAAATGAAGGGGAGGAATTTTAAATATACACCTTTCCCTTGGCTGTGTCTGTTTATTTATGCTGCTTCTCTCAAAGCACATGTTCAAGAGTAACAGAACACTGTCCCCACCCCAGCCTGATTCCTGCCTTACCCAGGAGGAGGGTGACCGGCCCCAGTACCCAGGGTGGCACGACTGGACCCTAAGTGGACACTGAACTCCATCAGGCTCTCCCTGGGTAGGAGCAGCTTTGTGTCACCAAAGAAAGTGAGGGCCACTCTCCCCGGGGGTGGGGCTGCAGCCCAGTTTCACATGCGAGGAGGCCTAATCAGGAGTTTCAATTCCAGATGGTGCTGGGTCCAGCCCTAAAACATGGCCTGCTGGCTGGGGAGTGGGAACACTCAGAGAAAAGGGAGATCTGGGCCTGGGAAGATTCTGGGGCGGGGGTGAGCGGAAGTTCACATGAGTGGGTCTATAGCCCGCTCCGGGCATCGTCTAGACTTAGCGTGCATTCACTCCCCCATCACATATTCCAGCACACACCCTGTCCTAGGCAGTAAGAGCTGGAGAGTTGGTGATAAGCGAGACAGACACATTTCCTGCCCTCACACGTCAGTAAGCGAATGAGATCATGTCAGCTGGTGTCAACTGACAGAAAGTAAAAGGCAGTGGTGAGAGAGTGTCTGGGCGTGCTCCCGTGGACTGTGTGGTCAGAGACAGCCTCATGGAGGCCTGGGCCACGTGACAGGATGCTGGGTGCAGGGAGAAGCAAGTGCAAAAACAGACTGGGAACAAGCTTGGAGCGTCTGCAGAGCCGAAGGAGATTGTTCCCTGGAGGATGGTGAGAGGGGAAGAGTGAGGGAGACAAGACTCAGGAGCCAGGCAGGGCCAGAGTGCATCCAGCACTATAGGCCATGGACAGGAGTTTAGAATTTTTTCTAAGTGAAACAGGCATTTGGAAGGTTTCAAGCAGGATATCTATACCTTATTTCTATATTCATACTGACCTTATCTCCACTCTTCCCAGTCTCAAAATGGATATTCTGCTCATTGTATAGATGAACAGACTGGGATGTTTTAGGTGTTGGAGACAGTAGGAGGTACAGCTCAGATGCAGGGCCTGCCTTTCCTCCTGTCCACCCTACACTATGCCATTATCTTTTTTTTTTTTTTTTTTTTTTTTTGAGATGGAGTCTCGCTCTGTCACCCAGGCTAGAATGCAGTGGCGCAGTCTCGGCTGTCTGCAAGCTCCGCCTCCTGGGTTCACACCACTCTCCTGCCTCGGCCTCCTGAGTAGCTGGAACTACAGGCGCCCGCCACCACACCCGGCTAATTTTTATATTTTTAGTAGAGGCGGGGTTTCACCGTGTTAGCCAGGATGGTCTGGATCTCCTGACCTTGTGATCGGCCTGCCTCAGCCTCCCAAAGTGCTGGGATTACAGGCGTGAGCCACCGCGCCCGGCCTACCCTACGCCATTTCTAACCCTGTGTGTTCGTGCCAGGTTCCAGCTGCTGCCTGATAAAATACTGGACGGAGAGATGCACAGTCTGTATCATCTGCAAAGGAGCGGGTGGCTACCTGCTCCTCTTCCTCAAGTGGGCAGCTCTGGCGGAATTTAAGGAGTAACCAAAAGGCTATGAACCAGCTAGGAAGATACCCAGGGCTGGGCCCATGGTAGGTCCCTGGGCATTAAATGCACACGTCTTTACATGTGGACGTTTCTGTCCTGCATTCCTTGGAAGCTCTAAGAGAAACAGAGTAAAATGTCCCAAGGAAAGGAAGATTAGACACGAGGTGATGCCAGTCACTTCTAGAGGCCCAGATCTGTCGTCCACTGTGACCGCTCTTGCCAGAGGTCATGCCTGCACCAGGTTCCATGGGAATTGGCCTGGACACACTTAGCTGTGGTAGAGAATCAGGGTCAGGAGCTGTCAGTCCCCCTTTAGGAGGATGCATCCTTCTCTCTTGATAAAGATGAGACCAACTCAGATAAGCTTGAAAGGACTTCCTGCGTATGTGAGTATACCCTGTTATGGGGAGTATAACACACCTGCTAGGCAGGGCTTAGGGCGGGGACAAAGCGTGTGTGATACGTTCCTCTCCTGTAGATTAATACAAATTAGGTTAAAATAAACATGATGGCAAAGTCACAAAAGTGCTAAGAGGCATGAATACAGGGAGATGGGTCAGCAGGGAAGTTTGGGATGATACACAAGGGCCTTGGATGTATCCCTGCTCCTCCCGGCTGCTTCTCCTCTCCCACTTCTCCTCCTTTGCTTGAGTCCTTGTCTAACTGTGGGGACTGCCAGAACCGTCAGCTTCAATGGTCCTGCTCATGAAGCAGGAGGCTGAGTTTTAGAACTGGGGACAAGGGATCCTAGAAAGAGGGTGAGAAGGAAAGCGGGTGGCTCTCTACGATTCCCCAAGATAGGTAGCTTTGTAAGTCTTTCCCCAGAGTGGGATTGCCTAGAGACTTAAAACTGTAAAGCAAATTTGGTGAACACTAGGGAAAGGATGGGCATCAGGAAAAGAGAACTGCACAATGGCCTTTGACAAGGAGCTTGGTTCGTCCACTGGGCTGAACCACTCGATAACCCCGTCCTGGAATCCCAGTGCAGCTCTCTTGGGAAGCCCTAAGTCATATTTACTTACCATGAAAAATCAATTTCATTGTTAAATATTTTACCCCAGGCACAGAAGAATCCATAGTTAACATAATGTCTAGTGAGTCCTCTTTCACCCTCCACCCTGATTTCTCAAATGCATTTCTTGGCTCTCTGTCATTTGACAGCGTGAGTATCCACATGCACCCCCTGCTCTGGTCCCAAATTCTCAGCAAGAGCGACACACCTCCAGTCTTCCAACAGAAATCAGCTTGGGTTCCAGAAATGAACCTACTGAGGAAGAAGACAGTATGTTTATTTTCTGTAAACTTGCAGACTCTATCAGCAATTTGATCTGGCTCCATTACTCTGAGTTTTTAAGGATCACTGGGCCTGGGCTGGGCGCGGTGGCTCGCTCCTGTAATCCCAGCACTTTGGGAGGCCAAGGCCAATGGATTCCTTTAGCTCAGGAGTTTGAGATCAGCCTGGGCAACAAGGTGAGACCTTGTCTCTATTTAAAAAAAAAAATAAAAATAAATAAAAAAAGCAGACCCCAGTGGCACTGCCTTTTCTATTAAATGCAAATATGCTAAAGGGATAGAAAGCTTCCCTTTGTGTGAGTCCAAACTATCCACAGTGTTTTTTATTTTTTATTTTATTTTTTGAGATGGAGTCTTGTTCTGTCACCCAGGCTGGGGTGCAATGGTGTCATCTCAGCTCACTGCAACCTCTGCCTCCCAGGTTCAAGTGAGTCTCCTGCCTCAGCCTCCCAAGTAGCTGGGATTACAGGCGCGCACCACCACAACTGGCTAATTTTTGTATTTTTCATAGAGACGGGGTTTCACCATGTTGGTCAGGCTGGTCTCAAACCTGGCCAGACTTCAGGTGATCTGCCCACCTTGGCCTCCCAAAGAGCTGGGATTACAGGCGTGAGCCACTGTGCCCGGCCCACAATTTTTTTAAAGTACCATAATTAACTTTTCAAAAGATTTCGTGGCAAATTTATGTTGGCCACTTTAGGGATGAGTGAGAGGGTGAGTGGGGCAAAAGGAGAGGATACTGAGACTGAGAGAAATTAAATGTCATAGTGTGCAGGGCAGCCTTCTTCCCTCATGCATTGGAATCCTTAAGAGTTCAGGTGAGTCCTCACATAGCCATTCTTTTTTCATGAATATGCAGTATGGAACCCCTCATGGGAACTTCTATACACTGCATTTGGACCTTAGAAACTAAAGCCTCCAGTGTGAGGCTGCTTGTTAAGCTCATGGTCAGTGAGACAGAACACGGTGTTACCGAGCACGCTCCATGGTCTTGCAGTGGGGGGAAATAAAAACACAGAAAATGATTTTCCTTATAAATTGCAACACAAAAATCACTGGTAAAATGTTCATAAACAGAATCCATACCATACTGAAAAGATATAGCACAAGCCTGGGCGACGTAATGAGATCCTGTCTCTAAAAACACCAAAACCAAACAACTTAGCTGGGCGTGGTGGCACACACCTGTGGTCCCAGCTACTTGGGAAGCTGAGGCAGGTGGATTGCTTGGGCCCAGGAGTTTGAGGCCAGGCAGGGCAACATAGTGAGACCACAATTCTGAAAGAAAAAATCTATGGCACAACTAAGAAGGATTTATTCTAGGAATTCAACCATGGTTCAATATTAGAAACTTCATCTGTTTCTCCAGATGTCTTAGCAGCTTGGAGAGACACTAGAGAAACTGATTAAGGTCAAGAATAAGGCGAGGATTAAGGATGCATAGTATTGCTACTACTGTTTCAACTGCACTGGAAATATGAGCTAATGCAATTAGGGAAGGAAAAATAACTAAAAGAATAATTAGAAATGAAAATGAAAAACTATCTCTATTGTAGATGATATGATGGAACATGGAAAATCCTGCAGAATTAATGGTAAAACTAATTTAAAAAAAATGGAGCCTTCAGGCCGGGCGTGGTGGTTCATGCCTGTAATCCCAGCACTTTCGGAGGCTGAGGCAGGCAGATCACTTGAGGTCAGCAGTTTGACACCAGTCTGGCCAACATGGTGAAACCCCATCTCTATCAAAAAGATAAAAAATCAGCCGGGTGTGGTGGCACACACCTGTAATCCCACGTACTCGGGAGGCTGAGGCAGGAGAATCATTTGAACCCCAGAGGCAGAGGTTGCAGTGAGCTGGGATCACGCCACTGCACTCCAGCCTGGGCGACAGAGCAAGACTCTGTTAAAAAAAAAAAAAAAAAAAAAGTAGCCTTCATCTTATAAACATACAAGCAGTCAGGATAGGATATAGTGGAAGAGAAAAAGAAAAAACCTCTATTAACAATAGAAATGAAGTAGTTAGGTACTTAGCAATAACAATCTAGGACATGTTAGAAGCCTTTATGAGAAAAATTTTAAACTCAAAGACACAAAAGTAGATGAGCAAATTTAATGACATTTCTTATATCTCTCAACAAAATAAACATGTCATTTTCCCTCAATTAATAAACTTAATGCAACCTAATACGAATGCCCATAACCGTTTCTTAAAACCCTTCATTTCGAAATAAGGATAGATCCACAGGAAGTTGCAAAAATAGTAGAGAGAGGTTGAGAGTATTCTTAACCCAGTTTTCTCTAATGACTACATTTTTACAGAATATCAAAACCAGGAAAGTAACATTGACACAAAGTGTGTGTGTACCTCTATGAAGTTTTTTTTTTTTTTTTGAGACGGAGTCTCGCTGTGTCTCCCAGGCTGGAGTGCAGTGGCGTGATCTCGGCTCACTGCAAGCTCCGCCTCCCGGGTTCACGCCATTCTCCTGCCTCAGCCTCCCGAGTAGCTGAGACTACAGGCGCCCGCCACCACGCCCGGCTAGTTTTTTTTTTTTTGTATTTTTAGTAGAGACGGGGTTTCACCGTGTTAGCCAGGATAGTCTCGATCTCCTGACCTCGTGATCCACCCGCCTCGGCCTCCCAAAGTGCTGGGATTACAGGCTTGAGCCACCGCGCCCGGCCACCTCTATTAAGTTTTATGAAGTACAGAGAGGTTGAGAGTACCCTTAACTTAATTAACCCAGTTTTAATGTTTGTATGGAATATCTTTTTTTCAGTGTTATTATCAACCTTTTTATATCATTATATTCAAAATTTCTTAGGAAATACTTTTTTTTTTTTTTTTTGTCAAGGCCTCACTCTCTTGCCCAGCCAGGAGTGCAGCGGCACAATCAGATCACTGAAGCCTTGAACTCCTGGCCTCAAGCAATCCTCCTGCCTCATTCTCCTAAGTAGCTGGGGCTACAGGTGTGTGCTACCACACCAGGCTAAATTAAAAAAAAAAACTGGCCAGGCGCGGTGGCTCACCCCTGCAATCCCAGCACTTTGGGAGGCCAAGGCGGGCGCATCATGAGGTCAGGAGACCATCCTGGCTAACACGGTGAAACTCCGTCTCTACTGAAAAAATACAAAAATTGGCTGGGCGTGGTGGTGGGCGCCTGTAATCCCAGCTACTTGGGAGGCTGAGACAGGAGAATGGAGTGAACCCGGGAGGCGGAGCTTGCAGTGAGCCGAGATCGCGCCACTGCACTCCAGCCTGGGCGACAGAGGGAGACTCCGAGTCAAAACAAACAAACAAACAAAAAGAGTCAGGTGAACACATGTTCTGATCCACCCGAGGCAAAAGGAGCCCCTCTGGAGCGCAGCACGTCTGTGTGGCAGGAGCCGCCTGGAGGAGCAGAGAGCAAAGCAAAGGGGCTTGGGACGGAACACGACGGGAGTGGCAGGAGCAGCCAGCGGGAAGCCAGGGAGACGGTTTGGAGATCAGCCCGTCGGGGGCAGGGGCAGGCAAAACCTGTAGATTCCTGTGGACGCCCTAGAATTGTGCAGTTACTTCTGAGTGAGGCATGAAACCAGTGAGTACTGAGGCTACAACTAATGTTGCAATTTAATTTCCACCTAGGCTGCGGAGCGTCAGAAGCTCTCACTCACAACGGGGATATTAACAAGGTCGGCCATCCGGAGGGAAATCCCTCAGCACAGAGAACATGAAGTGTGCACCCCACCCCCGGGCTGCAAGTCCACTCTCGCCCAGAGATGGAGGGAAATACATAGGAGGAAGTCCTCACTGGTAACATTGTATGGGCAGTAACCTGGCTGCTCAAACAAGGGTTTATAACTAAAGTGTAGTTACACAATGCTGACCTGTTAGAAGTAATGGAAGAGGTTCATATGCACACACGGATAAAATTAAAATGTTTCAGTCTGAGTTTAAATCTTAGAAAAAATAAATAATAAACCAGATGAGGTCTAGAGAGGAAAAATTATTTACCTAAAAAATGCAGACCGGGCACGGTGGCTCAAGCCTGTAATCCCAGCACTTTGGGAGGCCGAGGCAGGCAGATCACGAGGTCAGGAGATGGAGACCATCCTGGCTAACATGGTGAAACCCCGTCTCTACTAAAAATACAAAAAAAAAAAATTACCCGGGCGTGGTGGCGGACGCCTGTAGTCCCAGCTACTCGGTACTCGGGAGACTGAGGCAGGAGAATGGCGTGAACCCGGGAGGCGGAGCTTGCAGTGAGCCGAGATCACACCACTGCACTCCAGCGTGGGCAACAGAAAGAGACTCCATCTCAAAAAAAAAAAAAATTTTTTTTTGTAGGGACGAAGTCTTGGTACCTTGCCCAGGTTGGTCTCCAACTCCTGGGCTCAAGCGATCCTCCTACCTCAGTGTCCAGTGTGAGCCACCATGCTTGGCGGTTGGTTCTTTTTAAAAAAGAAAAGAAAAGAAAAGAAAAGAAAAAACACCTACTCTGCCAATCTGTCTTTTTATTATTTTATTTCTATTTGATTGTTTTCAAAATTTTTATGGATGGGGCAAATTTGTTTGCCTCAGTATCATTAAATTGTAAAAACTAGATTTACAAAAAGATATATATATATTAAAAACAACCAGTGTGGCAGTTATTTTAGACTGTGGAATTATAAGTAATTTCCCCCTTTACATGTTTTATATTTTTCAGTTTTTCTACAGTGAACATGTATTGCTTTATATTAAGGAAATGTTTGAGAATACTCAGTAGGCTACAATTTGAAGATGAATTTTGTGACCTGAAAGCTGGGTTGTTACCAATATTGTAAGGCCTTTGGCTTCCATTTGCTGTGAGATGTGGTAGCAGTGGAAGGTTGTGCACAGAGAAGTGACATTATCTGGCCTGTGTTTATAAAAACCTGCTTGTTTATTTATTTAGAGATGGAGTCTCACTCTGTCACCCAGGCTGGAGTGCAGTGGAGCAATCTCAGCTCACTGCAAACTTCACCTCCTGGGTTCAAATGATTCTCCTGCCTCAGCCTCCTGAGTAGCTGGGATTACAGCCACCTGCCACCATGCCCAGCTAATTTTTGTATTTTTAGTAGAGATGGGGTTTCACCGTGTTGGCCAACCTGGTCTCGAACTTCGGACCTCAAGTCATCTACACACCTCGGCCTTCCAAAGTGCTGGGATTACAGGCGTGAGCCACCGAGTCCGGCCCTATGCAGTTTTGTTATATGCATAGATTGCATAGTGGTCAAGTCAGGGCTTTTAGGGTATCCATTACCCAAATAATGTGCATTGTACCCAATTAGTAATTACCTATCATATGATCCCCTCATGCTCCTTCACCCTTCCAAGTCTTCATTGTCTGTCACCCCACTCTGTCTTCCTGTGCACACATTTTGTAGCCCCCACTTATGAGTGAGAGCAGGTGATATTTGACTTTGTGTGCCTGGCTTGTTTCAGTCACCAATCTATCTTTTTATTAGTGTATTTAGACTGTAATTTAATATAATTACCTGTATGTTAAGGCTTAGGTCTTCCATAGAATTTTTTTGCTATGTTTGTTTCCTCTGTTCTTTGTTTCTCTGTTTTCTATTTCCTACTTTCCTTTGGGTTACTAGCACCTTCCTAGAATTCCATTTTGATATGTCTATAGTGATTTAGTGTGTATCTCTTTGTGTAAATTCTTTAATAGCTGCTCCACATATTACATTATATTGATATCTCAGTCTACTAGTGTTGACATTTTACCAGTTCGACTGAAGTGTAGAAACCTTACAGTTCCTTTAAGGCGTCTCTCTCACAGTTATCTTAAAAATTCTTCTACATACTTCAATAACCATGTTAGACAATGTTAAAATTTTTGCTTCAACCATCAAAGATACTCTCGAAAACTCAACAGAAGAAATGTCTAGTGTATTTATCTACATTTTTACTCCTTCTGTTGTTCTGTGTTCCTCCCCGATGTTCTAAGACTTATCATTTCCTTTCTATTTCAAGAATTTCCTTTAGCCATTTTTTTAATGGTAGGTCTGCTGGTGATAAATTCTTAGTAGTTTTTCATCTGAGATTGCCCTGATATCCCTTCCATTTTTGAAGGCTGTTTTCACTGGATAATAGAATTCTCGATTGACAGTGCTTCTCTTTCAGCACTTGGAAAGTACTGTGTCACTTCCTTCTGGTCTCTGTGATTTCAGAGAAGAAATATGCTGTCACTTAAAAATTGCTTTTCCCAGCCGGGCGCAGTGGCTCATGCTTGTAATCCCAGCACTTTGGGAGGCCAAGGTGGGCAGATCATGAGGTCAAGAGATTGAGACCATCCTCGCCAACATGGTGAAACCCCATCTCTACTAAAAATACAAAAATTAGCTGGGCATGGTGGCCACGCCTGTAGTCCCAGCTACTCGGGAGGCTGAGTGAGGAGAATTGCTTGAACCCAGGAGGCAGAGGTGGCAGTGAGCCGAGATTGCACCACTGCACTCCAGCCGGGCAACAGAGCGAGACACCATCTCAAAAAAAAAAAAAAAAAAAATGCTTTTCCCTTATAAATATGGTATAATTTCTGCCTTGCTGTTTTTGTTTTTTTTGTTTTTTTTTTTTTTTGGGACAGAGTCTTGCTCTGTTGCCCAGGCTGGGGTGCAGTGGCCGGATCTCAGCTCACTGCAAGCTCCACCTCCCGGGTTTAGACCATTCTCCTGCCTCAGCCTCCCGAGTAGCTGGGACTACAGGCGCCAACCTTGGCTGTTTTTAATACTTTTTTCTTTGCCTTTAGTTTTCAGACGTTTGATTATGATATATACTGATATAGATTTCCTCAGACTTATCTTGTTAGGAGTTCATTCGGTTTTGGCTATGCCTTTTGCAATTTTTGGAAAATCTTGAGCCATCGTATCTTTGAGTATTTTTCAGCTTCATGCTTTTTTCTTTCTTGGGGGGACTTTGAAGACATGATGTTAAATCTTACATCACAGTCCCAAGGGTTACTGAGGCTCTGCTAATTTTTTCCAGTCTATTTTATCTCTGCAGTTAATATTGATTAATTTCTATTATTTAATTTCCAGTTTCCTGCCTCTTTTCTCTGTTATCTCCAATCTTTGACCCTACCCTGTGATTTTTTTTCTCTTTAACCTTTAGCCTGCCCTCACATTTTTTTTCTTTTTTAATAAGCTTTTTTTTAGGGTTTTTTTTTTTTTTTTTTTTGAGATGGAGTCTCGCGCTGTCGCCCAGGCTGGAGTGCAGTGGTACAATCTCAGCTTAGTGCAACTTCTGCCTCCTGGGTTCAAGCGATTCTCTTGCCTCAGCTTCCCGAGTAGCTGGGATTACAGGTATGCACCACTATGCCCAGCTAATTTTTTTTTTTTTTTTTTTTGTATTTTTAGTAGAGAGGGGATTTCCCCATGTTAGCCAGGTTGGTCTTGAATTCCTGACCTCAAGTGATCCAACCGCCTTGGCCTCCCAAAGTGCTGGGATTACAGGCATGAGCCACTGTGCCCACCCTGGAAACTGATTCTTAGCAGTTGTTGATTTCACTATACTTGTCAGGAATCTTCTAAGCTGCGAAGGGGGAGGGAAAAAGAATCGTCTAAGTTTCTTCACAGCAAAGGAAATAACAGGAAAGGGACAACCCACAGAATGGGAAAATATTTGCAAACTATACATCTGACAAAGGATTAATTACCTATATATAAACTATGTAAGTGTGTCCGGAATTGATGGGTTCTTGGTCTCACTGACTTCGAGAATGAAGCCACGGACGCTTGCGGTGAGTATTACAGTTCTTTTCTTAAAAGATGGTGTGTCCGGAGCTTGTTCCTTCAGATGTTCAGATGTGTCTGGAGCTTCTTCCTTCTGGGGGGTTCGTGGTCTCACTGTCAGAAGTGAAGCTGCAGACCTTCGTGGTGAGTGTTACAGCTCTTAAAGGCAGTGCGTCTGGAGTTGTTCATTCTTCCCAGTGGGTTCGTCCTCTCACTGGCTTCAGTAGTGAAACTGCAGATCTTCGCGGTGAGTGTTACAGCTCATCAAAGCAGCATGGACCCAAAGAGTGAGCAGCAGCAAGATGTATTGCAGAGCGAAATAACAAAGCTTCCACACTGTAGCAGGAAACCCGAACTGGTTAGCACTGCTGGCTCCTGCAGCCTGCTTTTATTCCCTTATCTGGTCCCACCCACATCCTGCTGATTGGTCCATTTTACAGAGAGCTGATTGGTCCAGTTTACAGAGAGCTGATTGGTGCGTTTACAATCCTTGAGCTAGACACACAGTCACAGAGTGCTAGTCCTCCAAGTCCCCACTAGGTTAGTGAGATACAGAGTGCTGATTGGTGTACATACGATCCTCTGGCTAGATACAAAAGTTCTCCAAGTCCCCATCCAGTTCAGGAGCCCAGCTGGCTTCACCCAGTGGATCCTGCACCAGGGCTGCAGGCAGAGCTGCCTGCCAGTCCCGAGCGGAGCCGCGCCTGCACTCCTCAGCCCTGGGGCTGTCGACGGGACCGGCGCCACGGAGCAGCGGGCGACGCCCTTCGGGGAGGCTCAGGCAGCGGGGGAGCCCACCGCAGGGGGAGGAGCTCAGACATGGCGGGCGGCAGGTCCCCAGCCCTGCCCCGCGGGGAGGCAGCTAAGGCCCGGCGAGAATTTGAGTGCGGCGGGCTGGCACTGGTGGGGGACCCTGCGCAACCTCCGCAGCTGCTGGCCCGGGTGCTAAGCCCCTCACTGCCCTGGGCCGGCGGCGCCCGCCAGTCTCTCCGTGTGCGGTGGCCCGCCGAACCGGCGCCGGCGCCCGCGCCCGCGGGAGCTCACACCGGCCCGCCAGCGCAGCCCCGGTTCCTGCCGGCCCCTCTCCCTCCACATCTCCCCGCAAGCAGATGGAGGAGGTTCCGGCCTCAGCCAGCCCAGAGAGGGGCTCCCACGGTGCGGTGCCGGGCGGAAGGACTCCTCAAGCGCCGCCAGAGTGGGCGCCGAGGCCGAGGAGGTGCTGAGAGGGCTGTTAGCACATTGTCACCTCTCATAAGGACCTCAAATAACTCAATAGCAAGGAAACAAATAATCTGATTAAAAATGGGCAAATGGGCCGGGTGCAGTGGCTCACGCCTGTAATCCCAGCACGTTGGGAGGCTGAGGCGGGCAGATCACGAGGTCAGGAGATTGAGACTATCCTGGCTAACATGGTGAAACCCCTGTCTCTACTAAAAATACAAAAAATTAGCTGGCTGTGGCTAATGCAGGCGCCTGTAGTCCCCGATACAGGCTGCAGTAAGCTGCAGTAAACTGAGGTTGCAGGAGGCTGAGGCAGGAGAATGGCGTTAGCCCAGGAGGCGGAGCTTGCAGTGAGCCGAGATCGCGCCACTGCACTCCAGCCTGGGTGACAGAGTGAGGCTCTTTATTTAAAAAAAAAAAAAAAAATAGGGCAAATGATCTGAAGAAGATTTTCATTTTCTCAAAAGAAGACATACTAGTGGCCATCAGGTATATAAGTAAATGCTCAACATCACAAAGCATCAGAGAAATGCAATTGAAACCACAATAATAGGTATCATCTCACCTCAGTTAAAATGGCTATTATCAAAAAGACAGAAAATAGCAAATTCTGGGGAGGATGTGGAGAAAAGGGAAGCCTCGTACACTGTTGGTGGAAATGTAAATTCGTATAGCCATTGTGGAAAACAGTATGGAGGTTCCTCAAAAAACTGAAACTAGAACTACCATATGATCTAGCAATCCCACTGCTGGGTATGCACCCAAAAGAAAGCAAATCAGTATATTGAAGAGATATCTGCACTCCCATGTTTCCTGTAGGACTAGTCACAATAGCCAAGATAAGGAATCAGTCCAAGTGTCCATCAACAGATGAATGGATAAAAAATGTGCTAGATAAGGCCGGGCGCGGTGGCTCATGCCTGTAATCCCAGCACTTTGGGAGCCTGAGGCAGGTAGATCATGAGGTCAGGAGATTGAGACCATTCTGGTTAACAAGGTGACACCCCGTCTCTACTAAACATACAAAAATTAGCCAGTCGTGGTGGCAGGCACCTGTAGTCCCAGCTACTTGGGAGGCTGAAGAAGGAGAATGGCGTGATCCCGGGAGATGGAGCTTGCAGTGAGGCAAGATCCTGCCACTGCACTCCAGCCTGGGTGACAGCGAGACTCTGTCTCAAAAAAAAAAAAAAAAAACAACAGTGCTAGATATACACAGTAGAATATTGTTCAGTCATAAAAAGAATGAAATCCTGTCAGTTGTAGCAACATGGATGAAACCAGAGGACATTATGTTAAGTGAAATAAGCTAGGCACCTAAAGATACATATCCCACCTTCTCACTCCTATGTGGGAGCTAAAAACCTTGATTTCAGGGAGGTGGAGAGTAGAATGATGACTGCCAGAGGCTGGCAAGCAGTAGGAGGGAGGGAAGGATGAAAAGAGGTTGGTTATGGGTACAAAGATAGTTAGATAGAGGAAATGATAGCACTGTACATTGATAATAGTTAATAATTTATTGTATATTTCAAAATAGCTAGAAGATTTGGAATGTTCCCAGTACAAACAAATAATAAACATTTGAAGTGATGAATACCTTCATCACCCTGATTTGATCATTGCACATTGTATGCATGTATCGAAGTATCACATGTACCACATAAATATGTACAATTACTGTGTATCTATAAATATAAGAAACAAAGGAAAAAGTTGCTGTAAAAACAATATTGGGATAATTGTCAAAATTTAAATACTGAATATATTATATATGGGAAAATTGTATGAATATGAAATTATCTGAATTTGGTAATAATTGCACTGGAGTTGTGTGAATGGGCGCGGTGGCTCCCGCCTATAATCCCAGTACTTTGGGCGGCCAAGGCAGGTGGATCATGAGGTCAGGGGTTCGAGACCAGCCTGGACAAGATGGTGAAACCCCGTCTCTACTAAAAATACAAAAATTAGCCAGGTATAGTGGTGCATGCCTGTAGTCCCAGCTACTTGGGAGGCTGAGGCAGGAGAATCGTTTGAACCTGGGAGGCCGAGGTTGCAGTGAGCCGAGATCGTGCCATTGCACTCCAACCTGGGCGAAAGAGCAAAACTCCATCTAAACAGTAAATAAATAAATAACTAAATAAAAATAATAATTGCACTGGGGTTATGTATGAAAACATCTTTGATTCTATGAGGTTCATATTGAATTATTTAGAGCTGAAGAATTTTGACCTCTTCAATTTACTCTCAAGTAGTCCAGCAAAAGAAAAAAGTGCGTAAATATATACACATATGTACTGTGTACACACGCATACACATAGGTGTGTGTGTATGAGAGAGATTAGTGAAGGAAGGGTACGTTGGGTTGTTATAATATTTGTAATAACTTTTCTTTATGTTTAACATTCCTAATATAAAATATTTAATTTTGAAAGGTTCTCCATTAAGAAAACAAATTGCCAGAGGATAGGGCGTGCCTGGGAAAGGTGACAGATGCCAAGTCAGACTCTGTTTGAGTTGCACCCTGAAACCTACGCCAGGAAAAGGAAATGCTGAGTTGTGTTGGACCACTTCCACTCAACAGCTCCTCTCCTCAGGAGAATGCGTATTCCCAAAACAATACTGACAGGGAGGTTCAATGTTTAATTCATCTTAAAAATTATTGTTTATCTTTGGAAGCATGCGAAATACAGTAAAATTTAAAATAAAAAAACATCTTGACAAAATGCAGAGAAGAAAATAGGCAGGAGAAAGTTGTGGAGAGGGACTGAGCAGACGTCACAAGAAAACCACGCGTTTGTAGAGAATGTGCTTTGTAAAGGAGTACTACTTTCTCAGACATTGGTTCTGTTTTCTTTAAAAAAAAAACTTTTTTTTTTTTTTTTTTGAGACGAACTCTGGCTCTGTTGCCAGGCTGGAGAGCAGTGGCATGATCTTGGCTCACTGCAACCTCCACCTCCGGGATCAAGCAATTCTCCTGCCTCAGCCTCCCGAGTAGCGGGGACTACAGGTGCACACAGCACCACATCCAGCTAATTTTTGTATTTTTAGTAGAGACAAGGTTTCACCATGTTGGCCAGGATGGTCTCGATCTCCTGACCTCACGATCTGCCTGCCTTGGCCTCCCAAAGTGCTGGAATTACAGGCGTGAGCCATCGTGCCCGGCCACATCACTTGCCCTTACCCCATGCAACAAACCCTGTCCTTTCCCCAGGACAAAAATTCTTGTCAGTTTCTATAAATTGTTCCTCACGTTGGGCAAATAGCTTTTTTCTAAACAGCTTTCCACTGTGAGGGGAAGTAGATTATCCCATTAAAGTCAGCCAACACCTTCCTCTGTGACCAGGGTTTTAGACAGAATTTTAAAGTGAGGTAGGTAGGTGCGGCCTTTTGCCTCAAACTTCTTTATTTTATTTTAGTTTTTAAAGGGAAAAAGAGTAAGAAATTCAGATGATGAAAATTCCAGAGACACTGAAAGTATCCCAAGTTGGCAGAAATACTGGGTAAACTACAGAAAATGCTTCTCAGGGCCCACACTTTCTTTTGAAACAAATATTATACAGTTTCATTATAAACTCTTTCCTGCATGATTTTGAGAAATCTTTCCACCAGTGCTTTCAAAAAGCACAATCTGTCTTAATAAAAAACTACTACCCGGTGGCGGGCGCGGTGGCTCAGGCCTGTAATCCCAGCACTTTGGGAGGCCGAAGCCGGCAGATCACGGGGTCAGGAGATCGAGACCATCCTGGCTAACATGGTGAAAGCCCGTCTCTACTAAAAATACAAAAAACTAGCCGGGCGTGGTAGCGGGCGCCTGTAGTCCCAGCTACTCGGAAGGCTGAGGCAGGAGAATGGCGTAAACCCGGGAGGCGGAGCTTGCAGTGAGCTGAGATCCGGCCACTGCACTCCAGCCTGGGCGACAGAGCGAGACTCCGTCCGCCCACCACGCCCCCCCAAAAAACAAAAAACAAACAAAAAAACTATTACCCGGTAATATTATTTTACATTTTAAAATTGTGAAACAGTATTAAGCCTACAGAAAAGTTGCAAGTATAGTCCAAAGAACTTCCTTCTTGAACTATTTGAGAGTCAGTTTTCCACGTGACCTTGCATTTCTCCAACATCCCCTCCTACTACCACCTAATCCTCAGACCCCATTCAAGTTTCACCAGTTGTGCCAATATTGTCCTTTACAGCCAAAGGATCCAGTTTGGGATCTCCTGTTCATCTATGACCACTTTGGTCTCTGCCAGTCTGGGACCGTTCCTCAAAGCTGTCTTTGATTTTCATGAATCATTTGAAGATGGCAGACCAGCTGATCTGCAGAACGCCTCTCAATTTGGGTTGGCCGGGACCCGCCTCCGGGCGAAGGCCTCCAGTTACTCACCTTCGACGGGAACAGCATGGAAGTGATGCTGCGCTGGCTCCCCTCTGTCCTCTGGTGGCACACAATTCCAGTGTTCCTGGCACTGATGACTGCATGGCTACTGTGAAGGTACTCCTTTCTCTTTTTGTACTGAATATTTACATTAATTATATTCTTTATAGTTATGATGCAATATTACATATGAGACCGCGGGGTTCATCTGATTAGGTCCGCCCAATTTAGCCTGCCCTGCTTGCTTTTGGTCACTTGCTTTTGTTATTTTTTTTTCCGTGAAGCTGAAGGCCGCGCCGCTGAGCTCTGTGACTTAACCTTGCCGGCTTTCTTACAGATAACATGTATGTCACTACTGTCAGGATCGCTCAAATTGTTTTTCAGGAACTTGGGGCAGCTCCTGCCTAGTTCAAAACAAGTTGAGACCAGTGAGCTTTCAACTAGGTTTGTGCAAAAAAAAGAAGTGGCCTTTTGAACCCAAACGACCCAAGGGGCCCCAAACGACACCCTCAGATCATGGTAAGGCTGTCATTTTTTGAACATGTGTCCTGTGAAGTGCCATGAACCCTGACTGTGCTTGCACAGGTCACCGAATGTCTCATTTTCCCCCACTGCCAATCACCTTTGCCCATACCTTCCACCACCCTGCTTCTCTCACCGGTAAATATCCCTGAGCCTTATCTTTGGGGAGGCAGATTTGAGAGCTGTTCTCCTGCCTCCTCACTGGACTGCCTTGCGAATAAATCTTTTCTCTTTTGCAAAACCTGTCGCAGTGATTGATTTATTGCATGCCAGCAGAATGAACCCGGTCAGTACCACATGTATGTAATATTAGTAATTAATAGTATGTATTTTGTGGGAAAGTACTTTGAAACTGTGTAAATATCCTATTCCTCTTCAAACTTTTAATTTATTCAATATCTACTTTTATTGGTATGAAGTGTGGCTTCCCATTTTATTAAATGAGTCGAAATGTTACTATCATCATTTCTTTTAATGCTCAAGTTTTTCCAAATTTGGCCAGTGGGACCATGGTCTTGGAGCTGGCTTCTGTATGGTTTTGAGACATCCTCATCATTCTTGAAGCATTTCCTCACTTGCTGGCAGAACAAGATGTCCTAGGCTCATCTTGTACTTTCTCTGCCTTAACCCCAGAAACAGCCATTTCTCCAAGCAACATTGGTTCCTTTTACTAGAGAATGGGAATTAGAAACCAAGATCTGGGTGTGAGATGTGCTATTGGGGTGTCACTGTTCCCAGGCCCCCTCCAGACCAAGTCGGGGGATGTATGGATGTATACACACATTTACCATTTACCTCCACATGTACTTCTTTTTTGGGTTTTTTTTTTTTTTTTTTTTGAGATGGAGTCTCACTCTGTTGCCAGGCTGGAGTGCAATAATGCGATCTTGGCTCACTGCAACCTCCGCCTCATGGGTTCAAGTGATTCTCCTGCCTCAGCCTCCCAGTAGCTGGGACTACAGGCACCTGCCACCACACCCGGCTAATTTTTTTGTATTTTCAGTAAAGGCGGGGTTTCACCGTGTTAACCAGGATGGTCTCGATCTCCTGACCTTGTGATCCACCTGCCTCATACTTCTTTATCTATCTGTGTATACATACTGAAAATCATGGATTCACACTGCTAAGTCCAGTTCCACTTCAACACTAGTGGGCTCATTCTCCCCTTCCTTATTTGTAACTCCTATCTCTGACAGTTTCAACTCTGGCTTCAATTATCCTTAAGACATTCAGTTACCTGGTCATCCCCCTGTATGTAACTAATCTGTCATCTCCACCAGCATTCCGCCCTCCCTGGACACCACACACTGGGCCACTGCAATACAAGGATGTGCCACATCCTCAAACTGCTTGGGCTCTGACACGTGGGCCAGGCTGCACCAGCACCCATTTGTGTCTGAGGCTGTACCAGGCAGCCCCACTGTGCTGCCACCCTCCTCAACCTGCTCCGGTCCAGCACCCTGCTTGGGCCACTGTGGAACATACTACACAGACGCCCACCTTGCTTGACACACCCGATGGCCTTAGCACGGACTTGTCCAGGAAGCGAGCGAGGGATGTCTGGAGCAGGTGCGCGGACTTGTTCCATGAAAGATGGAAGGAAGAGCCCCATAGAAGTGTAATGGATCCTTACATTATATAGTCCAGCCTCCACCCCAAGGTTCACCCTTGTCCATTCTGCACTGGGGCAACAATACCGGTTACTTTGCTCCACTGACCTACCAAGATTCAGATAGAATCATTGGATTGACTATTAATATTTTTCCGCTGATAGTTGCTGCAAGCAGCTACAGCTTGCTCCTTAGCCTTCTACCGACTTGCTATATTTAGCGTATTTTATCAAATTTTGCAGCATCCTCTCCTCATTGCCCTCACTTGAGTTTTTGAGGTTCCTGTTTGTGGACAAGACTTACCAGATGTATGAAGCTGGTTATATAACCGATTGGTCAACAAATGTAATGAGGATGGACCCTGCGCAGCACCCTGTACCTGTGTAAATACCATATTGCGCACAGTCCACCAGTGTTCCAGGGAGAACATGCTGCAATGTGCCTGCACTGCCTTCATTCCAGCAGCAATCTAAGGGCAGTCTGGGCTGACGATGGACATGTGGGTAGCCTGTATGTATATGTCTGTGCTCATGCTTCTAACACACATCCACCCTGTTATGGACACGTTTATACATCTTCATGCCATGGTATTTTGTACCTTTCCGCAGAACCTACCAGTGCTTCAGTGAGGTCTTGGCAGCTTTGGGTTTTTGGAGCCTCTCTATTTGTCCATTGCTGCGTGGACGGCTTTCAGAAAGAATGATCGCTTTGAGGGCAATTGTACCCTGCTTTCCTGTGCAAATTCCAGTGGCTGGAGTTTGAGGCCCCTAGCAGATAACCCTTCTGCCCCTGCCCTCATGAGTCTACATACAAGAAATACATCTCTAAAGAGGTAATAAGCCTTTCCCGTGTGCATGTTATAGATCTTTTAACCTTATATATATACAGATGGTCCATCACTTACCGTGGCTTCACTTACGATGTTTTGACTTCATGATGGGTTCACTGGGGCCCGACCCCGACTTTTTTTCTTTTCTTTTCTTTTCTTTTTCTTTTAAGAGGGAGTCTTGCTCTTGTCGATTTCTGCTTACTGCAACCTCTACCTCCTGGGTTTGTTATTTTTCTGCCTCAGCCTCCTGAGTAGCTGGGATTACAGGCGCGGGCCACCACGCCCAGCTAATTTTTGTACTTTTAGTAGAGAGGGGGTTTCATCATGTTGGTCAGGCTGGTCTCGTACTCCTGACCTCAGGTGATCTGCCTGCTGTGAGCCACCGTGCCCGGCCTGACCCCTTCTTAAGTAGAGAAATATCTGTATCTGCATGCCCACAGGGAAGCTCCTAATTACACCACGTGCCACATCCAAGCCATAGACCCGTGATGTGAGGACACTGGATCCAAGAAATACAATAGCATTAAGAAAGAAAAAATGCTGCCATGGATATTACCAAACGCCAAATGACTCTAAGACGTATGCTAATTGCAGGGACCTTAAAATCGCAAATAAAAAGGCGCCTGTAGGTCGGGCGCGGTGGCTCACACCTGTAATCCCAGAACTTTAGGAGGCTGAGGCGGGCCGATCACCAGAGATCAGGAGTTCGAGACCAGACAGGCCAACATGGCGGAACACTATCGCTACTAAAATATAAAAATTAGCCAGGCGTGATGGCAGGCACCTGTAATCCCAGCTACTCCGGAGGCTGAGGCTGGAGAATCGCTTGAACCCAGGAGGCGGAGCTTGCAGTGAACCGAGATAGCGCCACGGCACTCCAGCCTGGACCACAGAATGAGACTCCGTCTCAGGGAAAAAAAAAAAAAAAAAAAAAAAAAAGCGAGCGCGTGATGTCTGGAGCAGGTGCGCGGTTGCGACGGCCGCTGCGGGAGGCTTGGGCCGGCCCGGTTTCCCGGCACGCCGGCGCCCCGCTCGTGGCGCGGAGGCCGCTCTAAGTTTCGCTTTCCATTCAATGGGAAACGAAAGCTGGGCGGGGCGCAGCCGAGCGCGCGGCCAGACCAAGGCGCGGAACTTCGGCCGCAGCTGCGTCCCCGGCTCAGTCACGCCGTGGAACTCAGCAGCGGAGGCTGGACGCTTGCGTGGCGCTTGAGGCAAGTTTGGGGCTCATTTTGGAAGTTTTCTTTCTAGCGCAGACATCCAACTCTGCTCTTATGCCAGTCAGATAATTAAGGAAATAAGTAATGATTGTGCTCTGCAAATTATGATAGCGATCTGTATTTGCTACGTGCATATATTGGGCCAATGGATTTTTTTTTCTAAGCTAATATAGTTATTTGGACTTTTGGCATGACTTTGTGTTTAATTTTAAAAAAAAAGAAATTACAGAAGTGTTGTAAGCTTGTAAAAAAAAATTCAAACAATGCAGACAAATGTGTCTCTCAATCTTCCACTCAGTATCATTTTTGTTTGTACCTTATTAGAAATGTTTCTATGTACAAGTCTTTAAAATCGTTTCGAACTTGCTTTGTCCACTGAGTATATTATGGACATCTTTTCATGGCAGGACATATAGATGTGTTAATGGCATTAAAAATAAAACAAAAAACTGACGTGGCCTGGCACGGTGGCTCACGCCTGTAATCCCAGCGCTTTGGGAGATCGAGGCGGGCAGATCAACTGAGGTCAGGAGTTCCAGACCGACGTGGAGAAACCCCGTCTCTACTAAAAATACAAAATTAGCCGGGAGTGGTGGCACGTGCCTGTAATCCCAGCCACTCGGGAGGCTGAGGCAAGAGAATCGCTTGAACCCCGGAAGAGGAGGCTGCGGTGAGCCAAGATCGCACCATTGCACTCCAGCCTGGGCGACAGAGCGAAACTCTGTCTCAAACGAACAGAAAAACCTGATACATAGTATGGGAAGTACATTGTTTAAACAATGCATGGAGATTTAGGTTGTTTCCAGTTTTTACTGGCATAGATACAGCAATGAATATCATTTTATGTATACATTCATACAAATATATTGGTGGAAAATTCCTAGAAGTGGAATGGCTGGGTCAGTGGGCATTCATATTGAGAAATTGGAAGGATGTTGTCAAAGTCTGCAAATCAGAATATTTTAGTCTTAACCTCTCTTCTTTCCCCCTTTTCCTTGGAAGAAAGCTAAATTTAGACTTTTTTTTTTTTTTTTCGAGACGGAGTCTCGCTGTGTGGCCCAGGCTGGAGCGCAGTGGCGTGATCTAGGCTCACTGCAAGCTCCACCTTCCGGGTTCCCGCCATTCTCCTGCCTCAGCCTCCCAAGTAGCTGGGACTAGAGGCGCCCGCCACCACGCCCAGTTAATTTTTTTTTGTATTTTTAGTAGAGGCGGGGTTTCACCATGTTAGCCAGGATGGTCTTGATCTCCTGACTTCGTGATCCGCCCGCCTTGGCCTCTCAAAGTGCTGAGATTACAGGCTTGAGCCACTGCGCCCGGCCAAATTTAGACTTTAAATACAAAACTCTATTCTGAGACCCCTGAAAATCTGGGTTCAAAGTGTTTGAAAATTAAAGCAGAGGCTTTAATTTGTACTTATTTATGTATAATTTGTGTAAGTTATATTTGTATAAGTTGTTTCAGAAAAAAGGCAAATATTGAAAAGCATTTCATCTGACGTTTCTTTCTGGTATTGTACAGAGTTGGAGAGTGAATGCAGGTTATCTGATGTGTTCACAGGAACAAAACGGGAGGGAGAGTAACAGGTGCACGACTGCATCTTGATTTATCAAATAACTTGGTTTTGGACTGTTAAAAAATGTGTTGCACAGTTTTGACACTTTTACACAGTGATGGGCTTACAAAGGGGAAAATGCTTAACATAAACATAGTTTCCAAGAAGGTAAGTCCTGGTTCTTCCACATGAGCTGTTTTTTATTTTTATTTTTTTGAGAGACAGTAGTCCCAAAATTTCCCTATTATGTGGCTTTTCATCCAAAGTGTTGTAATCCGTGTGTTCTAACCCGCATATTACGATTACTCAAGAAATGCAAAATAGGCCGGGCGCGGTGGCTCACGCCTGTAATCCCAGCACTTTGGGAGGCCAAGGCGGGCGGAACACGAGGTCAGGAGATCAAGACCGCCTTGGCTAACACGGTGCAGACCCTGTCTACTAAAAATAAAAAATATTAGCCGAGCATGGGGCGGGCGCCTGTAGTCCCAGCTACTCAGGAGACTGAGTCAGGAGAATGACTTGAACCGGGGAGGCGGAGCTTTGCCGTGAGCCGAGATCGCGCCACTGCACTCCAGCCTGGGCGACAGAGCGAGACTCCGTCTCAAAAAAAAAAAAAAGAAATGCAAAATGATGTGAACACGTCATTGAGACTGCGGTCTACAATTGTGGTTGCCATGATGGGTTGGGTCGGAAGACGCTGAGGCTGCTGGAATCATGTTCCTGGAAGGTTAATTTTGTTCCTTTTAGGGCATCTAAATGTTGGAGCTGGCTTTCCTGGCAGAGTCCAGTTGTGAGTGGAGTGTTGGGTGGAGGCCCCGCCCTCCCCAGGTTTTCTGCAGCGTGTTCCTGGCTCTTCTGGGGCTTCTCTGAGGACCCTGATTGGTCCTGGGGCTACTTTAGTGGTGGGCCTGGGCCAGTTCCTTGGGTTGCTCTCCTCTCCCCGAAGCCTAAGGATAACATTTCGGGAAGATCATGAGAGAAGGTGAACCAGAAAAAAAAAATTCAGGTAGGGCAGGAGCTAAGTTAGTTTAGTATTTGGGTTTTTTGTTTTGTTTTGTTTTGAGACAGAGTCTTGCTCTTGTTGCCCAGGCTGGAGTGTAATAGCACTGTCTCGGCTCACTGCAACCCCTGCCTCCCGGGTTCAAGCGATTCTCCTGCCTCAGCCTCCCAAGTAGTTGGGATTACAGGCGCCCTCCACCGTGCCCAGCTAATTTTTTGTATTTTTAGTAGAGATGAGTTTTCGCCATGTTGGCCAGACTGGTCTCGAACTCCTGACCTTGTGATCCGCCCGCTTTGGCCTCCCAAAGTACTAGGATTGCAGGACTGAGCCACCGCGCCCGGACTGGGTTTTTTTTTTTTTTTTTTTTTTTTGAGTCAGGGGTTCAGTTTGGAAATTCCCTTCCTTGGAATCCACCCACGCTGTTTTCTCTGGTGGATGCTTATCAGGCCTGCTAACTTCAGCTTCTGTCTCTCTGCTCGCGTTGCCCTCCCCGTCCTCCTTAGACCTTTAAGCTTCACTTTCCTTTCCTTGCTGCCCCACTTCCCTATCTCCCCAGTGTGATCTGCCCTGAAAGGTTGCTGTGTTTTCTGTTTCCCTTTGGTACTGAGCCTGCCCAAATGATCTGCTCCATGAGGTTTTACTGCTATATCCTCCTGAAGTATCCAGGAGGTCTTGGCGGAGTAGAGGACAACATCTTGGAAAATGCAGCCTGGAACCTCTCTTCTCTCTTTCATCAGCTTTCCCTCAATGATGAGCTCAAAATCCTCTCTCTGGTTGATGGAATTGTCTGCTGTCATCATTTCAGTCGAGTCCTCCTAGCCTGGGCCTCGTAAGAGGAACAACTGTAACTATTGAAAGTCAATATTTACTAAGAAAAAGAGGTTTTTGTTATCTGAGCCATTCAAAATGAATTTAAGAATATATTCCAGGCCGGGCGTGGTGGCTCACGCCTGTAATCCCAGCACTTTGGGAGACCGAGATGGGCGGATCACCTGAGGTCAGGAGATCGAGACCAGCCTGGCCAACAGGGTGAAACCCCGTCTCTACTAAAAATACAAAAATTAGCCAGGCGTGGTGGCACATGCCTGTAGTCCCAGCTACTTGGGACACTTAAGGCAGGGGAATTGCTCGAACCCAGGAGGCAGACATTGCAGTAAGCTGAGACTGTACCACTACACTCCAGCCTGGGCAAAAAGAGTGAAATTCTGTCTCAAAAAAAAAAAAAAAAAAAAAAAAAGAGAGAGAGAGAGATAGGGTCTTGCTCTGTTGCCCAGGCTGGAGTGCCGTGGCACGATCATAACTCACTGTGGCCTCAAACTCCTGGGCTCAACTGATTCTCCTGCCTCAGTCTCCCAAGTAGCTGGGACTACAGGTACATGCCACCATGCCAGGCTAATTTTATTTTTATTTTTAGAAACAGGGTCTTGCTATGTTGCCTAGACTGGTCTTGAACTCCTGGCTTCAAGCTATCCTCTTGCCTCAGCCAACCAAAGTGCTTGGATTATAGGTGTGAGCCACCATGCCTGCCTTTCTGTTCTCTATTTCTAGCGATAAGCTTTTTGAGTTTTCACATGTGAGTGTGAACATGTGGTATTTATCTTTCTGTGCCTACCTTATTTCACTTAAGTAATGTACTCCAGGCTCACCCATGTTGACGTGAATGACAGAATTTCATTGTCTTTTAACGGCTGAATAACATCCCATCGTGTGTATATAGTCCACATGTTCTTTAGCCCTTCCTCTTTTGATAGACACTTAGGTTGATTTGTATCTCGGGTATTATGAGTAGTGCTGCAGTAAATATGAGAGCGCGGATATCTCTTCAACATACTGATTCCCTTTCCTTTGGATATATATTCAGCAGTGGGATTGCTGGATCCTACGGTATATCTATTTTTAGGTTTTTAAGGAATCTCCATACTGTTTGCCATAATGGCTCTACTAATTTACATTCCCACCAATGATTGGTTCTGAGTTTATTCCTCACTCTGAGCAGCATGTTGGCTGGACTTAAACCCTGTCCAGCCTTTCCACATCTGGCCCATCACTTGCCAGTGGGAAAGGCACTTACTTCTTTTATCTCAGTTTTCTCATCTGTCAAATGGAAATATAACAGTAATTAATTCACACGGCTGTGTAAAGATAAATAAGACAGTACATATAAAAGGCTTTCACCTTTTATAAGAAGTAGTGCTTAGATGTTACCCATTAGTATTATTTTATTTATTTCATCTTATTTATTTAGCTACAAGGTCTCATCTGTTGCCCAGGCTGGAGTGAGTGGCACAATCATAGTTTACTGCAGCCTCAAACTCCTGGCCTCAAGTGATCCTCCTGCTTCAGCCTCCTCAGTATTTGGGACCACAGGCGTGCACCACTATGCCCTTTTAAATTTTTTTGGTATTTTTTTGTAGATGGGGTTTTATATGTTGCCTGTGCTGGTCTTGAACTCCTGGGCTGAAGTGATCCTCCCACCTCGGCCCCCCAAAGTGCTGGGATTACAGGCGTGAGCCACCGACACCAGGCCTCATCTCTGTATCTTTAGGGTTAGTCACTGGCACCTTAATTTGTTCATTTGGTGCTGTCGCTTTTCTCTGATTGATCTTGATCCTCGCAGCTGCGTGCCAGTGTCTGCATTGACACAGGTACCTAAGCCAGTCTTCATTGCCTGGCTTTGTTTGGGCTCTTCTTTCATCAGGAAACCCACATGAGATTAACGAGAGGCTGATTGGTCAGTGCCCTAAGCCCATGACTGCTTCAGCTGTTGCAGTTGTGCTAAGGGGTGCCCTAAGCCCAGGATCACTGTGGCTGGAATTCTTTGGCCACTGAGGCTGACACAGCCCTGGGTCACGCCTGAAGGCCAGGCTGCTGAGACTGGCACAGCACTGGGGCACGCCCAAGACCCACGATGGCTTGCCTACTGCTGCTGAGGTTCATTCAGGGCCCAAAGCCACTGTAGTTGGCATGTTGGTGATGTAGCCCAGATCCCAAGTCCCTGTCACTGGGGCTGTGGGTTCTCATCTGGCACTAGGGTGGGGTGAGATCTGCCTGTGGGTACTGGTCTAGCATCAGAGTGATGAGGCTCTGCCCAGTACTGGGTTTTACTGTAGAGAGCCTAGTCCTGGGTTCCAAGGCAAAGTCCTACCCTGGGTTCCAAGGCAAAGTCCTCCACTTACCTCTTCCTCCTCCAAGCAAACAGTGTCTCTCTTCGTGCTGCTGTGCTGGGGTTGGGGGAGGCTACAGGGGTAACCCTATGGCCACTAAGGCCGACACAATATTGGGTCACACCCACAGTCCACTGCGTGAGACCAGCCCAGCACCGGGATGTGCCTAAGGCCTGCGGGTGCTACAGCCTGCCTGCAGCTGAAGTTTATTTGACTGCTGCAGCCGGCTGGCTGTGATGCGGGCCAGAACACGAGGCTGTCCTGCCAGGGCCGCAGGTCCCCTTGGGTGTTGGACGGGTTGAGAGGCTTTGTCTGTGTGCCAGCCTGGCATCAGGGGCTGAGGGTTCCTGCCTCGTGCTGGCTTTTACTGAAGTGGGCCTGGTCCTGGGTTGCAAAGCAAAGTTCTATGCACGCTTCCCTGTCCTTCCCCAAGAGGGCGTTCCCGGTTAGGATTTGGCAGCGCGCTCTGAGGAAGAATGAATGGAAACGCCTGGGACCCAGGGTAGGGGATGTGTAGCCTAGCTGTCATTTCCAGCCTAGAGCTCTATGAGTCAGTCTCCCCAAACATTTATCTCCCTCTAAGACCTGCTCTTTGGCATCAGAACAGATTACATGAATACACATTCCTCCTTCTCTAATCCTTACCTACCCGCGTTGTCTTTTCACAGAGATCCCATCGTGCCTGGCTCACACAAGCTCTTCCGGGAAGTGAAGTGCTGTCCTGAACGCGGCCCAGGCAGCCGCGGCCTGGGGGTTTTGAGTGATCATGAATGGGCAAGGTGTTTGGGCTCAAGAGACAAACCTGTAAGTCCGTCCTGGCTGAGTCTCCGCAGTCCCCGGCAGATCTTGTTGAAAAGAAGGAAGAAGACAGCAACATGAAGAGGAAGACAGAGCAGCCCAGAGAGCATCCCAGGGCCTGGGACTACCCTCATGGTCATTAGACCCCTCCTGCTTTCCTTTTCTTGTCTGCCTGTAAATGCTCAGCTCACCTGCTGTGCTCTGAAGCAGCAGAGCTTTGTGTTTGATGGCTCCTGGTTTCCTGTGCCTGAGTTTCTGCATCTTTTAGATGGGGATACAGCCTGGGCCATAGCGAAACCCTATCTCTGAAAAAACAAAAACAAGGTCGGGCGTGGCGGCTCACGGCCTTAATCCCAACAGTTCGGGAGGCCGAGGCAGGTGGATCACGAGGTCAGGAGTTTAAGACCAGCCTGGCCAAGATGGTGAAACCCCATCTCTACTAAAAATACAAAAATTAACCGGGCGCAGTGGCAGGTGCCTGTAATCCCAGCTACTTAGGAGGATGAGGCAGGATAATTGCTTGAACCCAGGTGGCAGAGGTTGCAGTAAGGTGAGATCACACCACTGCATTCCAGCCTGGGCGACAGAGTGAGACTCCATCTCAAAAACACAAAAACAGCAACAACAGAAAATGGGGGTAATAATAGTAGCAAGCACATAGGGTTGTTGGGAGGATTAAATGGGGTCATCTGTGGAAACTGCTTTAAGCCAGTGCTGGGCGTCTAGTGGCATTTAGCGTTAGTTCCCATCTTTACTGCTGCCTTTGGACGGGTCTGTCTGGAGGCAATGTGCTCCTGATAGTCTGGGAGCAGAAATCAGTGCTCACCTGCAACCCCAGATTTTTACTTTCTTCCTGTCCTATCTCATAAGCCAAAGCCCTTTCCCCAAGAATCCTGAGATTAGTGGTACTTCCTCCCCCTTAAATTGCTTACCTTGTGGGGTTCGCCGAGCCTAAGGTTGGGTTGGAAAAGAGGAGGTTGGTTGCTAGGGGTCAAATGTTATCTTTTGTTTTTCTTGTATTCTTGTAAGTTCTTCTGCCTTTCAGCCTCTCAGAGTGAGACTGGATTAGGCGAATCTTCCCCAAAGCAGCCTTCTGATTTCCTGCCTCCCTGTGGTGGGGACTGGGCAGAGACCCCTCCACTGGAGTCCCACACAGACAAACTGTGGACTCCCTCTTATTTCTGAGCCACACAGATGCACATTTGGACTTAGCTCCGTGGAGAACGATTTGAATGAGAGGAGGCCATATTCTCAGTTATGCTTTCTCTAATGTTTCTTTTTCTCTCCCAACAATTGCTCATACTACTCATTTGGCAGTGAGTAAATATACACTTTTGGTGACATCTCACTTTTCCTAATGGACTATTAAAACTTTTCTTGTTATTGAACTTCTTTTTTTTTTTTTTCTTGTGAGATGGAGTTTTGCTGTGTCGCCTAGGCTGGAGTGCAGTGGTGCGATCTTGGCTCACTGTAACCTCTGCCTGCCAGGTTCAAGCGATTCTCCTGCCTCAGCCTCCTGAGTAGCTGGGATTACAGGCATGCACCACCACACCTGGCTAATTTTTGTATTTTTAGTAAAGATGAGGTTTCACCATGTAGGCCAGGCTGGTATCGAACTCCTGACCTCGGGTGATCTTCCCACCTCGGCCTCCTAAAGTGCTGGGATTACAGGTGTGAGCCACTGTGCTTGGCCCTTGTTATCGAACTTTTTTTTTTTTTTTTGAGACAGAGTCTTGCTCTGTCGCCCAGGCTGGAGTGCAGTGGCGTGATCTCGGCTCACTGCAAGTTCCGCCTCCTGGGTTCACGCCATTCTCCTGCCTCAGCCTCCCAAGTAGCTGGGACTACAGGTGCCCGCCACCTCACCTGGCTAGTTTTTTTTTTTGTATTTTTAGTAGAGACGGGGTTTCACCATGTTAGCCAGGATGGTCTCGATCTCCTGACCTTGTGATCCACCCGCCTCGGCCACCCACAGTGCTGGGATTACAGGCGTGAACCACCATGCCCGGCTAAATTTTTTTTTGTATTTTTCGTAGAGACGAGGTTTCACTGTGTTAGCCAGGATGGTCTCGATCTCCTGACCTCGTGATCCGCCCGTCTCGGCCTCTCAAAGTGCTGGGATTGCAGGCGTGAGCCACTGCGCCCGGCCTGTTATCAAACTTTTTAAAGGTTCATGTTTGATATTTTCTCTCCAATTTGTTTGCAAGCTGAGTGAATGCATTGTACCTGAGAGAACTTTATAGGACTTCATGTCCTTAGTAACTTTAAGAAAAACATTTGATTTTTGTCAACTTTTTTTTTTTTTCGTTTCTGAGACAGAATTCCACTCTTGTTGCCCAGGCTGGAGCGCAGTGGCGCGATCTCAGCTCACTGCAACTTCCACCTACCAGGTTCAAGCGATTCTTCTGCCTCAGCCTCCCAAGTAGCTGGGATTACAGGCATCTGCCATGACGCCCGGCTGATTTTTGTATTTTTTGTAGAGACAGTGTTTCACCATGTTGGCCAGGCTGGTCTCGAACTCCCGACCTCAGGTGATCCGCCCACCTTGGCCTCCCAAAGTGCTGGGATTACAGGCGTGAGCCATGGTGCCCAGCCTTGTCAACTTCTTTACCTAGGCCTTGCCTCAGCATTTTTTTCTCTTCCCCTTATAGGCCTGGTTGGTTTACACAACATTGGACAGACCTGCTGCCTTAACTCCTTGATTCAGGTGTTTGTAATGAACATGGACTTCACCAGGATATTGAAGAGGTAAGACTGTTCTTCAGGCTGATAAGCGTTTGTACTGTTTCTTTTTCTTTTCCTATTTTTTTTTTTTTTTTTTTGAGACGGAGTCTCGCTCTGTCGCCCAGGCTGGAGTGCAGTGGCCGGATCTCAGCTCACTGCAAGCTCCGCCTCCCGGGTTCCTGCCATTCTCCTGCCTCAGCCTCTGGAGTAGCTGGGACTACAGGCGCCCGCCACCTCGCCCGGCTAGTTTTTTGTATTTTTTAGTAGAGACGGGGTTTCACCGGGTTAGCCAGGATGGTCTCGATCTCCTGACCTTGTGATCCGCCCGTCTCGGCCTCCCAGAGTGCTGGGATTACAGGCTTGAGCCACCGTGCCCGGCTCTTTTTTCTTTCTTTCTTTCTTTCTTTCTTTCTTTCTTTCTTTCTTTCTTTCTTTCTTTCTTTCTTTCTTTCTTTCTTTTCTTTCTTTCTTTCTTTCTTTCTTTCTTTTTTCTTTCTGATGGAGTCTCACTCTGTTGCTCAGGCTGGAGTGCAGTGGCGCGATCTCGGCTCACTGCAAGCTCCGCCTCACAGGTCCAAGAGATTCTCCTGCCTCAGCCTCCCGAGTAGCTGTAATTACAGGCACCCGCCACCACGCCTGGCTAACTTTTTCTATTTTTTAGTAGAGATGGGGTTTCACCGTGTTAGCCAGGATGGTCCCGATCTCCTGACCTCGTGATCTGCCTGCCTCAGTCTCCCAAAGTGCTGGGATTACAGGCGTGAGCCACTGCGCCCAGCCTGTATTATTTCATTTTTAATATATTCTGTTATTCAGAGTGACTTGAACTTTTTGAGATCTTCTTTCAAAATTTGGCAGAGGGAAGATTGGCTTCTGCATATTCTGGCCTACACTTTATTTCTAATACTTCTTAGGTTGGTCTGGGGTGGGGCCCAGATATTGGTACCTTTTTTTTTTTTTTTTTTTGAGACAAAGCCTCACTCTTGTCCTCAAACTGGAGTGCGATGGCATGATCTCAGCTCACTGGAACCTCCGCCTCCTGGGTTCAAGGGATTCTCCTGTCTCAGCCTCTCGAGTAGCTGGGATTACAGGCGCCCACCAGCACGCCCGGCTAATTTTTGTATTTTTAGTAGAGACGGGGTTTCACCGTGTTGGCCAGGCTGGTCTTGATCTCCTGACCTCAGGTGATCTGCCCGCCTCAGCTTCCCAAAGTGCTGGGATTACAGGCGAGAGCCACCGCGCCCAGCCAGGTATTGGTACTTTTTAAAAGCCCTCTTTGGGTGATTTTTAATGCAGCCAGGATTGACAGCCACGAACTTGGTTAAAAGAGAGAGTCGGGACTAGACCAAAGTAAGAGAAGGAGTAAGTCAGTGGGCAGTACACATCCGTGCACACCCCTCCTTCCACCAACACTCACACAATGCACTCTCTCTCTCTGTCTCTTTCCATAACTCTTTTCCTGCCCTGTGCTCTCTCCTTTTTCCCATCTGAGAAATGCCTGTAATTAAATGAATCATTGCCAAACCACACGGACAGCCCTTCATGTTGCCTTTCTTCCCAGGACCTGTCTGTAGTTTGGAGAGCTTTAGGCTGGACATTTTGCTGCTTGCCCGAGATGTGGAGCCAGGACTTCGTCCATCTGCCCTCTGCTCTAGCATGATTGCTGCGCAGGGTGCAGATGGGCTGAGGCAGCGGTCGCGCTGATCCCCCTCTGTGGAGGGTCCCCTGTAGAGCGGATTCACTCACATCATGCTTCTCAACCTTGGCCACACATTGAAATAATCTGAGGAACTGAAAAATTCTGATAACTGCCCCACCCCCGCCACCCCCAGAATTCTGGTTTAATTTGTATGGGAGTGGCCTGGATATGGAGATTTCAAATTTCTCCCAGCTGATTCCAGTGTGCATCTAGCTTCGAGAGCTACACATAAGAAGGTTTCTGGCTGTTCTTGTGTGACAGGATCACGGTGCCCAGGGGAGCTGATGAGCAGAGGAGAAGCGTCCCTTTCCAGATGCTTCTGCTGTTGGAGAAGATGCAGGACAGCCGGCAGAAAGCAGTGCGGCCCCTGGAGCTCGCCTACTGCCTGCAGAAGTACAACGTGCCCAGTAAGACGTCCTCCCACTGGGCTCCTGGCTGCTGATCCAAAGCGGGTGGGAAGCTTAGAGAGAGTGAAGAGAGGAACTAACAGGCAGTGAAGCAACCAGAAGCAAGTTAGGTAGCCTGGACCCCTCGGATTATAGAGACATTTGTGTAAGAGGCACACATTTTTGGAGGTGCAGAATTGATATTATTTATGGACATTTTACTTCCATACCTACCCTTTTTCTGCCTCTCAGTAGGGTAAACGAAGGCATCTCCTCCAAGCTTATTCTGCCACTGTTAGGGAACTGCAGGAAAACAAAATAAAGGAATAAAAAAGAGAAAACATGTTCTACAAAATAATTCATAAATAGGTTAGGGTTTTTTTTTTTTTTTTTAGATAGCTAATATTGAAATGTGCATCACATACTGTAAAATTCATCCATTTAAAACCATGCAATTCAAAGGTTTGTAGTGTATTCACAGAGTTGTGCCTCCATCATCACAATCTAATTTCATAACATTTTCATCACCCCCAAAAGAAATCCCATACTTATGGGTTTTCCCTTGTGTATAACACATTGCTTTTCTCTTGCTGCTTTCAGAATTCTTTGCCTTTAACTTTTGAAATTGATTACGATGTGTCTTGGCGTGGGTTGCTTTAGATCAGTCTTATAATGGTGTCCTTTGGGCTTCCTGGATGTGGATTTCTATTTCCTTCCCTGGGTTGGGAAGTTTTCAGTCATTATAGCTATGGGTTGCTTAACAACAGAGAGATGTTCTGAAAATGCATCAGAAGGTGAATTTGTCATTGTGTGGACGTCATGGAGTGGACTTACACAAACCTAGATGGGACAACCTACTACACACGTAGGCTGCTTGTCATGGCCACTGTGCTTATGTGGCCTGCCATTGACCGAAATGTCAATCTGCCACTTGGGACTGTTATTTCTTTGGATAAGCTTTCTGTCTCCTCTCACTCTCCTCCTTCTGGGACTCTGATAATGCCTATTTTGGTCTGTTTGATGTCCCGTAATTCTCTTAAGAGATCTTCCCTTTTTTGGGCCGGGCGCTGTGACTCATGTCTGTAATCCCAGCACTTTGGGAGGCCAAGGTGGGCGGATCACGAGGTCAGGAGATCGAGACCATCCTGGCTAACACGGTGAAACCCCATCTCTACTAAAAATATAAAACGTTAGCCGGGCGAGGTGGCGGGCGCCTGTAGTCCCAGCTACTCTGGAGGCTGAGGCAGGAGAATGGCATGAACTCAGGAGGCGGAGCTTGCAGTGAGCTGAGATCATGCCACTGCACTCCAGCCTGGGCGACACAGCAAGACTCCTGCTCAGAAAAAAAGATATCTTCACTCTTTTTCATTCTTTTTCATTTTTGCTTCTGTGAATGATTTCCAGTGACCTACCTTCTAGTTTGCGAATCCTTTCTTCTGCTTGATTTCATCTGTTGAGCTTCTCTATTGAACTCTTATTTGAGTTATTGTATTCTTCAGCTCTGTTATTTCTTTTGAACTTTTTTCTGTCTCTTTGCGGAAATTCTTCGTTCATGCATTGCTGTCCTAGACGTGGTAAGTATCTTCGTGGTGATTATTTTGAATTGTCTATAAGGTAAGTCACTTATCTTCATTTCACTGAGGGCATTTTCTGGAGATTTATCTTATTCTTTTGCTTGGAACATATTTCTCTGTTTCTTCATTGTTCCTGACTCTGTTATTTTCTGTACTTTAGATAAGAAAAATGCCTCTCCCAGTCTTGTCTCACTGGCCTTGTAGAAGAGACGAACTTACCAATTAACGCTGCCAGACACTCGGAGCGCCTCTTGACCCTTTGTGCTTGTCCAAGCTGTCATCTGTGTTCTTAGCTGCCCTCAGGAGATTAGAATATGTCAAGTCCTGTCAGTGCCCCAGACAGGGGAGATAGAAGCCAGCCCCTTGAGGTGCAGCTGGAGACGTTGGGGCATTAAATGTGTGTTCCAGTTTATTCTATCCTCAAGGAAAAGCTGGGAGCATGTGTTTATCCCCCACTTGCTCTGCAAAAAACTGGACAGAGGATCTGTGGCAAGTGCCTGCACTCATGTTTAAACTGCACACTCTTGCATGCATTGTTTTGCTCTTGTCACACCCAGGGGCCTAGCGAATGCTGGCTCCTCTCTGCTTAGAGATGGACAGTTTGGAAGCTTGACGCTATCTGTCGAACAAACGAGTGGGAGCCGCGGTGGAAGTGCTCACCTGCCTGTTCAGGGTCTCAGAGGAGCACTGGTTTCCTGCTCTGTCAGCTCCCAAATGCATGGAAACCCCAGGGCAGCAGCTGCACATGTGCAGACGGATTCCTTCTAGGGAGAAAGTGGGAGCCAGGCCTTTTTGCCTGTTCACCCTGCACTGGGCCTGGG
Organism: Macaca mulatta; assembly: GCF_049350105.2. Lineage (NCBI taxonomy): Eukaryota > Metazoa > Chordata > Mammalia > Primates > Cercopithecidae > Macaca > Macaca mulatta. The sequence goes on along the minus strand of NC_133415.1, from coordinate 33,908,398 downwards.
GAGATGTTTTTTGGTCTCTCTGCCCCTGTGGGACCCACAAATACAGAGCCTCATCAGCTCCCAAAGCTCAGGGATTGAGGAGCTAGTCCTTCATTTGAGAGGGATAGATGTTGTGTACTCAGTGTGTGAAGTTAGAGACCTGATTTTATCATGGAGCAGGGGGTGGGAGAAGGCATGGGACTTGCCCACACACCTGTCCAGACTCCTGGAAATCTGTTTATCTGCCTCATTGGCTCCAGGTGCAGGCTAGTTATTACTAGATGCCCATCCCTCGGGCAACAGCTAGGAGAGCCCGCAGACATACCCTTCCAGGGAGAAACTGGGAGCCTGGCATTTCTGCCTGTTTGTGCTGAGCGCAGGAGCACAGCTGCCGGAAGTGCTCACGTGCCCATTTAAAACTGCCTCTTTGCCCTCTGCGGTCGCAGGAGATTCATAGCTGCTGACCCATGTCTGTTCCCAGAGCTAGGTGAGCTAGCAGCCAAGCCCTTGAATGGGAACTGCAAAAGCTGGGGCTGCCTACGTGTGGTCCAAACCCTCGCCTCTCCAGGAGAAAGCTGGGCGCAGGGATTCCTTTCCGACAGTAAGGTACTGTGTCTAGAGTGGGGCTTGTGGTGCGAGTGTGTCTCAGCTTTTCCAACCCATTGCGATGTGGATGTTTTCTCCATTGTCCCCTGTACAGGCCTGTCTCAGCTGGTATCTGGGTTTCTTTCTGAGGGAGTTGATCTGTGTGTAGATGGAAGTTTTTCCATGTGTCCACGGGAGAAGGGAGCACCAGGAGCCTCCTTCTCTACCATCTCGCTTGTATCACCCTCTGTGATTCTTTTTATACATAGTTGAATTTGATTCACTAATATTTTGTTGAGGTATTTTGCATTTATGTTCACAAGAGATGCTGGTTTCTAGGTTTTTTCTGATAACGTCTGTCTGGTTTTGGTATTAGGATAATGCTGGCCTCAGAGAATGAGTTAGGAAGTGTTCTCTCTGCTTTTGTCTTCTGGAAGAGGTTCTAGGGAACTGGTATAATTTTTCCCATAAATGTTTGGAAGAACCCATCGTTCACTAGTGAACCCGTCTGGGTGCAACTGAGTACCCCCATTCGCTAAGAGATAGTTCCATTAGTTTTCTTATGATTTTCTTTTCACTTCTCCTCTTCCCATCCCTCACCCCTCACCATGGCCGTGTTTCCTGTTTCCTGTTAGCTCTTTAGAAATGCAAGTATCACCTTTCGCCTACCCGTCTCCAGACATTCCCTGCTGGGCAAAAGGAAGAATCTGTAAATGGAGGTAGGCTGATGGAGGTTTGACTGAGAACAGGGCAAGTTCTTCCAGCTCATCTTTCCTGAGACTTGGCAGTAGATTTGCAGCCCCAAGCATACCCACCAGGGAACCCTCCCTGCCAGGGGTGGCCTCGAAACTTCCACCTTCTAGGGGTTTGTCTTTCACCCACTAGGAAGGCATGGAGAAAGCATGCCCACTCGGCCACTTTTACAATTTACTTCTGCCCAGGAAGGTGCCAGCTCAGCTGGGTACATGATAACTGCCCGGTAGAAAACCGCCATTGCTCAACCCCTCACCCCCACAACACACCTGATGAAAATGCCCCTTTTTCCTCCAAAGGAGAAATGGCACATTAAAAGGCAGACTGCGTCGTGCTCCTTCCTCCAAGCTGGCTTCAGAATAAATTCACGTTTGTGTATGAAGCCTTCTTTTGTATCACATTTTTTTTTGTATCAGAGTTAGTTGAACAGCACATGCGGTGAGCAGCTAACCAGCTTTTCGGCTGCAGAGGCACTATGTTCAACTTTCCTTCCGTCCTCAGTCTGGAGAAGCTCAATCAACCTATCTCCAGGTGTATGGATTCTTTCTTTTTCTTTTTTTTTTTTTTTTTTTTTGAGACGGAGTCTCGCTCTGTCGCCCAGGCTGGAGTGCAGTGGCTGGATCTCAGCTCACTGCAAGCTCCGCCTCCCAGGTTTATGCCATTCTCCTGCCTCAGCCTCCCGAGTAGCTGGGACTACAGGCGCCCGCCACCTCGCCCGGCTAGTTTTTTGTATTTTTTAGTAGAGATGGGGTTTCACCGTGCTAGCCAGGATGGTCTCGATCTCCTGACCTCGTGATCCGCCCGTCTCGGCCTCCCAAAGGGCTGGGATTACAGGCGTGAGCCACCGCGCCCGGCCTGGATTCTTTCTTTTGCCAGCTCTAATCTGCTGTTGACCTCCTCTAGTACATTTTTCATTTCAGTTATTGTTCTCCTCAACTCAAGAATTTCTGCTTGGTTCTTTTTTTACAGTTTTTTCTTTATTGATACTCTTTATTTGTTGAGGTAGCATTTTTGTACTTTCTTTCTTTCTTTTTTTTTTTTAATTGAGACGGAGTCTCGCTCTGTCGCCCAGGCTAGAGTGCAGTGGTGCGATCTCCACTCACTGCAAGCTCCGCCTCCCGGGTTTACGCCATTCTCCTGCCTCAGCCTCCTGAGTAGCTGGGACTACAGGCGCCCGCCACCGTGCCCGGCTAATTTTTTTGTATTTTTAGTAGAGACGGGGTTTCACCGTGTTAGCCAGGATGGTCTTGATCTCCTGACCTCGTGATCCGCCCATCTCGGCCTCCCAAAGTGCTGGGATTACAGGCGTGAGCCACCGCGCCCGGCCCCCTTCGTACTTTCTTTCACTTTTTTTTTTTTTTTTTTTTTTGAGACGGAGTCTCGCTCTGTTGCCCAGGTTGGAGTGCAGTGGTACGATCTCGGCTCACTGCAGGCTCCGCCTCCTGGGTTTATGCCATTTTCCTGCCTCAGCCTCCTGAGTAGCTGGGACTACAGGCGCCCACCACCACGCCCGGCTAATTTTTTGTATTGTTAGTAGAGACGGGGTTTCACCATGGTCTCGATCTCCTGACCTTGTGATCTGCCTGCCTCGGCCTCCCAAAGTGCTGGGATTACAGGCGTGAGCCACTGCGCCCGGCTCTTTTACTTCTTTTGACATGGTTTTCTTTAATTCTTTGAACATATTATAACAGCTAAAGTCTTTGTTTAGTAAAGCCAACATCTAGGGCTTCTCAGTGAAAGGTTCTACTGATTGCTGTCTTCCTGTATGTGGCCATACTTTTCCGTTTCATTGTGTGTCTTGTCTCTTTTGTTGGAAAATGAACATTTTAGATGATGTAAGGTGGCAACACTGGACATCAGAGATGCCCACACCAGGGTTTGTTGTTGTTGCTGTTTTATTGTTACTGGGCAGTTTATGATTCTGTATTTGCCTTCATTGCTTTCTTGCACGTGGCCTTGTGGTCAGCCAGAGGGGAGGGATTGGAGCCCTTTCAGGTCTTACTTGGGCATGCGCCTGGCCTTCTAGATCCTCAGGAATGTATCAGTGCTTTTCAAAGTCCCTGTGGACATCTCATTCCCCAGGCTGAGTGCAGTGGTGACATCACATCTCACTGTAGCCTCAACATCCTGGGCTCAAGTGATCCTCCTGCTTCAGCCTCCCAAGTAGCTCTGACTACAGGTGTGCACCACTATGCTCAACTAATTTTTAAAATTTTTTATAGAGACAGAGTCTTGTTTTGTTGCCCAGGCTAGTCTCAAACTCCTGAGTTCAAGCGATCCTCCTGCCTTGGCATCCTGAAGTGTTAAGATTATAGGCATGAGTCACTACACCTGGCACTGGAGCTTAAGTTTCAAGAGGCGTTCTCAAAAATCAATACCAAACTTACTGTTCGTTTATTGATCACCTCTTATATAGTGCCAACTTAGCCTTGCAGTGGGGTGGAGGGCTAGGAAGAGACAAAATGGTGAGTATTCATGTATGTCTAGATACTAGGGCATGAGAAGTGACTCTGAAGACCTCACTAATTGGCTGTTCCTTTTCTCTGTGGCTAGTGTTTGTCCAGCATGATGCCGCCCAACTCTACCTCAAACTCTGGAACCTGATCAAGGACCAGATCACTGATGTGCACTTGGTAAGAACCTAGAACCAGAGCACTCGGAAGCTTAAGATGCTGCTCATTTAACTCATTCAGCTGTTGTTCCTGTAGTGTGTAGAGGAATAAGAGAGTTAATCCACATAAAACACTTATCACAGTTTCATAATATTGTTACTGGTAATATTTTGCACCTTTGTGAGTAGGCCAAAGAGCATTAGTGGCTACCATTTCTAGAGCTTCTGTCTCTTGGCTCCACCTTCTGGCAATTGGCCTGACCTGGCTTATGGTGGTGTTCCCATCTCACCTCTCTGCTCTCCCTCTTGCAGGTGGAGAGGCTGCAGGCCCTGTATATGATCCGGGTGAAGGACTCCTTGATTTGCCTCGACTGTGCCATGGAGAGTAGCAGAAACAGCAGCATGCTTACCCTTCCACTGTCTCTTTTTGATGTGAACTCAAAGCCCTTGAAGACACTGGTAAGGGGATTCTCTTGGTATTTGCTGCCCCCATATGTGTTAGTCCATTTCTGTTGTGATAACTCAATATCTGAGACTAGGTAATTTATTTCTTACAGTTCTGGAGGCTGGGAAGTCTTGGTTGAGGGGCTGCACCTAGTGAGGGCCTGCCTGCTGGTGGGGACTCTCAGAGTCCTGAGGCGAGGCAGTGCAGGGCATCACATGGCGAGTGCAGTGCAGGGCATCACATGGCGAGGGGGCTGAGCGCGCTCATGTGCCGCCAGCTGGAGTCTCTCTTCCTATTCATATGAAGCCACCAGTCCCACTCCCAGGATAACCCATTAACCCTTTAATCCATGAGTGGATTAATTCATTCATGAAGGCTGTGCCCCTCATGACACAATAACCCCCGCTTTTTTTTTGGAGACAGAGTCTTCCTCTGTCACCCAGGCTGAAGTGCAGTGGCACAATCTCAGCTCACTGCAACCTCCGCCTCTGCTGTTCAAGCGATTCTCCTGCCTCAGCCTCCCAAGTAGCTGGGATTACAGGGGCCCGCCACCATGCCCAGCTAATTTCTGTATCCTTAGTAGAGTTGGAGTTTCACCATGTTGGCCAGGCTGGTCTGAAACTCCTGACTTCAAGCGATCCACCTGCTTCAGCCTCCCTGGGATTACAGGCATGAGCCACCTTGCCCTCCCCAATTATCTCTCAAAGGCCCCACCTTTCCATACAGCCACATTGGGGATTCAGTTTCAACATGGGTTTTGGGGAAACCATCGAACCACACAACACAGTGTGACCAACTCCCCCTTGCCTCATCTCTGGCTTCTGAAAAGTCGCTTATTTCATTTTCATGGCTCTGGCCAGTTTCTCCTTTGTTTTGGCAAAAATGCTTTTCCCTCCTACCTCCACCTCCCTCATACTGCTCCCTTAGTAGGAGCCCCATCCTGTTTTGTTCCTCCAGTCAGCAGGTGCCCTTTGAGATCCTGCCAAATGGACCACACCAGGCCAGGCATTAAGGGGGATATGAGGAGAACCAGAAGAAAAGCTGAAACCCTCAGCTGCAAAGTGTGGGGAGGCTGTACCTGATACAGTTTGGGTCTGTGTCCCTGCCCAAAAATCTCCTGTTCAGTTGTAATCCCCAGTGTTGGAGGTAAAGTCTGGTGGAAGGAGATTGGACCATGGGGGAGGTTTTCTCCTGAATGGTTTGGCACTATCCCCCATGGTACTGTCTTTGTGACAGTGAGTGAGTTCTCATGAGATCTGGTTGTTTAAAAGTGTGGCGCCATGGCCGGGCCTGGTGGCTCAAGCCTGTAATCCCAGCACTTTGGGAGGCCGAGACGGGTGGATCACGAGGTCAGGAGATAGAGACCATCCTGGCTAACACGATGAAACCCCGTCTCTACTAAAAAATACAAAAAACTAGCCAGGCGAGGTGGCGGGCGCCTGTAGTCCCAGCTACTTGGGAGGCTGAGGCAGGAGAATCGCTTAAACCCAGGAGGTGGAGGTTGCAGTGAGTTGAGATCTCACCACTGCACTCCAGCTCCCCACTCGCTCTCTACCTACTTCTCCCATGTAAGACGCCTGCTCCTGCTTGGCCTTCCGCCATGACTGGGAGCTTCCGTGGCCTCCCCAGAAGCAGATGCTGCCATGCTTCTGGTCAGCCTGTGGAACCATGAGCCAATTAAACTTCTTTTCTTATAAATTACCCAGTCTTAGCTGTTGTCTCACAGCAGTGTGAGAACAGAATAGAGTACTCTAGGTGGGAAATACCAACACTGCTTTTTCCCTGTTCTCTTGGGTGGGACAGGAGGACGCCCTGCACTGCTTCTTCCAGCCCAGGGAGTTATCAAGCAAAAGCAAGTGCTTCTGTAAGAACTGTGGGAAGAAGACCCGTGGGAAACAGGTACTCATACCCTAGATCAGACTCAGCTGTCCCTCGGTGCACATGGGGGATTGGTTCCAGGACCCCTGTGTGTACCAAAATCCACACACCCTCAAGTCACACCCAGTCGGCCCTGTGGAACCCATGCATAGGAAAAGTCAGTCCCTCATCTATGCGGTTGTGCATCTGGGATACTGTATTTTTGATAAGCGTTTGGTTGCAGATGTGGAACTCGTGCCTATCGGGGAGGGCAGACTGTATTTATTTACAACAATTTGTGTATAAGTGGACCCACACGGTTGAAACCCGTGCTGTTCAGGGGTCATCTGTCCTTCACTAGTCTGGGGTTGCCCCCCGTGGATTTCCTGATTTCTCTGATTTCATCAGAGGCCCGAGGACACCCCATGGTGGATAAGAAAGGGAATCTGGGTCTGGCTAGTATCTGGGACGCTGGGGTTCTGATGTCTAGAGCTGTGGATGTGGCTTCTCATGGTCGCATCACTGAGAGGGACCAGAGGAGGGGTCCTGAGAGCAGCCGTAAGGGCATTTCCCTGGGGGCGAAACCAGCTCCCTGGAGCAGGTGCCGTGGCTCCCCTGGTCCTGGCGCCTGTGCAGAGCCCTGTGCCCTTGTGCCTCTCGTGGGGGGCCACACGGTGGTAGAATAGCCAGGTTTTGCATTTTTCTCAGAGGAGCTCAGCAGATTCAGTGCACAGGAGCCTTAAACTCCGTGATGTCACCCTGCTTCCCTCTTTTTGGGAAGAACGCGTCACTAGCCCTGACATTTGTCTGACTCTCCCATTCCAAGTGGACTTCATCTCCAGAGTGATTTTGCTTTTTCAGGTCTTGAAGCTGACCCATTTGCCCCAGACCCTGACAATCCACCTCATGCGATTCTCCATCAGGAATTCACAGACGAGAAAGATCTGCCACGCCCTGCACTTCCCCGAGAGCTTGGATTTCAGCCAGGTCCTTCCGATGGAGCGAGAGCCCTGTGATGCTGAGGAGCAGGTGGGATCCTCCCGACCTCCTGGCCGTCCTGCCTCTCCCCAGACGCCTCATCCTTTCCGTTTTCCCTTCCTTCACCCCCGGTCTGCTAGGAGCCACCTGTTCCTTAGAGACTGTCCCCAACCTCTAAAGACTTTCTTTTTTCTAAATATTGGATTTGTGTTCATGTGCCTCACAGCACTGAGGGACGGAATCCAGAATTCAGTAGGCTCCTTTGGAAATAATGTGGAATACATAGAAATGCATAGGCAAACATGTCATTGTGGGTTCTTAGTACCAACCAAACTTTCTTCCTCAAATGGCCTGTGCCCACTTTGAGGATAATCATAGAGTAGCCAGTTGACTGGACCACATTTAATCAGAGTAAAGTTTAATTCACTTGTCCTGAGATAATAACTTACTGAGAGATTCTGAGAAAAAAAGAGACACAAGGCCAGGCAATGTGGCTCATGCCTGTGATCCCACACCTTGAAAGGCTGAGGCAGGAGGATTGCTTGAGCCCAGGAGTTCGAGACTAGCCTGGGCAACATAATGAGACCCCATCTCTCAAAAAAAAAAAAAAAAAAAAATTAGCTGGGTGTGGTAGCACAAACCTTTAGTTCCAGCTACTTGGGAGGCTGAAGCAGGAGGATCACTTGAGCCCAGGAGTTTGAGGCTGCAGTGAACTGTGATCTATCACTGTACTCCAGCCTGGGAGACAGCACAAGACCCTGTCTCTAAAAACAAAACAAAACAAGAAAAACTTTAAAAAAAAAAAAAGACACAAATATCTTTTTTCCATAGATTTGAAATGCTACATAGCAAATTTTGTATTCCCACATGTACGGGTCTATTTTTGGAGTGTCTCTTCTGTTTTATTGGTCTGTTTGGCTATTTATGCTGTAGAACCATGGCATTTAGAAAATTAAGGCCTGATAATATGTTATAATAGCTCCTATTGTAACATGATTTCTTTACCTACTTAGGCCGTGTACGTTTCATGGGATTCTCTTTTTCTTTCCTTCTAGTTCTTTTTATTTCTACCTGCAGATTCTGCCCGATGAAGTATATTTAAAATTGTTTTTCACTTAAAAAAGACTTTTTTGGCTGGGTGCAGTGGGTCATGCCTGTAATCCCAGCTCTTTGGGAGGCCAAGAGGATTGCTGGAGTCCAGAAATCAAGCCCTGCTGGACACTAAAGCAAGACTCCATCTTCTTGCAATAGCAACAAAAAAGACTGTTATGGAACATTACAAATAGATACCAGGGTGTGTAGTGAAGGAAGAATTAGACAGTGAATCCTCATTGTAACAGTTACCAAACTCATGGCAGGTCTTGCTTGTCCTATAACCCACCCTCTTGTTTCACCCAACCCTGTACTGGATGTTTTCTGAAGCAAATCCCAGACTTCATACTGTTTCATTTGTAAACACTTTGTTAGGTGTCCCTAAAGAATAAGCACTCAAAAGATAACCATCTCCATCTTGTAATTCCTTCACAGCATCAAATATCTGGTCAACGTTCAAACTTCCTGACTGTTGTATAATCTATGTGGTTTGTTTGAATCTAGATGCAGACAATGCCTACACTTACATTTGGTTAAGTTTCCTTCTTTTCTTAAGTTCCTTTTAGATTTCTGCTCCTTTTCTTTTCCTTGCAGTTGATTCGGTTGAAGATTTTTTCAATATGCCAGCACTGGCTGGTTGGTATCATTTAACATGTTCCTCTAACCCTTTTATTACTTGTAAACTAATATTTAGATACAGATATTCCCTGCATTTTGTAAAGTCCTGCACAAAGTCTGCAGATGAAAATAGGGATAATTCCAGCCTCCACTGTGGGTGACCCAGCTTTGCATGTGCCACCCTTGTTGTCCATCTCCCCTCCGCCTACAAAAGACTTTTGGCTGGGTACGGTGGTTCAGGTTAGGGCCCTTCTGGGCTTGTGGAGAAACAGAACTGTGTTCTGATGACCCCACCCCTCCCAGGGGAAAGTTCTAATCTTGTCTTGGCTTTGGGGGCCTCTCTCGTGACCTCCTGCCTTCCATCTCCTGTGTGCTCTGCTGTGCCAAAGCTGCTGAGCCTTCGCAGTTCAGGATCCACACTCAGGAAAGCTCCTCCTGGAGGGTGCCCACCGGCCGTGGGTCAGGACTGTTTTTTAATACACTGAAGTCCCAGAGTCGGGCCTAGGGTGGGCAGGTATAAATGTGTGAGGCAGTCATGTTTGTGGCGGTGGGTGAACTGTCTCGTGCCTGTCTCTTTCCAGCCTGGAGGGCAGTATGAGCTTTTCGCTGTGATCGCGCACGTGGGAGTGGCAGACTCCGGTCATTACTGTGTCTATATCCGGAATGCTGTGGATGGAAAATGGTTCTGCTTCAATGACTCCAATATTTGCTTGGTGAGAAACATCATCCACAATTGCCTCCTGCCCTGGATTGGCCACCTCTAGCACATGCTGGGCCCGGGACTGCGTGGATGTCTGAGATCAAGACACACGGTGGTCCCGCTGTCTCGGTGTGGGGCCTTTGATGAGGGTTCAAGCCTTTTTCGGCCTGAAGTCCCCATGTGGTTTGCACCTCTGTAAGGGTTCACTTCCCTCCATTTCTAAGTGTTTGGTGCTCTTGGCTCATGCCCTGCGGCTTCCTGCTTCGTGGGGAACGTCTAGAGAGCAAGGAGAGTTAGAAATATGTAAGGCCTCTGGGAGAAGCATGACCAAGTTTAAACACAGGGACGAGGGCGCTAAAAAGACTTCATTGCACATGACGTCCTGCTGCTGATGATGCTCCAGGCTCTTGGGAGCTGCTAGAGGTGGGCTTGTCTGGAGGATGAGGGGTACATTGTAACGCCCTGTCCTCTGTGGGTGCTTGTGTCAGCTGGCTGCTTGACCCCGTTTGTTTCTGACTTCCAGGTGTCCTGGGAAGACATCCAGTGTACCTACGGAAATCCTAACTACCACTGGTAAGAAACGGATTTGGGTAATGGGAGCCTAATGAGCTCACATAGGGTCCTTGGAGCTCATGAAACGCCTGTGGATTCCCCTGTTACTAACGTGCTGATGGCTCACTGTCCGCCTCATCTACAACACTCCCCCCACCACCCCATGCTTGCCTCACACGTCACACTCCAGGAATATCGAAGTACAGGTAGCTCAAACAGCCGTGCCCTCCATCTCCCCTCTGCTGTGCACGCGCACTTCCTGGCTGTACTGTCCTCTCCTCGTTTACCATCTAGGCCAACTCCCTGCTCATGTTTCATACTCATGGTCTTTTCCTACCCTGTAAAGCCTTTACTGATTCACCCAGATTCGTGGAGGCTTCTTGCATGTTTTTTTTTGTTTTGTTTTTTGTTTTTTGACAAAGTCTTGCTTTGTTGCCAGGCTGGAGTGCGGTGGCGCAATCTTGGCTCACTGCAACCTCCACCTCCCAGGTTCAAGCGATTCTCCTTCCTCAGCCTCCTGAGTAGCTGGGACTACAGGTGCTTGCCAACAGGCCCAGCTAATTTTTTTTTGTATTTTCAGTAGAGATGGTGTTTCACCATGTTGGCCACGATGGTCTCAATCTTTTGACCTCATGATCCGCCCACCTCTGCCTCCCAAAGTGCTGGGATTACAGGCATGAGCCACCACACCTGGCCTTCTTATATGCTTTTCTTGCATTTAAGCATACCTCTTTTACAGCAAAGATCATTTTTTTAAAATTTTATTTTCAGAGATGGAGTCTTGCTTTGTTGCCCAGGCTGGAGCACTGTGGTATGATCACAGCTCACTGCAGCCTTGAACTCCTGGGCACAGGCGATCCTCCCACCTCAACCTCCTGAATAGCTGGGACTACAGGCATGCATCACCATGCCTGGCACATTTTTAAAAAATGTTTGTAGAGGTGAGGTCTCACTATGTTGCCAGGCTTGTCTCAAACTACTGGGCTGAAGCCATCCGTCCATTTCAGCCTCCCAAAGTGCTTGGATTACAACGTCCATTTCAGCCTCCCAAAGTGCTTGGATTACAAGCATGAGCACCATGCCTGGCCATCACACTGTTGTTTCTTTTTTTTGTTTTTTTTTGTTTGTTTGTTTGTTTGAGACAGAGCCTCGCTCTGTCACCCATGCTGGAGTGTAGTAGTGGGATCTCGGCTCACTGCAAGCTCCGTCTCGTGGGTTCCCGCCATTTTCCTGCCTCAAACTCCCGAGTAGCTGGGACTACAGGCACCCGCCACCACGCATGGCTAATTTTTTGTATTTTTAGTGGAGATGGGGTTTCACCATGTTAGCCAGGATGGTCTCGATCTCCTGACCTCGTGATCCACCCGCCTCGGCTTCCCAAAGTGCTGGAATTACATGCGTGAGCCACCGCACCTGGCCAATAAATATTTTTATAATCATTAACTACTGAGGAGAAGCTGGAGAGAAAAAAGGTGGATGAAGTTAAAGCAGAGAGACTTTGTAAGTTTCTTGGCTGAGCTTTGAGATTGTGTATCAGAGATGCTATTGGAGGTGATTTTCAGCTGCACAGATAGGCCTGGTCATTTGAAAAGTAACGGATTAGGTGAAGCTCACGTTTGAAATCCTCCTCCTACTTTTCATCTTTCTCTCTTGTTTATTCTGAGCATCCGTCTTAGACATCCGATCTTTATCACTTTGTGGTTGTCATTGATTTCCCTATTATTGAGATCAGAGGTTGGCCGACTTTCTCTGTAAAGGGTTGGAGAGAAAGTATTTCAGACTTTGTGGTCTGTACAGTGTCTGTTGCAACCACTTAGCTCTGCCCTGTAGAGCAAAAACAACCATAGACAGTGTGTGGGCAGAGGAGCATGGCTGGGGTCTAGTTAAATTTATTTGCAAAAAGAGGCTTGGAGACTGGGTGTGAGCTCACACCTTTAATCCCAGCACTTTGGGAGGCCAAGGCGGGAGGATCACTTTAAGCCAGGAGTTCAAGACTAGCCTGGGCAATAAAGCAAGACTCCATCTCTACAAAAATTAAAAGTTATTATAGCTAGGCATGGTGGTACACACCCCTAGTCCTAGCTACTCAGGAAGCTAAAACAGACAGAAGGATCAGATGAGCCCAGGAACACGAGGCTGCAGTGAGCTACTATTGTGCCACTGCACTCCAACTTGGTGACAGAGCAAGAACCAGTCTCGTCAAAAAGTAAACAAAAGGCCGGGCACAGTGGCTCACACCTGTAATCCCAGCACTTTGGGAGACTGAGGTGGGCAGATCATGAGGTCAGGAAATTGAGACCATCCTGGCTAACACGGTGAAACCCTGTCTCTACTAAAAATACAAAAAGTTAGCCGGGCATGGTAGTGGGCTCCTGTAGTCCCAGCTACTCGGGAGGCTGAGGAGGGAGAATCATTTGAATCTGGGAGGCGGAGGTTGCATTGAGCCAAGATTGCGCCACTGTACTCCAGCCTGGGTGACAGGGCAAGACTCCATTTCAAAAAGAAAAAACAAACAAACAAACAAAACGTAATGCATATTCTCTCTTATAAATGGGAGCTAAACATTGGGTATTCATTGACTTAAAGATGGCAACAACTGGGAACTGCTGGATGGGGAAGGAGGAAGGGGAGGGGTCAAAAACTAACTGTTGGGAGCATGCTTGTATTCACGTGACAAACCTGCACGTGTGCCCGCTGAATCTAAAATAAAAGTTAAAAGTAGATTTTAAAAACCCCGAGGGGTTGGATTTGGCCTGTAGCTTGTTAACCTCCTCTTTAGATATTAACTAATAGAAATGTAGTGTGGGCCGGGCGCGGTGGCTCATGCCTGTAATCCCAGCACTTTGGGAGGCCGAGACGGGCGGATCACGAGGTCAGGAGATCGAGACCATCCTGGCTAACACGGTGAAACCCCGTCTCTACTAAAAAATACAAAAAACTAGCCGGGCGAGGTGGCGGGCGCCTGTAGTCCCAGCTACTCCGGAGGCTGAGGCAGGAGAATGGCGTGAACCCGGGAGGCGGAGCTTGCAGTGAGCTGAGATCCGGCCACTGCACTCCAGCCTGGGCGACAGAGCGAGACTCCGTCTTAAAAAAAAAAAAAAAAAAGAAATGTAGTGTGCATCTTCCCAGGTTGCCTATTTTGTTCCTCTCCAAGGTGATGGATAGACAAGGCTTGATCCAGCCGCCTGGAAGTTTGCTGACGCTTGTTCATCATAGATGAACGAAGCGTTGTTTTCTGACGAAGATTTCATGCCGCTGTGCTGATGTGTCTTCTCTTCTCTCTAGGCAGGAAACTGCGTATCTTCTGGTTTACATGAAGATGGAATGCTAACAGATATGCCCAAAACCTTCAGAGATTGACACGCTATCATTTTCCACTCCGTTCCTGGATCTATGGAGTCTTCTGAGTCTTCTAAGAGATTTTGTAATGAAAGAAGCATCGTTTTCAGACTATATAACTGAGCCTTATTTATAATCAGGAATATTACCAAAATATTTAACCATGAGGGTCCTCAGGTCCTGATCAGTCAGAATGGACGCTTTCACCAGTGGACTCGGCCATGTGGCTGCTCAGTCCTGGGTGCTTCCTGCTGTGCAAGACGTTAGCCCTTTAGTTAGCAGGCTGTGGGGAGTCCAGGTGCTCCCAGTGGGGAGAGCAGCGGCAGTGGGAGGCATCTGGGGGCCAAAGGTCAGTGGCAGGGGGTATTTCAGTATTTTATAACTGCTATGACCAGACTCGTGTGTACTGGCTGAGTATCAGTGCTGTTTGTAATTTTTCACTTTGAGAACCGACGTTAATTCTATATAAATCAAGTGTTTAGTAACTGTTATTCACTTATTCAGCAAATATTTATTGATCACCTATTCTCCATAAAATAGTGTGATAAACACAATCATGAATAAAGTTATTTTCCACAAAAGGACTTTGCAGTTTTATTGGGGGGCAGTAGGGCTTGTGCTATAGGAATTCAAAGGCAAGGGAAGTCACTTCTGTCGTGGGGCACTGGGAGAAGGCTCCAGGCTGAAAGGGTTAGGGTGGAGGTCCCCCACAGGGACAGCGTACGCAGTGGACCGGCTGCAAAAGGCCGTGCTCAGCATTCAGACGGCATCACACACTCAGCTTTTCTCTGCCAGGGAGGTGGGTGGGGAAGGATAGGGATGGGAAGGCAGATGGAGCTCAGAATGTGGAGGGGATCCAGCGAGGCTCGGAAGTTTGCACCTGATCCGGTGGGTGCTGAGGAACCCCTGAAGGGGCGAGGAGGAGAGGAGCACTCAGCTGTGTTCTGCTGACGCTGATCTGCTGCCGGAGTTAGAGACAAACGTGGTGGGAATGGAAAGCCACACACAGTCACTAGCGCCATTCTGGAGGGAGAATGGATGTGGCTGGTGAGAGAACAGGGACCCAGGGAGAGTCCCGCACCAACCTGGGAGGGGAGCCTGGTGGGTGTGGGCACCCCCACTTTACAGATCAAGTGATAGAGACACTCAGATGTTTAACCCCTTGTTCAAGATTCCATACTTGATAAATGGCAGATCAAAGTCCTAACATAAAATGTGGGTCATTTCTTTATTATTTTATCTGTATTGGCTAATGATGATTAGCCATGCAAGAATAAATGATTATTGTAAAATCTTCAAACAATGTAGATACGTAAAGAATCCCTTCCTTGGAGCTTGCCCTTGTCAGACAGGTGTGGATGAGCATCCTGGGGTGGCTCTAAAAACTGCCAGAGTCTGGGTTGCTTACAGCAGACACATGTGGTCTCCCAGAAGCCCACGTTCGAGGTGTCCAAAGGCCTGGCTCCCGGAGGCTCTGGAGGAGCGCCTGTTCCCTGTTTCTCAGCTTCTGCCGGTTGCCAGCAATTGTCCTTCATTCACTCCAGCCACTGCCTCCATCTGCACACAGCCAAAACGGCATATCCTGACGCGCTCAACCTTACAGCCAATATTTAAAAATATCTGGAACATACAGGGCCATGGGAGTGGCTGTTGGGGAAATTTTCATGAAGGAAGAAAGATTACAACTAAGTTTTAAAATGCTAGTTGTGTTTGTTTTGTCTTGGAGAGGAGGTAAAAGTGGGAGTGAAAATAGGGAGTTTGGTGTAAGGTGGGAAAAGCAAAGGAACCCCGCATGGATGGGCTGAAGGGTGTGATGGGAGAACAGTGAGAAGTACGTTTGGGGAAGCAATTGGAAATAGCAGCTAAGCTTAATCACAATCTATCAAAAGGGATTTGTTGAAGAATTAATGTGTGACGAGGAACAGGTAGGTTGTGGGCTTGTCAGCTCGATAGTGGGCACTCGGCTCCATTAACAAGTGATGCCCGTGTGGACAGACAGAATGATGGGCAGGCAGATGAATGCGTGGGTTTTTTTGTTTGTTTGTTTTTTGAGATGGAGTCTCGCTCTCTCACCCAGGGTGGAGTGCAGTGGCACCATCTAGGTTCACTGCAAGCTCCGCCTCCCGCCTTCGCGCCATTCTCCTGCCTCAGCCTCCTGAGTAGCTGGGACCACAGGCACCTGCGACCACGCCCAGCTAATTTTTGTTGTATTTTTTAGTAGAGACGGGGTTTCACCGTGTTAGCCAGTATGGTCTGAATCTCCTGACCTCGTGATCCACCCGCCTCAGCCTCCCAAAGTGCTGGGATGACAGGCGTGAGCCACCGTGCTGGGCCAAATGTGCGGGTTTTAGGCGAAACGGGTCCACTTGGTTGTTGAGAAGATAGTGTTTTAAAGTTCCGTTTTTCCATACTTCGAATAGCTTTACATTAGCTAAATTTAACCACATACAAAATCACTAAGGCAGACACTCAGATTTCCCACACGAAAATCAAATGTAAACCAGCTGTGACCTACTTCAACGTGATCATCGGAAGTCGGAAGTTGAGCTCTTTTTTGATGTTTAAAGCCTGCATAATATTCACTGTATTATTATTCAGTGTATTACTATTTCCTTCGTGATGGAAATTTGGTTTGCCCCAACTTTCTATTCTATCAAAACACTGCTACGTAGAAAATCCCCATGCACATATTTCTCCTAATTGTGGAAATATTTTACATACAAGACTCTAGACATGAAATGAAATTTTACTGGAATTTTAAAATAGATGGGTACTCCTAAATTGCCCTCTTTCAAATTCCATGAACTCGTAAGCTTCCAAGTGTTACGGAGTTGCCCATTTTGAGAAATCTGTGCTAAAAGGACCCAACAATGCTGATGACAATGGTCAGGATGGTAAGGAGGCCGGGAAGACAACAGAATGATTTAGATCTTAGACAGATCACTGTCGGTGTCTCCACTGGTCCAGCTCTTTCATTCGTTCTCGTGCTATCTTTTCCCTTTCACCAAATAAAATCGCTCCTTGACATCACATGAATCCATGCTATGCTTAATGACTGTTGGTTAGTAAAATGCCTATGACTAGCAATCTTCATGTGTGCAATTAAATATTAATTTAAAAAACACTTCAAACGTAAGCAATTAATAATTAGTGAATGAAAAGTACATCATACCTCAATTTAAAAAATCACTATTAAAAAGACATTATTTGTGTGATAAAAGAGATTGCCATTTTCGTATTTTTCTGCAAGGCTGAAGAAAACTAAGTCAGCTTACACAAGTGAATTTTAAAAGACTTTAGGGTGAGCATGGTGGCTCACACCTGTAATCCCAGCACTTTGGGAGGCCGAGGTGGGCGGATCACCTGAGGTCAGGAGTTCGAGACCAGCCTGACCAATATGGAGAAACTCCGTCTCTACTAAAAATAGAAACTATTAGCTGGGCATGGTGGCATATGCCTGTAATCCCAGCTACTTGGGAGGCTGAGGCAGGAGAATTGTTTGAACCCGGGAGGCAGAGGTTGCAGTGAGCTGAGATCGTGCCATTGTACTCCAGCCTGGGCGACAAGAGTGAAACTCCATCTCAAAACAAACAAACAAACAAACAAACAAATAACTAATTAAAAATAAAAGTCTTTAACTCAGAATGCTGAATAAATTGGCCGAAAATGCTAACCTATGCATTTCAATACTATAGGATTCACAAAGATAGAAATAACCAGATGAAATACTTCTGGTATTTCACCTCCCCAACCATATGAGCCAGTGTTTTTTTCCGTGAATAACAAGAACATCCGAATTTACTTGCCTGTCCATAAGAGGTTACTACTTCTGTGTGTTCCCCTGAAACAGGTGGTGGCTGGGTGAGAAGGGGCAGGAGATGGGGGCTCCAGTATCATGGGCGAGCTTCCTAAACCTCTGCAACTTTCAGCCCCTAAATGGGATGAGCCGTGGGAAGTTTTAGCACAATGCCCAGAACAAAGTAAAGATTTGACACATGGCGCCTCTCTCCACATTGTTCTGTCATCAGTTACTGCGTCCTGCACCTCCCAGCCCACTGGGGTCTGGCTGTTTCCATCACATGGAGAATGACCCAGAGCCTGGCCTCCAGCCACCCTCCTGGCCTTGCTGCTTCTCACTCTGCCACTGGCTCCTCACAGACCAGCCCAGGTGTCCTCAGACATACCACACACTTCACTGTGGGAGTCACGCAGCCCTCACTGCTCCTTCCCCAGGCAGCCACGGGGCTTTCCTCCTCAGGAGGGCTCTGCGAGCACCTGGATGAAGGGCCTCTCATCCGTCATACTCCCTTAATTTTTGTCACAGTTCTCCTTCCTTCCACTCAGTGCAGCACCCACTGATTGATCCTCCATCTTCCCCAAAAGACAAGAACAGCATGAGCAGTAGAGAGTAGATATCCAATGACAGAAAAATTGGTCAACGATTTATCATTTCCATTTATCATCAATTAAGAAAATGTGTCCTGAAGGCCATGTACCTCCTATTGGACTGCTGCATCCTCAGCCTCCTGAATTCCAGCCCAGCACCTTCCTCCCCGGCACAGAAACAGGTCAGCCCTTACTAGCATCCCTCTCTTATTGCCTTTGTGCAGAGCCAGAACACGGGCCAGGCAAGGACTCGGGATTGTCGCCCCCCAACAAACTGTGAAACAATCCTTTACATCACCAACAAAGCACAGCCTTATGAATTGGTGGTCAGTCCCTCCCAACACCTCTGTAACTGTACAGATGGCAGTGCTCCTCCAAGGATGGCCTTCCCAGGCACTGCACCTCTAGGAGCGTGTCCTTACTTTGAGGCCTGGGTGCTCAGTCTATCCTGTCCAATGAGCAAGCGGTGGAGAAGGGGGGATTCCAGATTAAGGGGAGACTAGCGGAGCCCCTACTTTTATGCTGTCCTGTTGGGAAGGCTATTAAAGAAACAGAAAGTGTGAAGCAGTGAAGATAGAACATGTTTTCATTACTTAAACCAATACACTCCACAGACTGGAATAATAAGAAATGCTACATCCAAGCTAACTGAATCCAATAGCATATCAAAAAGACAATCCACCATGATCAAGTGGGTTTCATACCAGGGATACAGGGGTGGTTTAACATATGCAAGTCAATAAATGTGATACCTCACATAAATAAAATTAAAAACAAAAATTACATGATAATCTGAATAGATGCAGAAAAGGTATTTGACAAAATCCAGCATTTCTTTATGATTAAAACCCTCAGCAAAATCAGCATAGAAGGGACATACCTTAAGGTAATAAAAGCCATCTATGACAAACCCACAGCCAACATTATCCTGAATGGGGAAAAGTTGAAACCATCCCCCCTGAGGACTGGAACAAGACAAAGACGCCCACGTTCACCACTTCTACTCAACACAGTGCTGTTCACTACAGCATTGGTTATAAGAGCAAGACTGGAAACAGAACAAATGGATACCCAGAGGGGGGTGCTTAAGTAATTTTGGGAATAGTCATAGGGTGCAGTACTTTATAGCTCTGAAACAATACAATGGATTTACATTTGAAAAGTGGAATGATAACTAAGGTGCATTGCCCAGTGGCATATGCAGAGGTGCAGAGACTTTGTATAAACACGATCACGCATCAGCATGCATGCCAGGTACATGTTTCTATTTGCACATAGATTGTAGGGATGACATGCAAATGAAAATGTTGACTTGGTGTTTGGAGGTTCAGAGTGGAAGGGAAACTTCCTTGCTAACCTTTTATGATATTTAGAGTTATTTGTAACCTTGAATATGTAATATATTTAGAAATCTTGGTTAATAAGAAAAGCCTCTGTTCCTGGCCTCCTGCTGGTACATGTCAGGTGGACATGGGTGGTCATGCTAATGTGTGCAAACTCAGAAAAATCCAAGAATGGGATTCTGCATTTTTCATCATACAAATAATTATTAATAGAAAGAGTATGAGGGTTATTTCTAATTGATATACCATGCATATTTTATTAGATAATAATAAATTCTGACATTTGAACTGTATTTACACATGGACATTGAAATATATGGATGAAATATCATGGCTTATACAGGCAATGGCTTTATTGGCATTTTACAAACTGATCCTCATTCCTCATGGCATGGGTCCGTGTGATATTAAGTAGCTTGTTATGCTGGGAAAGGCAGTGATGACCACAAGAATGACTTCAACTACTAAAGTGCAATGGAGATTTCAATAATGTTTTGTTCAATATTTAATTATTTCATTGTGCTCCCAGGTTTTTTCTCACCCTAGCTCTGACCCATATCATGTGGGTCCCATTAATACAGACACCTCCAAATGCACCACTTTTCCATTATATGCAGTCAATTGCTGGTTACCTTGGGCCTGCAACGGGGGGGAGGGCAGGGGCTGCTTGCCACCTCCTGATCTACAATAAGAGTCAATGAGCAGTTAAGGGGATACTGAAAACCATTTATCCTGCTGGAGTGAGGAATAAAAGGTTTCTTTCAATAGAGTAGTAAAGTGCATCTTTTCCAACCTATTTCTATGACTCAAGGCCCATCTCAATTCCAGATGTGGTTAGCCTCAATTCCTGATTCTCACCAAGGTGTGTAATGTCGTCCATGGCCCAGCGCAGAGGAACACAGGTGTTGCCATCAGACTGCCAGGGTCCGATCCCGCCTCCTCACTCACCCTGGGAGATCCTTTTAAGCCAGGAGTCAACAGCGAGGATGGAAACATGACTGCTTTTCAAAGTCCTAAAAGTTCAGAGGACGACCATCAATTTCTCCTGCACTCCTGGGCACACACCAGGAGAACTTTGTCTCCAGGTTCAAGTAAGTGCCTGTGAGGGAGTTGTGTCCTCAGATTCTGCTCGCCACAGGTGCCGCTGGATGCAACCCCAAACCTCTTCTGCACAATCCCAAGGGGTGCTGACTAGTCCAACCTCTAAATATCATAAAAGTTTAGGAAGGAAGTTTCCCTTTGGGTTGATGTTTGGTAGGGTTGGAAGAGAAAAGGCCAGCTGTTTTGGGAAAGATCACCGTTAAATCACACAGCACCCTCACAGCCCAGAGAGACAGTTCTTACATTGTGGCAAGAAACTTGGAAAAGACAAAATCCAATTTGACACATATTTCCTTTTTCTTTTTGATTTCATGCCCCCTCCCTCAACCTCCCAAACAGTATGGATACCCCGAAGGCCCCTGGGAACTCTCTCCCATTGAATCTTACATGGAAAATAGTTACCTACCTGCAAAATCCTCATCATCAGATATGCTCTCCATAATCAAATCTTTAGAAACACAAACATCAGGATAAGTCATTAGAGAGAGGCCCACTCCTCCCACCCCAGCTGAAGCCCCCGTGCTTCCCACAGGATCCCCTGGTGTTTCCTTTGGGCTCACAGACATCCCTCCAGCCTCTCTGAACATTGTTTTATACTTGCAAAATCATTTGCTCTCACCAGACCCCAAATCCTCCTCCCCAAAAGGAGCCCAGAATCAGGTTTCTGTATGCTAGAGACAGCATTTTTCCCTCAGGAAATGAGTTATTTCAGGGTACGTACCATTCTCCACTGTCAATGGCTCCTGCAGTTATAGAAAAGGAAACATTAGGAGGGTGAAATGATGCCATGCACGTCACACAGATCTGATATTCTCTCAACAACTGGAGAAAATAAGAAGGGGTATAGTGACTGAGTCAGAGGTCGGAGTCCCCCAAAACTAGCACTGAGGACACCTATGAAAAAGACAAGACCTTTTCCCACAGAATTTATCTTTGAAGTGTATCTAGATTGGCAGTTTCACAACCTTAATCCACGGGGGGAAACTGCTGTGGAGGGAAACACCTCTGCCTTGCAGTGGATCATGGACGCTGCCATCTACCATGCCCCAGTGTGCCCGGCATGGGTTGATGAGAGGCTCCCAATCAATAGCATCACACCAAGGGCATTGTGGATGTCATAAATAATCCACATTGGCAGATGTTCATGTCTACATTTGATTAAATTGCAGATGACAATGATAATGCACATTGGCAGATGTTCGTGTCTACATCTGATTAGAAAGAAGCCAGGAAAGTAACATTTCGGTTCAAGACAAAAGTGTCTTACCTTGGCAGCATCTTCTTTTTTACAGATGTCTTGTACAGTGTCCTCATTAGCGATGTCGTATACAGCGTTCTCATTAGTGATGTCGTGTACAGAGTCCTCATTAGCAACGTCGTATACAGCGTCCTCATTAGGGATGTCTTGTACAGAGTCCTCATTAGCAATGTCGTATACAGTGTCCTCATTAGCGATGTCATATACAGTGTCCTCATTAGTGATGTCATATACAGTGTCCTCATTAGCGATACTGCATACAGCATTCTCATTAGTGATGTCTTATACAGAGTCCTCATTAGTGATGTCATATACAACGTCCTCATTAGCAATGTCGTATACAGTGTCCTCATTAGTGATGTCATATACAGCGTCCTCATTAGCGATGTCGTGTACAGTGTCATTAGTGATGTCATATACAGCATCCTCATTAGCAATGTCGTATACAGTGTCCTCATTAGCGATGTCGTATACAGTGTCCTCATTAGTGATGTCTTGTACAGCATCCTCATTAGCGATGTCATATACAGTGTCCTCATTAGCGATGCCATATACAGCGTCCTCATTAGCGATGCCATATACAGCGTCCTCATTAGCGATGTCATACACAGCGTCCTCATTAGCAATGTCGTATACAGTGTCCTCATTAGCGATGTCTTGTACAGCGTCCTCATTAACGATGTTGTATACAGCGTCCTCATTAGCGATGTCATATACAGTGTCCTCATTAGTGATGTCTTGTACAGCATCCTCATTAGCAATGTCATATACAATGTCCTCATTAGCAATGTCATATAGAGTGTCCTCATTAGCGATGTCTTGTACAGCATCCTCATTAGTGATGTTGTATACAGCGTCCTCATTAGCTATGTCTTGTACAGTGTCCTCTTTAGCGATGTCACGTACAGCGTCCTCATTAACGACATCGTATACAGTGTCCTCATTAGCGATGTCTTGTACAGCATCCTCTTTAGCGATGTAGTATACAGTGTCCTCATTAGTGACATCATATACAGCGTCCTCATTAGCGATGTCATATACAACGTCCTTATTAGCGATGTCGTATACAGTGTCCTCATTAGCGATGTCGTGTACAGCATCCTCATTAGCGATGTCGTGTACAGCGTCCTCATGGGGAGCTAGGAGAACACAGAATAAAGGTCAGTGCCCTGGTGGTGGAGACTGTGAATCACCCAGGGAGCTTGCTTGGTGTGGTGCATGGAGGTGGCTGATCACAGCATGGGCCAAGCTGATGCTGGGCCACCCTCCCGGGTGGACCTGCACCAGTGAAGCTAAGGGATGTGGCTCAGAACACTTTCTGCAGTGGGAATCAGTTTCCAAGTTCAGATATGCATTATCCAGAGAAGTGGGGAAATATTGAAAAAAAAGAAATTGACAAATTCATGAAAAGCCTTCCATGAGTGCAAGTGTGATTTTTTGTTAACCACTTTACATTCAGTATGCATTCACACGTACAAAATATTTTTACAAGAAATCAGAAATTTTAATTTTTGTCAGTTATGTTAAATCCAACGTAGCTGTCAACATAAAGATTCTATCTCATTTACTTTGTGGTCTCCAGAAAATCTAGCACATAGTAAGTAGAACAAAATATTTATTAAATGAAAACACACAGCAGGGATACGGGGGCTGTTAGGCAGACCGGGTTGCACCTGATTACCTGGATGATAATAAACTGCACAAAACTTCAGTCAGATTAATATTGAAACTGGCTTTTGCTCGGGCTCTTTTCTCTTGTGGAAGAAGGATGACCAAGAAGATGAACAGGAAAGAAATGAGAAACAGAGGCAAAGTGCTTAGTAGCTAAAGGCCACCTTCTGTAACACGAAATAGTCTACAAGTGGCCTTGAACTCTGCCGTGATTCAGTGACAGAGTTCCCTCATGTCTTCTACCCAGGTTGAAGTCCAGCGACATTGCGACTGTCTTCTTTACAACTTGCAAGACATGCTGCTCTGCATTTGCCTGTTGTATGAGATTTACACCTGTTTTAAAGCCACATTTTGTTTCAGTTGGGCTGGTGGCCATACACCGCACTAGCCAGTCAACAGTGAGATGGCTCCTCATGGAGGCGGCTTGGCTTGAGGCTGAGGGTCTTTTACCCACATGCATATGAGAGTTGCCACGAGGGGACGGAAGCCAGGCTAATAACCAAGTGCTGCACAGAGTTCCCATCTGTCCCTCCTCACCATTTTCAGCTGGCAGGATTTGAGCATTTTAGGGCTTGGGAAGATAGTATTACTAAATCTACTAAAATACATCACCCATCCTTATAGGCTTTGTTAAGTTGCTGAGCAAATTAACTTCACAACTGAAGTGGGCCGCACTGGCCTGCATGGTCCCTTACTCCTCTTAGAATCTGGGAGTGTGGGGCCTACTGGAGGGTGGGAGGTGGGAGGAGCAGGAGGATCAGGAAAAATAACTGATATTAGGCTTAATATATGGGTGATGAAATAATCTGTATAACAAACTCTCATGACACACATTTACATATGTAGGAAACCTGCACATCCTGCACATGTAACCCTGAACTTAAAAGTTAAGAACAACAACAACAACTGCAACAGCAACAAAAACAGGCTCTGTGAGCTGACCCAAACCCTGGGGGATCTCTGTGCTTTTGACACACTGATGACTACGCCGGCCCATGGGGAGATGTGCCTAGAACTGCCCTGGGTTGTGTGACCATGGAGGTCACTTTATGATGATGGGCAGTGTCTGGGGCCTTCTGGGCTCGGTGCTTTAGGGCTTATACACGAATGCTGGACTCCCTGCATGGTGGCGAACACCCTATGACTAAGTGCATGTCAGCGTCAGCACAGGCCCACGCTCCTGGGTTCATGTTTTCAATTTTTCATTCAGGAACTTGGGAGCTGGGGCCACCCCCTTGGCCCTTCAGGATCTCCACCTGAGCAGTGGGGATAATAAGCCAGACCCAGGGATGGCTCTGGTGAGGGTGGAGGAGCCACTATGGATTTTATTTTTAGAAGTGGACACCTGCGATTGGGTTGTATAAATGGGAAATCTTTCCTGAGGAAACACACAGCCTCATCTGTACAGAAACGCACACACTCACACCACGTGATGCAGCCTCACATGAGACACCACGAATCCTCAAGCACCCAACTCAGCACTAACCAAAAGGGAGCACAGCTGCTTCCTCAAAAATTGGCCATAATATTTCCCTAGGGAATTCAGATTTTTTTTTTTTTTTTTTTTTTTTTTGAGACGGAGTCTCACTCTGTCACCCAGGCTGGAGTGCAGTGGCGCGATCTCGGCTCACTGCAAGCTCCGCCTCCCGGGTTCACACCATTCTCCTGCCTCAGCCTCCGAGTAGCTGGGACTACAGGCGCCCACCACCGCGCCCGGCTAGTTTTTTGTATTTTTAGTAGAGACAGGGTTTCACCATGTTAGCCAGGATGGTCTCGATCTCCTGACCTCGTGATCCACCCGCCTCGGCCTCCCAAAGTGCTGGGATTACAGGCTTGAGCCACCGCGCCCGGCCCAGATTTTTAAAAAACACTTCCACTGTGCTTATTCCTATCGCAATCCCAGGATCAGGGTGGCTCTTCACATTGAAACCTGCAAGGATGCCACACGTTTCTTGGCATCCAGATTTTTTTTTGGCAAATAGTTCCAGAATACTTACTAGAGTCACAACTCAGAGGGGCCGCCTGCACCACCTGCAATACAGAAACAAAGCTTTATGAGGGGTACGTCGTGTTGTGGATTGTTTGCACAAGGCTGTTTCTCTCAGTGAATATTGAAAACTTGATCAGAAAGTGTAGTCAACTTCAAGCCCCCCCAAACAAGGGTAGGATACACACTGGAAAAGACATCAGCTTCTGGGTGGTGGATCTCTCAGATCCACGTAGGTTGGCAAGTGCAAAATACTGAATCCAAGGAGAAGACTTTGCTTCCAAGGACAAGGGCCCCAAGGATACAGTCTACAACCTGAAGCCGTCACAGGTAAATGACATTTTGGATTACGTATCAGTTGCTAAGAGTCACTTCTTCCACCCCCTCAGAAAACTGCATTTAATACCTGTAATGTACATTGTCATTTTTTCACATGTAAAGTCAGTTGAAAAAGAAAGACACCAAGAAAGGAACATTTCTATTTCAGGGAATGCAAGGCAACCTTACCCTTGTGTCGACCGGCCTCTCTCCATCTCTTCCCTTCTTGTGAGCTGGGGACTCCTCAGAGGCTAGGAGGACACAGAGCAATGGTTAGTCGTAGATGCTTTTGTTCATGAGTTATTCAGGGAGCTCTGCTTAATGTGGACAACAGGACAGTGTGTGTGGATGTGTTTCATTAAAAGCACAGCTTGAGCTCCTGCTAAAAATCTTCCCTTGTGGAAAGACAGGCAAGAACGAGGAGCCGAGGAGCAAGAAATGGAGTCCCTGGCATTTTGCTGATGGCAACTTAAGGCAATGGGAATGAGTCAGTCTACAAATGGTACTGAAGCACACGTTATAGTTTGATGAGAGTCCCACTGCTCACACTGTGAGGTTTGAATGGTTTTCTAAACCCCGTAAAACAATATTAGCTTGTAGGATTTATGTCCCAAGACCATTTTTGTGGAATCCTCTGAGGATCCACAGTGGCTGTCACTGCAGTTATTATGTGTTTTAGCATTTTGCACTTGAATAAAAGCAAAGCTTAATAGACAGATTGGATTCAATTCTAGGCAAAACAGTCTACTGTATTTATTCACTAATCCTTTGTTATAACTGCTGACGGGAGAATTACAAACACTGAAATTATATTCTTTAAAATTAATTAAAGCATAATTATTAATCATACAATATTTTTTCATCCAGACCTCCTTTTCTTTGTCATGCATGCATATTAATTGAGGCTGGAGACTATCTATGCTTGTTCAGGCCAGCCAACATAGGACAGTTTACTTCAAGAGAGGAGACGTGGGTTGAATGCTGATATGTTTAAACTGCAGCACAAACAGTTGCAACAAGTGTGGTGGACTAATCACCAGATGGCCCTTTGCTGCCTTATTTGTCATTGTGCCTTACGTGTAGCTTGCAGGATTTGATTATGACTATGTTTTGGGGTGATAATACTTTCAACTATTCCTAAAATAGTGCTTCAGTCTTATCTGTTTGGGGTCAATTGCTGAGGATTTTATAAAAATTAATGAAGTTTGTGAATCTAAAGTTCTATACAAAGGGTGAAATATTTGTAAATCATTTACCTTGTAAGAGACTAAAATTTAAAATATATTTTAAATATATATAAAATATATTCAAAAATATACAACAACAAACTAAATAAAAATCAGACAACTTTTTAAAAATGGGCAAAAGACTTGAACATATATTTCCCTAAAGAAGATACACCCACTGATAGTAGCACAGGAAAAGCTGCTCAGCATCATTAGTCATTAGGGAAATGCAAATGAAAAACACAAGTAGACACCAATATACACCTATTAGGATGATTTAAAGGAAAATAAGTGTGGACAAAGATGTAAAGAAATTGTAACCCTGATACATTAGTGATAGAAATGGATAAAGTTGCAGCCACTGTGAAAAACAGTCTGCAGCGGCTCAGAAAGTTAAATATAGAACTCCTGTTGGGCCCAGGAACTCTACTGTTAGGTTTATACCCCAAAGAATAGAAAACAGAAATCAAACAGATATTTGTATAATGTTTATAGCATCACTTTTCATAGGAGCCAAAAGGTGAAAATAATTCAACCATCAATGAACAAAAAGCAAGGTGGTCTACATGCAATGGTACATCATCCATCTGTAAAAAAGGAACACAATTTTGATAGATGATACAACGTGGGTGGACATTGAGAACATTATGCTTATGGAAATAAGCCAGACACAAAAGGAATATAGTGTATAACTGTACTTGTATGAAGTGCCTAGAATAATCAAATTCATACAAGAGAAAGCGGGATAGGAATCACCGTGGGCTGGAAATAGGGGGAAAGTGCTGTATTGCTTACTGTGGACAAGGTTTTGTAAGAAATCATCGAAATTTTGGGTGTAGATAGTGGTATTGGTTATGCAACACTGTGAATATTTTGAATGCCACTGTGTGCACACTTTGGTTAAAAGGTTCAAATTATAAGTATTCTGTTATATATATTTCCCCACAATAGAAAACATGCACAGCCAAGCCCAGATGCCAGTCTTGCTAGCTGCCTTCCTTTACTTTCAAGACTGGGCCGAAGCTCGTCCAGTCTTTCAAGGTTGCTGAAGATGTATGATGGAAGTCGTCTGCATTGGGAGAGAAATCAATGGAGAGAGGAGAAAACTTGAGAATCCACATCACTCACTCTGCAGGGCCAAGAACTCTGTCTCCCGTGCATTGCTGATCCATCTCAGTATTTCCTGGGGCCACCTCCTTTTTCAACTGAAGACTTTGCACCTGGAGGGGTTCCCAGGTTTTTCACCTTGGCCTTGTCAGGACTGCTCCTGTCAGCTACTGTCCATTTCACCTCCATTCATGTCCATGCCACATCAGGCTGTGTTGTTCAAATGGAACGAATCTACCCCAAATGTCCCTTTCTGGAGGAAGCCACCATTATACTGTACCTCCAACACGTCCACACGCACCGAGGCACCTCGCTCACACAAGGTGTGTGTCCTCCAACCAAGTTTCCTGCTCTAAACCCGGGTAACTTTTGAAACCCAAGTTTTGTTGATTCCTCCTACCTCAGGTGCTCCATAGAGCATTTGTCTACAAAACACTTCTCCAGGCAATTAAATATTCCAAAGTGACCAGCAGAATTTGTATGTTAATTCTGACCTTGTGTTGTCAGTACAAGTGTTTTTCCCCTTCAAATGTATGTCTTTGTTACTGATAAACGTAACGGATAATGCTTTTTTCAGCTATGTTGCCAAGCATATTTAGATTGCTTGGAGAATTTGACAAAGATGATAGCGACAATGATAATCTTATTTGTTTTATACTAATCTTTATGTGTTACTTTCACCATTTCTTACATATTGGGGCCTGCCATACATTGTGCAGTGAAATTAGTGCTATGCATCATTGTAGGAATATAAATTGGCAAAGCTAATTTAGAATATAGTTCTCTTGTTTCTTAAAAAATTTAGGCTGGGGCCGGGCGTGGTGGCTCAAGCCTGTAATCCCAGCACTTTGGGAGGCTGAGACGGGCGAATCACAAGGTCAGGAGATCGAGACCATCCTGGCTAACATGGTGAAACCCCATCTCTACTAAAAAATACAAAAAAACTAGCCGGGCGAGGTGGCGGGCGCCTGTAGTCCCAGCTACTCGGGAGGCTGAGGCAGGAGAATGCCGTAAACCCGGGAGGCGGAGCTTGCAGTGAGCTGAGATTGTGCCACTGCACTCCAGCCTGGGCAACAGAGCGAGACTCCGTCTCAAAAAAAAAAAAAAATTTAGGCTGGGTGCGGTGGCTCATGCCTATAATCCCAGCACTTTGGGAGGCAGAGGTGGGTGGATCACCTGAGGTTAGGAGTTTGAGATGAGCCTGACCAACACAGCAAAACCCTGTCTCTACTGAAAATACAAAAATTATCCGGGTGTGGTGGCATATGTTGGGTGTCCCAGCTACTTAGGAGGTTGGGGCACGAGAATTGCTTAACCCTCGGAGGTGGAGGTTCCAGTGAGCCAAGATTGTGCCACTGCACTCCAGCCTGGATCTCAAAAAATATATATATATATTGACCAAAATGTCATTATGCATTACATGACTATATATGAATGCTCAAAGCTACATTACTCATCATAGCAAAAAACAAAATTAATTAAATGCCCATTAACTGATAAATGAATAAACACTATCTATATGAATAAACACAGCAGACTCTGAAGGAAAACACACTACCAGCACGTGCTAAAGCATCAATTAACTTCAAACATAGTGTGCTAAAGGAAGTCAGGCTCCAAATATATATATATATGTCCATTTCTATTAAATAAGCGGGAAATTTATGGAGCTGGAATATCACAGCAGTATTGCTTAGGGCTGGAGATGGGAGTGGGGATTAACTGCCAGTGGGCAAGAGAGAAGGTGGGTGAGGGAAACTTTTTTTTTTGAGACAGAGTCTCGCTCTGTCTCCGAGGCTGGAGTGCAGTGACGCAATCTCGGGTCACTGCAAGCTCCACCTCCCGGGTTCACGCCATTCTCCTGCTTCAGCCTCCCCAGTAGCTGGGACTACAGGCACCCGCCACCACACCCGGCTAATTTTTTGTATTTTTTAGTAGAGACGGAGTTTCACCATGTTAGCCAGGATGGTCTCGATCTCCTGACCTCGTGATCTGCCCACCTCGTTCTCCCAAAGTGCTAGGATTACAGGCGTGAGCCGCCGTGCCTGGCTGGGTATTCTAATTTATGGAAAACTATTACATCTTCCTTGATTTTTTTTTTAGAAATTACTTTTAGGTATTTATATGGAAGAGTCCATGGATAATTGTTTTAATTCTTCATTCATATCTTCAGTGGGTATAAGATTGGTCATATTGGTCATATTTTTCTGCTCAGATTTCAATAAGAAACTTGTGGAAGAACCTGAAGGGTGGGATCTTTAGAGGGAGCCTGAGACAGAGCAAGACAAGCTAAGAAAGAGGGCAGTGCCACAGCAGAGCTGCTATTGATGCCCCCTCGCCTAGATTCCAGAAAAGACATCCAGCTGTAGTCACTGAGGTGTAGGAAAACAGTGGAGCACCCATCAGAGAAAGCAGTGCCCAGGAACAAGGAGGCACTGACGGTGGTAAGGGTAAAGACAGCTGCCATGAGGCTGTTCACATGAGGGTCTCAGGCTGCACAGACACCCACACCGGCTGAGGGATCCCGGTTTTCATAAAGGGTGTGGCCCAACCAAGCCACCAACAAGCAGTTAACAAACAGTAGTAATACGACACTTTCCAAAGACCTTACTTGAGTAACACAGTGATCCTCACAAATTTCCACAGGATGGTGGCACAGATCCTCCTGCTTTAGGACACAGAGTCTGCCTGAGGTCACAGGGGGTAGGTGCAGATTCTGAAGATGCACTTTGGTCAGAGACCCCACTGAACTCTGTCTACTGAGGGCCTCTGTCCTGTCTGCTGACCACAGGTCAGAGGTGCAGGCTGCACTGGGGAGTAGGAATGTCACCTTCTCAATTTTGGGAAAACTCTCTGCCAGAACTGAGAATGGCCCTTTCTAAGCAGAAGGCAAGCTCAGACTAAAGAGGGAGGCCAACCACATCAGGCTGGCAGATTGCCAAAGATACACTCAGGGAGAGCCCACATCCTGGGCCATCTTGGGTGGTGGCAAGATGAGATAGATGACTGCTTTTGCAACACATACCTGACAACAAAAAATCAACAACTGTAAAAGAACCAGAAAATCCCCAAATATTTATAAATTAGCAATGCACCTTTAAATAACTCATGGGTTAAAGAAGAAGTCTCAATAGAGAATTAAAAATACCTTTAACTAAAATGCTCATCATCAATGGCCATCAGAGAAACACAAATCAAAACCACAATGAGATACCATCTCACACCAGTTAGAATGGCAATCATTAAAAAATCAGGAAACAACAGGTGCTGGAGAGGATGTGGAGAAATAGGAACACTTTTACACTGTTGGTGGGACTGTAAACTAGTTCAACCATTGGGGAAGACAGTGTGGCGATTCCTCAAGGATCTAGAACTGGAAATACCATTTGACACAGCCATCTCATTACTGGGTATATACCCAAAGGATTATAAGTCATGATGGTATAGGCCGGGCGCGGTGGCTCAAGCCTGTAATCCCAGCACTTTGGGAGGCCGAGATGGGCGGATCACGAGGTCAGGAGATCGAGATCATCCTGGCTAACACGGTGAAACACTGTCTCTACTAAAAAATACAAAAAACTAGCCCGCGAGGTGGTGGGCCCCTGTAGTCCCAGCTACTCAGGAGGCTGAGGCAGGAGAATGGCGTAAACCCGGGAGGTGGAGCTTGCAGTGAGCTGAGAT
The DNA here is from genome assembly GCF_049350105.2 of Macaca mulatta. Taxonomy (NCBI): domain Eukaryota; kingdom Metazoa; phylum Chordata; class Mammalia; order Primates; family Cercopithecidae; genus Macaca; species Macaca mulatta. The sequence goes on along the minus strand of NC_133415.1, from coordinate 33,876,811 downwards.
CTGGCCACTGCACTCCAGCCTGGGCCACAGAGCGAGACTCCGTCTCAAAAAAAAAAAAAAAAAAAGTAATGATGGTATAAAGACACATGCACACGTATGTTTATTGCGGCACTATTCACGATAGCAAAGACTTGGAATCAACCCAAATGTCCATCAGTGACAGACTGGATTAAGAAAATGTGGCACATATACACCATGGAATACTATGCAGCCATAAAAAAGGATGAGTTCGTGTCCTTTGTAGGGACATGGATGCAGCTGGAAACCATCATTCTCAGCAAACTATCGCAAGAACAGAAAACCAAATACTGCATGTTCTCACTCATAGGTGGGAAGTGAACAATGAGATCACTTGGACACAGGAAGGGGAACATCATATACTGGGTCCTATTGTGGGGAGGGGGTAGGGGGGAGGGATAGCATTAGGAGATATACCTAATGTAAATGACGAGTTAATGGGTGCAGCACACCAACATGGCACATGTGTACATATGTAACAAACCTGCATGTTGTGCACATGTACCCTAGAACTTAAAGTATAATTTAAAAAAAAAAAAAAGAAAAAAAAAACCTTTAACTACATTAAATGAAAATGTGACTTGACAAGATTTCTAGATGTAGCAAAAGCAGTCCTTAGAGGGAAATTTATAGCATTGGATGCAATACATTAAAAATCACAAGATCTAAAATCAGTAATATCATGTTTCAATTAGGAAACTGTAGAAAATAAAGGAAAGCAACGTAAAGCAAGTAGAAGTAATAAACAACATCACGGAAGTCAATAAAATTAAAACACTGAAATCATCAGAAAATCAATAAAAACAAAAGCTGGTTCTTTGAGATGCTCGCTACAGTGAATGAACTTCTATGCAGGCTAACCAAGAAAAAGAAGATAACACAAACGACCAATTTCAGAAATAAAAGAGTAACCATCTCTACTGAACTGTTGGGCATTAAAAGGATAATCAAGGAATATTATAAACAATTCTATGACCGCAGTTTGGTAACCTCAGTGCAATGTATCAAGTCCTTGAAAGACAATCTTTCCAAAGTCACACTAGAATCCTAGATAATTTGAATACACTTATTTCTATTAAATAAGTTGAATTCATATTAAGAGCATTCTGAAAAAGAAAGCACCAGACCCAGATGGTTTCCTCTCGTGAAATCTACCAAATTCTTCAACAGGTGAATACAAAGACAAAAATTCATTTAATGCAATATTATTTGGTGATTTATTGTGCCATTTTTTGCTATTAAGGCATAAAAAAGACAGGAAGGAAGCTTAAGTATACATCAATTTAGTGAACTAAATTCATCTGAAAAAACTACATAATATATGATTCCAACTATATGACATTCTGGAAAAGGCAAAACTGAAGTGACAGTAAGAATATTAATAGTTGCCAAGGTTTCTGCAGAGAAAGGACAGAGAAGAGGGGATTTTTAGGAGGTGAACATATTCTTTATGAGACCGTAAGGATGAACATAATGTTATAAATATTTCAAACTTCATATATATGTATAACAGAAAGAAAGAACATTATGCAAATGATAGACTTCAGATAATAATGTGTCAATATTTTCTCATTATTAGCAAATGTATTACAGTAATGTAAGATGTTAATAATAGGTGAAATTAGGAAGTAAGGGTGAAGAGACAGAATAACATAGGAACTTCATCTATTATATGCTCAATTTTTTTTTTTTTTTTTTTTTTTTTGAGACGGAGTTTCACTCTTGTCGCCCAGGCTGGAGTGCAGTGGCCGGATCTCAGCTCACTGCAAGCTCGGCCTCCCGGGTTTACGTCATTCTCCTGCCTCAACCTCCTGAGTAGCTGGGACTACAGGCACCCGACACCACACCCAGCTAATTTTTTTTGTATTTTTAGTAGAGACGGGGTTTCACCATGTTGGCCAGGCTGGTCTCCTACTCCCAGCCTCAGATGGTCTGCCCGCCTTGGCCTCCTAAAGTGCTGGGATTATAAGTGTGACCCACCATGCCCGGCCATATGCTCAGTTTTTATGTCAATTTAAAACTCTCTAAAGAAATATATTAATTGAAAAATAATAATATAGCACCACTCTTTCAGGGAGATCTATGCTAATGTTTAACAACCAGGTAAATTCTAGACATTAGCTTGAAACATTGTCTGTCATGAAACATGAACGAAAATTGACTTTTAAGTGGATATTTACTTTTGTGGTTGTAGTAATACTTACTGACTAGGCAAATTAGAATTCTGACACATTAAAAAATAAGGCTTGGCCGGGCGCGGTGGCTCAAGCCTGTAATCCCAGCACTTTGGGAGGCCGAGACGGGCGGATTACGAGGTCAGGAGATCGAGACCATCCTGGCTAACACGGTGAAACCCCGTCTCTACTAAAAAATACAAAAAACTAGCCGGGCGAGGTGGCGGGCGCCTGTAGTCCCAACTACTCGGGAGGCTGAGGCAGGAGAATGGCGTGAACCCGGGAGGCGGAGCTTGCAGTGAGCTGAGATCCGGCCACTGCACTCCAGCCTGGGCGGCAGAGCGAGACTCCGTCTCAAAAAAAAAATAAATAAATAAAAATAAATAAATAAGGCTTAATCTCTTCATAGTTTCCTCTTACATATGGGACTCTGAATACTCCCCACAATTGCGATTCTTAAATCAGCTTAATTAATGAACTTCCACAATACCTTCTTGTGAGTACATCTTCTTCCTTACCCGGAAGCCATGATGCCTCTGACGCTGGATGGTGGACACGGCGTATCTTCTTAAAACCTCTGTGAGAGAAGATGCTGGTTAATGCGTTTACAATAGAGAGGGCTGTTGACATCTTGCTGACAGAAGACTAGAGGGAAAATAGTGATAATCAGTTTTAAGTTTAAATTTATGATCCTGTTCTTTACAGGCTTCCAAGCAGAGCCTGCTGAATCAAAGTGATTCAGTGAGCACTCAACACCTCTATCAGACAGACTGTAGGCAGTGCCTTCACGGAGAGGAGAACACAGCAGGATGACTGTGAGTGCAGGGCTGGTGCAGAGTGGGGGCCCGGATTCAAATTCCACTAAGCCATGTGGACCTGGCAAGCTCATGTCGTCCCTCTGCCCTCAGTCCTCTGCACTGTCATAATGAAATTTTAGCAATACTTTTTAGGCCCTACTTCTTAGTATCACAGTACAGGGTTAAAAAAATCACTAAATACAGGAAAACCTTAAGAGAGGACTGGTACTTCAGTAGTGTTCTCTAAGTGTTTACTACATGCCAGGAGGAATAAGTTGGACACTTAGTGGCTGAATGTGGAGAGGATGCTTGGATGGCTCCGGGGCAGTGGCGCATGGTTTCCTGTTCGGCTTTTCCGTGGGCCTGATGCCTTATGGCTTATGGAGAACATCAGCCCTGCAGGGAGGGCAGAGGAGGGGCTGTGGCTGAGATTTTACACTTGAGGGTGCTGACATTCAGAGATGATAAGTGATGAGCAGAATCCCAACCCCAATGAGTGAAGGATCTGAGATGGGAAATGTATTTGGTTCCCTAGAGACAGAGATTCCTGAACAACTGACACCTCTACATCACGCCCTCTGCCAGACACCCAAGAGACCCCCTCACTGTCTTTCTCCAGTCCTCCTAGCCCGAGGTGTGTGGGTGGACAAAGGTGATGCTCTGGAGGAGATGCCTGAGACAAAGACAGGTCCTTAATGATAAAGAATTCTCCTTCCTCTTTCAGATCCTTGACCTCCCCAAGATGACAGTTTATTTTAAAGGCTGTCATCTTTGTGGCCTTCCTCCCCTCTCCCTTCACCCTGTCAGCTGCCTCTCAGTGACTGTCTCCTCCAGTGACTACACTGAGGGACCAGGGTCTGCTTGCCTCCTAAGGCTGTTCAGACCTTCTGACATTGCAAAATGATTGTCAAAAGATGGGTCTGCAAACAGTAACTTCCCTTCCACGGATCAAACCTGAATATGCAAGCTACTGTGAATTAACTGGAAAAGTGGCCATGTGGCTGGTGCTTTGGTGGTTTAATGAATTAAGTCTGCAACCCCCACTGCCTCCTTCACTATTGATCAGAGCCGCCTGCAATAAGGTCTGGCTAAGAATGGGCAGTGGCTGCGCCAGCTCTGGGTGTGCCTTCTCCACTCATTCTTTCCACATCCAAATTCAGTTTCTAATTTACACACTCCACATCCATCCCTAGACTTTGCTGTGGCAGGGGACAGAGTCCTGTCTCTTCTTAGGGAGACCTCTCCATAACCACAGGACCCTCTCTGGTGTTCACCCCAAGTTCTGTTTTCCTCTGTCACCAAATGTCCCTTCCATTAACCCAATGGCCCTCTCTTCTCCAAACCCTTTAACAGTGATCTTAGAAAGCCACTGTTTCTCTCCCCATGAACCCCGGTGAAATCCCCCCATAAAATCCTGTTTTTCTTCCTTTCTGAGAAAAAGTCTGATGCTAGATTGCTAATGTTTGTTTTCAGGGTTTGACTTCTACCTTCAGAAAAGTGTTTCTGTCCTTCCCCTTTTCTGTAATGTCTGTAATTGCAGGAGTGCAATCAAGATTCTCTGGAAATAATCAGGCAGCAAGGCTGTGTTTACTCTGTGTATTCTCTGGAAGTGTGTTCACAAGATTGGTGCTATGTTTATTTTACTGTTTGGTAGAAATAATATGAAGCCACATGGTCCTGATATTTGCCTTGTGAGTTTTAAAGATTCTTATATTTTAGTTGTCTTTTTCAAAACTCTAGGTATTTTTTAATGTACAGCTTGATGTTTTCTTCTAGATACTATAAACATATGTATTACCCACATTATCTATTTCTCTGTATACTTCTGTGACCCCCTGCTTGCTCTCAGAGACATCCTAAATCCAGAAAATGGAGACCTCATTTTCCTTTCTCAGAGCCTTCTATGTGACTTAGAGACTACCATGTCCCTGGCTTTAAGACTAACTCCATATCACAGAGAGGCAACTCAGATCTTTCTTCCCAGAAGTCCAGTAGTCTTCAGAGGACCCCCCATTCTTACACAACTAGTTTATCCAGGTCTCAGGCAAAGGCCCCCAGTATTTTGTAAAATTTGAGCTATCACAACTTTACAAGCTTTTATGTTATTACAAAGCTTTGTCCTCTTTTAGTGAGGATTTTAGCAACCGTGACCGAGTTAATAAAAAAGAGAAGGAACTACTGGAAGAAAGCATGGAAAGAATGCACAAGGTAAAATTTGACCTAGAATGAGCAGTCTCATTCACTAACCTCAACATTGTCTTATGGGTTCAATGGACCTGTGCAATCCTTTGCTCTGTTTCCTCCATCACCTTCCTGTGTAATTGTCCTCCACCACGCACATAATAGGAACATGGCAGAGGGGAGCTAATCATCTCTTTTATGCCCCACCTCAGGCTTAGATGTAAGTTTATAGTAAAAGCCTTTTCAAATGACTGCTTTAACTGCTGCCACGGCCTGTCCCATGTATCATCAGTTGAATGGAATCTCTCATGTGACTTTAAGCAATCCTTTATTGAGAGACAAGATTCAATACTAGGGACAAGATTCAATACTAATGAAGCCCAGTCTTACTCTTCAATGCTGTGTGTGTAAATCCACTGAGCATGCTGACCCCCACGCCTGCACCCACCTGCTAACACAGGGAGGGTCCATCCAGAAGGGAAGCTCAGCTCCAGCACTGAGGCTCTCCTCGCCAGCTTCACAAGAGCGTTGCCACAAGGATGACGGATACCCGGATAACAACCAAGTGGCAATTTGAGTACTTAATTGTCATGATCCCTAAATTACGTAGTTCAGAGGGCTTGTGGTGATAACTCTGTCCAAGACTCTAAAGCATTTCCCCAATTCTTATTGGACTTGAGCCATGTCTTGAGGAGACACCCAGCTGTGACACACAGGCACCATATTGTCCTACTTAGTGCCTCCCTTAGTGTTTTAGAACCTGTGACTTGATCAGAAACATGGGCTTTCTATGTCGTTTCACATTAAGGACAATGTGAAACTTGCAGGGAGATGCCTACATAGCTACCTGGATTCTGAGATCACTGAGGCTCTCTTATGTGAGGGATGGTGTTTGGGATCTCTGCAGGCTTGGGTAATTCCAGGCATAGAGGGTGCTGGAGCTCCCTTGCATGGTGACTAGTGATCCCTTCACTGGCTGATAAATAGAGGTTGTAGTTCAGGCCTTCAACATTAGCACCGTACGAGTAAACATCTTGGCTCCTCACTTCATAGCAAGTGAGCCAGGGCACATTTATTTATGTGGCTTAGTTTCTCCATCTGGTATGTGGATTCAATAAACAAGCTCACAGCATATGGGCATGAGGAGGTTTGAACAAATGTAAGTAAAGTGTGTGGTCTGATTTGTTAAATTAAGAAAAATGGCACTGAGAGTTGTGCTGGGTAAACACAACATTTTTTTCCTAGGGGAAACACACATAGACACATATTCACAAGCAAATCATGCAGACTTGCACATAGACCACCCCCCTACACACTAATACACTCACTCCCACACGACCTAATGTGAACGCCACCTAATGTGAACATGTTCCCAGGAACTATACATAGATAAAAAGAGTTTGTTGGCCGGGCGCGGTGGCTCAAGCCTGTAATCCCAGCACTTTGGGAGGCCGAGATGGGCGGATCACAAGGTCAGGAGATCAAGACCATCCTGGCTAACACGGTGAAACCCCGTCTCTACTAAAAAATACAAAAAACTAGCCGGGCGAGGTGGCGGGTGCCTGTAGTCCCAGCTACTTGGGAGGCTGAGGCAGGAGAATGGCGGGAACCCGGGAGGCGGAGCTTGTAGTGAGCTGAGATCCGGGCACTGCACTCCAGCCTGGGCGACAGAGCGAGACTCCGTCTCAGAAAAAAAAAAAAAAAAAAAAAGAGTTTGTCACCTGGAAAACCAGTTTCTTTTACTATACCCCCCATCCTCATTCCCACCAAGCGTCTTAGATCATGGAGGCTCTCCAGACAAGAGCCAGCAGTTAGGCTCCACATTTCCTATAGAATCTTTTTCTCACAACCAGTGAGTGATTCCAGAATACATACCATTGAATGTGCTCCCTGAAGTCACCTGTAATTAGAGAAGGAAAACACTCTGAGAATCAGGCTATGCTATGGATGGCTCGCACAGGTCTTTTGTTCACTTGGAAACTCTGGGTAACCAAGATGGGAAAGAATGTTCAAGTCAAAAGCCCCAACTCTAGAGTAGAGTTCCCGTAGGAAAGCACAGGAGTTTTCCTGAAGAATGTTTCTGTCTAGATAATTTTGGGGTAACAATGACAGAATTCTTATCTAAAGTGGAAAGCTTGTTCCTGAAGAAAATATCCCTTAACACACAGTGTACTATCTGACACTGCCAATGTTGCATGTCCTCTGGAATCAGGTGTCAGTTGGTAAGATACACCTCCTCCATTCCCAAGGAAATATTAGCTAACATCTATAATGTACTGGATAATTTTCCCATAGCTGATATCAACTGAAAAATAAGGGAACCAAGAAAACAACATTTACATCTTAGGCAAAGACAGGCTACTTTACCGTGGTAGTAGAGTAGGGCTTCCTTCTCGCACACTTTCTGGAAGGCTCGAAGGAGTCACCTAGGGGATGTGGAAGGACACAGCATGGCTGTCAGTTCATGGTGGTGCTACTCATGAATGACTCAGGGACTGGAACTTAGGGATGTGCCTGGTTAACAAGCATGGAATGAGCTTCTCCTGGACCATCCTCTTTATGGACCAAGGAAGGCAAAGAAAGAGCAGAAAGGAAATGAGAGTAGAGCCCTTGGCTTTCCAGGTAGTGGCAAATGAAAGCAACATGAAATAATCAAACTCCAAATGAACAAATACTAACATACATGCTAGGATTCAACCACAGCATCCTGTCACTTCTTCAGATCCTTTAAAAGCCCAGCAGGATGGCCACTACCTTCCTGACTCCTACCAAGTCCCTTTCAACCTCCACAGACCCACATACACTGCTACTGCATTTATCATGGAGGGTACAGGGTTCTGCCCTTGTTTATGCGTGAATTTTTTAAAGACTAAATTTAATACCATGCACCAGCATTAATCATATTTATTTCTTGTCTTGGTTACGAAAATAATTAGCCAGGCATAGTGGCTCACACCTGTAATCCCAGCAGTTTGGGAGGTCGAGGAGGGCGGGTCATTTGAGGTCAGGAACGCGAGATCGGCCTGACCAACATGGTGAAACCCCATCTCTACTAAAAAAAAAGAAAAAAGAAAACACAAAAAATTAGCCAGGCAAGGTGGCATGTGCTTGTAGTCCCAGCTACTCGGGAGGTTGAGGCAGGAGAATCCCTTGAACCTGGAGGCAGAGGTTGCAGTGAGCTGAGATCGTGCCACTGCACTCCAGCCTGGATGACAGAGACTTCATCTCAAAAAACAAAACAAAACAAAAAACAAAAACAAAAATGGGTTGGGCCGGGCCAGGCGCAGTGACTCATGACTGTAATCCCAGCTCTTAGGGAGGCCAAGTTGGGTGAATCATGAGGTCAGAAGATTGAGACCATCCTGGCTAACAGAGTGAAACCCCATCTCTACTAAAAACACAAAAACTTAGCTGGGCGTGGTAGCACATGCCTGTAATCCCAGCCACTCGGGAGGCTGAAGCAGGAGAATTGCTAGAACACAGGAGGCGGAGGTTACAGTGAGCTGAGATCATGCCACTGCACAACCCGGGCAACAGCGCAAGACTCTGTCTCAAAACAAAAACAAAAACAAAAAAAAACTCCCCTAAAAAAATCAATTATTAAAGATTAGAAAATACTGAAATACTTATATTTTAAAATAATCAGTATAACCTTACATTTTCCATTTAGTCTTCCTTTGCCTTGTGTCAGCAGTCATCATGTGAGGGGCTGCCTATGTTCAGCCCAGGCAACCCACAGCGAGAGAGGGCATAGCGGGGAGATGGCCCTGGTGAGCGCTGAGGCTCTTCAAACCAGCTGCCAAGGGAGTTGCAACCAGGGTGATACAGGAGGCTAATTATTTAGTGGTAGTTTGTGTTCTTACTTGTCTTGTCCCCAGGTTGTGTAGCTCACAGACTTTTTTTTTTTTTTTTTTTTTTTAACATTTCTATAGGGGTCATTTGAAGTTCATAATGCCATCAAATATCAATCAAGGGTCTTTACATTATTTACCGGCTTTGGGATATGTGCTGAGCAGTGGCTGAGCACTGAAAGAATGTGACCGGTTGTCCCAAGTGTTGTCCTCCAACTCAAAATCCTCAACCAATTCAAAAGCATTTGGGCTTTTATGTGCCTTTCACGTAAAGACTATGACACAGCTAAGCTATTCATGTACTAATACCTGCCCTGAGCTATGTGACCACGGACACCACCCTATAATGTGGCTAATGTGTAGGAACTCTGCAGGCTCAGATCATTCCACACATACATGCAGATGTTGGAACTCCCTTGCACAGTGACTCACGATCCCACGGCTGAGTGCTGAGGGCAGGTCGGTAGTTCAGAGCCACAGCACTGGGGCCATATGCTTGGGATCCCATTTCGGCTCTTTTGCTGAGGGGCTGATAAGCTTGGGCACATTCATCTCTGTCTTTTTCTTTTTTTTTTTTTTTTGTTTTTTTTGTTTTTTTTTTTTTTGAGACGGAGTCTTGCTCTGTCGCCCAGGCTGGAGTGCAGTGGCCGGATCTCAGCTCATTGCAAGCTCCGCCTCCTGGGTTTACGCCATTCTCCTGCCTCAGCCTCCTGAGTAGCTGGGACTACAGGCGCCCGACACCTCGCCCAGCTAGTTTTTTGTATTTTTTTAGTAGAGACGGGGTTTCACCGTGTTAGCCAGGATGGTCTCGATCTCCTGACCTCGTGATCCGCCCGTCTCGGCCTCCCAAAGTGCTGGGATTACAGGCTTGAGCCACCGCGCCCGGCCATCTCTGTCTTTTTCTGCCCAGCGAAAGGTGATAGTAAATCAATCATGCCATATGTCTGTGGTGATGGCCGAATGATTCGATGTAGGTAAAGTGTACAGTATAAGTGCTCATGAGGCTTAATTATCAGTGAAATGACCTGCTTTAGATTTCACAGCTTAATAAGGCTCAGAGGCTTACACACCTTCTTGGCCTAAAACCAACCACTTTATCAAAATTCAGACCCAGTTTTGAAAGAAGCAGATAAAGTTGTCAAAAGTGCTGTGTCTGCCTCAGTGCACACTCAGTGCCCTCCACACAAAGGGCACTGCTGTCTGCCACAATGGCCTAGTGGCTTGGCTGGCACAGACAGTGGCAGAGCAAAGGGCAAGAGATCCCTAATCCCATCACCATGGCGATAGGATATCATAGACATTTCAGGGTGAAGGCAGAATCCACATTGTGGGGTCCAACTGCTGCCATGCAGACAGCTGTGCTTTTACATGTACAGGAAGGTCATTGAAGATAAATGCTTTATATCCACGGTCAACAGATGAGATGACCATGAAATGAACACCAGTGTGCTGGGTGGAGCAGCTTATCTATCTAGTCTTCTGCACTAAAACCCGTGAAACAATAGCATCTTGCCTTATTTACTAACAAATACAAGTGCCTCTAAACTTAGACAGTTTCCAAGTCACGGAACTGATGAGCACTGAACTCCTGCACAGAGCCCTGGATGATGGCTTGGGAGAACTAAGTCACACAATCCATCAAAACAGCATTAACAAGTAAACAGGTTTTCAAAGCTCTCGACATGCAAATTATACAATTATCCCTTTAATTTTTATCTTCATATATATGTACATGATCTACTTGTTTCTGAGTATAAATAATACTGTATGTTCTTAGTTAACAGTCTCTACCAATTAGTTCTATTTATCTTTCTGAGTTGAAATACTGCATTTCATTGGGTAATAGAAAAAATATTTGACTAAGATTACTCTGGAAAGGTGAGGAGGTTGGCTGATTGACTGTAATTGACAATTCTATGATTTTGGGTAACTCCCAAAGCATAAAAATAAATGTGTGTTTTATTTCACACATAGACAATACACACTCTTATTACTTTAAGAAATTAATATGTGAATGGAAATGACTTACTGCAAATTTATTAAAGTAAATACACATTTCACAAAAAAAGAAGAGAGGAAGGAAAAACATGTTAAAAACAAAGATAGGTACATTTTATTGTGTGAAAAGCCTCCAACCCATCCACAGTACTGTGGCTTTGTTCCAAACTTTTGGAAAGTAATGATTTCATAGGTTCCTAATTAGGTTAAAAACTGCATTAAAATAGGCTTTGCCACATTCTCTCCTAGGGAATAACTTAATTTGTGGGGTGGGGAATGGAACGTTGAAGGATGCAGGATGTAAAAGGAAATTGTATATATATATGTGTGTGTGTATATATATGTGTGTATATATGTATATATGTGTGTGTACATATGTGTGTGTACATATATAGATAGATTTTTTTTTTTTTTTTTTTTTTAGATGGAGTCTTGCTCTGTTGCACAGGCTGGAGTGCAATGGTGCCATCCTGGCTCACTGCAACCTCCGCCTCACAGGTTCAAGCAATTCTCCTGCCTCAGCCTCCCGGGTACCTGGGACTACACCACACTGGGACTTCACCAGCTGCCACCACACCTGGCTAATTTTTTGTATTTTTAGTAGAGACAGGATTTCACCGTATTGGCCAGGATGGTCTTGATCTCACTTCGTGATCCTCCCGCCTTGGCCTCCCAAAGTGCTGGGATTACAGGCCTAAGTCAAGATACATAGTTTTTAAATGAAGAAAAATTTCAAAGGTACCCTGCTTGACACAAGAATCAAATATATAAATTGAGAAATAAAACATCAACATGAAACATATTTGTAACTGCCTATGGAAAATACAGAGGATAATTTTTTAAATAACATGTTTTGAAAGTATTAACTAGTAATTTGAAAAGACCACATTTGACAGGCCAGGATGAACATACCTCGAATGCAGGAACACAGGTTCCCCATAAGAAAAATCAAAATCAGGGAAAACGAAAGCACCAAGGTTCAATCTGCTCTGACCTTTGAAAAACTCAGCACAGACAGTGGCACTTAGGACCGAGGGCAAGAGATCCCTAATCCCAACAGCATGGCAATAGGGCATCATAGACATTCTGGGGTGAAGGCACAATCCACATTGTGGGGTCCAACTGCTGCCATGCAGACAAGTGTGCTTTTGCACATAAGGTTATTGAAGGCTCAGTGTTTTATACCCATGGTCAACAGATAATTGATAGTAATGATTTCATAGGTTCTTAATTAGGTTAAAAACTGCCTTAAAATAGACTTTGCCATATGCTCCCCTAGGGAATAACTTAATTTGGGGTGGGGAGCGTTGAAGGGTGGAGGATGTAAAAGCAAATGATACATATTTTTTAAATGAAGAAAAAGTTCACAGGCGCTCTGCTTGACACAAGAATCAAATATATAAAGTGAGGAATAAAACATAACCAGAAAACGTATTTATAACTGCATATGGAAAACACAGAGGATTTTTAAAATAATATATTTTGAAAATATTAACAAGTAATTTGAAAAGACCGCATTTGACAGGCCAGGATGAACATACCTCGAATGCAGGAACACAGGTTCCCCATAAGAAAAATCAAAATCAGGAAAAATGAAACCACAAAGGTTCAATCTGCTCTGACCTTTGAAAAACTGAGCACAGATAGTGGCACTTAGGACCGAGGGCAAGAGATCCCTAATCCCATCACCATGGCGATAGGGCATCATAGACATTTCAGGGTGAAGGCACAATCTACACTGTGGGGTCCAGCTGCTGCCATGCAGACAGCTGTGCTTTTACATGTACAGGAAGGTCATTGAAGGCTCAGTGTTTTATTGCAAAAACTGAATCCCAAGCCCACACATTATTATTCTGTGTTTCCTAAAATAAGTTATGAGATGGGAAATAGGGTATCCCCAAATATAGCCAATAGTGAGAGTTTCAAATTGAAGAGGGGCACGACTGATATGTTGAGAACAGACAGAGATTCCATTCTGTTTTTTTCTTTTTCAACTTTTATGTTAGATTCAGGGTGTGCACGTGCAGGTTTTTTCCCTGGGTATATTGTGTGCTGCTGAGGATTGGGGTATTAATGATTCCAACACCTAGGTACTGAACACAGTACTCAGCGGTTTTTCAGCCTTTTCCTTCCTCCCTCCCGCTCCTAGCAGTCCCTAGTGTCTATTGTTACCACCTTCATGTCCATGGGTACTGAGAGTTTAACTCCTACTTATAAGAATATGAGGCCTTTGGTTTCCGTTACTACATTAGTTTACTTAGTGGATTCCAGCTCTAGCCATTTTCCCTCAAAGAACATAATTTCATTCTATTGTGACTGCATAGTACTCCATGGTCTATATGTACCACATTTTTATCCAGTCCACTGTTGATGGGCACCTAGGTTGATCCCATGTCTTTGCTATTGTGAATAGTGTTGCAATAAACATACGAGTGCACCTGTCTTTATGGTGGAATGACTTGTTTTCTTTTGGATACAGATTCAGTAATGAGATTGCTGGGCTGAATGTTAGTTCTGTTTTATGTTCTTTGAGAAATCTCTAAGCTGCTTTCCACAGTGGCTGAGCTAACTTACATTCCCACCAACGGTGTATAAGCATTCCCTTTTCTTCTTATCTTTGCCAGTATCTTGCTATTTTTTTGACTTCTTAAAAATAGCCATTCTGACTGGTGTGAGATAATATCTCACTGTGGTTTTGATTTGCATTTCTCTCATGATTAGTGATGATGAGCATTTTATTCATGTTTGTTGGCTGCATGTATGTCTTCTTTTGAGAAGTGTCTATAACTATGGCCCCTTTTCAAAGGGGGTTATTCATTTTTTGCTTGTGGAATTAAGTTCCTTATAGATTCTGGATATTAGCCCTTTGTTGTATGATGGTTTGTGAGTAATTCGCCCCATTCTGTAGGTTGTCTGTTTACTCTGTTGGTTTCTTTTGCTGTGTGACAGCTCTTTACTTTAATTAGGTCCCACTTGTCAACTTTTGCTTTTGTTGCAATTTCTTTTGAAGACTTTGTCATGAATTATTTCCCATAGCCCATATCCAGAATGGTACTTTTGAAATTTTTCTTCTAGTATTATTGTAGTTTGAGGTCTTAAATTTAAATATTTAATCCAACCTGAGTTAATTTTTGTATATGGTGAAAAGGTGACCAGTTTTTTTTTTTCTTTCTTTTTTTTTTTTTTGAGAGGGGGTCTTCCTCTGTTGCCAGGCTGGAGCGCAGTGGTGCCATCTCAGCTCACGGCAACCTCCACCTCCCGGGTTCAAGCAATTCTCCTGCTTCAGCTTCCCGAGTCACTGGGATTTCAGGCACGTGCCACCACGCCCAGCTAATTATTGTATTTTCAGTAGAGACAGGGTTTCACCATGTTGGCCAGGCTGGTCTCGATCTCCTGACCTTGTGATCCTCCCACCTTGGCCACCCAAAGTGCTAGGATTACAGTTGTGAGCCACTGTGCCTGACCAATAAAGTGCATTATTATTATTATTTTTTTTTGAGACGGAGTCTCGCTCTGTCACCCAGGCTGGAGTGCAGTGGCCGGATCTCAGCTCACTGCAAGCTCCGCCTCCCGGGTTCACGCCATTCTCCTGCCTCAGCCTCCCGAGTAGCTGGGACTACAGGCGCCCGCCACCTCGCCCGGCTAGTTTTTTGTATTTCTTAATAGAGACGGGGTTTCACCGTGTTAGCCAGGATGGTCTCGATCTCCTGACCTCGTGATCCGCCCGTCTCGGCCTCCCAAAGTGCTGGGATTACAGGCTTGAGCCACCGCACCCGGCCTAAAGTGCATTATTAACATCAGTAAAGCTCAGGAAACATAGATTTCACCATATTTTTGTTTAATTTACAGTTTTTCCCGAGTCTTTGGAATAGATTCCTCCCTCCATGAGCCAGAGAACTTGCAATGTTCACGGCAGTGTCTTTAAATGTAGCAGTAGCAGCTGTGGGTTGAAAACACAAATCTTCCACTCTTCCTTTTAGAGCCAGCAATTCAGGGTGCTCTGTGTTCTTATTCCGCATTGGGTAGGGGCATCTGCGTGCTGGGCATGGCACCAGTGCCCCCTGGAGGAGAGAGCCAGGAAGTCCCTTTCTTCCTTCTCTAAAACCTTTTTTTCTTTATCTAGATCCGTTTCTAGCCTATATCATTTTCTTCTCTCTGCATAAGTTCTTTTAACATTTTGACAGATCTACTGACAGCAAATTTGTGTTTGTCTGAGAAAGTCTTTATTTTTCTTCACTTTGGAAAGATAATTTTGCTGGATACAGAATTTTAGGTTGGTGGAGTTTTCTTGCTTGCTTGCATGGGTTCTGAAGAAAAGTTTGATGTGATTTTTATTCTTATACTAACACGTGTTAGGCCCTGCTAAAGCCCAAGGTGGTTAGACTCTGGTGAAACGGTTTCCCTGGGGCAGGCTTTTGCTAAGGAGAACGGAACGCCCTGGGCATATTTCAATGTAGTTACTTTTTCCCTTCCCTGTGGGAAATGGGAGGAAATTTTTCACTGATGTTCACAAGAGCCTCTGGCAGAGCTCCTGGAGGTTCCTGAAAGTGTAGGGCCCCCTAAGACTGGGCTCCCTTAATTCTTAATTCTCAAGTTTCTGTACACGGAGCCTCCAGCGATTTGTCATTTACATTTCAGTCTTCCCACTGTGGTTCTGGCGCCGCAGCCAGCCTCCGATCCTGTTAGGCTGGGACTTGCTGCCTCTCCAGTGGGGGCATAATGGTTTGCCCTATTAGCCTCAAGTCTCTGGTGGATCTAAGACAAGTTGTTAATGTTCAGCTTCTTCAAGGTGTTTTTTGTTGTTGTTGTGAGGACAGGAGTGACAGCTTCCAAGCTGGAAAACAGAAGCCACATTTGGGGTTTGTGTCAAGATATTTTTCCAATGACACAGAATGATGCCACACACATTTCCATACATGTCTTTCGATGCAGCTGTGCATGTGTTTCTGTTATCCTAAGAGTGAATTACCTGAGTCCTAAATGTGCTACTTTCTAGAACTAGTATTCAATGCCAAACACAGTATCCCCTCCAGCAGATGAGAGTTCTTGTCGCTCCAGATTCTCTCCAACACCTGGGGTTCTGTCTTTTAAATTTCAGCCGTTTGGGAGGATGTGTTATCTTGTTGTGATGTTAATTTGCATTTACATGAATATTAAGAAAGTTGAACACATTCAAGTATTTGCTTTTATTTATTTATTTATTTATTTATTTTATTTATTTTTTTTTTTTTTGAGACGGAGTCTCGCTCTGTCGCCCAGGCTGGAGTGCAGTGGCGCAATCTCGGCTCACTGCAAGCTCCGCCTCCCGGGTTCACGCCATTCTCCTGCCTCAGCCTCCCGAGTAGCTGGGACTACAGGCGCCCACCCCTGCGCCCGGCTAATTTTTTGTATTTTTAGTAGAGACGGGGTTTCACCATGGTCTCGATCTCCTGACCTTGTGATCCGCCTGTCTCGGCCTCCCAAAGTGCTGGGATTACAGGCGTGAGCCACCACGCCCGGCCAGTATTTGCTTTTATAAATTACATGTTTAAGTGTTTTACCCATTTTTCTTTCTGTTAGTGATTTTTAGGAGCTCTTTACATATTGTTGATGTGAGCCCTCTGTCAGTTCTGTGTTCATAGATCTGTTCCCACTCTGCAATTTGCCTTTTCACTTTCTTTAGTGGTGTCTCTTAATAAACAGAAATTGTTAATTTGAATATAGTCTAATTTATCAATTTCTACCCTTAAAACTATGTCTCTTTGTGATCTGTTTAGTAAATCTGTCCCCACTCATGGTCATAAAAATTGGCTGGGCACGGTAGCTCATGCCTGTAATCCCAGAACTTTGGGAGGTCAAGGTGGGCAGATAACCTGAGATCAAGAGTTCGAGACCAGCCTGGCCAACATGGTGAAACCCTCTAAAAATACAAATATTAGCCGGGTGTGGTGGCAGGTGCCTGTAATCCCAGCTACTTGGGAGGCTGAGGCAGGAGAATCACTGGAGCCCAGGAGGTCAATGCCACAGTGAGCAGTCATTGTACCACTGCATTCCAGCCTGGGTGACAGAGCAGGATGCTCTTTCAAAAATAAAGAAAAAAATAAACCTAATGAACTCTAAGATTTCTAATTTGAAGATAGAAGCAATAAACAAAATGAGAAACCAAAATACATTCTGTATTTGATTAAAGCAGAGGTCAGCCATAACTCTGAACCTAAGAATAAAAGGAGGTCACCTGAAGCAGCTGTGAGTAAGCAGGAAAAGATAGGAAGCAGAGAGCAGATCCTCACGGCCAGATCTTAGAAAAAAAATAATAAATTAGGATGACATATTTTTGCAAAATTAAGGAAATCCCCTTAAGCGCTAATTCAAAATTTATTGTTTGCAATAGGACTAATAAAGAAATTCAGCTAGTAGCGGTATGTGCTGTGGGCTGAGTTTGATTTCAAGAACAGAAGAGGCAGGACCAGTGAGAAATAGCACAGATATATTTGCAAAAGCAGCCCTCTCACGTTAGGAAGAAGGGATACTTTTGCACAGTGAACAGCACTACAACTGCTCATCTCTTTCATATACTATTACACACGGAATGACTGAGTTAATCCTGTGTTCCACACATAGTCCTCCCTGCCCCTAGTGAATAGAGAAACCCAATTTCACCTTGGCTATCTCTAGATCAATTACCTGTTAATAGGTTTACTGTTTTCTTTACCTTTACTTTCAAGAAGAACTAAATATCCCCAAGTGGTATTTCAGCTTCCACTTAATGAAACCTGTCATCTAAAGAAGTTAGTTTCACCCGCAGGAACTAATATCTCTAAATAAGGAGAACCCAAAGTTTCACAAAAGGGAAGAAAAAGTCTGCAAGTGCAAATTAGGCATCGTAGTGCAGGGGCCCCCTCCCCTTGATTTTCAGATTCATGTGTTTTTGTTTTAAGAGAAATAACACTACACCGTGGTCACTGATTCAAAGTTTATACCTCACAGTGCAGGACAACATCCCAACCTCACTGTGTGTTGTTTACCAGCTGGGAGCTTTAATTGAGTTACACGATTCCATTTCATCACGTCAGGTTCTTCCAGGTGATGGCATTATGTTGTAAATCCAATGAATTGCATAAACATGAGCCTATCACCAGGTTTTTTTTTTTTTTTTTCAGTGAAATGAGTTCCTTAATAAAAAACAATGTTGTATGGGATACCATGATGGTGAATAACAAATTATTTAAGTTCATGCATGGTAGTACCAGCAAAACAATTGCAAATGTAAAAGGTGAGTTCGTACCCAGAATAAGTATCTATTTCAGTGAGGACAAAATCCCTAAGGGATGGGTTTCAATGTCATCAATCTGCAAGTTGACGGGGTAGCCCCTGAGGGAAGGTTGTCGTTTTAGCCTTAGAGTTGTTCTACATTGGTCCAGATACAATTTGATTATGTAAAGTCGTGAATACCTTCTATCCTTAATGCCATGTGCATTTGTCCATGAGCCCATTGAACAAGTGTCAGTTAACTAACATCTATTACACAACATGTCATTTTATGCCTTTGATTACTCTTCTTCAGTGGATTCCCTCTAATAAGAATTTACTTGGGATACAAGTATTTTCATACTTTGTGTCTATTTTAAGAAGTCATCCTTGGCCTGGAGAGGTGGCACACTCTTGTAATCCCAGCACTCTGGGAGGCTGAGGCAGGAGGATCACGAGGTCAGGAGATCAAGACCATCCTGGCTAACATGGTGAAACCCTGTCTCTACTAAAAATACAAAAAAATTAGCCGGGCGTGGTGGCGGTGCCTGTAGTCCCAGCTTCTTGGGAGGCTGAGGCAGGAGAATGGCGTGAACCCGGGAGGCGAGCTTGCAGTGAGCCGAGATTGCGCCACTGCACTCCAGCCTGGGCGACAGAGTGAGACTCTGCCTGAAAAAAAAAAAACAAAACAAAACAAAACAAAAAAGAAAAAACTTATCCTCTCATCATCCGTCGTTTAATATTCTTCCTTCCAATTCCCTGATCATCTAGCCAACTACTAGCAGCTACTCATGAATCAGGGTCCACTTCTGGTAAAACCATCTGTACACAAGTTAGGTAAGTGAACCAATGTGGGAAATTTGTCAGTTTCTAAGCTTGTCTGTTTAGCCATAGAATGGACCCAGAGAATCACTGATCCAACTGTGAGACAATCAGGTAAAAATTTCATTATCATTTGACCCCCCAAAAACCTGAACTGTTCTGATTTTTTTGTTTTGTTTTTTTTGAGACCGAGTCTGGCTCTGTCGCCCAGGCTGGAGTGCAGTGGCGCGATCTCAGCTCACTGCAAGTTCCGCCTCCCGGGTTCACGCCATTCTCCTGCCTCAGCCTCCGGAGTAGCTGGGACTACAGGAGCCCGCCTCCACTCATTTTTTTGTATTTTTAGTAGAGACGGGGTTTCACCATATTAGCCAGGATGGTCTCGATCTTCCAACCCCGTGGTCCGCCCGCCTCGGCCTCCCAAAGTGCTAGGATTACAGGCGTGAGCCAAAGCGCCCCGCATAGATGTTGTTTTTCAACATGTCATTATGAAGACAGCCCATGACTTAAGAAAACATCTATTGTGGAGAACTTCTCTACATTTTGAAACAATCGCGCTGAACGAATTCCAGCCTCACTGAAACTTAGATTTTATTTTTCAGCTGAAAAATGAGCACAGTCATTCCTGTTTGGGCGCCGCAGCGGGCCCGGAGGTGGGCGCGGGCGAGGCCGTGCTGCTGCCTGCGCATGCTCAGGGTCGGCGTTCAGGCGAGGCTGGGCCATCCCAGCAAGTTAGGTCAGACGAGGGAATCCCAGGGGTAGCCACTAGGAATGGTGGCGTCCTGCCTCGGGGTCCTCTTTAGAGAAGCTATAGCCTCCTTACAATCTTCCGGTAACAATAGAAGATGGAGACCAGGCCAGAAAACCTGGGAGATTTCATTATTCAGAGACAACTCTTGGAGCCCTTCTGAGACCATAGGAACAATCCCAGCCTAGCCCGGGGATGTTGAGAGACCCATGGAGCCTGGAGCAGCCACCCCAGGTAAGGCCCCCTGGCGCAACCAACCCTGAGCTGCTCTGGAAGCCGACTAGTTAGAGGCACATGAACGAGCATATCCGAGGTCACCCAAAGAACCACCCAGCGGAGTTACAGAATTGTGAGCTATTAATACGTCAATTTTAGGTGTTTTAAAACACTAAGTTTTGAGGTGAGTTATTAGGAAGGAAAAGCTGATACACAGGCAAAAGGTGAAAAGGTTGTTATGTTATGAAAGCCCTCAAAGGAGAGCAGCTTATCACCTGGTGGTTCTTTTAATGCATAGGAAAACGTACGGGCTGTGATGCTGAAATACTGCCTAAGCTTCAAACAAACACACTTTGCCGCCATCAATACTTAATCAAGAAGCCTAGCACACGTAACTGAATTCTGAGCACAGCCACCCTGGCAGGGACCCCACTGAGGAATCCACACCTGATACCGCCACTGCACAGTCGTACTGGGCGCCTCTCACTGCAGGTATCATGGCCAGCACAGAGTTTTGTCTCCAGGATTAGGGGATCGGGTACATGTCCGACAATGCAGGATTCTTACTCCTAACCCACAGCCATGACAATAAGAATAAAAATGCAGTAGCTTATCTCACACCTACTATATTCATAATGTTCATGGCAACCGTGTTTTTATTTTATGAGCCTGACATGGTACAATTTTATTCTCTTTTATCAGTGGTGGTTTGCTAGATGTAATTTACTATTTTCTCCTTGTGTGAGATTGCTCATATCAGATATTAAAGGTACTGCTACTAAAAAAAATTATATTTCATGATTTAAAAAACTAAAACTTTAAATACGTGGTTCAAAAGGACTCAAGATTCATGATTTGTTTTCTTTTTTCACTGAATTTGATCCGCTCTGATGACTGTACCTATAAATGGGATACCAACAGTATACAAGCTTGCCTTTTCTCCACATCCTCTCTAATGCTTGATATCTTTCCTCTTTTTAGAAATAGTCATCCTAACATGTGTGAGGTGCTGTCTCAATTTTTGTTCTGTTTGCATTTCCCTAATGATTAGAGATTTTGAGTACCTTTTCATGTGCTTTTTGACCATCTGAATATATTCTTTTGAGAAGTGTTTAAGTCTTTTTGACTATTTTTTAATTGAGTTTTTTTTTGATACTGAATTGCGTAAGTCCTTTATATATTTTGGATATTAACTCCTTATCAGATATATGGTTTGGAAATATTTTTCCCATTCTTAATATTGCCTTGTGGTTTTCTTGATTGTTCCCTTTGCTATGCAGGAGATTTGTAGTTTGACATAATCTCGTTTGCCTATTTTTGCTTTTGTTGCCTGTGCATTTCATGTAATATCCAGAAAATTATTGCCAAGACCAATGCCAAGATGGTTTTTCTTCATGTTTTCTTCTAGAAGTTTTACAGTTTCAAGTATGACATAAGTATTTGAAGCATTTTGAGTTGATTTTTGTGAAATATAAGGTGAAATAAGGGTCTAATTTCATTATTCTGCATGTGTATATCCAGTCATCCCAACACGATTTGTTAAAGAGATTGTCCTCTCCCCATTGTGTGTTCTTGACACCTGTGTCAAAGATCAGTTAACTGTAAAGGTGTCGCTTTATTTCTTGGTCCTCTATTCTGTCCATTGGTCCATATGTCTTTATTGTGCCAGTAGCGTGCCACTTTGATTACTACAGCTGTGTGGTACGTTTTGAGATCAGACAGTGCAATGGCTCCAGCTTTGTTCAGGGATATGGTTGGTAGTTTTCTTTTCTTGCATTTCCTTTTCCTGGCTTTGGAATCAAGCTACACAAAACGAATTTGACAGTGTTTGTTCCTCTATCTTTTGAAGGTTATAGAAGGGGTTGATGTTCGTTCTTTGGGTGTTTGGTAGACTTTCCCCATGAAGCCACCTGGTACTGTGCTATTCTTGGTTGAAGAGTTTTTGACAACAGATTTCATCTTTTTCTTAATGGTTTGTGCAGGCTTTCTGTTTCTTCTTGAATTAAGTCTTGGCAAATTGTATGTTTCTAAGAATTTATCCATGTCTTCCAGGTTATCCAAGTTGTTGGCATATAATTGTTCATAATATGGCAGGTTATCCAAGTTGTTGGCATGTAATTGTTCAAAAGATCCCCTGTGATCTTTTTTATTTCTGTGTTATGCATTGCAACATTTACTCTTTAATTGCTGATTTTGTCTATTTGAGTACTCTAACGTTTTATCTAAGAGTTGGTCAATGTCATTTATCTTTTAAAAACCAATTTTTGTTTCATTTTTTTTTCTATTTGTTTTTCTACTCCCTACTTTGTTTACTTTTGCTGTAGTCAGTATTATTTCCTTTTCTTTTCTTTTTTTTTTTTTTTTTGGCTGACTTTGTGTTTATTTTAGTTCGTTGAGTTGTAAAGTTGCATTGATTTATACAGCTCTTTCTTTTTAAAAATGTTGGTGTTCAGTGCTATAAACTCTTAATAATGTTTACGCAGCATTCCATAAATTCTGATGATTTTATTTTGCATTTTTGTATATATCAAGCTATTTTAAAAATATCCTGTTGATGTTCTCTTTTACTCTATGATTGTTCAAGAGAGTGTCATTTGGTTTCCATATATTTGCGAATTTTCCTGTTTGCTATTTTTGATTTATTGTTTTATTACATTGTGCTCTCAGAAGACACTTGGTATTATTTTAATATTCTCATATTTGTTAAGACTTGTTTTGTCACCTGACATGAGACCGAATATCCAACTGAGGCGTGAGTGTTTCCTGGTGCCTGAGGACTCTCTGGGACCCGGATTTCCACATGAGGCCTGATGTCAGGACTTCTGAGGCCTAGGTGCTCCTGGTGAGCATTAGGCCCCAAGTGAACACCCTGGCTCCAGGTAGATATATGGCCTCAGGTGGCCGTCAGGTCCCAGCTGGGTGCACACTGGACTTGAGGTTTACATCAGGCACCGGGTTTACACCCAGGCCCCAGTGGGACAGAATGTCACAGATGGACTTCAGGCCCAAGGAAGATACCAAGACTTCAGGCAGATACCCAGGCCTCAGGTGAAAATCAGGCCCTAGTTGGATACTTAGTCTTCAAGGGACATAATAATGCCCCAGGTAGACCGCAGGCTTTAGATGGATACCAGGCTCCAGGTGGACATTAGGCCCCTGGGTGTCAACTTGGGACTGGATATCTAACTGAGGCCTGAGTGTTTCCTGGTGCCTGAGGACTTCCTGGGACCCGGATTTCCACATGGGGCCTGATGTCTGGACTTCTGAGGCCTAGATGTTTACTTGGGACCCAGATGTGCACCTGGGGCTTGATATTCACCAGGGGTTTAGGTATCCCTATGGGGCTGGGTGTCCATCCAGGGCCTGATGTGCAGTTAGAGTCACATGTCCACCTGAAGCCTCATGTTTACCTGGGCTCAGGGTGTTCATCAGGGACCTGGTTTTGACCTGGGACCTGGGCATTTGCTGACGTCCACCTAGAGTTTAGTATCTACCTGGGGCCTGATGAAAACCTGGAACCTGATAGAATCCTGGGGACTGGTAGTTAGCTAGGGCCTGGGTATCCAACTGGGGCATTGATCTTCAGCTGGGGCTGGAGTTCTCCTAGGGCCTGGTGTGCACCTGAGTCCTTTGTGTCAGCCTGGGACTGGATATTCACCTGGGGTCTCAGTGTCCACCAGGGCCTGATGACTTCCTGCGGCCTAGTTGTTTACATGGGACCTAATGACCTGACATATGGGGCCTGGGTGTTTACCTGGGGCCTGGGTATCCAGCCTGAGGCCTGATGTCCACCAGCGGCCTAGGTGTCTACCTGGGTGCCTGGGGTGCACTGGCTTCCTGCTGTCTACCTGGGGCCTGGGTGTTCCCCTGGACCTGGGTATCAGCTGGGAGCCTGGTACCACCTGCAGCCTGGTGTCCACCTGGAGTCTTATCAGGCTGCCTGGTCTCTGGTGCCCACCTGGGGACTGGGTGTCTACTTGAGACCTGGTGTCTGCCTGGGGCACAGTGTTCACCCAGTGGCTACTGTCTACCTAGGGTCTGACGTCTACCTTGAGACTGGGTGTTCACCTGGGGCCTGATACTCACCTAGGGGCTGATGTCCACCTGGAGCCTGGTGTCCATCTGAGGCCTGATGTCCATTTGTATCTTGGTGTCCTCCTAGGGCCTGGTGTCTGCCTGGGGCTTGGTGCCTTCCTGGAGACTGGATTTTCACCTCGCGCCTGTTGTTCACCCGGGTCCTAGATATCCACGTGGGATCTGGTGTGCACCTGGGGTTTATGTCTACCTTGTACCTGTTGTTCTTCTGGGACCTGGTGTTTACCTGGGCCCTGGATGTCAATCTGGTACCTGCTGTCCAGCTGGGGCCCACATAGCCCCCTGGGGCCAGGTTGTCACTGGAGGTCTGGTGTCCTCTTTGGACCTGATTTCATCCTGGGGCCTAGTGTCCATTTGAATTTTCGTATCCTCATGGGGCCTGGTGTCCTTCTAGGGCCTGGGTGTCCATATAGGGCCTGATGTTCACCAGGGTCTTATGTATCCACCTGGGTGCCTTGTGTCCCACCTGGATCCTGCTGTCCACCTAGGGCCTGCTATTCACCTGAGGCCTGGAATTCTTGGCCTGCTGTTCACCTGAGGCCTGGGTGTCAACCTGGGTCTGAATGTCCACCTGGGGCCTGATGACTTCCTGGGGCCTGGATGTCCACATGGGGTCTAATGCCTGGACGTCTGGGGTTTTGGTTTCCATTTGGGGCCTGGGTGTTCACCTGGGGCCTCATGTTCACCTGAGGCCTGATGTTCACCAGGGGCCTGATGTTCACTGGGGGCCTGGAGTTCATCTGTGGCCCAGTGTCCACCTGGAGCCTGGGTGTCAACCTGGGGCCTGGTGTCCACCTGGAGCCTGGTGAACACTGAACATCAAACACCAGCTCGACACTATGTCTTAGGCATATGCCAGTTCCCAGGTGGACTCCAGTTTCCAAATGGACATCAGGCACCAGGTGGACATCAGGTTTCCAGTTGAAAAATTGGTTCCAGGTGGCTGTCGGCTTTGGTTTTACCAGACTCTGAGCTTCATCACTGTAGCCAAGAGAGTCTGGTAGACCCCACCTCAATTTTTAATTCCTGTGTCATATCTTGGAATCTCTGTCAAGGTAGGAAGCTGAAACATTCGAAAGGTTTGCTTTCCATTTTTTTTTTTTTTTTTTTTTGGAGACGGAGTCTCGCTCTGTCGCCCAGGCTGGAGTGCAGTGGCCAGATCTCAGCTCACTGCAAGCTCCGCCTCCCGGGTTCATGCCATTCTCCTGCCTCAGCCTCCCGAGTAGCTGGGACTACAGGCGCCCGCCACCTCGCCCTGCTAGTTTTTTTTTTTGTATTTTTTTTTTAGTAGAGACGGGGTTTCACTGTGTTAGCTAGGATGGTCTCGATCTCCTGACCTTGTGATCCACCCGTCTTGGCCTCCCAAAGTGCTGGGATTACAGGCTTGAGCCACCGCGCCCGGCCTGCTTTCCATTTTTGTGTGTGTTTTTCAAAGATCATTATCTTCTTTGCCTACTGTCCATTGTCTGTAACATTGTTTAATGTATTTTGCATGTTTTGTTTTTAGTTATTTTAACTAAGAAGAAAAATCAGTGTCTGTTGTACTCTCTTGGCTAGAGGCGGACTACACTAGCATTTCAGCACGTGCCACAGACTGGCTAAAATGCTTTCCATCCCCTTTTGCTCAACTGCTTCCTTTTCAATCTTTATTCCTCAGTGTAGCCATACATTCCTCAGGAGAATTTTCCGTGGGCCTAGTATAGATCTCATTCTTAGCAATCTGTTTTCTTATAGTATCTATCTGAATTTATAATTGTCACTTGTCTGGGGCTTTGTTTTTCAGTATATTTTAAGCTAAACAAGAGCAGAGGTTTTTTTCTGTTTAATCTGCAGAGCTTAGTATAATGCCTTCCACATGGTAGGCAATCAATATATATTCAGTGTATGAATTAGTGATTGTTAAAATATGCAGTCCTTTATATCCCAAAGTACTAATATACTTTATTTCTGTCTCCTCCTTGAGATGGATTCAATTTGCCTATCCAAATTCTTGGACACAATTCCTTCTTGTGAAACAGCAAGGGAACTGAAAAAATATCACTGTGAACAACATACAGCAAAAATAAAACAAATGAAAAATAAGTTTTGTGTACTACAAAAAGGAACTATCAGAAGCCAAACAAATAAAATAGCAGTTAGAGAACCAAAAAGTTAAATGGGAACAAGAGCTCTGCAGTGTGAGGTATGACATCCTAGTTTTAAATAAATCTTTCAACTATTTATACTAAAAGTATGTAGGACACATTATGTAATAGCTGACTTACCTTCTGAGGTTTAGCTGGAGAAAAAAAATCTCTGTTTTGCAGAGTGTCAAATTCTTTTAAATAATACAAGTTCTTAACTGTGAATACTTCTACTGATAAGTAAATGCATATTTAAATCACAATTTTTATGTCTAATTATTTTTTTAATTATACACTTTTAATCTTTTTTTCCTTTTTTTTTTTTTTTTTTTTTTTTGAGAGGGAATCTCGCTCTGTTGCCCAGGCTAGAGTGTAGTGGCACCATCTCGGCTCACTGCGAGCTCCACCTCTCTCCTGCCTCAGCCTCCCAAGTAGCTGGGACTATAGGCACCCACCACCACGCCTGGCTATTTTGTGTTTTCGGTAGAGACAGGGTTTCACCATGTTAGCCAGGACTGTCTTGATCTCCTGACCTCGTGATCCACCCACCTCGGCCTCCCAAAGTGCTGGGATTACAGGTGTGAGCCACTGCACCCAGCCTGCACTTTTAATCTTAATATGCATGGAATATAAAGAAAACATAGAGTAATGTATGATTAGTTTATTCAACATATCTTGCTCTTCTACATAAATAAAATTAATTCAGAGTTCTATGTTAAAAATACATATTATTTTCATTGTTTAATTATTATATTCTGTCTTGTTCTAAAAGATATTTAAGATTTGTTGATAAAATATATAATAAACAACAACATAACATTTAAAGTATTACTCGAAAAAGAAACAAAAGGTATATGAGATAACAGATATTAGACTCTTTATCCTAGTCTCAGATTTTAATATTAAAATTATTTTTAGGGTTACTTGCCACATTTATGTCTAATGAATCTGTAAACTTGTTTATAGAAAGTAATGTCATTTTAATCAGTTAACTCTAAATGATCTGTCCTCATTAAGGAGTAATTTTGACTGTGTGTATGTGTGTTTTTTTTTCTTTTTTTTTTTTTTTGAGGCGAAGTTTTGCTCTTGTTGCCTAGTCTGGAGTGCAAAGGCATGATCTCAGCTCACTGTAACCTCTGCCCCATGGGTTCAAGCGATTCTCCTGCCTCAGCCTCCCAAGTAGCTGAGATTGCAGGTGTGTACCACCATGCCTGACTATTTTTTGTATTTTTAGTAGAGATGGGGTTTTTCCATGTTGGCCAGGTTGGTTTCTAACTCCTGACCTCAGGTGATTCGCCTTCCTTGGCCTCCCAACATGCTGGGATTACAGGTATGAGCCACCGCGCCTGGCTGATTGTGTGATATTTTTAAAAAATAATTTTCAACTTATAAATTTACTGAATAGCTTCTAATATTCTTTTCCATAACTGTCGTTGAAGTTACTAGTAACAGAACCTTTCTAAGTAGAAGATGTTCTTTTCTCAGTATTTTTCAAGTATATATGTCACTTGGAAGAGATCTGAGAAATAGAAAGGAAAAAAATTTCAAGGATATAGGAATTTTATTGGAATAACAAATCCATATATGAAGAAGTAGATCTCACAGTGAATTGTATTTTCTAACGAAATGAATTTTAAGATAGGAATATTTAATGGCAGACTGACTTTAAACCAAGAGGAAGAAAGGAGAAGAAATGCTGATACATTAAATGAAAAAATTAGGGAAGAATTGTAAAGAATCGAAGAGCAACACAGGAAAGAGAAGAGAAACAACAACTTGAATGGACTCTCAGAATACAAGACATGGAATTGAAGACTGTAAGAAACAATTCAAATCAGATAAATCAATCTCTCTTAAAAATTTTACATTTCTAACTTTATTTCATCAAGATTACTTTTTTTTCACTTCTTTTTAAAATTACACTTTAAGTTCTGGGGTAGCTGTGCAGCATGTGCAGGTTTGTTACATAGGTATACATGTGCCATGGTGGTTTGCTGCACCCATCAACCAGTCATCTACATTAGGTATTACTCCTAATGCTATCCCTCCCCTAGCCCCCTCAACCCCCCAACAGGCCCCGGTGTGTGATGTTCCCTGCCCTGTGTCCATGTGTTCTCACTGTCAACTCCCACTTATGAGTGAAAACATGCGGTGTTTGGTTTTCTGTTCCTGTGTTAGTTTACTGAGAATGGTGGTTTCCAGCTTCATCCATGTCCCTGCAAAGGACATGAACTCATCCTTTTTTTATGGCTGCATAGTATTCCATGGTATATATGTGCCACATTTTCTTTATCCAGTGTATCATTGATGGGCATTTGGGTTCCAAGTCTTTTCTACTATGAACAGTGCCACAATAAACATACGTGTGCATGTGTCTTTGTTTTATTTATTTATTTATTTTTGAGACAGAGCCTCACTCTGTCGCCCAGGCTGGAGTGCAATGGCATGATCTCGGCTCACTGCAAGCTCCGCCTCCCGGGTTCACACCATTCTCCTGCCTTAGCCTCCCAAGTAGCTGGGACTACAGGTGCCCGCCACCACACCCAGCTAATTTTTTTGTATTTTTATTAGAGACGGGGTTTCACCGTGTTAGCCAGGATGGTCTCGATTTCCTGACCTTGTGGTTCACCCGCCTTGACCACCCAAAGTGCTGGGATTACAGGTGTGAGCCACCGCGCCCGGCCGTGCATGTGTCTTTATAGTAGCATTATTTATAATCCTCTGGGTATATACCCAGTAATGGGATTGCTGGGTCAAATGGTATTTCTGGTTTTAGATCCTTGATTTATAATCCTCTGGGTATATACCCAGTAATGGGATTGCTGGGTCAAATGCTTTTTCTGGTTCTAGATCCTTAAAGAATCACCTCACTGTCTTCCACAATGGTTGAACTAATTTACACTCCCACCAACAGTGTAAAAGCGTTCCTATTTCTCCACATCCTCTCCAGCATCTATTGTTTCCTGACTTTTAAATGATCACCATTCTAACTGGCGTGAGATGGTATCTCATTGTGGTTTTGATTTGCATTTCTCTAATGACCAGTGATGATGAGCATTTTTTCATACGTTTGTTGGCTGCATAAATGCCTTCTTTTGAGAAGTGTCTGTTCATATCCTCTGTCTACTTTTTGATGGGGTTGTTTTTTCTCATGAATTGTTTAAGTTCTTTGTAGATTCTAGATATTAGCCCTTTGTCAGATGGATAGATTGCAAAAATGCTCTCCCATTCTGTAGGTTGCCTGTTCACTCTGATGATAGTTTCTTTAGCTGTGCAGAAGCTCTTTAGTTTATTGAGATCTCATTTGCCTATTTTGGCTTTTGTTGCCATGACTTTTGGTGTTTTAGTCATGAAGTTTTTGCCCATGCCTATGTCCTGAATGGTGTTATCTAGGTTTTCTTTTAGGGATTTTATGGTTTTAGGTCTTACGTTTAAGTCTTTAATCCATCTTGAGTTAATTTTTGTATAAGGTGTAAGGAAGGGATCTAGTTTAAGCTCTCTGCATATGGCTAGCCAGTTTGCCCAACCCCATTTATTAAATAGGGAATCCTTTCCCCATTGCTTGTTTTTGTCAGGTTTGTCAAAGCAGGTGGTTGTAGATGTGTGGTGTTATTTCTGAGGTCTCTGTTCTGTTCCATTTGTCTATATATCTGTTTTGGTACCAGTACCATCTTGTTTTTGTTACTAATATTACTTTTAACTTTCTAATTAAAAGTGATTAATTTACTTTAAATTTACTAATATTACTTTTAATATCCCTTTGATTTTGTATGTATTATTCAGGTCTAAATCAAACAAAAAATGTTGTCTTAAAATTAACTGTTACATTTGTAGCTACTGTTATTTATTATAAATTATGATATCCACACAGCATCTTATTTCAATACAAAGAGCTTTTGAAAACAACAAGAATCCCTACCATATACTTAGTGATAATTTATTGGTAAGTATTTTTTTTTCCTAGCAACATAGTTTAGTGTATTTTTCCTATTTAACATTTAATACTGACTCAAACATTATCAAGAGGAAACAAAAGTTCTTGCCATAGTAAATAAGCTCATGTTTTTCTAAGTAGGGTTCTCTAAATTTTATCTTTTTTATCACTTTTGTTTTGAAATAAGAGACTTCTTTTATATGTACATATTTATCTAGTAGAATTAACTGGATTTGGTGGAGAAGTACTGGATGTAGACTCAGAAGACCTGGAGAAAATCCTACAACTTGTTTATATTTTTAATCTTTTCCTTTCAGAATTATGATAACTAAAAGTGCTTGTTACAGTGACCCAACTTACCAAACATTCATAAAATATAATTCTTAAAATTAACCCTATTTTTTTTAAATAGAATATCTATAGAATATTCTCAGGAAAAAGGAACTGAAAGAGCTTCAGGAAATTTTATCTGTCTAAATATATGCAGCACTAAGGCTGTTAGTACGGGGTCTTGTATAGGTTAGACATCAGAGTGTAAACCCAATTTGCGTATGTAGCCAAATTGATTAGTCTTTTGTTTTATGCTTTTGAATTTGTTGTAATTCAGGGAAAATGTTTTTCAATTCTGAGGCTCTTAAAAATTCTCTAGTCGTTTATTTTTACTTTTATGAATTCACTGTCTTCAAATAAATGTTTAAACTTTGGGGAATTTATGCTCTGTAGCATTTGATGTTTTGATTCAATGGTTCTTCAGCTGATACCTACATATGGAAACCCTTTCATTGTATAAATATACAAGTTATTTTTTAATTTCAGAGGAACTATGATATGTCATTTTTTGAGTGCTAGCTAAAAGTTTATTTTGTTTTATTTAGGTTTTTTATACTTACAAAAATGAAAATGATCTTACATGAAAACTGCATGTTGGAAAAGGAAATTGCTAGCTAAAACTGGAAACAGACACACTAAAACATCAACAGGAGGAGAAGGAAAATAAATACTCTGAGGACATTAATATTTTAAAAGAAAAGAATGCCTAACTTCAAATGATCCTAAAATTGAAAAAACATTAACAAAAAGGGCATCTCAGTATAGTGGGCAGCTTAAAGTTCTGACAACTGAGAACACAATGCTCACTTCTAAATTGAGGGAAAAACAAGACAAAGAAATGCTGGAGACAGAAATTGAATCATACCATCCTAGACTGGCTTCTGCTATACAAGACCATGACCCAAGTATGACATCAAAAAAACCAGCTGGACGCGGTGGCTCATGCCTATAATCCCAGCACTTTGGGAGGCTGAGGCGGGTGGATCACCTGAGGTCAGGAGTTCAAGACCAGCCTGGCCAACATGGTGAAACTCTGTCTCTACTAAAAGTACAAAAATTAGCTGGGTGTGGTGGCACGTGCCTGTAGTCCCAGCTACTCAGGAGGCTGAGGCAGGAGAATCGCTTGAACCTGGGAGGTGGAGCTTGCAGTGAGCTGAGATTGTGCCACTGTGCTCCAGCCTGGTGACAGAGTCAGATGCTGTCTCCCCTAAAAAAAAAAAAAGAAAAGAAAAAACTAAGAACTTGCTTTCCAGAGTGCAGGAGATGCTCATGTGCAAGAAAAATGAATGCTGATATGAATAATATAATATATAACAATTAGAAGCTTCATCAATCACTTTCTGAAGCTCAAAGGAATTCCAAAAGCCTAAAACTTAATCTCAATTATGCAGGAGATGCTCTAAGAGAAAATACATTGATTTTAAAAGATGCACAAAGAGACCTAAGTGGAATACAGTGTCAAATGCAGCTTCGACAGCAATTAGTTCATGCGCATAAGAAAGCTGATAACATAACAAAAGCAAGATAATAATTAATATTCGGTTTCTTGAAAGGAAAAAGCAACATTATCTCCTAAAAGAGAAAAATGAGGAAGTATTTAATGACTGTAACCATTTAAAAGAAGGTATATATCGATATGAAAAAGAGAAAGCAGAAAGAGAAGTATCAAAAAATATAAATATTTTTCAACCTTTCTGAAAGAAAATTTAAAGTCATGTTTGGCCTTGGCTAAATGCTGAATCTAGTTGAATACATATATAGATGATAAATGTATTTACTGTATCAGCTTAGAAACATGCCTCATTTCCACCAAATGAAAGTTAAAGCCGAGAGATGTTTTACTTTGAGTATAGACATTGTGTCGCTGATGAAATTTTAAGAGTTTAAAGATTTTTTAATAGATTAACATTAATGACATTGGCTTATACTGCTGAAATAAAGGTTTTAATGTCTCTTTGTGGCTGTATTGTATGACCACAGTGAAGCAGATAAATGGGAATGCTCATATCAGGAATGAGTATTTTGAAATTGAGATTCAATTCAGCAATTTACTTTGACAGTTAATTCTAAATTTTCCAGAGGAACTGAAGTGTATTTGAAGTATATTTTGAAGTGTACATTTCTGCATCTTGTAATAATACTTTTTTTCAGTAACTTTTTATATATTTTAGTTGGTAGAATTTTATTTTCATTTATGTCAATTTGACTTAAATCTGAACATATTTGAATCTCAAATTATGTATTGTTATGACCACTCAATTTTTAAAGGCACCTGCATTTTATTAAATAATAGGTTAGGACAAATATAGTAAATTTTAGTAATATCAAAATTTGATTTAATCATCCCACTGGTATTTATAATTTACTTTGAATATTGTTACAAATAATTTGCTCATAATTTCTATTTCAAGGCTCAAAGACTATCATGTGGATAGAACTTTGTCCCAGAGAAAGATCATTGTAGCTATCTGTGATTTATTAACTTTGCATTGGATCCCCATTTTTCAATTCACAGGGTGTGGCAGGGTTCATGTATAGCACAAAAGAAGTGAGTAGAGGAGAGAAACATAGCAGCTGAGGCCAGGAGGGATATGGAGACCAGGTTACCTGGGGCCTCTAAAGCCTTTGAAACAAAAATACTTGTTTTTGGAGATAGAAATCTATTGGAAACATTTCAGCAGGTGATTGAATATGTGAGGAACTGGGATGTTGATTTGTGTTGCTAATAAAACATTCATTCCACTGTGTAGAATTTACCCCCACTAGTCCTGCCCACATATTTTTTTGAGACTTCAGTATGTTGTGAAGCATTGCAGATTCATTAGGGGACAAATGACTAGTGGGATGAATCTGGTGTCCAGTAAGAGAGGACCAGTCTGGCAGGAAGATAACACCTTCTTGTGTCCTTAAGTGGATTCAGTAATAAGCATGAATGTGTACACATAAAGAAAATAAGGTGAATTAATATATTTGGGGATATTTTTGAAAGTAAATAATGTTAATTTGGTAAGATGATTTACAAAATCAATAACAAACATGTCAGGTCATTGTGAGACAACTTAAAAAAATTGGCTGATCTCAATAAACTGTGCGTCTGAAGCTTCACTAGAGGTTACATCACAGTATCACATTAATCTCAAAGATGAAATACCAGATTTAATGAAGAAATTATTTCAAATCAAAAGTCAAGTAAGTATTAAATGTAACATGCCAACAGTGAATCTATAGCTGGTTAAATAATATAAATTGTTTTATGATACTAATTTCCTTGGAAGACTTATTTTATATGTTCATTATAATTAGTTTTATTATAATTTTATTATCTTTATAATATGCTTATTTTTAAAACTGTGTCATTCTGCAATGTTTTTCTTATAATTACGTTTTTTTCTCATAATAATACTGTTAAGAATTATGCATCATTTATCCCACAAGTTGAGAGACTATTCTTCGGATAAACAGTATTTTTCAGTGGTTTATGTTGCCATGGTGAGGCAAGCCATATTTAATCAGAGAAGAATGTTTAATGGAATATTCCAGAAAATTATCTTATTTCTTAGCTCTACTTTTGTGAATGGATGCCAAGGACATTATACTATTCAACAAAATGCAAATGTTTTGGTTAATATACACAGTATTTGAATAGCTGGGCAATCCTTTCATTTTCAAAAAATATATTGTGTAAACATATAAATATTTAGATCATGTATAGTATGCATATTCAAATTAGAAAATAAAGGAAATTATCTTGATACTGCCATTGGATGTTTAAAAAAGAACTTTACTGGGATAAAATTCACATATCATACAGTTCACCCATTTAAATTGTACAACTCAGGGTCTCTTAATATATTCACAGAGTTGTATAACCGTCACCACAACCAATTTCCGAACATTTTCATCACCCTAAAGAGAAACTTCACATCAGTTAGTCCACCACCACCCACTTCCATGTTTCTTCACCTTCCCCAGACCTAGGCAACCATCATAGATTTGCCTGTTCTGAACATTTCATATAAATGGAGTCATTGTAGTGTTTTATGAGTGGCTTCTCTCACTTAGCGTAATGATTTTAAGGTTCATCTATTTTGTAGTACATATCAGTACTTCATTTTTATTTATTGTCAAATAATATTCTATTGCATGGCTACAGCAGCTATTCATTCATGGATAGATCTTTAGGTTGTTTCTACTTTTGGCTATTATGAATAATGCTACTATGAGCATTCATTTACAAGTTATTGTATGGACCCATGTTTTTATTTCTCTGCCACTGGATTTTATATTTAGTTAATTGGGCTGACTTCTTTATCTCTCTGCCTTCCTCGTGTTGTTCTTGCATTTTCAGTTTTTGTTTATCCTCATTCATTCAGACTTGGTGTGCACATTTTCCATTTTCATGAAGCTTTCTTTGACTGTTGTGACTCTCACTGATTTTTTTTCTTTTTTTGAGACGGAGTCTTGCTCTGTTGGCCAGGCTGGAGTGCAGTGGCACGATCTCGGCTCACTGCAAGCTCGCCCCCAGGTTCACGCCATTCTCCTGCCTCAGCCTCCCAAGTAGCTGGGACTACAGGCACCTGACACCACGCCCAGCTAATTTTTTTCATTTTTAGTAGAGACGGGGTTTCACCGTGTTAGCCAGGATGATCTCGATCTCCTGACCTCGTGATCTGCCTGCCTCGGCCTCCCAAAATGCTGGGATTACAGGCGTGAGCCACCGTGCCTGGCCAACTCTCATTGATCTTATGCTTCAGAATGAGTTTTCTAGTCTGCAGAAGAATTCAATCTTCAATTTTACATTGCTTTATTTTTTCATGAGACATAATCTGGCCTTATTACAAATTTGCCTAAGCAGGGAATAATATCTGACATACATGCTACCTGTTATTGTATAAATTGAAAATATTCTGTCTTACCAGTTGTTACAATTAAATATACTAATTTTTTCAGACATGACATAAAATTTTATTCAAAATATATTTTAATCAATAAATATAAAACAGAAACCACTCTAATAGAGAAAAATTGTTCTAATCAATACTGATACTCTGTCTGGCTATTGAGAAAAATTATGTCTGCTTTTAAAACGTTTCAGTGTTTGAAGCGTCAGATTTTAGAATAGGGATTTTCAGCCCACAGTACAGGTTCTCTTCAGTTTACAGTGGCGTTACATCTTTTTTTTCTTTTTTTCTTTTGAGACGGAGTCTCGCTCTGTTGCCCAGGCTGGAGTGCAGTGGCACGATCTCGGCTCGCTGCAAGCTCCGCCTCCCGAGTTCACACCATACTGCTGCCTCAGCCTCCTGAGTAGCTGGGACTATAGGTGCCTGCCACCACGCCTGGCTAATTTTTTGTATTTTTAGTAGGGAGGGGGTTTCACCATGTTAGTCAGGATTGTCTCGCTCTCCTGACCCTGTGATCTGCCTGCCTTGGCCTCCCAAAATGTTGGGATTACAGGCGTGAGCCACTGCGCCCGGCCTGAAATCCTCCTAAAAAATATGTACTTTTTAAGAACAATTTAAAAACTATAATTGCATACACTAGGCATGCTCTCACACATCTTTGTTAAAGCACTGTTTAATGGGAAATTTTATTTATTCTTATAGAAACTTTTTAAATGCAAGTCCTTTTCTAATTACCTAGGAAAAAATAAAATACTAACCATTTTGCTTTCACAGTCTTCCTAAGCTAGCATGGAAATGCTGGGTGGGCAAACACAGAAAAGCCTGGAGTGGCCTGATTCCCCACTTCAGCATGGTTTATATACTGAGGTTATGCAAATGAGGTTCCTAGAGTACATGTTCTAATTGGATGAGAGAAAAACCTCTAGGCCTACTCCGATTGGACTTTATCATGTTCTGATTGGATGAGAGTAAGTATTAGAACAACCAATCAGAGCATGAAAATAAAGTCCAATCAGCGTAAGCCTAGAAGTTCATCTTACCCGATCAGAACATGTAGTCCAGGAAACCCCACCGCCTAACCTCAGTATGTAAAGCATGCTGAGGTCAGAACGCTACAGGCTGTTTTTGTTTTGTTTTGTTTTGTTTTGTTTTGTTTTGTTTTGTTTTGTTTGAGACTGAGTCTTGCTCTGTCGCCCAGGCTGGAGTGCAGTGGGGCGATCTGGGCTCACTGCAAGCTCCACCTCCCGGGTTCACGCCATTCTCCTGCCTCAGCCTCCTGAGTAGCTGGGACTACAAGTGCTCGCCACCACGCCCGGCTAATTTTTTGTGTTTTTAGTAGAAAGGGGGTTTCACTGTGTTAAGCAGGATGGTCTAGATCTCCTGACCTCGTGATCTGCCCGCCTCCGTCTCCCAAAGTGCTGGGATTACAGGCGTGAGCCCACCGTGCCCAGCCCTCCGGGCTTTTTTGTAGGCACAAAACAGCCAAGCTGTTCCATGCTAGCTTAGGAAGCTACCTACTGCAGGCTGGAGGCTGGAGCCAGCGACACTGCAGTTCCCGTCTCGCCTTGCCTGGCTGCGGTTGGTGGTGGCGACAAAGACTGCAGTGAGGCTGGAGCTGTAGGAGCAGAGATGGTGACGGAGACTGCACTAAGACCGGAGCGGTGGGAGCGGTAGGAGCAGAGAAAATAGTTTTGGGGTAGATAGCGGGGTAAAGCAGGTGGTGAGTGCCAAAGGGGAGAAAGAATGGCGAGCAGGAGAAGGTGTTGCTGAAAGAGGGTGGGCAAAAGATGGTGGGAAAATCAGTTTTCGGGTAGATGAAGGGGGAAAAGAGGGTGGTGGGTAGCAGGAGTAGGGAGAAGGCTTTGGGAAAAGACAGGGGAAATGTTTTTGGGTAGATGGAGGAGTAAAAGAGGGTGATGAGAGCATGAGGGAGGAAAGAGGGTGGCCAGGTTGAGGAGGAAAAGATGGTGGGGAAAAGGGTGGTGAGCGGGATAGTAGAGAGGGCTTTGCGAAAAGATGGTGGGGAAAAATTTTGGGGGTAGATGGAGAAAGAAAAAGAGTGGTGAGAGGGAGGGGGCCGATGGCAGTCTGGAAAAGAAGGTGGGGAAATAATGGTGGGGGACGAAGGTTTTGGGCAGATCTTTTTTCGATTTTTAAATTAGATTATTTGTATTTTTGCTTTTGAGTAGTTTTGCTTTCTATATTTTGTGTATTAACCGCTTGCCTGATGCATAGTTTGCAAATACTTTCTTCCATTCTCTGGATTGTTTCTTTATTCTACTGATTGCTGCTTCTCTTTTGCAGAAGCTTTTTAGTTTAATTCCACTTGTCTATTTCTGCTTTTGTTGCTTGTACTTTTGAAGTCTCTTTGATAATTCCTTGTCCTAACCAATTTCATTAAGCATTTATCCAATGTTTTCTTCTCTAGTAGTTTCATAGTTTCAGGTCCTACATTTAAATCTTTGAGTTGATTTTTGTATATAATAAGATAACGGTCTAGATTTATTCTTCTACATGTGGGTTTTGGGTTTTCCTAGCACAGTTTATTGAAGAGATTGTCCTTCCGGAAGGTGTGTTCTTGGTGCCTTTGATAAAATTGGGTTGACTGTAAATGCGTGGATTTATTTCTGAGTTCTATATTCTGTTTCATTTGTTTATGTCTGTCATTTGTCTGTCTCTGTCTCTCCCCTGCCCCTTTTTTTGATAGTACCGTGCTGTTTTGATACTATACGATAGATTTGCAGTTACTATGGATTTGTAGTATATTTTGTAGTATATTTTGCAGTCAGGTAGTGTGATGCCTCTAGCTTTTCTTTTTATTAAAGATTTTTTTGTCTAAGGTGTTTAGCATTTCCATGTGAATTTTAGAATCTCTTTTTTTGTTTCTATTGTAGCAGGCCAAGCCGCAGACAAAACTTCTCAGACACCGAATTAAAGAAGGAAGAGGTTTTTTATTCGGCTGGGAGCATCGGCAGACTTGCGTCTTAAAAGCCGAGCTCCCCGAGAAAGGAATACTTGGCCTTTTTAAAGGCTTACAACTTTAAGGGGTCCACATGAAAGGGTCATGATAAATCGAGCAAGCGTGGGAAACGTGACTGGGGGCTACATGCATCAGCTAACAGAACAAAAAGTTTTACAATGCTCTTTTCATACAGTGTCTGGAATTTACAGATAACACAAGTAGTTTAGGCCAGGGGTTGATGTTATTATTACTTTGTTTAACTCCTAGGGCCGGGTGGTGGTACCAAAGTTGTCTGGCTATTTATCTTACTTTTGTTTCTTTCTCACTTTCCTCCTGTCTTGTGAACTAGGCAAGGTGGGGGAAGGAGGGCAGCAGGAGTAGTAGTGGTCTCCTTCCTTACTATAAAGAATATCTGTAGTTTAACACAGATTGCATTGATTCTGTAGGTCACATTGAGTGATACAGATATTTTAACAATATTCTTCTAGTACATGGACATGGGATGTCTTTCCATTCACTTGTGTCTGCTTTAATATCTTTGATTTATGTTTTATAGTTTTCATTGTAGGATCTTTCACCTTTTTGGTTAAGTTTATCCCTAGGCATCGTTATTTTGGCGGGGGGTTGTGGGTAGGTACTGTAATGAAATAACTTTCTTGATTTCTTTCTTATGTGTTTCACTATTGGTGCATGTGTGTGCTACTCATTTTCGTATATTGATATTGTATCTTGCAACTTTACTAAATTTATTATTTCTAATAGATATTTCGTAGAATCTTTAGGTTTCTCTATGTATATATGATCATGTCACCTGCAAACAGAGACAGTTTGACTTTTTTTTTTCCCAATTTGGATGGCTTTTATTGCATTTTCCTGTCTAATTGCTCTAGCTAGGACTTCCAGTACCATGATGAATAAAAGTGGTAAAAGTAGCCACACTTGTTCAAGATCTTAGGTGAAGAACTTTTACCTTTGCCCCGTTTATTACGATGTTAGCTGTGGGTTTGTTATATATGGCCTTTATGGTACTGTGTTCCTTCTGTACTCATTTTGAGTTTTTATCATGAAGGAATGTTGAATTTTATTTTTTTCAGCATCTACTGAAATGATTATGTTTTTTGTTCTTGATTCACTGAATGTGATATATGACATTTATTCATTTGTGTTTATTGAATCATCCTCATATTCCTCCGATGAATCCCCCTTGATCATGGCAGATGATCTTCTTATTGTGTTGTCAAATGCGATTTTCATTAAGTATTTTGTTGAGGATTTTTTGCATCTATGTTCATCAGGGATATTTGCCTGCGGTTTTCTTTTTTGTGTTGTGTCCTGGTCTGGTTTTTGTAGCAGGGTAATGCTGACTTCATAGAACAAGCTTGGAAGTATTCCTTCCTCTTCATTTTTGGGGGACTATTTTGAGTGAAATTGGTATTAGCTCTTTTAAAATTGGTAGAATTCAGCAGTAAAACCATAATTCTTCTGGTTTTTCTTTGATGGGAGATTTTTATTACTGCTTTAATTGCATTACTCATTATTAGTCTGTTCAGCTTGTCAAATTGCTGTTTCTAGAAATGTATTCATTTCTCCTAGATTTTTTAATTTGTATATAGGTGTTTTTAGTAATCTCTTATGATCCTTTGTATTTGTTATCAATTGTAATATTTCCTTTTTCATCTGTGATTTTATTGCAGTTTTCTTTCTCTTTTCCTAGTCTCGTTATAGCTTGTCAATGTTGATTTTTTTTTTTCCAAAAAAACCCCAGCTCTTTGTTCCATTGACTTTTTGTAATGTTTTTGTTTCTATTTTTAAAATTTCTTATCTAATCTTTATAATTTTTTTTTTCTGTGAACTTTAGCATTTATCTCATTACTTGAAGTGTACTGTCAAGTTGGCTATTTGAGATCTTTCTACTTTTCTGATGTAGGCATTTATAACTATGCACTTCTCCTTTTACACTTTTTGCAGCATCCCACAAGTTTTATGATATGTTTCTATTCTTATTTGTTTCAATGAATGTTTGATTTTCCTTATTCGTTTCAATGAATTTTTTTTTTTTTTTTTTTTTTTTTTTTTTTTTTTTTTTGAGGTGGAGTCTCACTCTGTCACCCAGGCTGGAGTGCAGTGGCCAGATCTCTGCTCACTGCAAGCTCCGCCTCCCAGATTTACGCCATTCTCCTGCCTCAGCCTCCCGAGTAGCTGGGACTACAGGCGCCCGCCACCTCGCCCGGCTAGTTTTTTGTATTTTTTTTTTGGTAGAGACGGGGTTTCACTGTGTTAGCCAGGATGGTCTCGATCTCCTGACCTCGTGATCCGCCCGTCTCGGCCTCCCAAAGTGCTGGGATTACAGGCTTGAGCCACCGCGCCCGGCCTCAATGAATTTTTAATTTTTTCATTTATTGGTTTGTGAACATGTATTTTAATTTTCATGTATTTATATAGTTTTTAAAGTTCCTGCTGTTACTGATTGCTTGTGGTATTCCACTGTGTTTAGAAAAGATGCTTGATACGATTTCAGTTTTTAAAAACGTGTTGTTACTTGTTTTTCGGCCTAACACATAGTCTATCCTGGAGAATAATCCATGTGCTACTGAGTAGAGTGTGCATTGTGCAGTTGTGGAGTGGAAAGCTGTGTACATTTCTATTAGGTCCATTCGGTATAGAGTAGTACAGCTTAACTGATGATTTTTTGTTGTCTGGATGATCTGCCCGTTGACGACAGTGGAGTGTTGATTATAGTGGAGTCTTGAGGTACTCTATTATTATTATTATCAATAATAATTGCACTGAGCTGAGAGTGCGCCATTGCAGTCCAGCCTGGGCAACAAGAGTGAAATTCGGCCTCAAAAAAAAAAAAAAAAGTGCCGTACGTTTAAAGGCACCCAAGGAAAGAAGGCCCAAAGTCAGTCTTTTTTGTGGGTTGATTGTAGAATAGGTGAGGGGAAAGTATCTCTACTTTAGCAGAGAAGTGACTGCACGCTGGTTGTGGCTGGTGATAGGAGTCAGGAA
This sequence comes from Macaca mulatta, assembly GCF_049350105.2. Lineage (NCBI taxonomy): Eukaryota > Metazoa > Chordata > Mammalia > Primates > Cercopithecidae > Macaca > Macaca mulatta. The sequence goes on along the minus strand of NC_133415.1, from coordinate 33,835,428 downwards.
GTAGCCGTTCAGAAGTGCAGAAGAGGCTTCCCTACCTCCGTATATCCTTGAGAGATACAGAAGGCACCTGTGGTGTTAATGACCTCCTTGAAAGGGCTGCTATGATCTGAAGTATCCAACTGTGCTGCCACACTAGACTGGCCTGGAGAAACGTGTTACCCAAACATTACATCTCTGACGAAAAACTGTATTTGTTCCACCCCCACGTTCTCCACTCAAGTTCCCAGAAGTTCGCAATTATCCTCAAAAGAAGTTTCCAGACAAGGCTTACTCAGCTTTGGTTTTCAGTGGGATGAGATTGTTTTGCTTTGTTTTGTTTTTTCATTTCTTTAAATTTGGCTGATTGTTGCCATTCCACCCCTGGATGGTGCATACAGGCCAGTCATGAACCACAAATCTGTTCCCATTCCTCTTCATCTGCTTGTTCTTTTTGCTCCTCTCCCTGGATTTGTGGCTCTACAGTCCAGCTGGACTATGCATCTCCATCTTTTTTTTTTTTTTTTTGGACGGAGTCTTGCTCTGTTTGCCAGGCTGGAGTGCAGTGGCGCTATCTCATCTCACTGCAAGCTCTGGGTTCACACCATTCTCCTGTCTTGGCCTCCTGAGTAGCTGGGACTACAGGTGTCCGCCACCACGCCCAGCTAATTTTTTTGTAGTTTTAGTAGAGATGGGGTTTCACCATGTTAGCCAAAAAATTCGCCGGGTGCAGTGGCGGCTGTATTGCTGGTCTCAATAAATGGCTTTGGATTGTAGTAGGCCTGAAGGGAAGCTAGTTCCAAGTAGTATATGTTGGATCTGCCTATATAGAATTTTAGAAAGAGATGGTAGTTCTGTTAAATGTGGCAGCAGGCTGAGGGTCTGAGAGCACAAGGCTGCAACAAGAAATGCAAGGGTTTGAGCAGCAATAAGACAAAGGCCAATTAATCAGCAGAAATCAGGAGTAAATAAATATCAGAGGGCAGAACAAGACAGTATAATCAAAGTACATGCAGATAGTTTGCAGGGAGCAGAGCTATTGATCCATCAAATAGTTGGCCTCAGAGAGGGTCACAGAAGATGTGGAAGGAGAGGTAGAATTGGAGGGAGAGCAGAAAGGTACCCAGAGCCAGCAGAGGAGGAGAGCTCGCAGTGCAGAAGCAACATCCTGTCTCAGCTTCAATAGCTATGTATTGTGTGTCACCCTTGTGAGACTGCATCCATAGTGAGCCTGGTCTACAATCTTGCAGGTAATAGAAATTGGATGGATAGGAGTGGGGCTGAGACATTACAAGGTTCTCAGAAAAAATATTTCAGGATGGTCTTCACTGGCTTCTTGGATCCAGGTTTACCTGGGTGTCATTGAAAGAAAGAGGGGACTTGATTGGAGCATGGATCTGATCGGTAAATCCCCTATGGGCAGTCCTCAGGTCCATAGCCTTGCCAGGGTCCATAGCCTTCCCAGTTAATAAAACAGGATTATCCATGGTCACTTTCTGAAAACATTATTTAGTGTATCTAGCAGTCTTCCTGGTTATAGTCCAAACAGGGAAATAAAGGAAACATTCTGTCCTGGGGTCAAGTTTTCCTTTTAGATGTGCAATGCCAAATGTATATTTTTTCACTTTTGAGACAGGGTCTCCCCTCTGTCACCCAGGCTGGAGGGCAGTGGCGGGATCTCAGCTCACTGCAGCCTTGTCCTCCTGGGCCCAAGCCATCCTCCCACCTCAGCCTCCAGAGTAGCTGGGACCACAGGCGCACACCACCACGCTAGATTAACTTTTTGTATTTTTTGGAAGACAGGATTTCGCCATGTTACCCAGGCTGGTCTCAAACTCCTGGGTTCAGGTGATCCACCAGCCTTTGCCTTCCAAAATTCTGGGATTATAGGCATGAGCCACTGTGCCTGGACTTGTACAAATTATTTAACCAGTCTGAGTCTTGGTTTCCTCACTAGAAAAATGGAGATAATATCTATTGGAAAGAGATCTTATGAAGATTAAATGACATACATGTCACCATGCCTGACACATTGAAGCTAAGAGCTTTCAATAAGTGATCTTTCTCTTTTCTTTCTGCTGATCCTTGATTGAAAGACCTGTATCTTGGTTGGGCGCGGTGGCTCATGCCTGTAATCCCAGCACTTTGGGAGTGAAGCTGAGGTGGGCGGATCACCTGAGGTCAGGAGTTGAAGACCAACCTGGGCAACTTGGCGAAACCCTTTCTCTACTAAAAATACACAAAATTAGCCAGGAATGGTGGTGTGGACTTGTACAAGTCCCAGCTACTCGGGAGGCTGAGGCAGGAGAATCGCTTGAACCTGGGAGGAAGAAGTTGCAGTGAGCTGCGGTCACACCACTGCACTCCAGCCTGGGTGACAGAGTGAGACTCTGTCTCAAAAAAAAAAACAAAAAACAAAACAAAACTGTATTTTATTTCTTTTATTTATTTATTTATTTATTTTTGAGACGGAGTCTCGCTCTGTGGCCCAGGCTAGAGTGCAGTGGCCGGATCTCAGCTCACTGCAAGCTCTGCCTCCTGGGTTCACGCCATTCTCCTGCCTCAGCCTCCCGAGTAGCTGGGACTACAGGCACCCGCCACCTCGCCCGGCTAGTTTTTTGTATTTTTAGTAGAGACGGGGTTTCACCGGGTTAGCCAGGATGGTCTCGATCTCCTGACCTCATGATCCGCCCGTCTCGGCCTCCCAAGGTGTGGGATTACAGGCGTGAGCCACTGTGCCAGGCCTATATTCTTAAATTTTTTAATTATAAACTTTTTTTTTTTTTTAAGACAGAGTTTCACTCTTGTTGCCCAGGCTGGAGTGCAATGGTGCTATCTCGGCTCACTGCAACCTCCGCCTCCCAGGTTCAAACGATTCTCCCACCTCAGCCTCCCAAATAGCTCGGATTACAGGTGCCCACCACCATGCCCAGCTAATTTTTGTATTTATGGTAAAGACGGGGTTTTGCCATGTCAGCCAGGCTGCTCTCGAACTCCTGATCTCAGGTGATCCACTCGCCTCAGCCTCCCAAAGTGCTGGGATTACAGGCGTGAGCCGCTGCGCCTGGCCATTAAAATCATTTTTTAAACAGTAATAAAGAGGCAGAAGGAAATTTTAAAAGGTGATGGATATGTTTATGGGCTTGATGATGGTAATGGTTTTATGGTACAAATTTGTCAAGATGTATACATTAAATATATACAGTTTTTATGTAAATCATTCTGCAACAAAATGGTTTAAAAAGTAATAAAGTGATTACTGATAAGGGGGGACTGACTTCTGTCATTTTGCCATTCATTTTCTATGTGCCTTACACCTTTTTTGTCCATTTCCTGCATGATCTCATTTGTATTTAGTTGATTTTTTGTAGCAAAGTGTTTTAATTCCCTTCTCCTTTGCTCTTTGTATGTTATACGATTATTTTGTGGTTACCATAGGGATTACACTTAACATTCTAAAGTTATAGCACTCTAATTTGAATTTATACCAGCTAAATTTCAATAATATACAAAATCTCTCCTCACAGTTTTACCCCTCCTCTTTCAGTTATCGATGTCACAAAACTACATTTTTGTACATTGTGTGTCCGTAAACATAAACTAATAATTGTTTTTAATGCATTCATCTATTAAATTATGTAGAAAGAAAAACATGGAATTTTAGACCAAAGTTATGATAATACTAGATTTAATGTTTTCCCATATATTTACTTTTACTGGCATCTTTATTTCTTTATATGGCTTTGAGTTACTATCTAGTGTTCTTTCTTTTCAACCTACATGATTCTCTTTAAGATTTCTTGCAGGGCAGGTCTAATGGTAGCAAACTTCTCAACTTTGGTTTATTTGGGGATTTCCCAATTTCTTCCTCGCTTTTGAAGGACAGTTTTGCTGAATATAGGATTCTTGGTTGAGAGGTAGTGGTTGTTTTTCTTTTAGCCCTTTACATATGTCATCCCATTGTCTTCTGTTCTCCAAAGTGTCTGATGAGAAATACCTATAATCCTATTGTATATTCCTAGCATGTGACTACTTGGTTCTCTGTAGGTGCTTTCAAGAGTCCCTACTGGCTAATTATAATGTCTCAGTATGAGTCTTTTTTAGTTCATCCTACTTGCAGTTCATTGACTTTTCTGGATATTTATTTTCATGTCTGTCTTCAAATTTGGGAAGTGTTCAGCCTTTTATTTTATTTTATTTTATTTTATTTTTTGCTTTTTTCAGACAAAGTCTCGCTCTGTTGCCCAGGCTAGAATGCAGTGGTGCGATCTTGACTCACTGCAACCTCTGCCTCCTGGATTCAGCAATTCTTCTGCCTCAGCCTCCTGAGTAGCTGGGACTACAGGTATGTGCCACCACACCCAGCTAATTTTTTTTTTTTTTTTTTTTTTGAGATGGAGTTTCACTCTTGTTGCCCAGGCTGGAGGGCAATGGCACAATCTTGGCTCACTGCAACCTCTGCCTCCTGGGTTCAAGCGATTCTCCTGCCTCCGCCTCCCAAGTAGCTGGGATTACAGGCATGCACCACCACACCTGGCTAATTTTGTATTTTTAGTAGAGATGGGGTTTTACCATATTGGCCAGGCTGGTCTCGAACTCCTGACCTTGTGATCCACCCACTTTGGCCTCCCAAAGTGCTGGGATTACAGATGTGAGTCACCGCACTCGGCCTCAGCCATTATTTCTTCAAATGATCTCTCTGCCCCTTTCTCTGTCTTCTTTTGGGACTTCCACAATGCATATCTGTTTGCTATTCAACAATCGTTTTTATTTCTGTTCCTCTGACTTGATCATTTCAAGCGTCCTATATTGGAGTTCGCTGAATCTTTCTTCTATTGCTCAAATCTGCCTTTGAATCCCTCTGGTGAACTTTTATTTCAATTACTACACTTTTAGCTCCAGAATTTATTTATTTATTTTTCTTTTTAGGTCCACATCTTCCTTTAGTTCCTTGACATCTTTAAGAAAGTTCTTTTAAAGTGTTTGTGTAGTCGGTTACCATCTGGTCTTTCTCTGGGACGGTTTCTGTTGTTTTTCCTTTGAAAGACCATACTTTCTTGTTTTTCGTATGCCTTGTGTTTTTTATTGAAAACTGGATATTTGAATCTAATAATTCGGAAACTCTGGAGATGAGGCTCTCCTCTTCCTCAGGGTTTGCTGTTTTGGGGGTTTTGTTATGTTTTACATTGTCGTAGGTTGTCTCCATGCTGAGGATCAACCTGAGTTGTAAACTTAAGGTCTTCTCAGGTCTGAAGCTGCTCCTTTGCCTGGGCACACACTCTTCTCTCCAAGTATGTACGGTAACTTTAATTTCCTCTGTGTATGCCATTGTTTTTGAGTGTCCTAGTCTTTAATGTTTGGCTCCCAAAAGTGGAAAAGAGAACAACGAAGGGGAAGGGAAATGGGGTTCTGGCCTTTTCTATCTCCTAGAAGTTGCTTCAGTCTGGTAAGGGCTCGCAACAATGGAGTAGGGAGTTGTGAGCAATAATGGCCGCCTGCCTCTGTGTTTGCACTTCCATAATCAAAAGTAGCAATCAAAACTAGAACACAGATCCCAACATTTGGAGGACAGAGAGCTTATTGCCCACGATTGTTCCCACAAGCTTGGTACAAGCTACCTCAGGAATACACGCAAAGCTTCTTTCCGTGAAGCTGGGGCATGGGGAATGGGTAGCCACTGCTGAGCTAAGAGCTGAAATTGACCAAAATTAAGTAAAAATTATAGTTTAAGCCTTCCTTTGGAGGTTGCAAGCCTCCTTTGATAGAGCCTACAGTTCCAAAATAGTTGTATCAGACAGATTCTGCCAGTGTGATTATTTCCTAGGTGGGGAGATGAATTCCTTGTGCCTCCTACTCCACTTTCTTCCCAGAACCCTCTCTTGTAATAGTTTTTTACTTAAAATCTATTTTGTCTATACTTGTACAGCCATTCCTGATCTGTTTTGATTACTGTTTGCATGGAATATCCTCCATTCTCTCATTTTGCAATCCATTTGTATTGGATTTCAAATGAGTCTCTTGTAGACAGCATGTATAGGGTCCTGTTTTTTAAATCCAATCAGCCAATTTATGTCTTTTTATTGGGAGTTTAACCTATATACATTTAATGAAATTATTGATTAGGAAGGACTTACTATCACTATTTTGATCATTGTTTTCTGTATGTCTTAGAGCCTTTTTGTCCTTCTTTCCTCCTTTATTGTCTTCTATTGTGTTACAGTTGATTTTTTTGTAGTGCTGTGCTTTGATTTCCTTCTCATTTCCTTTTACATATATTCTGTAGGTATTTTCTTTGTGGTTACTATGGGAATTACATGGAACATCGTAAAGTTATCTTATTATTTTAAACAGATAACAACTTCAACCACATACAAAAACTATACTCTTGGCCGGGCGCGGTGGCTCAAGCCTGTAATCCCAGCACTTTGGGAGGCCGAGATGGGCGGATCACGAGGTCAGGAGATCGAGACCATCCTGGCTAACACGGTGAAACCCCGTCTCTACTAAGAAATACAAAAAATAGCCGGGCGAGGTGGCAGCGCCTGTAGTCCCAGCTACTCGGGAGGCTGAGGCCGGAGAATGGCGTGAACCCGGGAGGCGGAGCTTGCAGTGAGCTGAGATCTGGCCACTGCACTCCAGCCTGGGCTACAGAGCGAGACTCCGTCTCCAAAAAAAAAAAAAAAAAAACTATACTCTTTACATCTTTGCCCCACTATTAAGTTACTGATGTCACAAATTAAACTTTGTATACTTTGTATCCGTTAACATAGATTTATAGTTATTGTTATGCTTTTGTCCTTTAAATTCCATTAAAGTATTAAAAATTAAGTTATGAACAAAAATTATAATGATACAGGTTTTAATCTTTATGCATTTACCTTTATATTTTCATCAGGCTGAGCAACTGTCTAGAATCCCTTCATATCAACTTGAAGGACTCCCTTTATTGTTTCTTTTTTTTTTTTTGAGCTAGAGTCTTACTCTGTCACCCAGGCTGGAGTGCAGTGGTGTGATCTTAGCTCACTGAGACCTCCACCTCCTGGGTTCAAGTGATTCTTCTGCCTTAGCCTCCTGAATAGCTGGGATTAAAGGCACGTGCCACCACACCCAGCTGATTTTTGCATTTTTATTAGAGACAGGGTTTCGCCATGTTGGTCAGGCTGGTCTTGAACACCTGACCTCAGGTGATCCACCTGCCTCGGTCCCCCAGAGTGCTGGGATTATAGGCATGAGCCACTGTGCCCGGCCCCTTTATTATTTCTTATTGGTCAGGTCTAGTGGTAATAAACTCCTTCAGGTTTTATTTATCTGGGAATGTCTTAATTTACCCTTCACTTTTGAAGGACAGTTTTGTCAAATATAGTATTCTCAGTTGGCAGGCTTCACTCTTTCAGTACTTTCAATATATCATCCCACCACCTACTGGCCTGCAAGGTTTCTGCTGAAATATCCACTAATAATCTTGTAGAGGCTCCCTTGCACATGAGAAGTCACTTTTCTCTTGCTGCTTTCAAGATTCTCTCTATACTTACTACCACTAATTTCTACACTTAAAAATGGTATAATCTGTTATGTATATTTTGCCACAATAGAAAAATTGGAGGCTGGGCGCAGTGGCTCACACCTGTAATCCCAGCACTTTAGGAGGCCAAGGCAGGCGGATCATGAGGTCTGGAGATCGAGACCATTCTGGCTAACCCAATGAAACCCCGTCTCTACTAAGAAATTAGCCAGGCATTGTGGCAGGCACCTGCAGTCCCAGCTACTCAGGAGGCTGAGGCAGGAAAACGGCGTGAACCTGGGAGGCAGAGCTTGCAGTGAGCCGAGATCGCACCACTGCACCCCAGCCTGGGCGACAGTGTTAGACTCCATCTCAAAAAAAAAAAAAAAAAATTGAAAAGAGGTACCATAGAAGAGCATATTACATGCACCATATGCTGAAAAACATTTTCAGAGATTAGGCTATTCTCAGTAACTCACGTATCTACTCCTGGTAAACACTGATTGATTTAAACAAATATCAATGAACGAAGTATTACATGCATCACATGCAGCTAAACAGTGTTTCACTGAGACAACAATAGTCCCTATATCCCGGCCCGCGGGATAGTCAGAGCAGGCCCTGGAGGAGGGGGTGGGAATTTGGGGAACAAGAGACACGAGAAATGGAGACAAGACAGTGCTCTGATCAAGTCTCGTTTAATGGCGGTAATGCACTGCCTTATATACACTTGGAAGGGAAGGGGTTGGGCTAAGGCGGAAATGATCTCATTGCCGAAGGCGTGGCCAGGTTAGTTTTGGTTTCTCCGGTCGGAGGTCATGTTGCGCTTGCGCTGTTAAGTAACAACTAAGTAACAATTTTCGCCCGCGGGAAAAGTGAGTGAAGAAGAAGCAGGAAGAGCGCCATCTTTAATGAGGTATTAGTACAGGGGAAAAAAGGCAAAGATAGGGAGAAGGTGTGGGGTGGAAATGAATATAGCTCAGGCGTTTAATCCTTAATTATTATTCGCTATGGCCAGGGCGTGCAGCTCCGGACAGGTCCCCCTTTTTATATTTTTATGATAAGAAAACCCCTCGGGAACTGCGCCTGTCTTAGGTTGGGTCAACTCACCCCCACCTTCTAGGCCCGTCATGGGATAAGGCAGCAGCAAGGGTGGCCCTCCTGTCTTAGGCTCCGATGGAGATAGTGTCCTCTTACCCGTCATTGACTGTCCAGTTCAGCACACAGGGGAGGTGGTCTTATTAAGGTAAATAAGACTCACCATTTTCAGTCATCTCAAGGCGGTGATAATGAACCTGTATAGGTTTGGCCTGGAAGGCCTCAATTTGTTGTCTGACAAATGCCATAAGCTTATTAAGGATTATAGGCCCGAGAGTGAGGAAAAGTAGAAGGGTGAGTAAAGGACCAAGGAATGGCAGGAGATAGGGGAGAAGTCCATCGAGTCCAGTCCATAGTGGATTGGCGGCCAGGCCTTTTCTGCGCTTTTCTAGTTCTTCTTGCAAAGTTTTTATCTTATCTCTGACGATTCCGGATTTGTTGGCGTAAAAACAGCACTTTTCCTGTAAAGCCAAACATATCCCTCCCTGTTCTGCCGTTAACAAATCTAGACCTCTTCTATTTTGGAGAACTACTTCAGCTAACGAGTCTACTTGGTCTTATAAATCTTGTATAGTACTGGATAAGGTCTGTACATCTGAGATTAATTGATTGGATAATTTAGTATATTGGGTTAGTGAGACTCCTAGGCCTGTGGCTCCTGTAGTAAAAGCAGTGGTGATTCCTAGTCTAGCCAACAAGGGAATAAATTGTATGGCTCGTTTCGGTCTATAAATAAAATGTTCAATAGCAGGGATGGGGATAGGTTCATCTCCAGGGATGATATCAATGTCGGGGAGAAGAGTGGCCAGAACACAAAGCCCTGTCCAATTTGTAGGTAGATACGTATATGCCATGTTGTTTCCACAAACGAAAACCGAGCCATTTATAGCACACAAAGGGTTGGTGGCATTGATTATGGAAGTACAGTTGCCAAACACAACATAGCCTAAATCAATTTCTTTAGTGTTATTATATGATGGTGAAAAGAGGCAAGAGGAATTAGAAAACATCATCGGTTGAACTAAGGGGGGGGGGTAATAGGACAGGAATTATTTACTAAGGATTCATTTGAGTAATTGACATAGGGCAATGAAAGGTTAGGTATGGCTAGAGGAATAGGGGGGCCCATTTTAAGACAAAGCCAACAATCGTGGGCCAGGCTTGTATTGGACATTTGAAGTAAATTGTAAGTAGCATTGAGGATATCAAAGCTTTGGGCATCGAGCCTAAAATTATCTCTAAGCTCAGGCAAGGCTAAAGGGTGATATTGAAGTTCAGGATAAGAAGCTTTATGAATTTCTTCTAATTTTTTCTGGACGGTTTTAATTCTTGTAATATCTAATGGGCCTCCTCCATCAGAAATGTGAATGGGGGCGGTAGTGCTCCAACAAACAGGCTTTCCTTTTTGGCCGTTACAAGGAGATTGTACAAGTTTATTAGTGGATCCTAATACTTGTACGTCATTGATGCCTCCAGTTTGTGTTTTTAGTAACGTGGCCGTATAATATGTTCTATTGCCTGATTTGCATTGTTGATAGGAGGTATAACAGGAACTATGTACAGAAGATTGGAAAGAGCTACAAGGGCATTCTAGGAGCGGCCCGCTAGGTGAGGTATCTCTTGGGGTAGACTTACATTTCCATAACTGGTTTGGCATTAGGTAAGCTGTCTTGCCCGTGCAGGTCACCTGGGTGATTCTATCTGACGGAGGTTCAGATATTTGTCCCCCTCTGCAGTCACAAGGCTGGCCGTATTGTTTTCGTAATAATTCTTTTGCCTTACGAGGGTCACCAAAACCTGCATAGACTGTCACTATGTTATATAGAGCGATTATTCTCCAAAGGAATTTCATATTAGGCTTCATTTTCTGAAAAACAAGAAGGAAAGAACTTCTCAGGGAGATTTATCTTCCCTGGACTGACAATGGTTATGATTTATTTGTCTTACCAATCTTTCAGGCAGCCATCTGGCTGCATCATTTTTTTGTGAGAAGATGCATACTGAGCCTCTTCCCCAAATTAAAACTGGATCGGGGCCATGCCATGAACTATCAAGTGGATCTTTCCATTTTACCATTGCAAACTGTTTTTGAGATTCAGGATGCCAGAAACGGTCGGCAGCCGATTTTCCATGACTGTCCAAATTTAAAAAATTAAGAATAAACAGGGCATGATTGAGTATGTTTCTGGGGGTACCCTTCACGGGGTACCAGCTCCCCCCTTTTAATTTTGTGATAATAGTTTTTAATGACAGATGAGCTCTTTCTACTATACCTTGTCCTTGGGGATTATAGGGAATGCCTGTGGTATGTTTAATTTGTAGGGTATTACAAAATTGTAAGAAGGTTTTGGATATATAACCGGGGCCATTATCTGTTTTGATTTGTTTGGGTATTCCTAAAATAGAAAAGCAATGCAATAAATGAGCTATGACATGTTTGGTGGCCTCTCCTGTTTGGAGAGTTGCACAGATGAATCCACTATAGGTGTCTATGCATACATGGATATATTTTAGCTGACCGAATTCTAAGTGGTGAGTAACGTCCATTTGCCAAATTTCGTTGGGGATGAGTCCTCGGGGGTTAACTCCTAGATGGGGAACAGGTAAATATGTTATGCAGTTGGCGCATTGTTTAACTATTTGTCGAGCTTGTTCTCTGGTAAGTTTAAACATAAGTCTTAAGGTTTGGGCGTTTAAATGATGTAAGGCATGTGCTTTTTGCGCTTGTTGCAAATTGTCTGTAGTGACTGTGGCTATGGTTTTTGTTGCCGTGTCAGCTGTTGCGTTACCTTGTGTTAGAGGTCCCGGTAATCCTGAATGTGCTCTAATATGCCCAAGAAAAAAGGGAGTAGTCCTTTTTCGGATAAGTTGTTGACATTGTAAAAATAGGTTAGCTGTGTCTGAAATATGTTTAATTTGAGACACGGTCTCTAAGAGGGGTATTGAATGAGCCAGGTAGGCGCTGTCTGTGTAAATGTTAAGTGGCTGACAAGGAAAAGCTGATAGTGCTGCAATTATAGCTTGCAATTCGACCAGCTGAGCTGATGTATAAGTGGTCTGGAATTTAACGACTACATTATTGTAAGTGTAAGCGGCAAGTCCTGTGGAAGATCCATCAGTGAAAATTAGTAATGCGTCATTGAGAGGTTCTTTACTGGTAATATGGGGAAATACAAACGCATGAAGTTTGCAAAATTGAATAAGTTTGTTAGGTGGGTAATGGTTGTCAATCGCGCCAGTATAAGAAGCGCAAGCAATTGGCCAGGCTTCCGTATTTTGTAACAGCCAATGGATGCGTGATTGAGTGTAGGGCTGTATAATGGTAGAGGGTTCTATTCCAAAGTATTTTCTACTGTTTTCTCTTCCCAAGATAATTAGATCAGCTATGGCATCATAATAAGGCAACAAAACCTTTTTAGGGGAGGAGGGCAGGTGTACCCACATAATGGGATTGTTCTGCCAAAATAGGCCAGTAGGGGTTATTGTTGTGTTAAAAATAAGGAATATTAATGGCTGAGAATAATCAATACTGGTAACAAATTGTGTTGCAATGGCATGTTCTACCTGTTGGAGTGTTATTAATGCTTCTTTAGTAATGGACCTGGGGGATTTTGGATTAGAGTCTCCTTTTAATATATCGAAAAGAGGTTTTAACTCTCCTGTAGTGAGCTTTAAGTACGGTCGAAGCCAATTTATGTCTCCCAGTAATTTTTGGAAATCATTTAAAGTTTTTAAATGATCACGACGTATAACGGCCTTTTGATTAATGATTTTGGGTCCATTAATTTGGAAACCAAGATAAGTGTATGGATCTTGTAATTGTACTTTTTCTGGGGCTATTTGTAGTCCGGCTGCTGTTAACTCTTGTTTGAGTTGGGCGAAGCACTGTAAGACTTGTTCGCCATGGGCCGGGCGCGGTGGCTCAAGCCTGTAATCCCAGCACTTTGGGAGGCCGAGACGGGCGGATCACGAGGTCAGGAGATCGAGACCATCCTGGCTAACACGGTGAAACCCCGTCTCTACTAAAAAATACAAAAAACTAGCCGGGCGAGGTGGCGGGCGCCTGTAGTCCCAGCTACTCAGGAGGCTGAGACAGGAGAATGGCCCGAACCCGGGAGGCGGAGCTTGCAGTGAGCTGAGATCCGGCCACTGCACTCCAGCCTGGGCGACAGAGCGAGACTCCGTCTCAAAAAAAAAAAAAAAAAAAAAAAAAAAAAAGACTTGTTCGCCAATTTCTCCTGCTATTAAAATATCATCCATATAATGTATAATATACATTTGTGCCCATGTTTTTCTGACTGGCTCTATAGCGGCAGCTACATATTTTTGACACAAGGTAGGACTATTGGCCATACCTTGAGGTAAGACTTTCCATTGATAGCGCTTCATTGGTTGTTTAAAATTTGTAGATGGAAGACTAAAGGCAAATCTTTTTTGGTCAGCAAGATGAAGGGGAATTGTAAAAAAGCAATCTTTAAGGTCAATAACGATTTTAAAATATTTTTGAGGAATCGCAACCGGTGAAGGCAATCCTGGTTGTAAGGCACCCATAAGGATCATAGTGATATTTACTGCTCTTAAATCTTGTAAGAGTCTCCATTTACCAGACTTCTTTTTAATAACAAAAATAGGTGTATTCCAACGGGAATTACTTTCCTCAATATGTCCTGCTGCTAGTTGTTCCTGCACTAACTGTTGGGCAGCACTTAGTTTATCATTGAGTAAAGGCCACTGATCAACCCAAACGGGCTCATCTGACTTCCAAGTAATGGGGTCAGCGCACCTTTGGGGTGCAGGTATGTCAGTGGCCTGAGCTAAAAATTTCCAAACCCCTTTTTATCAAGTTGTCCTGAAACCAGTATAGGCTGTGGGATACCGTTCTTTCCTTTTCCAAGACCTTTACCAGGGGTGTATCCTTGAGTTAACATCTGTGCAGTAACTATATCATTTGGACTACACATTATTTTTTTATTTTTTTTATTTATTTTTTTTTTTGAGATGGAGTCTCGCTCTGTCGCCCAGGCTGGAGTGCAGTGGCGCGATCTCGGCTCACTGCAAGCTCCGCCTCCCGGGTTCACGCCATTCTCCTGCCTCAGCCTCCTGAGTAGCTGGGACTACAGGCACCCACAACCGCGCCCGGCTAATTTTTTGTATTTTTAGTAGAGACGGGGTTTCACCGTGGTCTCGATCTCCTGACCTTGTGATCCGCCCGCCTCGGCCTCCCAAAGTGCTGGGATTACAGGCGTGAGCCACCACGCCCGGCCTGGACTACACATTATAATTTTCATTTGAGAGAGCAGATCTCGCCCCCAAAGGTTAACAGGTAGGTAAGGGATGACAAATGGCTTAATGAGGCCTGAATTGTTTTCTTTATCTGTCCATGTTAGGTATTTAGAACTTTGTTTAGGATTACTGCTTTGTCCAATTCCTCTCAAGTGAGTTAAAGTTTCTGTAGTAGGCCAATGAGAGGGCCAATCTTCCTGTTTAATGATAGTTACATCAGCCCCTGTGTCTATTAGTCCAGTGAATGCCTTCCCGTCTAACCATAAGGTTAGAGAGGGTTTTTGATTTGTAATTGGTTGCACCCAATATATATCTGATGATCCGAAACCTTTTATATTTCTATTAGAGTATTGGATATTATTATCTGTTTTAACCAAAGGTAGCAGGAGTAACTGAGCTATTCTAACTCCTTGAGGGACAGTAATAATACTATCAATAGCTCTGGCCATAATTTTAATTTCTCCTTCAAAATCATTATCGATAACTCCAGGGAGGACTTGTAAGCCTCTCATGGTGACACTACTTCTTCCTAAAAGTAGCCCAAAAGTGTTAGGTGGTAAGGGTCCATATATTCCGGTATTTAAGGTTTGTGGTCCCATTTCAGGTGTTAGTATTGTGTGGGAGGTGGAACTGAGGTCCAATCCTGCACTTCCTGGAGTTGCTCTACTAAGTTTTGAAATGGATTGCTGTTGCTGGCTGGAACAAAGCTGACTGCCCCATATGCTTGTTTCGGGGCCTGAGGCTAGCCCCTCATCCCGTTTCCCTGCCTGGGGGGTAAAGGATTTCCTTGACTGTCAGTTTTAGATTTACATTCGTTTGCCCAGTGCCTTCCTCTTTTACACCTTGGGCAAAGGCCTGGGATTTTTGCTTCTGGACTCTTATTTTGGTTTTCACAGCAATCTTTTGCAAAGTGTCCCCTTTTACCGCATCTAAAACATCCCCCTTTATCTTTACCTTTGTTAATGAGGAAATCTCTTACTGTTTGGCCGCTAAAAGCGGCAGCCATTGCTAGGCCTTGTTGATATGAGGGCCCAATATCTGAACAAAGGCGAATGTATCCTGTTAAATCTGTTTTCTTTTGATAAGGTCTGATTGCCGCTTGGCAGGCGGGGTTAGCATTTTCATAAGCTAACTGTTTAACATAATCTACGCCCGTTTCTGCATTTCCAAAGATTCTACCTGCTGTGGTCATAAGTCTATGCACAAAGTCTGAAAATGGCTCATCGAGTCCTTGTTTAACCGCTGTGAGCGAGGCCCCTGGATCTCCTTTAACGGGAAGTTTTCTCCAGGCTTTTGTAGCAGCAGCCTGGATTTGTGAGAACAGTCCAGGGTCATATTGCATTTGGGCCTGAGTGTCTGCATAATTACCTGAACCAGTTAACATATCAAAATCCCAACCGTTTCCTGCCTGTTGATTTCTTTTAGCTGTATCTCTGCAATTTTCAAAGAACTCTGACTTCCAAATTAAGTGGTCTCCCCCAGAAAGAACTGCCCTGACTAAGGTATTCCAGTCTGTAGGAGTGAGCCAATTCTCAGCTACAGATTCCACTATAGCAAGAGTATATGGAGCAGTAGCCCCATACTGAGAGGCAGCAGTCTTTAGCTCTTTTATAATAGTAAAATCAAATCCAGTATGATGCCTCCAAGCCTGTCCCTGTTCATCTATGGTTTCCGTGACCGGAAAAACATCTTTGGGGGAGGAGTCTTCTCTATGTCGGCTAGCAACTAACCCCCCTCTTGGAACATGTTGTCCAGGCCGCTGAAGTGGGCGCAAGGAACCCTCCATAGCGTCTGAGTTAGGTATTTTTTCATTTCCTGTTTTTAGCTTTTGGAGCCTAATTATCAATGATTGATGTAACTCTTCAAGTTTAATCTGTTCTTCTAGTTGAGCAATTTTTTGCTTTAATTCCTCTTTAGGATCTATTGCTGCCATAACAATGGGCGCAGAAGCCTCATTATGTGTCTTATTATATGGGGGTGGGTATGAAGTAAAGGGAGGCAAATCAGGGTTGTGATATTTAGCCGCCTCTTCCTCTAAATCATCCCAATTTATATCCAATTGATTAGGCTTATTAATTTCCTCCTCCTTTTGAAGCATCTGTAAAATTGGGTATTTTTTTGGTTTGCTTTCGTGTGGTATTTCTTTATCTGTTACAGAAGGAGACTTGATTTCCTCATGATCACTTTCGAGGGAAATGAGATCCTCCTCCGTATCTTGCGGAGGCTTTGCGAGGTTAGAGCGGGAGCTAACCTTTAAAATATGCTCTGTCTGAGCGACCGCAGCCATGACTTGCGGATTGGCCTCCTTCTTATCTATTAAATCTCTAATGAGGTTCCAATAAGAGAAGGCGGTTACAGGAATTTTTTCTGGCCCAAAAGTATAATAGTCCTGCAAACAATCCCCTACTCTACGCCATCTTTTAATATCAATAGTTCCTTCCTGTGGGAACCAAGGGCAAGTGTCTTTTACAAAATCAAAAAATTTAAACAAATCATTACCTTTAACCTTTACTCCTCGTATCTTTAAAGCCTCTTTTAATTGTCCTACATATATTTGATGTTGGCTTAATTCTTGTCCCATTTCGGACGCGTCACTTACCTTCGATTCTGACGCGGCAGGTTCCCGCGGTGATCGGAAGAGTTTGACTCCTTTTGTCTTCGTTAGCGGTCGACCGTCCTTTGGCATCCTCTTCCTCACGGAGTCCCTCGTTTCCAGGTCCCTGTTCGGGCGCCACGTATCCCGGCCCGTGGGATAGTCAGAGCAGGCCCTGGAGGAGGGGGTGGGAATTTGGGGAACAAGAGACACGAGAAATGGAGACAAAACAGTGCTCTGATCAAGTCTCGTTTAATGGCGGTAATGCACTGCCTTATATACACTTGGAAGGGAAGGGGTTGGGCTAAGGCGGAAATGATCTCATTGCCGAAGGCGTGGCCAGGTTTCGGTTTCTCTGGTCGGAGGTCATGTTGCGCTTGCGCTGTTAAGTAACAACTAAGTAACAATTTTCGCGCACGCGGGAAAAGTGAGTGAAGAAGAAGCAGGAAGAGCGCCATCTTTAATGAGGTATTAGTACAGGGGAAAAAAGGCAAAGATAGGGAGAAGGTGTGGGGTGGAAATGAATATAGCTCAGGCGTTTAATCCTTAATTATTATTCGCTATGGCCGGGGCGTGCAGCTCCGGACATCCCTAGATCTGATAAACTAAACAGGCATCACTGAAAAACTATACTACAGAAAACACACAATGCTAACCACAGTATTTCCAAGAGTCAGCACTACACCTAGGCAATCTTGTACCTATCTCTGTTAAACGCAGGGTTTGAACACGGAACAACAAAGAAAGTAGTACCTGCACCACACACTTCTTTTTTTTTTTGAGACGGAGTCTCGCTCTGTAGCCCAGGCTGGAGTGCAGTGGCCGGATCTCAGCTCACTGCAAGCTCCGCCTCCTGGGTTCACGCCATTCTCCGGCCTCAGCCTCCTGAGTAGCTGGGACTACAGGCGCCCACCACCTCACCCGGCTAGTTTTTTGTATTTCTTAGTGGAGACGGGGTTTCACCGTGTTAGCCAGGATGGTCTCGATCTCCTGACCTCGTGATCTGCCCATCTCGGCCTCCCAAAGTGCTGGGATTACAGGCTTGAGCCACCGCACCTGGCCTTGTTTTTTTTTTTTTTTTTTGAGGTGGAGTCTGGCTCTGTCACCCAGGCTGGAGTGCAGTGGCGTGATCTCGGCTCACTGCAAACTCTGCCTCCCAGGTTCACGCCATTCTCCTGCTCCTGCCTCAGCCTCCCGAGTAGCTGGGACTGCAGGCATCTGCCACCACGCCTGGCTAATTTTTTGTATTTTTTTAGTAGAGATGGGGTTTCACCGGGCTAGCCAGGGTGGTCTCGATCTCCTGACCTCATGATCTGCCAGCCTCGGCCTCCCAAAGTGCTGGGATTACAGGCGTGAGCCACCGCACCCAGCCACCACACACTTCTTTTTTTTTTTTTTTTTTTTTTTTGAGACGGAGTCTCGCTCTGTCGCCCAGCCTGGAGTGCAGTGGCCGGATCTCGGCTCACTGCAAGCTCCGCCTCCCGGGTTTACGCCATTCTCCTGCCTCAGCCTCCCGAGTAGCTGGGACTACAGACGCCCGCCACCTCGCCCGGCTATTTTTTTGTATTTTTTTACTAGAGACGGGGTTTCACCGGGTTAGCCAGGATGGTCTCGATCTCCTGACCTCGTGATCCACCCGTCTCGGCCTCCCAAAGTGCTGGGATTACAGGCTTGAGCCACCGTGCCCGGCCCACACACTTCTTAAAACAGGGTTTCGGCTGTGTATGGTGGCTCATGCCTGTAATGCCAGCAATTTGGGAGGCTGAGGTGGGCAGATCACCTGAGGTCAGGAGCTCGACACCAGCCCGGCTAACATGGTGAAACCCCGTCTCTACTAAAAATACAAAAATTAGGTGGGCATGGTGGCAGATGCCTGTAATCTCAGCTACTCGGGAGGCTGAGGCAGGAGGATTGCTTGAACCTGGGAGGCAGAGGTTGCAGTGAGCCGAGACCACACCATCGCACCCCAGCCTGGGCGACAAGAGCAAAACTCCGTCTCAAAAAAAAAAGAAAAAAACCAGGGTTTCATAGGGAAAACACTATGCTAAGTCACTCACAAACCTATTTCTAATAAACACAGATGATGAACATGTATTAAAGAAAACTATATTAGATGAACCACACCCTGCTAAACACATTGATTCTCAGAGATAATGTGAGGCTCACTCACTCATGGTAGACCTGTTAAACTTAACATTTAAATATGTATCACAGTAGATGGTAGTACATGAACCTCATGCTTCTGAATGCAGTGCTTCACAGAGGTAGCATTATTCTCAATCACTCACGCATCTGCCTCACTTCAATACGGAGCAAATATGTATCAGTGAACAGTGTGCCACGTGCGCTATACACGGCTAAACACAGTGGCTCAGACAGTAACACAGTGTGTGGTCGTTCACCGACAGAATGGGAAGGAGGAATGTGTCCCACTCTCAGCTGCTGTGTTATTTCATACAAGGTGAGTGACTAAGTTCATTCATGAACCCGGCTCTCTTCAACACAGGAATTAAACATGTCTATGGGACACAGCACATAGTGTGATTTGTGTCTGCATCTCCCTTGTGCATGTTGTGTATTTCATATAATGTGGGTACAAAATGTGACTTTGGTCTTCACCCCCATCAGCTATCATCTGTCACAGGCTACATAGTGACATAATACAACTCAGTTCTGCATCCGCCCTCTGCTATCATATGGTATCATGTGTGACAATGTGCCCCGAGGTGAGTAATGACTATCCCCTCACCTGCTGTATGATGTCATAGTGACATTTGTGACTCACATACACTGTGAATCAGGCCTGCATCTCTTCTGTCAGTTGTTGTATGATACTGTATGTGCCATAGTGACATAATGCAACTGAGGTCTGGGCTCCTTGATGTCATATAATATCATAAGTGACATGGTGACATGGTGTGAACAGGGCTGCCTCCCCCTCTTGGGTTATCATTGGCTATCATATAGGACATAGTGATACAAAGTGACAAGTACGTGTCCCCCTCAAGTGTTAAATACCATATGTGACATACAGTAAGGTGAGTCTGAGTCCCTCTCTTGGTTGTCCTAGATTATTATTATTATTTTATTTTATTTTATTTTTTGAGCTACAGTATCACTCTGTCCTCCAGGCTGGAGTGCAGTGGTGCAATCTCAGCTCACTGCACCCTCCGCCTCCTGGGTTCAAGCGATTCTCCTGCCTCAGCCTCCTGAGTAGCGGGGACCACAGGTGTGCACCACCTCACCCAGCTAATTTTGTATTTTTAGTTACATAGTGACAAATGTGACTGAGGTCTGCCTGTGCTCTCAGCTGATGCTGGCGCCTTTATTGCCTAGGCGTGTAACGCTCCTCAGATCTGCATCCTATCTCCTGTCACACACACTCACATGCTATGTAGGATGAGGACACAGCTGACACACTTAGTCACTGCACCTTGTATGATATACAACAGCTGAGCGAGTGGGACACATGCCTCGCTCTCATTCTGTCAGTGTAACAGCATATAGCAGCTGAGAACGGGGTACATCCCTGACTCACATGATGTCACAATGTCACATATGATATCATAAGTCATCCAGTGGCCCAGGCATGGTGGCTCACACCTATAATCCCCACGCTTTGGGAGTCTGAGGTGGGTAGATCGCTTGAGCTCAGGAGTTCAAGACCCGCCTGGGCAACATGGTGAAACCCTGTTTCTACTAAAAATACAAAAATTAGCCAGGCGTGGTGGTGTGTGTCTGCATTCCCAGCTACTCAGGAGGCTGAGGTGGGAGGATGACTTGAACCGAGGAAGCAGAGGCTACGGTGAGCCGAGATTGTGCTACTACACTCCAGCCTGGGCAACAAAGCTAGACCCTGCCTCAAAAATAAGAAAATTAAAATAAGTCATCCAGTGATATAATGTGACTCACATCTGCAGGCCATCTCTTGGTTGCCATATGATATTGTCAACCTTACATAGCAAGTTTCAGGAAATATGGTGAAATGTAGAGTTTATTTGAGCACAAACCTTGGCGACAGCCACCCAGGAACACAGATTCCAAAGAATGGAATTCAAGTGCCCCAAAGTGGAGAAGTTTTGGGGCTCATTTACATAAATGAGGTTTGGGAAGCTTAGCAGGGTTTCAACATTCCCTCAAGGCTAGCATGCAGTTACAGTAATCTGATCAGTCAAGGCAGTATTCCTGTATGGGAAAGGCATATTGAACATTTCACGGCCGGGCGCAGTGGCTCACACCTGTAATCCCAGCACTCTGGGAGGCCGAGGCGGGCGGATCACAAGGTCAGGAGATCGAGACCATCCTGGCTAACATGGTGAAACTCCGTCTCTACTAAAAATACAAAAAATTAGCTGGGTGTGATGGCAGGCGCCTGTAGTCCCAGCTACTTGGGAGGCTGAGGCAGGAGAATGGTGTGAACCCAGGGGGCGGAACATGTAGTGAGCCGAGATCACGCCACTGCACTCCAGCCTGGGCGACAGAGCAAGACTCCGTTTCAAAAAAAAAAAAAACCACAATGAAGATGTGAAACGTGGTCTTTTGTACCGTCTTGTCTGAGTTAGGTACAGGACAATAAAGGACAATAAAGGACAATAAAATATGACGAAGACCAGTGACTAGGAGGGGAGGCCTGGTCTCTGGTTTCTCCTGGTCATTTACAGAACATGAACAGTGAGGAAGAGAGAATGTATGATCCGAGAAGCTGAAGTTGCAGCTACCCGCTTATGTGGCTCAGATCAGTCACATCTCTCTCAAGGCTCAAAGTGTCTGGGGGGTCCCAGCAGCTTTTACATTTTATCTGCTTTCACAACAGGTATGCTATATAGCAGTGTAATGTGTCTCAGGTCTGTGTCCCTAGTTTTGACTATTTGTAATGCCACGTGTCACATAGTGTCATAATTGAGCCCGGCTCCTGTGTGTGATTTGTTAGTCCTGACCACAGGCAATAACAAAGGCTTTACGTGGTGGGGCTGACAGGAGAAACCCCCTCCCACACCAGGCTTGGTGCACAGCCAGTGCACAGCAGGCCCGGGCCGAGCACAAAGGCCACACGCACGGCCTGCTGGATGGTTTCTAGGCTTATTGGCTGAATTGCCACGCAAAAGTGGCTGCCTTTTAGAAGATCTTATGTAATGAGCTGAGCAAGGTCTCCGGCTGAGGCGTGAGCTGCCGCCAATACTTGAGCAAGCAAATCAGAATTCGAGTATCGGTGCCTCCTCTTTGTTCACTGGAGGTTTCTCTCCAGTGAGCTCAGAGATCGTTCATCAGCCCCCATGGTCCTGCGATGGTTGATTTTATGTTGACCATCCTGGCTGGGCCACGGCGTGCCTGGACTGCACACTGTTCCACGTGTGCCCGTGAGGGCATTTCCAGGTGCACTTAGCATGTGAGCCAGTGGGTAAAGCAGACGGCCCTCCCCAGTGTGATGGGCATCACCCAATCCACTGAGGGCCTGAGTGGAACAAAGGCTGGGGAAGGAGAATTCACTTCCCTTTTCCCTCCCTCACTACTGGGGCTGGACATCTCATCTCATTTTCTCCTGCCCTCAGACTGGCATTTCCACATCTGCTCCCCTGGTTCTCAGGCCTGGGGAGGGAGGTGTGAAGGTGTTGGATGGGGGCAGCCACCAGTCAGAGCAGCACAGGCCTCAGGAGGGGTCTAGGACTCCAGGCCTCTGATAGTGCCCAGAAAACACCAAGGGAGACAGGGATCTTTATTTTTATTTACTTTTTTTTTTTTTTTTTTTACGGAGTTTAATTCTTGTCATCCAGGCTGGAGTGCAATGGCATGATCTCAGCTCACTGCAACCTCTGCCTCCTGGGTTCAAGCAATTCTCCTGCCTAAGCCTCCCGAGTAGCTGGGATTACAGGCATCCGCCACCACACCAGGCTAATTTTTGTACTTTTAGTAGAGACAGGGCTTCACCATGTTGGCCAGGCTGGTCTCAAACTCGTAACCTCAGGGGATCCACCCATCTTGGCCTCCCAAAGTGCTGGGATTACAGGCATGAGCTGCCGCGCCTGGCCGAGATGGAGATCTTTAAATGTGTGATCCTTCTGTGGCCTGGGAGGGAGAGAACCTCCCTTGTGGGCAGATCACCGATCTCTTTGGGAATACCCTGGTGTCACAGACAGGCCCACAGGGTCCTCCAGCCTAGTCTGGATCTTCCATTGTGGTCCTTTTCTCTGCCTTACACAGAAGGGCATTTCCCTTGGCCTGGGTCTAGTCTTCCACTCCAGGAGCTTGTTGCCAGGAACTGAAGAGTTTCCCAAAGGCTGACTATGGGGCCAAGAGAAGATTCATGTTCCCCAACAGCCTGGAGGTACTGATAGAACAAACTCGTCAATCTCACCCTCGTGACTGTGATGGGTTCAATTTCATCTCCCCTTCCAATTCATATGTTGAAGTCCTGACCTCCAGTTATCTCAGAAGGTGGCTGTATTTGGAGATAGGCTCTTTACAGAAGTAATTACGTTAAATGAGCTCATGGTCATTGGGGCGAACCCTAATCCCACTCTATAACTGGTGTCTTTATCAGAGTAAACTTGGAAACAGACTGTTAAATCAAGTGTAGTCTAAAACTAACTCCTTACATATTTTAAGTTCAGCCTAAAGATTTCTCTGCACGTTGTAAACTATAACCTAAATGGAACTGTAAGCAGACTCTAGCCTACTTTTGTGCCAATCACTAAGTTTTGGCCAATTAAATATGTCTAACTGTCCAAACTGTCTAGAAATAAGGCAAATGCCGAGCCGTAGCCAATCCGGCTGTGTCTGTCCCTCACTTCTGTTTTCTGTAGGTCAGTCTCCTTTTTCTGTCCATAAATCTTTCACTACGTGCCTGCGCTGGAGTCTCTGAGCCTACTCTGGCTTGGGAGGCTGCCAACTCATGAATTGTTCTTTGCTCAAACTCTTTTAAATGTAATCTGGCTGAAATTTATCTCTTAACAAGACACACAGAGGGAAGACATTGTGAAGACACAGGGAAACGTCAGCCATCGACAAACCAAGGAGAGTCCTAGAACAGATCCTTCCCTTACAGCCCTCAGAAGGAACTGTGAGCCCAGAAGTATCTGAGACAGGTCTCAATCCAGTTAGAAAGTCCATTTTGCCAAGGTTAAGGATACACCTATGACACAGCCTCAGGAGGTCCTGATAACACATGCCCAAGGTGGTCGGGTACAGCTTGCTTTTATACTTTTTAGGGAGACATGAGACATCAATCAGTACAGATAAGATTTACAATCGGCTGGGTCTGGAAGGGCGGAGCAACTCAAAGCAGGGGGCTTTGGGGTCATACGTAGATTTAAAGGTTTTCTGATTGGCAATTAGTTGAAAGAGTTAAGTTATTATCTAAAGACCTGGAATCAATAGAAAGGAATGTCTGGGTTACGATGATGAAGGATTATGGAGAGCAAAGTTTTATGCAGATGAAGCCTCCAGATAGCAGGCTTCAGAGACAGTAGACTGTAAATGTTTCTGATCAGACTTAAGGTCTATATTGATGTTAATGCTGGTCAGCTTTTCCTGAATTCCAAAAGGGAGGAGGGTAAAACGAGACATGTCCAATCTCTGCTTCTCATCACTGCCTGAACTAGCTTTTCAGGCTAACTCTGGAATGCCTTTGGCCAAGAGAAGGGGTCTTAGAATTTTATTTTTGGTTTACAGAACCACCCCTACTAATAACTTGATCTCAGCCCTCTGGCCATCAGAACTGTAAGAAAACACATTCCTGTTGGCCGTGTCTGTGGTCCTTTGTTACGGTAGCCCATAGACACATACACAGTGACATCTCATCATCTGGGCAGGCATGTTTTCCATTCTAAACCGCGGCTGGGGTTATAGTGGCCTGGGAAGATACAGCTGCCCCTTGTATTGTCCATGGCGCTAAGCAGATGAGGAAACAAATCTGGGCAGGTCGGTTCCCTTGTGGAGCTGAAGACCCTTTGCACAAGTCCTGGTGGGTCTTTGCAAGTTTTTCCTCACGCTCACATCACTGGCACAGTGGTCATGGCCTGGCCAGCTTGGGACATGGGGGTGGCCATTGGGCACCTGAGTGACATTCACTCCTTCTCATCCTGCATGTGCCAGCCAGAGGACCAGCCCCCTGGAGTCTCACTGGGCTTTTGCCCAAGCCCGTCGGCAACATTCCTCTTCTCATTGGCTCTAAGGGCAAACCTCAGAACGTGCATGTATTACTGACTGCCCATGGGGTCTAAGGAGAATTCTATCCATGTTCACAACCCACCAGGCAGAAGGAAGCAATCTCACTTTCCCAGTGGCGCAGACGATGAGCAGCAACTGTGGACGGCTTTCCTGAGCTTTCTGGGTCTTCTCTGCATTATCTCTAACTAGCCATCAGTGTGACTCATTGGAGGTCTCTGGCACAGCAAAGATCCCTCCGCCCCTCATCACCAAACACTTCAGCAACCAGGCCCATGCTGCCATCAGGGCTCTGCTTCCGACCTAGCTGGTTGGTCTGCAGGGTCTCACCTGTCGTTTTTCCAAAGAGCACTATGATGGGATCAATCTCCAAGAGAGGAGATGAAAGATCCAACAGCATGGATCTGTCCGAGGCATGTGACCTCTTTTCTGCAAAACAAACACACCTACTTTTACAGGAGTTGCCGATTTGGCATGAGGAACCTAAAGTTCTTTTTTTTTTTTTGAGACGGAGTCTCGCTGTGTCCCCCAGGCTGGAGTACAGTGGCATGATCTCAACTCACTGCAAGCTCTGCCTCCTAGGTTCACGCCATTCCCCTGCCTCAGCCTCCCGAGTAGCTGGGACTACAGGCAGCTGCCACCATGCCTGACTAAATTTTTTGTATTTTTAGTAGAGATGGGGTTTCATCATGTTAGCCAGGATGGTCTCGATCTCCTGACCTCGTGATCCGCCCGTCTCAGCCTCCCAAAGTACTGGGATTACAGGCTTGAGCCACTGCTCCGGGCCTAAAGTTCTTTACTTTGTAATAGACAGAGAAGGCCAGGCGTGGTGGCTTAAGCCTGTAATCCCAGCACTATGGGAGGCTGAGATCACAAGGTCAGGAGTTCAAGACCAGCCTGACCAACATGGTGAAACCCCATCTCTACTAAAAATACAAAAAAATTAGCCGGGCACGGTGGTGTGCGCCTGTAATCCCGGCTACTCAGGAGGCCAAGGCAGGAGAACTGCTTGAACCCGGGAGGCGGAGGTTGCAGTGAGCTGAGATCACGCCATTGCATCCCAGCCTGGGCAACACAGCGAGCCTCTGTCTCAAAAAAAAAAAAAAAGACAGAGGTTGCTCTCTGACTGCCTGAGGGATTCAGGGCTGAGTCCACCAACATTGTTTCATGAAACTCTCCTGGGTCAGCCAGCGGAGGCGTCATGTACACAGTCAGCACTCCACAGCTCCTCACTTCCTGAGCATCTACAGCGCAAACCAACACCCACCACACTCACAGAGCACCTGCCGCATGCCAACCCGAGCCTCCCTCACAGGTCGCTTTCATCTCTTTTTCTCTCTTCACTGCAAGGTTTGTGCCCAAATGCAATTAGGCACTTTTTTTTTTTTTTTTTTTTTTTTTTTTTTTTTTTTTTTACAGAAACAGGAACTAAAGAGTTTTAACTGGGCACCACTATAGCAGTGGCTGTTGACCATCGTCTCCTGGCTGGAACCAGGGAATCCTGTCGTTCAAGGAGGAGCAACGCAGCAGCAGGCATGCCTTCTCAGCCCCAGCTGACTCACTCTGGGGTGGATGGATGGATTTACTTACTTATTTATTATTTGGTTCTTGCTCTGTCACCCAGGCTGGAGTACAGTGATGCAATCTCGGCTCACTGCAGCCTGGACCTCCCGGGCTCAAGCGATCCCACCTCAGCCTCCCCAAGTAGCTGGGACTTCAGGCACATGCCACTACGCCAGCTAATTTTTTAAACGTTTTGTAGAGACAGGTTCTCGCCCTGTTGCCCAGGCTGGTCTTGAACTCCTGGCCTCAAGCCGTCTGCCCACCTTGGCCTCCCAATAGTGCTGGGATTACAGGTGTGAGTCGCCACACTCAGCCCACTCGGTTTTGAGTGGCCATTTGCTTTGACTCAGCAAACACTTCTGATGGTAACAAAGCATCAACTGGGTGGCTGGTTTCAATCCTACTCTTGCACCCAACACCGCAACATTTTATCTACCTGGAGCAAATGCTCTGGGGTCCTGAGGAGCTGGCCACACTGCCCATTTTGCTGGTGGGACAGTGGGAGGCCCTGCCCTCCTCCCATCCCACACCACTTAGGCAAAAGCTGTGCCCAGGAAATGTCACCCGTAACTGGTCTGCACAGACCCTGTCTTCCAAAAGGGTGCTGTGCCTCCACCAGACCCCACGGGCAGTACATTGGTCAAGCACACACAAGACACGCCAAGGCCAAGGCCTGACTGATTGGACAGTAAAGACACAATGAGCCCCTCTCATTCGGAGCTGATTACTCACAGAGTGAAAATAAGAGAAGCCTGAGATGGCAGCTCCCTGCATCCTGGTGCCACACACTAAAAAGGACAGCACTGAAACAAAAGGGGTCAGAGAGCACGCGCTGTGGGACACCCACTGCGGAGCAGCCCCTGGAGACTGCGCCGGGCGGCATCCTCATCTGTGGCTCTGTTGTGGGGGCCGGGGGCAGGCAGCCTCCCCCTCACCAGGGCTGGCGAGGCAGGCAGTGAGGAGCAGTCTCGGGAGACAGAGGGAGTGAGCGGTGGTCTGGGTGCAGCCTGATGTTCTGGGAGGAGCAGGCTTAGGTCAGCTGCTGTGCGCACCTCTGCGTGGCCTGTGGGGATCCTGCAATGGCTCAGGGCCCCACAGCAGAGCTGTCTCCGCCCACACAACGGACACACAACCTGACACACAGAAACTCACAGAGACACCAGAGAGGCGCATGTGACACTCAAAGACAGACCCACACAAAACACGCAGCAAAGCCTTTTGCCACACGTGCACACACACATACACACAGGTGCCCATCCCTTCAAACCTTGGTGTTTGCCCAGACACACCTGTGTCAGAGACAGGGGACCTGCAGCTCCCCAACACACACCAGTCACCCCACACTAACCCAAGGTGTCACCAGCCAGCCTGGAGGACTTGGGAGGCCAAATGGAGGTGGACAGTGGCCACAGACCAAAGGCCTTCGGTGGATAGCACCCGACGTGAAGAGCCATGGCGCCCACCGTGTCCACACACAGGGACACACACGTCTGTGCACCAGCTCCCCCATTCCTACACACACATCACCCATCCCTGGGGCTCTGGAGGATGAGACCCCTCCCTAAAGACCCACAGGTGGCCCAGGAGTCCTCATGCCTGAGTGACCCACTGCTCATGTCCATGAAAAAGAAAAGGAACTTTTTATTAGCACCACGCTCTAACCAACTGAGCTAACCGGCCAGTTGTTAGAAAAGGAACTTTTTATCTGAGGAATGGGAGCCCCCTTTAATTATCTGGCTCACAGAGGCACTGGAATGAAACAGCAGTCACATCCCACTCCCACTTGAGCTAAAGACCTCTTGAAGCCACATCCTTTGTGAGTTCCAGACACGCCAAGTAGACATAAAAAGCCATGCGCTGGACACCATAACCCTGTAGTCCAACACTGTATAGCCAGTCACTAAGGTTCTCTCTGGAAAGCAGTCAGAAATCCTGCTTATTTGATATCAGCCCACTCCCTGTCCCCTTCAGTCTTTAAAAACTTGCTTGTGATAAGGCTGAAGGAAGCACTCCCAGGGCAACTTGGTGTGTCCTGGGCAGCTCTCTCAGCCTTGGCCCAGACAAACTCTCTATATGAACTGTGGTTCAGTTTCTTTCTTTAGGTTGACATCCACATTAGGGGAGCAGTGTTGCTGGGCTGGGGAAGCTGGTTCAGGTCAGATGTTGCACCAAGGGTGGGAGAAGGGGCGTTCCTGCATCAGCACCCGGACGAGGCAGAGCAGCAGGTGTCCAAACCCAGGCCTGGCTTGCTCCTGCTGTGGCTCACAGCCCCCACCCCACCTGGCAGACTGTGGAGCTGAAAACAGCGTTGCCCAGCTGGCCACAGCATGTATCATCATCACATGGCGCTGCCCTATATACCCCAGTCTTCACACAGATACTCTTCATGGACTGGGGGACTGAGGGCAGGGACACTGGTGAAACAGGCAGGCGTCTTCACCCAGGTGCTTATCCCACTGACGACCTCCGGGGGAGGTTAACAGTGACCGACCAGGCCCAGCCCCAGCTGGCTCCTGGCCACTCACTGCAGGCTCAGCTCCCACAGTCTCCACTCCCACCTCCAGCTCCTGCCATTCCGAGGGACCTGGAGGCCAGGGTGCCCTGCGCATGAGCAGCTCTGGGTTGTGGCCCGCCCTCCACGGCAGTGGCCTGAGCGCTTGTCATTATTCACTTTATTAACTCCTGGTTTCTGGCTGGAAGGGATCACACAGACATGGCATGCAGCGGAGCCAATCCTGCCAGGGACTAAGGAAACAGATCCTGGAGAAAACCAGAGACTTTGCTGGCGCTTCAGGGGGACCCCAGTTGGCTCAACGCCCCCTCTCCCCCATAGCCAATCACTAACCAATGTTCTCTCTGGAAACCAGTCATAATTCCTAACCTAGTGAAAGCAGGGTCATCTCACACAGCCCAGCCACCCCTCAGGCAGCTAAAGAATGCCTGGTGAAACGCCAAGTCTGAGCGTGTCCTTGTCCCCAAGCCTTTCCGTGCTGCCTGCTGCTCTTCGGACAAGCCTCCAGCAGCCTCTGTAATGAGCAGCCCCCGCCCTTGTTTCCTGCGCTGGCTTCCGCAGCCTGGCCACACCGGTCCTCTCCTCCCTCCACCTGACCTGATACTGGCAGAACCTTTGCAGGAGCCTTTCCTCCACCCGAGCCCCTCCTATTAAAGCCTGTTCCTAGCCGGTTCAGCCCCAGCCACCAGAAGCCCCCCAGCCCCGGCCCAGCAGCTGGCCTGGGAACAGGGAAAGCGCAGTCTGGGCTCACAGTTCGCGCTGGGGGCCGGACAGCCTGGGGCGACCATGCAGGCCCAAATGGGGACTCCGGCTCCAACCGTCCTGGCCCAGAGGCTCTAGGGTGGTCCTGTCTGTCTCACCCCGGGGGCGGGGAGGACGCAGACAGACCCCAGCGCCACTGTTCGGCCGCGGATGGTGCCTTAGACCCAGGTCCTGTGGGCTCTGGCCGGAGCCCCCCACTCTGGGGGAAGGCCGGTGACTGGGAGGAGTCCGCCTCGCAGGCGCGCCCGTGCGGAGCCAGGACCTCAGCCCGCACTGACTCAGGGAGGGGTGGGATTCTCCATGGTCCTGCGATATCCAGGCGGCGGAATCTCGCCTCTAGGGTCGCGCGGCAGCAGGCAGGTGTGAGGCTGGGCTGAGCGAAACCCTCCTAGGAGCCTCCGCGGAGGGGCGGGGCCCCTCTCCTCCCGAATGACGCAGGGGGTGGGGCGCGGGGCGGGGCACGCGGCCGAGCGCGCCGCGCTCGGGACTGTCGTAAGAGGGGCGGGGCGCGCTGTGTTCGGAACTGTCGTAAAAGGGGCGGTCGCGCCGCGCTCGGGATGACGTGAAGCTGGGGGCGCTGTCGCTGTTGCAGGCGGCTAGCGGGCGTTCGCGCCATGGAGCGTTATGCGGGCGCCTTGGAGGAGGTGGCGGACGGTGCCCGGCAGCAGGAGCGACACTACCAGCTGCTGTCCGCGCTGCAGAGCCTTGTGAAGGAGTTGCCCAGGTATGCGGGCGGGCGGGCGGCGGCCTGCCGAGGCGGTGTCGGGTCCCTCCAGGGCTCACCGCGCCCCCCTACCCCGCAGCTCCTTCCAGCAGCGCCTGTCCTACACCACGCTCAGCGACCTGGCCCTGGCGCTTCTCGACGGCACCGTGTTCGAAATCGTGCAGGGGCTACTGGAGATCCAGCACCTCACTGAAAAGAGCCTGTACAACCAGCGCCTGCGCCTACAGAACGAGCACCGAGGTGCGCGGGGGCAGCGGGACGAGGTGCCTCCCCCTTGGGGTCGGCGCCTCCCGGCAGCTCTTGTTATCTGTGCAGATCGGCTCCTTCCCTGGGAGTGTTCGGAAAAGGTCCCCGAGATTGACAAAACCCATGGGCGCGGAGACTGAGACAGTGCCTTTTTAGTGACCAGTGGGTCCAACTAGTTTTGTTTTCAGTTGTTGCAGCCCCCACTTCTTAGCAGAAACTCCTTGCTCGGGCTTCCCTGTGCCCCAGCCCCTTCCAGGCGGGACGGCCCTAGGCCTCGGTGCCTGATTGGCCTACAGGCAGACTCTGGTGGTGGCTCTGACTGGTTGCCCTTCGTAATTGGAGGTCTGTTGACAGCTGTGCAGCGAGCGCCCTTCAGGGTCAGTTCTCAGACCTCGCAGGGCCTCATTCCAGTTGCACATCAAATTCCTAAGCACTGTCTCCTGTGGCGCCCTCGCAAACCCGAAGAGCTTCCCACTTGAGCCGCATGCTTGGTGCGCTTGGGAGTTCTTTCCTGCGAATTATATAGGCCAGGTGCCCCTGCACCATCAGATTTCAACCTTCGCTATTTTATTTTTCCCAAACTTCTTTTAAAAGTTGAAACATTTAGAAAAGCTGAAAAGATAGTCTACTGCGTGCGCTTGTGCTCGCCGCTGGAAGTTCAGTAGTGAACGTTCTGCTCTAGTGTTTGATATCCCAAAATGCGTGCATGTGACAGCATAGCGGTTCACCTAGAGTCTTCAGCGTTCCTGGAGACCAGGATTTTCAACCCAGCAATGTTGACATTTGTGGCTGGATAAGTCTATGGTGAGATGCTGTCTTGCGCATTGCAGGATGGCAGGGGTACCCTCCCTAGTCCGGAAAACCAAGAATGCCTCCAGACAACCGAGGGGTGGGGTCAACCTTGGCCTCGGATTGGGAGCAAGTTCTCTAGAACAAGAGCGGTCTCCTACACAGCTGCCGAGGGTAGCCCCCAGAGAAATTAACTGTTCCGGGTGACTCCTGACTTTCAGTGCACGGCCACATCATGCTACCTAACTTGTGGCAAATTGTTGATTTATAAGTAAGGGTCCAGTCCAAGTTCATATACTACAGTTGGCTACTTTGGTCTCTTTGCTTCTGGAACAGTCCCCAGCATTTATTGTGGCATTGACTTTGTGTAGAGTCCAGAGCAAATGCCCTGCTGTGGATCTATCAGGCTGCTTCCTCGTGCATTTAACCTGCTTCTCCACTCTCTGGGTTTCCTGTACACTGGACTGCTGGTAGAAGCCTGATTAGAAGCAGGTTTAATGTGGCAAAAATTCCTCCTAGCGGAGCAAGGCGCCCTTCCCCAGAAGGCAGGCGCTGTCCATCTGCTCCAGGATTCGTGTTTCTATCAAGAATGGATGTCGGATTTTGGTAGACCCGTTTGGCAGCTCTTGAGATGATTACGTGGTGAATCATTTTCTATGACTACAGTGAATTACAGTTACTTGAATTCCATCCTACTTGGTCGTGCTGTAGTATCCTCTTTATGTACGCTGGATTTGATTTGCTAAAATCTTGTTAAGAATTTTTTTGTCTATGTTCATGACAAAATGTGGTCTATAGTTTTCATGTAATATCTGGTTTGGGTATCAGGGTTTTTGCCAGCCTTATAGGATGAGTTTGGAAGTGTTCTCTCCTCTTCAGTTTTCCAGAAGAGTTTGTGTGTAATTGGCATTACTTCTTCCCCTAAATGTTTCGGCGTTTGTCTTTTTAAAATTTTTTATTGAGCTGTAAGAGGCATACAGTTTAATCCCAAGGGCATGGCTCATTATTCCTTATTGCTCAGACTGTGCCATGTGTGGCCAGTGGGGGCACTCCAGGCTCCTTTAGATGCTTCCCCGTCATTCTGTGAGTACTTCCTTGCTTTCTGGTTCAGGTACATGTTCATGCTCATCTTTTCTTGTTTTCTCCCTGTCTCAGTCCTGGAATCCGCCATTTTTCCATAGAGCTGTGGTTCCTTCTAGCAGGATGGGGAGTTTCAGTAACTGCCTGGGCCCAGTGCTGTTTGTGCTTCAGGTTTGGGCCAGGCCCTGGTTCCACCAGCAGCAGGCATGCCTGCGTTGACTTTCTCCTTCTCCTTTCTGATTTGGCAGGGGTGACTGGCTGCTCCTGCCTCCTTTGTGTTCCCTGGGCATGTCTAAGGCCAGGCCCTTTCTACACAGGCAGCCGGCGTGGCTCTCTTCTTCCCTTTTGGTTGCCTACCTAGTGGAATCTGGTAGTGGGCCTGGCACTTGTAGCAATGTTTGATCAGTAGAGTGAAGGAGATGACATTTCCCTGCTTCCCTGTGTTATGGAGATGTCTCGAGGGAGCTCTTGGTTTGAAACATATTTCATGTGATAAATGCCATCACTGAGGTGTGTACAGAATGCCAAGAAACAGGAGATCGGGGAAGGCTGTAGGCACAGTGGAAGCCAGGCTACCCGCAGGGGAGCCTCAGGGACCCTGAAGTTCCCTGGAAACTTGCCACCAGAGAAGAGCTGCAACATCAGGGCTCTTCCCAGGAACAGAGTGTTGGGTTTCACGTTTCTTGTGGCCAGGGACCCCTCCTTCCTGGGGAGCTGTAGCCATTTGGCACTTACTGGTCACTGGCGCCAGCTGCGGGGTGCTGCATGTTCCATTTTTGCCATGATGGTTTATGTCCCATGATTGCTTCCTCTGTACATTCTCTTCAGACTAGAGTTTGCACACATCTGTGTTTGTGCACAGTTCAGCAGGGACCGTGGAGCTTTGATTGGTGGCCGAGGGTGAGCCCCTCAAAGCCACACAGACTCCCTGACCCAGAGCCGCACAGGCTTATGGCACCCCAGGTTCATCCCAAATTTGGGCCTGCCAGGTCAGCTCACCCTTCTCGGTCTGACGCTGTGCAGGGGCTGGGAGCTGCAGATGGGGGAGGCGGCTGCCCACCCTGAAGGGTGGAGGGGCCGAGCACACCCCTGGTAGGTATCCCGGCCCGCGGGATAGTCAGAGCAGGCCCTGGAGGAGGGGGTGGGAATTTGGGGAACAAGAGACACGAGAAATGGAGACAAGACAGTGCTCTGATCAAGTCTCGTTTAATGGCGGTAATGCACTGCCTTATATACACTTGGAAGGGAAGGGGTTGGGCTAAGGCGGAAATGATCTCATTGCCGAGGGCGTGGCCAGGTTAGTTTCGGTTTCTCCGGTCAGACGTCATGTTGCGCTTGCGCTATTAAGTAACAATTTTCCCGGGCGCGGGAAAAGTGAGTGAAGAAGCAGCAGGAAGAGCGCCATCTTTAATGAGGTATTAGTACAGGGGAAAAAAGGCAAAGATAGGGAGAAGGTGTGGGGTGGAAATGAATATAGCTCAGGCGTTTAATCCTCAATTATTATTCCCTATGGCCGGGGCGTGCAGCTCCGGACAGGTCCCCCTTTTTATATTTTTATGATAAGAAAACCCCTCGGGAACTGCGCCTGTCTTAGGTTGGGTCAACTCACCCCCACCTTCTAGGCCCGTCATGGGATAAGGCAGCAGCAAGGGCGGCCCTCCTGTCTTAGGCTCCGATGGAGATAGTGTCCTCTTACCCGTCATTGACTGTCCAGTTCAGCACACAGGGGAGGTGGTCTTATTAAGGTAAATAAGACTCACCATTTTCAGTCATCTCAAGGCGATGATAATGAACCTGTATAGGTTTGGCCTGGAAGGCCTCAATTTGTTGTCTGACAAATGCCATAAGCTTATTAAGGATTATAGGCCCGAGAGTGAGGAAGAGTAAAAGAGTGAGTAAAGGACCAAGGAATGGCAGGAGATAGGGGAGAAGTCCATCAAGTCCAGTCCATAGTGGATTGGCGGCCAGGCCTTTTCTGCGCTTTTCTAGTTCTTCTTGCAAAGTTTTTATCTTATCTCTGACGATTCCGGATTTGTTGGCGTAAAAACAGCACTTTCCTGTAAAGCCAAACATATCCCTCCCTGTTCTGCCGTTAACAAATCTAGACCTCTTCTATTTTGGAGAACTACTTCAGCTAACGAGTCTACTTGGTCTTGTAAATCTTGTATAGTACTGGATAAGGTCTGTACATCTGAGATTAATTGATTGGATAATTTAGTATATTGGGTTAGTGAGACTCCTAGGCCTGTGGCTCCTGTAGTAAAAGCAGTGGTGATTCCTAGTCCAGCCAACAAGGGAATAAATTGTATGGCTCGTTTCGGTCTATAAATAAAATGTTCAATAGCGGGGATGGGGATAGGTTCATCTCCAGGGATGATATCAATGTCGGGGAGAAGAGTGGCCAGAACACAAAGCCCTGTCCAATTTGTAGGTAGATACGTATATGCCATGTTGTTTCCACAAACGAAAACCGAGCCATTTATAGCACACAAAGGGTTGGTGGCATTGATTATGGAAGTACAGTTGCCAAACACAACATAGCCTAAATCAATTTCTTTACTGTTATTATATGATGGTGAAAAGAGGCAAGGGGAATTAGAAAACGTCATCGGTTGAACTAAGGGGGGGTGGGTAATAGGACAGGAATTATTTACTAAGGATTCATTTGAGTAATTGACATAGGGCAATGAAAGGTTAGGTATGGCTAGAGGAATAGGGGGGCCCATTTTAAGACAAAGCCAACAATCGTGGGCCAGGCTTGTATTGGACATTTGAAGTAAATTGTAAGTAGCATTGAGGATATCAAAGGTTTTGGCATCGAGCCTAAAATTATCTCTAAGCTCAGGCAGGGCTAAAGGGTGATATTGAAGTTCAGGATAAGAAGCTTTATGAATTTCTTCTAATTTTTTCTGGACGGTTTTAATTCTTGTAATATCTAATGGGCCTCCTCCATCAGAAATGTGAATGGGGGCGGTAGTGCTCCAACAAACAGGCTTTCCTTTTTGGCCGTTACAAGGAGATTGTACAAGTTTATTAGTGGATCCTAATACTTGTACGTCATTAATGCCTCCAGTTTGTGTTTTTAGTAATGTGGCCGTATAATATGTTCTATTGCCTGATTTGCATTGTTGATAGGATGTATAACAGGAACTATGTACAGAAGATTGGAAAGAGCTACAAGGGCATTCTAGGAGCGGCCCGTTAGGTGAGGTATCTCTTGGGGTAGACTTACATTTCCATAACTGGTTTGGCATTAGGTAAGCTGTCTTGCCCGTGCAGGTCACCTGGGTGATTCTATCTGACGGAGGTTCAGATATTTGTCCCCCTCTGCAGTCACAAGGCTGGCCGTATTGTTTTCGTAATAATTCTCTTGCCTTACGAGGGTCACCAAAACCTGCATAGACTGTCACTATGTTATATAGAGCGATTATTCTCCAAAGGAATTTCATGTTAGGCTTCATTTTCTGAAAAACAAGAAGGAAAGAACTTCTCAGGGAGATTTATCTTCCCTGGACTGACAATGGTTATGATTTATTTGTCTTACCAATCTTTCAGGCAGCCATCTGGCTGCATCATTTTTTTGTGAGAAGATGCATACTGAGCCTCTTCCCCAAATTAAAACTGGATCGGGGCCATGCCATGAACTATCAAGTGGATCTTTCCATTTTACCATTGCAAACTGTTTTTGAGATTCAGGATGCCAGAAGCGGTCGGCAGCCGATTTTCCATGACTGTCCAAATTTTAAAAATTAAGGATAAACAGGGCATGATTGAGTATGTTTCTGGGGGTACCCTCACGGGGTACCAGCTCCCCCCTTTTAATTTTGTGATAATAGTTTTTAATGACAGATGAGCTCTTTCTACTATACCTTGTCCTTGGGGATTATAGGGAATGCCTGTGGTATGTTTAATTTGTAGGGTATTACAAAATTGTAAGAAGGTTTTGGCTATATAACCGGGGCCATTATCTGTTTTGATTTGTTTGGGTATTCCTAAAATAGAAAAGCAGTGTAATAAATGAGCTATGACATGTTTGGTGGCCTCTCCTGTTTGGAGAGTTGCACAGATGAATCCACTATAGGTGTCTATGCATACATGGATATATTTTAGTTGACCGAGTTCTGAGTGGTGAGTAACGTCCATTTGCCAAATTTCGTTGGGGATGAGTCCTCGGGGGTTAACTCCTAGATGGGGAACAGGTAAATATGTTATGCAGTTGGCACATTGTTTAACTATTTGTTGAGCTTGTTCTCTGGTAAGTTTAAACATAAGTCTTAAGGTTTGGGCGTTTAAATGATGTAAGGCATGTGCTTTTTGCGCTTGTTGCAAATTGTCTGTAGTGACTGTGGCTATGGTTTTTGTTGCCGTGTCAGCTGTTGCGTTACCTTGTGTTAGAGGTCCCGGTAATCCTGAATGTGCTCTAATATGCCCAAGAAAAAAGGGAGTAGTCCTTTTTCGGATAAGTTGTTGACATTGCAAAAATAGGTTAGCTGTGTCTGAAATATGTTTAATTTGAGACACGGTCTCTAAGAGGGGTATTGAATGAGCCAGGTAGGCGCTGTCTGTATAAATGTTAAGTGGCTGACAAGGAAAAGCTGATAGTGCTGCAATTATAGCTTGCAATTCGACCAGCTGAGCTGATGTATAAGTGGTCTGGAATTTGACGACTACATTATTGTAAGTGTAAGCAGCAAGTCCTGTGGAGGATCCATCAGTGAAAATTAGTAATGCGTCATTGAGAGGTTCTTTACTGGTAATATGGGGAAATACAAACGCATGAAGTTTGCAAAATTGAATAAGTTTGTTAGGTGGGTAATGGTTGTCAATCGCGCCAGTATAAGAAGCGCAAGCAATTGGCCAGGCTTCCGTATTTTGTAACAGCCAATGGATGCGTGATTGAGTGTAGGGCTGTATAATGGTAGAGGGTTCTATTCCAAAGTATTTTCTACTGTTCTCTCTTCCCAAGATAATTAGATCAGCTATGGCATCATAATAAGGCAACAAAACCTTTTTAGGGGAGGAGGGCAGGTGTACCCACATAATGGGATTGTTCTGCCAAAATAGGCCAGTAGGGGTTATTGTTGTGTTAAAAATAAGGAATATTAATGGCTGAGAATACTCAATACCGGTAACAAATTGTGTTGCAATGGCATGTTCTACCTGTTGGAGTGTTATTAATGCTTCTTTAGTAATGGACCTGGGGGATTTTGGATTAGAGTCTCCTTTTAATATATCGAAAAGAGGTTTTAACTCTCCTGTGGTGAGCTTTAAGTACGGTCGAAGCCAATTTATGTCTCCCAGTAATTTTTGGAAATCATTTAAAGTTTTTAAATGATCACGATGTATAACGGCCTTTTGATTAATGATTTTGGGTCCATTAATCTGGAAACCAAGATAAGTGTATGGATCTTGTAATTGTACTTTTTCTGGGGCTATTTGTAGTCCGGCTGCTGTTAACTCTTGTTTGAGTTGGGCGAAGCACTGTAAGACTTGTTCGCCAATTTCTTCTGCTATTAAAATATCATCCATATAATGTATAATATACATTTGTGCCCATGTTTTTCTGACTGGCTCTATAGCGGCAGCTACATATTTTTGACACAAGGTAGGACTATTGGCCATACCTTGAGGTAAGACTTTCCATTGATAGCGCTTCATTGGTTGTTTAAAATTTGTAGATGGAAGACTAAAGGCAAATCTTTTTTGGTCAGCAGGGTGAAGGGGAATTGTAAAAAAGCAATCTTTAAGGTCAATAACGATTTTAAAATATTTTTGAGGAATCGCAACCGGTGAAGGCAATCCTGGTTGTAAGGCACCCATAAGGATCATAGTGATATTTACTGCTCTTAAATCTTGTAAGAGTCTCCATTTACCAGACTTCTTTTTAATAACAAAAATAGGTGTATTCCAAGGGGAATTACTTTCCTCAATATGTCCTGCTGTTAGTTGTTCCTGCACTAACTGTTGGGCAGCACTTAGTTTATCATTGAGTAAAGGCCACTGATCAACCCAAACGGGCTCATCTGACTTCCAAGTAATGGGGTCAGCGCACCTTTGGGGTGCAGGTATGTCAGTGGCCTGAGCTAAAAATTTCCAAACCCCTTTTTATCAAATTGTCCTGAAACCAGTATAGGCTGTGGGATACCGTTCTCTCCTTTTCCAAGACCTTTACCAGGGGTGTATCCTTGAGT
Source organism: Macaca mulatta (assembly GCF_049350105.2). Classification (NCBI taxonomy): domain Eukaryota; kingdom Metazoa; phylum Chordata; class Mammalia; order Primates; family Cercopithecidae; genus Macaca; species Macaca mulatta. The sequence goes on along the minus strand of NC_133415.1, from coordinate 33,796,947 downwards.
CAACATTTGTGCAGTAACTATATCATTTGGACTACACATTATAATTTTCATTTGAGAGAGCAGATCTCGCCCCCAAAGGTTAACAGGTAGGTAAGGGATGACAAATGGCTTAATGAGGCCTGAATTGTTTTCTTTATCTGTCCATGTTAGGTATTTAGAACTTTGTTTAGGATTACTGCTTTGTCCAATTCCTCTCAAGTGAGTTAAAGTTTCTGTGGTAGACCAATGAGAGGGCCAATCTTCCTGTTTAATGATAGTTACATCAGCCCCAGTGTCTATTAGTCCAGTGAATGCCTTCCCGTCTAACCATAAGGTTAGAGAGGGTTTTTGATTTGTAATTGGTTGCACCCAATATATATCTGATGATCCGAAACCTTTTATATTTCTATTAGAGTATTGGATATTATTATCTGTTTTAACCAAAGGTAGCAGGAGTAACTGAGCTATTCTAACTCCTTGAGGGACAGTAATAATACTATCAATAGCTCTGGCCATAATTTTAATTTCTCCTTCATAATCTTTATCGATAACTCCAGGGAGGACTTGTAAGCCTCTCATGGTGACACTACTTCTTCCTAAAAGTAGCCCAAAAGTGTTAGGTGGTAAGGGTCCATATATTCCGGTATTTAAGGTTTGCGGTCCCATTTCAGGTGTTAGTATTGTGTGGGAGGTGGAACTGAGGTCCAATCCTGCACTTCCTGGGGTTGCTCTACTAAGTTTTGAAATGGATTGCTGTTGCTGGCTGGAACAAAGCTGACTGCCCCATATGCTTGTTTCGGGGCCTGAGGCTGGCCTCTCATCCCGTTTCCCTGCCTGGGGGGTAAAGGATTTCCTTGACTGTCAGTTTTAGATTTACATTCGTTTGCCCAGTGCCTTCCTCTTTTACACCTTGGGCAAAGGCCTGAGATTTTTGCTTCTGGACTCTTATTTTGGTTTTCACAGCAATCTTTTGCAAAGTGTCCCCTTTTACCGCATCTAAAACATCCCCCTTTATCTTTACCTTTGTTAATGAGGAAATCTCTTACTGTTTGGCCGCTAAAAGCGGCGGCCATTGCTAGGCCTTGTTGATATGAGGGCCCAATATCTGAACAAAGGCGAATGTATCCTGTTAAATCTGTTTTCTTTCGATAAGGTCTGATTGCCGCTTGGCAGGCGGGGTTAGCATTTTCATAAGCTAACTGTTTAACATAATCTACACCCGTTTCTGCATTTCCAAAGATTCTACCTGCCGTGGTCATAAGTCTATGCACAAAGTCTGAAAATGGCTCATCGGGTCCTTGTTTAACCGCTGTGAGCGAGGCCCCTGGATCTCCTTTAACGGGAAGTTTTCTCCAGGCTTTTGTAGCAGCAGCCTGGATTTGTGAGAACAGTCCAGGGTCATATTGCATTTGGGCCTGAGTGTCTGCATAATTACCTGAACCAGTTAACATATCAAAATCCCAACCGTTTCCTGCCTGTTGATTTCTTTTAGCTGTATCTCTACAATTTTCAAAGAACTCTAACTTCCAAATTAAGTGGTCTCCCCCAGAAAGAACTGCCCTGACTAAGGTATTCCAGTCTGTAGGAGTGAGCCAATTCTCAGCTACAGATTCCACTATAGCAAGAGTATATGGAGCAGTAGCCCCATACTGAGAGGCAGCAGTCTTTAACTCTTTTATAATAGTAAAATCAAATCCAGTATGATGCCTCCAAGCCTGTCCCTGTTCATCTATGGTTTCAGTGACCGGAAAAACGTCTTTGGGGGAGGAGTCTTCTCTATGTCGGCTAGCAACTAACCCCCCTCTTGGAACATGTTGTCCAGGCCGCTGAAGTGGGCGCAAGGAACCCTCCATAGCGTCTGAGTTAGGTATTTTTTCATTTCCTGTTTTTAGCTTTTGGAGCCTAATTATCAATGATTGATGTAACTCTTCAAGTTTAATCTGTTCTTCTAGTTGAGCAATTTTTTGCTTTAATTCTTCTTTGGGATCTATTGCTGCCATAACAATGGGCGCAGAAGCCTCATTATGTGTCTTATTATATGGGGGTGGGTATGAAGAACAGGGAGGCAAATCAGGGTTATGATATTTAGCCGCCTCTTCCTCTAAATCATCCCAATTTATATCCGATTGATTAGGCTTATTAATTTCCTCCTCCTTTTGAAGCATCTGTAAAATTGGGTATTTTTTTGGTTTGTTTTCGTGTGGTATTTCTTTATCTGTTACAGAAGGAGACTTGATTTCCTCATGATCACTTTCTTTTTTTTTTTTTTTTTTTTTTTTTTTTTTTTTTTTGAGACGGAGTCTCGCTCTGTCGCCCAGGCTGGAGTGCAGTGGCGCGATCTCGGCTCACTGCAAGCTCCGCCTCCCGGGTTCACGCCATTCTCCTGCCTCAGCCTCCCGAGTAGCTGGGACTACAGGCGCCCACAACCGTGCCCGGCTAATTTTTTGTATTTTTAGTAGAGACGGGGTTTCACTGTGGTCTCGATCTCCTGACCTTGTGATCCGCCCGCCTCGGCCTCCCAAAGTGCTGGGATTACAGGCGTGAGCCACCGCGCCCGGCCTCATGATCACTTTCGAGGGAAATGAGATCTTCCTCCGTATCTTGCGGAGGCTTTGTGAGGTTAGAGCGGGAGCTAACCTTTAAAATATGCTCTGTCTGAGCGACCGCAGCCATGACTTGCGGATCGGCCTCCTTCTTATCTATTAAATCTCTAATGAGGTTCCAATAAGAGAAGGCGGTTACAGGAATTTTTTCTGGCCCAAAAGTATTATAATAGTCCTGAAAACAATCCCCTACTCTACGCCATCTTTTAATATCAATAGTTCCTTCCTGTGGGAACCAAGGGCAAGTATCTTTTACAAAATCAAAAAATTTAAACAAATCATTACCTTTAACCTTTACTCCTCGTATCTTTAAAGCCTCTTTTAATTGTCCTACATATATTTGATGTTGGCTTAATTCTTGTCCCATTTCGGACGCGTCACTTACCTTCGATCCTGACGTGGCAGGTTCCCGTCGTGATCGGAAGAGTTTGACTCCTTTTGTCTTCGTTAGCGGTCGACCGTCCTTTGGCGTCCTCTTCCTCACGGAGTCCCTCGTTTCCAGGTCCCTGTTCGGGCGCCACGTATCCCGGCCCGCGGGATAGTGAGTGCAGGCCCTGGAGGAGGGGGTGGGAATTTGGGGAACAAGAGACACGAGAAATGGAGACAAGACAGTGCTCTGATCAAGTCTCGTTTAATGGCGGTAATGCACTGCCTTATATACACTTGGAAGGGAAGGGGTTGGGCTAAGGCGGAAATGATCTCATTGCCGAGGGCGTGGCCAGGTTAGTTTCGGTTTCTCCGGTCGGATGTCATGTTGCGCTTGCGCTATTAAGTAACAATTTTCCCAGGCGCGGGAAAAGTGAGTGAAGAAGAAGCAGGAAGAGCGCCATCTTTAATGAGGTATTAGTACAGGGGAAAAAAGGCAAAGATAGGGAGAAGGTGTGGGGTGGAAATGAATATAGCTCAGGCGTTTAATCCTCAATTATTATTCGCTATGGCTGGGGCGTGCAGCTCCGGACAGGTAGGCAGAGGCCCTACACTCAGGCTCAGCGACCCCGCTCCTCCTGCTCCTTTCCTGTGCTTTTGTCTGAGGTGGTCTCCGACACTTGAGTAGATGTCCAGTGGCCTGTGGCCATGGGGGCCCTGAAGCCCTCAGACTGCAGCCTCCCTCCCACCCGCCTCCTCCAGCTGCCCTGGGTCTGCGGCTGCAGCTTTGGCCCCACCTGGCCAGTCTTCCCCACCCCACCCTCTTTCAGTCCACCCGTACCTTCTGGAGTCCCCTGGAGAGTTGCCATTGGAGGGCCCAGCCCTGGGTGACAGTGGGGTGGGAGGATGGAGGAGGCCGGCGTCCCCAGTGCAGATACCCCTTTGGCCTGGCTGCTCCGCTGGGCTGGCAAGGCAGGTGCCCATGGGTGAGGGCTGCTGCCAAGTCCCACCACCTGCTGACCGGCTCTCATCCCTCCCAGTGCTCAGGCAGGCGCTGCGGCAGAAGCACCAGGAAGCCCAGCAGGCCTGCCGGCCCCACAACCTGCCTGTGCTTCAGGCGGCTCAGCAGCAAGAACTACAGGTATGGGGGGCACAGGCAGGGTGGCCAGCCCAGGTCTCTTGTGGGCACCACCTGGCTCTGCTGACTGGGCTGTACTGAAGGGGTGTGGGGGCCTCAGGCGTGGGTGGCTACCCTGGGCCTGAGTGGGCCACTGGAGGCCTAGTGAGTCCCACCAGGTGGCTCCTCCCTGAGGGTGCCAGGTGTGCTGGGGCTGGGTGGAGGGTGAGGGCCCACCGTTGCTCCCCTGGATAGCAGCTCCTCGTAGGTTGGGGCCTCCGCAGAGCAGGTGGCCTTGAGGGGGTACAAGGGCAATGGTGGGGTGATGGGGCCAGCCAGGAAGGGGCCCATCCTTCTCCCAGGGAGCACAGGGACAACCAGAGACTGGCATGTAACCAACAAGCCATGGGGCAGGGTGTGCCTGTGGAGATGTGTGTGTGGTCCCAAGGCAGCCCCAAGTTAGGGCATTTGTGGAAGCCCCTTAGGGCCCCCTTCAGGAGTTCGCATGGCCGAGGAGAGGCCTGGGTGTGCTGAGGATGCATCGGTGGTGTCAGAGCTGGTGCTGCTGGGGATGGCAGCAGGAGCATGTGTTTGAGCTGCCCTCCCCCTCCCGCCCCACCCCCCATGGCAGGCGGTGGAACACCGGATCCGTGAGGAGCAGCGGGCGATGGACCGGAAGATCGTCCTGGAGCTGGACCGGAAGGTGGCTGACCAGCAGAGCACACTGGAGAAGGCGGGGGTGGCTGGCTTCTATGTGACCACCAACCCACAGGTCAGTGCCTGGGCCTGCTCCGCCCTAGCCCGAGTGCCCCTGGGCCCCAAAGACCCCATTCCATCTGGGGTTTCACCGCTGGTCCCTGGGGAGCCAGGCTCAGGGTATAGGGGGTGAAGTGGAAGGATTGAGACTCTGGAAAGGATTTCTCTGCCATTCCCAGCACGGAGGCCAGGCCCATTCCCTACAGGAGGGTGAGCCAGCCAGCCACGGGGCACTGCCCACCCTCCCCAGGCCTGCTGTGCCCCACAGGGCCCTCTTCTGCTCCCCTCCCACATGCCATTCCGAGTGGCCCTGCTGGGGGCAGAGGCTCAGATTCTACCCTGTCCTGGCAGGCCATGACCAGGCTTCACAGGATGGCCGCCCTGTGGGCTCACTGCCTGGCACCCTTGGGCCGGGGTGAAAGGGGCCCGGGGGTCACTCTGGCCTTCACGGTGCCCCTCTGTATCCCAGGAGCTGATGCTGCAGATGAACCTGCTGGAACTCATCCGGAAGCTGCAGCAGAGGGGCTGCCGGGCAGGGAAGGCAGCCCTGGGACTGGGAGGTCCTTGGCAGCCACCTGCTGCCCAGTGTGACCAGAAAGGCAGCCCTGTCCCACCATAGCCACAGGCAGCAGAAGTCTGGGCAGAGTTCATCTTCTGACCTTTGGCCACTGCCTTCCCAGCTGCCCACAGGGGTCCCCTGCTGAGGAGAGGCCGGGTGAACCCGGCTGCCTGTCCCCCTGCGTCTGGGACTTGCTGCCAAACGCTAGGTTGGTCTCATAAAAGGAAGGCCGGCCCAGCCTGCCGCTGTCTGCTTCAGGGCCCGGCAGAGAGTGAGGCCGGGGGTTCTCACACCTTCTCACTCCACGGGGCACATCCCAGCCTGCACCGCGGGCCACCCGAGTGCTTGTTCTGGTCTCAGCCGCTCCCTTGGCAGCTGCAGCCCCCATGCAGAAGAGGCTCCGAGACCCAAGCTCTGTGTGACCCAGAGAAATAAAGATGCCTCAGTGTGGCCCGCGTGTGGCTTGTGTGACAGCTGCAGGTTCTGCCATAACCAGGGCCCCAGTAGGGCCCCCGCCTCTGCTGCAGCAGAGGCCTCTGCCTGGGGGCCCCTTCCTGGGCTGTGTGCCCAGCCCGCCACCCCTCCCCCTGTACGGAGACTGGGACCCTCCAGCCTTTCCTGCCCCAGCCCTGCTCCCAGGATGCTGTCACTGCCATCTGCACGGGGCCCCCATCCAAGCCCCAGGGCATGAGGACCACATCCAGCCTGCTTTGTGGGGCTGGGGGCTGGAGAGTGTGGGAGAAGACCCGGGGTGCAGGTGTGCGCCTGCCGCAGCCTGGTCAGTGTCCTGTGGGAACCACTAGGAGGCGCCTGATGCAGGTCACTGGGGTAGAGGACTCCGGGTGGCAGGAGCCCCAGGGGAAGGCGTGCCAGGCCCACGTAGAGAGCTTGGCCTCTGCATCTGCATGAGTCCCCTCCATGCTCGCCTGGGCCCATGGGCCCTGCTGGGTCCTTGTGGAGTCAGGGTTGGGGGTGTCCAGGTCTGCGCAGGGCCTGGCCTCCAGGAACAGATGATGCTGGAAGCCAGAGTCTGGGGTGAGACTTCCCTGACCTTGTCTGAGCCACTCCCTCTTTGCTGCCCAGAGCTGACCCTGTGTGAGGGCAAGGGCTGTCAGCTGCAGGAACAGTGGTTTATTGACCAGGCAGGGCCTCCCCAGCCCGGCCTCTGCTCCCCGAGGGGCTCGGGCTGTGTGGGCTGGCCCTGGCAGAAGGCGGACAATCCTCTAGGCCCAAGGACATGGGGGTCACAGAGGTAGGGGCCTTGGGCCCACACATCCGGGGAGAGTTCCCAACCGTTCCCTGCAGCTATCCCAGGCAGGTAGCAGGTTTGGCCCACACCTGAGTGCCCAGACCCTGGGCAGGACTGGGAGGTACCTGACCCCACCTCCAGCAGCTCTGCAAGTGTGGAGTGAAAAAAGGTGAGTCTATGTGAGGATGGGGTTGGTTACAACTGTGGTGACGGCCTGGGGTGGGCGCGGGGGGGCCTGGAGGCCGAGGGTGGGCTGGCGGGTGCTAGGCAGGGCGACGGAAGAGGTTGCCAGTTCGGAGCCGCCGCAAGAGTTCCAGCCACAGCAGCTGCCGCTCCCGACGGGCGCCCTTCATGAGGCTGCTGTTCTCCAGGGCGCGACGGGACAAGTAGGGCAGCACCTCCATCACGGGGCCGTAGGGCACGTACTTGTACACGGGGTAGCCAGCCTGGCCTGCAAAGGGGCAGATACGCCATGAGGTACAGGCCCAGAACCGCACCCCATCACACCAGGGAGGGCCCCACTCACCCAGCGGGAAGCTGATCTGGTCACACATGCCTAGCAGCTGTCCAAAGTACACCTGATGGTCAGCGGGATGCAGGCACAGCTCCTCCATCCTATGCAAGTGGAGCCAGGAGCTGAGGGCCAGTTCCAGGACACTGTCCCCGGTACAGGGGTACAGGGCTCCTGTCCCAGCTCTGAGCCCGTCCTACTACCCCAGGTTCCCCATCTACACTCTTCAGACTTCATCCCCTGCAAGGTGGGGCTGGGGTATGGGCTCTGCCTGGCCCTGCCCCAGTGAGGTCTCTTCTCAGCAGGACTCTGCTGGGCTGCCCTACTCTTCTCCCTGGGGAGGCGTCAGCCCTTAGCCAACAAGATCCTCCTCCTGCTTTCCCCACCCTCCCCTCTGCCACCTCTCCTCTACCTCCCTTCCTGGAGGTGCAGCCCTTCCTGGGGCCCTGACCCACCCAGCAGCCTGCCCCACAGGGCAGGGAAGCTCCTCGGCTCTCCTGCCATCCCTTCCTCAAGCCCCTCCAGGGTTCTGCGGTATGACTGGTCTCCGGCCCTGCCCTTGCCCTCTGTGGGCTGCTCCTCTGCCCCATCCCCACAGCTGCTCTGTCCCACACAGCTGCCACCAGCCCCCGAGTCCTCGGAAGGCGGCTGCCCTGAACCGAGATGTGCTGCACATGTCACATACACACGGGATTTAGGAGACTTTGTAGAAACATAATACTCAATGCTGCGTTGCTTTTCTAAAAGCAGCTGGAATACGATTTGAAGTAATATTTTGTATATTTTGGGTTAATTAAAATATATTCTTGAAATTCATTTTCTTTTTTAATGTGGCTACTAAAGAATTTTGCAGATGTGGCTTGTATTATATATCTGTTAGCACTGCTCAGATATTGGGGTGAGGCCCTCAACTCTGTCCTGTCTTCACACCACCCCTGACAGGGTCTTACAAAGATTCTCAGGGTTTGAAATATCCATGCAGTGACAGTTCTCATGTTTCATCTCCAGCTTCCTATGTCCAGGTATCCTGACTTAGCCGGTCTGCACAGCACTGGGGCCCCCACCCTGGGCTGAGTTCCGCCCGCTCCTCACACATCACCTGGGTGACTGGCGGGGCCTGTGCTGTGCTTCCCACTCCCTCCCCGAGGGCCTCACCTCCCCTGTTCTCTCCCCGCCCCAGCCCTGGCTCCCAGAGTACCCATCAGCCAGAGGCCCTTTCCCTCCATCCCTGGGCTGGGCTCCAGTGTCGGGACCACCCAGTCTAAAGCAGGCACCCGTCTCTGCCACATCGCCCTGGTCTCCATCGTGTGTCTCCCTCAACCCCAGGACAAGAACCCGAGAGCCGGGCTGCCACTGCTGGCTGCCCCCTCCCCTGTGGTGTGCACGGCCTCTGCCACGTGACTGCAGCTCCCCCCAGCGCCGGGCAGCAACTCACTCCGCCTGGCATCTGGGCTTGACCTCATGAGGCATTTTGGCCAACAGGGAGGTACCAAAGGTGACACAAGCAGAGGCTTGCCCTCTCCAGGCCTTCTGGAAGCCTGAGCCCACCACATGCCCAAGCCTGGGCTGGCCTGTGAGACACTGGATCTGGGTACAGCCTCCTTTACTGCCCCAGCCATGAATGAGCTCATTAGGCCCCACCGGCCCCAGATCACAGATGCAGGAGGGACACAGGCACGGCCAGCGGCAGAAGCATCAGCTGAGCCAGCCCGCCCAGGCCTCCAGAACATGCCACTGTTTCAGCCTCTAAGTTTGGGGCGGGTTGGCTCCTCGGCCAAAGCCAACGCGGGTTGTTTGAGGGTGGGTGGTGTGGCAGTCTGGGCCCGGCATAGGACAGAGCAGCTGCCATAGTCTAGAAGCACTTACTCAGGGGAGGGGGCCCCAGTTCCCCAGAGCTCCCCAGCCACCCACTGCAGGGGCACAGAGCTGAAGCCTGCAGGGGTCCAGCCTCAGGCAGGGTTGTGAGCATGGTATTGGGGGAACCTGGCACACGGCCCTTGGGGCCATGAGGAGCGAGCCCAGCTGCCACTCAGGGGAGGGGGAAGCTGTGTCCAGTGGGGAAGCCACTGCCACAGCAAGACAGTGGGGACAGACAGGTGCCGGGGGGAAGCTGGAGAGAGGAAGCCCTGCTGAGGGCAGGCTGTCCTTTTGGAGTTGGATGGTGAGGTGTCTAGTCAGGCTGTGAGCCCACCAGCACTGAGAGTCCACGCAGAGGCCGGGAGTCCTGATTACAAGCTGAGAGGACCCACCAGCTCCCGAGTGCTGGCTCCTGCTGGCCGCCAGGCCTGTGCGTGTGGAGACAGTGAGTCTGTCCCATCACCAACACATCTGTGACAATTAGCAGAGGGTCAGGGCACAAAAGCGAGTGTGCTGCAATTTCAGGCCATGAAAAAGCAGCAGCATCGTGAACAAAGGCTGAATGTGGACATAAGTGAATGATTTCAGAGCCATGAGTCAGCTCCCCGAGCAGCACCAGGATGTGTCCTGTTGGCTGCAGCCCTGGCCCCAAGCCTGGCCCTGTGGCTTCACAGCTCCTTGGGGAGCCCCCTCGTGCCACAAGCCCTGGATCTGGAACACCCTGCCCTGCTGTGGAGTGGAATCTCTGCTCAGCTCCTAGGAAGGTGACAGCCAGCGAGGCCACTGCCCAGGCCCCCGAGGGTTCTAGGGGTCCCATCCCTGGGAAGGCGGAATCTGGGAGGGGAGGGGGACCTAAGACCGCATAGCTTGGGCTAAGGCATGAGATAAAACCAGGGTGACAGTACTGGAATATCCAAGAACTGACTTCACCTAACTGCTGCATTTGACTTGTTAGAATTCTACCAAAGTTGTGCTCCATGGGACACATGTTTAAAGGGAAAACAGACCGTTACATTCCAGATGTAGTAAAAATGTTAAGGGAACTGCTTATAAATGAGGCGGCGCTGTGGAGGCCTCCTGAGGGACTGGGCTCCAGCACTGCATCTGTACCTTTCAGGAGCCCTCCGAATCCCCTAATGAAACTTAGGTTTTTACTTTGGAAGTTTAATAAGTCAGATGTTAATTTTTAAAAGTCTGGGTACAGTGGCTGATGCTTGTAATCCCAGCACTTTGGGAGGCCAAGAAGGGAGGATCACTTGAGGTCAGGAGTTTGAGACCAACATAGTGAAACCCTGTCTCTGCTAAAAATAAAAAAAAAACTAGCCAGGCATGGTGGTGCACACCTGTAATCCCAGCCACTTGGGAGGCTGAGGCATAAGGAATTGCTTGAACTTGGGAGGTGGAGGTTGCAGTGAGCCGAGACCATGCCACTGCATTCCAGCCGAGGTGACAGAGCGAGATTCTATCTCAAAAAAAGATGTTAATTTTAAAAACCAACGTAACTGCAAAGAGCCTTTGTGCTCTCACAGTCCAACGTCCAGAAGGCCGGCAGACCTGGGCCTGCAGGGCACTGAAGCTGCCCTCCAGTTCATTTCACCAACCTTTCCCCACAACCGTCCGCCTGCACCCAGCAGGTTGCTCTGCCCACCCTGAGCTCTGCGCTGCTGCCACCTCTCCCCAACCAGAAGAGCCAACGGCTCAGGTGGGGTGACGATGCAGGGTGGGGTGACGATGCAGGGTGGGGCGCACCTACCTGCGCAGCGTGAAGCGCACTGTGTCCTCGTTGTGGGAGGCCACCATCACCTTGGCCTTGGTGTTGTGCTTCAGCTCCTCCAGCACGTAGTCCAGGCACCTATGGAGAGTGCCATGTGAGCCCAGTTCCAGCCTGTGGTCGCCTGCGCCTCTCATTACCAGCTGCACAGAGAGGAGGCCGAGGGCAGGCCCAGGGCCATCCAGTGAGCTGGCTCTTTCCAAGGGTGTCCACAGGATCCCACAGGATCAGGAGGAACAGGAGCAGCATCTGCCCCTCCCAGCACCTCATGAAAAAGAAAGACCAGCAACCAAGAAGAAGTGAGCGATGTCTGGGACCAGACAATTCATGCAGAACCAGCTGGGGTGCAGCGTCCCTGCATCGAACGTGCCGTGACGCTGGGGACCAGCCCAAACATGGCCATGAGCCTCATGACAGACACAGCTTTGCTTCTGGGGAGGGATCCTACAGTGCCCCCCGGCCCTGCAAGGAAATAAAAGGGAAGCAGGTCCCTATAGGGCACAGTGGGGGTGGGCATCCCGGTGCACCAGGAAGCCCGAGCAGTACCACCCTCCTGCAGCGAGGACACAGCAAGCTTGACCACGCGCACATTCTCTCTGACCCAGCAATTCCAGTTCCAGGAACCTAGGACAGCTGCATCCTCAGACACAAAACCCCTGATGGCCCGTGTGTACCATAGAGGGTGACGGTGTGTCCAGCGAGTCCCTGTTACAATAACCAGACTGAAACCAGTAAGATCAAAGATGCTGGACACACAGTCCCGGGCACCCCATGCTGGCTGGTAACAGCGCCACTCTGCAAGCCCACACAAGGGGACCCAGATGGAATGAGAAATGAAAAGCACATTGGGCAGAGAACACACTACAACGCAAACAACAATGGCGGAGATGTGTGCGCTGCGGCACGATGGGCACGGCGGCTGCAGGAGGGGAGCTGCAGGCAACCAGGAGACACCTGGGGTCTCTGAATTTGCAGCACACACTCCTCTAAGAGGAAAAGCTCATGGTTGGCCAGCCTGTGCTACATGAAAAGATCACCAGGAAACTAGAGCAGTAATAGCAGGTGCAGAACAGCTGATGGGCGATCCCACTGTGTGAACTGAAAAGCAAACAGGCTGAGCCTGCGGGGCGGGGAGGGCCGGGTGCTCGTGCACATCTCTGGATCTAAGTGTCTGCAGGAGCCGGCTCAGGGAACTGTGGCCTATTTTGCTTTGTTCAATGGGCTTTTCTATATTTGTAAAAGAATAACCTTAATGTTTTTGAAAAAGCAACACATGACACAAAAGCAGAGGAAATACCAGTTCTGACCTGGGGACACACGAGGCTGCCACTCCTGCTGGGGTCTTCTGGCCCCAGCAGGGTGGGACAGGGTCAGTCTCCAAGCCTCTCCCTCAGGTCCGGTTTCTTGGCACCCTGCCCTGGGAAGATGGAGGCGCGGGAGAGCTGCGCACCTGTGGTACATGGCGTTGGTGGCCTCGTACGTGGGGTTGATGGGGTCCTCATAGCCAATCTCTGCCGCACGGGCTCGCTCCTGGGCCAGGTAGGCGCCCCGCACCAGCTTGGCCCCAAAACACCAGCACTCACGGCGAGCCAGCTCCACGCCCAGGGTCACATTGTCATAGGCATCCTGTGGGGCCAGGGCCAAAAGTCGCAGGGAGCCTGGGCAAGCCCAAGTGACAGCAGGATGGGGCCTTCCTGGGCCCAGGTGCAGTCACCAGGGCTGGGCAGCAGCTGCCTGGGGAGGTGCAGCTCAGGGCACCTGGAGCAGGTGTGGGTGAGGATCTGTCCCCAAGGAGCAATGGCAATGGGGATGTCTGCAGCTTCCTGTGTGGCCCGTGGACAGCCCTGTGGGAGCAGCTCAGGCACCAGCAGCCATCATGTGCTCTAGACTCCCAGGCTGACGGGGGGATGGGTGTGTACTGCAGGCTCCTGCCTGGACCCCTCCCCATGCCACCCTGTGTCCTCCAGGCACCTGGCTCACCCCTGAGAGCTCTGAACCTGTTAACATCCCTGAGCAGTTTGGGGCCCACAGGCTAGGGTGGGCTCCCTGAATACATGTGACATCCTGGGTGAGTCTTTCCGGGGAGGGCCCAAAGCTTTCATCCGGTTCTTAGGGGCGTTGAACTGAAAACACGCTGGAGGAAATGGTCATGTGGCGCCTTCCACGTTTGGGGCGTCGGGCACATCTAGTGGACCCTCATAGAGATCGCTGTCTTCCTCCTGCTCCTTAGACACTCGGCAGGTTCCGAGAACCACAGGAGAGGCTGCGGGCAGCGGGCCCTTCTTCCTACTCTGAGCCAGTCACCCCGGCCTCGGCCTCCTCTGCAGGCCTGGCTGTGGCCACCACCTAAGGGGCTCTTTCCTGGGCCCTGGGGCCCGCCCTGGGTGAGCTGTGCTGCAGAAGACCCCAGCAATCCCTTGGGGGCACGGCCCACTCCCTCCTCCATCCCGTGAGCTCCCTGGCGGGTGCTGAGTGTAGAGCCAGGCAAATGCCAGGGAGCTCAGATGAGAGGAGCCCCGCCTGTGGGGTCTCCAAGCCCCAAGGCAGGCAGGGAGGGGCTGAGCGGGGAGCTTGCCTTGAGGTAGCACTGGTACGTGTTGAAGATGAGCGGCTTCTCCACGTTGAACTTGCGCTGCATCTCCAGCGTCAGGCGGCTGATGGCCGGCTGGAAGTAGGTCTGCTCGGCGTCCACCATCAGCCGCACGCCCACCTCTGTGGCTTTCTGAGAGGTGCAGAGGGAGGAGCAGTGGGAGCGACTGTTGCTCAAGTGAGGCAGGTGCCCTCTTCTGCACGAGTCCCAGGTCCCCAAGGCCCCAGCCCTCTGCCCGAGCAGGGCAGCTCACCTTGGCCAGGACATCCATCCGCTGTAGCATCCTCGTCATCTGTAGCTCCTCCTCCTCAGTGAACCGGGACAGCAGGGGCTCCAGCTGTCCTGTCTGGGGGTGCAGCACATGGTCAGGCCACAAGCGAGGGCTGGAAAGTGCCACCCTGAGGCCCAGGCTAAACCTTTCTCAGTGTTCCCAGCCCACGGGAACCCTCTGATCCGCCCATGCAGGGCCGGGAGGGCCACCTGGACACAGCAACACAGCGCCCGGGAACCTCCAATGCAGCCAGTGCACTGCCCTACGTGGGCCTGGTGGCACCATGAGGGAGCTCATTGGCCATGTCAGTGGGCCCCAGGCTCAGTCCAGGCCTGTACCCCAAAGTGTGTACTCTAGCAGCCTCCCCAGTTCCCACCGAGGCCTCACTGTTGTGGGAGGGCCCCCTGCAGCTCCCATGTGACACTGAGGAAGTGAACACTGACCACCCAATCGTCAAACAGAAGGCTCCGCCCGGAGCAGGGAGAGGACCCAGGAGGAGGAACCCCTGGCTACAGGCTGACAGGGCGGTCGTGCAGCACATGCTGACACACGGTTGGGGACCAGGGCAACCTCCAGGATGAGGCCTTCAAGGAGCTGGTGCTCAGAGGCCATGGGGACCCATCCTGCAGGGCCTCCCACTCACCCCTTTGCTGCCCCAGCAGCCTCGCCTCACTGAGCACACACAGTACTGCTCTAGCCCTTGCTACACGATGCTAAAGTCTCCAGCAGCTGGTGGCCTTGGTGCACAGCCGCTCTGTACACACGGCGCCCCGAGCCTCTGGGTCGAGGTCTCTAAGTGTGAGGCTGGGCCCTTAGTGGACTGGGGCTGGATGTGTCACGGAAAGCTGCCTCTGCGGGATGTTTTCTGAAGGTGCTTCTGTTCTTTCTTCGAATCCCAGCTTAGGTTGTGGTTTCAAGCATTCTGCCAGGTCCTGGGCCTCCCTCCCACAGGCAGATGACTCTCATTCCTCTCCCCGCTGTACACAGGCTGGCCTGGTGACATGCTTCTAACACACAGAACTCGGCAGAAAAGACACCGTGTGACTTTTGAGGCGAGTCAGGAAAAGGTCACCCAGTTTCTGCCTGGCTCTCATGTCTCAGGGAACACTGGCAGGAAAAGGTCACCCAGCTTCTGCCTGGCTCTCACGTCTCAGGGGACACTGGCCCTTAGAGCCCAGCTGCCATGTTGGGAAAAAGCCCAAGCCACAGCCAGCACCAACTTCCAGACATGGGAATGGGCGCCTCCACCAGGTCCCAGCCCACCACTCTGTGAGGACAGCTACCCAGGAGACCCCAAGGGAGGACTGCCCGGCTGAGCCCTGTCAACCCCAGAACCATGAGGGAGAAGCAGAGTGACTGCTGCGTTTCAGGCCTCTGAAGTTTGGGGTGACCTGATGCACAAGACAGATGACTGGGGGAAGGCCCAGACCCCCTCTCCTTGTGGTGTCTTAAGGCTCTGCGTGGGTCTCTGTCCCACCAAACACTCTGTGGGCACTAGTGGGTTTGTCTCCTTCCCCCTGGACCATAGGGGGTCTGTGGGGCCACAGTGTGCAGTGATCTTGGTCATGTTAAGTTCCCAGGGTGGGCAACAAGAGACACGCGTGGCAGGCTGAACTCCCTTCTCAGCCCAGCGCCCTGCTGAGCAGGGCCTCACCGAGGAGCGGAGGCGTTACCTGAGCGTTGGGGACCACCAGGTGCTTGGAGAGCTTGGTCCTGCTGTCGATGAGGCTGCCCCAGTCCAGCAGGTCCACGGTGCTGAGGGAGGAGGCGCATCAGCAGAGGGGGCGACCCCACCTGTGGGTGCTGGGGTCGGGTGGGAGATCCAGGCCCAAACCTGTCCGTTCACCAACCACCACAAAACCCACCTCGGTGTGCAGTTTTAAAAGACAGAGAAGGCTGAGGCAGGAGAATGGAGTGAACCCAGGAGGCAGAGCTTGCAGTGAGCAGAGATCGTGCCACTGCACTCCAGCCTGGGCGACAGAGCGAGACTCTGTCTCGGGAAAAAAAAAAAAAAAAAAAGACAGAGAAAATGTAAATACTGTTCTCTGTTTAAAAATTTAAAACCAGTGGCGTGCAGTGGCTCAAACTTTTAATCCCAGCACTTTGGGAGGCTACGGTGGGCAGGTCACTTGAGCCCAGGAGTTTGAAACCAGCCTGGGCAACATGGTGAGACCTGGTCTCTATAAACATAAATTAATTAAAATAATTTAAAACCAAAACACAAACAGTCCTGTATCTAGGCGGCTCTGAAAACACTGAGTACCCTAGGGCTGTTTTGGGCTTGTGGAGGGGCTGAGCATAGGCAGCCAGGCAGGAGGTGGACACAGCTCCAGGGGCCAGGGAGGACACAGTGGGCAAGGCTGACAGTATGTGAGGGGATGGCTCACTACTGCACCACCCCAGTCACCTCCCCACTTCAACTGGGGGCTCCTGGTGACCTCGGTCCCAGCCCCTGACCCCAAGGATGGGGCGTGGGGCTCTGATCCTTCACCTGCCAGCGTGGGCTCCAGGGGGGCTGAGAGTGCCACCTTTGCTCTGGACCCAGATAATTCTATAATGAGCCCTCTATGGGGCCCCAGGGACTCCTGAAGCCATCAAGTCCTGCTGTGTGAAAAGCAGGTCCTTCAGCACTGTCATCCCAAGGCCCACCCTCTCAGGCAGGGCAGCCAGGACTGGGAGACGCCGCTGGGGCTTGGCTGGAACCATGGCTGATGCTTGTGTCCTCTCAGCCTGGGGGCTGTTCTCACCCAGACACTCCCAGGGTCTCCGCCGTGAACCAGTCCTCAATCTCAGCCTTGGATGCGATGCCCATCTTTGCAACACTTTCCTTGAGAAGTGAGAAGGCCTGGATCAGCCCCATTCATTCACATTTTATCCTTCCCCCACCCATTGGCCTCTGGTGCTGTTTCTGGCTTTATTACATCATTAGCGAGAACGGGATCCATTTCTGGTTTGTTTCTACTGCATAGACAGGTCTATTCCCACCCTGCTGCTGATGCTCGCCCATGCCCTGCAGGGCTGGTCCCCAGCCCTCCCACCAGCATCTCCCCACTCTGTTCAGCGTCCCTCTGACCTCCTCCTCCCCACAAGGCCAACCCCAGCAGCTGCAGAGTGAGCCACATGCCCTGGATGAGTTCCCCAAACCGCCTCAGACCACTGCCCACCATGCCCCCTGTGCGCCCCCATGGTGCCCACCCCCTCACAAGCCCCGGGAGTGGGGAAGGGGAGGGCTGCCCCACCTGCAGCGCCGCCACCTCTAGCTTGGTGTCCATGGCAGCCAGGCCCGCCTGCCCTTGCTCCGCAGCCATTTGGTGAAAGAAGCGTCTCCACTTGGTCAGCACCTCTGAGAACTGCAGCTGCAAACACAGGCCTGAATGCCATCTGCACACGCCCCTGCCTGCCCCAGTCCCCCACGCAGCCCCTGTGGCCAGCTCAGGCCTCTAAGGCACAGGCACCTGTGCTTTCAGTGGATGCCCACAGCTGCACAGCACCAGACTCTGCAGGTGGAAGGTTCTAGCACTTACCAGAAACTGGGGTCTCCCCAGTGCCGTGAGCTTAATGGCTATGAAGCCGTCATCGCTGACTCTACCTGTCAGAAGCCACAGGAAAAGCCATGACGGCCCTGAGAGGTGCATGGAGGCAGTGCAGGGTGGGACAGGGAGGGCTGGGACCTCACCAGCCTACAGCAGGCTCCTGACCCCACCCCACCCGTGAAGTCCCCGCACATGGCGCTCTGGAGGTCCTGTAGAGATGGAAGGGGGCTCCGTGGCGGGGTCTGTGTTTGCCATGCAGGTGCGGGACAGCAGTGGGCACAGGAGCTGCCTGTCCCCTGCCAAGCAGCCCCCACAGGCTCCCTGCCTCAGTTTCCTCCCCTGTGCCACCAGCACCATAGGCTGCTCACCCGTGGGTCACAGAATCCAGAAACACCAAGCATGGCTAAGGCAGAGACACCCCAGCAAGGCCCCCTTGCTCAGGCCTCTGCCCCAGAGCCAGGGTCTCTCAGGCACCTCTGATGTTCCTGCCCCCACACAGCCAGCCCGCAGTCCCACCCGGTCCTCCAGGCCGACCCTCCTGCAGCATTCTTCCCCCTGACACTTCTTTCCAAGCAGCAACCAGAAATGTTCCTTTAAAGTGAAAGCAGATCTTACCATCTCATCTTGTTTAATGTCACCCCAATGCAGGGCCTTCCCCTTCCATCTGCCCCGGGAGCACAGGCAATGGGCGAGAAGACGCCCCTCACCCTGGTGGCCCAGCATTCAGCTGGCCACTCTGACCCCCAGCCCCAGTCGGGAGGCGGCTTCCAAGCACTGCTCGGCAGGGCCAGGTGCAGTGGTCCTGGCCCTTTGGGAGGCCAAAGTGGAAGGTTCGCTTGAGCCCAGGAGTTTGAGACCACCCTGGGCAACATGGTGAAACACCATCTCTACAAAAAAATACGAAAAGTAGCTGGGTGTGGTAGTGTGCACCTGTAATCCCAGCACTTTGGGAGGCCAAGGTGGGGGGATCACTTGAGCTCAGGAGGAGTTCCAGGCTAGCCAGGGCAACATAGTGAGATCTCTCTTTTTTTTTTTTTTTTTTTTTGAGATGGAGTCACTCTGTCGCCCAGGCTGGAGTGCAGTGGCACAATCTCGGCTCACTGCAACCTCTGCCTCCTGGATTCAAGTGATTCTCCTGTCTCAGCCTCCCAAGTAGCTGGGATTACAGGCACCTGCTGCCATTCCTGGCTAATGTTTTGTATTTTAGTAGAGACAGGGTTTCACCATGTTGCCCAGGCTGGTCTTTAACCCCTGACCTCAGGCAATCCACCCGCCTCGGCCTCCCAAAGTGCTGGGATTACAGGCGTGGGCCACTGTGCCTGGGTGTAAGACCTCCTCTTTACAAAAATAATAACAAAAACAAAAACTTGGCCAGGTGTGGCGGCGTGCACCTGTAGACCCAGCTACTCAAGAGGCTGAGGTGGGAGGATGGCTTGAGCCCAGGAGGTCTAGGCTGCAGTGAGCTATGATCACACCACTGCACTCCAGCGTGGGCAACAGAGTAAGATCCAGTCTCATTTGAAACAAACAAACAAAAATATGAACAGGCCTGGGACCTGCTGCCCCTGACGGAGGGCTGCTGGGGCTAGCATGGGGCTGTGCAGGTTCGGGTGTTTCTAACACTGAAGGACACGGGGCCTTGGTGACCTCTGGCTTCTCTAGCCCTGGAAGCACCTGCTCCCCCCACCTCTGGCCCCCAGAGGCTGTGTCAGGGAGGGATTCCCAGGCAGAAGATGCGACACCAGCTCCCTGAACGGAACCTCCACCCTGGGCTAAGGGTGGCTCGGCAGCTGACATGGACCAACTTCCTGCAGCTCCTGGTCCTGGCCCCGAGCCAGGGAGAAGGGTGGGGAGCATGAGGTGGGATCAGGGAACAGGGGGCTGGGGCGGGGGCAGGAGATGCCTTCTGGGAGGCAGTGGGACCCCTCAGGAAGGGGCCGAACAGTGAGGCACCCAAGTGTGACCAGAACCCAGCCCTCTGGCTCCTGCCCCAGCTTGGTGTTCACCCACCAGCACCTCCGTGAGCCCAGGGGTCCACTCAGGCTGGGACATGGTGGGGGTATAGCTAGCAAAGAGGGGGCCCCACCTGAGGCTTCGATGCAGCGCAAGAATGTCTCCATGTGGCTGTCGCACTTGGCCTCGTTGGCATAGAAGTAGGTGCGGGCACTGATGACGCCACTCCTGCGGTCCCCGAAGGCCCGGTGGGCCTGGTATTGCTTATCTCGCTTATTTGTCCCTGGAATGGTGAATGCATGGCCTGAGCACAGCTCCAAACACCCACTCCCAGCACCCACACGCCAAGGCCCCAGGGCCCCTGCCCTCAGGAGGGCTCCAAGCGTAGTGGCCATGCCAGCCTGGCCTGGGCACTGTGCTGCCCCATGGTTCCCATCCCCAAACCCACCCTCCTGTCTGCACTGCAGCTCTTCCACCTGGAGTGCTGCATCCCCCTGGCTAAACCTCCTCATGAGGCCAGGACGGCAGAGCCTCCTCAACAAAAGCCTGGGTCCACCAGGAGGCCATCAAAAAGCAGCAAGGAATCGCTTTCCCCAGACACTTGAGAGTATGTCAGAGCCCAGAGCGACAGAGCAGGTGCCCTGGACACAGGAAGGGCCCTGGACATAGGGAGGATCCCAGACTCCGACATCACCCCAAGGCCCACTTGTGCTCCAGCCTAGACTCTCCTAGAAACCAGGGGGTGCGTGGAGTGGGGAGGGCGTCTGTTCACGTGCGGCGGCCTCTCACTCACCACTGCCATCCCTCTCCGCAGCTGAGGTGCAGGACCTGTGGGAAGGAGGGGGAAGGCAAAGGTCATTGTCACACCACCTGAGCCTCAGGTGACAGCCAAGTTCCCACTGAGGCTGCACAGAGGGCCCCACCACAACCCCGGTGGAGGGTAGATTCCAAGGTGCAGCCCCAGCCCCGCCCCAGCCTGGGGAGAACACCTGGGCCTGGGAGGGGCAGCACTTTATGGGGCTGTTGTGTCCCAAGGGCTCAGGAAGCCCGGGGCTCCTTGTGGGTGGAGAAATCAGAACGATATGCCTGAGTTCTCAGAACAGCCCAGGCCTTGCAGCAAGTTCTTGAATAAAGGTAGTTAGCTGGTTCCAAGTCAGGGCTGAGAGGAACGGAGGCGGGAAGGCACAAGCACACAGAGATCCCTAAATCCCCAACGAGGCCCCCTTACTCAGGCCTCTGTCCTAGAGCCAGGGTCTCCCAGGCACCTCTGATGCAAGTGCAGGCTCCTGCCCCCACGCAGCCAGCCCACAGTCCCACCCTGTCCTCCAGGCCGGCCCTCCTGCAGCATTCTTGCCCCTGACACTTCTTTTCCAAGCAACAACCAGAAATGTTCCTTTAAAGTGAAAGCAGATCTTACCATCTCATCTTGCTTAATGCCACCCTGCTCCAGGTTCCCATCATTTCCCAGTAATACCCAAAATCCTGGGCCCCTGGCATGGGAACCTCAAGACCAGTGAGGCCAGGATGCTGGCTGTCCCCTGCTAGGCTGGCCACACTCTGCCCAGCCAAGCCCCTGTCCTTCCTGCAGGTGCCTCTCCATCCCCGTCTGGCCTGCACCCCCATTCCCACTGGCCCCTCCGTCCTCTAGGGTACCTGGCTCCCCTCCCCCACCAGCCCTGCACCCCTGCCAGAGCCACTGTGAACACCCTCCTCTTCCTCCTCCTCACGCCACAGTCTGCTTCCTGGCATGTGGTTTCGGTGCTGTGTCATTAGGGCTAGCAAGAGTTGCTGTGGCTGTTAAGTCTACTGTGACAAAGTGACCATGGTCTCTCCCTGGCCCCGGGAGCAGCTCTGTGGTCATCTGACTTTATATTCAAAGCCTGATTAAGTCAGTGACCATGGGGAGAGGTTGGCTGCATAACCAACAGCATCCAGAGCCTTCCTGAAGCTCCCCAGAGGCGGCGCTCGGACCCTCGGGGGGCAGCTCTGTCCACACTCACAGGAAAGGACAGGGTCCCCCTCAGGTGCCGGGAAGGGTAAAGGCAGAGCAGTGGTCAGTGAGCCGCATCCCACAGGCCTCCACATCGAGGAGCCTCAGCTGACTGCTTTCTACCTTCCACCTGCTCAAGGAGCAAGCCCTGGGCCAGGAGGCCCCACCAGGAGGCCTTCCCTCCCACCCACTCCTGGGCTGCCCCACATGGGCCAGGGACTCCTCATGTGCCTCCAGGTCCTCTAAGGCTGCAGCCCAGGGACGGGGCTGGCGGGCAGATATGTGCTGGCCCAGGGATGGGGCTGGCAGGCAGATATGTGCTGGCCGCCTTGTGCTGACAGAGATGTGACAGAAGAAGGTGGAATGTCATCTTGTGACTAGGGAACAGGCAGGCAGCACGTGACCCCCTGCCTTCGACAGGGAGCTCCCGGGTCCCTGGCTTGGGAACCTCAAGACCAGTCGTGAGGTCAATCCCAGGACTTTCACGCCGAGGTTCGGGTACAACCAGGCAAAAGCCATCTCCAAGGGGGACTCACTCTGCCAAGGCTGGGGCGGCAGCCAGAGCCCCGCCCAGGGTAGAAACCCTCATGGCAAGGAACAGCAGACAGTGGGGATGGGGCCTCAGGGGCCTCCACGACCCTGATGAGAAGATCCCATCTTGAAACCACACAGCCCACAGTTTGGATAACACGAGACTTAACCAGACAGGTGTCTGCCTGTGAGGCAGCCTGCCTTCATGAAACAGGATCGTTATCTGACAGGTCCCCGGGCAGACGAGTTCCGGCTAAGCATTCCCACAGCTGTTGTGTTCATCCTCCGAGGTGGGCCCGGCAGGAGAGGCTGGGGAAGCCAGGGCCACTCCCTCTCCTGCTCTGACACGCTCAGAGGCAGAACACCATAGGCTGCCCCCGTTTCCCTCCGTGAACCTCCAGAGCACAGACCAGGCTGACACAGCCAAGCACAGTGGCCAAGATGACCGCATAGCATGTGCAGTGGCCAGAGGGGCAACCAGGTCTCAGAGTGGACAGCTACGTGGCAAGGACAGGGCCACACTCTCCAACAGGCATCATGGGTTAGTCACAAGGAGACACAAATGGTGGTTCCCAGGCAGGTCAGGGTCCTGTTTCCACTGGAGGGGAGGAAGGACGCACCCTCAGAGCAGCTGATTCAGAACTGCCGGTGCCACATGGGAAATCTGGCTTTCCCCACTTGGGACGCTGCCACGTCATGGCTCAAGGCACCACAGGGAAGAGGGGGGCACGTGGCACTGGCAACTGTGGGGTGTTAGAGGAGGAAGGGTGAACTGGTGGATGTGAGGCCCTGATCAGGGTGAGGACCACATCCCAATGACTGCTTAAAGCCAGAACCCGCCCTGTGCTCCCCCAGCCCCACCCCTCATCATGCCCAGGGCATAGTCTATGGAAGGGCACATGATCACACACATGGGCACGGCCCGGGACACAGAGAAGGGAAGAGCAACAAGGGGACATGGGGCAGAGGAGGACAAGCACGAGTCCCCAGGGGGTCTTCCGAGACAGCAGGAGGACCCTAACCACCCCTTCAGCCTCTACCGAGCTCAGCTCTGGGTAGCTGTTCCTGGGGACATGATGCCTGTTTGAAACAAGCAGAGCATAGGGGTCCACGCCCTGCCCTTGCCCATCTCTCCCCTGGAGGGAAGCCTGGCAAGCCCCTTCCTACCTGTACCCCCTTCCCCAGCTCCCCCAGCCCCTGCCTCCCCAGCCCCTTGCTCAGGACACACACTGCACACATATCCCAAGTGAGCTGCCCCAGCCTGGAGACCAAGTCCCAGACCCCGCCTCCAGCCAGCCCTGGGCCTGCACAGCCCGACTGATGCCCCCATCCATCCGCTAGGTGTCCCCTCACAGCCCAATCGTCAGGAAGATGCTTGGCCCCTTCCCCATCCCTAAGACCTCAGCCTGCTTAGGGGATCCCTGGGACTTCTCTCCTGGGATCAGGTAGGGCCCTGGCCTCTGGGAAGCATGGTCCCACTCCTCCTCTGTGTGGGCGCTGCTGTCCTGCACCTCCAGCCTCCCACCTCCTCCTTCGTGCTCCAGAGCACTGCTGGGACTCGCTTTGCCATGCACTCAGACGTCTCCATCCTCCCTGGGCCTCTCACGGTTAGGCCAGCACCACCCGCCATGGCCTTCATGTGGGGCGGTGGCCTCAGCGTCTCTCCCCAGAGTAGAGCTCATGGCCCTTGTGACAGGAAGGTAGGTTAGGAATACAGATCTTTCAGCAGTTCCCTGCACTAGGGTCTGCATAACTGGTCATTCCCGGCCAGGCAGGCCATGCTGCCGTGTGGACATCAGACCAGTGCTTGCAGACCCAGCCCTATCCCCATGGCTCAGGCCCCTCTGAAGGCACAGAGCAGCTGAGCTGGGTAGGTGTCCTCACCACGCACCCCCGTGAGGACAGGAGGGAACCCTGTTCACTTCCCAGAGCTGGAGCAGGGCCCCTGCAGACAGCAGCCACCAGCAGCAAGAGAGGCGCAGCCCTTGCAGGGCAAGGGACTCAGGCTCCTAAGGGGACGGGTGCCCAGCTCCCTGGCAGAGTGCAGGCCAGCCCACCTCCAGACACACAGCCTGCAGGGCATGGAGGAAGCCAGGCAGGACCACCCTGGGAAAGGAGTCTTTTCATACCAGAGGTGCCTGAGAAGAAAACCCCATTGTGAAACCAAGTCCCCACCCAGACTCCTTCTGAGAACACACAGGCCATTGGTTATTCAACAGGCAGCTCAGCAAAGGTTGCAGCCAAGGGCTCAGGCAGCTGTGAGGCCCACAGGGCCTGCTAGGAACACAGTGGAGTGCTGGGGCTGGAGCACCCCACCTTCAAAACAGCCAATCACAAGGCAGGGGCTGGGCTTCTCTCTCCGGGCAACTAGCAGCCGGCATGCTAAGGCAAGGCACAGACATTCCGTTCCCAGGGCTGGAGGCCTCATGTGACTGCCTTTCCCTCCCTTTCTCAGGCCAGCCACCAGGGCGGGGCATAGCAAACAAGACCTGACAAGGTCCACAGAGGGATTGTCCCAAGCCTCATGTGGGCCAGGCTCAGCTGCTGTCTGGGTGCAGGGGACCCAAATACATAAGGAGACACAGGGAGATCCCATCTTTACAAAAAAAAAAAATTAAAAATTAGCCAGATATGATGGTGCATGCCTATGGTCCCAGCTACTTAGGGGCTCAGATGGGAGGATCACTTGAGCCCAGAAGGCTGAGGCTGTAGTGAACCATGGCACCACTGCACTGCAGCCTGGGCAACACAGCAAGACCCTACTTTTAAAAAAATGGTTGAAAGAAATCAAAACAAGAATAATATTTTGTGACACAAGAAAATTATATGAAATTCCAATTACCATGGCTCTACTGAGGCAGAGTGAAGCCGCTGTAGCAGGGAGGGTCTGGCGCAAGACTGAGAGTCTGTGCCACCTGGCTGTTTACACAAACATTTGCTGACCTGATGGGGGAGGCTCTGCTACAGCCTCTCTTCTGCAGGGATTCCTGACCCA
Organism: Macaca mulatta; assembly: GCF_049350105.2. Classification (NCBI taxonomy): domain Eukaryota; kingdom Metazoa; phylum Chordata; class Mammalia; order Primates; family Cercopithecidae; genus Macaca; species Macaca mulatta. The sequence continues at coordinate 33,772,316 of NC_133415.1, read as the reverse complement.
CAGGCGGGTCCCACTGCCTGACCCTTGCCTGGCCTCAGCCTGCCCTGCAGGTGTGGAACCTCCCAGGCCTGGCCCCTGCCCCAGTGTCAGTGGAGAAGGGAATTGAAGCCAGGAGCAGAGTGGCAGGCCGGCCTGGAGTCGGCTCCTGGAGGTCACTAACCCGACACAGAGCCCCTTCCCTGGGCAGTGAGTGTAGAGGGCAGTTGGTACCACCCTGACCCGCCCTCCTGGGCATCAGGACAGAACAAGACCATGTTTCTCTCCACTTCCTGGAGCAGTCCCTGGCTCATGGGAGATCCAGGCAAGACCAACCACTCTTTGCAGAGTGCTTGGTCCATATGCTGGTGCCTGTGCCCCTCCAGGTCGTGGGCTAGATAGGGCCAAGGGCCATTCTGTGCTCGGCTTCCTCAGGCCTCACGCACACCAGGCCTCCCACGAAAGCTGAGAGCTGTCATCTACATTAAGCAAAAATGCAAGAACTCCAGGCAGAACCCAGGAGGGTCGTCAGTAGTTGGGCTGACCAAGCTCTCCTAGGCTTGGCCTCCGCCCAGCTGAGGCTGAAGCCCAGCAGCTGGACACGTCCCACCTGCTCCCACTGGGTGCTCCCGGGTCATGATCAGAATGCCCGCAGACACCGGGCAGGCCTTACTCCATCTCCTTGTGCTCTGCCTCCTCGGGGCTCAGGTCCTCCTCCACTCCGTAGTCCAGAATGGCGCCGACACCGAAGGCCCTGTTGTGCCGAAGCAGGGGCTGGATGGACTCCTGGTCCTCGCCGGCTACAAAATGGCCGTAGAAGGTCATCTTCATGAGCTTGTTGAATAGCCTCTGCCCTAGAAGTTTCCTGGCAACATACAGCAGCTGAAAGGCAAAGGGATGCCGCTGTCCTGGGCTGCCCGAACTCCCCTTCCCCAAGCAGGGCCCCGCTGCTCATCCCCGACCACAACACTTAACCCCAGCCGTGGGTCCCTGATATGGTCTCTTGGTGACTGGGCTTTCAGTGTCGATTTCTTTTTTTTTTTTTTTTTTTTTTTTTTTTGAGACGGAGTCTCGCTCTGTCGCCCAGGCTGGAGTGCAATGGCCGGATCTCAGCTCACTGCAAGCTCCGCCTCCCGGGTTCACGCCATTCTCCTGCCTCAGCCTCCCGAGTAGCTGGGACTATAGGCACCCGCCACCTCGCCCGGCTAGTTTTTTGTATTTTTTAGTAGAGATGGGGTTTCACCGTGTTAGCCAGGATGGTCTCGATCTCCTGACCTCGTGATCCGCCGTCTCGGCCTCCCAAAGTGCTGGGATTACAGGCTTGAGCCACCGCGCCCGGCCTCAGTGTCGATTTCATGGTGAAGACCAGCCGAAGCCGCTTGCTTCTCCACTCTGTCCATCACTCCAGTTCCCATCCAGAACAAAGAGACCACAGGAGGTGCCGCCTGCTTGGCCTGGGCACACTGTTCCCACCTGGACTCTGCCCCTTCAGGGCCCCACCCATGAGTCACTCCAGTGGCACACAGTGGGTGCCTGACCACTGCTTGGTGGAGCAAAAGGAGAATGGCCGGCCTCTGTGGGGACAGCAGCGGGCATTGTGAGACCATCCTCTATACCCACATCTTGGCAGTTCTGTGGGGGAAGAGGAGGATCTAACTTGACTTTCTAGTACTTGACTGCCCAGATTTTTCAATGTTTTGTTCCCTCTTATCCCAAGTCCCTAAAACAGTGTGACTGGCACGAGGCCGGCCCCCGAATGGATGCTAAATAACAAACGTGTGAAACTCAGGCTGAGTCTGTGTCCAGCTGGAGGGAAGCATGCCCTGGCGACAAGGACAATGAGCTAGGTGACAGTCCACAGAGGCCTGTGAGATGACTCCCTCCCCATGACCCATAGGCTCTGCAGGGTCATCTGGGGCTGACCAGCCACTCTGACGGACGCTGCCCGGGAACTGCTCGGCTGTCTCCTCCAATCATATTTCACCACATCGCTCATTCACATGTCCCAAGCTCCCATGCACCAAGCACCTTTTATAGACTGGAAACAACCAAAGGAAACTGACAAGGATCTCACATCCTGGTGGTAAACGAACCCCAAAGGGGAAGGAGGGACTCTGCCTGTCACTCAGGACAGGGGATGGGGCAGTGCCTGCAGGGTGGGGCAGGGGTGTTTACCAACCTAGACCCAGGAGTGGGGCTTGCCAAGGCAAGGAGATGGCATGGAGAACTGGGGGAGCTCCAGCACGGGGGACAGCCAGGGCAGAAAAGACAGGGACAACAAGAGGCTACTGGGAGAGGAGGGCCGAGTGTGATACTCAGAAGCACACCTCTGCCCCGTGTCTGCCACCCCTGCTGTCTCAGCACCGACACAGGAAGAGCCTGAGATTTCTCAAACCCAATGGAAACTAGAACTCCTTTTATGTGGGGAGCATCTCTTGAAACCATAGTTTCAGGAACAACTTCTAGTCTAAACAAAAGCATTAGCGAGTCAAACACTTATACCCAAGCCAGCCCTGAGCACCCACACACCTGCCCACAGGCAGACATGGCCCCACAGCCTTACCCTGAACATTGGTGCCCCATGGAGATGCCTCCTGACCATCACCCCTGGGCACGCCATGGGGCAGCCCCAAGGACCAGGGTTTCCCAGGCACTCACCCCTGCCTTCCTGCAGCCTCCACACAGAATCTGACTTTCCTGCATTTTGTTCTTTCATAAAGAGGATTAGAAACTGGAAAATGAACATGCTGACATGTTCTCTGTCTCCCACTGAGCCTGAGCCTGAGCCGGGAGCCAGGCCTCATTCCTGCCGGCAGCACCCAGGGATAGCTGGGAGAACAGGATGGGTCTGAAACATATCAAAGAACACCCAAGTGGCAGGCGGGGCAGAACTGGGGACCTGAAAACCATCACTGAGCTCATCCACATCCGCTCTGAGAGAACCATCAGAAACCCAACAGGAGGGAGGGTGGGCAACTGTCTGCTGCAGGGGCTGGCACGATTGCCTCACAGGGCCACGCAGTCTCCCTCTACCTAACCGCTCGCCTCTGCACAGCCAGCACTAAATGAAGAGGCGGGAGCTGGTTCCAGGCTGCACTGGTTCCAGGGATGCTTCTTCAAAAGATCGGGGGGCTGAGGGACTGGGTCCGGGCTGAGGCTGAAAGCTCCCTGCACAGGGCTACAGAAGCACACAGGCAGGGCCGGCAAGTTTATTTATTTATTTTTAGAGGCAGGGTCTCACTCCTGGGCTTAAGTGACCCTCCTGTCTCAGCCTCCAGAGTAGTTGGGACTAAAGGCATGCACCACCAGCTCAACTAACTTTTTTTTTTTTTTTGAGGCAGAGTTTTGCTCTGTTGCCCAGGCTAGAGTGCAGTAGCACAGTCTCGGCTCACTGAAACCTCCACCTCCCAGGTTCAAGCGATTCTCCCGCCTCAGCCTCCCAAGTAGCAGAGATTACAGGTGCCCACCACCACGCCCGGCTAATTTTTATATTTTTAGTAGAGATTGGGGTTTCTCCATGTTGACCAGGCTGGTCTTGAACTCCTAACTTCAGGTGATCCACCCGTCTCGGCCTCCCAAAGTGCTGGAATTACAGGTGTGAGCCACCGCGCCCGGCCCCTGCTAACTTTTAAAAATATTTTGTAGAGACAGGGTTTCACAATGTTGCTAAGGCTGGTCTTGAACTCCTGGCCTTAAGTGGTCCTCCTGCCTTGACCTCCTGAAGTGCTGGAATTATAGGCATGAGCCACCATGCCCAGCCTAGGGCTGGTATGAGCAGAGCAAAGCAACCACTGTAACACCATCCTGATGTCACTGATGCCCCCGCATGGCACTACCTGAGACCAGGGCAGCCCCACATCTTCAGGTGAGGAGGGCCTTCGAGGATTTAGAAACCTGCACCAGTAACACATACACTTGTACCCTCTGTGAAAGACTCGATCAGATGTGTGCAGAGCAACACTGGTAGAGCCGGTTCTCTCCCCTCCCCCTCCTCAGGGAACCACCGTCACCATGGGTCCTGTCCCTTCTGTGAGGGCGCACACCTAACCTCAGTGCTGTTGTCATGGAAATCCCGGGACTTTCCTAAACCCTCCTCAAAAAGCCCTGCTTTCAGGCAAGGGCGGGCCCCAACGCTGTCCGCATCCAAGGCAGCAGCTCAAAGATCAATTCCTGCAACCTGACACTCCTGTGGCAGGTGTGATGGCCCCACTGCCCCGGCGCCTCACAGACCTGTGCTGGCTCAGCAGAAGGAATCTCCCCACAGCCACAGGCCAGAGGGTGAGGGCAGGCCCCCCTGCTCTGGCCTACCCACAGGACCAGGTTCTAGTGAGCAGCTCACAAGCCCAGGACCTGACCTCTGCCTTCGTCCAGTGCTGAGGCTGCCAACACCCACGGGACCACTAATAAGACAACAGCACAGACCCCACCGAGGGGCTTCCCAGAGCACAGGCAGGACCCTAGGGGAGCCTGGGAGAGGTCGCCTCTGGATGCCCTGCCTCTTCCAGGTACCCACAGCACCATCCCTGAGCCCTGGCACTTGCCTTAAGAAGGCACCCAAGGGACGGCGGAGCCGACACGTTCCTCCCACGGTCACGGAACAGCACCTGGCATTCCCCTCAGCGGACTGGGCACCAAACCCCACACCCAGCTCTTCTGGCTTCTCTGTGCAACAACTGGTCTAGACAAGAAAGCTTAGGGCTGTGCCTAGAGAAACCTGACCTGGTGCCTTCCTAGCCCTCTCTCCATCTCGGCCACAAGGTGGGCACGGCTTCTGCACAGCTGGCCCCAGCTGCCACCTAGGATGCCCATCCTTGCCCTGGGCAGGGACCTGTAACTGGCCACTCCCTCCCCTGGCATTCCTGCCCTGCTGCCTCCTCCTCCTACTGCAGCACCACCAGCACTGGCTGCTCTTTCTGGATGCCCCTTAGATGTGGGCACTCCCCAAAGCCTCCATATCACCGTCCCTCCCCCTGCCAGTTCCTCTACCTGGGATGTCCCTTCTCACCTTCTTGCTCTCCACGGCCACGGCTTGACCTTAAGGCATCTTTATGCACACAAGCACAGCAACGGCCTCTCAGAGGCCACTGTCTGTCCAGTTCAGCTCCTTCTTCCTCCACCATCCTCCGCACCCCTGCCACCACTGGTCCTCGGCTGACCGTGGCGCTCCCCATGGGATTCGGGCCAACAGCATCTGACTCTGATTTCGTGGACCTCTGCCCTCACCTCGCACCCGCCGAGGCCTCACCTAAGCTCAAGTGTGGCTCAGTGCTTCTCATCTCACACCACTCCCCGCCTTCCCCCGCCTCCTGGTGAGGCCAGGGGTGCAGCCCCCGACCTCCGAGTCTCATCTGAGTAATCAACACCACCAGAACCCCGGCGCCAACAAAGGGAACGAAACTTGCAAACTCTTCCCAGGGTCACCTGGAGATAATCCTCATCTCTAATACCCCTAGGCCGATGCGGCTACAACAGCGTTCTGCTTGTTGCCCCCGCCCCCACCCCCACCAAAAGTCCTCACACTTTTTAAAGTTACCATGGGTGAGTTCAAAGCTGGGCGTTTGAGGGGCTTCCTTTTTTTCCCCAACAGTGTGCTCAGAGTGGCCCTGTCTGGGAAGCGGCTGGGTCCCGTGGATTTAACTCTGGAGTCCTACACCAGGCTTCTCTTGTGGCAACATGAAGAATACTCCATTTTAAATTCCAAGTGATAACTTTGTATTTCCACAAGTGGTATATATCGTAAATATTAAAACGATAATTGTTTTTAGTTGGTAGACATCGACAAGTAGGAAAATTTGCGAGGTTCGAAAGGCACTGCAGGAAACGCCTCCCTTCCTGGCTTCCCTCGCTCCAGGAGATGCTTGGGAGGCACCCCTTTCACGCCAGGAAGCTCCATAAAGGCTCCCGGGACCGGCAGAAGCCCCGCGCCCCCGCCTGCACCCCGCGCACCTGCTCATGGCGCGCCAGCAGCGCGGGCCAGGCGCACAAGCGCAGCACCAGCAGGCTGCGCGCCAGCTCCCAGGTTCGCCGGCTGCGGTACGCCTCCTGCGTGTTGCCGAAGTCCACGGCGGGCACCGGTGCCCGCACTGCCTTGGCCGACCCACGTCCCGGCAGGGCTCCTGGGCCCGCGGTGGGCTGCTCGCGGACGGCCGGCGCCGTGGACAATGGGGCGAAGCGGGGAATGTAGGGGCGCAGCACCGGCAGGACGCGCCTCAGAGCCATGGCGGAAGGCCGGTACCGGCCCGGGCCGCTTAAGTATGCTCTGTTGGTCCCGCCCCGCCCCGCCCCGCCACGCCACGCCCCGCCCCGCCACGCCCCGCCCCGCCACGCCCCGCCTGGTCCCGGAGGCCTCGCCCGATATTCCCCACAAATGCCAAAGGCTTAGTCTTGACAAGCACGCTGGCACTTCATTTACATGGTGGGGACCCTCTGCTGGCAGGGCTGAGGCCAAGGCCCACTGGCTTCCCAAAGCCTCTGCTCCTGCTCTCCATGAAGACAACAACAGAGTGAGACCCTGTCTCAAAACAAAACAAAAGAAAAATCGGCCGGGTGCGGTGGCTCAAGCCTGTAATCCCAGCACTTTGGGAGGCCGAGACGGGCGGATCACGAGGTCAGGAGATCAAGACCATCCTGGCTAACACGGTGAAACCCCGTCTCTACTAAAAAATACAAAAAACTAGCCAGTCCCAGCTACTCGGGAGGCTGAGGCAGGAGAATGGCGTAAACCCGGGAGGTGGAGCTTGCAGTGAGCCCAGATCGCGCCACTGCACTCCAGCCTGGGCGACAGAGTGAGACTCCATCTCAAAAAAAAAAAAAAAAAAAAAAAAAAAGAAAAATCATGTATTTTCATATAGCTAGAAGATTATTGAGTGTTCGTAATGCAAAGAAATGATAAATGTTTAAGATGACAGCTATGCTAATTACCCTCATCTGATCACTGCACATTGCATGTATAGAAACACCACTACATACCCCACAAATATGTACAATTATTATGTGTCAACTAAAAAATAAAAATATCCGAGTGTGGTGGCTCACGCCTGCAATCCCAGCACTTTGGGAGGCCAAGGCAGGAGGATCACTTGAGCCCAGGAGGGCCAGACCAGTCTGGGCAACATAATAAGACCTCATCTCTACAAAAAAATACAAAATTAATCAGGCATGGTGGTGTGTGTCTGTAATCCCAGCTGCTCAGGAGGCTGAAGTGAGGGGATTGCTTGAGCCCAGGAGGTCGAAGCTACAGTGAGCTATGATCATGCCACCGCACTCCAGCCTGGGCAATGGAAGGAGACTCTGTCTCAAAAATAAAAATGATTTTTGTTTTGTTTTGTTTTGTTTTGAGACAGAGGCTTGCTCTGTCGCCCAGGCTAGACTGCAGTGGCGAGATCTCGGCTCACTGCAACCTCCGCCTCCCGGATTCACGCCATTCTCCTGTCTCAGCCTCCCCAGTAGCTGGGACTACAGGCGCCCGCCACCATGCCTGGCTAATTTTTTACGCTTTTAGTAGAGACAGGGTTTCACTGTGTTAGCCAGGATGGTCTCGAACTCCTGACCTCATGATCCGCCCGCCTCAGCCTCCCAAAGTGCTGGGATTACAAGCGTGAGCCACCGCGCCCAGCGAATTTTGTTTTTTTTTAAAGACAGAGAGATTCCAGACACAAATGGCCACAAGTTGTATGGTTCGGTTTATATGAAGAGTTCAGAGTAGACAAACCCATACAGACAGAAGTCACACGAAGACAAGCCCATAGTGTAGCCTGGTGAGTGCCTGGAGGTGGGGGACTGGAGGAGTAGGAGGGGCTGTCAAGGCCTGCGGAGTTTCTTTGGGGTCTGGAAATACTCTGGGACTAGAGAGTGGTGATGTTTGCTCATCCTTGTGTATTCACTGAAAAACCATTCAATTGTGCCATTGAAATGGGAAAAATTCCATGGTATAGTGCAAAAGGTAATACGTGAATAGTACAATGAATTATATCTCAATAAAGCTGTTATATTTTTTTACAAAGCAAAGTTGTAGCATTTGCTTCAAGGAAGCCTGTGGCCCTGCACAGAGGCAAAGGTGGGCAGGGGCTGCCAGGGGCTGCCAGGGGCAGGGCTGCAGAGAGGGCAGCGGGAGAGGTGAGGGGTGCAGGGATCACAGAGCTTGCCACTCATGTCCAGACCACAGCAGGGCAGGCCTAGCGCCGGGTGCCCAGGCCCATGGGAGAGCCCACCTGTGAGGGCGCCTGTGGGAACAAGGCTGGCCTGAAAGTCACTGGTTGCGTATGACAATCAGTGAAACAACTGAGATTCACAGGAGCTCTGTTAACACTAGTGTCAGGCCTCTGAGCCCAAGCTAAGCCATCATATCCCCAGTGACCTGCACATATACATCCAGATGGCCTGAAGCAACTGAAGATCCACAAAAGAAGTGAAAATAGCCTTATCTGATGACATTCCACCATGGCGATTTGTTTCTGACCCACTGTAACTGATCAATGTACTTTGTAATCTCCCCCACCCCTAAGAAGATTATTTATAATCTCCCCCACCCTTAAGAAGGTACTTTGTAATTCTCCCCACCCTTGAGAATGTACTTTGTGAGATCCACCCCCTGCCCACAAAACATTGCTCCTATCTCCACTGCCTATCCCAAAACCTATAAGAACTAATGACAATCCCACCACCCTTTGCTGACTCTCTTTTCAGACTCAACCAGCCTGCACTCAGGTGAAATAAACAGCCATGTTGCTCACACAAAGCCTCTTTGGTGGTCTCATCATATGGAGACATGTGAGACAACTGGGAAGCAAGTCTTATGCTCAGCTGGGGACTCCTGGCAGGTGGCTACCCTGAGCCAGCTGATGGCTTTTTTTTTTTTTTTAAGAGACAGGGTCTTTCTGTCTGTTGCCCAAGCTGGAGTGCAGTGGTGTGATCACAGCTCACTGTAGTCTTGAACTCCTGGGCTTAAGTGATCCCCCTGCCTCAGCCTCCCAAATAGCTGGGACTACGAGCTGGACTGCACCTAGCTAACTTTTTTAAAATATTTTTTTGTGGAGACAGGGTGTGGCTGTGTTATCCAGACTGATCTAAACTCTTGGGCTCAAGTAGTCCTCCCACCTTGGCGTCTGAAAGTGCTGGGATTCCGGCGTGAGCTACTGCACCCAGTCGTGGATTATTTTGAAAGAATGATGCCCCGCCAGGGCCAGAGGATCCAGGTGGGAGTTGGTGGCGGGGGGTCCTCAGGGAGATGGGCTGGGTGGGAGGTGAGCGCCGGGGACAGAGGGGTGGGCTCTGTTCTCCAGCTCAGGAGATGGGCAGATCTGAGGGGCCAGTCTTGGGCATGTGGTGGGGACTCAGCTGCTGGGCGCCCCCGAGGTTGGGCCGGTCACCAGGGCCTGCCACTCCCAATGAGAAAGCAGACAAGAAACAGACTTTTGAGGGTAGAGAGGCCGCTGTGCTGCCCATTCGGCCCCCTGGGGACACTGCAGTCAGCCCCGCTCAGGACTCCTTCTGTTCCCCCACTTGCCACTTGCATTTATTCCCAGCGAGATCATTGTTTCTCCTCAGCCGTGAGCATGACATAGGAGCTCTGGCAAAGTCTTTTTTTTTTTTTTTTTTTTTCTGCCATGTGCCTCTTACCTGGACCCCTGAAATATTTGTTTCTCTGCCGGAAACGGGGCTCCCTGCATTCATTCTGATTTGTTGCATTTTTGCTGCTTGCCCTGTGGCCACTTTTACTGATATATTTGCTCTGTCTGCAGGCAAAGGAATTCATTCCCATTTGTTTAATTTGGGGCTTGTCCTTCCGTTATCTGCTGCACCAAACCTGGGCCACCGGGTATATAAATTCCCTCATCGGTATTTTCTCCCCTTAACCACTCCACACTGCCGTTCACAGATCCTACTTGAGTTCTATTTAGCTATGTCATTTTATTCATTTTTCTCAAAGCTAGTAAAATGTGATTGCAGTTCCTGAAGTTAAGATTGTCTGCTAGATCCCAGAACACTCCACTATTTATGTGAAAGCAATCACACTTCACCACTTTATATAATCATTTTCAATGCACGTGTGAGGAAAGATATTTAGAGCCCCCCCCCCACCATCCCTACCAGATTGTTTCCTGCTGAGACCAGCTCAGTTGGGGAGACTCTAACCCAGTGGTGCTAGAGAAATTAAAGACACACACACAGCTGGGCACAGTGGCTCATGCCTGTAATCCCAGCACTTTGGGAGGCCGAGGCAGGTGGATCACGAGGCCAGGAGATCGAGACTATCCTGGTTAACACAGTGAAACCCCGTCTCTACTAAAAATACAAAAAAAATTAGCCGGGCGTGGTGGCGGGGGCCTGTAGTCCCAGCCACTTGGGAGGCTGAGACAGGAGAATGGCATGAACCCTGGAGGTGGAGCTTGCAGTGAGCCGAGATCGTGCTACTGCACTCCAGCCTGGGCAACAGAGCGAGACTCCGTCTCAAAAAAAAGAAGAAAAAAAAAACAAAAGACACACACAGAAATATAGGGGTGTGGAATGGGAAATCAGGGGTCTCACACTCTTCAGAGCTGAGAGCTTCTAACAGAGATTTACCCACATATTTATTGACAGCAAGCCAGTGATAAGCATTGTTTCTTTTTCTTTTTTTTCTTTTTTGAGACAGTTTTGCTCTGTTACCCAGGCTGGAGTGCAGTGGTGTGATCTCCGCTCACTGCAGCTCTGCCTCCCGGGTTCACATCATTCTCTTGCCTCAGCCTCCCGAGTGGCTGGGACTATAGGCGCCCACCACCACGCCCGGCTAAGTTTTTGTATCTTTAGCAGAGACGGGGTTTCACCGTGTTAGCCAGGATGGTCTGACCTCGTGATCCACCCACCTCGGTCTCCCAGAGTGCTGGGATTACAGGCATGAGCCACTGCGCCTGGCCAGATAAGCATTGTTTCTATAGATTAACTAAAAGTATTCCTTATGGAAAACAAAGGGATGGGCCGAAATTAAGGTATGGGTTTGGCTAGTTATCTGCAGCAGGAGCATGTTGTTAAGGTACAGATTGCTCGTGCTATTGTTTGTGGTTTAAGAACATCTTTAAGAGGTTTTCCACCCTGGGTGGGCCAGGTGTTCCTTGCCCTCATTCCGGTAAACCCACAACCTTCCAGCGTGGGCGTCATGGCCATCACGAACACCCCACAGTGTTGCAGAGATTTTGTTTGTGGCCAGTTTTGAGGCCAGTTTATGGCCAGATTTTGGGGGACCTGTTCCCAATATGTCCCCCTTCTTTGATTTGCAAAGCAATAAAAGCAAAGGCAGCCTTGTCATGGTGAGCTACTTCTTGCAGGAGTCAGGATCCCCATCTGCAGACTAAACAAACAACACAGATGAAAAGCACAATCATCATTGAAATCACAGAGCTTCCAAGTGTTTTCATCCATTTTAATGGGTTGCTAGCCGTTCATCTGTCTGCAGCTCCTTCAAGCACTCCAGTTCCTGGCATTAAGGTCAGGTGTGCCTGGGATGCTTTAAATATTTGTTCTTTTAATTTTGCAATATCCAAAGACAAGTTTGTAGAATGTCCTTCTAGATGCTTTTTAAAAATTCTTTCCCAAATTTTGATCTTATTAAGAGCTATTCATAGTTTCCACAAATCCTTACGTTAAGCTCCTAGAGTGGGCCATATCATTGGAGGTTGAGGTGCCACTATACCACCATGGTTCCAGATAACGGGAACTCTTGCCACACTTCTTACCATTTCTGCCATCTGACCATTTTGTTCAGAGCAGCTGAACGTAGTGCGGCCATGGCACACAGACTGAGAGGTGCAATTTAAGCTAAACGTCCCCTTAGGGGACCAATCAATAATGATTCCATAGGAATCGTTGCGAAGCACCTCTGCCTGTTCTGCAATGCAATCTTCCCAGACAAGTACATTCATTACTTCTGGCCAGGTTCTGTTTTGTTTACAAAGAGGTTTTTAAGGGCGGTATGCCTCAATTATAGGAGCAGATTCATTATGGTAAACACTGAGATCAGAAAGTATGTGTAACTGTGTCATAGAGTGATTACATCAGGCATTATTGCCAGCCACGATTGATAAATATGCCCAATAAGTGTAATTGTTCTCTGTGTCAGCCCTTGTTGAAGGAATACTCACGGCAGTGGTAGTCACCGCTATCATAGCTACCATTAAATTACTCATTTTGACTGGTCGTCCTGCTTTCCTCAGGTTTTCTTCTGCCATCTGTGACAGCTGCTTGATCTGTCCCCAGGTGGGTGCCTGTGTTCAACGGGTGTTGTTCGTGACAGTTGGGGTCCTCCTCAGCGTCAGTCTCCACATGGCTACAACCGGGGGGTCCTCAGGATCTTCCCGGAATCTCTTCCTCAGGATCTGGCTCATGATAAGTTTCAGGTGTCTTGATGGTATCCAAATCAGGTGTTGATTTGGTCCTGGAGAAACACAAGCATAACCTCTACCCCAAACCTATTTCCCAACTTTCTGTTATCAGATCTCTCCACCAAACCAGTTGTTCTGCTTCTCTATCTGCAGCTGGTTTCTGTAGATGCTGTTGAGCTGCTGATAACATCTGGCCTTTGGGCAGGCTCAAAAAATTTACAGTTAATAATGCTAGATTCAATTGTGTATGGGCTGTCCTGTAATCCCTATTTCTCCCCATTTTTTGTTTTTGTCATCAGTTGTTTATCTGTACAAAATAGTAACTGAGTATTTTTATTTTTTATTTTTATTTTTATTTTTTTTTGAGACGGAGTCTCGCTCTGTCGCCCAGGCTGGAGTACAGTGGCCGGATCTCAGCTCACTGCAAGCTCCGCCTCCCAGGTTCACACCATTCTCCTGCCTCAGCCTCCTGAGTAGCTGGGACTACAGGCGCCCGCAACCTCGCCCGGCTAGTTTTTTGTATTTTTTAGTAGAGACGGGGTTTCACCGTGTTCGCCAGGATGGTCTCGATCTCCTGACCTCGTGATCCGCCCGTCTCGGCCTCCCAAAGTGCTGGGATTACAGGCTTGAGCCACCGCGCCCGGCCTAACTGAGCATTTTTAATTAACTGTGTGGAATGAACCACGTATGAAGAATCAGAATCACATTAATAGGCATATTAAAAGCAGTCAACACCTCAGTTAGAGCTCCGCTTTTTGAGCTGAAGTATAGGGCGTCTGGAAAACTTTACTTTTTGAGCCAGAATAAGAAGCTTTACCATTACTAGACCCATCTGTGAAACAATGAAAACGCTTAGTAGGCTGCAGGTTGTTTACCGCAGGAATTGTAAATGCAAACCGTTCACAGTCTTGCTCAGCTAAGGGGATAGTAAAGAAACAGTCTTTTAAGTCTATGACTATTAAAGGCCAATTTTTTAGAATTATAGCAGGAGAAGGCAACCCTGGCTGTAATGCTCCCATAGGTTGTATAAGTGAATTGATGGCTCTTAAGTCAGTTAACACTCTCCATTTACCTGACTTTTTCTTAATTATGAAAACTGGAGAATTCCAAGGGGAAAATGTTGGAGCTATGTGCCCATTTTCTAATTGTTCAATAACTAATTCCTCTAAAGCCTCCAGCTGCTGTTTACTTAGTGGCCATTGTTCTATCCAAATTGGCTTATCTGTTAACCATTTTAAAGGCACAGGTTCGGGAGGCTTAACAATGGCCACCATCAAAAATGATATCCTAATCTTTGGCAGGACCTTTAACTTTCCACTTGAAGCGGTTTTTTCTTTCTTTTCTTTTCTTTTCTTTTCTTTTTTTTTTTTTTGAGACGGAGTCTCGCTCTGTCGCCCAGGCTGGAGTGCAGTGGCCAGGTCTCAGCTCACTGCAAGCTCCGCCTCCCGGGTTCACGCCATTCTCCTGCCTCAGCCTCCAGAGTAGCTGGGACTACAGGCGCCCGCCACCTCGCCCGGCTAGTTTTTTGTATTTTTAGTAGAAACGGGGTTTCACCATGTTAGCCAGGATGGTCTCGATCTCCTGACCTTGTGATCCGCCCGTCTCGGCCTCCCAAAGTGCTGGGATTACAGGCTTGAGCCACCGCGCCCGGCCTTTTTTTTTTTTTTTTGAGACAGAGTCTCACTCTGTCGCCCAGGTTAGAGTGTGGTGGCACAATCTGGGCTCACTGCCAGCTCCGCCTCCCAGGTTCATGCCATTTTCCTGCCTCAGCCTCCCGAGTAGCTGGGACTACCTGTGCCCGCCACCACGCCCAGCTAATATTTTGTATTTTTAGTAGAGATGGGGTTTCACCGTGTTAGCCAGGATGGTCTCGATCTCTTGACCTCGTGATCTGCCCCCCCTCGGCCTCCCAAAGTGCTGGGATTACAGGCGTGAGCCACTGCGCCCGGCCGAAGCAGTTCTTTCAAATCTTGCAAATTTTTTTCTAGTCCCATATCAGGGACATGCCCCATTTCATGCATCATATGTTGACTTTAAGAGCTATATAATTGTTCTGGAATTAGAACTTTGCTCCCCATTGTTGTAATAAATCTCTCCCCCATAAATTTATAGGTACAGAAGTTATAATTGGTTAAATAGTCCCAGGTTATCCATTGGGCCCCTCACAATGCAAAATATGACTACTTTGATATACTTCAGGGGCTTTACCAACTCCAACTATGTTAAATTGAGCGGGTTGAATTGGCCATGCGGACGGCCAGTGCTGTAGAGAAATGATTGAAATGTCTGCTCCTATATCTACCAAACCTTTACATTTCTTTCCCTGAATAGTCATTTCACAGGTAGGATGTTTATCAGTAATTTGATTCACCTAATAAGCTGCTTTGCCTTGTTTATTTGTGCTTCCAAATCCTCCTCCTATTGGTTTAATTTCACTTTTCCCCACTCCCACATACGTCACGATCAGGAGCTGTGCTATGCACTCTCCTGGCTCTGCTTTCCAGGAAACAGAAGTAGATATAACAATTTCAATTTCCCCATTGTAATCTGAATCAATGACTCCTGTATGTATTTGTACTGCTTTTATTTATTTGTTTGTTTATTTATTTATTTATTTATTTTATTATTATTTTTTTGAGAGGGAGTCTTTCTCTGTCACCCAGGCTGGAGTGCAGTGGTGCGATCTCGGCTCACTGCAAGCTCTGCCTCTGCCTCCCAGGTTCAACCCATTCTCCTGCCTCAGCCTCCCGAGTAGCTGGGACTACAGGCACCCGCCACCATGCCTGGCTAATTTTTTTTGTATTTTTAGTAGAGACGGGGTTTCACCTTGTTAGCCAGGATGGTCTCAATCTGCTGACCTTGTGATCCGCCCACCTTGGCCTCCCAAAGTGCTGGGATTACAGGCGTGAGCCACCGTGCCTGGCCGTATTTGTACCCCTTTTAAATTTAAACTAGACCTTCCTAGAAGTAATCCTATTGTCCCCGCTGGCAAGGGTCCACAGACTCCTGTTGGGACATTTTGCAGGGGTTCCACAAATAGAAGGCTCACAGCTTTTGTGCAGCGTAAATCTACTGCGGCACTACTGGCAGTGGCGGGGGACAGACACTGCACGGGGGCGAGGGAATGGCCTGAGCTGGAAATGCCCCGGTTTGGAATGGGCCCCACATGGCATTTCCCGAAATCAGGTTCCCATCTTTATCAAACTTAGATTGACACCGATTAGCCCAACATTTTCCTTTTTTACATTTTGGACATATTTCAGACTCAGCAGTTTTCTTTTTTCCCCTATCTGGCGGCCTGACTCGCTGATTTTTTCTACATTCTTTTTTAGTATGACCATGCTTCCCACAGTTAAAACAAGCTCCAGGAAACAGTATTTCCTTTATCCACTCTTAGTCCTGCCATTGCCTGTGCCAACAAAGTAGCTTTATGCAAATTACCTCCGATACCATCATAGGCCTTGATATAATCAACTAAATATGCCTTCCCAAATGTAAAAGGAAAAGACTCAAATGTAGCTATACTATTTCCCTGTTGATCTTGGGAGTGTATTCTAACAGGGAACTGCCAAGCCTCTATATCACCCTCTCGTCTAGCTTGCTGAATTCCTGCCTGAATAGAACTGAGAGTGGTTGCTTGAGGCGCTGCTCCAACAGTCACTGGGGCAAGTACTTTTCACCCAGTGTCCTCCAGAAAAGAAAGATCTGGAGGGGCGGGCCACTCTTTTTCTTCAAAATAATAATGAGGGGATGCAGAAGGGTAGGGATGAACTTCTCCCTCCTTTGCCACTTTAGCTTTAGCTGGCAAACAAACCTGCTCTGTAACCTCTTCTGTTACTTCGTTATACTCTCCTTCCTCCTCATCACTAGTGTGAAAAGGTTCCAAGGTGGAAGGAACCAGAGCCCACACTTGTCCCATTGTTACCCTGATGCTTCCGAGCTCCCTTTCTTACTCACCATGGGGATTGCTTTAAGAGTACTTGGGTGTCCTCCAGCTTAGTTCCACTTTCTCCAACCGTTGCTCCAGCAACTCTTCAACCTGGATTCGAGCCCCCATGTATGGGCACCGCTTGCCGAGACCAGCTCAGTGGGGGAGACCCTAACCCAGTGGCACTAGAGGAATTAAAGACACACATACACAGAAATATAGAGGTGTGAAGTGGGAAATCATGGGTCTCACAGCCTTCAAAGCTGAAAGCCTCGAACAGAGATTTACCCACGCATTTATTGACAGCAAACCAGTGATAAGCATTGTTTCTATAGATTATAGATTAACTAAAAATATTCCTTATGGGAAAAAAAGGGAGGGTCAAAATAAAGGGATGAATTGGGCTAGTTATCTGCAGCAGGAGCATGTCCTCAAGGCACAGATCGCTCATGCTATCGTTTGTGGCTTAAGAACGCCTTTAAGCGGTTTTCCGCCCTGGGTGGGCCAGGTGTTCCTTGCCCTCGTTCCGTAAACCCACAACCTTCCAGCGTGGGCGTCATGGCCATCAGGAACATGTCACAGTGCTGCAGAGATTTTGTTTATGGCCAGTTTGGGGGCCACTTTATGGCCAGATTTTGGGGGGCCTGTTTCCAACAGTTTCCTTGCAAATTTAGGGTATATTCTGCTGACAAGCATGGTGTTCACAACCTTCCCATGCAGGAGCTACGATCACCGCTCCATTCTATGCAGGGGAGACTGAAGCTCAGGAGGAGGAGGGACTTGCCCAAGAGCCCACAGCAATATTTGAAGCTGAGGTCTCTGTCCTCAGAGACATTTCCTTTTTCCAAGAGTCAGATGTGTGCTAGGTCCACAGAGCCTGCTGCCCCCCACCCCCACCCCAGGGAGATGCAGGTGACTGGCACCAGGTGAGCCCAGGCTGGCATTGTCCTGAGGGCCTGTGGGTCAGGGATCAGGAATGTGGGAGCCCAGCTGAAGGGACCTGAGCCCTCCAGCAATTGGAAGGGGAGGTGCTGATGGGGTTGAGGCCAGGTAAACACGGGCATCTTTGTGGTTGATGAAGTGGGATTGTGTGTGTGAAGGAGGAGGCAGGCTTGGGGTGCATGACCCCTTTGCTGGATGGAGCAGGTGTGAGCCTTGGGAAAGCTGAATGCCACAGTGACAGCAGCAGCAGCACTGACCCCAGATGTTGTGGTGTCCCAGGCGTGACCCACGTGGGAGCAGGTGGACTGCAGAGGGAGACTCCAGGCGCTGGCTTTGTGCCAGATGGGGTTTGGGACTTCTTCCTTGGGGAAGTGAGAATGGTAATAATGCCCCCTCAGGTTACTGTCAAGATTCAGGGGGCACCCAAGTTGTTTAGCACAAGCTCCAGCCCCCACTAAGCACACGATAACGCAGAGCCGTGATCTCTCTGCCTGAGCAGGTAGTGGGGTGGGGGACTGAGAGGCTGCAGAAAAGCCTCGGAGCCTCAGACTCCCTGAA
Source organism: Macaca mulatta (assembly GCF_049350105.2). Classification (NCBI taxonomy): domain Eukaryota; kingdom Metazoa; phylum Chordata; class Mammalia; order Primates; family Cercopithecidae; genus Macaca; species Macaca mulatta. The sequence goes on along the minus strand of NC_133415.1, from coordinate 33,754,556 downwards.
GGCTGGGAGGGACCCTGGGGAAGGTCGGCTGCTGATTTGGAGAGGTCGAGGCGGAGCTTGAGCTGGGCGGTTTACAGGTAGGGGTGCTCCCTGTGAGATGCCCCAGCTGGCATCAGTCTTGGGGCCCCAGACAAGGCTGAGCCTCCCAGAGCCTTTCTGTAGGGTGGCTAGGTGCCTGTGATGGCCGGGCACCAGGGACCTCGTCAGGAGGGCTGACAGGTTCCAGACAGAATCTCAGAGGGCCGCCCCTTTCAGAGGTGGACGGGAGGTCAGAGGACAAGCCACATGGGCTCCTGTGGAGTCAAGATGCTTAATGGAGCCACATGTCTGGTGATGCCAGGCCAACCAACCACCCAAGATGGTTCACCCCATGGCCTGGCCACACCCTCTCTCCAGCCCGTCCAAGGCAGGACATGTGTCTGGAGTGGACCCGGTGACACCCTCGTTCAGGTGGAGCTCTCCTCAGGGAGGGGTGCCCGGCCATCCCCTGAGGTCCCTCCAGCCCGACCTAGCTCTCTTCCCCAGGTGGGCAGTCCCCAGTGTGCGGGATAAGCTTGTCTACTGTCCCCAGAGCCTGACCTGGCCTTGTGTGCCCTGCCGGGTGCCAGCAGGGCTTGTAGCCTCAGCACTGACCGTGCCTCCTGGGCACCCACTCGAGGGCTTGGGGACTTCCCAGAGGCGGTGACAACTGAGCTGAGATGAGGAGGACCCAGGCTGGTGAGGGAGAACCAGGGTCTCAGGGGACACAGAAGGACAGTCCATAAAGTCACAGGGAGACGTCGGCCCCGGAGCGTGAAATCAGCACCCCGGACTCACCCCCAAGCCTGCCCCACTCTAGCCAGGGCAGGTCGGGGCCGGGGGCTGGCAGCCTCCACTTCTCGCTTCTTTGCCATGGACACCCCCATGCCCCCGTCTTCCTCCAGCAGCACGGGAATCCCCAAGGGCCCCATCGGTCCCAGCTCCTGAACCACAGGTCTCAGACTGCAGGCTCTGCTGGAGGCCCGGGCATGGGGGGATATCGGGGGCTCCCACCGGCCCCCTCCCAGGTGTCAGACTGTCAGCAACCTGTGCCTTCCAGCAGAGTTGCCAAGGTGAGTTCCCTTGGGTGGAGGACAGGGACAGACGGTGCTGTGCCCATCACAGCTGAAGGCTCCGGCTCTCCTCCTGTTTCAGAGCCCTTCATGGGCTTCAGGCCTCACGCAGAGCCTGTCTCCTCGGCTGGTGTGGGAGGCGTTTTATCCCCAGGTCTCAGCCAGTGGTTGCCCAGCAGCACGGTCAGAGCCGGGCCTACCTGGTTCCCTGGGCTGGCACTCTGAGTCCAAGGTGGCACCGTTGGGCAGTGACCCCTCCCTAAGCCCCCAACCTCTGACCTCCTAGGCACTGGCCCAAGCCATGGTTCCTGAAAAGGAAAACCTGGGGATTCCTTCAATGTCCACCACAGGTGATGACGGGCTCAGAGCACCATGGGGTGTGCCCAAGATGATGAGCCCTCCCTGCATGTCAGTAACAGGGACACACATCCCTGATGCGCGGGGAGGGAAGAGTCTGAGTGTACGAAGCTGTCTGTCCACGCAGGCCACACGTGGATGGGGGGCTAGGACACGGAACGGAGGAAGACAGGACTTGGAGGACTCCCGTCTTATGTGGTAATGTCTTTGCATCGACCACTCTTGTATAAAGACTCACCATCATTTCTTGCAAAGTAATAACGCCATGAGATAACGCCACAGTTTATCTCGTAATGTGGATCAGTCAGGACCAACTGGAGACGAGCATCGCCCTGAGGCTGACCCGTAGCAGGGGCCACTGGAGCTTTGGGGAATTTGAGATTTCTTTAGCCAAGCCTGGGGTGCACTGTCAGAGAGCACCTCCAGAGCTGTTCAAGGCCTTTGTCTCCCCTCCGGGAAGGGCTCCGAGTGGAGTCAGATGAAGGGCCTATCAGGGGTCAGCTTGCCTACCAGGTTGTTCCAAACGTAGACAGCCGGGCTCCCTGGCAAGCTCCCGGGTGCCCTGTGAGCAGCTCTGACGTCAGTGGACAGTGTTCCCAGTGACCACTGACGTCGGTGGTCGGTCCTTGTGCCCAGCATTGATTTTCCTTCTGCGGTCAAGCTAGGCTGTGTTGTTGGTACTCGCTGTACCTCCAGGAGCTGAGCAAGCTGACCTTGGCCTCCCTGGCCCCATGGCCGCATGAAGCTAATCTCCCCCTACACATCCCGCCCCTCTGGCCCCGCCAACACCAGGGCACAGAGGAGCTGGCCCATGGCTTTCTTGAAACCATGCATTTCATTTCTGATTATAAAACTAAGGTGTGCTGGGCTGGGCACCGTGGCTCACACCTGTAATCTCAGCACTTTGGGAGGCCAAGGTGGGTGGATCATGAGGTCAGGAGATCGAGATCATCCTGGCTAACACAGTGAAACCCAATCTCTACTAAAAATACAAAAAAATTAGCTGGGTGTGGCAGCGGGCGCTTGTAGTCCCAGCTACTAGGGAGGCTGAGGCAGGAGAATGGCATGAACCCAGGAGGCAGAGCTTGCAGTGAGCTGAGATCACGCCACTGCACTCCAGCCTGGGTGACAGAGTGAGACTCCATCTCAATCAATCAATCAATCAATCAATAAAACTAAGGTGTGCTTTGGTAGACAGTGTGGTGGATATGGGGAAGGATAAAAAGGACATCAACCTGTTCTGACATCCCAGCACCCAGGGCAGGGACCCAGAGGGGAGATTTGGGTGTATTTCTCTCCTTTGTCTTCGCTGCAAGCGTGACACAGGTGTGCACACACACATCATGTGGACACGTGCAGATGCAGCCCACCCATGTGTGCACAGGCACGAACATGTGTGGGACATTTGCCCTGCCCCGCAGTGTGTGTGAGGCATGTGCACATCCACTGCCCTTTGTGGAAGGCATGTTCACACCTGTGCACACACCTGAGGCCACTCTGTCACTCCAGGCCCCTGTGCATTTCCTGGGAGACACGTTCCCATTTCATTAAGAATTCTCGGCCAGGCGCAGTGGCTCACACCTGTAATCCCAGCACTTTGGGAGGCCAAGGCTGGTGGATCACGAGGTCAGGAAATCGAGACCATCCTGGCCAACATGGTGAAACCCCGTCTCTACTAAAAATACAAAAATTAGCCAGGCGTGGGGGCCTGTGCCTGTAATCACAGCTACTCAGGAGGCTAAGTCAGGATAATTGCTTGAACCAGGGAGTCGGAGGTTGCAGTGAGCCGAGATCACGCACTCCAGCCTGGTGACAGAGCGAGACTCTGTCTCAAAAAAAGAAAAGAATTATTCGTGATGGATCTACTCCAGGCCCTGCCTCGCCATCACTAGCCACAGAGCAACTCACAGCCAGTGCTCTCCTCACAGGGGTCTGAATGGCAAGGAGTGAGCCCCAGGATTGCCCAGGACAAGTGGCAGCAACAGGGTGAGTTCCCAGGACGCTGGCAGGCTGTGTGCGGCTCCCGGCTCTTGGAGGGTGCAGAGACCCCAGGGAAAGCCTTGAGATGCCTCCTGCACTTGTCCCACCGGCAACCTGCAGGGGTGGGTGGGATCAAGAGTGGCAGCAACTGCAGACACCCAGACATCTCCCCAAAAGAGCAGGGTGGGGGGCTCTGGGTGATGTTCTGGAGGGACAGGAGCAAGGAGGGAGGCCCAGGGCACCAAGGGCTTCTCATCACACAGGCTCTGTCCCAGCCACAGTGCTGTCCCTCCCTGAGCCCTGCATAGCCTCCTGCCCATAGGTGAAGATCCAGCCTCAGCTCCCTGCATGCAGCAGGCCCACCCGTCCATCCATCTGTTCACACCAGGAAGCCCAGTCAGGTGGACGGCCCCTGTCCTGGCAGTGCCATGTTGCTGGAGGCATCCTCCAAGAGTCACCCAGCCCCACAGACACTGATGGAGGACAGCAATGGCGCTTCCTGACAGTGACCACCATTCACCGAGTGCTCGGCAGGGGTGGGCGTCAGGGTCAGCCTCCACCACATCGCTGTGGGGACAGCCCCCAGGACCCGCTGACCCATTTGATACATCAGGAGGAAAGCCAGGGAGCACGGCGCACTCTCCAGCTACCGTGGGGCCAGCACACCATCCAGCCACCGTGGGCCAGTGAAATGGAAAAAGTTCCCGTTGCCCTTGCAGGGTGTGTGACAAGGGGCGTGGCTCGCTTCTTCAGTGCTCCGCTGCCCAAACCTCTAGGGGAGCTGACAGATGCGCAGGCTGGGGCTCCGACCCCACAGCAGTCTCTAGGGGTCAATGTTTACAGCTGAAGCCCCAGTGGGCGTGTGTTATGGGGGCTCTTTTAGTTTGCCGTCCACAGGGCGACTTGTGTTAGTCACAGGGCTTTCTGCATCCTGGGTTTCTTGCCTTGGTGCACCAGAAGACTCAGGTCACATGTGGACTTGCAGAATGAGTGCAAGGTTGTATTGAGTGGAAGCCAGAAGGGGGTGGAGTGGGAAGGTTTTCCCTGGAGTGGGGTCACTGAGCGCCCAGGCTGTCCTCCGACTGCCCAGCCAAACTCCGCGTGGTTCTGCCAGTCGGTGGCCTGCCAGCATGCCGGTGCCTATCAGTGTGTTCATCTCGACGTCCAGCCGCCCGTGTGTGCCTCTGTGACGTGCTCCTCTCCACGTCCAGCTGCCTGTGTCTGCCTGCTAAGGTCTCGGGGGGGTTTTATAAGCACAGGATGGGGGCGTGGCAGGTCAGGGTGGTCGTGAGAAATGCGACATTTGGGCAGGAAATGCCTGTTCTCACCTATGTCCATGGAGTTGGAGCCCTAGTCAGGGATCACGCCCTCCTCTACCCAGCACTTCCCTTCCCCTCCTTCTGTGTCATTTAAATGGACCATACTTTTCCCTTCCCAGCACTTCCCTTCCATATCAACAGCACATTCTCCAGTCACTATGGGGTCAGCACACTCTCCAGCCACGTGGGGCCAGCAGCGGCTGGGCTCCAATTCAGGTCTGCACCAGTCCCTCATTCTTAAACCCCTGGGTCTCGGCCTGCCCATGTCCCAGCTTCTCCAAGTCTTGACTCCCAAAGTCCCAGCCTCCTTGAGGTCTCAGTCTCCCTGTTCCAGGCCTCAGCCTCCCCTGAATCCCTGCCTAGCCCAGTTCCTACCTCCCATATCCCCTCCCCAGGTCTCTGCTACTATGGCTCACCCAGCTGCACCCCCACCCCACATATCTCCTGGGACCCAGGAGGCCAGTCGTGGGCTAAGCCTGGTATCATCCGCGTGTAAACCTTGCTCTGAGCACACTCCCATGGCTGTGGCTGCCGACTTCACTGTGCATATTAAATGCCATTCAGATGGATGGGATTGGTTTTCAGTGTCCAGCAGACGGCAGCACGTGGAGAAACAGCCGTCCTGAGGGGCCTCTCCCTGAGCCCTGGCGGGTGAGCTCTTGGTGGGAGCGACTGGGGAGCAGGAACCCATTTAGGATGGGGTTGGGGGAGAAGGCAGGAGGCAGGTGGGACCCTCCCTGGAGCCTCTCCTGAGATGCCCTAAGGGCTGGGAACGGAAGCTACTTGGTGGGGGAACCCAGCAGGGGTTTCCTGTCCCCGGGCTGTGGCCATGCCGAGGACCCTCCTGCTGCTGCCTCTCCCAAGGCCACTCGGCCCCTGCTCACTGTGCGACCTCACACAGCAGCTCTCTGAGCCCTTCTGTCGTCTTTAGCCACGTCCCACCAGAGTCCCCTGGGAGCCGCTGGCCAAGGCAAGGCTGGGCAGGGGGTTGACATAGGCTCTCACTCCTTCAGATGCCCTCAAATGGGATTCCACCTTGTCTTGGCTCCTGAGACCTCCCAGCCTGGCCTCTGAGGGTCTGTCCAGACCTGCAGGTAGATGGCTGGGCCTGCAGGGACAGAGGCGGCCGGCAGAGGGCAGCAGAGCGCCACAGAACTGAGCGACCGGCACTCATCAGATGGGGATGTGGCCACCCTGCATGCGAGCAGCTCTGGCTCTGCCTCTGCCCTGGGCCTTGTCCCACCCCAGGACACCCCAGGCCCTGGCTCGGCTGCAGCAGGGAGGCCAGGCCTCACCCCTCTCTCTCCTGACACCTGCCCAGCCACCGGCCTGAGCCACCGCCCTCCAGGCCTCTCCTGCCATCCACCCCAGCACCGGGCCCCTGATGCCCCTGCTTCCCTCCCATGGGTCCCTCCTAGACACCATCCTGGCCCAGCCAAGATGCCAGCACCGGATCTCCCCAAAACATTCCGGGCCCTGGAGGACAGGGTGAGGCTCCAGCACCTTCCAGGTGGCACACACGATGAACAATCCCAGGGCCACGCACCCTGGACCCACCTCCCCCAACGCAGAGACCCCCACCGCAGGCCTTCAGCCACAAGTATGGACACACAAGGCTCCTGGGGTGTGGGCAAAGGGTTGACACTGGCCCATAGTGTGGGCACCATGTCACAGGGCGAGACAGAGACTCAGCCCCCAGGGTAGCTGACCTCGGGCTGGGCCAGGCCCTGGCCACGCTGAACCAGGCCTGAGCATCCTCAGGGGCCGGCCTCTCCCTGGGGGGTCCCCACAAAGGCAGCCATAGGCTGGGCCCACCTCAAGCCCAGCACCTTGAGGGCCGCAGAGCCTCATGGCCCGGGTCACTAGTGGTCCCTTTGTGTCCTCCGGTGACAGGAAGCCCCCTTCCCGTCAGCCCAGTCGGTCAGCCCCCTCTGTCCCGGGGTGAGGCCTCTATGGTGAGGCCCGTGGTCCTGGCTCCAACCTAGCACTCCTCGGGACCCACTCCCATGCCCAGCTCCCTGCCAGACCCACACACCCAGCTAACACCAGCCCCACCCGTCCTGCCCCACGGGGGCGGCACCCTCCACTCTCCTTCACTGGTCCCTTCTCTGTCCCCTCTTCCTGCCTCCCCGCCCTATCTGCTGGGCCCTCATTGTCTGGCCTCCTTCCACCACTCCTGAGAACCCTCCCGCACGTGAGCACCCGTCCCCGCACCTGCTCACCAGGCCTGGCTGGGCCGGACCCTCTCCCGAGCTGAGGGCTGCAGCCGGGTCGGCTCGGCTCAGCGGCGCTGACTTGTTTCTGCCACAACAGCGGGTGAGGAATGAGCAGACCACGGGCTAGCCAGGTCTCCGCAGCCTGCCCCGGGGCCGTGATGCTCCAGGGTGGTGCGATGAGGGAGGAGCTGCGGGTGGCTGAAGCAGAACGCGCTGATTGGGGCTGCCCAGAGGGGAGGTGGGCCCCTGGGCTGAGGGAGTCCCAAGGAACAGAGCTGAACCTACCTACCACTAACAAAAGATGGGCCAGAGCCAGCACACTATGCCACAGCACACAGAACAAAGGCCTCGTGCCCTGTCCCAGGCTGGCCGTGTTTCCCCTCCAGGCCCATCACTGGGCTTCCTGACCGCCTCATCTCCACTGTCCCTGGTAGCCGCCCTCACTGCACCCTCCTCCATGGCGCCCTCTGAATGAGGCCACCGAGGGGACATGCATGACTCCAGCTGGCATGGCCTTGCCCATCCCTCAAGGCTGCAGCACAGTGGCCACCCTCTCCTCACTGCTGGGAATGTTCTGGAGCTGAGTTGGTGCAGGGAGGGTGGAGAAGAGGACCCGAGCCCTCCGCACACCCACCCCTGGCAGCAGTTAGCAGCGGCTGGGGAGAGAAGGGTGTGAGCTCTTGCAGACATGGCACCCCAGGGTATCCTGTGCCAGGGACACTGGGCATGCAGGGGCTGTCGGGGCACAGCAGGCTCTGGGGAGCATCGAGGGTGCCCTGACAGCACGTGTAGGGGAGCAGGGTCCCAGTCTCGGCACCGTCCGGTCAGATGGGCCTGGCCTGAGTTCCAACTGCCTCTCCCAGCTCTTTGACCCCAGACGTCACGGCTTTCTGGCCTCTGGAATGGAGTTGGGGAGGGATGAAAGCCTCACCAGGGGTGGAGCAGGACCCACAGAGTCCCGTGGAAGTGCATGGCAGCTGTGAGCCTTTCATTCTGAGTATCTGAGACCCCAGGAGGGGCTGGGCGCTCGTCTGGGCTGAAGTCCCGCAGTGAGGGGCGGCGGCCGCAGCCAGGATGCACCATTCATTGCCGTTGACGAGGTCTGGGAAGAGAGGTGGTTTGGGGGCCATTATCTGGGGTCCCTGGGCTGGAGGGTCCCGTCTTTGGAACGGAGGGGCCGAGAGAATGGGCTCTAAGCCGGCTGCCGAGGCCCCTCGTGCTGTGTGCGGCTCTGTGCTGAGTGCATGGCCCCCAACCCCCCGGCCTGTTTGGTGGCTTCTCCCCTCCCCTCTCTGCTGCATGGTCCCCTGGAGCTCTCCCTTCCCCACTGTGGGGCTGAGTTAAAGAAAAAACTGATTCCAGCAGACGAGGGGAGGAACAGGCCTGCTGGAGGCAAGGTGGGCGTGGGGGGAGTTTGTCTCCCCCAATGCGCAGGCAGTGGCTGGGGGAGCGTCTTTGGTGGGGGGATGAAAGCTCAGACTCTGGCCTGTGGGTCCCAGCTCTAGGCTCCCCAAGCCCCAGGCTCCCCAAAAGGCCTGTAGTGTCCTGGGCACCCAGGCCCCGATCTCGGGTGGAGGGGGCACAGTGCCTCCCACAAGCAGCTCTGCCCAGCCTCAGGGCTCCTCACACACACCCAGGGCCTCTGGAGTGGGCAACTCCTGCATCCTCCGCTTCCCTCAGCTCAAAACCAGGGCAGGTTTGAAACGCGTGTGCAGCTCCTCGTAGACGCGGGTTTGGAATTTCCAACGCGGTGCCTCCAATTTCACAAAATATTGCCCCACGTTAGACACTCTCAAGGAAAGGAAATGGGGGCTGGGAGGGACCAGGGCCTGTGGGAGGTGGGGCTGGGGGCAGCAGCCTTGGGACCCTTTCCCCGCTCCTTTCAGTCTGGCTCAGATATTTTTTAGATGAAATAAAATCGGATTGAGTGGTGGTTTCTGCACTGCCCCCAGGGCCTGGGGTCAGAATTCCCCCGCTGGGGCACAATAGGTGCCATTTCCCGTGTTTGGGGGCTCAGGGAACAGGGTGTGAGCCATGAGGGGAGGGGCTTGGGAAGGTGGGGATGGGCAGCTGGAGGCTGTGGGCCAGCATCCTGGTGTGGCAGCCTCCACCACGGCAGGCGGGTCCCTGGATGCCCAAGGCCCAGGACCCCGGTCCAAGGTGAGGAGCTGGGTCTCTGGGGAGGCCAGGCTACCTATAGTGGACCAGCTGTACCCTGGAGCCCTGTGCTAATGCCCATCCTCAGATGCTCCCAGCTCCAGCTTGCCTCAGGGCCTTGGCACTGGGGGCCCCTCCCGGCCTCCTGTCCCGTGAGGCCTTCAGAGCCTGTGGAAGCAGCGCCACCTGAGTTCCAGCTCTGCGGAGTCTGCTTTGGGCCGCATTTCCTCACTGCAGGCCCAGCTGGCTCTCAGCTGGTATCTGCCCGGGTGCCTGCGTCACAGAGACTGGGGTATGGAGGATGGCAGGCTCCCAGGGACCCTCTGGGGCCACTCTCCAGGTTGGGTGCATGCTGGACACTCACTCCATTCTGCCCTCCATTTGCCCATGCTCCGTCCACCCAGCCAGGCCCGGAGGGTCAGGGGTGTGTGGGTGGGTGCTGCTCAGAAGCCCTGGCTATGGGGCAGGGGGCCCAGCCTCAAGACTGCGGCCTAGCCCTGAGCGTGGGCGCAGCCTGGCTCCCCGACTCTCCCTCCCCATAAATAAAAGATTCCCTCCTTCCAGCTTTCGCAGCCGCCGCCTGCTCGCCGGCCCGGCCCTTTGTGCCCACGCGTTGCCATGGAGATGGGCGATTCAAAGGCCTGGCACTTCAAGGCTTCCCTCCTCTCCTGGTGGGCCGGGGCGGGGGTAGCCGGGATGGTTGCTGGAGCCCCAGTGGGTGCCGCCTCCTCTCTCTGTTCGTGGGAGTTCGTGGGTGTTTTCAACAGGTACCCCTCCCCCCCGACCCGGTTTTGACTGCCCGCTGGGCTCCTGGTGTGAACAGCGGCTCCCAATTTAGCTGTCACTGCCAGGTGGGTGGCTCTAGAAGGATCCGCACTCCCTGCAGGGGCGGGGGAGGGGCGTGAAGCCACAGCGGATGCCTTGGGCACAGCCCAGGGACCCCCACCTTCCAGAGCTCTGCCCCTGCACCAGATTTGGGCCTTCAGGGACCAGAAGCTTCCTACTCCCCAGCCCCACCCAGCCGGCCTCCCCAGAGAGAGGCCACCAACTCGGTTGTGCCCACTGAGAGAAGACCCTGAGCCCATCTGCTGGTGAACACAAGTGACCTGAGCTCATCTCAAGGTCCAGGAGCCCTGGGGACTCACTCACCCCTTCCTCTGGGCACCAGGAAGAGTGGCAGACCAGGGGTCCAGGTGCCAGCCCTGGACAAGTGTCCCACTTGACCAAGTGTCCTTTCATCTCCTTTCAGGCTCCCATCCTGGAGATGGGCCACAACGGATCCCTTGCCAGTACAGGGCTGGGGGAGGCAGAGGTAAGGGCCGTCACTGTGCAATGCACACGTCCCATTGACGGTCACCAGCAGCCTCCGGGTGGTGAGAGATGCGCATGGCCCGTCGGGGGGCCTGACCACAATCCAGGATGCCATTCTGTGGGAGGAGGCCCTTGCTAGTACAGAAGTCGGAGGCATTTGGAGATGGGCAGGCCCAGTGGGATTCTTGGGGCCCCTGCTGGGGTTTGGCTGTCGGTCCCTTCCTTGTACCAGCCCCCTTTGCTGCTGCATGTGGCTTTGGTGAATAAGAGATGAGGAAGCAGATTAATTATGGCTTAATAGGCACCAAAGTTGGGCAGAGGGACTCCTAGGGACGGGAGTCCTCAGGGTGCAGAGCTGACGGGGGAAGGCCAGGACACCCTCTGCAGCCCCGGGGATGGGGGATGGTGAGAGGCTTCTGGAGGAGGCAGAGTCTGTGGACAAAGAGAGGGCAGAGAGGGGCTGCCAAGATGTGGGTCCACCAAAGCTCCCCAGACCTCTTTCTCCCGTCTGGAAAATGGGTGGTGGTAGTAGTGTCTACACTGCAGGACTGAATGGGATGACTCACTCAGCAGGCCTGGCATAGAGTCCTCTCAGGCCTTGGACATGCAGCCGCCCTCTGTGGTGACAGCAGATGGCAGGCTGGCGCCCCCCAGCTCCCTGGCACTGGGACCACATCCCCAGCCGCCCACTCAGAGTGCAGGGAAGGGTCGGTCACACTGACACACTTGGGCAGCAGGCACGCGCTTTCCACATGACCTTCGCGCTTCCTTCCCGGTCTCTCCTTGCGTTGGCCTGGAGTGGCCCAGAATGTGTGGAGCAAAGACACAGTTTCCTTGCTGCCCCATCCCTCCCCAGGAGGCATCGAGGGCCTGGATGTCCATGAGTGCCGCACAGGCATGCCAAGCAAAGCCGTGGCACGCCTGTCTCTCCAGGCGGGAGATGAGCCTCCCGAAGCCCTGGGAAGCAGTGACCTTCCAAGGAGGATGAACCGTGTCCCTGTCAGCCCAAGACAGGCCACTGTGAAAGGTCGCCTCACCTCAAGCTGGCTTCTATGGGCAGGCCTGGAGTTTTTTTTTTTTGTTTTTTGTTTTTTGAGACGGAGTCTCACGCTGTTGCCCAGGCTGGAGTGCAGTGGCGCGATCTCGGCTCACTGCAAGCTCCACCTCCCGGGTTCACGCCATTCTCCTGCCTCAGCCTCCTGAGTAGCTGGGACTACAGGCGCCCGCCACCACGCCCGGCTAATTTTTTGTATTTTTAGTAGAGACAGGGTTTCACTGTGGTCTCGATCTCCTGCCCTTGTGATCCGCCCGCCTCGGCCTCCCAAAGTGCTGGGATTACAGGCTTGAGCCACCGCGCCCGGCCCTAGGCCTGGAGTTTTGAGTGAAAACCCTGCATGATCCTCTCAGGGGACAGGAGGGATGAACAAAGGAGGGACGGTGATCAGCTGACCAGGCCCGGAGGCATTAGCGTCTGCCTCATCCACATGCTGTGCCAAGCTCAGAGAGGCCAAGGGGCTGGGCTGAGGTCACACAGCTGGGCAGGGCCCTCATGACCGGCATGCTGGTGGTGGAGGCCGAGCCCCAGGTTGGGGGTGGGGTGGGAGGTGAGGCAGCTCCTGGCCTCACTGGAGGGGGTTGGTGGACTGGGCAAGCTGGCAAAGGATGTGCCCTACAGGGTGGGTGTGGGGTGGGGAGCGATTCAGGCAGATGCCTGTGTGGCCCTCCTGGCCCAGTCCAGGCAAGGTGTGACAGGTCTGCACGGCTCTGAGGGCACAGCTGTCTGCAGTCTCCAGCTCACTCCTGATCCCCAGGCCACGTGTCCAGAAAGCCTGGGAGCTTGGATCAGCTGGGCACAGATGTCCTGTCCTCCCAGCATCCCTGCTGGGGCTTCCTAGGGACTGATTGGTGTAGACTCTGGGCAGCAGATGGCCAGGCTCTGCCCACAGGGTCCGTGGCTCCTCGCACGAGGTCACCCCATAGAACTGGCTGTGCCCCTTGACCAGGGGCTCCAGCCCTCCCTTGCTGCCCTCGCCCCCTTGCCCACTGGGCCCTGGGGGGTGATGGCTCCGCAGTCGCCTGCCCAGAGAGTACACCACTCCCCATGCTGCCCCCCACCTGGCTACACCTTGCAAAATGTGGCTTACCAAACCCTCCCACATGTGCAGCCTGAGAAGTGGGCTGTGCCTTGCTGGCAGCAGACCGACCAGCTGCCTAGCCCTGCTCAACTCTGCCTCTGCACCCACATAACTCCCTATCAGCGCTCGACACCTAACCATCCCAGCCAGCACCCAGGAGTGGACTCAGCTTCCAGTGGGGAGGGCGCTGGCCAAGGTGCTGACCTAGTGGCAGACACAGGAAATCGGCCAGTCCCTCAGCGCTCCCTCTGTGGGCACTGCACAGACCTGTGGGGAGGTGGAGGCCCAGGCCCCAGCCTAGAGCAACCGGAAACAGCCGGGCTTGGTGGCTGGAGAGGGTTCCGGTGCCAGAAGCCTCCAGGGCAGCCCCAGCTCCCCATTTTCCCCCATGCCCATTCCATGCCCCAGAATGGTCACTTCAGCTGCTGCAGGAGGGGCGGGAGGGGCTTTAAACCTATGGGAGGGGGTGGGCTCACAATCTTCAGCTGTAGTGGGCCACTCTGGGTCACTGATAACTGAAGTGACGCCTGCGTAGTAAGCACGGAAGTGTCCTTTCAAAGCTCTCTGCAAGCACAGAGCAGCCCAAGACTGGAGCCTGGTCCACCCCGGGGCTGTCCTCAGACTGATGGCCAGTGCCACATGACTCATCTAGGGTCTGATCCATCACTGCTTCTCCTAGCAATTTGAAGCGATGTGCAAATTTAACCTTTGGATTTATGACTCTATTTCTTTGCAGCAAATGTCACGGGAAATGTCAGGCCAAGGCTGAGGCTGGGTGAGGGGCCTGTCGAGGAAGGAGGTAGGGCTAGGCAGGCTGGAGTGCTGAGGAGGGGCTCAGGACAGGGTGGGCTTCAGGCCCCTCACCTCCTCCTGGGAGCCTTCCTGGGTTGTCCCTTTCTTGCCTGGATCCCCGGCTGTCACAACCTTGCTGAGATGTTGCCTTTATTTGCCTTCTGCCAGGGCCCAGATGAGGCCAGCTCGGGGACATGCCGGAAGTGCCCCATTCCCCAAGGCTGGTCAGCCGTGGGATCAGCTTGTGCAGTGTCAGCTTGCTGTGTGACCTTGGGCAGCTCCACCCTTCCTGGTCACCGTAGGCCTCATCTGCAGTCCGCGGCTGGTAGCCAGAGGTGGTGTTCCCAGCTCAGGGCCCTCAAGAGTGGGGAAACGCCTGGAGTCCTCGATGTGTGAGGTGTGGGGCTCTGGAGGAAGTGGGCGGGGGCTGAGTGCAGGGCTGGGGTTGTGGAGGGCTGGTCCTTGGTGGTCCCAGGGCCTAGGGCAGCCCCTGCACACAACAGGTGCTCAGTAAAGACCGAAAGGCAGTGTATGGATGTGGAAGGTGGAGGTGGATTCCAGCTGGGAGTCCACAGTCCCCAGTTATGCCCCCCCACTGCTACATGCCAGATGTCATTCCAAGGCCCCAGCCTGGCCTGTCACCAGCTCTGCCCTGCCTCCCAGGCCCGGGCGGGTCAGGGAACGGTGACTGCCTCCTCCCTGCCGTGTGCCAGGTCTGTGCACTGGAGCAGGGGTTCAGGCTCCCTCGTGCCCCGGCAGTTCCGCATCTCTCCTGCACACACAGCTCCCCCCACTGCACACCTTGAACCTCCAGATCCAGCCCATCCGCTAGTGTCACATTCTCCGTACCCAACGTCCAAGCCCGGAGTCCCAGCCTCTTCCCTCTACCCATCCCCAAAGGCAAAATCTGTGTAAAACTTGCACCCCATCTCCCGGTCCATCCCCTTCACTCCTCACTGAGGGCCAGCCTCAGACCCGGCCTCCATCCCTGGTCTGTGACCACAGCCGGCCCCTGCAACCTCCCCGCCTCCCGGGTTCAAGCGATTCTCCTGCCTCAGCCTCCTGAGTAGCTGGGATTACAGGTGCCCACCACCACGCCCAGCTAATTTTTTTGTATTTTTAATAGAGATGGGGTTTCACCATGTTGGCCAGGTTGGTCTCAAACTCTGACCTCAAGTGATCCACCCACCTCATCCTCCCTGGGATTACAGGCATGAGCCACCGTGCCTGGCCTATGAAGGACACTTTCAAGAGAATACACAAACAAGCCAGGAGAAACTATTTGCAAATCATATATCTGGTAAAAGAATTATATCCTAAATATACAAAGAACTCTCAAAACTCAATAATAAGAAAAAAACCTATTCACAAATTGGGCAAAATAATTGAACAACTGGTTCACCAAAGACATTTTGTCAGAAAACAGGCACAAGAATAGATGCTCCACATCTTTAGTCATTATGGAAATGCAAAATAGAACCTCAGTGAGATAGTACTTCATGCCCACCAGGATGGCTGTAATTTAAAACAGAAAATACCGAGTGTTGGCAAGGACGTGGAGGAACTGGAACTCTCATATGCTGCTGGTGGGAATATAACATGGTGCAACCACTTTGGAAAAGAGTTTGGTAGTTTCTTGAAGAGTTAAATATGAACCTACCATATGACACAGTCATTTCCCTCCTAGGTATCTACCCAAGGTAAGTGGAAGCATTTGTCCAGACAAAGATTTGTATACAAAGGTTTATAGCAGCTTTATTTGTATAAGCAAAAACTGGAAAGGACCTGGAAGTCCATCCACATGTGAATGGATAAACAGGCTGTGTTATATTCATACAGTGGATGGATATAACTGTATGACACATGAAGCATGGATGTGTATCGTGGATGAATATCAAAGGATTTTAGACATGGATAAATATCAGAATGATTGTGCTGAGTGAAAGAAGCCAGACAGAAAGCAGTGCATACCGTATGTTTCTATTTAGATTGAATTTCACAAGATGCAAACTAATCTACAGTGACAGTACAGATGAATGGTTGCCCAGGGGCAGGGAAGGGCACCGGGAACCTTTTGGGGGTCATCAGTATACTCACCTCGACTGTGATAAGAGGTTCACAGGTACAAACATGTCAAAATGTACCAAATTATACGTTTTAAATGGGCACAATTTATGTCAATTACACCTCAATAGAGAAAAATACAATGCTTATTTTACGCAAAGAGTTATTTTGTAAAACTCTTTTGAGGAGGACCATCCTGGTCAACGGCCCCCACCATCGAGACTCTCCCAGCATGTGGGTGCTGTGGTGACTCGGCCCCTGGGCTCACCCTCTGGTGCTGTGTGTACATCAAGAGCAGGATGGAAAGGTCCCCTCCCCACAGCCTGGCTGTCAAACCCCCAGCACAGAGGTGCACTGTGCAGCCTCCCGCCATTTCCCATTTGCCTGTCCAAGCTCTCAGTGTCCGAGCTCTGTCCTCTTTCTGGAAGACAGCCAGGTTTAGTGTTGGGAGCAGGAGACCAGCACGAGCTAGCCCAGTCCCACCACCTGAACAGAGGGGCTGTGATCCTCCAAGCTACCCAGGGAAGGTGCCACCTGGGTACACAGCTGGTCCCAATGGTCAGGCCTCCCCCTGACAGAGGGGCAGGGCCGTGTCATGGTCAGGGCCTGTGCCCCGAAGCCAGACTGAGGTTCAAAGCCCAGCTGCCCCACCGACAAGTTTCATGGTCTCAGGAGTGTCACTCTGCACATCAGTTTCCTCATCTATAAAACAGATCAATGACGTTATCTGCCTGGGTACCTGCTAGGGCAAGTGGGTGAGTTAAGTCTGATGAAGCACTTAGAACGGTGCCTGGTATGTGGCAGTGTACAGAGCATGGGGCAATCACTGCAGCTGACCTAGCTGGTGGCCCCAGTGGGCCTTAGTGCCCCCGGTGTCTGAGGAGCCCACACTTCGGCCCTTCCTCCCGGTGGCTGCAGCACACACTCCCCCAGGACCCATTCAGCCCTCCCAAGGAGAGGGAAGCCTCCGGAACCTGGCACTGTCCGAGGCACAACATGCAGGAAGTAGGGCAGGTGTCCTCCCTGGCCCCTCCCGCTTCCTAGCCAGGCTGCAGCTGATCTGAGGTGGTTCCTTGATTCCGGAGTCTGAAGGGACATTGAGGGGCTACCTGTGCTCCAAACAGACCAGCCCTCTTCTCATCTGCTTCACACACAGGGGCTCTGGGTAAGATCTCGCTTCATTTCTTTGAAACACCACTCTGCTGGGCCAGCCAAGTCCTGTAGACCCCACCACTTGCACCCCTTGACCTCAGCATCCACAACAGGCCCACAAACTGCACCCAGCCGTGCTCACCAGACAATGAGGATGGTGCTGCTCACTGGCTCCGGACAGCTGTTGACTCCAGGGGAGCCAGCTGTGGCTGAGATCTTGGGGGTCTTGGTAAATCTGGTAAACTCCATGTGCAGTTCTAGCGAGCCCAGATGTGAGCACTGCCTGTTGGCCGGGAACCCTAGATCTGCTTGGGCTTTGTGAGGATCTTGCCCTGAGTGACCTCCAGCTGGGGAATCGCCCTCCACCTGCACCAGGGAGAGCTTGGTCATTGTCCGCAGGACCCAACTAGTCAGGACGGGCTTCGATGAGGAGACAGATTGGAAAGTATGCTCCCTTCAGGAAGCAGTAGCTTTAAACTGGACTAGTTCTTATATAATGGGCAGTGTGTCCCTAACGAAACCAAAATATAGTCCAATAATGGCTTCTCTGAGGGAAGCACAGGGCAGTTGGGTTGTCCAAAGCCGCCTTTGGAACTTCACAGGTTTGAAAGATGATGGTTCAAGAGGCCCCAGTACTGTTCGGCCATATAAAAGAATACCTAAACAAAAAGTGGCCTAGCCATACAATGGGCTATTATTCAGCCATAAAAAATAACATTCTAATACCTGCTGCAACATGGAAGAACGTTGAAGCATGATCCTGAGTGAAAGAAGCCAGACGCAAAAGGTCACATATGCGATTCCACTCATATGAAATATCCAGCACAGGTCAATTCAAAGAGACAGATGGTACATTAGAGGCTGCCACGGGCCAGGGAAGGGGAAATGGGGAGTGACTGCTAATGGGCTCTGCTTCAGGATAATAAAAATGTTCTGGAATTAAATAGGGGTGATGATTGCACACCATTGTGAATGTACTAAAACCAATTAATTCTACCCTCTAAAGTGGTGGATCTTATGTGAATTATATCTCAATTGTATCTAAATAAATAATTTGTAAAGGCCTCAGGAGGGGAGCTGATAATCAGGACTTAATCCCTGACTTTGCACACTACCTGTCACCCACTGTCTCCAGTCCCTCATACTCATCAGGAGCCTTGTGCAATACCACCTTTGCACTTGAGGCTCCCTCTGCTTGGAATGCTGATCCACCTGCCCCAGCATGTCCCATGAGCCTGCCCGGCTCAGCTCAGTGACCCTTGGCTTCTGCTCTCCCCATTCCAGGTATCACAGCTTGTATTCTGCTTTCAGAAATCAGGTAGTCAATCTTGCTGGTGCCTAGGGGACTGGTATTCTGTCACATATAAAGAGTGGGTGACCAGCATTAGAGCATCAGGGAACACCCTCACCCAGGCACTCACCTGTGGGATGAAGCCACAGCACATCACCATGTGGAAGCCAAACTTGGTCACGTACTGAAGCTCAGCAACCTTACCTTTTCAGCCTGTTGACAGAGATCCTTGACCTGAAGGAGCTATTTGTCTTTCTCTTAAATGTCAGACCTCAGCAGAGCATCAGTACAAGCCTGGGCTGCACATGCTAGAATATAGGTGGTCTAAGGATGTACTACGTACAGTGGCAATTAGTCAATATATGGATCTGCCAGGACATACCTACCTGAAACACACTGGACAGCAGGGTCGGGTATAAAAGGGGTTATTATTACCTCAAGCACACCAGACAAGAGGGCTACGCATAAAAGGGATCATGTGCCAATTCTACTAGCTTATCAGCTCCATCAAAATTCTTATTTAATAATCTCATTTTCAGCCAGGCGCGGTGGCTCACGCTTGTAATCCCAGCGCTTTGGGAGGCCTAGGTGGGCAGATCACAAGGTCAGGAGATCAAGACCATCCTGGCTAACACAGTGAAACCCCATCTCTACTAAAAATACACAAAATTAGCTGGGCGTGGTGGTGGGCACCTGTAGTCCCAGCTACTCGGGAGGCTGAGGCAGGAGAATGGCGTGGACCTGGGAGGCGGAGCTTGCAGTGAGCCAAGATCGCACTACTGCACTCCAGCCTGGGCAACAGAGCGAGACTCCGCCTCAAAAAAAAAAAATCTCATTTTCATAATGTAGTGTAAAGGGAGATGGTATACAACTGAACCTATTATTGAAATGCCACCAAGAAGTACCATGAGCACCAATCTAGGGTAGACAATGTGGCTGGGTCAAGGTACCCAAAAGCAATCTGAACATACCCACTGTGTTCTCCTCCAACTTCTCCCTGAGCTTCTGGTTGTAAAGGTGCAAATCTGCCATCTGGTCTCCAAGTTTTGGTGCTTGACTGAGGAAAGAAGAAATGCCCCTAGTTAAAATAACAACTAAAAAAACATTACCTAGTTTGTTCCATTTTGAGAAATGTTTTAAATACATTAAAAACTACTCTCCACTCTTTAAAAAGTGAAAAATGAACACCAAGTAATGACTCTTTCTTTTCCTATTTCTTTGTTGTTTTTTTGAGACGGAGTCTCGTTCTGTCACCCAGGCTGGAGTGCAGTGGTGCAATCTTGGCTCATTGCAAGCTCCACCTCCCAGGTTCATGCCATTCTCCTGCCTCAGCCTCCTGAGTAGCTGGGACTACAGGCACTCACCACCACACCCGGCTAATTTTTTCTATTTTTAGTAGAGACGGGGTTTTACTGTGTTAGCCAGGATGGTCTCGATCTCCTGACCCCGTGATCCGCCTGCCTCGGCCTCCAAAGTGCTGAGATTACAGGCGTGAGCCACCGCGCCCAGGCTTTTTTTCTTTTTTGAGACAGGGTCCTGCTCTGTCATCCAGGCTGGAGTGCAGTAGCACAATCATGGCTCACTGCAGCCTTGACCTCCAGGGCTCAAGCAATTCTCCCACCTCAGCCTCACAACTAGCTGGGACCACATGCATGTGCCACAATTCCTTTTTTTTTTTTTTTTTTTACGAGATGGGGTCTCCCTATGTTGCCCAGCTGGTCTTGAACTCCTGGGCTCAAGCAATCCTCCTGCCTTGGCTTCCTAAAATACTGGGATTACAGGTGTGAACCACTATGCTTAGCCCTGGCAATGACCCTTTCCAAAAAATAAAATCGTGTAATCACAAACAGGAATTAAGCAAGTGAGCTTCAACAGAAGTCTTAGGAGGTACTAGGAATTAAGGGAGGAGTGCTGAAAAAGTAATGAAAAGTGAAAATGCAGGGTCAGGCACAGCGGCACAGTGGCAAAGGCTTATAATCCCAGCACTTTGGGAGGCTGAGGTGGGAGGACTGCATGAGACCAGGAGCTGAAGACCAGCCTGGGCAACATAGTGAGATCCCACCTCTACAAAACATTTACAAATTAAAAAAAAATAGCTACAAATTTTTTGAGAAAACCAATGTAAATCACATATAGGAGAAAGACTGGGGCTGGGTGTGGTGGCTCACACCTGTAATCCCAGCACTTTGGGAGGCTGAAGGAGGCAGATCACTGAGGTCAGGAGTTTGAGACCAGCCTGGCTAACATGGTGAAACCCTGTCTCTACTAAAAATACAAAAATTAGCTGGTTGAGGTGGCAGGGTGCCTGTAATCCCAGGTACTCGGGAGGCTGAGGCAGGAGAATCGCTTGAATTTGGGAGGGGGAGGTTACAGTGAGCCGAGATCGTGCCATTGCACTCCAGCTTGGGTGATAGAGTGAGACTTTGTCTCAAAAATCAAACTGTCCAAGCGCGGTGGCTCACGCCTGTAATCCCAGCACTTTGGGAAACTGAGGCAGGTGGATCACGAGGTCAGGAGATTGAGACCATCCTGGCTAACACGGTGAAACCCTGTCTCTACTAAAAATACAAAAAAAAATAGCCGGGCATGGTGGCGGGCGCCTGTAGTCCCAGCTACTCGGGAGGCTGAGACACGAGAATGGCGTGAACCCGGGAGGCAGAGCTTGCAGTGAGCCGAGATCGCGCCACTGCACTCCAGCCTGGGCAACAGAGCGAGACTCCATCTCAAAAACAAAACAAAAAAAGAATTGCATATTTGTTCGTTTTGAGACAGGGTCTCGCTCTGTCATCCAGGCTGGAGTACAGTGGCACAATCTTGGCTCCCTGCAGCCTCTGCCTCCTGGGTTCAAGCGATTCTCCTGCCTCAACCCTGTAGTAGCTGGGATTACAGGTGTGCACCTCCACACCCTGCTGTGTTTTTGTATTTTTACTAGAGATGGGGTTGGCCAGGCTGATCTAGAACTCTTGGCCTCAAGTGATCCACCTGCCTCGGCCTCCCAAAGTATAGGATTGCATGTTTAAAAAAATCAAACCTCATGAATGAGACCAAAGCGTCTACTGGTGCACAGGAAAAGAACACCCTTTACTTCGAAGTACCCCAGGGAAAACCCAGCCACAGCCTCCCCAGCCTGGCAGCCCTTGCCAGCCTGTACCTAGGGTGTGTGTGAGCGTCCACAGCTGGGAGAGCAGCTGGCACACCCCAGCCCTGCTCCCAGGGTGAGCCCCACATGCACCAGGCAGAGAACTCCTGGGCTTCGGGCTGCTAAGCCCCAGGGGCCCCAGCGTCACTTGCTGTCATGCATGGACTGAGCACCTACTGTGTACAGTTGGGGGTGGGAGGGAAGGAGTGGTCTCACCCTGCACAGCTTTCAGGACAACTAAGGATGTTTTTCCAGGGCCTGTGGGAAGTCTGAATCAAAAACTGCTTTTCAGTGAGTGGGACTCCTCGCTTTGAGGGATTTGGGTTCTGAGCCAGCAGAGCAGGCAATGCGAGGGGATCCGATCCCACACCCAGGCTCCATGGCTCTGGGGTTCCTCCTGCCAGCACTCTCCACCAGGACCCCTGCTGCCCCTCAGAGCACCCCCCACCAGAGTATGCAGGGCCTCCGAGCCCACTTGGGTCAGAAGGGCGCCCAGACCTGCCTTTCCCCGCCTGCCTGCTCTCAAGGCTTAAGCTAACTTTCTTCATTTGTGCTAACATCTTCCTTCCCTCCCTCCCTCCCTCCCTCCCTCCCTCCCTCCCTTCCTCCCTCCCTCCCTCCCTCCCTTCCTCCCTCCCTCCCTTCCTCCCTCCCTCCCTCCTTCCTTCCTTCCTTCCTTTCTTCCTTCCTTCCTTCCTTCTTTCCTTTCTTTCTTGAGACGGAGTCTTGCTCTGTCACCCAGGCTGGAATACAGTGTTACCATCTCAATCTAGGCTAACTGCAACCTTTGCCTCCTGGGTTCAAGTTATTCTCCTGCCTCAGCATCCTGAGTAGCTGGGATTACAGGCCGGTGCACCCCCCGCCCCCACCGGCTAATTACTGTATTTTTTTAGTAGAGACAGGGTTTCACCATGTAGGCCAGGCTAGTCTTGAACTCCTGATCCACCCACCTCGGCCTCCCAAAGTGCTGGAATTACAGACATGAGCCACCACGCTTGGACTTCCATACATTCTGGCCATTGGGACCAGCTGTGCACCCAGGTGGCACCTTCCCTGGGTAGCTTGGAGGATCACAGCCTCTCTGTTCAGGAGGTGGGACTTAGCTAGCCCATGCTGGTCTCCTGCTCCCAACACTAAACCTGGTTGTGTCATCCACGCAGGGCCCCCACAGGGCCTCCAGTCCATGCAGGGCCCCCATGAGATCTTCTGGTCTGCACAAGGCCCCCAGAGACCAGGAAGGGTCCCCTCACTGGGATTTGAGTCCCAGCCTGAGAGTTGGGCCAGTGGTGTTTGTTCTCCATGTGTGACTCTGCAAGCAGCTTTCCCTCCTGGTTTCTTTTTTTTTTTTTTTTTTTTTTTTGAAACATGGTCTTGCTCTGTTGCCCAGGCTGGAGTGCGGTGGTCTGATCTTGGCACACTACAACCTTCACCTCCGGTATTCAAGCAGTTCTCCTGCCACAGCCTCCCAAGTAGCTGGTATTACAGGTGTCCACCACCATGCACCCAGCTAATTTTTTGTATTTTTAGTAGAGATGGGGTTTCACCATGTTGGCCAGGATGGTCTCGAACTCCTGACCTCAGGCGATCCACCTGCCTCAGCCTCCCAAAGTGCTGGGATTACAGGCGTGAGCCACTGTGCCCGGCCCCGGTTTCTGTCTTGGGTGTGGTCCCCAAACTCTTGAGCATAGCCCCACGCCTCCACCCAGTCATTCACATAGACCCTGGGGTGCACAGAGGCGGAGGGTCGCCCTCGGAGGAGCTGTCCACATGTCCATGGCGGCCTCAGTG
Source organism: Macaca mulatta (assembly GCF_049350105.2). Classification (NCBI taxonomy): domain Eukaryota; kingdom Metazoa; phylum Chordata; class Mammalia; order Primates; family Cercopithecidae; genus Macaca; species Macaca mulatta. The sequence continues at coordinate 33,731,764 of NC_133415.1, read as the reverse complement.
TGGCTCCTCTGCTTAGCCCAGGGTGTGGTGGTTCCATCACTGCTTTACGCGGTGGGGTTCAGGAGGAATTCTCATATAACAGGAATGTCTCCACATGTCTTCCCCGCCTTAGCGTCTTGGGGTGTACGTGGAAAAACCCTTGGTGGGGCTCACTCCGACAGAGTCCCGGCCTCTGACATTGAATCATCCACAGCCTCTCTAGTTTACATGGTAGGGTTCGGGATTTATGAAAATCATATATTAAAAAATGACTTCATTATCTCTTTGAATTCAACTTTGATTAATGTTTGATCCTATTTATTAACTCAGACCATGAAATTCCGTTAAGTATTTTTTTTTTTTTTTTTTTTTTGAGACGGAGTCTCGCTCTGTCGCCCAGGCTGGAGTGCAGTGGCGCAATCTCGGCTCACTGCAAGCTCCGCCTCCCGGGTTCATGCCATTCTCCGGCCTCAGCCTCCCGAGTAGCTGGGACTACAGGCGCCCGCCACTGCGCCCGGCTAATTTTTTCTATTTTTAGTAGAGACGGGGTTTCACCATGGTCTCGATCTGCTGACCTTGTGATCCGCCCGCCTTGGCCTTCCAAAGTGCTGGGATTACAGGCGTGAGCCACCGCGCCCGGCCTCCCTTAAGTATTTTAAATGAGATTAATATACATCATAGATTTGATTTTTCTTTTCATATATCAGTTGTTTGGCTAGCAAACAGACCTTCCAAGCATTTAAACCGTGCTTGTAAATCTAATAAATTAACCAAAAAATGTGAAGCATCTTTAATAATTCTCTGGATTTTAATATACTTTGTGAGCTTAGTAACATTTTTCTATTCCTCTTAAGATAAACTTAAGGCCGGGCGCGGTGGCTCAAGCCTGTAATCCCAGCACTTTGGGAGGCCGAGACGGGCGGATCACAAGGTCAGGAGATCGAGACCATCCTGGCTAACACCGTGAAACCCCGTCTCTACTAAAAAAATACAAAAAACTAGCCGGGCGAGGTGGTGGGCGCCTGTAGTCCCAGCTACTCGGGAGGCTGAGGCAGGAGAATGGCGTGAACCCAGGAGCAGGAGCTTGCAGTGAGCTGAGATCCGGCCACTGCACTCCAGCCTGGGCGACAGAGCCAGACTCCGTCTCAAAAAAAAAAAAAAAGATAAACTTAAAAAAAAATTGGGGAACTAGGCCAGGTGCAGTGGGTCACGCCTGTAATCCCAGAAGTTTGGGAGGCCGAGGCAGGTGGAACACCTGATGTCAGGAGTTCAAGACCAGCCTGGCCAACATGGTGAAACACTGTCTCTACTAAAAATACAAAAATTAGCCAGTGTGGTGGCACATGTGTGCCTGTAATCCCAGCTACTCGGGAGGTTGAGGCAGGAGAATTGCTTGAACCCAGGAGGCGGAGGTTGCGGTGAGCCAAGATTGTGCCACTGCATTCTAGCCTGGGCAACAAGAGCGAAAGTCTGCCTCAAAAAAAAAAAAAAAAAAAAAGGAAACTAATATTAAAGAGCACAATCTAAAGTGTAGGGGTGGAATGAATGAATGAACCCTCTAGGGGAGCAAAGGCTTTCAGGGCAGGTGTCCGTCAGTCCTGTGAGCCAGGCCTCCGCAGGCTAAGCACTGAGCGCTGTCTGACCAGGACGTCATCCACTCGGGCAGCGCCCTCCTGCCCCGGCCACCAGGGCGGCGTGGGAGCAGATCCAGCAGAGTGAGGGTGGCACGGCACAGCTGCTCTGGCGCCTCGAGGGCTACTTCAGCAACGTGGCACGCAACATGCAGCGGACGTACCTGTGGCCGTTTGTCATCGTCACCGTCAACATGAGTAAGGCACAGGCTGCGTGGGGGCTGGAGGCCTGCAACCCTCAGGGGTGCGCCCAGGAGCTGGGACCCCATGGGTGGAGCAGGTAGGCTCCTGGCCCCCGCTTGGCCATGCTCTTAGAAAAATGATTCAGAGGCTGGGTGCGGTGGCTCATGCCTGTAATCCCACCACTTTTGGAGGCCAAGACAGGCAGATCACATGCAGTCAGGAGTTCGAGACCAGCCTGGGCAACATGGTAAAACCCCGTCTCTACTAAAAATACAAAAAGTAGCCAGGCGTGGTGGTGTGTGCCTATAATCCCAGCTACTTGGGAGGCTGAGGCAGGAGAATCACTTGAACCTGGGAGGTGGAGGTTGCAGTGAGCCAAGATTGCACTCCAGCCTGGGTGACAGAGCGAGACTCTGTCAAAAAAAAAAAATCAGCAGCTAGGCCTCCGTTTCCTCATCTGTAAATGGAGCCTTTGGGAAGACAGTCCGCGATGACACACCCATCACTCCCAGGGACAGGTCCTGGGCTTGGGAGATGGTGGGCCATGATCTTGGGGGTCCGGCAGCCCTTCCAGACCCTCAGGTGTGAGACTCTAGAAGGGTAAATGTCGAGGGTCCTGCCTCGCTCCAGGCTCACTGCAGACAGGTGTGGGTACAGGTGGGAGGCAGGAAGTTGGAAGTCAGTTCTGTTCTAAAGATGGTCAGTCAACCGGATGTGGTAGTTCACACCTGTAATCCCTGCACTGTGGGAGACCAAGGCGTGTAGATTGCTTGAGCCCAGGAGTTTGAGACCAGCCCAGGTGCCATAGTGAGACCCCATCTCTATTTAAAAAAAAAAAATTGCCAGAGGTGGTGGCATGCTTCTGTATCCCCAGCTACTCAGGAGGCTGAGGTGGGAGGATCGCTTGAGCTCAGGAGGTTGAGACTACAGTGAGCTGAGATTGCACCACCGTACTCCAGCCTGGGTGACAGAGTGAGACCCTGTTTCAAAAAATAACATATAAATAAATAGGCTGGGCACGGTGGCTCATGCCTGTAATCCCAGCACTTTGGGAGGCCAAGGCAGGCGGATCACTTGAGGTCAAGAGTTTGAGACCAGCCTGGCCAACATGGTGAAACCCCATCTCTACCAAAAATACAAAAAATTAGCCGGGCGTGGTGGTGCATGCCTATAACCCCAGCTACTTGGGAGGCTGAGGCAGGAGAATTGCTTGAACCTGGGAGACCGAGGTTGCAGTGAGCAGAGATCACACCACTGCACTCTAGCCTAGGCGACACTGTGAGACTTCGTTTCAAAAAAATTAAGAATAAAATGTAAACAAATAAATACATAAATATGGCCAGCCAGTGTCAGTGTGACAGTTGTGGTCATTTTGAAAACAGCAAGTGTTTAAGAAAGCCCTGGGAATTACGTCTGATTAAAGGAACTGTCCCCCTAGTTCTTGCTGTCGACATCTTTGACAAGTTCAGCTTCATGGGAGCCAGTGTCCCGCGGTTCAACGCCCTTCACGAAGAGTTCCCCGGGGACCTGGAGTCCTCCATCTCCTTCCCAGCTGACTTCCTCAAACCACCTGAAGAAAAAGGTAGAACTGCTTAGAAACCTGCTACTTCCCTCGGAGTCCCCAGCGTTCAGAGAGGGAAGGGTCCCCTCCTGCGGCGTCCCAGGAGGATGAACACGCCATACTCCCCGCACTGAATATCCGGCCGGAGTGTTCTGAGTGTTCACTGGCACCAGGTCCTATTGGTGACAGCGGGTTGTTTCGTCCGGTGCTTAGGTACAGGTTCGGCATCCTAATCCTGAAATCTGAAATGCTGCAGAATCTGAACCTTCTTGAGCACAAGCCTGACACTTAAAGGAAGTGCTCATTGGAGCGTAAGTATCAAACGATACTTTAAAAAAAAAAAAAAAAAAAAAATCTAGGCCGGGCACGGTGGCTCATGCCTGTAATCCCAGGACTTTGGGAGGCCGAGGCAGGGGGATCACCTGAGGTCAGCAGTTCGAGACCACTCTGGCCAATATGGTTAAACCCCGCCTTTACTAAAAAATAAAAAAAATTAGCCAGCTGTGGTGGTGGGTCCCTGTAATCCCAGCTACTCAGGAGGCAGAGGCATGAGAATCACTTGAGCCCAGGAGGTGGAGGTTGCAAAAAATCCAGAATGTTCCCAAGCATTTCAGCTAAGGGATACTCAGTCATGTAACTGATAATGTAAGAAAGAAAAAGAGAACTGAAATTTGTATGTGAGCTGATTGTCTTTGATGTGCAGTGAAAAGCTGCTTCTAGCTGGGTGCGATGGCTCACACCTGTGACCCCAACACTTTAGCCGGGAGTGATGGCTCACACCTGTGACGCACCCCAACAATTTTAGCCAGGCGCAATGGCTCACACCTGTTACCCCACACTTTAGCTGGGTATGATGGCTCACACCTGTGACCCCAACACTTTAGCTGGGCGCGATGGCTCACGCCTGTGACCCCAACACTTTAGCTGGGCGCGATGGCTCACACCTGTGATCCCAACACTTAAGCCGGGCACGATGGCTCACACTTGTGACCCCAACACTTTAGCCGGGCACGATGGCTCACACCTGTGACCCCAACACTTTAGCCGGGCATGATGGCTCACACTTGTAACCCCAACACTTTAGCTGGGTGTGATGGCTAATGTCTGTAACACCAACACTTTGGGAGGCCGACACGGGGAGGATCACTTGAGCCCAGAAATTTAAGACCAACCTGGACAACATAGGAAAATCCCATCTATACTAAAAAAGTTTTTTGTTTTAATTACCTGGGCATGGTGGCACATGCTTATAGTCCGGCCTACTAAGAGGCTGAGGCAGGAGGATTGCTTTAGTCCAGGAGATGAGGCTGCAGTGAATTGTGATTAGGTCCCTACAGCCCAGCCTGGGCAGCAGAGCAAGAACCTGTCTAGGTGGGGGGGAGTCAGGGGAAGCTGCTTCTAAATAGAAATAGAAATTTTAGAATCACCTTCCCTTCCCTGCAAAAAACAAACAAAAACAAACCAGAATGCTGTCTGTGTATGTACAAATCTTCAATCCCGGGTTGAGATTATGACACAAAACAGTTTGAAGAATTTGAACTTTCTTAAGGTGCTTTTTTACAGATCCATGACAGTTACTAAAAACTTCCCCAAATAAAAAGGACATGAAAAGGTAAACTCCATAATGGACAGTTTAAAATTGGAAACCTTGGTAGTAAATGGATTTTGTCAGGTATATGGTGTTATCGCCTGTGTCTTTTTTTTTTTTTTTTTTTTTTTTTGAGATGGAGTCTCACTCTGTCACTCAGGCTGGAGTGCAGTGGCACGATTTCGGCTCACTGCAAGCTCCGCCTCCTGGGTACATGGCATTCTCCTGTCTCAGCCTCCTGAGTGGCTGGGACTACAGATGCCCGCCACCATGCCCAGCTAATTTTTTGTATTTTTAGTAGAGATGGGGTTTCACCGTGTTAGCCAGGATGGTCTCAATCTCCTGACCTCATGATCCACCTGCCTCAGCCTCCCAAAGTGCTGGGATTACAGGTGTGAGCCTTCGCGCCCGGCCCTCATGTGTCTTAAAAAGAGGGGTGACTCTGATGTGGGGTCATGCTTGAAACTGAGAGGACGAGGTCCCCGACTCTCCATTGCAGCCAGCTCTCTCTGGAACTAATAGAGTGAGAACTCGCTCATTACCAAGGGGAGGGCACCCCATGACCCAAACAACCCCGACCAGGCCCACCTCCAACACTGATCACATTTCAACATGAGATTTGGAGGGTTAGACACCCAAACGGCATCAGATACATTCATGTTTAAGCAGTCGGTCCCCAGAACTCTTTTCAGCCTGCAGATCTGAAACTCTAGTCCACAAAACACCAACTCCCCTCCCCAGCCCCTGGTGCCCACCGTTGTTTCTGTCTCTGAATTTGACTCTTCTAGGGACCTCCTAGAAGTGGAATCACACGATATTTGTCCTTTTGTGATTGGCTTATTTCACTGAGCGGAATGTCCTCTAGGTTCACCTGCGTTGTAGCAAGTGTCAGACTTTCCTCCCTTTTGAAGGCTGAGTTGTGCGTGGGATTAAGCAAATGTTTCCTAATCATGTTCGTCCCTGTGCTCTGGCTTCTTGACCTCAGGCTGCCTCACTGGTCCATCATTAATACCCCGATGGTGAGCATGCTGGTATACAGTGAACGGGCTCTGCTCCCGAGACCCCTGGAGAGGCGTGTCCTGGTAGAGTTCACCCTGCTGGAGATGGAGAAGCGAACCAAGCCCATCTGCGTGTTCTGGAATAATTCCCTGGTGTAAGTGTGACGCCGGGAGCCCTGCGTCTCTATGTGAGGGCTTTGCCAAGGCAGAGAGAACCTGCAGGGTCGGAGGCTCAGTTGCACAGCGTCCCACAGGGACAGTCTCTTGTGGTCTGTGTCTCCCATTTCAGCCCCCCATGGGGCAGTGAGCCTCCTGCTCTGCTTCTGTGGGAGCATCAGAGGCCCCCAGATGCCCACACACAGACGCGCACAGACCTGAACAGGGAGACACAGACATGCACATACACAGGCCCCCACACAGACACGCACAGACCTGCATGTGGAGACGCAGATGTGCTGCACGGTTTATGTGAGGTGTGGACTTACTTGAGTTACTCTGTCTTTACAGGGAGCTTGCTTTTTCTCTGCTGGTTTGTTTTCACGTTTGCTGTCTCTGTTTAGAAGAAAACATTAGAACTGGGGTGTGGTAGGAGGATGGGAGCACGATCTGGGAGGGGAAGACCTGCTGTCCCTCCACATACCAGGAGGGAGTGGCAGGAAGGGGAGACGCTGCACCGGACAGGGAGTCAGAGCGTGAGCACCCCCAGGCTCGAATCTGCTGAACGTTGTGCATCTGGGGGCGCCCGGGCAGCAGGAACACTCTCCCCATCACAATTCCTCTGGCAACAGTGGAGAGCTGTGAGTGGGGGCTGTCCTGGGCACTGTGCTATGGTGAGCGAGCGCACGCCAGGAGCTCGTTCAGCCCAGCCTCGTTCTCCTCCTGCTTCTGTGCTTTCCAAGTTCTAGTTAATAAGCAACCAGCACAGTACCTGGAATGTAATAGGCGCTTGTCTTATAAAAGAGAGAATAAAGGAACCCCTTTCACCACGAGGGACATCAGGCCCAGCTCTCTGTCCCGGGTTTCCATCTTTGTTCTGGCAATTAGCTCCAGCTCTAATGACCTGCTCTCTGCTTTATGTTGCACCTATTATTTCCAGATTGTAAAGTTGATGGCAAATGTACTAACGTTCACATCCCATTTACAGATTAGCAAACTAAGGATCTGAGAGGTTACGTGACTTTCCTAGAGTCCGGCAGGGGGCAGGGCCCTGTCTGAAGCTGAGAAACACCTCGTAACAGCTTGTTATTTGGGCCTTCCCATCAGTGAGGCGGGAGTCATCATGGGGCCCTGGCTTCTGGGCAGTTCCCATAGAACATTGTGCAATCTGAAGATGGAAGTGTCAGAGGAAGGTGAGATGTTATTTCTGAAAGATCTGCCCTCAGAAGGAGACAGGAGTGCATTGCAGCCGTGTGAACCCCGGGTGGTGGTTCCAGCAGCAGGGCATGTGGTGGACGCGAGAGGACCACGTTTGAGTTTTGCTGCTAGATGACACATAGAACTTGAACTTCAGAGGGTGCTCCTTGGAGGCCCTGACCAGACACAAAAGGGAAGGGAGACTGTTCCCATGGTCCTGCCTCTGTGGCAGCAAGCCTGCTGTTCTTGCAGCCAGGTGGCTGTTTGGTGCAGGGGGCCAGTGAGGAACACGATGGGGAGCAGAATGCGAGAGTGCCGGGCTTTCAGCACTCATGTTACCTGCTGTTTGGTTTGGCCAGGATGGCCTGGGAGTCCCCAGGGCTGGGCAAAGACTGCCCCCAACAGACTCATGGGTGGAGGGAACTGTCTCTCCCCCGCCCCTTCTCCCTTCTCTCTTCTCTGTGCAGTGTCAGTGGGACGGGAGGGCGGTCTGCCAGGGACTTTGAGCTCCTGTCCGGGAACTGGACACACGTTGCATGCCAGTGCAGCCACACAGCCAGCTTCCAGGTGCTCATGGACATCTCCAGGTATGAGGTGGGCATCCTCCTGTGGCCACTATGCTCACTGAGCCTACCCCCAAACCTGCCCCTCCTCAATCTACATCTTCCATTCTAAGCGCTTAGAACAAAGCAAATTAACCGATTAAAAAAATATATTCCAGGATCGGCCAGAGTCTTTGATGATTTCCATAACAAAGCGCCATTACAAGGGTTTTCAGAGAGCCCTGGTTGTGCATTAAACCCCGGGATGGCAGACCCAAAACTCAGGCTCCAAGGAGCTCCTGGAGTCTGCCCCTCGCTTCAGAGCTGGTCTGTGCAACGGTGCCGCTATCCACCGCTTTGACCACTTTGATCGTAAGGAAGGTGACAGCTGCCGGGGATGGTAGGTGGTCTCCCTCAGGGCCACATGCAGGGCCACAGGATAAAAGGCTGGGCAGCTGATGTTTAACCTCCGGCATTTTAAGCAGCCTGGGAGTGTGAGTCGGCCATTGTGGGCCTGCAGATTAATTGGGGAGTGGACCGAGTGCTGTTCTGTTATCCAGCCAGGAAGTGGATGGGAGCCAGCCTGGGCGTGGCCTACATGGGACCCGGTGTCTAGGAGTCAGAACCAGAGGCCTGGGTGGCCTCCCCTGGCCCCTTCCTGGGGCTGTGCTGTAGCTCAAGGGCCCAGGCCACTGTCCCTCCAGAGGGCTTTCTGATATGAAGTGGCCCTGGTTTCTGTCATATTCTTGGAAGGGTGAGTCAGCCCTGGGGCAGGGCTGGCGGAGGGCTGTGGCCTTCTGTGCAATGTGCAGGTGAAGCTGCCCCGCCTGTGCCGCCGTCTCATGGGCAGATGGCGCTCCCCAGCAGGACCCACCTGGAGAGGGGTCAGTGATTAGTGGACTTTGTTCATGCAAGGGCGGGGTTGAGGGTTGTCTCATGGCCAGGATGCCAGGTGACATCTGGGCCAAGGAAGCTGAAATTGAGGCAGAAGGAAGGAGGCTGGAGTGGGAGTCTGAGGCTCCCATGGCCCCGGTGCCCCAAAGCCAGCGGTCTCTGAACAGCCCCGAGCCAGTGGAGGGAGGCTGTGTTGCTGCTGCTGGCCCAGGGTCCAGGTCATTGAAGGGGCCTCAGGAGGGGCAGTTCCAGGCCCAGGGCCATGAGCACGTGGCCTCCCTGGCTCAGCCAGATCTTGCCTTCCCAGCTCATAGTTCCACATGGTAAGCAACACCTTCCAGAAGTTACCAGAGAACCAGAGCTTGTCGTTCCCCAAATGCAGAAACTCCCCAGGGGCCTGGGCCCTGGACAAGTGTCCTGGTTTGTGAAAGCACAGGAAACACAGTATGTATGTGAACATACATACTGCTGAACTGTGCACTTCAAAGTGGCCAAGATGATATGTTTTATGTCATGTATATTTTAGCACAACTTTCCTTTTTTGTTGTTTTGTTTTGTTTTGTTTTGTTTTTTGAGACAGAATTTTGCTCTTTTCGCCCAGGCTGGAGTGCAATGGTGAAACCTTGGCTCACTGCAACCTCCGCCTCCTGGATTCAAGTGATTCTCTTGTGTCAGCCTTCCAAGTACCTGGGATTACAGGCTTCAGCCACCGTGCCGGGCTAATTTTTATATCTTTAGTAGAGATGGGGTTTCACCATGTTGGCGAGGCTGATCTCAAACTCCTGACCTCAGGTGATCCCCCTGCCTCGGCCTCCCAAAGTGATGGGATTACAGGTGTGCGCCACTGCACCCAGACTGTTTTTTAAAGACATGTTCACTACCCATAAGAAATGCATAATAAGGTTGGGTGTGGTGGCTCACACCTGTAATCCCGGCACTTCGGGAGGCCGAGATGGGCAGATCATTTGAGCTCACAAGTTTGAGACCAGCCTGGGCAACATGGCGAAACCCTATCTCTACCAAAAATACAAAAATTAGCCAGGCATGGTGGTGCATGCCTGTAGTCCCAGCTACTTGGCAGGCTGAGGTAGGAGGATGGCTTGAGCCTAGGAGGCGGAGGTTGCAGTGAACTGAGATTGCACCTCTGCAACAGAGCCAGACCCTGTCTCAAAATAATAAGGGATCTGGAATTTAAAAAGTAAGACCATATAACGAGCTATAATAGAGACATGCGCAGCTGGCACAGGACATCCATCCACTGGTGATAATGATAGAACACGTCATATTGCGGGATAAGTAGGAAAAACAGAACGGATGGGAAGGGTGCGGATGACCAGCGCCATAGCAATCTGAAGCATTGAGCCTGCCAGTCCGCATAACTGAAACCTGAAGCTCTGCCCCTGCCCAGCTCTGTGACCTCCGGCAAGTTGTTCAGCTTCTTTAAGCAAGCGTTGATTTTCTCACCTGGAAGATGAGGGTCGCACTCGCACTCTCCTCATAGCTGTGATCTAAGGATGATATGAAACGACGCCCTTGGCAGGTCTATCAGAACCCCCACCACATAATAAGTGCTCAGTAAAAGGTTTTGCTGAACAAAGGAAATTACATTCATGTTGTATTACCACAATTACCCACTTTCTTTGTAAAGCGGGAGTAGGTCTTTCAGCCAAAAGAATAAGTCCAGGATGGGATTAAGTGAAAGCCCAAGAAGCACTGCGTGCACCTGCAATGGAGATGTGTTTATGTTTTGCATAAGCCAAGGATGTATTTGGAAGGTTTCTGCCAGCCCAGAATTTTGGGTGGACAGGCTGAGCCTCTCCTGACAGCAGGATTCACTTGTGGGGTTTGTTTTGGGTAGACCGGCTGAGCCTGTCTCGTGGAGCTGTAGGAGCTCAAGATGGCATTCCGTTTGGGGAAGGAGCTCATCCAGGAGGACTGGGATCTCTGCTTATATCTGACTTCTGACCTCTGGGGATGGAGGTCTCTCTGTAGAGGCCCGGGCCTGGGCACGAAGGGAGAGAGGCCTCCATTGTTCCGCAGGGGTCTAAATGCAGATGGTGCATCCCCAGTGTTCTCAGGGACCCTTCTCTAATCATCAGGATTCTTCTGGACCCTGGGGTCCTTGTCCTGCTCAGGCATCCCTGCCCTGCTCTCCTTAAGGGCCATCAACACGATCTTCTCTGGACAGGAGCCTGGCGCACAGCCGGGTGTTGTGGGCCGCAAAGGGGTGACTCCCTGCTCCTGGGCCCCACAGAGAGTCCTTGTGCTCAGTGCACTGGCTGAGCTGCAGGACACCCTGGAATTGGGAGCACACAGCACTGGCTTGCTGTGGTACCTGTGCATTCAAATGGAAGGCAGGATGGCCAGCAAGGAACACAGGGCTTGCAGGATCACGGAAAACCCTTGGAGTTGTCATGGCACACCACTGATGCCAAGTGTACACCACTGATGCCAAGTGTACACCACTGATGCCAAGTGTCCGGGTGCTTGTAGGATGGCCTGCCACTCCGTCCAGGGGCGGGAGCAATGGGGAGATCCCACATGAAAAGTGAACTGGGGGATCGGGTGAGCGGGCTTCAGGCAACTGAGCCCTACTGGCAGGTCCTTGCCTCCCGGGCTGGGACAGGAATGAGGGGCACAGAGTGCCCAGGTAACCGCTCCTGGGAACAGTGGGGAACTATTGGATACTCAGACTCTCCAGAGCTGGGCTCTGAGCGTCCTTGTGGAGCTACCAACTAGGTCAAAGGCTAAGCAAGCAGTTTCTTCTGTTGCCAGGCAACGCATCTTTTAAACCTGAGCAAGTGGGTGCGTGTGCAAAGAACGGGTGCAAGTGACAGAGCGACCTTAACGGATTAGCGCGGCAAGGTACGCACGCAAGTCACCTGCTGGCAATGTGGGGGTAGGGAGGGGGAGGCGCGCAATACTACTGGAGGGAGAGGCACACGCACAAAGGACTTGGGAAGAACAGGTGCGCACAATAACATAATGGCTGCAGATCTGCCCGTGGATCACTGAAGATTCCTGCTCTCCTGCTGAGGCAGAGATTGCAGTGAACTGAGATCACACCATTGCACTAGAGCCTGAGTGACAGACCAAGACTCGGTCTCAAAAAATAAATAAAATATGTACAATAAAATCACAAAATAAAATAAAGTAAGGGGAGATGACATCTGGTCATGTTTTAGTGCTGTCTGGTAAGGAAGATTCTTCCCTTTGGTTTTGTTGCCAATCAGTGATTTGAAAGAAGCAATTTACTGTTGGCTTGTTTTTCCCCTCAACTAAGTGTAAGAAAAAAAAAAGAGTCGGCTGGGTGCAGTGGCTCACGTCTGTAATCCCAGCACTTTGGGAGGCCGAGGCGGGTGGATCACAAGGTCAGGAGATGGAGACCATCCTGGCTAACATGGGGAAACCCCATCTCTACTAAAAATACAGAAAAAAAAAAATTACCCAGGCATGGTGGCAGGCACCTGTAGTCCCAGCTACTCAGGAGACTGAGGCCGGAGAATGGCGTGAACCTGGGAGGTGGAGCTTGCAGCGAGCTGAGATCGCGCTACTGCACTCCAGCCTGGGCAACAGAGCAAGACTCCGTCTCAAAAACAAAAACAAACGAAAGAAAGAAAGAAAGAAAGAGTCAAAAATACTGTAGCTAATTTAAAAATGAATATATAGAGAGAGACATGGTCTTACCTTGTTGTCCAGGCTGGAGTGCAGTAGTGCCATCATGGCTCAGGCAATCCTTCCACCTCAGTCAACCAGATAGCTGAGACTACAAGTATGGGACGCCACACCCAGCTAATTTCATGTATTTTTTGTAGAGTCGGGGTTTCACCTTGTTGCTGAGGCTGGTCTCCAACTCCTGGGCTCAAGCAATCTTTTTGCTTCTGCCTCCCAAAGTGTTGGGGTTATGGGCATGAGCCGCCATGTCCCGCCTAAATATTTTTGAGATTCATAGAGATGAGTAGGCCATAGTAACAGTTCACAACTTGTAGTTATATTTAATATCTTTATATATTTAATCGGCCACCCCCATTGTAATTTAAATGATTTGTTCCTGACCTGGTTTTACGTCGTTGGTGAGGGTTGCAGATCCCTTGAACAACATTCCATGAATGAAGCAGTGATAATAAGCCTGCAGCTGCCCGAGGGGGCGCTGTGCGGAGGTTTACAAAGGGACCTGGTGCTCCCTGGTGCGGGTGGGGCGAAGACTCCATTCTGCTTTCTGACACCACCACCGTGGGGCCAGGCTTGATGTGACCCCATCACTGCTCAGTTCACTACACAGTTGCATCTTTTGATATGGAAGACTTGACTCCATCCACGTTCCTTAGGAGGTTACTGGAAATGACAGCGCTGTAAATTCCTCTGTAAATGAGCAGCCAACAGTTTTGGAAGCTGTCACACATCCACGCTGCCTTTCCCTCTGCCTGAAAACCTTTAGGCCTGATTGACCCGGAGAAAACCCGTTAAACTCAGCCGCCACTGACTTGTTCATTCCCACTCAAACATTTCTGACAGTCCCAACACGAGGCTTGTCCTCCAAGGGACAACTTGTAAACACTTCTGAGAAAGAGGGTTGACTGGGCTCGGTGGTTCATGCCTGTAATCTCAGCACTTTGGAAGGCCAAGGCGGGCAGATCACCTGAGGTCAAGAGTTTGAGATCAGGCCATGATCTTGGCTTGAAGAGGCAAGACCCCAAGTTTATTGAACATTTTAAGCCCACTCCTTGATCCATGAGCTGCAGAATGGATGTTGTATTAGCAAAAATGAAAACAACTTTTATCTCTTTGTATCATCATTAGAGCTCCTGGCAGACTGGTTACATTTTCAAGGAGCAGTAATATTTTGAAAGGAACAGTGGGCTTAAAGTGTTCAATAATCGGCCGGGCGTGGTGGCTCACGCCTGTAATCCCAGCACTTTGGGAGGCTGAGACGGGAGGATCACGAGGTCAGGAGATCGAGACCATCCTGGCTAACACGGTGAAACCCCGTCTCTACTAAAAATACAAAAATCAGCCGGGCGTGGTGGTGGGCGCCTGTAGTCCCAGCTACTCGGGAGGCTGAGGCAGGAGAATGGCGTGAACCCGGGAGGCGAAGCTTGCAGTGAGTGGAGATCGCACCACTGCACTCCAGCCTGGGCGACAGAGCAAGACTCCGTCTCAAAAAAAAAAAAAAAAAAAAAAAGTTCAATAATCTATGCTGTCAGCAGATGTGCTATCATCCAGGCTTTGTTGTTTCATTTACAGAGCACAGGCAGAGTAGTGCAGCATAACTCTTAAGGGCCCTAGGATTGTGGGACTGGTAAATGAACATTGGCTTCCACTTAAAGTCACCAGCTACTTAGCCCCTAATGACAGAGACAGCCTGTCCTTTGAAGCTTCGAAGCCAGGCATTGACTTCTCCTCTGTAGCTATGAAAGTTTCAGATGTCATCTTCTTTTAATAGAAGGCTGTTTTATCCTCATGGAAAATTGTCGTTTAGTGTGGCCACCTTCATCAGTGATCTTAGCTAGATCTTCTGGGTAGCTTTCTGCAGCTTCTGTATCAGCACTTGCTGCTTCACCTTGCACTTGTATGTTATGGAGATGGCTTCTTCCCTTCAATATCATGAGCCAACCTCTGCTAGCTTCAAACTTTTCTTCTGCAGCTTCATCACCAATCTCAGCATTCGTAGAATTGAAGAGAGTTAGGGCCTTGCTGTGGATTCACCTTTGGCTTAAGGGAATGTTGTAGCTGGTTTGACCTTTTATTCAAGGCATGAAAACTTTCTCCATATCAGCAATAAGGCTGTTTTGCTGTCTTATCACTTGTATATTCATTGGTGTAGCATTTTTAATTTCCTTCTAGAACTTTTCCTCTGCACTCACAACTTGGCTAACAGGCCTAGCTTTCAGCCTTTTGGCTTTTGCCATGCCTTTCTCAATTAGCTTAAGCATTTCTAGATTTGGATTTAAAGTGAAAGATGTGCGAGTCTTCCTTTTACTTGAACACTTAGAGGCCTTTGTAGGGTTATTAATTGGCCTAATTTTAATATTGTTATGTCTCAAGGAATAGGGAGGCCCAAGGAGAAGGAGAAAGACAGAATGGCTAGTCAGTGGATCATTCAGAACACACAGAACTTTATAGATTAAGCAAACTGTCTCATATGGGCACAGTTCATGGCACCCCAAGACAATTACTATAGTAGCATTAAAGATCACTGGTAATATATCACCATAACAGTTATAACAATAATGAGAAAGTTTAAAATATTGCAAGAATTACCTAAATTGACCCAGAGACATTGAAGTGAGCACATACTGTTGGCAAAATGGTACCAACAGACTAGTTTGATACAGGGTTGCCACAAACCCTCAATTTGTAAAAAACACAGTATCCATGAAGCACAAGAAGGTGAAGTACAATTTGAGGTGCATCTGCATTTTCTTCCACGTCATTAGGTGTCTTCTTATAACCTACGTTTTAAATTTTCCTAGACAATAACTTAAATAATTTGAGAACATTATAAATTACTTCTCCCTTGAAGGATCACTTGTGCTTAGGAGTTTGAGACCAGCCTGGACAACATAGTGAGATCTTCTCTCTACTAAAATTAAAAAAAAAAAATAGCCAGGCATGGTGGCAATCCTCTCACCTCAGACCAGCTACTTGGAGGGCTGAAGCAGGAGGATTCCTTGAGACAGGAAGTTGAGGCTGCTGTGAGCCATTATCACGCCACTGCACTCCTGCCTGGACAACAGCGCAAGACCCTGTCTCCGAAGGGGAAAAAAAATTTCTTCCCCTTTGATTATAGAACTTTGAGATGTATCAAGTTGATTAAATGGAGATAATTCAGGCATTAAGTATTTAATGCCTCTTGTGTTCTTCTAGTTTAAGTTCTATGATTCTATGATCTTAAGATATTTACCTTAATATATAGAGAGAATATATATATGCACACAAATTAATTATTTCAATTAATAATTTGAAGTTTTTTTCCATTTACTTGGTACTTAAAAATGCAAGGAGAAATATGATATAGGATGGTTAATCGTACATAAGGAAAATTCTTTTTGTACACTTGACAGTCTTTGCTACAAATCCAATTCTCTGCTTTCTCACTTCCTTTGGACACTTCTTTGGTGATATATATGTATGGCTTGGGGGAGGCGTTTGGCTTTTGTTTCCTGTAAGACAGATATGTAAGTTCCATAGATATCTGTTCCTTCCCTTTAGAAGCAAAGAGAATACTGGTTATTTTATTGCAAGATCTGTAAGTTAAAATTGGACAATCTGAAATGCATAATCTTTTGCTTTTTGAGACGGAGTCTCACTGTCGCCCAGGCTGGAGTACAATGGTGCAATCTCGGCTCACTGCAGCCTCCACCTCCCAGGTTCAAGTGATTCGCCGGCCTCAGCCTCCAGAGTTACTGGGATTACAGGTGCCTGCCACCATGCCTGGCTAATTTTAGAGACAGGGTTTCGCCATGTTGGCCAGGCTGGTCTCGAACTCCTGACCTCAAGTGATCCGCCCACCTCAGCCTCCCAAAGTGCTGGGATTACAGGCGTGAACCACTGCACCTGGTCTGAAATGCATAATCTTTTAAAACTGAAAGCCATATCTAATAGCGCTCTTAATTTGTCAAGAATCTTTTTTTTTTTTTTTTTTTTTTTTTTTTTTTGAGACGGAGTCTCGCTCTGTCACCCAGGCTGGAGTGCAGTGGCCGGATCTCAGCTCACTGCAAGCTCCGCCTCCCGGGTTCACGCCATTCTCCGGCCTCAGCCTCCCAAGTAGCTGGGACTACAGGCGCCCGCCACCTCGCCCGGCTAGTTTTTTTTGTATTTCTTAATAGAGACGGGGTTTCACCGTGTTAGCCAGGATGGTCTCGATCTCCTGACCTCGTGATCCCCCCGTCTCGGCCTCCCAAAGTGCTGGGATTACAGGCTTGAGCCACCGCGCCCGGCCTCTCAAGAATCTTATAAGAAGTGCCAGCGCCCTTTCCCTGTCTAGCTATAAATGGACGATCATGCCCATCCTTTGGAGCCAGCAGTTTTGGTTCAGTACTTTGGTCTCTGACTACTCACAGTCTGCAGGAAAGAGCAGGTTGTGACACTTGACTGGTTTATGAGAGCAGAAGCTGTTACGTGACACTTAGCACATACTGCTCCCAGAGGCCCCAGATGGATCATTAATGCTTGGAACGTGCGTGCTTTATGAAGAAGCCATCTAATCAACGGAGATAGATTCCCTAATACCCATATCATCTTTCGTTAACTCTCTTAAGAGTCACCCTAAAATTACTGTGCTGATCACTGTAATTTCATTAAGCATCCATTACAAAGCAAGCCCTTATGAGCTTAGCTTTTATTTAACAAATACATTTTTCTCTTTTAACTTGTGCCCTTTATCATCCATTGAAGCTTTAGAATAGTAGAATATTCGTGTTGAAAACATCTTGGCATTCTGGTTTATCATCAGATTTACAGATCTGGGACTGAAACCCCCACAAGGATAAATGGCTGCCTCAAGGCTGTCTTGTGAGTCCAGGACATTATGTAACCAGCTTTCAGCACTATTGCTGTAAGGGTTGGGTCTGCCTTTTTTTCTCTTTTTAAAAAATCAGTGCCTCTGCTTATACACAATTGTGTTTTTAATTTAAGTATGGAACTAACTCTTATAATTTTTACATGCTTATCGTGAGAAGTGGTAATCCAGTTCCATTTCCTTACCTCTAAAATTTCACTGTCCAGAGACAACCACTTTTAATTTTTTTAGCTGTTGTATTTAGGGGTTGATGGTGCAAGACTGATAATACAAGAATAACCAACCGGAATAGAGAAAATATTTATACGTTCAGTAAACTTTTCTTTGGTTTTAGATTTTCTATGAGCTTTGGTTGTGTTATTGTTTTCTTGCTCTGGAAAACCCTAACTACATGTGATCCAGATGTCTCTAAAGGTTCAATTGAGAGCTTTGTTTTGAATGAAAAATCTCATTGTTTCCTGATAAAACTCTAGACCTAGAAATGGATTGGTTAAATCTAAAGAATAATGAAATCACTTAATCTAGTACAAAATAGTTTTAATAAATGAACAACAGATGTTAGTACTACTCTCTGAGGTAATTTAATCTCAGATTAACATTGAGAATGCAGTTTTATTAGGGGATGTACTTCATTAATATGTGGGTCACAGAAGAAAAGATTGGCTGTTTCTTTCTGGAGATGAGTGGAATTAAAAGAATTAATGGGCCGGAATGGTTTAGCAGGCACATATGTATGTGTTATGCTTTACTTGCATTCTAAGCTTTTTTTCCCTTTTTTTTTTTTTTTTTGAGACGGAGTCTGGCTCTGTCGCCCAGGCTGGAGTGCAGTGGCGCAATCTCGGCTCACTGCAAGCTCCGCCTCCCGGGTTCACGCCACTCTCCGGCCTCAGCCTCCCGAGTAGCTGGGACTACAGGCGCCCGCCACCACGCCCGGCTAGTTTTTTCTATTTTTAGTAGAGACGGGGTTTCACCATGGTCTCGATCTGCTGACCTTGTGATCCGCCCGCCTTGGCCTTCCAAAGTGCTGGGATTACAGGCGTGAGCCACCGCGCCCGGCCGCTTTTTTTTCCTAATATAAAAGTTAATGATTCATCAACTAGTAACCTCTGTGTCAGGTAGTGTGCTGAGTGTTTAAATAGAAGTTAGGGAATAAAAATAGTTTCTATTCTCAGGAAGTTTATAGACTAGTCAGCAAAAAATACATCAGTCATTAAAACTTAGTAAAGTAAAACTTTTGTTTCTGGTTACAACAGAGTATCGGACCAAATCTCTGATGAGACTACTGTAAAAACTGTTTAAAATACAAAAATAAATATCTTTGAAGGCACTGGGGACTAATGAAGGCAGCCAGGTCAAATCTGGCAGGAGCCAAAATTGTAGAGAAAAATCCTGTTGAGTTGAGCCATATTTACCCCTGCTTTTTTCCTTTAGGGTGGTGGCCAACTCTACACATAGGGTAGAGGCCAGACAAAGCGGTGGTCCAGAGTTTGTTTTGGAATCACTGAGTAGTGGGAGTAAAATTTGAATTGAGGGATTCTAAGGCAGCCAAGATTTGAGGGTTCAAGATCCTAGGAAAAAGACAACCTCAAGAATAATGAACTCAGCCAACATGGTGGCACATGCCTGTAGTCCCAGCTACTCGGGAGGCTGAGGCAGGAGGATTGCTTGAGCCCAGCAGTTTGAGGTTACAGTGTGCATTGATCACACCACTGCACTCCAGCCTGGGCAACAGAGTGAGACCCCATCTCTTCGGGAAAATAGAGAGAAAGAGGGTATAAACTCAACATCTGACTTAGCTTTTGCTGTTAAGGTATTTTTCAAATTCAGAAGGAGAAATTCGGTAGAAAGTTATTACCAAAACGTAAAAAACTTAAGCACAGCTTTTGTTCTCACAGGAGTAGGTAGACAAAAAATTAGATTTCAAGGCCAGCCAAAAAGGAATGACAATGGGAAATATTCCAGGCCTTCGGTTGAGATCTCAGAAGAATTATGTCCTATAGATAAAGGTTGATCAGAAGTTATCAGCTTGAAATCCAGCTTCAAAACTTTGATTGGATGAGGTGATCAGCCCTTATTCTAGTTACCTGCCAGGAGAAACTTAGCCTCTATACTCTTTGAAACATAGTATCCCGCATTCCATCAAAATACCAGGCCCAGGGCTCATGCCTGTAATCCTAGCACTTTGGGAGGCCAAGGTGGGAGGATTACTGGAGGCCAAGAGTTCAAGACCAGCCTGGCCAACATAGTGAGACCCTGTCTGTATAATTAATTAATTAATTAATTAATAAAAATGCCAGGCGTGCCCATAAGCAGGATCAAGTGAATGAAAATCAAGAGGAAGAATGAGTAACAGGAAAAGAACTTGAGGTGATCCAGATATTGGAACTCTTAGATAGGCTTTTATAATAACTGATTTATGAGTTTAAGGAAACAGATGAAGAGATGGAGAGTTTTACCAGAGAACTGGAATCTATAAAATAGAATCAAACAACAATTTTATTTTATTTTATTTTATTTATTTTTTATTTTTTGAGATGGAGTTTCGCTCTTGTTGCCCAGGCTGGAGTGCAATGGCGCAATCTCGGCTCACTGCAACCTCCGCCTCCAGGGTTCAAGCGATTCTCCTGCCTCAGGCTCCTGAGTAGCTGGGATTACAGGCACCTGCCACAAGGCCCAGCTAATTTTTTTTTTTTTTTTTTTTTTTGTATTTTTAGTAGAAACGGGGTTTCGCCATGTTGACCAGGCTGGTCTCGAACTCCTGACCTCAGGTGATCCGCCCACCTGGGCCTCCCAAAGTACTGGGATTACAGGCATGAGCCACTGCGCCTGGCCAAATGACAATTTTAGGACTAAAAAGTACACTAGCTTGAGTTAGGAACTCCCATACATGTGTTTTACAACCACTCAATACAGAAAAGATTTGTGAATTAGAGGATTGATCAGTAAGAAATATCCACAGTGAAGCACTGAGAAATGAAAGGCTGAAAAAAACAGAGTGTAATGGAGACAAGGGACATAACAGAAGGGCTAAGACACATACAGTTGGGTTCTACTAAGAGAAAAGAGAGGGCTCGGAGTGTCATAATAAAAGTGCTAAAAGTCAAGGACAGTGAAAAAAATCTTTAATTGCTAGAGAAAAAAGATGTTAGGGGCCGGGCTCGGTGGCTCAAGCCTGTAATCCCAGCACTTTGGGAGGCCGAGACGGGCGGATCACGAGGTCAGGAGATCGAGACCATCCTGGCTAACACGGTGAAACCCCGTCTCTACTAAAAATGCAAAAAAAAAATTAGCTGGGCGTGGTGGCGGGCACCTGTAGTTCCAGCTACTCAGGAGACTGAGGCAGGAGAATAGGGTAAACCCGGGAGGCGGAGCTTGCAGTGAGCTGAGATCCGGCCACTGCACTCCAGTCTGGGTGACAGAGCGAGACTCCGCCTCAAAAAAAAAAAAAAAAAAAAAAAGATATTAGGTTAAGAGGAATAATAAGATTGGCAGCTGATTTCTCAATAGATAACAAAAAGAGGATTTGTCACCAGCAGGCCCATTCTGAAAGAAAAAGGAAGTTCTTGTAGCAGAAAGAAAATAATCCCATAGGGAAACAAAATTTCAGGAAGGAATAAAGAACAGTGGAAGAGTAAATGTGAAGGTAAATATATATGAGTATTGACTGCAGTGTAATAAAAATGTCTTATTTAAAGATACATGTAGGTTGAAAATTTAAGATAAAATGGTTCAGAAGTTAGGAGGGGGACAGTAAATGTAATTAAGGTGTTGCAAGGTCCTTGAATTGTTCAGAAGGTTAGGAAATTAATTTGTCGTAGATTCTGAATAAGTGAAGGGCTGCAAATTGTCAGTCTTTAGGGCTACACTCTGCTACAGTTGAGGTCGGCTGCATGGAGTTATTGAGAACTAAAATGTGGCTATTCTGAATTGAGATGTGCTTTGATTATAAAATAAACACCAGATTTTGAACACCTAGAAGACGTAGTATAGAAAAAAAAGAATGGGTAGGGCGCAGTGGCTCAAGCCTGTAATCCCAGCACTTTGGGAGGCCGAGACAGGCAGATCACGAGGTCAGGAGATCGAGACCATCCTGGCTAACACGGTGAAACCCCGTCTCTACTAAAAAATACAAAAATCTAGCCGGGCGAGGTGGCGGGCGCCTGTAGTCCCTGCTACTCGGGAGGCTGAGGCAGGAGAATGGCGTGAACCCGGGAGGCGGAGCTTGCAGTGAGCTGAGATCCGGCCACTGCACTCCAGCCTGGGTGACAGAGTGAGACTCCATCTCAAAAAAAGAAAAAGAAAAAAAATAATGTACAATACTTCATTTAAAAAATACTGATTACATGTTGAAATGATCTTTTTTTTTGAGATGGAGTCTCCCTCTGTCGCCCAGGATGGAGTGCAGTGGCGCCATCTTGGCTCACTGCAAGCTCAGCTTCCCAGGTTCACGCCATTCTCCTGCCTCAGCCTCCAGAGTAACTGGGACTACAGGCGCCCGCCACCGCGCCCGGCTAACTTTTTTTGTATTTTTAGTAGAGACGGGGTTTCACCGTGTTAGCCAGGATGGTCTCGATCTCCTGACCTCGTGATCTGCCTGCCTCAGCCTCCCAAAGTGCTGGGATTACAGGCGTGAGCCACCGCACCAAGCTGAAATGATCATATTTTTAATATATATGATTAAATAAGACACATTAATATATATTTTTAACTTTTTCAATGTGGCTACTATAATATTTAAAATCACATATTGTTAACAAAGTAATAAAAAGAATGGAAAATAAGAGGCTAATAGAAGAGAAATGGAATATTAATACTTGATTCATCCAAAATAAGGCAGGACAGGAGAGACAAGGAACAAAGAACTAAGGTTATAGAATAGATGTAAACCCAAATATGTACAAATCACATTATAGGTAAATAGGCTGAATATTCCATTTAAAAGACAAAGATTTTCGTATTAAAAACAATAGACCCAACCATGATTTTGTACAAGAGACCCACTTTATTTTTTTATTATTATTATTTTTTTTTGAGACGGAGTCTGGCTCTGTCGCCT
This sequence comes from Macaca mulatta, assembly GCF_049350105.2. Lineage (NCBI taxonomy): Eukaryota > Metazoa > Chordata > Mammalia > Primates > Cercopithecidae > Macaca > Macaca mulatta. Next base: position 33,709,458 of record NC_133415.1, on the reverse strand, counting down.
GGGCTGGAGTGCAGTGGCCGGATCTCGGCTCACTGCAAGCTCCGCCTCCCGGGTTTACGCCATTCTCCTGCCTCAGCCTCCCGAGTAGCTGGGACTACAGGCGCCCGCCACCTCGCCCAGCTAGTTTTTTGTATTTTTTAGTAGAGACGGGGTTTCACCGTGTTAGCCAGGATGGTCTCGATCTCCTGACCTCGTGATCCGCCCGTCTCGGCCTCCCAAAGTGCTGGGATTACAGGCGTGAGCCACCGCGCCAGGCCAAGAGACCCACTTTAAATGGAAAGACCAAAAGTAAAAGAGTTGGAAAAGATGTACTATGCGAGCACTAACCAAAGGACTGCTGGCAGAGCTATACTAATTTCAAAGCATCATTTCTCAGAAAGAAATATTACTAGAGATAGAGATTGTCCATAATGATAAAGGATTAAAACAATAGGCCGGGCGTGGTGGCTCACGCCTGTAATCCCAGCACTTTGGGAGGCCGAGGTGGGCGGATCACAAGGTCAGGAGATCGAGACCATGGTGAAACCCCGTCTCTACTAAAAATAGAAAAAATTAGCCGGGCGCAGGGGCGGGCGCCTGTAGTCCCAGCTACTCGGGACGCTGAGGCAGGAGAATGGCGTGAACCCGGGAGGCGGAGCTTGCAGTGAGCCGAGATTGCGCCACTGCACTCCAGCCTGGGCGACAGAGCGAGACTCCGTCTCAAAAAATAAAATAAAATAAAATAAAACAATAACAATAGCCAAGGCACTCTTAGAGAACAACATTGGAAGACTTCACGCTGCCCAGTAACACTTTAAAGGCACTTACAGCACGTCACAAATTCATATGTATCTAGAAACACAGCCCCAGAGAATATAAAGGGAAACTGATGGAACTAAAAGGTGAAATAGGCATATTTGGAAATTTTAACACACTTCTCTCATTAGCGAATAGAAAAAGCAAATGAAATTTAGTGGAGTTATAGAACATGTAAGTAATGCTATTAACTACTTTGTCCTGACTGATACATAAAACACTGCACCAGACAACAGCAAATTGCACATTCCTTTTTTTTTTTTTTTTTTTTTTTGAGATGGAGTCCTGCTCTGTCACCCAGGCTGGAGTGCAGTGGCACAATCTCGACTCACCACAACCTCCGCCTCCTGGATTCAAGCAATTCTCCTGCCTCAGCCTCCTGAGCATCTGGGATTACAGGAATGCGCCACCGCACCTGGCTAATTTTGTATTTTCAGCAGAGACAGGGTTTCTCCATGTTGGTCAGGCTGGTCTCGAACTCCCGATCTCAGGTGATCCGCCTGTCTCAGCCTCCCAAAGTGCTGGGATTACAGGCCCAAGCCACTGTGCCCAGCCTGCACATTCCTTGTGATTGGCCACAGTATATTCATCAGAATTGGCCACATGCAATCTCAAAACACTTCAATGAATTAAAGTCCTTCAGAGTAAGTTCTCAAAATGGAGGGAAAAATGTGATCTAATCAAAGTGATGAACAAAAGCATTTGATAAAATTCAACACCTGTTTATTAGTTTCCAAAAAAAAAAAAAAAAACCCCACACAACAAATTTCTAACAAACTGGGAATAAAGGGACTTTAAAAAAGATGACAAAGGGCATCTACACAAAATAATATTTATGGTGGACATTAAGCTTAATGGTGACTTATCGAAAGCTTTCTTTCAGAGATGAGGAAAGAGACAAGACCCTGCTCTCATCACTTCTATTCAGTGTTGTATGTAAAGCTATATTGAGAGACTGAGGCAGGAGGACCCCTTGAGGCCAAGAGTTCAAGACTCACCTGGGCAACATAGTGAGACACCCATCTCTACAAAAAATTAAAAAATAAAGTTCTAGTCAGGGCAGAAAGGCAGAAAGAGAGAGAAGAGGTATAATACTCGGAAAGAAAGAAATAAAATTCTAGGCCAGGCAGGGTGGCTCACGCCTGTAATCCCAGCACTTTGGGAGACCGAGGCAGGCAGATCACAAGGTCAGGAGATCGAGACCATCCTGGCTAACACGGTGAAACCCCATCTCTACTAAAAATACAAAAAATTAGCCGGGCGTGGTGGCGGGCGCCTGTAGTCCCAGCTACTCGGGAGGCTGAGGCAGGAGAATGGCGTGAACCCGGGAGGTGGAGCTTGCAGTGAGCCGAGATCGTGCCACTGCACTCCAGCCTGGGTGACGGAGCGAGACTCCGTCTCAAAAAAAAAAAGAAATAAAATTCTATTTGCAGACATGATTATGATGTAGGAAATACTAACAAAGAAGCATGTAAAATATGAGAATTAATAGCAAGTGAAAAAATTTCAGGATCTAATTTTTATTAACATTTAAAAAATTAAGTACAGCCAGACTTTGCTATGCCTGCAGCAGATTAGACACAGAATGCCTAATTTTAAAAGCTGATAATACCAAGTGTTGGCAAGGAAGCAGAGAAACAAGAACACTTGCACCCTGCTGAGAGGGCTGTAAACTGTTCTCGCCAGTTTGGAAAACTTTGGCAGTATCTGCTGAATTTGAATAGTCTTCATAAGAGTCAAAAGCTGGAAACAACCCAAATAATCATCAAGACGTGAATGCATAAATGAATTGTGATATATAAGGTACTACAAAACAGCAAAAAAAAAAAAAGAATAAACTGTTGCAACATGCAGCAACATGGATGAATCTCACACATGTAATATTGAGCAGAAGCAGCCGGATGGACAGGAGTCTAAACTATGATTCCATTTAAATGAAGCCAAAACAGTGGTGGGAATTAATCTGTTATAATATGTCAGAATAGTGGTTATCTTTAGGGGAATTGAGGGATGCTTTCTGGGATTCTGGGATTCTGGTTACATTCTGTATCTTGATTTGGGGGAGGCAGCTACATAGTGTATTCACTTTGTGAAAATTCTTTTAGCTGTACTTGTCATTTGGGTACTTCATGCATATTATACTTCAGGGCAAATTAATAAAAAATTTGTTGGTATTATCAGGAATGTTGTTGCCCCAATTATCGGTGGTTTTGAGGTTTTTATGTCACATTTCTGATATTTTATTCTTCATTCATTCCAGATGATTTATTAAGATCCATTAGATTCATTTTCTTTTCTATATAAAACAAATAATTTATACTATAGTGTATTGGTTTTCTATTACTATTGAAATTACCACAAATGTAGTAGCTAAACCAACATGTATTTTTCATCTTAGAGTTGTGTTGGTTAGAAGTCCAACATGGCTCTTACTGGACTAAAATCAAGGTGTCAGCAGAGCTGTGTCCTTTTCTCAAGGCTTTAGGGGAGAATCTATTTCCTTGTCTTTTCCAGCTTATAGAGGCACCCATGTTTCTTGGCTTGCGGCCCCTTCCTCCATCTTCAAAGCCAACGACAACTGGTCAAGTCATCGCATTGCATCACTCTGACCATAGGTTATCTGCTTTTAAGGCCTTGTGTGATTCGATTGGGTCCACCTGGACAATTCAGGATCATCTTCCTCTCCTTAAAATTCTTCATCACATCTGCAAACTCTCTTGCCATGTAAATAAACATGTTCATAGGTTCCAGAGATTAAGACATCAACAGCTTCTGGGGCTACCACAGATGATACCTTATAAAGTTATCTCCTGAAAGTTGGGTTTCTAGGATTTAGTTGTGTTTTTTTTTTTTTATAACTTGCATGCCATACAATTCGCCAAGTTGGACGGTTCAGTGGTTTTTAATATATGCACAGAGTTGTGTAACCATCATCACAATACATTTTAGAATATTCTCACCACCTTACAGCCCTAGGCAGCCACCGTAGGTTTGCCTGTCCCAGACATTTCATGTAACAGGAATCATTGTGGTCTTTTGTCCCTGGCATCTTTCACGTACCATATTTTTGAGGTTCTTCCATGAGGCATGTGTTAGTACTTCACTCCTTTCTATGATTGAATGATTTTTTTTTTTTTTTTTGAGACAGTGTTTCGCTTTTGTCACCCAGGCTGGAGTGCAATGGTGCGATCTCAGCTCACTATAACCTCTGCCTCCGGGGTTCAAACGATTCTCCTGCCTCAGCCTCCCAAGTAGCTGGGATTACAGGCACACACCACCACACCCAGCTAATTTTTGTAGTTTTTTTAGTAGAGACAGGGTTTCACCATATTGGCCAGGCTGGTCTCGATCTCCTGTCCTTGTGATCTGCCTGCTTCCACCTCCCAAAGTGCTGGGATTACAGGCGTGCGCCACTGTGCCCAGCCAATTAATCTTTTCTTCATGGGGTATGTGTGTCTGTGTATGTGTGTTCGTGTTGCTGTGTGTGTGTGTGTTTGTTTTAAGGAATCTTAACCCGTCCCCAGGTCAAGTGAAATAATTTCCTATATTTTTTTCTTTTTCTTCTTGTAGGAACAAGGTCTCATTATGTTGCCCAGGCAGGTCTCAATCTTCTGATCGCAGGAGATCCTTCTGCCTCACCCTCCCAAAGCCTTGGGATTATAGGCATGAGCCACCATGCCTGACCCCTACTTTTTTTTAAGTGTTTTTCTAAATTTCATATTTAGGTCCTCAATCTGTCTGGAAATAATTATGTAAAAGCTTTTTATTTTGAAATAATTTTAGGCTTACAGAAAGTTGAAGGACTAGTACAAAGAATTCTAGTACAGTCTAAGATTCCTCACATGTTAACCTGTCATGATTATCACTTCCCTGCATATACACATGTATACACACATAGTTTTTTTTCGGGGGGAGCTGTTTGAGCATGAACTATAGACATAATGCTTCTCTACTGCTGAATATTTTAGTGTGTATTTCCAGAAAAACAAGGACATTCTTTTTTATAACCATAGTAAATTGCAAAATCAGGAAATTAACATTGATAGGATGCTAGTATCTAATGTATAGCCTTTCATTAAATTTCACCAATTGTGCTAATTTCAGATATAGCAAAAGAGAAAAAAGAAATCTGTTTTCTGGCCCAGGATCCAATCCAGATTATGTATTGCATTTAGTTGTTATGCTCCTCATCCTTTTAAAATTTGGAATAGTTTCTCACTCTGTCTTTTATCACCTTGACATTTCTAAAGAGTGAAAGGCAGTTATTTGATAGACTGCCCTCCAGATTTGGATTTGGTAATATTTCCTTGTGATTAGATTTGGGTTATGCATTTTAGGCAGGAATACCACAGAAGTGTATGGAAACACATGACTTCTATCTTTTCCATTGTGGGGGATATTAACTTCCTTTGGCTAGGTTTCTCCACTGTCAGGTTACTGTTCCCTCTGGTAATTAATAAGTCAGTAGCTTGTCAGAGATACTTTGAAACTCTGTACATATATCTATTCTCTTTTTCACCAGACTTTTCACCCTGATTTTAGCTTTTTTTTTTTTTTTTTTTTTTTGGCTAGTTCTTTGCCAAATCAGTTAGTACTGTGATTTTGTCACATGGTGATTTTCTAATTCCATCATTCCTTCTATGTGTATTAGTTGGCATTTTGCTGCGAGGAAGAGTTTTTACTTTCCCTGGTTTATGTATTCATTTATATTATTGTGAATTCATAGATTCTTACTTGGTGTGGTATAAATTGTTAGGATCATTTCGTTTTATGCTCAGATTATCCCTGATTTGGCCAGTGGGAGCCCAGCCAGGCTGGTTCCTGTGTCCTTTTGAGGTGTTCCTGTTACTCTTTGAGCACTTCCTTCATTTCTGGCATAGTATGTTTTGTACCTTTCCAGCCCCAGCCCTAGAATCAGCCATTTCCTCAAGGAGGACACACACTCACCCAGACACAGACACACACACACACACACACACACACACCCCTATATCAATTTCTGTACCTGTTTCTCTCTATATTACAATGTATGAGTTCACACTGATACTTCCAATTCATTGACTTAAAAGGTTCCTAACAACCTTTCCACATCCTATAATTGTAATCCATTTATCCAACACTGAAACACCTGGTTTCCACCACCCATATTTACTTATTTTCTCTACCCTAGAATGCACAGATAATAGTTTTAGAATTACCCATACCACTGTGAAAAACAAATGTGTCAACTGAAGTTCAATATTTGCATACACTTTTTTTGTCTTTGTCTTGAGAGTTTGAGGATTTATGGTCAAAATACTACTGTGTTGAAAAAATACTCGGGTTATGCTGTTCATTTGAAATACAGTTAGTCTGTTTGTTCCTATCCTATTCCATTTTAGGCTTCTCCTATCTTTATTTAAATTTTATTTATTTGCTTATTTTCAGCATAGGAAACACTAACATGGCTCCACGAGTCAGAACTATATAAGAAGATATATTCCGAAAAGCACCCCTCCCCTCCCCCATTCCCTCTCATGCAGTTCCCACCCACCCCAGAGGTTAACAGGCAATTTAGCTTTTATTTATTCTTCTCATGTTTCCTTTTGCATAAATGAGCAAATGCACATGTATTTTTTACTTACCCTTTCTTACACAAAAGGTGGCAAAATATATTCTTTTGCATTCTGTCAATCTTTTCACTTATTGTACTCTGGAAATCTCTCTCCACACCAATTTGTAGCAGTCTTTCTTATTTTTTATTGCTGTTTACTACCTCATTGTATTCACTAAAGTGTACTGCGTATGCTTTCCTGTGTATATAGGCATTTAAGGCGTACCAGTATTGTGCAATGAAAAACAATGCTGCAATGAATCATTAGCCTTGTGCATATGTATTTTTGTATTATTGGAGGTGTATCTTCAGGTTAAATTCCCAGAAGTGAAGTTGCTGGGCAGAAGGTAAATACATGTGTAGCTTTGTTAGATATTGCATGATTCCTTTCATAAGACTGTCAAGGTGCATCCCATCAGCTACTAAGGAGAGTGCCTGTTTCCCCATATTCTTCCCAAAAGAGCGTGTTTACCAATCTGTTAAGTGACAAGTGCTGCTTAATTTGCATTTCTCTCATGATGCATTAGGTTGATCATCATTTTCTGTGTCTGTGTGTGTGTGTGTGTGTAAATTGATTGTGTGATTCATTCATTTTGCTCATTTTTCTGTCTTCTTTTGGTCTTTTCCCCTTCAATTTTAAAGCATTTTGTATGTACTAGGAACCTTAACCATTTATCTGTGAGATATTGCAAATACACTTTCACAGTTTTTTATGTTTTTAAATTCTGTTCATGATGGTTTTTGGGCTGCGCAAAACATTTTCACATTTTTTAATTACAAGCATTTTTATTTTTAAGATTTTAATTTGTATGTAGTCACATCGATCAAGTCCTTGTTTTACAATTTCGGATTTAAAATCGTAGTTACAAAACCTTGGACTTTATGTTTGATATGGTGTGAAACAGGTCTCAGCATTTATTTTTGCCCCCTTTGTGTATACACTTGGCCTAGCACCATTTGCTGGAAGACTCTTGTTTTCTGCGCTGCTGCTTTGTTTATAAATCAAGTGTCTATAAATATGCAGCTTCTTTACGGACTCTGTTTCACTAGTTTATTCTTGTGCCAGTGCTGCACTGTCTTAATTATTATAAGTGCAAAGTTTGTGATTTGGTGCCTTTGTGTATATTTAACTTTGTCCTTACCCAAAGGCAAATTGTAACCAGAGAAGTGTGATGAGTAATCCACGTTGACATGACAATGTAGCATGGTTTTCGATGTAATTATTATCAAAGGAAAGAATATTTAACTTAGGAGGAAGAAAGATTAGTTCAAAGACAACTTTACTTTTATTAGCAGGATATAAAAGTAGATTGAAAATATAAGAATGTGTCGAGTTTATTTACTGGCTAACAGAGGAGGGACAAATTGGCAGGAAAGGGGTATGACTTTCATTGTGTGACTTTTTGACATCATAGTTGATGGCCAGTTTTTGTGAACAGAAACAAGTCGTAAAGAATATGAACAGGCCAGGCATGGTATCTCATGCCTGTAATCCCAGCACTTTGGGAGGCTGAGGTGGGTGGGTCTCCTGAGGTCAGGAGTTCGAGACCAGTCTGGCCAACACACTGAAACCAAACCCCATCTCTACTAAAAATACAAAAATTAGCTGAGTGTGGTGGTGTGTGCCTGTAATCCCAGCTACTTGGGAGGCTGAGGCAGGAGAATCTCTTGAACCCAGGAGGTGGAGGTTGCAGTGAGCTGAGATTGCGCCACTGCACTCCAGCCTGGGCAACAAGAGTGAAACTCTATCTAAAAAAAAAAAAAGAATATGAACAGTCCTTGAAATTAATGAAATTAGTGCAGTGTCTCCCTCTATTTTTATATATTCTAGATTTCATAAAGTGACAGCCCTAAATTACCAGAGTTGAATTCTGTTTAATTCATTGAAAATATTGATCCCTTTTTCTGCCTCTTTTTTTCAGGAGTGGCGGGGACAGGGTCTCACTCTGTTGCCCAGGCTGGAGTACAGTGGCGTGATCACAGCTCAGTGAAGCTTTGACCTTCTGGGCTCAAGTGATCCTCTCATTTCAACCTTCCCAGTAGCTGGGACTACAGGCATGTGCCACTTTGCCCAGGTAATTAGTTTTTAAATTTTTTGTAGAGACGGAGTCTCCCTAATGTTGCCCAGGCTGGTGTTGAACTCCTGGGCTCAAGTGATTCACCTCGGCCTCCCAAAATGCTAAGATTACAGGCACGAGCCACTGTGCCAAAAATTTTCTGCCTCTTCTTAACCTAATGGTACTGTATCAGAACTTTCATAATTGAATAACATGGAATCACTGACATTTAGAACTGGAAGAGACTTTAGAGATTAGTTATTTATAAACTTTTTTTTTTTTTTTTTTTTTTTTGAGACGGAATCTCGCTCTGTCACCCAGGCTGGAGTGCAGTGGCTGGATCTCTGCTCACTGCAAGCTCCACCTCCCGGGTTCACGCCATTCTCCTGCCTCAGCCTCCCGAGTAGCTGGGACTACAGGCGCCCGCCACCTCGCCCGGCTAGTTTTTTGTATTTTTTAGTAGAGACGGGGTTTCACCGTGTTAGCCAGGATGGTCTCGATCTCCTGACCTCGTGATCTGCCTGTCTCGGCCTCCCAAAGTGCTGGGATTACAGGCTTGAGCCACCGCGCCCGGCCAGTTATTTATAAACTCTTTAATTTGTAGCAATGAATTCAGTATGATTATCTGAGAGAGGGCACGGTTCCAGATAGAAGACAGTGTAAATCGATTGGCTAACTCATGCCAAAGAGAGAAAACTTTTGGGTTCTTTTGTTAAAAAGTAGTTTTTCTTTTTTTCCCCCACAGATCTTTAACTCCTCTATGTTCCCTTCATTTCTAGGGGAAGTGAAAACATTTCTTCACTACTTTTTAGAATAATAAATTTACAGCCAGTTTATTATCCATAGTTTTTTAAAGCTCATATTTTAAAAATTGTCTTTATAAAATATAAATATTTCAACTGGTCTTTCTCAAATATGATCATTTACACAGTTTAACCCTTGCTCAAACTGTAAAGTCTCTAGTTTTTTTATTAATATATTATACATGATTTAGAAAATACCTCCTTTCAATGGTGACTGAAATTTGACTACTACAGAATTATATGGCAAAAAATATAAATTTCAGAATAATTTTTTTTTTTTTTTTTTTGAGACGGAGTCTTGCTCTGTAGCCCGGGCTGGAGTGCAGTGGCCGGATCTCAGCTCACTGCAAGCTCCGCCTCCCGGGTTTACGCCGTTCTCCTGCCTCAGCCTCCGGAGTAGCTGGGACTACAGGCGCCCGCCACCTCGCCCGGCTAGTTTTTTTTTTTTTTGTATTTTTAGTAGAGACGGGGTTTCACCGTGTTAGCCAGGATGGTCTCGATCTCCTGACCTCGTGATCCACCCGTCTCGGCCTCCCAAAGTGCTGGGATTACAGGCTTGAGCCACCGCGCCCGGCCTTTTTTTTTTTTTTTTTAAAAATAGAGTCTCGCTCTGTTGCCCAGGCTGGAGTACAGTGGCACGATCTCGGCTCACTGCAAGCTCCACCTCCCGGGTTTACGCCATTCTCCTGCCTCAGCCTCCCGAGTAGCTGGGACTACAGGCGCCCGTCACCTCGCCCGGCTAATTTTTTGTATTTTTAGTAGAGACGGGGTTTCACCGTGTTAGCCAGGATGGTCTCAATCTCCTGACCTCGTGATCCACCCGCCTCGGCCTCCCAAAGTGCTGGGATTACAGGCGTGAACCACTGCACCCGGCCCAGAATAAATTATTTTAGATACTGGCCTCATCATGGAATCACTTTAGAGCAATGAAGATTATTTGACTCTCAATGATATTTCTTTCTAGAAATTGCAAGATGACACTTCCTGTGGCATTATAGGATTTTCCCAAGATAGCTTATGTGCTAGCCCCCATCATCTGAATCCGGCATGTGTGGACACATAGCAGCTTCCATAAAGTCTTTGATTACATGTATGATTTTATTATTTTAAAAAGAAGTACGTGATTTGACCAGGTGCAGCGTCTCATGCCTATAATCCCAGCACTTTAGGAGGCCGAGGCAGGGGGATCACAAGGTCAGGAGTTCAAGACCAACCTGGCCAATATGGTGAAACCCTGTCTCTACTAAAAATACAAAAATTAGTTAGGCGTGGTGGCACATGCCTGTAATCCCAGCTACTTGGAGGCTGAGGCAGAAGAATCGCATGAACTGGGGAGGCGGAGACTGCAGTAAGCAGAGATTGCGCCACTGCACTCCAGGCTGGGTGACAGCCAGACTCCATCTAAAAATAAAAATAAAAAGAAGTACGTGATAGTTTACAAACCTATAAAGTTTTATTTCTGTAGCACAGTATGGTGTGCTGCTTACTCCCTGTCAGAAAGGTTTGGTAATAGGGCTCTTGAACTCAGTATAAAAATCAAGAGCTGGCCAGGCGCGGTGGCTCAACGCCTGTAATCCCAGCACTTTGGGAGGCCGAGACGGGCGGATCACGAGGTCAGGAGATCGAGACCATCCTGGCTAACACGGTGAAACCCCGTCTCTACTAAAAATACAAAAAATTAGCCGGGCATAGGGGCAAGCGCCTGTAGTCCCAGCTACTCAGGAGGCTGAGGCAGGAGAATGGCGTGAACCCAGGAGGCAGAGGTTTCAGTGAGCCGAGATCGTGCCACTGCACTCCAGCCTGGGCAACAGAGCAAGACTCCATCTCAAAAAAAAAAAAAAAAAAAAAAATCCAGAGCTGGCTGGTCCCAGGCCTGGTGGCTCGAGGGGGAGGAGTTACCGCCCTTCTTCGGCATCAGAACACACCATGACGCCTGTTACCTGAGACCCTCAGGAAGCCCCGGGGTCATGGCCCAGAAGCACCCTGGAGAAAGAGAGTTGTGTGGAGCCCACCACAGTGGTGGTGCCTCCCTCAGGACTTTAGGACCCTCCGTGGACCCTGAAACACCTTCATTCTCAGGACTTACAGACTCAGCAGGGACTGCTCCTAATGGCACCCGCTGCTTCACAGAGCACTCTGGTCCTAAGTACACACAGCACCCAAACCCAGCTCATTGGTTGGACCCAAGCCATGGCCCCCCAAGGGGTCCAGGACCACCCAGAGATGCAGAGGACCCTGACCAGAGTGAGACATCTTCAGAAGAAGAGTCAGGAGTGGACCAGGAACTCTTAAAAGAAAACGAGGCTGGGTACCAGGAGGATGGGAACCCTTCTTTTCTTTCCATTCCATCTGCTTGCAGCTGCCAGGGAACACCCGGAATTCCAGAAGGGCCTTACTCTGAGGGAGGAAATGGCTCTTCTAGCAACTCTTGCCACCTCTATGCCTCTCCAGCCTTGGGGGAAGATGAAGAGTTGGAAGAGGAATATGATGATGAAGAATCTCTTAAGTTCCCCAGTGATTTTTCACGTGTGTCCAGCGGAAAGAAAGCCCTATTCCGGAGACAGCGGCACCACTTTCCAACGAAGGCGGATACTCGGGAGGGTGGACGTAGGGATCCCAGGTCCCCTGGTCAACATCGACTGGGCCAGAAATGAAGTCAGGCAGATAAGCGCAGAGGCCTGGGATTGTGGGGAGCTGAGGAACTATGTCAACTTGGACAGGCAGGCTTTTCGTGGCTCATTGAACTGCTGGTGTTGGTGGGAGAGTATGTAGAAACTTGTGGGCACACCATCTATGCATGCAGGCAGCTGAAAAGCAGTGATTCGGACCTTTTTCAAGTTTGGATGGGAGTCTGGACAGGGCGGCTGGGGGCTGGGCCCAGGTCATGTTTCAGTTTCTAAGCCAGGAGTTTTATTGTGGAGTAGGATTGTTTACCTGTTTTCTTTTCTTTTTTTTTTTTTTGGACGGAGTCTCCCTCTGTCGCCCAGGCTGGAGTGCAGTGGCCAGATCTCAGCTCACTGCAAGCTCCGCCTCCCGGGTTTACGCCATTCTCCTGCCTCAGCCTCCCGAGTAGCTGGGACTACAGGCGCCCGCCACCTCGCCCGGCTAGTTTTTTGTATTTTTTAGTAGAGACGGGGTTTCACCGTGTTAGCCAGGATGGTCTCGATCTCCTGACCTCGTGATCCGCCCGTCTCGGCCTCCCAAAGTGCTGGGATTACAGGCTTGAGCCACCGCGCCCCGCCACGTTTCAGTTTCTAAGCCAGGGGTTTTACTGTGGAGTAGGATTGTTTACCCGTTTTCTTAAGCTGCTGGGTGCTTTACTGCCCCTGGCTCTGGCCCTCTTTTTGGGCTTTCTACAGTTGGGATGGTGGTTTCTGGAGGGACTAGATGACCGGTTAGGCTGGAGGGATAAGGCCACCTGGCTTTTCTCTTGGCTGGATTCTCCAGCCTCGCAGCGTTGCTTGACTCTGCTGAGAGATAGCAGGTCATGGCAGTGGCTGGTAAGAATAATTCAGTGGGGGTCGGGTGCGGTGGCTCACGTCTGTAATCCCAGCACTTTGGGAGGCCAAGGCGGGTGGATCATGAGGTCAGGAGATCGAGACCATCCTGGCTAACACGGTGAAACCCCATCTCTACTAAAAATACAAAAAATTAGCTGGGCGTGGTGGTGGGCGCCTGTAGTCCCAACTACTCCAGAGGCCGAGGCAGGAGAATGGCATGAATCCGGGAGGTGGAGCTTGCAGTGAGCTGAGATTGCGCCACTGCACTCCAGCCTGGGCAACAGAGCCAGATTCTGTCTTAAAAAAAAAAAAAAAAAAAAAAAAGAATAATTCAGTGGGGTTGGCTGGAGTTGCCTTGGGTCAAGCAGAATACTAATAGGCAGGGGAATGCACCTGTAGCTACTGGGCGCTACTGCCAGCCTGAAGAGGAAATGGCTCAACTCTTGACCTTGGCTGGGGTTCCTGAGGATGAGTTAAACCCTTTCCATGTACTAGGCGTTGAGGCCACAGCATCAGACGCTGAACTGAAGAAGGCCTATAGACAGCTGGCAGTGATGGTTCATCCCGACAAAACTCATCACCCCGGGGCTGAGGAGGCCTTCAAGGTTTTGCGCGCAGCTTGGGACATTGTCAGCAATGCTGAAAAGCGGAAGGAATATGAGATGAAAGGAATGGCAGAGAATGAGCTGAGCCGGTCAGTAAATGAATTTCTGTCCAAGCTGCAAGATGACCTCAAGGAGGCAGTGAATACTTTGATGTGTGGCCGATGCCAAGGAAAGCATAGGAGGTTTGAGGTGGACCAGGAACCTAAGAGTGCCAGATACTATGCTGCGTGTGATAGGCTGCGTCCCGCTAAGGAAGGAGACTTTTGGGCAGAGTCAAGCTTGTTGGGCCTCAAGATCACCTACTTAGCACTGATGGATGGAAAGGTGTATGACAACACACAGTGGGCTGGAGGCCAGCGTCCTACATATCTCCCCAGACCCGCAGAGTCCCCTCACATCTCTCATTTGGTTCTCGGATTCCAGGCACCAGAGGGCGGCAGAGAGCCACCCCGGACGCCCCTTCTGCTGATCTTCAGGATTTCTTGAGTCGGATCTTCCAAGTACACCCAGCGCAGACGCCCAGTGGGAACTTCTTTGCAGCTCCTCAGCCTGCCCCCGGAGCCACTGCAGCCTCTAAGCCCAACCGCACAGTACCCAAGGGAGAAACGAAACCGAAGCGGCGGACGAAAGTGAGGAGGCCCTTCCAACGTTGAAGGCCCCTTCTCTTTCCTCAAAACAATGTCAGGGAGTGGAAAGGACTGTGTACAGCGCAGGATGGAGTTTGATTTCTCCCTCCTCCCCCAACACCTAGGAACTGAATCTTTTTTTTTTTTTTTTTTTTTTTTTTTTTTTTTTTTTTTAGACAGAGTCTCGCTGTGTTGCCCAGCTGGGGTGCAGTGGTGTGATCTTGGTTTACTGCAACCTCTGTCTCCTGGGTTCAAGCAATTCTCCCATCTCGGCCTCCTGAGTAGCTGGGATTACAGGCACGCACCACCACACCTGGCTCAACGAATTCTTTTTTGGATTTTTAGTAGAGACGGGGTTTCACCATGTTGCCCAGGCTGGTCTCGAACTCCTGAGCTCAGGCGATCCACCCGTCCTGGCCTCCCAAAGTGCTGGATTACAGGCATGAGCCACCGCGCCGGACCTGAATCTTGTCTTTTGAAAACACCGAAGAAATAGGGGGTAGCTAGAGTAAAGAACCCAGGGCCTGGACCTGGGCTGGACAGTATATCCCTTTAGGTGTGGGAACTGGGTATTTCCCTGGGGTCTCTATGCCTTTGTCTTGCCATTTGCTTTTGAGGGCAGATGAGACTTTCTCCCACCCTTTTAAAGCCACAAGTCTATCTTCTTTCTTGACCCATCTCAGGAGGGAGCCCTCTCCTTTACCCTGATACAACATTTAAAAGACAGAACAAGAAAGCATTCAGCCCTGATGATAGGAGGTTACCTATGCGGTATGAGTTCAGAGTTCAGAGAATGGAAACGGAATTTTCCCTCGACTTTCACTTTGTGGGTAAATCACCCAATTTTAGGCTCTATTCTGCAAGGATGGCCAAAATTAATCTTTTTTTTTTTTCCAGGAGAATGACTCAGTTTATTATCTCAATTTGACCCTATCTATACCACTTTAGGCTCAAACACTGTACAGAGCTGCCATGCCTAACCTCATAATAATCGCATCCCTGGAAGGTGAACAGGGTAAACCACAAAGTCAGAAACATTGGGAAAAGCCACGGTCGCACGCACATCTCTCAAGGAAACAAACTACAAGAAAGGGCTCAGTCACTGTACACAGCAAGTGTGCAGTGGGCAAAGTTCTGTTCTTTTGACAGTAGCCAAATGCTTAAGTCCCTGGTTTCTTGGGATCAATCATGGCCCAAGGTTAGTAAGAAGGCCAACAATGTTGTGAGCAGGATTCAATTTCTACAGGGTCATGGGGCATCATCCACCATGTGAAGGGGCTCCAGCAGGTTGGACATGATCAATACCCATCCAGATTAGGATCCTGATGCCCTTGCCAGAGCTCGGGCTCGGGCAGCTTTGGCCTCGTCTTCTAGCTCATCTAGGAAACGCTCCTGGGAAATCGAGTAGAAGGTGTAACCATAAATAGCTAACACCAGGGCCCCGATGCCTAGGCCGGTCACGATGTTCCGGGTCTGCCGCTGCGGTAGGACCCTCTGCCACTGGGCAAGCTGCGCCCGCCGCATGGAATACAGTTGCTCGGGTGTCAGCTTCTCCCGCGTCGGGTCGACACGCTGAGCGAAAGGGGCCTCTCCACGCTTAGCATCCAGAGGGTCACCAGCTCCCGAAGCCGCCATGTTGCCGCTCCTCTCTTCGCGTTGCCCAAGCATTTTAAAAAAGTAGATTCATGCCCACTGCCCTTGGGTGAGGGGGAAGGATACGGGGGTTCCCAGAAGCCCCCATGTGATCCAAGGGTTTGTATTTTTTTTAAGTTTGTTCATATTTGTATGTATATACCTATTTAAAGCCAGGGGATTATCTTTCTATAAATGTATAACTGGCAAAAAAAAAAAATCAAGAGCTGGCCGGGCGTGGTGGCTCATGCCTATAATCCCAGCACTTTGGGAGGCCGAGGCAGGCAGATCTAGAGGTCAGGAGATCGAGACCATCCTGGCTAACACGGTGAAACCCTGTCTCTACTAAAAATACAAAAAATTATCCAGGCGTGGTGGCGGGCGCCTGTAATCCCAGCTACTCGGGAGGCTGAGGCAGGAGAATGGCATGAATCTGGGAGATGGAGCTTGCAGTGAGCTGAGATCACGCCACTGCACTCCAGCCTGGACAACACAGCGAGACTCCGTCTCAAAAAAAAAAAAATAGTCAGGAGCATTGTTGAGTCTCAAAATATCTAATCTTGCTTCATCTAGTAAATTTGCTTTTATTTTCTGTTGCTTCTAGACCAAGAGCAGTGATGACCTTTTAGCTGGAATGGCCAGAGGGGTAACAGTGACTAATGGTGTTAAAGGAAAGAAAAGCACCTGCCCATCTGTGGCATCTTCAGCATCTGCCCCTGCCGTGACCACCGTGGAGAACAAATCCAAGATTAGCACAGGTATGGGTGACACTCAGTCTGAGACTTCAACTGCGTTTTTGTTGGAATAGGCAGGATGCATTGGTGTTTACAGTGTTCCATCTCATTACAGGAAATTTTCGACATACAAAAGTAGATGGATTGATATTTCAGCCCAATACGCTCATCACACTCATCACCATTATCAACTCACAGCCAGTTGTAACTCCCTGATACCCACCCTCCCCTCTTATTATTCTGAAGCAGATTCCAGACATCATATCATTTCATCCATAAATATTTTATTATCTTGGAAAGAGGATTCTCCTTTTTTTTTTTTTTTTTTTTTTTTGAGACGGAGTCTTGCTCTGTCACCCAGGCTGGAGCGCAGTGGCCGGATCTCAGCTCACTGCAAGCTCCGCCTCCCAGGTTTACGCCATTCTCCTGCCTCAGCCTCCCGAGTAGCTGGGACTACAGGCGCCCGCCACCGTGCCCGGCTAGTTTTTTGTATTTTTAGTAGAGACGGGGTTTCACCGTGTTAGCCAGGATGGTCTCGATCTCCTGACCTCGTGATCCGCCCGCCTCGGCCTCCCAAAGTGCTGGGATTACAGGCTTGAGCCACCGTGCCCGGCCGAGAAAGATTCTTTTAAAAATATAATCATAATACCATTATCAGTCCTTAAAATAATTGATAATCATTCCTTAAATCATACCTTATTCAATGAGTATTTAAATTTCCAACAATCTTATAAATATTTCTGTTTTGTTTACTGTCTATTTTTATGTTTGGATCAGGACTCACATAAATCCATATATAATTGGCTGATGCGTCTCTTAAATCTTTTTTAAATCTATAGGTTTAACCTGATTCTTGCAGTTTAATTTTTGTGGAAGCTGGTCAAATGACCTATAGAGTTTCTGAGAATCTGGATTTTTATATCACAATATCCCCATTATGTTTTTGCCCAACACCCTTTATTGTCTCTATTTATTGTATATGGCATTGGAGTCTTATGGGACAGATTCAGGTCCCCTGTCCCCCCATTTGGAAAAAAAACAACCAAAACACCACGTTGGCTAGGCTGGTGTCGAACTTCTGACCTCAGGTGATCTGCCTGCCTCGGCCTCCCAAAGTGCTGGGATTACAGGCACGAGCTATCGCATCATTTAAATGTACTGAGAGGCTGGGCACGGTGGTTCAGAGCTGTAAGCCTAGTACTTTGAGAGGACAAGGCAGGCAGATCACCTGAGGTCAGGAGTTCAAGACCAGCCTGGCCAACATGGTGAAACCTTGTCTCTACAAAAAAAAAAAAAAAAAAAAAAAAAAAAAAAAAAAGAAAGAAAGAAAAAATTAGCCCTATGTGGTGGCGTGCGGCTCTGGTCCCAGTTACTCGAGAGGCTGAGGCATGAGAATCGTCTGAACCCCGGAGGCATAGGCTGCAGTGAGTTGAGATGGCACCACTGCACTCCAGCCTGGGCGACAGAGCAAGACCCTGTCTCTAAATAAATAAACTTTGCCGGTAATCCCAGCACTTTGCGAGGCTGAGGCGGGTGGATCACCCAAAGTCAGGAGTTCGAGACCAGCCTGACTACTATGACGAAACCCTGTCTCTACTAAATATACAAAAATTAACTGGGCATTGTGGCATGTGCCTAGTCCCAGCTACTCTGGAGGCTGAGACAGGAGAATTGCTTGAACCAGGAGGTGGAGGGTGCAGTGAGCTGAGATTGAGCCACTGCACTTCAGCCTGGGCGACAGAGTGAGACTCCATCTCAAAAAAATTAAATAAAATAAAAAATAAAAATAAATAAATGTAGTAAGGTTGCAGAGTTGTGCAGTGGAAGCGTGCTGGTTCTATCCATGTAGTGAAGGCAGATTTCATCCACAAATCTCACAAGAACTTTTAGCCCCAGTTGCCTTCCAAAGAAGCAGTACATGGACTGACACATGGGCTGTCCCAAACAGCTCTGGAAAGAAAAACAGAAAACAGAAAATGACACGCTCAGCCCTTGAGGCCCAAATGCCCTTCCCCAGAGCAGCTGCCAGAAGACAGGAAGCAGGATCGGGTTGGGGGTCACTTCTGGGTGAGGGGGAGAATGGTCAGACCCGGGGCAGGGGTGTTGGAGCCTGTCGGCCTCACTGGAACAGAAGAGAGCTGCTTCGTGATGCTCAGCTGACTGGCAGAGCCTTGTATAACCCAAGTTCTCACGGTACAGAGAGGCCAGCCAGTGTGGGGACAAAGACAGGCATGCACAGAAATGGTTTCCTGGAAGACAGCCCAGTTGCATCTCTCAAATGGGACCAGATCGGAAGGGAGACCAGCTGCTTTGGGCAACCGAGGTTGCTTCTGGGCGAGCTCCCAAACTAGATGGTGCCGAGGGCCCTGGACCTGGCAGCTGGACTGGACATCACATGACCCTGTCTTCCAGGAAACAGCACCTTAGCGCTTGTCTGGCCAGTTCTCCAAAAGAATCATCCACAGGCCATTTCTCCATTCCCCTCCTATGCACAGACTGGGCGGGGCCTGACCAGAAACTCTCCCTTAGGGTTTTGAGTCACTGCCAAAACTTGAGCCCAGCGGTGAGGATGTGATGTTAAAATGTGACTCTGGGTCAGGCGGTGGCTCATGCTTGTCCACCCAGTGCTTTTGGGAGGCTGAGCTGGGAGAATCACTTGAGGTCAGCAGTTCAAGACCAACCTGAGGAACATAGATCTCTACAAAAAAATTAAAATAAAAATTAGCCAGCTCTGGTGACATGTACCTGTAGTCCCAGCTACTCGAAAGGCTGAAGTGGCTTAAGCCCATGAGTTCAAAGCTACAGCTATGATGGTGTCACTGCACTCCAGCATGAAAAACAGCGTGACACCATGTCTTGAAAAAAGGAACAAACTAGGCATAGAAGAAACATACCTGAAAATGGCCAGGCCCAGTGGCTCACGCGTGTAATCCCAGCACTTTGGGAGGCTGGGGTGGGTGGATCACCTGAGGTCAGGAGTTCGAGACCAGCGTGACCAACATGGTGAAACCCCATCTCTACCAAAAGTACAAAAATTAGCCGGGCGGGGTGGCAAGCGCCTCCCAGCTACTCGGGAGGCTGAGGCAGGAGAATCGCTTGAACCTGGG
This sequence comes from Macaca mulatta, assembly GCF_049350105.2. NCBI lineage: Eukaryota > Metazoa > Chordata > Mammalia > Primates > Cercopithecidae > Macaca > Macaca mulatta. The sequence continues at coordinate 33,690,006 of NC_133415.1, read as the reverse complement.
AGGTGGAGGTTGCTGTGAGCCAAGGTTGCACCATTGCACTACAGCCTGGGTGACACGAGCCAGAATCCGTCTATAAAAAAAACAAAACAAAACAAAACAAAAACCTAGAAATAATAAAAGCTGTATATGACAAAGCCATAGCTAACCTACTACAGGATGGGGAAAAGTTAAAAGCATTTCCTGTGTAAACAGTAACAAGAGGAGGATGCCCGTTCTCACCACTTTTATTTGAAATCACACAATCACGCAGGAGAGAAAAATAAAAGCCACCCACATTGGAAAAGAGGACATCAAATTATCCTTGTCTGATGAAGATGTGATCTTGGATTTAGAAACACGTAAAGTCTCCACCAGAAAACTCTAGACTTGATAAATAAATTAATACACTCATTTGCAGGATACAAAATCAACATACAAAAATCAGCAGCATTTTATACACCAATAATGGTCCAGTTGGGAAAGAAATTAAGAAGGCAATCCCATGTACAACAGCAACAAAATGAAAACGATACGCCGCAGAAAAAGTTTTACCAAGGAGGTGAAAGATTTCTACAAGGAAAACTAGAAAACACTGATGAAAATGTTTAAGAGGAGAGAAAGAAATGGACAATCATTTCATGCCCACAGAAGGAATTCATAGCACTAAAATGACCACACTGCCCAAAGCAGTCTAGAGATTCAATACAACCTCTACCAAAATACCAACATCATCACTCACAGAACTGGAAAATCATAAAACTCATATGAAACCAAAAAAGAGCTCAAAGAACCAAAGTCATCCTCACCAAAAACAACAAAACTAAAGGCATCCCATTTCACTGCAAATTAGAATGACAAAATTTTTGACAAGTGCGTGCTAACCAAAACAGCACGGTCCTAGCATAAAACTAGACACATAGATCAATGGCACAGATAAGAGAGCCCAGAAAGACAGCCACAAAGTCTTGGGACTTGTGTCTCTCCTGCTGTACATCCAGGCTGGGTGCTTTATGTACAACAGGCAGACGAGAAGTCCCTGTTGCAAGTGAGGACAAAGTGTGGGAAGGCCGTGAGGGTCTGCAGTCCCAGAGGGCCTTAGCCTCATCCCACAGTGCACTGTTGCACCGGAGTGCCACCTCCTTCTCGAGGTCCAGGTCTTCAACAGTGACCCGGACCCCAGCTGTAAGGTAGGTGGCAGCATCAGAGGCTCCCCTTGCCTGAGCGGCAGCAGGGGAAACTTGTGTCTACGGGGCCTAGAGGCCTGGGATGTCAGGGAGCCATTCCTGGGGGCAAGTGTCTGCCCTGGTGCTGCATCTGCTACCTTTTCACACTGGGCGAGACCCCAAGAGACAGCCTGAGGCCGGTCCTCACTCACCGTCTTTGAGGACTTGAGGGGCAGCCAACAGTGGGATGAGGCTGGCCCTCTCCTCCTCTTTAGTGACGGGAAGCCTTCTGGGGAGCTGTAGGAGCTCAAGATGGCATTTCGTTTGGGGCATGAGCTCATCCAGGAGGATTGAGATCTCTGGGTATATCCCAGACTTCTTTTTTTTTTTTTTTTTTGAGACGGAGTCTTGCTCTGTTGCCCAGGCTGGAGTGCAGTGGCCGGATCTCAGCTCACTGCAAGCTCCGCCTCCCGGGTTCACGCCATTCTCCTGCCTCAGCCTCCCGAGTAACTGGGACTACAGGCGCCCGCCACCTCGCCCGGCTAGTTTTTTGTATTTTTTAGTAGAGACGGGGTTTCACCGAGTTAGCCAGGATGGTCTCGATCTCCTGACCTCGTGATCCACCCGTCTCGGCCTCCCAAAGTGCTGGGATTACAGGCTTGAGCCACCGCGCCCGGCCTATCCCAGACTTCTGACATCTGGGCATGGAGGTCTCTCTGCAGAGGTCCAGGCCTGGGCACGAAGGGAGAGAGGCCTCCATCGTCCCGCAGGGACCTAAATGTAGACCGTGCATCCCCGGTGCTCTCGGGAACCCTTCTCTGATCATGACTCTCTTGGACCCTGGGGTCCTTGTCCTGCTCAGGCATCCCTGCCCCCTTCTCCTTAAGGGCCTTCAACATGATCTTCTCTGGACATGAGTCTGGAGCACAGCCGGGTGTTGTGGGCCCCAAAGGGGTGACTCCCTGCTCCTGGGCCCCACAGAGAGTCCTTGTGCTCAGTGCACTGGCTGAGCTGCAGGACGCCCTGGAATTGCTGTGGTACCTGTGCATTCAAATTGAAGGCAGGATGGCCAGCAAGGAACACAGGGCTTGCAGGATCACGGAAAACCCTTGGAGTTGTTTTGACACACCACTGATGCCAAGTGTCTGGGTACTTGTAGGATGGCCTTTCACTCCGTCCAGGGGCAGTGGCAACAGGGAGATCCCACACGCAAAGTGAACTGGGGGATGGGGTGAGCGGGCTCCAGGCAACTGAGCCCTACTGGCAGGTCCTCAGCCCCCAGGACAGGAGAGGGGTGACAGGCAGAGAGTGCCCAGGTAACCACTCCTGGGAGCAGTGGGGAACCGTGGGATGCTTCAACTCTCGAGAGCTGGGCTCTGAGCATCTGCCTTAGCTGCCAACTCAGCCAAAGGCTACATGAGCAGTTTCCCCTGTTGACGAGCAATGCATCTTTCCAACCTGAGCGAGTGGGTACGCGTGCAAAGACGGTGCGAGTCACAGATCTTCGTAGGAAGGGAGACCTTAAGGGACTGGCGCGGCCAGGGATGCACACAAGGCACCTGCTGTCAACACCTTGGTGGGGGCGGGTGGTGCACACAATAGGTACTGGAGGGAGAGGCGCGTGGGAAGAACAGGCGTGCACAATGGCTGCAGATCCTCCTGTGGATGGCTGAAGATTCCTGCTCTCCTGCTGAGGCTTGAGGCTGCTGGGCTGGAGGACTGTATGGTCCATGCATTGTAGTGTCCCCTTCTCTCCCTGGCCTGGAGCCCCAAGAGCTATCCGGACTCTGTCCAAGGCCTGGTTCTGGCCCAGCAAATAGGTCACTGCAGGGAAGCTGGATTCCCGGCCCAGCAGCTGGCACAGGAGGTGACAGCTTTGGGATTCACATCTGAGTGTCCTCCTGCCCTTCTCCTAGGAATCTGGAGTGGAGAGTTGCTCAGAACAGAAGTGCCTGGGACACCCAGATCCTGCTGGAGTGGCAGCTGGAGTGATGGCCAGGGCAGGCTGGGAGGGACATACTTTCCACAGGACCCAGTGCTTTCATCTCTGTGCAATTGACCAAGAGAAACCAAAACCAAACTCCTTCTTTTACACAGACCTATTTGAGGGAGGCCGGGTATTCTTTGTGTATTTCAACCTAACAAGATTATGAGATAGTCGGAATGCAGAAGGAGACGGGAGGACTCAAGTGTCCTCTCTTTTGCAAAAATGTCACACGAAGCCACTCGGTCTCTTTTTGTTTTTTTTTGTTTGTTTTGAAGACTATTGTAATTTTGCAAAATATATGTTATTTGAGGATCGGTGTGCTATTTTTAGATAAATTAATATACTTTTTTTCATCAGCACATGAAACATTCTTCAAAACAGATCCTTTGTTAGTCCACAAAAGCTGTCCCTACAAATTTTAAGAAATCACAATCATAGCATTCCGATTATCAGACAACAGAGGAATAAAACTAGAAATGGATATCAAGGCAAACTACAGAACCTATACACATATATGAAAATTAAACCCCACCCTCCTGAATGACCACTGGTTCAATGAAAAAATTAAACTGAAAATCCGAAAATGTTTTCAAACAAATGAAAATGGAAACACCATATACCAAAAGCTTTTGGATTCAGCAAAATCAGTGCTGTGAGGGAAGTGTGTAGCAGTAAATGCCTACATCCAAAAAGTAGAAAGATGACACATTAATAAACTGATGATGCACCTTAAAGATCTAGAAAAGCAAGAACAAAGCAAAACCAAAATCAGCCCATGAAAAAAATAATAAAGATCAGAGGAGAACTAAATAAAATAGAGTCTCAAAAACAACACAGAAATCAGGAAAAGCAATTACTGGTTCTTAGCGAGAAAAACACACTTTGGGTATTTCCTTTTTTTTTTTTTTTTTTTGAGACAGAGTTTTGCTCTTGTTGCCCAGGCTGCAGTGCAGTGGCGCAATCTCCACTCACTGCAAGCTCCGCCTCCCGGGTTCATGCCATTCTCCTGTCTCAGCCTCCTGTGTAGCTGGGACTACAAAAAATACAAAAATACAAAATTTTTGTATTTTTAGTAGAGACGGGGTTTCACCGTGTTAGCCAGGATGGTCTCGATCTCTTGACCTTGTGATCCGCCCATCTCGGCCTCCCAAAGTGCTGGGATTACAGGCGTGAGCCACCGCACCCGGCCAGTTCTTTTGAGGGACTCTTGCATAGGAGCCCCAAGAGGCAGGTGCAAAAATGTCCATAGAAACACCGTAATACAACAACAACAAAAAATCCAGACTGATTCAAATGTCCATTAACAGGAGAATGAATACATTAGTTGGAATCTTCTTATACAGTGGTCAGACTGAATCAACTACAGCTGCACAACAGACTGGATGGAGCTTACAAGTAATGTTGGGATTAAATGGCCAGTCCCAGACCATTACATTTACCATTTGCAATAACAAGAGGAACAAAGGTAACTGAAGAATCTAACAAAAACTATGCAAGACCTGTATTGAAAAATTATAAAACTTGACCGGGCGCGGTGGCTCAAGCCTGTAATCCCCGCACTTTGGGAGGCCGAGACGGGCGGATCACGAGGGTCAGGAGATTGAGACCATCCTGGCTAACACGGTGAAACCCCGTCTCTACTAAAAAATACAAAAAAACTAGCCGGGCGAGGTGGCGGGCGCCTGTAGTCCCAGCTACTCGGGAGGCTGAGGCAGAGAATGGCGTGAACCCGGGAGGCGGAGCTTGCAGTGAGCTGAGATCTGGCCACTGCACCCCAGCCTGGGCAATAGAGCCAGACTCCGTCTCAAAAAAAAAAAAAATTATAAAACTTGATTGAAAGACATTTTAAAAATTCTAAATAAGAGAGATAATATATAATCTACTTATATATTGAATATATATATTGAATATATATATTGAATTGGAAGATTCAATATTATAAAGTTGTCGATTCTCCCCAAATTGTTCTACAGATTTAATGCAAATTAAATAAAAAATTCAGCAAGGGGTGTGTGTGTGTGTGTGTGTGTGTGTGTGTGTAACTTGACAAGCCATACACAGAATATCTTTTTTTCTTTTGAGACAGAGTCTTGCTCTGTCGCCCAGGCTGGAGTGCAGTGGTTCGATCTCAGCTCACTGCAAGCTCCGTCTCCTAGGTTCAAGTGATTCTCCTGCCCCTGCTTCCTGTGTAGCTGGGATTACAGGTGTGCACCACCACACCTGGCTAATTTTTGTATTTTTAGTAGACACAGGGTTTCACCATGTTGGCCAGGCTGGTCTCCAACTCCTGGCCGCAAGTAATCGGCCTACTTCAGCCTCCCAAATTGTTGGCATTACAGGCGTGAGCCACTGAGCCCAGCCCGTACACAGAATACCATTTTTTACTTAAGCATATTGATCTAGAAGAATTTTTTAAAAATACAGCCTACCATTTTTATTTATAACACTTACAGACAACAAACCATACTGTTCCAAGATACCATATACCTAGGAAAACATCTATAAAAAGCAAGAGAAACATACAAATCAGGCCCATCTGGAGAGAAGGGAGTGAAGCACTGCGCTGATTCGGGGATAAATACTGGTTGGGTAGACAGGCAGTCCTCATGCTTTTGGCTGACATAGATGTTACATACTATTTCATGTGTTATCACACACTCCCAGTAAACATATAACATAAGAGAATAATTAACCACCATCAGGCGTACTCATTTTGAGACAGGAAGATGTAGAGGAAAGACCTTGATGAGGGTGTCAGTTCCAAGGATGTATACCAGTGACTGACATGACTTGGTGCAAAGCTTGGGTAGAGACCTACACTTAAGCCCCTCACCCCCACTTGCTGAGGCATAAGGGCTCAGAGGGGGTTCCATGGGGTGGGCGGGAGTGGTAAGGGCCCAGGTGGGGCCGCAGCCTGGCGCCCCCCACCCCATGTGCACACCCTCTCCCTCCCCCCATGTGCACACCCTCTCCCTCCCCCACCCCATGTGTACACCCTCTCCCTCACCCCATGTGCACACCCTCTCCCTCCCCCACCCCATGTGTACACCCTTTCCCTCCCCCACCTCATGCTCACACCCTCCCTCCCTCCCACCTCATGTGTACACCCTCTCCCTCCCCACCTCATGTGCACACGCTCTCCATCCCCCCACCTCATGCTCACACCCTCTCCTCCCTCCCACCACATGTACACACCCTCTCCTCCCTCCCACCTCATGCTCACACCCTCTCCTCCCTCCCACCTCATGTGCACACCCTCTCCCTCCCCCCGCCCCATGTGCACACCCTCTGTCCCCATCGTCCTGCCCCAGCCTGTGATTGCAGTGCTGCAGGGTGGCTGCAGCCTTTGCCTCCCAAAGCTCCTCAAGGTCAGAGGGTTGGGAACCCCTGGGATGGAGCTGGGATGAGGACCCTGCCCCTCCTCAGGCATTTCCAGGCAAGGGGCACAGAGACACAGCCAGCCCAGCAGCTGAGACCCTCCTGTCAGGCCAGGTGGGAAAGTGAGGCACGAACACAACCCCAGACTGGAAATAACAAAGCCATCATGTACTGCGTGCCTACTGAATGCCAAGCCCTATGCCCTGTTCTTTAATGTCATCTTTAATGAGATGTCTTCACTCAGTGATCGTGGACAGGTATTTATGGTGTGCAGGAGCATGCTGGGCACTTTTCTGGGCCGTGAAGACTCAGGGAGGTCCCTGCTCTGGTAGAAATCAAATCCAACAGGAGACAGAGACTGGGGCCCCACACACCAGGAGGAACTACCCAGTGCAGTGAGTGCCAGCAGGAAGCCACAGGGGCAGGGAAGGGCCTCCTGGGAGGGTGGATGGCTGCATCCTGCGGCTGAGCAGGGGAAGCTGGCCTCAGGACAGGATGTGCGCGGGCATGGAGCAGGAAGTTCCTGGAATGATGGGCAAGAGGGAGCAGGTCACTGGGGGCAGGTCTAAATACTGAGGGCTGCATTGGGATAGCAGAGGCCTCGGGCAGGCCCACTCAGCATGCAGACTCCCCTCCCCGGCCCCTTCCCTAGGATAACAGTGGAGGTCCATCCCCAAGTGGTGGGGAGGACAATCCAGACACAGAGACCCCAGCCCAGCTGGCAGGGGAAGGGGAGCCCCCAAGGGCCCCTGCATGTGGGGGCCTGTCCCGCCAGGCAGCCCTCCCACGGTGCCCAGCAGCAGCCCTGCTTGCAGACCCTCTTTTGTCCCCATTGTTAAAAAAAAAAAATTCAATGAAAAATGACACTAGCTGGGCGTGGTGGTGGGTGCCTATAATCCCAGCTGCTTGGGAGGCTGAGGCAGGAGGATTGCTTGAACCAGGGAGTCGGAGACTGCAGTGAGCCAAGATGGTGCCACTGCACTCTAGCCTGGGCGACAGAGTGAGACTCCATCTCAAAAAAAAAAAAAAAAGAAGACACTTGCTAAAGCTCTGTAGGGAAGACTATTCAGGACTATCTCACTAGGTATAAGGGACCACGGAGATGAGATTCTGCTCGTCTCAAAGGCTCAGCCTCAAAGACCGCAAGGGCAAGTGGGATCTGACAGTCCAGGAGCAGGGTGGGGGCGGTGCATGGACAGTGACTAGGAGGAAACGTCAGCCGGCAGGGATTCTGGCTAAATTCCCCTAACAGGATTCTTGCTGAAGGCCGGCCAGGATGGTCAGACCGTACCTTCGGGACAGAGGGGGAATCCGATCAGATGTCAAGGATGAGGGCTTCTCGCTAAACTGACTTTGCAGGATTCTTGCTAAAACTGGAGTTTATAAGGAAGTGCTCAGATGTGCCCAGGAGAAGGCTCAGGAGCCTAAATAAAGTTTGACCAAGCAGAGAATCTTTGTCATCAGCTGTGGTGAGAGTGAGGCCCAGAGTGGGTCAGGGATTACCTGCCCAGGTTGTGCAATTGGGAGGGCTCTGTCAGGAGCTCTGAGTTTTCCCACTGGGGGCTGAGTCTGGGCCCTCAGGGCACACACAGGTAGATACTGGCAGGCCCAACACCCCATGCAGGGCAGACTGGGATGCTGGGGCCTGCGGCACAGACTGGTCAGACCCACCCCAGTCCAGACATTCTTTGCAAGAAGAGCTGAGGCTGCTGATGCCAGGAACAGACAAACAAGGTCATTACCAGGTCATAAGCTCATTACCCACATCAGGCAAGGCCATGGCTGGCTAATGAGTTGGCCTCCTGCTGAGCCACCTGCCCTGGGGCGGTTCCCAGAGATCTGGCTAGCCAGTGCCACAGGAGGCCGGGGCACAGTTCCAGGGTCCAGTGGGCAGGGCACGGGTATTCAGGGACAAGGTGTGCCTGAGTCCCCACAGGAAGCCCCAGACCCTGCAGTAAGACCTGGAGCAAGTCATTCTCCTCTCTGAGCTCTCAAAGAAGAGGTCAGCTCAGGGGTCTGGGAGGCAAGGTCTCCTGGAGTAGACTAAGCCGGCTGATACCAATGGTCACACACACCTCCCAGCCAGCCGCTGGTCCTGACAGATGAGGAAACTGAGGCTAGGTGTTTTCATGAGGCCTCTGAACCCAGAACCCAGTAGCCAGTGTCCTGAGCAAAGCCCAAGCCAGACCTGCCAGTTTACGTGTACTGAGGCCCCACTACGCAGCCTGCACTCCTGGGGCCTAAAAGGACCATCACCTTCCCTTCTAAGAGCCCGGACGCAGGGGCTGGGCCCCAGCCAGGCCAACCTCCCTCCTCCTCCAAAGGCCCAGCAGCAGCTGCTACCAGAGCAAGCAGCACAGTCACAGCAAAGGACGGACAGGTGTCCTGTGCTCTGTGGTCTGAGCAGAGGGCCAGGGGCCGTGACCCACATGGCCCCTCCAGGACCAGCTCCAAGATGAGCCTTCCTGTCCCGACCAGTGTGTCCAGGACCTCAGGGCAGATCAGCTGTACCTGCTGGCTGCTCCTGTTCCCTGCCCTTCCTGGGGCTCCCCACCACCTTTGGGAGACAGCTCCAAGACCCTGCTGCCTCCCTAGCTTACCCTCAGGCCCCTGCTGGGTGTGCCCTGTCCCCACACAGACCCCTGAGCCAGCTTCAAGGACTCTGCCCGCATCTCTACCTCCACTCTGATGACGGTGAAGCCACAGTCACACCCTCTGCCTCCACCCCAGCCCTGCTGGGTCCCTGCAGCAGCCCTCAGAGGCCCCCATAGCTCCCTCCCACACACAGAGCTCGCCTGGCCCTGCCGTCTGAGCGCTCCCCTGGCTCCCAACTGCCCTTGGGCTCTGGGACATAAAACCTCCAGCCAAGGTGGCTGCCAAGTTTGTTTTTTTTTTTTTTTTTTTTTTTTTGAGACGGAGTCTGGCTCTGTCGCCCAGGCTGGAGTGCAGTGGCCGGATCTCAGCTCACTGCAAGCTCTGCCTCCTGGGTTCACGCCATTCTCCTGCCTCAGCCTCCCGAGTAGCTGGGACTACAGGCGCCCGCCACCTCGCCCGGCTAGTTTTTTGTATTTTTTTTAGTAGAGATGGGGTTTCACCGTGTTAGCCAGGATGGTCTCGATCTCCTGACCCTCGTGATCCGCCCGTCTCAGCCTCCCAGAGTGCTGGGATTACAGGCTTGAGCCACCGTGCCCGGCCGCGAAGTTTTATTTAATAGCCATAGAGCACAGAGGTGATGACAATTGAGTCACACGGAGAGACTGCCCCATCGAGACCCCTGGCCCAGCTAAGCAGAGGAGCCTTGGGGTTTCCTCTGACCGCCCCCTCCACTGTGAATGCATTACTAAGGGGCAAGGTGGCTAGTCACCCACCCAGCTTGCATGCCTGAATGCACAGAGCTACAGCCTGGGCCCAGGGACAGCCCCCGGAGCTGGTGGCTTCCCACAGGCACAGCCAGCCTCCTCACCCCCACCATTCCTGGCCCCTGGCCCAGGGCACACTGAAGGGAACAGGAGCGGAAGGAGCAGGCCCTGCACTGGAGCCGCAGTCAGCTCCTCGGTGCCGGGGCAGCTGTGGCTGGCTGAATTTGAGGAACTTCCTAGAGGAAGTGGAGAGCAGACTTGTGTGCACGTCCCGCTCTGCCGCTCTGCCACGCTCCCTGAGGGACACACTGCTTTGGCCAGCCCCCACTCCATCTCCTCTCCGCCAGTCCCCGGTTTCCACCCCAGCCCTGCTACCAATGAAGCTCAAGCCAGGGTCCCCACAACCTGCTTCACGGCCACCGCTGCACTTGAGCTCAGGGACTCAGGGTCTTGCTGACACGCCTGCATGTCCACCCCTCACCGACACCTCCGCAGTCCTCCTCAGGGCCCAACAGGGTCCCCAGGACCCCGCTCCCATTCTGCCTTTGCTCCTGCCAACCTATCTTCTCTATGCCTATGGCTTTGGGACCCCCTGTCACAAGTGCCAGCCCCCACATCTGGAGCCCCTGCCCCCACATCTGGAGCCTCTGCAGGAACAAACCCTGATCTGGACTCATTGCAAAGGCTCAGCTTCTCTTTTCAGCCCGTCCATAAACCTCCAGGCGGAGGTCACAAAACTAACAGCTCTTTCAGCAAATCTGGACTCTCTCCTGCACCTTCTCCACCATCCAGGCCTCCCCGTCATCCCTCCTGGGGACCTCAGAGATCTCTTCATTTCACAGGTGAAGACTTGGCTCAGAGAGGGCAGAGCCCCTGGGTCTCCAGCAGGGCTGGGGAAAGAACCCAGGGCTCTTTTGCTGGCAGTGTTTTAATGACGCGGGGGAGGGAGAGAATGGCTAATGAGGCTCTAGGGATCAGTAGAGCCAGCTGCTGGAGGTCCCAGGGCACAGGTGACTCAGCAGGAATGGGGGAGTCTGAGGGGTTGACAGAATACCCAATTCTCACCTCCTCCTGTACCTTCCAGAGAGACGGGCTGCAGGGAGTGACTGCGTGAATGAACATGGCTAGAGGGACCTAGCTTCTCCTCAGCAGCTGCTTAAGGACAGCATTAGCGATCCCCTCAATCCCCCCACCCATACACGCACACATGCACTGACCTGCAGGGGCCAGACCCCGGTGGACCTGGGGACACATTCTCCAGGGACTGTCTTGCTATGTCCCTTCCCAGATCAGCCTGGATTCGTGCCAGGCCAGCCTCCACAATTTGCTGAGGGAGGCCCCAGGGTCCAGGGCACCCAGAGTGCTCACTAGCCCCTGGGGGTACAGGGAGAACAACATGCTGTGTGGGAGATACTACCCTCTGCCCATACCTAGGGCCCTGTGGTGGCCACAGGCAGCACTGCTTATGCAAAGGCACTGGGGTGAGAAGGAATGGGGTGCAGTAGTGAGGGTCCCGCAAAGGGTGGAAGGGCTGCAGGGGAAGGCAGGCCAGCAGAGATGCCATGAGGGCCTCAGATGCCAGGCTGCAGAGGTGAACAGGCTGGCCAGCTCCTCTCCCCCAGCCTCCTACTGTAAAAGGGGAGAGGATCCCAGCCCCACTAATTCATCCACTCATTCCATGGCAAGACAGCCACTGACAGCTGTGTCCTGGGACCCACCCAGGTCTGGCCTCTGTGCAGGCTAGCACTCAGCATGCTTAGTGCCACACTCAGCCCAGGAGAGATGACGCAGCCCTGGGCTCAGAGACCCCACTGTGGGAGGAAGGAGAAGAGTCATTTAAATAGAACTGTGAAGGGTGCTGTGGAGAAGGGGCTCGAGGTCCCCGGTGTGGGATGGGGTGGTCAAGGAACTTTTCCCTACCCAAGTGGGAAAAGTGAGAGCCACCAGGAAAATGGTGGGGAGGGGGGTGGTGGGGGGGAGAGGAACTATGCAAAGAGGAACTTCACCCAGAAGGATGAAGAAGACTGTTGGATTAGAGGAGGTTAAAGGCACAGACAGGCTTGGACATGGTGGCTCACGCCTGTAATCCCAGCACTTTGGGAGGCCAAGACAGGAGGATCACTTGAGGCCAGGAGTTCAAGACCAACCTGGGAAACACAGTAAGACCCTATCTCTACAAAATATAATAATAATAATAATAATAATTTTAAATTAGCCGGACATGCTGGTGCACACTTATAGTCCCATCTACTCAGGAGACTGAGGTGGGAGCATCACTTGGGCCCAGGAGGTGGAGGCTGCAGTGAGCTATGATTGATTGCACCACTGCACCCCAGCCTGGGCAACACAGCAAAATCCTGTTTATAAAAACAAAACGAAACAAAAAACCCAGCTTGAGATGGCCAGGGATTTCCAGAGGCCCTAGGCAGGCCGCCTTGGAGAGTAAGGGAGACCCTGAAGAGCTCGCATGGAAGGGCCAGCAGCTTGGTGCTGGAGATGCCACCTGGATGGATTCTTCCAGCTGTGTGGACTAGCGGACAGGGTGAGGAGATAATGGCCTGGACTACATGGAAGGAGGTCGCCCTGAGCCACTGAAAAGGGCTATGGGGTCCATGACCACTCCTGGTCTTCCCTTGACTATGATGGAGAACTGTCTCCATAGCTTCCAGCGGAAAATGTGAGCTCAGTTCCTGATTTGTGTGTAGCGGGTGGTGCCTGGGCTTCGGCTGGCGATGCTCCATGTCACCTCTGCCCAGAAACTGGGCTATGCCCTTGGTGAGAACCTGCCCACAATGCCGTCGTTCCGGCAGGGTCCCCTGGGAACCCGGCTGCCCAGGACCCTGCCCTGCCGGGGTTCACCGCGCCCCAGGCCGGATCCCCCAGGGCTTTGGTCGTTCCCACAGCCATCCCGAGGGCCCCCTCCACGGTGCGTCGCCTGGGCCCCAGCGGTCGCTAGGCTGCAGCCTGAGGCTTCCGGCCATCCCGGGCGCTGGCGGCTGTGGAGGCAGCAGTGCGGCTGGCGGAGCCTGGGGCCCAGGCGCAAAGTGCGTACGGAGCCAGCGAGGTGCTGCGGCGCGGCGCCGGCCGCCGGCGGGACCCGGGGCCACAATCCAATGGGCCCGGCCGGGAAGACGCCCGAGCCCCGGGCCGGCTGGCTCGCCTGCGCGGCCAGCTCCGGGCCCAGGCAGCTTCGCGGTCCGAGGTGCCGCGGCTGCTGAAGCTGGTGGAGCGTGCGGGGGCCGGGACGGCGGGCGTGGGCGAGAGGACCGGGGCGCACAGCCGCGACTCAGTGTGCTCGGTGTGCGGGGAGCCGCGTGGCGGGGCCACCTACCCGGCGGGGGTCCTGGAGGTGAGCGAGCGGCGGCTGCAGGAGGGCTTGGCGGCTGTGCGCGCGGAGCTGGGCGCCGGGATTGAGGCGCTGCGCGCCGAGCTTCGAGCGGAGCTGGACGCCCTGCGCGCGCTGCTGCCGCCGCCGCCGCCGTCGTCCCCCTCTGCCAGCCGCGAGCCCCGCGCGGTCCTCCGTGCCGCGCCCCGCAACCCGACCCTGCTGCGGACGCTCGGCGCCATGAGCGCCCTGGTCGCCGCCTCCAGGACCGCAGACGACGCCCCGGACGGCCCAGCAGACGGTGGAGCGCACCGAACCCCGGCCGGGAAGAACCACAAGAAGATGCCGGTGCCTCCTGGGGTCCCGCAAGGTGGCAGGGACTGAGGACGGCCGCACAAGGGCGGCCTAGGCGAGGTGCGGAAGGCGTCGCGCTGGCTACTCTGGTACCCCCAGGACGGGGCAAGTGAACAGATCGGTCCCCCTCGTGGAGCGTGGCTCTGAGCCAGAAGGGTGCCCGGGTGCCGCCGGCTAGGGCTCTGGTACTGGAGGGAGGGGGTGGGCGCGGGACGGGCGGAGGGTGGGCCACGTGCATCTGGGGAGTGCGGATGGCAGCCTGGGTCCTTGCCAGAGACTGAGTCCGGTTAGAGAACAGGGTGGAGCCCCTTTGGACCTTAGAGTGGGGCCTTTGGGCCTTGGGTCTGGGTCAGGGCTGGGTCAGGGAACAGCTGAGACTCCCCTTCCTTGGGGGTGACTGCAGGTTCTGTTTCTTTCAAGGTCTCATGAGGAGGCAGGGTCTCCACGCACTGGAATAGTGTCACCCACATACAAGGGCACAGATCCCAGGGACACAGGACAGCTGAGACACGCAGCTGGTGATGTCCCTCAGGACGGTGTCAACCAGTATGTAATCACATTCCACACGGCACCAACTGGACAGCGGCCTCCGATCACCCTCACTCTGACTGCGACCCTTCTCACTGGACAGCATCACCTGGACACAGAGCCTCACCCAGTCCGTGTCCCGTGGACCCAGCTTTACTTTGGGCGGTGACACCAAGAATACTCACCCCTTAGCCAGACCACAGGCAGCCACCTGGACACGAACATCTCTCCAGACTCACCCTCCATGCAGACTCCACAGCAGAACTCCCAGGGAAGCACTGGGCCATGGCTTCGGAACACCAGGCAGCCCTCTGTGGTGCCCAGCACCCACTCAGCCAGGGCAGCCTGCAGCGGAGCCTGGAGCCAGCAGCTTCTCATCTCTTGGCCTTGGGAAATGTAGCTGGAGTCATCATTTAGCCGAGCACAGTGTCCCTGGGTTGGTCACCCAGCTTATTTTTTAAATAAAATAATGTAATCTTGGCCTAACCGTGGAATTTCTGACTGCTAGATTTTCTCCTTCCGTCTGACCAGGGGAGTCAGACACAATGTGTAGGATAAGGGTGGGGGCCCTTCCCCCTCTGAGAGGAACCTGAAGAATCCCGGGTTCTGGTGAGGTAGGAGAGGGTCACTCAGAGGGCTCCCACAGAACAGACAGGCACACTGAGGCCTCAGTGGGATTAGGGCAGGAAATGCTCCTCTTGCAGTAGGGGACCGCGCCAGGTCACACACACCCCCCCGACTACGCCACATTAGGCTAAGGTCACTCTGTGCATTGTTTATTTCATTGTTCATTTCACATGGAGGGTCGCCCACGGTTGACAGAAGCACAAGCTGAGCCCCAGGCCCATCAGAGCCCAGTGCACACCTGCTAGGGTGGGGGAAGAGCAGGGGCCTGTCGCTGGGACCCAGGCTCTGGAGGAGGCCAATATGGCGAGCCCCTTAAGAGGCTGCTGTGGGCGGAAGTTATACGTGAGCGGTATGGGGCGAGACACCCAGGTGCCCCCACCTTGCTCTCTCTCTCACCTCCGTGGGAGCACTCCGGCCACCCCACCTCGTGCCCGAGTCTACCTCCATAGCCTGGCTCTGCCTGTCCTGGCCGTGCTCCCAGTCTGCTCAGCTCCAGCCCCCCTTCAGTTGAAGTGCAGCTACAGTGTGCGGTAGGCAGGCAACAGCAGCCCAGCCCCCCAAATCTCCAGGTGGTTCTGAGGATCAGCGTCCATTCAGAGTAGCAATGACGGGGAGGAGGCACATGACACCCTCTCTACCTCACCACCTGCCCACCTTGTGCCATTAGGACGCAGGGTATGGGCAGAAGCCCTTCCTCAGGCCAGGCTGCTTCCCAGTGGGGCCCCATTGCTTCCACTGAATGGGACCCATGGTGTCCAGGGCTCCTGCTGGTCAGCAGAGCAGAGCTCCACAGACTGCAGGGGAAACCCTCCCCGCCTACACCCAGCATGGCAAGGAAGAGGGCAGAGGGCAGCCCTCCTGGGGTGGGGCTGAGCCCAGCTGTGTGTGGTCAGGGATCCTGGCCCTGCCAGAGACCCTGACTCCTGGTCCTCAGGGGCCACGGCTGGCTGTGGTTTGTAGGGTGGGGCCTGGCGCCTACACAGAGGGCGCATCTGGACTGCTGTGTGAGGATGCTCCTTCCCTGTGGAACTAGCCCCTGTGGAGGGTTTCTGGCCCTGTAGGGTGTCTCAGCTCCCGTGTGTAGGGGGTCCTGGTCCCTATGTACACGCAGGAGCTCTCATGCCCTGTGTGGGGCTCTTGCCCCTGCCTAGGAGGGATCCTGACCGCAGGGTGCTGACCTGTGTGGCTGTCATTCTCCAGGGTCCAAGGCCCTCAAGGTGCTGAGTCATAGCCTTGGAAGATGAAGGTCTCGAGGGTAGAGTTCCGCTGGACCCTGTGAAGGTCAGTGTCGATGGGGGACTGGCCTGGGCCCCCACAGGCTGGGGCCAGCTTCTTCCAGTGGGTGAGGCCTGTGAGAACAAGGACTGGGGTCTTTGGGGTGGGGGGGTCAGGGAGGCAGCCTGGGGGTGCAGCAGAGGGTGGCCCCCATACACCCAGAGGATAGCCCAGCCTCAGGAAACCCAGCTCCCTGCTTGCCCCACACCAGAACAGGTCACAGCGCCCCCCTTCTCTTGTACCCTGCATCTGACCTAGCCATCTAGGATTGACTGCCCCATGGTGAGATGAAGGCGGAAGGGTTTCCGGCACACAGCTGCACACCCACACTGGGACCTCTATCACCTGCACACGCTTGGGCTGGCCACAGTGGCACACCAGCCTTGACTGACTCAGGACTGACGGTCACAGCAGGCCTAGACTCATGCACAGGGGGACAGTCACACACTTGCACTGATGCCCAGTCACTGGGGCAGAGGACTATAGACAGAAACCTGCAAAAACCACAGAGTGCAGGGTGCAGACTGTCTCTTGGCCACTCTTGCACCACAGGCACATGCTCTGGTGGTCCCAGGACACAGACTGATCTCACACAGCCTCACATGACACTCTGTCCTCACCACACTTGGGGTCCTGGGAGTCGTAGCAGCAGGTGCCTATGGAGACAGTGGGCAGGGGGCTGAGCTGAGAGGCCAGTCGTCTGGGCCCTCTCTAAGCCCCATGCCATCAGCTGGAGTCCAAGAATGAAGTAGGCCAGGGGAGGCCAGTGAAGAACCCTCTCTCCTGTCACCCCTACCCCAGTATCTTCTGCCCCCAGTCCCTCCCCACCCCCAGTGGCAAGACCTAAGGGGTGGTGGAGCGTGGCAAGAGAGGGTAGATTGGAAACCAGACAGGCAGAGTCCTGGTGCCCACTCTCAGAGTCTGCGCCACACCAGCTGCACCACAAGGAAGGCGAGCACAATGCCAGGGGCGCATGTGGCTCAGTGGCAGCCGCAGCTAGGAAAGACTAGAAAGTGGCCAGGCTGCTGGCCTGGCTGCTATGTATGTATTCATTAGCTAGGTGGGCTAGGGGCATGGCTATTGAGGAGAGGGTGGGAGGAGGCAGTCCCCAGGCAGGGCCACCAAGAAGACAGCAAGCTCTCCAAACTCACCCAGGTGCGCTCTGGTCCCAGGGCTGCACTGAGTGCAGCAACAATCGCTGAGGTTAATCCTGCAGGAGAGGGGTGACCTATTATTATCCCCACTTACAGTCCAGGAAATAGAGGCTGGGGACCCAAATGACACACCAAAGCCACCAGCAAGAAAGGTCAAATAGTGAGGGCACCTTGGACCCCAGCACCCATGACTTTCGGGGCAAGGATAGGAGGAAGGTGTAGGACGTCTCTTGCCCCACTGTGGGCCTGGAACTGCCACCCCATCCCAAGACCACAGCCTGCCTCCTACCCAGCACCCCCCTGTGGATCCAGGCCAAGACAGGAGGTCAGAGGAGGGGAATTCTTTACACCCCACGCCTCTCTCCAATCGCCAGAGGGCAGGGCCCTACCCACACTGGGGATGGGAAGACGGCCCTTACCCAGATGCAGGGCTCGGGGCTCTGTCCAGGGTGCTGACAGCAACCTGTGTGCCCAGGACTCAACACCACCACTCCACTCCTGCCCCAGAAGATGGGATAAAAAATGAGGGGCCGCATCCTTGAGGCTCCCATCCCTGCCAAGGGACTTACCAGCTCCTTTCCTAACCCTGATCCCTCTCACGTCCGGCCGCCGGACTTCCCGCAAGTATACACACCTGGAATGCCCCCAGAGCAGGGCATGCAATCACACTTCCTGGGCCCCCTACCCTCTGACACCGAGAGATGGCACTGCTGGACATGTGTGAAGAGGCTGCAGAAGACCTAGGCTACTTTGTAACACTAGGTGGCTTGGACTGGAGGGAGGGGCTGTTTCCAGCCACCTGGATGATGAGGGGAGCTTAGAGCAGATGGGGCCGACACCCCGTCCCATGCTGGCTCCCAGATGGTGTCAAGCAGCCTCTATGTGGATCCTGTGCAAGTCAGCAACACCTGCCAAGGCAGCAGCCAATGCCTCGAGCGAGGCTGGGTGCTGCAGGATAGCTGTAGGCAGCTCAGGGCTGCTGCTCTCCCTGCACACCCTACCTGGGGGCTCCAGGCTCAGCTCTGCCTGGTCCTCAGGGGGTTTGCTGGATGCCTGCAAGGGCTGCAAACCCTAGGAGCATTCTGCTGAAAGGTGGGTACCCAGTCTCTTCCACCTTAGCCTGTGGCAGCTGTGGGGGTCACACCAAGGACTGACCATGCTTCTTCCAGAACACAAGTTTATTTGGCATTTGGATGAAATGGTTCTCACAGCATCTTAAGAAAAGTTAGTGTCAACCCAACCAGAAACTAAAAACCCTTAATGAAAGGAAAACATAAAAAAAAAACAGGCATCAAGACAATGTACAGTATCAAATCCCACCTCCACATGGCAGGTCAGAGGACACCTGGTCTCCGAGAAACTGTGGCAAGGTGGTCCTGGGGTAGGAGGACCCCTGGAGCACAAGGTTCGGCAAGGGTAGCCCCGGGACTTGCTGGTCAGACTGGGGGCTGCAGCAGGCCTTGCAACGGGGGCATTCTGGATGGCGGTGCAAGGATAGATGAGCGAGTCCAGCTCTCCTCATGCCCCCAAGGGCCTCCTGGAGCCACAGGTGTTCCAGGCAGCTCTGCTATGTGGACCTTCTGACTGGCCTGACGTGCCAGTGGCCTGAGTGCTTGTGGAGGCGCATGGGGAAGGGGCCACCCAGTAACCCCTGGCCAGCCCAAGGCCCACCCTCTGCAGCCTGCATGGTCCACTTTACCCCATTGCCTCGCTGCCCCCTACACGTCTGACTGGCCCTAATGTTCCTCTGGTCCCCAAAGGAAGCGTCCCAGTCCCACACATCTCGTGCCAGCCACCCTGTCCTGCACACACAGTTCTGAGGCCAAGCAGGAACCCTCTAAGCTCTCAGGATCAGGCCCGTGGGGGACTCTGCTGTGTGGTCCTCGGGCCCTCACTGGCCACCTGGCACCCATAATGCACATGCCTGCTGCTCTGGAACCTGGCTGCCATGCCCCAGTGCATGTGGGATACATGACGTGCTTCCTGCTTTGTCTTCTGCAGCCAGCGGGGGACTCTTGTGGCCAGGACTTCCTTCTCAAGAAGTAGCAGCCCTTCTCCAAGAGGAGCGCAAACCTGCCCGCACACAGCCTCTAGCATCATGCTCCAGCAGGCCAAGCTCAGGGACAGGCAATTCAGTGACAAAACTCACTCACAGCTCTGGCACAAAGGTCAAGTCTGTCCATGAGTAACTCAAGATTCTCATTCCACACGGGATGGAAAAAATGGGTCTCCAGCCACAGTGTGAGAATGTGTCAAGTGGACTGTGCATGGAGTCCGTCCCCGAGCAGCACCACAGAACTGCATGCTTCAGCCAGGCCTCCCAAGTGCTGCCCCCGCAGGTCTGGAAAGACTGAGTGAGACAGCCCTGCCGCAGCACAGCCCAGGATGTCGATGACCCTAGAAGAGTGGGCCCCCACTGACCTGCAAAGTTCCATGTACCACCCTCACCTGCAAACGCTTGGCCACATACACACACAGAGACAAACATATAAAGGAAAGATCCAGACATTCAACGTAGAAAAGATGGATGTGCTAAAAATCGCACAGAACCCGCTTAATCTCCAAACCTCAGAAATGTTAAAGGCCCTGTATCAGGCAACAAGACCACTGCCCAGGAGCAGGCAACAGGGTCCTTCAGGCAGAAGGGTCCCAGGCAGGGCCCCCAGCCCCTGCGCTGCGGAGGAGGGGCCTGGAGGTGTGCATGCGGCCGCTGGGCACTGAGCTGCAGCAGTGGCGGTGATGTAGAGTGGACTTGAAGGAGAAAGATGCAGCCTAGGATGGTGGTTTCAGCCACCCCTCCTGCAATGAAGCAACCCTTTATGGCACAAACAGGGTCGGGGGCAGGCCCAGGGGCAATTCAACAGGAGGCAAGAGCCCAGGGCTCCAGAGTGGAGAGACAGGAGGCAGCTCAGTCTCCAGAGCCCGCAGAGCACAGCCCCAGTCCAGAGCTTCTTCCTGAGGCAGCCATGCACAGCAATGCTGGGAGGGATTGACGGGGTGGGGTCAGGCCTCCTGCCGCAGAGCTGGGCTGCAGAGCGCCCAGATGGAAAGACACAGAGAAGAGCTCAACCTCCTTCCAAGCTCTCCTTCTCAGGGCTTCAGGTTCCAGAGTCCCAAGGGAGCTGCCAGCCAGGGGCAGGGCCACCCTGATATTCACAACCGGGCTTGTGGGGCCGTCTTCAGTGCAGCCACTGTGGCAAACTCAAGAGGCTGCCTCCCTGAAGCAGACCCACTGCCTACACCACACCGACAGTCCAGAGGCCCTTCCTGAGGGCGGCCAGCAAGGGGCACCGTGGCAGCCCCCGCTGTGCCCATCCCCGACTGGGTCAGCAGGTCTCTGGACAGCACACTGCAGTGAGCAGGCCCACCACAGACGCGTTGGGTGTGGCCATGGCCCACAGTACCTTCTTCATTCCCTGCCTCTAAAATGTGTGGTCTGAACGAATTTTGTCACTCTTCTGCCATTTATAAAGGCGAAGACAGTGATCCAAAGCTAAGCATGTTTCTGAAGCCCTCAAGGAAGCTCCGTGCAGGCCACCACGTCTTTTGGCAGGAGGCGGGCTGTGGTCTCTATGTACACACGCATGCCCACCTGTGATGTGCGGCAGTGCGCGGCGTCCAGGCTGGGACAGGGGCCTTTCAAGTCTCCCCAGGGACCGGTGTTTTCGACAACAGACAGGTGCTCCCAGACCGTTGGGGTACAGGCCGGGCCGTCTACACCACAGTATTGAGGGAGCTGCGACTGTGGCGGCCGCCCCCTGGCAGTGCCTCTGCAGCTGGGATGCTCCCACTCTGGGCAGGGTCAGGGGGCACGAGCAGGGAGCTGCTGCTGTCGGCAGAGTCTTCCAGGTCTGCCAGAGAGGCCCCCACAGTGGGCAGAGGCTGCTCCAGGCGCCGGGGTAATGCACCTTCACTCCCACCATCCCCAGGGGCTGGCAGGCTGACCTCCGCGGGCTCAAAAGCATCATCGTCTGCAGGGAGAGACAGAAGGGTGTCAGAGACAGACATAGGCCTGGCACAGAGGATGCAGGGGAGCTGGGCAGAACCAGGAGACACTCCTCCTGCCTGAACACCCCTGTGAAGCTGGGTGGAGCAACACCTGGGTGGCTCCCCGTGCCTCAGATTTTGAAGGAAGAGCCTGCCCCACATGACCCCTGTTGTACCTACTGCTCCCTGTGGCTGGGAACCTGGTATATGCAAGGTGCAGGACACATCTCAAATGGCAGACACGCGCCTGTCCCACCATCGGTGTCAGGTCGGGGAGACACACTGACCAGCAGTCACTAGAACAGAGGGGCCCAAAGGGAAACTGTCTGAGACTCAGTACGGGTGAAGACCCGGCTCAGCGGGAAGTCAGGGGTATTTGTCATCAGGGAGGCACTGGTCCCAGGTGGGTGGAACAACATTCAAGACTGCAGCTGGAATGTGACAACCGTCGTGTGGGCAACAGGGCTGCAGGGAGCGGCCTGGAAACCACACAGGTGTCTGCAGGAAGCTCTGATTCAAGGTAGGCTGTGTGGTAAGGAGTCCACTCGCTTTGTTTTGCCCGATCTTTATTATTTGCTTTTTTTTTTTTTTTTTAAGAGACAGGATCTTAAAAGACTGCACGCTGGTGTGCAGTGACATGACCATGGCTCATGACAGCTTAGAATTCCTGGGCTCAGGTGATCCTCCAGTCTCAGCCTGCCCAGTAACTGGCACTACAGGTGTGCCCACATGCATGGCTAGTTTTGAATTTTTTGTGGAGATGGAGGTCTCACAGGCTGCTCTCAAACCAACCTGGGCAACACAGTGAGACCCCTCCTCCCGCCTCAGCCTCCCAGAGTGCTGGATTACAGGTGTGAGCCACTGTGCCTGGGCTGCCTGCTTGTCATTACCACAGGCCGTGCTGTCTCAAAGCTGACAGCACAAGGCCCCAGTGACGCATCTCCCCCCGGTCAGCCCCTCACAGCCCCCACCCTGCTCTGCAACCTGGCCCACTGAGGTATCTGGGATCTGCTGCCACCCACTGGCATCCCTTGCAGGAAGCTAGTCCTACCCTGAAAGACTGTGACAATCTTGTGTCCTGAGGGCAGGGGTCAAATCCAAGTCTTTTCCGCATCCCCAGATCATGCAAGAGCTGTGACAGCTGACCAAACAAACAAATAGGACTCAGACCTTTTGGCACAGCAGCACCAGCCTCACAATGCCCATTCTGCTGAGATGTGCGGGCATGCAAGGAGACAGCCGCCCTGGGGTGGCAGTGCCTGCCAAGTACACTACAGGTTTGTGTGTGTTAGGGGGCCTAATGCACAGGGAGAGGGGAAGGAACACCTGCACTGCTCACCAGAGACAGGGACAGGCCAGGGGTCGGGAGCCTGCCTCTCCTTAGCTACACAGCCTTGAGGAATGGTGCCACTATCAGATGGGTGGCAGACTCCAACTATGGGCCAGTGGCACGGAAGCCGCGCTTTCCTCCCACCTCACAGAGCTGCCTCCTGACATAAGGGTCTGTCACCATGGTGTCTCTAGCTCACGTGTCTTTCCAGACAAGTGACTCGCTCCTGGGTCTGGGCCAGCCCTGTCCTCACAACTGCCAGTGCCTGGCTCTCCAGGTCTCTAGAGCTGGGCTGAGGGCCCTGAGGGCTGCCCAGTTGACAGGTGCTCACAGAAGGGAGGGAGGCAGGGGTCTCAGGCCTCCTTAGAGCGCTCTGCACAGATCGCCAGGGGCGGTCAGGCAGGGAGATCAGGATCCCTTCTGCACGGGCAGCCCCAGGAGGAGCCTTAAAGGAAAAACCAAAGACAAAACCAGAAAGAAGTGAGGCCCCAGGCCTCTGCAGCTGGGCAGGAGTGCTGGGCCTGGCCCCATGTGCCAGGTTACTTGACAAGGTGTTCCCTCTCCCTGGGGAGTCAGGCACCTGCAGGGTCATAGAACACACTGTCCGGGTGGATGGAGGCCTCGTAGGGCGGCGGGGGGTCGTCGGGCTGGCCGATGTCCGGGTACTTGTATGCCGTGTAGGGAGGTGGAGGGTCGTGGAAGTGGAAAGTCCCACCCTCTCCGTCATCAGAAAGATGCAGCGGCGTGAGACCTGTGCCGAACCCGTCTGGGCCATAATCAAAGCCAGGGATCCTGCGGCCGAGGTTGAAGTGGTGCACTGGGCCATCAAAAGTGTGGAACGGGAACAGAGACAAGTCACTGGCGGCAGGCTGCCTGGCTCCTGAGCGCCCCACCCTCAGGCTGGGCCTGCCGTACCTGAGTGCACACACCTGGCCCCACTGCCTACCCCTCAGCCACATTCGGCATCCCCATGAGACCCCCGGTGTGCTCCATGGCACGTCCCACCCTCACCACACCAATCTGTCCCTCTGGGCTGACACTTCTGCCAGACCCAGCCTCTGGCTGCCCACAACCCTCCAGCAAGGGGGTGATCCAGGCCTCTGATCCTAAGAGGCCTCCGAGTTCTGCCCACCCTGTGGTTTGGGAGGAGTAAGGAGGGTCTTGGCAAGAACTTTCCTGGCCCACAGGTAAGGACACAGACCCCACAACATGCGGCATTCAAATCTGACCAGGGGGCCCTCCACCTGCCTCTGCCCTCTCTGTCCAGGGCTGGGGAGCTCACAGAGACAGGGGTGACCTGGGGTGGGGATGGGGAGCAGGGCTGTGGCCCTCAGAGGGCACTCACAGTTTGCTCCAATCAGGGACTCGATGCGCTCCCGGCGCCGCTGGCGCAGCCGGTGGACCATGAAGAGCAGCAGGGACAGGATGAGGAAGGAGGAGATGCAGCTGACAACCAGGCGCATCCCGCTGGCCATGGAGTCGAACAGGCTGTTGCCATCTGAACGGGAGGGAAGGAAATGGCCGATCTGAGAAGGGGGACCACCTTCGTGCTGGGCTGGGGATGCTGTCGTCCTCCTGCCCAGGTGGGCTGTGTGGACAAGGCACGCAGTGTCTCCCTGCACTCAACCGTCTTCAGGATACATGTGAAATCAGGCCACTCAAAATCAAGAACATGGTGACAGCACAGAAGCAGAAGAGCGAATCTCAGGTCAGGAGGAGCATCTCACCATGGCCCCCGGGGCTGCTGTGTGCTAACGCCCATCTGACTATCACTGGAGCAAAGTGGGGTTTCCTGTCCTAGGACCAGCACTCCTAGCAGGCTGTGCTCACGCACTGCATGCCCCAGGTGCGGCTGGGGAGTGGCCCTCCTGCAGAGGTGCCCATCCTTTCCCAGGGGCCAGGGCTGTGCACAGGCCACCACCCATATCCGTCCAACAGCAGCTTTCCTTTTGTCTGAGGCCTGGGCTCTTGGAAGGAAGGTGCTCAGTTGCCCAACAAGATGAGCCAGGGGGAGGTGAGGGACAGCCTTGTCCTGGTGGGAGGCCAGGGTTGGCCAGGTAGGCAGGGGTCTCATGACAGCTGCTGGCAGTTTGGAGTGGGGGTGGCGTCCCTGTGGAGCATTGCCCCGGTGGCCGCCGTGGGGAGGACAGGCTGCAAGAGAGTAGCATAGAGCGTCAGGAAGCCAGGAGGAGGACCTGCTGCGGCAGAGAAGGGAATGACAGAGGCCTGGACCGGGTAGCAACAGACTGGGAGAAGCGACAGTACAAGGTACACTTGGGATTCAGATTGCCACAACTCCCTGATGGACTGTGTAGGGGAACAGTGAGTCCCTGTGGGCAGCCGCACGGTCAACTCAGGTATCGTTTCACAAATGAGCCTCTGCTGTGGTTGGGAGTGAAGCCTGTCACTTCAATCCTTAACAAGCAATGGCAGAGAAAATGTGCATCCCCTGATGCACCCAGCTCCAGCACACACGTGCAGATGACACCTGGACACAGCACTGGGTCCCACAGGCTCCCCGCTGAGATGCTCTCCTGGCTCAGCCACACCCACACACTGGGTACACACGCACCAGGCGTAGGTGTAGGAAGGCTGGGTGGACCCGACTCCACCTCTTTGCTGGGTGAGTGGGCAGGAGGGGCCATGAAGCCGAGTCCCAGCCAGGCTAGACACCAAGGAGCACCGGGTCTAAGCTGCTGCACCTTCCTCTGCTCTTCTTGGACCCTTTCATGCTTTTCGTGGCCACCACTTGGCTGGGATGCTACTAGTATTCAGTAGGTGGAGGCCAGGGGTCCTGCTCAACATTCTCCAGGACAGCCCCCATTACACAATATCTGGTCCAAATGTCAACAGCGCCAAGAGTGAGACACCCTGCCCTGGTGCAGTGCACACCGGCCTAGGAGCTCGCTATGAGCTGCCCATGGGGAGGCAGAGATGATGTGAGTGGCAGCAGGCATGAAGGGAGAATTTGTGCCAGCCATGCATCTATAACATGCTGGCACTTCCACGCACTCCTGACCTATGTAAAATGGCAACTCACAGAAGTCACAGAATAGTGGAACCAGGAAGTGGTCCCAGAAGTAGCTGCCTCCACAGACCAAGAGTGAAGGCCAGGGAGACTTCAGAACGAGGAGTGACCCATCAGCTCCTGGAAGGAGAAGGACCCCCGCAACAGCAGGGAGCCTGCTAAGCTAGGAATGGCCACTCCCACCTCTGCAACAATCTCAGCAGGCAGGACTCCCACTGCCTGCCCCAAGGAGACACTTCACAACCCCCATGTGAGTGGCTGGGCTCCCAGAGCCCTCAAGTCATTCCTGCTAGCCCAGGACACTCCATGCCCACAGAGAGAGCAGCGCCAGCTCCTGCCCTCCTCCCACGGGGCCAGGAAGCATCTCTAAAAGCTGCAGTTGTTGCTGACAACACATGAAGTGAACATGTGAGAAGGATACATCCTCTCACCAATTAGCTGCTTTTTCTGATGCTTCTGACCCTCCTCCAGTCTCAAGGGCACTCTCATCAGTGGGCGAAAGCCCAGTGGCCCAGGGACTGGCAATGTGCCTGTTCATTGGAGGCCAGTTCAGAGATACCAGGGGAGCTCCTAAGGAAGCAGCCCCTTTGCAATGACTAACTCTTAAATCAGTTCTAAAATAAACCCAAGGACATGGTCAAGGTCCCAATTGTCCCTCAAGGTGGGGACCAGAAATAATCATCTCTCAGAACCAAGCCACTTGTAGTTAAGCACAAAGAACAGAGCCTGCCCCAGAAGCCAGAGGCCAGCCCAGGGACCCCAGAGGCCCCTTGATAGGGCTGCTCCCTCCATGGAGCTCTGGGCTGCGCGGCTGGGGTTGTCTTTTGTCTCTGAGCTATCCTGTAGCTCCCAGAGAGAGGATCCAGCCTGTGCATGAAGAACTCCAATGACAAGGAGCTCACTGTTTCACTGAGCTTGGTTACCTTCTAACAGTTTCAAAATCTCCATCAGAGACGGCAAGGGGAGCAGGAGGTCAGCAGGGATCAGAAGCTGAGACCAGGAACCCAATGTGGGCTCTGTGCCTGGCAGCTGCACCAGCCAAACACCTCAACATGCCTCTGGGAACCTCATCATATCAGGGCTGCCCAACAGCAGCAGAGCAAGCAGGGGCAGAGGGCAGCATGAGTTTCAGCTGCTCTGCATCTTGGCCAGCACTTGGTGCTGTCAGTTTCATTATTTCAGCCTTTCGAGCACGAGTGGTACCCCATGTGGATTTAGTTTGCTTCCCTAACGGCCAATACTGAGCATCGTTTCAGGTGCCTGACTGCCATCCTGTATCTTCTTTTGTGAAGTGTAATAAAGTAAATCTTCTTCTAAAGCCATTTTTCAATAGGGTTGTTTTGTTTTCTTATTGAGTTTTGGTGTATTCTGAATATAGACCTTTGGTGTGTGTTTTGCAAATATTTGTTTTGATTCAGTCAGGGGCTTATCTTTTCATTTCCTTAACAGTGTCTTCCAAAGAACAGTAGTTTTCAATTTTGATGAAGTCGAATTTGTGTTTTTTTTAAGGATCATGCTAAAAATGTTGCATAACCCATGGTCACAGATTTCTCTCCTATGTTTTCTCCTATAGAAGTTTTATAGTTCAAGGTTTTACAGTTGTGTCTATGACTATTTTGAGTAAATTTTACATACAGAAGGAGGGATAGTGCAAGTTCGTATTTTTGGCATATAGATGTCCTGCTGTCCCAGCACTAGTCATTGAAAGACTCTCCTTTCTCCACTGAACCATCCTTGCACCTCTGTCAAAGATGAGGCTGGTCTGAAGGTAGTGAGTTATCTCAATTGACTGTTCACAGTCAGTTAACAGATCAAACTCCTTGTTCTACTCTTTTCCCGTTCTCACTACTGCACTTGACTAGTCTTAAACAAACAAACAAAAAAAAAAAAAAAAAAAAAAGGAGAGAGATCACTTGATTATATGTAGTGTGGAACTATTTCTGGACTGTTCTGTTCCACTGATCCATGTGTCTATTCCTTCATCAGTACCACATTCATAAATTAGGTAGCATGGATCCTCCAACTTTGTTCTTTGTAAAAACTACTTTGGCTATTCTAGTTATTTTGCTTTTCTACCAACTTTTATCCATCTTTTTATTATTTAAGAGACGGGGTCTTGCTATGTTGGCCAGGTTGGTCTTGAACTCCTGGCCTCAAGCAATCCTCCTGCCTCAGACTCCCAAAGTGCTACAATTACAGGCATGAGCCACTGAACCCAGCCCACCTAACTTTTATTTATTTTATTTTTATTTTTTAAGATGGAGTCTCGCTCTGTCACCCAGGCTGGAGTACAGTGGCATGATCTCGGCTCACTGTAACCTCTACCTCCCAGGTTGAAGTGACTCTCCTGCCTCAGCCTCCTGAATAGCTGGTATATAGGCATGAGCCACCATGCCCAACTAATTTTTGTATTTTTTGTAGAGATGAGGCTTCACCATGTTGGCCAGACTGGTCACAAACTCCTGACCTCAAGTGATCCACCCTCCCCAGCCTCCCAAAGTGCTGGGATTACAAGTGCGAGACACCACGCCTGGCCCCACCTAACTTTTAGAATTAGCTTTTCAATACCTACAAAAATGTCTGCTAGAATTTTGGTTGGGATTATAGTGAATCTATAATTTGGGAAGAGTTAACCTCCTAATGATATTGAGACACCTGATCCATGAACATGGTGTCTTCCTTTTTATTTAAGCCTTTGATTTTTTTTCATTACGGTTTTACAGTTTGCAGCAAACAGAATGTGCACATATTTTATATTATTTATAATTGGGTATTTCATGTTTTTTGGTGCTATTATTAATGGTACTTTTCTCAAAAATTTCAATTTTCAACTGTTACAGGTAGATTATATAAATATAATGAATTTTTGTTAAGTTGACCTTCTATCTGGAGACCTTGCTTAAACACACTTATTAGTTCTCGTAACTTTCCTGTAGATTCCCTAGGATTTTCTATGCAGCCAAGTCATCTGTAAAAGGAGATGGTTTCATTTCTTCCCCTCTGGCCTGGACGGTTTTTCGTTTCTTCTTGCCTTCTGGCACTGGCTTTGACCTCGAGCACAATGATGACAGGGTGGCAAAAGTAGACACTCTCAGCTTGTTGAAGGGGACATTCTGATGCTTAACACATGACATCCTATTCCCAGAGTCTCCAGTTTTGGTGATAGTGTCTCGGTTCTTAATGTAGTATGAGCACTTCCCAGGAGAAGGCCCCTAGGAAAGTCAGGAGCCCATGGAAGCATGGCCACAGGGTGGGCAGAGCAGGGCCCAGCTAAGTTGCTCTGGCCGTGCAGGAGAGAGGGCTGCGGCTGCTCTGGGCCCACCCAGATGCACTAAGGGCCCTGCTCTGCTAAGAAGTCCCTGGGGCTGGGCAGGCTCTTTAGGCCATACATGTCCACAAATGGGTCATCCTTGTACACATCTGGGCATTCTTACAAAGCTTGGACATAGTGGCAAGGCAGCACTGGTAGACTCCTGAGAAATGGAACCAGGAGTCCAGGTAGCATGGCTTGTGAACAGTTTGACTCTTGTAGCCCGTCACTAAGTTGGAGGTTTAAAGTTATGTGGCTGGGCACAGGGAACTTGGTAAGCACTCAACTGGTGCTTCTCATGGCCTTAAACAGACATGCACCTGATACGAGGAGAAACTGCCCTGTAGAATGGGGTCCAAGCATCACCCTCTAGTTCTAGGTCCTCTGGTGGGCCTGGCTGCAAATGTAGCCTTGTGCTCACCACAGTCAACTGCACATGTCTAATGGTGCATGCCAGAGTGCCCACTTTCACCCAGCCTCAGACACGGCCTCTGGAGGCCGGCTCTGTCCTCCCACCCAGCAGCCTCCTGGTGTGGAGGGACACTGACAACATTCCACTCAGGGGAAGCTTTCACTGTTGTGGCCCAGCCTCTAGTTGCAGCCTCTCCTCTACAGGGATCCTGGAGACGGAGATGGCCATCACACCCTGCCAAAGCTGCTCTTCTACAGGGTCCACAAGTCCAGGGACTTCAATAAGTCCCCATCATTTCATTCTTACTGTGGCACCCAAGAAAGAAAGAAACTCATACTTTTGATTTACATTTCTCTTGAGATCTGAATTCACACAGAGCTACAGCTACAATGGTGTGCAGAATGACAAAGCATGCCCCTGGAGTGTGAGGGGTGTTAACATCTCAGAGAGCAGCGACCCATCTGCCCCTCTCTTTTCGCAAGTGGAAGGAAGAGGATCACCCTGAGATCAGATTCCCTGTACTGTCTACCGCCTGGTGGTGAGGAGTCTGATCTCGAAACTCAGAATAATACTTCATCTTTTTCTTGAAGATTCTAAGGTAAAAATGGATGACCGTAAGCAATGACAACTGTCACTACCCTCCGTATCATACTAGAGAACAGGAAGAGTTCCAATGTGGACATAAATTAGAAGTCTAGGCTGGGTGCGGTGGCTCATGCCTGTAATCCCAGCACCTTGGGAAGCTGAGGTGGGTGGATCACTTGAGGTCAGGAGTTCAAGACCTGGCCTGGACGACATGGCGAAACCCCATCTCTAGTAAAAATACAAAAACTAGTCGGGCATAGTGGCACACGCGTGTAATCCCAGCTACTGAGGAGGCTGAGGCAGAAGAATGGCTTAAACCCTAGAGGCAGAGATTTGAAGATAGGTTTGAAGCTGTCAGTGGTGATTTGTGAACAAACAGCCACACTCAAGTTCAAGTTCATTTGTGACTGCTGCCTGTCACCCCAGAATGGGAAGGAGGCAGCTGGAGGGGTCGTGTCAGACACGCCCACTAGAGTGGTGGCATCAAAGTCTTTGAGACATCTCCGTGACAAACGCTGCCACTGCTGCTGCGCCATGCTCTGTAAACTGCCCTGAGTCCTCACCACTGAGGAAGCAAAGGGACGCCTAGCCTCCAGCCCCAAATAGGGAGGCTGACTTGGGACCTACTATCAAGAGTCTCACCTGGGTCCAGACACATGAACTTGCAGCACTCTTTGGGGTCCTTGCGGTACTGCTGGCAGCCCTGGGGCCTCTCACAGAGAGCAGCCACGCACATCTCAGGCTCCCCTCCATGGCAGGTGCAGCTCAGGCATGGGTCGTCCCCCTTAGGGGTGAAGTAGAACCCTTCATCCACCACGTTGTCCTTGATGTCAACACATGTTTGACCTGCAATGAGCATACATTGTGTACAGATGTATACACTGCCAAAAAAGGTAGCCTCCCCATATGGGCCTGTGAATGCTACCTGCTACCTTAGAATGGGAATGAGGCAGCTGGAGGGGTCATGTGAGACATGCCCACTAGAGCAGTGGCATCAAAGACTCTGAGACAGCTCTGTGAGCAAACGCTGCCATCACCGCTGCACCACTTGACATGAGCTGACCTTCCCTCCCGGGCCTGGGGAACCAACAAGGCAACTGAAGACTTGGCCAGATTGTGCTGAGAGTCTTCCTAGGAATGGAATGTCATGGATCTGGCACGTGGCACAGGGAGTAGCTGTCCAAGAGCAGTCACTACAACACACTGTTAGGACAAAGCACATCCAGCCAGGGCAAATGGAGGCCAGAGAGCCAGGATGGAGCAGAGTGCCAGACTCCAGGGTCACGACAGAAGTGTTTGCCTTGAGGTTGCCAAAGTAGATTACTTACGAGATTTTCTCAATTCTAAGATGCAGCTGCTATGAGTATTAACCATTTCAAAATCAGAATGTGTCTAAGGAAGCTGCCAGTTCTGCTTGGGAAGACAGTCCACTGGACCTGAGGCACACTCTGCACAGAGCTGACCTGGGACAAGAGTAAGAGGAATGGCCATGGCTAAAAACCCAGAGTCTTCAACTGGTAGGCAGACATTGCGAATGCCTGGAGGAAGAGAAAAGGGACGAAGGAGCCTCCAAGAGAGCTACCCTCAGTGAAAGGCAAAGAGACATGAGAAGGTAGCTTGTTACAGTCTCCAAATGGGGTAAGGATGTCTAGAAAAAGACTCTTCCGAAATTTCACAACCACAGGTCTATGCCTCACTTAAGATTGCAGTCAGCCAGGCGCAGTGGCTCACACCTGTAATCCCAGAACTTTGGGAGGCCGAGGCAGGCGGATCGCCTGAGGTCAGGAGTTCGAGACCAGCCTGGCAAAACCCTGTCTCCACTAAAGATACAAAAATTAGCCAAGCGTGGTGGCATGCGCCTGTAACCTTGGCTACTCAGGAGGCTGAGGCATGAGAATCTCTTGAACCCAGGAGGTGTAGGTTGCAGTGAGCAGAGACTGTGCCACTGCACTCCAGCCTGGGCGACAGCGTGAGACTCTGTCTCAAAAAAAAAAAAAAAAAAAGGATTGGGATCAAATCTAGGTCACCCATGTGGTCAGGAACTCCCAGGGCAAGATACTCACATACAATTATTCCCTGGCTAAAACAGAGAAAAAAGAATGAAGAGAAATGAACAGAGCTCCCAGAGAAATGTGAAACACCATTAAGCACACCAACATATGTGAAACAGGAGTAACAAATGCAGAGGAGGGAGAGGAGAGAGAGAAAGAGGCAAAACAAATACTCGAAGAACTAACAGTTGCAAACTACTCAAATTCACTGAAAAACAATAACCTACACATTCAGGAAGCTCAACAAATTCCACATAGGATAAACGCAAAGGAGCCACAAACTGACACATCAGAGTGAAAATGCTGAAAGTGAAAGACAAGGCAAAAATATGAAGAGCAGCGAATGGGACATGATTTGTTACTTATAAGGGAATCCCAAAAAGACAAACAACTGACTTTTCAGCAGAAGTAACACAGGCTGGGGCAGTGGGATAACTGCTCACAGAAAACCATCAACTGAGATCCAAATCCAGCAAAGATATCTTCTGAAAAATAAAAGTAAAATAAACTTTCCCAAACAACAAGTGAGAAGTTGTTTGCAGACTCACCTTGTATAAAACACAAAAGGCAGTTTTGCAGGCTAAAAGTATGCAATCCCCAGATAGTAATTTGAATACTAACAAGAAACTGAAGAGCAACAGTAAAGGCAATCATGTGATTATAAATTACAGCCTATATGCATAGTTTTCCTCCTTTATTCTCTTAGCTGATTTAAAAAGCAATTGTATAAAATAATATGTATGGAATGTAGTGTTGGGTCTATAACATACCAAAATGTAACACACTTAAGATTTGCTAAGAATGGCACAAAGGTGGTATGTGGGAGCAAAGCTATACTGGACTAAAGAACCTTGACCTAAGTCTCACACCTTAATAAAAAACTCATTCAAAATACATCCTAGACTTAAATGTAAAATGGAAAATGATTAAAATTTTAGGGAAAAACACAGAAGAAATGTAAGGCTAGGCAAAGAGTACCTGGACTTGAAACCAAAAGAATAATCCATAAGAGGAGGCTGGGCTCAGTGGCTCGCACCTGTAATCCCAGCACTTTGGGAGGCAGAGGTAGGTGGATCACCTGCGGTCAGGAGTTTGCACCCAGCCTGGCCAACATTGTGAAACCCTGGCTCGTGTTGGTAATCGCAGCTACTTGGGAAGCTGAGGCACAAGAATCACTTGAACCCAGGAGGTGGAGGTTGCAGTGAGCCAAGATTGTACCACTTCACTCTAGCCTGGGCAACAGAGTGAAACTCTGTCTCAAAAAAAAAAAAAAAAAAAAAAAAAAAAGAACAATCCATAAAAGGAGAGACGAATAACCAGGACTTCATTAAAATTAATAACTTTTTTTCTTTGGGTAAACTTATACTGCCAGGGAAAAACAATAACAAAACTTTCTTTCCTGAAATCTCATTTGAAGAGGATGAAGGCAAGCTACAGACTAGAAAAAATATTTCTAGTCGGATTTCATATCCGACAAAGGACTGGTATCTAGAATACATAAAGAACCTCGAAAATCAACAGTTTAAAAAAAACAAGAACAAAACAGATCATTAGTTCACACCTGTAATCTCAATACAAGAGGATCACTTGAGCCTAGGAGTTGAATTTGAGGCCAACCTAGACAACGTAGTGAGACCGTATCTCCATAGAAAATAAAAAACTTAGCCAGGCATGACGGTGCACACCTACAGTTCCAGCTACTCAGGAGACTGAAGTGAGAGGACTGCTTGAGCCCAGGAGCTGGAGGTTACAGTGAACTATGATTGCACCACTGCATTTGAGCCTGGGTGACAGAGCAAGATCCTTTCTCAAACCAAAACGAACAAACAATGCAAAGAGAAAATGGAAAAATAACATGAACAACAAACAATATACAGACGGCAAATAAGATATGAAACATGAAAAGGTTTTAACATCATTAGCCTCAGGGAAATGCAAATTAAAACCACAAGAAGCTACATGTCTACATAGATATCTGCATACCTAACAGAAGGGCTAAGATGAAAAATAGTGAAAACGGTAAGTGCTGGGGAAGACATGGAGAAATGAAATCACTCCTACATTGCTAGTGGGACTATAAAACAGTACAGCCACTCTGGAAAACAATTTGCTTGTTTCTTTAAAAACTAAATATGCAACTACACTACAGCCAAGCAGCTGTAATCCTGGGCATCTATCACAGAGGACTGAAAACACATTTGCAGCCAGGTGCGGTGGCTCATGCCTGTAATCCCAGCACTTTAGGAGGCCGATGCGGGTGGATCATCTGAGGTTGGGAGTTCAAGACCAGCCTGGCCAACATGGTGAAACCCGTCTCCACTAAAAAGACAAAAATTAGCTGGGCATAGTGGCACATGCCTATAATTCCAGCTACTCGGGAGGCTGAGACATGAGAATCGCTTGAACCCAAGAGGCGGAAGCTACAGTGAGCCAAGACTGTGCCACTGCACTCCAGCCTGGGCAACAGAGTAAGACTCTGTTACACACACACACACACATACACACACACAAAGGAAGAAAGAAAACATGTTTGCACAAAAACCTGTATGCAGATGTTCATGGCAGCTTTCACTGTAATAGCCAAAGACTGGAATCAGCCCAGATGTCCTTCAACACTTGAGGCCTATAGTTTGAGACCAGCTTGGGCAACATAGCGAAATCCCACCTCTACAAAAAAAAAATACAAAAATAAGTTGGGCACAGCAGCATGAACCTGTGGTCCCAGCTACCTGGGAAGCTGAGGCGGGAGGTTCACCTGAGCCCGGGAGGTTGAGGCTGCAGTGAGCAGTGATCACACTACTGTACTATAGGGTAACAGAGACCCTGTCGCCAAAAAAAAAAAAAGGAATAAATTGTTAATAAAAATGACAATGTGGATGACTCTCCAGGGAATTATGAGTGAAAAAAGTCAACTCCAAAAGGTTGCTGACTATATGATTCCATTTATAGAACATTTCTGCCTCACGACAATACCTGACAAAGGCCAGACCACAAATGAGCAAAGGCCTCTGACCTACCACTTCTGTGGCAACCAGTCTAGGGCAGTCAGGATCTGGAAAATGGCCACCAGCTTCTCTATTTTGAGTCCATACTTCCAACTCAAAACCCACCAGGGAAAGCCAAATATGTTCCCCAAACCAGTCACCTCCACTGCCCTGCTTCTAGTCAGCCTGCCTCTAATCAGAGCATACCTGGAGTCTTTAGGGCCCTGGTGAAAAGCCACTGTGCTGGACCCAACTCCAGCTGCAGGAGGGTCAGAAGCAGTTGTGAAGGGTCAACCCTGGATACTCAGGGCACTGGGCCTGTCTAAGGCTGAGATGCAGTTAGAACATCAGAGCCTACTATCAGCATGCTAACCAGCTTTGAGTCACACAGTGGACTACTGCTAGGCGGGCTGCAAAAGACAGACTCTCTAGAGATGTGGCCCAAAGGGATAACCTAAAGTGGAGGGTGGCGGAGACATGAAGAAAAACCCTCTGGCAAACCAGCCTCCACCCAGAACAACAATCCTGCTGAATACGAAAGCCTGAGGTGCACTCAGAGCAACTACAGTGCCAACAAACCCCAAGCCCAGCCCAACTCTCACCCAGATCAATGCCCTTCACCGTACTAAAGACCCTCCCACAAGAAAGGCCCAGTGGAAGTAAAGGCATAGCCATTGCAAGCACAAAACTATTGAACTCAGTCTCTATTGTCCCACACAAGATGTCAGACTTCCAATGAAAAGCCTAGAAAAAAGTACCATGCTCCAGAGACAGAACATTCAAAAAACCAGACTCAAATATGACACAAATGAAGGAACTTTCCCACAGGGAATTTAAAATAACTGTGATTAATTTGTTAAAGGCTCTAATGGAAAAGCTGGACAATATACAAAGTTAGATGAGAAATTCAGATGAGAGACGGAAACTGTAAGAATCAAATGGAAAATCTAGAAATAAAAAAACAGACAAAATCAATGAAACAGATGAAGAATACCTTCAACGGGCTCATAAGCAGACTTGACACAGCCAAGGAAAGAATTAGTAAACCTGAGGACAGGTCAACAGAAATTACTCAAACTGAAGGACTAAAAGAATCCAGGAGACATGATGACTAGATGTAATGCATGATTCTGGACCAGGAAAAAAAAAGTTATAAAGGATATTATTGGAACAACTGATAAAACTGGAATGATGGATTGTGGATTATTGTATGGTACTGTATCCATGTTAAGTGTCCTGATTTTGATCCACACAGTATGGGTACATAAAAGAGTGTCCTTTTTCTTAGGAAATATACACTGAAGTAGAAAAGGCTTAAGGTCCACAGTATCTTCAGTTTACTCCCAAGTGATTCAGAAAAAATATGCAGAGAAGTGAATGATAAAGTAAATGTAGTAAAATTGAAATTCTGGCCGGGCGTGGTGGCTCACGCCTGTGATCCCAGCACTTTGGGAGGCCGAGGCGGGTGGATCACGAGGTCAGAAGATCGAGACCATCCTGGCTGACACAGTGAAACCCCGTCTCTACTAAAAATACAAAAAATTAGCCCAGTGTGGTGGCAGGTGCCTGTAGTCCCAGCTACTGGAGAAGCTGAGGCAGGAGAATTGCTTCAACCTGGGAAGGCAGAGCTTGCAGTAAGCCGAGATCATGCCACTGCACTCCAGCCTGGGCAATAGAGTGAGACTCTGTCTCAAAAAAAAAAAAAAAAAAAAAAAAAAAGAGGAGCAATGTCAACAAGAACACCTGCACCACGCTCGGCAACATCAGACACATGATCCACAAGAACAAAGCCTCTCTTCAACCTGCACACAGCTGCCATCCCAGGGCCAGCGCCACCCCGCGAAGCCAGAAGCCTGTGATGAAGAGGAAGGGGACCTGTCCCACCAAGAGCTCCTGAGGCCCCTGCCCCCCAAAAGCAATAGAGTTAGCTGGCTAAAATAAAATAAAATAAAATAAACACACCATAGACTGGCAAGGTAAACTGAGAAGCAGAGAGAAGGATGGCAGAAGCGGGGGTGGGGAGGTGACCGATGGACTCAGATGCTCCAGAGACGCCAAGTCCTTGGGTCCTCATTCCCATCTACTCTCTTAACAACACTGCAGCAGGGAGGACGGGGAGGACTGTCTCTTTCCTGGGAAAGAGAATAGTGGGCTCTAAGATGCTGACCAGCTGCCCTGGTCACAGAGCTGCAGACAGGCCCCAAGAACAAGGTGTGAGCTGGTGAGGGGCGCCCACCGCAACACAGCAATCAGGTTCTGCCCCAGAAACCTTGGCTGGTGAGGGGCGCCCACCCCAACACGGCAAATCAGGTTCTGCCTCAGAAACCTTGAACTCAGGGTCCAACAAAGTGACACAAGGGCCCAGACATCCCCAAGAACGCCAGCTCAAGGGAGCTTACTTCTTTTACACAGAAATGAAGACTTCTCGTAGCAGCTCTCGGCGTGCCAGCTGTGGAGGTCGTGGTGCCGCAGGGTGGGGAAATGGAAGCACTGAAGCTGGGCACAGAACACGTTGTCGTTCTCAGACATGGCCGAAGCAAAGATGGGGTCTGGGGGCAGGAACACCTCTGAAGAGCCTGTTGGGGAGACAAAAGGTGGGGCTGGACAACATCATGTCAGAGGACAAGTTGTGTAGTCCTCAAGGGGACCATGGCGTCAGACAGGATCATCAACCACAGGGCCTGGGCCGCCAAGTGCTGGTGGTCACTGTGGCCAGGTGTTCATTCGGGACTCCCCAACCTCCTGGGAGTCACCCCAGGTGCTGGGCCTGGCAGGAGCCACTCTGTGGGGGCTGCAAGCACACAGGCCACAAACCCTGGGTAGCAGTAAGTGCCAGCCTGAGCACCAAAAGAGGGTGCTGGATCAGGGTTAGTGGGCAGCATTTAAAGTTAGAGCAACAGCATGAATAACAAAGTAATGGACTGTAGCACACTGGATTAAAATGCAAACAGGGGAATGGGCAGGGGAAAAAGGCAGGAAAGTTCTCCCTTAGGACAGAACACTCAGTCATAAACAGAGGAGTCACAAAGTCCACCCGGCACCCATGAGGAAGGCACCATCAGGCAGCATCGGCACTGGCCAGCACTACCACCAGCTGGCTGCAGGCAACACTTAGGAAGCACTGGTTCCCAGGGACCTCTCTCAGCTCAAGGGAAACTGTCACCACTCAGCTCCTGCCTGTCTAAGCCAGGCACAAGGCAGTCAGAAACCATGTACCCTCGCCACAGACAGCGTGAGGGTTGGGGACTGCTAAGCTCCAAGCCTCTCTTCTGCAAGCTTCCAGATGGGCTCTGGCCACACCCAGGGCATAGCACAGCCAGCCCTAGGCCCCACTCTCTCCCCGGCACGGCCCTTCCAGTCTGGGCCGCCGAGATTCCTTGAGGCTTACCCAGCCAGGATCACTGGAAACACAAAGCAACCTTTCCAAGAAGCAGAATAATGAAGGCACACCTGGCGCTCTCCCCTCCTAAGATAGCAGTGCAGCTCACCCCTTCATAAGCCTCCAGCATGCTCACCTGCCTCTTTTGGAGCTCCCTTTACACCCAGCACTAAACATGGGGCTCTGCCTCAAAAGAGCCAGTGAGTCTGGAAGCAGGCCTATGCTGTGGGCCTGTGGACGGACAAGTGGTGCCCTGCCATGGGCAGGACAGCTCTCAGGAAGCTGAGACCTGAAAGACCTGTGCCGGGCCAGCAGGCAGTCACAGCAACAGCTGCGCCCCCTTCCCAGAGACACACAGGCCTAGCATCTTGCCTGCCTCATCAGCATGTATCAGACCCACAGCAGGGCAGGAAAGAGGCCCACTGTCATGGAGTCGCCTCCCCATACCAACTGAAGCGCTCGTCTCCACTGCTGACAGTGGGTGCCACCACCATCACGCTGCGCACCACCCCACCTTTTCTCCAGGCCCCCAAGCCCCTGCACACCCTCCTCATCTCCCACAGATGCCCTCTCACCTAAGTAGAGCCCCTCCCCTTTTAAACCCTGTTTTCTTCACTATTTGCCTTCTTGTCCCATGGGATGAAAACCAAATGGGTTCCTTCCAACCTTTAACAAACAAAAAATCTTCAGTACTGAAGCTAGTTGCCAGCCCAGAGCTCCTGACCACAACTACAGTACATGACGGTAGACCGAGACCAAGGCCACAAATGACCTCTCCGGGCAGAGTCCTGGGACCCAGCATCTGCCCCCAAAAGCTGCCTGGACTGGGGCACAGCCAAGTCGGAAAGTGGGTCAGGCAACCAGCAAAACAGGGTTCATGTGGGACTCTAGGCCAAGGCCCAGTAAGCCACACAGTGCTCCCTCCTGGCAGTGAGCTGCATGGGTACTTGTGCAACGCCCCTGCCCAGGAAAGCTGCTGGTGGTTCTGCATCCAGGTGCTGACTGGGGGCTGGTCGTGCGGGGACTGCACGCCTACCCGAGGTGCTGCCTTGCAGAGTGGGCAGGTGCTCGTCTTTGGAGCGTCCCTGGAAGGGCGTCACAGTGACAGCCATGAATGAGGCAGCCTGTGGGGCTGGAGAAGACGCTGGGGAGTGGTAGGTGATGAGGGTAGTGAGGGAAGGGACTGCTAGCTTTGATGGAACTGTGATTTCTATGAGAAACGAGAGCTGTGCAAGGGAGCAGAGGTGAAAAGGACCCCCGGCAGCTGTGTGAGGAACGGTGGGGCTGGGGCCAGGAGACCAGATAGAGGCCACTAGCACAATCAGGTGAGGGATGATTGTCAGGTCCAGGTGGGGGCTGCAAGACTGGTGCCAGGTGATGAGATCCTGGACGTATTCCAAAGGTGTGAGAGGAGCCAGGAGGCTTCCCTATACTGCACTGGGGATGAGTTCTGCAGATTTTTCTCCAGGGCCTCCCACTTCCTCCTGGACGCCCCCTTACCTCAAACATCCCGCTCTTCCTGAAGGACCCTCATCCTGGAGAAAGGCCCTGTGAGCAGAGCCGCCCTGGCTACCAGAGTGACTGGGAGCAGTTCCTCGCGAAGAGCCCTCCTCCCAAGCCTCCCTCCAAGACACTCCTCCTCAACCCCTGCCACCCCAGCAGATCCAGTTCTCACCTCGACAGGGCAGCAGCAAGTTTCCAGGTGCCCCCCCATTTGTCCACACATGAGGTGTGGGCAAGGCTCTGACAGGAGCCTTGGGGTGGGCCATCACCAGCCACCGGAGGACACCCTGCTCCAGAGACTGATACACGAGGGCATCTGAATGTCACTTGATTACCTCTGCCACCACATCTTCTCCCACGCATGCCAGCAACCACTGCCACCTCCATGTCTGCCCCTGCTCCCCGAGCCTGGAGAACCCTCCCCGGCCCCCCCGGCCCCCTTGTTCCTGTGGTGGGGAGACCTTCACTCACTTTTCTGAGCCCTCAAAGAACCTCCCCTTCCTGTCTCGCCACCTCCGCAGCCACAGAGTGAGCCTCCACTCAGGGCCCACCAGGGGCTGTCCAGATGCTCCCGAATGCCCCACCACGGTGGCAGCTGCCCCACTCAGGGGCTGTCTCCCCTCCAGGAACTGCGGCGACCCCAGCTGACCCCATCCTAGCCCAATGGTCACCTCACCCAGAGGGCAGGGTCTCTACAATGCACCTTCCAGTGGCTGCTAGGCCAGCCTGGCCCCTTCCTCACTGCTGACTGAGGTTTCTAGATGCCAGGTCCCGCAGGCTGGCCCAGGACCACAGCCCTGACTGCTGGCCTCAGGGGGCAGCACCCTACAATCCCTCGTGTATAGCACCAGAGAAAGAAGACGATGGAGACCATGAAGGACTGGCCACAAGATCTTGGGAGAGAAAAGAAGGCTTCTACTCAGTTACACACCTCCCGACCTCAGCCAACCTGCAACGTGCGTGCTGAGACACCATGGGGGACAAATGAGGGCCAGGCACCAAGTGATCTTACATGAGCAAGTGACACGTGTGGACACATTAAACACATGGTGTTTTCACTTTTATGTTTTAAGGTAAATACCAAGTATGACTCACCAGACAGAAGCCACACTGCTGGTGCTGACGGGAAGGCCCTGGGAGCAGCACGTGGGGCGGTGTGGATGATTCTCCCTAGACAAGGATCTGTATTTTTTCAACCTTTCTGCACAAATGTTACAGAAATCCTGGCCCCATGTCTTCTGGCAGCAGCAGCGGCAGTTCTATCTCCAGGGCATACCATGACCTGGTGCTGTCAAACCTGCAGGGTCTTGGCCCCTGGATGGGGCTCACAGGCTGGTGTGGGCCCCACCAAGAGAGCGCTCCACCAAGCCACATAGGAGCCCCGCGGAAACGAGCTCCCAACTTCAAATGTGTGTGCTGGGTGCCGACATATGGGCATAGTAAGCGTCTATGTACCATGGTATCACTCACACCCCAATCCAGAACATATTATACAACACAGAAAAGATGGACAACATGTAGATGAAAGAAACATTTTTCAACATCTTAATGTGAGGCCTTCCCACCAACATTGGCTAATATTCTCAGGTACAGTATTTTCTTAGGGAAGGGTTCAGAATGAATAACAAAAGACTCACATCCACTTCCCATAGTTTTTTGGGTATTTTTTGGGGGGCCAACCCCTCAGACCCCAATGAGCCCTCTGTTTTGCACCATGTCCCTGGGCAGGAGAAGGGCTGGGCTGGGCTGGACGTGCTCTTGTTAGCTTGTTTTATGCCCAGTACTGTCTTCACTCTGCAGCTTGCTTTTGGTACGGGAATTTTTAAAACGATGCCACTATGGAGAGAGGAGTGCATACACCCAAGCTGCTTTGGCGCTGACCATACCCTGCTGCTTGGCTCCTCTCTGCCCTACCACCCTGGGAGCCCCTCTCCTGCAGACTCCAGGATACTGGCTCCTAAACCACATAACCACAGTCCTACTGCTGCACCTAAGAAAATGAATCTTCCACAAGTCCCCACTCACATTTCTTGAATTGTCCTGTGGAGTTTTTTATAAGCCTCCCAACCCAGGATGCCATCAAGGTTCATGTGCCACATTTGGTTTTATGTTTCTTTAATCTCTTTAAGCCCAGAACCACTCATGATGTTGAGCTGCGTCAAGGGCCAGTTATCCTGCAGCAGAAAACTTATTTTTACTATTTGTTTTGTGACCACTATTTAAATCTGCTAACAGAGTTCCCAAATCCATTTAACTGGGCACAAGAAGGCAGCGGCACATGGTCACCCCCGCGAAGCTCCGGGATGCTGTGGGGCCCCTTGCACGTTGAGCTGCATGAATAGGGAGCTCTATGCCAGCCGCGGCTGCCAGCACCGACACACATGTTCAATCTTTTTCTAAATTTTAGGTTCACTCTCCTGCCTGATACTCCAATGGAGTCACCGAGCTGCACCTGGCCATTAAATCCCACCCAGGACCCTTGCCATTCTCACACCAAGCATGGGGTCCTGAGTCCCAACTCTGAATGTGCTGTCATCCCACTCAGAATCATGTCCTCTCTTCAACCACCAGCGTGAAGAGGACAAGCTACCAGGAGAATCATGTTCTACAAGGCAAATTTTGACACTGGGGCCTGGAAACCCAGACGCCATTGATTAGTCAACAGCAATCTAAACAATGCACTCATAAAGCCGGGGAATGCAAATGTGGCTGGGACTCTCAGGAGGGCACTGGTGGTCATGAGAACAGGGTGGCACCTGTCCTGAGCAGGAGCGGGACAGCAGGTGTGGACCCAATCTGCTGGGCTCTGCAGCCCCCACCTCTGCTCCTGCCCTGTCCCAGCAGCCAGGCATGGCCCTGTCTCTGTGGGGCCCTCTTCTCTCCAGGGAAGCCGGCCACCCAGGCCGTGACTCTTTTCAACCCTGTCAGAGATACTCAAGACATCAACAGCAGGACTGGGATGTGTTTATGAAAAGAACCCAAATCCTAGCTCAAGCCACAGGCACAAAGCACAGCCCAACACACAGGCCTGACAAGGGGCAGGGCGAGGGAGTGTGGCCCTGGCGGCAGCTGGAGAGGGCACTGCTGGAGTATGCCCAGGAGGAGCTCGCCAGTGCCAGGGCAATGGGACAGGAGGGGCAAGCCAAGTCCGAGCCCCCAACGTAAAGGAAGCAGCAGCCATGTTTCCTTTACATCGTCTTGGTATTTCCAAGCAGGCAGCGTAACATCTTTACACACACACACACACGCGCGCGCGCACGCGCACACACACACACACACACACACACACACACACACACACACACACACACACACACACACACTCTCTCTCTCTCTCTCTCTCTCTCTCTCTCTCTCTCTCTCTCTCTCTCTCTCTCTCTCTAAGTCTATCTGCCTGATAGCTTCCTTCAGGTCTGGATTCTACCTCTGACCTTCTTTGTCCTGGCAAGCTTGTCCTCCCCTCCGGCCTGCCAGGGGCATACTCTGCATGCTCACTTTTATACTCCAAGGTCCTTAACTTCAAAGAGAGGAGGGGACACACACACACGATCTATTTTAAGTCTATCTGCCTGATAGCTTCCTTCAGGTCTGGATTCTACCTCTGACCTTCTTTGTCCTGGCAAGCTTGTCCTCACCTCCAGCCTGCCAGGGGCATACTCTGCATGCTCATTTTTATACTCCAAGGTCCTTAACTCCAAAGGGAGGAGGGGACAATCTAGAAAGCTGGCCAAAGTGAGATGCAACAGTGGGTTCCAGAGATGACCACAGCCCAATGCAGGGTCTGATCTTCAGGCTGCACTGGCCCCATGACCACAGCCCTCCCTGCAACTGGGGCTCACCCTCTCCATG
Organism: Macaca mulatta; assembly: GCF_049350105.2. Classification (NCBI taxonomy): domain Eukaryota; kingdom Metazoa; phylum Chordata; class Mammalia; order Primates; family Cercopithecidae; genus Macaca; species Macaca mulatta. Next base: position 33,646,459 of record NC_133415.1, on the reverse strand, counting down.
TCCTCTGCACAGCGCCCCTACAGGCCAGGCAGCACTGGGTGAGAGGGAGGAGGGGAGGCCCCAAATCAGGATGACTCTGCCCAGCTTCAAACACTCCCACACACCACAAGGTCTCACCTTTGAATGCAACCTCCCAGCGACCTTCCAAGGAGCGGTTCCGGCCGGTGATAACATACTGATAGCCAACCCACAACCTGCAGGGCACAGACAGAGACAGAGATCTCAGCGGCAGGAGGGATGCAGCCATCAATGACTGTGTTTTCTGTTTTTCGTTTTGTTTTTTTTTTGAGACCGACCTTGCTCTGTTGCCAGGCTGGAGTGCAGTGGCACGATCTCGGCTCACTGCAACTTCTGACTTCCTGGTTCAAGCAATTCTCCTGCCTCAGCCTCCCAAGTAGCTGGGATTACAGGTGCCCGCCACCACGCCTGGCTAATTTTTGTATTTTTTTTTTTTTTCCAGTAGAGATGGGGTTTCACCATATTGGCCAGGATGGTCTCGATCTCCTAACCTCATGATCCACCCGCCTCAGCTTCCCAAAGTGCTGGGATTGTTTTTTAATAGCTATACTGACCTCCAAAACACTGAGCTTCTAACAAGAGACACTCATGTCACAATGCATTAAAATTCAAAACAAGGAAGTTCACAGGGCAGGAAAACTTTTATCTCAGGGAACTCTTGCCAAGACTGTTTCTATGAGCTGAACCGATAAAGCTTTCACAATTTAAGCAAGAACAATCTTATTCTTGGTAGACATGAAACCCCATGAATACAACTCTGTGACTGTGCTAAAACCACAGAACAGGGCACTCCACATGGGTGAGTTTCATGGCATGTGAACTGCATCTCAATAAAGACATAAGCCCCTGCAAATATCTACTACCATGGAGGCTGAAAACACTTGCATGGCTTCCTGCTCAGAGCCAGCCTACCTCAGGCCTGCAGCCTGCTCCTGAGCACGCAGGCCTAGTACTGAAGGGACCTTGCACTGGGAGCTGGTTGACTGCCATAAGCTCCTGCCTAGTCTGCGCCCCTTGGCTCAGCTATCCAGCCCCAAGCCTGGAGATGCCCATCAGCAGGTCTCCCTGCATGGCAGGAGCCCAGGGATGGCACACTCAGCCCTTGGCCTGTGCTGTGCAACCACACGGCTGTCCTCAGAGACGAGGCTGCCCTGCCCTCTGGGATATGCCCTCTTGCTTCTCCACTGGACTCACAGGTCTGTCTTCAGGGGTCAGTACAACAACCTGTGAGCTAAGAGTTAGTTTCCGCCCTTTGTAGCTGCAGAAGGAGAAACAACTCCGTCTTGTGATTTGCCAAAGTCACACAGGGCACAACTGTGGAGTCAAAACCCAGCTTAGGTCTTGAAGCGAAGGACCCCTTGCTTTCTCAGGGGGAACCTCCACCTACTGCACACCCCTCACATCAGGCCCAGAAGCCCCACACCAAGCAGCTCTCTCCACACAAGCCAGCAACCCCAGGTCCCCTGCCTGCCCTTAGCAACTGCAGCTGTACACACACAGGGGGACCAATGAAAGGGGCGACCCCACAGTCCCACAAAGTAGCAGCAGAGTCCAGCCCGCCCCTGCCCCCAGGCCCCTCCACCGATCTCAATGCACACTCCAACCCATGGATCTCCTGGGCTTCCAGTGGGCGAGCTGGTCTTCCCAACCTGCTGTCTGCCAGCTGTGCCCCAGGAGAGGAGTTTACTGAGTGGTCAGAGGCCATGTGCTCAGTAGTCATCAGACTCTGACTCCAGGCTCCCCAGGTCCCCAATCCAGGACTCACTTGCGCTGGTCCTTCCAACCAAAGCTCCGCTCCGGCTGGTCCCATTCCTGGGCCAGGACAAAGCGCAGCTCCTGGTCAGTGGAGAAGGTGGCGAGAGAGCCATTCAGGCGCTGGCAGGTCTGCGCGGCATCCCAGTAGTTCTCCCCGCTCAGGTAGACCCTGTAGCAGCTGGCCGTGCCTTCGTAGTGGTGCCACCCTGTTGGGCACTTCCCTAGGAAACATAAAGGACAGAAGGGGAGTTGTCCCCCAAGTTAGGATCCAGCTCCAAAACGCAAATTCTATGTGCTCCATCAGGGACAGGCACACCTTGTAAATCACCCTAAAGAAGTGGGGAAACTGAGGCTCAAGAGGACAAGCTCTGCTTCTGAAACCACATTGCAGAAATGCTCAAGTTTCTCTAAAACACAGATTCAATGATACAAGTACATTTGGTGACTCCTCCCATTTCTGTAAGATCTTTTAATTTATTCACTAGTCAAGAATGGCTGCTGAATTATGTCTTGTAAAGCGGATTTCATCCTCTGGGTTAACAACACAGCACAACACCCATGCAGTTCACTTTGGGCCCTGCTTCCAATGCCCAGCTCTCCTGGCCTCCGCTGCCAGTTAGCCCACTCCCCTCTCTTCCTTTTCTACTTACATGAGCATTTGCAGTGGGGGCTGGCCAACCCTCCACTAAAACAGCAGCTCAAAGGATAACAGCTGGGAGGGCCATGACACTGTGTAACTCGCCCCCGCCTCCCAAAGGCAAACAAAATAAGGTGTGGGCGATGCCACAGCTGACAAAGCTGAGGAGCCAGCCAGCACTTGAGTACCAATGAGTCTGGCCAGCGTCTTCTCACTTCCCCCACCCATCACTTCCGACTCCTACACCTACACATGGGAATGCCTGGTAATTTACAGCTCACCCTAGGTAACATCAGTGATCTGTTTTACAGAATCTTTAACCTTCAAATGTTGGGTACCTCATGTTAGTATACTGGAGAAGAGTAACAATTGTTAGCAAAGCCAGCTGTAAAATTAAAAATGCCATTTTTAAAGTGCATCTATGTCTTCTGGCACTAGTAAAACTTCTAGAGACATATCGTCATGTATTTATTATGTAAGCATGTGTGTGTGTGACGCCTTCACAAAGGCACACAGATTACAGAAAAGGAGGGGCAGCCCTGGCCCCTAGGCATGGCCACAGCTGGACAGCATGATCTGCTCACCGTGAAGGGTACACCTGAGTGTGCAGGGAAGCTATTTAGGTGCAGACAAGGAATCAGAGGGCTGGGCACAGTGGCTCATGCCTGTAATTCCAGCACTTTGGGAGGCCGATGTGGGCAGATTGCTTGAGCTCAGGAGTTTGAGACCAGCCTGGGCAACAGGGAAACCCCCTATCTACAAAAATACAAAAAATTAGCCAGGTGTGGTGGGGCACACCTGTAGTCCCAGCTACTCGGGAGGCTGAGGTTGGAGGACCACTTGAGCTCAAAAGGCAGAGGCTGCCTGCAGTGAGCCAAAAGTGTGCCACTGCACTCCAGCCTGGGTGACAGAGTGAAACCCTGTCTCAAAAACAAAAAACAAAACAAAACAAAACAAAACAGTAAAAAACCCCACGGCATCAGCTCTCGAGAAGGTGTGGTGCGCATTCATTGTGTGTTTCCTGGGTGCCACACCAAAGCGTGTAGCCTGACCACATTCCCCACAGGTGGCTCTGCACCGTCTCCATGGAAAGGTGAGGACGCCGAGGCAGGCAGAGGCCAGGCCCCTATTTCATGCAAGGTGAGAGGAAGTCCTGTAGGGAGGGAAGCTGGTTGGAGCATGGAGGGAAGGAGACCTCCCAGGAAGAGAGCCAGCTGGCTGGGGCATGGAGGGAGGAAGTGCTCCTGTGCACTGACTCATCTTCTTTATGTTCGGAACTTGGAGGAGTTGCTTACTACCCAGGCAGAAGTGCTGCCTGTTCAACACTGAACAGACAGGCAAGGGGAAGGAAGAATAGGGAGCCAAGCATCAGGACCCCCTGGGGCTGCACTGTGAACTGCCCCTTCCCTACAGGCATCCTCTCAGTCTCAGTGCCCTCACACACCAAGCCTGTGCACCACACTTCCACTGTGGGGACCCCTTCGGGCTGTGGGCATAGGCTGGGGACAATGTGCATCACCAGGACTTTTGTTCAGCCCTGCTTCAGCTGCACGGACATGCATGACCACCTGGAAACACCTGGCCCCACTCTGGGCACCCAGGGTTGGTGGGGGTTCTGCCAGAAGCCTACCTGGTCACCTCTGAGGTGCTCCCAAGTGCTGAGAGTCTGGGGTCTGCGGAGTAACACTAGCAGACAGGCCCAAGGCAGGGCAGCAGGCCCAGCCAGTGTCAGTCCTGCCTGGCCCACAGCTGCTGCTCAGCGTACCTGGGCACCTCACGCCTGAGTGGGTCTGTTCAGGGCCATTTCAGCGGTGGCTTTTCCTCCCCTCAACCTTCCTTGATGATCTTACGCCCCTTTAAAATTTCAATGTCATAGGTAATTTATTAAATAACTAATCATCTTAAAAATTTTTCTTAAAATGGCCGGGAACAGTGTGGCTCATGCCTGTAATCCCAGCTCTTTGGGAAGCTGGGGTGGGTGGATCATCTCAGGTCAGGAGTTCAAGACCAGCCTGGTCAACATGGTGAAACCCGGTCTCTACTAAAAATACAAAAATTAGCCAGGCATGGTGGCACGTGCCTGTAATCCCAGCTACTCGGGAGGCTGAGAGAGGAGAATCACTTAACCTGGAAGGCAGAGGTTTCAGTAAGCTGAGATTGAGCCACTGCACTCAAGCCTGGGTGACAAAAGCGAGACTCTGTCTCAAAATCAATCAATCAATCAATCAATCAATCAATCAATCAGGAGTCAAGCCTTCCCATTCTATCAGCTGTACCTAAACTCAGAGCTGGTTTCCCCATTTATAAAAGGGAATAATACAACTTTGGAATTTCCAAGGGCCAGTGCCTTCTGGCCCTGAAAGGCAGTCACTTTGTGAGAACAAGCAGCCTGGTTTCAGAGCCGGCTGATTTCCCAGGGTCTTGAGTCACATACCACCACTCCAAAGCTGGGCAACTGCTGGTGGGTCATTCATTCCCCCCACTGGCCTCCAAGGGCTGTTTTGAGAAACCCCTCAGGCAGCACAGTAGCGCTGGAGAGGCAGGGGTCGTGTCAGGCTTGCACTCCCCAGTGTCCCAGTCAGGGCAGGTCTGCAACTTACTGCTGAAGCGAACGGGCTGTGCCACATTCACTGCGTGGAAGTGCGTAGGGTCGCCTCCTCTGGTCCGCCCCTGCCGCGGATCCACAGCCTCCTTCCCATGGTGAGGACGCGCCTCCCCCGTCACTTCTGAAAGCGAAAGGAGATGTGTGCTGTGAGTCCTGCCTGTGCAGTCGCAGCCTCCCTGGCCAGCACGGCTCAGACTACTCAGGGCTGCAAGGCTGGAGGGAGGGCCTGTAGCACAGAGTCCAGCAATGCAGGCTTTCTTTAGAGCCCTATGAAACGCTGCTGCTCGCATCAAATGGGTCCCCTGTGCTTCTTATTAAAATTATGCCCTGGTAGTTTTTGTTTTTTAAGTTACTATTGTGAAATGGAGGCCCTCTTCATTGCATTTTCTAACATGTCATTGCTAGCACAGCAAAGGGTCCTGCATAAATTAAAATCCCTCAGCAGCTCCAGTCCTGTGGGGATGGCCCACGAAGGAGTTCTCTCCAGAGCCCAGGCTGCCCCTGCCCCTTCCTCGAGGGCCTTCTCTCCCAGTACAGAGACCCACATGTGCAACCTTCCTCTGCAGCCCTTGTCCTGGGGCCTGAGCTGCCTGTCTGTCCCCCTGCCTGCTGGTCCCCCAAGGCTGTGAAAGCCTCCAGGCCAGGACCTCAGTATGTTCCTGTCTGGCTCTTTGGTGCTTGGCACAGGCCCTGGTGTGCAGCAGGTCTCAGTGCATGGTTAGAAGGTGTGAACAGGCAGCTGAAGATGGGGAAATAACTATAGTTTCATGCAGCATGATCTAATAGTAATTTGCACACCAGTCCTTCCATCCACATACGCTCTCTTTTGTCCTCCAACCCCCTTGTGAAAAAGGAGAACCACGCTCCTCCTGTCTCACAAGGTGAGGGGCAGACTCAGAGAAGGGAAGTGACTTACACAAGGTCATGGTACAGGGAAGAGGGCCCTCATGGGCCCACCCACCTCCCACTCTGTCTGTACAGGTGTACCTTGATGCATCATGAAGGGCATTGGGTACAAGGTCAGGTCAGATGGGTAACAAACTTGGTCTGCAAGGCTGCACACAGACAGACGCCTGCCAGCAAGTGCGCTCTGACTGCAGATGGCTGAGTGGGGCCTCAGCTCCCCAAAGGAGGTCACAGGGAGGGTTAGGAGGCCTCCTGCAAAGCCTCCTTCCCTGACCCTGAGCCGGCGGTCAGCCTCACCTGACAAACCCCTCTCCAGCAGGTTGGTTCTGCTGGTGTCATAGACTTTGCAGTGGTTTTTATTTAATAAAAAATCTACATGCTTTTTTTTCTCACGATAAAGTAACAAACATTCAATGTGAAATGCTTGAAATATACAAAAGTTTGAAAAGACAATAAACAACAAAGGCCATACTTAACTATGTGAGCATCTGCCCCCTCACCCAGTCTCTTTTCTACACAAATCTTTAAGAATACTGGGATCACATCAGACACTCCATTTCACGACTTGCTTTGTAAGCTTAAGATTATAAACAGCTTTCTATATTTTTAAATGGGTTTAGGAACATGACTTTTGATGGCTGCATAGTATTCCATGAATGGATTTCTTTCGTTCCCATAATCTCTATGGTTTAAGGTTAAGCTGTTTGCATTTTTTTCATTATTCTACAAAAGGCTGCCTTGAACACCTTGTACATAAGTCTGTATGTAGTCCTATTTCTGAGACTCTGGATACTCACTCAGTACTTGATAAGCATAGTTCCATAGCTCCTGTCAGGCATGTGATGGGGATAGGTTGTTATTCGACTGGGAATCACTAAAATACAAAATACGCTACCTGTGTCCAAGATACCTTCAACACAAAGTGAAGACCTCAAAGGGAGAAGCATCTTCAAGGCTTGTGTTTTTTGGTAGAGGTGCCTTTGGGGTATTTTACCACTCCAAAATACAACCTAAGGACCTCAGTGTGGGACAGTACCTGGCACCATGACAGGCTTGATGCTGTAAACACGCAGTACTGGTGGACCATCAGCTCTTCAGGACTGGTCCCATGTCCTGAGCCATGCTACCTGCAGCACCCGACACTCTGGGAAGGAGACCCAACCCACAGACTCGCTGGTAGCTCCGATGCAGGGCAGGGCTCGCAGGGATGCAGCCACTGGGATGGGGCATCAGCACGCAGTGGAGAAGGGAAGAGCCACCTGAGCTTCTGAGGAGCTGGACCTGAGACTGGAAGCTGAGAAAGAACCGAGGGGCTTCCTGGCAGATGGAGCAGCTTTGGCAAGGGGCAAAGGCAGACACATCTGGGACAAACCTGAGGCCAGGCCTGGGTGTCGCTGGAGAATGTCACTGAACTTAAATTCAACATCTCCCTCTGCTTAAATGGGTAAGACCTGTGGCTCCACTTTGTATCGTGGCCTCTTCCCCAAGCCAAACACAGTACCTGGTAAAACTGCTCACAGAAAGACAAGATGAATTGAGGGCAGAGGAAAGGGAAGAGAAAGAAAAGGTAACAGAGGGAGAGTGCTGCCAGGTCACATGGATGCCAAAGACCAGGTTGTTACATGTTGACTGAGTGAAGCCATCTGTCCCCTGGGGTGGGAGACCAGGTGAAATATTTCAGACACATAACCAGAAAGACAAATGGTGATAAAGGATAATACTCTGTTGAGCAGGCTCCTCTGGGTTCAGGTGGCGATTGTGAGCCGTTTCTTTTCTCCATCATGTGTCTTTATATATAAATGCTCACATTCATCCCCTCACCCCCATAATTATTCAATGCCCATTCTGGGCCCACCATGGAAAAATGCCAGCACAGACACAGGCCTTTGCCAGCAAGAAGGGGAAGAGCTTGGCTATCAAGATGATGCTGATGGCGGACAGTGTCCTGGGGGAGAGTCTGGGGGCCAGGCTGGGGAATGAGCACAGCACAGGACAGAACCCTTACAGACCTCTCAGGACTGCCTCTGACAGTAGAGAATGTCCCTCTTCCTGTGGAGGGCCAGCCTTTGGTGTGCTGAGGGGCCTCCTCCACTTCCACCAGGGCCACAGGGCCCTAGCAGCCCCACCTCACAGCCCAGCTGGGGACGTGGTGCAGGGGTCACTGCAGCACCCAGAGCCACATCTGTTCTGACTCTAGGCCCCATGACCTGTGCAGCTCGGAGCATATGTGCCCCTTCTGCCTCCAGCACCACTGGCGTGCCAGGCTGCTGCTTCCCCAGCACAGGAACACACTGGAGAACAAGTTCAACAAAGAAACAGAATCAGGGAGAATACCTGGAATACCACTCCACAGACTATTTATTCACAAATTACTTTTCGTCACAAAAAGGGAAAGAAATATTCACAACAGTGATTAAAAATAACATCACCAATAATGAGACAAAATGACCTTGGGCCTCGTGATTTGATAATTGATGACTTACATAGTATTGCTAACTAAAAAGTAAAGTCTCACCTGAAGCTAATCATGAAGAAAGAGACAAGTCCAAATGGAAGGCCATTCTACAGAACAACTGACCTGGACTCTTCAAATATGGCAATGTCATGAAAGACATCCCACGCTCCCTGTAAAAGAGGGCTGGGAATACTTCTAGATTAAAGAACAAAGCAATACGGCAATAAAATACTTATGTAATCCTTGAATAAATCTTGAATTAGGCCAGGCGCAGTGGCTCACGCCTGTAATCCCAGCACTTTGGGAGGCCTGAGGTGGGCAGATCACAAGGTCAAGAGATCAAGACCATCCTGGCCAACACGGTGAAACCCCGTCTCTACTAAAAATACAAAAATTAGCTGGGCGTGGTGGCAGGCGCCTGTAGTCCCAACTACTCGGGAGGCTGAGGCAGAAGAATTGCTTGAACCCAGGAGGCAGAGGTTGCAGCGAGCTGAGATCACACCACTGCACTCCAGCCTGGGCCACAGAGTGAGACAAAAAAAAAAAAAGTGAAAACAAAATGTTGTGCCAATAAAAAGAAAATGGAGTGCTCCTGCATGGCCCAGCTAGGAGCAGCACTGAAAGCAGGCAAGACCTCACAGAGCACAGGGCCCAGACTGAGCCACCAGGCTTAGGGAAGAATCAGCAGAGAAGGCCTAAAACCATGGAATTTAAAGACGCAGATAAATACCAAATGCAACAGCTAAAACAATGTTTGCCTTGAAAATTAGAGGGGTTCACTGGGTTTGCCATTAAAAAAAAAAAGATTTACAGAACTATTTGAATATTCAAATTGTATGCATAAGTAACTTGAATAAAGATAAAACTAAAAATTGGAAGCAGACAATCAAAATCAGTTCCTCTTTGGATCTGGGTGGCCCTACCCCACCTTTTTTTCACATCAGAGCTGCCACTGAGGGGTCTACTGCTCTGATTCCTGATCCTTTTATTATGACCCAGGTTTCCCGCTAGAGGGTTTGATGTCCTCTGCATTACCAATGTTCCGCAACTGCACAAGGAGGTAATTTGTACATGCCTCTTTTAAATTATTGTGCTAGGCCCTTCCAGTCCAAGGCTGCAATCTTTCATTTCTGGGAGATTTTCTTACATAACTTCTTTGCTAATTCCCTCCTACTCCATCTCCTCTATTTTCTTTCAAGGAATTTGTATTAATCAGATATTGGATTTTCTGAACTCATTTTTAACCACTTAAGAGTGCACAGTTGGGCTGGATGTGGTGGCTCACGCCTATAATCCCAGCACTTTGGGAGGCCAAGGCAGGCAGATCATGAGGTCAGGAGATCAAGACTATCCTGGGTAACGTGGTGAAACCCCATCTCTACTAAAAATACAAAAAATTAGCTGGGCATGGTGGTGGGCGCCTATAGTCCCAGCTACTCGGGAGGCTGAGGCAGGAAAATGATGTGAACCTGGGAGGTGGAGCTTGCAGTGAGCTGAGATGGCGCCACTGTACTCCAGCATAGGCGACAGAGCGAGACTCCCTCTCAAAAAAAAAAAAAAAAAAAAGAAAAGAAAAAAGAGTATACAGTTAAGTGTCATTAAGTACCTTCACATTAGTTCCATAACTATCACCACCATCCATCTCCAGAACTTCTTTTCATCTTACCAAACATTGTATCCGTTAAACATTACCTCCCGATTTTTCTCTCCTCCCAGCCCCTGGCAACCACAATTCTACTTCCTGTATATTTGCATTTGAATATCTTGACAGCACATCTAAATAGAAACATACAGTATTTGTTATTTTGTGACTGGCTTATTTCACTGAGCATAATGTCCTCAAAGTCCATCCATGCTGTAGCATGTGTCAGAATTCCTTCCTTTTTAAGGTAAACCATATATTCCTTCCACTGGATGGACAGACTATCTTTTTGTTGATCCATTCATCTGTGGATGGACACTTGAGTTACTTGCACCTTTTGGCTACTATGGGTAATGCTGCTATGAACTCGGGCGTATAAATCTCTCTTCAAGTTCCTGCTTCCAATTCTTTTGAGTCAAACTGCTAAGTCGTATGGTAATTCTACTTTTATTTTATTTTATTTTATTTTTTGAGACACAGTCTCGCTCTGTCGCCCAGGCTGGAGTGCAGTGGTGTGATCTCAGCTCACTGCAACCTTTGTCTCCCGGGTTCAAGTAATTCTCCTGCCTCAGACTCCCCAGTAGTTGAGATTACAGGTGTGCGCCATGACACCTGGCTAATTTTTGTATTTTTAGTAGAGACGGGGTTTCACCGTGTTAGCCAGGATGGTCTCGATCTCCTGACATCCTGATTTGCCCACCTTGGCCTCCCAAAGTGTTGGGATTACAAGCGTGAGCCACCACACCCGGCCGGGTAATTCTACTTTTAATTTGGGTGGCACTGTCATACTGTTTTAGTAGCTGCACCAGTTCTCATTCCTAACAACACTGCAGAGGGATTCCACTTTCTCTAAATCCTCATCAACACTTGTCATTTTCTGTTCGACAGCAGACATCTAATGGCTGTGAGATGTTTTACTTTGTTTGGATTTGCATTGCTCTAATTAGTGATGTTGGGCATGTTTTCATGTGCTTATCAGTCATTTGTTTAACTTCTTTGGAGAAATGTCTACTCAAGTCCTTTGCACATTTTTTAACCAGGATATTTATTATTATTGAGCTGTGGGAGTTCTTTTTGTATTTTAAATATTAACCCTTACCAGATATGAGTTTCAAATGTTTTCCATTTTGTAGGCTGCCTTTTCACTCTGTTGAATGTTTCTTTTAATTAATAGAAGTTTTAAATCTTGATGTAGCCTAATTTATCTATTGTTTCTTTTGTTGCCTGTGATTTTAGTGTCTTATGTAAGAAATCATTGCCAAATTCAATGTCATGAAGACTTTATTCTGTTTTTCTAGGAATTTTATGGTTTAAGGTCTTAAGTCTGATCCATTTTGGGTTAAGTTTTGTGTATCATTAGCTAAGGGTCTAACTTTATTCTTTTGATGTGTATGTCCAGTTTTCCTAGCACCATTCCCTCTGAAAAGACACTTTTTTCCTCCCTGAATGGTACTGGCATCCTTGTGAAAAATAATTTGACCACTGCATGCAAGGACTCATGTCTAAGGCTCTGTATTCTATTCCATTGGTCTATATGTCTGTCTTTATACCAGTACTACAATGTTTTGATTACCGCAGTTTTGTAGTTAAAGGTTTAAAGTCAGGAATTATGAGGTTTTCACATTTATTCTTCTTCAAGACTGTTCTGGCTCTTTGGAGTCTGCTGAGATTCTATGAACGTTAGGATAAATTTTTCTATTTCAGCAAAAAAAAAAACAAAACAACTTGTTGGCATTTTAATAGGGATTGAATCTGTAGACTGCTTTAGGTAATAGTCACATCTTACATCTTGCAGTCCATGAGCATGGAACGTCTCTCCATTTATTTTTGTCTTTTTTTTTTTTTTTTTTTTTTTTGAGACAGTGTCTCACTCTGTCACCCAGGATGGAGTGCAGTGGTGCGATCTCAGCTTACTACAATCTTCACCTTCTGGGTTTGAGCAATTCTCCTGCCTCAGCCTCCCGAGTAGCTGGGACTACAGGGGCACCTCACCACACCCAGCTAATTTTTGTATTTTTAGCCAAGATGAGTTTTTGCCATGTTGGCCAGGCTGGTCCCAAACTCCTGACCTCAAGTGATCCACCCGACTTGGCCTCCCAAAATGCTGGGATTACAGGTGTGAGCCACCGCGCCCAGTGTCTTCTTTAATTTCTTTTAACATTTTGCAGTTGTCAGTGTTTAAGTTTTTCATCTGTACTTAAGTATATTCATTTTTTTCTTTTGTTTTTGAGACAGACTCTCGCTTTGTCGCCCAGACTGGAGTGCGGTGGCACGATCTCAGCTCACTGCAAGCTCCGCCTCCTGGGTTCACACCATTCTCCTGCCTCAGCCTCCCGAGTAGCTGGGACTACAGGCGCCCGCCACCACACCCGGCTAATTTTTTGTATTTTCAGTAGAGACGAGCTTTCACTGTGTTAGCCAGGCTTGTCTCGAACTCCAGACCTCAGGTGATCCACCCGCCTCGGCCTCCCAAAGTGCTGAGATTACAGGCGTGAGCCACCATGCCCGGCCAAGTATATTCTTAAGTACAGACAGACCCCCAACTTATGATAGTTTGACTAAAACATTTTTCGACTTTACAATAGGTTTAAGACAAATCTGTTATAAGGTGAGGTATATCTGTATTTTATTCTTTGTACTATTACTGTAAATGGAATTATTTTTTTAATTTCCTCTTCGGATTGCTTAGTGTACATAAATATAAATACAACTGATTTTGTGTTTTGACTTTGTGTCCTGCAATTTTGCTGCATTCATTTATTAGTTCTAACAATGTTTCTGTGAAATCTTTAAGGTTTTTACATATAAAATCACGTCATCGCACATACAAACAGGGATAACTTGACTTTTCCCTTTCCAATTTTGATAGCTTTCTCTTCTTGATTAATTACTGTGGGCAATTAACTCCCAATACTATGGTGAATAAAAGTGGTGAAAGCAGACATCCTTGTCTTGTCTCTGATCTTAGAGAAAAAGCTTTCAGTCTTTGACCACTGATTGATTTTAGTTTGCTGAGACATCCTTGCATTACACTTGGTCCCAGCCTTTTGAAAGACTGTGAAACTTAGTTTTGCTAGTATTTTGCTGGGGATTTTGTATCAATATTCACAAAGGATACTGGTCTGTAATTTTCTAGTAGTATTATTGTCTGGCTTTGGTATCAGGGCATGTTAGAGTCACAGAATGAATTCACTTGAGAAGGACTGGTGCTAATTCTTTAAATGTCTGGAGAATTCAGCAGTGAAGCCATGTGGTTCAGGACTTTTCTTTGTTCAGAGGTTTTTGATTACTGATTCAATCTCTTTATTAATTATAGTCCTATTCAGATTTTCTATTTCTTCATGATTCAGTCTTGGCAGGTTGTATGTTTCCAGGAATGTGTCCGCTTCATTTAGGTTAAGCAATTTGTTCATGTATAGTTCTTAGCAGTATTCTCTTATAATCCTCACATCAAGGAATCCTCCCACCTTGAACTCCCAAAGCACTGAGATGATAGGTATGAGCCCAGCCCAAAATCCAAAACTTCTGAGTGCCAACGTTGTACTCAAAGGAAATGCTCATTGGAGCATTTCGTATTGGGGGTGTTCAACTGGTAAGTATAATGCAAATATTCCAAAATCAGAAAAAAAACCAAAATCCAAAACACTGGTCCCAACCATTTCAGTTAAGGAATACTCAATCTGTATTTTGAATGTGGCTTTTTCTTTATTAGGCATTTTCTTAGCTGGTATAGACCTCGGACTGTTTTCCAGAGCTTCTATAAAGTGATTTCGTCTAGTCCCTAGTTGCTTATTAACGTTTCTATGGTGGAACGAGAGCCTGGAGCTTCCTAGACTGCCATTTTACCAATGTCAGAAAAAATTTTTTAAAGTTTTATTACATCAATAAAATAACTGCTAATTGAGGGATTACTGTGTGCTACGTTCTTGTCTAACTCCTTTACATGCAGCATGTAATTTAATCCTCACAACAACCCCAAGTGATGGGCACTATTATTTTCTCCATTTTATGGATGTAATTTGCCCAAAGGATCACAACCACTAAGTGGTAAAAGCAGGGGAGCAGCCCTAGTCCCTGGTTCCAAGCCCCCACATTTAACCACGATATGACATATAGCAGAGTTGACTGCCTCAGGCCACTTTGCTCTGGCCCTTCAGGTGGGGTGCTTTGTTCAGAGTCTGGTGAATATCCATAGTGGATGTTTTCTTCTAGATCTGGTCAGCACTGGTTGTCTTTCATCATAAGAGGAAGGTGACCCAGCTAGCCAGAGGCTCTGTGAGCACTAGTGGGCCAGACGCTTGTCAGGGACCACGGTGGGAGAGCTAGTCTTTCACTTGGAAATCTTCCATTATGTTGACACCTTTTCTACCTCTTCGGTGAAGTGCCAGTGTCTCCAGGAAAGACTCCTCCAATCTCCTGTCTGGGAAAACACCTGGCTGCTGACATCTGGGGGGCAGGGCAGAAGATAGGCCTGAGCGTCCTACTTGTCACTATCGAGAATTTCTCTTAATTCCTCTATTTTCAACCTCCACGACTCCCCTCTGTTGTACCTGGTGTCACTTATTTTACAGACTTTTCTATTAGTGCTATCTAATAGAAACACAATGCAAACCACATGTCAACAAGTAGAAACAAACATGAAATTAATTTTAATACTTTATTTAACCCAATATATTCAAAATACTATTATTGCAACATGGAATCAATATAAAGAAGTATTCATGGGATGTTTTACATTCTTTTTTTGTACTAGGTCTTTCCTATTTGGTGTGTATTTTACACCTGCTGCACATCTTCCTTCAAAACAGCCACATGTGACTCACGGCTACTACACTGGACAGTGTTGGTCTTGAAAATCAACTCCTGCAGGGCACAGTGGCTCATGCCTGTAATCCCAGTATTTTGGGAGGCTGAGGGCAGGATTGCTAGAGCCCCGGAGTTCAAGACCAGCCTCGGCAACAGGGCGAGACCTCGTCTCTACAAAAAATTTAAAAATTAGCTGGGCATGGTGGTGCACACCTGTAGTGTCAGCTACTCAGGAGGCTGAGGTGGGAGGATCACTTGAGTCCAGGAGTTCGAGGTTGCAGTCAGCTGTGGTTTCACCACTGCACTCCATTTGGGCAATAGAGCAAGACTCTATCTCAAAAAAAAAAAAGAAATGAAACCCCACATCTTTTGGTAGCAGCAGGAGTCACCCAGTGATGGAAAGTGAAGAAGGGAATGCGGGTGCCAAGAGAGAATTCCACCAATCCCTATCCCATTCCCATGCCCATGCCTGATGCCTGCCACCCTTGGCACTCAGAGCCTTCAAGAACTGAGTCTTTCTGGGGGGCTGCTGGGCAAACTGCTCATTTCTTGTTGTTCTCACTCAAGCAGGCCCATGGTTGCAGCTGCTCTGCTATGCCAAGTCAGTTGTAACTCTCCTGTTGGCTGTTCTTTGGAAAGAAAAAAAGCTGTATAATATGTGAAACATTTCAAAGAATGTATGTAGCACATATGTAAGATTCATAAGCCTAATAAGAAAGCATAGCTGTGAGCGACCTCTCCACACCTGACTCAGGAACCCGAGCGTCATCTGTAGATGAACTTCCATTTTGCTTCTCCCAGTCTTCCCCTCTGTGTCCCCACCAGCAACGAGAATTTTGTGTATCATTGCACTTATTTTTTTCTTTTAGTTTACCACATGTGTATGTATCTATAAGTAATAAAACGATCTGTTTTGCTTCTCTACATTGTGCCATATGCCGTTTTTAGCAACTTGCTTTTAGATGACGTTCTGTTTTCAAGATTCATCCATGTTGCTGCATAAACCTAACACCTACTTACTGTTGCTGGTGTATAACATTCCATCATGTGAGCACAGACATGAGGGTTATTTCCAAGACCTGTATCAACGGCAAAAATTAAGATATCTGACAAAACCAAGTGTTGGAGAGGATGTGGATAGCTTGGAATTTTATCTGCTCCTTTACACTCACTCTAGAAAAACTGTACAAACAATTCTGCAAGAATTTTTCCAGAGTTTCCCTAAATAGAAATCCTGAATCACAGAAAATAAGAATGTTCAGCTTTGCAAGATAATGTCTCTATTCTAGAGTGGGTGTAAAGAAGCACATAAAATTTCCACACTATCCACATCCTCTCCAACATCTTAATTTTTGAAAGTCTAAGCATCTGTAAAGTGGTATATCTCACTGCATGTAGTCTTAGAATACTAACAAGGTGAAATGTCTTTTTCCATGTTGAATCACCATCTATGAAATGCTTTATAGGAGTTCTTTATATACACTGAATTAGAATCCTTATCCTTTACAGGCTGTAAGTGTTGCAAATATCTTCTCCCTACTTCGGCTTGTCTTTTCACAGTCTTTACTGGTGTTTTTTGTTTGTTTTGGGTTTTGTTTTGGTTTTTTTTTTTTTAGAGACAGGGTCTCACTCTGATGTCCAGTGGTGTAATCTCGGCTCACTGCAGCCTTGACCTCGGGGACTCAGGTGTTTCTTCCCACCTCAGCCTACTGAGGAGCTGGGACTACAAGTGTGTACCACCACAGCTGGCTAATTTTTTCTTTTTATTTCATAGAGACAGGATTTCACCAAGTTGCCCTGGCTAGTCTGGAACTCTTGGGCTCTGGCAATCTGCCCACCTCGGCCTCCCAAAGTGCTGGGATTCCTGGCATAAGCACATGGCCTATTGGTGTCTTGCAATAAACAAGAGACCTTAATTTTAATCTAGCAAATTCGGTCATTTTTATTTTAGAGTGAACATTTTCTGCGATTAGGAAAAACATGGCCAGAGGCTGGGTGTGGTGGCTCACGCACCTGTAATCCCAACACTGTGGGAAGCCAAGGCAGGCAGATCACCTGAGATCAGGGGTTCGAGCCCAGTCCGGCCAACATGGCAAAACCCTGTTTCTACTAAAAATACAAAAATTAGACGAGCGTGGTGGCATGCCTGTAATCCCAGTTACTCGGGAGGCTGAGGCAGGAGAATCACTTGAACCCAGGGGGCGGAGGATGCAGTGAGCTGAGATCGCGCTACTACACTCTAGCCTGGGCAACAGAGCGAAATTCCATCTCCAGAAAATAAAAAAAAGAAAGAAAGAAAAAAGAAAAGAAAAAGGTGGCTGGGTGCAGTGGCTCATGCCCCTGTAATCCGAGCACTTTGGGAGGCTGAAGGAGGCAGACTGCTTAAACTCATGAGTTAGAGCCCAGCCTGAGCAACATGGCGAAACCCTGATTCTACGAAAAATGCAAAAATTAGCCAGGCATAGTGGTGCAGGCTTGTAGTCCTAGCTACTCGAGAGACTGAGGTAGGAGGATGGCTTGAGCCCAGGAGGCAGAGGTTGCAGTGATCCAAGAACGTGTCACTGCACTCCAGCCTGGGTGACAGAGCCAGACCTTGTCTCAAAAAAAAAAAAAAAAAAAGAAAAGAAAAAGGCATACTTCCCTATCAAGGTCTTAAAGATAGTCTCCTATAATTTACCCAAAACTGAATTTCCCGTATGTTGTGAGTTAGGGATCCAACTGCATCCTTCTCCGAATGTCACAGCACTATGTTTGAAGGGTCTGTCCTTTGCACAGCGATATGGAATTCCACCTCTGGAATTCAAACTTCTTAGGTCTGTTTCTGACAGCTTCTGTCTCACTGGCCAATTTGGATTTCCCTGAGCCAATTCTGAAGTAAGTCTTGATACGGGCAAGGCAAGTGCTCCCTCCTTATTCTTCTTCACAATGACCTCTCAATACTAGGACTTAATTCTCCTCAACATTTTAGAATCAACTTATCACATTTCACATAAAACTCAAGGAGGTTTTGGCCGGGCGCGGTGGCTCAAGCCTGTAATCCCAGCACTTTGGGAGGCCGAGATGGGTGGATCACGAGGTCAGGAGATCGAGACCATCCTGGCTAACACAGTGAAACCCCGTCTCTACTAAAAAATACAAAAAACTAGCCGGGTGAGATGGCGGGTGCCTGTAGTCCCAGCTACTCGGGAGGCTGAGGCAGGAGAATGGCGTAAACCCCGGAGGCGGAGCTTGCAGTGAGCTGAGATCCGGCCACTGCACTCCAGCCCGGGCGACAGAGGGAGACTCCGTCTCAAAAAACAAACAAACAAACAAACAAAAAAACTCAAGGAGGTTTAAAGAGGCACTGAATCCACAGAACAATATGAGTTTTGAAAATATTCAGTCTTCCTAGGCAAGAACATTCTGCCTCTATTTTTTTTTTTTTTTTTTTTTTTTTGAGACGGAGTCTCGCTGAGCCGCCCAGGCGGAAGTGCAGTGGTGCGATCTCGGCTCACTGCAAGCTCCACCTCCCGGGTTCACACCATTCTCCTGCCTCAGCCTCCCAAGTAGCTGGGACTACAGGCGCCTGCCACCACGCCAGGCTAATTTTTTGTATTTTTAGTAGAGACGGGGTTTCACCGTGTTAGCCAGGATGGTCTCAATCTCCTGACCTCGTGATCCATCCGCTTTGGCCTCCCAAAGTTCTGGGATTATTTGTCTTCTTTAATGTCTCTTAATAAAATTGCAAATTTTTCTCCCTCAAAAATTTTACACATCTTTTGTTAATCGTTTATATCAAAGACGGTTCTATTGGGAAAACAGAAACCATGCTAAGGCATTTCAAACTCAAAGGGTTTAATATAGAAAATAGGTGCTTTCAAAACAACTGGCAAGGCTATATAGTGTGAGCAAAAGTAAAGTGGGCTAACTCTTCCATCTAATTCCTACAGTCATCGTCAAAAGTCAGGCAGCTACCACTGCCATCTATAGGTTAGGAAACTGCAAAAATCTGCTGCCAATAATGCAGCTGCTCTGCAGCCCTGAGACAGCTGGCCAGTGGGGGAAGGCAGAAGCCACTGCAAAAAGTCACCACAAAATCTAAGCCCAGGCACATCCCCCCACATACACTATGGCCTGAGGAAGAAAGGTTCCACCTCCCTTCCACTTGCCACATTTCCCAAGACACATGTGATAGAGCAAATGACACACAGAAGCCTGCTGCCAGAGGGTTCTGAGTGCTACTGCTCCAGTATTCCAGCCTCTGAAACCCAGGGACAAGCCCAGAAGGGAGCAGGAAGGTACTGAATGCCCAGGTTGTACCTAACATGCCATTTCCCTCTTTTCAAAAACATGCAGAAATTACTGATCTACTGTTACATCTCTCCCCTTTTTTCATCCCCTTTGGTTTTACATTTTTTATATTCCTTTTTAGTAGGCTTTTACCAGGGCAATGAAGTAACCTCACATGGTAACTCCAGAAGTCCTGAAGTCTGCGCTCAAAAGCAACCTGACTGAGCATGGCCAGGGCTTCCCAAAGGGTTACTAAAACTCTCCTCATACAAAGGAAGGTCACAGCTTTTGAGCAAATGTGGTTATTAGCTAACTCTCTACTCCCCCCACCAACACAGAGTTTCCTTTTTTTGCAGGGGGAGGAGGTTGGGGGAAGGGAGAGTGTCAATGGAGACCTGACTCTATATCCATGATTTTTTAAAAATTTCTTTTAAAATAAACTAGAAAAAAAAATCACAAGATGTTAGCAGTTATTAATTCAGGGAAGAAAATATGTATTACATTTTCTTTGTACATTTTAATGACTTAATTTGCTCAGAATCTCAACTTTAAGAACAATTAGAAATCAATCTGCTTGGCCGGGCACAGTGACTCATGCCTGTAATCCCAGCACTTTGGGAGGCCAAGGCGGGCGGATCACGAGGTCAGGAGATCGAGACCATCCTGGCTAGCATGGCGAA
Source organism: Macaca mulatta (assembly GCF_049350105.2). Classification (NCBI taxonomy): domain Eukaryota; kingdom Metazoa; phylum Chordata; class Mammalia; order Primates; family Cercopithecidae; genus Macaca; species Macaca mulatta. Next base: position 33,626,686 of record NC_133415.1, on the reverse strand, counting down.
ACCCCACCTCTACTAAAAATACAAAAAAAAAAAAGCCAGGTGTGATAGCAGGTGCCTGTAATCCCAGCTACTCGGGAGGCTGAGGCAGGAGAATGGCATGAACCCGGGAGGCGGAGCTTGTAGTAAGCCAAGATCGCAACACTGTACTCCAGCCTAGGCGACAGAGCGAGACTCCGTCTCAAAAAAAAATAAATAAATAAATCTGCTCACCCTCCAGACTGTGACACAGCCCTATACAAGGACAATCATAGGACCATGAGTCAAGGGGAAGCAGAGTGAGCCTTGCCAGGGCAGTGGCCTCCTCAGCCCACCTGGAACACTCCTAGGCCCTACCGGGTCTCAACGGGCTTGCACACACGGGTCCTCATTGTCATGCCTTCACTGCTCAGTCCTGGTGCAGGCCACCACTCATAACTCTCGGCTTCTATGAGAGATTTTATTTTTCTGTCTAGGGAAAACATATAGCAACCAATGTAACTTCAAGCCAATACTCAAGTGCAAAGCTGATGCCTCCTCCATGCCAGGCCATGTGGTCAAAAAGGGAAATCAAACCTTGCCTTCAACAAGTCTTCAGAGCGTGGAAAAATGAACAAGGCGGCAACTATGAGAGTGGATGCTATTATGTTCAGTGTGCGTACCAGGACAGTTATTACAAACAACCACAAAAGCAAAGCCAAATGGCACTTGGAGAACAGCAAATAAGCTCTGCTTCCATTTGAAAGTGAATCAAGAATCATCTGGTTCTCTCTTCAGGAATTCTCCAAGAGGCTGGATATAAGGTCTCACTCTATGAGTCAGACAAGGGGAGGCTCCCACTCATAACCACATGGTCGTCCCCAGGCTGACCAACCAGGGAACCCAGCAACCAAAGGAGCCCAAGCACTGGGAAGCCCACTGGGAATCCACTTTCTCTGGGTTTTGACCCTAAAGACCCACCAGAGAGGCTCCCAGTCAAAGGGCTGTCCCAGAGGCTCCTGACCGGGCCAACACCATCCAAACCCCCAATTGGAAAGGCAAACACCTCCACTGGAGACATGCATAATCTGATGAAGGGATGATCAGGAGAGGCCCCCTCTAAACAGCATTCTTTTCTTTTTTTTTTTTTTTTTGAGACGGAGTCTTTGCTCTGTCACCCAGGCTGGAGTGCAGTGGCACCATCTCGGCCTACTGCAAGCTCCGCCTCCTGGGCTCACGCCATTCTCCTGCCTCAGCCTCCCGAGTAGCTGGGACTACAGGCGCCCGCTACCACACCTGGCTGATTTTTTGTATTTTTAGTAGAGACGGGGTTTCACCATGTTAGCCAGGATGGTCTCGATCTCCTGACCTCGTGATCCGCCCGCCTCGGCCTCCCAAAGTGCTGGGATTACAGGCTTGAGCCACCGCGCCCGGCCTTTTTTTTTTTTAAACAGAATCTCACTCTGTCGCCCAGGCTGGAGTGCACTGGCATGATCTCAGCTCACTGCAACCTCCACCTCCCAGGTTCAAGTGATTCTCCTTCAAGTTCAAATGTCACCTAATGCCCTACCTAATACCCTGGTTGGAATGAATTGGTTTTCCTTCAGTACTAAGCCTACAGGAATTATGGCACACCGTTCATGTCCTAGGCCAAGTCCCACTAAGGAAGGAGAAAGGTCTCTGCCCTCTGGGAGCTCATAGTCTGGATGGAAAAATCAAGCCTGGGCACCAGGCATGGTGAGAATTACCAATGGTTCTGATGCTGTAAGAGAGGGACGAGTGGGGGACTGGAAGAAGCCAATCTATAAAAGGAGGGACCACAGACATTCTCCCACTGTGGTAGCATCTGAGCTACAGCCTGAAGGACAGCAGGGCTTGTCTATGCAGAAACAGAACAAGGGAATTCCAGGAAAACATAAAGGAAGCACGCATCTAGCAGATTATTAATGGGGGTGGGTACAGGAAACAACAGCCCAGCTGAGCCACTGAAGGGGAAGTAGTGATAAATCAGGCTGGCAAAGCAGTTTGTGAAGGAGTTTGCATGCCTGACCAAAGCATTTAGGCCTGTGATTCTCAAGCTGGTGTTAAGACACACTTTCCCCTTAGTGGCTTTATCAGCACCACCTACTCTTAAAAACAAATTTGTGGATACATGTATATGTATGTCTCACACATTCACACACACATGCATAAGTACTCACTACACCTCCCACCCAACACAAGTTGAGAACAACGGATCCAGTGAACATTGTTACTCATGGGGTACCCTGTATTCCTTGAGGGTGCTGGGGCTAAAGAATCTGGTTCTCTGATTTAGCCTTTTTGTGGCCTTTACATACATCTTTAGGAGGCTACATATGGCCAGGAGAGAACCCACAAGTGCAAAGTTCCAGGTGAATAAGTGAGCAGGAGGGGAGGGCGTGCCAAGGTCAGTCTAAAAGAGCACACTCGGGATCAAGAGGCAGCCACATCCAGAGCCAGGATGGGGATAAGGTCAGAGGCAGCCAGGGTGCCACCCCTCAGGAGGGGTTCACACTCAAGACCATGCAAGTCCAGGGAGTGCAGCGCCTCCTTAAGTGTGGCCTCCTGGGCATCTCACAGGCCTCCCCACAGTCCTGCCATCTTGTAAGTTCTGGGATCTGCCTAGGTTGGGCACCTATTTTTTAAAAAGATAGAAAGAGAGAGAGAGAGGAAGGGGTCGGCTCAAACTAACTTTCCAATATGTTAAGACAGCACACACCTCCACCCCTCACAAGAGGCACAGTCACCCAGCTACAACAAAGAGACAAGGTGGTGTGTACCCAGCCTACGCAACATACTCACCTGGACAGTTGGCTTCGTCACTCTCATCCTCGCAAGTTGCCCAGCCGTCACACTGCCAGGGGAGGGGGATACACTGGATGGTGCCGCTGCGACAGGCAAACTGCCCAGGGTTGCACCGCAGCTCTGTGGAACCAAAGGGTGAGAGGCCATTGAGGAAGTGGCAGTAGGTCAGCAAACCACAGCCCACGGGCCAGATCAATCTCTTCCCATTTGTTTATTTTATGAATGTATTTATTTATTTATTTTTGAGACACAGTCTCACTCTGTCACCCAGGCTGGCGTGCCAGTGGTGCGATCTCAGCTCACTGCAACCTTCACCTTCCAGATTCAAGCAATTCTCGTCCCTCAGCCTCCTGAGTAGCTGGAACTACAAGCATGTGCCACCATGCCTAGCTAATTTTTATATTTTTAGTAGAGACGGGGTTTTGCAATGTTGGCCAGGCTGGTCTTGAACTCCTGCCCTCAAGTGATCTGCCTGCTTCGGCCTCCCAAAGTGCCAGGATTACAGGCACGTACCACTGTGCCCGGCCCCCGTCTGTTTTTAAAATCAAGTTTTATCAGAACACAGCCACAAATATGTATTGTCTATGGCTGCTTTCAAGCTACAGCAGCAGAGCTGAGTAGCTGCAGGAGAGACTATATGGCCTGCAAAGCTGAAAACATTGAATGCCTGGCCCTTTACGAACCTATTACCTAGAGATAAAAACTGTAACACTTAAGATGAAAAATACACTGCAGAACATTAACAGGTTAGATTTTGTAGTAGCAAAGATTAGTGACGTGAAGACATAACAATCAAAACATTCTGAACTAAGGCCGGGCGCGGTGGCTCAAGCCTGTAATCCCAGCACTTTGGGACGCCGAGGTGGGCGGATCACGAGGTCAGGAGATCAAGACCATCCTGGCGAACACGGTGAAACCCCGTCTCTACTAAAAATACAAAAAAATTAGCCGGGTGTGGTGGCGGGCGCCTGTAGTCCCAGCTTCTAGGGAGGCTGAGGCAGGAGAATGGCTTGAACCCGGGAGGCGGTGGAACTTGCAGTGAGCCAGGATCGCGCCACTGCACTCCAGCCTGGGCGACAGAGCGAGACTCTGTCTCAAAAAAAAAAAAAAAAAAAAGAAACATTCTGAACTAAAACACAGAATGAAAAAATACCAGAAAAAAAAGTGCAAATCATCAGTAAGCTGTGGAACAACCTCACACACTGTAATACATGGGGGAACACACAAAACATCTGAAGAAACAATGGGGAAAGTTTCCCGGATGGATGAAAACTATAAACCCACAGATCCAAGTAGCTCAATGAACTGCAAGCATCAGAAATACAAAGAATACAACTCCAAGTCACATTGGAATTGAATTGCTTAAAATCAGTGATAAAATCTTTTTTTTTTTTTTGAGACGGAGTCTCACTTTGTCGCCCAGGCTGGAGTGCGGTGGCGCGATCTCGGCTCACTGCAAGCTCCGCCTCCCGGGTTCACACCATTCTCCTGCCTCAGCCTCCCAGTAGCTGGGACTACAGGCGCCCACCACCAGGCCCGGCTAATTTTTTGTATTTTTAGTAGAGACGGGGTTTCACCGTGTTAGCCAGGATGGTCTCGATCTCCTGACCTCGTGATCCGCCCTCCTCGGCCTCCCAAAGTGCTGGGATTACAGGCGTGAGCCACGGCGCCCGGCCAAATCAGTGATAAAATCTGAAAGCAGGCAGAAAAAGAAGACATGCACAGAAACACAAAGATCAAGATGACAGCAGATTTCTTATTAGAAACAACACAGCCTAGAAGACAGTAAGGTGACATGTTAAAGTTCTGAAAGAAAAACCTGTTGGCCTACAATCATTTAAAGCAAAAACACAGATACTACATTGTGGGGTTTATAACATACACAGAAGAAAAATGTTGACAATAATAGCACCAAAGCTGGGAAGAGAGAAACAGAAGTACACTGTTTTAAGGCTCTCATACTACAGGTAAAGTGGTCCATCACTTGAAGGTACTCTGTGATAAGTTAATGATGAACTCCAATAAAATAACGCAAGAGTTGTAGCAAGCAAGCCAACATAGAAGAGAACAAAAAATAATCCAAAAGAAGAAAAAAAAAAGGAGACAAACAGATGGTACAAATGAAAACAAATGGTAATATGGTAGATTTTAATTAAACTTGCCTAATCAATAAGCATACGGAATGATCTAAACACTCCAACTGAAAGGCAGAATGTGTACATAGGGAAAAAAGCAAGAAACAACTACATATTACCTAAAAGAAACTCACTTTATATAGGCATATATAAGAGAAAATAAAACAATAAAAAATGATACACCATAACACTAATCAAAGGATAGCTGGAAGGGCGGGTACAGTGGCTCACTCCTGTAATCCCCATAATCCCCGCATTTTGGGAGGCTGATGCAGAGAGATCACTTGAGCCTAGGAGTTCGAGACCAGCCTGAGCAACATGGCGAAACGCCATCTCTCCAAAAATACAAAAAATTAGCTGGGTATTGGGACAAACACCTGTAGCCCCAGCTACTCGAGAGGCTGAGGTGGGAGGATCACCTGAACCGGGAGAGTTGAGGCTGCAGTGAGCTATAATTGTGCCACTGCACTATAGCCTGGGCAACGGGAATGAGACCTTGTCTCAAAAAAAGGATAGCTGGAGTGTATTAATATCACACAAAGTAGACTTCAGTGCAAACACTACCAGGAATAAAGAAGGTCATTTAATAATGATAAGGAATTGATTCAAAAGGACATAATCCTAAATGTTTATGTATCTATTAAAATTTACAAGGCCAGGCGCAGTGGCTCAAGCCTGTAATCCCAGCACTTTGGGAGGCCGAGACGGGCAGATCACGAGGTCAGGAGATCGAGACCATCCTGGTTAACACGGTGAAACCCCGTCTCTACTAAAAATACAAAAAAAAACCAGCCGGGCTAGGTGGCGGGCGCCTGTAGTCCCAGCTACTCAGGAGGCTGAGGCAGGAGAATGGCGTGAACCCGGAAGGCGGAGCTTGCAGTGAGCTGAGATCCGGCCACTGTACTCCAGCCTGGGCGGCAGAGAGAGACTCCGTCTCAAAAAAAAAAAAAAAAAATGTACGAAAGAAACTTCAAAATTCATGAAACAAAAACTACTGTAACTGCTAATAGACTAATCCACAATTAAAGTCAGAGATTTTAATAACCCTCTTGATAGAACAAGCAGATAGAAAACCAGCAAGGGCTGGGCATGGTGGCTCATGCCTGTAATCCCAGCATCTTGGGAGGCTGAGGCAGGTGGATCACTTGAGGTCAGGAGTTCGAGACCAGCCTGGCCAACATGGTGAATGGTCAGGAGTTCGAGACCAGCCAGGCCAACATGGTGAATACTAAAATACAAAAATTAGCTGGGTGTGGCGATGCACACCTGTAATCCCAGCAACTTGGGAGGCCGAGGCAGGAGAATCACTTGAACCTGGAAAAAAAAAAAAAAAGAAAAGAAATCACAAAAGAAGAGCAAATGAAACCTAGCAGTAAGAAATAATAAAGATGAGAGTAGATATTACTGAAATTGAAAACAGAAAAATAATGAAGAAAAACAAAAGTTGTTTTTATGAGATCAGTAATATTAATAAACCTCTAGACAGTCTGATCAGCAAAAAAAGTAAAGAATACAAAATACCAGGCCAAGCGTGGTGGCTCATGCCTGTAATCCAAACACTTTGGGAGGTTGAGGTGGGCAAATCATGTGAGGTCAGGAGTTCGAGACCAGCCTGGCCAACATGGCGAAACCCCGTCTACTAAAAATACAAAAATCAGCCAGGTGTGGTGGCGCATGCCTGTGGTCCCAGCTACTCAGGAGGCTAAGGCAGGAGAATCGCTTGAACCTGGGAGGTGGAGGTTACAGTGAGCCAAGATTACACAACTGCACTGCAGCCTGGGCGACAGAACAAGACTTCGTCTCAAAAAAAACTACTATCAGAAGAGAGGTGTCATCACTATGGATTCCAGAGAAATTAAAAAGGCTAACAGAGGAGGGGTGAAGAATAAGGTAATAGTATGAACAACTTTATGTCAATAAATCTGACAATTTGGATGAAATACACAAATTATTTGAAAGATGAAATGCAAAGTTCACTCTAAGATAAATAAACAATCTGAACAGCCCTAAAAGGAACTGAATTTTTAGTTAAAAATCTTCAAAGGAAACTCCAGGCACAAATAGTTTCAATGGAAAATTCCTCCAAATATTTAAGGAAGAATCGATGTCAATTCTATACAAACTCTACCATAAGTTCAGATATTTAAAAATTACCATTAGCAATAGTATCAAAAACAAGAAATACTTAGGTATAAATCTAACAAAAGATGTGAAGTCCCGCACACTGAAAATTTTTCAACATTGCTGAGAAAAAAACATTTTTTAAAGACCTAAACCTTTAGGGAGACATACAGTGTTCATGGACTAGTAGATTCAAAACGATTAATATCAATTCTACGCAAATTGACCTACAGATTCAATTTAACCCCAATCAATATTTCAGCAGGACTTTTTGTAGAAACTGAGTGACTCTAAAATTCATATAGAAAGACAAAAGACTTAGAATACTCCAAACAACTTTGAACTGAAAGAACAAACTTGGAGGCCTCTACAAAGGAACAATAATCAAGACAGTGTGACACAAGCATAAAAACAGACATCAAGATCAAGAGAATAGAACAGAGTGCAGAAACAAACCCACACATATGTGACCAACTAATTTATGACAAAGTGCAAAGGCAGTTCCCTGGAGAAAGAACAGTCCTTTCAACAGAATGGTACTTGGAAAACTAGGAAGAAAAATGAAGAGCAGGAGGAGGAAAGAAAGGAAGAAGGAAGGAGTTCATCTACAAAATGAAGTTAAAAAAAGGAGGAGGAAGAGGAGGAAGAAAGAAGAGGAGGAGGAGGAAGAAGAAAGAGGAACAAAGAACAACTACTTTGATCCATTCCCCGCACCGCATAAAAAATTCAGAATAGCCAGGTGAGGTGGCTCACGCCTGTAATCCCAGCACTTTCGGGTGGGCCTGACGTGGGTGGGTCACCTAAGGTCGGGAGCTCAAGACCAGTCTGACCAACATGGTGAAACCCTGTCTCTACTAAAAATACAAAATTAGCCGGGCGTGGTGGTGCACGTCTGTAATCCCAGCTACTAGGGAGGCTGAGGCAGAAGAATTGCTTGAACCCAGGAGGCGGAGGTTGTGGTAAGCCAAGACAGTGCCATTGCACTCCAGCCTGGGCAACAAGAGTGAAACTCCACCAAAAAAAAAATCAAAATAGATCATAGGCCTACAGGTGAAGCCTAAAACTATAAAACTCAGAGAAGAAAATACAAGAAGAAAATCTTCGCACCCTTGGTTTAGGCAAATACCTTTAATATATCTACCACAAATACAATCTATAAAAGAAAAAGCTGATAAATTGGACTTCATCAAAATTGAGAACTTTTGTTTTTTTTCCAAGAACTTTTTTTTCAAAAGACATGTTAAGATAATGCAAAGACAAACCACACACAGAGAGAAAACATTTGCAAATCACAGATCTGATAAAGGGCTTGCTTGTATCCAGAATATATAAAGCATTCTCAAATTTCAGTAAGAAAACCACCCAATTTTTCAAATGGGCATGGGCCAAGTGCGGTGGCTTATACCTGTAATCCCTGCACTTTAGGAGGCAAAGGTGGGAGCAACACTTGAGCCCAGGAGTTCAAAACCAACATAACAAGACCTCATCTCTACGTTATAAAAAAAAAATTAGCTGGGCTTGGTGACACATGCCTGTAATCCCAGCTACTCAGGAGGCTGAGGCAAGAGGATTGCCTAAGCCTAAGTGAGGCAAGAGGATTGCCTAAGCCTAAGAGCTGGAGGCTGTGCTGAAATAGGATTGCAATGCTGCCCTCCAGCTTAGGCAACAGCAAGACACCCCCAACTCCAGAAAAAAATAAATAAAATAGGCAAAATATCTTAACGGTCACTTAACCAAACAAGACGTACAGACGGCTAGCAAGCACATGAAAAGATGCTCAACATCTGTAGTCATTAAGGAAATGCAAATTAAAGCATGAAGAGGTGGGGCACAGCAGCCCACGCCTGTAATCCCAACACTTTGGGGGGCTGAGGTGGGTGGATCACGTGAGGTCAAGAGTTCGAGACCAGCCTGGTCAACAAGATGAAACCCCGAATCTACTAAAAATACAAAAATTACATGGGTGTGGTGGCAGGCGCCTGTAATCCCAGTTATTCAGGAAGCTGAAGCAGAACTGCTTGAACCCAGGAGATAGAGGTTGCAGTGAGCCAAGATTGCACCACTACACTCCAGTCTGGGTGACAGAACGAGACTCCGTCTCAAAAAAAAAAAAAAAAAAAAAAAAAAAAAACCATGAAGAGAAACCACTTACTAAAATGTTTAAAATGAAAAAGAATGACCATACCAAGTGGTGGCAAGTGTGTGAAGCAACTGGAACTCTCCCAGTGAAAATGTAAAATGGTACAACTTTTTTGCAAAACAAGTTGACAGTTTCTTTAAAAACTGAATATATACCTACCATATAACCTGACCATTCCATTCCTAAGTATTTAACCAAGAGAAATGAAAGCAAATGTCCATACAAAGACTTGTTCATAGTACTTTTATTTGTAATATCCAAAAGCTGGAAACAAACAGTGTCTATCAAGAAGCAAATCGGTAAGTTGTGTACAGCCATACAATGGACTACTACTCAGCAATAAAAAGGAATAAGCTATTAACACATTGCGCAGCACGGATGAATCTCAAAATAATTATGTTGAGTGAAGAAGCCAGCATGTACTCAAAAGAATACCTATTGTATGACAATATTTATATAAAAATCTAAAAAATGCACTTGCAGCTGTCATGACAGAAAGGGACAGGGGTGGGAGGGATTACAAAGGAGCACGAGAAAACATTTGGGGTGACAATATGCTGTGTTCATTACCTTGACTGTGGTGACGGTTTCACAGGTTTATACATACATGAAAACTCAAATTTGGCCGGGCGCAGAGGCTCATGCCTGTAATCCCAGCACTTTGGGAGGCTGAGGCAGGTGGATCACCTGAGGTCAGGAGTTCGAGACCAGCCTGACCAACATGGAAAAACCCCATCTCTACTAAAAATACAAAATTAGCCAGGCATGGTGGTGCATGCCTGCAATCCCAGCTATTTGGGAGGCTGAGGCAGGAGAATCGCTTGAACCTGGGAGGCGGAGGTTGCAGTGAGTCGAAATCATGCCGTTGCTCTCCAGCCTAGGCAACAAGAGCAAAACTCTGTCTCAAAAAACAAAAAACTTGGTCAGGCACAGTGGCTCACGCCTGTAATCCCAACACTTTGGGAGGCCGAGACAGGCAAATCCCGAAGTCAGGAGATCGAGACCATCCTCGCTGACATGGTGAAACCCATCTCTACTAAAAATACAAACAATTAGCTGGGCGTGGTGGTGGGCGCCTTAGTCCCAGCTACTCAGGAGGCTGAGGCAGGAGAATGCCGGCAACCGAGATGGAGCTTGCATTGAGCCGAGATGGAGGTGGAGCTTGCAGTGAGCTGACATCGCGCCACTGCCCTTCAGCCTGGGCGACAAAGCAAGACTCCGTCTCAAAGAAGAAAAAAAAAAACACTCAAATTTTACACTTTATGTATAATTTATTATAAGTCAATTATACCTCAATAAGGCTGTTTAAAAAAAATAGTAACTATCATGAAACAGATTTCTGTTTAAATAAACAGGAAACAATCTTGAGGTCAAAAGATACTGACCCCAAGGCTAAAAATCCAGGCACCCTGTGTTCTAGGACTAGATATGCCTGGAACTGAAGAACTAAATTGAATCATGGCCCATCTAACATGCTTGCTCCTCTAGAAAAGACAGCCTTGGCCTACCAGATCTCACCTCCGCCATCCATACAGGAGTTAGGTCCTTTTCGTAATTATAAACCCAGGGCTTGCCCCATGACTGGTACTGAAGAACAATCTGATGAGTGAATCAGCAATTGGCACAAGCTCTTCTGGCCTTTAGGCCAGGTCTGTCTCCCTCAGCCACAACTAACCATTAGATCAAGAATCTGGAACCCTCCATTCTTCCTCAACATATTCTAGGTCTTCAGTTTTATGGTAAAAATTTCTAATTTCTTACTATTTTGCGATAAAAATGGAACATGAATGGAACTGGAGGACATTATGTTAAGTGAAATAAGCCAGGCACAGAAAGACAAACTTCACGTTCTCATTCATGTGTGGGAGCTGAAAAAAAGTTAAACTCATGGAGCTAGAGTGGAATGGTGGTTACCAGAGGCTGGGAAAGGCAGAGGTGAGAAAGAGAGCTTGGTTAATAGGTACAAAAACATAGCTAAAGGAAATAAGGAATAAGGTCTAGTATGACTATAGTTAATAATAGTTTATTCCATACTTCAAAATAAAAAGAGTAGAATCAGAATGTTCCTAACACAAGAAAAGTGATAAATGCTTGAGGTGACAGATACCCCAATGACCATAATTTGATCATTACACATTGTATGATTCTATCAAAATATTATATATACCCCATACATGTAACTACTGTGCCACAAAGTTTAAAACAAAATTTTTTAAAGACTAATGCAGAAGAAAGAAAAAAAAAACCCTCTAATTTCCCAAACTATATTGAGAAAGAGTTCATTAACTGAATAGAAATTTAGCAACAGAACATTCTTTTTTATTTTTTAGAGATGGACTCTCACTATGCTGCCCAGGCCAGAGTACAGTGGTGGCTATTCACAGGCACAATCACGGTGCCTCAAAATCAAATGACTCTCCCACCTTAGACGACAGGCCTGAGCTACTCCGCCCAGCAGAACATTTTAACAGTGTCCATTCCGTTAAAAAAAAAACAAAACAAAACTATGGTTTTGTTCAAAGTAAATTCATAGCTCACATGAATTTACTCCAAATCTACGCCCTAACACATCATACCCTAGGCCTAGAAAAACTTCAATGCACTACCTTAAATTATTTTTGAAATAGTTGAGTAAGAAGTAATAAGTAACAACCCTGTGGGTTTTCTTTCTCCATACCCATATCTCCTCCAAAAGCAAATATCCTGGTGTCAGCCAAGTCTTCTCTGGCAAACAAGGCCCCTTCCTCTACGCACCACAGCCACCTTGCCTTGCCTTGCCTTGGCCGCTTCTAAGTAGTACTTGTCACTCCTGGCTTCCTATATATTGGTATACAGTAAACCTATATATACATATATTGATATGTAAGTGAAGCAGGCAGGTGCAGTGGCTCACGCCTGTAATCCCAGCACTTTGGGAAGCTGAAGCAGGTGGATCATGAGGTCAGGAGTTCAAGACCAGCCAGGCCAAGATGGTGAAACCCCATCTCTACTAAAAACACAAAAATTAGCCAGGTGTGGTGCGGGTGCCTGTAATCCCAGCTACTCTGGAGGCTGAGGCAGAGAACTGCTTGAATCCAGGAGGTGGAGGTTGCAGTAAGCTGAGATTGCACCACTGCACTCTAGCCTGGGCAACAAGTAGTTTCCTGAGGGCACAGGTCATGTCTGCACTATTCACTCCTGTGTTCCCAGAGCATAGCAGACCACACTTAGTGTCCATAACTCAAACACACTCAAAGAATACTTCTTCTCTCCACTCTCTAATCTATGCATGTCTGGGAAAGGCTCCTAAGGCCCAAACAGCCTTCCTCTTTGAGAAGTGCCCATTTGGCCACTTCATGAGTGCCACCTGCCCTGCCCCAGGCTGGGCCAACGAGAAGAGTCTGTAAGGTGATGGGAGTGGGAAAGTCCACGCTAGCCAGACTGAGACAGTCACTTGAAGTTCTGTGCACCCTGAGGCAGAAAGAGGAAAGGGGTAAGACCAGAAGGGCTGAGAAAGGGGACAACACCCTTCACAGTCCCATGACCCCAAGGATGGCTGTGCTTCCTCCCTGGGCTCAGGGAAAAGTTCCTCCTACAGCTACTCCTTACAACCAGACGGCTCTGGCTAAAATAGCCCCCATACCAACTTTCTGTTCTTTTCTTTCTCCAAATACTTTTAAAAAATAGTTATCAAAAGAGGAAAAATCAAAAGAGCTATCAGCAGAATGACTGTCTTACTACATCCTGAACACAGCTGGGCTCCCCACTGCTGGGTCTTAGTCCATGGTACCCCCTCTCCCCAGGTCTCAAGACACACCAGGAACCCCTCCCTAAACTCCCCTTAGTCTGCCTCCTTGGCCTAGCCCTGTTTTCCCAAGCAGCTCTTCTCTGTTCTTTTCTTCACACCTTGAGTAGGGTCAGCACACTTTTCCCTCAAGGGCCAGATAAGTATTTCCAGCATCGCAGTCACCCTCTCTCGCCACAGCTGCTCAACCCTGCTGCTGTGGAGCTAAAGGAGCCGCAGATAATATGGGAATGCTTGGGCATAGCCATGTCCAATAAAGCATTAGCAAAAAACAAAAAAAAAAGGGGGGCCAGTTGCAGGTGTAGTTTGCCAAACCCTGTTCTGGAGTATACAGATAAGGACATTTTACATACATGTAAATGTTTTGTTTTTTTGAGACAGGGTCTCACTCTGTCACCCAGGCTGGAGTGCAGTGGCATGATCACAGATCACTGCAGCACAGACATCCTGGGCTCCAGTGATCCTCTTGCCCCAGACTCCCGAGTAGCTGGGACTACAGGCACATACCGCCATACCAAGCTAATGTTTTTTTTTTTTTTTTTTTAGTAAAGACAAGGTCTTGCTATGTTGCCCAGGCTGGTCTCGAACTCCTGAGCTCAAGCGATCCTCTCACTTCACACTCTCAAAGTTTTGGGATTACAGGCATGAGCCACTGTGTCTGGCCAAGAGACACATCTTTATTGCTGCCCCATACTCCATATCGCCAACACCCCACACATGAAGGCATTCACTAAATGCCTGATAAACTGCACAGCTCAAAATCTTCCCATATTCTGCTAGCAGACAACAAAGTGTCAAAAGTTCTCCAATAGGGAAGGTTTTCTCCCTTCTTGATCCACCTGTCAAGCCAGGTCTATTCTGGAAGCAACTGAAGATGTGGATCACTCATTAACATTGGCACGTACTCCATGCCAGGCAGTTCTCCAGGTGACAGGGCTGTGGTAATGAACAAAGCAAGTCAACTCCAGGACATGACAGAGCTTGCATCCAGCACAGCATGCCAGATGGTAACTCCGACAGGTCAAACTGGCATTGCTTTAGCTGGACGTCAACACTGCGTTTCCACGGCTATGCATGGTGACTCATGCCTGTTACCCCAACACTTTGGGAGGCCAAGGCAGGTGGATCACTTGAGCCCAGGAGTTCGAGACCAGCGTGGGCAACATGGTGAAATCCCAGCTCTACTAAAAATACAAAACATAAGCCAGGTATGGTGGTGTGCAGGCCTGTAGTCCCAGCTACTCAGGAGGCTGAGGCGGGAGAATCACCTCAGCCTGAGAAGCCAAGACTGCAGTGAGCCATGATAGCTCCACTGCACTCCAGCCTGTCTCAAAAAAACAAAACACCACCACCAACAAATAACTGCCTGTCGTTTCTCAATATCCTCCACAGTCTCTCTGTAAAGCATTAAGTGCAATTTCCGCGACATATAGAGTTGCTTAAAAACAGTCACCCTTGGCCGGGCGTGGTGGCTCACACCTGTAAGCCCAGCACTTTGGGAGGCTGAGGCAGGTGGATCACGAGGTCAGGAGTTCAAGACCAGCCTGGCCAAGATGGTGAAACTTCAACTCTACTAAAAATACAAAAAAATTAGCTGGGCGTGATGGCACACGCCTGTAATCCCAGCTACTCTGGAGGCTGAGGCAGAGAATTTCTTAAACCCAGGAGGCGGAGGTTGCAGTGAGCCGAGATTGCACCACTGCACTCCAGCCTGGGTGACAGAGCAAGATTCCATCTTAAAAAAAAAAAAATTCACCCTTGGCTAGGTATAGTGGCTCATGCCTATAATCCCAGCACTTTAGGAGGCCAAGGTAGGAGGATCACTTAAGGTTAGGAGTTAGGAGTTCGAGACCAGCCTGGACAAGGCAAAACCCTGTTCCTACTAAAGTACAAACATTAGCTGGGTGTGGCGGCACACATATGTAATCCCAGCTACTCAGAAGGCTGAGACACAAGAATCGCTTGAACCGGGGAGGCGAGGTTGCAGTGAGCCAAGATCACGTTACTGCACTCCAGCCTGTGCAACAGAGCAAGACTCTGTGTCAAAAAAAAAAAAAAAGGTCACCCCTTTCCACTAATGGCTTTATGAGGTCCTGTCCCAGGCCTTCTGGTGATGACTGTCACCTTGCTGTAGCATGGCAGAGGCAGGCCAGCTCCTCTTAGCCAATGGATTGTTGACACTTTATGAAACGATCCATGCCCACAACATGCCAGCTGCAGTACCAAAATAAGAACGGCCCCATCCTGGCTGACATGGTGAAACCCTGTCTCTACTAAAAATACAAAAAAATTAGCCGGGGCGTGGTAGCCTGTGCTTGTAGTCCCAGCTACTCAGGAGGCTGAGGCAGGAGAATCGCTTGAACCCGGGAGGCAGAGGTTGCAGTGAGCCAAGATTGTGCCACTGCACTCCAGCCTGGGCAACAGAGCGAGACTCCGTTTTTAAAAACAAAAACAAAAACCTGCCACATCAGCAGTTCCTAGACTTCTTCATTCTAAGATACCTTAATACACTTAAAATTATTGAAGACCCCAAAGAGCTCTTATTTATGTGGGTTATATCTGTCAATATTTACTGTATCAGAAATTAAAACTGAGAAATTTGGCCAGACACAGTGGCTCACGTCTGCAATCCCAGCACTTTGGGAGGCCAAGGTGGTCAGAACATTTGAGGTCAGGAGTTCAAGACCAGCCTGGCCAACATGATGAAACCCTGTATCTACCAAAAAATATAAAACTCAGCCGGGCGTGGTGGCACGCTCCTGCAGTCCCAGCTACTCCAGAGGCTGAAGTGGGAGAATCACTTGAACCTGGGAGGTGGATGGAGGTTGCAGTGAGCCAAGATTGCGCCACTGTATACTCCAGCCTGGGCGTCTGAGCGAAACCCTGTCTCAAAAAAAACACTTGAGAATTTTTTTAAACACAAGAATCCCAAGCCCCTGCTCAAAGGTTTTAACCTTTTATTAGAATTATCAAATGCTCATGATTCCACTCATAAGCATGTACTCAAGAAAATTAAAAGCAGACTCAAACAGATGCTGGCACACCACTGTTCCCAACAGCATTATTCACACCAGCCAAGAGGCAGAGACAACCCAAGTGGCCAGAACAGATGAGAGGATAAATAAATGCGGTATATCCATACAAAAGAGTATTATTCTGCCATAAAAAAAGCAGGCATGTAGTACCCCATGGGCAACCAAGTAATGGTGTACTGTGTCGCTTCAAAAGTGAATGTGGGGCCCGGCGCGGTGGCTCACACCTGTCATCCCAGCACTTTGGGAGGCTGAGTTGGGCGGATCACCTGAGGTCAAGAGTTCAAGACCACCCTGGCCAACATGGTGAAACTCTGTCTCTACCAAAAATACAAAAATTAGCCAGGTGTAGTGACACATACCTGTAGTCCCAACTACTTGGGAGGCTGAGGCATGAGAATCACTTGAACCAGGGAGGTGGAGGTTGCAGTGAGCCGAGGTTGTGCCACTGCACTCCAGCCTGGGCAACAAGAGCAAAACTCTGTTTTTAAAAAAAAAAAAACAAATAGTGAATGTGGGCCAAGCACGGTGGCTCACCACACTTGTCTGTAATCCTAGAACTTTGGGAGGCCGAGGCAAGTGGATTACTTGAGGCCAGGAGCTCAAGGTCAGCCTAGCCAACATAGTGAAACCTCATCTCTACTAGAAATACAAACATGAGCCAGGCATGGTGGCACACACCTGTAATCCCAGCTACTCGGGAGGCTGAGGCACAAGAATTGTTTGAACCTGGGAAGCAGAAGTTGCAGTGAGCCGAGATCGCATCACTACACTCCAGCCTGGGTGAAAGAGTGAGACAAAAAATAAAACACAAAAGTGAATGTGATCAGCCATCAGCCATAAAAAGGAAGAAAATTCTGACACATGCTACAACATGAATGAACCTGGACAACATTATGCTAAGTGAAAGAAGACAGACACAAAAGAGGCAAATAATATATGATTTCACTCATAAGAGGTACCTAGAGTAGTCAATTTCTTTTTTTTTTTTTTTTTGAGACGGAGTCTGGCTCTGTCGCCCAGGCTGGAGTGCAGTGGCCGGATCTCAGCTCACTGCAAGCTCCGCCTCCTGGGTTTACGCCATTCTCCTGCCTCAGTCTCCTGAGTAGCTGGGACTACAGGCGCCCGCCACCTCGCCCGGCTAGTTTTTGGTATTTTTTAGTAGAGACGGGGTTTCACCGTGTTAGCCAGGATGGTCTTGATCTCCTGACCTCGTGATCCGCCCGTCTCAGCCTCCCAAAGTGCTGGGATTACAGGTTTGAGCCACCGCGCCCGGCTGAGTAGTCAATTTTGTAAGGATGGAAAGTAGAATGGCAGTTGCCAGGGACTAGGGGTGAGAAAAATAGGGAGTATTGTCTAATGGGTATAGAGTTTCTGTTTGGAACAACAAAAAAGTTCTGGAAGTGGGTAATGGTGCTCGTTGCATAACATTCTGAATGTTCTTAGCGCCACTGAAATAACTGTATACTTAAAAATGGTTAAAATGGGGCTGGGCATGGTGGCTCATTCCTGTAATCCCAGAACTTTGGGAGGCTAAGACAGAAAGATTGCTTGAAGCCAGGAGTTTGAGACCACTCTGGACAACATAGTGAGACTTCATCTCCACAAAAAAATAGAAAAATCTGCCAGACATAGTGGCATGCACCTATGGTCCTAGCTACTCAGGAGGCTGAGATGGAAGGATCGCTCGAACCCAGGAGGTCAGGGCTGCGGTGAGTTATGATTTGATTGCACCACTGCACTCTAGCCTTGGCAACACAGTGAGACCCTGTCTCTGGAAAAAAAAAAAAAAAAGATAAAATGGTAAATTTTGTTATATATATTTTACCGCAATTTAAAAAAGAAATGAAATACTGACACATGCTATAACATGGATGAACTACGAAAACATAATGCTAACAGAAAGAAGCCAGACACAAAGGACAACATATTGCATGATTCCATTAGTACGAAATGTCTAGAATGGGCATATCTATACAGACAGAAATTGCCAAAGGCTGTGGGCAGGGGAACTGGGGAGTTACTGTTTAAAAAGTATCAAGTTACTGTTTGGGATTAAAAAAAAGTTCTGGAAATGGGTAGTGGTGCTGGCTGCACAACATTCTGAATGTTCTTAAAGCCACTGAATTGTGTACTTAAAAAGTGGTAAATTGTATGTGTATCTTACCACAATAAAATTTTTTTTTTTTTTAAAACAGAGGCCAGGTGTGGTGGCTCATGCCTATAATCCCCGCACTTTGAGAAGCCAAGTAGGAGGATCACCTGAGTCCAAGATTTCAAGACCAGCGTGGGCAACATAACCAGACCCTGACTCTACAAATAAAATAAAATAAAATAAAAATTAGCCAGTTGTGGTGGTGTCTGTCTGTAGTAATACCTACTCAGGAGGCTGAGGCGAGAGGATCTCTTGAACCCAGGAGTTCAAGGTTACAGTGAGCTGCGACCTGGCCACTGCAGTCACGCCTGGGCACCAGAGTGAGGCACCGTTCTTAAAAAAGAGACAGAGAGCGAGCGAGCAAGAAAGAGAATCCCAAGCATACATCCCATTAGCTGTCAGAGCAATGATGTCATCACACATCAAACAGTCTCTGGAAATGCTACTTTATGCTTGTGAGAATGAGAGAAAGAGGCAAATGACACCTTGGTATTATTATGAAAACAGTTTTGACCTCACGGAGCCCCTAAAAGGGTCAGGGAACCCCCCCAGAGACCCCTGGGCACACTTAAGAGAGCTACTGCTTTGGGTTATGCAAAGCTTGGGAATTAGTGGATTCATGCCCTGCAGAAACCCACGTGTCTCTGCAATACAGATTCTTTCTCTAGATTCAATTTCTTCTTTGTCAGCAAGTCTTAGCCTTGTTTTAAATTATGTAAACTGAGCTGTCTCAAATTACTGTGTGAAATTTAGTATGCTGCATAAATTGTTTAGAATTGATTTCTCCTCAACATGTGCCCACAAAGAACAAGAGGGAGACAGAGTACCAGCAGAAGTACACATGTCCACAGCTACATCACTAAGAAAATCAAAACACTCCCAGCAAAGAAATGCAAGAGAAATTCCAGCCCATCTTGCACTACTCACAGCCCACTAGGATAGGTCTACACCAGAGCAGTCTGAGACCCATCAGACACAGGCTCCCACACCTGGGGCAGGGGACAACCATGCCCTGCTGGAGTGCCCAGAAGGTTCCAGCATCCCTGGCAGGCCTGCTCACACCTGGGCAGGAAAGCCTCACTGCACATTCTGCCTTGGAAAGAGCTGGCAGCTGCTTCCCAGTGGGGCTTTCCCACAGGTCATTTCACCCTCCATACGAGTTGCTACTAGGAAAGGAAGATTTGTCCAGCACCACACTTCAAAGCAGCAGCAGCAGCAGAGGGGAGAGGGTTTGAAAGTCAAGGGGTGGCTGGGCTATTGTAACAGGTGACCATGCAGCTCTAGGAGATCAGAGCTGTGGATGCTGGGTTCTGCCCTGGGCCAGCCATCTCTTCTCCAGATGCCCTCAAGAAGGGACAGAGGGCCGGGCGCGGTGGCTCACGCCTGTAATCCCAGCACTTTGGCGGGCTAAGGCGGGTGAATCACCGGAGGTCAGGAGTTCAAGACCAGCCTGGACAGTATGGGAAACCCCATCTCTACTAAAAATACAAAAATTAGACAGGCATGGTGGTGCACACCTGTAGTCTCAGCTACTTGGGAGGCTGAGGTGGGAAAAATTGCTTGAACCTAGAAGGCAGAGGTTGCAGTGAGCCAAGATTGTGCCACCGCACACCAGTCTGGGTGACAGAGAGAGATTCCATCTCAAAAAAATAAAAAAATAGAGGACAGAGAGCACTGTTGATAGCAAAATAACTAAAAGACAAAACAGAGGGCATATTGCTCAGTGACCTTCTAAATGGAGCGGTCACCTCTGTCCTGAGACAAGAGAGTGAATAATAAGGGCCTTGAATGGGGCCTCAGAGATGGCCAACATCTGAGCCACCAGGGGCCATAGGGCAAGCCTCCGGCAAGCATCCATCCTGAACAAGTGCTGCCCACGGGGGAAGGGAGCGACGTGTGCTCTGGAAGACACACTGTACTCCAGGGCCCCTAAGGGACTTTGGGACCAGACAGCTTCACGGGATGTGCTGTAACTCCAGAAAGCGACACAGCTGGCGATGGAGCAGATCATCAGAATACCAATCTGCATCAACACAGAGAGCAGACCTGGGAGGGCAGAGCTAGGAAGTGAGGAAAGGCAGGACCTGGCATTCCAAACATTGCACAGACCATTCCAGAACCAACTGTGATCATATCACAAACTCCCTGCCTTCTCTACAGTGCTTAAATGCCATCTGCCCTTTTATGGGGTCCAAGGGCCACCTCTAGCCTTCCCTCAAAGCCCCACACCCAGGTTCTTGGGGGTCCTGGCTCATCAGTCCCTGCAGCTCTCCCCTGCAGCCCATCTAGCTCCTTCCCTGTCACTGCCACTGCCCCATAGCACCAGCAGGCCAGCAGCAACCTCCCCGCCTCTGTGGCTTCCTGGAACCACGCAGGGAGATTGGCTTGGAAAGAGGCCCCAGAGATCTGTCGCAAGACAAACAGCAGGCTTCAGCTCCTGGCCCGTGCAATCCCACTCAGCCTTGCCAGGCTGCTTCCTCCATCTGTAAAGCATGGAGGTGATCATCCTGCCCTGCCTATCCCTCCTGACTTCCACGGAGGTCATGAGGCCAAAGGAGAAAATCACTCCAACAATGCTCAGCTGCTGAACTTTCACATACGCCACCCCTAGGAACAATCCTGGGAGGTCCTCTGAAATGCTCTGAGAGGGACCCATAGGGGCAAAGAGAGGACGGGAGGCAGGAACCATGGCTGGGGGCTCTGTGCAGTTTGACCTGCCACTGCGTCGCAGCAGCGAGGCGCAGTGAAGACTGCTGCTACCTGGAGGCCTGGGTATCCTCTGCACTGGCAGCCACCAAGCTGTAGCACAAAGAATGCCAGCATCTGAACTTCAAGCCACAAGGAGCTCAGGGACCAGCCGGCTCCTCATCCACGAGGGCCCAGAGTTCAAAGGGGAGCAAGACATGCATGGCTCGTGGAAAATGATAGGATTGGAAGTTTCATTAGCAAAATGTGAAGGAGGGCCTGAAGCTGTTCTGTGTATTGAAACTCCCATCTAGTCCAGTCAGCTCGCTTCTCAGAGGGGCTGACCCACCTGCTCAGTGTCCCACATCAAGTTGGCAGCAGCAGAATGGGCATCAGAGGCCAGGTTGTGGGCTCTTTCACCCAAATCCCCATCCCTGAAGCCAGCAGAGCCCCTGGCTGGGGCTCTGCGTTCTGACTCCTCAGAGGACCAGGTCCAAACTTTCCAGTTCTGAGCCATTTCCTTCACTGAGACAGTAGCCAGTGGAGCCTCTGGGGGCTTGCTACACAAAGCCCAGGGATACCAGAGCCCCACCACCAGTTTGGCACAAAGCCAAGGATGTACCAACATGTTGTACTTTTTTTCCCTACCAGTGGCCAGTTACTAGAATGAAATATTTTAAACCTGCAAACACTCTTGCTGTAGTTTTGAAATATGCCCACAACTTCTTTGATATGGCTCCCTAAATGGCAGTAGCTCCCCAAACACATAACCACCAAACCCATTTCCATACAGCCCCTGGGCCAAGTGGAATCTCTAAGTGAAGGCTCCACCCTCAGTCACTCCTTCTCTGGACCTTGGAGCTCCTGACTCCCCATCACCATCACTGGAGGCAGGTGGTCAGCTCTCCTGTGACAGTGGAGAGGGAGTAGGGTTGCCAAGCGCTAGCGGAGTACCAGCCACTTTCTCCCACAGCCCGAGGGGTCACAACACTGACACTGGGGAACACCACACAAGAACAAAGGGACAACGCCTATGCTTCAGCATTTACTTCTCATAAATAACAAGCATTTTCTACCTCCAGGAGATGAAGGGACCATCACCTGCTACCATCTATCTGTAGATGCCGTCCAACCAAACCACTGGCTCAGCTGCTCTGCCCTGTGGCTTCTCCTCAGGCAGATGTTTGGGGAAGAAGGCCCTGTTTAAAATAAGTTATCCTTGAAAAGAAGGGAAGGTCCTAAGAAAAAGGAAGTGATCATATAAGATGAAAGAGGAGAAAGGCAAGTCTGCCAAGCATATCTATTCCATGAGTGCCACTTTCAAGAAAAGAACAGCAACCTACAATCAGTCTTTATTTCATGGGGGTTCGGGCAGGAGGGGCTACATACTTGGAAGTAAGACCAGGGCAGGAAGGTGGGACAGAACTGGAGTGAGAGTTATCTCGCATCTGATGTAAACATCAGCCAGCAGTTTCATCCAACATTCACACCACATTTTGATCATAGCTACAGGATAGCACAGCCAATTTCTCTAAGAGAAAGAACAGCTGTAGCCAAATCAGATTCCTGAATGCTCATTTTGCATGTGCCAGGCAGTATATCAAGTGCTTAGAATACATTATTATGAATCCTTAAGACAACTCATTTGCTCCTTCCATGAACACTGCCGTGTACCTCCTAGGGGCCAGGTGCTGTGCAGGACACAAGTGAGAAGAGCAAGATGAGAAACAAAAGGTGCCTCCGCCCCACGAAGCTCATATTCTACTAGGGGAGGAGAAGATCTTTGTAACCTTGGGGTAGGCAAAGATTTATTAGACAAACACAGAAAGCATGACCATAACAAGAAAAATTGATAAATCAGACTTCTTCAAAATTAAAAAAGTCTTTGATCAAAAGCTTAGTAAAGATACACAGACCACACTGAGCACAGTAGCTCACACTTGTAATCCCAACACTTTGGAAAGCTGAGACGGGAGGATCACTTGAGCCCAGGAGGTGGAGACCAGCTTGGGCAACATAGGGATCCAGTCTCTACAAAAATTAAAATTAAAAATATTAGCCACATATGATGATGCACACCTGTGGTCCCAGCTACTCAGTGAGGGTGAGGTGGGAGAATCACTTCAGCCAGGGAGGTCAAGGCTGCAGTGAGCTGTGATCCCACCACCGCACTCCAGCCTGGGCAACAGAGACTTTATCTGGAAAAAAAAAAAAAAAAGATGCACAGACCAACAGAACAGAACAGAATACAGATATCAGAAACAGACCCACACAAATGTAGTCAACGGATTTTGACAAAGGTACAAAGACAATTCAATGGAGAAAGTATAACCTTTCAACAAATGGTACTAGACAATTGGACTCCACATATCAGAAAATGAACCTCATACTTTGGGAGGCAGAGGTGGGAGGATTGCTTGAGCCCAGGAGCTCAAGACCAGCCTGAGCAACAAAGCGAGATCTCATCTCTACCAAAAAAACCAAAAAACAAAAAATTAGCTGGCTGTGGTGGTACGCATTTGTAGTGCCAACTACATGGGAGGCTGAGGCAGGAGGATCACTTGAGCCCAGGAGGTCAAGGCCTCAGGGAGTTACGATTATATCACTGCACCCCAACCCGGGTGACAGAGCGAAACTGTCTCAAAAGGAAAAAAAAAAAAAAAAAAACACTTCCTTAATCATCAGGGAAATGTAAGCCAAAACCACAATAGGCTATCACCTCACCCATTAGGATAGCCACTGTCAAAAAAAACAAAACAAAACAACCCACAAGTGTTGGCAAAGATGTGAAGAAATCAGAACTCTTGCACATCATTGGTAGGAGTGTAAAATGGAACAGTCACTATGGAAGACAGCATGGAGTTTCCTTAAAAAATTAAAAATAGAATTACCACATGATCCAGCAATTCCACTTCTGGATATATACCCCAAATTAATTGAAGGCAAGGTCTCAAAGAGATATTCATATACCCATGCTCATAGCAGAGCTACTGACAGTAACTAAGAGGTGGAAGCAATCCAAGTGCACATTGAATAAGCAACATGCAGTACACACACACAGTGGAACACTACTCAGTCTCAAAAAGAAGCTCCGACACATGCTACAACATGGATGAACCTTGAGGTGAAATAAGCCAAACATAAGAAGACAAATGCTGCATGATTCTACTCATATGGAGTATCTAAAGTAGTCAAACTCTTAGAAACAGGAAGTAGGACGGTGGTTGCCAGGCTGGAGAGAGAGATACAAGGGAGGGTAGTTACTCAATGGGTACGGAGTTTCAGTTTTGCAAGATGAAAACATTCTAGAGATCTGTTGCATAACAAGGTACATACTCTGACACTACCGAACTGAACACTGAATGAACTGAACACTGAATTGAGTGGTCATGGTGGTATATTTTACTATATTTTATTTAAAAAAAAAACTGGGGTAGCAGTGGGGTCACCTAACCCTGAAAAGCACACATAAAATATGGAGGGATTTTAAAGTCCTAAGGATAATACTACAACTGAACGAAGTAACTCCTGCAAGAAAGCAAGACTAGAAATCTGAGGCATCTAAAAGGAGACTGAGCCTACAGCCCAGCATGGGCAGGTAGCTCTGCCCAGTTCCTCCCTTGTCTAGCAGAGTGGGTCCAAACTTTAGTGTGATCACCACAGGGAGTTACACTCACAAAAAGCACATGTCCTATCATACCGGGTCTTTAAAGAACGTTCAAAGAAACATGTGCAGTCTGAAAGCTTCATTTCCTGCGCTTATTTCAAAACCTAAATTGAGCACAAGATTTAACACACCAAAAACTCTATCCAAAAAGTGGGGTTACAGGTAAGGTTAATGGAGCTATTGTGTGCCAAGTGCTGATCAGGGTGCCTGATGCTCAGAAATGGGGATGGGGTGGGGCTGATAATGATGACAGCATCAGCTAAGAACCAAGGCAGGGACTGCAGGAACAGGCTGCGGGGAAGTGTCAGCTTTCTGGGGGCATTTGCGTGGACACAGCAGGGGTGGGCACTGAGGAGTCAGGGCTGCAGCACCTGTAGCCTGCTGAAGCAATGGGAAGAAGACAAGAAAAGCAGGGTGGGGAGGTTCACATTGAAAAGGTGGGAGGAGAGCCTTACGACAAATACCTAATGCATGTGGGGCTTAAAACCTAGATGATAGGTGCAGCAAACCACCATAGCACATGTATACCTATGTAACAAACCAGCACGTTCTGCACATGTATCCCGGAACTTAAAGCAAAATAAAATTAAATTTGAAAAAAAAAAAGAAAGAAAGCAAAGGAGGAAGGAGAAAGACAAGGAGTCGATGGAAAACGAGCCGAAGACTTCTCTTGAAGCTGTGCAATACCACAGCATGAGCTCTATGCAGCCCAGGTTTCAAATACCCACTCCATGACTCTAAAAGCTGTGTGACTTAGCTAAGTCACTTAGTCTCCCAAGCTCTGTTTCTTCATCTGTAAAATGAGGTTAATATGAGTACCTACTTCCTATAAAAAGGCATCATCACATCTCATGCTGCAATTATAAAGCAGAAATATGCAACAGCATTAAGCTAGAATTTCATTAAATTTTTTGTTGGTTCTAAGCATTTTAGATCTATTTTTTCTGTTAAGTAATATCTGTTTTATATTCAGTTATACGAAACTTTTTCCCTTTAAAATACCTTTTCCTCATCTTTTACTTTCATGAGTGTTTCTTAAGAAGTAATACAACCACATGGTTGAAAATCCACAAAGTCCATCCATACAAAAGAAGGTGACTCTCTAATAAGCCTCCCAAGCTTCTGGAAACGTACAGATCGCTTTGAATGCAATTACTGTATGGTAAGATCACAGAGGGTGGTCACCAGCTGGCCTGAATTGATCACCCAAGCCCAAAGAGACATCACAGCACCACTGTCCACACAAGATGCTGGTGCAGTCAGAACTGTAAACACTAGCGATGCTCAACCCGGTGAAAAGGTGCCCAGTTCTTAGGCAGGAGGCCCCAGGTGGTGGCGCTCCACTTAGCTCCCTCTGCCATACAGCTCTTTCATCTGCTTTTGGAATCATGGTGCAGGAGGCAAAGCACGGGGCTCAGGACAGCAGTCCTGAGTTTCCTGTTCTTGCTTCTACTTAAAAGCTAAGTGATGCCACCAGGCAAGCTAATTAACCTCTCCGGGCCTCAGCATCCTAATCTCCAAAATGGACCTACCACCTGCCCCACTCATCACCCCTCCACAATGAGTCTGTCAGGTAAAGGGTGTGCACAGCTACACCCAAACTCCCAGGCCAACCTCAGGCCCTGTTTCAGACAGCTCCCCCATACCACTGCATGCCCAAAGACTATCAGAGCACAAACCCAAGCGATCAGACGGACAGGAAACACAAAGGGTGATGGCTGGGGGAACTGAGACCCTATTACACCAACAAGCTCACAATGTCAGCACTTGGGCCCAAATAGCCCTTGAACATCTAAACCCCCACTTTTTTTTTTTTTTTTTTTTGGTCTCCAGGAAGAAACTGAAACTGAAAAAGTGATTTGCCAAGAGTTTCGACAAAAGTACGTCAACCAAGGCTCAGGACTCTCAGAAATGAAAAATAATTATTTTAAAAATATCCAATTATTGGCCAAGCATGATGGCTCATGCCTGTTATCCCAGCACTTTCAGAGGCTGAGGCAGGTGGATCACCTGAGGTCAGGAGTTCAAGACCAGCCTGGCCATGATGGCAAAACCCCATCTCCACTAAAAATACAATAATTAGCTGGGCATGGTGGCTTGCACCTGTAGTCCCACCTACCGGGGAGGCTGGGGCAGGAGAATCGCTTGAACCCAGGGGGCAGAGGTTACAGTGAGCCAAGGTCATACCACTGCACTCCAGCCCAGGTGACACAGCGAGACTCCATCTCAAAAAAAAAAAGAAAAAAAGAAAGGAAAAAAATTTACCTAGGAAAATAATAAAACCTGTTCACAATTGAGATGCTTCCTTACCAATTAGTGTAATGAAAGAGGGGCTTGTTATAATACTGAGGTTACAGTAAATACCACTCTCAATATTATTTAATAAACACAGTTTCAAACCAAAACAGGTTTTTTTGGTTTTGGTTTTGGTTTTTGAGGCAGGTCTTGCTCTGTTGTCTAGGCTGGAGTGCAGAGGCATGATCTCGGCTCACTGCAACTTCTGCTCACTGGGCTCAAATGATCCTCCCACCTCAGTCCCCTCCAAGTAGCCAGGAGTACAGGCGTGCGCCACCATACCCAGCTAATTTTTCTATTTTCTGCAGAGATGCCATATTGCCCAGGCTGGTTTTGAACTTCTAAGTTCAAGCAATCCACCCACCTCAACCTCCCAAAGTGCTGGAAATTTCAGGTGTGAACCACCCTGCCCTGCCACAACACAGTTTTGAACCTAATTGTGTAAGAGAATTAATCCAAGTGGCTTTTGAACCCAAGACTCTTGAGTATACACCATCAGTCTGAAAACACAAAGAGTTAAAAAAAAAAAAAATTAAACTCTACTTAGTAGGTCTGCTGTTACTAGTGGTGTGAATGCAGCACTTCTGAAACGATTCTGTGTGCAGTGTAAGACTAAGCAAATGAGTAAACCTACTGATGCTGTTGGGAGCCAGGGTTTTCACTGTAGAAAAAAAGAGAAACAAACTTGAAACAGAGAAAGCAAGACCCTGTAATGCTGGATTGGAACTAAAGAAACAGTATGGGCCAGGCACAGTGGCTCATACCTGTAATCCCAGCACTTTGGGAGGCCGAGGCAGGCAGATCATGAGGTCAAGAGATCGAGACCATCCTGGCCAACATGGTGAAACCCCATCTCTACTAAAAATACAAAAATTAGCTGGGCATGGTAGCACATGCGTGTAGTTCCAGCTACTAGGGAGGCTGAGCGGGGAGAACTGCTTGAACCTGGGAGGCGGAGGTTGCAGTGAGCCAAGATCACGCCACTGCACTCCAGCCTGGCAACAGAGTGAGACTCCATCTCAAAAAAAAAAAAAAAAAAAAAAAACCAGTATGAACTTACACAGGCACAGACACATGCACGCACACACACATGCACATAGAGACATACCTCTTGGGCTAGACTGAAAAGATGGAGTTGCAGCATGCTCTAGTAGCTAGCAATAAACACACCTACCACCAAAATCCTGCTTTCTAAATACCATCTCCCACCAAAAGGAACCAGCGCTCTGTGGAAAAATGCCCCATTCCAGTCTGGGGCAGGTAAGGTGCAAGATGAGCCTGGCAATAAGGAATGTTCCAATTGATGAACACATGTCAGAAGGCAACATTCCCATCCTGAAAGGACCAGGTGAAGGGTTGGTTGAGTTGAGTTCCACTTGCCAACTCAATTATAATATGAGCCCCAATGTGAACTATGACAACAACAGGTTATAACACACTAAATAAAAAGAAGACTCCATGAGTCCATACGGAGAGTAAATAAAAAGGAATTCTGCAGGAGAAGGTTCTATTTTATAGAATACCAATAAAAGTAGAAAGAATAAGATAAAATCACCATTTAGCAACAATCATAATGGTAACCTATTCAGGCAGGAATTGGTGCTTAAAACCACCTGACAAAGCTATCTACCTCCCACAGAGTCCTTGGCCAATCACAATGGGGAAAAAGCACCTTTACAGCAGAGAAACCCTGTAGATAGCACTTGACCAAGTGGTCAAAGTGAACATCACCATTCCTGGGACAAGCTAGCAGCAGGCACCTCCTGATGGGATGCACTGAGGACTGAATGTCCTGCAGTGTTGCTCCTCCCAAAATTGAGCAGACTCAATCTTACCACAAGGAAACAACCTGATAAACCTCACGTGAGGAATATATTCTATAAGCACTGGCCTGTAGTCTTTTAAAAATATCCATGTTGGTTGGGTGTGGTGACTCACACCTGTAATCCCAGCACTTTGGGAGGCCATGGTAGGCAGATCACCTGAGGTCAGGAGTTTGAGACCAGCCTGGCCAACGTGGCGAAATCCCATCTCTACTTAAAATACAAAAATTAGCCAGGCATGGCGGCAGATGCCTGTCATCCCAGCTACTTGGGAGGCCGAGGCAGGATAATCACTTGAACCCAGGAAGTGAAGGTTGCAGTGAGCTGAGATCACGCCACTGCACTCCAGCCTGGGCAACAAGAGCAAGATTCCGTCTGGAAAAAAAAAAAGAATGAGTTAGACAATCCTGCCCCAACCCATTCCCACCTCTCCTCTCCATCTTTTGTTACAAAAAAAAAAAAAAAAGAATGAGGTTATATATGTACTGATCTACAAAGATCTGAAAACAAATGAAAAAAATTAAATAAAAAACATAATTCCATTTATGTAAAATATTCCATGTATGAATGTTACCAAATGTGAAAAAATATCAACTTTATTTTTTCTAGATTGTGCAGACAAGATCTTCTACACCCTTGGGCTCTCTCCATGCCCCATGGCTTACCATGCTGGTCTAGCAGGCATCCTTCACAAATAGGGTAGATGGGGAAATCCTAAGAGCTGCTCCTACTGTCAGGAGTGGCCAAGAAACCTCCAAGAGCTGCAGCAAAGGCCTGCCATGGGCCCCAACAAGCCTCTAGCTCTTCCGGGTCCTCTTATTCTAAGACCACAGACAGAGCTCTGTAGGTAAACTAATCTACCTGGAGGCCCTAAGCAGCAGCCAGGGGCACCGGAGAGACCTCTGCATCAGCAGACCCAGTTTCAGTGGAGCACCCGGCCAGGTCCTATGGTCAGTCTCCTGCTGACCACCCCTGTGCTGACCTTCTGGGTCCCTCTGCTGTGACTCCTGCCCCTCATCCAGTGCCCTGGCCAGCCAAAAACAATCGTCTCCACAACTATGAACTCCTAAGGAAGGTTTCCCAGAAAATGAGACTTCCCAGGCAAGGAAGAGGGCAGGGTCTACCTGGGGGACCCTCAGTCCAGCATACTCACCAGAGTACTGTCCTCAGTACTGTCCTGTCTAACAGGTAGCAGCCAACAGCTGAAGGATGACAGACTAACCAAGGAAGACAAGCTAACCAAACTGACAGCTGTCTGCCATTTTGCCAGAGGTCAGCCAGAAGTCAGGCTACAGGGAGGGACCTGTAGGGGACAAGGGCACTGAGAACAATGACCAGCCCAGAGTGACTGAAGCAACAGCTACCCCAGGCAGAGGAGGGGAGAAGGCCAAGAGGCAAGCATGTACAGCCCATGCACCCAGCCAGCTCTTGACCAGAAACAAGCCCTGCATTGTGCAAACGACCCAGGGAAGGTCCGGCCACATCCTCACACAGGGCAGTCCAGTTCTCAAAGCCAGGTGCCAGCAAGTCCATCAGAGAGGCAGTGCTCCCTCTGCACTGGCTTGCTGGGGTCCCTCCCTCTGGGGGGCCCCTCAACCCTCCACCCTCCACCCCAGGCTGGGCAGCTGGTGAGCTTCAGTGAGGATCCACATTAATGAGAAGCCGCACTTGCTCTCACCTCTCAGCTCAGCTCCCATCACAGGAGCAAGCTCCCACCAGGGTGGGGCCCAGGCCAGCTGGCTCCACAGCCATGTCCCCTACCCCCCATCCCATCCTCCCAAGGCGTTTTTGCAGGACTGCCACAAGGCTCTCATCCTCCTCGCCACCCCCACCAGAGGCAGCTGCAAGGCCTGCTGGCTAAAGTAGCTGTTGCTCTTTATGTCAAAATATAAATAGGCATTTGTGCATTTGTTCAATAACTGATTTCTGAGTGCCTACTCTGTGCCTGACCAGGCCCAGGTGACACAGCATGAATGTGACGAAGAGCAAAACGTGTATGAACAATCCTCGCCCTGTCCAAAGCACCATGGCTGTTTCAGGGGCTCTCAGAGAGTCATACGCAGTCCCTCTGATCCCATCAGAACAGCAAAGCGCACTCTCTGTGCGCAGACACTCCTCAGAGCCACTGCACTCTGCCACCTCCTGAGGGAGCCCTCTCCCGACCAATACGCCCTGTGCACACACAACCTCACACTTCACATTTCAGTTCAGGGTTCCTGAAGTCTATCTGTGATTAATACTAACATTTTGCCTGATGAAGAGTTTGCTTTACATCAGACACTTTTTAGAATTTTATGCTTACCCATTTTAATCCTCACAACGTCTCCATGAAGTTCTGTTATGATGTCCATGTTCCAAATGAGGAGACTGAAGCAGAAGTCACAGAGTGAGCAGCAGAGCAGACTGAGCCTAGGCAGTGTGGCTCTAGAGCCCATGCTCTTAAGCCACCATACCCAACTGCTGCCATGGACCGGGAGGAGAAGGCTTGATCTAATCCCAGCTGCTACTTTTACAGACAGCTCATCTGAGGTCAAACCAGACCTGAGCTTCCCCACCTCCCAAGTGGATGCCCAGAAGGTCCAGGACATCTGGGTCCACAGGCCATTCACCCTTCAACCTAGACTTACCCTGCCAAGCCCACCATGTCCACACTGACAGGACACACAGCTTGAAATGGCAGGATGAGATGGAATGGCTTTGACTAAAGCTCCCAGGACAACTGGTAAATCATGCCAGAAACACAAATACAGTTGGTACACAGTTTTCACATAATAACCATACCCAAGCCCATGCATCACGCTGCTCAATGAACTGTTGGCCCAAAACTGGTCTCTCTGGATTACCGAGCCCACTCTGCAGACTGGCAGGGAAAGAAAGGAAAGAAGACGGTCACCAAACCCTCAGCACCCAAACATAACAGCACATGTGATAAGGGAAAATCTAGCAGCACACCAAAGAAAAGACATCTAATCAGTCATGAGCTTTCTACGGGGTCCTTAATGTTGTCACTGATGCATTCCACTTAAGAGTCAAGAAACTACTAAATGCCAGTCGGGTCCTTCCTTATGCCAACAACCAAGAGAAGCAGAGGAACTCCCTGCCCGTCAAAGGCTCAGGTCCAGCAGGGGAGAGTCAACAACCAGATCACCTGCCATCAGTGTTGAGAGGATGCATGCACTACTAGATCACCTGTCATCATTGCTGAGAGGACATGCACACGACCGGATCACCTGCCACTACTGCTAAGAGAAAACATGCATAATAAGATCACCTCCCATCACTGAGATCACCTCCCATCACTGCTAAGAGGACACCTGCACAACCAGATCACCTCCCACCATGGCTAAGAGGACACGTGCACAGCTAGATCACCTGCCCTCACTGCTAAGAGGACACACGTGGATCAATCACCTCCCATTACTGCTAAGAGGATCCGTGCATAACAAGATTACCTGCCGTCACTGCTAGAAGGACACTTGCACAAACAAATTACCGGCCACCGCTGCTAAGAGGATATAATCACTCAGCACTCTGGGAAGTCTCTGGGAAGGAAGGGGTGGGAAAAGTGCCCATAAGCTAGCTTAACAGAGCCTAACAGAGCACAAATGTTCCACAACAGCAATCTTCATTCCCGAATCTAGAACCGCCAACTAAAATAATAACCCTGACATGCAGTGATGCCAGCTTGCCACCTGAGCCAACCTGGGCTTTAACCACAGGGCTTCGTGCACCCACGAGACCTTCCCACGTGACACAGGGCTTGGCACATAGCAGGTGTTAGGGAGAACAATGGGGAGGGGCTAAGTGGGAGCAGCCTCTACTCTCTGCAATGGCTAACATGTACAAGGATAAAGGGCCATGGCGCATGCAACTTACTCTCAAATGGTTCACAAAAAAGCAACGTGTGTGAATGCACGATATGCACATACACACAGAGGACGGGGGATAAGGCAAATAAGGTAAAACGCCAACAGTAGGGAAGCCTCAGCAAAGAATATGCAGGTGTTCTCTGCACTCATTTTATTCTTGCAAATTTTCTGTGAGTTTGAAATTATTTCCAAGTAAAAGGTTTCTTTTTGTCAAGAAAAGAAAGGAAAATTCATTAGCTAGTAAAGCTAGAAAGTATATTACACCACTTTCCAACTAAAAAAAATGAACCTGTTAACCCAAAAGCCAAATCTACCAGTGGACAAACTCTACAAAGTGTCACAGTACCAGGCTATAGAGGAAAGCACTCCAAACTCAGGAGGTTTTGGCAAGGCCAGGTGCAAGCTCACCTCTCCAGCTACTTCTGAGCCTCGGTCACTTTTCCTTGTGATGAAAATATGCACTCTCTCCCTATTCACCAAACCCCTGTGCTACTTCACACGATAGAAAACTCTGGACTCCAGCCCGGGTGAGGTGGTTCACACCTGCAATCCCGTAACTTTGGGAGGCCAAAGCAGGTGGATCACTTGAGCCCAGGAATTTGAGGAAAGCCTACATGGCCAACATGGTGAAACCCCGTTTCTACTAAAAATACAAAGTTAGCCCGGCATGGTGGCGTACGCCGTAATGTTACTCTGGAGGCTGACACAGGAGAATTACTGGAACCCAGGAGGCGGAGGTTACAGTGAGCTGAGATCCCGCAACTGCACTCTAGCCTGGGTGACAGACAGAAACTCCGTCTCAAAAAAAAAAACTCTGGACTCCAGAGCCAAGGTGCTGTGTTCACTTCACAGCTCCCTGAGATTTTATCAGCTCAGCACAGCTGCCTACTGAAAGCAAAAGGGCAAGAACCCTAAGCTAGCAGCCAGCTCCACCTGGGTCTGAACCCTCGCTCTGCTGCTCACCAGCTGTGTGACCTTAGACAAGTCATTTGCCTCTCCCAGCTAGCTGTACCAGCAATAGATGGAAGATGATCTTCTCATCCTATACCTCACCAAGGGGCCTGGCTGAGCACAAGCCCTGTACAGGACCAGCAACCAGCAGGAAGGGACCAGGGTGCACCAGTACTCAGAAGGCAATTTTTTCTCAGCTATGTATGGTAGGTTCAACCTGGATAGAGCTGTGGCTTGTGATACAATTTTGTTTCACAATTCAAGCTAGAAAGAAAAACAGTTTTAGAATCAGCAATCAATGCTGCCTTCTCTATACAGATGGAGAAAGGGCCAATGAGACATTATCAGTGTTCCCCAAATCCCCCACCGTCTCGCTGTCAGTTACCTTAGCAGTAGTCTCCAACCCTTCTTCCTCATCACACCCCCAGTGATCATAACACACATCATCAGTGGTCACATGGCCAAACACAGAAGGGATTTGGGGGAGTGGGTGGTTCTGTCCCTCAGACTGGAGTATCCACATGGAAAAAGATTCTGCACCCTCACCTAGAGGACCCCAGGACCTATCAGGGGACAGATAGGTCCCCTGTGGCTCCACCTGGGGTTAAGGAAGCTGTTCAGAGCATAATGTGAGGTACTCCTGTGGCTGGGCTGGAGACACAGTTGGAGTGCACAAGCCCCAGTCGGGGTGCACAATGGGGGGAAGGCCAGACTCCTACAATGAAATCTCATCTCAGCCACTTAGCTTCACAAGCACTCTGGATTTCAGCTTCCCCATCTTTAAATGAGACTAAAAATAGCATCCAGCAGGGACCTCTTGAGAGTTAATACATATTAGTGCTTAGAACAGTGTCCGGCACATGACACATCTTAAATCAAGTTCAAATGTGCATTTAAAAGAAAATTGCTGGGCATGGTACCTCAGACCTGTAATTCCAGCACTTTGGGAGGCCAAGGTGGGTGGATCACCAGAGGTCAGAAGTTCCAGACCAGCCTGGCCAACATGGCAAAACCCCATCTCTACTAAAAATACAAAAATTAGCTGGGCGTGGAGGTGTGTGCCTATAATCCCAGCTAATCAGGAGGCTGACGCAGGAGAATCGCTTGAACCAAGGAGGTGGAGGTTGCAGTGGGCCAAGATCACGCTACTGCACTCCAGCCTGGGCAGCAGAGCAGGACTCTGTCTCAAAAAAAAAAAAAAAAAAATTGGTGAAAGGTCAAGTACAGCAAGCACTTGCTGCCCTGTAACTCCATGAAAGGCCTTCCACCCTGCCCTGTACCAGAGAGGAGACCCAAGTGGCTTGGCCTCATCTTCAGGGAACCCACCAGGCAGGAGTCAGAAAACACACTCCTGAGAAGTGGGCTTTGACTGGTACCTTCCTCATACCCAAGTATGCTTTTAAGGCCGGGATCCCCACAGAAAGAACACCGACTAAGACCAGAGAAGCCCCAGCCTCTTGAAAGCACCAGCTAGGCAGATCCTTGCAGCACTCTCTCAGGAAGGACATAGGGTGAATGTGTGAAGAGGCACACGCGGGCATACAAGGAACACATCAGGCCCAGAGGCCTGCCCTCACTGCCCAGCCAAAGCCAGGGAGCCAACTGCAGCTCCCAGGTTCTGCACGGCAACTCAAGACGCCTCCAGGGGTAGCTGCAATGTTCTCATCTGGAGAGTCATGGAATCGAAAAGAATGTTTGTTCCCTCTACCAGAGCTACCCCACCCATGCCCTACTGAGACCTCAGTCTCAGTGTGAGGTCTCCTGTGACGCCCCCCTGCTTTACCTCCCGGGTTCACGCCATTCTCCTGCCTCAGCCTCCCCAGCACCTGGGACTATAGGTGCCTGCCACCACGCCCGGTTAATTTTTTGTATTTTTAGTAGAGACGGGGTTTCAACGGGTTAGCCAGGATGGTCTCGATCCCCTGACCTCGTGATCCACCCGCCTCGGCCTCCCAAAGTGCTGGGATTACAGGCGTGAGCCACCGCGCCCGGCCCTGGCTTCTGTTCTTACCAAGGCCACCCCACTACCAGTCATCCCGCTGCCCAGAGAGCAGCCAAAAGCAGTGAGCAACTAGCTCTGCATGGGGAGACCAGAGAAGCATCACTGAATCTGTCCAGGTTGAGCATGGGTCAGGGCCTTGGCCACCAGGTAGGCACCAGGGAGGAGGCAGACATTCCATACAGATGACACAAGCGCAGAGCCAAGAGGTGCGGTGTATCTGGGCTGGGAGCCTGGCTAGGACAGAGGAGAGGGCCACACACCCCGTGCTCCCACACCCAGGTCATCAGAGAAGACGGCCCTGGCACTTCTGCCTTCATGGGACCTTTCCTCCACTAAGAAATATTAAGAGTCATGCTTTTTCACTGTATTGGCATAAAGAAAACTGTATTAATATACATAAGAAAACATTTCCTTTGACCAGAAGTTGTTTTTTCCTGCTGACTTAAAAAATGAAATAAAATAACATTCACAGGCCACTAAAAGTACCGTGGGCCAGTGATATCAGAATTCCTGTGCCTGATGGATACATCGGTCCTGGGGCAGTTCAAGGGAAGGAGAGGTACACTGAAATAGGTAGAAAAGGGTCTCCTAGGAGGTTGCCCGGGTTCTGATTCCCCACCACAGACTTAAGAACACACTAGCTCCTAGGGGAGTTCCAAAGCCTGGACTCATTCATCACATACACGCAGCACGCCTAAGGGCCCCGCACAGTGGCGAGGTCTCCGCTCGCGGGACGCTGGCGCCGGCCACACAACGCTAGGCTGACTCCTGGTGCCTCCTCTGGACCGGGTGTGAGCTGAGGACTTCTTCAGTGCAACGTCTCACTGAATGACAGTCTGCCACAGCCACCAATGTCCAGGCGAGGAGTTTCCAGGACTGAGAGGCTGGCACTAGGCCACTGCTGGGAGGACTTCTGCGAAACCAGGTGCCCCCGAGAGCCGCTGTCCCCAGCCCGACTCCGACGCTGGGCTGGCGGGAGGGCGCGCCCGTGGCGTAGCTCCTGGCCGCCGCCGCTCCCAGGAAGGGCCCAGAGGCAACATCCCGGACAGCACAGCTGCACGAAGTCCGAGGCGCCGCGAGCCCAGGTAAGCTCCAGCAGGCGTCCGCAGAGAGTGCCAGGCGGCCCGCGAGCCAGGCCCCGCCCGCCCCTGCCCCAGGCGCGGCCCCTGCAGAAGGGCGCCGCGGGTGAAAGGAGGTCCTGGGGCGACCCCGGCCCCGCTCGCCGCCCCGCCCCCACACCGCCCCCATCGCGCGGCGCACCTGGCCGCAGCGGCTCGGTGACAGTGAGCACGAGCAGGAAGAGCAGTAGGAAGACGCCGCTGTCTGCCTTGGGCACCATTTATCCTCCGTTCATCGTCCCCGGGGCGGCTGCGTGACCCCGCTGGGAGGCCGGACCGAGCCGGACTGAGGGTCAGGGGACCGTGCCAAGCGGAGGGTCAGGCGGGGCTGGACCTGGGCGAGGCGCGGAGAGGCGGCGGGAAAGAGCTTCGGCTGGGCCGCGGGCTGGCGCGCACTCTCGGCGGCAGCCTCAGGCTCCGACTCCAGCTCCGCGCAAGATGGCTGCCGTCCTGCTCGGCTCCGCGCCGCGCCGCCCCGCCTCCCGCCCTCGACGCCGGCGCGGGCCAATGAACGCCAAGGCAGGGGGCGGGGCCAGAGCCACAGAACTTCCCCCCGAAGGGGGTGAAGCCTAAGGTCACGACGGCGGTGGGCGGGGACCTAAGGGCGGTGACTGAGGGGCGGGCTCTAAGGGAAGGGCGGGACCATACGGAGTTTAGGCGTGCCATTGGTTAAGCAGAGAGGCAGAGCCGGGGCTGGGGCCTGAGCGACGCGGCCTCGGAAGGGAGTAGGGTCTCTGGACGCGGGGTAGGGGCGGCGGGCGGGGGACCACAAGGACAGACATCGAAAGGCGCGGGGCATGGGGCTGGGCGCCGTGGGGTCGCGCGGGTGGGGAGCGGAGAGGACGAAGCGGGAACCTGGCTGAGACTCCAAGGGTCTTAACACCTGCAAGCTCAGGTCCCGTGAGCAGCCCAAAAGTGCGCCCCAAAGGGGTCTTTTTAAGGCCGAACCGCTGTGGAGGAGGGAGGGCCTGCCGGTTCTAAGGGTGGGGAAAGAGGGTCACCCTGTAAGGAACAGGAATGGCCTAAGGGAGTGTCAGGCAAAGAGATACTGGGAAGGCCAGATCCTGGAGACTGCAGCGAAGCCGGCTCCCTGGAGGACCTCCCTGCACAATGGCGAAGGGAAGGCCACATGTGCAGGAAGGAAAGCTAGGCAAAGAGGAGGCTCAGCGCCCCTGCGAACAGTGCTCCAAGTGCCACCTCTCACCTGTCATCACCAACAGGGTGAACCTTGGAGGGCAGTGTTGGCAAAAAGAGTCCAGCTCTGTAAAATATTTGAAGACATTTCTTCTGAGCCAATATGTGACCAATAGCCTGGGACACAGCCCCAGGAGATCCTGCAAGTGTCCACGGGGGTAGGGCTACAGCTTGGTTTTATACATTTTAGGGAGACAAGACATCAGTCATGTAAGGTATACAGTGGTTCAGTCGGAAAAGGCGGGACAACTTGAAAGTGGGGGTGGAGGGGGCTTCCAGGTCATGCGGATTGGCAGCTGGTTCAAAGAGTTTATCTAAAGACGTGGAATCAATAAAAGGGACTGTCTGGATTAAGGGATTGTGGAGACCAAGCTTCTTAGACAGATGAAGCTTCCAGGTATCAGGCTTCACAGAGAAGAAACTGTTAATGTTTCTTATTAAAAAGTGCTAGACTCGGCCGGGCGCAGTGGCTTACACTTGTAATCCCAGCACTTTGGGAGGCCGAGGTGGGCGGATCACGAGGTCAGGAGATCGAGACCATCCTGGCTAACACCGTGAAACCCCGTCTCTATTAAAAATGCAAAAAATTAGCCGGGCGTGGTGGCGGGCGCCTGTAGTCCCAGCTACTCGGGAGGCTGAGGCAGGAGAATGGCGTAAACCCAGGAAACAGAGGTTGCAGTGAGCTGAGATTGTGCCACTGCACTCCAGCCTGGGCGACAGAGCAAGGCTCCATCTCAAAAAAAAAAAAAAAAAAAAAGTGCCAGACTCCTGGGCACAGTGACTCACGCCTGTAACCCCAGCACTTTGAGATGCCAAGGTGGGCAGATCACTTGAAGTCAGGAGTTCAAGATCAGCCTGGCCAACACGGTGAAACCACGTCTCTACCAAAACTACAAAAGTTATCCAGGCATGGTGGCGCACGCCTGTAATCCCAGCTACTCAGGAGGCTGATAGCAGGAGAATCACTTGAACCAGGGAGGCAGAGGTTGCGGTGAGCCAAGATCACGCCACTGCACTCCAGCCTGGGCAACAGAGCAAGACTCTGTCTCAAAAAAAAAAAAAATTAAAAAAGGAAAAATAAATAAAAGGTGCCAGACTCTAGTTAATTCTCTCAGGAGAAAAGACCTTGAAAGGGATGGGGATTCTCTACAGAATGTAGATTTTCCCCACAAGAAACAGCTTTGCAGAGTGACTTCAAAATATGTGAAAGAAATCTGTTTTACAGTAAAATACTTGTTTCTTTCCGGGCCTGCTGTCATGCTGGTATCTTACTGCCAGAGAGTCTGTTGTCAGTCTTCAAGTCTCTGTGTCGATGTTACCATTGCTTAGCTGTGCCTGAAACCTGAAGGGAGGAGGGATAATGAGGCCTGACTCCCACTTCCTATCACAGCCTGAACTAGTTTTTCAGGTTAAGTTTGGAATGCCCTTGGTGGAGAGGAGGGGTCCATTCAGATGGCTAGGGAGCTTAGAATTTTATTTTTGGTTTCCAGGAGACAGTAGTTGGGGTGTCCCCAGCAGGAAGGAGAAGGAGGCTGTCCGGAAGAAGGAGCGCCCAGAACGCACAAAGGCCTGGCAGTGGGCAGTCAGGGTTAGGGAAGAAGGTGAAGGAGCAGAGAAAAGGGGGAAGGGCCATGGCAGGTAGGAACCCAACCCAACCTGAGTGACATCCAGCCTGCACTACCAAGTCATCCCTGAGGGATCCAGGGTTCCACTTGGCTCTGTGAGGAAGGGGTGTTCACTCCCTCTAGGTGGATGAGGCCAAAGTCAAATCCAAGGCTAGGATAGTCGTGTGACCCCTACTCCCCTAGGGCGTAGCCTGGAACAGGTGCCGGACGCAGAGCCTGGCACAGCAGCAGGGCTCCACTGCCAGAAGAAACAATAGCCACTGTCCAGTGCTGCCCCTGCTGCTTATACTGTCCTCAGAGCAGCCACCAGTGCTCAGGGTGGCATCCAGGCCCCGCCTTTGGCCCCCAGCCCCAGGTCTGCCCTGGGAGCCCAGCCAGGGTTGAGAAAAAAAACTAGTTCATCGAGTGCCAGGGAGCCCTGCCCAAGGACATGGCGTGCAAGATGTTCCACCAACTCTCCTTGGCCATTAAGTACTGCCACGACCTGGACATCGTGCACCAGAACCTCAAGTGTTAGAACCTGCTCCTCCACAAGGATTTCAACATCAAGCTGTTCTACTTCAGGTTCTCCAAGCTCTGCCTGCGGGATGACAATGGCCAACAGAGATTAAGCAAGACCTTCTGTGGGTCGGTGGCATATGCAGCCCCTGAGGTGCAGCAGGGCATCCCCTACTAGCCCAAGGTGTATGACATCTGGAG
The DNA here is from genome assembly GCF_049350105.2 of Macaca mulatta. Lineage (NCBI taxonomy): Eukaryota > Metazoa > Chordata > Mammalia > Primates > Cercopithecidae > Macaca > Macaca mulatta. The sequence continues at coordinate 33,586,610 of NC_133415.1, read as the reverse complement.
CCTGGGCATGATCCTCTACATCATGGTCTGCAGCTCCATGCCCTAGGACGACTCCAACATCAGGAAGATGCCGTGTACCCAGAAGGCGCACCATGTGGACTTCCCACACTCCAAGAACCTGACAGACGAGTGCAAGGACCTCATCTAGTGCATGCTGCAGCCCAACATCAGCCAACAGCTCCACATCCATGACATTCTCAGCCAATGCTGGGTGCAGCCCAAGGCACAAGGACTGCCCTCTATGGTCATCAACAAGGAGGGGGAAAGCTCCCGGGGAACTGAACTCTTGTGGACCCCTGAACCTGGCTCTGCCAAGAGGTCTGCCACCAAGCTGGAGTCTGGGGAAGAGGCACAGCCCAAGAGACAACCTGAGACAAAACCTGAGGGGTTGGCAATGCAAATGTCCAGGCAGTCGGACGTCCTAGGCTTCCCCAGCAAGCCGTCAACCAGGGAGAAAGAGGAAGGGCCCCCCCAAAGGCCTCCAGAGATTCGCATCCAGTGAGCATTTGTGGCCCAGTATGCCAGCAGTGAATGAGATGGAGCTCACACCTTCAGGCCCAAGCTCTGAAGAAGTCAAGGCACAAACCAGAGAAGGAAGACAGTCCCAGATGAGCCGCTGTTTTCATCAGTTTCTTCTCTCTCCCCTTGAACTTCATAACCACATTGCTAAAAGAGCAATAAATCACTATATTAATGCAGATGCCAAAGTGAATGTCTTTGCCTCAGCTGACTAGTCCTGGGCTCCCCTCCACGGGTTTCCCACTCAGATTGTGCTATGATTCCTTCTTCACTTGGGAAAACACATCCCAGCGTGCCCAGCCCAGACCATGACCTCAAGCCCGTGCTGGGGCTGGGGCTGGGAGAGACCTGGAGGGGCAGGGGCCAGAGCCGAGAGGTGAATGAGGAAGCTGCTGCCTCAGAAGGGATGCCCCCGAGTGCGGTGCTGGGGTCAGGAAAGGACAGGGAGAGGACAGGACCAAGAAGTGTGCCGAGGCACCCCTGCAGAGGAGCGCAGGCTCTGTGTACAGTTGGGACTGAGGGTCTGGGCAGACCTGCCCTCTGCAGCCCCACAAGGCTGCCAGTGGGGGTTGCAGGAGGCTGCAGAGGACAGGTGGCCAGCCTCTCAGCCACTCCTGAGCTCCCTACCCTGCTGGGCAACTCGTTCATTGTGCTCTGTCCACCACAGGCCCCGTGTCCAGCCAGCACCCAGCTTTCGACAGTGCCGGGGTCACCCCACCCTGTGGTCACTCTCCAGCCCAGGAGAAGTAGGAGGCTCTGCTGGATGGCCCAACCACACTCCAGCCCAAGCATGTCCCACAGTCGTGTGTGCTCTTGACCACATCTTATCCCCATCCTAGCCTGTCCCCAGGGATGACACCCCTGCCAGCATTAGAAGTTGACACTGGCAAGTAGGATAGGCCAGGCAACCACAATGCATGCCTGGCCTGAGGACAGGGAATGCTGACCATCGGAGCCCCACAGGGGTCATGAGCCTAAAGTTGGCACCACTGGCTAAGTGTGCTGCATGGCCTGTGCATATCTTAGGCAGGGCTACCTCCCCATGGCCCCTTTCTCCTCGCCCCACTGTGGACAACCTTATGTGGGCCTAAGGCTTGACACACACACAAAGGACAAGCGCTTTCAGAATCACCTTTCCCATGGCCTCTAAGTGGATGGGGCCAAAGTCAAACCCAAGGCTAGGACAGTCGTGCGACTCCCACTCCCCCGGGGCGGCGCCTGAAGCAGGTGCTGGACACAGAGAATGTCAGAGCAGAGGAGCTCCACTGCCAGCAGCATCCATGATCACTGTCCACAGTCTACCTATGGTCACTTCTCTACCTCAGGAAGACCCCAACCTCAGTCCCCTTGGAGAAGTAGGGTCCAGTGAGAGCCTGGACCGGCCCTCCTTGCCCTCCTCAAGTCCACCTGCCTCCTCATGCTCCCAAAGCCCCCTTCCACGTGGTTTAATTTCAGGCCTCCACCCCAACCCTCCCACCACCTCCAACAGTGTCCAGAGCCATCCCCCACCCAGCCTGGCTCCCACTGCCCAGCGGGGAGAAACCTGCCCTGGCCTCTGGGGTCCTCCTGTGGCCCAATGCATCCTCCCCTGGCCTCTGGGCACCAGGCCTCACCACTGTGCCCCCATCACACACATGGCCCATAATCATACAGGGAACTTGCCCCTGCAGACTCTGTCCAGCTCTCCAGGCTCAGCTGAGGGGCTGAGGCCTCCATAAAGCCTTCTAGGGGTTCTCAGCAGCCTGCCACTCTGTACTCTGCCAACAGGCCTCGAGGGGCCACCCTGTTCTTCCCACCAAGAAACTCATGGTGGAGAGGAAGCCCAGAGTGCCGGGATGGGGGCCCGGGTGGGACATCCTGAGGAATGGCTCTTGGGCCCTCCTCCCCAATTATCCCCACAGACCTGCGCTGGTCCTCAGGGGAGTGGCCAGCAAGCAGGTCTGGGAGCTTCACTGTAGCTCAGCCAGGTGAGCCCGGGTGGGAGGGGCTGCGGGAGGAGTTCCTGCTCTGCGCTTTACAGCTGGAAACAGCTCAGAGAGAGTGTCTGAGATCACACTGCCCAGGGCAGGAGGCCCAGGTGACCCCTCCACAGGTGGCCTCGCCATGCCGGGCGACTCCCATAGGTGGCTCAGCCCTGGCTCAGACCCCTTCAAGGACCCTCGGAGGTGCTAGGACCAGGACCTCAACAAGGCCCTCCATGGCCTGTCCATGTTCCTGCCAAGCCACATCCCTTCAAACCATCACATGTAATAGCCATCCTCATCCCCCTCCACCTGGCTCGTTCCTCAGACCTCAGCCTTCCCCAGCTTCCCAAAGTCCAATTCCCAGTTCCCTGTCCTCACAGCACCATGGTTCTGAGGCGTGGCACAGCCACCATCGTGCATACACACTTGGTGTGATTGAGCCTCCCTCGCCTCTGGGGTCCAGGAAGGCATGGGTGGTCTAGCTCATCAGTGTACCTCAGCACCCAGGGCAGACCCTCAGTGCCTGGGGGACAAATGGGTAAACAGGTATCTACTTTATAAAGGAAAGGAAGGTTCAGAGGGAAGTGGATTTCTCAGAGTGTGCAGGTACCTGGCTCACAGGACTGCATCCCTAGGAGCAACGCTGGAGGTCCCCAGATCCAATCCAACCCTCTCCGTCAAACACACCAGGAGTCCCGGCCCTGTGTGTACTTCCTGGATGAAGCAGCCCACTCCATGCCTGGGCAGCTCTGCCTCTGCAATGTTGACACCTGCCTCTTCTGGCACGTCCCCCAAGGACCAGAGAGGCACTCGGGGGGTGAAGTAGAATGCACAAAAAGAGGGAGAAGGCATTGGTAGAGTCTAGCAAGAAGGCAGATATCTGGCCAGGGCACGGTAGCTCATGCCTGTAATCTCAGCACTTTGGGAGGCTGAGACAGGCAGATCCCTTGAGGCCAGGAGTTCGAGACCAACCTGGGCAATAGAGTGAAACCCCATCTCTACTAAAAAATACAAAAATTAGCTGGGCATCATGGTGCGTGCTTGTAATTCCAGCTGCTGGAGAGGCTGAGGCATGAAAATTGCTTGAACCCTGGAGGTGAAAGTTGCAGTGAGCTGAGATCGTGCCAAAGCAAGACTCCATTGAAAAGAAAGGAAAGGAAAGGGAAGGGAAAGGGAAGGGAAAGGGAAGGGAAAGGGAAGGGAAAGGAAAAAGGAAAGGAAAAGGGAAAGGGAGGGGAAAGGAAAGGGGAAAGGAAAGGAAAGGGCAAGGGCAAGGGCAAGGGCAGGGCAAGCAGATATGCAGAGAAATGCCCCAGATAGGGCATTTAGGGGAGCAAGGGAAAGGGTCAGGGGGTGGTAAGTGGGAATTCTCATGCTCCTGGGTCCTGGCCTACAAATTTTCATAGCCAGCCCCTTCTAGGACAAAAAAAGGAGTGAAGTGCTGGTCATTTCAGCCATAGAGACTCCCAGGAGAAAGGAAAGCATCAAACTAAAGCTATTAACCACCGATGCTACAAAGAGCTTCGGGTGGGACTCTGGGAGGCTGTCACTGCTGGAAGGCAGTCACCGTGGGCACATCGGCCCATCCTGCTCATCTGAGCCTCTCAGCTTGGCATCCTGACTTTGGCTGCCCTGTTTCTCCAATCTTCCCTAGTGACCTCCAGACACAGGGTGCTCCCTGTGTACTCCAGACAGAGTGGGTTCACACAGCCATGTCAGGGCCAAGATGTCACATCTGCCTGACATGTCCTGCCCCTCTTGTCAACCCCATGGAGTCTGTTGATTCCCAGCACCCCAGCTCCAACATCACTTCCTCTTTGAAACCTTCCAGGACTAAACCCCACCTGGGAGCAGGCCTTCCTCCCTCTCCCCTGAACGCTGAGCACACAGCTCGTCTGTCCCAGCCACTCCCTGTGGACCCAGGATGCCTGTGATGGATGACAAATGAACATCCGTCCAAAGCACCTGAGGAGACATGTACAGGATGCCACATTTCCGAAAGCACAAATCCACACAGCAGCCCTGACACAGGATGTTCACACTGTTTCCAGGTGCAAAAGGCAGCCCAAGATGCAAATGATACTCAGTGTCAGGGTTCCAACAGGCGACTGCTGCTCACTCCACACAAAGGCCCAAACTGACATGACTCAGAACTCCCTCCTCACCCAGGTGCCTGCTCTTCCCAGTGCATGGCCTGGGTGCTATCAGCTCCAGGATTCCCCAGCACCAGGGCCCATCCACTGACAGACTAGCAAACAAGACAGACCTGACCTTCTGTCTCCTGCTGATCCCGAGGCCCACCCTGGCCCAGCCTCCTCTCACTTGGTCGAAGGCACTGGCCCCCACCTTCATCACAAAGCCAGTTCTACTCTGTCTCTCTCTCTGCCACTGACCATCTTAAAACACAACTGGGACGGCCCTTCTCCTGTCCTGCACCTGCAGCGGCGGCCTGCCACTTACAGAAAAAGCCCCGACTCCTTCACTTCCCTCCTCCTTCCCAGCCACTCTCAGAAAAAGCCCTCTCTTCTCCCAAGCTCTCTGCTGCCCAGGTGCCTTCCTGCCGCCTCTACCCAAGGGAGGCCCTGCCCCACCCCTCAGACATGCAGGCACCTGCCCTGGACCCTGGACACCCAGTTGGCATGTACTGCAGCCCTGACCCACCCATACACAGGCCCTTGCTCGCTGGAGCAGCAGCGACTCACCTGCCCGGCTCTCTACCCTGAGGGGCCTGCCGCCTCCGCTCCCAAACACAGGGCCGCTTTCGTCTACCAGGCTTGGCACCACTGCCAGCCGGACTGGTCCAGGGCAGTCCCTCCCAGGTACCACTGTTTCCAGAACCAAGCCAGGTCCAGCTGCATTTTCTTGAGGCCCAATAACAAGCAGCAGACAAACTAGGAAAGAAGGGAATTTATTACTGTAACTGCATACTGGAGATAATTCCACCAGACCAACTCCAAGTGTTACGATTTTCTGTTTATATAGGTTGGGGTTATATGTCTACGTGCTAGCAATCACCTAAGTCTACTGGTAACTGATTTTGTTTCAAGTAGGTCAGAGGCAAAAAAAAAAAAAAAGCTTGCTAAGTCTGATCAAAAGGGGCCCACTGTCTTCAAGGCCTGTCTACTGTGGTACGGGTGTGATTATTTCGATTTTATCTCCTTTACAGCTTGGTCCAGAGAGCTGCCTTAGACTATTCAATGAATCTATTCAAACAGCTGCCTGTTACCTTGACTTGTCTTCAGATTTTGTCGACCCGAGATGGGTCCTGGCACTAGGAATGTAAAACCGTTCCTATTATTTTGGCTGGCTCCAGCAAGAAAGAAGCCCATGCAAGGCTCCTACTGACTGTATGTTTCATTTCTAGCTTCGATGTTTGGGCACTAATTTCCCTAGATTTAACTATGTGCTCAATGTTAAGGCAGTGCTATGGAAATCTGTCTGTGTAACCGGGGTGCTATGCAGGCCTGTCTGGGTGACTGTCAGGGAGAACTGTCCTGCCACACCAAGGACACAGCCCAAGGGGGGCTTTTTTTCATAGCCCAAAGAAGCTGCAGGAAACCCACCCTAGTGAGACAAAGATCAACGCAGGGTCGGTCCCCACAGCCAGGTGATGGAAACAGGCTGGAGGGGGGCCGCCTCCCCTCCGGCCTGACTTGTGTGACAGACAGGGAAACCAATGCAAGCAGCAGCAGCAGGGTTACCACAGTCCTGTCTGGGGACAGGCTTCCTTCCAGCGGGTGGGGAGCGGGCGCTCCTGCCAGACCAGCCTGGCTTCCATGGTTCCAGGAACCCTGTTCCCCCTCAGCCCAGTCCCCGCCCCCACTCCTTGGCTTTATGAGTTCATTCGCTGAAGTCACCCAGAGACAATGCTGAGTGTTCCACCCCTGAGTTGAAGCCCAGCCCAGCCCAGCCAGACACCTCCCGGTAGTGTAAATGAGGACAATGCCCGCTGGCCCACGTGACGGGGGGATGTAGACGGCAGCGGCGCCAGTCGCTCCTGGCACCATGGACGATGCCACAGTCCTAAGGAAGAAGGGTTACATCGTAGGCATCAATCTTGGCAAGGGTTCCTACGCAAAAGTCAAATCTGCCTACTCTGAGCGCCTCAAGTTCAATGTGGCTGTCAAGATCATCGACCGCAAAAAAACACCCACTGACTTTGTGGAGAGATTCCTTCCTCGGGAGATGGACATCCTGGCAACTGTCAACCACGGCTCCATCATCAAGACCTACGAGATCTTTGAGACCTCTGACGGGCGCATCTACATCATCATGGAGCTTGGCGTCCAGGGCGACCTCCTCGAGTTCATCAAGTGCCGGGGAGCCCTGCACGAGGACGTGGCGCGCAAGATGTTCCGACAGCTCTCCTTGGCCGTCAAGTACTGCCACGACCTGGACGTTGTCCACCGGGACCTCAAGTGCGAGAACCTTCTCCTCGACAAGGACTTCAACATCAAGCTGTCTGACTTCGGCTTCTCCAAGCGCTGCCTGCGGGACAGCAATGGGCGCATCATCCTCAGCAAGACCTTCTGCGGGTCAGCGGCATATGCAGCCCCCGAGGTGCTGCAGGGCATCCCCTACCAGCCCAAGGTGTACGACATCTGGAGCCTGGGTGTGATCCTCTACATCATGGTCTGCGGCTCCATGCCCTACGACGACTCCGACATCAGGAAGATGCTGCGTATCCAGAAGGAGCACCGTGTGGACTTCCCACGCTCCAAGAACCTGACCTGTGAGTGCAAGGACCTCATCTACCGCATGCTGCAGCCTGACGTCAGCCAGCGGCTCCACATTGATGAGATCCTCAGCCACTCGTGGCTGCAGCCCCCCAAGCCCAAAGCCATGTCTTCTGCCTCCTTCAAGAGGGAGGGGGAGGGCAAGTACCGCGCCGAGTGCAAACTGGACACCAAGCCAGGCTTGAGGCCCGACCACCGGCCCGACCACCGACCCGACCACAAGCTTGGAGCCAAAACCCAGCACCGGCTGCTGGTGGTGCCCGAGAACGAGGACAAGGTGGAGGACAGGCTGGCCGAGACCTCCAGGGCCAAAGACCATCACGTCTCCGGAGCTGAGGTGGGGAAAGCAAGCACCTAGCATGATGATGACCCCGTCGTGTGTGGTGGGGGTCGTGGTGGGGGGGGCATGGCGAAGTCGGCCTTCACATTAACTAAGTAGGCAGGTAGGATCTGAAGAAGGCACAGGTGCAAGTAAAATTCGTCAATTAAACCACTATTTTGATTACGTTCCATTAGCTTTCTTCCACTTAGTAGCAAAGACGTTCTTTACTGACCACCAAATAAACCACAGGGTGTGTACAAGCATCAAGAGTGCCCAGTGAGGAGTGTTTTTCTCTGGGACTCAGCCAACCGCCCCACCTGACACACAGTGGTCTCCGGCCTAGGAGCACAGGACAGGTGCTCAGGTACAGGCAGACTCGTGGTGTGGCCTGGCCTTGTGGGGGACGAGAGGGCCTCTGCCAGGGTCCACCTGCCAGGCCCACACTGTCTCCCTCTGACCTGGCCTCCTCCTCAATGCCCTGGGGCTGGCCAGCTCCAGGGGTCCACGACTCCCCCTGGCCTCCTGCAGTTCAGCCCACTCTAACCTAACCCCACTCCCTCAGAGCCCCTCGCTCAGCATCCTCCTCTTCCTCTATTTCCCGGAGTCATTTGAGATTTCTGTCCTCAGCCCTCAAGTTCCCTGCCCAGTCCTCCAGGGGCAGCCCCAGCTGAGACCTCCCGGTGTGCCCTCCCCACCCAGTGGCTCTGCAAGCTGCTCAGCAGCCGTTGGTGATGGTGCACTGGCCTGTCTTTTGTGCTTCCTGCTGTGTCACCCATTGCTCCCAAAGCATGCGGCCCACTTGCTGGCCAAGTGCTCGAGGTGGTCAGCACCTAGACAGTGCTCCTCCCCCTCCCTCCCCACTTCCTGGGGACTCCCTTAGGACAACATGCACCCTTTCCTATGGGATAAAGCACCAAAGGCCCCACATCCCCCACCCATTAAGAGTCCCATCCTACCTGTCCAGCAACCCTACATCCACCTGCAGGTCCCAGGGCACATCTGGAGCTCAGCCACCCCAGGAACTTGCAGGAACTCACTATCGAGGAACACAGGTTAGCAGTGGCCCCAGGTAGGTGGCAGAGATCAGGCCCTGCACCAGCCTCCAGAGAACTTCAGCACTTAGGAAAGGCGTGAGAGGACCAGAGAAGATCGCCTAGCACAGGCTGGGTACATGTACACTCAAAACAAGAAGGATCCCAGTGTGAGCAGAGGCCAGGTGTGTCCCTGAGCAGTGAGACCCCCACCCTGAATGCACAATCTGTGCCCTCCACTTGAGGTCTGGGGGCCAGATCTTGGTCTTGGGCCCACCTGGGCCCCTCTACCTCTGCAGAAAGCAGGCACAGGACCGTCAGGCCACCAGACTCCTAAGGGTCAGACACCCATATCCTTGGCCAATGGGCAAGTGTGCCCGCAGTGCACAGAGGACCTGCCAGGTCTGCATGGAGCCTGGGGCCCACATTACTGTTATCTGGGAGCTCCTGTTGGTGGGAGAGACAAGGTGAGGCCAGGGCCAGCAGCATAAGATGGGCAGTGCCTACGGCAGAGAGGTGAGCGGGACAGTCCCACCCCATGAGCTGGAAGCCAGGGCTGGGAGAAGGTGACGGCTGAGATCACCTGATATGCAGCCCCTACACAGTCCTATAACCAGTGCACCTCACAGCAGGCAAGCCCAGAGTGGAGGCTGCAGACCTGGGCCCAGAACTGCAGGTGAACCTGAGAGTACAACTTCCAAGGGCTCCATTTCTCCTTCACATCCCCCCAGAGGAGCAGAAAGCACAGGAGGATGTGAGCTCAGCTCAGAACACAGGTTCCGGGTGCTGCAGAAAGCGATGCCAGAGTCATCCGGTGCCCCCACAGCCACCCCACCTGCAGCTTCCTCACCTGGGGGGCCCCTCGCTTCAAGCCCTGCGGTCCTGAGACACGATGTAGGCCCCAGGGCAAGGCTAGGGCTTGTGTGGGGAGCAGGATGGAGAGGCAACCCCCAGACTGTACCAGGTGTTCTTTAATGACACTTCAAGGGGCCAATTAAACAGCAAACAGCTTGGCAAGGCCCTGGGATGTGGCGTGGGCCTGTGCGTCCTGTGCCAGCCTGGCCCCAGCACAGCCCCTTTCTCCAGTGGCTCCTGGTGTAGTAAATAGCTTTGGCCCAGGCCTGGGCCCCGAGAAGGCTGGAGTCCTCTGCTGGGTGTACAGCTGCCCTGCAGGCTCCATGAAGCGTCTATGGGCCCAGCCCAGGCCTAGCTCTAAAAGAAGTCCGAGGCTTTGCGCCGGGCAGGGAGCTGCAGCAGGTTGTCCGTGATGGAGGCCGGGTCCTGCGTGAGAGGGGTGCGTGTGGCAGAGCCAGGCGCTGGTGTGCTTGTGGGGGTCTGTAGCCCACTGGCCGGGGTCTTGAGGTGGGTGGAGCGTGCTGGGGATGGTGTGTAGCTGGCCCGCAGGGCTCGGTCTGTGTACTTGCTGGCCGTCCTGCTCACGAGGCGCTGTAGGGCTGGGGACATGGCTGGGTTCAGGCCTTTGGGAGTGAGGCTGGGGTGAAGGGATGGACGAGAGAGGCAGGGTTAGGTGGGCTGAGAGCTGCCGGCAGCAGGGCCTTCCTCGGCTCCCAGGAAGAGCCTGGACAGAGACACAGTCACTCTGAGCTGAGGAGGACGGCACTGCCGGCATGGCGGCAAATGCGGGGGATCCCTGAGGTCAAACAGCAGCACTCAGGTCAAACCTGAGGTCAAGGCCGGGCGCGGTGGCTCAAGCCTGTAATCCCAGCACTTTGGGAGGCCGAGACGGGCGGATCACGAGGTCAGGAGATCGAGACCATCCTGGCTAAAGCGGTGAAACCCCGTCTCTACTAAAAAAATACAAAAAAAAAACTAGCCGGGCGAGGTGGCGGGCGCCTGTAGTCCCAGCTACTCGGGAGGCTGAGGCAGGAGAATGACGTGAACCCAGGAGGCGGAGCTTGCAGTGAGCCGAGATCCCGCCACTGCACTCCAGCCTGGGCGACAGAGCGAGACTCCGTCTCAAAAAAAAAAAAAGAAAAACCTGAGGTCAAACAGTAGCACTCAGTAGCACTGCCCTTGGCTGTGGGGGCTGGGGTGGACCCCCAGGCCTCTGAGAGTTGGAGTCCCCACCCCGATTCAAGGGGAACGATGGCCGTCTCCACAGGGCTGATGAAAGCTCCCAGCAGGACCACATGCCTAAAGATGCCTCTTAGGGACGGGCCAAAGAGGACGTGGAGGAAAGAGAAGATGGAGGGGGCCTCTCATCCTGTCCATGTGTGGCCGTGCTCTGGATAGAGGAGCTGCCACAGTACCCACTGCAGAACCCCACAGACCTGCCCTGGACTCTGCCGCATGGGCCATGCCTCCACACTGTCAGGGCAGGGGCCAAGCAGGAGCAGGCCAGAGCTACCCTCACACTTCCCCACCAGCCAGGCGGCCCCTCACCTGGCCAGATTCTCCGTCACTCTCCGCAAGGCTTCCTGCTTCTTGGCCCGGTTCTTGGCGGCAGCCTCGTTGGCCATCTTCAGCCCCAGTCGCTCCCTGCGGCCCGGCTCCAGGATCTACAAGGTAGCAGGCGTGTGGGTAGCTGTGCCAGGCCTGCCACATGCCAGGCAGCCCCTCACACAGAAAGCCACTGTGGTGGCTGCCAGCCTCTCTTTGTTGCCTACAAAACCCCCACAACCCACCATCATCTCCCACTAAAAGCCCCTGGAAAGCCCCCAACCCCGCCTGACCTGCCCAGGGCCCAGCACTCCTCACCTGTCTTCCTGTTCCTCCCAAAGCCATGACCTCTGACAACCTCTCAGGAACAAGAGGTCTGTTTTAACGTTTCCCTGATTATCGGCGTGAACATCTCTGTCTTATCGGCACTCTGTATTTTGGGCGCTTCCCCACGTGTCTGTGGCCTATTTTACTCTCAAGGGGCTCATTTTCTTTTTCTGCTGCTGTCACTCAGAAGACCCTCGCCAAGACCCTGTGTCAAGTCAACTGCGCTACACCGTGCATATGTGTTTTCAGTTATTTGCCCTTGTTTCACTTATAACATTTTCTGCTGTATTTGTTATTTTCATTTGTGATTTCTTCCTTTGCTTTTGTTTAGAGAGTCCTCCCTAACTTAAGATTAGACTACAGGCTGGGAGTGGTGGCTCATACCTGGAACCCCAGCACTTTGGGAGGCCAAGGCAGGAGGATCACTTGAGCTCAGGTGTTGGAGACCAGTCTGAGCAACATGACGAGACCTCTTTTCTACACACACACACATACACAAAATTAGCTGGGTGTGGTGGTGTGTGCTGTTAGTCCCAGCTACTCAGGAGACTGAGGCTGGAGGGTCACTTGAGCCCAGGAGCTCAATGTTACAAGGAGCTACGATTGCACCACTGTTCTCCAGCCTGGACAACACAGTGAAACCCTATCTGTTTAAAATAAATAAATAAATAAAGGCGAGGCATGGTGGCTCACACCTGTAATCCCAGCACTTTGGGAGGCTGAGGTGGGTGGATCACAAGGTCAAGAGTTCGAGACCAGTCTGGCCAACATAGTGAAACCCCATCTCTACTAAAAATACAAAAATAAGCCGGGCATGATGACGCATGCCTGTAGTCCCAGTTACTCGGGAGGCTGAGGCAGGAGAATCACTTGAACCCAGGAGGTGGACGTTGCAGTGAGCCGAGATCGCGCCACCACACTCCAGCCTGGGCAACAGAGCGAGACTCCATCTCAAAAAAAAAAAAAAAAAATCAAACTAGGCCAGGCGCGGTGGCTCAAGCCTGTAATCCCAGCACTTTGGGAGGCTAAGACGGGCGGATCACGAGGTCAGGAGATCGAGACCATCCTGGCTGACACGGTGAAACCCCGTCTCTACTTTAAAAATACAAAAAAACTAGCCGGGCGAGGTGGCGGGCGCCTGTAGTCCCAGCTGCTCGGGAGGCTGAGGCAGGAGAATGGCGTGAACCCGGGAGGCGGAGCTTGCAGTGAGCTGAGATCCGGCCACTGCACTCCAGCCTGGGCGGCAGAGCGAGACTCCGTCTCAAAAAAAAAAAAAAAAAAAAATCAAACTAAATACTCGCCACTATTTTCTTCTAGTTGTTTTATGGTTATTGTTTTTACATGTAACCTTTTCACCTTTCCAGAATGTATGCTGCTACACATCCTAAGGACCCAGCTTCCTTCATTTCTAAATACTCTGCTATTCAGTGCAATTTGAGTTGCCATCTTTATCGAGCCCTAAATTCTGACTCATGATTTCACAATTTCCGTTGGCCTGGAGACTCGGGAAGCAGTGGCAGGCGCACCTTGGAAGCACCTCAGCCCTTGCCTTATGCTCTCACATTTGACAGCATAGCATCCTCTTCATTATCCCTCTCGCATGCCTGCCTTAGTTATCCTTGCATCCCAGACAATTCAGAACCAAAGTAACCAAAACCTCTCCCCATGTTTTGTCTGGACATGGGTTACCTCTACTAAGTACTCTGGGGAAAGCCCCGCAGTGGTACGGGGAGGCCTGTTGCACCTGACCCAGCCCACGAAGAGCCTCCCCTGGTTTGTGCCGGTTCTCACACACTCCACCCTGACCACTCCTACAACACCAGGCTTGAGCCGTGTCATCCAGCGTGCCCCAGTCATGTTCTGTAACCAGGGGCCTTCCTCTGCAAGCACACAGCCGCATCCCGTGGTCCTCAGGCCTGCAGAGCTCCTGACGTGTCTGTGACTATCCTCCCTCACTCGTGAACAGCACCCGGCCTCCAGGATCCACAGGGCCCAAGCCACTCCCTGCCTTGGTGTCTCAGCCCTCACACCCCCAAATCCCTCTGTGACAGGTCCACCCACCCACACCTGCCTTCGGTGCCCTGGCATTCAGAAAAGCCAGCACTCTGCCTGTCAGCAGCTGGGGGCCGATTCCAGTGCTCAGTCCTGAGCCACAGGCACTCAGGGCTCTAGAGGTGTCCACCCCGGTCACACACGGTTCCCCCATCACCACGACCCACCTTGAAAGCTGGGCCCGGTGTCCTGTCCACGTAGGGGGTTTCCGACCCTTCAACTCTCAACGGTGTGTTCTCAACCTCCCCCCAGGTCATCATTGGGGACTCGTTCACACCTGCAAATAAAGAGCCCAAAACCGTCTCAGGCCAGAGGACTCCCCACCACCCTCCCCTCCAGTCACAGCCTGTTCACCCAATGTGCATCCCAGCTAACATGAATACAGGCAGCTAGCCCATTCTCCTTTCCCAGGACTCTGGAACCCTGGCACCTCCATCCTCCAAAAGGGAAATGCCAAGCTCCTAGCAGGCCCGAGGCAGGCTCAAGGCCCTACAGCCATGTGCTTAGCCTACGAGCCTCTGGGAGGTCTCCCCCAGCCATGCGGGAGGAGACACTCAGGCCTTCCAGGGCTCCCAAACCTCCTAGAACCCCGGACAAACCTGTGGTGCCTTCACATGCCCTGACCTGTGACACAGCACCAGCACCCAAAAGCACAGAGGCCAGACTGCAGGAGGGGCACCCATGCATGCCACGGGACCACCTGAGTGTCACCTGCCCCCTGAGGTGCCGAGCCTCCCTCCCTGCAGTGCTAGGTAGACTTAGACTCATAAGCACTGTGCACACACCCCCACCTGCTGACATCACAGCAAGGACCAGGACAGAACACATCACCCCAGGACATCTCGGGTCAGGTCTGCCTGAGAGTCCAGCCCGCCCATGGCCCCAAGCAGCCTGGACACCTGGCCTCTAAGGCCTTGTACAGACAGGAGACCAGGTCCCTGAGTTACACAACGTGTGGGGCAGGCCAGGTGGAGGCCGAGAGTGGCCAGGGCCGACTGAGAAGCCCACCTCTCCCAGGGAGTCCCAGCAGTAGGCCACTTGCCAGTGGGCACTTTTCTCACCAGGGGCAGGAGAAGGAGTGGCAACAAATCCAAATCCACCCACTCGAGGGGACTCCTGGGGGATCAGCTCCTTGCCATCAGGGCCCACCTTGCCCTGTTTGTGCTGGAACAAGCAGAGAGGCTGGCATCAGGGGGACTGCAGCCCACGCTCGACAGCGGGCTAGTGGGCAAACACATAGGAACATGCTGGAAACACTTCCTCTCCTCAAGGCAAGGCTGGGGCTCTGAGGTTGGCGGCCTTCTTGGAGATAGAGAGGGAGGGCCCCTGCCCCAACCACCCCAAAGACTTTGAGGGCCTGTCAAAGTGGGCACCTGAGCGAGGGAAGCCCCTCCTCCCATCCAGGGAGGTGCCAGGGCTCAGCTCCAGCTGCGCCTATCCCAGCGACTCCAGAGGATGCTGATGCCAGGCCTCTGCAGGGGGCAATGCTGACGACAGACAGGACTTACACTCTAGTCTCTTCCTGCCTTCTCCACTTCAACCGTGTGACTGCCACAGTCACTGTCAGAGTGTCCACTCATCTTGCCCCCAGACTCAGACAGCCTCTGCTCTCTGCCAACCCAGGCCCTGTCTTACCCCAGCCACCCCCGGGGCCTGGGCTCCCTCTGCTACTCGCTGGCTTCCCTGCCTGGCGTGTGCGCATGCAGCGGCCAGCCTGGACTCGCTCCCAGCAGCCCCTTTTCTCTCATGCCCCTGCCATCAAGGGAGCTGGCACAGATCTGGACCTACAGAACGTGTGTGACCAAGGCAGTGTTCAATGGAAGCCCACTGGGGCTGAGGAAAGACTCAGGACCCTGCCACACAGGGCCGCAGATGGTTCCACTCACTGAGCTCCGCCAAGCTCAAGGACATGGGAGAGATCGTGCCTACCCCCAGGCAGCCCTGCCCCGCCTGGCGCATGTGACCCTGCTGACCCGCCACTCACCTGGGCATTGAGGGCGGCTGCCTGCTGGAGCTGGCACCTGCTCAGGGCTTGGCTGAAGGGATCCCTAAGGAAGCGCGTGTTCTTATGCACCACCTGCCGGGGCTTCTTAAACAGCTGCTCCTCATCAGGGACACCTGGCAGAGGAAGCAAAGGTAGCAGCAGGTGTCAGAAAGGCAGCAGCCTAAGGAGCATGAGGAGCTCGCTTCTCGGCCAAGTCACTCCCAGATGAACAGAAGCACTGAGCAGAACGCAGGCCCTGGTGCTGCTGGAGAGGGCCTCACTCACTGCTGGCCTCACTCACTGCTGACCTCACACAGACCTGTCCACTCTGAGACAGACCAGTACCCCTCGGAGGCCCAAACTGCAAGGGGGCACGGACATACACACCTGGAAGCCTGCTCCAAACACAGAGCCAGACACTCGCAGCTCTACCCAACACCTCCCCATCTGGCTGCCAGGCCCGCTGCTTACCCTCTGGATAGTACATGAGGGAATTCTTGGCCTTGTACTTCCAGGTCTCCACACCGGCCTGGCTGCTCTCGATGGCCTGGTGCTCTGCTGACGGGAGTTCAAGATTATCTTTCTGCCTCTGCAATCACATGGGGAAAACTGATGGTCAGAGATGCCCCTGGGCATTGTACCCACGGCCCTGGGGCTCCCCCAACCACCACAGAGAGTGCCTACGCCTATGTGACACCCAAGACCCCAAAGACACCTTCTCAAACTCCTCCTCAGCCTGGTAGAGCCAAGCGTGGCGTGCCCGGCTCCTCTCCTTGGCCACCTCCATGATCTCCTGGAAGGAGGCATTGTCCTCACTCGTGTAGCGGCTCAGGAAGACATCTAGGCTGGGCAGTGGCTCCTTCTCCTCCTCCTCTCCAGCCTCTCCTGCTTAGGGGTTGCGGGAGGAGGAACACAGCACCCTTTGCAGTCAGGAAAGAGGACGACACCCAGGCCCAGGAATCACAGCCCCCAACATGCAGTGCTGGAATCCTCTCCCCTGGTCCTGGCTTCTGCCCATGAGAGCCTACACTGCCAAGGACTCCCCATGGGGGCAGAATCCACCCACTCTGACTGCCCAGAGAGCCTTCAGGTGGTGCTCTACAGATGCAGGGCTAGCTCCGCCCATGTGCTGGATGCCAAGGGAATTACATAGTCTGATTCAGACTGGAGGGAGCAACACAGGAGTTAGAGTAAGAGCTCGTGATCACAGGCAGGCTCCTCCCCCACCAAAGTGGTGCCAGCCCTGTGGGATGTACCTCCAAATCCTCGGGGGCTCTCCCTCACTTCCTAGGATTTCCTTACTAATTTAACCACTCTTCTCTTCCCAGTACCTGTACTACAGGTGGGTGGTCATCGCCTAATCATCCTGACCTGAGAGCCAGCCCCAATTCCAGGGACCCCATATGACCCGGTCCTCTGGATGGGGCCTCACAGGTGCTAAGCCACAACCCCAAACACCTCGACACCAAGCCTGCCACCATGGAAAGTGGTACCCCCACTGAGGTGGTGCCCTGGTGCTGCGTGTGGTGGTGCAAACTTCAGTGGGGCCACCTGGAGAGCTTTGCCTTCAAGTCTAGTGACAGTCCTGACCACCTGCTACACGCGAGGCTATGCACAAGGCACAGTGGCTACAAGTTCAAGACCCAAGGGATGAGGACAGGGGTCAGAGAGATAAGAAGTGAAACCCCATTCATCTCAGAGAGATAAGAAGTGAAACCCTGACCATCGCTGAGACCTGCAGAAGTGACTCCCTTTCTGAGCCTCAGCTTCCTCACCTGTAAATGCGATGATGACTCCTACCACTTAGGTTCTGAAAAGGATTCCTGTATTTACTGGCATGTAGGTGTATAGGTATTGAAAATCTGCAAATTGGCTACGTATGATGGCTCACACTTGTAATCCTAGCACTTTGGGAGGCTGAGGTGGGAGGATCACTTGAGCTCAGGAGTTCAAGACCAGCCTGGGCAACATAATGAAACCTCATCTCTATAGGGAAAAAAAGGAAGAAAAAAATCTACAAATTGTCCTGTGATGCACAAGCTACATTTCAACAGATAATCAAGTTTCAAGGACAACAAGGACTGTGTTAATGGCCGAAAAAGCTGAATTGTAAAGCAAAAAATATCATGTTTGTGCAAACATACAACACATCTGTGCTGTTCCAGCACACTGGAGTCTAGAAACTGATAGGAAAGAGCATCTCATTCGTCCATACGTGCACTGACGTTCTACTACTGATTAAAAGAGGGCCTGACCATGCGGAAGTCCCATGGCGTGCAGAACACTTACATTCAACAGGACTCGGAGTGCCCTTTCCTAAACGGACTCCCCCATCAAGTCACAATGTCACCATATAGACCTGTGTGTCCCAGCAAACATGCTGAAGATGACAACTTTCATCTGTTCCACGTGTACCTGTGCAAGGCCCACAATACCACGTGTGCTGTTCCCAACACAGCATACGGATGAAAGCAAAATAACGCTTCTGCTCTTATGCAAGTGATGCCAATTAGGGAAAGAGACCATAAATAGTAATCCCTTTAAAATGTTATGTCTCGGCCAGACGCGGTGGCGTAAGCCTTGTATATTAAGGTATAAACCTGTAATCCCAGCACTCCGGGGGGGCCAAGGCAGGCAGATCACCTGAGGGCAGGTGTTCAAGACCAGCAGGGCCAATATGGCAAAATCCCGTCTCTACTAGAAAATACAAAAATTAGCCAGGTGTGGTGGCAGGAGCCTGTAATCCCGGCTATTTGGGACGCTAAGGCAGGGAGAATTGCTTGAATCCAGGAGGTGGAGGTTGCGGTGAGCTGGGATCACACCATTGCACTCCAGCCTGGGTGACAGAGTGAGACTCTGTGTCAAAAAATAAAAAATAAAGTAAAATAAAATAAAATAAAATAAAATGAAATGTCTTGTGATGAAAAACCAAAGCCAGGCTGGAAGCCACAGAGCACCAGTGGTGTTGTGACTTTACAGTGGCAGGTCAAGAAAGGTTTCTCTGAACAGGTAACATCTATACAGAGATCTATAGGAGGAAAAGCAGCGAGCCATGCAGTTATCTGGGAAGCAACCAATATGAAGGAAACAAATGGAGAGGCCCTGAGGCGTCTTCAGGATAGTGACAAAAGGGGCCTTCCAACATCCATGAAGCCCACAGGGCAGGGCTGGAACACAGCCGAAAAGCCAGTGAGAGCTAGCGAGAGTCCCATTTCACAGAGGCGAGTCACGTGTGGGAGCTGGACCCAAATGTTTAACAGTTAGACCAACGTCCTTTGACTTCACAGGCTACTATTTAGGCAAGACCCCTCAGGAACAAGATGTGACCTGCAGCCCTCTGGAGCACCCCCTCAGGGCCTCACAGGCTAAGATTCCCAGGCAATCCTGACCAGGTGACTGAAAGAGGGCATCCTCACTCACCATCCTCCGGGCCTCGGCCGCGGGGCCTGGGCTTATTGCCCACCACTCCAGTGCCCGCGTGCACCTCAGGGGTTTCAAACGTGGCTGGAGTCACGTCTAAGGGAAGAGAGGGGGATGAGAATTAGAGTAGCCTGAAGCAACAGTTCAGCAGGCTTTCCCCTCTCCACTACCCACAGGGTCCTCATACAGGGTGGCGGGGGCTCCCGGGACATCTTGCCCAAGGCAGAGCCAAATTTGATGGCAATCTGGCGCATCCGTTCCAAGTCTCCATTCTCCTCGGCTTCCAGGTACTCCTTCTGTGCCTGGAGCTTCTCCACATCAGGAAAGAAATCCCTTTGGATGACTGTCTGGAGGCCCTGCAAGGAGAGATCAGAATGAAGGTCAGAGGCTGGGCACAGTGGCTCATGCCTGTAATTCCAACACTTCAGGAGGCCAAGACAGGTGGATCACGAGGTCAGGAGTTCCAGACCAGCCTGGCCAACATGATGAAACCCCATCTCTACTAAAAATACAAAAAATTAGCCAGGCATGGTGGCAGCCACCTGTAGTCCCAGCTACTTGGGAGGCTGAGGCAGGAGAATCGCTTAAACCCGAGAGGTGGAGGTTGCAGTGAGTCGAGATCATGCCTCTGCACTCCAGCCTGGGTGACAGAGCAAGACTGTCTCAAAAAAAAAGAAAGTTTGAGTTGCCGTCTGGGCGTTCCTGCCTTAGAGTCCACTCCTTCAAATTCTGCTTCCCCAGTGATTGGGCCTGGCTTGAGGGAGCTTGAGGGCACTTTCTAGCCAGGTTGAGCATCCCATATGGTTGCCATGCTGCAACCTCTAACATCACTAAACACTCTTCTGATGTCCGTGAAACTCTTCTCTCTCGCCCTTGCTAACTGGTCATTCTCATTCTCCATTGCTGGCTGCCCACCAGCCAGACCAACGTGGGTATTATCACTTTCATTCCACACATGACTTTCTATTTCCAATCTAAACCTTTTTCCTGGCGGGGCATGGTGGCTCACGCCTGTAATCCAAGCACTTTGAGAGGCTAAGGCGGGAGGATCATCTGAGGTCAGCAGTTCGAGATCAGCCTGGCCAACATGGTGAAACCCTGCCGCTACTAAAAATACAAAAATTAGCCAGGCGTGGTGGCGGGCACCTGTAGTCCCAGCTACTCGGCAGGCTGAGGCAGGAGCGAGACTCCGCCTCAAAAAATAAAATAAAAACAAACCTTTTTGCTGAGTAACTTCAGCCAGTCACTAGCACCGGCTGAGATTCCCAAGTCTGCACCTCCAGCCAGACCTTGCTCCCGAGCTGCGAATTTGGGCACCCAACCGTCCGTTAAAGCCACTCATCTACATATCCCAAAAGGTGTCCCGAATTACACAGGTCTAAAACCAAACTAACTTCCGCCAATCCCCGTTTCAGCTCCTTCTGTGAGCTTGTGGTGGGGCGACGGAGGTCCACTCACTCGAGATGCTGTTACAACTGCAGGCTTTTTCCTGGAACCCCAGCATTCATACTTGATGCCACCGCTCTTTAGAAAGCCCTCTTTGCCACCATCCTTCCAGTGTGTCAAACTCTTACACTTTAACAGAAAATCTTATTTCCCTGACCCCCGTCCCACAGAAAGAGAACCGCTCCCTCTTTTCCCTGACAACACTGCTACAGCCTCTTCCACCACAGACGTCTTCCTCTGCCCTGTTTACTTGACTCGTGGGACCGTCCACACCCCAAGGGCAGGGACTCCGGCTCCTCCACTTCCAAGAGGAGACGGAGCGTCAAGACCCGAGAAAGGGAACCCGAGGGGAGCGTGAAGCAGGGGAGGGGCCCAGAAGTCGCCGGCGTCCGCACCGAGGTCGCACCTCAATATACTCTTCCTCGTCCAGGACCCGCTGCTTGCTCGTCGCAGCCCCAGCCTCTCCCGCCTCGCGCTTCCTCGGGGGCCTGGACGCGGCGGGGAGCAACAAGGACGAAGCTGATGCGCCCGGAGTCTCCATCGCTATCCCAGGAAAAACCTCGGGCACCCCAGGCGCGTCACAGGGTGGAGGGGGCGGGATTGCATCATTTGCGCAGGCGCCTCCAATAGTTGGCCAATGGAAAAGCGGTGGCTCTACAAAGCCAGCCCGCGCTCCGTACTGACGTCACTATAAATGCTAGACATTATGGGAGTTGTAGTCTTTGTCCTGCCCCGCGCTATTCATGCTTGTCAATGCTGTGAACACGAGGTGGTGCTGTGGAGGTGGCGGGGGGCGGGTGCTATGGGGCGTGTTCTTCACGCGAAAAATTCTAGCTTTACGGTGCCCAAAGGCCTTAGAATTCTAATTTCCCACAGGTAAGAACTATGTATGCTTCGAGATTATTCAACAAAAATACACACGAGGAAATGTGCTTATATAGGAGTTTCAAGCTTTATGCAAAAAAAGGGCCTTAAAACAATTTTTTTTTTTTTTTTTGAGATGGAGTTTCGCTCTTGTTGCCCAGGCTGGAGTGCAATGGTGCGATCTCGGCTCACCGGATTTCCCGGGTTCAAGGGATTCTCCTGCCTCAGCCTCCCGAGAAGCTGGGATTACAGGCATGGGCCACCACGCCCAGTTAATTTTGCATTTTTAGTAGAGACAGGTTTTCTCCATGTTGGTCAGGCTGGTCTCTGGATCACAGGCGTGAGCCACCGCGCCCGGCCAAAACAATCTTTTTTTATAGCTATCTAACAAAAGATAAAAGAAAGAACAAGACAGTGGATCAATTAAGAAATGTCTAAAGATTATTCTGAATCCCAGCACTTTGAGAGGCCAAGAGGGGCGGATCACCTGAGGTCAGGAGTTCGAGACCAGCCTGGCCAACAAGATGAAACCCGATCTCTACTAAAAACACACAAAAGGCCGGGCGCAGTGGCTCACCGCCTGTAATCCCAGCGCTTTGGGAGGCCGAGGCGGGTGGATCACGAGGTCAGGAGATGGAGACCATCCTGGCTAACATGGTGAAGCCCTGTCTCTACTAAAAATACAAAAAAAAAATAAGCCGGGCATGGTGGCTAGCGCCTAGTCCCAGCTACTCGGAAGGCTGAGGCAGGAGAATTGCTTGAACCCAGGAGGCACTTGAATCCTGAGGCAGGAGAATGGCGTGAACCCGGGAGCAGAGATGGCAGTGAGCCGAGATCGTGCCACTGCACTCCAGCCCGGGGGACAGAGCAAGACGCCGTCTCAAAAAAAAATAAAAAATAAAAAAATAACACGCACACACACAAAAAATTAGCTGGGCATGGTGGTGGAGGCGGGTGCCTGTAGTCCCAGCTACTCGGGAGGCTGAGGCTGGAGAATCACTTGAACCCAGTAGGCAGAGGTTGCAGTGAGCTGAGTTCACGCCACTGCACTCCAGCCAGGGCAACAAGAGTGAAACTCTGTCAAAAAATAAAAATAAAAAGAGATTATTGGGCCCCCAAATGCCATAGTGGGCTTCCCAGAAGAGGGATAATTCTCATTCAAGGCCAGGCACAGTGGCTCATACCTGTAACCTCAGCACTTTGGGAAGCACAGGCAGGTGGATCACTTGAAGTCAGGAGTTTGAGACCAGCCTGGCCAACATGGTGAAACTCCAACTCTACTAAAAAAAAATATGTATACACACACACACACACACACACACACACACACACACACACATATTAGCTGGGCGTGGTGGTGGGTGCCTGTAGTCCCAGCTACTTGGGAGGCTGAGGCAGGAGAATCACTCGAACCCAGGAAGCGGAAACTGCAGTGAGCAGAGATTGTGCCACTGCACTCCAGCCACACACACATTAGCTGGGCGTGGTGGTAGGTGCCTGTAGTCCCAGCTACTTGGGAGGCTGAGGCAGGAGAATCACTCAAACCCAGGAAGCGGAAACTGCAGTGAGCAGAGATTGTGCCACTGCACTCCAGCCTGGGTGACAGTGAAACTCTGTCCAAAAAAAAAATTGGCCGGGCGCGGTGGCTCACGCCTGTAATCCCAGCACTTTGGGAGGCCGAGGCGGGCGGATCACAAGGTCAGGAGATCGAAACCATGGTGAAACCCCGTCTCTACTAAAAATAGAAAAAATTAGCCGGGCGCAGTGGCGGGCGCCTGTAGTCCCAGCTACTCGGGAGGCTGAGGCAGGAGAATGGCGTGAACCTGGGAGGCGGAGCTTGCAGTGAGCCGAGATTGCGCCACTGCACTCCAGCCTGGGCGACAGAGCGAGACTCCATCTCAAAAAAAAAAAAAAAAAAACAGAAAATTTAAGGAATTTCTCCCCAAACGGAAGATGTGAATTATGTCAGACAAATAAATTCTGCCCTGGAACAATTTAATACAATTTTCCTTTTGCAACATACAAGCATACCTTCATTCACTGAAGTGCAGCATGCTGCTGCTGCCCTGGTACAAGTGACAGGGCAATGGGGGAGACAGAGACACTTGTTAGATCATCACACAAACAGGTGTAAAATTGCAGCTGTGTCCTTGCAAGAAAAGAGTTTGTACTCGGGGAATCTTGACCTAGTTTGGGAGGTCAGAGAAGTTTCCCCAGGCAGAAAGTGATTGCAGATTCAAAAGATGAACAAACAGGCAGTGGTCAGGTGGAAAGAGCATGTGCAAAGGCCTAGTGGTGGGAGGGAGCAAGGCAAGTTCCCAAGAAGTCCTTTGGAAATGCACAGTGCAGTGAGGTGTGAGATGATGCCAGAGAGGCAGGGCCAGGCTGCACGGGGCCTCGTGGGGTATGGTGAGGTGGTTTGTCTTTATTCTGAATTGAAGGGACAGGCCAGGAACAGTGGCTCATGCCTATAATCCTAGCACTTTGGGAGACCTAGGCTGGCGGATCATTTGAGGCCAGAAGTTTGAGGCCCGCCTGGTCAACATGGCAAGACCTCATCTCTACAAAATATTTTTCAAGTTAGCCAGGTGTGGTGGTGCCCACCTGTGGTCCTAGCTACTCAAAAGGCTGATGCGGGAGGATCACTTGAGCCCAGGAGCTGGAGGCTGTAGTGAGCCGTGATTGCACCACTGCACTCCAGCTTGGGTGACAGAGCGAGACCTTGTCTCAAACAAACCAACCAACAAAAAAGCAGAGCCAGTGTGGGTGCAGGTGGACAAGACTGGAAACAGTTGGCAGTGGTCAAGGTGAGAGGTGACGGTGGCTTACATCAGACTGGTACAGTTAGAGCTGAAGAGATTCTGGAATTTATTGATAAACAGTAAAATTGACTTCCTGTCAGCCTGGGTATAGTGGATGATCAGGAGAAGGAGGGGTCCAGTGACTGCTGGCTCTTTGGCTCATGTGCCTGGTTTGCACAGAAGAGCTCACTGTGGACAAGGTGACCTTAAGGAGTCTGTGGGCTTCAAGCAGACAGCTGGAGATAAATACCTGGCTCAGGGGAAGGGCCTGAGCTTGAGATGTAAATGTGGCAGAAAGATGGGAACTGGAGTCCGAGGGTAAAAGATAAACCGGGGAGAGGGTGAAGATGAGAAGTGAGCGCCTGGGTGTGAGCCTGAAGGATGCCTATGTTAACAGCCTGCTGGAGGGGGGTCAGCCTGCCAAGGAGCAGCTAGAGCTCAAGGAGCAAATTCAGGAGAGCAACACAGCCACTGAGCCCTGGAAGGTGGCGCTCCACAAGCTCTGATCAGGGCTCCCGACACAATGACAGATGGCCATTCAACCAAGGAGTGCGAGGGGCCTGGAACCCGCCAGATGGGAGTGTCCCCACCTGCAAGGGAGCTGACCAGGACACGGGCATGTCCACAGGTCGTCTGTTCAGTCCCCGAGGGCAAGACCAGGGTTCAGGGAGAAGGGTTTTGTGACAACCAGCAGTGTGCATGCTAGGGGTGGAGGCGGGAATGCTAGGGACACCCAGCAGTGTCAGGGCAGTTCTGACTGGGGACACCATGCTTGATTGGTGTTATCCAAGCTGGCCAGCCTTGGGGTGTCCGAGGAGCTGCAGCCCTGGCTTCTGCAGTCCTGCTTTTAGAGATGGATTTCGTTTCCTGCAGGGAGAACTGCCCCGTTTCCTGCACGGCCTGTAAGGTGACAGAGCGAGGTGCTCAAGCCAGCTGAAGGGGATGTGAGATGCTTTGGACCCACTGTAGGGCCTACTTGGAGAATCGAAGGCTTCTTCGCAGGGTGCCTTTTGCCATGGGCCAGGACAAAGAAGGGGAAGGCAGGCATCTTCCTAGGCAGCAGGGGTGGGGTCTCCCCAATCCAATCTCCTTTTGCCCTACCCTAGGATGGCAGAGATTGCTGTGAGGGAGGCCGACCCCACAGCATGAAAACCCCAGGAGGAAGCAGGGGACCCCCACCCATGGGCAGGTTCACAGTAGCCCAGAGGCCAGGGCTGGACCCCAGGGGCCCAAGGCCACCATCCATGGAGCAGTCTCCTCTGCTGGGGAGCACCCTGGTGCAGAGACTGAGGCCTCGCAAAGCTGTGCTCCTCTCAAAGACAGCTGTACCCTAAACTCCCCTCGCTGCGAAGGAAGGAAGAAGGGACAGCTCCTTGTTGGTTGTGAGGGTGGAGCCAAGGTGGACTTTAGACTCTGGGCGGCTTCTGTGGTATCTGAAGTTGCTTGTTTCTCAGTATCAGCGCGAGGCTCGAAGGTGAAGGTGAAGGGACTGGGGAGGGGCTCCTGGAATCGCTCCTGCGACCTTCTTATCCTACAGGTCCAGATACCAAGAGTCAGCCCAGGGCCTGGGAAGCCTGCAACCCCAGGACTGTACAGACACGAACCCCACCCCGCTTCCCGCTGCGGGAGGGCGGGCCAGGTCAAGTTGGGTCAATGTTCACATTGAGAAGAGGGAGGCCAGCATGTCCCAGGGTGCGGAGAGAGGCTCCGCTGCGGAGGATTCTGGGTCCAGTGTTGATACGGAGTGGTTCCCCTCCTGGGGTGGAGTTAGTGTCTCTTGGGGTGATGAGGGGGTGAGGAAGCTGCTCTATGCCCCAGCCCACCCCCCAAGGGACTCCCCACTCCCACTACCGTGGAACACCATGCACCAGGGGCCCTGGGCTGGGGTCCTTCCTTCCCAGCGAGGAGTGTTTAGGGTACAGCTGTCTTTAGGGTACAAGCTGCAGGAAGCAAGGGCTGTGGAGACGGGCGGAGCAGACGGGTATACTCTCCCAGTTCCTTTTCGGGTAGATCTGTCTTCTCCCAGGGCCAACTCCAAAGACCCCAAAAAGGGTGGCCGAGCCCAGGGGCAGCTCCTAGAGTCATCAGCAGCTCCCCTTGGAGGACTTCTTGACGCCGGGCAGGAGCCTCGCGGAAGCCGACGCGCGCTTCTGGTGTCGCCATTTGGCCCGGCGGTTCTTGAACCAGACCTGGGAATGGGGAGAATGTTCAGCCCCAGCCCAGGTCCCGCGTCCCACCGGCTCCCGAGGCTCCCACAGGGACCGACAAGGGAGCTTCGCGACAGGGGCGTGGGCGGACGGCGCTGCAGAGCCGGCAACCGGCAGCGGCTGCGCGCCACCTGCTCTTATTCGCTGCGGACAGACTCGGTGGGTCTGAACGCGAGATGGGAACCCCCTTCGTACCCGCCCCAGCCTCCAGCTGGCGGCGAACAGGACGCCCCTTCTTGGGTTCAGGGCCCTTCTGAATATCCCAAATTCGGGACGTGAAGGCGCGCCTCTTTCGTCATCAGGATAAAGTGTAAAACAAAAGTAGCCCTCCCGTCCCTTTCCCGCGACACCTGCCCGCCCTCACCCGCTCCTCGTCCCCCTGGACGCCCAGCACCTTCCAGGGACCTCCGGCGCGCCAGGGTAGGGCTTGGGCCGAGGCCGTTTTTGCAAAGGGCGCCCGCCCGCCAGGACCCAGTGCAGTGTAGCCGCGGCCCGCGCGCTCTGGGGAGAGGCTGGGCGGGGCACCCACCTCCACGCGCTCCTCGCGAAGGCGGATGCGGCCGGCCAGGCGCTCGCGCGTGCTCACGTCAGGATACTGGTTCTGCACGAAGAGCGCCTCGAGCGCCTGCAACTGCTCCTCGCTGAAGATGGTGCGGTGGCGCCGCGTGCGCCGCTGCGAACCCGGGCCGACCGGGCCCGGGAGCGCCCGGGAACCTCCAGCTGGCGCACCCAGGGACAAGGGCACCGCGGGTCCCAGCCTCAGCGGCCACGCCAGACGAGCGTCTGTGGAGCGAGGGCGCGGTGAGGCGCGGGGCTGGGGCCAAGCTCGGCACCCACCGCGCTGCGTCCCGGGCTCCCCAGCCGGGCCCCGCGCCCCGCCCCGCGCCCCGCCCCGCGCCTACTCACTCAGCCCGGCTGCCGCCTCTGGGGACCCGCAGGGCCCCGCGCGGGGGCTGCAGCAGCAACAGCAGGCGCAGGGCGCAGCCTCTGGCGCCCCGGGCTCCTCTGGTTCGGTGGGGCTCTGGCCACCGGCGGGCTGCGGTGGGCAGGCGGCCCGGGCCGGGAGGCTCCGCTCGGGCAGGCTGGAGAGGATGTGCTCGATGGAGAAGGGGCAGGGCCGCCCGGGGGCCCCCGCCGCTGCCGCCATGCCCTGCCCGGCCCGGCCGCCGCCGCCGCCGCCGCCGCCGCCGCTGAAATATATACGTCGAGGGGGGGAGCGCGCAGTAATCCCCGGGCCGGGCGCCCAGTCCACGCGGGTTAATCCCGCAGCGCCGGCCGCGAGCGCGCTAATCCTCGACTGCGGCGGCTCTGCCTCGGCGCGCGGGGGCCGGCGGCGCTGCGGGGAGGGCGCCCTGTGCCTTCCCCCCCCCCCACCGCCCGCGTCCTCCTGTCCCGCCGGGGCCCACCGCTCGCGCGGTCAGGGCGACCTGCGGGGAAGGGTCGGATGACCGCCTCCCCGCCAACCCCTGGGCCTGGCAGCCGCCCGGAGGGCGCCCCGACCCTGGCGGCCCCCAGAGCGCGGCGGTGCCTCCCGGCCTAGCCTCTGGTGGCCCCCCACGCCTCGTTCCGCCGGGCCTTGTTCCTCGTCCCCTCTGGGGCCCTACCGTGGCGGCTCAGCACGCCTGCAGAAGCCCAGCCTAGCCGCCCACCCGAAACTCCGGGACCGCAGCCTCCACGGGGCCCAACACCACCGTCAACCCCACGGTCCCGCCGCGCTGGGTTCCAAACCCGCCCGCCGCCTCGGAGCCAGGGTCTCATGGCCCTAGAGGACGTGGGAGCGCGGCAGGAAACCTGGGCTGCCGGGTGCCCCCAGTTCTCCGTCTCCTCACTTGCGTCAAGGAGACCTCCCTGCTCCTTTCAAGGCCCCTCCTCGGTGCTCCACAGCCGTCCGTCCTCCAGCTTTCCCACTGGACCCAGAATCCCCGCAGAAACATCCAACACTGCACCCCGCCCTTCCTCGCACTGTCACTGCCCCCAGGAGCTGTGGGCTCCCCCTCCTCGCTCTCCGCCCAGGACAGTCCTACTTTGGCCACACCGTCCTCGGTCCCTTCTGCCACAGCGCAGGTGACCGGCACTTGGCTGCATTGTTTCACCCTCAGTGAAGCGGCTTCGGACAGCGGGACCGTCACTTCAGCTTAAGACCCTCTCCTCGGCCGGGCGCGGTGGCTCAAGCCTGTAATCCCAGCACTTTGGGAGGCCGAGGCGGGTGGATCACGAGGTCAGGAGATCGAGACTATCCTGGCTAACATGGTGAAACCCCGTCTCTACTAAAAATACAAAAAACGGCCGGGCGCGGTGGCTCAAGCCTGTAATCCCAGCACTTTGGGAGGCCGAGGCGGGCGGATCACGAGGTCAGGAGATCGAGACCATCTGGCTAACACGGTGAAACCCCGTCTCTACTAAAAAATACAAAAAACTAGCCGGGCGAGGTGGCGGGCGCCTGTAGTCCCAGCTACTCGGGAGGCTGAGTCAGGAGAATGGCGTAAACCCGGGAGGCGGAGCTTGCAGTGAGCTGAGATCCGGCCACTGCACTCCAGCCCGGGTGACAGAGCGAGACTCCGTCTCAAAAAAAAAAAAAAAAAAATACAAAAAACTAGCCGGGCGTGGTGGCGGGCGCCTGTAGTCACAGCCACTTGGGAGGCTGAGGCGGGAGAATGGCGTGAACCCGGGAGGCGGAGCTTGCAGTGAGCCGAGATCACGCCACTGCACTCCAGCCTGGGAGACACAGCGAGACTCCGTCTCAAAAAAAAAAAAAAAAAAAAAAAGACCCTCTCCTCTTGACCTCCGAAAATACAGTATGGGACTCAGCACAGAGAAACAGACGGCCTGGCTCATACCGAGTTGTCACTTTCTGGCCGTGTGACTTCCACAGGTGCCTTCAGCCTCTGGGCTTGACTCTCCCAGTCTGTAAACTGTAGTGACTGGGCGTGAGACGGTTAGAAGCTGGCCGCCTCCACAGGGCAATGCGTATTCCTGCGCTCCTCCCGCGGCCAGCCCCTCTGCAAGACTCTGCCATCCCCGCTCTGCTATCAGTGAAAGTGCTGTGGACATCGCTGTGACAGAACCTACTGATTTAATTTCTGTCACAAGAGCTCCCACATAGGATTCCCAGGGGTTGTTAGTCTGGAGGCTCAGTGATGGAGCTGCCACCTCCGTGAGTGGCTCTGCCAACCCCACACCCACCTCCTGGTGGTAGAATGGCTGCCACAGCCCCACACTTTTCGTCTCCTCCCATGGCCTTTTGGATGGCCATGGATCCCTTCTACCCCAGCAGACCTCCCTCACAGAACTGCATCTGGACCATCCTCGAAAATCAGAGCTCTGCTATGATAGGGGAGGCAGGGTCATTGGTCATGAGAGCCACCCGAACATTTGCTGAGCCCTCTTCCTCCTAGCCCTGGCCATTGCTTCATCCCTTCCCATTCTCACCCTCGATACCTATTCCAGCCTTGGAGATCCAGACACCATCTTTGTGACAGTGACTCACAAGTGCACCTCTAGCCTGGCCTTTCTCTCTGCTCCAGGCTCTTGTTTCCAGAGCCTGCTCCACATCTCCATCTCCACCACCAATAAAGGTCTCCCAGTCACCATGCCAGAAAGGAACTCTAGGTCTTCTCAAAATCCCTTTCTTGTTCCCCACTTTTACAAATGGACCAGTGCCCACCTGTCCACCTCCAGGGCTTATTCTCTTCCACCTGTCTGCTTCTGCGTGTGCCCTGCCTCATCATCAGTCCACCTTGGTAAATGGCCCACTGTGGCACCTTTTCAAAATATTTTCTATTTTGTATTATTTTTTGGGACAGGGTCTTGCTCTGTCGCCCAGGCTGGAGTGCAGTGGTGCAATCACAGCTCACTGGAGCCTTGGTGCCCTGGGCTCAAGTGATCCTCCTGCCTCAGCCTACCAAGTAGCTGGGACTACAGGTGCACCACCATGCTCAGCTAATGTTTCTGGTTTTGGGGGGTTTTGCCATGTTGCCTAGGCTGGTCTCAAACTCCCAAGCTCAAGCAATCTGCCTGCCTCAGCCTCCCAAAGTGTTGAGATTACAGGTGTGAGCCACTGTGCCTGCCTGGCCTGCCCACCGCCCCCCCCCCCTTTTTTTTTTCACTTTTGAGACTGGGTCTCACTCTTTCACCCAGGCTGGAGTGCAGTGGGTGACCATAGCTCACTGCAGCCTCGAACACCTGGGCTTAAGAGGTTCTGCCACCTCAGCCTCCTGAGTATCTGGGAACACAGACACACACCACCACACCTGGCTAATTAAGAAACAATATAGATCTATGTTGCGCAGGCTAGTCTAGAACTCGTGACCTCAAGCAATCCACCTGCCTCAGCCTCCCAAAGCTCTGGGGTTATAGGTGTGAGCCACTGTGCCTGGCCACTGTGGTGCCTCTGAAATATGCTGGCAGGTTTTCTGACACCCCTCCCTTTGGGAGTTTAGTTGGGTTTCTTCCTGAACATGGGCTGGCCTCAATGACTTGCTTCTAATCCACAGAATGCAGCAGAACTGACATCGTGTGGTTTCTGAGGCCAAGTCACACACAGAGTCACACAGATCAGCGACCCAGCTCCTTCTCTCTGTCACATCTCGGGATGCTTGCTGTTCGCACCCAGCCACTATGCCGTGAGGGGCACAGGCAGCCTCGGGAGAGGATAGGAGTGCTCCAGCCAGCAGCGCCAGCTGAAGGACCCACCCACCCCCTGCACGGGGCACCTACAAGTGAGTGAGGAAGCCTTCCAGATGGCTCTGGCCCCGGCCGCCATTGGACTGCAACCACAGGAGATACCAAAACTGAGAATCCCCTCCCTGAGCCCAGTCAAGCTCCAGGACGATGAGAGATAATAAAATAGATGATGCTGTGCATTTTTACTGCACCAAGTTTGAGGTGGTTTGTTATATAGCTACAGATAAGCAGAACGGGATCTGGTAGTGGAAGTGGGGTGCTGCTGATACAAAACCTAAATCATGTGACATTGGCTTTGGGACGGGGCAGGATCCGGGAGCTGGGAGGATCTTGCAGAGGCTGACAGTGGGAACTTAGAGGAAAGTGAAGAAAATGTTACTGGAGGACGGAGGAAAGGAGACCACTGTTATGCAGCGGCAGGAAGTTTAGCAACGTTGTCACCTGTGGCCAAATAGGAACTAGAAGCCAGACAGTATACCCAAGAATAAGAGGATCCAGCTAAAGAGATGCCCAGAGAGAAGGTTCAAGGTGCTGCTTGGCTTCTTCTAGCTACCAATAATAAAAAGAAAGAAGATATGATTCAAAAAGCAAGAGTTAGGGCCGGGCATGGAGACTCACTCCTGTTATCCCAATGCTTTGGGAAGCTGAGACGGGAGAATCGCTTGAGGCCAGGAGTTCAAGACCAGCCTAGGCAACATAGCAAGATCCTCATGTCTATAAAAAAATGTTTTTTCCTTGAGATGGAGTCTTGCTCTGTTGTCCAGGCTAGAGTGCAATGGTGTAATCTCTGCTCACTGCAACCTCCGCCTCCTGGGTTCAAGCAATTTTTGTGCCTCAGCCTCCCGAGTAGCTAGGATTACGGGCATGTGCCACCATGCCCAACTAATTTTTTGTATTTTTAGTAGAGATTCCATGTTGGCTAGGCTGGTCTTGAACTCCTGACCTCAGGTGATCTGCCTGCCTCAGCCTCCCAAAGTGCTGAGATTACAGGCGTGAGCCACCTCGACTGACTACAAAAAAAATTGTAAAAATTAGTTTTGGTGGTGGCCCCGGATTGTGGTGCCAGCTACTCGGGAGGCTGAGGCAGGGAATTACTTCAGCCTGGAGGTTGAGGCTGCAGTAAGCCATGATCGTACTACTGCACTCCAGCCTGAGCAATACAGAAAGACCTCGTCTTTAACTAAAACAAAGCAAAACAAAATACCAGAACATAAAGGGTTGTTTCACAGACACTTTCCAACAGACCAGAGGGTCCAGCTGTGGGGCTGCAAGGGAGTGGAGTTCCTGACAAATTCAAGAAAGGGGCCCCCAGGTTCAAGGGAGGGGCATAAAGAGACTCTGCCTCTGTGTGGAGGGCTGGAGAGGAGCTGGAGCCGGGAAACCGCCCACCTGCCCACCCACCCACTTCCTAATCCCATACCCACCCACCTCTCTTAGTTTCACTCCCTGGAATTGCAGCGAAAGACAGGGATTTGGGCACCAGGGCTTCCTGAGGTGCCAGGGGAGGGCAGGTGATACTGCAGAAGCTCCACTGTAGCCCACAGAGGGTCGGGGTGCACAGTCTCCCCGCTCCAAGGCGGCTCCCACTTGGCCAGTGCTCCGGAGAAGGGGCTTGCTGTGAGTGAGCTTCTCGAGTCAGCTGCAGGCGAAGGGCTCCAGGAGAGGCCAAGGATGGTTCCCATAGCCCTGCAGAGCTCCGCTCCCCTGGCTTCTTGGGCCAAGTCCATTCCATGCAGATGCAGGGAACAGGAAGTCTGATTGGTCACAGCTGCTGTGCAGGTGTAGAGGAGGAAGGTTGGTGGGGCCAGCAGCCGCCCATGCTGCGTGAGTTGGTCCTGAGGCTGTAACTGAGGATCATCTCCTCCCCATTCCTCCCCTTTTCAGGGCTCCCTCTCCTGGAGCCGGAAGCACTTCTGAAGGTCTGGGTGGCTCACCTGGCAGGCTGATCCAGGTCCTCCTCCTGGAGGGGTCTGATCCCCTGGGTGCCAGCCTGTGGCAGGCTGCAATGCTCCAGTGGCCCATTGACAGGGAGGGCTGGGCATGGGAGCATCACAGGACACCCAAGGGATGCCCGGAAGATGGAACATTCCTCCCGGTCCCCAGTATGAGCTGGGTTGGGTACCTGGGCCAGCCTGGGGACTCTTTTGCTTGCTGGCACAAGGAGCCTAGAGTGACTGGGCAATTGTCATAATTTATGTTTCACACAACCCTTACCATGACCCTGGTGACGGCACTCCCCGCCTCCCACCCCAAGGGACCCAGAACCTAAAGTTGTGAGGTTGGGAACAGAATTACCCCAGGGGGATTACCAGGAGTCCTGGGGAGCAAAGCACGCCCTTGGGGCTCAGACCAGCGCATTCACCCATGGAAGCAGCACGCATCACCCCAGAGCTTCAAGTGCCTCTCTTGATGTCCTCATCTCCTAACATTCTTCTTCCTCCTCCTCCTCCTCCTCCTCCTCCTTATTCTCCAAGACAGAGTCTCACTCTGTTGCCCAGGCTGGAGTGCAGCAGCGTGATCTTGGCTCACTGCAGCCTGCCTCTGCCTTCCAGGTTCAAGCGATTCTTGTGAGCTGGATTCCAGGTATGCACCAACATACCCGGCTACACTTTGGTATTTTTTTTTTTTTTTTTTTTTTTGGAGACGGAGTCTCACTCTGTTGCCCAGGCTGGAGTGCAGTGGCCGCATCTCAGCTCACTGCAAGCTCCGCCTCCCGGGTTTACGCCATTCTCCTGCCTCAGCCTCCCGAGTAGCTGGGACTACAGGTGCCTGCCACCACGCCCGGCTAGTTTTTTGTATTTTTTTAGTAGAGACGGGGTTTCACCGTGTTAGCCAGGATGATCTCGATCTCCTGACCTCATGATCCGCCCGCCTCGGCCTCCCAAAGTGATGGGATTACAGGCTTGAGCCACCGCACCCAGCCTATATTTTTAATAGAGATGGGGTTTCACCATGTTGACCAGCCTGGTCTTGAACTCCTGACCTCACGTGATCTGCCCATCTCAGCCTCCCAAAGTGCTGGGATTACAGGCATGAGCTACTGCACCAGGCCCTCATCTCTTAACTTCTAATCTTGCTCTGTCCAGGTCCCTGAACCAACCAGCTTAACTATTTGCTACTGCCAGTGGGTCTCGCAGCATCTGTCTTTGCATGTAGTGGATGGCACAGTGCTCCCAGAAACTCTGTCATTTGGGGGTCTTCGCCCTCATGCTCCACTGCAGTTCGGGGCAGTCTGAGTGAGCCGTAGGGCAGACGTCGTAAGTGAGGCCACATGGGATGGCAGTCACCTGCTTTCACAGCTTACGTGTATCCCCTGGACTTGCTGAGAGCTGATCCTGGTAATGCCACTTCTGTTGTGTGATGGTACCTTAAGACCTGGTGGCTTGGCCAAGCGCAGTGGCTCACACCTATAATCCCAGCACTTTGGGGGGCCGAGGCAGGAGGATTGCTTGAGCCCAGGAGTTGTAGACCAGCCTGGGCAACATAGCAAAACCTTGTCTCTACAATAAATAAAAACATTAGCTGGGCGTGGTGGCATGCGCCTGGGGTCCCAGCTACTCAGAAGTCTAAAGTGAGAGGATCGCCTGAACCCAGGAGTTCGAGGCTGCAGTGAGCCAAGATCACACCACTGCACTTCAGCCTGAGCAACAGAACAAGACCCTGTCTCAAAAAATAAAATAAGTAAAGCCAGGCACAGCAGCTCATGCCTGTAATCCCAGCACTCTGGGAGACCAAGGCGGGTGGAATACCTGAGGTCAGAAGTACCAGACCAGCCTGTCCAACATGGTGAAACCCCATCTCTACTAAAAATACAAAAATTAGCTGGGCGTGGTGGTAGGTGCCTATAATCCCAGCTACTCGGGAGGCTGAGGTTAGGAGAATCGTTTTAACCCAGGAGGCTAAGTTGCAGTGGGCCAAGATCACACCAGTACATGCCAGCCTAGGCAACAGAGTGAGACTCTGTCTCAAAATAAAATAATAAAATGAAATAAATAAAAGACCCAGTGGGTGGCTCTGACAATACCCAGCTCTAATGGGCCTTCTGGTCACTCAGTAGCCCATTGTCAGATGCCCAGTTTGTGCCAGGGCCCAGAAACGTGGAAGGAGCTGTTTTGTTTTGTTTTGTTTTTTTGAGATGGAGTCTCGCTCTGTCTCCCAGGCTGGAGTGCAGTGGCACAATCTCGGCTCACTGCAACGTCCACCTCCCAGGTTCAAGTGATTCTCCTGCCTCAGTCTCCCGAGTAGCTGGGACTACAGGCACCTGTCACCACGCCCGGCTGTTTTGTGAAAGGTGTGTGGCATGGCCTTGCTCCAGAACCCTAGGAGTGGGCACTGCCACCCTTCCACTGCAGCCTGCTGAAGGCCCTACATGAAACCTTTCTCTGCCAAGCACTGGCCATGGCTCTGTCAGGTCACAGGGTCAGGCTCAGGGCTGCTGGTACCACAGCCTGGACCTGCAGCAGATCCCGTATTGCCCTGGGCTCTACTAAAAGCTGCATCCTCCATATCACCCACAAATTTCTTGGGCGGTATTCCCAAGTTTTTTCCGCCTCCAAATCACAAAGAAGCCTCACCCTGTTGTGTTCTTTCGTAGTGGTGGGAGGAGCTGGGTGCTCGCCCTTTGCTTTGGAGGGGTTGCTGTGGTATCCCAGGCCACTGGGCTCCCAGAGGCGTGCTTTTTTTGTCTCTTCTTCATTATTGGTTTGTGAGAGTTCTTTGTATATTTAAGATACTAGTCCCTTATCAGATATATGATTTGCAAATATTTTCTCTCATTCTGTGGGCAGCTTTTACTTTTTCTTTTCTTTTTTTCTGAGACAGAGTCTTGCTCTGTCACCCAGGCTGGAGTGCAGTGGCACAATCTCGGCTCACCGCAAGATCCGCCTCCTGGGTTCATGCCATTCTCCTGCCTCAGCCTCCCCAGTAGCTGGGACTACAGGCGCCCGCCACCACGCCCGGCTAATTTTTGTATTTTTAGGAGAGACGAGTTTTGCTATGTTGGCCAGGCTGATCTGACCTCAGGTGATCCGCCCACCTCGGCCTCCCACAGTGCTGGGATTATAGGACTGAGCAACTGCACCCAACCTTTACCTTTTTTTTTTTTTGAGATGGAGTCTCGCTCTGTCACCCAGGCTAGAGTGCAGTGGTGCGATCTCGGCTCACTGCAAGCTCTGCCTCCTGGGTTCACGCCATTCTCCTGCCTCAGCCGCCCCACCATCTGGGACTACAGGCGCCCGCCTCCACGTCCGGCTAATTTTTTGTATTTTTAGTAGAGATGGGGTTTCACCATGTTAGCCAGGATGGTCTCGATCTCCTGACCTCGTGATTCACCCACCTCGGCCTCCCAAAGTGCTGGGATTACAGGCATGAGCCACCGCGCCTGGCCAATACCGATTGATGCATTTTATTTCATTTTCCTACCTAATTGCAGAGCTTTCTTTTCTTTTCTTTTTTTTTGAGACAGAGTCTCACTCTGTTGCCCAGTTGGAGTGCAGTGGCACGAACGTGGCTCACTGCAACCTCTGCCTCCTGGGTTCAAGTGATTCTCCTGTCTCAGCCTCCCGAGTAGCTGGGATTACAGGCACACACCAGCATGCCTGGCTAAGTTTTGTATATTTTTAGTAGATATGGAGTTTCGCTATGTTGGCCAAGCTGGTCTTGAACTCCTGATCTCAGGTGATCCACCTGCTTCGTTCTGCCAAAGTGCTAGGATTATAGGCATGAGCCACCGTGCCCAGCTTTCAATACAGTGTTGAATTGAAGTGGCGAGAGAGTGGACCTCCTTGTGTTGTTCCTGATCTTAGAGGAAAATGATTCGGTCTTCACCACTGAGTGTGATGTTAGCTGAGGATTTTTCATAGGCGCCCTTTATCAAGTTGTGGAAGTGTCCTTTTTTTTTTTTTTCGAGACAGAATCTCACTCTGTCGCCCAGGCTGGAGTGTAGTGGCATGATCTCCTCTCACTGCAACCTTGCAACCTCTGCCTCCCGGGTTCAAGCAGTTCTCCTGCCTTAGCACCCCGAGTAGCTGGGATTACAGGTGCGTGCCATCAAGCCCAGCTAATTTTTGTATTTTTAGAAGAGACGGGCTTTCACCATGTTAGTCAGGCTGGTCTCGAACTCCTGACCTCGTGATCTGCCCGCCTCGGCTTGCCAAAGTGCTGGGATTACAGGCGTGAGCCACCGCACCCAGCATGTCCTTCTAGTTTTGGGATTAAACAACATGATCCACTGGTTTTTGCAGGAGCCCGATAATGTATTAAACTGGGATTTCCTAAGGACCACATTGCAACCTCCTTTCAATCTTTATTTATTTATTTTTTGAGACAGGGTCTTGGTCTGTCACTCAGGCTGGAGTGCGGTGCTGTAATCAACACTCACTGCAACCTCACCATCCTGGGCCCCGGTGATTCTCTTGCCTCAGCCTCCCAGGTAGCTGGGACTGCAGGCATGCACCATCATGCCTGGCTAAATTTCGTATTTTTTTGTAGAGACAGGGCCTCACTATGTTGCCTAGGCTGGTCTCAAACTACTAGACTCAAGTGATCCCCCTGCCTCAGCCTCCCAAAGTGCTGGGATTACAAGGCATGACCAGCCGCGCCCGGCCATCCTTTCAATCTTCAACTGAGACCTCTAAGCTCTGCTATACTTCCTGGGATGCAGCACTGTTTTTTTTATCTTGGTGGGGGCAGTTCAGGAACTTTCATGTAGCCTTTATTTTAAAATAGGTCTCACTCCTGAGAACTAAAAGTAGAATCCTAAGCACTCCCACCAACTGAAAAGATCCCCCTTGACCGAAGGGACCGCAGAGAAACCTTAAAAACTGAGTTAACAGCCGTGAGAGGACAGAAGGTCAGACATGCCTTGCTGAACCCTGTCCCTTTTGTGGTTTAAACACAACAACTGACCAACATTAATGTTAAAATAGAGATCATAAAACTGACAGAAGAGACAGGACTAAAGGCCATGCTAGGCAAGGGTTAAGTCACGCATCCCCATACTTAAAGAAGAAACTATATTCTGTCACGGGCGGTTGGTTTGTTTTTTTTTTTTTTTTCCTGTAACAGTTAAACAAGCACTCACCTCGAGATAAACAATATTAAAACAATTACAACTCAACTACCGCCGGACACTAACTGACCCTCCTGTTCTTACAAGCCACAACTACAGCTTTGATAGGACAAGAGACTGGATTTAATAACTGTCTTCTGATAAAAAGACCACCCAACCTAGACTGCTTCTGGCTGGTTACAGAGGCTGCACACTTGCGTGCCTTCACGTCCGTCCCTGCTTCACCTTTGGACGTGTAGGGTCTAATTGTAATGCATTTAAATGTGAAGTCTCCACCCCAAAGTAAACGTGGCTGCATGTGACATGCATATTTGCTTACCACATATGCACATGTTCCCCCTTCGTGAATATTCACAACTCCTCCCAGATCCTGTTAAATACGTATACTTGGCTGGCCGGGCGCGGTGGCTCACGCCTGTAATCCCAGCACTTTGGGAGACCAAGGCAGGTGGATCACGAGGTCAGGATATCGAGACCATCCTGGCTAACACAGTGAAACCTCGTCTCTACTAAAAATACAAAAAAATTAGCCGGGCGTGGTGGCAAGCACCTGTAGTCCCAGCTACTCGGGAGGCTGAGGCAGGAGAATGGCGTGAACCCAGGAGGCAGAGCTTGCAGTGTGCCGAGATGGTGCCACTGCACTCCAGCCTGGGTGACAGAGCGAGACTCCATCTCAAAAAGAAAAAAAAAAAAAAATGCATACTTGGCTATCCTATTCAGCATAAATTCCTGTTTCACTGCTGTCATCCTAAACATGCCGGTCTTTTGGTCTCTGCAAGTGGCTACACTTCCCAGCCTGGCCGCCTTGTGGGCTGTAACCCTTTATAAGAAATAAAGTTGGCAAAGCATAGCGGCTCATGCCTGTAACCCCATAATCCCAGCACTTTGGGAGGCTGAGGTGGGAGGATCAGGCCAGGAGTTGGAGATCAGTCTGGGCAACATAGTGAGACCCCATCTCTACAAAAAATAAAAAAATTAGCAGGTATGGTGACGTGCACCTGTGGCCTCAGCTACTTGGGAAGCTGCAATGGGAGGATCTCTTGAGCCCAGGAATTTGAGCCTGCCGTGAGCTATGATTGTGCCACTGCACTCCAGCCTGGGTGACAGAGTGAGACTGTCTCTAGAGAAAAGAAAAGAAATAAAGTCTCCTTTCTAAATTTATAAATTGTGTGATTTTTCAGCTGGCACTCTAAAGGTTAGAAATCACTATGAAAGTTCTGCCAAATACTAAATATGTCTATTCCAATTATGCATTCAGAAACTGCAGAAATAACCCGTGGGTAGCTCATGCATTGCTGGGGCCACTGTGGGATGGAATTGGGCCAGGACTTTGCTTACTGCCTGACTCTCTGTGCTCCTGCTCTAGCAGGGAGGCCATGAGGGCACTTTGGGTCCCAGGAATCAGTGCTGACTTGGAGCCAGTATCTAATAGCACTAAAAAGATCTGAGTTTTCCCTTTCCCCAGCACACAGCTACCTGAGTAAGCGGACACAGGCCCCTTCAAGGAAGGATGAGGGAGATCACCAATAGAAATACCCTTCATGGGCCGGGCGCGGTGGCTCACGCCTGTAATCCCAGCACTTTGGGAGGCCGAGATGGGTGGATCACAAGGTCAGGAGATTGAGACCATTCTGACTAACATGGTGAAACCCCGTCTCTACTACAAATACAAAAATTAGCCAGGCGCGGTGGTGGGCGCCTGTAGTCCCAGCTACACAGGAGGTTGAGGCAGGAGAATGGCGTGAACCCGGGAGGTGGAGCTTGCAGTGAGTGGAGATCGTGCCACCACACTCCAGCCTGGGCGACAGAGCGAGACTCCGTCTCAAAAAAATAAAAAATAAAAAAAATAAAATAAAGAAATACCCTTCATGGTGTTACTGGCTCCTTTCTCCTGGGAAGGAGACTTCAACAGAGGAGGTCTGGGCCTGAGAACTGGCTGGACACTGGGCGAAGCACTGAGACAGTTCAGTGGGCAGGTGACCTCAGCCTTTTGCCCTTCTATTATTTTTACTTATGTTTTTAAATTAAAATAAAAACAGAATAGCATTTACCATTTTAACCTTTTTGTTTGTTTGTTTTTTGTAGAGGGGGTCTTGCTCTGTCGCCCAGGCTGGAGTGCAGTGGTGCAGTCATGACTCACTGCAGCCTCGACCTCCTGGGCTCAAGCGATTCCCCCACCTCAGCCTCCAGTTGCTGGGACCATAGGCATCCACCATGCGCACCTAATTTTTGTATATTGGTAGAGACCGGGTCTCACGTATTTGCCCAGATTCATTTTAACCTTTTCTACGTGTGCAATACAAGTGTGCGTTAAGGATATCCACAAAGCTGTGTAACTCTCCACGACCGTTCCCAGAGCCTTCCTAATCAGAAAACTGTAACCATTGCACAGTAACTGCCCTTCCCTGAACTCCCAGCGCCCGGCGAGTGGGGGGCTTACTGCTGAATAACACCGCACTGCGCATGTGCAGACCACATTTTGTTTATCCACTTATTCCTCCAGGGTCCCTGGGTTGTTTCCGCCCTCTGACTCCTGTGAATAGCGCTGCTGTGAACGTGGGTGTACAGCGTTTGCTTCAGTTCCTGCATTCAGCCCTTCTGGGTATACACTGAGGAGAGGAATTGCTGGGGTGCATGGTAATTCTATGTTTAGGGATTTGAGGATCCACCAAA
This sequence comes from Macaca mulatta, assembly GCF_049350105.2. NCBI lineage: Eukaryota > Metazoa > Chordata > Mammalia > Primates > Cercopithecidae > Macaca > Macaca mulatta. The sequence continues at coordinate 33,546,112 of NC_133415.1, read as the reverse complement.
CCTTTCCATAGCTGCAGCTCCATCTTACATTCCCACTAGGTTCCCGTAAGAGTTCTACTTTATCTTTGTCCTCAACAACATTTGTCATTTTTTGGTTTTAAAATGTATAGACACCCTAGTGGGGATGAAGTATTTTTCTCATTCTTATTTATTTATTTATTTATTTATTTATTTATTTTTTGAGACGGAGTCTTGCCCTGTCGCCCAGGCTGAAGTCAAAGTGGTGCGATCTTGGTTCATTGCAACCTCCACCTCCTGATTCAAGCGATTCTCGTGCCTCAGCCTCCTGAATAGCTGGGATTACAGGTGCCTGCCACCACACCCAGCAAATTTTTGTGTTTTTAATAGAGATGGGTTTCGCTAGGTTGGCCAGGCTGGTCTCAAACTCCTGGCCTCAAGTGATGGGCCAGCCTTGGCCTCCCAAAGTACTAGGATCACAGGTGTGAGCTACTGTGCCCAGCCTCTTTGCTTATTTTTTCAATTTTCGTTTATTTATTTTTTTTGAGACTGAGTTTCACTTTTGGCCCCCAGGCTAGAGTGCAGTTGGCACGATCTCACCTCATTGCAACCTCCGTCTCCTGGGTTCAAGCAATTCTCCTGCCTCAGCCTCCCAAGTAGCTGGGATTACAGGTGCCTGCCACCACACCCAGCTAATTCTGTATTTTTAGTAGAGACGGGGTTTCACTATGATGGCCAGGCTGATCACGAACTCCTGACCTCAGGTGATCCACCCGCCTCAGCCTCCCAAAGTGCTGGGATTACAGGGGTGATCCACCATGCCTGTCCTCTTTGCTCATTTTTATGTTTTTTTTTTCTTTTTTCTTTCTTTCTTTTTTTTTTTGAGAGAGTCTTGCTCTGCGGGCTAGGCTGGGGTGCAGTGGCTATTCACGGCTCACTGCAGCCTCAAACTCCTGGACTCAAGTGATCACATGAGCCACCGTGCCCAGCCAGTTGTTTGTTTGTGGTTGTTGTTGAGTTTACTTATATTATTTTTTCCAATATGTCATCATGAAAATTTTCCAATATTCAGATAATTTGAAGGGATATTCACTACCTAGATTATTTAGTGATTAATATTTTGCTATAGTTGATTTATCACTATGTATGCATTCATCTTTTCATTTTTACAAATGGGGTCTGGGTATGTTGCCCAGGCTTGTCTCGAACTCCTGGACTACCGTGATCTTCCCGCCTCAGCCTCCCAAATTGCTGAGATTACAGGCGGGAGTCACAGCAGCAGGCCAGGATTGTTTTTATTAATCTTTCAGTGGCCTGCCAATGGTATATAAAAATACAGTCCATTTCTGTGTAGTCATCTGGTAACTGTTTTAGCATCCTAGCACACACCCGAGAAAAAGAAACTTTAAAAATAGCTAAAATAACGAAATAACTAAATGGGCCAGCGCGGTGGCTCACGCTTGTAATCCCAGAACTTTGGAAGCCCGAGGCGGGTGGAGGCGTCTGAAGTCAGGAATTGGAGACCAGCCTGGCCAACATAGTGAAACCCTGTCTCTACTAAAAATACAAAAAATTAACCAGGTGTGGTGGTGGGTACCTGTAATCCCAGCTACTCGGGAGGCTGAGGCAGGAGAATTGCTTGAACCCAGGAAGCAGAGGTTGCAATGCACCGAGAATACGCCATTGCACTCCAGCCTGGGTAAAAAGAGCCAAACTCTGTCTCAAATAAATAAATAAAATAACAATGGAAATTCTAGAACTGAAAAATGCAACATCAGAAATAAAAAATTCCCTAAATAGGCTTGACAGCAGAAGAGAGATAACAGAATAACGGAAGAGTCAGTGTGAGACTAGCTGGATAATAGAAATTATCCAGTCTGGGGTGGGATGGTGGCTCACACTTGTAATCTCAGCACTTTGGGAGGCCAAGGCAAGCAAGTCACTTGAGCTCAGGAGTTAGAGACCAGCCTGGGCAGCATGGCAAAACCCCACTTGAATTTCTACAAAAAATACAAAAATTAGCTGGGCATGGTGGCACATGCCTGTAGTCCCAGATACTCGGAGGCAGAGGTGGGAGGATCGCTTGAGCCCAGGAGGTTGAGGATACAGTTAGCCAAGATGACACTACTGCACTCCAACCTGGGCGACAGAGTGAGACTCCATCTTAAAAAAAAAAAAAAAAATCCTAGCACTTTGGGAAGCTAAGGAGGGCAGATTGCTTGAGCCCAGGAGTTCAAGACCAGACTAGGCAACATAGAGAGACCTCCATCTGTACAAAAAATTCCAAAAATTAGCCAGGCGTGGTGGTGCACACCTGGAGTCCCAGATACTCAGGAAGCTGAGGTGGGAGGATCATCTGAGCCTGAGGATGTCAAGACTGCATTGAGCCATGATCATGCCACTGCACTCCAGTCTGGGTGACAGAGCAAGACTCCATTTCGGAAAAAAAAAAAAAAAAAGATGCAAGTAAAAGAAGGTATTTTTGTATAGAGTCAATAATATATAAAAAGGCAAAAATAGAGAAAATAATGAAGCCAAAGATAAACAAAATTAATAAATTGAACTGAATCAGAAAAAAGGAACACAAATTACTAACATCAAGACTGAGAGAAGGGGTATAACTCTAGATTCTGCAGACATTAAAAGATAATAAGGGAATGTAATGAACAACTTTATTAATAATCTATAGTTAACCTACAGTTAATATCATACTTTCTGGCAAAACATTAGTTATTTTCTCCCTAAAATCAAGAGTAAAGTAAGGATATCCATGACACTTCTATTCAACATTGTCCTGGAAGTCTTAGTGCAATAAAGCAAGAAAAATATATAAAAGGTATAAAGGACTTGGCGTGGTGGCTCATGCCTACAATCTCAGCATTTTGGGAGGCTGAGGCTGGAGGATCACTTGAGGCCAGGAGTTTGAAACCAGCCTAGGCAACATAGTGAGACCTTGTCTCTAAAAAATTTTTTAAAAATTTGCGGGGCATGGTGGTGCACACCTGTAGTCCCAACTACTTAGGAGGCTGAGGTGGGACGATCACTTGAGCCTAGGAGTTGGAGGCTGCAGTGAACTATGATCATGCCACTGCACTCCTGCCTGGGCACCAAAGCAAGACTCCATGTCAAATAAATACCTCAAGGCCAGGCGCGGTGGCTCACGCCTGTAATCCCAGCACTTTGGGAAACCAAGGTGGGTGAATCATGAGGTCAGCAGTTCGAGATCAGCCTGACCAGCATGATGAAATCCCGTCTCTACTAAAAATACAAAAAAATTAGCTGGGCATGGTGGCGGGTGCCTGTCATCCCAGCTACTTGGGAGGCTGAGGCGGGAGAATCGCTTGAAATCGGAAGGCAGAGGTTGCAGTGAGCCGAGATCGTGCCACTGTACTTTAGCCTGGGCAATAAGAGCAAAACTCCTCTCAAAAAAAAAAAAAAAAAAATTAAAACAAAAAACCAAAGTGCGCAAGGCCATCCACTCCGATATCCCACCCCACACATTGGCGTCCCACCCCTTCACCATCAGGGCTGTCACTTTGCTGCCAGAGCCTTGTTTAAGTTGAGATCCCCCGCCTTGCCTGCAGTTCAGCTGTGCTCCACTAACCCCCAGGGTCTCATCTTCATTTCTGTCCACCCGCCGGCCAGTCTCTGCGTGTGCCAGCTGGGCTCTGACACGGGGCACTCTGCTTCATGCTGTTGATGGGTGTGTCTGGATCTGTCATGTTCTCTCCCCAAGGAATCAATAGTGCTTAGCAACAGCCTCTGAGTCCCATGGCTCTTGGAGTTCCTCCCCACCTCTCAGGTGCCCAGGGCGCTGCACCAGTGACACTGCCTCCCAATGTCTCCCATCCCATTCCCCCTGGTGACAGTTCTTACTGTCATACTGCGACCCAGGCCGGGGGCTCTCAGTTCTCCACCTGCCACCTTGGCATCTACAAGGACGGAACACCACAAAATGCTGGAAACATGAGAAGAGTGACGGCTCCCCGTTGCCACCCTGCTGGTGCGGGATCCAATAGCGGAGTGCTATCCTTCAGGTGGGCTTCCCAGGGCCACCCACCAGACACCCACTGTTGAGGTCAAGTTCCCTAGAAGCAAAGCCTGAAAGCGAGGATTCTTGTTCTCGGGCTGTTGCTGAGCGTGTGCTCAGGAGAGTGGGGAAGTCCGTGCTGCCTTCCGGTGGTGCTGAGCCCTGAACAGTTTCCAAGAGAAGCTTACTTGCTCTTACTTCTGGAGGCCAGGAACCCCGATCAGGGTGTCAGCAGGGCCATGCTCTCTGAAGGCTCCAGGGGACAGTCTACCCCCTGCCTTTCTCCCAGCATCTGGCATTGCTGGACCCACTGGGCATTCCTTGGCTCACACATGCCCCCTCCCATCTCCACCTCGGTCATCACATGGCCTTCTCCTGTATGCAGCTCTTCTCTTCTGAGGACTTCATCAGTCTTACTGGGTTAAGGACCTACCCTACTCCAGTATGACTTCATCTTCATTTACGTGGTTTTTGTTGTTGTTGTTTTGCTTTGTTAAGAGGCAGGGTCTTGCTCTGTTGGCCAGGCTGAAGTGCAGTAATGTGGCCAAAGCTCAGTGCAGGCTCAACCTTCTGGGCTCCAGCAATCTTCTCACCTCAGCCTCCAAAGTAGCTGGCACCACAGATGTGTACCAACATGCCCAGCTAATTAATTTAAATGTTAATTACATCTGCAAACACCTTATTTCTAAATAACTTCACATTCACAGGTACGATGAGCTGGGACTTTGGCATCTCTGGGGGACACAACAGAAACCTAGAGGGACTCACCATCCTGGTTTGCCTGGGACTTTCCCAGGTTTTGGTGCTGAAAGCCCTGCTTTCCAAGAACCTCCTTAGTCTTGGGAAAACTGAGATGCCTGGTCACTGTGGAAGTAGGACAGGGCTGGGTGGTGGAGTGGAGACTGCTGAGCAGAAGTCTGTCTCTGTTAGAGGTCAGTTTCCATCATTCCACATGAAAGCGCTGGGGCAGACACTGAGAACTTCACAGATCTGAACTACCTTTTGGCAAAGCAGGGACGCCCATGTATCAGCCATTGTCAGGGTTCTACCTCTGGGTCTGGAGGGCTGCTGTGTGGGTGGCTGTCATTCCCCAGGACAATTCTCCAAGACCAAGGCCATGAGCCACCAGGAGGCAACAGTCAGCAGGTGGGGACCAGTAGGCTGACCTCAAAAGGGGATCTGAACAGAGTCATCTGTGCACACCCATCCCCTTGTCCTCCCAGTAAATGGCCCACCGCCCCACCTGCTCACCTGGGTAAATGCATACCTCGACTCTTGTGCACCTTGGTAAACACACACCTGTCCGTCCAGGTAAATGCCCCACTCACTCACCTGCACAGCGCTCACCTGCCTCTGGGGCCGCTCAAGGCTCAGCTGGTGGGCAATGCTTAACACTCCCCACTCCCACCTTGGATCTCATCGTTCACCTCCAGATCCAGCTGGCATTGCCCATGCCTGTCCCTGTGCACTGCCTCCGCCTTGGCGCCAGTCACAGATGTCTGCTACCTGCACCCCCATAGTGGCTGGCTTTTGAACCCACTCTCAGCCACTTTTCTCTCCTGTCCTCCTCCCCAAAGTGAGCCTCCCCCAGAGAGGCGTCAATGCTCGCCACAAACACAAGTGCAATCATGGCGCCCTCACTTCAGATGCCCAGAGTGAGTGGTCCTCAGTGCCTGGAAGCCCTGGACTCTGCCACCTCTCCCATCTGTCCCCTCCCTCCTCACTCTCAGCTGCTCAGGCCCCTGGTCAGCTCCTCCAATGCACGGAGCTCGCACCCACCCTGGCTCCTTGATACCCTATCCTGGGGCTCCCGGCACCTCTGCAAAGGGGCCTTCCCTGCTGTCCCCACCTGCACCTCCCTAGACAATCCCAGTGCTTGCGGCTGCCACCATTTCTTTCCTCGATTAAAGAACAGACCTGATTGTTTCCAGGACTGGATGAAGCTGAGACAGATGAAGGGGGCAGGGATCTGGAGGGGCTGGGGGAGAATTAGAGGCCACAGAGGAATGGAGCTTTGGGTGCACACGGACAGACCACTGGATTTGGTCAGTCAGGGCCGAGACGCAGGAGCAGCTAGGACCCAGGGAGCTGGGGGGTTAGATCCCTTAGGTCCTGCACATGCAAAAGTGAGGCTGAAGTAGGGGAGTGGTCCCTCGGCATGTGAGCCCAGGGGCTTCCCCAGCCAAGTGGCAGCCAGAACAGCGGGGAGGGGCAGTCATGGAGGTGGGGAGGGGGCGCTGGCCCCGCTCAGGGCTGGTTGGGGTGGAGGAAGCCCGGGCCCAGGCCATCCCCCGCTGGGTCGAGGCCACCCCGCCTCGAGGGCGCGGCCGTCCGGATCCCCTGATTGCTTTCTTTCATCCCGGTGCCTTTCTCAGCCACAGACGCCTGCTAATGCCTCCTTTATCACGGAATTAGGGGATTTAGGGCCGGTCACACAAAGGGGCCCTCGATAGCGGCCATAATCAAACTCCAATCGGCCGATCTCGGGCGGTCCGGGGAAGAAAGGAGCGCCGCGGATTAGCGCGGCTCCGCGGCCGGGCAGGCGGAGATAGCATCGGCGCCGCTGCGGGGCTGAAGCCGCGGAGGGCTCGGCCGCGCACGGAGAAAGGCCGGCTTAGCTCCTGGAGCCGGGGATTCTGAAGCCATTAAGGGGGGCATTAACACCCAAGTTAATCTGCTTTGGTCGCTCAATTGTCAGCATCGTACGCGCGGGGCTGAGGAAACTTGGCTCCCAGCGACCACAGGGCCTTGCCACCCGGCAGTCCAGAGCTACGAGCTGGTATCAGTTTCCCCAGCTATCACCTGGCCAAGGCGGGCCCTGGAGCCAAAAGGGAGATGCGCACGTTGGTGGGCTGGCCAACGGGTCTGGATGAGTGGATCCCCCGCCCCTGCCAGCCTTCCTGGGTGATCAGGGAACTCAGAGAAGGATGCTCCTGCCCCTCCCGACCCACACCACTTGTGGACCCTGATCGCCAGTGCTGCCCTGGGTGCCACCCACACACTAAGCTTGGGTTGCATGGCAACATGCGTGACACACCTGTCCCCATCAAGCAGGATCAGGGGGCAGCCTGCAGACTGGGTGGATGCTGACTGAGGGCAGCTAGCAGCCCCCTTGCAGACCCTCCATCTCCCCTTTGGGGTCCCTGTCCAGGTACAGCCCCCTGAAGGCCTCTGTTGACTAACTCACTGACAGAGCAGAAGTGACACCACCTGCTCTCAATCCAGCCTCACTCTTCATCTTCAGTCTTTTCTCACTAGGTGGCAGAGGGAAGGACTGGGCCTCCACAGGTCCCAAGTAGGTCCTTTGTCTCTGCCTGAGTTTTCCTATCTGAGGAATGGAGCCGGCTAAGGAAAGGCCCAGCCAGGATGTGCCAGTATGGTGTGTGGCCTGTGCTCACTGCCACCTTCTGTGGGGACACAACCCCAACCCAGACTCCTTCTCCTGTTCCTGCCAACAGGCCCCCAGAGTAGGCGGCTCAGAGGGGTGTGCCTACACCTGCCTCCTCTTCCATGGGGATGTGGCAAGGCCACCGTGCCTTACATGAGCCTACAGGCAGCAGTAAGTGGCTGGACTGGAGCTGGCCAGGCAGGCAGGATGGGGTGGGCAGTAGCAGAGGAGAGGCTAGTGGAGCGCTCTGGTTCCCCATCTTCTTTCCCATGGCTGAGACTAGGGACATTGGGACAAAAAGTCACAAGTGGAGGAAGAGAGGCAGTCATAAGTACATTTGTCTTTCCTTCCCTCTCACCTCCCTCCCTCCCTTTGTTCCTTCAGCAGTGACCAAGGACCATCCAAGCCCGGTGGAGGGGACACAGGCGTGAACCACAGGCCCAGGCTCTCCCCTCTGGGAGCTTGGGTCCGAGGACACAGTTAGACAACCGGATGGGAGGGCGCCGTTCTGGAAAGGGAAACAGGCACCCCACCTGCACATGAGCCAGGCAGGGCCTGCAGGACAGTGTGAATTACAGGGGAAAGGAGGGGGGAGAGGAAGAGTGTTCCAGGGCGAGGAAGCCGCGCCCGCAGCGATCTGGAGTGCGGTGGGGAGCACGTGAGGCGGGAGAAGCCCAGTTCTGGGACACGCAGGCCAGCTCTAGGCAGGGGAAAGGAGGGGCGGGAGGAGCGGGAGGCCAGGGAGTGTCCCCTCAGGCTGGTGAGTCAGGATGGCCCAGGCAGCCTCCAGCGTGGGCCTCCGCTGGTCCCGGGAGGCGCCGTCAGAGGCTCGGGGAGGGTAGACGATATGGCTGGGCCGGCGAGAATCCAGGGGCTGCAGGCGAGGACGGGGACTCGCGATGAAACCCGAAGGTCAGGGGCTGGTGGCAGTAACCGCGAGGGACCTCCAGGCCGCCCAATCAACCTCGGACGAGGCGTCGAGCCCGCGGCGGTGCAGGCGGCCGGGGTCTGAGCAGCGCGGCTCCAGACCTAGCAGCCCCGGCAGGGCGCGTGCGCAGCCCCGGGCTACTGGGCGCGCCCTCGTGACGCCATCAGCGCGCGCCGCTCCAACTTCCGAGCGCAAGCATGGCGGTCCCCGCAGCCTGTGCGCTCCGAGAACGCGATCCGACTCGGCGGCCCTACCTGCCTGGATGGCCGGTCCGCGAGACTGAGGAAGTCCATTCCTTTTTCGGAAATGGGCCCCAGGAAGCCTCTCGGTGTGGCTGGGCACTGAGCGGGGCCCGGGTGATCTGCGGCCGTGGCCCCCGCCCCTCAGCGCAGGCGACCCCCATCCTGGCCCTGGCGGGCACAGCGCCTCTCCCGTGACCTGGGCTGGCCCGCTGGATGAGCCCCCGGATCACGGTCGCTGGCATTTTATTTACCTTCCTCCATGACAACCCCAGGCGAGTCCCCGGGGCCCCGAGAGGAGGGGGTGACTGGCCAGGGCCATCGGCAGCGGCAGCTGGGGCCTGCATAGGGCTGCCTCGGGGCGACTGGCAGGATGGCCGCGAGCCTCGGGGGCCGTAGCCCCCAGCGCATGGAATGTGCCCCGGGACCCAGGAGCTCCAGGAGCCGCGCTTGTGAGACAGAGCTTGCGCTGCTTGGAGCTAGTGAGCCACCGGCCACGGCAGGGATATAAGCAGAGCTTGGAGGAAGAGGGATGAGATGGTGCATCTCTTGAGGTCACTTCAGGAGATGACACTCCTGTGGCTAAGTGTAGCCTGCCAGATACAGCTAAAAGCTGGTCATTGTTCCCAGGTCAGGCCTGGTCAGTGGAGAATTAAGTGGGCGATGGGTGGTGGATGAGTGTGGTTTGGCAGAGGGGACAAATGTGACAACAGTGTAATAAGGGCCATGTTGGGGAGGGTCAGGGGTCAGGGCCTGGCCCAACCTGAGCAGAAGGGAGGCTGCTCTCAGGGATACTTGTCAGGTAGGAATGGGTGGAGTGGAACTACAGGGCCACCATGTTTCCCATGGGTCACCCATGTTTTTGGCCTTGTCATGTTTATCCGTGATCCTCAGTGTTCTCTGTGGTCCTCCCAGCACCCCTTTCAGGCTGTGCTTTCAGTTCGCCAATGTCCCTGCATCATCTCTGCCCCTGTCCCTTGTGTGTCTGTTCAGTCCATGTTCCCAGGTCTTGAGGTGGCCCCTGGTTCTGTGCCCCTTACCTAAGACCCTGTGCAGGGAATCTGTGAAAACACAGAGGAAATAAAAAGTGAGGAAAATACTACTCTTTCATCCTCGACCAAGATAGTGTTTGTTGTGAGTGCTGAGAGGGACACAACCCCCAAACCAGCATTCTCTTTGTTGGCTAAGAGGAGACAGACCCACTGACAGGAGTCATTGGCTTTTTTGAATACTAAGCTCTGACTGCCATTCATCATCTACACAGGAACAGAAAGCCCAGTGTGGAGGAGGTGGCACGCAGCAGTGTGTGAGGGGAACGTCAAGGAATCTGGGGAGCGGGAGGATGGAGCGGGGTAGCTGCCTGGAGGCCTCAGTCCCACAGTGGTGAGGACAAGGCTGGAGGTTAGCCATGCCCTGCTCTAGGTGTAGTCACCACCTCACCTGCTCCCTCGTCCTTTTCTGTGAGGCCATTGTCCCTTCTGGGCACAGTTGGTAAGGTTCAGATTCCAGACTGTGACTTTAACTGGCCACTGTGGCTCTGGCTGGAGCAGGACATGGTGACCTGGAGTCTTCATCCAGTCCTCCAGTGTGCACTTAGCCACCTCCTGGGGCTCTCCCCAGCACTGGCCGAGTGTCCTGGTTAGTGGGGAGACGTGGAGCACCACGCTAGAAATCAAGACCCTTCTGCCTGCAGGCTAGCTTGGAGACCCATCCACATGTCTCTGCCCCTCTGCCCCTAAGGGCCCCAGTGTTCTTAGTCTATGCTACTCCCTGCTGCAAGCCTCCTCTTTGCAGTCTGGTTAAATGCAACTTGGCAGGCCGGGTGCGGTGGCTCACGAGGTCAGGAGATCAAGACCATCCTGCCTAACACAGTGAAACCCCTTCTCTACTAAAAATCCAAAAAAAAAAAAAAAATTATCTGGGCGTGATGGTGGGCACCTGTAGTACCAGCTACTCAGGAGGCTGAGGCAGGAGAATGGTGTGAACCCCGGAGGTGGAGCTTGCAGTGAGCTGAGATCACGTCACTGCACTCCAGCCTGGGTGACAGAGCGAGACTCTATAAAAAAAAAAATGCAATTTGGCTCCCTCCAGGCCCCTGCCTGCCTCTCCAGCCTCCAGCTTTTTCCTGCACAGACACCTTTCCCCTTGGGTCTCAGCCCCAAGACTGGAGGCTGCTTACTTCTTGAGGGAATGTGTGAAGCAGCCTACAGTGTGGGTTCTATCTACCAGAGTAGGTAGCTCCTCCATGCTCGTGGCCCCAAGGGACTCAGACCCAGCTCGATCAACATTTCTGGCTGTGCTACCTGATGTCTGTCCTGTGATTCAAAGCATAAACAAGGTGACCCTGAGAATGGCAGGGGTCCAGGGAGGATGGAGACCCATGCCATCCTACACCCTGCTCTCAGCTAGTACAGCCTCAGCCCCTTCCTTTGGAGAGGGACAGGGACAGGACTCAATGCAGGTGTGCAGTGAGTGGCTGGCATCTCTGGAGGTCAGGATGTGGGGGCAGGGGGTTCCCTTCAGGCAGCTGCGAGGCCTTGGCTACTCCCAGAACTGCCTGGAACCTGGGGAGACTGTAAACAGCCCCAAGAAAAAAGCTGCCATGTGTGAGGGCTTGCTCTGCACTAAGCATGATTCTCAGCACCTGCAGGGAGTACAGCAAGTGGATGCTGAGGCCTAGAGGGCAGGCCCCAGAGAGCTGAGTGCCCCTCCAGGTTTCAGGGCTGGCACTGTGGACCAGTGCGGCCCACTGCCTGCTTGCCAGCCCACAACAAAGCTTCTGAGGTGCAGAACTAGTGGCCTGAGCTCCAGGGACAGGAAGCATCTTGGTGTGGGGTTCTCGTGGTGGCACTTGCATGCCCTAGTGCACAGGGGCAGGAGGGGAGGCTCTGTTGCCTGGGCCCTTTCTCTTCTGTAGCAACAGATTGGGAAGTCTGCCATGAGCATGGAGAGTGCATGGCCATCCCGTCACAGCACAGGTTGAGTGCTGAGCCACCCCCAGCCCTCCCTAGCCCGGCGGCTCTCCCCAAGGAGGCTTCCAAACCCTTTGCTCCCTTCGTACCCCCAAACCCATGCTTGGCTGTCACCTCTGGCCCTTTGCACCCCAGACTCCTCCCCAGCTGCACATTCCCGGGATTCCAGGGATCCGGTGCTGTGTGAGGTCATCAGGACAGGGCAGTCTCCCCAGGGACAGAACCTGTTCACATGGAGTTTCTGGCTGGCAAAAGCTTATTCTCCAGTCCGAGCCAAATGCTTGCATGACTTTTCCCCCACGGAGGCACTTGGACAGGAAGCTGGTTTTTCTGCACAGCCAGGGGCACTGACTGATCCCATCCTGCCCGAGTGTCCTCCGCGTGGCTCATAGGCTGTGGAAAGAGGAGCTTGGCCCCATGGGGACATGCCAGTTCAGAGCTCTGGCCTCCAGCCAGAGGGATACCTTCCTCTGAGGCTCATGGCTGTGGCATGAGGTGCCCAGAGAGCCCTGGCCAGGCAGCCCCACTCCCTGTTGCCCCAGGGCAGCTGCCTCCCAGCCTCGGTGAAGGAACAAGGAAGGGCCCCTGCCCAGAGCCTTTGGGCAGCAGAGGCCAGACACCCCCACCAGGAGTTCAGAGGCCCCAGCATGCCCCCATCTCCTCCTCCCCACAAGCAGCGCATTTCACTCACTCAGGAGCTGGGCATGCCCCGGAGGGGCCCTGGGCAACCCAACCCTTCCCTAAGCTTCCCTGTGGGTGAGGGGCAGGCAGTCGTCCTGGGGACTCCATCTCCTGGGCCCAGCCCCCTGCTCTGAACACTGCTCTCTGCCAGGCCACCCTGAGGCCTTGTGAACACACCCTTTTACCCATATCATGGGATCTTGCCCACAGGCCACAGAGAAGGTCAGGGTGCAGCCCAGATCCTTCTTGGCCTGGCGCTGGGCTTCTCAGGGAGCCAACACTGTGGCCACAGCTACCCTTCCCTGGGTGGACACTAGGCTTTCCCTGTACCCCTACTGCAGTGTCCTCAGATGAAGGTGGCCTGGTCCCTGCAGAGGCACAGCCACCAATCGCATGCACAGATGGGCCCATACAGGGACAAGCACAGGACAGGAGACTGCAACAGGATCCGGTTTATTCTGCCTTGGCAGGGTGGTCCTGAGAGTGGTGGGTGCCACCCTGTCCCGGGCGGAGGGAGGGCCCGAGGGCCAGTTAAGGCCAATGGCGGGAGAAGCGAGGGGCTGCAGCCCCTGGAATGCGGTGAAGCCAGGCCGAGGCCCGGAGGCAGCTGTGGTAGGCCGGGGCAGGGTGGAAGGCACCGGACTGGGACCGGGCCAGGGCTACAGGGCCGAGGACCCAGGCCACACGGGCACCCCGGGAGGCGGGGCACAGGTCACATGACACAGAACATGAAACACAGGCACAGGGCTCACAGTATGCACATGGACAAGTGGGCACGGGGTCACAGGCCAGATGCACACCCAGCCATGGCTGGGCCAGACACCAGGACACAGTGGTGGTGTCAGACCACAGGGGGGACACATGGACTTGACAGCCACAATGCACAGACCAGGCTACAGAGCTCGAGGGACGTGGGAAGGGCCTTTTGGCACTACTGCACTGGAATCATGTGAGACAAAGGTGGTGGGGCACTCTGGAGGTGCCTGGGGCGGTCCCCTTGCAGCCTCTCTAGGCTTAGTCTGTCTTCCACACTTTGTTGAGCAGCTTCACCACTTCATCATAGATGATAAACACTATGGCCACATCCAGGCAGACCCGGCCCAGGCGCGGGACAGTGCCCTTGTAGAATCTGGGTGGGAGGAGGGGTGGGGAGAGGAAGGCAGGTCAGTGCAGTGTCCCTGCACAGGGCAATCCCCAGATGCTGAAGGGGGAGGCACAGAGGCCTGAAGGGGACGGCATAGGGCGTGGGAAGGCCAGGTAGGCCCGGAAAGGTCTGAGGTGGGGACAATAGCCCTGCCCCTCCCCTACTCACGCCTTGAGCCCCTCCTTCCTCAGGATCTGCAAGCCGCAGTCCCACGTGTTCCGGTATTTGTGTGCCTCCAGGCCCTGCGGGACATCAGCAGGCAGGGGGGCTCAGCAGCTAGCTCTGGCCCGGTGCCCCCTTCCCATCGCATTCCCAGTCCCCGCACCTGCATCCGGGTCTTAATAACATCCAGAGGAGTGTTTCCAAAGACACTGGCTGCGCCTGCAATAGCTCCGAAGACCCCAGTGATCAGAGGGTTCATGGGCTTGTTGGGGTTGTCCCCTGGATATGAGGGGTAAGGTGTGGTCAGAGGGTGCCGGGAGGAGCCTGGATCAGCACCTCAAAAGGTGGGTGCCCACCGCCCAGGGGTGGTCTCAAGGAGAGGAGAGCAGTTGGCCCTGTGCAGAGACAGGGCCCTGTGGTGCAGACACACCTCGGTACCAGTTGCGCAGGGAGGTCATGACGAAGAAGCGGATGGCCTGGTTCGAGCCCTGCTTCAGGACGGTGGCTGTGAGGCCCTGGTACGTCCCCTTCAGCCCTAGGGGAAGGCAGGCACGGGTTTGCCCTGCAGCCTCTCAGGCCCTGGCTGGGAATTGGTGTGTGTGGAGGGTGGGTGCTGCACAGAGCCCAAGGCAGGATGGGAGGTGCAGGCCCTTCCCACCCTGGCCCAGGTCCCTGAGCCCTAGCGGGAAGGTCCAGTGGCGCACCTTGTTCCCGCACAATCTCCCTAACCCCGTGGAAGAATCCTCTGTACTTGGGGTTTGGAGAAGTCTGGTCGTGGATGAACTTCACCTGAGAGAGAGAAGCAAGAGCGCAGGTTCTCGGCAGCCACCTGAGTGGGTCCTGGTTAGCAGGCAGGCCCAGGGCCCATCCAGGGTGGAGGAAACTGGGGCTGCAGCTCTTCCCCCAGAAGCAGTGTAGCCAAGGCCGCCCGGGGCCGCCCACACGGACCATGCCCCAGGACACAGGGCAGCCCGCACAGACCATGCCCTGGGACACAGGGCAGCCCACACGGACCATGCTCCGGGACACAGGGCAGCCCTGGTGAGCCGCCTCTACCTTTACGTTTGCCACTCTTTTCCAGTTTTCGCAGTGAACGCGAAATTTTGTTTTCTGCTTTATAAAAGCATTTTGTAAATAAGGCTGCCTTTAGCATAGATTCAGCCTCCACGGATGGCCCTTCGTGGCAGGCGTCCTGCTCCAAGGCCCCGCGGTCACCCCGCGTCCAGGAGACCCTCCCCAGCTTGCCGGTTGCCCCTGGAGCACCGGGCCAGTGCGGCCGCCAGTCTCCGTACTCCCTGCGTGTCCGGGGTCCTCGCCAGGACCTTCCCCACCTTGATGGTCTCCATGGGGCACACGACCACCACGGCCTCGGCCACGCCGGCGCCTAGGCCACACAGCAGCCCGCGCGTGCTGTCCAGCCGTCCCTGGGCATCCCGCATGTGGTTGCTGAGGAACTCGAACATTCCGAACCTGGAGGCGGGAGGCGGGTGAGAGGGGCTGCCGCGGCCGAGACCCTCCTCCCGCAGCAGCCCCGGGCCGGGCCTCACCTGACGGCTGCCTTGGGGATGGAGCCGTAGAGCAGGGAGCTGAGGCCGCGGTACAGACCCAGGACGCCATGGCTGCGGACCGTCTGCCGCACGCAGTCCCCTGCGGGAGGGGGCCGTCAGGACCCCACTGCCCTCGGTGCCGCCGCCCTGGGTACCCGCCCCCCGTGGCGCCGCGGCCTCCCCCTCCTCACCGATGCCCCGGTACCGCGGCGGGTGCGAGCGCTCGTCCAGCTGCAGCTGCGTCTTCACGTACTCAGTGGGGAAGGTGATGCAGATCTCGATGCCACCCGCCAGGCCGCCTGCAGGGACCGGGCACCGGCTCCTCAGACCCCCGCCCGGCCGCTGGCGCTCGGGCCCCTCCCCCGTCCCGGACTTTGCCCGGCGCGGCCGCCGCGCCAATGTCGCGGGAACCTGGGCTGGGGCCCCACGACTCCATGCCCCCACCCCGTTGTCCCGGCGAGGCGCGGGGGTGACAGGCGGCAGGCGGGCTAGCCCCAGCGCGCGGGGAGGGGACCAGGACCGCGCCCCCCCGGCTCCCAACCCAGGGCCCAACCCGGAAGTGGGGCGGGGCCTCAGTGTCCCGGGCCCACCCGGAAGCGTGGCGGGAGTGGGGTCCGCATCCCGGAGGGGCCCACCTGCCAGGATCGCCTTCCCCGGGTGCGTCAGCTTGGCCTTCCCGGACGCAGGCGCGGCGGCCGCCAGAGCGCGCGGGGCGCGGGGCGCGGCCATGGCGGGCGGGAGGCCGGGCGCCCAGTGGCGGCTTCGGGTCCGAGCCTCCTGAACTCCGCGCTCGGTCCGCGGTGGCGGCAGCGGCCGGTTATGGTCCCGGGGGCGGGGCGGCCGCGTCAGCTCCAGGTCCCGCCCCGCGTGGTCCGAGTCGGGCCCCGCCCCCAGCCCGCCCCAAGCGGGCCGGGAAACTGAGGCCGGGGCGGGGCGCGCCGAGGCAGGCGTAGGGGCGGGGCCAAAGCGCAGCCAATGGCCGAGTCTCTGGGCGACCGCGAGCGGCGGGGCGGGGGCGGGGCTGCGGGAGGCGGGGCTGCGAGAAGCGGAGCCGTGGCCCAGCCCCGAGCTATGGGTCAAGGTGCACAGTATGCCGCTCCGCAGGGAAGCGGGCCTCGGGTCTGCGCGACTGGCGAGAGCAGCGGGATCCCCAGGGATCCCGGAGGCCAGGGGCATACCCTCCCCGAAAACACGTGGGGCTAGCCCAGTTCCTGAGGAACTCTAACGTTTCGAAGCTGGAGGAGGAAGGCGGGTGGCCGGTGAGAAGGGGCTACGCCGCCGGCTCCCCCTCCCGCAGCGGCCACGGGCTGGGACTCACCTGCCGGTTTCCACCCACACCTTTCCCGGATTTAGAGTTCCTGCATTCAGCGAACAAGGTCCGGAAAGACCCCAAATGCAAGCGGCTGTATTCTCCTAGGCAGCTTCTCTGGGCGCAGGTCCCACACCCCCAGAGGGCCCAGCAAATCTTTAATGGACTGCGGGGCCTAGGAAACTGGCCCCTGTCCCTCCCACCCACACCAGCACCAAGCAGAGCACCTTTGCCTGGATAAACCGACTTTAATATTTCAGATTGCCAGGAGGCTCAGAGTCCTGTTATGAGGTCCGGTACCTCCAAACAAGACGTGTTCACGTAGTCTTCAAACTGGCCTGGAGGGGGCAGCTCCAGCCAGTCGGGGGCGCCCAGGAGGAATCCCTGGCTCCAGCAGGAGGGCCCAGAGTCCAGACCCTGCTGGCGGCTGAAGATGGTCTTGCGCTGTCAGCCTCTACCCTGGCCTCCCCAGGCTCTAGGATGGCTCAGAGGTTGCCATCATTGGGTTTCACCAAAAATAAATATTGTCCAGGTGTCCCTGCCTCCCACTGCGGTCCCCTGTGCTGCTGGAGTGACACACTCCTTGGAGAAGTTAGTAACTCTGCAGGTAGAGTGGGTGGAGACAGCGCCCACTACACGCAGAAGTTGTACATTGGAGGCTGGTGAAGTTGGGAGCACAGGCATATCCATAGGGGAAGCTGGCAGGGCCTGCTATCAACCTCAGCTGCTGGCCTGCAGAGGGGGAAAGCCCACAATGAGCAGAGCTCTTCCTGCCCATGGGGGTCCTCTCCTGGCTACCCTGAGTAGCTGGGGCCCAGGAAGCAGGGTCTATAGGACCAGCCCTTACCACCCAGAAGCTGAGGCACCGAGAGAGTAGGCACCCAGAGGCAAGGAGTGTGTGGTCAGCCAGAGAAGCTGGCCTGGCTAGAGGATAAGCTAGTCCCCAAATGGGACACTTACTTAGTGCAATCAGCTGGGTCTCATTCATGCCCATCAAAATCTAAAAAAACCAGAATGGCATTAATGGTGGAGGGACACACTCAGCAGGAGGCTCGAGACCCACCAGCATGCTACACACTCACACCACATCCTCAGGCCTGCGTTGACCCAGCAGTGTCCCAGCACCCCACAGTCTCTCCAGTCTGCTCGACAGCCAGGCTGCCCTGGGCAGGTTCTCAGGTGCAAAGTTCCTCCCAGCACACACCAGCAACAGCCTTGCTGCCCAGGGGCCAGGCCCAGCAGGACACAGCAGCAGTTCACAGCTAGGCAGGCAGCCCCATCAGAAGGCAGGCACCCTTACAGCAGGGAGGACAGTGGCCATGCCAACATTCCTGGACGTACACATCTCCACACCCAGCAGCCAGTGGGATCCTTCCAGCCCCCACCCATCTATTCCCATCCCCATTCAAAGCCCAGCCAGGAAAGGGCAGTGGGACTTTGACTCCCTCCCTGCTCCCTCCCCAGGGGGTTGGGGGCTACAGGTGCCACCTACCAAACATGAGAGGGGCCGGCTCCATCACATGCTCCTCTTGCTTGTGCAGACTCTCCAAGGCATCCAGTCTGTCCACCTGCAAGGAGGCGAGAGCATGTGAGCACCTGCTTGACAGAGTGCAGTCCCGGCCTCTAGGTGAAAGTAGAGTGGAAGGTCAGGACACAGGGCCTCCAGGAGAATGACAGTGGAGGAGGTGCACATGGGCAGAGGTGGAGTGGCTCAGTCCTCACCCCATGCACTTTTATAATGCAGCAAGGCATGGAGAGGTGAAGCCTCAGTAGCTGGGCTGAGATGGAGCAAAAGGTGGGGCCCCCAGAGCTTCCCAGTGGGGACTGGGGCAGTCAGTTGTTACAGGCTGTGAGTGTGGCCTGCTTATGGGGGGCCAAGTCCTCCTCTGGATACAGGGACACTGCCATTTACTGACTTGCAGGGCTGGGATGTGCAGGGAACACTGCCTGCTGCTGAATCCAGTCAGTCTAGTCTGCCCGCCCCTCCAAACCAGCAGAGAGATCATGTGGCTCTCAGAGACAAGTCACCTGGCACCTAGACACTTCACCTGAGAAGTACTGAGGACAAACTGCCTCCTCACTCTTCCCTGAGGCTTCACCAGACACTGACCCCACCCATGGCCAGAGAGTGAGGCGGCAGCACTGCACTGGAGGGGCGGCAGCAACTGTGCAGCTAAGATCCCCTCACAAACACACTGAGTAAGAAAGAGAAACAAGAATGTGCCCCCATGAGCTGGGGTCTGGGGGGCTGAGAAGTGAGGAGGGAGCAGGGGGCACACTCGCTGACACCTAGGGTGAGGGGTGAGCTAGGCCTGTACCCTCCCTAAACTGGGAGAGTGCCGGGGGCATCTCAGAGGGATGGCCCTTGAGCTTCCCAGATGAGCCACGAGGCCCTGGGCCCAGCTGTCCACCAGGAAGGGACTGTGCTTCTTGTCTGTGCCCTCATTCTCCCAGCACTGCTGTGTGGAGTCAGCTGGGCCCCAGCTCAAGCTGACAATCAGCTCACAACCCCACGCCACTGACTGGGAAACCCCTTGCCAGCCCCCTCCTCTCCTTGAACTCTCCCCATGACAGGCGTCTCATCTGCCCCGGCAGAAATAGGTGGGCAGCAGCAGGGCAGGTGCTGCAGCAGCCACCACTTCCCAGGGCCAGTGGAGTCTGGGAACCCTGGGCCAAGGCTGGGCAGCCACAGTGCAGACCAAGGTGATAGTGGCTGCTAACTCCATCATCCACAACAGAAAGGGAATGTGCTCCTCAAAGTCCTGGGGGATCCCCACAACAGTACTTTGACCCCCACAGGATGACATCCCTGAGGCCTGGTGAGCCTGAGTTCCTCTGACACTAACCCACGGACCTCTACCGCCAGGAAGAGATTCAAGCACATTCTTCTTTCCTTGTGCTGGTTCTCAGAACACAGACTACTTTCAGGAAAGACACCTGAGGGATGGGAAAACCCGCTCATCATGGTGAAAGCAGCTTCCACAGGCACACACCAGACACTGCACAACGCACACCATACACTGCATACCACAAACCACACACCACACATGCTGCCTGCAGGGAGCTGCCATCCACTGTGGTGGGGGAACCAGGGCCCTTGTCAATCCAACCAGTCCATGTCCCCTGGCAGCCCATGCATCTCAGGCCATGTGGCCAGGGCTGTCCCTTCCTCCCCACCCCTTGACAGTCATCAGGGAGTTTCTCACTCAGGCGTGCTATGCAGATGGGATGGGGTCACACTGTCCTACAGAAGGGCGATTGCCTCGAATGGCCTCTGGGATGGCCTTCACTAGGGGTTGGGCAGCCGCCTAGAGGCTCTGCAGGCAGCAGGCAGCCCTCCAGGCACTTCCAGGCTAAAGCTGGCAGCATGAACTCACCTTCCTGTTTCCCTCCTACCTCCCACTCACCTGGGAGGCCCCTCCCTTCCCTTGCTCCACTGAGTGATATTTCAGCATGAGTGCCTTCCAAGGGTCTCCATCTGGCTTGAAGGAGATTAGATGGGCAAGTAGATGCTACTGGAGGTGACTTTTCCAGTTTGTTGTTAGAAACAACAAACTGTACCAGATGACACTGCTGACACAGGTCTCTGGACAGTGGCTAAAGCTAGGTCCCAGCAGGGACTCCTAGGACTTCAACACCAAGGGAGAGTTTTACAATCAGGTACTGTCACTTCAGTGAGGCAGAGAGTCATCCTCCCTATGGCCGTTAGAAAGATTCAGTGCATCTGTGAATACTCCTACTATGTGTTCAGCAAAACGCAGCTACTACCAACAGGTATGCTAACAGCTGCACCCCCAGATGCCACTGGGAGCTCCACGGAGAGCTGGGATTGCCAGCCACCTCACTGTCACCCTGATGAAGTCCAGGGCTGGGGACGAGCATGCCTGCTGTGCTCCCAGCAGTGTGCACACTGCGACAGCTGCACAACTGGAGTCTGCAGGAGGGCTGCTGCCAGTGGGCACTCCCCATGATTTTCTGGAGGGGCTTAATGTTGGGCAGAAAACCACTTGAGCATCAAGGAAAGCAGCCACTCCTGAAGGCAGGCCAGGGCTACCTGGGGAATCTGGGTTGGCCTCAAAGGGGCCCACCCTTAAGACCTGCGGCCAGAGTCACTGCTAGGGGTGGGCTGTGCCACACAGGGGCCAGGGAGCTGCAGCCGGCCCAGCACCTACCTTGCTCAGGTACTCCCTCATCACCTGGATGAAGTAGGGCATGGCCAAGTCCACGAGATTGTGCCTCCAAGCCAGCTCGAGCACCATGTCTGGGTGAAGCAGGTCATAGCAGGTGAAGAGAGAGGCTGCAAAGCACTCCCTCTTGCCTTCCTCCAGGAACCACTGCAGCAACTTCTGGGCTAGCTCAGCATCTCGCGACTCTGCAGCATGCTGCATGGCATCCTGCAGCCAAGGCAAATGGTTGCTTGGGCGTCCTGCAGGCACAGGCCTTGTGCCTGTAGCAGGTGGGCCGGAGGGCAGGGAGTGGCACCAGGCTCCACAAAGGCCTTCCTGCGCTGTGAGCAAGTCTGGACCCGTGGCTGAGCCATTCCCTGCACCCTGCTGCCCACTGGTGAAATGGAGGTATCACCTCCAGGGGCTGTGGAGGGGACAGGTGGCTCACGGAGGTGCAGGTGCCCTGGGAGACAGGAACTCTGGCCCCAAAGGCAGAGGGCATGCACTGGCTGCTCTGAGGAAGGCACTGATGGGGGTTTAGGGGTTGCAGGTGTGCTGCACTCAGGCCCATGGAGCGTGTGATACCAGGGGAGCAGTTAGGAGGGGTACAGCTACTGCTCTAGAAACAGCAATGTGCTTTTCTTTCAAGTGGCTCAAAAACCCCTAACTGCTATTTTCATCCTTGCAAATGTATTTGTCTAAGACAATATCATTCATAGAATAACACCTGCACCTGACCAGTCCTGAGGAAGCCTGCACTTCCTGTGGCCATTCTCTTATTTTCTAGCCCCACAGCAAGTGCTGGATCACCTGACTCCCTCTATGGCCCTCTATGGCAGGGGCTATTAGTACCCCTTTCAGAGACCAGGAACCTGAGACCAACATGTAGTCACTTGCCCAGGGCCACGCCACCTGGAGTTGGCCATGACCCACTGACTGTGACCTGTGCTCTCCAGGATACCCTGTGGCGGTCTCAGCTCCGCATCCCGCCATCGCCTGCAGCACACACCTCTGAGTTCCATTTGGGAGGTCCCTGAGGACGCCCAGTGCCCACATCTGCATGGCCCCGATGTGCTGAGCCGGCTCCGTAGGGAAGTCTCTCCTGCCGGCACACTGCTCACAGAGCGCTGCCTCCTGCCCCACACTGTTCCCACAAAGGCACCAGGATTCGGACCCGCAGGTGAGAGCTCCAGGTGCCTTTGGGTCGCCGCTTTGAGGACCTGTGATGCCCGCTCATCTGTCTCCCTGCCGTGCCCTCCAGTGGCCCAGCCTACCCTTGCTGACTTGTCTTCCACATGTGCCTGAAGTGGGCACTGCTGTTCCTCTTCTGTGGGCCTTGGGGACTGTCTCACTGGCTTCCCAGAGGACTTCCAGTAGCAGCAGCCCCTAGGAAGCTCCCAGTCAATGCCCTGCTCCTGTGGCCTGGAGCTGGCTCGAGTCAGACTCTCCCACACCCTCCTCTCTCATAACCACCCTGGCTCATGCCACTCTGGGCAGCCTGATCCTGGTCCCCGTCCCTGCATCCAGCTCTCCAGTCTACACCTGTACTTCCGCAGGCCCCCGCTCTTCACTGGTGAGTGTGGGAGGGCCCCACTGACCGAGCTTTCATTTAGATTCTACTTCTGTCATCTGGAAATACATTTTTCTGTTGCTGGCTGGCTTGGTCCTGACTGGACACACTGTGACCTGGCCACCCCTCCAGGAAGACTCCAGGAGGCTTCAGCTCTGGCCTCAGGGCAGGCTCCTCCAGCGGCAGGGCTGACCTTGGGAAGTCTGCAGGGCCGCCTGCGCATCGGGGCTTATAGGCCTCATCCCTGCCTCTACCTCCTATACATAGCACCACACCCCAAGCTGTGACAACCAATCATTCCCTGGGGCCACAGGCACTCCTGGCTGACAGCCACTGTTCTGGGGGAAGCGTGCTCCGCCACTTTCTTTTTTTGTTGTTTTTTTTTCTTGAGATGGAGTCTCACTCTGTCGCCCAGGCTGGATTGCAATGGTGGGATCTCAGCTCACCGCAAGCTCCGCCTCCCGGGTTCTTGCCATTCTCCTGCCTCAGCCTCCTGAGTAGCTGGGACTACAGGCGCCTGCCACCACGCCTGGCTAATTTTTTGTATTTTTAGTAGAGACGGGGTTTCACCATGTTAGCCAGGATGGTCTCGATTTCCTGACCTCACGATCTGCCCGCCTCGGCCTCCCAAAGTGATGGGATTACAGGCGTGAGTCACCATGCCCGGCCGTGTGCTCGGCCACTTTCTATCTGTGGCTTTGTGTCGTCTAGACTCTCTTCTGGACCCACGTGGCTCGGAGTGGGTGGCTGGCAAGGCCAGTAGGCCTCTGGCAGCACTGACAGTCCTGCTCACTCATCACTGCCTGAGTGTTGAGGAGGCTGTGTGTTTAAGCCCCTGACAGGGACCACATGGGTAGGACAGAGTGGCTGTGATCAGCCAGCCAAAGGCAGCCTTTCCTCAGGTGCGTCTGAACCCAGCTGTCTCCTCCCAGCAGCCAGGTCCAGAGACTTCCAGGTGCTGTCTCAGAGCCTCAGCAGCTTTTCTTCTCCATTCCCTCTGCAGGGGCTCTTTGGGCACCTCAGGAAGGACCACAAGCACTGTCACCAATGGCTAGATGTCACAGAACAGTCCAAAACACTGGAGGTGACAACTGAGGGTGAAACTCAATGCAACACTGATTCCAGGGATCACAGGCCTCCATGGAGTCCCAGCCAACAGGCACAGCCCAGGAGCCATGAGAATGAAGCCCCTGTGCTAGACAAGAGGTGGCAGGTGTCCATGTGTCCTGGGAAGATACTCAGGAATGCCCAAGGCCAACTCCATAAGTAACACCCTCAGGTCAAGTCCAGAGTCTCTGGGCACAAGGGGCCCTTGGGAATTGGCTCAGCTGCGTAACACAGCACAGACAAGGCCCTCTTGTACAACTCCACCTCACCCCCAGGGAGATGTTCAGGCCAAGCAGAGGATGCTAATGCCTTCGGGGTCTTGGTGGTTCTTCCAGGCAGCCCAACCTGTCCAGCAGATGCCTGGATCCTGGTCTGAGAACTGGTCTGAGAATGATACTAAGAAACCTCTCACCAGTAGAAAAACACACTGTTTGTTTTTCCTCTCAAGTGGTCCTCCCACCTCAGCCTCTAAAGCAGCTGGGACTACAGGTGCACAGGACTATACCCAGCTTTGAAACAAATGTTTTGAATGTGATTTATTTATTTTTTTCCTTTTTTTTTTTTTCAGGGACAGTTTCACTCTGTCACCCAGGATGGAGTGGAGTGGCGCGATCTCTGCTCACTGCAACCTCTGCCTCCCGGGTTCAAGCGATTCTCCTGCTTCAGCCTCCCAAGTAGCTGGGATTACAGGAGTACACCACTACACCTGGCTAACTTTTGTATTTTCAGTAGAGATGGGGTTTCACCACATTGGCCAGGCTGGTCTTGAACTCCTGACCTCAAATGATCTGCCCACCTTGGCCTCCCAAAGTGCTGGGATTGCAGGCATGAGCCACCACGCTTGGCCTTTGAATGTGATTTTAATTTAGGCTTTTAAATTCCTCAAATCTTTTTTTTTTGGAGACAGGGTCTCACTCTTGCCTACGGAGCAGTGGTGTGATCATAGCTCACTGCAGCCTCTGACTCCTGAGCTCAAGTGATCCTCCCTTCTTAGCCACCCGAGTGGCTGGTACCACAGATGTCCATCATTACACCTGGCTAATTTTTTGTAAAGACGGGGTCTTGCCATGTCACCCAGGCTGGTCTCAAACTCCTGGGTTCAAGCACTCCGCCCACCTCAACCTTCCAAAGTGCTGAGATTACAGGTAAGTTCCCAAATCTTTATAGGAAGTAAAGTAGGTGTCAAAAAGTGAATCTTGCCACACTGTGTTTTGGTAGAGTGAAACTCACACGTAACTGTCGTGAAAAGAATCAACTCCCTAAGACTCTGTAAGTCTTTCAATGCAAACAGTTTTTAAGGGGTTCTAACTCACTTCCAATTCTTACCCTATGTTCTAAATATGGTCTCCCCTTAATGCCAATCCCCCCACCCACCATGAGGATCCCCTGGTGAAGCTCAGAGCCAGGTCTCAGGAACAAGAGGGAAGGGGTGTGACCCCCAAAGCATCAGGAAGTATACCAAGGCAGGAAGGTGGGAGGAAACAGGGGCCCGGGCCACCAACCTTGTAGAGATGATCCTTCTTGCAGAGCTCCACACTCTGGGCCCACCAGTTATTGCCCTTGTACAGATAGGCTGCAATGCGCCTGAACTCCATCAGCTGATGCTTCTCCAGCCGCTGAGCCAGGCTGATGTTGTCAAAGTTGTCATAGGCATCGATAGATGCCCTTAAGCCCTAGGAAGACAGCCTTTCTGTGAGGGATGAGACACTGTGACATGGGCTGCCTACACATGGAGCAGACACCTTGTGTTACTTGATGGCTGCTGCTATCACCACGGCCTTAGAAGGGCCCCTACCCATACATCCACTGGTGTCCTGTGAGGCCTGCATACTTTCCTGTGCAAAGGCAGCCTGCTTTGAGAACAGAATGGCAGTTGCAGGGGAGAAGCCCAGCCCACCCAGGACAGGGCTCCCTCCTGCACACCCACCTGATAGTCCTCCTCCTCTGTCAGCAGGTAGTTGAGTGCCTCATTCACACTCTTGTTGTTGTGGCTCTGGACTGACCGCAGGTAAGGCTTCACCAGGGGCAGCTGACCTGCCTAACAAGTTGGGGTAACTGTCAAGGCACTTGGCCAAGCTTGTTATGGGGACACTAGGCAAGGGTACAGGTGGGCATGTGCGTGCCATCCACTTGAATGGTCCAGCTCTGGACCATTCAAAGGCACCTTCTGGACACCTAGAACCAAAAGACCTATACTCACACAAAGAGGACTGTCTGGGTGATTCAGTGGACGCCAATGTCACCAGAGACATTCACACCTCACAGACACTGGGGTTTGGTTCCAGACCACCATAATAAAGTGAATGTCACAATAAAAGAGTCATATTAATGTTTTTTTGTTTTTGTTTTGAGACGGAGTCTCGCTCTGTCGCCCAAGCTGGAATGCAGTGGCGCAATCTCACCTCCCTGCAAGCTCCGCCTCCTGGGTTCATGCTATTCTCCTGCCTCAGCCTCTTGAGTAGCTGGGACTACAGGCAACCGACACCATGCCCGGCTAATTTCTTTTTGTATTTTTAGTAGAGATGGGGTTTCAGCCTGTTAGCCAGGATGCTCTCGATCTCCTGACTTCATGATCCGCCCACCTTGGCCTCCCAAAGTGCTGGGATTACAGGCGTAAGCCACCGCGCCTGGCCAATTAATGTTTATACTATGTTGTAGCCTATTAAGTGTGTAACAGCATTATGTCTACAAAAACAGAGTATACACCTTAATTAAAAATATTTTAGCACTAAAGAATGCTAACAATCATCTGAGCCTTCAGTGAGTTGTAATCTTTCTGCTGTGGAGGGTCTTGCCTCAGTGTTGATGGCTGCTGGTTCATCCAAGTGGTGGCTGCTGAAGGCTGGAGAGGCTGTGGCAATTTCTTTTTTTTTTTTTTTTTTTGAGATGGAGTCTTGCTCTGTCCTCCAGGCTGGAGTGAAGTGGTCTGATCTCAGCTCACTGCAACCTCCACCCCACCCCAGTTTCAAGTGATTCTCCTGCCTCAGCCTGCTGAGTAGCTGGGATTATAGGTGCCCGCCACCATGCCTGGCTAATTTTTGTATTTTTAGTAGAGACAGGGTTTCACCATATTGGCCAGGCTGGTCTCAAACTCCTGACCTTGTAATCCACCCACCTCAGCCTCCCAAATGTTGGGATCACAGGTGTGAGCCACGGCGCCCGGCCTCTTTTTTTTTGAGACAGAGTTTTGCTCTTTCGCCCCGGCTGCAGTGAAGTGATCTGATCTCAGCTCGCTGCAACCTCCAGCCCCCGGGTTCAAGCGATTCTCCTGCCTCAGCCTCCCGAGTAGCTGGGATTAACAGGCACATGCCACCATGCCCGGCTAATTTTTGTATTTTTAGTAGACACAGGGTGTCGCCATGTTGGCCAAGCTGGTCTTGAACTCCTGACCTCAGGTGATCTGCCCGCCTCTGCCTCCCAAATTGCTAGGATTATAGGCATAAGCCACTGTGCCCAGCCAGCAACTTCTTTCTTTCCTTTTTTTTTTTTTTTTTGGGCAAAAGGAGTCTTGCTCTGTCGCCTAGGCTGGAGTGCAGTGGCGTGATCTCAGCTCACTGCAATCTCTGCCTCCTGGGTTCAAGTGATTCTCCTGCCTCAGCCTTCTGAGTACGTGGGATTACAGGTGTGCGCCCACCGTGCCTGGCTAATTTTTGTATTTTTAGTAGAGACAAAGTTTCACCACGTTGGTCAGGCTGGTCTCGAACTCCAGACCTCGTGATCCACCCACCTCGGCCTCCCAAAGTGCTGGGATTACAGGCGTGAGCCACTGCGCTTGGCCAGCGATTTCTTAAAATAAGACATCAATGAGGTTTGCCTCACTGACTGACTCTTCCCTTTATGTAAGACCACTCTAGACTTGCGTTGCATAAAACAAAACCAACAAAACAGACAAACGGATTGCTGTGCAGCATGCAATGCTCTTTGACAGCACTGCACTCACAGTAGGACATCTTTCAGAATTGATCTCAGTCCTCTCCAAACTTGCTGCTGCTTCATCAACTAGGTTCATGCACTATTCTAAATCCCTTGTAGTCATTTCAACAATGTTCACAGCGTCTGTCCCAGGAGGAGATTCTATCTTAAGAAACCACTTCTTTGCTCATCCCTAAGAAGCAATCCCTAAGAACTCCTCATCTGTTCAAGTTGGATCCTAAGATTACAGCAATTCAGTCCCTTCTTCAGGCTCCACTTCTTTTTTTTTTTTTTTTTTTTTTTTTTTTTTGAGACGGAGTCTCGCTGTGTCGCCCGGGCTGGAGCGCAGTGGCCGGATCTCAGCTCACTGCAAGCTCCGCCTCCGGGGTTTACGCCATTCTCCTGCCTCAGCCTCCCGAGTAGCTGGGACTACAGGCGCCCGCCATCTCGCCCGGCTAGTTTTTTGTATTTTTTAGTAGAGACGGGGTTTCACCGTGTTAGCCAGGATGGTCTCGATCTCCTGACCTCGTGATCCACCCGTCTCGGCCTCCCAAAGTGCTGGGATTACAGGCTTGAGCCACCGCGCCCGGCCTCCACTTCTAATTCTAGTTCTCCTGCTGTTTCCCCCGCATCTGCAGTGACTTTCTCCACTGAAGTCCTGAACCCCCAAAGTCATCCATGAGGGTTGGAATCCACTTCTTCCAAATTTCTGTTAATATACGAATATTTTCCTTATATACTGGTGTCTTTACTTATTTATTTCCAACTTTTTATTGATACATGATAGTTGTGCATATTTATTGGGCATATGTAATATTTTGATACATATACACATGTGGAATGATCAAATCAGGGCAATTAGGATGTCCATCACCTCAAGCATTTATCATTTCTTTGTGTTGGGAACATTTCAAATCTTCTTCTTTAGCTATTTTGAAATGCACAATAATTTATTATTTTTTTGAGATGGAGTCTCTCTCTCTCTGTTGCCCAGGCTGGAGTGCTGTAGTGCGATCTCAGCTCACTGCAACCTCCCGGGTTCAAGCGATTCTCCTGTCTCAGCCTCCCAAGTAGCTGGGACTACAGGTGCCTGTCACCACGCCTGGCTAATTTTTGTATTTTTAGTAGAGACGGGGTTTCACCATGTTGGCCAGGCTACTCTTGAACTCCTGACCTCGGGTGATCTATCCGTTTTGGTCATCCACCCGCCTCAGCCTCCCAAAGTGTTGAGATTACAGGCGTAAGCGACCATGCCCGGCCATTAATTAGCCTAATTTCAATGTTGTTGTGTCTCAAGGAATAGGGAGGCCCAAGGAAAGGAAGAGGGGCCAGGGCACGGCCAGTCAGTGGAGCAGTTAGAACACATACAACATTTATCTATTAAGTTCCCCTTCTTATAGGGGCATGGTTTGTGGCATCCCAAAACAATTACAATAGTAACATCAAAGATTGCTGGTTGTGTGCACTGGCTCAAGTCTATAATCCCAGCACTGCAGGAGGCCAAGGTGTGAAGACTGCTTGAGGCCCGGAGTTCAAGGTTACAGTGAGTTATGATCATGCCACTGCACTCCCATCTGGGCAACAGTGCAAGACTGTCTCAAAAAAAAAAAGATCACTGATCATAGATCACCATAACATATATAATGAGAAAATTTGAGGTATTGTGCGAAATCCTAAACTGTGACACAGAGACACGAAGTGAGCACATACTGTTGGAAGAATGGCTGACAGACTTGATCAATGAGGGTTACAAACCTCCAATCTTTTTTTTTTTTTTTTTTTTTTGAGACAGAGTCTTGCTCTGTTGCCCAGGCTGAAGTGCAGTGGTGCGATCTCAGCTCACTGCAAGCTCTGCCTCCTGGGTTCACACTATTCTCCTGCCTCAGCCTCCCGAGTAGCTGGGACTACGGGTGCCTGCCACCACACCCGGCTAATTTTTGTAGTTTTAGTAGAGACGGGGTTTCACCGTGTTAGCCAGGATGGTCTCGATCTCCTGACCTCATGATCTGCCCACCTCGGCCTCCCAAAGTGCTGGGATTACAGGTGTGAGCCACCACACCCGGCCACAAACCTCTAATCTTTTAAAAAACACAGAATTTGAGAAGCACAATAAAGTGAAGCATGATACGGGAGGTATTCCTGTGTCTGAAATCTAAAACAGTTTGATACACTGGTGAATCTTCAAGTTAGCTGTGGGTCATTTCAAAAGCTCTTTATCAAGGTGCTATCATTCAGATGACTTTGTTAGAGCTAGCCCAGTACACTCTTCTACCTGGGGTTTTTGCTGACTCACCTTTGAAAAGAAACTGACTGTCCGGGTGTGGTCCAGCCGGGGTGACAGCACCAGCAGCAAGTCATTGATGAGCAGTGGTTTGTAATCCAAATAGAACTGCAGGGCTCTGTAACAGAGCTCAACGTTGGCAACCTGCGTGGAGCAAACCTGAGGGTCAGTTCCTGTCCCTGTCTCCAGATACCCCAGGGCTCCTTCCAGTTTTTGCTCAAATGGCACTTTACTACTGAAGCCTGCCACGACTACCCTCTATAAGACTCAATGGCCCGTGAAGGTGCCTCCTCCCATCCCTGAGGTATTTTGTCCCCCAGCACTGACACAGCGACCATTTCTTAAGAGGCTAGTCTCAGGGTTTCCTGCCTCAACCCAGCAACCACACCAGTATCTGATGCAGGGTCCACACTCAACCAGTATCTGCTGAATGAATGAATGAAGTGTAATCAGCCAGAATGAAGCCCAACAGCAAAACTGAACACCACAGTATGCTTCCACCCAAGCAAGATTACCCCAGCCTTCCTTTGAAGCCTCAGCCTGAGCCATAACCAACTGGACAGCACATCCTGTGACATCCCCAAAGCTTCTGAGCTGAAACACTGTGGTGCTCAGACCCTGGGTGAGACCCGAAGGTCAGCCCATGCAGAGAGTGGACCACTCTGGGTGGACCCTGTTCCTGTGCTCCTGGGTCTCGAGATCTAGCCAGGCTGCTGTGTCTCTCAGCACTTTCCCCACTGGTTTGCCACCATTCTCTTGCTGGGCGATGTCATTGTTTTTTGTGTTTTTTTTTTTTTTTGAGACAGAGTCTCGCTCTGTCACCCAGGCTGGAGTGCAGTGGCACGATCTTGGCTTACTGCAAGCTCTGCCTCCTGGGTTCATACCATTCTCCTGCCTCAGTCTCCCAAGTAGCTGGGACTACAGGAACCCGCCACCACACCCGGCTAATTTTTGTATTTTTAGTAGAGACGGGGTTTCACCATATTAGCCAGGATGGTCTCGATCTCCTCACCTCGTGATCCGCCCGCCTCGGCCTCCCAAAGTGCTGGGATTATAGGCGTGAGCCACCACGCCCGGCCCCAGTGATGTCATTTGGTGGCCTGATGACTGTGGCATCGATGTCCAGGGCCTGAACACAGCTCTGTTCAGGGAGCATGTAAGCCAGATGGGCATGAACTAAGCCAGTGGTGATGAATGTGTCCGCATGAGTGTGGGGGGGTCCTGGGCTGTGCACAGGGCACAGCTGGAGCTAAAGCCATGCTGGGAGCCCAGGGTGGTCACCATTGGAGCCTCCAGCACTGCTGGGTTTGGGTGACTTGGCAAAAATGTGGGGCCCGATGGGGTCTACTGACTAAAAGGGTTCTAATGACCCCTCTATGGCTTATCACTTCAGAGTATCTTCTTTCTCCTTCTCTTTCCCTTTTGTGCTAGAGCACTCACTGTCACCAAAGATTCTGACCCAGACAGGAAGCAAGGTCCCCAGTACCTGCCACCATGGATGCAGAGCAGAATGGTGACCTGGCCCCATCACAAATCTCCACCTACGGCACTGGTGGGCCCCCAGACTCCGCCACAGGCCATTGTGGGTCCACTCATATTGGAGCTGTAGGACCTGGCAGCCTTCCAGCTTGGCCCTTTACTCAGCAGCAGCAGGGCTAGGTCAGGGGGGATCTCAACTAGACACTGAAAAAGCAGAGGGCGGTCAGGATGTGATGTGGGGCTGAGGTGGAGGGTAGGGGCTCAAGTTCATCTTCTGTGGCAAATCACCTCCTCAAAGCCCCACCTGGTTCCCCGCCAACCACAAGGCTCCTCGGGCCTCCCATGAAGGAGATGAATCATCCAAGGACAAGCCTATTTCACTGAGGCTCTTGCAGGGCACCATGTGAGTGGGCAGACTTGAAGTGGGGCACCAGCAGTTCTAGCTTCCCTTGCAGGACACCTAGTATCATGTGCTCTCTTGGCCCTTTCTGGCAGGCCTGTGCCCACTAGCACGGTCAGCAAGGACAGCCAGCGCCCCAGAAGACATGGTAGTATCCCTGTTTCATAGAAGAAAAAACGGAAGGCTGGGCGTGGTGGCTCATGCCTGTAATCCCAGCACTTTGGGAGGCTGAGGCGGGCAGATTGTGTCCAGAATTTATTCCTTCTGGTGGGTTCTTGGTCTCACTGACTTCAAGAATAAAGGCATGGACCCTCACGGTGAGTGTTACAGGTCTTACAGATGGTGTGTCTGGAGTTTGTTCCTTCAGATGCTCAGATGTGTCCAGAGTTTCTCCCTTCCGGTGGGTTTGTGGTCTCGCTGACTTCAGAAGTGAAGCCCCAGACCTTCGCAGTGAGTGTTACAGCTCTTAAAGGTAGTGTAGACCAAAAGAGTGAGCAGCAGCAAGATTTATTATGAAGAGCAAAAGAACAAAGCTTCCACACACCGCAAAGGCACTCGAGCTCAGTTGTCTGTGGCCTCCGGCGGCCAGCTTTTATTCTCTTATTTGGCCCTGCCCACATCCTGCTGATTGGTCCACTTTACAGAGTGCTGATTGGTCCATTTTACAGAGTGCTGATTGGTGTGTTTTTACAGAGTGCTGATTGGTGTGTTTACAATCCTTTAGCTAGACACAGAGTGCTGATTGGTGTACTTACAGTCATTTAGCTAGGCACAAAAAGTCTCCAAGTCCCCACTCAACCCAGGAAGTCCAGCTGGCTTCACCTCTCAGGATCACCTGAGGTCAAGAGTTTGAGACCAGCCTGGCCAACATGGCAAAACCCTGTCTCTGTTAAAAATACAAAAATTAGCCAGGAGTGGTGGCGAGCACCTGTAATCCCAGCTACTTGGGAGGCTGAGGCAGAAGAATCACTTGAATCTGGGAGGTGGAGGTTGCAGTGAGCAGAGATGGCGCCACTGCACTCCAGCCTGAGTGACACAGCAAGACTCTGTTTCAAAAAATAATAATAATAAAACAAAAGAAGAGAAAACTGAAGCTCAGATTCCATCACAAGCTCCAGGGTAGCTGGCTGGCGTGCTGCGCTGCACGACCTGAAAGAAGTGCCCACTGGATGCCAGGCACCTGCCATGGACCACTTGGTCAGGGGGAAACATGATGCCCATTGTATCAATGGGATAACGAGGTTCACAGCGGTGACACCCCTAACCCACATGGACAGAGACAGCAAACGGCTGAGCTGGGGTGCCCCCCTGTCTGAGTTAGCAAGCACCCCTGCTCAGGCTGCTGCTGGCCCAGCCCTATGGCTAAGTGGATTCCTGCTATCGTATGCCCCCAAATATAGATTGGATGTCATCCATCTGATTGGGCCCCTGCACTGGCGAGTATCCTCCTGCCCCCTTCACACCTGAGCTGACAATGTCTGTCTCCTACACAGCAGGTTGTAGTAGAAGCATCATGAGTCACACAAGGAACTGGACTCTGCCATCAGCCCTGCAGGCACCAGATGAGAGACGCTGCTCTCCCACACAGTGAGTCTCAGCTGTCCTGCTATTATTTTATATGCCACTAAGAAACAAAAGCATGGTCACTTCCACCACGGCTCAGCAATTTTTAAAAACACCCTTATATCAGAGGAGTTAAAATGTGAATAAAGTACACACAGGAATGATCAAGTATGGATTTTCCAGCACACAGACAAATCTACAAGGCACCAGCCATGTGTGCCAGGCCACAGTAAGGTATGGCCTGGCCACACTCCCTCCAGCAACCTGCAGACTCTGCTCAGGGTGGGACGCCCCATCAAAGGCCTCCACCTTCATGTACCACCATGCCCAGTAACATGGATGTCCTCCAACAAGAAGTTCAGGTATGTGGCCTGGTGTTCAACACTGAGGTCCTTCAAATAGTTCCCAGGAAAGGCAGAGGCTGAAGCCTCACCCGGCAGCCCATCTGCCGCTCACGCCCACCCTCAGTAGCTGCATGCGGAAAAGAAGGTGCATGAGCGAGGCCACAGCTCACTGCTGTGCCACTCCAGTCATAGTGGACTGTGACCAGTTAGTTACCCAAGGACCATGGCACAAAGTGCAGATACCCAATGCAAAGGGATGGGGGCTGAGGATAAAGAATTCCAGCCCCTTCACCAAACTCACATACAGAGCTGGAGAAGGGTGAGTCCTAACGCTGAACTCTCTGAGACCAGGAAATAAAATAACAAGGGCTCATTTGACCATGGCACCCAAACCCGACACCACCCAACACTGTGGCTGCTGGCAGAGGAACTTGGGTCCCAGTTTAGCCCAGTGAGGCTACAGGATGGAGGCCCACTCCCAGACAGGTAAGGCTGCTGGTGCTGGGGAGAGACATGAATTAAAAAAAAAAAAAAAGGTCCGATGGTGAAAAACAACCACAGGAAGTGGGGGTGGGAGCCCTGAGCTGACAGGGCAGAAGGAAGAGCAAACTGAGGCCTGGCCACGAGGGCGTGATGTGGTGGGAGGGGCAGGCAGGGTCATAGGGCCATAGGGACATGGCTGCATGCTGGCCTGACCCTGCCCACAGCTCAGCTGTGCATCGTTAGACGGGTCACCTGCCCTTCTTAAGTGTCAGTTCCCTTCAAAGATGGAATTACCACGACCTGCCCAGAGGGTGGTGGACTCAAACAAGTGAACGCACACACAGCATGGGGGCATGCTGGCACTCATTCCACTCCCACCTGCCCATTCCCCCGCACCCAGAATAGGGCCTGGCAGAGGCTGGCAGGAGCCGGCGCTCTGTATCCCCTCTTACCTTGGTAATGATGTCCTTGAACTGACCCTCCTTCCAGGCTTCAGTGGGGTGGCTCATCATGATAAGCACAGCATTGTCGTACTCCTCGTACTTGTCATAGAGGAACACCAGCTCAGCCCACAGGTGTGCCTGCTCTGCAGCCCTCAGAACCTGGACAAGGAGGCCAGGGTCGGCTTGTGCCGCACGTGGCCACAGCTGCCAGACTGTCAGGAGCACACAGTACCTTTGGGATGTTGACACGGGACCAGAAAAGCTCCAGGTGCTCCAGCATCTTCTGTGGCTTGAATTTGGAGTAGAGGATGGCCAGCTCTGTGAACATGCCCATGTGGGCCCGCTCCAGGCCCAGGGCCGCCTCCAACATTGAGATCAGCTCCTCAAAGTAGCCGCGATCCTAGCAGACCAACAGCCACACGTGGGGCAGTGTGATTGCATGCTTCCGGCAGCCACCCTCCAGCCCATGCCCACGCCGCAGGGACCGTGCTGGTGACTGGGAATGATCCCGAGGAGGCACGTGTGAAGAAAACGTGTGTACATACTGTGCTACAGATCATGCCCTTTACTTAGCAACTTATTGGATCATCTGACAATTACCAGTGGCACACTGCACTACAATTTTCAAGTTTAGTAAGTGCAAATTAGTATTGCCAATTTTATGAAAAGAATTAGAAAAAAAGTAGGAAGTGGGTGGTAACAGGGTCTGGGAATGATTTGTTTTAATCCCTTGCCACAGCTCATTACTGAGATCCTGGCTCCAACAAGCCTTCAACTCCACTCACGATGCCATGTGGCTGTTGTTTCACTGCGTCCCTAATTATGATGGCCAGCCCCTTGCATTCAGCCCTGCACCCCTCTGACATGCTCCTTGGACAAGACCAGATGTCTGGTTACAGCCTGCTCAGCATGCAGAAACCCTAGAGAAACACCCAGCCATGTGACCCTTTCCCTTTACTCTAACCACCACAGCCCTGGGAGGGCCCAACCTAGAGGATCACTTCACACCTCTTGTTTTCCTAAGGAGGACACCTTCTGTGCCCCCTCCACTCTCAGAGCAACCTCATTTCCCAGTGGCATACTTGTCTGCCAGCAGCATCTGCACCCCCCAATCAGCTACAGACACGCCGCCTGTGCTCCTGTCTGGAATCTGCCCAGCCTGTAGCTCCATCCCACCTGCTTGCCTACCAAGGCCACTGCTCTGGTGACTCCTCATTTCTCTTCTGCCTTATCTTCGCTCTCCACAGCTGGGTTCAGCAAGCATCCCACTTATCCTCCTGTCCTAAACACCTCCTCTCGACCCAATGTGCCTGCTAGTTACCATCCCATTTTTTTCTACTTCCCTTTGCAGCAAAGACTCCTCACAACAACCATTCCCATTCCTCTCCCTGTTCTCTCCAGCCAGCATCAGGCTGAGTCTCCCCCAAGCTTCAGGTCACGAGCATCCCCCCGGCCCTGCTGACCGCTCCCTCTTCCCCGGTGCATCCAGAAGCCAGCACACTCTCTGGGTTTTCTTCCCACTGTACTGGCTGCTCCTGCTCTCCTCCTCAGCCCATCCCTGTTGGGCAGTCTGGTCTTTTCACCTACACTCATCCCCAGGGGACTGCAGGCAAACATAGATAGATATGGATCACTTGTATGTCAGCAACTCCGGGTTCACTGCTCTAGCTAGGCTCCTCCTCTGTGGAGCTCCAGATCTGTCTCCAGCTGCCTACCTCATGCTCCCACCTGAACATGCAGCGGGCAGCTCAAGACTTAGCACCACGTGTCCAAAAAGTAATTCCTGTCCTTCCCTCCCACGCTGCACCTTCAGTCTTCCCCTCATCCACTGGTGATAACTCCGTATTTCTAGTTGTTCAAGCCAAAACCAAAAGGAGTTCTCCCGGGCTTTTCTCTCTCACTCCATATCAGTGCATTAGCATATCAGGGTGGCTGCTCATTTAAAGCACATACCCAGTCCTGATGGCCTGATCACCTCTCACCCTGTCACCACCACCCTAGTCAGAGTCACTGTCCCTTCTTGCCTAGACCACTGCAACAGCCTCTAGCTGCTCTCCTGGCTCCTGTCCCTACTTCTCAAGTATGTGGTCTCAGCACATGAGCCACCATGATCCTTTTACCCCATCAGGTCAGCCCTGCATCCATCCCAAGTACAGCCCGTGGCTTTCCTAATGGCCTGAGATCTGGCCCTCCATCAGCCTCCCTGCCCCATCTCTGGTTCCAGCCCCTTCCTTGAACACACAGCACACTCCTGCCTCAGGACTTTGCCTGGCCACTGACCCTTCCCTCAAATGTCCTCATGACCAAATCCTTCTATTTCTTCAGGTCTTTGCTCAAATGTCACCCCATCAATTGCTGCTACCTTGACTGCCCCTTCATGAAACTCCATCCAGGCACTTCCATGCCCTCAAACCGGCTCCATTTTCCTCTATAACTCATCACCTTCAAACACACTATATAATTATTCACTAGGTTTGTTGCTTGCCTGCCAACCTTGCTGAATGCCAATTCAATTAAATAGAGGCTTTTCTGTTTTGTTCACTGATACAATTATTGAGAATAATGCCCAGCACATAGTAGGTACTCAAATATTTGCTGACTAAATTGTTCTTTTGTCAGCCCTGTACTGGTTGATTACCCTCCCTGTTGGCTTTCCAGTTCATTTCTCAGGCGCCTCTCTGGGGGTGGGAAAGCATTTCTCATTGAAAAGCCATCACACCCAGCCTGATATCTAGACACTCTGGCGCTGGTGCGAGCCCCTCCAGACGACGTCTCATGTAGTGAAGGGTTTGAGGCTCAAGTTCCATGGCTATGGTAACACTACTGAGCAGAGTCACATCCCATCTTCATCTGCCTTGACTAACCATACCTGCAGTGTCATGCAGCTCTAGGAATCCCACAAGTGGAAGCCCAGGTCCCTAAACACACAAATCACTGTCTACCAACCACTCGAGAGAGCCCACCTACAGCATGAACACACAGGGCCCCGCCCTTCCAAAGGGTCCATGTGGGGTTCCCTCTCTTGCCCGTGCTTTGTCCCTATGGCAATTGATAAACAGACTCCTGGGGCTACACACTGGGGAACTAGGCTATGGACCGGAGCTCTGTCAACACCAGCCCAGTATTCTCAGCAACCCTCCAAGGGTTGTTCCCGGCATGCAAGCCACTGACTGAGTTTCTGAAGGCCCAATAACACAAAAGGAGGGAGAGAACTTTAAAAACACAAAATTCCAGCCAGCCATGAGGTCAAGGATCGCTAACAAGGCAACTGAATTTAGTTTATAAATGACCGTCTAACACATGAATCCTCCCCTTGGGGCCATGCTTCAAATCTGCAGATGCAGCACTGTGACGGTCACATGCTAAGGGGATGACCGTGCCTCTGTGTAGAGTATTTAGGCATCACTTGTCATCTGCATTACCAGCAGAGATCATTTGGTCACCTGGTAATAGCACATCAGCTCCTCCAGCTCATCTGCATGAATGACGATGTGAAGACCACACAGCTGTGCGAGGTGGAACTCCTGTCCATCCACGCAGGCAAAGCACACCTAGGGGATGGAGGGCAAGCGTGAGGGTCCCCAAGACAGAACACAGCACCACAGCAGCTGACTTACAAGGGACACAGTTGCAAATGCAGAAATACCAGCCAGTGGGGTGTTTTAAGTTGGATTCTGAACAAGTAGCTAACTCTAGGATGAATTGTACAAGACTGGGAGGAAAAAATATGACATTTATAATCTGCAGGCCAAGGAGGTGCTTGAGACCACAGAAAGAAGAAAGTTCGTGCATTACTTCTTAGGCCCTGAGTTTTGTTCAGGTGGCAGGAAAGTCATACTGGAATTCCAGGTTTGGGTTTTTTTTTTTTTTTTTGAGACGGAGTCTCGCTCTGTCGCCCAGGCTGGAGTGCAGTGGCGCAATCTCGGCTCACTGCAAGCTCCGCCTCCCGGGTTCACGCCATTCTCCGGCCTCAGCCTCCCGAGTAGCTGGGACTACAGGCGCCCGCCACTGTGCCCGGCTAATTTTTTCTATTTTTAGTAGAGACGGGGTTTCACCATGGTCTCGATCTCCTGACCTTGTGATCCGCCCGCCTCGGCCTTCCAAAGTGCTGGGATTACAGGCGTGAGCCACCGCGCCCGGCCAAGGTTTGGGGTTTGAAAAGGAAGGCTAAAAAATAATGACCATCGGAGTGCATCTCATCTGAGTGTTGTTTTCACGGGGGAGTTTGCTTTAATAATTTTTTTTTTTTTTGAGATGGAGTCTCGCTCTGTCACCCAGGCTGGAGTGCAGTGGCACGATCTTGGCTCACTGCAACCTCTGCCTCCTGGGTTCACACCAGTCTCCTGCCTCAGGCTCCCGAGTAGCTGGGACTACAGGTGCCCACCACCACACCCGGCTAATTTCTGTATTTTTAGTAGAGACGGGGTTTCACCATGTTAGTCAGGATGGTCTTGATCTCCTGACCTTGTGTGCCTGCCTCGGCCTCCCAAAGTGCTGGGATTATAGGCGTGAGCCACTGTGCCCGGCCTGCTTTAATAATTTTTTAGACTACTTTTGTTTTCTGTACTGTACAGTATGTATACTTAACGATAACAAGCCTTGAGAAGTACAGAATTCTCCTGTGCAGAGAGGCCCTTCAGCTGCGCTTCCTGAGAGAACTGACAGGACTAACCCTGCACCACAGAGCTGGGTGTGCCGTGCAGTTTCCCTGCTTCTCCCACCTTCTATACACAGCATATGTTCCCAAGGTAGAGAAAGCAGAACATGAAGATAAACAAAAATAATAACATAAGCCAGTGTCATTAACTTGAGATACAATCTTTGGCCCACTGTTTCCTATGTGTGATACGTACACCAGCCCCCTGACAAATCTCCCACATATGCACAGTGGAATCACATCATACATTCTGCATGATGACATATTCCTCGCATAATATTGGCAACATATTTTCCTGCAACTCTGCCTATTCATCTTAAACAACAGGGTAGAGTTGTAATGCATACATTAACAAAGGCCTTGGCCGGGCGCGGTGGCTCATGCCTATAATACCAGCACTTTGGGAGGCCGAGGCGGGCGGACAACTTGAGGTCAGGAGTTCGAGACCAGCCTAGCCAACATGGTGAAACACTGTTTCTACTAAAAATAACAAAAATTAGCTGGACTTGGTGGCATGCGCCTGTAATCCCAGCTACTCAGGAGGCTGAGGCAGGAGAATTGCTTGAACTCGGGAGACAGATGTTGCAGTAAGCTGAGATCACACCACTGCACTCCAGCCTAGGCAACAGAGCAAGACTCCATCTCAAAAAAAAAAAAAAAAAAAAAAGAAAGCCAGGCATGGTGGCTCACACCCCTGAAAGCCAGCACTTTGGGAGGCCAAGACAGGTGGATCATGAGGTCAGGAGATCAAGAAACCTCATCTCTACTAAAAAATACAAAAAAATTAGCCAGGCGTGGTGGCGGGTGCCTGTAGTCCCAGCTACTCGGGAGGCTGAGGCAGGAGAATAGTGTGAACCTGGGAGGCAGAGCTTGCAGTGAGCCGAGATGGCGCCACTGCACTCCAGCCTGGGCGACAGAGCTAGACTCCATCTCAAAAACAAAAACAAAACAAACAAACAAACAAAAAGGCCTTGACATTGGACCTTCAGGCTAATTTTAATCTTTCATTAAACAATGCTGTTTTGGATATTTTTTCACAATTTTTTCTACTTAAAGATGATTCTGATATTATCAGAGAGCCTCGAGACAATTTACCAATTTGCCACAAAGGACCAATAATGTAAATTTACAATGATTATGCAAATAAGGTGACATGATTAAAAAGGGTGATGAAAATACTTATAATACTGATAATTCCATGCTATTGAGGCTGCCTCTGGGGGCCAACTGGTCAGAGATCGGATTCTCTGGGGCCTCTGTTCCAACTGCGAACACTAGCTTAGAGACTCTGAGAATCCCAAGGGTTCAGACCCCTGCCTGGGCAAAAGACCAGCACCCAGGCTCATCCCATATGGCAGAAGAGTACTGAGCAGAACACAAAGGACACAGAGAGCATGCCTGTCCAGAGCACACTCTGCTGTCTGCAGTTGCCCGCAGCTCACCTCCTTCCACGTCCGGGTGCTGCTGGCCTTGCGGCTGTTGTCCACTGCTGCCTGATACTCACCGAGGTGAACCAAGGTGGAAGCCAGGCGGGCAAAGTTAGAAACATTGCTATAGAGCAGCTTGGCAGCCTCGTACATTCCCTTCTCGTAACAGCGGTCTCCAACCTATGGGTAATAGGGTAGCTCGACTGAGACACTCTTCAATGGGAAGATTTCTCCAGAGTTGCTTTCAAGTGCCTAGATGGCAGAGGTATTATTCTGTTTGCTAGGGTGGTAAGCATCTTTCTGATCGCACCAGTGACCAGATGAAGTTGGCCTTGGCTTTCCAGTCCCTGGACACCCTCCTCCACCTCAGGGGGCGCTTCTACTTGCCTGCTCCTACATAACCCTGTGTTCTGGCACCTCTCAGGCCCCGACTGTCACCTACTACATTTGCATCCTACTGGGCCTGGGCTGAGGAGCTGTGCTCCTTGCTGCTTCCAAGCTGTTCCCCTTCCTCCTCAATAAAAACTGTTGACAACCAATCTTGTGTCAGGTATCACTCACCAGCCCTAGTTCCTGATGCCATTTACAAATCCTTCTCCTTCTCCGGCAATTTACTTGACTTCCTATGATCTGGGGACCTTGTTCTGTTCACAAGAACAAGTCACTGCTATAGCCATACCTTACACCTCAGAAGAGAGCTGCCAGCCCTGGGAACCTGCCACAAGTACCTCCTCTATGTAGCACCGCCCAGCTCACCATCCTGAGCACCTCAACTCCACCAGTCCAGTGACCGGACTGAATTCCTGCAGCCCTGTCCATGCCCAACTTGCACTGCACTTGCCCCAGCTGGTGGCCCCAGATCGTGCTGCCCAGCTCCTGGCACTCACCTTTGATTCTCCTGATAGTTCTCAGTCCTGCTCAGAACTAGTTCTCTGCCCATTCCCTACCTGTGGCTGCAGAGCTAAACACAGACAGCAGAACCCTTGACTCTCCTGACTGTTCTCAGTCCTGCTCAGAGCTAGTTCTCTGCCCATTCCCTACCTGTGGATGCAGAGCTAAACACAGACAGCAGAACCCCAAAGTGCTGATGGGTCTCTCTAAATTCATAAAGGCTAACATCAAATGCGCTGGCAACACTACCCATCCTACTTCCGTCATCCACGGCACCTCCCGCACCACCCCACCTGCCATTATCCATGGCATCTCTCATGTCAACTCTTTCATATCTCCTTCTCCTCTCAAAGCTCTAACGATTCCTCAAGCTGAGTATTTGGCTTCCCTTTTCCTGAGAAAACAACCAGGAGAGCCTTTCACAGCACAGTGTCTGTGGATGTCCTTCCTATGCCACCAAGGTCTGCTCCATGGATGCCCCGACCCCCTCTCCACATGCTCCATGTCAGGGTTTCAGCAAATCCCTGCATCAGCATCACCTTCTGCACTCATTCACTCTGACAACCTTAAAGAACCACTGTTCTTTTCTCGAGTTTAAAATAAAACAAAACTGGCCAGGCACGGTGGCTCACACCTGTAATCTCAGCACTTTGAGAGGCTGAGGCAGGTGGATCACCTGAGGTCAGAAGTTCGAGATCAACCTGGCCAATATGGTGAAACCTTGTCTCTACTACAAATAGAAAACTTAGCTGAACGTGATGGTGGGCACCTGTAATCCCAGCTACTCGGGGGGCTGAGGCAGGAGAATGGCTTGAACCTGGGAGGCAGAGGTTGCAGTGAGCTGAGATTGCACCATTGCACTCTAGCTTGGGAGACAAGAGCAAAACTCTGCCTCAAAATAAATAAAAAATACTAATAATAAAATAAAATAAAATAAATAAAATAAAACAAAACTAATCCAACTTGCTCTGCCCTCAACTTACCTGGGGGCTCTCAGCCTGTTTCCACGCTTCCCATCAGAGCACAGTTCTCAGGGAGTATCTGTGTGTCTATAACAGCTATCCCCTGTCTTCCTATTCTCTCTGCAATCCACTCCAATCAGGCTTCTGCCAGCCCCTCTGCCAGGGTCACTGCTCTTCCAGACAGACGCAGACATGGTTTTCTGGACACCTCTGCCTGCTTTTTTCCCACCTCGCTGGCCACTCTCCATCTCCCCATCTCCCTGCTGTGGGGCTTTGGGGTGCTCTGGTTTCTTTCGCCCATCCCCTCCCCAGCCCCACACCCCCACTGCCATGCGCTCCTACACGGGTGGCGGCTATGGGTGCTGCCTGTCCCTGGAGGCTGCCCATGCACATCTCCAGTCTGGGCTTCTCCTCTAAAACCTAACTCCTACTTCCAGCGGGACAGATTCACATGGCATCTACTAGAGGTCTGACTTGTCCAAATGAGTCCTGATGCCCCCAGGCAGTCCTCACACACTGTCCCCACATTGGTGAGTGTGACCCCCTCACCCCCAAACTTGACCCACCCTCACTGTTTCTCTTCTCACACCCCTCTTGGCAGCACACACTGTTGGCTCTGCCTTCAACACACATCCAGAAGCTGACTACGCTTTGCACTTGCCTTGCTCACTTTATCTGCTGTCACTACCCCTTGTGACATCACTGCACCATCCTCCTCTACGCACTCCCTGCTCTACCCTTGTCCTTTGCTCTGTTTGTAGCATAGCAGCCAGAGGGGTTCTGCTGACCCCTATACCAGATCATTTTCCTCCTCTGCTCAAAATGTCCAGTCTCACCCAGAGCAGAAGCCAGAGTCCTCATTATGGCCCCTGAAGTCCTGACCCACAGATCAACAGCTGCCTCTCCTATCGCTCCCCAAGCCTCTCTCGCTGGATGGCTGTGTTCCAGCCATGGGCTCCTGCACCCCACAATGCTCCTCACAGGACCCTTGCACTTGCCCTGCTGTCTTGTTCTAAGAGCTCCTCCCCGGAGGTGTACAGACTCAGCACCTACACAGGGGCCCTTTCTAAAACCAGAATGTCCACTGTCACACCCACACCGTTCCAACACTTCCTATCCCTGCCCCGCTTCACTTAGCTCCTTATACTCACCATGTAAAAGACCACAGTATTTTTAAGAATCTTACGATCCATGGGGCAGAAATCTGATTACTATTTTCCCTGATCCATCCATAGCCCCTACCCTGGCACACAGCTGATATTTAATAAAAGGTGATGAATGCATAAATTAAGTATTCTATCAAAGGGGTAACCATGTAAGACTTGTTACTGCCAATTTACAGGAAACACAGAGAAAATGAGTTAAATGACATTATGTAGGTGCAGTCAGCTGATACCAGACTGTGGGAAACGTACACAAACCAGGCGATGGGCTGGATCTGGCCCCCAGGCTGAAGGTCACTGGCCCCTGTCTCAGGGGACAGCAGAAGGCAGAGAGCTTGCCAGGTCTGGGGCCACTATGAACACAGGTAAAGAGCCAGGTGCACCTCTGCCCCACCCAGCCAGCCCTATATGAGGGAGCTTCTGTTCTGGCCAGCAGTGCCTCTGACTCAGGAGAATCCGGTTACTAAGCCAGAGGGGGATTGGGGACAAGGCTTTGTTTTCTATTATTTTAACTACTTTTTGGATTATAAGGGCAATTTCTAAAGTTGCACGATCACTGATTAAAAAAAAAAAACTTTGCAAACACAGGCAAGTAAAAGAAAAGTAATATGATATTGCCAATTCCAAATCCCAGAGTTGTTCACTGTCCTCATTTGTATTATACTCCATTGATGGATGTTGTTATTTAACTATTTTTTGGCCGGGCGCAGTGGCTCATGCCTATAATCCCAGCACTTTGGGAGGCTGAGGCAGGCAGACGGTTTGAGCACAGGAGTTGGAGACCAGCCTGGGCAACATGGTGAAACCCCATCTCTATCACAAATACAAAAATTAGCTGGGAGTGGTAGCGTGCATCTGTGGTCCCAGCTGCTCAGGGAGGCTGAGGTGGGAGGATGGCTTGAGCTCAGGAGGTTGAGGATGCAGTCAGCTGAGATGGTGCCACTGCACTCCAGCCTGGGTGACAGAGGAGACCCTGTTTCAAAACAAAACAAAAGTACTATTTCCTTTTGCCAGACATTGGCTTTTAATTTTTATTTGCATAATCATGCTGCAATGATTAAATATTTATAGATAAAGCTATGTGGATCTTTTCTACTTTCTTGGGATAGATTTTTACATCTAGACTTACTAGGTCCATGTTTAGAAATAATAAAACTCTACAGGTATATTTCAAATATTTATGTATTAGCTGAACTGATATTTTCCTTTATGC
The DNA here is from genome assembly GCF_049350105.2 of Macaca mulatta. Classification (NCBI taxonomy): domain Eukaryota; kingdom Metazoa; phylum Chordata; class Mammalia; order Primates; family Cercopithecidae; genus Macaca; species Macaca mulatta. The sequence goes on along the minus strand of NC_133415.1, from coordinate 33,501,693 downwards.
TTTCTTCCACTGCTTACATGCTTAAAAATTCCTTTCTCATGCAAAAATTCAAATACCTATTAAAAAAATTTTAAGTAAAGCTCAATTTTTACCTTTTATTCTTTCATCTGGAATTTTACTTGGTTACAGAATTACATGATGAACTTTTAATACCTTTCAAAACTTTAACCTAATTTCCAACCTTTTTTTTTTTTTTTTTTTGACACAGGGTTCTCACTCTGTCACCCAGGTTGGAGTGCAGTGGCATGATTACAGCTCATTGCAGCCTTGACTTCCCCAGGCTCCAGTGATTCTCCCATCTCAGCCTCCCAAATAGCTGGGACTATAGGATGTGCCACAATGCCTAGTTAATTTTTGTATTTTTGGTAGAGAAGGGGTTCCTCCATTTTGCCTGGGCTGGTCTTGAACTCCTGACCTCAAGTGAGCCACCTGCCTTGGCCTCCCAAAGTGCTGGGATTACAGGCCCTTCACCCCTTTGTTTTCTTCTTGTTTGTTTGTATTTTAAAGACAGGGTCTCGCTCTGTTGCCTAGGCTGGAGGGCAGTGCCCCGATCACAGCTCACTGCAGCCTTGACCTCCTGGGCTCAAGTGATCTTCCCACTTCAGCCTTCCAAGTAGCTGTGACTACAAGTGCATGCCACACGCTTGGCTAATATTTTTTAGTTTTTTGTAGAGATGGGGGTCTCACTATGTTGTCCAGGCTGGTCTTGAACTTCTGGGCTCAAGTGATCTTCCCACCTCTATCTCCCAGAGTTGGGATTACAGGTGTGACCCACCGGGCCCAGCCCCAACAACTACTTGGAACTCATTTTGAAATAGAAAGCTCAAAGTTCATTTTGTTGTTATTTTTTTTTTCTTTTCCCTGTTTAGAGATGGGGGTCTCATTGTGTTGCCCAGGTTGGTCTTGAACTCCCGTGCACAAGCAATCCTCCCACCTCAGCCTCCCAAAGTGCTGGGATTACAGGCATGAGCCACTGCACCCAGCCCACTTCGTTGTTATTCATTTCAATAAATTGTGTGCATTCCTCCAAAAAGAGTGTACTTGTAATTAATATAGAGTTATAATACTTTCCATTATCTCTTCATGTCTCTTTATCACATTTTCCAGGGGTAACATTTTATCTACATGGCAGACTCCACAATTATTTAAGTTTTATTTACGGTTAAGGTTTAAACGTTTTGGCTTTATTCCTATTAAAAAAGGAACGTTTTCTTCCCCATTATGTTATCTGATTATTGGTGACATAAGCTATTAATTTTCTTTTTCTTTTTTTTTTTTTTTTCTAGACGGAGTCTCGCTTTGTCACCCAGGCTGGAGTGTAGTGGTGCTATCTCGGCTCACTGCAACCTCCACCTCCTGGGTTCAAGCGATTCTCCTGCCTCAGCCTACAGGCATGTGCCACCAGGCCTGGATAATTTTGGTATTTTTAGTAGAGACGGGGTTTTGCTGTGTTGACCAGGTTGGTTGCAAATTCCTGACTTCAGGAGCCCCCCTGGGGGCTGTGCACTGCCAGTCAGATTTAGGCCCAGGGGGCGTGGCCTACCTGCTGGATGTGGGCATTGTTGGGTCCATTAATAAAATCTTCTAGCTCAGAAAGACGGCTGGTTTTAGCCAAGGCAAATATAAGTTCAGTCTCTATATAGGACTCACGGCCCTTTTTCCTGGCCATCTGCAGAAATTTAACTAGATCCTCCCAGTTGTCTAAGGACAGAAAACAAAGATAGGTTAAACCAGAGCTGATAATTTTAAACAAGGGCTCAATTCCTCCCATTCTGTCCTCAGCCAGACACATTTACTCTCTCGTTAGGTCTCCCTGGGAACTCAGACTCCAGATAATGTCTAGGAGGTCTTGATTATGCTCACTAAGCAGATCCGTAGCTCAGAAGGAAGGGAGGGGCAGAGCCACACTCAGGCCGCCTCCCTGAGAAAAGACTTTGCCAGGAGACAGAATGCTTGTTCTGGACATCAGAGAGGTGGGTGCCACAATCAACTTGAAACACCAGAAGATCCCTGGGAATCTGTGGGCCTGTCACTGACTTTAAAATTACTACAGTGGCGATATTGAGATATCTAGTGTGCTTAAATGACCTCATCTTATAAAGGAGGGCAACAGTCAACTAAAGAGCCAGTATTAATAACAGAGTAACGTTTATCTCAGACTCTTGTGGGAAACTTTCATGTAGATGTGCCCTCTGATATCTCTGGATACATTATACATACAGATTTGTGAGAATCTCTTCAACTTCTTGCTTCAGCCAGGTTTTGTATCAGTGAGACGCAGAGCCCCAGGGAGGGGGATTCACTTACTGCTCCTGCTGGCTGCCTGAACAACTTCCAGGTAAGAGGAAGGGTTGTCCCCTCTGATATAGGAGTCGATGGCTTCCTTCACCAAGTCTTTCTGGAGCTGGGCTTGGGCCAGCTGACTCCACACCGCAGGCTCACTGCACCTCTCCGCAAACTCATACGCCCGGTCCAGGTTTCCAATGTGCTCGATCAGGACCTAGGGGTTATGAGAGGACTTCCACTCTCTGCAACACCTAGTCAGCTCCAAAAGACAGACACATTTTTGTTTGCTTCCCTGTTCTGCCTAAAGCTTCATGACCATTTCAATTCTGTTGGAAGCAATCAGGTACTAAGCGTTTCTCAGATGGACAGGTTGAGGGGAGAGACAAGAGCCATTATATGAGAAGGCGGATGCCGAACAAAGAAGAGACACTCCAACAGAGGCACAGAGGTGGAGATATCCAGGTTAAGCTTTCTGGGCCGGGTGTAGGACATGGGACTTGCTCCTGACCTTGGGAGGAAAGACAGTGCAACAGAGCATAGAAACTGTAGAACAGTTCACGAGAATTGCTGTGGGGAATAAGATTGCTCACCAGGCAGAAACAGGCTTGCTGAGCAGCCTGGCAGACTGCGTGGCAGTGAGGGCCACCACTATATAGTAGTGGAGGTGGTGGCAGCATCAGCCGCCCCCTAATATGATGAGCTGGTCTGTCTCAAAGCAAGGCCAGAGCCCATGAGGGGGCACAAAAGAAGGGCTCCTGGATTGGGGGTTTCACAGCAGGTACAGAAACAAGGTAAAGGAAGAGGCAAGAACATAAAGATAATTGGTAGGAGAGCAGTTCAGAAGATGTCCTGTGGTTTACAACTGATTTGGAAATAAAACCAGAAAAGGCTCATAGACTGGGAAGAAAGGGCTGCAGTTTAAAGAAGAAGAGTTCTTGGGGAGGCGGAGGGGCAGGCAGGGAGGGCTGGAGGGCCTGCTCTGGGAACCCGACCTTGGATCCTGAAAAGCTCCTGCTGAGGAGATGGGGGAATGTGGAGTATGAGGGTGAGCAGCATGGTGCAGAGGGCTGGAATGGTTGTCATTGAGGGTAAGGTGTGAGTGCCTCTGAAAATCAAACGTTTGTGTCACCAGGGCTGACCGATGACATTGGGTCAGTACCCAAGTCCAGGGGAGTGATCGGGAAGGGGCAGACTAACAGCCAATGGAAGGAGCACCTGCAGAGAAGGTCAAGACAAGGGGCCAGCAGGCTGGGAAGATGGGTTGCTGGTGAGGAGCAGAGAAGAGCACAAAGAGATGCACTAGACAACCAGAGCATCTGACACCCTTGGAATGGACAAGGGCTTGCAGGGCGCACTCATGGTGTGGCAGAGGGTGCTAGGTCCAACATGCTTGCACTCAGCAGTCCACCTGGATTGCTGAAGCATTCATATCAAACTTGTGGAAGACGGCGAAGGCCTCCTCATACAGCGCGCTGCTGACAGCGATGCTCGCAATGTCCGGTGCGTCATAGTTGTCCAGGCGGCTGATGTACTCCATGACCCGTGTGCGGTCTGCTTTGATGGCAGTCAGGATCAGCAGATTCTGCAGATTCCTGAGGAAAGAGGGTGGTCAGCATGGCATCCCAGGAAGGAAGGCTGCATAAACCATTTTTCGGAAGGTCAGGCATCCCCAGACCCCCAGTTTTTTAAAAAACTAATTAATATACACATACATAACTGATAAGCAAATATAACAGAGTATTTGTGAAGTAGTTGAGATCTAAAAAGAAACAATATAGCAAAGTCTTAGGAAAGCACAGGTAAGAGAATCAGAACGTGCCAATCAAATCACTGGGAGGGTTGCTGTGCCTTTTTAGAGCCCAGCCTCTGGCTCCTGCTGTAGAAGTACCTATTTTCCTACCTGTGCTTTCTTTGTGATTCATTATAGCTTTATCACATCTACTGTATTTCTAAGCAATATAGGCAGCTTTGCATTTTTTTTAACTTTTAAAAAATTTTGAGACGGGTCTTGCTATGTTGCCCAGGCTGGTCTCAAACTCCTGGCCTCAAGTGATCATCCCACCTTGCCCCCTCAAAGTGCTGGGATTACAGGTGTGAGCCACCACACTGGGTTGCTTTGCATTTCTTGAACTTTACTTTGCTTTAATTATAGTAGATGAAATTTTGCAAAATTTTTATATAATTCAAAAATGTGGAAAAAAAAATCAATGTAACACACCACATATCAAGAATCTAAAAAAGAAATACTACATCATTATCGAATGATTCAGAAAAAGCATCTGATAAAATCTAACACCTATTAATGAGAAAAACTATCAACTAGAAATAGAAGGAAACTTCCTCAATCTGAGAAAGTACATTGACAAAAAGCCCACTGCTAACATCATAAGTAACAGGGTCTGGACCCTTTCCCCGAGGATCAGGAACAAGACAGGGATGTCCACTCTCAACACTTCTATCTGTGCTGGAGGTTCTGGTTAAGGCATTTAGGCAACAAGAGAAACAAAAAGTTTCTTTTCTATAATGAATCACAAAGAAAGCACAGGTAGCACCAGATTAGGAAGAAACAAAACTATTCCCGGTGGCTCAGGCCTGTAATCCCAGCACTTTGGGAGGCTGAGACGGGCGGATCACGAGGTCAGGAGATCGAGACCATCTCGGCTAACACGGTGAAACCCCGTCTCTACTAAAAACATAAAAAATTAGCCGGGCGTGGTAGCGGGCGCCTGTAGTCCCAGCTACTCGGGAGGTTGAGGCAGGAGAATGGCGTAAACCCGGGAGGCAGAGCTTGCAGTGAGCTGAGATCGCGCCACTGCACTCCAGCCTGGGCGACAGAGCAAGACTCTGTCTCAAACAAAAAAAAACTAAACTAAACTAAACTAAACTAAACTGTCCCAATTTGCAGCCAACATGATTGATTAAAAAACTCAAGAAATCTACAAAAAAAAAAAAAATCCTGTAATAAATGAGTTTAGCAAGGTTGTAGAATACAAGGTCAACATACAAAAATCAGTTGTATTTCTATATACTGACAATGTTTTTCAATGAACAACTGTAAACAAAAAAATCTATTTAAAATACTTCCAAAAATATGAAATAAGTATAAATCTAATAAAATCTACATATGACCTATATGCCAAAAAACTATAAATTGCTGATGAAAAAAATCAAAGATCTAAATAAATGGAGACATATCACTTTCATAGAATCAACATAGTAAAGATATCAATTCTCCCTAAATTGGTCCACAGATTTCATGCAATTCCAGTTCCAGTAGATTTTCTTGTACATATAGACAAGCTAATTCTGAAATTTATATAGATAGGCAGAGAAATTAGAATAGCTAAAACAATTTTGGAAAAGAATAAAGTTGAGCCCAGGCATAGTGGCTGACACCTATAATCCCAGCACTTTGGGAGGCCAAGGTGGGAAGACTGCTTGAGCCTAAGGGTTTGAGACTAGCCTGCGCAATATGGCAAGACCCTGTCTCTACCAAAAAAAAAAAAAAAAAAAAAAAAAAAATTAGCCAGGTCTGGTGGTGCACACCTGCAGCTGCTCAGGAGGCTGAGATGGGAGGATTGCTTGAGCCTAGGAGGTTGGGGCTGCAGTGAGCCATGTTCATGCCACTGTACTCCAGCCTTGGTGACAGAGGGAGACCCTATTTAAAAAAAAGAAAGAAAGAAAGAAAAAAGGAATAAAGGTGGAAGAATTACACTACCTGGTCAATTGATTTTTGACAGAGATGCAAAAGCAATTCCATGGAGAAAGAGTATTTTTTTTTTTTTTTTTTTTTTTTTTTTTTTTGAGACGGAGTCTCGCTCTGTCGCCCAGGCTGGAGTGCAGTGGCCGGATCTCAGCTCACTGCAAGCTCCGCCTCCCGGGTTTACGCCATTCTCCCGCCTCAGCCTCCCGAATAGCTGGGACTACAGGCGCCCGCCACCTCGCCCGGCTAGTTTTTTGTATTTTTTTAGTAGAGATGGGGTTTCACTGTGTTAGCCAGGATGGTCCTGATCTCCTGACCTCGTGATCCGCCCGTCTCGGCCTCCCAAAGTGCTGGGATTACAGGCGTGAGCCACCGCGCCCAGCCGAGAAAGAGTATTTTTAACAAATAATGCTGGAATAAACTGGACATTCATATGCAAAAAGATGAATCTCACCCTAAACTTCACACTTTATTGGATAATGAATCTAAATATAAAATGAAAAAATATGAAACTTTTAGAAGGAAATAACAGAAAATCTCTGTGACCTAGGAGTATTCACAGAGTTCTTGATTTAACACCAAAGCACAATCCATAAAAGAAAAATTTATGAATTGGACTTTATCAAAATTATAACTTGTGTTCTGTTAATGACACTATTAAGAAAATAAAAGAAAATCTACAGAATGAGAAAAAATATGGAAATCACATATCCAAAAAAGGACTTGTATCCAGAATATACAAAGAACTCTGAAAACGCAACAAAAAAAACCAAACAACCCAATTGAAAAACAGGCAACAGATTTCAACAGACATTTCACTAAAGAAGATCTGCGGATGGTAACTAAGCACATAAAAAGTTGTTCATCATCATTAGCCATTAGGGCAATGCAAGTTGAAACCACAATGGCATACTGCTATACATTTATGAGACTGGCTAAGATAAAAAATACCAATATACCAAGTGCTGGTAAAGATGAAGAGTAACTGGAACTCTCACATATTGCTGGTGGGAATGCAAAATGACACAGACTTTTTGGAAAACAATAGGCAGTTTCTTAAACAGTACATATACCATGTGATTGGGTAGGTTTAAATACAAATCTGGACACAAATGTTCACAGCACATGTATTCATAATCACCTCAAACTGAAAACCACCCAAACATACTTTGATGGGTGAAGAGATAAACTGTGGTACATCTGTACAACAGAATAAGATTCAGTGATAAAAAAGAATGTAAGGCTAATGCACTCACCAACTTGGATGAATCTCAAAGGCATCATCATGCTGGGTGAAAGAAGCCTGTCACAAAGGAGTCTACACCATGTGATTCCATTTACAAGACCTTCTTGAAAATGCAAAACTAGTGTGGCCGGTGGTAGCCAGGTTTGGGGGAATGTATACTATACAGGGTAGCTAGCACAAGGGAATGTTATAGGGTGATGGAATTGTTTGTATCCCGACTGTGGTGATTCTACAAATCTACACATGTGTTAAAATTCCTAGCACTGCATTCCCCATCCCCTTCCAGAAGGTCATTTTTGCTGTATGGTGATTTTTACAAAAAAGAATTTTAAAGTTAGGTGCTAACAGTCATCCATACAGTGTTCATTTCTAGGGCTATCTGGTATTCAACTGTACAACTATACTACAACCTACTTATTGATGGTTATCTGGATCGCTCTTAGAGCTTTGCTATTGGAAACGGTGCTGCCTTGAGTATCCCTGCACACATCTCCTCATACAAATGAGCTGAGATCCTTTAGGGCTCATAAGGAAGAGAGGAAATTGCTGGCTGTGTGCATCTTTTTCACCAAACTGTTTTCCAAATGTAACGCACATTCCCAGCAGGGGCACATAAGAGACCCAGCTGCTCAACATCCTCATCAGCACTGATTAGGAGAGTGGGGTTCCTGCTGCTCTGGCAGGAGTAACAAAGCATCAGATGGTGCACCACGGCCTCACTCTGTGCCTCCTTGGTGGCTGATGAGGCTGAATTCTTGCCTTAGGTTCACAGGCTGTCCTTCCTCTCACCAGAGGGCCTGTTTAAGTGCTCTGCTTGGTTTCTCATTGGGTTGCTTGTTTTTTTCTTTTATTACATCTTTTCCCTACTAATTTTTTGTTGGTTGTGTTGCAAATATCTTCTCCCCATTTGTAGCTTCTCATTTGTCCATCTTCTTTATGATAAAATGCTTAAGTTTAATACAGTCTTACTGGTTTTTCACTAAAGGTTTATGGTTTCTGTGACTGGTTTAAGAATTTATTAGGTCATAAATATATTCTTCCAAGTACATACTCTAAAAATAATATATTTTGCTTTTTTTTTTTTTTCTTTTTGAGGCGGAGTCTCGCTCTGTCACCCCGGCTGGAGGGTAGTGGCAACATCTCAGCTCACTGCAACCTCCACCTCCCAGGCTCAAGCAATTCTCCTGTCTCAGCCTCCCAAGTAGCTGGGATTACAGGTACCTGCCATCATGCCTGGCTAAATTTTTGTTATTTTTAGTAGAGACAGGGTTTCACCCATGCTGGCCAGGCTGGTCTCGAACTCCTGACCTCAAGTGATCTACCAGCCTTGGCCTCCCAAAGTGCTGGGATTACAGGTGTGAGCCACTAGGCCCAGCCAAGGCTATTTTTACCTACACATAAAACTGTCTGGTAAAATCGTCACAGGAAGAGCATAAACTTGAGGTTACCTGCATGTTGGAGAAGCAAGTGTTTAAGAAGACAGCAGAGCCACAGCCACCTGTAAGTGCCTGGAAGTACCCACAAGCTAACAACTATCAAAGGAGGTTGATCAGACAGCAAAACAGAATATCCTACCCAACTCAGGCACCTTAATCCTGGCATCCTGTCATTAGTCAGGGTTTATGATTCCATTAAAATATAATTTCACATTCCATATACCATTATCATATAGCATCTCCAAGTTTAAAAACACACACACAAATTCCTCTCTATAATACTACAGCCCTTGATAGCCTTTCTGGCCTATAAAATAGATCTCATAATTAAATCTTTATAGCTGCACTTATGATGTGAGTAGATTAAAATCTGACACAGAATCTCTGATGGTGAATTTTGAAGTGGAGAGGAACCCAAGGTGGCTGGCCCATGCGGAAGCACACACTTACCTCTATGGTGCCTGCCCATGCAAAAGCAGCACGCACTCCCACCTTTACAGTGCCGGTCCATGTGGAAGCACACACTCCCACCTCTACAGTCCCAGTCCATGTGGAAGCACACACTCCCACCTCTACAGTCCCAGTCCATGTGGAAGCACGCACTCCCACCTCTACAGTGCCGGTCCATGTGGAAGCACGCACTCCCACCTCTACAGTGCCGGTCCATGTGGAAGCACGCACTCCCACCTCTACAGTGCCTGCCCATGCAAAAGCAGCACGCACTCCCACCTCTACAGTGCCTGCCCATGCAAAAGCAGCACGTACTCCCACCTCTACAGTGCCGGTCCATGTGGAAGCATGCACTCCCACCTCTACAGTGCCGGTCCATGTGGAAGCACGCACTCCCACCTCTACAGTGCCTGCCCATGCAAAAGCAGCACGCACTCCCACCTCTACAGTGCCTGCCCATGCAAAAGCAGCACGCACTCCCACCTCTACAGTGCCGGTCCATGTGGAAGCACGCACTCCCACCTCTACAGTGCCGGTCCAGTGGAAGCACGCACTCCCACCTCTACAGTGCCGGTCCAGTGGAAGCACGCACTCCCACCTCTATAGTGCCGGTCCATGTGGAAGCACGCACTCCCACCTCTATGATGCCAGCCTGTGCTGCTGTCCCTGCCACAGCTTCTGCTCATCTGGCTTCTACATTATACTTCTGGCAAGTCTTCCCTGATACATGCCCAGATCTGGTTCTCCTGCCACCTTTCTCCAAGCTTTGTTCACTATGATTTGAAGAGTTCAACACATCCTTAGGCCACATGAGACCTTCATAAAATGCCAGCTCCCCTTCTCTGAGCATTGTGTTAAAGGACAGTGTGGGCCAGAGCAGTAAGAGGAGTGCAGCCTCCTGGAAAACGTGAAACTGAGGCTGGGCTCTGAGACAGGCAGGAGCTAATAAGGGAAGGACTACATTGAGATAGAAGAGGTGGTAGGAAGATTGGCATGTCTGGGGAGCAGCCAGTGGGCAGGCTGGATGGGTAAAGTGGTACGAGATTGTAACAGAAGTAACAGTTGTTTGAATCTGCTTGTGTCCATAGCTACCCCTGGCATAGCCTCACCTGTGCTCACTGAAGACAGAGTTATCCAGAACTATCTTCTCCAGCAGTTCAATCAGTTCATTAGGCAGGTCGGCTGTCATAAAGGCTTTGACAGTGACCGAAATCTCTTCAGGATCCCGTGTTTCTGACAATGCTGTCTGTACTACCTGGTTTTAAAAAGCATTTGAAAGAACTTGATTAGTCAATTCAAGACTGAATCTTTGAAGCTAAACAGAAGGGAAGGACTCCTCCAAGATGGTGTGGAACAGACAGAGAAAATGGGAGACTTCTTAAGGTAACAAAGGAAGGGTTTTCAAAGTCAATTTCAGGAAATTCTCAGTTTGCTCTATTTTGACAATTAGTTTTTCTCTCATATCAAATGAGCTACAGACTCTTACTCTGCTCCAATGACCAGTGCACTAGGCATTTTGAAATGAATGTCTCCTTTTAGATTTGTCTTTTAAAGCCACTAATAGCAAATATGGCTCCACTTCTCTATTGAAGACACTGCAGGGGCTTCCAGCAGCCTCTTACGAGCAAAGAGCACTGCCACTACTGTGGCACAGTCCATAGCCAGAGCTGTGGAGTCAGGTGCCTTCACACCGGATGCCACTCAGAACCACAAGCTGAAGGAAAGACCAACAAAAGACTGGCTGTGGCACCCCTCATCCAATTATAGGGGTGTCACATACAAAAACACTTACAAATAGGGTGGAAAGACAGTTTTCCAAAGAGTACATTTCCCACGTGACAGCAGTTTGGAATGCCAGCACTGCTCTCTTTGCACTTTGGACCAGGCACCTTCAGTGACTTCGAGGATCTAATATTTTTGCCAAGTTTCTGGTTCTCCTCAGGGGTGGTCAACAGCCGTGTATCAGTGAGAGGGAAGAGACAGCTCTGGACGGTCTTTCATGGCTAACACAGCCCACTGACCATGAACTTTTACATAGCAATCTTGAGGGGCCTTAAAGGAACGTAGGGTCAAGGTCAGTCCAGTCCACCTTTCTGGTGGTCTTTGTGAACTCAATGGTACCATAAGATGCAAAAGTTCTACCTCTGTGGAGTTTGTAATATCCACAAAAAGGAGGCTGAAGAGTTTGAGAACAGGAGCTCTCCCAGCAGCTGAGGAACCAAAAGGGTATGCCTGAGGGAAAGGGGGCACCAGGACACAGCACAAGTCCATCCAAAGGAGAAGGTACACTTCCTAAAGTGACATCTGTCAGTTCTTGAAAAACTTGGAGGCCGGGTGTAGTGGCTCACGCGTAATTCCAGCACTTTGGGAGACCGAGGCAGGCGGATCACCTGAGGTCAAGAGTCCGAGACCAGCCTGGACAACATAGTTAACCATCTCTACTAAAAGTACAAAAATTTGCCGGGCGTGGTGGCAGGTCCCTGTAATCCCAGCTACTCAGCAGGCTGAGGCAGGAGAATCGCTTGAACCTGGGAGGCGGAGGTTGCAGTGAGCCGAGATCGTGCCATTGCACTCCAGCCTGGGTAACGAGCAAAACTCTATCTCATAAAAAGAAAAAAAAAAAAAAAAAAAGAAAACCTTGGAGCAACTTAAGTAAATATAGACAGGTTGTTTTAAGGGCAAAAATAAATTTCTACCATCTGTTTGAGTCAATACAGGATGCCCCACCTAAGGTTGCCTCAGGACACTGCTCTCAGTAAACATTCATAATGAGGTTCCACTCCAGACACTAAAAGCAGCCTCCCTCTGTTATTATGTGCTCTGGATTAGAGGAGCATTGCAGTTGAATTTCCCACCGGGAGGTGGCTACAGATATTCAATTACAGCAGCGATAACGAAAGACCAGCAGCTCCACCCAGAAACAGGAAGACAAGAGGCCCCCGGTGGCTCTGGTATGGTGCAATGTTAAAGTTGCCCTTCCCCAGTGCCAACATGAAGTCATCTTCAAGCTGTACCAGGTGGCTGGACTACACCTGGAGAAAAGTCTGATGTCTGGGAACTTGGATGTAAATCCCTAGTAGCATATTGTGTTGTTTAGTATTTTTATTAGATTTGGATGGGTAAGTCCAAAGTTGAAACAGAGATTCAAAACAACATGACCTTCCATAAATCTGAAAGTATTTCAAAATGAAAAGTTTATTTAAAAAAGTAGTGGCACAGGCTTGAGAAACAGTGGACAGAAAACGAGAGGATAAAATTCAGTAGAGATAAAGGTCAAATCCACCCCTCAAGACTTTCAAAAGTGCCGGTCCAGCAGGTTGGCAATGTGTACGAGGGAGGTGGGAGTTTTAACTGGTCCTATTCTTAGGGCTGAAGCCACTTGTTGGATGAGGGTTTTGTTCCAACATTGGTCTTGCCCCACCCCTAAACAGTATGCCCAGCACCTAGGAACAGTGCTGAGGGCAGCAGAGGCACTATCTGTGAGTGTCTGTGAGGCTGTGACTGGAGGGGAGGCTCTTCCACAGGGCTGGGGGAAGTCCTCCCAGAGGCCAAGGCAGACTCCCACCTGCCAGGCCACACCCAATAATGACCCCTGGCTCCAGCACTCTGCAGGAGGTGCTGGATAGTCACGGGGGCATAAAGAGTTTTTCAACACAGGGAAGTCAGCTGAGACAACCTTGAAAGCTACTTCACCTCTGTCCACGGGGGCTGAGCTGGGCCCAGCATGCAGGCATGCCACCAGGTACTCTCTTCCTGGGCTGCATATCCCTGCTTTGGATCCAAGGGCCAACTCTATGCCCTCAGCCAGTAAACAATTCCAAGTCAGCTCACCTGGGGAATCAAGCTAATTTTAGGCAAACTATTTCTGCAGGGGAGAAGGTTCATAAGGGCTAAGATGTTTTATTTATTTATTTATTTATTTATTTATTTATTTATTTATTTATTGAGACAAAGTCTCACCCAGTTGCCTAGACTGGAGTGCAGTGGCGTGCGATCTCGGCTTCTGCAACCTCCACCCCCTGGGTTCAAGCGATTCTCCTGCCTCAGCCTCCTGAGTAACTGGGATTACAGGCATGCACCACACAGTGTGTTTTTGTATTTTTAGTAGAGATGGGGTTTCACTATGTTAACCAGGCTGGTGTTGAACTCCTGACCACAAGTGATCCACCCGCCTAGGCCTCCCAAAGTGCTAGGATTACGGGCGTAAGCCACCATGCCTGGCCTATCTATTTTTTTGAGATGGAGTCTCTCTCTGTCGCCCAGGCTGGAGTGCAGTGGTACGATGTCGGCTCACTGCAACTTCCACCTCCTGGGTTCAAGCGATTCTCCTGCCTCAGCCTTCCCAGTAGCTGGGATTACAGGTGTGTGCCACCACGCCTAGCTAATTTTTGTATTTTTAGTAGAGACAGGGTTTCACCATGTTGGCCAGGCTGGTCTTGAACTCCTGAGACCTTAAGGAATCCACCTGCCTCGGCCTCCCAAAGTGCTGGGATTACAGGCGTGAGCAACTGCACTCGGTCAAGATGTTTTAAATGAAAAATGAAACCAGTCACTTGAGCCACAACGATGATTAGACGGCAAAATGCAGGTGCACAGACATACCCATCTCTGTGCCTCACCTGGTCAATTAGCTGTCTCCTGGATGGGTTGGTCTCCTCAAGGACGTGAGCCCAGAGCTCTGGATCCTTTCTGTGTACCAGGTAGCGGGCCTCGCTTTTGAACAGAGAATTCTCATTGCACACCTGAAATGAGCATACTCATGTGTGTAACACAGCAGTCAATCAATGGAAGCTGCTTGGGAGGACACACCCCAATTCGTTCCCTGTGTGCCTGATACCGGTTTAGTGAACAGTCAGGGCCCAGGCAAGGCGCTGTGCTTTGACACAGGATGAGCAGCATCCTACAGGGTTAACAATGGACTCAAACTACCTCAAAATGCCCTTTCTAAGTTTACAACTCCTAGGGATGTGCCACATCTCTGGCCAACAGGACCTCCTGCATTCAGGGACATGCTCTGTCTCCCATTCTGTCTGATACAGCCACTAGCCACGGGAGGCTACTGAGCCCTTGAAATGTGGTGCATGACAGGAACTAAACTGGTAATTTTTAATTTGGTTAAATTTAAGTACTCATATGTAGCTAGCTCTAAGCCATCTGTAAAATGTTATCAGAACAGCCTAGAACTGGTATAAAACAGCACAAACACTGCAATGTTTCAAGACCTAAAAACTGCAAACTGTGCTTTCACTAGCAGATCTGGAGACCCTTTACGGAATGTTATAACAGATCTTCAAAACACCATCAGTCCACTGGAATGTGCCAGCGTTTGCAGCACTTGCTAAATCCTGGTGAAGATCAGATCTGTTGAGTGCCAGATGCCAGGCACAAAGGCTGAGTGGCATGCAAAGGTGTTTGCAGATGCAGTGCAGGCTGCCTGTGCATCACGGGAAAAGCCCGAGCAGGCTGGTGCAGTACCAACCTCATAGGTGCTCTGTTCATGTCTGGATTTTTAGATCAAATGGTTAGGTAGGAACAGTTCATACAATTCAACCTAAACATGTAATTATATGTGGATCCAAGCCTGGGCAGATGTAGGCAAAAGACCTGGGTAGATGTCTCAAGGAGGGGCCAGCAAGAGCTCACCGGTCAGGTGATGGGGAAAGGCTTGTGTAGAGGGTTATCCCAAAAAGGGGGCATGAAGTACAAGGGCAGTCAGGACATGAGGCACCCAGGGAACTGCAGGCCCCTCCAGGTGGGTTGGCAAGATGGGTGGTTGATCAAGTTGGGGAGTTGGGGGAAGGTGGCAGTCCACAGAGGAGCTCACAAGTCAGGCCAAGGAGTTCAATTCTGCCTTCAAATTACCAGGCAACAGTAAGGACCATAAGCAGAGGGATGATAAGTCAGGTTCATGGCCACTTGGTCTACAGGTACAATGCATACAAATCGCATGAGCAAGTTCCCAAAAGCTGCGAGAATCACAAGGAAATAATCTCATGACCTGCCATCTCCAGGTGCACAGAAAGCCCTGATCAGCTCCCCACGGGCACACCTTTGAAAGCTTTCCTGGGAGGCCAGGGTTGCATGGGCAGCTCAGCACATCTGCTACCCACCTGGATGAGCTCAAAGTCACACTGCCCCCGCTCATAGGCGACACAGGCCAGATGGGGGTCTCGCTTCTCACAGTAGCGGCCCACCACGCTGCTGTCATAGTAGGCATTCTCTCTCAGGAAGCACTCGGGGCTGTTGTTGCTGTCAATGTAGATTTTAGCCAGTGCATTGTGAGTGGCAGGCTCCTTGCAGCCTTCCTGAATCTGGGACTCCAGCCAGGGAAGCAGCAGCTTGAGCCTTTGAAAGAAGGAAGGCACCGTGAAGTCTCAAGGCTACCACTGGAAATCTTGAGGACAATTCCAGGGCTCTGACAGATGTTTCCTGAAACAAAAAATCTCGGAGTACATTAACTTCAGGTTGCTCTAGGGACGAAGATGGACCTGATTTCCAAACTGATTTCTACTGTTAGGTTTTCCCCCAAGGTATTCACAGTACCAATAGCAAGTAACTCACTGCTACATCTAAGATGTGCACATGAATGATCAGCTACAGTGACAGTCCTGGAGAATTAGACAGAAACAACAACAGACACTAGAATCCAGGGGTAAGACAAAACACCAAGTAAGGACACCTTACCTATTTCTTTTTTCTACTTCAGCCACCAACTCGTCAGTAGAGAACTGTCCTCTCACTGCCATGATTAAGTGTTTAATCACTTCCTCAGAACAATCCACATCAAGCAGCCCTCCAACCACAGCTGGGGTCCGGCTAGGGTTGACCTACAGTAGTCAAGGTGAAGTAACTTCAGTGTTGCAGACACAAGTTATTGTTAGAAGCCTCCTACAACTTGGACAGTCTGGGCAAAACCCTGAAAGGGCTCCTGTTTAGCACTGCGCTGTGTCCCACCAAAATTCACTTGCTGATGTCCTAACCCCTAGTGGGACTCTATATGGAAAGAGGGTGTTTAAGGAGGTAATCAATGCCAATGGTGCGGCCCTAATGCAATGGGACTGATGTCCTTCTAAGAAGAGGAAGAGACACCAGGAATGTATATGCACAGAGGAAAGGCCCTGTGGGGGCACAGCCAGGAGGCCGTCTGCAAGCCTGGAAGACGGCCTTCACCAGAAACCAGCCCTGCCAGCACCTTGATTGTGGACTTCCAGCCTCCAAAACTGTGAGAAATAAATGTGTGTTGTTTCAGTCGCCTGGACTGTGTTCTTCTACTCTGGCAGTCTGAGCACACTAACCCACCACCCTTCAAAATGATAGTCTCTGAAATGCCAGATGTTAGAGGCAGCCTCTGAGGTGAAGACTATTGTCACTGACTGGGGCCCAGAGGCAGCCGTGGGTCACTCCAGGGAGCCAGCAGTACCTTCTGCACGTAGATCTCAATGTACCTCTGCAGGTTGTTGTGGTATAAATACAGGACAAGGTCATGGACAAAGCCAAAACGATCGCACACGATGATGAGGGGAAGCTGGTCTGTGAGCTTGGCCTCCTGAGGATTAGAATGCACAGAACAAGTCAGGGAGTGGAGAAACCAGACAGCCAGACCTCGGACTCATTGCCCATATGGGACAGCACTGTCTCTGCAGCAGAGTGACATGTAGGAGACTCAGAATGAGACTGCTCTAGATAGGCTGTCGTTTTGTGGTATGGTGTTTGCTTTGGAAATAAGTGAAAGATAATAGTATTTGGTTAAAGACCGTTAAATGTGGCATTAACATTCCAAATTTGGACAAAAATATCTTTTAAGACAAGCAGCTTATTACGTGCAAACCCAACAGAAACCAGGCCATTCTCAAGAACAGCACACCTGCAGTAAAGGCTGCCTTTTCAGACATGCAGCCGCAGGCCATGGAAACACACCTGGGCACCATTCCCAGATGATGATGGCACTTGGGTAGGGCAGCCACAGGTCACCACAATCATGCCTCCCCCTTGTGTGGTCCCATACCTAGATCACATTTCCTGGTTTCCCTTGAAGTTTTAAGTGTGGCCACATGACCTCATTCCCTCCAAGGGGACGTTAATCCAAGTCTCATCTGCCACTTGCAGGCCTCGCCCATAAAAACCACCCATGCTGGTTCCTCTGTGCTCTTCCCGTCTTCTAGCTGACTGGGAAGACGACATCCAGGTGAGGTGCTGAACACCGCAAAGCAGCCATGAGCCTGGTCCTTGAAGGACAGCGGGAAGGAAAGCCACCCCACTGACCTCCAGCCCACCCAGGACTGCCACATAAGGAAGCAGGCTTCCTGTTCTTTATGACACTAGTGCTGAGTGGTCTACTTGTTTCTGCAGCTTTGCCTGCTTAATTGACAATGGCACTAATGGGATGTTGATGAGTTACAATGCAGCAATAAACTAACTCCCTCCACTCACGTGCCAGATACTTAGAGCACAGCCTCAAGCTGTGTTCCACGTTCTTAAAACGATAGAAGGGTTCCTCTAGAACTTTAAGCCATAAGGCGGAGCTCTGTCCCTGGGACTAAGGGGTCCCTGGCGAGACAGATCCAGCTTCCTGCCTCCTGGGACGTCCTGCAGATGGTCTGCCCCACCTGCCATCAGCAATTCAGCTGTGGAACACAAGGAGGCAGTGCTGGAACACACCTTCAGGAAGTTCTTCACACGCTCTGGGTTGTAGCAGCTGCTCTCTCGGCATATCCTCTCCACCTCCTTGATCTGCCCTGTCTTACAGGCAGCCTGAATGTATTTCAGATGCACGTCTGGGTCTTGGCTGAAGTTCACGATTGAGCCCAGGAAGTAGAAGAGGCCTATGAAGAGAGACTGTTTCATTTTTGTCCTTGCAACACCCACCTGGTCTCCTCCGTAGCTGCTGTCCACCTTCCCTCGATGACCCTGTTCCACTCTCCAGGGACCCACCCTGCTCCACTCTCCAGTGGACCCACAGCCCACTCAGAACTCATAATCAATATGCCATCGGTCTGTTTTGGCAGCTCACAAAAATAGCTAGTCAGATTTCCATCAAATTTGGCAGGCATACCTGGCATGTTTTGATGTAAAATACTAGATATTTGGTACTTGTGAAATTCCTTTTGGGGGCCCAGGTATACCTAGATAGTCGTCGTCAAGAGTAATTCCCACTGAGGTAATCTGAGAGGGCTGTGGGACTGATGCCAAGGGAGAGAGAAATAAGCCACGGCCTCCAGGAGGAGGCCTGCAACTCTGGACAGTAACGACAAGATAGGCACATCCGAGAAGGCCCCCGTCTGTCGAGGTCTTTCACTGTAACTGTGAGACTCTGATGCTAGGAAGGGAATGGGCAGCCCCTAGGCCGATGGTTCCCCACCAACCTACTCTACTGCTCTTTCCCAGCCCAGCTCCACTCAATCGTCTGCCATGGTCTTTCCTACAGTGTTGTCTTCTGAAGAGAAGGCCAGATCCCTGAGGGCAGGGTCCTGTCCTACCCTCCACCGATGCCCCAACCTCACCGGACACATGGCAGTGGCTTGATGCCTAGACAAATGCTTAGTCTCTATCCTGGGTGGGCCAGACAGCCCCCACCAGTCCCTAACAAAGCTACTCCCACCCCCATTGCCCTAGAACACTCTTTTGGGGTGATGTCCAAAAAGGGGAAAGGAAGACAACCAAGTTGCCTCGCCAGCCCCTGCTATCAACTGGGTTAGCAGATACTACAAAGCAATGCACCCTCTATCGTGGGCTTTCACTTAGGAGAGGCCCAAAGAGCCTCCCTCCTGGGGCTGTGAAGACCAGACATCAGGCCCTTTCATGGTACCCACGACACAGGCTTTTAGATGAATTCTTGCCAGACTGTGCTGCACAGACACACCGGGCTCCATAAGTTTCTCCACTCCATCACAAACCAACCTGATTTCTTCCTTTGGAAATACCAAAAAGGACACTGAAGCTGAGGGTGCACATGAGATGGCAGTCGCATTCTGCCACTGACTGAGCACCCAAGGCAGCGAGTGCTGCATCCTGCCTGGCTTTGCAGGAAGGTCGTTTTAAGTCGGGCAGGTGGACTGCAACACCTGAGAAAGGAGGTGTAGTCACGTGGTGGGGTCGGCGAAAGGCTGCACGGTTTACCTTCATAGCTCTTGAAGGATTCAAAGAGTTCCACCAGGGCCTGCGTGCCCAGCTGCTCATGGTACTTAGAGGCCACCTGCACACACAGCTGAAGGTTCTGTCTGATGTTAGCAGACAGCATGGCACGCAGACACTCCACAGAATCCTCCACCGACAAGGAGCCGAAGAAATTGACAAGCCACTGGGAACAAGGAAGAGTCTGTCCACAACAATGCACCACTACAAAGATTGCTAACACTTGGAAAATAACTAGGTCGTTCTCCTGTTCCCCTGAGTGTCAAAAATAGAGAATTTCCACATAAAGGGATTGAAAAGCAACTATCCATCATGGGAAAAAGTAGGAGCAAGGAGTAAAGCTGGGAAAAGACACTGATCTAAACAGTTCACCTGCAATATTCCACAGACGATGCTAAAACTTATTCCATAAGTTGGAACACAATAGCTAGTTCAGCTTTGCTAATGGTTTCAGACAGCCCTGTTAGGTTGTCAGTGTTAAAAGGTGACCAGTATTCCTGCTATTAGACTAAGTCAAAGGTGGACATCAGAAAGAAAGGTACTACAGGGCCCAGACATGCTGCTGAGCAGATAAACATTGTGCGTGTGCTGAACCAGAAGTGCTTTTGGTAGTAAAGTATGGTAGGTTAGGGCAGTGACAGGCTCAGGCCATGGTTCCACAATCATCAACAGGTGAACATTGGGGAGCATGTGACATTAATGGCATAGACAACAGCCATAATAGGAGTGCCCCAGTGGCACATAATACCTCGGGATTGAGGAGGTGAGTGTGGACCACAGCCCTCTTGATGTCATAGAGGTCGGTGTAGTGCTCCAGCGCTTGCTGCAGGAGGCCTGCCTTTTCACAGAGCTGGGCGATGTGGGCCCGGTCGTAATGAGTAAACATCTTATTTCCAAGGATGGCATCTGCAACCTATGAAACAGGGAGTTTGGTGGGAAAGCCTGATCAATGGCAATAACTTTTTAAGACCAGCTGCTCAGCCTTGCCCCAGGGTAGGGTAAAGCCTGGCAACCCGAACTCACAAGCCCCTGTCCACACCCACAACTCTGTGGTGGCAGCAGTGCTTGTGGGTCCCAAAATCCCCAGCTGTCCTTCAAGTCATCTTAGGCCCTTTGCACAAGGCTCCATCCTCCCATATTGTAGAGCTGGGCCCACCCCATGTGGCCACAGAGTTGGGCATGTGAGAAACGCTGAGGCTCCATAAAGCCCTATTACTGGGATGAGTCCAAGTCGCTGTTGCAGCTTTTAAGCAATCACATTCTTGTTTTTTCTTTCTTTTTTTTTCTTTTTTTTGAACTCTGGACCTCAAACGATCTGCCCACCTTGGCCTCCTAAAGTGCTGAGATTATAGCCGTGAGCCACCGCGCCCAGCCAGCAATCACATTCTTATAGGGTTTCTATGGCAAGATCAACGTGAGGGCTCAAGTCTACCGATTCTCCTTGAATGAGCTCAAGCCTTAGACTAGCAATGGCCAGAAGGAGACCTGAACATAACAAATCCGATTTGTGCTTACTAGACTGCTCTACTAGGCTCAATACAGACTTACGAATTGGGGATTGCATTTAAAAAACAATGAACACTTCTGAAAACAATTTTTATGAGGCATAAAATATATATATATATATTTTTTTGAGACAGGGTCTCACTCTGTTGCCCAGGCTGAATGGAGTGCAGTGGTGCAATCTCGGCTCACTGCAGCCTTGACCTCCCAGGCTCAAGCAATCCTCCACTTCGGCCTCCCAAGCAGCTGGGATTACAGGCGCATGCCGCCACAGCTGGCTACTTGGGTTTTTTTTCTTTTTTTTTTTTTTTGAGATGGAGTCTCACTCTGTTGCCAGGCTGGAGTGCAGTGGCACGATCCCACCCAGCTCACTGCAACCTCTACCTCCTGGGTTCACCCCATTCTCCTGCCTCAGCCTCCCAAGTAGCTGGGACTGCAGGCATGCGCCATCATGCTCAGCTAATTTTTGTATTTTTAGTAAAGACAGGGTTTCACCATGCTGGCCAGGCTGGCCTCAATCTCTTGACCACGTGATCCTCCCGCCTTGGCCTCCCAAAGTGCTTGGATTACAGGTGTGAGCCACCATGCCTGGCCCACCCGACTAATTTTTTTTTTTTTTTTTTTTTTGAGGCGGAGTCTTCACTCTGTTGCCCGGGCTGGAGTGCAGTGGCACCATCTCGGCTCACTGCAAGCTCCGCCTCCCGGGTTCGCACCATTCTCCTGCCTCAGCCTCCCAAGTAGCTGGGACTACAGGCGCCCGCCACCGCGCCCGGCTAATTTTTTTTTTTTTTTTGTATTTTTTTTTTTAGTAGAGACGGGTTTCACCGTGTTAGCCAGGATGGTCTCGATCTCCTGACCTCGTGATCCGCCCGCCTCGGCCTCCCAAAGTGCAGGGATTACAGGCGTGAGCCACCGCGCCCGGCCCACCCGACTAATTTTTATATTTTTTTGTAGAGATGGGGTTTGGCCATGTTGTCCATGCTGGTCTCAAACTCCTGGGCTCTGTTCACCTTGGCCTTCAAAAATGCTGGGGTTACAGCGCAAGCCACTGCACCCAGCCACTAAATATTCTCTTTAAGTAAGTAATTTTTGGACTAAGACTGGATAGGTCAACACAGTAGCCTTGCAGCATGGCTGAATGAGTGCTCGCTCAGTATCTAATGCTGGTCTTGACTAGCTACGCTCCTGGGTGCCTTCCCTGCCACCCAGCACACTCTTTCTTATTCCTTCAAGGATCTGCATCACCAACCAGGTATGGCCAAACTGAGTGACCACAGCCCCTGTCACACACCAGACGACTTCAGAGTGATGCACACTTCTGGTTCCCCATAGAGTTGATGATCCAAACCAAGTACTAAGAGTAGGGCTTTAGAACACCTAGCACTTACCTGAGTCTCCTATCCTTTGTTTCCTTCAGGTTTATCTTTACTTCTTGTTTTTAAACATTTTCTCATCATAGCAACAGTGTATTTTAGAGAACTTAGAAACCATCATGCAGTCCCACTGCCCAGAGAAGACTGCCAGCATCCTGGGGCACTAAGCCAGAGCCTGCTGGCACCTCACCCAACTACTTGCTTGTCCTGCACCCCTTAAGGTCTGGGCATTCCTTTGGGTGTCTGCCAGGTTTCTGAGTGGCGCTTGGTGTGTTTCAAATCTCATTCACCAAAAACTATTACATACACTCACAAAGTCATGAGAGTCCAATAGACCCCAAGCAGCAAATTAACAGCACTTTAATTTCCTATAGTTGGAATATGACCCACTTCTTAGCAGCTAACCTGTGGATTTGAATAAATTGAGGTAACAGAACAATATACTTAATATGTTGTTTTATAATTATAAAAACAATAAGTGATTATTAAAGAAAAAACAAAAAAGAAGAGAGAAGTAAAGAACAAAGTGAACTTGTACAATCTTATCCACTTAGTACCGTGAACAGCTTGATACAAACTCCTCTAAATCCCTTTCTTGTATATATATCTAAATTTAACCCAAAATAGCACAGACATGTGATTTGATTATACCTTCCTCCCACAAGTTTCAGGCCAACAAATGATGCCTCACCACAATACCACTGCACACCCATTAAGATGATTACTATTATTATTTTAGACAGGGAAAATGTGTTGGCAAGGATATACAGAAGTTGGAACTGCTGAGCATTGCTGGGAAGAATATAAAATGGTGCAGCCTCCTGGAATACAGTATGGTGGCTCATCAAAAAGGTAAGCATAGAATACAATATGATCCAGCAAATCCACTTCTAGGTATATGCCCAAAAGAGTTAAAGCAGGGTCTCAAAGAAATCTTTGTACACCCATGTGAACAGCAGCATTATTCACAATAGCCTAAAGGTAGAAGCAACCCAAATGTTCATCAATGGATGAATGGATAAACACAAGTCATATATACACATGGTGGACAATTACTCAGTTTTTAAAATGGAGGTGTTTCTAACATATGCTACAACGTGGATGAACCTTGAAAATAATACGCTAAGTGAAAAAAGCCAGGTAAAAGGACAAACATTTTGTGGTTCCATGTATATGAAATATCTTGAAAAGGCAAATTAATAGAGACAGATTAGAATGGCAGTTGTCAGGGGCTGGGAAATGAGGAGTCACTGCTTAACAGTTACATAGTTACTCTGGGATAATAAAAAGTTCTGGAACCATATAGTGGTAATGGTTGCACAGTATTGTGAATGTTCTTAATGCCACTGTATCAGACACTTAAAAGTTGTTAAAATGGTAAATTTGGTTATGTATATTTTACCACAATGAAAAAAAGAAGAAAGAAAAATATGATGCCCCAATTATAACTGTTTCCATGAAAGTCCTATACCATGATTTCTGGAAAATTCTTTTAAGGGGAGTCATGGAGAATGTTCACTGAGAAGTACAAGATAAACATCTGGCACAAGCCCAGTCCAGTCCAAAGCCACTGTGCTCAAGTCTGCAAACCCACAGAGGGGTGCCACAGGTGCTCTGCCTCTCGGTGTTAGCCTACAATGTCACTGACCTGGGGTGCATGAACAAGGTTCATCTCCAACAGCCATGTCTGGAGGAGTCCCTCAGCTGGGCGATTATTCTTCAAGGCATCCAATAAGAAGGAAGTACACTGCTGAATTAAACTGTTTTCCATGAAAATGTCCACAATCTGAAACATATCCAAGCCACATTTTCACTCAGTGTGTTTTCATTCATAGTGTTTCATTTTCGTATTGAAATAGTTCCTGAAATATTATCTCATTATCTCATTTAGAAATTCAACAATTAGTTCCTTCCTTTGTTTTTTGTTTTGTTTTGTTTTTGAGATGGAGTCTCACTCTGTCACCCAGGTTGGAGTGCGAAGGCACAATCTCAGCTCACTCCAACCTCCGTCCTCCACCTCCTGGGTTCAAGCGATTCTCCTGCCTCAGCTTCCCAAGTGGTTGAGATTACAGGCACCTGTCACTACACCCAGCTAATTTTTGTATTTTTAGTAGAGACAGGGTTTCACCGTGTTGGTCAGGCTGGTGTCGAACTCCTGACAGGTGATCCGCCCGCCTTGGCCTCCCAAAGTGCTGGGACTACAGGCGTGAGCCACTGCTCCTGGCCCCTTTGCATTTTCTTATGTCATCACAATTCACATAGAGCCAGGTGTGGTGGCGTGTGCCTAGAGTCCCAGCTACTCAGGAGGCTGAGGTGGATGCATGTATTCCTTGAGCCCAGGAGTTAAGACTATTCTGGGTAACACAGAGACCTCATCTCAACAACAACAACAACACAATTCACGTAATTTATGGCCATTAATTTATTGATAATCTTGTGAAATCATATCACCTACATCACACCTATCAGTGAGGTATTTTACCGAAGTATATGAAAGGGAGTGACTTTTATAACATATGAACCCCCAGAATCCTCTCAAGTGATCCAAGCAGTAATCATACATTACTTAATCACATCCTAGAGGCAGCTGTGATGCTTAGCTTTAGGTGTCAGTTTGACTGGATTAAGGAACACATAGAGAGCAGGTAAAGCATTCCTTCTGGGTGTGTTTGTGAGGGCGTTCCCAGAGAAGACTGGCATGTGAGTTGGGGGACCAAGTAGGAATGATCCACTCTCAATGTCAGGGAGCACCATCCAATCAGCTGGGGGCACAAAAAAGGAAAGAACAGATTTCTTCTCTCTTTCTCCTGGAGCTGGGACTTTCTCCTCCTCCTACCTCTGGACATCAGAACTCCAGGCTTCCCAGCCTTTGGACTCCAGGACTTACCCCAAAGGCCCCCCAGGGTTCTCAGGCCATTGGCCTCAGACTGAGAGTTACGCCATCGGCCTCCCTGGTTCTGAGACTTTCAAACTTAGATTGAGCCACGCTACCGGAATCCAACGTCTCCTCTAGCTTGCAGACAGTCTATCACAGGACTTCTCAGCCTCCATAATCATGAGCCAATTCTCCCTCATATATCTGAGATGGGGTCTCACTCTATTGCCTAGGCTAAAGCAGTGACAAGGTCACCACTCACTGCAGCCTCAACCTTCAAGGCTCAAGCGATCCTCCCATCTCGGCCTCCTGAGTAGCTGGGACCACAGGTGTGCACCACCACGCCTGGCTAAGTTTTAAAAATTTTTTGGTAGAGATGGGGTCTCATTATGTTGCCCAGGCTCCCTCTCATATAGCTAGAGCTACGCTACTGATTCTGTCTCTGCAGAATCTTGACTAACAAAGCAGCTGATACTTGATATTTAACCCATATATATCATTATATTATTGGGGCACAACTGGGAAAATGCAAACATTTACTTAGACAATTATTAAAGTTAAATTGATGTTAATTTAAATAATTAATATGCCTCACTAAGATGTGAAATATAGGAATAAATTTAGTAATTGTTTTTGAAGGACAGCTTTACAGGAAAATAAAAAAGAACTTAGTAATTGTAGAAGTTCTCATAAAGTATGAGAAGTTTATATTTTAAACAACTTTAAAATATGAACTAGAAACAAGATGTGAACTGGAAATTTCTTTCCTATTGAAAGCTAAGTAAATTTGTCTCAAATCTCTTATTCATGTTCTCCAAAATATCTGCAAATTCCCAGACATATAAACACATATAACTGCACTTATTATTTCTAAACAGTTGTTGGCCCTGATGCCTTGCTTCAAGCTTTGTTACACATCTATATATCATCAGAGCTCCTTGTACCAATTGACTGAAAGTGACTTGTCATGTGTTTACATCTAAATTCTAAGTAGGTTACACTAAAAAACAGGCTGATGCTCACGTAGATCCAGGTCAGTCAGACACCCACAGGATGAACATTTCGGGGATGCAACAGCACTAGCTCCTGGTGCTCAGGCCAATGGTCAGGGAGAGACAATGATGTGGTAACTGGGGTGGGGAGAGGGATGGAGGGCTGGATCCTAAATGACATCCTCACACCCTACACCATCACCACCCAAAGACACAAACCCACGCAAACATTCTCTAAAGTACTTCAAAACAAAAGAAGCAATGAGTACTCACATAGTAAAGACTAGAAGACAAACTCCCCAAGTACACTAGATTTTTTAAAACTGGAAGATTAATAGCAGATGAAGAAAAGCATTGAGACAAGTTAACAGGAAATGAATAAAGGAATCTTCTAGATGGCTCTAAAAAGCCACAAAAAGTTGTCCAAAACTGCCTATGCTCACCTGGTTAATGTCAGCCAGTGGCTCCTCGTCCTGCACTAGCATTTGAGAAAACTGCAGGCCCTGTTCTGGACTGATCTTCATTACACCCCTCAGCAGAAAGATCCAGTCTGGGGTGTACCCAACCTAGAAGCAAGGGAGCACCAATCAGGAAAATCAATGAAAAACCCTGGGCATTAGAAAAGGAAGTTATCTATCCTTTGTTTTAAACTCATGTTAACAAAGAAATGAGCAGCAACATTATCATTTGTAGGTACCACCTTCTGCCAAACACAATATCCAATTAAATAAATTGATTTCATGTCCATGGAAGGCACAATTAACTATACAAACAGCCCAGACCACAAATAAGTTCCCTGATCTGTGTGCAAACACAGCCTGCCAGTGAGCACACAGGGACAAGATCTGGAAGTCTGCCAAAATATCAAATTAACATACAGAAGGAAGAGAGGGAGAGAAAAAACAAGATAAAGCTCCCAAATAAAAAGAAGATGGAAGGACTGGAAAACTAAGGAAAATAAAAAACTGAAGAAAATGCAATATGATCAATATCAATAAAGATCCTAATAGCAACACTGCCAACTCTCACACCAGAGGACTTATAAAGAAGGGTATTTTATAAACTTTAAATCAGCAACCACTCAACCACATGTTGAGTGGGATGCAGATGGTTCAACACACGTTACCTTTTTGGCATAGAGCACAATTTTCTGGAATTGGCCTGTTTCTGCAAAACACTGGATCACTTTGCTTGGCACGTTTGCCCGAAGGTACACACTCAGAGCGAGCATGGGGTCAGTGGTTTTGACCAAGTCTCCGAGCTCCTCTGAGCACTCCAGCTGTGGTACGCCAAGGGACAAGGCAAAGTTAGGAGGTGGGCAGGGAGCCTGGACCAAGCTGTGCGGGGGGCTACCATCTCACAAGTGTTTCTACCTTATCTTCTTTCAGCCACTTCTCTAGGAGTTGCTTACGCCCCTGCTGAAGAACCAGATGGCAAAGTTCTAGGGATTCAAGTTTATTGAGCTGACCCTGGTCGAGCAGGATTCCAAAGTACTGCAGCAATGGAGAAGCCTGGCCAGGCTGAGCGGGTATACTCTGGAATTTCTGGACCGTCTCTCTGGTACGCAGGATTCCCTAGTAATAAATGGAAAAATAGGTCATTGTGTTGTAATCACGGGGGATCCCTTCACTCAACTTGCTTCTATGTAAAAACAAAAATCTGCCAGTGGAAATTCCACACTGCTCTGTCATGGACAAAATGTCCTCTACTAAGGCAACCGCTTCTATCTTCAATAAGAACCATAAATATGGGGGATCTAGGTCCTCCAGGTGGCTTCACACTTAGGGCCTTACTTCTCCCCCAGCATGCTGCAGTGAGAATTCAGCCTCTCAATCAGTCTTGTAGTAGTGAAGTTCTGCTATCATTATATTCTAATTCAAAATACTCACATTCACAGATGAAGGCTAGAAATGGTTTGTTCATAACCACCCCTTGAAAGACAAGAAAAATTCTTTCAAGGACCAGCAACTTGAAAGTCTTTATCTACTCAGGAGCAGATCCAGTCTCTGAACAATTTATCCAAATGAAATAAACTAAAGAAAAAGCCTTATGCAGAAATGCTATATTCTGAAAGAGTGGAGGAAGTCCAGAGCAGGACTATTGCTAAATAAAACAGGGATCAACCACTTGGTGTATTGTACAGTTGCATATTTGACAACCAGGCAGCAAGAGTGGAAAATTCTGAGTTGCGAAAATGTGAAACTGTACCCAAGCCATTGGATGAGAGGTATGTATGCACACAAAGTGGGAGACAGGAAGAAGTGCTGATGCAGCAAGAGTGTGCTTTTTGTTTACTTCCCTTACTGTTAAGCCATTGGTGCAAAAATTTTAAACTAAAAACTCCTAACATAACACGAATAGACTGCAATACCAGTAGTGAAATGCTTTTATGACTTATTTTCCTCTCAAGGTTGGTTCTTAACACTCAGAACACTTGAACAGTATTCAAGGTTTATCACCTTTGGTGCAGATGCTGCAACTTTGGCGGCTTCAGCATAGCTGCCCTGTGCAAAGAGGGTACTGAATTTTCTCGCAAACAACTTCTCTGCCCCAGCCAGGTTACTACGAATGGCCAAACGCAGACTAAGGTCTGGATTCTGAAGCACGTTGGTTGCATAATTCACAATATTATCTTCCTCAACACAAACTGACAGCACCTGTAAGGACCCGACAAGTGAGAGCGGCCCGGCCTAGAAGAGTGCTCTACCATCCCTCAGCCATGTTCCCCTCTACCATCCCTCGGCCATGTTCCCTCTACCATCCCTCGGCCATGTTCCCTCTACCATCCCTCGGCCATGTTCCTTCTACCATCCCTCTGTCATGTTCCCCTCTACCATCCCTCTGTCATGTTCCCTCTACCATCCCTCTGTCATGTTCCCCTCTACCATCCCTCTGTCATGTTCCCTCTACCATCCCTCTGTCATGTTCCCTCTACCATCCCTCTGTCATGTTCCCTCTACCATCCCTCTGTCCTGTCCCCTCTACCATCCCTCTGTCATGTTCCCTCTACCATCCCTCTGTCATGTTCCCTCTACCATCCCTCTGTCCTGTCCCCTCTACCATCCCTCTGTCATGTTCCCTCTACCATCCCTCTGTCATGTCCCCTCTACCATCCCTCTGTCATGTTCCCTCTACCATCCCTCTGTCATGTCCCCTCTACCATCCCTCTGTCATGTTCCCTCTACCATCCCTCGGCCATGTTCCCTCCACCATCCCTCTGTCATGTCCCCTCTACCATCCCTCTGTCATGTTCCCCTCTACCATCCCTCTGTCATGTTCCCCTCTACCATCCCTCTGTCATGTCCCCTCTACCATCCCTCTGTCATGTTCCCTCTACCATCCCTCTGTCATGTCCCCTCCACCATCCCTCTGTCATGTCCCCTCTACCATCCCTCTGTCATGTTCCCCTCTACCATCCCTCTGTCATGTTCCCTCTACCATCCCTCTGTCATGTTCCCTCTACCATCCCTCTGTCATGTTCCCTCCACCATCCCTCTGTCATGTTCCCTCCACCATCCCTCTGTCATGTTCCCTCCACCATCCCTCTGTCATGTTCCCTCTACCATCCCTCTGTCATGTTCCCTCTACCATCCCTCTGTCATGTCCCCTCTACCATCCCTCTGCCATGTTCCCTCTACCATCCCTCGGCCATGTTCCCCTGTACCATCCCTCGGCCATGTTCCCTCCCGATGCTGGAGGGTAGCCACATTCTCAGGCGACTGTTGAGCACACCTGTGATGGTGGCCCTCATAGTGAAAGGATGCAAAGCAGCCGAAAGCCGAATGGTAACAAAACAGAACAGCACAGGAGTCTATGTAATTGTTAAAGTCACACAGATAAGCACCCCAGTGATGCGTTCTGCACTATAGCAAAATGGCCTATGTGGAAGGAACTGACAATTTTTCTTCTTAAAGTTTTTATTTTTAAAGCACAGAGTTTCTTTTCTCTCTTTTTTAAAAAATATTTTTCTGTAGTCCCAGCTATTTGGGAGGCTGAGGCAGGAGAATAGCGTGAATCCGGGAGGCGGAGCTTGCAGTGAGCCAAGATCACTCCACTGCACTCCAGCCTGGGCGACAGAGCGAGACCCTATCTCTACAAATATATATATTTGAGATAGGGTCTCGCTCTGTCGCCCAGGCTGGATTCAAACTCCTAGCCTCAAGCAATCCTCCTGCCTCAGCCTCCCAATGTGCTGGGATTATAGGCATCAGCCACTATTCCTGATTTTTTTTTTCCCCCTGAGACAGGCTCTCACTCTGTCACCCAGGCTGGAGTGCAATGGTGTGATCATAGCTCACTGCAGCCTCAAACTCCTGGGCTCAAGCCATCCTCCTGCCTTGACCTCCCATGCAGTTGGGATTACAGGTATAAACTACTGTGCCCAGCCAAGAGTTTCTTCTTTTAACTATCTTTTTCAACTATGGTTGGGAAAAGTAACTTAAATACCATAGTATCTGCTTTTTCAACCCTCCCCAATTAGGGTGTGCATGGTATGAAGATGATGTGCATGAGAACTGCTGTTCCATATGCAGGAAGGAGCTGCTCTCCTCCTGGAATCAATCCTGTGTAAGGAATGGTGCTGTCTGAAGAGAGGAAGTGCCAATATGAAGGAGAAGGAGACATGGGTTTAAGTTTAATAACAGCAACTAATAATAGCTACACCCAGCCGCTTTCCTAGAGAAGGGGGAAAGTTTAAACACCAGTCCCTAATGAATGGAAAAGGTGGAAAACGAAATGTCAGAGTTACACACCTGTCCCTTTTTGTTGACACCAATAATTCCAGAGGTCGGTTTGTGTGGAGCAGTGACAAATATTGTGTCAGCACTAATACGGTTCATGTAGATGCACACGCCAGACTCTAGGTCGTACAGATGAAGATAGCCATACTTTGTGATCAAGTAAATAACACCATGTTTAGCTCCAATCTATAAGAAGACAGACAGCAAGAGGTTGCGAAGTAAGGAAGAGAAGCCATGTGGGTAAAAAGAGCTCACAAATGATAAAGAGGATTCTTTTTGTTTGTTTGTTTTTTGAGATAGTGTCTTGCTCTGTCACCAAGGCTGGAGTGTAGTGGTGCCACCATAGCTCACTGCAACTTCCGACCTCTGGGCTCAGGTCATCCTCCCATCTTAGCCTCCAATGTAGCTGGGACTACAAGTGTCAGCTGCCACACCCAGTTATTACAAGGATTTTTCAGTCTCTCAGGCCAAGAGATTACTGGTGGGAGCAATGCTTCCATGAGACATGGATTATAAGTTGTACTTGATTGAGAATTAGTTTTAAAGCCAGTATTTTGTCCAACCACTCTCAAATACAGGTCCAATGAACTCAGGCTACTCCATTTATCTTTCAGGTAGGGCGATCCTTTCACAGTTTATCAAACCCATTTAAGCAAGCTGTGAGTTCATAAGGGGAAAGTTCTGGACAAAGACCTCAAACGCCAGGTTGATGTTCCAGCATGCCTTCCACCACCACTTATTAACCTTTGAGTTTTGCCAAATGCTATTAACTTTTACAGAAAAACATTTAACACACAAGAAAACCTGAAGGGGCTCGAGGAAAAAAAAAACAGATGCATTTGCCCAACCAGATTATTAAACATATATATTAAACATACAGTAATTTTTGTAGCATGATTTTACCATTGGAAGAGAGAGAGAGAGAAACGAACTTAATTGAGAGCCCTGAAAGAGAATGGATCATACATGAGAATTTATTAAGAATGAGTGTGTGGTGGCTAATAACTATAGTCACAGCTACTTGGGAAGCCAAGGCAGGAAGATCACTTGAGCCCAGGAGTTTTTGAGTCTAACCTGAGCAATGTAGCAAGACTCCAACTCTAAAATAATAAATAATTAGTAGGTAACGTATTAGTGGAAAATAGGCACTTTAACCAATATGTAACATATATTATTAATATAGTCAGCTAGCTATCTGGAGATGGAGGTAAGAGTAAAGAACTGAATTTCCATCTTACTCTTTAGATCAAAGTAAATTCCAGATGGGTCAAAGATTTTAAATAAAAAACAAACACAATTAGGAGAGGAACGAAAGAAAATATAGGTAAATGTTGTGTCCATGTTGAGGTGCAGAATTAGTCTCAAAACATGATACCATTGCCACACAAAAATGCAACACTTCCATAAGGTGGCACGTATCACAAATTATGACTGGGAAAAACATTCAAAACACATCAGACACACAGTATTCTATGAGTACAAAAAGCTCTTACAAATAAGGTAAAAATCCTGGAGTTGGGCATAGTGGCACATGCCTGTAACCCCAGCTACTTGGGAGGCTGAGGCAGGAAGATCTCTAGAGGCCAGGAGTTCAAGACTGGCCTAGGCAACACAGCAAGACCCCATCTCTATTTTTTAAAAAAAGATCCTGATGGAAAAAAAAATGCAAAGATTAGGAAAAGGCAATTAACCAGATACATATGAGTGGCTGATACATCAATTCTACCTTGATGGTAACCAAGGGAAAGACATCACAACATGGGATGCTGTCCAGCTACCAAGGGCAGCATCAGCAGGAATGTGAACTGGTCAGCATGGTCAGAAGAGTCTGTGATGGGAATGTGCCCCTGACTCAACAGTTTAATTTCTAGGAGTTTATCCTCGGACTTTTAGACTAACACACAAAGATGTACAGAGCACAATGTTCCTTAGAGTATTTCTTGTAAATGTAAATACCAATCAACAGGAGATGTTTAAATGAGTTGTGGCACATCCACAGAACAGATGACACAGACAATAAAATACATACATTATGTTATTGGCACAGGATGATCTACAACACAGCTAGAGGAGTTTATACAGCAGCAAGGCTAGTGCAGAGCCATTTTCATAAGAGTCCATCTGTATAAATCTGCATAAATGTATGCGTGTGAAGTTACTTCCAAAGGGGTAGCCAAATTATCACCAGTGCTAGGATTTCAGGTGATATATAATTCTGCTGTTACATTTATTGATACTATTAGAAATGTATCGATAACATATATTTTATGAAAACAAAAGAGTAAAAAGAATAGATTATATAATCTTACATATATAATGTGATGCCAATTTTGTTCAGAAAAGGTATAGATCTAAATTTTTAATAAAACAAGTTGTAAGATTTTTTATTTTTATTTATTTATTTTTTTGGAGATGAAGTCTCGCTCCACGCTGGAGTGCAGTGGCATGCAGTGGTGTGATCTTGCCTCACTGCAATCTCTGCCTCCCGGGTTCTAGAAGTTCTCCTGCCTCAGCCTCCCAAGTAGCTGGGATTACAGGCGTACACTGCCATGCCCAGCTAGTTTTTTGTATTTTAGTAGGGACAGAGTTTCACCATGTTGCCCAGGCTGGTGTCGAACTCCTGAGCTCAGGCAATCTGCCCACCTCGGCCTCCCAAAGTGCTAAGATTACAGGTGTGAGCCACTGTGTCCGGCCAAGATTTTTTATGTATTTTACATCCAACTGGTTCACTTACAGAGGAATGTTTTCTTTTTTAAAAAATCTTTCAATTTTTATTACTCAAAAAAGCTTCATTTTTTATTTAGCTTTCTGACTGTGCCTTCGACACTTCCACAACAATATTCTGCTCCTCAATAAGGAAAGCACACTTGGTCCTGTCACGAGCACTCAGCACACATGGAACCACCACAGGCCCTGCTGACATGGGTTTCAGTTTTAGAGAACCTTCACTTCAGGTCTCACAGCACCAACTCCTCGAAGTCTGGCTGGACACAGGCCACATGCAGGTTCAGGTGTTTTCCCAATCTTCTTGATGTAAAGGCGAACGATTCTACTACCAGGGGCTCGGGACTGCCTAGTTTCATTAGAAGCTGCATGTCAAACACTGGGTCATTCTGAGTGAAAGCTCAAAGGACTGTCCCCGGGAGCTCTAGGCCCCCCAGTGGCGGCCAATTGTAAAGGAAATAAGCGTTTTATTCTTTTTTTATTATTATTATACTTTAAGTTCTGGGTTACATGTGCAGAACGTGCAGTTTTGTTACATAGGTATACACGTGCCCTGGTGGTTTACTGCACCCATCAACCTGTCACCTACATTAGGTATTTTATTCTTTTTTTTTTTTTTTTTGAGACGGAGTCTCGCTCTGTCGCCCAGGCTGGAGTGCAGTGGCCGGACCTCAGCTCACTGCAAGCTCCGCCTCCCGGGTTTACACCATTCTCCTGCCTCAGCCTCCCGAGTAGCTGGGACTACAGGCGCCCACCACCTTGCCCGGCTAGTATTTTGTATTTTTTAGTAGAGACGGGGTTTCGCCGTGTTAGCCAGGATGGTCTCGATCTCCTGACCTCGTGATCCGCCCGTCTCGGCCTCCCAAAGTGCTGGGATTACAGGCTTGAGCCACCGTGCCCGGCCCAGGTATTTTATTCTTTAAATATTCTCATACCACAGTGAACATCTAATGTCTTATAATAAGGGAAAGGGCTGCGGACTTCAGTGTGTGACTTGGCAAAGTCTTCCTGCTGCCCTAACTCACCCTCATGCAGGACATTCCTTTCTACAAACAGGGCTTTCCCAGCTCACACACCAAAGCCTTAGGCCTCTAAATGGTATCACAGTGGCAGGAGACAGCAGAAGTAGACTAAAAATGGCAGCCTCCTGTATCTTGGGAGGTGCTAGAGTAGATTTTAGGACACGAAGATGTTTAGAGAGCAGCACATTCATACCTGCATAGCCACTGGAAAATCAGTCTGTGCCTCTGGAGGGAAAAACACATCTACTGCTTTCTTTACAAAAGGTTGGTTTCCCGCTGCAGGCTGTCCAACTTCAATGATGTGCAACTAGAAGAGAGATTTTAGGTCAATCGAGGGGACCGCGTGTGGTGGTGGACAAGTGCTAGCCAAGGCACAGAGGCAAGTGGAGCCTCAGCTCCACACACTGGATGATTAACACTAAAAGTCACATTCAACCAAAGCAGAACAACTCCCTTGTCAAGAGTGCCTGTGATTATCCAATAACCTGCTGCCCACCACCAAGCACAGCACAAAGGGCCAATGCCAGGCAGCCTAGGAGCCTCAGTTCCAGCACGGTGGCAGTCACTTCCCCTCCCTGGGCCTGGATGCCGATGAAACAAAAGGCTCCAGTCAGAACTTCCAGCTCTGCTCTCTGCTGCCCTCCTGGGTATGGCCCAGACTCACACAAGCCTGTTAGTGCAAGATCTCATCACTGGAGGCCAAACTCACCAGACACCCTCACCATGGCACAGGTCTGAGGTTTTCAAGGTTGTGCTGGGCGGGGGTAAGAATCTGATGAGGGAGCCCATCCCTACCTTTAGGAGAACAGCTCCAAATTCCTGATCTATGCCAGTGCCTTCCCTATAACTTTCTTTTTTTTTTTTTTTTTGAGATGGAGTCTCACTCTGTCACTCAGGCTGGAGTACAGTGCCGCGATCTCAGCTCATTGAAACCTCTGCCTCCCAGGTTCAAGCGATTCTTGTGCCTCAGCCTCCCAAGTAGCTGAGATTACACATGCATGCCACCATACCCGGCTAATTTTTGTATTTTTAGTAGAGATGAGGTTTCTTCTATGTTGGCCAGGCTGGTCTCAAACTCCCGACCTCAGGTAATCCGCCCCCACTCAGCCTCCCAAAATGCTGGGATTACAGGCATGAGCCACCACGCCCAACCCCCACAACTTTCATCTAAAGAAAAAATATTATAACTAACACAAGTCCACAAAAAAATCCAAAATGGAGGGTAAGAGACATGAAACAAGGGCAGGAGGCTGGGCTTAGAGGACACAGATGACAGTGTCTATCAGGGGCAGTCTGGGTTTGCAGTCTGGGTTTGGCCAGGCAGAGAGAGGAGGGAAACACCAAAAGGGCTCAGATAACGAGGGGAGCAGCACTGAGAGCAGGGCTAGTGGGGGAGCTGAGCGGCAAGCATGTGAGCGCTCCTGTGGGTGCAGACATGGGGGAATAGAAGTCTTGCACTGGGAGCTTTAAGGCAGACAAAAGGTAGTTTAGGAAAATTATCTGGCTAGGCCTATTGGTAAGAAAGCGTGAAGCAGGTCTGAGGACCTAATAAATGGCTATTCTGTAACCCAAATGTGAGGTGAGAAGGGCTTAGTGTACCACAAAAGGGTAAGTCAGATGTAAGACTTGTTAAAGGTCAGATAGTGACAAGTGAATGGAATGGGGCTTGACAGCTGTGGGTTCTTGCTTGGGAGCTGAGAAGGGCGACACTGCCAGCAGAAGCAGAGGTACAGAAAGGACACCAGGCTCTCAGGGCGGCAGCAGGAGGAGGTCGGCAGAAAAGAACTGTGTCCAGGCAAGCTCCGACCCACATGTGGAGACAGCTGGCCAGTCCCAAAAGGACAGGTGAGTCCTGAAAGGAAGGTGCATGCCAGGGCACAGGCGGGGCGGGGGCCCTCCCAGGACTCCACACACACCCTGCAGCGGGGAGGACCAAGTCTGCCACAAGACAGGGCTGCTCCAGGACAGGTACTGTCAGGAAACCACGTTTCCCAGGTTCTCTGGGTCACAGAAGACCTCCTGGTACAACTCTAGCTCAGCTGGAGGGGCATGCCCACCAGAGAGTGGGGTGTAGAGAGAACCCCCAGCCCTTTCTCTTCTTGGGGCTGCCATCTGTGGAAAGTGCTCTTCTCCACATGGCACTCCGTGAGGCGGGCTCTGCTCCTGAGAGGGAAGCCTGTTGCTGCCCTGCTGCATCTGTGAAGGAGAGGTGTGCCTCACTCTAAGGGAATATGGGAGCAAGCTCTTGGAGCCACATAACTAAAGTCAGTGTCCTTCATCAGCAACAAGGCTAACATTCGACTTGACTCCTTTTCCTTCTGGCTGCCAAATGAGGAGGGCACGAAGTATGTTACTCAACAGGAGGCCAAAGTATTCAAAGTGTATTTCAGATGACGAAGTTTGTAAAGCCACATTCTAATTGAGATCTCCTCTGCCTTGGGGAATATTTCAGGGCTAACGAACAACCCAAAATTATGGTTTCAGGAAGTGTTTTTCACAAGACGACTGTCTTGAAGCAGCTCTCCAAGTGGCTGAGACCACACTGGTGGAACCCAAGGTCTCCCTGACATCACAAGTTCTTCTGTTTCCTCACCTCTGCCCATGGCAGCCCTGCTGAGCAGCCGCTGGCCATGTCCCTGAGCCTGATAAAACCCAACTGGCTCCTGGGCACAGTCTCATCTCTCTGGAGCCTCCCTGAGGTTCCCACCAACCACCTGGGCAGAACCATGCTGATGGCAAGGATGGAACCACACTGGGGATTTCACAGTCATCTCCCCAAGAGCAGAAACTGTGCCTCACTTATCTTTTTTTTTGGGGGGGGGTATGGAGTGTCGCTCTGTCACCCAGGCTGGAGTGCAGTGGTGCTATCTCAGCTCAGTGCAACCTCTGCCTCCCAGGTTCAAGCAATTCTCCTGTCTCAGCCTCCCGAGTAGCTGGGACTACAGGTGCACGTGGCTACGCCCGGCTAATTTTTTGTATTTTAATAGAGATGGGGTTTTGCCGTGTTGCCCAGGCTGGTGTAGAACTCCTGAGCTCAGGCAATCCGCCCACCTCAGCCTCCCAAACTGCTAGGATTACAGGTGTGAGCTACCACACCCGGCCACCTCACTTACCTTTATAGTGCATTTCAGTCTAGTCTGTGTGGAAAGATTTTTTTTTTTTTTTGGATACGGAGTCTCGCTGTGTAGCCCAGGCAGGAGTGCAGTGGTGCGATCTTGGCTCACTGCAACCTCTGTCTTGCAGGACTCAGTTCAAGCAATTCTCCTGCCTCAGCCTCCCGAGTAGCTGGGTTTACAGGAATGCGCCACCACGCCCGGGTAATTTTTGTATTTTTAGTAGAGACAGGGTTTCACCATGTTGGCCAGGCTGATTTTGAACTCCTGACCTCGTGATCCACCCACCTCGGCCTCCTAAAGTGTTGGGATTACAGGCGTGAGTCACTGCGCCCGGCCTAAGAGCATTTTTTAGGGGAATGGGGCCACTTAATCATGTACATCGCGGTGCACAGTTCTCACCACCACGAACTTTTTCTCACACAGACATCTGCAGGCCATGCCCAGCCACACACACGCATACCCCTAACACCAGCTCATGACACTTTTCTCAGGGAGAAGACAATACAGTGGATCTTACCTTGCCTCCTGTGGGATTACGTACAGCAAAGCAGAAAAGGGTGGCAGGCTTGGCATTCCCCTCCATCTTGAGCTCTGCAAAAGCAGCGGCATGGCCTTCTATGGGTTGTGAAACCTTCCTATCCACAGAGTAGAGCTGCATTGCCCCAACCACACGGTTTTGCTAAGAAAAGATATACAATGAAAGGGAGAGAAAAGGGAGGAATATAAAGAAATAATTCTTAAAATATATTTCTAAAATGAAAGTCTCATACATTAGAGGTATACTTCCTCTAATAAAAATTAAATGCATTAGCTATTAAAGGCATGATATCACTCTGAATTTGACGTGGAAAGATGGCAAACATTATGGAAAAAAATAAGACCACAAAAAAGTAAGATGGATGATCCTAATTTGTTAAATATAATAAGCGTGAAAGCATTTTTTCATGGAAACTAACTCGTGCACTTTGGAGGAAAAACTCCAAAGCATTAATAGTAGTTAAATCAGGGGGATGCAATCACAGGTAATTTTGAAAATTGTGTTTTCTGAAATTTCTAAGTAGCAAAAATTGTATTTAATAAAAACTAATAAGGCCAGCACAGTGGCTCACACCTGCAATCCTAGCACCTTGGTAGAATCACTTGAGGCCAAGAGTTCAAGACTAGTCTGGGCAATACAGCAAGACGCCATCTCTACAAAAAAAATAAGAAAATTAGCTGGTCATGGTGGCACACGCCTGTTGTCTTAGCTACTCAGGAGGCCAAGGCAGGG
Organism: Macaca mulatta; assembly: GCF_049350105.2. NCBI lineage: Eukaryota > Metazoa > Chordata > Mammalia > Primates > Cercopithecidae > Macaca > Macaca mulatta. The sequence continues at coordinate 33,462,827 of NC_133415.1, read as the reverse complement.
GGATTGCTTAAGCCAAGAAGTTCGAGGTTGCAGTGAGCTATGACTATAGCACTGCACTGCAGCCTGGATGGCAGAGCAAGACGCTGTCTCTAAAAAAACCAAAACCCCCAAACCAGTAACACTAATATCTTTTATAAAACTTAGAATTTATATTTTCTCTTTTTTTTTTTTTTTGAGACAGAGTCTTGCTCTGTCACCCAGGCTGGAGTGCAGTGGCATGATCTCGGCTCACTGCAAGCTCCGCCTCCCAGGTTCATGCCATTCTCCTGCCTCAGCCTTCCAAGTAGCTGGGACTACAGGCGCCCGCCACTACGCCTAGTTAATTTTTTGTATTTTTAGTAGAGATGGGGTTTCACCATGTTAGCCAGGATGGTCTCGATCTCCTGACCTCGTGATCCGCCTGCCTCGGCCTCCCAAAGTGCTGGGATTACAGGCGTGAGCCACCACGCCCGGCCAGAATTTATATTTTCTACTAAAGAATTTCAGTACATTTATATCCAATGTCAAATGCTCAAAAAGCTAAGTGAATGGAATACAAAAGGGTCCCAGTTCAAGCTCCTGTAATTAAACTTTCAATTGTCTCTGCTGAGTGAGCTCACATGTAGTTCATGAATAAAATCCTCAGCCTATTCCCCACTCACTCACAACTCCTTAAAATGGGATAACAAAGGCTTCAACTTTGTCTTTAAAAATATTTTCTATCGCACAGATTTCTGTTAAAGTTATTCAGCAAAGTATTGACACATTCTACAACATGCATGAACCTTGAAAACATGCTGAGGAAAGAAGTCAGGCATGAAAGGCCACATATTGTCTGATTCCACCTATGAAATATCCAGAATAGGAAAATTTATAGAGACAGAAAATAGATTAGTGGTACCAAAGCCTGTAATAGGGAGAAATAGGGAGTAACCAGCAGATAAGTATAGGGAGAAATACTTATAGGGAGAAATAAGGGAGTAACCAGCAGATAAGTGGTCTGTGTTTTAACAGAAAAATGAGCATGAAAAGGTAAAAATGAGAATCCAAAGACAGGACAAAACCCTCCCCAAGAGATTGGGAAGACTTCCAGCAACATGATGACAGCACATTTGAGTCCCACAGGTACAGATACCTAAACGAAGCCTAAACTGAAGCCAAGACAAAGAGGCAGAGAAGACAGAACAGCCGAGGTGAAGGTGAGAGACCAGACCTGAGGCTACGTCTGTGGCCTTGGGCCGATGGCCTGCTTCTAAGTCTTAGGCACCTGCTAGGCTTACCCTCCCACCTCATGGGGCTGCTGAGTGTTAAGTGTGTCAAATTTGGGTATTAAGTGTGTCAAAAAGGCATGTTAAGGACTGTAAGCAGGCAAGGATTCAATGAGCAAATGCATTCACTGTGCCAGGCACAATGCTAGGGGCTAGGGATAAGTAAAATATGACGCAGGTCCTTCTCTCAAGGACAGATGGTGAGAGTTTCTGGCAAGTACACAAGCAATTGCAATACAGAGTGCTGATTGCTACGACATGGGAGAGAACAAGATGCCTTGTCAGCTCACCAAGATCAGTAAGTCAGGGAGGATTCCCAAAGTGACACCTAAGCTGGAGTAAGAGCTAACCAGGTGACAGGAACAGAAGTTGTTTCAAACAGAAACAGGCATTTGCATTTGTAAATGCTTAGACAGGGTTGGCAAACTATGGCCCCATATTCCCCTTTCCCACTCCTTTTATTTTTTTTTTTTGAAACAGAGTCTCGCTGTCTCACCCAGGATAGAGTGCAGTGGTATGACCTCAGCTCACCACAACCTCCACCTCCCGGGTTCAAGCGATTCTCCTGCCTCAGCCTCCTGGGTAACTGGGATTACGGGCATGCACTAGCATGCCCGGCTAATTTTTGTATTTTTAGTAGAGAGGGGGTTTCACTATGTTGGCCAGGCTGTTGTCAAACTCTTGACCTCGTGATCCATCTGCCTTGGCCTCCCAAAGTGCTGGGATTACAGGCATGAGCCACCGCACCTGGCTTCCCCTCCCCTTTTTATGTTGAGGTGACATTCACAAAACATAAAATGAACCATTTTAAAGTATATGATTGAATGGCATTTAGGACATTCACAATGTTGTAGAACCAAAACCTTAGCATAGTTTCAAAACATTTTCATCACCCAAAAAAAATTCCTGTGCCCATTAAATGGTCAGTCCCCAGTCCTCTGACCCAAGTCCCCTAGCAGCCACCAATCCTGCTTTCTAGCTCCATAGATTTACTGATTCTAAATATTTCATATAAATGGAATAATAAAATATGAGGCCTTTTGTGCCTCTCTTCTTTCATTTAGTAAGGTTTTTGAGGTTTACCTATGTGTAGCATGTATCAGTACTTCATTTTTAGGGTTAAATAATATCCCACTGTATGGATACACCACAACTTGTTTATCCACTCATTTGCTGGTGAACATTTGGGCTGTTTCTACCTTTTGGTTATTATAAAAAATGCTATTATGAATATCTGTGTAAAAGTTTTCGTGTGGATACATTTTCATTTCTCTTAGGTAGATACCTACCTAAGAGAGTCTCGCTCTGTTGCAAAGGCTGGAGTGCAGTAGCGCAATCTCGGCTCACTGCAAGCTCTACCTCCCAGGTTCACACCATTCTCCTGCCTCAGCCTCCCGAGTAGCTGGGACTACAGGTGCCCGCCACCTCGCCCGGCTAATTTTTTGTAGAGACAGGGTTTCCACTGTGTTAGCTAGGATGGTCTCGATCTCCTGACCTCGTGATCCACCCGCCTTGGCCTCCCAAAGTGCTGGGATTACAGGCGTGAGCCACTGCACCCGGCCTTACGTTTAACTTTTTGAGGAACCGCCAAACTGCTTTCCACAGCATCTGAACAATTTTATATTCCTACCACTAATGTAGGAGGGTTCCAATTTCTCCACATCATTGCCAACACTTCTTTTCTTTTCTTTTTTTGAGACGGAGTTTCGCCCTTGTTGCCCAGGCTGGAGTGCAATGGCGTGATCTCGGCTCACCGCAATCTCTGCCCCCTGGGTTCAAGCAACTCTGCCTCAGCCTTCCTGAGTAGCTGGGATTACAGGCATGCACCACCACACTTGGCTAATTTTGTATTTTTAGTAGAGATGGGGTTTCTCCATGTTGGTCAGGCTGGTCTTGAACTCCTGACTTCAGGGCCAACACTTATTTTCTACTTTGTAAAAATTATAACCACCCAAGTAGGTGTAAAGTAGTACTTTATTGTGGTTTCGAGGGTGGATTGTTTTTCCTAATGGCTAATGATGTCAAGCAAGTCCTTTGCCCATTTTTTAACTGGGTTGACTTTTTGTTGCGGAGTTGTAAGTGTTCTTTGTATATTCTGGATACTAGAACCTTATCAGATACATGATTTTCAAATATTATATCCCAGGTTGTCTTTTCACTTTATTGACAATATCCTTTTATGCACAAAAGTTTTTAATTCTGAAGTCCAAATTATCAGTTGTTTAATTTTGTTGTTCAGTCTTTTGGTGCTATTATATATCTAAGAATCCATGCCAAACCCAAAGTCATAAAGCTTTCTCCTTATGTTTTCTTCTAAGAGTTTTGTAGTTTTAGCTTCTACATTGAGGTTTCAGATCTATTTTGAGTTTATTTTTGTACATGGTGTGAGGCAGGTGACCAACTCCATTCTTTTGCATGTGGATATTTAGTTGTCCCAGCACCATTTCCTGAAGAGACTACTGTTTCCCCATTGACCAGTCTTGACACTTCCATCAAAAATCAATTGGCTACAGATGTAGGGGTGTATTCCTGGACGTTACATTTTTTCCCATTAGTCTACATGTCTATTCTCATGCCCATGAGGTGTTTTGTTGTTGGTAAATGCATGGGATTTTTTAATTTGTTGGTTTTTAGTTTGTCAGTAAAGCATATACAAGTAACTATGATTTATAATTTTTGTTTTATATTCCTCAAACATGATGGTTTCTTTGTAAAGAGGCATAATTCCCAAGAGTTTGTTGTTGTTGTTTGTTTTGTTTTGTTTTTGAGAGTTTCACTCTTGTCGCCCAGGCTGGAGTGCAATGGTGCGATCTTGGCTCACTGCAACCTCTGCATCCCAGGTTCAGGCGATTGTCCTGCCTCAGCCTCCCAAGTAGCTGGGATTACAGGTACATGCCACCACTCTCAGCTAATTTTTATATTTTTAGTAAAGATGGGGTTTCATCACTTTGGCCAGGCTGGTCTCGAATACCTTCCTGACTTCAGGTGATCCGCCTGCCTCGGCCTCCCACAGCACTGGGATTATAGGCGTGAACCACCGTGCCTGGCCCCCAAGGGTATTTTTGAAAGCTTAATTGAGATATAATTCACATACCATAGAACTTACCTGTTTAAAGCAAGCTTGTCCAACATGTGGCCCACTACAGCCTTGTATGCGGCCCAAACACAAATTCATAAACTTTCTTAAAACATTATGAATTTCTGGCCGGGCACGGTGGCTCATGCCTATAATCCCAGCACTTTGGGAGGCCGAGGCGGGCAGATCATCTGAGGTCAGGAATTCGAGATCAGCCTGACAAACATGGAAAAACCCCATCTCTACTAAAAATACAAAATTAGCCAGCTGTGGTGGTGCATGCCTGTAATCTCAGCTACTCAAGAAGGCTGAGGCAATAGAATCACTTGAACCCCGGAGGCGGAGGTTGTGGTGAGCCAAGATCATGCCATTGCACTCCAGCCTGGGCAACAAGAGCGAAACTCGGTCTCAAAAAATATATATATAAAAAATGAATTTTTTTGCAATTTTTGTTTTTAGCTCATCAGCTATTGCTAGTGTATTTTATGTGTGGCCCAAGACAATTCTTCTTCCAATGTGGCCCAGGTAAGCCAAAAGATTGGACACCCCTGGTTTAAAGTATACCATCCAATGTCTCTTCATATACTCAGAGGGTTGTGCAATCATCGCTACAATGTAGTTTTAGAATACTTTCATCCTTTAAAAGAAACCGTATTAGCATTCAATCCTCATTCCCATCTCCCACACTCCACCTCCAGTCATAGGCAACTACTTATCTATTTTCTGTGTCTATAGATCAGACTATCCTGAACATTTCAAATAAATGGAATCATATAATATGTGGTCTTTTGTGAATGGCATCTTTCACTTAGTTTAATATTTCCAAGGTTCATTCATGATGTATTTTTAGTAGAGATGGGGTTTCACTATGTTGGCCAGGCTGGTCTTGAAATTCTGGCCTCAGGGTGATCCGCCTGCCTCAGACTCCCAAAGTGCTGGGATTACAGACATGAGCCACTGTGCCTGGCCCTTCTAAGAGTTTTATAGGTTCAGTTCTTACATTTAGGTCTGATCGATTTTGAGTTTTTAGTATTATGAGACAGAGGTCCCATTTAATGCTTCTGCATACAGATGTCCAGTGCCCAAAAACCTTGTATTGAACAACTATTCTTTCCTTCACTGAACTGTCTTGGCATCCTTGTCAAAAATCAATTGACCGTAAGGGATACAACATTCTGATTAGACTGGAGGAATAAGTTTCAAGTGATCACACCTATAATCCCAGCACTTTGGGAGGCTGAAGCGGGCAGATCACTTGAGGTCAGGAGTTTGAGACCAGCCTGACCAACATGGTGAAACCCAACCTCTACTAAAAATACAAAAATTAGCTGGGCGTGGTGGTGCATGCCTATAATCCCAGCTGCACGGGAAGCTGAGACAGGAGGATTGCTTGAACCCGGGAGGTGGAGGTTGCAATGAGCCGAGATCATGTCACTGCACTCCAATCTGGGTGACAGAGCAAGACCCTGTCTCAAAAAATAAAAAAATTAAAATTAAAATTAATGAATTTTTAAAAAATGTATTTGCACTCAACTGATATTATTTTAATTCAGAGAAATATGTTCATAACTTATTAGAAATAATCTTGAGTAGTTTGAGACCAGCCTGGCCAACATGGTGAAACCCTGTCTCTACAAAAAATACAAAAAAAAATTAGCCAGGCATGGTGGTGTACGTCTGTAATCCCAGCTACTCGGGAGGCTGTGACAGAGGAATCGCTTGAACCCAGGAGGTGGAGGTTGCACTGAGCCAAGATCGAGCCATTGCACTCTAGCCTGGGCAACAGAGCAAGGCTCTGTCTCAAAAAAAAAAAAAAAAAAGAAATAACCTTGAGTAAGTTTAAATTTATTTCTAAGTTGATACTATGGCTAGGTTTTGATAATTTTTATTTGGTTTCCCTTCCCTTTAATCGGAAAATTAACTTTCATACCCTGTTCACAAAACATTAAAGCTGATTTTGAATGTTAAAAAAAAAAAAAAATCACGAGGTGCCATGCAAAAGCAATCTTCCCTTCAGAATGACTGATGGTATGCTCAGGTTTTTCATAGCATATCATCATTAAAAGTGAATAAAATAAGGCCGGGCGCGGTGGCTCAAGCCTGTAATCCCAGCACTTTGGGAGGCCGAGACGGGCGGATCACGAGGTCAGGAGATCGAGACCATCCTGGCTAACACGGTGAAACCCCGTCTCTACTAAAAAATACAAAAAACTAGCCGGGCGAGGTGGCGGGCGCCTGTAGTCCCAGCTACTCGGGAGGCTGAGGCAGGAGAATGGTCTAAACCCGGGAGGCGGAGCTTGCAGTGAGCTGAGATCCGGCCACTGCATCCCAGCCTGGGTGACAGAGCAAGACTCTGTCTCAAAAAAAAAAAAAAAAAAAGTGAATAAAATAAATGGGCCAGGCGTGGTAGCTTACACCTGTAATCCCAGAACTTTGGGAGACTGAGGTGGGTGGATCACTTGAGGTCAGGAGTTCGAGACCAGCCTGGCCAACATGGTAAAACACTGTCTCTACTAAAAACGCAAAAATTAGCTGGGCATGGTGGCACATGCCTGTAGTCCCAGCTACCCGGAGGCTGAGGCAGTAGAATCACTTGAACCTGGAAAGTGGAGGTTGTAGTGAGCCGAATTTGTGCCACTGCATTCCAGCCTGGGTGACAGAGCGAGACTCCGTCTCAGAAAAAAAAAAAAGAAAGGAAAAGAAAACCTGGCTTTTGGGGATATCACTTTTCTGGGACTCATCTATTCCTTTTTTTTTTTTTTTTTTTTAATTTTAGAGACAGGGTCTTGTTTCTATGGCCCAGGCTGGAATGCAAAGACATCATCATGGCTCACTGTAACCTGGAACTCCTGGGCTCAAGCAAATCCTCCTGCCTGAGCCTCCCAGGTAGCCAGGACTACAGGTGCATGTCACCACACCAAGCTAATTTGTTTGTCATCTATTCTTAAGTTAGTACCACATGTTATTCTTTTTTAAACTTTATTTTTTTTGAGACAAGGTCTCACTCTGTCACCCAGGCTGGAGTGTAGTGGTGCAATCTCAGTTCACTGCAACCTCCGCCTCCCAGGCTCAAGCAATTCTCCCACCTCAGCCTCCAGAGTAGCTGGAACTACAGGTGCATGTCATTATGCTTGGCTAGTTTTTGCATTTTCTGTAAAAAATGGGTTTTACCATGTTGCCTAGGCTGGTCTCAAACTCCTGGGCTCAAGATATCCACCTTCCTCAGCCTCCCAAAGTGCTGGGATTACACACATGAGTCACTGAGGCCAGCCAGTATCACATTCTTGATCACTGTAGGTTTGTGGCAAGTTTTAAAATTGGGAAGTACAAGCACTCCAATTTTTTGTTTATTTGTTTTAAGGTTGTTTTGGCTATTCTGGGTTCCTTGCAATTCCTAAATAAATTTTAGGATCATCTTGTCAATTTCTACAAAGAAGCTAGCTGGTATTCCAATAGAGATTATGTTGAATTTATAGACCAATTTGAGGAGTACTTCCATCCTAAAAGTATTAAATCTTCCAATCCATGAACATGGGACATTTTTTGATTTAGATCTTCTTTAATTACTTCCAATCATGTTTTGTAGTTTTCAGAATGTAACTTTTGCATTTTTTAAATTAAATTTACCTCTAAGTATTTTATTCTTTTTGATGTTATTATGAATGAGATTGCTTTCCTGATTTCATTTTTTGATTGTTCATTGCAAATGTCTAGGAACACAACTGATGTTTGCATACTGATACTGTATTCTGTAACCTTGCTCAATTTGTTTATTAGTTCTAATAGTTTTTTACTAGATTCCTTAGGAATTCCATATACAAGTTTATGTCATCTGCAAATAGAGACAGCTTTAATTCTTCCATTTAAATCTAGATGTCTTTTATGTTTTTCTCACCTAATTGCCCTGGCTAGAATCTCTAGTCCAAAGTTGAACAGAAGTAGCAAGAGAAGACATCCTTGTTCCTGATCCTTGGGGGAAAGCTTTCAGTTTTTCAACACGAAGTAAGATGTTAGTTGTATTTGTTGTAGATGCCCTTTATCAGGGTGACTAAGCCAAAGTCTTAGGTCTTGTTTCCCCTGTATATCTGCAATGCCACTGCCTTCATCTGGTCACACATGCCTCATTTCTTCTGGGGGTTGCAGAAATGGAAGAGATCCTCAAGTGGAAAGAAGTACTCCTTCCCTCTTTGCGTATTCTTAATCTTTCTCATACATGTCTCTACTCTAGAACAGACTACATGGTTTTGTTCCTGTATCTGCCTTTCAACTAGTCTCCTGGCCTCCAGTCTTCATGGCTGTCCATCTCCAACATCAAAGATAGCAGTTTTTCCATTCCACTATGCTGCTAAGAAGGAAAATTAATTACATCACTCTCACTCAAAACCTGCTACATAATTCCCATTGCCTGCAGTCTGGCCCCCCACTCATCTCTCTACGTCTTGCCCCTCTAGCTACCTAATATGCTTACCTATAGGTATCATCCACAGTGGACGACCCTAGACTCCCAGAAAGAGCCATTCCCCTCTATTCCATGCCTTTGCATGCACTGTTGCCTTCCCAAGTGCGCTTTAATAGCTAGCAAAATGCAGCTTAGATCCCCTGTGTTGTGGGCTCTCTTGACTTAAGCTGCTCTCTCATGGCTCCCACAGTATTCTCTTTGAAGATGTGACAGTTCCTTAATTACTAGAATTGTGCAGATACACCTTCCCCACTAGGCTGTAGACAGATCATTCCCTGGTCATCAGGATTGAATGATTAAGATCTGTGTCCCAAGTGCAAACATCCTATAGTCCTCAAGTATCTGGTGACTGAATTAGTCACCAGGAATGAAAAAAGGGAGGACAGAAAGATACTGCTTTCATTATAAAAGAATATGAGTTAGTAACATTCCAGTAAGTCCTTGAAATACAGTCTAAGGACTACTTTTTTTTTTCCCCATAAAATTAAACACTTCTTAGTGTTTAAAATAAGCAGCATTTACACAGAAGCAGCTCTATGTTAACCATCTAGATGCTGGGACTTTGATACAACAGTGCAGACACAGTAGGGCCAGAGATGCCAGGAAGGCCGTGCTGTGTGCAGGCTGCGGTGCGTGCGGGCAGTGTGTGCACTCACCAAGGACAGACCAGCTGACCGCCCATTTTCCCAAGACCTCCCTCCCTGCAGCAGCTGTGCACATCAGGGCCCCTTGACCCCATGGGCCACGGTCCCTCCCTGCCCTGGCTGTGACGCAGTGGGCAGGACGTCTAGTCCTCTCTCGTCTTCCTGAAGGACTTCTTATAAATCTGCGTTCCAAATTATTCTACAAAATTCCTCAACAACCTCTCAAAACAGTGCTAGAAATAGTTTACACAACGAACATCAGGAACCTGATGGAATGCAGTAGTAGTTAATGGGCCAAAGGTAAATTAAGATTATATTTGATCCAAGTTCAGATTTCTTTGTAATCTCTATTTCTCTCAGTTCCAGGCCTACTTCTGCCTTATACCTATAACCAACTTCTTTTTTTTTTTTTTTTTTTTTTGAGACAGGGTCTTGCTGTGTTGCCCAGGCCGGAGTGCAGGGGCACTATCTCAGCTCACTGCAACCTTGAACCCCTGACCTCAAGAGATCCGCCCGCCTCGGCCTCCCAAAGTGCTGGGATTACAGGCATACGCCACCACACCTGGCCCTATAACCAACTTCTAATGACTTAACCATTCCATTCTAATATAGGGCTTTGAAGTTACATCAGACCAGCCCCTAAAGGCAGCTCAAGGCTTACCTGAGCCGAGATGCCTATGAGGAGCAGCCACTTCTGGTACTCATCAGTCCGGTAGTGAATCACCTGGCAGCCCGCCAGACTGGTATGTCTATCAAACATCTTCATGGGCTGGGAGTCACCTTCCATGCTCCAGTGGTAGACTGCAGTCTCGGTCACCAAGGCAACAGTGTTCACAGAAACCCATTTCCAGAAAATCACCTCTTCTGCCATAGAATGAGCCTTCATTTTACTCTTCATCTCAATATTAAAGATCTGAAGTGTCTTCCCAGCTAGTATTTGATATAATAGAGATTAAAGAAAGATAAATTAAAAATCTGAAAGACAAAATAGTATACTGTTAATTCTGAATTATTTTAATATTACTTTAGGTTGTACTGCTAATCTGATTAACAGGGTCTGAAAGATGCTGCCAGAGTAGTAATTAACCATACCTTAATGTCTAAATATTGAGAAGAGCCTGTATGCATTAAATTCTTCTTCAGAAGAATATAAAAGCGTATAAATATTCATAGAAATATGTGAATAACAATGAGAAATTAGTTCTACTGAAGCACGCCTCTCTTTCAGATTGGTTTCTTTTTGTTTCAAAATACTTTTCTGGATAAGTCAGCAAAAACATAAGACACCCCTTCTCTGCGCAGTCTCCAATTTTCAAGAAAGACTACAACTATCCCTTCACATTAAACCAACTTCTCCAAATTTGTCTTAAATTCTAGACCAATGCTGACAAATGGAATTTTCTACAATGTTGGATATATTCTATATTTGCATCCATCACAGCAGATAATAGTTATATGTGGCTATTAAACACTTAATATGTATCTAGCAAGATATTTCAGGAACTGAATTTATACTTTTATTTAACTTTAATTAATTTAAATGTTAAACAATCCCATGCAGCTAATGTCCAATAGGACAGTACAGTTCTAGACAAAATATTTGGCATCCATTCTCTGGCAAGAGACCCATATTGCTTCTACCTGTAGCAATGAACTAAGTTTTGATTTTGGAATCTATACAAAATTTAGAGCTAACATAAAATATTAAAATATTGCTTCCCACAAAGATTGGGAACAAGGAAAGGATTATTTCTCTGACCATTTGTTTTGACACTGAGAATGACATAGCTAGTGTGATAAGGCAAGAAAAATAAAAGGCATAAAGAATAAAAAAGGAAGTAAACCTGTCTTAACTCACAGACAACATAATTATTTACAAAGAAAATCCTACGGAATCTACAAATCTACAAAACAATTATTAGATTTAATAGGTGACTACAGGAGTGCAGCAAGATGCGAAGTCAACCTACAAAAATTTGAATTGGGCTGGGCACAGTGGCTTACACCTGTAATCCCAGCACTTTGGGAGGCTGAGGCAGGTGAATCTCTCGAGGTCAAGAGTTTGAGACCAGCCTGGTCAACATGGTGAAACCCCATCTCTACCAAAAATACAAAATTTAGCTGGGCATGGTGGCAGGTGCCTATAATTCCAGCTACTTGAGAGGCTGAGGCAGGAGAATTGCTTGAATCCAGGAGGCAGAGGTTGCAATGAGCCAAGATGACACCACTGCACTCTAGCCTGGGTGACAAAGTAAAAACGGGTCTCAAAAAAAAAAAAAAAAAAAAAAAAAAATCAACTGAATTTTGAGATACTAGCAGCAAACAATTTGGAAATATAAAAAAGAATTCAGGCCAGGCATGGTGGCTCATGCCTGTAATCCCAGCACTTTGGGAGGCCGAGGTGGGCGGATTACCTGAGGTCAGGAGTTCAAGACCAGCCTGGCCAACATGGCAAAACCCCATCTCTGCTAAAAATACAAAAATTAGGTGGGTGTGGTGGCATGTGCCTGTAATCCCAGCTAGTCGGGAGGCTGAGGCAGGAGAATTGCTTGAGCCTGGGAGGCGGAGGTTGCAGCAAGCTGAGATTGTGCCACTGCACTCCAGCCTGGCCGACAGAGTGAGACTCTGTCTCAAAAAAAAAATTCATAACACCACCCAAAACATAGCATTTTGGAGTAAATTTAACAAAGGGTAAGCAAAGCCTCTACACTATAAAATATTCCTGAAAGAAAGTAAAGGCTTAAATCAAAGAAAGGGCATACCATTTTCATGGATCAAAACACTTAAAATTGCTAAGATGTCATTTCCCCCTAAATTATCTACAGATTCAATGGAATCCCAATCAAAATACCAGCATACTTTTCCTTCTTTCTTTTTTATAGAAAGAAGGAAAGAGACAGGGTTTCACTTTGTTACCCAGGCTGGAGTACAGTGGAGCAATCATAGCTCATTGCAACCTCAAATTCCTGGGCCCAAGTGATCCTCCTGCCTCAGCCTCCCAAGTAGTTGGGACTACAGGCATGCACCATCACACTCAGCTAATTTTTCTGTTTTCTTTTTCTTTTTTGAGACACAGTCTCTCTCTGTTGCCCAGGCAGGAGTACAGTGGCATGATCTCAGCTCAATGAAGCCTCCACCTCCCAGGTTCAAGTGATTCTCCTGCCTCAGTCCCCCGAGTAGCTGGGATTACAGGCACATGCCACACACACACCTAATGTTTGTATTTTTTGTAGAGACAGGGTTTCACCATGTTGGCCAAGCTGGTCTCAAACTCTTGACCTCAAGTGATTTGCCTGCCTCAGCCTCCCAAAGTGCCGCGATTATAGGTGTGAGCCACCATACCCAGTCTAATTTTTTTTTTTAGAGACTAGGTCTCGCTGTGCTGCCCAGGCTGGTCTCAAATTTCTGGCCTCCTGCAATCCTTCCATCTTAGCCTGCTGAAGTGCTGGGATAACAGGTGTAAGCCACCACCCTGGCCCAGCATCTTTTGTTTGGTGGAAAATAAAATGATGTTATAACAAATATGGAAATGCAGAGGACAAAGAATAGATATAACAATTGTGGAAAAGAGCAAAGCTGGAAGACTTACGATACCTAATGTTGAGACATTCTATAAAGCTATTAATAAAACCTATGTTATTCTCATAAGACACACAGATCAATGAAACAGAAGAAAGTCTAGAAACAGCTGCATGCACTGATTTGATAAAAGTGCCTCAAAAACCTCAACAGGCCCAAACACATTTTTTATAAAAATAGAAAAATCCATCCTAAAATGTATATGGAATCTCAAAGGACCTCAAAAAGCCAAAATAATCTTGATAAAGATGAACAAGTTTGGATGATCTCACACTTCCTGAATTTAAATCTCATTACAAAGTTAAAGTAACCAAATGTATGGTAACAGCATAGAAACATAGACACCAATGCAATATAAGAGAGAACCCAAAAATGAACCTTCACATATATGATCAAATGATCTTTGACAAAGGTACTAAGACCATTCAATAGGAAAAAAGAATACTCTTTTCAACAAATAATACTGGGAAAACTGGGTCCACAAAATAATAAAATTGGACCCTTACCTTATACCATATACAAAAAGTAACTCAAAATGGATTAAAGACCTAAACATAAAAACTAAAATCGGCCGGGCGCGGGGGCTCAAGCCTGTAATCCCAGCACTTTGGGAGGCCGAGACGGGCGGATCACGAGGTCAGGAGATCGAGACCATCCTGGCTAACACGGTGAAACCCCGTCTCTACTAAAAAATACAAAAAACTAGCCGGGCGAGGTGGCGGGTGCCTGTAGTCCCAGCTACCCGGGAGGCTGAGGCAGGAGAATGGCGTAAACCCGGGAGACGGAGCTTGCAGTGAGCTGAGATCCGGCCACTGCACTCCAGCCTGGGCGACAGAGCGAGACTCCGTCTCAAAAACAAAAAAAACTAAAATCACAGGCAGAACCTGAGTCCTGTTCTCTCATTTTCCTCCCCAGACAGCATGAGTTTCACCACTCGTTCCACTACCTTCTCTGCCAACTACCGGTCCCTGGGATCCGTCCAGCTGCCCAGCTACAGTACCCGGTCGATCAGCAGCCCAGCCGGCATCTATGCAGATGTAAGGGGTTTGGGCTCTCAGATCTCTGTGTCCTACTCCACCAGTTTCCAGGGTGACTTGGGGTCCAGGGCCCTGGCCACTGGAATGGCCAGCGGTCTGGCAGGAATAGGAGGCATCTAGAATGAGAAGGAGACCATGCGAAGCCTGAACGACCACCTGGCCTCCTACCTGGACAGAGTGAGGAGCCTGGAGACTAAGAATCAGAGGCTGGAGAGCAAAAATCGGGAGAACCTGGAGAAGAAGGGACCCCAGGTCAGACACTGGGCCATTACTTCAAGACCATCGAGAAGCTGACGGCTCAAATCTTTGCAAATTCTGTGGACAATACCTTCATCGTTCTGCACACTGACAATGCCCATCTTGCTGCTGCTGACTTTAGAATCAAGTATGAGACAGAGCTGGCCATGCGTCAGTCTGTGGGGAGCAACATCCATGGGCTCTGCAAGGTCACTGATGACATCAATGTCACTGGGCTGCAGCTGGAGACAAAGATCGAGACTCTCAAGGAGAAGCTGCTCTTCATGAAGAAGAACCATGAAGAGGGAGTAAAAGGCCTACAAGCCCAGATTGCTAGCTTTGGGCTGACTGTGGAGGCAGATGTCCAAATATCAGGACCTTGGCAAGATCATGGCAGATATCTGGGCCCAATATGACAAGCTGGCTCAGAAGAACCTAGAGAAGCTGGACAAGTACTGGTCCCAGCAGATTGAGGAGAGCACCACAGTGGTCACCATGCAGTCCGCCGAGATCAGAGCTGCTGAGCTGACACTAATGGAGCTGAGATGTCCAGTCCAGTCCTTGGAGATTGGCCTGAACTTGATGAGAAATCTGAAGACCAGCTTGGAGAATAGCCTGAGGGAGGTGGAAGCCTGCTACACCATGCAGATGGAGCAGCTCGACAGGGTCCTACTGTACCCGGAGTTGGGGCTGGCACAGACCCGGGCAGAGGGACAGTGCCAGGCCCAGGAGTATGAGGCCTGGAACATCCAGGTCAATCTGGAGGCTGAGATCACCACCTACCACCGCCTGCTGGAAGATGGGGAGGACTTCAATCTTGGTGAGGCCCTAGACAGCAGCAACTCCATGCAAACCATCCAAAAGACCACCACCTGCAGGATAGTGGATGGCAAAGTGGTGTTTGAGACCAATGACACCAAAGTTCTGAGGAACTGAGCCAGCAGAAGCAGGGTACCCTTTGGGGAGGGGAGCAGGAGGCCAATAAAAATTTCACAGATTAAAAAAAAAATCCCAACAATTAAAATCATAAAACATTTAGAGAAAACATAGGGGAAAAGCTTGATGATGTTGGATCTTGCAATGACTTTTTTTGGTATGACAATAAAAGAAAAAAATGAATTGGACAGCATCAGAGGTCACAAAAGAGAGAAAAGGCAACCCATAGAATGAGAGAAAATACAGGCATATCTCGTTTTATTATACTTTGCTTTACTGTGTTTTGCAGATATTGCATTTGTGTTGTTGTTTTGTTTTGAGACAGCATTTCGCTCTTGTTGCCCAGGCTGGAGTGCAATGGCACGATCTCAGCTCACTGCCACCTCTGCCTCCCAGGTTCAAGAGATTCTCCTGCCTCAGCCTCCCGAGTAGTTGGGCTTACAGGCGCCCACCACCATGCCCAACTAATTTTTGTATTTTTAGTACAGACTGGGTTTCACCATGTTGGCCAGGCTGGTCTCAAACTCCTGACCTCAGGTGATCCGTCCGCCTCGGCCTCCCAAAGTGCTGAGATTACAGGCGTTTTTTTCGTTTCGTGGAGAAAAAAATATCAAAGGTTTGCGGCAATCTTCCATCAAGCAAGTCTATTGGTATCATTTGTCCGATAGCATGTGCTCACTTCCTGTCTCTGTCACACTTTGGTAATTCTTGTGATATTTCAAACTTTTTCATTATTATATTAGCTATGCTGCTCTGTGATCAGTGATCTTTCATGTTTTTACAGTAATTGTTTTGTGGTACCATGAACCACACACATATAAGATAGTGGACTTAATAAATGTGTGTGTTCTAACTGCTGCACTTACTGGCCATGCCCTAGTCCCTCTTCCTCTCCTCGGGCCTCCTTATTCCCTGAGACACAACAATATTGAAATAAGGCCATTTAACAACCTTAACAACCTTCCTTGCTAAAGGAAAGTGAAAGTGAAAAGAAGAATCCCACATCTCTCACTTTAAGTCAAAAGTTAGAAATGATTTGGCTTGGTGAGGAAGGCCTATCAAAAGCCGAGACAGACTGAAGGTTAGGTCTCTTGCACCAGTTAGCCAAGTTGTGAATGCAAAGGAAAAGTTATTTAACGAAATTAAAAGTGTTATTTCAGTGAACACATTAATGATAAGAAAACAAACAGCCTTATTGCTGATATGGAGAAAGCTGTAGTGGCCTGGATAGAAGATCAAAGCAGCCAGAACAATCCATTAAACCAGAGCCTAATCCACAGCAAGGCCCTAACTCTCTGCAATTCTATGAAGCCTGAGAGAGGTGAAGAAGTTGCAGAAGAAGTCTGAAGCTAGCAGAGGTTGATTCAAGAGGTTTAATGAAAGAAGCCATCTCTATAGCATAAAACTGCAAAGTGAAGCAGCAAGTTCTGATACAGAAGCTGTGCCAAGTTCTCCAGAAGACCTAGCTAAGATCATTGATGAACACATTTTCAATGGAGAAGAAACAACCTCCCACTGGAAAAAGATGCCATTTAGGACTCAAGTGAGAGAGAAGTCAATGCCTGGCTTCAAAGCTTCAGAAGACAGGCTAACTCTCTTGTTAGGGGATAATGCAGCTGGTAACTGGAAGCCAAAAATCCCAAGGCCCTTAAGAATTATGCTAAATCTCCTCTGCCTGTGCTCTACGAATGGAACAACAAGAGTCGTGATGATAGTACACCTGTTTACAGCACGGTTTACTGAATATTTAAAACTCACTGTTCAGATCTACTTCTTAGAAAAAAAAATATTCCTTTAAAAAGATTACTGCTCATTGATAATGCACCTGGTCACCTAAGAGCTCTGAGGGAGATATACAAGGAGATGAAAGCTGCTTTCATGCCTGCTAACATACCAATTCTGCAATCCATGGATCAAAGAGTAGTTTCAACTTTCAAGTCTTAAGAAATACATTTTTAAAGGCTACAGCTGCCATAAATAGTGTCTCCTTTGATGGATCTAGGCAAAGTAAATTGATAACCTCCTGGAAAGGATTCACCATTTAGATGCAACTAAGAACATTCGTGATTCAAGGGAGGAGGTCAAAATATCAATATTAACAGGAATTTGGAAGAAGTGTTTTCCAAACCTCATGAATGACTTTGTGAGGTTCAGGACTTCAGTGGAGGAAGTCATTGCAGAGGTGGTAGGAACAGCAAGAGAATTAGAAGTGGAGACTGAAGATGGGACTGAACTGTTGCAATCTCAGGATCAAACTTGAACAGATGAGGAGTTGCTTCTCACGGATGAGCAAAGAAAGTGGTTTCTTCCAATAGAATCTACTCCCAGTGAAGACGCTGTGAACATTGTTGAAATGACCACAGGAATTTAGAATAGTACATAAACTTAGCTGATAAAGCACCAGAATTTGACAGGACTGACTCCAATTCTGAAAGAAGTCGACTGTGGGTAAAATGTTAGCAAACAGCATTGCACACTACAGAGGAATTTTTCATTAAAGGAAGAGTCAGTCCTGCGGAAACTTCATTAATGTATTTTTAAATTATTTTTTATTTATTTACTTATTTATTTTTTGAGATGGAGTCTCGCTCTGTTGCCAGGCTGGAGTGCAGTGGTGCGATCTTGGCTCACTACAACCTCCACCTCCCAGGTTCAAGTGATTCTCCTGCCTCAGCCTCCCAAGTAGCTGGGACTACAAGCGCCTGCCACCACGCCCAGCTAATTTTTTTTTTATTTTTAGTAGAGACAGGGTTTCACCATACTGGCCAGAATGGTCTCAATCTCTTGACCTCATGATCTGCCTGCCTCAGCCTCCCAAAGTGCTGGGATTATAGGCGTTAGCCACCGCACCCGGCCTGATGTCTTATTTTAAGAAATTGCCACAGCCACTCTGGTCTTCGGCAACCACTACTGTGATCAATCAGCAGCCACTGGCATCAAGGCAAGACCCTCCACCAGTAAAAAGATTACAACTCACAGCTGGGAGCAGTGGCTCACGCCTGTAATCCCAGCACTTTGGGAGGCCGAGGCCGGCAGATCACTTGAGGTCAGGAGTTCGAGACCAGCCTGGCCAACATGGTGAAACCCAGTCTCTACTAAAAATACAAAAATTAGCTGGGAATGGTGGCACATGCCTGTAATCCCAGTTACTCGGAAGGCTGAGGCAGGAGGATCCCTTAAACTGGTGGACAGAAGTTGCAGAGAGCCAAGATCGCACCACTGCACTCCAGCCTGGGCAACAGAGAGAGACCCCCGTCTTAAAAAAAAAAAAAAAAAAAAAAAAGATTACAACTCAGTGAAGGCTAATAACGGTAAGCAATTTTTAGGAATAAATAGATTATTTATTTATTTATTTTGAGACAGAGTCTCTCTCTGTCACCCAGGCTGACATGCAGTCCTCAGACTCCTGGGCTCAAGCTATCCTCCCATCTCAGCCTCCTTGAGTAGGTGAGACTAAAGGCATGCACCACCACCCCCAGCATTTTTTTTTTTGAGATAAGGTCTCACTGTATTGTCTCCCATGCTGCTCTTGAACTCTTAGGCTCAAGCAATCTTCCCACCTTGCCCTCTGAAAGTGCTGGGATTAGAGGTATGTGCCATCACGCCTGGCCAGAAATTATTACTTTTTTATTTTTATTTTTATGTATTTATTTTTGAGATGGAGTCTCGCTCTGTCGTCCAGGCTAGAGTGCAGTGGCGCAATATCAGCTTACTGCAACCTCCACCTCCCAGGTTCTTGCCATTCTCCCACCTCAGCCTCCCAAGTAGCTGGGACTACAGGTGCCCGCCACCACACCCGGCTAATTTTTTGGTTTCATATTTTTAGTAGAGACGGGGTTTCACCGTGTTAGCCAGGATGGTCTTGATCTCCCGACCTCATGATCCACCCGCCTTAGCCTCTCAAAGTGCTGGGATTACAGGCATGAGTCACTGTGCCTGGCCAAATTATTTCTTAATTAAGGTAATCCATTTTTTTAGACATAATGCTATTTTGCGCTTAATAGATTACAGCATAGTATAAACATAACTTTTATACACACTGGGAAACCAAAAAATTCATGTGACTCACTATTGTAATATTCTTTTTATTGTCGTAGTTTGAAACTGAACCCAAAATATCTTCAAGGTATGCCTGTATATGGAAATAATATATCCGACAAGGGGTTAATATCCAGAATATATAAAGAATGCCTACAACTCAACAACAAAACCCACAAATACTCCAATTAAAAAATGACCTGCGTGGGATGGTTCACACCTGTAATCCCAGCGCTTTGGGAAGCTGAGATGGGATGATCACGTGAGACCAGGAGTTTAAGATCAGCCTGGACAATATGGCAAGACCCTGTCTCTACAAAGAAAAAATGCTTTTAATTAGCTGGGTGTGGTGATGCATGCCTATAGTCCTAGCTACTTGGGAGGCTAAGGTGGGAGGATAGCTTGAGTCCAGGAGTTCGAAGTTACAGTCTCTTAAAAAAAAAAAAAGACTACTATTAGAAAGGAAACAACACAAATAGCAAGTGTTAGCAAGAATGTGAAAAAATTAGAACACTGTGCACTACTGAGAATGTAAAATAGTGCAACCACTATAGAAAAGGGATGGCAGTTCCTCAAAAAATTTAAAAATGAATAATGATACGACCCAGTCAATTACTTGTGGGTAGAGAATCAAAAGGATTAAAAACAGGTTCTCAAAAACACATCTGTACACTCGTGTTAATAGCGGAATTACTCACAGATTTAGCTTTTTACCTCAAAAAAAGCTAAATCTAGCTGAGCTACACAGCTAGAAAAAAAGAGTTAATCTAACTATCCAGTTAGTTAGCCAAGCTACGCAACAACTCATATTATTACAATATTATCATCAATCAGCAAAACTGGTTTTTAACCACAATTTGAGAAATAAGGCTGCTGTTGCTAAAAGACAGTCTTTAATGATGTCATGTTACACCCAAGCAATAATTAAGATGATTTCTTGAATTCACGAAAAGGAACAACCAAATTTGATGCAATTTTTTTTGTTTTTTTTTGAGATGGAGTTTCACTTTTGGGGCCCACGCTGGAGTGCAATGGGGCGATCTAGGCTCACTGCAACCTCTGCCTCCCGGGTTCAAGCGATTCTCCTCCTTCAGCGTCCCAAGTAGCTGGGATTATAGGCATACACCAACATGTCCAGCAAATTTTTGTATTTTTAGTAGAGACGGGGTTTCACCTCGTTGGCCAGGCTGGTCTCAAACTCCTGACCTCAGGTGATCCACCTGCCTTGTGCTACCAAAGTGCTGGGATGACAGGTGCAAGCCATTGCACCTAGCCACAATTTGATGCAATTTATATCCAAAACACATGATCAGTAAGATAAAGGTTTGCTGCCTTAAAACAGTTCTAAAGTTAGCTATAACTATATTATAAACTTAAGTTTAAACTATATAAATTTATAAAACAACTGCTTTTGGACATAATTTAGGTGTGATGTAGTTTTGCTGTCTAGTTAAAATGGTAAATGTTAAACCCTCACTGTCTTCAGGCACTAACAGCTTATGGTAAACGACTTCTAATGAGACTGAACTAAGATGGGAGCTCAAATCCACAAAAAGAAATAAAGAGCACTGGATATGATAAATGTTGGTTAGTATAAAGATTTCTCTTAATTTCATTAAATAATATCATATAAAACCGTAATAAAACTATAGGTTATTGGGTTTATAACATATATAGATGCATCTTATTTTCTCTCTTTTCATATATTTTATATATTCATATATATGAAAGATAAAAATAGCGCAACAGAGGGACAACGAAATGAAGCTATGCTGGAGTGAAATTTCTGCATTTTAATAGAAGTTAATAATCTGAAATCATTTGTAGTAAGTTAGGATGCATTTTATAAACCCTACAGCAACCACTATACACACACACACACACACACACACTCACACACACACAAAATAGCAAAAAGAAAAATTCAGAAGAATTAAAATGGTATGCTACATTTTAACAAGAAAGGCACATGGTAAGCAGCTGTGCACATGTTCCTGCAGCAGCCTATATACACCTTGCCAGAAGTAGGGTTTTTCAAAATAATCAAGAAAACTAACAAATCTTATTTATTTATTTTTAGAGACAGGGTCTCATTCTGTTACCTAGGCTGGAGTGCAACAGCACGATCCCAGCTTACTGTAGCCTTGACCTCCTAGGCTCAGGTGATCCTCCAGCCTCAGACTTCTGAGTAGCTGGAACCACAGACGCATACTACCACACTGGCTAGTTTTTTTTTTTTTTTTAATTTGTAGAGATGGGGTCTCCCTATGTTGCCCAGGCTGGTCTTGAACTTCTGGTCTCAAGTAATCCTGTCGCCTCAGCCTCCCAAAGTGCTGGGATTACAGGCATGAGCCACAAGGCTCAACCCAAACCTTGGTTAATGATCAAGATAAAAAGAGAAGACACAAATTATCAAAATTAAGAATGAAAGAGGACATCACTGCCAACCCCAAAGAAATTAAAAGGAGGGAATATTATGAACAATTTTATGTCAACATACTAGAAGACTTAGATAACCTGGATAAATTCCTAGAAAGACACAAATTACCAAAACTGACACAAGAAAACAGAAAATCTGAACAGATTCACAGCAAGTAAGGAAGGTGAATTTGAAATTTAAAATCTTCCCACAAAGAAAACCCCAGGACCAGAAGGCTTTCACTGTTGAATTCTATCAAATACTCAAAGAAGACAGAAATAAGTCCTTCACAGACTCTTTCAGAATATAGAGGAAAAAGGACTTCATTCTCTAAGGCCAACATTTGCCTAATTACAAAGTCACAAAAGGACATCACAAGAAAAGAAAACTACAGACCAATGATAAAAATAACAGAAAACCCTTAGAATATTAGTGAACAAAATCCAACATTAAAAAAAACCACCATACACCATGACCAAAAGAGATTTACCACAGGAGTGCAAGGTTGGCTTAATATCCAATAATTAATTTATGTAATACACCACACAAATAAAGGACACAAACCATGTGATCATCTCATTAGACACAGAAAATAGAAGGGAACTTCTCCAACTTGATAAAGGATTTATCTACCCCAAATCCACAGCCAACATCATATTTAATTGTAAAAGGCTAAAAACTCCCCCCCTAAGGTCAGAAATAATTCAACAATGTCTGTTCTTGTCACTTCTGTTTAATACTCTACTGGGTATTCTAGCCAATGCAATGTTGAAACCAACAGAATCTGGATTAGAAAAGAAGATGTAAAACTGTCTATTCACAGATAACATGATACAGTATGTAGAAAATGCCAAGGAATCCACTAAAAACTACAAGAATAAGTTTAATAAGTATATGGGATACAGAAAAATATACAAAACTTATTTTATTTCTATATACTAGTAAGAAACAATCCAAAAATAAAACTAAGAAAACAAGTCTGATCAAAAAATAATAAAATACTTGGGAATAAATTTAACAAAGAAGTACAGGATTTGCTCACTGAATATGCAAAACATCACTGAAAGAAATTAAAGATCTAAATAAACAGAGACATTAAATGACTAGAAGATTTAATACCGTCAAGATAGCAGTTCTTACCAAATTGATAAATTCAATCTAATCTCTATCAAAGCCCCAGAAGGATTTTTGTAGGAATTCACAAACTAAACCCAAAACTGAAGTGGCAATTCAAGGGATCTCGTTTCAAAGAGTTTAAAAAACTATTTTGAAAAATGCTAAGTTGGAGTACCAACACTATCTGACTTCAAACTTACCATAAAGCTACAACTATCAAGTAATCAGTACAAGAATGGACACAGATCTGGGCTGGGCGCAGTGTCTCACACCTGTAATCCCAACCTTTTGGGAGGCTGAGGCAGGTGGATCACCTGAGGTCAGGAGTTCGAGACCAGCCTGGCCAATATGGTGAAACCCCATCTCTACTAAGCATACAAAAAATTAGCCAGGCATGGTGGCAGGCACCTGTAATCCCAGCTACTCGGGAGGCTGAGGCAGGAGAATCACTTGAACCCAGGAGGCAGAGGGTGCAGTGAGCCAAGATTGTGCCCCTGCACTCCAGGCTGGGCGAGAAGAACAAGACTCTGTCTCAAAAAAAAAAAAAATTAAAGCTACAAAACCATAGGCTAAGCCTCTTAGCTATGACTCCAAAAGCATGATCCATTAAAGAAAAAAAGAATAGGTAAGCTGGACTTCATCAAAATTAGTAAGTTTTGCCCTTCAAAACATATCCTATGGTTTGAATGGTTTTTGTTCTCTCCAAAATGCATGCTGAAACTTAATCCCCAAGTGTTGGGAGATGGAGCCTTTTGGGAGGCAAGCCCCCAGGTTCTTATAAAAGAGCTTGATGGAGGGAGTTAGGTTTCTTTTCGCTCTTCTGTCACAGTGTTCCTCCCCTCCAGAGGATGCAGCAACAGGGGCCATCTTGGAAGTAGAGAGGGAGCCCTTAACAGACACACTATCTGGTAGCACCTTAATCTTGGATTTCCCAGCATCCGGAACTATGAGAAATAAATTTATATTCTTTATAGATTTCCCAGCGTCAGGCACTTCATTATAGCAGCACAAACAGACTAAGACAAGATGTCATTAGGAGAATAAAAAGACAAGGTACAGACTGGGAGAAAATATATGTAAATTACATAGCTGATAAATGTATATTCAGAATATATAAAGAACTCTTATAATTCAATAACAAGACAGATAACCCAGTTAAGAACTGGGTGGCCGGGCGCGGTGGCTCAAGCCTGTAATCCCAGCACTTTGGGAGGCCGAGACGGGCGGATCACAAGGTCAGGAGATCGAGACCATCCTGGCTGACACGGTGAAACCCCGTCTCTACTAAAAAAATACGAAAACTAGCCGGGCGAGGTGGCGGGCGCCTGTAGTCCCAGCTACTCGGAAGGCTGAGACAGGAGAATGGCGTAAACCCAGGAGGCGGAGCTTGCAGTGAGCTGAGATCCAGCCACTGCACTCCAGCCTGGGCGACAGAGTGAGACTCTGTCTCAAAAAAAAAAAAAAAAAAAAAAGAACTGGGCAAAAGATTTAAATAGACACTTCTCAGAAAATATATATAAATGGTTAAAAATCATATTTAAAAATAAAAGATATTTAATATAATTAGGCATTAGAGAAATACAAATTAAAACTACAAAATGCTAGTACACAACCACTGGAATTACTATAATAAAAAAGATAATATCAAGTGTTGGCATGGATGTGTGAAGAAACTGGCATTCTCATACATTGTTGATGGGTATATAAAATGAAACAGTCACTTTTGAAAACAGTTGGGCAGTTTCTTTTTCTTTTTTTTTTTTTTTTGAGACGGAGTCTCGCTCTGTCCCCCTGGCTGGAGTGCAGTGGCGCGATCTCGGCTCACTGCAAGCTCCGCCTCCCGGGTTCCTGCCATTCTCCTGCCTCAGGCTCCCAAGTAGCTGGGACTACAGGCACCTGCACCGCGCCCGGCTAATTTTTTGTATTTTTAGTAGAGACGGGGTTTCACCGTGGTCTCGATCTCCTGACCTTGTGATCTGCCCGCCTCGGCCTCCCAAAGTGCTGGGATTACAGGCGTGAGCCACCGCGCCCGGCTGGGCAGTTTCTTAAAAAGCTAAACAGGGCCGGGTGCGGTGGCTCACGCCTGTAATTCTAGCACTTTGGGAGGCCAACGCGGGCAGATCACGAGGTCAGGAGATCAAGACCATCCTGGCCAACATGGTGAAACCCCATCTCTACTAAAAATACAAAAATTAGCTGGGTGTGGCAGCACATACCTGTAGTCCCGACTACTCAGGAGGCTGAGGCATTATTACTTGAACCTGGGAGGTGGAGGCTGCAGTGAGCCAAGATAGCACCACTGCACTCCAGCCTGGGCAACAGAGCAAGACTCCTCAAAAAAAAAGAAAAGAAAAGAAAAGAAAAGAAAAAAGCTAAACAGGCCGGTAGTGGTGGCTCATGCCTGTAATCCCAGCACTTTGGGAGGCCAAGGGGGTAGATCACGAGGTCAGGAGTTCAAGACCAGCGTGGCCGAGATGGTGAAACCCTGTCTCTACTGAAAACACAAAAATTAGCCAGGTGCAATGGCAGGTGCCTGTAATCCTAGCTACTCGGGAGGCTGAGGCACTTGAGAATCACTTGAACCCGGGCAGCAGAGGTTACAGTGAGCCAAGATCACGCCACTGTACTCCAGCCTGGGTGGGTGATAGAGTGAGACTCCATCTCAAAAAAAAAAAACAAAAAAAAAAACTAAACAAATTTATCATATGATACAGCAATTCTACTCCATCCAAGGGAAATGAAAATATATGTCCACATGCACACATATGTTTATTGCAGCACTATTTATAATAGCAAAGACGTGGAACCAACCCAAATGCCCATCAGTGATAGACTGGAAAATGTGGTACATATACACCATGGAATACTATGCAGCCACAAAAAGGAATGAAATCATGTCCTTTGCAGGGACATGGATGAAGCTGGAAGCCATCATCCTCAGCAAACTAACATAGGAACAGAAAACCAAACACCGCATATTCTCACTCATAAGTGGGAGCTGAACAAGAGAACATGGACACAGTGAGGGGAATAACACACATCAGGCCTGTCAGGGGAGTGGGGGGCGAGGAGAGGGAGAGCATCAGGACAAAGTTAATGTATGCAGGGCTTAAAACCTAGATGATGGGTTGATAGGGGATGCAAACCACCATGACACATGCATACCTATGTAATAAACCTGCACGTTCTACACATGTATCCTGGAACTTAAAGTAAAATTAAAAAAAAAAAAAAAAAGGCCAGGCGCAGTGGCTCACGCTTGTAATCCCAGCACTTTGGGAGGCCGAGATGGGCGGATCACGAGGTCAGGAGATCGAGACCATCCTGGCTAACACGGTGAAACCCTGTCTCTACTAAAAAATACAAAAAAAAAAAAACTAGCCGGGCGAGGTGGCGGGCGCCTGTAATCCCAGCTACTCGGGAGGCTGAGGCAGGAGAATGGCGTGAACCCGGGAGGTGGAGCTTGCAGTGAGCTGAGATCTGGCCACTGCACTCCAGCCCGGGTGACAGAGCGAGACTCCGTCTCAAAAAAAAAAAAAAAAAAAAAAAAAAAAAGAAAGAAATTGCAGAACAATAACAACAAAGAAAATATGTCCACACAAAGATTTGTCAGTGAATGTTCATAGCAGCAATATTCTTAATAGCTAAAAACTGGAAACAATCCAAATGTCCATCAACTAGTGAATGGGAAAACAAAATGTGGCGTATCCATATAATGAAACACTATTAGACAATAAAAAGGAATGCACTACTGATACATGTTACAACATGGATGAACCTCAAAAACACTATGCTAGGTAAAGGAAGCCAGATGTAAAAGACTACATATTGTATGATTCCATTTATTTGAATTATCTACAAAAAAATCCGTGGAGGAAGAAAGCAGATGAGTTGCTGCCTAGGGCCAGGAGTAGGAGTGGGAGTGGGAATGGTTCTTTTTTTTTTTTTTTTTTTTTTTTGAGACGGAGTCTCACTCTGTCACCCAGGCTGGAGTGCGGTGGCCAGATCTCTGCTCACTGCAAGCTCCGCCTCCCGGGTTCACGCCATTCTCCTGCCTCAGCCTCCCGAGTAGCTGGGACTACAGGCGCCCGCCACCTCGCCCGGCTAATTTTTTGTATTTTTTTTTTTTTTTTTTTTTTTTGAGACGGAGTCTCGCTCTGCCGCCCAGGCTGGAGTGCAGTGGCCGGATCTCAGCTCACTGCAAGCTCCGCCTCCCGGGTTCACGCCATTCTCCTGCCTCAGCCTCCCGAGTAGTTGGGACTACAGGCGCCCGCCACCGCGCCCGGCTAGTTTTTTGTATTTTTTAGTAGAGACGGGGTTTCACCGTGTTAGCCAGGATGGTCTCGATCTCCTGACCTCGTGATCCGCCCGTCTCGGCCTCCCAAAGTGCTGGGATTACAGGCTTGAGCCACCGCGCCCGGCCAATTTTTTGTATTTTTTTTAGTAGAGACGGGGTTTCACCGTGTTAGCCAGGATGGTCTCGATCTCCTGACCTCGTGATCCGCCCGTCTCGGCCTCCCAAAGTGCTGGGATTACAGGCTTGAGCCACCGCGCCCGGCCGTGGGAATGGTTCTAAACAGGCAAGAGGAAACTTTCTGGGGTGGTAGACATGTTCCAAAACTATATTGTAGTGATGATTCCACAACTCTATGAATTTAAAAATCACTTAGAAAGAGTGAATGTTATGGTATGTAAATTATACTTGAAAAAAGAAGACAAAGAAAGATAAAAAAAAAAAATCTGGACCAAAAATTCTTGGTGGTACACTGCCAGGATGGGGGTACCTTTTAGTGTCAAGCAGCCTTAGATCACAGAGGAAATTTCCTCTAGCTTGAAAACTTGTCAAGCTGTCCTTAGCCTGGTTTAAATGAACATGTGTTTATGAGGCACAAAATATTCAGCATCACAAAAAGGACCAAAAAAGGACCAACCTTCTTTGGGAACCACTTCAGGTCAGACTTAAGTAGTCAAGGTGAGGAGGGGGCCTTCGGGGGGTACCATTCCCCCTCCTCTATCCCCCACTGAGCTCAGTGCCTACTCTCCACACAGGCACTAGATTAGCCTATACTCCATCTACCTCTAAAAATTAAAAGAAAAAAGGTAAAGTTTGTAAAAAGAAATACATATAAATACTGAAAAGGTAATGTGATATGGTTTGGCTCTGTGTCCCCACTCAAATCGCATCTCCAGTTGTAGTTCCCAATGTTGGAGACGGACCTGGTAGGAAGTGATTAGATCATGGAGGGAGACGTCCCACTTGCTGTTCTGGTGATGGTGAGTGAGTTCTCAGATCTGATGGGTAAAAGTGTGTCTGTGGCTACTGTGGACACCCTGCCTATGGGTTAGCCCTGCTCTGTGCAATAATAGCTCACTACAGCTTTGAACTCCTGGGCTCAAGTAATTCTCCCGCCTTGGCCTCCCAAAGCACTGGGATTACAGACATGAGCCACCTGGCCTAGCCCTTTTTGTAAAAGGAGGTCCGAGAGCTGCTTCATGAGCCCCTTTCCAATCACAAAATTTCACCAGCCAAAATGGGAAAAATCTGTGAGATACAAGGTGCGGCCCCACACCCTGTATTTCTGCATTGGATCCTAGGAGCTAGTCAAGGTGTGTGATACCGCAGAGGACTCTGCGGAGCTCACCTGCAAATCAATCATCTCCATCAACCAATCACTATACGAACAACTTTCTTCAAAGACAGTTTGCTCATTTGGGCATATGGCCTTGAAAACACACTGTACATCCTCCACTTGTCTACGATTTGTACTACAATGATCCGAGATTTGACTGCTACAGAATTAGCAGTAAAAATAAGATAAAGCTGGTCAGGCACAGTGGCTCATACCTGTAATCCCAGCACTCGGGGAGGCCGAGGCGGGTGGATCACAAGGTCAGGAGATCGAGGCCATTCTGGCTAACACGATGAAACCCCGTTTCTACTAAAAATAGAAAAATTAGCCGGGCGTGATGGCAGGCACCTGTAGTCCCAGCTACTTGGGAGGCTGAGGCAGGAGAATGGCGTGAACCCGGGAGGCAGAGCTTGCAGTGAGCCGAGATCGCGCCACTGCACTCCAGCCAGGGTGACAGAGCCAGACTCCATCTCAAAAAATAAATAAATAAATAAATAAGATAAACCTTAAAATTATGTCTCTTTTTGGTTCTAGAGCCTTACACTTCCCTACACAAAAGAAAACAGGACTCAACATGTTATAGCTGAAGTGATTTATATGACCATTAAGAATAAAAATAAAAAGGAGCAGCCCCTGCCACCTGGAAGCTGGCCTGGCAATCACAGCAAGGCCATGCTGCTCTCCTGATGGACATAAACCACCTTGGAGAACAGCAGCCTCAGGCAAGGGCCCTCTGAGACCATGATCAAGTGAGGAAGAGCAAGCACAGAAACAACAAGGTTACTGCGCAACTCACAAAATACCAACACCCCTCTCTTTCAGCTAAAATAAGTGACTGCTATTTCTTTACCCATTAGAGCGTTAATCTCACTCTAGTCTTCCCTCCCTAATAGATAAGATTTATTGAGATACACAATCATAAAAATTACCCCCACTTGCTGCCAGCATCCAATCCACAGCAAACCCCTGCTTCCTTAGATTACCCCCTACATCATCCAACCAAAGCCCAAATCCTATAAAAGGCTCTACCACCTTCTTACCGAGACACTTCCCAGTTCCCCATGGCGTGTGTTCTCTCCCACTGCAACAATAAACCCATCTTGTTCAACTGCAAGTGTGTTCCTGGTGGTCTTTGGCTGGAAGGGATTGACAATATCTAACCACTGCGTTCTCTCTACTCCCCAACTCCACACCAGAACACACACACACACCCTAGGAGCTCCACACTGCACATTGTTAGAAAGAACTGTACCAGAAAACCAGGAAGACTAAAATGCAGATCATTTTTGAGACCTACTGAGAACACTAAACAGCAAACAACATGCTAAATAAGGTCTCGCAAAAGTACAACAACAAGGCTGGGTACAGTGGCTCATTCCTATAATCCAAGCACTCTGAGAGGCCCTTGAGGCCAGGAGCTCAAGACCAGCCTGAACAACACGGTGAGACCCCCTTCTCTACAAATATTTTTTTAAGTACTACAACAACATAAAATGCAGAAAAGGGCAATGCTACAAGGCAAATATTCCATCAAAAACAGCCAAGGGATAAGTGACAAAGTAAGATAAGATAAAAGAAACATTAATATTCCAGAATAGCAATAATTTCTAACTAAAATAGTTTATACTGCTTATACTATATGTTCAAAAATAATTACTTTGACAAGATTACAAGGGAAAAGGTAGGGTTGGTAATAGACCAAAGATCCTTTCAAATAAAAGAATTTCAGTTATTTCTTTTTAAATAGAAAGGTCTTAACTTCCAGATGTCCTTCTATCTACTGAAATGACCAAGTAGACACTACTTCTATAACAAAATAGAAGCCTAGGTAAAGCTAATATTTGGCATTCACAAATTTTAGGTCCAGAAACAGTTTTTGCTTATCATTTTTTTTTTTTTTTTTTGAAATTGAGTTTGGCTCTTGTTGCCCAGGCTAGAGTGCAATGGCACGATCTCGGCTCACTGCAACCTCCACCTCCTGGGTTCAAGCTATTCTCCTGCCTCAGCCTTCCTGAGTAGCTGGGATTACAGGCATGCACCACCACACCCGGCTAATTTTTTTGTATTTTTAGTAGAGATGGAGTTTCTCCATGTTGGTCAGGTTAGTCTTTGAACTCCCGACCTCAGGTGATCCACCCGCCTCGGCCTCCCCAAGTGCGGCGATTATAGGCGTGAGCCACCACAGCTGGCCCAGTTTTTGCTTTTCAAAGTAAGTGATAATGCATTTCACATAAAACATTAAGTCTACTGCATACATAATCCTTTTATTTCCCAAATGAAGGCAATATAAGAAGATTCTGTATTTTTCGAGATAACTAGAAGGCTTTAAGCACCCAAGATGCCCTGATTTCAAGGTAGTGAAATTTTATTAATTATCAGCTCCTCTACCATTGATGTGTTTCACAGGAGGAAAACCCCCAAGCCTGTATCGTCGGATAACTGGAAGCACCACTGCAGCAGGCCCTCGGGCAAGGGGGCCACACAGCCTTCCTGGGGAACATGCACAGTGCTGTTGTGCGTTCCTAGTCGCATGAAGACAAAGGCTTGGGCATTTTCTTCCTCTTGGTGTGTCTGGCACTGTGGGTGATGTTACCGAGAAGCTCTGGTGCTCAGGGGCCTCTTAGTAGGGCACACTAAATATAACTTTTGCTAAAACTTTTGGAATTAAGTTGAATACTATTGATGACACTTTGCCATGAGCTTAGTGACACTTGTTGAATATTTAAGGTAACACAGCAGTTAAAGTGAGATAAGATTCCTTTCTAACAATCCCATCAGGTTTACCTTTCAGAGCTATCACCTTAGAGGCCGGATTCATGATGGCACTCTCTGCAGAGATAGGCCGTCGGATCGGAGCCATTGGGTCACTCATGTCAATGATCGTGACCTGTGCCTGCTCACCAGCTTTCTCTCGGATACATATGAACTTGTCAGATTCCATGGTCAGTGTGCTGAACCCAATGTTGGCTGGATTAATTCCAAGGTTTTGGAGCTAAACAGAAAAAAAGCATTTGATTAATTTTTTTTTCCTCTGAAATGGATTGACCCTAGCCAACAGCAAAGGAGGAGGAGAAGTTAAATAAAATTTAGAAAAAAGTTAACATTAGGTAAACACTTGAAGCAAACATTAGCTTGCTTTTCTACACCTGTAATAGATCCACCCAAGCCTGTGAATCAATTCTCAAGGGGATGATCAACCCACAGTGGAGATAAGACATGTGCAGGATGACACTAGGCAGTGTCAAGGATGCCACAAGTGAGACAGACAGGAAGAGATGAGTTGGGGGTGAACTCCCAAAGAACACCATCAGATAAGGTGTCACAGATAAGCCCACCACTGACGAGAGCTTTGGAAGGAAGGCGGTCTTGGAGAGGTGAAGGCGAGGGAAGCAGAAGGGAAAAGGGGAGGAAACACAAAACCTGGTTTCTCCAAAAGGCAAGAAAAAAGAATTGGCCAAAGGTTTTTGCTTAAATATTTCCCTAGATATCATCAAATCTGTCCAAATCTGATTTGAAGGAATTTCTAAGTCAGTGTCAATACTTCCTGGAGAGTCTGAGGTTAATAAGAAAGTCAGCAGGTTGGCACATCTTCCAAGGCTGATGGATTCCTTCAACTGTGTAAACTGAAACCAGGCGCCTTTCTCCAAAGGCCATCTTATACCAGTGACTGGGCTAAATCAAGACCTGTTAATGGGATAAGCTTCAATGAAAAACTCTGAGAAAACACACACTCAAGAAATGTTTATCATTCCCATAAAGCACCAAGCTTATTTCTACAAATTTCCCTGCTCTGACCTACCTATAAGACACCTTTATTTATTTATTTATTTTTTTGAGATGGAGTCTCGCTCTGTCACCCAGGCTGGAGTGCAGTGGCCGGATCTCAGCTCACTGCAAGCTCTGCCTCCCGGGTTTACGCCATTCTCCTGCCTCAGCCTCCCAAGTAGCTGGGACTACAGGTGCCCGCCACCACGCCTGGCTAGTTTTTTGTATTTTTTAGTAGAGACGGGGTTTCACCATGTCAGCCAGGATGGTCTCGATCTCCTGACCTTGTGATCCGCCCGTCTCGGCCTCCCAAAGTGCTGGGATTACAGGCTTGAGCCACTGCGCCCAGCCGACGATACCTTTATTTTTAAACACTGTTCTGTTCAGCTCCAATTCTACTGCTACTGATTTGACCATTTAACATCTGTTACCTTGTGTAACCTTGAAGAGGCTCACACTAGCAACAAAGATCATGGAGCACTGTGTTAAAATCACCACCACCCTTTGGAAGGAACACAAGTGAGACTGTTCATACTGCGAGTATAACTCAGGACGGTGCCTTGTTTGTCTTTTGTAGCAGAGTCTAGCACATACTGGATGTTCCAGCTGCTGAGTGGAGCAGGCTACACGACAACAGGTCACCTCATCTCATCCTCCTGTTAACCCACTGAGACAAGCATCTCACATACACTTTACACTTGGGAAAAACAAAGTGTTGGGGTTCAGAAATCTTTCAGAAGTTACAAAGCTGATTAATGATGGAGCCAGGTATAATAAAGCCTGTGTTCAGACCACAATACTGAGTTCTTTGAAATTCATATTCCATTTTAACACAGAAAAGATAAACTAAGTGGTGATTATGTTCCCAAATGAGTCCACCAAAACAAACAAAAAACAGATATAACAGCAAAAAAACAAAACATTACTTCATAGCTGCAGTGAAATAATTTTTTTAAAAATAGAACTTGCCAATTGATATTGCCATTATTACAAGAAAGTCCCTTCATGTTCCAAACTTGGGTTATAGCAAAGAAAATAATGCTAGCAGTGGTTTATGAAGGATAGGAAAAACCAAAGTATTTTTCCTGTTCTCACACATCCCTCAACACAAGATTTCTAACACCAGATGTGTGGGGGTTTCTCCAGCAGACACCACCTGGATATCCTACAATTTAATTCAATTCTAACAATATATACCTAGAGATAGTATCAGATCCCATAGGCTGAGGGCTCAGTCCCATAAGACTGACTCCACTTCAGACACTAATCGCAAGCCCCAGGCTGCAGCCTGTACTTCTGACCATCCAGCTATAAACCAGGGTTCCCATGACCTTCTTCCTGGGTTTGACTAATTTGTTGGAGTGGCTAACACAACTCAAGAGACACGTTTCTCATTTATTACAAAGGATATTACAAAGGACACTGATGAACTGCCAGATGAAAGAGGCGCTTAGAGAAAGGCGCAAGGGGTGTCCTTGCCTTTTCCAGCACACGGCTCTTCAGGAACCTCCACGTGTTCAGCTATCATGGAGCTCCCGAAATCTATCTACACATCAGCACCACACTATTTTATTTATGGAGGTTTTGTAACATCTGGTAGGGCCTGCTGTCCTTTGCACTTGTTACTTTTGAAATTTTCTTAGGTATTATATTGCTTAACTTTTTTGTAAGTCTAAAAAAAAATTTCAAGCCCCCAAATAAGAATATGGGGGTCATCTGTGGCAGGCGAAGTCATGAGACTGGATGGTAGCACCGAGAGAGACCGTGAAGAGTGAGAGAATGGCTTGGGAGCCCAGGGCACAGAGCCCCAGGACACACCAAGGCTTAGAAGGGAAGCAGAGGAGCAGCCCATGAAGATGGACATAATTTACTCACGTAAAGTTAACATACTTAAGTAAACCAAGAATAAAAGATAACAGAAGTCCCACAAGTGCAACCACTGATACTTAGTAAACCAGGAAACCACATTAGCACAACCAAAGAAAACCTCCCAGTGTCACCAACTTTCTCACAAATCAGCCATGTTCAAATTCCATCATCCTCTCCTAGTTTAGTTCCCTGCTGGATTATACAACAACATCCAAGGTCATAAATTCCTGGAGGACACAGATCAGATTAGTGGGGTTTTTGTTTTGTTTTGTTTTCTTTTCTTTTGTTTTTGAGACGGAGTCTAGCTCTGTCCCCCAGACTGGAGTGCAGTGGCGTGATCTCAGCTCACTGCAACCTCCACCTCCCGGGTTCAAGCGATTCTCCAGCCTCAGCCTCCTGGGTAGCTGGGATTACAGGCAGTCACCACCACGCCCAGCTACTTTTTGTATTTCTAGTAGAGATGGGGTTTCACCACGTTGGTCAGGCTGCTCTCGAACTCCTGACCTGTGGTGATCCGCCTGCCACAGCCTCCCAAAGTGCTAGGATTACAGGCTTGAGCCACCACTGGCCAGATTAGTATTATTTACTCTGTCTGCAAGTAATAGAAAAATCCTGAAAAACAGAATAATACAAATGCCCTAGAAGTTACTTTGTTTGTTCATTTATTTATTTATTTATTTGAGACAGTCTCACTGCGACGCCCATGCTGGAGTGTGATGGCACAATCTTGGCTCACTGCAACCTCTGCTTCCTGAGTCCAAGCAATTCTCCTGCCTCACCCTCCCGAGTAGCTGGGACTACAGGCATGCACCACCACACCCGGCTAATTTTTGTAATTTTTAGTAGAGATGGGGTTTCACCATATTGGCCAGACTGGTCTAGAACTCCTGACCTCAAGTAATTTGCCTGCCTCGGCCTCCCAAAGTGCTAGGATTTACAATATTTATTAAAAAAACAGAGGACAGTGGGATTCCAGAAGATAAGACTGGACTGCATTTGAGGTTCCCCCTCCAAATTCTACAACATTATCCATCAGATTTGTGAGCCCTTTGAAAAGAAAAACATGAATACCTGCAGCCAATGTGGGCTCACTAAGAAGTCACACCAAACCAATCTAATTTTCTTGAAGTCAAGTAAATGTGGTAGAATAAATCTTCATTTCAGCAAAGCATCTGGCTTACCTCAGCTGAGGTAGCCAAAGTAACTTTCATGGGTAATCAGTCCCCTACTCCAAGCCTTATCTGTGGCATGCTTATAGAATAGAGAGCTTTGCTTTGTATTTTCATGTTTACTTAATCTCTTCTTTATTCTCAGAGTCAAATTCAGGTTCTCCTCATTTTGAATCCATCAAAACACTGAGCTCATAAAAGCCCAAACAATGTATGAAACAAAAGACTCTTGGAATGAGATGGAAAAGCATGAAGTGAGCTTGTGTCCACAGCTGAACTGCACCTCAGTGGTGCTGGCCACATTGACCTCTGTCCGTCTGCTGCCAGGGCCCAGAGCTCAGACCTTAATCATCTGCTGGTCAATATTCTGAATAATGACTCTACCCAAAGTCAAACACAGCGACTGTTTCATCTGATAAGGGTATGCTTTGAGACTGTCAATATACTAGAGTAACAAACAGAATCTTAACAGATTTGAAAGGACTATGAAATTAAAAAGATAAATGTACACAAATAAAATACTACATTTGTGTTAAGTATTAAAAAAAAGGTCACAGCTTGCTTCAAAAAGCAGCTCTAATACATAAAATGTCAACCAAATGCAATGCACAGGCCTTCTTTGGATGCTGATACAAATAAACCAAATGTACGAAGCATTTGAGACAAAGAGAGAAACAACACTGACAAGATACTGGATGATACTGAGAAATTACTGATTTTTTTTTTTAGGTGTGATGTTATTAGAGTTAAAAAATAAAGAATTCTTGGCTGGGCACAGTGACTCATGCCTGTAATCCCAGCACTTTGGGAGCCCAAGGCGGGCGGATCACGAGGTCAGGAGATCGAGACCATCCTGGCTAACACGGTGAAACCCTGTCTCTACTAAAAAATACAAAAAAGTTAGCCGGGCGTGGTGACAGGCGCCTGTAGTCCCAGCTACTCGGGAGGCTAAGGCAGGAGAATGGCATGAACCCGGAAGTTGGAGCTTGCAGTGAGCCGAGATCAGGCCACTGCACTCCAGCCTGGGCGATAGAACAAGACACTGTCTCAAAAAAAAAAAAAAAAAAAAAAAAGATTTCTTAGTGTATATCAATGGATGAATAGATAAAATACAAAAATTAGCCAGGCATAGTGGCGGGCGCCTGTAATCCCAGCTACTTGAGAGGCAGAGGTAGGAGAATCACCTGAACCCAGGAAGCGGAGCTTGCAGTGAGCTAAGATTGTGCCATTGCACTCCAGCCTGGGCAACAGAGCGAGACTCCATGTCAAAAAAAAAAAAAAGTCACACAAAAAGACAAATATTGTATGATTCCATTTATATCCAGTATGTAGAACAGTCAAATCTACAGAAACAGAAACAAAAAGTAGATGGTTTTAGGGGGAGGAGTGTGAATGGGGGAGTCATTTCTTAATAGGTATGGAGCATCTGTTTTACAAGATGAAAAGAGTTTTGGAGATGGATGGTGGTGATGGCTGCACAACAATTTGAATGTACTTAATATCGCTAAAGTGTACACCTAAAAATGGTTAAGATGATAAATTTTATGTTATATGTATTTTACCACAATTTTAAAACTTGGAAAAAAATAACAAAGAGTTCTCTCTTGGAGATACATCCTAAAGTGTTTAAGGATAAAACAAGATGTCAGGAATTAGCCTCAATATAATTTGGTAGCGATTGGAGACATAAGTAAAACAAAGCTGGCCATGTATTGGTAAGCAACCCATTCTTGGTCTTGTCGACCTATCCGGATTTTCTGGCTTTAGCAGAATAGGACCGGATGCTCTCCAGACAGAGCAGTGCATGTAACTGGGCCTGAGTTTTCTAAATTGTCATTTTGTTCTCAGTTTGGGGATCAATATTGGGTTAATATGGTGACATTCTGATTTCAACTCCAAATATCAAGAATTTGTAACCCTGAATAATCTGTATCCAACCTCTTGAGCATAGTGGGTTTTTAAATAATAGTAGTTGAGTCAAGTTCCTTATCTAAGAGCATATATACACATGTATGGCATTTGAAAAAGGTAAAAGGACCTCACAAATAAGACAGTGTCTTAACATCTGAGAATAGTGGATCCAAAAATAAGATAAAGACTATCAGATGAAATTAAGACAGTAGTTCTCAACCAGGAGTGCTATCCTGCAGTCTTCAGAAATGGGAAAGGGGCAGCCAGGCGCGGTGGCTCACGCTTGTAATCCTAGCACTTTGGGAGGCCAAGGTGGGCAGATCAGAAGGTCAAGAGATGGAGACCATCCTGGCCAACATGGTGAAACCCCATCTCTACTAAAAATACAAAAATTACCTGGACATGGTGGTATGCACCTGGTCTCAGCGACTTGGGAGGCTGAGGCAGGAGAATCGCTTGAACCCAGGAGGCACAGGCTGCAGTGAGCCGAGATCGCACCACTGCACTCCAGCGACTGGCAACAGTCGCAAGACTGTGTCTCAAAAAAAAAAAAGAAGGAAAAAAAAGAAAAAGAAAAGAAATAGGCAAGGGGATCGGGCGCAGTGGCTCACGCCTGTAATCCCAGCACTTTGGGAGGCCAAGGTGGGTGGATCACTTGAGATCAGTTCAAGACCAGCCTGGCCAACATGGTAAAACCCCGTCTCCACTAAAAATACAAAAATTAGCCGGGTCTGGTGGCATATGCCTGTAATCCCAGTTACTCAGGAGGCTGAGGCAGGAGAACCCAGGAGGTGGAGGCTGCAGCAAGTCAGGATCACGCCACTGCACTCCAGCCTGGGCGACAGAGCAAGACTCTATCTCAAAAAAAGAAAAAAATGGCCAGGCACGGTGGCTCAAGCCTGTAATCTCAGCACTTTGGGAGACCGAGACAGGCGGATCACGAGGTCAGGAGATCGAGACCATCCTGGCTAACACGGTGAAACCCCGTCTCTACTAAAAATACAAAAAACTAGCCGGGCGAGGTGGCGGGCGCCTGTAGTCCCAGCTATTCCGGAGGCTGAGGCAGGAGAATGGCGTAAACCCGGGAGGCGGAGCTTGCAGCGAGCTGAGATCTGGCCACTGCACTCCAGCCCGGGTGACAGAGCGAGACTCTGTCTCAAAAAAAAAAAAGAAAGAAGAAAAAAACAGAAATGGGCAAGGGTAGTTTTAATAGTACAATGAGTGGAGAACTCATTCTCTATTCATTTAGCCAGGAATGCTCAATACAGTACAATCCCACAAAAATAACTTTTCCATTTAAGATGCCAGACACTACTGTGAGTTTTTCTCCATATGCAGAAACTAAGTCCCAGAAAAGTGATGTGCCGAAAAGTCAGGTTTTCTTTTTTTCTTCTTTTTTTTTCAGACAGAGTCTCACTCTGTCACCCAGCCTGGAGGGCAGTGGCACGATTTCGGCTCACTGCAACTTCTGCCTCCCGGGTTCAAGTAATTCTCCAGCCTCAGCCTCCTGAATAGCTAGGACTACAGGCGCCAGCTACCATGCTTGGCTAATTTTCATATTTTCAGTAGAGTTTTGCCACATTGGCCAGGCTGGTCTCAAACTCCTGACCTCAGGTGATCCACCTGCCTCAGCCTCCCAAAGTGCTGGGATTATAGGTGTGAGCCACAGCACCCAGCCCAGGGTTTTTTTTTTCACTAGTTAGCAAAAATAACCAAGGATTCCTGATCCCTAGTACATTATTCTGATAGGTGACCTAGCTACACACATTTTTTAAAAAATTTTCTTTCTTTCTTTTGAGACAGAGTCTCGCTCTGTTGCCAAGGCTGGAGTGCAGTGGTGCAATCTTGGCTCACTGCAAAGTCTGCCTCCCACATTCAAGCTATTCTCATGATGCAGCCTCCCAAGTAGCTGGGACTACAGGTGTCCACCACTGCACTGGCTAATTTTTGTATTTTTAGTAGAGACAGGGTTTTGCCACGTTGGCCAGGCTGGTCTTGAACTCCTGGTCTCAAGTGATCCACCTTCCTCGGCCTCCCAAAGTGCTGGGATTACAGGCATGCACCACTGCACTGGACCTTTGCTACACATTTTAAATGGCATATATAAGAGTTAACTAAAGAAGGTAAAGAAGATGCTGTTTAATGATCCTTTTCAGTTCTCAAAGCCTGCAATTAAATCAATCAAAATTCAAATCTGACACTGGGGGCCAGGCATGGTGGCTCATGCCTGTAATCCCAGCACTTTGGGAGGCCAAGGTGGGTAGATCACTGGAGGTCAGGAATTTGAGACCAGCCTGGCCAACATGGTGAAGCCGGGTCTCTACTAAAAATACAAAACTTAGCTAAGCGTGGTGGCACACGCCTGTGGTCCCAGCTACTCAGGAGGCTGAGGCACAAGAATCGCTTGAACCCAGGAGGCAGAGGCTGCAGTGAGCCAAGATTGTACCACTGCACTACAGAGAGAGACCCTATCTAAAATTAAAAAAAAAAAAAATCTGATTCTGGGGAATATGCAAAAAGAAATTACTCATCTGATAGTCCTGTGGTTTCTATGTATAAGGGGCTTAAGGAAGAGGTCTAACTGGGAGGACTACAACTGTGTTTATACAAGAGCATTAGTGAGAACACCAACTGCCTACATCAGTGAAGCCAGAATGCTTAAGTTGCACTGAACATTCCCATGTTTTCACACCTCTGCAGACAGCAGTATTTTTTCCTTCTGTATCTGTATCCTTCCCAGTCTCACTCACTGCTTTATCCTTGTGCCTAGCACATGGATGGTAAACAAGTAGTAAAACAAATTACTTTTTTCAGGGCAGTAAAATTTAGTTCATCTACAGTTTTTAAAACATATTTTGAGGGCTGGGCATGGTGGGTCATGCCTGTAATCCCAGCATTTTGGGAGACCAAGGTGGGTGGACCACCTGAGGTCAGGAGTTCGAGACCAGCCTGGCCAACATAATGAAACCCCATCTCTATAAAAACACAAAAATCAGCTGGGCGTGGTGGCGGGCACCCTTAATCCCAGCTACTTGGGAGGTTGAAACAGGAGAATTGCTTGAACACGGTAGGCAGAGGCTGCAGTGAGCCAAGACCACGCCATTGCATTCCAGCCTGGGCAACAAGGGCAAAACTCTGTTTCAAAAAAATAAATGGGTCGGATGCGGAGGCTCACACCTGTAATCCCAGCACTTTGGGAGGCTGAGGTGGGCAGATCACAAAGTCAGGACATCAAGACCATCCTGGCCAACATGGTGAAACCTCATCTCTACTAAAAATACAAAAATTAGCCACACATAGTGGCATGCACCTATAGTCCTAGCTACTCAGGAGGCTGAAGCCAGGAGAATCGCTCGAAGCTGGGAGGTGGAGGCTGCAGTGAGCTGAGATCGCACCACTGCACTCCAGCCTGGTGGACAGAGCGAGACTCTGTCTCAAGAAAATAAAAAAAAATTTTATATTTGAAACTTATCAACAAGCCTTTCCTAGCCTAAAGAGGGAGCTTTGTAAATGAGGGCCTATGAAGAATGTTGA
Source organism: Macaca mulatta (assembly GCF_049350105.2). NCBI lineage: Eukaryota > Metazoa > Chordata > Mammalia > Primates > Cercopithecidae > Macaca > Macaca mulatta. The sequence continues at coordinate 33,422,161 of NC_133415.1, read as the reverse complement.
CACTAAGGTCTTTTCCAAAACTTACATTCTAGGAGTAGGTTAGTTCGGGGATAGTTAACTACATTTATTTTTATTTTTTTTATTTTTGAGACGGAGTCTTACTCTGTCGCCCAGGCTGGAGTGCAGTGGCCGGATCTCAGCTCACTGCAAGCTCCGCCTCCCGAGTTTACGCCATTCTCCTGCCTCAGCCTCCCGAGTAGCTGGGACTACAGGCGCCCGCCACCTCGCCCGGCTAGTTTTTTGTATTTTTTTAGTAGAGACGGGGTTTCACTGTGTTAGCCAGGATGGTCTCGATCTCCTGACCTCGTGATCCGCCCGTCTTGGCCTCCCAAAGTGCTGAGATTACAGGCTTGAGCCACCGCGCCCGGCCAGTTAACTACATTTATATAATGCTTTACAGAACTTCTCTCAAGTTACACCATTACAGGTTTTCTGTATTTTAACACCAGTGCACAAGACTCTATATTTATCCCAGTTAAATGTCAACTAGTTGGATTCTGGCCTGTCAAGATCCATCTGATTCTAATTTCGTCGCTGAACTTTGCTATCCCAGCTTTGTGGCATCCTTCTTCAGCCTGCCAAGAGTGATGGTCATCTCTCTGGCATGGAGGCCAGCAGCAGGCCTCAAGAGAAGCGGAAGAAAATGCGGGAGAAGAGCCTGCAAACTCAGTAAAGTCTCAGTGAAGAAGCAAGGAAGGAAAAATCAGAAAGATTGCAGAAAGATTCCCCCTTAGAGAAGTGGGTGACAGGGTGCCAGCAACTACTACCCTAGGGAATACTGATAAACATGTCAGATAGATGCAGTGATCTGTCTGTGATCTTCAGTGTGTTAAGTTACAAAAACAAAGGGCAGAAGCATATTTAAAGCAGGATTCTCTTCATCATTTTTGGAAAGATATAGTGGATTCATTAATAGTGGTTTCCCCTGAGGAGAGACAGAGGTTGAACTGAAAGATTTTAATTCCCATCAGACTTGCCCCTGCAACAGAAATATCTGAGTGGAGAGGAACCTGGACTCAGACCCTCCTAGGACTTAATTCTTTCAACCCAATCAACTAAGAAAGCACTGGTTTATGCAGCTTAGGCTTCTGAACATTTAAATGTTCTATGGTGAAGATTTGTTTTTCCAAAGAGTCTCCATTCAAATTCATTTACTATTTGGTCACTCACAATGTCACAGTGGTAGGCACTCCCATGAGGCTCACCCTCCCAGACACCCTGGCTGAGGCAGGTTACTCTCCTTGCTTTGTAAATAAACAAGTTAGAAGGCAACTAACTGGCCAGTATGTATTTCCAATACCAGGAGCAGTGGTAGGCCAATAGGCAAAATTTAACAGCTTACATGGTATCTTAAAAAGATATTTTACATTGGAATGCCATAATTTTAGGATGCAATGAGCCGTCTTAGTACATTTGTCTTAGTACTATTGTCTTCACAAACCACTTCACAAAATGACATAGCTACGTAATGGCAACATAAACCAAATATGAACTGGCCTACTATGGGTACGTGTCCCCTTTTGGAGCATGAGCCCCAGGAGCCTCTCCAGACACACACGGGTGTGTGTGGATGGGAACTGTTTTCAGTTCAAGCTCAATCTACACCTTCACAGTTTTACTTTCCTCCCTCTTTCCTGAATGATTAATACTGACTAACATGCAGAAGACGGGTTCACCTGGGCTGTGTGTGAGACTCACCTGGGAAGGAATACCAAAGCTCCATCTCCAGCACTCAGAGCTTTGGATTTAACATCTAGCAGAGATATGTTTAAAGCTGCAGGCCATTCTCACATGCAGCCTAGGTAGAGAAGCTCTGGTTAAGATCTTGACCATCTTTCTCCTACAATTCTAATGCTCAAGATCTCTACATCTGTTTCGAACATCACCTCAGAGACACTTTGAGGGAACATGTTTATGTTTTCTGTGTATTGAGCTATGACACATTTCACAGCTTACAAACTTGCAGCTGCTTTTTTGATCTAGCTAGGGGGAATTGCTTAAGGCTCAAGAAAATTTTTATGTCACCAAACTATTCAACCATTCCTCTTCTGAATCAAGATGTCCTAAATTCTCAGCCCATCCTCAGATATTACAAATAGCAATACCCTTCCAACTCTGATATTTGAATATTTCTAAAAAGTTCAAATAGTAGCTCCTGAGCTCACAATCCAGTAGAGAAAATGAACAGCTACAGTACCCTGGGAAGAGGGTCATTATAAGAGGAACCCCAAAGAGGCACAGAGGAAGAACTCCTAACTGACAAATCAGGGAGAGCTTCCAGAGATGGTGTCATTTTCACAGATACCAGAAGGCTCAGTAGGAGTCAGTGAGTAAAGAGGGGTGAGGGGAGAATGTGTTCTGGCAAGGACACAAAGGGAGTAGCAGCAGAGTTGAGCAGGTGTTGGGCTAGGAAGAACAGGAAAGAGCACGTGGGGATCAGCCTTTTCATGCCAGAGGAAACACAAAACCACTCCCTGAAGGACTTTAAGCAGATGCTCATCCTTGGAGAAGATCACATTGCCTGTGTGCTGGAGAATGGACCGCAGGAGGGCCAGACTGGAAGCAGAAGGACAAAGCTAGCATGACCATCAAGGTGGGGAAGGATGGCATAGTTTAGGGAAATGGCAGTCATGATGACAGTAGCAGAACAATGCCAAAAGTAAACAGGAGAAAGGGACAACAGGATGGGGAAAACACACCCTAGGCTCCTGGCTAGACACTGGACAAGATACACATCTGGGGAGAAAGGGAACCCCATTTCTGAACACTGTGTTTGAGGAACCTGCTGACCATTCCCTGGCCGCCTTCTGTGGACAGCTGTCACAATGGCAGCTACAGCTCATAAGGACACAGTGCTTTACAGTAGTCCCCTCTTATCTGTGGTTTTTTCACACTTTGTTACCTGCAGTCTGAAAATATTAAATGTAAGATCCCAGAAATAAACAATTCTTAAGTTTTAAATTGCATGCCATTCCGCAGAGAGTGATGAAATCTTGTACCAGCCCACCCAGGACGTGAATTATCCCTCTGCCCAGCATATCCAGCTGTATACACTGCCGGCCCATTAGTCACTTAGTAGCGGTCAGTTACCAGGTTGACTGTTGCAGCATTACAGAGCTTGTGTTCAAGTAACCCTTAATTTACTTAATAATGGCCCCAAAGGCCAACAATAGTGATGCTGGCATATTGTTATTATTGTTCTGTTTTATTATTAGTTATCATTGTTAATCTCTTACTGTGCTTCATATAAATTCACCTTTATCATACATATGTATGCATAGGAAAAAAAAGTGTATAAAGGGTTCAGAACAATCTGCAGTTTCAGGCATCCTCTGGGGGGTCTTAGAACATATTGCCCATGGGTAAAGGGGACTACTGTATTATGTCATTGTTTAAAGCTTTACATTTATTAACTCAAAACCTCACAACTACCTTGTGAGATAAGAAGTATGCCTTTTATTCTTATTTTATAGATGAAGATATAGAAGCACAAAAAAGCTACAAACATTGCCCTAAATCACACAGCCAGTAAGTGCCTAAGTCCAGATTCAATGCCTTCAGTTTGGCCTCAGTTTGTGCTCTTAACCAGGACCTGCTACTGCCTCTCAGGCACACAGCAGTGAAACTCCAAAAACACTCAGATGGCTTGGGAACACCGAGTTTATGGGAACACAAAAAATCACCAGCAGCATGTCCTGAATGAAAAAGTAGAGGGGCTCAAGACAGATTCCAAGCTCATCCACAAGAGGCACCCACAGGGCAGTGGGTGTGGGCAGAAAGGAAGGAGACACCTTGGGAAACTGTGGGACCAAAAACAGTAGAGAAAGGACCCTCAGGAGGCAGTAAAGTACAGCATCAGATGCGGCTGGACATCACAGAAGACACGTGTGCTATGATGGGCTTTATCTCATCTATCTCATCTCATCTTATTTTTTGAGACGGAGTCTTGGTCTGCTACCCAGGCTGGAAAGCAGTGACATGATTTCGGCTCACTGCAACCTTTGCCTCCCGGGTTCAAGAGATTCTCCTGCTTCAGCCTCCTGAGTAGCTGGGACTACAGGCGCGTACCAACACGCCTGGCTAATATTGTATTTTTAGTAGAGACAGGTTTCACTGTGTTGGCCAGGCTGGTCTCGAACTCCTGACCTCAGGTGATCCACCCACCTCGGCCTCCCAAAGTGCTGGGATTACAGGTGTGAGCCACCATGCTCGGCCTGATTTTATTTTTTATAGCAAAGATTAGCCAACTGCAGCCTGCTTTTGTATGGCTAAACTAAAAATCATTTTCATATTTTTAGAAAGTTAAAAAATGTAAGAATATGGGACAGAGACAGAATGTGACCCTTATAAAAAAGCCTGCAGGATGACTTGTAACCTTTGCAAAAACAGATTCAGGGGAAAAAATGGAGACAGAAGCCAGACTGCAGGTTACTGGGGAATATAAAAATAATGAAGCGCTATAAAGCAGCTCTTTCATGATATCCAGCTATAAGAGAAGTTTCGTGGGGACAAGAGCGGGGGAAGAAGTTTGCTGGTTGTACAGATGGAAGAGAGGTGAGCATTGCCCAACACAAACACGAAGAAACCATGAGAGGGAAAGATGAAAATACAGCAAAGAGAGGCTATGACTGAACAAGGCTCCCTTTTAGGGAGGAAGGATACCAGATCCAGAGCATAGACAAGAAAGGACACCTACTTTTGAGGCAACAGGAAGGCAGGAAAGGGTGGCTGCAGACAAGCGTCTAAGTCTGCAGCCATAAAGGTGAGAAACATCCCAGTTATGGCTTTAGTTTTCTCCAAGTCATCTGCTGGTTGCAAGGTAGGAATGGCAGGATTGGGATTTAAGGAACAGGCTGAAGTTTTGAAATGTCTGTAGTGAAGGCAGTGTGTGCTGACTCAGTGTGTGCTCTACAGAATGTAGAGCAGCCTCAAAGACCCAGTCAGTGTTGGAGACCACAAACCACACACTTTCATTCACGTGGCTGCCCACAAGCCACAAGCATTTTCCAGATAATGGAACATATCAACTCTGACGGACATTACAAATCCTGATGGACATTAGAAACGCTGATAGACACCCAAAATGCCTTATTGCTTTCTTGCTCTTTGAAAAGAACATATTTAGACAGTGGTTAAGCACAGGCATTGGAGTCAGAGACCTGGGTTAGAACTCAAACTTTGTCACTTACTAGCCGTGTAACTTTCGCTGAATGAATTATAATATGAACCTCAGTGACCCATGGTAGAAAACAGGATATCACTACCTGCCTCAGTTATCATGAGAATTAAATTAAACGAGATTTATAAAATACAATAGTCAGTGGCAAGAGAAATGGCTCAATAAATGATAACTACATCATCTCATTATTATGAGCAGCAGCAGTATTTTGCTACCTCAACATGACTGGCGCTGGCTCAGCTTAGTGGCAGAATGAAGTCCAGGGGGACAGATGTCGAGGCACTTCCACCTCCACACAATTTCCACTGTGTCACTAACCAAGCGACCCTGGCAGGATCCTCTGGATATCAAGTTTCCAGTCTGCAGAATGAGGGGACCGGACTGGTCACTACACAGGTCCCAAGGCCTTTCCCGTCTGCATCTAGGGCTAACAATGCTCTGCACTGTGAAAACAGGAACTTTCAATCAAGCACGTTCCTCGATGTACTACTTTGTAGTCAAAAAGACTGGAGTCTGAATCCTGTTCTTATTGAATGAAGATGAGTTCAACACTTTTGAGACTCGGTTTCCTCATCTACAAAAGAGTAAGCGAATCGCAACGAATGGGAGTGTGATGATTTAACATGGAGCACTCAGGGAGGAGCCGCTGGAGACCCTCCTCTGTCGCACCTCCCCGGGTAAACGAGGGGACCAGCGCCGTTCCCGGGCAGACCCGTGAGCGGCCCGCAAGGCGCCCGACCCAAGCCTTTGCTCAAAGCAGGCGACCAGTCCTTATGTTCCTGAGCACAAACAAACGGAGAACAAACTGGGACCTTATTAAAAAGGCAGGCTTTGGAAGTGTTACTGCATTGAAAAGCCCTACTTCGGCTTAGCCCTGAGAAATTTTTCTCTTGGGTCACGCATGTTCACGGTCCTCCCAGGGGAAGCCGCCCTGGGAACGAAAACAGAGCACAGAGGCAAACTCAGGGGCGAATAAGGACCGGAGAACACCAAGCGGGGCGTGGAGCTGTGGGATCGGCGCGGCCCTCGGGTTGCCCCGCCTGAAGCGGGAATCTGTGTGCGTCCTCGCGGGCACTGAGCGGGGCGTCCCAGGGGGCGTTCGCTTCCACCACCAGCGTTCCCCAGCCGGCGCCCGCCGGTAACGGGCTTCGGCGACGGCACCCGAGCGGGTCCTCGCGAGCGGCCGCCGCGCCCGGGACCCCGCAGCCCCAACCCAGGTGGGAGGTCAGAAGTCGGCGCGGCCAGCTGGCCAGCGGCTCAGCGGGGCTAGGGGCGCGGGGTCAAGCCTGAGAGGCCGGCCGGCGGAGGCGCGGCTGACAGGACGGAGCGCGGGGCGCATCCCCCGGGCCCTCCGGGCCTCACCTGGAAGTGCTCTTGAAAGCGAATAGGGAGGATCTGCGCCATGGCTGGTGCGGGACCTAGGCAGCTGCGGCGGCGGCGGTGGAAGCGGCAGGGATGACCGCCGACCCCTCGCGCGGGCTGACCGGTGGCGACGGCGCAGGCGCAGTTGTTCCGACTCCAGGTCCCGGCCCCCGCCCTCCTCCTGACGGCGCCCTGGCCCCCACCCCCTCCGCTGCCCCTCCCCCGTCCCTCGTCCCTCCCCTGCCCCTCCCCCGCGCCCCTTCCTCCCGCCCCTCCCCTGCCCCCGCTCCCCCGCCCCCGCCCCGCCCCCGCCCCGCCCCGCCCCCGCCCCCGCCCCGCCCCCGCCCCGCCCCGCCCCGCCTGCGCAGATCCCTCCCCCCGCTCCGAGGGTCCGCGGAAAGTAGTCCCGCGCGCCCTCTGCCCTGAAGCGGTGTGCGCGAGGTCCCCGAGTGAAAGGTTTTCAGGGGATAAACCCTGACAGGGTCTGCGGCGGTCCTTGCCCAGCGCCTTCCACATGTGGAGCGGGGCAGTGGTGCTAGTTCTGCCTCCAACTCTGGACGGTTGAGTTCAGGGCCACTTTTTACGCAGGCACGGATGTGACAGAAACATGGAAAAGGGCCTTGGAAGAACCACATGTGCCATATAACGAACGACCTCTTGGTCTGAGGAGGACCGTGTATATGACGGTGGTCCCATAAGATGATAACGGAGCTGGAAACTTCCTGTCCTCTGGTGAGGGCTTAGCCAAGGACATTTCCTTCCCTGTATTTGGAGATAACACGGTACAGGTGTGTCATTACGGGTGCCGGCGGAATTCTGCACCTCACACGCGGTGCGGGTGTACAGCCTAGCAGCAGCGGACCGCATCAGCTGCCTAGTTGTGTAGTGGCTGTGCCATCTGAGTTTGTGTAAGTTCCCTTGTGAGGATCCCACAGCCGAGACGCATGCCTCAGAATGCATGGATGCATGGGACACGTGACTGTACCTGTTACAGACGTGTTTCGGCGTGAGGCTCGGTCCCTGCTCCTTTAAGAAATATCTTTCCTGGCTCATGCAGTTTCTAGAGGACACTGTGTTGGAATATCAATGCTAAGAGTCAGCGAAGCTCATCTAGCAGCAGATGACCAGCCCCAGGCCAGTGAGGATCACCCAGAGTGCCCGTGGCTGCACGACAGTAGTAGCAGGTCGAAGCTGGAGCCCACACCTGGTTTGCCCAGCAGCCAGTTGTTTTTCCGAGGCACCGTTGGCTGAGGTGTTTTGCATACAGATGATTCAGCTGCATAAAAGATATCTGTCAGGAAAGGGAAGCCCTTGGCATTCAGCACAGGCACTCCTACGGTGTCATCGATAGCCGTCTCTGCTGCTTTCCTTGTTGCTCACTGGTAATTTTAAGATATGAACAGCCCACCTTGAATAAGACAAGGATGGTGCAATTATTTGCGCAACGGCTTGACCATCTAGAAGCCAAAAATATATTAAGGAATAGAACAGACTGTTCACTTTCAAGTTAAATCTCTTTTCCACTATTAGCCAAGACCTCTGCAGCCTGCCGTTTCTAAAATCCGTGTGGCCTCATCCGCTAAATATAGAGCTGGATTTTGCTGTGGGTAGTACTACATTTCCCAAATCCCTTTATTTTGGCAGTGATGCCTGTGACTCCAAGTACCCTTTACCCCAAACATTATATAAATCTTTTAGTAATTAATACCATCACTCCCTAAATCACCTTCCCCAGGGCTTTTAGGGGATTAAAACTAAAAATTTATACCCAAAAGAAAGAATTTGGCCGGGCGCGGTGGCTCAAGCTTGTAATCCCAGCACTTTGGGAGGCCGAGACGGGCTGATCACGAGGTCAGGAGATCGAGACCATCCTGGCTAACACGGTGAAACCCCGTCTCTACTAAAAAATACAAAAAAACTAGCCGGGCTAGGTGGCGGGCGCCTGTAGTCCCAGCTACTCGGGAGGCTGAGGCAGGAGAATGGCGGGAACCCGGGAGGCGGAGCTTGCAGTGAGCTGAGATCTGGCCACAGCACTCCAGCCTGGGCGACAGAGCGAGACTCCGCCTCAAAAAAAAAAAAAAAAAAAAAGAAAGAATTTAAGAAAATTGTAGTTAAGCAAAGTGACAGGATTGTTAATAAGTTGGGACCTCAAGTGAGGATTAAGTTTCAACATTAATTTTAGAGGAGACACAAATCTTTCTGTCTCTTCAAACCATAGAAGAGACAGAAAGCACATCAGTTATTTGACTAGACAGAAGTGAATATAAGTGATAGTTATAGTTAACAGGAAATAAAATTAATATATTTGTAAAAAAACTAAATGTTCTGACTTGAAAGGGACTTTACTATTCTCATCACTTGTAGGTAACTTGCTAAGTAACCCTTAAAAAAAACTTTCAATTTTTTTTTTTTTTTTTTTTTTTTTTTTTGAGACAGAGTCTGGCTCTGGCTCTCAGGCTGGTGTGCAGTGGCACGATCTCTGCTTACTGCAATCTCTGCCTCTCAGGTTCAAGCCATTCTCCTGCCTCAGCCTCCCAAGTAGCTGGGACTACAGGCGCCCACCACCATGCCTGGCTAATTTTTGCATTTTTAGTAGAGACAGGGTCTCACCATGTTGACCAGGCTGGTCTCAAACTCCTGGCCTCAGGTGATCCATCCACCTCGGCCTCCCAAAGTGCTGGGATTACAGGCGTGTGCCACCGCGCCTGGCCCGGGATTAAGTTTCAACATTAATTTTGGAGGGGACACAAACCTTCAAACCACAGAAGAGAAAGTGCATCAGTTATTTAAACAGAGGGAATTGAATATAAACAATAGTTAACAGGAAATAAAGTTAACTCAATAAAAGGAAAATCCCAAGATATGGAGGTACAAACATAGGACACAGCTACCACCCCTAGAACTCAAAGATGAAAAAGAAGCTGGAATTATTATAGCTTAAAGGAAGGGCTTGCAGAGCTGGAATTCAGATCTCTGAGGAGGTGTGTTGACCAGCTGGGGCTGGGCTCTTTGAGCCCAGAGGAGAGATCCCATGGGGATGGGACCCAGACCTCTGAGGAGGGTCCCTATGGGACTTAGACATATACTATGGATGAGGGGTGGCTGTGGAGCTGGGAGTAAGCCCCCTAAAGAGGGCACTGGGAGACTCTCACCCAGACCTCTAAGGAGAAGGCATATTGAGGCTGGTTCTGCAAGTCCTGGAAAAACTTCAAACTGGATTCAGCTTCTCCTGTGGGAAGAGTGTGCTGCTTCCTTGTTGAAGAAGTCTAGCTGGAGTGATGCTCACAGGAAGTGGCCCTATGGTCTCCCTCTGTCAACCTATCAGCTTAGTCTAATAGGGAATATTAGATCAGGTCTTCTTTGTTTGCCAATGAGAAATATGTGTCTTAGAGTTTCAGCCCTGGCATCAGAAGCAGTTTCTAGAGGTGGGAAGGGAGAATAGAGCTTAAAGACATTATTTAATAACTGGCACAAGAAACAACATGGTAGAGCTAAATTCCGATTCCCATGGGACTTTCCTATAGCTGGAATTGAAAAGTCTGTGGAGGCCTATAATCCCAGTGCTTTGGGAGGCTGAGGTAGGAGGATTGCTTGAGCCCAGGAGTTCAAGACCAGCCTGGTCAACATAATGAGACCCCATCTCTTCAAAAAAATTTAAAACTTAACAGGGCATGGTGATGCATGTCTATTGGCCTAGTTGGGAGGCTGCAACAGGAGGATCACTTGAGCCCATAAGCTCAAGGTTACCGTAAGCTATGATCGGACCACTATACTCCAGCCAGGGCAACAGAGAAAGACCCTGTCTTAAAAAAAGAAAAAGTCAATGGAGGACTTCAGTTTTCAGACAGCTTCAGAGAACTAACAAGGCAGTGAATAATTATGAGGCCAATATCAGAGAGAAAGGACATGAGAGAGGTAAGCTGGTTTGTGGCTGCTTTTTCTTGAAAGGCATCTGCCAATTCCAGATGAATATTTGAGACACTAGGACTCTGAGCAGCACTTTTAACACTCTCATTGCCCTAGGACGACAAAATTTGGAGGCTTGGTACCACCAAGAAGATATCCCACTGTACTGTTTTGGGACCACAAGTTGTTTGGGACTCCATTCAAATCATGTCAGTCCTTGCCAGCAGCAAATGTAAACTTTCTCTGGGAATGATAACCTCATCCATGGTCTCAAATTACTTCTACAATTGTTCACATGCAGTGTTCAACAGTGAATCAAAAATAAGTAGACACCCAAGGAGAAAAGGCAAAATGACTGCAAAAAGAAGAGCAAGCCTGGACAACATAGTGACACCCTGTTTCTAAAAAATTAATAATAATAATAATTAGCTGAGCATGCACCTCCAGAGTCTGAGGCAGGAAGATGGCTTGAGCCCAGGAGGTCAAGGCTGCAGTGAGCCAAGATCACACCACTGCACTCTAGCCTCGGTGACAGAATGAGACCCTGTCTCTAAAACAAAAACAAAAACAAGAGCAATAACAGACAAGTGAACTCTAGGGGATCAAAATGGAGTTTTCACAAAGACTTTTAAATAGTTATGCTTAACATGGTTAAGAGGATAAAAGACAAGATTAACAATTTTATCACAAGCCTGTAAATTATAAAGAACCAAATGGAAATTCTAGAACTGAAATATATAACTGAAATTGTGAAAATTCAACAGATAGTGTTAGCATATCATACACCCCTGAAAAGAGAAAGCTAGTGATGGTAGAGTTAAGTCAGAAGAGTATATCTAAATTCAAGCACAGAGATAAAAGGACAGAAAATACAGCATGTGAATAAATTAGATATAGAGGACACAGTTAGAGGTCTAACATACAGGTAACTTGAGTCCTAGAAGTATAGAGAAAGAGACAGAAGCAGTATCCGAAGAGATAATGGCTTAGGGTTTGAAAATTGACGAAGGATATCAATCTTCACTTTTCAGAAGCATTATAGATTTTAATTAGAATGTTTAAAAAGCAAAATACACTTAGACATATCATAATAAAATAGCTCAAAACCAGGGGGAAAAAACCTTAAAAGAAGCCAGAGGGAAAACAACGGATTACTTTCTAGGGAGAGATAATTAAGCTTAACTACTGACTTCTCAAACAGTGAAGCAGAATACAGAATAATCGTATCTTCAAAGTGGTCAAAGAAAATAATGAGGTTGAAACTGGAAAAGTTGCCTTGGGCAGGGCATGCGATGGGGATGCAGCTCGCTTCTTCAGTGCCCCACTGCTGTAGAGCTCCAACCCCACAGCAGTGTCTAGGGGTGAATGTTTACAGCTCCTGAAGCCCCAGTGGGCACGTGTTAACAGGGTGCTCTTTTAGTTCTGCCGTCTATAGGCGGCTTGTGTTAACCAGCTCAATTAGACCCTCTACTTGTCGCGTGGACAGAGGGCTTTCTGTATCCCGGGTTCTCGCCTTGGTGTACCAGAAGAATCAGATCACACCTGGGCTTGGAGAATGAGTGCAAGGTTTTATTGAGTGAAGTAGCTCTTAGCAGAAGCTGAAGGGGAAGTCAGAAGGGGATGGAGTGGGAAGGAATTTCCCTGGAGTTGCGCTGCTCACCAACCCTGGGCTTTCCTCCAACTGCCCCAGCCAAACTGCACCTTATTGAGCTTCACCAGCGCGCTGGTGCCTGTCAGTGCCTTCCTCTGGATGTCCAGCTACCTGGGTATCGCTCCCCTCCCCTCAACGTCCAGCGACCTCTGTGTCTGCCAGCTAGGGTCTCTGGGGGTTTTTATAGGCACAGGATGGGGGCGTGGCAGGCCAGGGTGGTCTTGGAAAATACAACACGTGGGCAGAAAATGCCTGTCTTCGCCTAGGTCCGTGGGGGTGGAACCCTAGCCAGGGACCACGCCCTCCTCTACCCAGCACTTCCCTTCCCCTCTTCCATAGCATTTAAAGGGACCACATCCTTCTCTACCCAGCACTTCCACCTCAACATTAGGCTGGGCGCGGTGACTCACGCCTACAATCCCAGCACTCTGGGAGGGCAAGGCGGGCAGATTGCTTGAGGTCAGGAGTTCGAGACCAGCCTGGCTAACATGGTGAAACTCCATCTCTGCTAAAACCCGTCTCTACTAAAAATACAAAAATTAGCTGGGCATGGTGGCGCATGCCTGCAGCCCCAGCTACTCAGGAGGATGAGGCAGGAGAATTGCTTGAACCCGGGAGGCGGAGGTTGCAGTGAGCTGATATGGCACTACTTCACTCCAGCTTGGGCAACACAGAGTGAGACTGTCTCAAAAAAGAAGGGAAGGGAAAGGAAGGGAGAAGGGAAGGGAGGAAGGAAAGGGAAGAAGGGAAAGGAAGGGAAGAAGAGAAGAAGGGAAGGGAAGGGAAAAGAAAGAGAAAATAATGACATTGGCAGACAAACAAGATCTGAGAAAATTTGTTGCCAAAAGATCTAAACTAAAGGAAATACTAATGGGCTTTTATCAGGTAAAAATAAAATGTTCTCAAGTGGAAGCTCAGAGATAGAGAATGGATGAAATTCAACAAAAAGGATATATTGGTAAATCTAAATGAAAGTTAACTGTATGACACAAAAATAATAAAGCCTTCTGGGATTACAAATATGTCAGAATTTAAATATATAAAATCTATAATAAGTCAGAAGTGGGGTAATCCAGGCATCATCTGAGAAAGGGGTATAAAAAAGGTTAGATTTGTAGTTGATTGAATAATTGGTCTCAAGTCTTAAGGCCTTGTGAGAGTTCTATTCCTCTACACTCTTGCCATGGCTTTGTGGTGGATTGCGGGTGCCTCTTCACCCCTTGGTTCCAGGTTTCACCCTGTGCCTTGCTTCAGCTCATTGGATGTTAGAAGTGCGATATGAACAGAAATTTAACTGTCCTGCATTGTTTGGACTGCACTCTTGCACTTTTGTTGTATCTGTGAGGAGAATTTGTGCCCCCTAGCCATTGCCTTTTGAGCTTGGAGCTCAGGATGGCATGTGTAAAGTAGATCTCAGCCCAGTCTGCATCTTGGATGCAAGATTAGCTAAGATTGGCCAAACTCCAACTGAACCACTGACCTGTGAGTGAGAAAAGATAAATAAATGAGATTATAAACCACAGAGATGCGGAAGTTGTTTGTTATGTGAAAATAAGAAATTAAAAATCAAAGTGGTTGGAACTTTAAATTATTTTGAGCCTTAAAGAAATGTGGTTATGAGACCCAAGTCACATGACAGGCAGCTGTAACCTTTGTTCCTTTAATTATGGATTAACTTTTTCTTTACCTACATTGTTTTATAAAATGTTGTAAAAGACTAAAGGATGCCGGAGAAGACCTTTTCCCTCTTAACTGTTGATCTTCATTATAGATTAGCTTCTTTCTTTCTTCTCTTACACAATGACCTCACAACTATCACACTGTCTACAATAAAATGTTAAATATACTTTTTTTTTTTTTTTTTTTTGAGACGGAGTCTCGCTCTGTCACCCAGGCTGGAGTGCAGTGGCCGGATCTCAGCTCACTGCAAGCTCCTCCTCCCGGGTTCACGCCATTCTCCTGCCTCAGCCTCCCGAGTAGCTGGGACTACAGGCGCCCGCCACCTCGCCCGGCTAGTTTTTTGTATTTTTTAGTAGAGACGGGGTTTCACTGTGTTAGCCAGGATGGTCTCGATCTCCTGACCTCGTGATCTGCCCATCTCGGCCTCCCAAAGTGCTGGGATTACAGGCTTGAGCCACCGCGCCCGGCTAAATATACTCTTATACTCGTTTAAATTGGGAAAGAAAACAAGTTATAACTAATAAAATTGCATTAACTCATAAACTACCCTTGTATGAAAAATGTAATTCTGTTAAATTTGTTTGCTGCCTATATAAGTAAGACCATACTTTTTAGCTTTGGAGCACCGACCCCGTTCCTTTGGGGTCTGTATTTCTGGATATTCATCCTCAACTTTGTGCTTGAATAAACTCTTAAACTGGATTCTGATGCTTTAAATTATTTCAGGTTGACATACTGGTGACCCAGATGTGACCTGAAGTTAGCTTCTGCCACTGACTCCTGCTGTTTTGCTAACAGATAGGCGGTACCAGTACAAACTGTTGCTGGAGTTTATGGGAGCCCTAAGCGAGACCCCTCTTGCATTTTGAATCTCCTTGGCTTAGGTGAGATTCATACATTGTTCAAATGACCTGATATCATACTCAATGGGGCTGGAATTGAAGTTCTACTTTAAAGCTTTAAGGTAGGAGTTTCATTTCTTACCTCTCTAGAGTTTCTGTTGTTTGCAGGTTTATGGCTTCACTCTTTTTTTAAGGTTAAGGTTTTGTTTGCCTTACTTGCTAAAGTTTGCTTTCCTCTCATGCAAAATCTGGTTAAAGGAAAAGCAGTTTCCCTTTAATAAGATGTGAATTTCTGTGGCTTAAGCAAAATTGTGACCTTAAATTAGCCAGGTTTTGAAGCTCAGTTCAATTTGGCACAATTAAATTCTTTTTTTTGAGTGACCAAAAATTTATAAAAGACCTTTATTGGCAGGGCACAGTGGCTCACTCCTGTAATCTTAGCACTTTGGGAGGCCAACGCTGGAGGATCACCTGAGACCAGGAGTTCAAGACCAGCATGGGCAACATAGTGAGACCCTGTCTCTGGAAAAAAAAAAAATTAATTAAAAAAAATCTTTATGAGAATGTGGTAAGTCCTGAAGCCCTGAAGGCAAGGGATACTATTCATCCTGGCCAAAAGACCTTAGGTGACTGAGGTCTTGTAGGAGTATCAGAGCTTATCATTTGTGATGAGAAATGGTCGCATAGGGGATCCCCAAAGAAGAACATACAGGGAAATTTGCTTAAATACAGTAAACACATATAAGGTACTGATGTCCCAGTGCCTTAAGCTCCCAAAATTTCTGGGTTTCACTGAGACACATAAGAGGAAAGAACTGATGCAAGGGTAACACAATGGGGAGCTATTCCCATAAATAATACGTTTGATCAAAAACATCTTTCCCTTTCAGCTTTTGGTCACTTAAGAGGAGAATACAAATTATAGCTGATCAGCCATCTAAAACAGACCTCCTTGCGGAGAGGTCCATCTTTAGAGACTCCAGCTGGATTCATGTACGATACTTACGGTTCTACTTCCTGTCACTATTTAGAAAAAATTTTCTCTTGAAGAACTCACAAAGAACCAAAATTGCAATGGCCAAAGTAGGGTACTTTGAAATGCCTAAACTAATTTATTTGTGTGCTCAATTAGAAAAATCCGGTTCTAGCTGGGCACGGTGGCTCACGCCTGTAATCCCTGCACTTTGGGAGGCCGAGGCAGGCGGATCACGAGGTCAGGAGATCGAAACCATCCTGGCTAACACGGTGAAACCCCGTCTCTACTAAAAAAAATACAAAAAATTAGCCGGGCGTGGTGGCGGGCGCCTGTAGTCCCAGCTACTCAGGAGGTGGAGGTAGGAGAATGGCCTGAACCCGGGAGGCAGAGCTTGCAGTGAGATGAGATCACACCACTGCACTCCAGCCTGGGTGACAGAACAAGACTCTGTCTCAAAAAAAAAAAAAAAAGAAAAGAAAAGAAAAAAGAAAAAAAGAGAAAAATCCGGTTCTGGCTGGGCGCGGTGGCTCATGCCTGTAATCCCAGCATTTTGGGAGGCCAAGGCGGGCAGATCACCTGAGGTCAGGCGTTCAAGACCAGCATGACCAACATGGAGAAACCCCGTCTCTACTAAAAATACAGAATTAGCCGGGTGTAGTGGCACATGCCTGTAATCCCAGCTACTCGGGAGGCTGAGGCAGGAGAATAGCTTGAACCTGGGAGGTGGAACTTGCGGTGAGCTGAGATAGCACGCCATTGCACTCCAGCCTGGGAAGAGTGAAACTCCGTCTCAAAAAAAAAGAAAAATCCGGTTCTAGGATAAAATAGGATAATCGGGAGATTTATTTTTAGAGGTATTTAGAAGCATCCAGAGAGGTTCTGATAAAGTTACTTCACTGCAGGAGGAAAATAAAAGATTGCCTAAAACAATTTCTGAATTAAAAAGGCTGCCAAGGCTTCTCTTTCTCGCTCAGCCTCTTTTTATTCTTACTGATCTGCCTTCTTTTCCTCCACTTCCCACCCCTGCTGTTCTGGCTCTGTTTCACAAACAGCCAGTGTCTGGTAGCGGGGGACCTGCCTTGGTTTATCAACCATGGTCAAAGGTAGAACTTATAGACATAAGGATTGTCCTGACCCCCATCAGGACCCTATTTGCTTTGCCAGGGAATTTAAACTAAATATTCAAACTTATGACTCTGGCTTTTCTGATTTACATCAACTAGTTCACATGTTAGTATCAGAAAGTAAAGCTAAAGTCGGGTGGGTAAAGTCCAACGGGTAAGTCCCCTGGAAGATTTCCATAAATGTTCAGGAGAAGGCCACAGGAATGCCCATTAAACTACAAAGGCTCTGTTTACAGCCATTCCTTTAGTCTTCCAAAAGATAGTCAACTGGCATAAAATATAACCATATGTACAAAATCCAGATGAGTCAGTTATGTTATACTTTGAAAGATGTGAAAAGACTTTTAGGCAATATTCAGGCTTATCTGAGGTGAGTTATGCTAATAATAAAAATGATACTTTCCTGGGCTGGGCACGGTGGCTCACACCTGTAATCCCAGCACTCCGGGAGGCTGAGGCGGATAATCCCCTGAGGTCAGGAATTCGAGACCAGCCTGACCAACACGGTAAAACCCTGTCACTACTAAAAATACAAAAATTAGCCAGGCGTGGTGACATGCGCCTATAATCCCAGCTCCTTGGGAGGCTGAGGCAGAAGAATCGCTTGAACCCGGGAGGTGGAGGTTGCAATGAGCCAAGTCACGCCATTGCACTCCAGCCTGCGTGACAGAGGGAGACTCCATCTCAAAAAAAAAAAAGATACTTTCCTCAACTCCAATTTTATAAATGTTCTAGATGAAGAATTCACTGTGATAGTAAAGAGACAGTGCCTTAGTTGGGCCACTTCTTAAACCCATGATTTGCCGGGCGCGGTGGCTCAAGCCTGTAATCCCAGCACTTTGGGAGGCCGAGACGGGCGGATCACGAGGTCAGGAGATCGAGACCATCCTGGCGAACACGGTGAAACCCCGTCTCTACTAAAAAAATACAAAAAACTAGCCGGGCGATGTGGCGGGCGCCTGTAGTCCCAGCTACACAGGAGGCTGAGGCAGGAGAATGGCGGGAACCCGGGAGGCGGAGCTTGCAGTGAGCTGAGATCCGGCCACTGCGCTCCAGCCCTGGCGACAGAGCGAGACTCCGTCTCAAAAAAAAAAAAAAAAAAAAAAAAAAAAAAAAAAAAACCCATGATTTAGTTAATCTTGCTGACCAGTTGTTGTGTACTTTAAAGAAGAAAAAGATAAAGAGGCCAGATAAAATAATAAAGGAAGTAAAGTTACGAATTTGCAACTAAAACAAGTATCCAACAAGTGTAGACGGTCAAAATACCCCAATAAACCTTTGAACAGGTCTAACCCTTCAATTTGTAATAACTGCAATAAAACTGGCCGCTTTAAAAAAAAGATTACTGAAAACTAAAACAGAAGGAATGACAACAGATGAAGGAGGAAAATACGGAATAGAGGTGCTCCGATAAATTTAAAGGGAACTTTCCTTTTCTGCTTACTAATATTCTGGGAGAAATAGAATTTATTTATTTATTTATTTATTTATTTATTTTTATTTATTTGAGATGGAGTCTCGCTCTGTCTCCCAGGCTGGAGTGCAGTGGTGCAATCTCGGCGTCCTGCAACCCCCACCTCCCGGGTTCAAGTGATTCTTCTGACTCAGCCTCCTGAGTAGCTGGGATTATAGGCGTGTGCCACCACGTCCAGCTAATTTTTGTATTTTTAGTAGAGACGGGGTTTCACCACATTGGTCACGCTGATCTCAAACTCCTGGCCTTGTGATCTGTTTGCCTTAGCCTCTCAAAGTGCTGTGATTACAGGTGTGAGCCACCATGCCCAGCCTAAACAGAGATTATTTTAAGTAAAGAACAACCCCAAGTCCTTGTTGATACCGAGCAACATTATCTGTAATAAATCCCACCTTATCACAAAGTCCCATTCCTCAGGGTAAACACTCGGTCCAAATGGTAGGTGTCCTTCCATATCAGCACACAAGTCTCACCCTGCAACTTCTCAACTAGGTATCTCACAAGGGAATCATGTTTTCCTTTTGGTTCCATCAGCCCCCATCCATCTGATAGGAAGACACTTCTCAGAACTATATAATACCTTTATTTTTTTCTCTCAGAAGCGGGAAATATATTCAGAATTAGATGGTATGGATGATACCACAGAATTAACAGATACAAGCAAAACAATTTTCAAAATTTAATCCAGTTACTATCCATCTTGCCACAGAGGACACTGAATTATTAAGCAATAAAGAATTAGAAAACCTAATAAAGGTGGTACTTGATTGATTGTGGTCAAAGTCCTTCACTGATACAGAAACTATTGTTTCAGCTACTTCAATAACATCTCAAAAAATTTCACCAAAACCCCTTCCAAATATCAGGTACTATCCCACGATAACTGAAGCCTTAGAAGGGATAAAACCTATAATTTCAGATTATATAAAAAGAGGACTGATCAGGCTGTGCACAATGGGTCACACCTGTAATCCAAACACTTTGGGAGGCTGAGGCAGGCAGATTGTGTGAGGTCAGGAGTTTGAGACCAGCCTGGCCAATGTGGCAAAACCCCATCTCTACTGAAAATACAACAAAAACAAAAACAAAAATTAGCCAGGTGTGGTGGCACACACCCGTAGTCCCAGCTACTCAGGAGGCTAAGGCAGGAGAATCACTTGAACCCAGGATGCAGAGGTTGCAGTGAGCTGAGATTGTGCCACTGTATTCTAGTCTAGTGACAGAGTGAGACTCCACCTCAAAAAAAAAAAAAAAAAAAAAAAAAAAAAGAAAGGAAAGAAAGAAAGAAAATAGAAAGAAAGAAAGAAAGAAAGAAAGAAAGATCCCTGATCATTCTCTATATAAGCCCTTGTAATACACAAACTCCTCTGGTAAGAAAACCAGATGGTAAAGGATGGGGGTTTGTACAGAATTTGATAGCAATAAACAACATAATTCCACAGCATCCAGTAGTGCCTAATCCTCACACATTGCTCATATCTATTCCATTGAATGCAGAATTTATTTTATTATTTGTGTGTGTGTGTGATGGAGTCTCGCTCTGTTGCTAGGCTGGAGGGCAGTGGCGTGATCTCTGCTCACTGCAACCTCCGCCTCCTGGGTTCAAGCGATTCTCCTGCCTCAGCCTCCCAAGTAGCAAGGACTACAGACGTGTGCCACCACGCCCCCCTACAATAAAATTATTGTATTTTTAGTAGAGATGGGGTTTCAGTATGTTGGCCAGGATGGTCTTGATCTCTTGACCTCGTGATCTGCCTGCCTTGGCCTCCTGAAGTACTGGGATTACAGGTGTGAGCCACTGTGAATGCAGAATTTTTTATAGTCATAGATGTATGCAGTGCATTCTTTAGAATTCCTATAGATAAAACTAGCTAATTTCTCTTTGCCTTTACTTGGGAAGACAGACAATATACTTGGACATTCATGCTCCAGGATACACTGAAGGCCTCACTTACTTTTCACAAACATTAATAAAAGACCTCTCAGATGATAACTTCATTGAGAAGCCTGTCTTTTTTTTTTTTTTTTTTTTTTGACACAGTTTTGCTCTGTTGCCCATGCTGGATTGCAGTGCCACAATCATAGCTCACCATAGCCTTGAACTCCCAGGCTCAAGTGATCCTCCTACCTCAGAGTACATGGGACTACAATACAAGCCACCATGCCTGGCTAATTTCTGTTTTTTTTGTTTTGTTTTGTTTTTTTGTTTTTTTTTGTAGAGACAGGGTTTGCCATGTTGCCCAGACTGGTCTCAAGTAAACTCACAGGCTCAAGTAATCTGCCTGCCTTGGCCTCCCAAAGTTCTGGGATTACAGGCATACCACAGCTTTTCTTTTTTCTTTTTTTTTTTTTTTGAGACAGGGTCTCACTCCGTCGCCTAGACTGGAGTGCAGTGGCACTATCACGTATCACTGTAGACTCAGCCTCCTGGGCTCAAGTGATCCTCCCACTCAGGCTCCCAAGTAGCTGGGGCCAGAGCATGCACCCCCATACATGGCTGCTTTTTTAAACTTTTGTAGAGATGGGCTCTCGCTATGTTGCCAAGGCTGGTCTTGAACTCCTGACTGATCCTGAGTGATCCTCCTGCCTTGGCCTCCCAAAGTCAAAGTGTTGGACTTACAGGTATGAGCCACCATGCCTGGCTGAGAAGCCTATCTTAATACAATACATAGATGATTTACATATTTGCTTAGATAACAAATAGGCTTCCTCAGTAGATGGAATACACCTGTTACAATTGGCCCTAATGGATCATAAAGTGTCTAAAGAAAAACTTCAATTTTGTAAAAACAAAACAAAACAAAAAACCCAAAACAACTACTTATGCCACCTAATATCCAAGGAAGGATTTTCTATTAATCCAGATAGATTGAATGCCATTGCAGCTGTTCTGACACTGAGAACCAAGAAACAGTTAAGGTTTTAGGGACTAGCAGAATTTTGTAGCAATTATATTCTAAACTTTTCCTTAAAAGCTCGGCCCTTATATGCTCTCTTAAAATAAGACATGCCAGACTCTCTAGATTGGACAGAAGAAATTCAACTAATATTAGAAATGATCAAAAATAGGTTGGGCGTGGTGGTTCACTCCTGTAATCACAGCACTTTGGGAGGCCGACGTGGGTGGATCACTTGAGGTCAGGAGTTTGAGACCAGCCTGGCCAATGTGATGAAACCCTATCTCTACTAAAAAGTACAAAAATTAGCAGGGTGTGGTGGTGCACTCCTGTAGTCCCAACTACTCTGGAGGCTGAGGCATAAGAATCACTTGAACCTGGAAGGTGGAGGTTGCAGTGAGCCAAGATCATGCCACTGTACTCCAGCCTGGGCGATAGAGTGAGACTCTGTCTCAAGAAAGAAAGAAAGGAGAGAAAGGAAAGGAAAAGAAAAGAAAAGAAAGAAAAAAAATGAGCAAAAATGATCTTGCGAACACTCCAGCTTTGGGGCATCCAAATGATAACATTTCATTATTTGTGTATGAAAGTGGTGGAAACACTTTAGGGGTCCTAACTCAAAAACAGAGCTCAAAATAGACCTATAGGGTATTAGAGCCAACAATTATAGCAAAAGGGACTCCCACCTTGTATGAGAGCCATAACAGCCACCACTTTGTTCATTAGGGCAACTGAAGAAATTGTCATGGGAACATCCCTTACTATCTTCGTCCCTCATTCTGTGGAGGTATTGCTATACTCACACCGTACTCAACATTACTCATTTAGTAGACTGACTTCATATGAGGTCTTGCTTATGTTAGCTTCTCATATCATCTCTAGTGTAACAATGTGAGCCCTGCATTCTTTTGCCTTCATTTTTACATGAAATACCACACAACTGCATAGCTCTAAGTGATCAATATTTTTCTTCTAGATCAGACCTCCAAGAGACTCCCTTTACAAATATTGATGTTTAGTTCACAGATGGATGTTATTGAAGGATGAATCTTGAATCTACCAAGCAGGTTGCACTATCGTGTCTTTAGTTGAAGAAAATAGAAAGTGCCTGTTTTCTGAAAGCCATCTCAGCTCAACAAACAGAATTAATAGCATTGATTAGGCCTGTCAATTGGCAAAAAGAATATCCGCTAATATTTATACAGACAGTAGACATACTTTTGGAGTAGCCCATGATTTGGAAATGTTGTAGAAGCAAAGAGTATTCTTAACCTCTTAAGGTCAATCCATAAAAGATGAACTTCTTATTTCATAACTACTACAAAAAAATCCCTGGCCATTATTAAAATTTTGGGTCATTCCAAATCAGATACTCCAGAAAGCAGAGAATATCACCTAGCTGATAAGTAGCAAGTAGAGCTGCTCCAAACACATCTAAACAAGAAAACTGACCTGCGTTAACTTTTAAGGAAGCACCTGAATTTGACATAAAATTAGCTCAATTCAGAGCCCTAAAATCAGAACAAAAAGATTGGGAAACAAAAGGGGGGATAGATTCCCCGAAAGATGAGGTGTGGTATGGGCCAAACAAGTTGCCCATACTTTCTCCTGAATTTTAGTTGTCATTCTTTTTTTTTTTTTTCTTCTTTTTTTGAGACAGAGTTTCACTCTTTTTGCCCAGGCTGGAGTGCAATGGTACAATCTTGGCTCACTACAACCTCTCCCTCCTGGGCTTCAGTGAT
Organism: Macaca mulatta; assembly: GCF_049350105.2. NCBI lineage: Eukaryota > Metazoa > Chordata > Mammalia > Primates > Cercopithecidae > Macaca > Macaca mulatta. The sequence goes on along the minus strand of NC_133415.1, from coordinate 33,399,331 downwards.
TCTTGTGCCTCAGCTGCCCAAGTAGCTGGGACTACAGGCACATGCCACCACGTCTGGCCAATTTTTTTGGATTTTTGTACAAATGGGGTTTCACCATGTTGGCCAGGCTGGTCTTGAACTCCTGACCTCCTGCTGTGGCCTCCCAAAGTGCTGGGATTACAGGCGTGAGCCACCGCACCCGGCCTATAGTTGTCATTCTTATGTGCATGATCTCACTCACTGGAGTCCTGACAAAATGGTTGCTTGGGGAAAAATATTATTTTTTATTTTTTCAAGACAGAGTTTTGCTCTGTCGCCTAGTCTGGGGTGCAGTGGTACAATCTTGGCTCACTGCAACCTCCACCTCCCAGGTTCAAGCGATTCTCCTGCCTCAGCCTCCTGAGTAGCTGGGATTACAGGCACACACCACCATGCCCAGCTAATTTTTGTATTTTTAGTGAAGACGGGGCTTCACCATGTTGGCCAGGCTAGTCTCAAACTCCTGACCTCAGGTAATCCACCCCCCTCGACCTCCCAAAGTGCTATGATTACAGGCATTGACAGGCATGAGCCACCGTGCCCGGACTTTTTGTTTTGTTTTGTTATTTTATTTTATTTTTTATTTTTGAGATGGAGTATTGCTCTGTTGCCCAGGCTGGAGTGCACTGGCACAATCTTTGCTCACTGCAACCTCCACCTCCCAGGTTCAAGCGATTCTCCTGCCTCAGCCTCCCGACTAGCTGGGATTACAGGCACCCGCCACCACACCCGGTTAATTTTTGTATTTTGAGTAGAGATGGGAGTTTCACCATGTTGATCAGGCTGGTCTCGAACTCCTGACTTCAAGTGATCCACCCACCTCGGCCTCACAAAGTGTTGGGATTACAGATGTGAGCCACGGTGGTCTGCCAAAAAATATTACTGGAAACCTTCTCCAACAATAGCTCATAAGATACATAACCACTGTCATATTTTCTGAAAGTGTAATCCAGGAAAACCATTACATGGTTCTCAAGGACACTTTCCTTTACCCCCTTTGAAATATGGCAACTGGAGTTTATCCAGTCACCACTCTCACAAGGCTACATACATGTTCTGGTAATGATTTGCATATTTTCTCATTGTATAGAGGCATTTCCGTGCAAAAGAGCAATGGCTTTAGCAGTCATTAAATTATTTTAGAAAAATTATTCCAACCTGGGAAGTTCCTCTGGAACTTTATAGTGACAGAGGCACCCATTTCACTGGACAAACAATTCAATCAGTATGTAGAATCTAGCCTATTATTTTTATTTATTTATTTATTTTTGAGACATAGTCTCACTCTGTCACCCAGGCTAGAGCGCAGTGGCACGATCCTGGCTCACTGCAACCTCCACCTCGGCCTCGGCCTCAGGTTCAAGTGATTCTCCTCAGCCTCCCGAATAGCTGGGATTACAGGTACACACCACCACGCCCAGCTATTTTTTTTTTTTTTTTTTGAGATGGAGTCTCGCTCTGTCGCCCAGGCTGGAGTGCACCGGCACCATCTCAGCTCACTGCAAGCTCCGCCTCCCAGGTTCACACCATTCTCCTGCTTCAGCCTCCCAAGTAGCTGGGACTACAGGCGCCTACCACCATGACTGGCTAATTTTTTGTATTTTTAGTAGAGATGGGGTTTCACCATGTTAGCCAGGATGGTCTCAGTCTCCTGACCTCGTGATCCACCTGCCTTGGCCTCCCGAAGTGCTGGGATTACAGGTGTGAGCCACTGCACCTGGCCATTTTTGTATTTTTAGTAGAGAAGGGATTTCACCATTTTGGTCAGGCTGGTCTCAAACTCCTGACCTTGTGATCCACCTGCCTTGGCCTCCCAAAGTGCTGGGATTACGGACATGAACCATTGCACCCAGCCTAGCCTATTCTTTAACATTTCCATTGTGCCTATCACCTTGTCATCTGGATTAGTAGATTGCACAAACAGAATAATCAAAACCCAGTTGGCAAAATTAACAGAGGCTTTTAAAATTCCTTGGCCAGAAGCTCTTCCGTTGGTCTTGCTGAACCTATGATTGGCCCCTGTTGGTAAATACCAGTTATCTCCATTTGAAATTGTAACAGGCAGATGTATGAAATTATTTCCTGGAAATTGTGCCTCCTTAATAGTAAAAGGGGGCCGGGCGCGGTGGCTCAAGCCTGTAATCCCAGCACTTTGGGAGGCTGAGGCAGGCCAATCACGAGGTCAGGAGATCGAGACTATCCTGGCTAACATGGTGAAACCCCGTCTCTACTAAAAATACAAAAAACTAGCCGGGCGTGGTGGCAAGCGCCTGTAGTCTCAGCTACTTGGGAGGCTGAGGCCGGAGAATGGCGTGAACCCGGGAGGCGGAGCTTGCAGTGAGCCGAGATCACGCCACTGCACTCCAGCCTGGGAGACACAGCGAGACTCCGTCTCAAAAAAAAAAAAAAAAAAAAAAAATAGTAAAAGGGAATCTAGTCACCTACTGTAATCGTCTTATGAAACAATTACAAAATATGAATTGGTAAAAGAATATTTTTACTGCCGGGCACGGTGGCTCATGCCTGTAATCCCAGCACTTTGGGAGGCCGAGGCGGGTGGATCACGAGGTCAGGAGATCGAGACCATCCTGGCTAACACGGTGAAACCCCATCTCTGCTAAAAATACAAAAAATTAGCCGGCTTGGTGGCGGGCGCCTGTAGTCCCAGCTACTCGGGAGGCTGAGGCAGGAGAATGGCATGAACCCGGGAGGAGGAGCTTGCAGTGAGCCGAGATCGCGCCACTGCACTCCAGCCTGGGCGATGAGCAAGACTCCATCTCAAAAAAAAAAAAAAAAAAAAGAATATTTTTACAGTGAGCTCCCAGGAGACAAAAATTTCAAGAACCATAGACTTCAACTTGGGCTTTTTCTTTTTCTTTTTTTTTTTTTTTTTTTGAGAAGAGTCTCACTCTGTCACCCAGTCTGGCATGCAGTGATCTCGGCTCACTGCAACCTTTGCCTCCCAGGTTTAAGCAATTCTCGTGCCTCAGTCTCCTGAGTAGCTAGGATTACAGGCAGGCATCACCATGCCGAGATAATTTTTCTTTCTTCTTCACCCTTTTTTTTTTTTTTTTTGAGATGGAGCCTTGCTTTGTTGCCCAGGCTGGAGTACAGTGGTACAATCTTGGCTCACTGCAACCTCCACCTCCTGGGTTCTAATGATTCTCCCATCTCAGCCTTCCAAGTAGCTGGGATTACAGGCGGGTGCCACCATGCCCTGCTAATTTTTTTGCATTTTTAGTAGAGTAGGTCATGAGACATGCCTGAGCAGGCATAATAAAACTGTCATAGTTTGATTAACTGCCTTTGTTCTGCTTCTGTACACTTGCTTTGACACCACTACACTTCATGCCACTGTAAGCTTGTTTCAAAGTAGCCAACCCCTTTTCAGAAGTGTGTATAAAAGTCAAGTTCTGTCTTTGTTCTAGGCCCAGTCTTTGGATGTTAATCCACTAGGCCTGAGTGTACTGAATAAAATCCCCCTGTTCCACCTATTGGTCTCTCTAGTCTCCTGATTCCCGTAACAGTTCCACTGGATCTTTCATGGTCTTTGTAGTTTTACCTTTTATAGATGTCACTTGGGTGGGGCGTGGTGGCTCATGCCTGTAATCACAGCACTTTGGGAGGCTGAGGCGGGTGCATCATTTGAGGTCAGGAGTTTGAGACCATCCTGGCCAACATGGTGAAACCCTGTCTCTACTAAAAATACAAAAATTAGCCGGGCATGGTGGTATGCATCTATAATCCCAGCTATTCAGAAGGCTGAGTCAGGAGAATCACTTGAGCCTAGGAGACGGACGTTGTGATGAGCGGAGATCATGCCGCTGCACTCTAGTCTGGGTGACAGAGTGAGATCCTGTCTCAAAAAAAAAAAAAAAGTCGCTTAGTTGGAATCATATTTTTCAAATTGGCTTCCTTCACTTAGCAATATCCATCTGAGGTCTTCCATGTCTTTTCATGGCTTGGTAGCTCATTTCTTTTCTTTTTTATTTTTCTTTGAGATGGAGTCTCGGTCTGTCGCCCAGGCTGGGCGACCACTATATATAGTGGTGCAATCTCAGTTCACTGCAACCTCAACCTCCTGGGTTCTCTTACCTCAGCCTCACAAGTAGCTGGGATTACAGGTGCGCACCACCACACCCAGCTGATTTTTGTATTTTTAGTAGAGAAGGGGTTTCGCCATGTTGGCCAGGCTGGTCTTGAACTCCTGACCACAGGTGATCCACCTGTCTCAACCTCCCACAGTGCTGGGATTACAGGCATGAGCCACTGTGCCCAGCCTGAGCCACCACCCCCAGCCGGCTCATTCCTTATCATTGAATAATATTCCGATGTACAAATGTGTCAGTTTGTTCATTCACCTATTGAGGGAATATCTTGATTGCTTCCAGTTTTTGCAGTTTTAAATAAAGCTGCTATAAACATTCGTGTGTAGGTTTTTGTGTGTATATAATTTTTCAACTAATTTTGGTATATACCTAGGAGTGAAATTGCTAGGCCATATGGTTAGGCTATGTTTAGCTTGGAAGGCACTACCAGATCATCTTCCAAAGTGGCTGTATTCTCAAGAGCAATGAATTAGAATTCCTGTTTTTCTACATCCACATCCTTGCCAGCATTTGATACTGTCAGGTTTTTGGATTTTAGCCTATCTAATAGGTGTATAGTGGTTTCTCATTGTTGTTTTTGTTATTTATTTATTTATTTATTTGTTTTAGAGATGGGGTCTTACTCTGTTGCCCAGGCTGGAGTACAGTGGTATGATCATGGCTCACTGCAGTCTCAAACTTCTGGGTTCAAGAGGTCCTCCTGTTTCTGTCTCCCAAGTAGCTGGACTACAGGCACATGCCACCATATCCAGCTAATTCTCATTGTGTTCTGAATTTGTAATTCCCTAATGACATATGATGTAGAGCATCTTTTCATATGGTTGTAGCCATACGTATATCTTCTTTGGTGAAGGCTCTATTCAGATATTTTGTCCATTTTTCTTTCTTTCTTTCTTTCTTTTTTTTTTTTTTTTTTTTTTTTTTTTTTGAGATGGAGTCTCGCTGTGTCTCCCAGACTGGAGTGCAGTGGCATGATCTCGGCTCACTGCAAGCTCCACCTCCCGGGTTTACGCCATTCTCCTGCCTCAGCCTCCTGAGTAGCTGGGACTACAGGCACCCGCCACCATGCCCGGCTAATTTTTTGTATTTTTAGTGGAGATGGGGTTTCACCACGTTAGCCAGGATGGTCTCGATCTCCTGACCTCGTGATCCACCTGCCTCGGCCTCCCAAAGTGCTGGGATTACAGGCGTGAGCCACCACGCCCGGCCTATTTTGTCCATTTTTAAACTGGGGTGCTTATTTTCTTATTTTTGCATTTTAGAGGTTATTCATATATATTGGATACAAGTCCTTTATCAGAAAAGTTATTTGCAAATATTTTCTCCAAGTCTGTGGGCTTTCATTCTCTTAACAATGATGTTCTCAGAGCAGCAGTTAAAAATTTCTGTCTAGATTGTTTTTTTTAATTTTTGCATGTGTAAAATGCAAAACTTCCTGAGTAGCAGGGACTACAGGTGCATTTATTAAAGCAGTATTTATTGAAAAGACTAATATTTTTCTATTGAATTGCCTTTGCTCCTTCATCAAAGATCAGCTAATTTCATTTGTTTGGGTTTATTTATGGGTTCTCTATTCTGTTCCTTCACCAATGTCACACTGTCTTGATTACTGTAGCTTCATAATAAGTCTCAAAGTTGAGTAGTGTGAGTACTCTGGCCCTGCTTGTCTTCAATATTGAGTTGGCTATTCTGCATCTTGTGACTTTCCATACAAACTTTAGAATTTGTTTGTCAATATCTGCAAAATAACTTGCTGGAATCATTATTGGGATTAAATTGAATCTATAGACTGGGAAGAGCTAACACATTAATGGCGAGTCTTCCTACCCATGAACATGGAATTTATCTCCATTTATTAATTTAGATTTTTGATTTATTTCATCAGAATTTTGTAGTTTCCCTCACATAAAGCTTGTATATATTTTGTTAGATTTATACCTATTTTGATTATTTGGTGTTTATGTAAGAGGTATTAAATTTTCAATTTCAAATTCCAGTTGCTCAGTGTTGGTTTACATAAAAGCAATCAACTTTTGTATCTTAACCTTATATCCTGCAACATAACTATAATAACTTACTAGTTCTCAGAGTTTTTTGTTGATTCTTTTGGATTTTGTACATAGTCATGTTATCTGCATTTTTTATACTTTATTTCCTTCTTCCTAATTTTTATACTTTTATTTCCTTCTTTGTCTTATTGTATTAGCTAAGACTTCTAGTACAATATTGAACAGGAGTGGTGACAAGAGACGTCCTTGCTTTTTTCCTGATATTAGGGGAAAAGCATCTAATTTTTCACCATTAAGTATTGTATGATGTTAGCTGTGGAATTATTGTAGATGTTCTTCATCAATTGAGAAAATTCCCTTCTCTTCCTAGTTTGCTGAGAGTTTTCATCATGAATAGGTGTTAGATTTGTCAAGTGCTTCTTCTAAATGTATTGATGTAATCATGATTTTCTTTTTTAACTTAATTGCTGTGATTGATTACAATAATTTATATTCAATCATTAAACAAGCATGCATATCTGGAATAAATCCCATTTGGTCATGTTGTATTTTTTTCATACAATGTTGGATTTGATTTGCTAATATTTTTATCATGGATAAAAGGGGTGTTACATCACAGTGGAAAGTGAGATAGTAAAGGAATATTATGAACTACTCTATGCTCAAAGGGGGCATGATCCCTATGACAAAGGGATCCATTCTTCAAGAAGACATAAAAGGCTGGGCATGGTGGCTCATGCCTGTAATCCCAACATTTGGGTAGGCTGAGGCAGGAGGATCACTTGAGCTCAGGGGTTCGAGACCAGCCTAGGCAACGTAGTGAGATCCTGTCTACAAAAAAAGTTTAAATTGGCCAGGCATTGTTGTACCTGCCTGTAGTCCCAGTACTTACAAGGCTGAGCTGGGAGGATCAACCTGAGCTTGGGAAGTCAAGGCTGCAGTGAGCTGTGGTGACACCACTGCACTCCAGCCTGGGCGACAGAGTAAGATTGTCTCAAAAAAAGGGGGAAAAGACATGATAATTATTATGTTTCACTGAAGATTTATGGGTTGCAAATAAGCAGATGAAAAGACGTTGAACATTATTAGGTATTACGGAAATGCAAACTAAAATTACACCTGTCAACATGGGTAAAATTAATAGTGACAACAAATGCTGACGAGCGTGTGGAAAAACATGATCACTCATCCGTTGTTGGAATGTAAAATGGTACAGCTTTGTGGAAAATACTTTGTCATCTTGAAAAAAACTGCACATGCAGGACCCAGTAGTTGCCCTCTTGGGAATTTATTCCACAAAATCAAATGCTTATGTACACACAAAAAATTTAATTTCAGGGTTTAACTGTAATCACCAAAAACTGAAATTAGCCCTGATGTCCTGAGCAGATGAATGGTTAAATTAACAGCACAGCAAAACCATGAAATACTCATTAGCAATAAATAAAAAATAATGAAGTAATACTATATACAACAACTTGAATAAACTCCAGATAATTATCCTGAGTGAAAAAGAAAATTCCAGTAGGTTAGGTAGGCATGACGTTGACAATTGTTGAAATCAGGAAATTACAGAAGTGGAAGACAGATTGGTGGTTAGCATGGGTTACGAAAGTGGAATGGTGAAAGGGAAGCGGCGTGGCCATACGTGAGCAACATAACCCCACTTAGGTAGAATACACATCTTCTCAAGTGGACATGGAACATTCTCCAGGGTACAGCATATGCTAGGTTGTAAATCAAATGTCAGTAAATATAAAGGATAGAAATAATACAAAGTATTTTTAAAAACATAATGGAATACAATTAGATCAATAACAGAAAGTTGGGAAGTTGGGAAACCCACATAGGTGTGGAAATTTAGCAGCACACTGTAAATGACCAATGGGTCAAAGAAGAAATCAAGAAGGAAATTAGAAAATACTCTGTGCTTCCAGGCTGGGTGCAGTGGCTCACACCTGTAATCCCAGCACTTTGGGAGGCTGAGGTGGGTGAATCATCTGAGGTCAGGAGTTCAAGACCAGTCTGGCCACATGGAGAAACCCCATCTCTACCAAAAATACAAAAATTAGCCAGGCACATGCCTGTAATTAGTGGCTTATGCCTGTAATCCCAGCTACTTGGGAGGCTGAGGCAGGAGAATCGCTTGAACCCAGGAGGCGGAGGTTGCAGTGAGCTGAGATCACTCCATTGCACTCCAGCAGCCTGGGCAACAAGACAGAAACTATGTCTCAAAAAAAAAAAAAGGAAAGAAAAAAGAAAAAGAAAAAGATAAGAAAAAAGAAAGAAAATACTTTGCACTTCCCATGGCCTGGGTAATATTTTAAAAAATAAAAAAAGAAAATACTTTCAGGGCTGGGGGTGCCTCATGCCTGTAATCCCAGCACTTTGAGAGGCCAAGACAGGGAGACTGCTTGAGTCTAGGAGTTTGAGTCCAGCATGGGCAATATGGTGAAACCCCACCTCTACAAAACATACAAAAAGTAACTGGGTATAGTGGCGTGCTCTATAGTTCCAGCTACTCAGGAGGCTGAGGTGGGAGGATTGCTCGAGTCTGGGAGGCAGAGCTTGCAGTGAGCCAAGATTGTGCCATTGCACTCCAGCCTGGGCAATACAGTGAGACCCTGTCTCAAAAAACAAATAAGGCTGGGAGCGGTAGCTCACGCCTGTAATCCCAACACTTTGGGAGGCCTAGGCAGGAAGATCATTTGAGGTCAGGAGCTCCAGACCCGCCTGGCCAACATGGTGAAACCCTCTTTCTACTAAATAGTAAATACAAAATTAGCTGGGTGTGGTGGTGTGCGCCTGTAATCCCAGTTACTCAGGAGGCTGAGGCAGGAGAACTGCTTGAACCTGGGAGGCAGAGGTTGCAGTGACCGAGATTGCGCCATTGCACTCCAGCCTGGGCAACAGAGCAAGACTCTGTCTTGAAAAAAAAAAAAAAATCAATAAAAATAAAAAACACATTCACGAAATAGAAAATAGGAAAACAATACAGAAAGGAAATAAAAAACTGGCTATTTGAAAAGATCAACAAAATTGACAAACCTTTAGCTATACTGACCAAGCAAACAAGAGAGAAAACTTAAACTACTAGATCAGGTGTGAAAGAGAGGACATTACTATCCACCTTACAGAAATAAAAAGGGTTATAGCTGGGTGTGGTGGAGCACGCCTGTAGTTCCAGCTACTTGGGAGGCTGAGGTGACAGGATTGCCTGAGCCCAGGAGTTAAAGGCCAGCCTGGGCAACAGATCTTTAAAAAAAAAAGAAAGGATTATAAAGAAATATTATGAAAAAAATTTTTAATTAAAAAAATTAAAGAAATACTATTATATATATACAAGGAGGGTTAAAAAAAAAAGAAATACTATAAAAAATTGTAGCTTAGATGAAGTGAACAAGGCCAGGTGTGGAGGCTCATGCCTATAATCCCAACACTTTGGGAGGCTGAGGCGGGTGGATTACCTGAGGTTGGGAGTTCGAGACCAGCCTGGCCAACATGATGAAACCCCATCTCTACTAAAAAAACCCCCACAACATTAGCTGGGCGCGGTGGCAGGTGCCTGTAATTCTAGGTACTTGAGAGGCTGAGGCAGGAGAATCACTTGAACCCGAGAGGCAGAGGTTGCAGTGAGCCGAGATTGCACCACTGCACTCCAGCCTGGGCAACAAGAGCGAAACTCTGTCAAAAAATAAAAAACAAACAAAAAAAATAAATAAATGAACAAATTTCTAGACAGACATAAGCTTCCATAAGTGACTCAGAAGAAACAGACAATCCAAATATGCCTATAATAACACATAATGAGACTGCTTTAGTAATCAAAAAACTACCCACAAAAAACTGTGGGCCCAAATGGCTTTACTATTGAATTCCACCAAATTTTTTTTTTTTAAATACCAATTCTTCACAAACTCCTCAAAGAAAAATAGAAAAGGAGGGAATACTTCCCAACTCATTCACGGACTCTACAAGGCAATATCACCCTGACATCAAAACCAAAGACCTAACAAGAAAATAACTCTTTAGACAATATATTTTATAAATATGGACCCCCAAAAACCCTGAAAAATACAATGACATGTAAAAAGTATTGTATACCATAGCCAAGTGGAATTTATCTCAGGAATGAACAGATGGTTCAACATAAAAAGTCAATTAGGCTGGGTGCAGTGGTCACGCCTATAATCCCAGGCCTTTGGGAGGCCGTGGCAGGAGGATCACTTGAGCCCAGGAGTTCGAGACCAGCCTGGGCAACATGGTGAGACCTCACCTCTACAAAAAAAATCATATTAGCTTGATGTGGTGGCACAAGCCTGTAGTCCCAGCTGCTTGAGAGGTTGAGCGGGAGGATCACATGAGCCCAGGAGGTCGAGGCAGCAACTGAGCCATGGTTGCACCATTGCACTCCAGCCCAGGTGACAGAGCAAGACCCTGTCTTAAAAAAAACAACAACAAAAAAATCAGCCAGCCACGGTGGCTCATATCTGTATTCCCAACACTTTGGGAGGCCACGGTGGGTGGATCACCTGAGGTTAGGAGTTTGAGACCAGCCTGGTCAACATGGTGAAACCCCGTCTCTACTAAAATAAATGCAAAATTCAGCTGGGCATGGTGGTGTGTACCTGTAGTCCTGGTTGCTCGGGAGGCTGAGACAGGAGAATTGCTTGAACCCAAGAGGCAGAGGATGCAGTGAGCCGAGATGGCATCACTGCACTCCAGCCTGAGTGACAGCAAGACTCCATCTCAAAAAAAAAAAAAAAAAAAAAAAAAAATCAGGTAGAATTAGAAGGGAACTTCCTCAGCCTGATAAAGGGCATCTGTGAAAAGCACACAATTAAATATAATACTTAATGGTGAAAGACTGGATGCTTTCCTCCTGAAATCAGTATTCAGACAAAGATGCCTACTCTTAGCACTTCTATTCAACATTGTACTAAAGGTTTTGGCCACAGCAATTAGGCAAGAAAAAAAAGGCATCCAGGTAGGAAAAGAAGTAATACTGTCCCTATTCACAGATGACACGATCTTGTATAAAGAAAATTCTAAAGAGTCTAGGAAAAAACTATTAGAACTAATAAATGAGTTCAGCAAGATTGCAGGATACAAAATCAATATACAAAAACGAATATATTTTTTATACACTTGTAATGAACAATCTGGAAGTGAAATTTTAAAAACACTTCCTTAGCCAGGCGTGATGTGTGGACCTGCAGTCTCAGCTACTTGGGAGGATGAAGTAGGAGGATTGCTGGAGTTCAGGAGTTCAAGACCAACCTGGGCAACATAGCAAGATTCCATCTTTTGAAAAAACCAAACACCTCCATTTACAATAGCCTCAAAAAGAATAAAATACTTGGGAATGAATTTTACAAAAGAACCATAAAACTTGTATTCTGGAAACTTCAAAACATTGTTGAAAGAAATGAAAGAAAATCTAACTAAATGGATAGATGTTTATGTTCATTGATTGGAAGACCTGATATTGTTAAGATAGCAATCTCCCCAGATTAATCTATAGATCATCACAACCCCTAGAACTGCAGCTGATTTCTTTCTAGAAATTGACAAATTGGCCGGGCGCGGTGGCTCAAGCCTGTAATCCCAGAACTTTGGGAGGCCGAGACGGGCGGATCACGAGGTCGGGAGATCGAGACCATCCTGGCTAACACGGTGAAACCCCGTCTCTACTAAAAAATACAAAAAACTAGCCGGGCGAGGTGGCGGGCGCCTGTAGTCCCAGCTACTCGGGAGGCTGAGGCAGGAGAATGGCGTAAACCCGGGAGGCGGAGGTTGCAGTGAGCTGAGATCCGGCCACTGCACTCCAGCCTGGGCGACAGAGCGAGACTCCGTCTCAAAAAAAAAAAAAAAAAAAAAAAAAAGAAATTGACAAATTGATCCTAAAATTTATAAGGAGACTCAGAGGCCCCAGAATAGCAAAAACAACCTTGAAAAGAACAATTAGATCGGAGGACTCACACTTTCTTATTTCAAAACTTTCTATAAAGTAACAGTAATCAAGACAGTGTGCCATAGACATATGTTTCAACAGAATACAACTGAGAGTCCAGAAACAACCCATTGTGTCTGTAGTCTTCTGATTTTCAACAAGGGTGCCAAGACCATTCAATGGGGTAAAAATAGTCTTTCAACAAATGATGCTGGGACATCTGGATTGCCACACGCAAAATAATGACGTTGAATTCTTCACATAACATACAAAACTTTACTCAAAATGGATCAGAGTATTCAATGTAAAACCTAACATTATAAAATTTATTTTTTTGAGATGGAGTCTCGCTCTGTTGCCCAGGGTGGAGGGCAGTGGGGCAATCTTGGCTCACTGCAACCTCCACCTCCTGAGCTCACGCCATTCTCCTGCCTCAGCCTCCCGAGTAGCTGGGACTACAGGCACCCTCCACCGTGCCTGGCTAATTTTTTGTATTTTTAGTAGAGACGGGGTTTCACCGTGTTAGCCAGGATGGTCTCCATCTCCTGACCTTGTGATCTGGCCGTCTCGGCCTCCCAAAGTGCTGGGATTACAGGCGTGAGCCACCGTGCCCGGCTGCTGTTTTTTTTTTTTTTTTTTTGAGACGGAGTCTCGCTCTGTCGCCCAAGCTGGAGTGTAGTGGCCGGATCTCAGCTCACTGCAAGCTCCGCCTCCCCGGTTCACGCCATTCTCCTGCCTCAGCCTCCCGAGTAGCTGGGTCTACAGGCGCCCGCCACCTCGCCCGGCTAGTTTTTTGTATTTTTTAGTAGAGACGGGGTTTCACCGTGTTAGCCAGGATGGTCTCGATCTCCTGACCTCGTGATCCGCCCGTCTCGGCCTCCCAAAGTGCTGGGATTACAGGCTTGAGCCACCGCGCCCGGCCTGTTTTTTTTTTTTTTAAGTAAAATATGAGTCATCCTTTTTTTTTTTTGAGAAAGAGTCTTGCTCTGTTGCCCAGGCTGGAATGCAATGGCATGGTCTCGGTGCACTGCAACCTCTGCCTCCCGGGTTCAAGTGATTCTCCTGCCTCAGCCCCCCAAGTAGCTGGGACTGCAGGTGTGCGCCACCATGCCTGGCTAATTTTTTGTATTTTTAGTATAGACAGGGTTTCACCATGTTGGCCAGGCTGGTCTCAACTCCTGATTTCAAGTAATCCGCCCGTCTTGGCCTCCCAAAGTGCTGAGATTACAGGCGTGAGCCACTGTGCCTAGCCATAATCTTTTTTTTTTTTTTTTCTGAGATGGAATCTTGCTCTGTCACCCAGGCTGGAGTCCAGTGGTGCAATCTCAGCTCACTGCAACCTCCACCTCCCAGGTTCAAGCGATTCTCCTGCCTCAGCCTCCTAAGTAGCTAGGACTATAGGCACCTGCCACTACGCTTGGCTTTTTTTTCTTCTTTTTTTGTATTTTCAGTAGAGGCAAGGTTTCACCATGTTGGCCAGGCTGGTCTCGAACTCCTGGTCTCAAGTGATCTGTCTGCCTTGGCCTCCTAAAAGTGCTGGGATTACAGGCGTGAGCCATTGTGCCTGTCCTGAGCCATCCTTCTCCTGAGGGAAACATACTCTATCTTGAGAAAAACCAACAGACCTAGGAATAGAGTACCTAGGTTATACAGCAAGTATATGTTTAATTCTATGAGGAACAATCACGCTGTTTATCAAAGTAACTATTCTTCCTACCAGCAATGCGTGTGAGTTCCAGTTGCTCCACATCCTCACTAATACTCATTATTGTCTTTTTAAAAAATGTAAGCCATTCTGATAGATATGTGTTGGTACTGTTCTTTTGCTGTACAGAAGCTTTTTGGTTTGTCTAATTTGTCTACTTTTTTGTTGTATTTGCTTTTGAGTTCTTAGTCATAATTTTTTCTTTTTTTGAGACAATCTCGCACTGTCACCCAGGCTGAAGTGCAGTGACATGATCTCGGCTCACTACAACCTGTCTCCTGGGTTCAAGTGATTCTCATGCCTCAGCCTCCTGAGTAGCTGGAATTACAGGTGTGTGCCACCATGACTGGCTAATTTTTTTTTTTTTTTTTTTTTTTTTTTTTTTTTTTTGAGGCAGAGTTTCACTCTTGTTGCCCAGGCTGGAGTGCAGTGGTGCAATCTTGGCTCACTGCAACCTCCACCTCCCGGGTTCAAGTGATTCTCCTACCTCAGCCTCCCAAGTATCTGGGATTACAGGCATGCGCCACCACACCTGGCTAATTTTGTATTTTAGTAGAGAGGGGGTTTTACTATGTTGGTCAGCCTGGTCTCAAACTTCGACCTCAAGCGATCCACCCACCTTGGCCTTCCAAAGTGCTGGGAATACAAGTGTGAGCCACTGTGCCCAGCTGTAGGGATAAATTCTTTGCCTAGGTATTTTTGTATTCTTATACATCATGTCAAACTTTGCTTTGCAAAGTAATTAAGTCACTTGGAAACAGTGTGATCACTTTAGGTCTTGCTTTTATTTTTTGTTAGGTGGATCTGAAGCAGTGCTGCCTTAGTCTCCTTGGACTCTCAGCTCCATTTCCTCAGCTCAAGTAGTCCACTGGGCTCTACCTCAGTTCTGCCTTCTCTTGCTGTGGTCCAGAAATTCTCTCTGGATATCAGAAAACAAAGGACAGTAATCCCTGCCAAGATGGGATACAAACAAGGCGAGTCCCACGATTGCCCAAGCGTACTACCTGGGATGTCTTTTTCTGTTTTTTCCTTTTTCTTTTTTTTCTTCAAGATGGGGTCTTCCTGTGTTGCCCAGGCTGGAATGCAGTGGCGTGATCATAGCTAATTGCAGCCTTGAACTCCTGGCCTCAAGTGGTCCTCCCACCTCAGCCTCCCACGTAGCTGGGTCTCCAAGCACATGCTACTGTGCCCAGCATGGTATTCAGTGTCTTGAAACCACCATTGCATGTATTTTGACTGGCTCCTTTGGTTGTTTCAGGTAGAAGGGTCAACCTGGTCCCTGTTACTCCATCTTGTCTGTAAGTTGAAGGCCTTGATGTTTTTCTGCTTATCTCTTCATCATCTCCAGTGGTGGTAGAGTCACTCACGACTGCCATTTCCTTCAAGGGAGGAAACGTGCCAAGACTTTGCCCACACAATCCCAATTTGTCCTCATAACGATGCAGATTTTCTTTTTTTTTTTTTTTGGAACGGAGTCTTGCTCTGTTGCCCAGGCTGGAGTGCAGTGGCGCGATCTCGGCTCACTGCAACCTCTGCCTCCCGGGTTCAAGCAATTCTCCTGCCTCAGCCTCCCGAGTAGCTGGGATTACATGTGTGTGCCATCACGTCTGGCTAATTTTTGTATTTTTAGTAGAGACGGAGGTTTCACCATATTGGCCAGGCTGGCTCGAATTCCTGACCTCGTGAGATTAGAGGTGTGAGCCACTGTGCCCAACCCCAGTGCAGATTTTTTTAGTCTCAATCTCTATTTGACAGCTAAAAAACTGAGGCCCAGACAGGCCTGTTGGCATATATTGCTTCCTGGAGCTCCACAAAGCTCTCAGTGTCTTGCTGCATAGTTGCTAGGGGAGCTGCCTGACCTGCACAGCAAGTCTCTGGCTCTTCATTCCTTAAGGAAAAGTCCTGCGTGCAGCCTGGCTTTTTATGTATACACACACACACACACACACACACTATGCTGGCTTTATTTGGCATGCACACGTGCCTGGGTCTCATCCAGTCACTTGACATCCGAGTGAGACATGGAGTAGAATGGCTGCTAGGCCAGAGATCAGTGGTCAGTTACCCAGGCCTCTGATTCCAAGTCCAAGGCTCCTTCCCCAGACTCAGACCCACACACTAGGTGGTGGTGATAAAGATCAGGACCCAGGAGTGGGTGGTACTCAGTCCTCACTGTGCTTAAAGATTCTGTGATTCTATCTCTTCTCCTGTAGATCATTTGGATCACTTTCTAATAAAATTCTAACTTTCCTGATAATTCTCCAATATGTCTAAGACTGTAAATACTGATTTCCTTTCATGAAATTGTCCAAACAGCTGCAACCCTTGGTGCACAGTATGATCTGAACCTGGGACACAGCAAGACCAGAACCATGAACCATGATGCCTTGCTTGGGAGATGACATGTGCAAGGTAACCTGTGGTGCTGTGTGACCACAGAAGTGACCACTCTACACTGTGAAATGAATTTCTGCATGGGGGATATATTAGGGTTCTCTACAGGGACAGAACTAATAGGAGATATATATAATATATATGTAAGTTTATTAAGTGTTAACTTACACAATCACAAGGTCCCACAGTAGGCTGTCTGTAAGCTGAGGAGCAAGGAGAGCCAGTTCGAGTCCCAAAATTGAAGAACTTGGGAGTCCAATGTTCGAGGGCAGGAAGCATCCAGCATGGGATAAAGATGTAGGCTGGGAGGCTAAGCCAGTCTCATCTCTTCATGGTTTTCTGCCTGCTTTATATTCGTTGGCAGCTGATTAGACGGTGCCCACTTGATTAAGGGTGGGTCTGCCTTCCCCAGCCCACTGACTCAAATGTTAATCTCCTTCGGCAACACCCTCACAGACACATCCAGGATCAATACTGCATCCTTCAATCCAATCAAGTTGACACTCAGTATTAACCATGACAGGGGGGAATGAGATGACACAAAGGATCCCTTCTGGCTCTCATGTTCTGTCACCACCTGCTTCAGGAGAGAGATGCACAGTGCAGGGAGGATGAAAGTTAGAAGGAAAAGGCAAGAGAAATCAGGAGGGTTTGGTATTCAATGCGTGTTCATTTATTTTACACTTACAAAAGAAATCGCCCACCCCTTTGCCCCATTCCCCCAAAACAGTCTCTTTTTACAAACATTTAAAAATTAAAACCAAATGAAGATAGACAAGTTAATTTCAGTACAATTATTTTTCAGTGTAGCTGTCATAATTAGAGTTTAAATTTCCTACAAGTGACCAATGTCCAAGTGACTTATAGGGAAATCCTGATTATCGGCCAGAGGAAATTCCATATTACAAGTTAGCAAATTCTAGTACAAAAATAGTCCGTGTGTTGGAACAGCTTTCCTTTTACATAGGTCTCAGGTCAGTCTGCTGACTGCATAATACCTAATGTTTCCAGATTCTCTCTCACAAATGGCTCAATCGTCACCGCTGAAGCAGCACGGCACCTGCAGCAGCAGGGGCTAGTGTCCACCTTGGGGCCGTGCTGGAGACGGCAGGCCTGGGAGTGCCTTGCTGGCCCCAGGGCACCTGGGCAGAGCTCCAGCCCTAGCTCCGCACGCGGGGCTAGGAGGGAGGGACAAGCTTCCCCCTCCTGAGGCAATGCCAGGCCCAGGACACAGGGCACATCTGCCCAGGGAGCTGGGCTGGCGCTGGTGCAGGACAGCACATCTCCTGCCAGTGTCTCCTCCCCCTACAGCCTGGTCAGGTGAGAGGTGGCCCTGCGTGTCATCAGCGGCGAGAGTGTGGCCCTGCCCTTGCTGCAGCCAGGGCAGGCCGGGGCAGGCTACTTGTCCCTCAGGATGTCGAGCTGTTCCTGACACTCGGTGAAGAGGCGCTGGAATCGGAGGTTCTGCCCGATGACTGGCAGCAGCTCCTTCAGCAGCTCCCTCTTCCGCAGACCCTGTGGACAGAGTGACAGCTGAGTGCAAGTGTCAGTGAGGAGACCTAGATTGTGGGGACTTTCCTGGCCTGGCAGAGAACCTTGTGTCTGCTCACGGGAAAGAACAACTCCTCTGCAGGTGAGAAACTGTGAGAGAGCTGTGGGGCAAATGTGCAGGATGAAGTGGCAGGTGGAGTGGGAGCAACACAGCGTGGGGATAAAGGAGGATGAGACCAGTGCTCCTCCATCTGTGGGCACAGTCACTGCTGACCTTACAGTGACTGAGCAGGGCCCTGACCATCCAGGGCAGGATGAGAGTAGAACATCAAGGCTTAGGGTCAGGTGGCTGGCCATTCAGGAGGGGCTGTTCCCTCATGTTGATGTTTGCCAGGGGTTTGGGGTCAAGCCCCAGGGCAAGGACATGCCTGGGGGGCACTGACTGGCTTTAGTTTTCCAGTAAAACAAATGAGGTACCAGTATCCCCTGATGTGGAGGATGTTTGGATGCTGACGAAACTATGTTTAGTTGCCCAAACATCCTCCACGTCAGGGCATATTGGCACACCACAGTCTGAAACAAGCATTGCCAGTTGGGGTCTCTGCTGCAAAGACCAAAAGAGCAGACTCCTGAGCAGTACGGCTGCTCCAAAGGGAAAACTACCAGTCAGACAACTTTAACACTGGAAGAGAAGGCCTAAGATCTTGAATTAACAGTGACAGATACACCTGCAACAAGACTAGAAGTGACAGTAAAGAACAAGTGTAAATAGGAGGTTTGAGTAACACAGAAGTTGTTAGAGATGGGATAAGCAGGAGAATGGCTGCTGCTGACAACCAACTTTGATGGAGAAGCAGCCCACGCTCCAACAGGGAGGCTCTGACACCAGAGTGCTGTAGTCAGACCAGAAATTGTATGGTTTTGCAAAGCCTGAAATGTTTACTATCTGGTCCTTTACAGAAAAGTTCGCAAACTCCTAAAATACATCATGTTTTCTGACTAAAATAATTGAGTAAAACTCACAAGTCAAAGGGGAATTCAAATTAAGTGAAATTAAAAATGACTTACAAGAGAATGGTTAAAAAAAAAAAACACAAAATACTCCAAAAGTGGCGAGACTCAGCAAAAGTGGGCACTTTAGAGGCATTTAGAAACAACAGCTTATACTGTATTAGAGAACATGAAAGAATGACAAACCAAGACTCCAACCTAAAGCCATCAGGGGAAAGGAAAAAAAAAAAAAAGACTAAAGAAAAAAACAACACGAAAAAAACCCCATTTTTTAAAAAAGGAGATAATAAACATTGAAATAAATAAATAGAAAACAAAGATTTAATAGAGAAGATTTATAAAAACAATTTTATTTTATTTTTTTTGAGACAGGGTCTAGCTCTGTTGCCCAGGCTGGAGTGTAGTGATGCAATTGTAGCTCACTGCAGCCTCAACCTCCCAGGCTCAAGTGATCCTCCTGCCTCAGCTACTCGAGTAGCTGGGACTATACGTGTGTGCCACCATGTCTGGCTAATTTTTATATTTTTAGTAGAGCGGGGTTTCACCATGTTGGCCAGGCTGGTCTCAAACTCCTGAGCTCAAGTGATCCTCCTGCCTTGTTCTCCCAAAGTGCTGGGATTAAAGGCATGAGCCACTGTGCCTGGCAAAAGTCATTTCTTGAAAAGACTAATAGAGAAACGTCCGGCAGGATTAATCTAGAAAGAGAGAGAAAGCTTAAAGAAATAATATTAGAAATAAAGAAGAGACATACCTACAGATATAGAAGAAAGAAAAAGTTATGATTACTATCAACTTTATGCTAAGAAATTTGAACATTTAGAGAAAATGGAGAGATTCCTAGAAAAATATAATGTATCAAAACTAGCTCACAAAGAAATAGAAAGGAAGAGTTAATTATTACCACAAAGAAAACATCAGGAATACTATTTTAAAACTGACATCTAAGAAACTTCCAAGGATGAGATTTTCTCTTTGTCTTTCTCACAGTTTGACTATAATGTGTCTCAGTGCAGGTTCCTTTGGGATTTTCCTACTTAGAGTTCACTGAGGCTCTTGTATTAGTAGATCCACATCTTTCCTCAAATTTGGAAAATTTCAGCCAGTATTTCTTCAAATACTCTCTCTCTCTTACACTTCCAGAACTCCCATTATGGATACATGGGTATACTTGGATGGTGTCTGATAAGTTTCTTAGACTCTGTTTGCTTTTATTCATTCTATTTTCTTTTTGCACCTCATACTTGACAGTTTCAAATGACCTATTTTTAAGTTTGCTGATTCTCCCTTTTGCCTGCTGGAGTCTGCTGTTGAACCCTTGTAGTGAACTTTTCAATTCAGTTATTGTATTTTTAAACTCCAGATTTCTGTTTAGCTCTTTTTTTGGAATTTCTTTTTTTTTTTTTTTTTTTGAGACGGAGTCTCATTCTGTCGCCCAGGCTGGAGTGCAGTGGCCGGATCTCAGCTCACTGCAAGCTCCGCCTCCTGGGTTCACGCCATTCTCCTGCCTCAGCCTCCCGAGTAGCTGGGACTACAGGCGCCCGCCACCTCGCCCGGCTAATTTTTTGTATTTTTTAGTAGAGACGGGGTTTCACCGTGTTAGCCAGCATGGTCTCGATCCCCTGACCTCGTGATCCGCCCGTCTCGGCCTCCCAAAGTGCTGGGATTACAGGCTTGAGCCACCACGCCCGGCCTTTTTTTGGAATTTCTATCTCCTTGTTGATACTCTCATTTTCTTTTTTTTTTTTCCTTGAGATGGAGCCTCGCTCTGTTGCCCAGGCTGGAGTGCAGTGGCGTGATCTTGGCTCACTGTAAGCTCCGCCTCCCGGGTTCACACCATTCTCCTGCCTCAGCCTCCCAAGTAGCTGGGACTACAGGCGCCAGCCACAAAGCCCAGCTAATTTTTTTTGTATTTTTAATAGAGACAGGGTTTCACTGTGTTAGCCAGGATGGTCTTGATCTCATGACCTTGTGATCTGCCCGCCTTGGCCTCCCAAAGTGCTGGGATTTCAGGCATGAGCCACCGTGCCCGGCCCTCATTTTCTTTTTTCTTTTCTTTTTTTTTTTTTTTGAGACGGAGTCTCGCTCTGTCGCCCAGGCTGGAGTGCAGTGGCGTGATCTGGGCTCACTGCAAGCTCTGCCTCCCTGGTTCAGGCCATTCTTCTGCCTCAGCCTCCTGAGTAGCTAGGACTAGAGGCGCCCGCCACCTTGCCCGGCTAGTTTTTTGTATTCTTTTGAGTAGAGACGGGGTTTCACTGTGTTAGCCAGGATGGTCTCGATCTCCTGACCTCGTGATCCGCCCGTCTCGGCCTCCCAAAGTGCTGGGATTACAGGCTTGAGCCACTGCGCTCGGCCTCATTTTCTTTATATATAGTTTTCCTGATTTTGTTTAGTTGTCTGTATTCTCCTTGAGCATTTTTTAAGACATTTATTTTAAAGTCTTATGTCTGCCGGGCACGACGGCTCATGCCTGTAATCTCAGCACTTTGGGAGGCCAAGGCGGGCAGATCACTTGAGGCCAGGAGTTTGAAACCAGCGTAGCCAACATGGTGAAACCCCATCTCTACTAAAAATACAAAAATTAGGCCAGGCACGGTGGCTCATGCCTGTAATCCCAGCACTTTGGGAGGCTGAGGCGGATGGATCACTTGAGGTCAGGAGTTCGAGACCAGTCTGGCCAAAATGGCGAAACCTCATCTCTACTAAAAATACAAAAATTAGCCAGGACAGGACTCCATTTTCTCTAAATGATCCACCTGCATTGGCCTCCCAAAGTGCTGGAATTAAGGCATGAACCACCGCACCTGGCAGTCCTTTTACTTTTAAGCTATTATATTATTACATGTAAGCTGGGTTTCTTATAAGCAATGTACAGCTGGTTGTTTTTAAATCTGATCTGATAATCTATGCTTTTTAATTTAGACTTATATTTAATGATTATTGATATATTAGGGTTTAAATCTACCATCCTATGTATCTGTTTTTCTGCCTTCTTTTGAATGAATTTATTATTTTTCTATCATTCCATTTTGTCCATTTGTTAGCTTTTTAGCTATAGTTCTTTTCACTGTTTTGGGATTTGCATGTGTATGTGCATGAGTTTTATGTTTTGGTTTTTTTTGGTGGTTGCTCTAGGGCATATAACATACAGTATATAACATACGGTACATGGCTTTACTTATCGTAGTCTCTCTTCAACTATTATGATATCACTTTGCATAATGTGTAAAAATCTTTTAATGGTATACTTTCATATCCCCACTCCTGGCCTCTGTGATACTGCTGTCTGCTGTCATGCCACTTCACTTCTACATATGTTATAATTACAAACTACATTTTCATTATTTGGCTTAAAAAGGCAGAACTCTTTGACTTTTTTTTTTTTTTTTCTTAAGACAGGGTCTCGTGCTCTGTTGCCCAGGCTGGAGTGCAGTGGCATGATCTTGGCTCACTGCAACCTCTGCCTCTCAGGTTCAAGCAATTCTCGTGTCTTAGCCTCCTAAGTAGCTGGGATTACAGCTATGTGCCACCATACCCAGCTAACTTTTGTATTTCTAGTAGAGATGGGGTTTCGCCATATCGGCCAGACTGGTCTTGAACTCCTGGCCTCAAGTGATCGGTCCACCTCGGCCTCCCAAAGTTCTGGGATTACAGGCGTGAGCCACCGTGCCCAACCAGAACTTTTTTACATTTTGACATTTAGATGAACACTTTTGACATTTAATTCTTAACCCTTTGGAGGTATATTTTTATGAACTGAAGATCTACTTCTCAGTTACATATAAATAACCAGTTTGCCAAACTCCATTTATTATTGAATAGCTCCCCCCAATTTTCCCCACTGTATCTGTTTTGTCTTCTCGCTCATATAGCAAAGTGTCTAAATTATCCCTGCTTCATAATAAACCCAAATATCTGGTAGCATAGTGAATGTCTTAACTATTCTTGGCTTTCTTTTTTTTTTTTTTTTTTTTTTTGAGACGGAGTCTCACTCTGTCGCCCGGGCTGGAGTACAGTGGCCGGATCTCAGCTCACTGCAAGCTCCGCCTCCCGGGTTTACGTCATTCTCCTGCCTCAGCCTCCCGAGTAGCTGGGACTATAGGCGCCCGCCACCTCGCCCGGCTAGTTTTTTGTATTTTTTTAGTAGAGACGGGGTTTCACTGTGTTAGCCAGGATGGTCTCGATCTCCTGGCCTCGTGATCCGCCCGTCTCGGCCTCCCAAAGTGCTGGGATTACAGGCTTGAGCCACCGTGCCCGGCCCTATTCTTGGCTTTCTACACCTACGTATAAATTGTAGAATTAGCTTGTCAAGTGTCACTGAAACCTCTAGCTGGCATTTGATTAGAGATGCATTGAGTCAGCAGGTCTATTTAGAAATGGTTGGCATCTTTACTGTACTGCACTTTCTCATCATTTGTCCAGGTTTTCTTTAATGACTTTAAGTAAACGTTTATAATTCTTAGCATATAGGCTATGCACATCCTTTGTTAGATTTATTCTTAGATACTTTATTATTCTCAAAAGAGACAATCTTGAAAGTGGCGAGAGAAAAGTGACTCATGAGAGGAATTTGAAGTTTGTGAAGAACTACATGCACAATTGCTGGCTTCAAGAAGATGGAGGAGGCCGGTGGAAAGCTAACAAGGAAATGAATTCTGCTATTCCAATAACGACTGAGCTTGGAAGAGGACCTTGAACCCTAGGTGATCTCATCTGGTCAATAATTTGAGTAGAGAACTCAGGAATCACTGCAAAAGCAAACCAGGAAAACCGAAAGAAATCACAGATCCTTTGAAAGAAGTGGCAGGCTGCTATAAATTCCACAAGACAGGTGAAAAACTCTGGTGCTCTCTCAAAAGTGCCACCTACTGGCTGGAGGCCAACCAACTCAGGACATTACAGCAAGTCATAACAGAACAACCCTACTCCAAGGAAGGACAAAAACAACAGCTAATTCCACTGCCTGCAACATCCTTGCTAACCAGCGGTCCCGAGTGTGTCCACGTGATAACTTCACTGGTAGCACAACCAGCATTTGAGAAAGCCGGCACACTAAACATATCTACAAACAAGGACTCTCACAGAGTCTATGCCATTCCCCTGGCACCTCCACTACAGCAGGTGCTGGTTATCTACAGCTGGGAGACCTAAAGATGGATCACATCACCAGATTCCTTGCAAATGTTCCCCAGCATCAGCCCAGAGCCAGGTAGCCCCACTGGGTGGTTAGACCCAGAAGGGCAATAATAATCACCACAGTCTGGAAGTAACCAAATCAAGGGATTACCCTGTGGGACGAAATAATCTGAACAGCAGCCTCTGAGTTCCAGACTTTTCCACTGAAGTGTTCTACCCAAATGAGAAGTAATCAGAAAAGTAATTCTGGTAATAAACAAGGTTCTATAATACCTCCAAAAGACCATACTAGCTCCCCAGCAATGGATCCAAACCAAGAAGACCAATTACAAAGTAGATTTTCATTATTTGGCCTAAAAAGGTAGAATTTTTTGGTTTCTTCTTTTTCGTTTTTTTTGAGACAGGGTCTCGCTCTATTGCCCAGGCTGGAGTGCAGTGGCATGATCTCTGAATTGCCAAAGAATTCAGAAGGCTGATTATTAAGCTACTCAAGGAGATACCAAAGGTGAAAATCAACTTAAAGAAATTTTTAAAAATATATAGGATATGGATGAAAAATGCTCCAGAGAAATCGACATCATAAAGAAAAAAATCAAAAAATCAAAAATCGAAACTTCTGGAAATGAAAGACACACTTGAGAAATACAAAATGTACTGGAAAGTTTCAACAATAGAATCGAAGAAGCAGAAGAGAGAACTTCAGAATTCAAAGACAAGACTTTGAATGAGACAAAGACAAAGAAAAAATAATTTTTTAAAAAAATGAACAAAGCCTCCAAGAAATTTGGGATGTTAAATGGTCAAACCTAAGAATAAAAATAAGTGGTATTCCTAAGAAGAGAAATCTAAAAGGTTGAAAAACATATTTGGGGGATAGTTGAGGAAAGCTTCCCTGACCTTGCTAGACATCCAAATACAAGAAGCTCAAAGAACACCTGGGAAATTTATCACAAAAAGATCATCACCCAGCAGTCATCAGGTTATCTAAAGTCAAGACAAAGGAAAGATTCTTAAGAGCTGTAAGGCAAAAGCATCAGGTAACCTATACACAAAAGCCTATCAGATTTTTTTTTTGAGACAGAGTCTTGCTTTGTCCTCCAGGCTGGAGTACAGTGGTGCAGTCTTGGCTCACTGCAATCTCTGCCTCCTGGGTTCATGCAATTCTCCTGCCTCAGCCTCCCGAGTAGCTGGGACTACAGCTGCCTGGCACCAGGCCTGGATAATTTTTGTATTTTTATTAGAGGTGGGGTTTCACTGTGTTGGCCAGGCTGGTCTTGAACTTCTGACCTTAAAATGATCCACCCACCTTGGCCTAAGTGTTGGGATTACAGGAATGAGCCACTGCACCCGGCCAGAATACCTATCAGATTAACAGCAGATTTCTCAGCAGATACCCTACAAGCCAGAAGGGTTTGGGTTCCTATTTTTAGCTTTCTCAAACAAAATAACTGTCAGCCAAGAATTTAGTGTCCAGCAAAATTAAGGGTCATAAATGAAGAAGGCATAAAGTCTTTTTCAGACAAACAAATGCTGAGAGAATTTGCCACTACCAAGCCAGTAGTACAAGAAATGCTAAAAGGAGTTCTAAATCTTGAAACAAAACCTTGAAATACACCAAAATAGAACTTCCTTAAAGCACAAACCTCACAGGGCCTATAAAACAATAACAAAATGAAAAAACAAAAAAACAAGGTATTCAGGTAAAAACAAGCATGGTAAATAAAACTACCTCACATCTCGATACTAACGTTGAATGTAAATAGCCTAAGTGCTCCACTTAAAAGATACAGAATGGCAGGATGCATACAAATCCACCAACCAAATATCTACTAACACATATGGACTCACGTGAACTGAGGGTAAAGGGGTGAAAAAAGATATTCCATGCAAATACAAACCAAAAGCGAGCAGAAATAGCTATTCTTATGTAAGACAAAACAGACTTTAAAGCAACAATAGTTGAAAAAGACAAAAAGGGACATTACATAATGATAAAAGGATCGGTCCAACAGGAAAATATCACAATCCTAAATATATATGCACCTAACATGGGAGCTCCCAAATTTATAAAACAATTAGTACTCAACATAAGAAATGAGATACACAACAACACAATAACAGTGGGAGACTTCAACACTCCACTGACAGCACTAGACACGTTATCAAGACAGAAAGTCAACAAAGAAACAATGGACTTAAACTATACCCTAGAACAAATGGACTTAACAGATATATACAGAACATTCTCCCCAACAACTGCAGAATATACATTCTTTTCATCAGCACATGGAACATTCTCCAAGAAAAGCCGTATGATAGGCCACAAAACAAGTCTCAATAAACTTAAGAAAATCGAAATTATATCAAGTACCCTCTCAGACAACAGTAAAATAAAATTGGAAATTAACTCCAGAAGGGACCCTCAAAACTACACAAATACATGGAAATTAAATAATCTGCTCCTGAATGATCTTTGGATAAACAATGAAATCAAGATGGAAATTAAAAAGTTTTATGAACTGAATGATAATAATGACACAGCTTATCAAAACCTCTGGGACACAGCAAAAGTGGTGCTAAGAGGAAAGTTCATAGCATTAAACGCGTACATCAAAAAGTCTGAAAGAGGCCAAGCACGATGGCTCATGTCTGTAATCCCAGCAATTTTGGAGGCCAAGGCAGGAGGATCACTTGAGGTCAGGAGTTCAAGACCAGCCTGGCCAACATGCCGAAACCCCGTCTCTACTAAAAATACAAAAAAATTAGCTGGGTGTGGTGACGCATGCCTGTAGTCCCAGCTACTTGGGAGGCTGATGCCTGAGAATTGCTTGAACCTGGGAGGCAGAGGTTGTAGTGAGCTGAGATGCACCATTGCACTCCAGCCTCGGCAACACAGCAAGACTCCGTCTCAAAAAAAAAAAAAAAAAGGCCGGGCGCGGTGGCTCAAGCCTGTAATCCCAGCACTTTGGGAGGCCGAGACGGGCGGATCACGAGGTCAGGAGATCGAGACCATCCTGGCTAACACGGTGAAACCCCGTCTCTACTAAAAAATACAAAAAACTAGCCGGGCGAGGTGGCGGGCGCCTGTAGTCCCAGCTACTCGGGAGGCTGAGGCAGGAGAATGGTCTAAACCCGGGAGGCGGAGCTTGCAGTGAGCTGAGATCCGGCCACTGCACCCCAGCCTGGGCGACAGAGCAAGACTCTGTCTCAAAAAAAAAAAAAAAAAAAAAAAAAAAAAAGATCCAATTAAGCTAAATTAGAAACAAAATGGAAGATATTACAACTGATACCACAGAAATAGAAAAGATCATTCAAGACTACTATGAACACCTTTATGCACACAAACTAGAAAATCTAGAGGAAATGGATAAATTCCTGGAAATATATAACCCTCCTAGATTCAATTAGGAAAAAATAGAAACTTTGAATAGACCAATAACAAGTAGCAAGGCTGAAACAGTAATTTAAAAATTGCCAACAACAAAAAAAGTCCAGGACCAGATGGATTCACAGCTGAGTTATATTGAACATTCAAAGAATTGGTACCAATCTTACTGAAGCTATTACAAAAGATAGAGAAAGAAGGAATCTCCCTAAATCACTCTATGAAGCCAGTATCACCCTAATACCAAAACCAGGAAAGGACATAACAAAAATGAAATCTACAGACCAATATCCCTGGTGAACATAGATGCAAAAATCCTCAACAAAATACTAGCTAATCGAATCCAATGGTGTATCAAAAGGATAATACACCATGATCAAGTGGGTTTCATACCAGGGATGCAGGGAAGACTTAACGTACTCAAGTTAATAAATGAGATACATCACATAAACAGAATTAAAAATAAAAATCATACAATCATCTCAATAGATGCAGAAAAAGCATCTGACAAAATCTAGCATGCCTTTGATTAAAACCCTCAGCAAAACCGTCATAGAACGGAAATACCTCAAGATAATAAAAGTCATCTATGACAAACCCAGAGCCAACTTTACACTGAACGGGGAAAAGATAAAAGTGAGAACTCAAACAGACAAGGATGCCCATTGTCCCCACTGCCATTCAACATTGTACTGGAAGTCCTAGCCAGGGCAAACAGACAAGAGAAAGAAATAAAGGGCATCCAAATATGTAAAGGGGAAGTCAAAATATCGCTGTTTGCCAATGATATGATCGTATACATAGAAAACCCTAAACACTCATCCAAAAAGCTCCTAGATCTAATAAATGAATTCAGCAAGGTTTCAGGGTACAAAATCAATGTACACAAATCAGTAGCATTGCTGTATACCAACAACAACCAAGCTGAGAATCAAATCAAGAACCCCTTGTTACAATAGCTGCAAATAAAATAAAATAAAATACTTAAGAATATACCTAACCAAGGATGTGAAAGATCTCTACAAGAAAAACTGAAAAATTGATTGCTGAAAGAAATCACAGACAACACAAACAAATGGAAACATATCCAATGCTCATGATGGGTAGAATAAAAAATGACCATACTGCTAAGAGCAATCTACAGATTCAATGCAATTCCCATCAAACTACCATGATTATTCTTCACAGAACTAGAAAAAAAAACCCTAAAATTCACATGAAACCACAGCAGGGCGTGGTGGCTCACGTCTGTAATCCCAGCACTTTGGGAGGCTAAGGTGGGCAGATCACTTGAGCCCAGGAGGTCGAGACCAGCCTGGGTAACATTGTGAAACCCTGTCTTTACAAAACTTACAAAAATTAGCTGGGTGTGCTGGCACATGCTGTAGTCCCAGCTACTCAGGAGGTTGAGGTGCAGGATCACTTGAGCCTTGGAGGCAGAGTTTGCAATGAGCCAAGATTGTGCCACTGCACTCCAACCTGGGTGACAGAGTGGGACTCCGTCTCAAAAAAAAAAAAAAAAAAAAAAAAAAAATCATATGGAACAAAAAAGAGCCCAAATAGCCAAAGCAAGATAAGCTGGAGGCATCATATTTACCCAACATCAAACTATACTACAAGGATATTGTTACCACCAAAACAGCATGGTACTGGTATAAAAATAGGCACATAGACCAATGGAACAGAATAGAGAACCCAGAAATAAAGCCAAATACTTACAGCCAACAGATCTGCAACAAAACAAACAAAAATACAGAGTGCAGAACAAACACCCCATTCAAGAAATGGTGCTGGGATAACTGGCAAGCCACATCTATAGAAGAATGAAGCTGGATCCTCATCTCTCACCTTATACAAATATCAACTCAAGATGGATCGAAGACTTAAATCTATGATCTGAAATCACAACAATTCTAGAAGATAACATCGGAAAAACTCTTCTATACATTGGCTTAGGCAAATAGTTTATGACTACGAACCCAAAAGCAAATGCTACAAAAACAAAGATAAATAGATGGGACCTGATTAAACTTAAAAGCTTCTGCACAGAAAAAGAAATAATCAGCAGAGTAAACAGACAACCCACAGAGTGGGAGAAAATTTTGCAAACTATGCATCTGACAAAGGACTAATATCTGGAATCTACAAGGAACTCAAACAAATCATCAAGAAAAAAACAAATAACCCCATTCAAAAGTGGGCAAAGAACATGAATAGACAATTCTCAAAAGAAGATATACAAATGGCCAATAAACACATGAAAAATATGCTCAACATCACTAATTATCAGGGAAATGCAAATCAAAACCACAATGAAATACCATCTTACTCCTGCAAGAATGGCCATAATTAAAAAATAAAAAAATAATAGATATTAGCATGGAGGTGGTGAAAAGGGAACGCTTTTACACTGCTGATGGGAATGTAAACTAGTACAACCACTATGGAAAACAGCATGGGGACTCTTTCTGGAGACAGATTCTCACTCTGTCACCCAGGCTGGAATGCAGTGGCACGATCTTGGCTCACTGGAACCTCTGCCTCCTAGGTTCAAGTGATTCTCCTGCTTCAGCCTCTGGAGTAGCTGGGACTACAGGCACGTGCCTCCATGGCTGGCTAATTTTTTATATTTTTAGTAGAGACAGGGTTTCATCATGTTGGCTGGGCTGGTCTCGAACTCCTGACCTTAGGTGATCTTCCTGCCTTGGCCTCCCAAAGTGCTGGGATTACAGGCATGAGTTACTGCACCTGGCCAGAGATTCCTTAAAGAACTAAAAGTAGAACTACAATTTGATCCAGCAATCCCATTACTGTGTATCTACCCAGCGGAAAAGAAGTCATTATGTGAACAATACACTTGTACACACGTTTATAGCAGCACCATTTGCAATTGCAAAAATACGGAACCAGTCTAAATGCCCATCAACCAATGAGTGGACAAAGAAAATGTGGTATATATACACCATGGAATACTCCTCAGCCTTAAAAAGGAATGAAATAATGGCATTCACAGCAACCTAGATGGAGTTGGAGACCATTATTCTAAGTGAAGTAACTCAAGAATGGAAAATCAAACATTATATGTTCTCACTTATTAGGAGCTAACCTATGAGGATGCAAAGGCATAACAATGATGTAATGGACTTTGGGGACTCAAGGGAAGGGTGGAGGGGGTGAGGGATAAAAGACTACACATGGGTACAGTGTACACTGCTCAGGTGATGGGTGCACTAAAATGTCAAAAAAAAAAAAAAGAAAAGAAAAGCAACTCATGTAAATAGGATATTCAATAAGATTATCAGTATAGTCAGTGGGAAGACATATTTAAAGGAAAGAAAAGAGGCCAAGTGCAGTGGCTCACACCTATAATCCCAGCACTTTGGGAGGCCAAGGTAGGTGGATTGCTTGGGCTCAGGAGTTCGAGACCAGCCTGGGCAACACAGCAAAATCCCACCTCTACCAAAAAAAAAAAAAAAAAAAAATTAGCCAGGCATGGTGGCACACATCTGTGGTCCCAGCTACTCAGGAGGCTGATGTGGGAAAACTGCTTGAGCCTGGGAGGTGGAGGTTGAAGTGAGCCGAGATTACGCCAATGTACTCCACCCTGGATGGCAGAGTCAGACTCTGTCTCCAAAAATCTACAACATCGTGGAAGCTGGAAAACATATTGTTCCCATCTGTATAAAAGATACAAAAATTAGCTGGGTGTGGTGGTGCACACCCGTAGTCCCAGCTACTCAGGAGGCAGAGGCAGGAGGATTGCTTGAGCCAGAAGGTTGAGGCCACAGTGAGGGAAAAAAAAAAAGAGAGAGAGAGAGAGAGAGACAGTCTTGCTATGTTGCTCAGGCTGGTCTCGAACTCCTGACTTCAAGTGATCTTCCCACCTCAGCTTCCCAAAGGGCTGGGATTACAGGTGTGAGCCACCACGCCTGGCTGAAAAAACACACTATTAAACAAAGTGAGACAAATGAAAATGAAAATACAACATACTAAAACAGTATGCAGTGAAAGCTGATCTCAAATCAATAATCTAACATTACACCTTAAGGAACTAGAAAAAGAACTATATCCAAAGCCAGCAGAAAAAAATAATAAAGATAATGCAGAAATAAACAAGATAAATAGAAAAATAATAATCAATGAAACCAACAGTTGATTCTTTGAAAAGATGAACAAAATTGACAAACTTTTAAGAGAGACAAGATCCAAATAATGAAAATCAAAAATGAAAGCGGGGACATTACAACCAATGCCACAAAAATAAAAAAGATTATAAATAAGAGAACAGCATGAACAACTATATGACAATAAATCTGATAACCTATATAAAATGGAGGCAACTTACCAAGACTGGCTCATAAAGAAATTAAAAATCTGAACAGATCTCTAACGAGCAAGAAAACTGAATCAATAATCCAAACCCTCTCATAAAGAAAAGCCTAGAATCATATAGCTTCTCTGATGTATTCTACCAAACATTTAAAGAATTAACACCAATCCTCCTTCCAAAAACTCAAATAGGTAGGAACATTTCCTATTTCGTTCTATGAGGACAGCATTACCCTGACTAAGCCAGACAAAGATACTACAAGAAAACTATTAGACCAATATCCTTTGTAAACAGTGATGCAAAAATCTTCAACAAAATGCTAGCAAAGAGAATTCAAAAGCACATTAAAAGAATTACACACCATGACTAAGTGGGATTTATTCCTTGAATGCAAGAATGGTTTAATATATGAAAACCAATCATTGTAATATATCACATTAATGAAATTAAAGAAAATTTTAAAATGATATGATCATCTTACTACAGAAAAAGCATCTGAGAAAATTCAACACTTTTTCTTGGTAAAAGCACTCAACAAACTAGGAATGGAAGAAAACTACCTCAACATAATAAAGACCATAAATAAAAAGCCCACAGCTAACATCGTACTTAATGGTAAAAGACTAAAAGCTTTTCCTCTAACATCAGGAACAAGAGAAGGATGCCTGCTTCCAGCACTAATATTTAACATAGTATTAAAAGTCCTAGACAGATCAATTAGGCAAGAAAAAGAAATAAAAGGCAACCAAATTGGGAAAAAAGTAGTAAAATTATCTCTGTTCAGAGACATTATCTTATATATGGAAAACCCTAAAGATTCAGCGAAAAACTACTATAAACAAAGCAAAACATTCTGCCTGCCTGTGGTACTAGGAAGAAGCTGCAAGAGCTGCAAGAGGACTTGCCCTCTGGCCTGAAGTCAGTATAAAGAGCGACCAAGTATTATTGATATTTCCTCACCCTTCAGCTCTCAGTAAAGGATGGTTTTCTCCACTGTTTCAGGATGCGATGTATAGCTCTTCGTACGGCCTGCAACACACAACTTAATCACCACCTCTCTGGTCACTGCCACAGGTCTTACAGCAGCAGTCCCTAACCTTTTCAGCATCCAGGACTGGTCTTGTGGAAGACAATTTTTTTCATGGACCAGCGGGGTAGGGGAAGATGGTTTCAGGATAAAACTGTTCCACCTCAGATCATCAGGCATTAGAGTCTCATAAGGAGAGCACAATCTAGATCTCTCGTATGTGCAGTTCACAATAGGGTTTGTGCAGTTCACAATAGGGTTTGTGCTCATTAATGTTGCTGCTGACTGGTCTGTGGCCCAGGGGTTGGGGATCCCTGTCTTACACTGAAGACCACACCAAAGGAAGGCTTCCTAAGAGCAGAGCCTGGCTGGGGAGGCTGGAGCCAGAACAGAGCCCAGGAACCTGAAAGGTGGTTGCTTAGTGCCCCAACCTTCTGCTTCCCATTTTCCTTCCATGCACACTGAACCATGCAAACGATCCTTGAAGTTGAAAGAAATCTGAACCTTTGGCATCCCTGTGGTACACTGGCAGCTCAAATCAGAGTATATAAAGACCTCCTATAATATATAAAGAGTTCCTACAAACCAATGAGAAAAACAAATGGCAACAAGTATTTCAACAGATAGTTCAAAAAAAAGGAAACACAAGCAGCTCTTAAACATATGAAATGATGCTCTCCTAAGAAGCCTTCTTGGGAGGGCTGCTGAGTCAGCATGGCTGGTTGGAAGTCCATCCTCCAACCACAGCTATATTTTCCCAGTTATCTGAAGGATCAGCTCCACTTGAATGACCAATTCTCACCATAAGAGTGTTGATAAATCAGGCCGGGTGCAGTGGCTCGCCCCTGTAATTCCAGCACTTTGGGAGGCTGAGGTGGGCGAATCACCTGAGGTCAGGAGTTCAAGACCAGCCTGGCCAACATTGCGAAATCTCGTCTCTACTAAAAATAGAAAAATTAGCTGGGCATGGGTGGCGCGTGCCTGAAATCCCAGCTACTCGGGAGGAAAATCGCTTGAACCCAGGAGGCAGAGGCTGCAGTGAGCCAAGATCACGCCACTACACTCCACACTCTAGCCTGGGTGACAGAGAGACTCCGTCTAAAAAAAAAAAAAGCGTTGATAAATAAACCCAACAAGAGCACAGAAGGCTCATGCTCACTCATCTCCTCTGCCCCAATATCTAGATGAAAAGACAGTAAACAAAAGAAAAAAAGGAACAAATTCAGAATAGTGTTGAGATCAGGAGAGGATATGGCAGAAGACACTGGGATTGGCTATGTCTATGTCTGCTCTAAATTCTCTTCTCCTACATATTCTTTGTACAGAGGCAGAAAAGCTGCTCATTTTCCCAGCCTCTCTTGCAGTAGGGGTGGTTGCCCAAGTGATTTAATCGTTGCCTGAGAGGCACAGACTAGTTTCTGGGAGAGCATTTCTTTTCCGATGACAGGGTGAATGTTGCTGTTGCCAGATTTCTCCTGTTCTCTCTCCTTCCCTGATCTTGGACATGGAAGCCACCTTGTAACCATGAGGGAAGGGCTAGGAGACTTTTACAGAGGGTGGAAAGCAGGTGGTACATACTGACAGGTGACTCTGGGAGGGGAACCACAGATTCTCTTAGGCAGAGCCTCAGTGAAGTGTCCTGTTTGGAGTTGGTAAGAACAATCAGCAGGAAGGAGGGGAGAAGAAGAAATCATGGCCATCAAATGGTAGCCTGTTTGTGGCTCCTTCTGTCTGTACCACCATGACCCAGAGTGCTTACTTTCAGGCTAAGAAAGAGAACTACTATGGTGAGCTTTGGCTGGCATCTTGGGCTAAGGCTGACAGAATGAAGCGCCACAACCTGCCCATGATGGGGACTCGTTGGGCAGGTGTCTGCCTGCCTCCCACTCTAGTAGATGGCTCATCGGCCTGTCCTGAAGGTGAGATGTGCTAAGTAAACAGCTGTACTCTTGAAAAAGAAACCTGAGTGTACTACCAATCTGGGTCCTTCACTTGTAACTACAACCTGATAACCAAGGATTTCCAGATAGGGTAAAATGTCCTAAAGGAAAGACCACAATGAACAAATCAAAGATTGAACCCAGAAAAGGCAGATAATTCAGGGAACAAGTTATTTTACAAAATGTTAGCATCTGCAGCTGATATCTGAGAAGATATCACAAAGCTTTCCTTCTATTAACAGACCATGCAATTCAGAACAGGCTTCCTCACTGACAACAAAGAAAAAAAGGTGGACAAATAGAAGCAAACTTCTGAGAGCTAATGCGTTAGTGATAAATAACTGAGCCATGGTGTGGGGAAGACAGAAATCCAAAGAGCGATGTCTTTGCTTTGGAAATATTTGTCCATGAGGAAGAGGCTAGGCAGAACTTCTACCAAACTTGAGGGTCTGGGTTGGGCGCGGTGGCTCATGTCTGTAATCCCAGCACTTTGGGAGGCTGAGGTGGGTAGATCACCTGAGGTCAGGAGTTTGAGACCAGCCTGGCCAACATGGTGAAACCCCGCCTCTACTAAAAAAATAAAAGTTAGTTAGGCGTAGTGGCATGTGCCTGTAATCCCAGCTACTTGGGAGGCTGAGGCAGGAGAATCGCTTGAACCTAGGAGGCGGAGGTTACAGTGAGCTGAGATTGTGCCACTGCACTCCAGCCTGGGCGACAGAGCGAGACTCTGTCTTGGAAAAACATACAATAACTTGAGGGCCTAGGGGGACCAAAGCAGGGGCTAGGGCCCTGTTAACTTACCCCTCCTTTGTCCTGGTATTCCAAAGGTATGCAACCTAGAATAAGTGTCAACTGGAAGTAAACCAGCATCTACACCAGCTAGCACCCAGCTTTGAGTTCCAGGCAGTCTACAAAACTTCAGTCCCTGAACAGGATCATGGCGTCCCTACAGTGCTACTGCCAGGAAGTCGGCAGAAGCAAACAGAAGTGTTCTGTAGAAGAAGATAACATCATCTTAGGCCTCAAACTATTTCTACAATAAATTTTTCAAATACTATGTCCACCAGACAGTAAAAAATAACCAGGTACATAAGGAGATAAGACAATCTGAATGAGAAGCAGCAGAAATATTTATAGGCAACAGAAATAGATCTGTGAAGGCTCCCGATACTAGAATTATCAGACATAAAGCTTTAAAATAACTAAGATTATTATGCTAAAGTAGATAAAAGACTAAATTAAAAATCTGGTGAAGAACTGAAAGCATAAAAAATGATATAGCTGATTTTTTTTTTTTTTTTTTTGAGACGAAGTCTCACACTGTCGCCTGGGCTGGTGTGCAATGGCGTGATCTCACTGCAACCTCCACCTCCTGGGTTCAAGTGATTCTCCTGCCTCAGCCTCCCGAGTAGCTAGGATTACAGGTGCCCGCCACCATGCCTGGCTAATTTTTTGTATTTTTAGTAGAGATGGGGTTTCACTATGTTGGCCAGGCTGGTCTCAAACTCCTGACCTCATGATCTGATCCACCTTGGCCTCCCAAAGTGCTGGAATTATAGGCGTGAACCACTACGCCTAGCCTTTTTTTTTTTTTTTTTTTTTTTTTGAGATGGAGTTTCACTGTTGTCGCCCAGGCTGGAGTGATCTTGGCTCTGCCTCCTGGGTTCAAGCAATTCTCCTGCCTCAGCCTCCTGAGTAGCTGGGATTACAGGTGCATGTCACCAAGCCCAGCTAATTTTTGTTTTTTAGTAGAGTCAGGGTTTCACCATGTTGGCTGCGTTGGTCTCAAACTCCTGACCTCAGGTGATCCACCCACCTCAGCCTCCCAAAGTGCTGGGATTATAGGCATGAGCCACCACGCCTGGCCTGATACAGCCGATTTTACTTTTTTTTAACTTTTCCTTTTCCTGAGACGGAGTCTTGCTCTGTCTCCCAGGATGGAGTGCAGTAGCGCAATCTTGGCTCACTGCAGCCTCCTCCTCCCGGGTTCAAGCTATTCTCCTGCCTCTGCCTCCCCAATAGCTGGGATTACAGTCATGTGCCACCACACCCAGCTAATTTTTATATTTTTAGTAGGGACAGGACTTCAGCAGGTTGGCCAGGCAGGTCTTGAACTCCTGACCTCAGGTGATCTATCTTGGTCTCCCAAAGTGCTGGGATTACAGGCATGAGCCACTGCGCCCAGCGATACAGCTGATTTTAAAAAGAGGATATTACATCTCTCAGACGATAGGAAAAATGAAAGGGAAGAAATAATCAAATAGGAAAAACGAAGAAAATCACTGGTCTCTATCTCTATTTCCACAGAATGAATGAGCTTTTTGAATCTTCAAAACACCAAGATAGAATCCCAAAGTACTTACAAAGCAATGGAAATTAGATTTACAATAGATTTTTTAGCAATAAAACTGGATGCAAAGTCTATGGAACAATGCCTTCAGGGACCTAAGGGGATTTGACTTTGAACCTAGGATTCAAAGTACGTAGTCAATTAAGGTACACCACAGTCAAATTTAAAAATGGAATAAAAAATTAGGCCTCTTGTACACACCAAGGCCTGTGAGGGTTGACCCTCCAGCCTTTTTGATGTCAACTCCTTTCCCCCTTCCATTACCATCCCGTTGGGCTGTTCCTTTTAAATTCTAAACTCTTCCACCTCAGGCCTTTGCACTTTCCTTCTGCCTGGATGTTCTCCCAAATATATGCATGGCTTCATCCCTCACCTTTTCTGGTCTCTGCTTAACTGTTAGTTTGGCCTTTTCTTTTTTTTTTTTGAGACGGAGTCTCGCTCTGTCGCCCAGGCTGGAGTGCAGTGGTGCGATCTTGGCTCGCTGCAAGCTTAGTTTGGCCTTTCTTAATTGCCCAACATGAAACAGCATCCTGCCAGTATTCTGTATCTCCCTGCCCTTTTAACTTTTTTTCCATGGCATCCATCACTACTCAAGACACTACAGATACCTGTTCTCATTTGCTTAGTCTGTCTCTCTCCATAAGAAAGCAGATCCACGAATGCAGGGACTCAGTCTGCCTTATTCACTGCTGCCTGCCCCATGCCTATGCCATGCCTGGCCAGGGGAGGTGCCCCATCAGTGATTGTCAATGATTGAATGAAACTGTGAGCTAACTCTTAGATCCATACCTTCTCCCACCCCCCACCAATCTGTTCCTTTCCTGATTTAATCAATGGTTCCGGCATCCATTTTTTGCAGCTACACCTGGAGGTGCCACATGTTCATTACGCTCTTTCCTTCCACATTCAACCACCCATCAAATCTTATTGGTTCTGCCTCCAAAATACATCTTGAACCTGTCTCCTTTCCCCTCTCCATGGCCACCACACTGATCCAAGTCACCTTCATCTCTTCCTGGGACTGTTACAGAAGATACTCCCTGATTGCTTTTCTATTTTAGTTCATGACACCTCTGCGCCAACTCTGCCAAGAAGAAAACGCTAGCTCCTCGAAAGGTCTCTGTGGTCCACCTCCTGCCTCATCTCATACCACCCTCTCCTTTTGCCTTCTATGTGCCAGCCACAGTGGCTTCAAACAAATCAAACACTCTTTACTTTTACTCTCACTTCTACTAGGAAACACTTTCTCCAGGTCTCTATATGGCCGTCTCACTCTTCTCCTTGGGTTTCATCTGCAGTGTCCTCTCGCGAGGCCTTCCCTGGTCACTCCTTCCCAGGCACTCTCATCTGAAGACCCTGCTTATTTCCTTCTTAGTCTGAATCTAGTCTGAAAATATTTTGTTGACCTAACTGCCTCCCTGCTTATGTGTGCATCCCTACCAGACTGAGCTCCATGAAGGCAGGGAAGTACCTTCCGTCTTTTGTCTTCACAACCAAGCCCAGAGCCCGTGCAGGCAGCCTCCCTCAGCATACGCATGTGGAGAAGCACTCTGTGGCTCCTGATGTCCAGGGCCCACCTCCTGCCAGGTTCTGGAGGGCAGGCATGTCACCCTCTCACTGATGCTGGGACCTGAGGCTGGGTGCTGGAGAAGTCTAATGGGACACAATTCAAAGCCCTTTGGCTTATTTAAAAAATCTCCACCTTCATGTTTCAAGAAAGAATTCTTGCAGCAACAATGAAAGAAGCACCTACCACTACTGTTGACTCCCACTGGCTTCCAGTGGAGTAGTGAACCGGACCCAGTAAGTCCTTGCATATTTCTCGAAGTCGGTATTCAAACCCTAATTATAGAAAAACAAACAAACAAACAAAAAAACAAAACAGAAATAGGAACACATTACAAAAAGAAATAAAAATCAAGAATATGCTATGTTGTTGTGTCTATCAAATCAGAATAAACACATGCGTATTTTATTGCCTACTACGGGCAAGATACCCCTGCATGTCTCTCAGTGTGGGGCACTGAGACCCTTCACAGATTTTCACTCATTTGCTCACTCCCCTGACGACATCTGTAACTTCTCTGTGTGTTGCGCCCAGAGGAAAAACGAGATGTGGCCAATTCTGTGATAAACTCCTTAAGGTGATGGGAAAATATGGGAAATTGTGGGCTGGTAAGATCTGTCTTTGAGAATATGGGCTGGCAACTGGTGTTAAGAGGAGGTCAGGAAGGTGGGGAGGCCAGCTCGCAGGAGGTAAGAGATGGCAAAGGTATGACTGAGGAGGGGCAACTGAGTGGAGGGGGCATAGGCCCATTAACTCAAGGGTTATGGGCATCACCCAGTAGGGTTGCTAGAAAGGCTGGAGGTAGAGTGTCGGGGTTTGTCAGCACTTGGGGCAGCTAAAGCAATAGCGAATGGATTAAATTGTCCAAAGAAAAGGGTGGAGTAAGAGAGGCGAAACTGGAATCTGAGGAATTTTGGAAGTGAATGGGGTCCACTTTTACACTAGATTCCTCCTTTTACAGCCAAGGAAACAAGGGACAGAATGGAAGATGGGTAACTGGTGTATGGACACTGGAACAGGCATGTGGAGGATGGAGAAAGAGAAGCAAGCAGCAGAAGTGATCCCAAGATGGGTGGCGGGGCCGACAGGAGGTAGGGACTTGATGTAGGGCATCAGAGCAAGTCCCAATCAATACCTAGGATGAAGCAAACCAGAGTGGAGTAAGAGGAGGGGCTCCCAGGGAAGATGTGACTAGAGCACCACAGGAGAGGTATGAGGGCCTGGGAAGGCTGAGTATTCAGAAAAGCTGGGGACCACACATTATGGCAACCACATAGACCTGGTGGGAAGAGTAAACATCAAATTCATCATTGTGGTCTGCAGGGAGGGAGGGGAGGCTTCAAGCTGATCAGTAATATTTGCTGTCATTTACAAGTGTATGTACACACACACATACACACTCATATTTACACAGCCAGAGGCACATATGACATATTAGTTCTGGGAATTACATTCGTGAAGGTCTGATTATGATTTTCTCTGTCTTTTCTGTACTTGATTTTTTTTCTAAATTATAATCAAAATGGGGAGGGTGATGACAAAAATAAAGCAAAAAGGCCAGGACGCAGCACAGGAAGAGCTCTGGGAGGGCCTGCCCATGCCGCACCCTGAAGGCTACACTCAAGTGGGAGGAAAAGCTGGTAAGGCTGTTGGAGTCACTGTGAGGACAGTGCAGCCACCTCTTCCAGCATACCTGGCTTTCTGCAGGGGAGGCAGCAGAGTGAGAGCTCTGGCAGGAAGCACCAGGAATGGAAGGCCTCAGTAAGTGCAGGACATCAGGCAAGCCTGTCCAGGGCAGGAGGGGCTGGGAGGAGGAAGAGAACCACTGCTACAAGATACCCTCACTGATGAGCAGCACTGCCAAGGTGTGGTGCAGGGCAGGAGCCAGAACACAGAATCTACTCCTTTAGGCCATGTCTTTCCACCCAGGCATCTATTCCACCCTCCTGCGGCCTGTCCTGCTGCTCCTCTGTGGGAACACCCTCAGGGCCACTCTATTCAGAGCCTCAGAGCCTATTAAGGGGCTGGGTGCCTGCTGAGCTGCCTTAATTGCAGCTCAGGCTGGGAGGTAGAGGCTGCTGGGCCCACCTTGTTGATGGGAGAGCAGCAGGCTGGGATCTGGGCCATCGCACCTTTTCCCTGATTTCACAGGGACTAAGCCAGGCCTGGGAGGACGGAGGGGCAGAAGGAGAAAGCTGCTTAGGGCTGCCAAGAGCCTCACCTTCGTTTACGAGGTACCGTGCGTAGAGGAGGAGCCAATGGCGGTACTCGTGGCTGGACTGCAGGGTGAGTGCTGCTGCCACCTGGTTCTCTAGGTAGGCCAGGGTGGTCTCTTGCTGCACCACATGAGGCACGGAGAAGAGCCGGGCAGCCTGCCTTCCCGAGCTGCAGAGACCAGGAGAGTTTCCATGATGAGGCAGCAGGCACTACAGAGTCAGGAACTGCCCCCATGTGCAACAGGCAAGGAGCTGGCAGGAGGCAGGCACCAGGGCTGCCAAGGCCTCCCGTCCACTAGCTAGTCTGTTGGCAGATGCCAGATCTGTTGTCTGCCCATCCCCACATCCCAGCCATGTGCCTCCTGGCACCCTTGGGGTATCTCACCCAGCACCTGCCATCTGGGCCCCTGAAGTGACAGGGCCAGTGACTGCTGCCCCCAACCCCAAGATATTACCTGATGCAGGACCACTACCCTCAGCACCCCTAGTCTGTCCTGCCCAGCCTGCCTGTGCTGACCAGCACCTGGGGCACAGGGGAAGGGCAGGTGGATACAAGGCCTGGGTAGGGACTGTGTGTGCACTGACCCAGTCACTTCCCCAGGGCAGGACTAAGGACAGAGGCCATGGCACTGGGGTCACGTACTTGGAGGTGCGGCCCTGGATTATGGCTAATGGTCCTGAGCACAGCATGGCGTCCTGGGATGGCAGGCTGCTCCTAAAGTCTGCACACTGAGCCAGTGAGTCCTGCTTGTCAGAAACCAGGTTCCTGGGGAGGCAAAGGCAGGAGCAGAGCTCAGGAAAACCAAGAGATCTACCAGAGGAGGCTGGCAAGGAGGCCACAGAGAAGCAGCCCCTATCGACACAAAGCCAGCAGAGGCTGAGCGCCCCTGCACTTC
Organism: Macaca mulatta; assembly: GCF_049350105.2. Classification (NCBI taxonomy): domain Eukaryota; kingdom Metazoa; phylum Chordata; class Mammalia; order Primates; family Cercopithecidae; genus Macaca; species Macaca mulatta. The sequence continues at coordinate 33,357,797 of NC_133415.1, read as the reverse complement.
CGCACAGGCGCCTATCACTGACAGGTTTCATGGTAATGGGTCTGATAGATCATTGTTCCCGAGGAAAAATGAATGAGGCGAAGGCTGTGGATAGGGCCCTTGCTGGGAACACTTCAGCTCCATATGTTGGTTCCTGATGACTGCAGGCCTCTGAGTGCAGTGTGCTCTGATGCTCGGCTCAAATACTGCCATGGTCTGCCCAGGGGCCCACATGGCCTGGGTCCTGTAGCTGGGGAGTAATGCCAGGCCTCTACCTGCCTTTATTTCTACAGCTATCCCAGATTGGCAGTCCTTCCACCTACTCTGGACCCTTTTCATCCTTGTGAAGAAAAGACTCTTCACACACTTTTAGAACAGCTGGATGTCTTTGTAAATGTGTCCAAAATACAAAGATGCCTATAGAGAGTCAATATTTCTCTTCTTAAATAATCAGCTTATTTCCATTATTACAGCAATCACATATAATAGACAACATTTTGCAATTTGGGGGAGCAGGCAGTGGAGGTTTTTTTTTCCTTTGAGACAGGGTCTCACTCTGTTGTCCAGGCTGGAGTGCAGTAGTGTGATTATGGCTCACTGCAGCCTTGACCTCCTGGGCTCAAGGGATCTTGTGCTTCAGCTTCCCAAGCAGCTGGGACTACAGATGTCTGCCACTGCACCAGGCTTATTTGATTTTTTTTTTGTTTGGTAGAGACAGGGTCTTACTATGTTGCCCAAGCTGGTCTCAAACTCCTGGGGTCAAGCAATCCTCTCAGCCTCCCACAGTGCTGGGATTACAGGTGTGAGCCATCGCACCCAGCATTTTTTTTCCCCCAAATTCAAGAAAGAAGTCTCAGTGTCAATGTAGACTTCTGCATGGCAGTTCTTAACAGAAAACGGGCTAGGAGGTAGCAAGCTTTGGTTCTTAAGGACCAAAGGTATAGACAGAAGAAAAAAACTTGGAGTGGCTGGAACACAATGTACATATTTCATGTGTCTGGGTTAAGAGCTCTGTGTATAAATTATTTTGCAAGTACAGAAAAGGGCTCCAAATTCCTGAGTGGACAGAGGAAAAGTACAGACCCTTAAGCCTAGGTAAGTGGATGAGCATCCTTACTAATTCACTGAGGAAGTCTGAAGTACTTACTAAGCTCACAGAAATTGACTAGTCCTGGTAAGGCTCCTGTAAAGCCAACTCACCTATGCTCATGGTGGCTAAGGGGGCCACAGCAAAAACCATAACAATTTTGGGGCTTTTTCAAAAAGTGGCTCCTGAAAATAATGCAGGAGGACAGTGCTCCTGCACATAGGCTCTGAGGGTAGAGGCCACAGGCTGCAGTGTCCTGCTGGGACAGGGAAGCATGCATAGATAGTCAAAGCAGCCTTCACTCCAGGGCCTGACTCTCAGGAAAAGCAGGGCTAGGCAGCCCTGTAGGCCACGACCCTTTGCTCTGCTGTCTAGAGCAGACAGACACTCATCCAGGGAACAGTGCTGGGGGTCAGCTTGCTTACCATGTAGAAAGTGACGGATTAAAGCAGTACGCCTTCCCATCAGACAGGTTCATTACTGGGATTCCATGCTGCGTCAGCAAGATCTGTGATACCGTCATATCACTTCCTGGGGACAGCACGGAAATGAGTTCTGGGTGTGTTCTGATCAGCAAGTGTTTGCAAACACATCAAAGGAGAAATCTAAACTCTAGGCTCCCACAGTCCCAGCAGCAAATGCGTCAACACTGCCTTGGCAAATAGGGAGGGCAAGCCATTCTCCTTGCCACACACCAGGCTCTTGTCACCTCTTGGTGACCCATTCAAACATGTCCCCAAAAAGTGTGTCTCCTGCAGCGTAACCGCACCTCCTGCCTCACTGAGAGCTCTGTGCTGAGGCCAGAGCCTGGCTCTCTGAGCGGGGCCCTTCTGCAGCATCAGACATGAACTTGGGCCCCCAGGGGAGTAGGGGCAGCCTGTTGCCTGCATTACCTGCCAGAATGGAGTGTAGAGACTCTTCTTTCACCACAACCACCTGTCTGTGAACATCCCTAGGAGGGAGACAGGGAACAGTTTACTCACCAACCAAGTAAACACATCAGAGTGTGCCTCAGCCGCTCAGACACCCTGGTCCCTACTGCATGCGCCCCTAACCCTGGCTGCTCCTAGTGAGAGGGACTCTGGGCTACAAGTGGCTTCTGCTCTCCATGTGCCACTACACTCCCTCTGCATAAGGATGCAGCACACAGCCCAGGCAACAGAGCCACAGGGAACCCTCAGCGCCCATACCACTTTGGGGGAAGCTGGGCCACAGCAGCCACATCAGGAACATGGCCACACTCTGCCAGCTAAGACTCCATTTATGATGAACCCCACATAGAACCCTGGTAATGCAACTGGTTGCATGAGCTGCTCCAGTAAGGAGATAATCGAGCAGGCAAGCTGCCTCCATCCCCATTGCACAACATCCCTCAGCCCTCAGCCTAGCCACGGCACCCAACACAAGCAATATCACTAACTGCTCAGGGCCTCCTCTGGGGCCTGATGGCCAGCCTTGTCCACTGCCTTCCCTGCCCCTGCAGTGAGGTGGGGCCTGCACAGCCCTGTCCTGCCCTAGCTGGAGCCCACCCCACCCTGCGCCTGCCTCTCACCAGACAGACAGTGTGGCCGCAGCAGTAAGCGCCATGACGTAGGAGCCTGTGCAATGCAAAGTAGAGATCGGGGACGGCAGGAGGATGGGAGAGAGGAGACGGCGACCACAGGTGGAGAACACTGACAGCATCCTTTTTTCACAGGCGACACACACCACGTCACTGAGAAGACAGAGTGGGGGCAGGTGTCATGGGGGCTGGGTGCTGCAGCCAAGACAGTAGCCCTGGATGTGTGGGCCTTTCCTCTGCCTGGGGCCAACAAGAGCCTCCCCTAAGCAGGTACAGTCAGAGGGTAAGGTGGATTGGGTTAGGGTGGGGCTGGTGGAGCCTCCCTGAGATCTTGGATGAAAGAGGTTTCTGTCCTCTTTTCACAGGCTGCCCGTGCTTTCCTAAGCTCACGCTGATGCTGACCAAAGGGTGTGGGGGCTTTGGAGAGCAATGCCTCTGATGATCACCCAGGAAACATGCCTTGCTTATCGGATAAGGCCACATAGTACCCGCAGGACAGTCTCCTGGCTGCAACTAGTCAGACCAGTCCTGAGAAGGTCTCTAACAAGGCAGGCTAAGAGAAGTGCAGGGATGACAGCATGCACCCCTGTGTCCAAGAGGCTGTCTGGCTGGCGTGGGAGATGCATGTCGCTCTCAAACAAGGAGTGCCTTACAGAACAGTCTGGACACTGTCCAGCTTCTCCTCTGAGTGACCACCAGGCCCCTGGAAGGGCCCTGCACAAGCAGGCTGCTGCCTTCCCAGAGAGAGCCCCCTAAGGCCCAGCCACAGGCCCAGGGTGAGGCTGGAGCTTAGACCTCAGTCAGCAGTAGCAGATGTGCAACCAGTATAGTGAGATCCTGGCCACAGTAGCCACCCAGAGCCCCACTTTGTGTCAATTCTATCCTGCTAAGCCAGTTACCCCAGCAGGCTCAAGGAGGTCAGTTAAGAAAGGAGCTCTGCCAACCGCTTTCCTAATGAGACACTGTTGCTACTGGCTCCAAAAAGGGAGAGGCAAGTGAGATGCTTTTGTTTACAAATGTTTACTTGGAGAGTATGAATCAGAGAACACTCTAAGCAGCACGGGCAGCAGGGAGCTCTCCGAAGTGCTGTGACTGAATTCTTATTTCTTCTGAGACAGAGTCTCAGTCTGTCACCCAGGCTGGAGTGTAGTGGCGTGATCTTGGCTCACTACAACCTCCACCTCCCCAGTTCAAGCGATTCTCCTACCTCAGCCTCCCGAGCAGCTGGGATTATAGGCACACGCTACCACGCCTGGCTAATTTTTGTATTTTTGGTAGAGATGGGGTTTCACTACGCTGGCCAGGCGGGTACTGTGACTGAATTCTATCTGCCCATCTCTGGTGGTCAGAGCCTGCCTCAAGTCAGTCCACTGCAAAGAAAGCCATCATTTCTGGGCTGTAACAATGGGGAGCAGGTCTGTAGGCTGGGCCTGAACTGGGCAGGACTGAGCATAAGGGGAGGTCCCAGGTGGTCCAGCAGGCTTGCCCCACAGCTGCTATGTCACTGTGGGAGAGGCTGTGCTGACACCCCTTAGCCCTCAGCTGGGGAAGCCACCTGCCTTGGGGGGAGGGACAGAGAGTGGGAGCCTGTGGCAGTATCTGACACACAGGTGCCTGGGACCGGGAGTTTAGCTGGCTCATCCAGAGGGGGAATTCGAGGGAGGAACAGAACAAACAGTGGGGTCCCCTAGGCCTAACAACACAAACTCACTCAGGGACCACAAGAATTGTGGTCTAAGACCTAAGGCCACATGCTTTGACACAAGTAAAAGCATTTACATGGGACCTCATGGCAGATGATTAAGGGTGTAATTACGATGACTGTATCTAAGTGGTCATGTCTATAAACCTCTTCTGAGTGTCTCCCACATGGTCCTAACTGGGACGCTATATCAGGCAGGAAACTGAGGAGAAACACTGGTTCCCCTTCCATATTGAACACAGGCAGGGACAGGGATCACGTACAGTTCCAGGAACCTAGGGGAAGATACTGGGTGACTAATCACTGAATCAAGGTGCCCCTCACAGTGCAGAATCTGGAATGGGCTGGGATGGGGACTTCAGGGACAGTCAGAAATTCATCCTGACCAACTTGGATGGAAATCTGGGATCCAAAAAAGGAACCAGCTCAGGTCAAAGTGAGCCAGGCACACCTTAGCGTGGAACTCGAGACTTTGGGGATCTGGCTGGACGAGGGAATCAGGCCATCAGGTTCAAAGCCTGGCCTGGGTAATCCTCAGGGGCTCAGTTTCCCCATCTATAACACAGGCATACTGACGCTGACCTTGCTGGGTGCTGCAGGGACTGAGATGGCGAGCACATATGCCTGGCCTGGAGTGAAGCCTGGTGTGAGCCTCTGTGGGAGCTGGCGCTCCCAGGGTCATGCACGTCCCCTAGACAGACCCAGGCCCAGAATGATGGCATGTGTGCCTGTGTCACCTGGGCCGGCTAAGGACCTGCCCGCCCTTACCAGCTGCCCGCAGCAGTGAGGATCCGGCTGGTGAGTACCGTCTCCCACTCCTTCCCTTCCCGGTTGCACTTCAGGCGGCTCAGCTTCACGCCCCCCACCACTGTCACTTCATTCTCCACCTCAATGTACATGGAGGGATCGGAGCTGACCTGGATGAAGTAAACACACGGGCCTGCTCAGACAAGGGCCGCAGCCCAGGTAACATGCTCCAAGGCTCTATAGCCTGGGGCCCCAAGGCAGCAGCAGGATACAGAGGCAGACTGGCTGGCCAACAGAGGAGGTGGAGGACAGGCGGGGCAAAGGGGCTGAGCGGGAGGCCCAGAGGGCCACACATGTGGCCCCCAGGGCAGTGAGAATGCTGGGAGCTGGTTTCTACCCTGTCATCTGTGTAGCTGAACAGCCAGAGAAGAGAAGCAGTGCCAGGGTTAAAGACCCCAAAGTCACCCAACCCTGCCACTTCATCTCACAAGGGAGTAACGTGTCCAAAAGCACACTGCAAAGGACTGAGCTAGGACTGAGACTTGGGTTTCTAGCCTCCTACTTGAAGAATCTTCAAAGATGACAGTGTTTGGCAAGATTAGAGACCATGTCAGTGCGTGGAGGGAATGTCTAGAAAACCCCCAAAGGGGCTCTCCAGTTCCTGTGGTGGTGAGACTTGGTCTGCTCAAATGAGACTAAACTGGCAGGGGTGTTTATGGCACAGCATGTATGAGAAGCACCTAGTTCAGTGTCTGGCACCAAATGGGCTCAGCCGCATGCGTGTGTGGAGAGCTGAACAATAGATTTTCCCTACGGAAAAATAGGCAGAACCACCAGTCTGTGCTTGTGCGGCCACTCAAGTGGGTGAGCTGGGCTGAGGGACGACTGCCCCCTTCACAGACCCAGAAACGACAGTCCCAAGCAGTGCTTGGAAGGGAAGATGCCTAGGGGAAGGGCTGGAGGAGTTTGGGAGAGTTCTGTGCTGAGAAGCAGGGCACCCAGGAGGGAACCTGCGTCAGAACACCTCTGAGTGCAAGAGCACATCTGAGCGCTGCTGCCTCCATTCACACCAGCAATAAGAACAAACCCTGTGGGTCCCTACCTTTTGGCTTCCCCGCTTCATTCCTCTGCACTGTGGCCCAGAAGGACCTATGGTAGGAAGGGCTGACGCCTGCTCTCTGGTGCCCTGTGAGGACCAGCCTGGGCTCAGAGCAGTGTGCAGCCAGTGGAAAGTGACCCGCACACAGGGTCCCAGAAGGCTGCTCGAGGATAGGCACCTGAGCTGAGGTACAAGGGTATGCAGACAGGCAGCAGTGTGTGTGACGGCACCACGGCAGGAGAGGCCTAGATACTGTGCTGGGCCAAGTGACCAGGAGGGCTCTGGGTATAAAGGATTATTTACTCCAGAATTGTGTTTTGGATAACCACATGCTTACAAGCTTCCATTCCAAGAGCTCAAACAACTCTGATGATGACTGCGCCGGACACTGAGAAGACAAAGCTAGCAGGATGGCTGGGAGATAGACCACGACTACACAGTCCCACAGACACCAAGCCTGAGGCTGCCCACGGCTGTGTGTGGAAATGGAGGTGGCTTCCAGTCAGGAGAGGATTCCTGAAGAGCATTAGAACATGTGGTGGTAACAGCAGCCCCAGCAGCTGGGACTCCAAGGGCAAAGCCAGACGGAGGCCATGGGTGGGTGAGAGTGGAGGCTGGCAATTTTGCTAAGAGTTGGTGCGTACCCCGATCTGCTGTGACTTCCCCTAGAAGGTGATGGAGAGCCACTGGAAACCAATCTCCAAGGAAGTGACAAGATTGGGTTTGTATGTGGTAGGGGACAGAGAATCTCTGGGTGTACCTGACGGAGAACTGGCAGGGTCCCAGAACTTACCTGGAGGGTGAATGCTCTCTGGGGGCCTGGAATTGGCAGCTTCAGTGCAAGTGCTGGTGCAGAGAGACACATGGCCTCCTTCTCTGCGGTTAGGGCAGCTGGAGACTGGAAGAGCCAGAAACATTCCTGAGCCTTGCTCTAACACTACAGGATAGCATTTGGTAAACGCAAGTCACCCAGAAGTGAGGCTGGGCCTACGACCAGGGCATTTCCACCCTGGGAGGGAGGAAGCAGAGGGGAATGCTACAAGAATCCTCACCTTACAGACAAGCCAGTTGATGCCAGGGAACCTGCTCAAGGGCCCTGGGTGAGTCAAGGGCAGGTCTGAGGGAGAGTGTGGCCTCCATGCTACATTCCAGGGGCTGCATGTCTAAGCTAGCTGGTTCCCAAGGTGCCCCACCCAGCTGAGGCTTACTATGCACACAAGGCCTTCAAGCTCTAAGTGCAGAAAGGTGGGCTAAAGAAGGCAGAATGGACCCACTGGCCTCACCTGGACAGACAGAGACACAGGCATGAGACGAGAGTCCTTCCGAGGCCGCCCTTTCTTCTTCTTCTCTACTGTCTCTACCTCAAGCTCAAGTTTTCGCTTGGACAGTGAGGAAGGCTTAGCCAAAGGGACTTTCTCATCGCTGTCACTGCTGCTCTCTAGGAGGTCTCGGGGCCTCAGCTCTTTCACAAGGTTCTGCTCTTTTAACCTGCACAAAAACATTACATCACACTTCCCTTCAGAAACCATTCATGCAAGAAAGAATGAAGTGAAATATTTAAAGTGCTTAAACAAACCTCTTGCCAACCTAGAATTCTGTGTCCAGTGAAATTATGCCTCAAAAATAAAGGAGAAATAATGACTTTGTCAGACAAAAATAAACAAAGAGACACCGGAATCTGTTGCCAGAAGACCTGCCTTGCAAGAAATGTTAAAAGTCTTTCAGAGAGAAGATAAATGATGCAGGCCAGAAACTCACATCTGCATGAAGAAAGGAAGAGTGTTAGAGAAAAAAAAAACGAACATAAAATAGAATATTTTATATTTCCTATTCCCAACTGATCTAAGAGACAACTTTCTGTTCAAAGAAATAACAGCCACCATGTCTTGAACGACTATAGTTTATGAATGAGTGAAATAAGTGGTACCAATGTCATAGGGCAAGGAAGGAGAGGGGAACTTTTTCTACTACTCATGAAGTGGTATAATATTATTTGAAAGTAGAATTAGGTTATAAATGTTTATGGTAAACTCTAGAGCAATCACTAAAAAATTATTTTAAAGCATAATTAATAATGCTGAGAGAAGAGAAACTTTATTTTTATTTTATTATTATTTTTTTGGAGATGGATTTTCACTCTTGTCACCCCGGATGGAATGCAATGGCGTGATCTTGGCTCACTGCAACATCCGCCTACCAGGATCAAGTAATTCTCCTGCCTCAGCCTCCCAAGTAGCTGGGATTACAGGTGTGTGCCACCACGCCTGGTTAATTTTTATATTATTAGTAGAGAAGGGGTTTTACCATGTTGGCCAGGCTGGTCTGAAACTCCTGACCTCAGGTGATTTACCTGCCTCGGCCTCCCCAAGTGCTGGGATTGCGGGCGTGAGCCACCGTGCCTGGCTGAGAAAACTGAGTCATATAAAATACTCAGTTAAAACCAGAGAAGGCAGAAAAAGAAGATAAAAAGAAGTGAAGATTAAAAAAAAGAATAAGGCCAGGCATGTGGCTCACGCCTGTAATCCCAGTACTTTGGGAGGCTGAGGTGGGTGGATCACCTGAGGTCAGGAGTTCAAAACCAGACTGGCCAACATGGCGAAACCCCATCTCTACTAAAAAATACAAAAATTAGCTGGGCATGGTGGCAGGTACTCATAATCCCAGCTACTGGGGAGGCTGAGGCAGAAGAATCACTTGAACCCGGGAGGCAGAGGTTGCAGTGAGCTGAGATGGTGTGCCATTGCACTCCAGCCTGGACAACAGTGAGACTCCATCTCAGAGGAAAAGAAAAAAAAAAAAAAAGAATAAATGCTAAAACATGGCAGATATTAATACAACTATATCAAACAACTTTAAATGTGAAAGCTCTGAATATACCAATTAAATACAAAGACTGACAAAATGGATAAAAAAGCAAAATGTTTTTAAGAAATGGGTTTATGTGGCCGAGTGCCATGGCTCATGCCTGTAATCCCAGCACTTTGGGAGGCCGAGGCGGGTGAATCACCTGAGGTCAGGAGATTGAGACCGTCCTGGCCAACACGGTGAAACCCCGTCTCTACTAAAATACAAAATATTAGCCAGGTGTGGTGGTGTGCACCTATAGTCCCAGCTACTCGGGAGGCTGAGGCAGGGGAATCGCTTGAACCCAGGAGGCAGAGGTTGCAGTGAGCCAAGATCATACCATTGCACTCCAGCCTGGCGACAAAGTAAGACTCCGTCTCAAAAAAAAAAAAAAGAAAAAAAACAAAAGAAAAAACAAATGGGTTTATGTTTTTTAAAATTTAATTTTAACTACAAAAGACAAAGACAGATTAACAGTAGATGTACACAGTGGCTCATGTCTATAGTCCTAGCTACTTGGTAGGCTGAGGCAGGAGGATCGCTTCAGTCCAGGGGCTTGAGAGCAGCCTGGGCAAAATAATGAGACCCCATCTCTAAGAGTAAAAAATAAGTAAATAAATAAATACAAGAAAAGGGGTGATTCTAACTATATGACAACCTGGAACAGGCAAAACTATGGAGACAATAAAAAGATCAGTGGTTTCCAGGGGTTGGGGAGAAGGAGTATCTATATGAAGCACAGGATTTTTAAGGCATTGAAACTAATCTGACTGGGTTTGGTGGCTCTTGCCTGTAATCCCTGCACTTTGGGAGGCCAAGTTGGGCAGATCACTTGAGGTCAGGAGTTCGAGACTGGCCTGGCCAACATGGTGAGACCCCATCTCTACTAAAAATACAAAAATTAGCCAGGTGTGGTGGCGCACGCATGTAATCCCAGCTACTCGGGAGGCTGAGGTAGGATAATCGCTTGAACCTGGGAGGCGGAGGTTGCAATGAGCCAAGATGTGACTGTGCCACCACACTCTAGCCTGGGCAATAGAGCGAGACTCTGTCTCAAAAGAAACCAAAAAACTATTCTGTAAGATATGATAATGATACATATATGTCATTATACATTGGTTAAACCCATACAATGTACAACATCGAGAGTAGACCCAAATGTAAACTATGGACTTTGGGTGATGATGTGCCCCATTCTGGTGGGGGATGCTGACAGTGGGGGATGCTATGGGTGTGTTGGGTGGGGGGCATATGGGAACTCTTTGTATTTCCTGTTCAATTTAGCTGTGAACATAAACTGCTCTAACAAATAAAGTCTATTTAAAAAAAAAAAAAAGCAGGGACTGGAGAAAGACATGCCATAATACTAATTAAAAAAAGCTGGTGTAGTTACATAACATAAGCAAAGCAGGCATCAGAGCCAGTAAAGTTATCAAGGATAAAGAGGGACATTACACAGTGATAAAGATGAAGGAGAACAATTCTGAATAAGTACAGAAGCACACCTCGTGTTACTGTGCTTTACTTCATTGTGCTTCACAGAGACTACGTTTTTTTTACAAGTTGAAGGTTTGTGGCAACCCTGCATCAAGCAAGTCTATTGGTGCCATTTCCCCAACAGCCGGTGCTCATTTCATGTCTCTGTGTCACATTTTGACAATTCTCACAATATTTCAAACATTTTCATTCTTACTGTATCGGTTTTGGTTATCTGCCATTAGTGATCTTTCATGTTAGTTTTGTAATTGTTTTGGGGCACTGTGAACCACATCCATGTAAGATGGTGAACTTAATCAATAAATGGCATTTATGTTCTGATTGCTCCACCAACTGGTTGTTCCCCTGTCTCCCTTCCTCTCCCCAGGCCTCCCTATTATCTGAGACACAACAATATTGAAATTAGGCCAGTCTATAACCCTACAATGGCCTCTAAGTAAGTGTTAAACCAAAAGCTAAAAATAATTAAGCTTAAAGAGGAAGGCACATTGAAAGCTGAGACAGGCCAAAAGCTATGCCTTTTGCACCAGTTAGCCACGGTGTGAATGCAATGGAAAAGTTCTTAAAGGAAGTTAAAAGTGCTACTCCATTGAACACATGTTTGAAAAGAAAGCAAAACAGCCTTATTGCTAATATGGAGAACGTTTTAGTACTCTGGATAGAAGATCAAACCAGCCATAACACTCCCTTAAGCCACAGCCTAAGCTAGCAGAGGTTGGCTCATGAGGTTTAAGGAAAGAAATGGCAAGGTGAAGCAGCAAGTGCTAATGTACAAGTTGCAGCAAGGTATTAGAACATCTAGCTAAGATCATGGATGAAGGTGGTAACACTAAACAACAGATTGTCAGTGTAGGTAAAACAGCCTTCTATTGGAAGAAGATGTCATCTGGGACTTTCCTAGCTAGAGAAGGGAAGTCAATGCCTGGCTTCAAAGTTTCAGAAGACAGGCTCGTTATCTTATTAGGGATGAATGCAGCTGGTGATTTTAAGTGGAAGCCAATACTCATTAACTATTCCAAAAATCCTAGGGCCCTTAAGAATTATGCTAAATCTATAAATGCAACAAGAAAGCCTAGATGACAGCACATCTGTTTAGAGCATGGTTTACTGAATATTTTAAGCCCAATGTTGACACCTACTGCTCAGAAAAAAAGATTCCTTTCAAAAGATTCCTGCTCACTGGCAATGCACTTGGTCAACCAAGAGCTCTGACAGAGATAAATGTTGTTTTCATACCGACTAACACAACACACATTCTGCAGCCCATGAACAAGGGGCATTTTCATCTTTCAACTTTCATTACTTAAGAGGTACATTTTTGCCTGTAGTCCCAGCTACCTGGAGGCTGAGGCAGGAGGATTGTTTAAGTCCAGAAGTTCTGAGCTATAGTGCGCTATGTCAATTGGGTGTCCACACTAAGTTTAGCATCAGTATAGTGACCTTCTGAGAGCAAGAGACCACCAGGTTGCCTAAGGAGAGGTGAACTGCCCAGACTGCAAACAGCAGGTCAAAACTCTTGTGTTGATAAGTAGTGGTACTATGCCTGTGAATAACACTGCACTCCAGCCTGGGCAACATAGCAAGACACTATCTCTTAAATAAATTAAATAATAATTAAAAAAAAAACATTTTGTGGGTCGGGCGCGGTGGCTCACGCCTGTAATCCCAGCATTTTGGGAGGCCGAGGCGGGCAGATCACGAGGTCAGGAGATTGAGACAATCCTGGATAACATGGTGAAAACCCGTCTCTACTGAAAATATAAAAAATTAGCCAGGCGTGGTGGCGGGCACCTGTAGTCCCAGCTACTCGGGAGGCTGAGGCAGGAGAATGGCGTGAAACCGGGAGGTGGATTTATTTATTTTTATATTGAGACAGGTTCTCATTCTGTTGCTCAGGCTGGAGTACAGTGGCGTAAATCTCAGCTCACTGCAACCTCCACCTCCTGGGCTCAAGGAATTCTCATGCCTCAGCCTCCCCGAGTAGCTAGGACTACAGGCGTGCACCATGACAACTGGCTAATTTTTTGTAATTTTAATAGAGATGGGATTTCACCATGTTGGCCAGGCTGGTCTCGAACTCCTGACCTCAGGTAAATCACCTGCCTCGGCCTCCCAAAGTGCTGGGATTACAGGTGTGAGCCACTGCACCTGGCCTTTATTGGCATACATTGAAATATCATGCCATCGAAATCCTTTTTGTACGGTTGGTACTAATGCCCCTTTTCATTTCTGATTGTATTTATTTATATCCTAATCATACTTTGATTCAAGGACCCCCAGGAGTATCAAAATCCAAGGATGCTCAAGTCCCTTATATAAAATCATTTAGTATTTGCATATAATGTAGGCACAGCTTCCTATGTACTTACGTAACTTTTTTTTGTTTGTTTGTTTGTTTTTGAGACGGAGTCTCACTCTGTTGCTCAGGCTGGAATGCAGAGGTATGATCTTGGATCACTGCAACCTCTGCCTCCCAGGTTCAAGTGATTCTCCTGCCTCAGCCTCCCAAGTAGTGAGATTACAGGCACGCACCACCACATCCCGCTAATTTTTGTATTTTTACTAGAGACGAAGTTTTGCCATGTTGGCTGGGCTGGTCTCGAATTCCTGACCTCAGGTGATCTGCCTGCCTTGGCTTCCCAAAGTGCTGGGATTACAGGCGTAAGCCACTGAGCCCGGCCAACCTCCTATATATTTTAAATAATCTCTAGATCACATATACATAGTAAAATGCCTACAAATAACTTTATTTGCATGGATTCATAGTAGTACTTGGCTTGTAGCAAATTCAGTTTTTGCTTTATGGAACTCTGTGGATTTTTTTTTCCCAAATATTTTTGATCCATAGTTGGTTGAATCCACAGATGTGGAGCCCATGGATACAGAGGGGCACCTTTACTTATAAATATTAAAGAGAGGCAACATAATGAATAGCTTACTTCCTCAACACCTCTCTTTTGAAGAAGTGGGTAAATGTTTCTCATAATGCTGTGTTAAACATCTCTAAATGTGACAGACTCCCTGGATCACAGGTGCTATCACTGATCTTATTTCCTCAAGGAGTTCACCATGAGTCATGCTCCTGTCTAGCATCCAAGAGCCCTCATCCCTGCCTGCCTTCCCACTGCTAACCAGCCTCTGGCTGTTAGCCCTTCCTCTGGGCACTGTCTCCAGCTGTTCTCCCTGCTAGTCACTCCGGGGCACAGAAATGTGGGCAGGTACACACACACCAGCGTGTAGAATCCTGGATTGCACTGTCTTCAGCTGTTCTCCCTGCTGGTCACCCCGGGCCACAGAAATGTGGGCAGGTACACACACATACTAGCGTGTAGAATCCTGGATTCTTTTCATTTGTATCCATGTGAAAAACTGGGAAGACAAGAGGCCCATGACACTGCTCTGTGAAACTGAAGAGCCTGTTCCCTTTTCTTCTAATGTCCTACAACGGGGCAAAGCATCCACCTGTGGGTGTAGTTTAATATTCTGGAAGCCCTGAGTCAGTGCTTCTCAAAATCCTTTTTAAATTATTTTTTTAAAAATGTCAGGCATTTGCCTCTCCAAAGAACTTGTTTTACTCTGTTGTAAAAATCAGGTCATGTACATTTTCATATTAAATTTTTTGTTAAATAAGCTTTTGGAACAGTCAAAAATGCTTTCTCTCAGATGTTCTGAATATGGAAATAGAATATTAGCTTGTTCGAATTTTTTCTAACATGAATTTTCCTGGTTCAGACTGATCTGAAAGGGTTTCATGTATTAAAATGGAAGAATCCTATTGTGAAACATGGAAAAAAGTCAGACTTTCATGTAACTATCATTTTGTAAAATACAACAAGAATGTCACGGCAACGTCCTACTATCACCTAAGTTTCCAAGGTGTGCGGTGGCTTCCTGAGCTCACCGCAGCACTGGCCCATAACATTCACTTGCTTGGCGTTGTCGAGCTCCAGCTGCTCCACCCTCTCTGGTTGGGACCCGTGAGAGCCCTTAGGAGTCTCCCCACCTCCTGCCTCTGACAGATGCCCCATTCAGGGACCCTGGGGCCAGTGGCCCACTGGGAACTGCACCTCCCCAGCCTGCATGTGGGCTTGTACCAGTTGTTACAGTATCCCTGGGAGCGCCAGGTAAATCGATCTACAGCATCTGCCCAGTGGGTCTAGGCATCTGTGAAGCAAGAGCACAGCTGGCCAGGGCTGCCCCGCTTACAAATGGGCTCCATCCTAGGTTCTGTCTGCTCAGGACTACTTGCCCTGTAGTCACTTACCTCAGGTCCCTACGTTCCCTAGTGCTTCTGCCTGACACCTGGCCTTAGGGGAGGGTGGAGCAGAAGACCCACAGTTTCACCCAGGGTTGCTAACCTGTACCTGGGAGGCTAGCATTTGGCTCCCAACCCACCTGAGGCTCTTGGCTAGGAAGTGCCAGTCAGGTTGCAGGGGTCTCACTGCCCAACTACTGTGACGCACAATGAAGGAACAATAGCAGGAGCTGACATGTGCTGCTCACCGTGAGACAAGGACCAAGATACGGCTTTACAGGCCTAAGGTTAAGGGATACATCCTATGAGGAGGGTTTTCCTGGGAGGTCCATTCTGCCTGAGAGGAGAAGGACTCAGAAACACCATGTGTCTCAAGATCATCCCTGCTCCCTCTCTGAGGAAGTGGGGACCTGGGCCTAACCTGCAAGGTGTATTACTTTGTGCACCACCCCTAACCACTGCATGATACTGTGCCTCAAAGAAAATCTCCACTGAAGGTCAGGTGCAGTGGCTCACACCTGTAATCCCAACACTGGGAGGCCAAGGTGGGCGCATCACTTGAGGTTAGGAGTTCAAGACCAGCCTGGCCAACATGGTGAAATCCCGTCTGTACTAAAAATACAAAAATTAGCTGGGCATCATGGCACATGCCTGTAATTCCAGCTACTAGGGAGGCTGAGGCAGAACTGCTTGAGCCCGGGAGATAGAGGTTACAGTGAGCAGAGACCGCGCCACTGCACTCCAGCCTGGGTGACAGAGCAAGACTCTGTCGCAAAAAAAAAAACAAAAAACAAAGAAAATCTCCACTGATGGGTGTTTTTTGTTTCATTTTGTTTTTGTTTTTTGAGACAAGTCTCGCTCAGGCTGAAGTGCAATGGCACAATCTCAGCTCACTGCAATCTCTGCCTCCTGGGTTCAAGCGATTCCTCTGCCTCAGCCTCTCGCCACCACACTCCGCTAATTTTTGTATTTTTATAGTAGAGACGGGGTTTCACCATGTTGACCAGGCTGGTCTCCAACTACTGAGCTCAGGTGATCTGCCCACCTCGGCCTCCCAAATTACAGGCGTGAGCCACGGTGCCTGGCCTGTTTTGTTTTTGTTCTTGTTTTGAGACAGGCTCTCACTCTGTTGCCCAGGCTGCAGTGGAGTGATTTCTGCTCACTGCAACCTCTGCCTCCTGTGTTCAAGGAATTCTGTCTCAGCCTCCCGAGTAGCTGGGACTACAGGCACGCACCACCACGCCCAGCTAATTTTTGTATTTTCAGCAGAGGTGGGGTTTCGCCATGATGACCAAGCTGGTCTCAAACTCCTGGACTCAAGTGATCCACCCGCCTCGGCCTCCCAGAATGCTAGGATTGATTACAGGCATGAGCCACTGCACCAGGCCTCCACTGATGGGTGTTTTAAAGGGCTCCTCCTGGTTTTCACTGAGAATCAATACAAGAAAACAGCCACATCAAGAAAGTATCTGCATTTTCTGTAAGGCCTTTGTTAAAGATACTGGGACTTGTTTTATTTCATTTTCCTCATATAAGAATCTAACCCAACCTGAGAATTCAGCACCAGGCTCCTAGAAGCTCACTATACTCATTCTGTCAGGAAAGCAGGAAGCTCAGCTCGAAGTGAATGCTCACTCACTGCCACTTTCAAGTGAGAAGCTGAGGATGACAAATGTGATGGCAGCCCCTTATTATATAGATCTTGCTAGAGCTGTATTTATGGCTGGACAGTCTTGTGAGACCCTGTGGACACAGCTGCTGAGGGACCAACCCTTGTAGCACCAGGACTCAAGATGTACAGTCAAGATTTTGTCTCCAGAGGCCAATCCAAGGGCTGTCCTCCTGGCTTCTCATTCAGGGTATGCACTACATGAGAGATAAGGGCCACAGAAAGCCGCAAAGCAAACATGAGTGTCTTCCTCAGTAAGCAGGACTTTCTGTCTGTGGCACACTGTAGTTTCTCTCAGGTGGGGAATTCGTTTTATTTATTTTGTTCAGAACTTGCTCCATTTCAAAATCTGAGGTTTCTTCACCTTCTGGGAAGCCTCTTAATTCCCTATTGGCAACTGCCCTGCAGCACATCCTCTTGGGGGGACTCCTCTCCATTGCCCTGTTTTCAGCTCCACCTCCTCACCTCTGTTGCACTCTGGCCAATTTTGTAGACTGAATGTTCTTTTCATCTGGCTCTGATCTGCTCTCTGAAATGCTTGTTGACTTTTAGACTGCAATGATTATTACTTTTCTTTTCTAAAAGTAATTTTTTTGGTTCATTTCCAAATCTGGTCTTTTTTGATGGTGTATTATTAATTTTTATTGAGATAAATACATATATCATAAACTTTGCCACTTTAAAGTATAGAATCATCAGCTTTTAGTATATTCATAAGGTTATGCAACCATCAAGACTGTCTAATGCCAGAGCATTTTCATAATTCTGAAAATAAACTCTGTACCCATTGGTAATCACTCCTTATCCTCCCTCCCCCAGACCCTGGCAACCACCGTTACTCTAATTTCTTTATGGATTTTCCATTCTCGACATTTCATATCAATGAAATCATACAACCTATGATCCTTTGTGACTGGCTTCTTTCTCTTAGCATGTCTTTAAGGTTTATCGTTATTGCAGCACATGTAAGCACCCCCTTCCTATTTATGGCTGAATAATATTCTGTTGTATGGGTAGACCATATTTTGTTTATCTATTCATCAGCTGATGGACCTTTGGGCTGTTTCCCCTTTTTGGTTATTATGTACGGATGTGAACATTCATCTATGAGTTATTGCATGGATATATGTTTTCAATTCTCTTAGGTATGTATCTAGGTGTGGGAACTGCTAGGTCGGATGATAACTCTGTATTTCACCATTTAAGGAACTTCCAGACTGTTTTCCAAAGGTGCTAAAAGACTTTACATTCTTACCAGCATGTATATGAGGGTTCCCTTTTGAGTTAATTTTTGTTTACAGAATAGAATATTAATCTTTCCTCACATTTTGTTTTAGCTTTCATGTCCTTCAAGACTTAAGCATATTTTATAGTGCCATCGACAATTCTATGATCACAGGTTTATAGGACCAACACTTCTTATTATCTGACCATCTGATCTTTTAATTACAGACCTCCAAATGGGTATGAAGTATTTCACTGGAGTTTTGCTTTGTATTTCCCTGATGGCTAATGATGTTGATTGTCTTTTTATGTGCCTGTGCTTTGTATATATTCTCTGCAGAAGTTTATATTCAGATCTTCTGCTCATTTTAAAACTGTGTTATTAGTCTTTTTATTGTTGAACTGTAAAAGTTCTTTATATAATTTAAATTCTGAACTTTAATTAGATGTGATTTGCAAATATTTTCTCCCATTCTGTAGGTTGTCTTTCCATTCTAATAGTGCCTTTGGAAGCACAAAAGCTTTGCTTTTTTTTTTTTTTTTTTTTGAGAGATGGGAGTTTTGCTCTTTTGCCCAGGCTGGAGTGAAGTGGCGTGATCTCTGCTCACTGCAACCTTTGTCCCCTGAGTTTAAGCAATTCTCTTGTCTCGACCTACTGAGTAGCTGGGATTACAGGCCCCCGCCACCATGCCTGGCTAATTTTTGTATTTTTGGTAGAGATGGGGTTTCACCATGTTGGCCAGACTGGTCTTGAACTCCTGACCTCAGGTGATCCACACACCTTGGTCTCCCAAAGTGCTAGGATTACAGGCGTGAGCCACCATGCCTGGCCAAGCTTTTAATTTTTAAAATGGTTTTGTATAGATGAGGTCTTGCCATGTTGCCCAGGCTGGTCTTGAATTACTGGGCCTTCTGTCCTGGGCTCTGAAATTGCTAGGATTATAAGCATGAGCCATTGTGTCCAGCCAAAAGTTTTAAATTTTGATGAAGTCCAATTTATCGGTTCTTTCCTTTAGTCGTTTGTGCATTAGGTGTCATATTTAAGAAACAGCTGCCTAATCCAAGGTCACAAAGATTTCTATCTATTTCTTCTAAGAGTTTTATAGTTTTTGCTCTCACATTTAGTTCTTTGTTCCCTTTTGAGTTAATTTTTGTTTATAGAATAGAGTATTAATCTTTCCTCACGTTTTGTTTTAGTTTTCATGTCTTTCAAGACTTAAGCATATTTTATAGTACCATCTGACAATTCTATGCTCACAGGTTTATAGAAACCTAAGTCTCCCAGTAAGTATGTCTCCTGACATTTGCGCATGACACGCTGTTTCTTCTTGTGACTTTGGATTTTATGATCATCTAAGCAGTGCTTTATCAGTGGTAACGCTGTACACCCTGGCCCAGGGAATGTCACTGCAGGGTGGATATGCATTTCTGCCAAGGGCCTCTGGATGTCAGTTAGACCAGGATCTCCTTTGTGTTCATTTCTCGGCTTGGTGATTTCTAGACAACACAGGTAGTGTTAAACTGGCCCTGAATCCACAAGATAGCAGGCCTGTGGTTACACAGTCTCAAGGGTTCTCCCAACCCAAAAACAGGCTGCGACATTCCAACTTCTCTGCTAGTTCTTGTGCTGCCAGTTGGGTTTTCCCAGTGTCTGCCTCAGTCCTTTTTTAAGCAGCTTGACTTTATGCTGGTGACTTAATTCCAGCTCCTACATGGCTTAGACCCCAGGCTTTGTCTCAAGTCGATGTGGTCATTAAAACTCAAGGTCCTCAGTCAAGACCCCTAGCCATGCACCCATGGTGCAGTTCTGCCCGCTGCTCTTTTTTGTTCACTCTTAGATTTTAGGCTCTGGGGACTGCCCTTTCTTGTGAACCAGTCATTCATTTTAGGGACAAGGGTTGCATTTAATCCAGCATTTCAAAGTATTTAGAAGCAGGGAGGCCAGGCGCGGTGGCTCACGCCTGTAATCCCAGCACTTTGGGAGGCTGGGCGGGTGGATCACCTGAGGTCAGGAGTTCAAGACCAGCGTGGCCAACATGGTGAAACCCCGTCTCTACTAAAAATACCAAAAATTAGCCGGGTGTGGTGGCGGGCGCCTGTAATCCCAGCTACTTGGGAGGCTGAGGCAGGGGAATCAATTGAACCTGGGAGGCAGAGGTTGCAGTGAACAGAGTAGCTAGGACTATAGGCATGTGCCATGACACCTGGATAATTTTTCTGGTAGAGATGGGGGTCTCACTATGTTGCCCAGGCTGGTCTGAAACTCCTGGCCTCAAGCGATCCTCCTGTCTTGGCCTCCCAAAGCATTGAGTTTACAGGCATGAGCTACCGCATGTGGCCTGCACTGAGTTAATTATGAAACAAGCATGATGAGATTACAGAGTAGACCAGAAGATTCCACACCAAGTTTACAGATATAGCATCAAACTTGCAGAAAGGGTCCTCCCATGCTAGCTTCCAGGAACTGTTTTCCAAGGAGAATAAATCCTGTCCAGACATGCAGTTTTGGACAGAACTTTTCATAAGCAAAGCCCCAGAGATAGCATGCTGTGGCTTTAGCTCCAAATCACCATCTACTGCAAGGACAGGTCACATGCAAATGCTCCTTTTATTGGGCACCTGCTGGCTGTGTGGCTACTACAAGTTTCTGACTAGTGTCCTTGTACTTGGCTGATGGTGGCACAGGCTAGGTTGTGTCTGCCCAGGGCTGCTGAGCCCTATAAACCTCGCAGTGGGGTGCAACTCTTAAGGGACAGCTCTTAAGCCACCAAAGCCCAGCCCACAGCTGCCTCTCCTCTCCTAGGCTCTGACTCATTGGGATGTGAACTTAGCTCTTTGTCCAGTCAGGCTTGGAGGAAGGGGCCCTCTCAAGAGGCAGAGAACTTCAGGGCCAATGGCAGAGGCTGCAGACATTAGCTCTGGCCACCTCAGGAGGATGCACTACCGCAAAACTCCAAGAAATAAAGAACTACAGCCTGCATGATGTCACAGCTGTGTTTGAGGGGAGACCCAGAGAATGGACAAGCAGCATAGTGTCCACAAAAGCTCAGAAGCCAATCTGATAAAGACCTTACCTACATCATTTTTATTGTAGCTGTCTACCTCTGGTCAGTTTCTGAGTGGAAGGCCATCACTTCCATGATGTATCAATATCAGAGCCTTCACCTCTCCAACTAATCTCACACTCTCTTCTGGGCAAACTCTGGGCTCCATCCAAACACCATTATTCTCAGTCCAGCCTCTGCACTGACCAATCCTTGTGCCTTTGCCCATGTGGTTCTTTTGCTGTGTCCTCCCCACAGCTCCTTCCAGCCACCCTCCCACTTGAAGGAGCCACCTCTTTCTCCTGGTGGCTCACTAAGGGCTCTGCAGTCTTGCTCCCATGTATTGAGCGGCTAGAGTCTTTTCCCCAACAGGAAGGCATGTTGCTTGGTGGAAACACTGCCACTGTGCTGCTGACCCATGCCTGCACCCTCCCTGGTCCTTCAGGGTCCTGCAGCTATCACCTACCTTTCCGCGGCTGTTGGAGTCACGCTGGTCAGGGCAGGAGCACCTGGTGTGGCTTTGGACCGCTCTGTGAACCGGGAATCAAATGCTTTCATGGGTTCAATCTTGGACGGGGTCGTTAACACAGAAGGTGACAATGCAGCAGGAGTAGAGGTAGCATTCATACTGGGGTGAAGAAGAGGGGAGGCATGTCAAGCACAATCCTGAAAGGATCTGGAGGTCTAGTATTTGCATTATTTGGAGCCTACTAAAAAAGGCACAAACATCAAACTTCCATAAACACAAAAAATTTCAAGATACAATCTACTACTCCCATTTCTTTAAAATTTTCATGTGTTAAAATTATGGACACCGAGAAGGTTGTGAGCAAATGCATACACATTTCCCCCCTTTGCACTGTTCTGAGAGCTTTTGCGTGAAACATGAGGCCTAGAACATGGTTCTTACAGCCCTTTTCTCTAGTCATACTGCCCTATCTCCAAAACTTAAATACAGCACCTCTACCCCAAACCACTCCAACCGCTCACCTTTCCCACTTCAACAATGAGTCTCATGAGATAAGCCTGCACCTGGGGTGCTGAAGCCATGGTCTGCTCCTGGCCTTTACCCTTAGTCAGGCATCCTCCATCCTGGGTGGCCCCTCCCATATCTCCCTGTGACAGTGTCACATTCTTGGCATTATGCTCCAAGTGCTCATCGCACAGCTTTCGTCTTCTATTCCACAGAGAAAGGAGAGGCCAGGCAGAAGCCTGCCCGGTCCATCCTTCATGTCCAAGCCCACATAACATGCTTTGGGACCATGGCTACTGTGCCTCCTCCTGAGCACACCCAGGCGAACTTCCACTCCCACCTGCCCAGACACCACACCACATGCCTGGACAGCCCCATTTTTCTCCTCCATGACCTGTGGCCACTAGAATGGGCCATCCCCGAAGCAGTTCTCAGATCTGGCATGGTCTATCCTTCCCAGGCCCCCTTCTTCCTGGCATGCTTTGCTTCCTCACTGGTCTTGCTGCTCAGTCTTTTCTTCCTACCCTCTCAGGATTCCCCCAGGACAGTGACCTAATGTTTGGGCATGCCTCCACAGCCATGGTGCTAGCACACAGAAGTAGGAGCCTGCAGTAACACAAGACTCCATTCCACCAATGGAGAATTGCTCTAACGGTATCAGCTGTATCCCAGAAGCAGGGGGCTGCAGTAACACAAGACTCCATTCCACCAATAGAGAATCGCTCTGATGGTATCAGCTGTATGTGCCAGGGAGTGGCCAATTTGGGGCACCACCACCTAATAGAGTCACTCTCCTAAAATGGAGGTCTCAAAGCCTTCTATGTCTCCATTCTGGGGAAAATCCCAGACTACCTGATCCAGCACAGACACCTTGGCCTTCTCCCTCTTCTTGGCCTTCCTGAGGGGATTGGGGGGCTGCTGCCCCTAATACCCAGGCCTCCTCCCCTGGTAGGCCTGTATGAGCCCTGTGGAGGGTACCCTCTGAGGCACCTCCCTGACCCTGAGATACCAGCCCCTCTTTGGATGGCTAGCCATTTCTACCCAGGGGACCTGAGGGGCCACCTGCAACCCTGTGGCTGCCTCTCCCCTACCAGCCTACACACTCCCTGAGGATGAGGACCCACCAATTAAGCCCCTGCGATGCCTGAGGCCTAGCAGGGTATGTAACCTAGAGCAGGTGCTGAGCAAACATTCACTCCTGGCTTTCATTTGTGCTTGTCTGGTTCTGATTTCTAATTTGGTTTCCAAGTAAAGATGGATGAAGACACAGGCTCTGTGAGTGAATATAATTCTGAGAGTACGAGGGGAGTCTATGCCTTTCCACAGGAGCACCCTGCCTAGGATGGATGCTCTGTGATGTGCTCAGCAGACTGAAGTGGAGGCTGAGGCCCCAGAAATGTGAAGGACCTCCAGTGTAGAGCTGCCAGGTGGGGCTGACTCTGCAGCATGTAGCATTTCACTGATAGCTCCCACCCTTAGCAGCCTGACCCTTGGTCGGCCTTGATACACTCTCTGTGAAATCCTCATGGTCCTGTGCATCAGAGACTCACTGAACAAGTCCTCCCCTCTGAGAAGTCCCCATTTCAAATCAAGCATTTTTTTTCTTTCTTTTTTCACTGGAGGGGCCACAAAGTGCAAACAGAATAAAATTCTCTGTCCTCAAAACCATGTGCAAACCTGAACTTTCCCCAGTGACAGGAACAAGCCTTGGCACCCACTAACCTGTCTTTATTGACAGAATCGCCTGCAGGTCTGGCACTGGCAGCCACCACAGGCTCTGTGCAAGGCTTCGAGGCGCCGAAGGAGTTAGGGGTACTGGAGTCCAGTGGCAGTAGCTGTGGACTGCTGTGAGAAGAGAGCATGGTGCCCGCCAAGGAGCCCGAGAGGGGGATGCTGTTAAAGAATGCCGTGGAGAAGTCCCTGTCATCAAGTAAGAACAAAAGTCAGCCTTGAAAGTCAGGTGCCACATCCAGTACTTTATACATTCAAATAACTTTTTTCTAGGTCCAAAGGCAGTAGGTTTTCATGACAGAAAATCTGCAAAGTTACAGAAAAGTAAAAAGAAAATTAAAGCCACTTAATATACTATATATTTAATTGAATCTAGGATTTACAGGTTCTATATGTACTACTAAGAAAGAAAATAATGCTACTAATTGTCAGATGCCATTGATTGTACAACACACCCAAATCTCAGAGGTGTTAAACTGTGCAAACACGTCTTAGGAGGAATGAAATGCAGCAATACAGAAAGGGCCTCCCTTTCATGAAGGGCCAGGGGGCATGCCACTAGGTGGGTGTGCCATAATATACCTAACCCAGCCTCTACTGAGGGACCACAAGACTGTCTCCAGCTTTTTCTATAACAGATGCTGCTACACCAGGACGCAAGGTATTGCAGTGTCAAAACTGAGGATTCTGGGACAGCCAGGTCTGACTCCTCTGCTATTTGCAAGCTTGTGACTTGCTCCAACTACTCTTGTGCCTCCAGTCATGTCTGCAAAATACAAAGTGTCAGGACTCTCCCCATGGGGTTGCTGTCAGGACTAAAGTAGTTGGTGTAGGACACTCTTAGAACACACATTAGCTGCTCAAAGAATTATGAAATTCTAACAACTGTCATTACACCTAAGATTCACATAATACATGGGATAAATTCTTAGAAGTGGAATTGTAGCAGCAAATGAAATGTTCACTGATGATTTGGAATAAATATTTCTTTTTTTTTTTTTTTTTTTTTTTGAGACGGAGTCTGGCTCTGTCACCCAGGCTGGAGTGCAGTGGCGCGATCTCGGCTCACTGCAAGCTCCGCCTCCCGGGTTTATGCCATTCTCCTGCCTCAGCCTCCCGAGTAGCTGGGACTACAGGCGCCCGCCACCTCGCCTGGCTAGTTTTTTTTGTATTTTTTAGTAGAGACGGGGTTTCACCGTGTTAGCCAGGATGGTCTCGATCTCCTGACCTCGTGATCCGCCTGTCTCGGCCTCCCAAAGTGCTGGGATTACAGGCTTGAGCCACCGCGCCCGGCCTGGAATAAATATTTCTAAAGTGCCCTCCTCAGAGGTTTAAATTATAAGCCATGTATGAGAGCACCTATTTCTCCACATAGGTGCTTAGTAACACTTTTATCAAATTTCTTGACACTTAACAATCTGACAGAAGAAAAATGGTATCTTAACTTTAATTTTCATATGAGTGATGTTGACATTTTTTCTTTTTCTTTTTTTTTTGAGATGGAGTCTCACTCGTCACCCAGGCTGGAATGCAGTGGTGCGATCTCGGCTCACTGCACGTTCCGCCTCAAGGGTTCATGCCATTCTCCTGCCTCAGCCTCCCAAGTAGCCCGCCACTATGCCCGGCTAATTTTTTGTATTTTTCGTAGAGACGGGGGTTCACCGTGTTAGGCAGAATGGTCTCAATCTCCTGACCTTGTGATCCGTCTGTCTTGGCCTCCCAAAGTGCTGGGATTACAAGAATGAGCCACCATGCCCAGCCGACATTTTTTCAAAATAGAAATACTTGATTTCCGGCCAGACGCAGTGGCTCATGCCTGTGATCCCAGCGCTTTGGCAGGCCGAGGCAGGTGGATCACTTGAGGTCAAGAGTTCGAGACCAGCCTGGCCAACATGGTGAAACCCCTGTCTCCACTAAAAATACAAAAATTAGCCGGGCATGGTGGTGGGCACCTGTAATCCCAGATACTTGGGAGGCTGAGGCAGGAGAATCTCTTGAATCTGGGAGGCAGAGGCTGCAGTGAGTTGAGATCACACCACTGGACTCTAGCCTGGGCAAGAGTGAGACTTCACCTCAATTAAAAAAAAAAAAAAGACAGAAATACTTGACTTCCTTCTTTTTGTGAACTGCATGTTCATATGCTTTGTCTACTGTTTTGTTATTGGTCTTTATTACTGATTTGTAAAAACTATTTACATATTAAAAAACATTCCTTATATGGTAGGAAATATTTTCCCTGGGATACTGTGCTTCAACTATTTATGGCCTTTTTACTTTTATTTTTTATTTTTTGAGATGGAGTCTTGCTCTGTCACCAGGCTGGAGTGCAGTGGCGCAATCTTGGCTCACTGCAACCTCTGCCTCCCAGGTTCAAGCGACTCTCCTGCCTCAGCCTCCCAAGTAGCTGGGACTACAGGGGTGCACCACCACGCCCAGCTAGTTTTTGTATTTTTTAGTAGAGACGGGGTTTCACCATGTTGGCCAGGATGGTCTCCATCTCTCGACCTCGTATCTGCCTGCCTCGGCCTCCCAAAGTGCTAGGATTATAGGTGTGAGCCACCATGCCCAGCCAGTCTATCTTTTAAATGCACTAAAATTTTTAAATTTTTGTGTACTCTAAATTGTCACTTACAGAAAATAATTTTTTGACCTCTGATATTATAAAAAATACTCTTCCAGGGAATCTTCTAAAAGTTTAAACAAAAATATTTTAAACAACAAAAAGTTAAACGAACTCTAAGCTGTTTAGAATGTATGTAATAAATTGTGAGGTTGGGACCCAACATTGTTTCTAGCAGTGGGGCGGGGGCATGTAGTCCTGTCTTCCATTTACTGAATTAGCTAATGTTTTATCACTGATGTGAAAAGGTACCTTTAAAATTCCCATAAATACTAGGGCCTATTTTCTGATATTCTATCATATTCCACTGCTCTATGTATTCATGTGTCAGTATCTCACTGTTTTGAGTATGACAGCCTTTAAGTTTTAATTTCTGGTGGGGCTAGTCTTCCCTGATTAATCTTCTTTTTCAGAAATATTTCAGCCATTTCTATTTATTTTTCCACATAACTTTATTTTATTTATTTATTTATTTGATACAAAGTCTTACTCTGTCACCCAGGCTGGAGTGTAGTGGCACGATCTTGGCTCACTGCAACCTCCCAGGTTCAAGCAATTCTCCTGCCTCAGCCTCTGAGTAGCTGGGACTGCAGGCGCGCCACCACTCCCAGCTTATTTTTATATTTTTAGTAGAGACGGGGTTTCACCATGTTGGCCAGGCTGGTCTCAAACTCCTGACCTCAGGTATCTGCCTGCCTTGGCCTCCCAAAGTGCTGGGATTATAGGTGTCAGCCACTGTGCCCAGCCGAGTTTTCCGCATAACTTTATAGTTACCTTGTCTGATTCCAAAAATTCCTATGGTTATTTGTACTGGTTAAATTTATAGGCTACAGGAGAGCTGACATCTTTATGATGCCATCCTAGCTAATCAATGGTATGAATTTCTACTTATTTCTTTAAGTTTTCTTTGAAGCCTCTCCGTAGGGTTTTTAATTTTTTCTTCATTAAGGTCTACATCTCTGGTTGCATCCTAGTTATTTTATTTGTGAATGTGACTTATTTCTTTATGCGCTCTGAGGATAGTTGGTGCTACCTGACTTCATGTTGATTGTATCCAGCCACCTGACTATCTTCTTTCATTGCCTATGGCAGCTTTTCCAGTTGATTCTGTTATAAACTGTATCATCCTTAAATAATTATCCTTTCCAATTTGTTCTTTCCTTTGACTAACTACATGGGCTAGGACCTATAGAACAATATTAAATTACAGTTGCAAGAGTAGGCATTTGTTCAGTTTTTGAACTTAATTTGAAATAAGATAATTTATCGAGTTAAGGAAGCATCCACCTACTCCCATTTAACTGAGTTTTAAAAATTACGTTGAATTTTACCAAAATGCCTCTTAAGCATCAATGAAAGAGATCATATAATTTTTTTTCTTTTGATCTACTGATATGTAGAACTAAATAGTTACCTAAAATTTGAACCTCCTTACTTTCCTAAAACAAACCTCACTTGGTCATGGTATATTAGCCTTTAACAAGCAGTAAGGTTCTGTTTGTTACTATTTCACTTAGATTTTGCATTGACGTTGAGAAATGAGAGTGATCTTGAATTTATTATGTTTTATCCTTGTAAAATTTTGATATAAATATTATGTTCATTTCAAAATAAAAATTTGCACATTTCTTCTCCATGCACTAGAATATTTAAAATGGTGTTAACGGTTACCTGAGTTACCTGTTCCTGAAAAGTTCCTAAAGTTTCCCTGTGAAGCCATCTTAGTCTGGTGGCTTTGGTGGGGTTAACTTTGTCCTCTATTTCTTCCACAATAATTTTTCACTTTTAGTAATTTTATTTTCTTCAAAAACTATCCATTTTCTGTGCAAATTTATTTGCACAGAGTTCAGCAAAGAAGTCTCTCATCTTTTTGATTTGTCTATTATTTCTTACTTATACCTACTTTGCATATTTATGCTTTTTCTTTTTTCTTGATTAGCTAAGCTAATAAGGACCTATTCTGTTGCTACTTGTTTATTAGAACGTGGGAATCGGGAAGGCAAAAAGCTTTTAATACCAAAGGAATCAGGTCCTGGTGCCAGAAATATGCACCCTATGTCGAAAGTTGGCCCCAGACCAGACCTACCCCTTCTCACCAGGTAAGGCCTGGAAGGATCCACAGAACAAAGTGCCACCATCAACACCACCACCTCCCCATCCCACAGGCCCAGTGTGCTCAGAGCTCAACCACACATTGGGTCTCACTTGGTCCTAGTAAAAGGTAGGTAGGGGCATCATCACCTATAGGGTCACAATAGGAAAAAGACTTAGTCAAAAGAAAATGAGTGCTCTGTGGGGAGTCAGCAGACCTGGTTCTGGCTCTACTCACGGGGACCTCAGAGCCTGCACATCTAACATGAGGAGACTGGATCTGTACACTGTACAAGAGAAGGTTTCTTCAGACACCAAGGAAGATGTGGAATAGCTTGTGGATGGACAACTGCAAAACGCAGAGGCCTAAAGTGTGTGGTCTCTATGAAGGGCTTACAAATGCCCTGAGCAGATAGGTGGAATGAGAATAAACCCAGAGTGAACTGCCTTGACAGTGGGGGTCTATATCTTTTACATAGGGCCTTATCATTTTTCTTTCTTTTTTTTTGAATCAACACACATCATTTTGGGAAGAATAATCAATTCAAAAACAATCCTCACTATATACACTGGGACAACAGCAAGTGGTGAATGAGTCTCTTCCCCATCTCTGTCCCCAACAGGAAAATGTGTTTCAGAGCCCTACCCTCTGCCCAGTAATTCCACTTCTAGAAGTTATCCTGAGAGAATCACAGGTGAGCTCAAAGACTCATTTACAATCATGAGAAACTGGACACAATACAAGTCCACAGTCAACTGGCTAAGCAAATCCTAGGACGGGAACCTGGATAATCAGACAGTAAACGCCTCAGAGTACTAGTTATTAAAATGGATGAATGGGCAAGAAACAGTAACAAGTGGGGTAAAAAAGACTGGAAATACAGATATCAAAATGTTAACAGTGACTGTATCTGATTATGGATAATGTTTTTATCT
Organism: Macaca mulatta; assembly: GCF_049350105.2. Taxonomy (NCBI): domain Eukaryota; kingdom Metazoa; phylum Chordata; class Mammalia; order Primates; family Cercopithecidae; genus Macaca; species Macaca mulatta. Next base: position 33,328,738 of record NC_133415.1, on the reverse strand, counting down.
TCTTTGGGCTTTTACTATTTTCTAAATTTAACCATGTGTAAATATACCTTTCATAATCATAAAAATAACTTTATGAAAGAAAAAAAAGAAAAAAAAAAATCAACCTGACTGACTGCCTTCCTTGTGCGTCCTCTCTGGTGCCCTGGCAACAGTGAAGTGCAGCAGATGTGCTGGCTGCCTTAGCACTACCACCCACCACATGATTCAGGTGCGCACAAGGGCTCCAGGAGGAGTATGGGCTTTGAGACTCTGGGAAGCTGAGCTCGACTTCCTTGCTTCCACGTTCTACCAGTCAGGTTGTGAAGGGCCTATGAAGATCCTCACCGTGAAAGTGTTAACCGCTGAAAGAAGACAGGAAGATCTCACCAGATAAGATCATGAAAGGGGAATGAACCAGTACCCAGTGTCCAGCTGTGCTATGCAGAGAGGCGTGATTCTTCTCCGACCATCTGCCGTCCGAGTCTCAACTTGTTTCTTCAGAAGATTCTAGCAAAGCGGAGTTACATAAATGAATGCAAAAGTTTCTGCCAACTATTTCCAAATATTAAAAAATAAAGTCTATTTTTTTCCTGGTGATAAGAACACTGAGCATAAGATCTACCCGCTTAGCAAAGTTTTAAGTATGCAATATCATATTGTGAACTGTAGGCACTCTGCTGTAGGGGAGATCTCTAGGACTTATTCATCTTCTATAACTTAAACCTTATACCCTTTGGCTAATAACTCTCATTTTCCTCTGACCCCAGTATTCACCATTCTATTCTTTGCCTCTGTGAGTTTGACTATTTTAGATTCCTCATATAAGAGGTATCATGCAGGCCAGGCGCGGTGGCTCATGCCTGTAATCCCAGCACTTTGTGGAGGCCAAGGTGGGCGGATCACGAGGTCAGGAGATCAGACCATCCTGGCCAACATGGTGAAACCCCATCTCTACTAAAAATACAAAAATTAGCTGGGCGTGGTGGTGTGTGCCTGTAATCCCAGCTACTTGGGAGGCTGAGGCAGGAGAATCGCTTGAACCAGGGAGCTGGAGGTTGCAGTGAGCCAAGATTGCACCACTGCACTCCAGCCTGGTGACAGCGACACTCCATCTCAAAACAAAACAAAACAAAAAGAGGTATCATGCAGTATTTGTCATTCTGTGTCTGGCTTATCATTAATTTGTACACATTAAGTATGTATAACTTTTTATATGTCAATTATACCTCAACATGGTAGGTTTAAAAATAATAAGGCTTCTAAGGAAATGTATTCTAAATTCTCCTTCTAAGCCCTTCTGGTACAACTAAACAAGACACCTAAGCAAAGAACAAGCAGTGGGTGCATGCCACACTAGCCGCCCCACACAACAGCCATGGAAAGGGCTAAAGGACTGAGCCCTGCACCCATGAACCACACGTCTGTCACTGAGCTAGGGATTTTCTTTCCTTTTTTTTTTTGAGACAGAATCTCACTCAGTTGCCCAGGCTGGAGTGCAGTGGTGCAGTCTCGGCATACTGCAACCTCCACCTCCTGGGTTTAAGCAAGTCTCCTGTTCAGCCTCCCATGTAGCTGGGATTACAGGCATTCACCACCACACCTGGCTAATTTTTGTTTTTTTTTCTTTTAAGTACAGACAGGGTTTCATCATGTTGGCCAGGCTGGTCTGGAACTCCTGACCTCAAGCGATCTGCCCGCCTCAGCCTCCCAAAGTGCTGGGATTATAGGCGTGAGCTGCCATGCCTGGCCTGAGGTAGGGATTTTCAAACTGACTTTCAAAATAGAATCCTTCCTTCCACAGAAAGCTCGTAACTAGGGGTTTTCTCTCATTCTTTATATCTGAATTGCCTGGAGGAGGTTTGTCAGCCTACATAGGCTCCTGGAGATGGATTTAACTCCCCAAGCAATAACATTCCCTACCCTTTTCCTGCCCCATTTCCAACCCCTTCTCATCAAACATGGCTTCCAGATGAAGAAGGGGAACCCACAGAAGTCTCCTAAGGGCAGGGACCGAAATCCACTGTTGTTAGCATCTAGGATTTCCTAGAAAGGCCAGCAGGATAAAGTTCGTAAGTTCTTACAAGAGATGACCTCCTCTGGGCTCCTGGGGATAAGGTCTTTGATAAAGGGGATCCAGGGCCCATGCAGCAGTTGGCAAGGGGCCAACAGGCCCGAGGCTGGCTAACCCATGGATCCCGTGCCAAACTAAACAAATCCCTTCCTTCCCACCACTGGTATCTGCCCTTCACCCTGTCCCTGGGCATATGTCCATGTCTTTAGTGCCATCAGGCAGGGCTCTCACCTTCCTGATATCTTCAAGACTCTCCCCATTGACGACACCTGCGACTGAGGTGGCTGAGCCCATCTCCCTGGTTGCGGCACTCTTCTGGTCCAGCTGCTGCTGCTGCTGCTGCCTCCGTTGGTACTTGAGCATCTCAGGGTTCTCAATGACGGCTGTGGAGAGCTGGGCCTCGGTCATGATGGCCAGGCTCTTGCCATAGGTGGACTGGTGAATGCGGCTCTGGGGAAGCAAGAGAGGCAAAACATGCCAGAGTGAGCATCAGTGTGGCCAGTGCTGCCCACCAGCAGGCAAACCACAGCAGGGCTCTCCTGGCTCTGAGCAGAGAAGGGACCCAAGGCCAACTCCCCATCGCCTCCCACCCTATTCTGCCTGTCCCTCATTCGACAGCTCTGTTGATATCTCATGCTCTCCCTCGATGTTTATGGCCTCCCTTGTATCCGTAGCTGGGATGACAGTAAATGAGACAGCCAACAAGACAACACTGCCCCACAGTCTGGTGCAGAACAAATAACAATCCACAGTGCTTCAATGGAAAGGAAGATACTCAAGGTGCTAACTTAAGGCTCTTAAGGACCCAAATGCATTTGGGAATCAGATCCTAGAACAAGAGTCTACTTTCACAGCTCATTTGCAGCCATCAGCCCTGTGGTTGGAAGTCCCCATTGGCCTGCTAACAGTGTCTCTAAGAGTATGGGAAGGCCTGGCACAGCAGAGATGGGGAGCCTCCTTTACTCCCACCCCTCCTAGTATGTCATCATACTCCCTTCCTCCTAGGCCCTCGTAGTCTTGTCCCCTAACAAGCTAGACAGAAGCCTCATGAGAGCAGAGATGGTGTCCCCAGCACACTGTAGTAACGGCTGTACATGAAAGTGCATGAGGAGCAGACTTCCATGGGATGTGCAAATGTCCAACGTGGGATTCTGCCCAAGAACAGGGACTGTGGTTAACAGGACATCTGCTTTACACCAGAGTATGGGTTAAGAGGCAGCATTCCAAGAGAGGTGCCTCGGGACTCGCTCCTGCAGGGCTTGGATGTGGCCAGGAACCTCCTTCTCTTGCCATCTTGGCTCCTGCCCTTCTCTCCTGAGTCTATCCCCTGGAATCTCGAGGCAGAATTCAGGGTTTGGCCAGAGTTTCCCTGGTGTTCCTCCAACATGGAGTCCTAGCCTGTGACTTGGGAAATGGTAAGCAGATGGGTTATTAGGCTCCCAGAGTGACTCCAAAGGAGTGCATAGTGATCCCCAGGTACCTGATGACAGTGACAAGATTGGAGGAGGACCTGAGGCCACTGAGATACTCATTCCTTCATGGAAAAATGATGGGGTGGCAGGACCCATTCTATGTGCAGTCACTAAGGCAGACCTCTCCCCCAAAGGGGTTCACATTTTAGTGGGGAAGTCACACTGTAGGTTAAGAGGAAGCTTCCACCAGCAAATAAGGTCATATGAGAGAGCTGCCAGCCTGCTCTGGGCTTTCACAGAGCTCCCTTCAGACACATACACACATCCTACCAAGCAGAGGCAGGTTTCTAAGCCTATGGTAGGTGAAGCAGGGTTTCTCTCAAAGCCTGGAAGAAGGACACAGAGACCCCATCACCCCGGCAGAGCACAGAGGGGAGGTGGCCTGGCCCAGAGGCAGCAGGCCTGGTTCCCTCTTCTGACCTAAGGGTCACACACAGTCTGGGCAAAGAGCCATGCTATTTTCTGAGGCTTAGTTTCCATATCCACGAAATGTATGAGCCCTGCCTTGAAGGGTTTTGTGCAATTTAAATGAAATCATATATGCAAAACACATTCCCAGAGCCTGGCAGATAATACGTTCTAAGAAATGACCAATATTACTACCATGAAGGGGAAAATGACATGAGCAGGGGCCCCTGAGGAGTCACTTCAGCTCTTTCCCAGAACAAAAACCTCCCAGTGGATGGCCTATTATCAGCTCAAGAAGAGATGCCTAAAATAGTTCTACTCTTAACTCCAGGACTTATTTCTGAAATGGGAACTCGTTTTTTAATTGATCTATTTTGTAAAGAAGGATTACAAGATATAAAAGACAAATATCCCATTACATGTTAAGAAATGACGTGTCTGTGAATCCCACAAGAAGAGGGTGTAGTCAAAGGGGTCTCTCAGAGCTATTGTGGCTATGGTCACAGAGCACCCAGAAGCACAAGGGCCGTCAGCCTACCTTCTCCTCCTCGCTCAGGGGATCACCAAGCTCATCCTGGGAGAAGTCGAGGAATGCCACAGAGCCATCCATAGAGCACACCAAGATGCCCAGCCCATTCAGAGTCCTGAAAGACATGGCCATCAGCAGCCTGGTAGCAAGAGCCCCAGGCAGACACATATGCCATAGTAGCTGGCCTGTGAGGATGGTGGGCAGTGTTCTAGGGAGATGCTGGAAACTCCTGGTTCCCTTCTGTGGCCTGAGGGTGGGGGGGGCGGGGGGCAACAATTGTGTCCCAAAGGGCCCTGGTGTTCTTTAGCTCTAAGCAGGTGTACAAAGTATCCCTTACCATATGTTCTGTAAGAATTTTCAATTTCACTTATCTTACTTTTGAAACTATTAAAATTTAAAAAAAAACTTGACAAAGTATACATATAAATCAGGTCACTGAGAAGCAGAAAGTGTGCTTCTGACTTTGGTTCATGCAATGACGGAGTAAAGTAGAACCCACTAGGATCACGTCATTCTCCTCGTCTTAGACAAATCCTGAAAAGGCATTTTCCAGTAGCAAATCCTGCACAGGCAGGACATTCTCACAGCAGCAGGTACACTGCTGCCAGTTTCCAAAACATGTGCAAACAGCACTCTTGGTCTGGGCCACTATGACACCTGGGGAGGGGTCGCTGGCCACCTGACCCTAGTCACATCCAGGAGGCCTCACGTTCCAATGTGTGGCTTCTCCTTTCTTAACCTATTCTTGTAAGTAGAATCCACCTTACCAGGAAATATCCATGATGGATTTGTCAAACAGTTCATGGATGACCACCAGCGGCCGTTTTAGACATGTGAGCTGGAAGGAAAGACACAGCCAAGGTTAATGAAATTACTAAAATTCCCTTCTGTATTCAGCTCAGTTAACATAACCAACCTAGAAGCTTTGGTCAGAGCGGCTGCTGATATTTAAGGCATCTTCAACTCTATTCAAACTACAGCTGCAGAGATCCCAAACTGTGGGTACCAAAGCCTGCCAAAAATGTGCATGCTACCTAGAGTGGACCCTGCCTCCAGGGCTTGCTGTGGTCTGACAGAGGAAATAGCTTTATACACAGACAACGAGCAATGGAGAAGGCAGAGTGGGAGCGGGTTTCTGAAGGACTATGGTTGGAGCAGAGGGACAGCCCCAGAGTGGACCTCTGAGAGAGTCTATGGAGCAGGAGACAGGATAGCAAAGCCTAGACAGGGGATGAAGCACCCTGAGAGAGAACACAACACATTTTCCCTGGGCCCAAGGGACTCTGGTACACATTTATCCAAGGCTCATTCTACACTATGTGCAGGTAGTACAGAAATACACACCTGGGCCCTTAATCTAGGCCCAGTTACTGACTATTAATACTTTGATGAATTATTTTCTTCTATTTTGTGCAAATATTTATTTTATTCTTCACAGAATTTATTTTATTCAAATTTATTTTATTCTTCATGGTTGTGTCTGCTTTTTCATTTAACACACAATAAGTATGTCATTAAATATCTTGTAAAAGTCTCTTTTGGATGACTGCATAGCATGCACTGTGTGCATATTCTCTATTGAGTCACTCATTTGCTGGCATACATGCTGACTCCACATTCCAACGGCTATGGTAGGCTCTTCCTCTTGTGCACAAGTGCCTGGCTACCCTGCTGGCTAGCCCTGAGCTGCAGGATGATGGGCTGGGAAGAAACACACTTCCTCACAGGATGGTGGGCTCCCACAGGTGCTGCTGTAGCTTCTGGGAGGCTGTGGGGCTGAGCGTCCCAATGCAGCCTGAGACTGCTGTGTGGGGAAAGAGAAGCTGTGTCTACCCTAGTGCTGGAGAGGGGGCTGAAGTCTGAACTATCTGGAACCCACATTAAGAATCTTGCCTCCACCTTAATTCCACTTCTAGAAAAAGCTGCCTTGTCCCTCCTCCCATAAATGTGCCTACAGACCCCTCAGAAATCTGCAGGCTGTGTGACTGCCTGACCTGAGCATTCTAAGAAATATGGGCATCACAGTCAGTGATGTTTTGGTTGCAGCACCACAAACAGGGCCTCTGGCTGGGAGGAAACAGGGAAGGTCCCCTGAACGGCTCTCTGTGGTACTGTGGTTCAGGTTCCAGAATGGGTGTTAAGTGAATACTGGGCCTAAAAAAAGAAAAAAAATCACAACGCACACAGTAATAGATTTCTCTATAACAAACTAATAAATGCAGCCAGAGGATAACCTTCAAACCCAGAACACTTCAAACTTGCTCTGCTTATAGGGACACTTTTTTACAAAACGAAAAAAAAAAAATTTAATGTGTATGCACTTTGCTTTATCAAACTTTAAATATATTGGCACCTTGATGCTCAGCAGCAAGACTGCTCCCTGCACTGCATGTAGAGGTGTCTCTCACCACACAGTCAGGTCACAGCACACCAGTCACTGGCAGTGAGAAACTTAACCCTTCAAGAGCTCTCACTTAGAAATGGCCACAGTTCTTACTCTTGGGTTCTCACTCGCCAACTACCATTGAACATATCTGCTGAGAACCTACTCTGTGGAGGGCACTGAGTTAGGAAGGTGAGAGGAACAATGAAACTGAAGACACATCGGGCTGGGTGTGGTGGCTCACACCTGTAAGCCCAGCACTTTGGGAGGCCGAGGCAGGTGGATCACCTGAGGTCAGGAGTTTGTGACCAGCCTGGACAACATGGTGAAACCCCATCTTTACTAAAATTACAAAAAAACTAACCGGGTGTGGTGGCCTGTAATCCCAGCTATTCAGGAGGCTGAGGCAGGAGAATCGCTTGAACCCAGGAGGCGGAGGCTGCAGTGAGCCAAGAAGCCAAGATCGTGCCACTGCACTCCAGCCTGCTGGGCAATAGAGGGAGACTCCGTCTCAAAAAAAAAAAGAAGCTGAAGACATCGCCTCCTCTCAGGGGATGCAGTGAGGAGCACCAAGCTCATAACCTTACCCATCACAGCATCACCCAGGGGTGAAATGGACTAACAAATGGAGGCGTCAGCTTTCTGTGTGTCTTTTTCTGTTGACATAAGCATTTATCTGTCTTGGTTATATGCCTAGGAGTGGAAGTGCTCCAGGTCATATGCCCAGCTGTGGTAGAAACTGCCAAACAGTTTTCCCAAGTGCTCATGCCAGCGTAAACACCTGTCAGCAACATCTGTATCAGTTCCAGCTTATCATGTCCTTGCTGACACCTGGTACTATCTTTTTTTTTTTTTCTTTAATTTTAGCATTCTACTCGTAGGTATGTACTCACAAATAAATGAAAACATATGTCCACATAAAGACTTATACAAGAATGTTCATATCAGCTTTAGTCATAATATCTCAGAACTGGAACAACCTTAATGTCCATCAACAGGAGACTGTATAAACAAATTGTAGTGTATTCATACAGTGGAATGCTACACCGAAATTATAAGGAATAAAATATTGTTAAGTGCAGCAACATACACGAATCTCAAAAACACTGTGCCAAGCAAAAGAAATGAAGACACAAAGAAGCAAGCACCACACAATTGCATTTATATGAAGTTCAAGGGCAGGCAAAACTCATCAATATAACAGAGGCCATTAGAGTGGTTGCTTTGGTGGTGAGGAAGGTCTTGACTGGGGAGGGACAAAGGGACAAAAAGGAGTGCTCTAGGGAGTGATGACACTGGTGTGTAAACATGTATGACAACTCACCAAGCTGTACCTTTCAGGTGAATACACTTTATATAAAGATTTTTCTTTTTTCTTTTTTTTTTTTTTGAGATGGAGTCTCGCTCTGTCGCCCAGGCTGGAGTGCAGTGGCGTGGTCTCAGCTCACTGCAAGCTCCGCCTCCCAGGTTCAGGCCATTCTCCTGCCTCAGCCTCTTGAGTAGCTGGGACTACAGGCGCCCGCCACCAAGCCTGGCTAATTTTTTGTATTTTCACCATGTTAGCCCGGATGGTCTTGATCTCCCGACCTCGCGATCCGCCTGCCTCGGCCTCCCAAAGTACTGGGATTACAGGTGTGCGCCACCGTGCCCGGCCATATAAAGATTTTGGGAAGCAAGCCCAAGATGCTGCTCATGGCATTGACCACTGAGGGTGCTGCCCGAGCCTGGACACGAGAGTTGGTCTAGCTGGGGGTCAAGGTGGCCTCTCCTGGCTGGGCACAGACCCAGTCTTCAGCACTTCCTTCTGGGAGAGCAGGAGAGCCTGTGAGCTTCCAAGGAGGGGCTGACCCCGGGTGCAGAGTAGAAGTACACTCTGAGCATCACCCAAAGCAGGTCTCTCTTTCCTCCACTCGCTACTTTGCCAACCTACACCTCCCGTCCTGCAACAAAAGCTCAGGGTAGCAGGCTCACCCAGACAGAAAGCGAGCGGTCCTTGCTGCCAACAGCACAGCAGCAGTACGGGCAGCTGGGCTTGGCAGAACTCCCATTCTTCTGCTTCTTTTTGAAGATTTTTGGGTTGAATTTCTAAAGCCAAATAACAAATGTTAAAAATAATTAATCAAGCTTGAGGCATGTCCCCTGTGCCCAAGTCTCAGCCCGCTGAAAGGAGTCTCCCACAGACATTCTCTGAGTCCAGGCACTGAGCATGCATTTCATCTTCCTGACCACCTATGAGGCATCTGGCTGATGATGGAAAGGAGGCTTAGGGAGGTCAGAAAGTATGTGCGGAGGCAACAAATGAGTAAGCTGGGAAATGTGCAGATTTGAAACTAGCGCTACCAAACTCTCCATTTCTGAAGCATGCCAAGTAGAGGGGATGGGTAGCTATTGAAACTAGCCTTCTCAATTCCCTCTGGCCTGGCAGGGCCAGCCCTAGGACCTGCAGAAAAGCTGAGCCTGCAAGGGGGCTTCAGAAACAAAGACCTTCTCACTCCCTATTTCCTAAGGGAGGCCAAGGGGATGGGCAGGAGGGGTGTGAACCTCTGAATTCCTGAATTTCTTCTTGCCTCACTGCATGTGTTGTTCAGTCATAACCGTCTAGCAGAGATCTGCTCAGTCAGAGAGTCATTTGTGATCTCCCTGGGCCAGTGGCCACGGCAATATCACACAAAGGTGCCTGGTTGGCTGCTTAGCCCAGGGAGCTACCCCCAGAGTAACTTGTCTTTCTTTTTGGAAAGGATGAAAGCACTCACTGAGCTCCCAGCCACCTTCCTGGATATAAAGCGGATGAGCGCTCTGGGAATCCTCAACCTAGGACAACTGAGGGCAGAGGAAGGAGGGTTCTTGAAAGTCTGATGTCAGGTAGCCTAGAGATGTTTTAATTCCAGAGGGTAGGCAGGAATGGTCGGGGTGCACAGAGACTGGAGAATATGGAACTCAGAGGCATGTCCTGGGCTTACTGTTTCCAACACCAATGAGGCTGCAGGGCCTTGGGAGCTCTGTGAGCCATAGGCAGGTGGCGTGATCTCCCAGAGCCACTAATGAAGTGGTTGTGAGGACTGCATGGGAGAATCATGTAGAGCACTAACCATGAAGCAGTGATTTCCAAAGACTTTAACAACAAAGCTCTGGTTCAAACAAAACCCTACATGGACTCCAAAACAAAAAAATTTAATATGTAATATTTTATTTATACAAAATTTGTGTTTTAAGGTACAATATATAGATACTTATTATCTTTTTTTTTTTGAGATGGAGTCTTGCTCTACTGCCCAGGCTGGAGTGCGGTGGCACAATCTTGGCTCACTGCAACTTCTGCCTGCTGGGTTCAAGTGATTCTCTTGCCTCGGCCTCCTGAGTAGCTGGGATTACAGGCGCACGACACCATGCCCGGCTAATTTTTATATTTTTAGTAGAGATGGGGTTTCACCATGTTGGTCAGGCTGGTCTCGAACTCCTGACCTCGTGATCTGCCCATCTCAGCCCCCGCAAAGTGCTGAGATTACAGGCGTGAGCCACCGCATCCGGCGGATACTTATTATCTATTCAAACACAGGCAAAAATGAGTCCATTTTCATCAGGGTCTTAGATGATCCTTAAGTTTATATCAACCTTAGCCCATCAATCTGTTTATTTTATTGGCTGCCCAGTGTTGAGAAAATCCTGGTTCTCACAGATTATTTGCAACTACTTAATGGTTTGCCTTGGGCTCTCTCAGGACACTATTTAATTAAAGTCATAGAGAAGCATAAGACGAGTGGCCAGACAACTCTCACGCCTAAGGACTGACAGCAGCTTCCAACTCAGTGATCTATGGCATAGCCTTGCACCTGTGGTTGATGCTGCCAGGTGTGGGGACAAGTGCAGTGCTTGGTGGGTGCACCAGAATCCTACCTGTAATCACTGGAGCCAGGTGAGGGGGGCACTGTGCTTGGGCACTCCTGAGCATACCTGAGTGTGTAAAAGGCTGATGTGGAGCTACAATGTTCCTAACCCAAGACTGACTTTGGTGATGTTCACCATGTAAAGTTTGCCAATAAATCAACCAAGTACATACTCTATTTTGTAAAATTAGTTTTTAAATATTTAAGTATAACTATTCAAAATAAACCAAGAATTAATATTTGCTGAATCTTGGAGCCCATCTTCCTTCAGTTCCCTGGGCACTCACCACGACAGTCACAGCTTTCCGGTGCCCAACAAAGTCCATGTTGGTCTTCCATCCCTCCCGTTCGATGATCTGGGCAGTGGGGCCTGAGTTGTTCATGGCATGGGCAGACACTAGGTAATGCCCATCAGGTGACCAGCTGAGCCGCAACACATGGGTCGTTCCTCCACACTGAAAGAAGCATCTGCACTTGAAAGGAGCTCATGGTCACCGTTGTGACCAAAACTCTGGCCTCAAGGATAAAGTTAAACTTCAATTTATAAATGTGTGATGGTGAAGCATGCACCCCAAGCTTCCGGCTACACTGACAGTTTCTGTGTCTCCAGATGGCCCAACCAAAAAGGGCTCTGTGAAATGAATTTGGAAACTGCAGCATCCTACACTCCCCCAGAGGAGCTGAACAAAGAAATACAGTACAGAAGTGTAGGCCCTGAGGAGATCTGCAGGAAGGCTACCTGTTTGAACCATAGCCTCTGTGTGGGCCAAATCTCTCTTGCCACTGACCCAATTCTTCTGTGTAGCACCTGTTAACCCACAGCATGGCATCTGCACAGCATCCTCAAGATATACTCTGGTGGGGAAAAAGCTCTTTTTAACCCAGGAGCCTGGCAGAAGCCTGTGTCTGTAATGTAGCTGATGACCATAAGGCACCACCTACTCTCTTGAGCCTGTTGCCTCACCCAAAGGGTGGTGAGGACACCTGCAAGGGACAAGAGGTTTGTAACATCCTTATAAACTGTAAAAGGAACAGTAGAAAGGCACTGTTCCCCCAACCTGGACTGGGGACTGAGGCAGAACATCCCTTTACATTATTCCTCCTGCAAAATGAGATGACATGGGTCCAGGGCCAGCTCCCTGAAGCTCAAGGTGGGCCCAGGGCAGTTCTAAACACTTAAGGGTTAAGATCATGATCTTACAGCTCTAGAGCAGGACAGGACAAACCAGGGCCTGAGTGTAGTGAAATCACCCACTTCAGCTCCCAACCTAGGCCATAGATCCACCCCCTACCCGGAATGATGGGCCCACCCAGTGGAGGCTGAAGAGTACTACCAGCTCCTGCTGGTACTCACGACACTCCTAAAGCCGTCCCTAGGAGTCCACCTCATGGGACCCCAATGCCTGGCAGTCAGAGCCCTGAGGAACTCCAGAAGGAGCAAAAGCTCTTCAGGGCAAGACTAAGTAAGGTAAAAACCAGTAGTCATATATCTAGCCCAGGAGGTGGTGTTGTGCGGGGAGAAGTGAACATATGACTATCACCTTACTTTTGCAGTCATCCTGACCAGTGGGCAAATGCCTGCTCTTCCTGCAAACCTTCACGCATGTGTCCCTCGCTCTGTGAAGTCTTCCCTGATGCACTCACCTCTCCTGGGTTGTTTCTGCACTGTGGACCACTCCATCATCATGCAACTAATGGGAATGCCTGTCTTTCCTAAGCGGCTTTAAGCTTCAAGAGGAGAGACTCCATCTCAATCCACTTTTATCTTCCTGTGCCCAGTTACTGCCTTCTATACAACAGACACTTAATAAATGTGTAATGAACAATGGTGATCTTGAGCTTTCATTCCATTTGAAATCAGAACTCAAATAAAGGAAGAGTAAAATACTAGAGAAGCTACTGCAGTCTGATTTCCAAATGTGCAAACTGTACTGCTAACTCTAGCCAGGAAAAAAGGCCCCTGAACTGCAGGGTGCATATCAACAAGCACAGGGGATGGAACAAGAGTCTCCTCCATCCTGCCCTGGCCCCCAACAAGCTGCACTGCGGGAGGCTCAGAGTAAATTCCACACTATAAGCAGCAGTTTTATCCATGTCTGTGGGAGTGAGCTGGGTGACAGAATGATGTGGAGACATCTCTAAGGTTCACTTCAACTTTAAACCTATAAATCTGGGCCGGGTGCAGTGGCTCATGCCTGTAATCTCAGCACTTTGGGAAGCTGAGACAGGTAGATCACCTGAGGTCAGGAGTTCGAGACCAGCCTGGCCAACATGGTGAAACCCCGTCTCTATTAAAAATACAAAAATTAGCTGGGTGTGGTGGTGGGTGCCTGTAATACCAGCTACTCAGGAGGCTGAGGCAGGAGAATTGCTTGAACTTGGGAGGCGGAGGTTGCAGTGAGCCATCATGCCACTGCACTCTAGCCTGGGCAACAAGAACGAAACTCCGTCACCAAAACAAAACAAACAAAAAACAACAAAACTATAAATCCCTTTCATTTCAAAGTTGGAAATTAAACAGCATCTCAGAAATGAAGGATTTTGTATTATCTGACTCTTAGGGCCAGAGTCCCACCCCAGAGAGCCTTGGTGAATCCGCTCAGGCTCCCAGACTCGATGCATTCCCCAGGTGGCCTGGCCCATGGCCAGCTCCCTCTCTGCACACAGAAGTCAGGAAGGGGCTGGGGCAGTTGCTGGGGCTCAGCTCCCTGAGCTGTCCCCACTTACCTCATCAAAAGGCTTGGTGATGCTGGTCTCCAACTGCCAGTCCAGCGTCCTCCACACCTTTAGGCTGCGGTCATCAGCTTGAGAGGCTATGTATTTACCAACAGGGTCCCATGTCAACCCTTTGACCAAGCCAGAATGACCTCTCAGAGTAGCTAGAATTTCTGTGAAGAAAAAAGGAATGTGGAGAGGTGTCATCTGGGGAAAATGTGACCTCAATCCATAGGCTATAGGATGGATATGCAAGAGAGCGGACTCAGCAGTCTGCCCTGGCCAGCCCCCACACCAGGCAGAAGCAGAAGGGCCTCCTTATTTGATCTCCACCAAGGCAAAAGCCAATTAAAGAAATGACTGCATCAAGGAGGCAGGCACCAAGGGGCCAGTTCTGATCCAGGTCTTATCTGTATCTAGTGGCCCTGCCTATGGCTGCCCTTCCTGGGCTGTGACACCAGCACTTCTGACGTTAGCCTCCCTGGTAGCTCCCTGATAAGAAGGAGGCCTACCAGCTCAAAGGGCCACACAGTGGCTCAGTCTTTTGTAAGTTATGGCTAAAGACAAAGGTGTGTACGATGGTACCCCATATAGATCTGTAATCCAAATGCTACTCCAGTCTCTAAAGTTGCCCTCTCCATAGCCAGACTGAGTGTTTCCATACATGCTGGTGGCTTTCAAAGAGTTAAAATGACCTGGATCCATGAGGAAAGCATACTTCAAACACAGAGCTGAAATATGAGAAGAATTTTACTAGTTATAACTGTGCCAGGTTATGCCATCTGTTGTGACTTTAGAAAAATCAATCTTTTGCAAAACTGGGTTTGTGTTAGCCCATATCTGCTCAAGGGTTTCACGGAGGAGATGGTGACTGAGCTGAGCCCAGAGCCCAGTGGTGGGGGTGCACATAGCAGGTTTGGGAGCACCAAGGTCCCCAACAACAGCTGCCCATCCACTACCCTCATGATCTGTGGCATGCCATGCTAGCACTCAGTTACTATTTTTCTTAAGCATTAATCTCTTTTTAAAGCTTAAGCAAATGTTACTGATAAAGAAAAACTGACAAGACACATAAATCCTAGGCCACTGTCATACATCTGTTGCCACCAAGACTACAGAGACAGCCCAACCCTTGCTCCAGAAACCGACAAGAAGTACTGCTCGCTGTTAACCAGTCAGAGGAGGCCCCAGACCTGGGAACTTTACAGCATTCCAGATGACGACAGTGTTATCCACGCTGCACGAGGCTAGCCAGGCGTCATGGGGAGACCATGCTACATCCATCACATCTGAAAGAAGACAGAGGGTTCTGGTGAGATCTTTTACCCGGCAATGCCCTTGTCTATTAGCTTGGCCAGTGCCCCTGGGACCTGGGACCTCATAACAACTCTGGTATTTTTTAACCAACCTGAAAAAACTCCCCCCAAAATTTTTCAATTGGTCATAAATTTAAAGCATCTAACCGACCCCAGTGCCTCACTCCTTTTACAGACGAAGCAACTGAGGGTATGGTTCAGAGCTTGGGCACCGTATGGCACCACACCCATGCATGAGAGCCTGCTACTTCGTGGGTCTGTGGCCTGGAGCATGCTCCTCAGCCCTGCTGACTAGATTCGCCAATCATAACAGGGCCTTCCTCCAAAAGCCTTCTGAGCATGAGACACGGTGGGTAAAGCACATGGCAGAATGCCTGGCACAGTCAGAACTCCAGGGCTGCTGACAACTGAACACAAGTCATCTTGAGGCCCTTGTCTGGTTCATGGACTGGGTCTCATCTCCCAGACCCTGATTCGCTACGGAGCCTCCAAACAGAATTAATCACATTCACTTCTTTGTGACTCTATTTTATCATTTGTCAAGTGCAGATCAAAAAACAAAATCTAGACCAGGTGCAGTGGCTCACGCCTGTAATCTCAGTATTTTGGGAGGCTGAAGTGGGCAGATCACTTGAGCCCAGAAGTACAATACCAGCCTAGGCAACACGGCAAAACCGCATCTCTACAAAAAATTGGCTGGGCATGGTAGCACATGCCTGTATCCCCAGCTACACAGGAGGTTGAGGTGGGAGGATCACTTGAGCCCAGGGAGGTCAAGGCTGCAGTGAGCCATGATTGCGCCATTGCACTCCAAGCTGGGCAACAGAGTAAGACCCTGTCTCAAAAAACAAACAAAAAAACCAATGAAACAAAAAACCCCAAAACCTATCTTCATAGGGTCATTGTAAGGATTAAATGTGATAAACTGCTGCAACACCATGCCAGGCACACACCCAGGCATCGATGAGGGTCCGCTGTGACGATGGTGCCAACCTTGCCTATCCTGCCATCAGGGGTGAAGGGCGCAGTCTTAGTTATTTCTCTAACCTCAGCGCCTGGTGCAGTGCTAGGTATACAGAAGAATGATTGGTGAGTTGAAGAAACAAACATAGCAGCAAGGTAACAGCTATCAAGTGCTTTCTTTGTACAAGAGGTTTAAACAAAAATATTCCAAGTATCTATTGTATTTTTTTCTAGTTTAAAAAAAATCTAGTGACAGTTTAACAGGTTTTTTTTTCACATTGTCTCACATGCTGTGGTTCACATTTTGTAGTCTAAATGCCTATGTGATCTTCACAGCTTCTTTCCTTTTTTGCCCTGCATTCTATGTGGTTGAGAGCATTCACTACTATTAATTGACCTAATATAACACTGAAGGTTAACTGGATTCCAGTTTTTTGGGCCCATGTGTATGTGTCACTCTCCACACTCTGGATTATTTCTCTGAGATGCATACCCCAGAGTGCGAATCCTGGGCAGAATATCTGAGCATCCTCACAGGTCTGGATTCTCATAAAACTGTAGACTGCTTTTCCAAGATCCCTGTGGTTTTATATTTCTACATGCAGACTGTTTGCTCCAAAACTCCCTTAATTAGCATTGAGGATGATGACTTTTTCCCCTTCCGACTTATTTATTAAGTACATTTTTATATTTTAAATTTTGAATTAGATTATTAGTGAAAGCATTTGTCTCTTACCTAATGTCTTTTTGGACTGATTTGCTGACTTATTGTGGCTATTTACTGGGAAGTGTTTTGGGCAGTGGGTCTAACAACATAAACACAGTGCCTACAAAAATGAAGAAAACAACAACTTTCTCCAGGAACTGAGAGTCCTGAAGGGGCAGACATGCAAACACCAGGACAGCAGGGGAGTGCCCACATCCTAGAACAGAGAATATGTGGTCAGGTGGGAGTCCAGAAAAGAGAAGGGATTTTCTTAGCAATCTCCAGAGACACATATAATGCAGCTATTAACTGCAAATTTCACCTCTTTACCTTTTTATACTGTAGGAGTTTTATGGAGTAAAATCTGTTATTCTCCTTTGTGATTTCTTCTATTGCCTTGTTAACCTTGAAAAATACTCTCTCTGCTAGAGGTCTGGTAAATATTCAATTCTATTTTTTCCTTGTGTAGTTATTTAGAATGTTTCTCTCTTTAATATCTGGATTTATTTTGGTATGTGCTGTATTCGGTGAGGATCGAAATTAATTTCTCCTCACTAACTGTTTAATAGTTACTACGCCCCATGTGAGGAAGAATCCATTTTGATAAGTGATGCCTCCTTTCACATCACACCAAATTCTTAGGTACACTGTAGCCTCCTTCAGTGTTGTGAGTTTACCCTCAAACCCATGATGTTTCTATCACTGGAACTTTGAATGTTTTTATCCATAACATTCTTATCCTTCCAGATGTCCTTTACAATCACTGCTGAGTAAATCCACACACATGACATAATTTTCTCCTAAACTCCCAGTTTGGAGTTTCTGTCTTCAGACTATATAGCACCTCCTTTTTGTTGTGCATCTACACACACAGGAGACCCCTCCCCTCACCTGTGGATTTACATTTCTGGCCACTGTTCTCACCATCATTCTTGGTGACCAGGAGGATGATTCTTCTAACACCCCAGGCTCTTGGTTCCTTAAATTCCTCCTTCCCTTCTGATGACCTTGGTTTCTACTACTTTCACCCCATGGTCATATCTAGAGGCCTTCCATGACAAATCACTGCAATCCGTCTCAATTCCAACCTTCCCACAGGCCAGCCATCAGCCCCGTGCTCCTAGCTCACCCTCAGCTCCAACAGCACTTTCACACCACCAGGAACTCCGATCTACTGATGCTGCTGTCCTCTCACCACCTGCCACCCACCTGGTCCTTACCTCGCTCCTCCAGCTGACAGCCCACCACCACTCCCCCTTTTCTTCTCCTCCATCTTCCCACACACCTGACAAAGCTCAGCTCCTCCCCTAGTGTTTTTTGAATATCCTCCAATGACACCTCTGGCCCAATGACACCACATGAATATTGCACTTGCCTAGGCCCCCAGCAGCCTCCATGCTGTCAAGCCTAGCAGTCCATCCTTGGTCTTCACTTTGCCCCTCAGCAATAAGCAGTATGCTGCCCGTTCCCCTCTCCTTCAAACACTCTCTTCGCTGCCTCTTTTGTTACTGTTGTTGAGACAGGGTCTCACTATGACACCCAGGCTGCTGAGCTACTGGCCTCAAGTGACACTCATGCCTCGGCTTCCTAAAGTGCTGGGATTACAGGCATGAACCACCATGCTTGGCTTCTTTTCACTGTCTTAACTGGCCTCTCCTAGCTTCTTTTGCCGGTTTCAGCTCTCCAATCCCTAGGCTCATCCTTGGACTCTGCTCATACCCAGAACCTCATATTTCCAAGATTCATATTTCCAAATGTCTACACAGTATGTCCCCTTACACTGGCAAACTTACCATGTCCAAAACCAAACTCCAAAACACTTCCCTTAACAAACATTTCTGTCCCACCTGCAGACTTCCTGCTTCAGGTTACATTCACTGCATCCTTTCCTCTGTCTGGACCATAGTCTGGGAAGCCATCCTGACTCCTCTGCTTATCTCATATCCCATATTCAATGCACCAGGAAATCCGCCTCTGACCACTTCTCACCACCTCCGTGTTATGCCCCAAGTCCAAATCACCATTGTCTCTCCCTAGTTTTTCGGAGCGGCTCCTTTACTGGTCTTCCCAGTGCAGCCCTGAGCCCCGCATGGTAGAATCCACACTGCTGCCAAAGGTCTCAACTCCTCTGCCCAGATCCCTGCTGAGCCTTCCTATTCTTGCTCAGAGAAGAGCCTTCACCATGGTCTCGAAGGCACACTCCCTCTCGCACCCTCCTCCGCAGCCCAGCTCCCAGGGGTTCACTGGGCACACTAAGCACATGTCCATGCTCCAGGGCCTTCACACTGGCTGTCCCCTCATCGCCATCCAGTGTTCCCTCAAATGTCATCTCCTCACTGAGCACTCATCTTCCAGCTCCTTACAGGACTCTGCCCTCTGGGCTAATCTTCAAATCTCCTATACTACTCACTCGTCAGTCTCTTTTACAAGAACAAAACTCCTTGAGAGAAGAACAGTGCCTGGAACATGGCAGACATTCAATAAATGTTTGGTATATGGACAAGTAAATATTAATTTGGGGAAAAATGTATTTAATTTAGCCTTTGAATTTATGAAGCCGTTTTCTGTCTCTCAATGTTTATATCTTAAAACGTTTGTGATTTAAGTTGTAGAAATCTAATTCATTTCTTGGTAAGATTACTTGTTCCTGGATATTTATAACTTTTGATCCCACTATGTATAATTCTCTTTTTATTATGAGTTATTCTAATTGGCTATTAGTAGCAAAAGATAAATAATTTAAAATTGTTCTGAGGCCAATATAAAGACTCATTAGTTCTAAGTATTTTTCAGTGCTTTATTTGTTCCAGGAGCTTTATTATCCTATGGTTTTTCTTAATGTGAAATAATGTCACCTTCATTTCCTTTTTGTCTTATTTTCCAGTTTCTGTTTAACTGTGTTGCAGAAATTCCAGAGCAAGAAATTAAATGACAACACCCATCACTGTCTTTTCTTGATATAAACCACAACCAGGCTTAACTGTGAACTGTAATATTTGCCACGGGTTTGAAAAAGACTAAGGACTCTACCATGTTAAGGAAACAGCTTTAGGCCAGGTGTGATGGCTTGCGTCTGTAATCCCAGCACTTTGGAAGGTGCAGGTGGGAGGATCTCTTGAGCCCAAGAGCTCAAGACCAGCCTGGGCAACATAGTGAAACCCATCTCTACAAAAAATAAAAAAAATTAGCCAGGTATGGTGATGCATATCTGTAGTCCTAGCTACTCGGGAGGCTGAGGCAAGAGGATCACCCGAGCCCAGGAGTTCAAGGCTGCAGTGAGCCGTAGTTGCACCACTGCATTCTGCCTGGGTGACATAGTGAGACACAATCTCAAAAACAAAAAAAGAAAAGAAATATCTTTCTATAGGCATTTTTAAAAAAGCATTTTTAACAGGAACTGATATTGAATTGTCTAATGTTCCTTTTAAAATACCTAAGATGACTGTAGCTTTTCCTATCTAACTTCCTAGTATGTAAAGTTACATTAATAGATTATCTTGTACTACACTTATATTATGTCACATTTAATCACAATAAATTACTGTTTTCTGGCCGGGCGCAGCGGCTCACAGCTGTAATCCCAGCACTGTGGGAGGCCGGGACAGGCAGATCATGAGGTCAGGGGATCAAGACCATCCTGACTAACATGGTGAAACCCTGTCTCTACTAAAAATACAAAAAAAATTGGCCGGGCGTGGTGGCATGCGGCTGTAGTCCCAGCTACTCAGGAGGCTGAGGCAGGAGAATCGCTGGAACCCCGGAGGTGGAGGTTTCAGTGAGCTGAGATCACACCACTGCACTACAGCCTGGGCAATAGAGCAGGATTCTGTCTCAAATAAATAAATAAATAAATTACTGTTTTCAAATGTTATATTTACGAGTATCACTTCTGATTTTTCTATCTTTATTCATATTATTCTATGCTTTTGTTACATTATTGTTCTTAGGTTTTCTTGTATTTTCCAGATATAATAATCCTGGCTTATATCTCCTTTTCAATTATAAATATTGCTATTGTTCTGTATAATTTTTTTTTTTTTTTTTTTTTTTTTTGAGACGGAGTCTCGCTCTGTCGCCGGGCTGGAGTGCAGTGGCCAGACCTCAGCTCACTGCAAGCTCCGCCTCCTGGGTTCCCGCCATTCTCCTGCCTCAGCCTCCCGAGTAGCTGGGACCACAGGCGCCCGCCACCTCGCCCGGCCAGTTTTTTGTATTTTTAGTAGAGACGGGGTTTCACCGTATTAGCCAGGATGGTCTCGATCTCCTGACCTCGTGATCCGCCCGTCTCGGCCTCCCAAAGTGCTGGGATTACAGGCTTGAGCCACTGCGCCCGGCCTGTATAATTTTTCTTAAAAGCTCAAAACAATGCATCTACAAATAATTTAGGACTAAGAAGCATTTCTGAAGACAGCCTTCCATTTCTTCATTGGTTATTATTCTGTTCAGTTTTTCCTAATCCTATGGTAATCCTAGAAAACGATTTTTTAGTATTTTTTTAGCTTAATAGTACAAACATTATATTGTACTGTTTGATGATTTTTTTCTGTCTGGGTTAAATGTTTTTCTAGATCTTTAACCTCTAATTTTGTCTAGGCTTTTTCTTCCCAACCCCCAATTAAATATACCAAGTATATATTTCTCACACTTTGCTTTTCAAAGATCCAGTTCTTTCTTATTCATTTACTTCTGCTTGTCATTGATTTTTCTTCTTGAATGGTTCTGCCCACACCTGCTACCAGGACCAGTGAGTAATGAGTGTCAACCCTACCTGTCTGGTAAAGGAGCCCCACTGGGGGGTGGGGTAAGACAGAGAATGCAAGGCTCTGGCTAGGGCCTTGGAGTTCTCACTTGAGGCCTACCCCATGCTTGGGCACCCTTATAGACATGTGCACCAAGTTCCAGAAAAGTTCAACTAGACTTCACTGTTAGTACTGTGACACAAATAAGGGCAAATTACACAATTTCATTATCAAACAATAATACAACACTACCGTTTCAACTTTCACAAACGTGGACTCAATCTATGGCTGCCACCAAGATGGGTTTGTTCTCCTTTAAACTGTCTACAGAGAATCCGCTAAGCATACACTGCCAATGGATTACAGGTGATGCCACCTCGCACACCTCTCACTCCTGCCCTGTCGTCGCCCAGATCTCCAGGCTCAATTCCAAGGTTTCTTGACATTTCTTCCCCTACCCCTCAAGCCAGGGGCAAGCCCATTCTGAACTGGTATCCATCCCCATAAGCCTGTTGCCCTTAAGGTCTCAGCAGAGGTCATACCTCTGACTATCTAGGCATCCAGTCAGGAATCTATCTCATACCTCTCTGTGCCCAGTCCTAAGTATTCCCAAATCGATCTCCTCTTCTCTACCTCAATTATCACAGGCCTAGCTCAGGCCCTGACGGTGTCCATCTGAACCACTGGAAGAACCTCCACTTCACTGAGCTGTCACAATTACCTCTCTGTTATGCTTCAAAGCTTTTAGTGGCTCCCTATCTCTTCCATGATAAGGGAGTCCCTCAGTAACAGGGAGCACAAGCTTTCCATGATCCAACCCTGGCATACCTGACCAGCCTCACTTTGTGCTGCTCCCTGCCTTGTCTATAAAGATCCACCCATGGTGAAATGCCTCCGAATCCCCATTCACACCAAGACTTTCTCACTTATGCTGTACCACCCTGCCTGGAAAACCCTTTGGTCCATTCCTGGACCAAATGGACTCAGTCTCCTGAGTCAAGTCTAAATTGCACTCAACCTGGTATCCTTGACACCTGAGTATACCGTGCATGGGTACCTTTCCCCCTCAGTCTAAATTCATAAAATGTGCTTTTTTCCATACCAAGTTTATTTAAACCACTGCAAACATACTCAAGTTCAAGTTGAGATCTTTTCAATGGGCATCTGTGAGCTGATTTCTGGGGAATAAACAAAGTGTGCTTACGGACTTAGTGATCCGCTGATGAAGGTACTGATTCTGTTCAGCAGGACAAACAGCAGAACGTGGGAAGTTCTACATTAAAGATATAAACATATACCCCATGAGGGCAAGAGTGGGGAGACTGAATGCAGCTGGAGACAGGTAGTGGAGCCGGTGACTGCACAGATCGTAAGGGATAGGCAGGGTGTGACTGACTGTGATGGGGAGGGACAGCCCAGACATAGGGCTGCTTTAAGGACCAAACAGTCCCACAGGGGACATGGTGGTGCTGCTGATCTGAGCCAGGTGTCAGGGGCCCGCCCACCCCAACAGGCAGTCCCACTCACCGCCTGAATGACTCCGGAGGATGGAGACACACCGCCACTGCTCCACATTGGCAAGCTTACCACTGGAGCCGAACACGGTGCTGGGGCCGATGTACCTGTGTGAGAAAAGGGCCAAAAAGGCACTCATGGAGTGCTCTGGGCACTGCCCAGAAATGCTCCCTGCAGCCAGCTTATCAGGGCAGACAGAACAAAGCAAAAACAAACAAGAACTGGAAAGCACTGGGTTGCTGAATAAAAGGGGCTGATTAGGTGAATTATGATCCATGCACTTGATGAAATACTACACAGCCATTACAAATCTTGCATGGAAAAATGTTCACAATAAGAGAAAGAAGCAGGCCACAGGACATCACATACAATATGATATCACTTATGTAAAGGAAAAAAAAACACTTGACATGGATAGCACCTATGCATGGAAAATGGGTCAGGAGGACATCCCAAAATGTCAAAATATTAACTGTAGCTTTCTTTAGGTGGCGTGATGAGGGATATTTTTTCTTTTGTATTTTTAGTTTTCTAAATTGTATACTAAATGTTATTTATGTTGGCTATTTAAAGAAGCAAAATCAACAGTATTTTATTTTTAAGCATCTCACAATGAATCAAATGGCTTTGACATCTGAGGCAGAGAAACCATGTGATCTACAGGTACTAGCCCCCACCAGAGGAGCCAGAGGAGCATCAGTCACCTGGGGCCTGGTGGAGGCAGTGCTGACACACCAATGCTCAGAGCCTTTGATAACAACCTTTTGCTCTTGTAGAGCTCATCACAAATCCACAGAAAGAGAGTGTGCTGAGACAGCCAAGTAGGCTAAAGAGACAGCCTCTGCCTCTGCTCTTGAAGCCACAGCCACAGGGCCACTCTTGATGAGCAGTGGTGCAGGGTCTGGTTCCCCAGCCTGACTGGCCCAGAGACCTGGGAGCAATAGTTTTCCAGGTGATGGTTAGCTTCTTTTGAGAGTAGAGCAGAGGCTGCCCCAGGTGGGGACCAACAGAGAATAAAGAAATGGCAAAGAGGTTGGACTCTGGATTCCCTGCCCCAGATCCTGGGCAAGAACCAGAACACCCTGACTTTTAACCATTTTGTATACTGGGCTTCCATGTGAAATTTCATTTGAAAAAAAACAAAAGCAATGAAGCTCCACCCACATCAGCACTAGAAGAGATCAGCCTTTCCTTTTCAGGTGAGAGCCTGCAGTCCCGTGAGGGGGCAGTTGACTAGGTCTCCTGAATCCCTCGTCAAGATCCACCTGCTCCTGACCTACATGCACTTCCTATTACTTCTGAGGTCAGGGCTATGGGAACTTCAGTGACAAGGTGGGGAAAGGTGACTTTGATAAAGACCAGCAAAGCAGCTTCTAAAAATAAAATATGAAGAAAGGAAAATGATGCTTACGTAGCCCGCTTCCACACCATAATCAGTTTGTCATCTCCCCCAGAAGCTAAATACATCCCACTGTTTGACCACCGCACACAGTTCACACATGCTGGGAAGAAAAAAAAAAAATAGGGTGATGAAAATCCAATAGTCATGCCCATTTGCTTCATGTAGAGTTTGGCAAGATGTAAAGGGTTTATAAAATCTAATCTATATAATCTATTTAAGGCATCTACTGTGTGACAGCCCCAGAAAAACAATTCAGTTTAAGTACTAACCTACTTGTGCTATAAAAACAAATTACCAGAACAGTCTGGAGGGTGAAAAATATACATTCTCTGAGAATCGTTAGTGCTGAATGATATAGTCAATAGAAGGCTTCTTTCCAAGAAAATAAAAAAATGATAACCAAATCTCATTATTTCAAAAGGGCCATCTATTGATGAGATGTATTTCTGAGTAGAGATTATTCTCAAAAAGAGAGTATGTGCTAAAAAAGGGTCAGATGCTTTTTCTAGAATTTTCAGGTGAGCAGTCTGTTAGGGTATAAAACTCTGACTTCATCTCATCTGTCAGAGCCAGCCCTTTCACATTCGGATTTTCCAAACTCGCCAGCACTGCAGATTGATTGACTCTGCGCTTATAAACTAAGATCAGCAGAAATTCCCCCAGGCCTCTGATGGGCCACAGCCTCCAAGAGTACTCACAACTTGGCCTTTGGGAGACCTGAAAGATGGCTATCAAAGTTGTAGCCCCCACATGGCCTGTGAGTAACTTATGCTCCAAGTCTGAAGATGCTGAGAGGCATGTTGAGAGGACAAGAACACACAGAGCAAAGGAAGGAGCTGATGTCCAAAGGTCAGTGACTGTTCATTAAGCATCTCAGGGGTGGGAAACTAAGGCACTACAGCAGGAAAGGAAACCATGACACTGTCTGATGGCCAAAAGGGTCCTGGCAGAGAGCCTCGGAGTGACACAGTGCCAACCTGAGATGTTTTGGTAAACTGTCTCTTGCGCACCCTTCCCTAGAACCCTATTGTGTCCAGGTCGCTGGCCCCAAAGCCCCATGGAATCAGGCAGTAACGACTCATGAGCAGGAAATCACCAGAGGTACCTGCAGACTGTCCAAAGATGGTTCTGTGGGCGGGCCGAGTCTTCTGCCGAATAACTCACCCAGGTGTGCAGCCAACATCTGTGCCTTCAGACAGCAGGCCGAGGGGAGTTACCGCCGCACGGGGCCTTATCTTTCTAATTACAAACACATGTGCTAACCTTGGGCACTCTGCCAACACGCAAAGCCTGCAAAGGGCCACTCTGTAATACCTAAGTGATTGTCCATCTGGCAAAGCATCTTGGGAATATTTTCATCCTTCTCGTCATCCTCCTGGAGGACTGGAGACATATTCCAGATCACAACCTTCCCAGAATCCTGCCCTGGAATGAAGGAGCAGAAATTACTGAATGTGCAAGGAGTAGAAATTTGATATTAATATTTAATGTCCAATTAAATGAGAAGTCCTCGCTTAGCTTCCATAAATAATAATTAACTAGATCTAAGGAGACTGAATTTAAATTACTAATTTAAGTTACAGAAAAGATGATAAGTACTCATGGGGACCAAACAGAGAGGACTTAGCAGTCAGCAGAAGTCAACCTGACTTTACAAAAAGAACTTTAGCAATCAGGAGGGAACTGAGCTCTGGTCTAGCCTCTAACACGGATCCACCAGGGTTCCCTAGAAGGTCTTCATGCCCCCCCAGCACCTAGACTCTGACTCCTTGACTCCTCATCTGTGAAATGAGGAGAAGGGAAAGTCAATGTCACAAGACCTTTTCCGTTCTATGTACACCCCAAAAGGAAAAAGAAAAGCACACCACAGCCCCACACAGTGGGGCTCGCCTTCCAGGGGCTGCCTGGAATTTAGGCTGTTTCAGAGCTGACTGTTTTGAGACCCAAATGCACCCTGAACACAGGAAAAAGGGCTCATTATCTTGTTATCTACCCTTTGCAGTTACCTACAGATGAGAGACCAACCAAAAGAGGGGATTTAGGGCTCCTGTGCATGAGGTGATGTATTGCTTGGCTGAAAAATATACCCATGCCTTTTAGTAATGATTTCTTTTCTTTCTTTTTTTTTGAGATGGAGTCTCGCTCTGTCTCCCAGGCTGGAGTGCAGTGGCATGATCTCGGCTCACTGCAACCTCCGCCTCCCAGGTTCAAGTGATTCTCCTACCTCAGCTTCCTGAGTAGCTGGGATTACAGGCGAACACCATGACACCCAGCTAATTTTTGTATTTTTAGTAGAGATGGGGTTTCACCATGTTGGCCAAGCTGATTTGAACTCCTGACCTCACATGATTTGCCTGCCTAGGCCTCCCAAAGTGCTGAAATTACAGGTGTGAGCCACCATGCCCGGCCTTAGTAATGATTTCTAAGCTTTCCATCACTGATATCTAACAAAGTTTAGCCCCTCACTTAATTTCCTATTATAATGGGGCCAAATTCAATGAACATGCCAAAATTACCATAAAGCATGTTTGAAACTGCCCCTTGGCCAATATGTAAAAATAGTTCCAAACATTTCTGCCGGACCAACGTGGTAAAATGTGTGTCTTCTGGGTACAGGTGCAAACCCTCTAATTCCTCCAGCTAAGTCCATGTGTTCTCTCTCATGTGCTGCACCTCCTCTTGGGTACAGTCCACAGCATGGAAGGAGAGAAAGGCTTCCCTGCCCACAGCTTCCCTACACTCCCTTCCAGCTCCTTGACTCTGGGTGGAACCATCTGCTGGAAACCCACCCTGCAGCACCTGGCCCGAGGACCTAAAGCTCATAAAGTCACTCTCTAAGTGCTGCCTGGGGAGGCCTGGTTGGAGGGAGGCCCTGTTCTGGGGTGAAGACGACAGGGGGCTGGGCTCTGTGGAATGCTACATTCTGTCACTATATATACACCTTGGTGTCCTAGCATGAAGAACAGCTCTGTCTTTCCAAATAGAACCATGTAACATTGCAAAAGATGCTGGCTGCAGCAGAAGGGCAATACTACCAATAACAGTTTCAAATGGTGTGGGCTTTCTTACTTGCCCACAGTGTACTTTCTCCTTAACCTAGCTGAATTCCTTTGACGAGAAAATGGGCCTAATAACTACATGATTGCTTTAGAAGCTTAAACCACTCTCATTCCCTTTTTTCAGATAAGAAAAATACTGACAGAGCCCTTGCCTCTGGGGCTGGGCTTTGCCCACTGTACCACCTGCCACTCTCGATGCTCAACAAGCTTGGGGATACAAACTTATTTTAATATTAACCCAATAAACAGAAATTAGAATGATAAACCTGCTGCCAAAATATTTACAGAGAGCACACTAAAGCCATAAAAGGATTTTGATTTTATCCATTTAGATAACACATTATAACTATACATTTTAAACAGCATTGCATCTGTACTGAAAAATAGCAAGTATTCCCTCTACAGTTAAATGGACAGCAGGAGAAGAGCAAGGTGCCAGGACTGCTAAGTTTTCCCTTTCATTATTCCATAAACATACCTTGTCCTCCAGTTGCGAACTTGGTCCCGTCAGGGTGAATATCAACTGAAAAAATCGGCTTGCCTGGAAACAAAGAAAAAAAAAATACAATATCTAAATTGGCTTTTATTCATTGAAGAGTATCAAACTCAACAGATTCAGTTAAAGTCTAAACTGCTAGAAGATTCTCCAAACATTAGACTGCTGAAAGTCCAACAGTGGGAGGAAGCATTCCATCACTGAGAATGGCTGAGCCCACAGGATGCCTGGGCATTTGTCTGCCATCTTGCAGGGATGTGTGTTTGTAAAGGCTATGAGCTGTTCATGATTAAAGTTCTGAGTCACAGGTACTTAGTGAAAAGGGCACACAGCTATAACTCCAGACATCTCCCTATTGTGCAGATCTGCACTTGACTGGCAGCCTGGACAGAAGGAGCACTATTTGTCTTTTCTGGCTGACAGCTGAGCAGGACCAGGGCTGGCTGCAACCAAGGAGCATTTCTTCACTTGTCATACTTCTGCTTCCAAACAGCCCTCTTTTGTTTGTGCTGTGAAGTTCACATACAGTCTGCCATCTCAGCATCTCCTCTGGCTGAACTTCCTTCACAGTTTGTATTCTATGTTAAATTAGCTGTTCAATTCCTCCAGGAGAAAGGACTGTGGCTATTAGTTCTGAGGCTTGCACTAGGATCCCATGAAGCTAGCTGGCTGGCTGGGTGGGTGGATCAGACTGGCAAAAGCACTGTAGGAGCTTGAAACCCAGCAGACCATAGAAGGGACTCACGCCTGGAGGGCATTTGTCCAGCTCCCTGCTTCTAGGACAAAGGTACAAGAGCTACAAGTAGTATGTCAGTTGCTGTTGAGTTCATCACATCTTCTCCCTCTGGCGTAGTACCCAGTGCATGGTAGCGCAGCAATATTTGTTCGGTGGCAAAGGAGATACATGACAATGAACTAAGCATCAGCAATTGCTGATATAGATGGGCTGCTGCCAAGAGTCTCTTAATTGAACATGTTCTGTCTCTGTCACCCAAGAGACGGCAATGTGGATACAGTACCAGAGTCACCAGCCCTAGAATCACTTAGCAAGTACTGGGGTCAGGGGTGTGTGGAATTGAACATGTTCTGTCTCTGTCACCCAAGAGGCGGCAATGTGGATACAGTACCAGAGTCACCAGCCCTAGAATCACTCAGCAACTACTGGGGTCAGGGGTGTGTGGGCAGGCAGTGGCTGCCTGAGAACTGTGAAGTCCTGCCAGGGCTCCCATGCAAGTGTTGAAAATTAAATGCTGATGCCCAAAAGGCACTGCCCAGCATGGGACCCAGGCAGCACCCTGCTGTGGAGAGCCGTAGCCGTGCAGTCAAATCAAGCATGAACTTGAGAGAAAATACACTTTCCTTCTTACTGGTCATTATGTAGTACAGGTTGAGTATCCCTTATCTGAAACACCTGGGACCCGTTTTAACCAAAGG
The DNA here is from genome assembly GCF_049350105.2 of Macaca mulatta. Lineage (NCBI taxonomy): Eukaryota > Metazoa > Chordata > Mammalia > Primates > Cercopithecidae > Macaca > Macaca mulatta. The sequence continues at coordinate 33,299,670 of NC_133415.1, read as the reverse complement.
GAAATGACAGAAGCAATGTTGCTCCAGTTCCAGGTGTAGGCCTAAAGAGTCTAGCAGTTCAACTTTGGCTCTCTGGAGAAATCTAGTTGCCATGTGCGAAGTTCAAGTACCCTGAGACCACTATGTTTTGAAGAGGCCCAAACTGGCCACATGTAGAGCATCAAAGAGCCCGGACAAGTGAGAATCAAGGCCACAGACACAGGCCTGGTGAGGTGTTCTATCCCCAAGCTATTCGAGCCATCCCAGCAGATTCCATAGAGCCAAGATGAGCTGGACCTGCTGAGTCCTGACAAGCTGCAGAACTATGAGCAAATAATAAAACTGTTATTGTTTTAAGCCAGCAAATTTAGGGGTTTGTCATATAAGAGATAACCCAAAATGCCAATTCATTTGCTTTTCTGCTTAAGCCAACTTTAGCTGGGCATTTGTCATTTTAACAAAAAATATTCTAGCTGACAGCCTTGGTCTTGACAGGCAATCAGGGCGGAACATTCCCCTCCCCTTGGAGTGCTTTTCAGTTCCATAAGTCTGTGAGACATTGTATGATATGAGTCCCCTCAAGAAGCACATCAGAAACCCTTACCTGCAAGTCACAGTTCCCCCGACTACCCAAGAGCACACACAGGCTGAGCCAGGCTCAGCTGCACAGGTACCAATTAGAGCCTGTGCGCTTTAGATCATGCCCACTCACAGCATCGACTGCATGTTTTCTCACTCAGTCTCTGTTTGCAGATTTCTACTATGTGCCAGGCATTAAGCTAAGCAATGAGAAAGTAAAGATATATAATCATACAAACTCCCCTAGTAAGATGTCCGCTGATGGACACTTCACAAGTAGAAAGCCACCTGACTCATTCAGCCTCGGGCTTCCTGTAAATATAATAACTGAATTGGGTCCCAAAGGTTGAGTAAGAGTTAGCCAGAAGATCGGGTGAGGGAGAGGGATTTCAGGCTGAGGGGATGCACAGCATGGAATCAAGAAATAGGCTGATGTGCTGCTGCAGAGCAGAGTGCAGGTAGGGTATGAGAAAGAAGAGGAGACAGAGATGGCCAGGGCTCAGCAAGCATCAGTAAGGAGCTCAGACATTTCTCTAATGGTACTTTTAAGGCAGGGTAATTCCAAGGTCATATTCACATTCAGGCTCCACAATAGCAGTGTGGAAAATGGGGGTGGGGGCCTCCAGGCTCCAGGGGAAGGCAGGGATGGAGGCTGGCAACAGGTTTTGGTTTTGGCATTAAACATCATGGGCTGAATCTTCAGCCCTGCCACTTACCCAGCTGCAAAGCCTTGAGATTTTATTTTTTATTTTATTTTATTATTTTGAGATGGAGTCTCGCTCTGTTGCCTAGGCTGGAGTGCAGTGGTGCGATCTTGGCTCACCGCAACCTCTGCCTCCCAGGTTCAAGCAATTCTCCTGCCTCAGCCTCCCGAGTAGCTAGGACTACAGTCGCACGCCACCACGTCTGGCTAATTTTTGTATTTTGTATTTTTGTATTTTTAGTAGTTGTTGGTCAGGCTGGTTTTGAACTCCTGACCTCAGGTGAGCCACCTGCCTCGGCCTCCCAAAGTGCTGGGATTACAGGCATGAGCCACCACGCCTGGCCACACCCATTTCTCAATCTGCAAAAATGTGGAGGACACATTCACCATTACAAGCACCTTGTGAGACAGATTAAGATGCTGTGTCACGTTACTTCTAAGATGCATCCATTTCACACGATGAGGACACACCTTGGTGGAAGGCGTGCCTGGTTTGTTGGCACCATGTTTCCTTTCTTAGTGTTGTGCAGTAAATGAGATGAAATATGGTAGGGGACCTACACAGACACCAGCGCAGTGCTGGCTCCCCACCTCCTTACAGCACTAGACCTTTCCGTCCCAAGGAAAGCAGTCACTCACATTCCATCATTGGGAATGAACCTCTTCTTTTTTTTTTTATTTTTTTTCGAGGCAGAGTTTCACTCTGTGACCCAGTCTAGAGTGCAGTGGCACGATCTTGGCTCACTGCAAACTCCGCCTCCAGGGTTCACACCATTCTCCTGCCTCAGCCTCCTGAGTACCTGGGACTACACGTGCCTGCCACCAGGCCCGGCTAATTTTTGTGTTTTTAGTAGAGACGGGGTTTCACCGTGTTAGCCAGGATGGTCTCGATCTCCCGACTTCATGATCCAGCCGCCTCGGCCTCTCAAAGTGCTGGGATTACAGGCGTGAGCCACCGCGCCCGGCCAGGAATGAACCTCTTCTAAAGGGGTCTTTGAGGTGGAGCTGAGGAAAGGGACCTTCTGGCCGAGCTAGTTAGAAAACTCTTCCTGCGGCACCGCATGATAACGACAAAGATGAGTTCCCAACTACCTCCAGTGTCTGGACTTTCTTTGTAATAGAGACAGAAAGAAAAGACAAATTAACACACCCTAGACTCTGGAGACACCAAGCAATCACCTATCCTTAGATCAACCCCAGATCAGAATGTTGTCCCTGCACACCTAATACAGAGCCAATATAGTCAGTCACTGTCTACTGTCTGGGGGTTTGCTGATTTGACAAGAGCAGCATGAATGCTTCCCATCTGGCAGGGAATAAAGAATACATTAAGGAAGCTGGGATTATGACAGGGCATGCTTGGGTAGAATCGTACCCTCCTTCACACCAGGGGAAAGATTCCTAGAAGAGGACTAAACATGGGAACTTAAACTCTGAGCAGAGAGAGGTGGCCAGAGGCAAAGCAAAGAGGGCACAATGGAGAGCGCTGGCCCTTCCCTCTCAGCAGACCTTCGGCTTGGCTCCAGAAAGTCTCTGGGCTTTTATGCTCTGATAGTTCATTGGGTAGAGCTGACTGGAACACATGTGCATACGTCCTTTTGGAATGAAGCTTGGGAAAGTTGAGGCCTTTGCCCAGTGAATGTTGCTCCTGGGAACACTTTTCCTGTACCGCCCAGCAGAACTTGGTTTTAACCAATGTTGACAAATATAGAATTAAAAATAAGAAAATGTTTGAAACATTTATTAAATGAAACAGTTACAAAACAATACTAAAATATAAGGTGGGTCTGGTCACGGTGGTTCCCGCCTGTAATTCCAGCACTTGGGAGGCTGAGGCAGGTAGATCACTTGAGGTCAGGAGTTTGAGAACAGCCTGGCCAACATGGCGCACCACTGAACTCCAGCCTGGGTGACAGAGTAAGACTCTGTCTCAAAAAAACAAAACAAAACAAAAAATATATAAGGTAACGGCCGGGCGCGGTGGCTCATGCCTGTAATCCCAGCACTTTGGGAGGCCGAGGCGGGCGGATCACAAGGTCAGGAGATCGAGACCACGGTGAAACCCCGTCTCTACTAAAAATTACAAAAAATTAGCCGGGCGCGGTTGTGGGCGCCTGTAGTCCCAGCTACTCGGGAGGCTGAGGCAGGAGAATGGCGTGAACCCGGGAGGCGGAGCTTGCAGTGAGCCGAGATCGCGCCACTGCACTCCAGCCTGGGCTGGGCGACAGAGCGAGACTCCGTCTCAAAAAATATATATATATATATAAGGTGGGTGCAAACAACACAAACTTACTTACTTATTCATTTATTTTGAGACAAATTCTCACTCTGTCACCCAGGCTGGAGTGCAGCGGCACAATCTTAGCTCATTGCAACCTCTGCCTCCCAAGTTCAAGCGATTCTCCTGCCTCAGCCTCCGAAGTAGCTGGGACTATAGGTGTGTGCCACCATGCCTAGCTAAAAAGTGCCGGAATTACAGGCTTGAGCCACCCCGCCCAGCCGCAAACAACATAATCTTAAATGTAGAAAACTCTAAAGATTCCACAGAAAAACTATTAGTGCTAATAAATGAATTCAGCTAAGTTGCAGATAAAAAAATCAACAAACAAAAGTCATCTGCATTTCTATACACCAACAATGAGCAATCTGAAAGGGAAATTAAGAAAACAATTCAATTTACAACAGAATCAAAATGAATAAAATTTGTAGGAATAAACTTAGCCAAGGAGGCGAAAGACTTGTATACTGAAACTATAAAACATTGCTGAAGGAAATCAAAGACACAAATAAGTGAAAAAACAGTATGTATGTACTCATGGACTAGAAGATTTAATAACTTTAAGATGTTAGGCTGGGAGCAGTGGCTCATGCCTGTAATCCCAGCACTTTGGGAGGCTGAGGTGGGCGGATCACATGAGGGCGGGAGTTCGAGACCAGCCTGACCAACATGGAGAAACCCTATCTCTACTAAAAATACAAAAATTAGCCGGGCATGGTGGCACATGCTTGTAATCCCAGTGACTTGGGAGGCTGAAGCAGGAGAACTGCCTGAACCTGGGAGGCAGAGGTTGCAGTGAGCTGAGTTTGTGCCATTGCACTCCAGCCTGGGCAACGAGTGAAACTCCGTCTCAAAAAAAAAAAAAAAAAAAAAAAGTCAAAACTCCTAAAAGTAATTTGTAGGTTTAATGCAATGCCTGTGAAAATCCCAATGGTACTTTCTGCAGAAATAAAAAAAAAAATTCCATCCCAAAATTCACATGTAATCTTAAGGGACCCTGAACAGTCAAAAGAATCTTCAAAAAGTACAAAGTTGGGGATCTCACACTTCCTTCTTTCAAAACTTACTACAAAGCTACAGTAATCAGAACAGTGAAGTACAGGCATAGACAGACACCCAGAAAAACAGAATACAGAGCCCAGAAATAAGCCCTTCTGTATATGGTCAAATGATTTTGACAAGGGGCCAAGACCATTCAATGGGGAAAGAACAGTCTCCTTCACAAATGGTACTGTGAAAACTGCACATGCAAAAGAATGAAGTTAGATCCCTATCTCGTACCATATACAATTAACCCAAAATGGATCAAAGACCTGCATATATATCTTAGAAGGAAACACAGGGGAAAAGCTTCACAAGATTGGATTTGGCAGTAATATTTTTTTCTTTTTTCTTTCTTTCTTTCTTTTTTTGAGACAGCACCTCATTCTGTCACCCAGGCTGGAGTGCAATGGTATGATCTTGGCTTACTGCAGCCTCGACCTCCCAGGCTCAAGCAATCCTCCCACCTCAGTCCCCTGAGTAGTTGGGGACTGAGTGCACCACCATGCCTGGCTAATTTTTGTATTTCTTGTAGAGATGGGGTTTCACCATGTTGCCCAGACTGGTCTCAAACTCCTGAGCTCAAGCGATCTGCTACCTTGACGTCCCAAAGTGCTAGGATTACAGGCGTGCACCACTGCATCTGACCATGGATTTGGCAATAATTTCTTAGATATGAGACCAAAGGCACAGGCAATAAAAGAAAAATAAACTGAACTTTATCAAAATTTAAAACTTTTGTGCATCAAAGGAAAATATCAACAGAATAAAAAGGCAACCCATAGAATCGGAGAAATATCTGCAAATTACATATCTGATAAGGGATTAATGTCCAGAATATATAGAGAAATCCTAAAACTCAACAACAACTAAAACTTCTCAACAACATGACTCAAAATTGGGCAAATAACTTCAACAGGCATTTCTCCAAAGAAAATATATAAATGAGGCAGGGTGCGAGGGCTCACATCTGTAATCCCAGAACTTTGGGAGGCTGAGGCGGGTGGATCGGCTGAGGCGGGTGGACCACCTGAGGTAAGGAATTCAAGACCAGCCTGGCCAACATGGTGAAACCCTGTCTCTTCTAAAACTACAAAAATTTGCCGAGCATGGTGGTGGGTGCCTGTAGTCCCAGCTACTCTGGAGGCTGAAGCAGGAGAATTGCTTGAACCCAGGGCGCAGAGGTTGCAGTGAGCTGAGATCGTGCCAATGCACTCCAGCCTGGGCGACAGTGTGAGACTCCATCTTGAGAAAAAAAAAAAAAAAAAAGATATACAAATGACCAACAAGCACATGAAAAGATGTCAACATCACTAATCAGTAGAAAAATGCAAGTCAAAACCCCAATTACGTACCACCTCACATCCATTAAGATGGCTACTGATGGCTGGGTGCAGTGGCTCATGCTTGTAATTTCAGCACTTTTGGGAGGCTAAGGTGGGCGGATCAAGAGGTCAAGAGATCAAGACCATCCTGGCCAACATGGTGAAAGCCCATCTCTACTAAAAATAAAAAATTAGCTGGGCACGGTGGCGTGTGCCTGTAGTCCCAGCTACTCAGGAGGCTGAGGCAGGAGAATCATTTGAACCTGGGAGGTGGAGGTTGCAGTGAGCCAAGATCCCACCACTGCACTCCAGCCTGGCGACACAGTGAGACTCTGTCTCAAAAAAAAAAAAAAAAAAAAAAAAAAAAAAAAAAAAAAAAAAAAAGATGGTTACTAACAAAAAACCTCAGGAAAGAAGTGTTGGTGAGGGTGTACAGAAATTATAACCCTTGTTAAAAATACAATTACCATGTGATCTGGCAATTATACTTCTGGGTATATAACCAAAAGAAAGAAGGGTCTTGAAGAGCTATTTGTACACCCATGTTCATAGCAGCACTATTCACTACAGTAAAGAAGTGGAAGCAACCCAAGTGTCCCTTGACCAATGAACGGATGAACAAAATGTGGTATATCCATACAATGGAATATTATTTAGCCTTAAAAAGGAAAGTAGTTCTGATGCACACTACAATGTGGATGAACCTCAAAGACACTATGGTAAGTGAAAAAAGACAAATATTGTAGGATTCCACTTATATGAGCTATCTACAAATAGTCAAATTCATAGAAACACATAGTAGAATGGTGGTTGCCAGGGTCTGAGTTGAGGGGAAAACAGGGAGTTGTTGCTTAACTAGTATAAAGGTTTGCAAGATGAAAATGTTCCGGAGATTGGTTGGACAATAATGTGAATTGTGACAGTACTGAATTACATACTTAAAAATGATCAAGATAGTAAATTTTATATTGTGTGTATTTGACCACAATTTTTAAAATGCTAATAAAAACCAAACAAAACCAAAATAAAAATAAATAAAATGGAGGAGTGTAGGAGGGAGGTGGGTATAATTATAAAAATTGTAGGCGGGGTGCAGTGGCTCACGCCTGTAATCCCAACACTTTGGGAGGCTGAGGCAGGCGGATCATGAGGTCAGGAGATCAACACCATCCTGGCTAACATGGTGAAACCCTGTCTCTACTAAAAATACGTAAAAAAATTAGCCGGGCATGGTGGTGGCAGGCACCTGTAGCCCCAGCTACTCAGGAGGCTAAGGCAGGAGAATGGCATGAACCCAGGAGGCAGAGCTTGCAGTGAGCCAAGATCACGCCACTGCACTCCAGCCTGGGCAACAGAGCGAGACTCCGTCTCAAAAAAATAAAAAATATATAAAAATTGTTGGAACTGTTCAGCATCTCGACTGCAGTGGTAGATACATGAACCTGCACAGGTGACAAAATTGTATAGAATTAAACATACACATGTACAAATAAGTACAAATAAAACTGGGGAAATAAATTTTAAAAAATAGGTAGCATATGTCAATGTCAACTACAGTTTTGCAAAATGTTACCATTGGGAGAAACTGGGCAAAGGCCAGAAGTGCCTTCTCAGTATTTCATACAATTGGGTGTGAATCTATAATCATCTCGATAAGAAATAAACACACACACACACAAGGCCTGTTTTTAAAAAACGATATATACATGTGTGTACTAACATATAAGGCAGTAGAGGTAAATATCCAAACACCAGAGGTTAGGTCATAATAAAAATGATTCTTTTCACGTGCAGGTGACAATATGCACACTCTATAAGCAGCAATCCCTCTGGAGAAACTCATCAGCGAAACACACTAATGTGACCTATATGCAAGTAACTCCTATGGCTGACTGCCTTCTAGACACCTCACCCTGATCTTCTCTATAACGGTCTGATCTTTCCACCAAACCTTCTCTACCCACTGTCTGCCCCAACACAGTTAAGGCCAGACCTTGAGAGGAGAGGCCAACAATCCTTGCACAATAGCCACCCCACCCCCACAACTTTTCTGACCTCATCTCCTACTAACCCCCACCATCACTGGTCCTACTCTTTTCTTGGACTGTACCAGGTGCACTCCTATCTTGGGCCTTGTACCGACTCTTCCTTGCCTCCTTCAGGTCTTTGCTCAATGTCACCCTCACACTGAGGTCTACCCTAACAACTCTGATTTAAAGGATTACTTCCCCAACACGGCACAACAAATCCCCTTAGTCCTGATCTACTTGTTTCCTCGGGAATTTCTTACATACTAATTTCCTTTATTGTATCTGTCTACTCTGCCCACTAGAATGTAAACTCCAGTAAGTAGATCGGCTGTTTTGTCTGTTTTATTCACTAATTCATCTTCAGGACCCAGAGCTGTGGCTTGGCACATAACAGGCACAACAATAAATACTTGTTGCTGTTGAATGGCTAGAGAAAGCTCATGACAGAAGCGCTGCATTCAAACACACCTTCAGTATCACCTGTGTAACAATCTTTGGAAGGCAGGCTCCTGATCTCCTGCTGTAGGGACTCAGATTTCACCAACTGCCTGCAGGTGGGAAGCACACCCTTGGCTGGTTCACAGAGTCATCTGCTGCTGTTATCTCTACCACTTTCGACCACAAAAACTATCCCTATCTTCTTTAGTAAGCACAACACAATGATATCTCATAGGTGTCAGATGCCTAAGAGACTGAAAACAGCACAGGAAGGAAGCTGTTGCACCATACAACCATTGTGTGTGTGTGTGTGTGTGTGTGTGTGTGTGCGCGCGCGCGCGCGCGCATACCACAAACTAAAGTGGAAAAATGTCACAGGTATATCATGTAGGAGACCTTAATCACTTCTCCTGAAGCATCTGCCAACGTATGATCAACAAAGTTTTGAGACTGGGCACAGTGGCTCACTCCTGTAATCCCAGCACTTTGGGAGGCCAAGGCAGGCAGATGACTTGCTCTGAGGAATTCGAGAGAATTTGTAGAGATGGTGAACCCCATCTATTCAAAACAAAACAAACAAATTCAAAACAAAACACAAAAATTACCCAGGAGTGGTGGTGCAAGCCTGTAGTCCCAGCTACTCAGGAGGTTGAGGCAGGAGGATCTATTGAGCCCAAGAGGTTGAGGCTGCAGTGAGCCGTGATCACGTCACTGCACTCCAGCCTGAGCAACAAAAAGAAACTGCCTCAAAAAAAAAAAAAAAAAAGAAAAGAAAAAAAAAAGTTTTGGTAAAAGGCATTTCTGTTTCTTTATACTTCTTTCCCCTCTCATTTTGCGGAACAGAGGTATTCCCTAAAAACTATCTGCACGGGAGGACTACTCGAGCCCAGGAGCTCAAGGCTGCCATGAACTAAGGTCATGCCACTGCACTCCATCCTGAGCTACAAAGACCTTGTCTCTTAAAAAAAAGTTATCTGCAAGGGTACAATGTATATCATGGTTGCACTAAAAGCCCAGACTTCACCACTAAGCAACATATCCATGTAACAAAACTGCACTTATATCCCTTAAATTTAACAACAAAAAGTTATCTGCAAAATGTACTCCTATAAATCTAGTCCCTTCCACCTACTTCCACTAGAAAATTAAAAGCTACATTTCCACAGGGGAAAAATCTGCCAGCTCAACAACAACCACAATTAAGAAGACAACAAACCTACACTACTATTTAAGTGAAAAATGCACAGCAGGCTGGGCGCAGTGGCTCACGCCTGTAATCCCAGCACTTTGGGAGGCCAAGGCAGGTGGATTACCTGAGGTCAGGAGTTCAAGACCAGCCTGGCCAACATGGTGAAACCCCATTTCTACTAAAAATACAAAAAATTAGTTGGGCGTGGTGGCTCGTGCCTGTAATCCCAGCTAATCGGAAGGCTGAGGCAGGAGAATTGTTCAAACCCTGGAGGCAGAGATTGCAGTGAGCTGAGGTCGCACCATTGCACTCCAGCCTGGGCAACAAGAGCAAAACTCCGTCTCAATTAAAAAAAAAAAAAAGCACAGTAACATTTTAGCTATGCCAGTTATCTGTACAATGCAAGGTCTGTAAGGGAGGCTATACACCAAAGACACTGGATTTGCTACGGTGACTGATGGGGATTTGGCTAAAGTCTTAAAAAAATTCAGACAGTTGTATAATGTGTCTTCTAAAATCACAAAATCACCCAGCTGTTTTTTTCCAAATGGTCTGAAAGACCACATTAAAAGTTTTAACAATGTGTTTTCCTTTGTGCATTTTCTAATTTTTCCTAACTTCTTTCACAGTCTTACTGAGCTCAGTAGGCAGCAACTCTGCCCTTAGACTGGAACTCATCCTTCTGTTCTCTCTTATCTCTTTTGTGTATGTGTGCGTGTGTGGATGAGATGGAGTCTTGCTCCGTCACCCAGGCTGGAGTGCAGTGATGTGACCTCGGCTCACTGCAGCCTCCGGCTCCGGGTTTCAAGCAATTCTCCTGCCTCAGCCTCCCGAGTTGCTGGGACTACAGGTACACACCACCACACCTGGCTAATTTTTGTATTTTCAGTAGAGACGGGTTTTTGCCATGTTGGCCAGGCTGGTCTCGAACTCCTGACCTCAAGTGATCTGCCTGCCTCAGCCTCTCAAAGTGCTGGGATTACAGGTGTGAGCCACCGTGCCTGGCCTGTTCTCTTTTATCTCATACCCCATATTTGACACTACCTTCCCAACATACCCATAACTCAGACTTTCTGGAGAGATGCAAATGTTCCTTATCTTTATCAGGGAACAGGTTACAAAGTACATTAATTTGTCAAAATTCAACACATTATACATTTAAGGTCTGGACATTTTATTATGTAAATTATACCTGAAAAGAATGCGTTTTTTATATATATACATAAAAATACATATAAAATATATAACATATGTTATATACATTATATATAATATATATAAAACACACATATAAATATAAACACATATATACATATAATGTATTACATACACATACACACACACACAGTCTCCTCCACCAGCTCCAACCATTTCTCTCCATCACAGCCATCACCATCCTGATCCAGACCATCTCTTGCTTGGATTACTACCAGTAGTTAGCGTTATAACTGGTCTCCTGGCTCCTCTCTCCCCCGGTCCCCCACAACGAATCTAGTCTCCATGTAGCAGTCAGAAAGATCTCTAAAACCCACGTCAGATCACAGTCATCCTCTACTCCCCTTGCAGGGAGAATCAAGGCCTTCTAGTAGCCTACTAGGCTCTCCCAGTCAGTCTGGTATTCTCTCTCTGGCCTCCTCTCTCACAGCTGTTGCCTTGCTCCAACCACAATGACATCCATGCTACTGCTCAAACCCTCCAGGTAAGTTCCAGCTTTTCTTTCTGCCTGGAATGGTCTTCCCTCAGATGGCACCTTCCTCATCTCCATCAGGCCTGCAGTGAATGCTGTGGTATCATGCCCAGGTCCCTACCCTCCAGGGACTAAAGCACATTCCCACAGCTATCTGTGGAGTGTTGGCAGCCCCAACAGCTCCCTGCATAGTCTTTCTCCAGGTCAGACCTGCCCTCAGTGGAAGAACTCCTTTGGCAAGGTCAGGTATCCTTCCCAAAACAGCCTATATCCAGGCTGTGGACACAGGAGTAAAGGGCCTGGGTCCCCCACCCCAACCCAGGACAACTCTAAAGGGCTTCCCCAGCGCCAGAACTCCCAGCAGGGCTGGCTGTGGCTTTCTCTGTGCTTACATCACAGCTTGCCTTCTCCCTCTGTCTGGTCCTGCTTCCCTCCCTCCTTCATTGGTGTGGATTCCAAGAGCCCTCTCCAATAATCCTGCATGCAAAAATCTCCAGCTCAGAATTTGACTCGTGCAACAAGGTCCTTGCTCAAATGCTACCTTTTCACTCAGGCTTTGCCAAAGCATCCCATTTAAACCTGTCTATCCCCGGCCTCTGCCTCATCATTCCTCATCTCTAAGTCTGCTGTTTCTCCAATTCACAGGATCTTGTTTGTGATTCCGCTGTGTCTTACCAGGAAGCTCCCCTCCCACATCTCTTTTCCACTTACACAGGAAACCCCCAGCAGATCCCATCTCAGTCTCACTGGCCAGGATGCATAACAGGCTGCTCCTCAAGAGCCTGGCATGTTGCTTGGTTCACTGCTGTTTTAAGAGCTGAAAACACACACACACACACGCGCGCGCGCGCACACACACACACACACATGCACACATGCACATACATTTTCAGTTCTTAAAACAGTAGTGAATTTATCAAGTGTCTTTTCTATGTGAGACCTTCTGTTAGAGAATGAAGCAGACCTGGAGTTCGCTCCAATGTAGGTCTATCCCTGGACCTGTCCCTTCTGTCTGGTCGTCACCACAACGGTTTTTGCCAGGGTAGCCTCCCAGGGAATTGGCCTACCCTAGGTTTTTTAATGCATCGAGGCAGATAATGCTTTGAGGAGCAACAAATGTTAATCTAAATGGGTTTTCTTTTTGCCAGGAGTGTTTTAAAACCATTTGCTATCTGTTTCATCCACCTCCTTTCCTAAAATGGAAAGCTCCAGAAGACAGAATCATGTAAATGAACTCCTTGGGTAAGGCTTGGGCAGAGTGTTTCCCCTCATCATTGGAATTGCCAGCAGATTCCACCAGAAAGAGCCAGCCAGGATGAACAAGAAGTTTATGTGCAGCACATCAACTCTACCAGCCAAGGACAACAGACACTGTTAGCTGCCCATCCATTAGTCACTTTCCATCACCAACTTCCAGCACTCAGCACTCCTTCAACATTTACTGAGTGACTACTATGGTGTGTACCAAGTACCATTCCTGGCCCTGGGAAAAGGGCATGAGCAAAGACAAAGTCTGTTTTCCAGGAGCGTATGTTCCCCCGGGGAGGTATCTAATACAACTCCATTTTTATTCAGATATCCACTGTGTCCCTTATGTAAGCCAGTAGGCAACAATGACTGATGCAAGAGAGGGCACATGACCTCGTTGGACCAATCAGGCCAATGGGGAAGACCCAAAGTCCAAGGCTGGGGCACAGACCTCTCCCTTGGGCTTCTCACTGAAAACATTCTCGATACCCCACAACCAGAGAACTCTTGAAAACCAAATGCCAGAGAAGGCTCACCAAGCACACTTCAGGAGAAACCTACCAGGTTAGAAGCCCCAAGGCACTCAGAATGGCTACAGAAGCAGTCAGAGGACAAGCTCCAGGGACCAGACTCCTGGTCCCATGTTGTACCACATGGTTTCTGAAAGCTGTCCTTCTGAGGAGGAAATGGGCTTGAAGTTCTCCAGGACAGAGTGGCCAGTCTCAGCACAGAGGCCAGTGCTTAGCAAATTAGAAAGAGTAAGTCTGGGCTTGGGTTGGAGTCTAAGTGTGACTCTCAACACATCTCCATCACTTCTAGAGGAATCTTGGGGGTGGGGGGTCACCTCATCTCACTCAGCCTGTTTCCATCTGCAAACTGTACTGCTGCAAGTCATAGAGAATTTCAAGGGTAATCCTCTATCATATATAACAAGTCTTGAGATAGGTCAGCTTCAGGGTGCATTAATTTAGCAACTTAAAGAGACATGTCCCTCTGTCTTCCTCTCCTGTAATCAGTGTTGGCCCCATCCTCACGGTCAAAAGCTGGCTTTTACACACAGACCTAGTAAAGTCCAGCAGAAGAGACTGGTCTTTCAAGCATCTCCTCTTATCTAATTACCTAGGAGGTTCCAGCAGACGTCCCCTCCCAGTCTCAAGGGCCGAAATGGCATTACATAGCTGTTCCTCAACAAATCTTTGGCACTTACCCACACACCAGCTTAGGGCTATCAGCAGCTTGGCCTGCAGAAGGCAGACCAAAAAAATTGGGGTTCTGCTAACAAGGAACAAGGCAGGCAATCCTACAATATTTGCAACTCTCCTTTTGTGCTGTTTGACAATATGCACACTGTTCACAATCCCACTCACTTCCAGGTGTTGTTGCTGACTCTGGCAGGATGATAAAATGTACTTTGCATAAATTTTTGGTCCCCAGGGCCCATTCCATACCTCTGGTTCATGTGCTAGATACCTCTGCAGTCCCTAGGCAAACACCCCGGATGAACAGAACATGCTGGCAACCTCTGGGGAAAGGGAGGGGTCAAGCCAGACACAGAGCATCCTCTTCCTGGTCACCAGCAGGACCCAAGATCAGCACAGTGGCAGCAGGTCTCCTACTTGGCTTCAGTGGTCAAGGCCAGAACCTCCCCAGAAGTCCCTCCCAGCTGTGTAACTATGATTCTGCTCATGAAATGAAAATAGCTTTTCAACCACTTCTTAGAGTAAAACAAATGTTTAAGAAAATCCCATTTCCTAGCCTTCATCCATACTCTTTCTCCAGCGTATTAAAGAAAAAAATTCAGAGAGTGGCTGGGCGCGGTGGCTCATACCTGTAATACTAGTACTTTGGGAGGCCAAGGCAGGTGGATCACCTGAGGTCAGGAGTTCGAGACCAGCCAGACCAACATGGCAAAAATATGTATTAAAAATACAAAAATACTAAATACCAAATACTAAAAATACAAAAATTAGCCAGGCGTGGTGGCATGTGCCTGTAATCCCAGCTACTCGGGAGGCTGAGATAGGAGAAACACTCGAACCGGGAGGCGGAAGTTGCCGGGAGGCGGAAGTTGCCGTGAGCCGAGATCATGCCACTGCACTCCAGCCTGGGTGACAGAGCTAGACTGTCTCAAAATAAATAAATAAAATAAATAAATAAGTAAACTCAGAGTGGCCCAAATCTACAGTCACCTGCCTATATGGCCAAGTCCCATTAATTCTACCTTTACCCTGTCTTTAGTGCCTCTCTATTTCTCACCTCCATCACCTGTGACCTCCCTGTCTCCCTGAGCATCTCACCAAGGCTGGAAACTCCTAACTCCTTCAGGGCCTTCCTAAGACACAGGTTGGGTGTTTTATCCAGCTTCCTCAGAAGCCTCAATGCTCTCCTCCCCTAACCCCAAGAAGGAAGTTCAAGCTGCTGGCAAGGCTCTGCCTCCCAGCCCCATTCTCCCTCTTGCCCTGTTTAGCCTCCCTCCTAACATGTTCTATGTCTTTTCCTAAATGCTTTCACCCTCTGGGCCTTTTCTCCTGATGGTCTCATGTGCTGTAGCACCTTCTCTGCCATCACAATTCTAGTCACATCAGGGTTCAGTCCAAGGACACATCCACAAACCCGACTCTGCTGGAGAAGTGCCCTTCCTCCTTGGGCTATCATGCTTATTCCTCTAGCTCCTGTTTCCCCTGCCCTGCATTCTAGAATATGGTTTGTATGTCAATCTCTCATCTATCTTCCACACAGCTTTCCATTCAGAGAGAGCCTTATTTACCCCTGGACCCCCCAGAACTCTTACCTTCTAGGTTCAATGTTTGTTGCATAAATTAGTGAAAAATCCACAGCAAAATCTCACCCAGTTTTCTTCTGACTCTTCAGATGTACTCTGGTTATTTTCCTAAATCAGCCTACTGTCTTCAGGCAAAGGTCAGGAGAGAAATTGCTGAGAGAATCTGCATTTTCTGAGCTATCATATGGAGCAGGTGGGGCAAGAATTATTGACTTCATGAACAGATTAGGAAAAGAGATGGAAAAACTTTTCGTCACATATCTAGTAAGCAGCAGGGCACAGAGACTCCAGAGCAGGATATCTGATTCCAAAAACAGAAGACAAAATTCTTGTCCTCAAGAAACTTACAGTCTAGTCGTAACTATAAGACAAATACACCAAAAGGCAAATAACTTATTCAGAGCAGGGTTTCTCACCCTTAGCACTATTGATATTTGGGGCTAGACAGTTCTCCATGTGTGGGCTGTCCTGCATGCTATAGGATGTTTAACAGTAGATTTCTCCTCTACCCACTTGATGCCAGCAACACTTACCCTGCCCAACCCTGTTGTGACAACCACAAATGTCTCTAGACATTGCCTTGTAGAATCACTGATTTAGAGCAACTGCCAAGTTTATCTCTCAACCACTGCAATCATATAACCTCACCATTAGGATCCTTTCCCTGACAATTATCAGACATAGGTCTGCAGTGCCCTCCAGCAGCAGGCTGGATCTTACCCACCCACTCCTGACTTTATCATTATACGATTCTGCCTACATTTTCCCTTCAAGCTGAATTATTTAATTTTCATGCTGAGGTCTCAGTAGGACAGCTTCAAATCCTTTTCAGAATGACACAAGGTAGGGGTAAAAATAATCCAGTCGCAGGACAGGAGAAAACACACATCATAAGGTCATGTGATTACTGGGAAATTATCCTGTTCTTGAAAATTTCCCAAATCCCTTTTCATAACACTGCCATCAAAGTGTGAACCAGAGGTCAAAGGTGGACAAGAGTTCTTTCAGTCCTGGCCCTCTTGGTTAGAATGGGCTTCACCAAAGAGCTGAGCGTGAGAGCTGTCTGCCCAAGCATGAATTCCAGAAAAAACTCAGGAGCAAAGGCCCAGAGTTGGGAAGAGTCATGAATCTCAGTGAGATTTTCTAAACATACAAACTCCATATTTCTACAAGCTTTAAAACCAGAAACCTAGTTGTTTTCACTTTCTGACCTTAATCTAACTTAGAAATGAAGCTTATTTTGGTCAATTCTAAAATAAAATATATAGAGAATACTATATCCAAGAACACAAAGTAAAATGTGTATGTATGAACAATACCTGACACACATAACTTCTATATAAATGATAGCTATTATTATATATCTCAATTTAACAATCTTTTATATTTGGTCACAGGATAAAATGGAAGAGGTCAGTTTTATTTTACCAAGGCCCAGAAGTAGAGTTATAAGTCCAAAAATTTACAGCTAGTAAATGATGCAGTTTTGAACCCAGTCTGATTCTACATTCAAGGCTCATTTCACTGCAATGTGACAACTTCAAGATAAACTTATTGATAACCTTAGACAAGTGCTTCTCAACTGGGGGTGATTTTGGCTACCAATGGACATTGGCAATGACTGGAGATATTTTTGATTGATACAACTAGGTGGTGGTTGTGAAGTGCTACTGGCACCTGGTGGGTAGAGGCCAAGGATACTAGAAACATTCCATAACACAGATGACAATCACACAATCTTATGGCCCAAAACGTTAACCTGCTGAAGTTGGGAAACCCTCCCTTAGAGGTTTCTCTATTATCAGCCAAGAAAATGAAGACCATAGCACACCTACACTTCAACAAATACTTCTTTCCCTGTCATAGCTGCCCTCTCTACTTTGAATGGATTCTCTGCCACACCAGAGAAAAATGTTGAGCTCTCTGCTACTTCCCCCTTCAGACTCTCGAAAAACAGAAAAACTATGTTCATGCTGGGTGCAGTGGCTCACGCCTGTAGTCCCAGCTACTCAGGATGCTGAGACAGGAAGATCCCTTGAGCCCAGGCATTTGAGTCTGGGCAACAGTGCAAGATCCCATTTCTATTAAAAAAAAAAAAAAGTTATTTTCATGCTTCATGAGATAGGAGACATGAATACAGTATGAGGAAGCCAGAAAGTGCAATGATGTGCTTTCCAAAAGCAAGCACAATTTTATTGGCCACTACCCACCCCTTAGGCTATTGGCTGAGCAGCCCCTGCTCCCAGCAGCCACCAATACTCCTATAGTCTTTAAAGGCCTGCTCGGCAGTGATTCAGACCAGCATCATTTCTTCCAGGGCAGTGGTAATTTACCTCTGACAGTCCTTCTGAACATTCCATGAAATTTTAAAAGAAAGGAAATTTGACAAAGAACAAGTTTAAAAGAAATTAAATCCCATCCTGCCAGAGTCGTCATATCTTTTTTTTTCCTTTGAGATGGAGTCTCGCTCTGCCAGGCTGCAGTGCAGTGGCGCAATCTCAGCTTACTGCAATCTCTACCTCTCGGGTTCAAGCAATTCTTCTGCCTCAGCCTCCCGAGTAGCTGGGACTACAGGTGCGCGCCACCACACTCAGCTAATTTTCGTATTTTTAGTAGAGATGGGGTTTCACCATATTGGCCAGGGTGGTCTCAATCTCTTGACCTCTTGATCCGCCCACCTCAGCTTCCCAAAGTGCTGGGATTACAGGTGTGAGCCACCATGCCCAACCTCTTTTTATTATTACTTATTATCTCAGATTTCTAAAGCACTTTACAGTTTGGGGAGCGTTTTTGTATCTACGCTCCCAACTGAGTATCACGAGCATACTGTGAAGTGGTTAGAACAGATATTATCATGCTCTGTTCTAGGGCTGTAGAGAGGCCCTCAGCAACAAGGGCCACTGTTGTGCTTGCTCCGCCAGGCTGATGCACTTGGCTGCTGATCTGAGTGTAGTCTCTTATTCATTTGTACCTAGTTCATCACTTAAGCATGTTGACTTACTTATGTTTACACAGAATAAAACTTTTGGCCTACAAAGGAGCTTATCAAAAAGGAATAAGTTACCTGACAGTAGAGGAGAGGCTGGAGAAGGGTAGGCTATTCACATAAACTGATTTAGGTAAAGCATTTTAACATAAAAATTCCATCAGACCTTCACACAGTAAACTAGTTCATAATAACATTTTTCCTTTCCTAATCACAAGCATCATAATTCATAATTACAACATTTGTCCAGTTCTCCAGGGAAAGATCTGCACAGTACACATCAGGAAACGCTCTTGGAGATCAAGAGGAGAAATGAAACTGAAACTCAAGACTTCTGCTTTCATGCACTGTAAACCTAACTTCATCTTGATAAATTATGAAAACCTCACCTTTCTGACCTGTTTCAGCCAATATTTATCACACACCCATCATGTGGAAGAGGTTGCTCAATGCAGCAGGGCATACAGAAGGGATTGAGGCAGTCCCTACCCTGGGGGCATATGGAAAGTACCCCCCAACACCTTCCATGCAAGGCAAAACACACAGACAGTGATACAGCACATCTACCGGGGTAACTCAGGATGAACCGTTTCAAAAGAAACACGTGACCTCACCTAGTCCCTGAAAAATGGGAAAGACATCACATAAGATGGAAAGGGAGAGAGGTAGCAGGAGAACACAGACATTATCAGTTCAGTTTAGTTGTGGTAGTAGAGAGCATTCTGGGACCAAATTCAAAACGAAAAAGCCACATGTTAAAGTATCTATTCTTCTCGCTCTTAAAGAAAACGGTAGCACCCTCTAGTCGCATTGCAAAGTAGAAATGAGGAACAAGACAGCATCAGGGTGACCTGATCAGGGTGACTCTTGCCTGTCAAGAGTCAGAGACAGGCCAGAATCAGGCCCTGGGCTGCAGGAGTCTCCCTGGGTTGATTTCTGTGCTACAGTGCTGTCAGCAGAGTGGGGTGGGGGAGGGGGTGCGCTTTTTTTCATCTCCCTGGGGAGCAAACACCAACTCTTGCAGCAGTTCTGCCAACAAGGCAGAACTATGACGAAACTGATTACCACTAGTCTCTCTGTATCAGGGTCAAGATACGGGGCGGATGAGTCTGTTCCCCAAGGGTGTGCTTAGAGGCCACCGCCACAGAGCTAAGGAAGCCCCTCTCCTAGAACACACCTGTGCCCAACCCTAGTTCACCCTGACGTCCCAGCTCAGCATTAATCGTGGATCCTTCGGCGGGGACCCTGGGCCCCCAAGCCCTCCTATTCAGGGACCACAATTCCCCAACTAGGGGCACTGTCACCAGATCCAGAGGGGCAGTAACAGTCCCTCTTGCAGATTTCAGATCTTCACCCTGCCATTGAAAGGCCACAAGGGGGATTTCGTCCCGGTTTCACCTTCAGGACTGTCTGAGTACTTCCCGGGCGATGCAGACCAGTGGAAGGCACTGGCCGGCACCAAGGCCCGCTCCTGGGAGCCAGGCCGGGGCCCCTCCAGGGACCACAGGTGGGCAGCGGAAGACTCAGAGCAAGGGCCAGGGGCGAAGATGGCCTTCGCTGCGGTCAACCCGGAGCACGTGCTGGGGCTCACCGGCCTCCCCGCGCTGAGGGCAAAGTCCGCTCCCGCCGGCTTCTTGGCTTGGGCACCGGGTACCGGGCGTCAGGGGCGAGGCAGGCAGGACTTGCGCGCGCCCCGACTCGACAACAGACCCCGACCCGACTGCGGGCTCGGCCTCCCGGGACCCCTGCGCGCACTCACCATTGTGGTTGACCCAGGTCGGCTTCAGGAGCTTCATTGTTCGGCCGCCGCCGCCGCCGGGCTGAGGCGAGAGCCGGGTCCCTCAGCGCGCCCGGGCCATGGAGCCACCGCCGCCGCTTCCTCCCGCGCCGCCCGCCCTCCGGCCGCCGCCCGCCCCGCGCCCTCAGGGCCGCCGCGCCATCGCCGGCCCGCGCCCCCCTCCGCCGCCACAGCCGCCCCCCGCGCTCGGCCGCCGCCGCCGCCACCACAGCCGCATCCCCTGCGCCGCTCCTCCTCAGGCGGCTCCCGGGCAACGCCGGAAGTCACGGCGCGCACCTGCCAAATCGCCCCGGCGGGAAACCGCTCCCCACGCGGACTGGGCCGCCCCGGCTCCTCGGCTGGCAGGGGCTTCGGGTCGGGCCCGGGCGCGGACGCCCCAGAAGGGGCGGTTCGCCTGGACGGCGGACAGCGAGCGGGGCCTGGAGTTGCAACCCGGGCCGGTCGCAGAGGCAGGCGGGGCCCAGGTGGCGTGGACCGCCCGTCACCAGCTCTGCCTCGCCAGTCTGAGTCCGACTTATTAACTAGCTTCCGTCATTCATCAACACGCGCTATTGGGCATCTTGCGAGCGCCAGCCTCCGCGCCGGCGCCGGAATGTGACCCTGGCTTCGGACTCGAACGAATGAGGGGAACGAGCCAACCCTGGTCGGGGAGGCTGGGGCGGACGTGTTTATTGGAAGATCGGGGCCGTTTGCCTAGACGTGAACATTTGGACTCGGAGGAGCAGAGGGACGCCCCTCGGCCGCACCGGTTGCATTGCAGGGTCGAGGCCCGCGCGAGGGCGCAGACCGACCAACCGGCTAGGGCCTGGCTGGCGGGACAGGGCCCGCTGCAGAGGCGCACTCGCAGCCCAGGGCGGGGACGGAAGGGAGGACCCTCAGCCGCGTGAAACGCTAGGCGCTCTTGTGTGCGCAGCGGACGCCCGAGGCGGGGCTGCGTCGGGGGCGGGGACAAGCGCGTCCCAGCCCCTGCTGCCGGAACGCCTGAGCGCTGGGCGGCTGGTCTGCCGGACCTCAGTAGGGGGCACCGCGGGTCGGACTGCGGAGGGGCGCACGCCCGGAAGCGGCGAGGGTAGCCATGACGGCCTACGTGCTGCGAGGTGTCTCGCTAACCCTGCGCCCGACGAGCGGGTGAGTGTGGACGTCGACCGGGTAGCGGAGTGCCCAGGGCGCCTGCGGGGTCTTTGCGCCTGTCCGCCGGGACTCGCCTGTGCTCCCTGCTCGCTTCCCAGTCCACGAATATCTCAGGGATGAGCCATATCTGATCATGACTCTTATGCATGAAAATCTGAGCACCCTGGCGAGCAGGGGTCCTGCCCAAGTCCTCTGTGGTGTGAACGAAAGATTTTGAAAAATCTCTCACGTTGACCTTGCTGTCACATCAAGTAGTTACAAGTGCCCCGGGTTCGGGAGCATTGTAATTTTTTATTTTCCTGTGAAGTGGGAGAGAATGAGATATTTGAGACAAGAGTTTCTCACTGTCGCCTAGGCTGGAGTGCAGTGGCGCGATTTCGGCTCACTGCAACCTCTGCCTCCCAGGTTCAAGCAGTTCTGCCCCGGCCTCCCGAGTAGCTGGGATTACAGGCGCCCAACACCACGCCCGGCTGATTTTTGTATTTTTGGTAGAGACGGGGTTTCACCATGTTGGCCAGGCTGGTCTTGAACTCCTGACCTCGCCATCCACCCGCCTCGGCCTCCCAAAGTGCCGGGATTACAGACGTTTGCCACCGCGCCTGGTCTCGAGAATCACTATTTATACATACTCTTGTGTCTTTCAGGCTTCTGGGAACTTGGCAGAGGCAGATTAGAAATACTCACCAGCGAGCATCATTGTTGTCTTTCTGGGAACTCATTCCCATGAGGTAAAACTCAACCGCGGGCCTGACTTCTGGGGGTATAGGTGTCATTCGATGTGTAGAGAACAAAGCTAGACTGCTGGATGTGTGGTTTGCAAAATTAACAGCCTACAAAGTTTCTCAGTTCTGTCTTTCCAATATTTTCCATACCATAGGTTGCTGTTTGTAATTTTTAAAATTTAAGCAGTTTAAATAAGTATTCTCCTGGAAGGGATTCTTGTGTGTTTTAAAGGACACAGCTTAAGTTTCTCTTTCTCCATGAGCCTTCCTCTTCCCTGCCCATTCTGAGGCCCTGGAGAGTGTGGGGAAGATGCAAGTATTAAAGGTATTTCCATCTGGCACTCTTGACTCTTTCTAGTCAATCTTGATTCAGTCAATCTTGATGGTAAAGGATTTGATTCTTCCTTTTTTTTTTTTTTTTTTTTTTGAGATGGAGTCTCACTGTGTCACCCAGGCTAGAGTGCAGTGGTGTGACCTTGGATCACTGTAACCTCTGCCTCCTGGGTTCATGCCATTCTCCTGCCTCAGCCTCCCAACTAGCTGGGATTACAGGTGCCAATCACCACGCCCGGCTAATTTTTGTATTTCTAGTAGAGATGGGGTTTTACCATGTTGGTCAGGCTGGTCTCGAACTCCTGACCTCAGGTGATCCACCCACCTCAACCTCCCAAAGTGCTGGGATTACAGGCCAGCCCACACCTGGCCCACAAATCAATTTTAATAGTAATGAGCTCCTAATCCAACAGTTTGGTATTTTCACTTTTGAATGTAATCCCAAGGCACACCTGAATCCCAGCAGTAAAGAGGAACACTTCCCCTGATTTTATACTCTGATGCCCCTTGTTGCTTTTGTACTTTTTTTTTTGAGACAGAGTCTCGCTCTGTTACCCAAGCTGGAGTGCAGTGGCACAATCTCGTCCCACTGCAACCTCTGCCTCCCAGGCTCAAGTGATTCTCCTGCCTCAGCTTCCTGAGAAGCTGGGATTATAGGTGCGCACCACCACACCTTGCTCATTTTTGTATTTTTAGTAGGGACAGGGTTTCGCCATGTTGGCTAGGCTGGTCTCGAACTCCTGACATTGGGCAATCTGCCCACCTTTGCCTCCCAAAGTGCTGGGATTACAGGCGTGAGCCACTGCGGCCAGCTGCTTTTGTACTGTTTCTTGTAATTGATGGCACCCACACAGTTCTCACAAGTACTCTGGGGTGGAGTACCTCCTCACCACATTGAGCTCACGAGTCAGTTATGCACAGCTCCTTCCCCCAGTGGAGAGGTCAATTTGGGGTACTTACCATTTTGTCTCTCCGTAGGTTCATGAGACTGAAGAGGAAAATGTTTAATATTTGCTTTATCTATTAGATCAGAACCTCTTCGAAAGAAGAAGAAGGTAGATCCTAAAAAAGACCAAGCAGCAAAGGAGCGCTTGAAAAGAAGGATCCGAAAACTGGAAAAGGCTAGTCAAGAGCTAATTCCTATTGAAGATTTTATTACCCCTCTAAAGTTCTTGGATAAAGCAAGGTAAGGATCCTTCTCTAGGGATGAAGTCCTCAGCACAAAGGAGTTCTATCAACTTCAGGTAGTGGTGTCTGTAGTTCACACCTGTGATAGTAATTGGTCAGTAGGCTTGAGCTGACTTGGCCCTAATGAGTCCTTGCTTCTTTTGGGATCAGGAGAAAGCATCCTTGGGTGGTACTCTTGAATGGCTCTGGGTGGGAAAGAACTTAAGATATCTAATAATCCAGATGCTTAAGCACTGCTCTGGAGTTCATGTTTTTGCTGTCATGCATGAGGAGTCTTGGCTGTTTCTGATCCTTTGGGCCTGGAGTCTGAAGCCCTCGCCTCATCCTAACAGTAGAAAACACTTGGTCTCTTGTTTTATCATGCAGATACCTTTAGTTGGTATTTGTTGGGATTCTACTGTGTGCAGGGTTAACAGTTCCTGCTGCCATTTTGTAAGCAGTGTGCACCATCTATAAAGGGGCGGGTGTTAAAGTCACCTCTCATCCAAGGGAGTATTTGCCTGGGCAGAGGAAGTCCTACCAGTCTCCTCAGACCATCTGTTCTTCTGACAGAAAGCAAATGACCTTGGTTCCCAGCATCAGTTGCAGCTGCAGCCACATTCAACATTCCATTTCTTAATTTGTCCCAAACTTGTTTTATCTCCTAAGTCCTGTCTGTGTCTGGCAATGGGAATACTTGCGTCAGTTGCAGTCACAGACTTCCATGCCAGTGAGGTTGGTAACCCTTAGCTTCTTTGCAGACAGCGGCCTCAGGTGGAGCTCACCTTTGAGGAGACTGAGAGGAGAGCTCTGCTTCTGAAGAAGTGGTCCTTGTACAAGCAGCAAGAGCATAAGATGGAGAGGGACACCATCAGGGCCATGCTAGAAGCCCAGCAGGAAGCTCTTGAGGAACTGCGACTCGAGTCCCCGAAGCTCCATGCTGAGGCCATCAAGCGGGATCCCAACCTGTTCCCCTTTGAGAGGGAAGGGCCATGTTACACACCACCGATCCCTAACTACCAGCCCCCTGAAGGCAAGTACAGTGACGTCACCAAGGTGTACACACAAGTGGAGTTTAAGAAATAGACTTGCAGGCTGCTATCCTTAACGTGCTGCCCCTGAGAGTAGGAATGACCAGGGTTCAAGTCTGCTTTCCGCAGAATCAGGCATGCTGTTAATAAATACTGGTTGAATCAAAATGCTCCTTTGTCTTGTGTTAGAATTTTTTTTTAATTTTTAATTTTTTTTTTTGAGACAGTCTCACTCTGTTGCCCAGACTGGAGTGCAGTGACACAATCTCGGCTCACTACAAACTCTGTCTCTCTGGTTCAAGCGATTCTACTGCATCAGCCTCCCGAATATCTGAGATTACAAGCGTGCGCCACCACGGGTGGCTAATTTTTGTATTTTTAGGAGACAGAATTTTGCCATGTTGGCCAGGCTGGTCTCGAACTCCTGACCTCAAGTGATCTGCCTCCCTTGGCCTCCCAAAGCCCTGGGATTATAGGTGTCAGCCACCACACCCAGCCAGAATTAAAATTAATTCACCAGGCTGGGCTCAGTGACTCACGCCTGTAATCCCAGCACTTTGGGAGGCCAAGGCGGGTGGATCACAACACGAGGTCAGGAGATGGAGACCATCCTGACTAACAGAGTGAAACCCCATCTCTACTGAAAATACAAAAAAATTAGCCGGGCATGGTGGCACGCGCCTGTAGTCCCGGCTACTCGGGAGGCTGAGGCAGGAGAATGGTGTGAACCTGGGAGGTGGAGCTTGCAGTGAGCCGAGATCATGCAACTGCACCCCAGCCTGGGGGACAGAGTGAGACTCCGTCTCAAAAAAAAAAAAAAAAAAAGTTAATTCACCTGAGATGGATGGGGGTGACAGAGGCTGCCCTTCACCAGGTAATGGGAAGAAGATGACAGACCTCAACTGCTGCCCTCAAATGGGGAAAAAAAAAAATGTAAAAAATCCCGAGGGTATAGTGAAAATACCACCAACAGGAGTCAAAGTAACAGAGGAGTGGTGGGAAAGGAAGTTGCCAGCTGGAAAGGTGAGCAGAGAAGCAGGGCCTTCCTGATGGGAAAGAAACACACCTTTGTGTGTTCAGCTGGGGTTAGGGGGAGGTAGAAGAGTGTGGAGCAGGCCAGGGACATACTAGTCAATAAAGATGCCGTGGTCCTTGAGGATGTGAGGCCTGGCAGGGGCAGCGGACTCTATCTCAAGTGCGTAGTCTAGAATGGTGAATGTATTAGTCTGCTCAGGCTGCCATTACAAAGTACCATAGACTGGGTGGCTTAAACAACAGAAATTTATTTTCTCACAATTCTGGGGGCTAGAACTCCTAAGATCAAGGTACCAGCAGGCTTGTTTTCTGAGCCTTTCTCCTTAGCTTGCAGATGGCCACCTTTTCCCTCACATGGTTGTCCCATAGTCTGTGTCCTAATTTTTTATAGACACTAGTTATACTGGAATAGGGCCCACCTAATGACCTCATTATAACTTAATTATCTCCTTAACAATGCTACGTCCAAATACCTCCAAATACAGTCACATTCTGAGGTATGGGGTTGGGGGGAGTGGGAGGGTCGTATGGGTAGGACTTCAACATAGGAACTGTAGGGGACACAATTCAGCCTGTCACAGTACAGGCCCAGTGTATGAATAGATCCATTTTCCCCAGTGGCTTGGATCACAACCTCAGAAAGGATTTTTTTTTTAACCACCTTACTGCAGGTAAACCAGGGAAACATTTCATTGGAATAAGAAGTTAGGTTGTCTTCCTGCGTGTGGTTCACTTTTTTCCCTTTTTTAAAAATTGTGGTGGCCAGGCACCGTGGCTCATGCCTATAATCCTAGCACTTTGGGAGGCCTAGGCGGGTGGATCATCTGACGTCAGGAGTTCGAGACCAGCCTGATCAACATGGTGAAACCCCATCTCTACTAAAAATACAAAATTAGCCAGGTGTGGTGGCACATGCCTGTAATCCTAGCTACTCGGGAGGCTGAGGAAGGAGAATCGCTTGAATCCGGGAGGTGGAGGTTGTAGTAGCCGAGATCGCACCACTGCACTCCAGCCTGGGCAAGAAGAGCGAAACTCCCATTCAAAAAAAAAAAAAAAATTGTGGTAAGACACATATAAACTTTACTATCTTCATCATTTCTAACTGTATGGCTCAGTGGTATTGAGGACATTCATACCATCGGACAACATCACCACCATCCGTCCATCTCCAGAACTCTTCATTGCAAAACTGAACTCTACCCATTAAACTGTAATTCCCTGTTCCCCTCCTCCCCCAACCCCTGGCAACCACCATTCTACCTTTTCTGTGATTTTTTTTTTTTTTTTTTTTTTTTTTTGAGACGGAGTCTCGCTCTGTCGCCCAGGCTGGAGTGCAGTGGCCAGATCTCGGCTCACTGCAAGCTCCGCCTCCCGGGTTCACGCCATTCTCCTGCCTCAGCCTCCCGAGTAGCTGGGACTACAGGCACCCGCCACCTCGCCCACCTCGCCCGGCTAGTTTTTTGTATTTTTTAGTAGAGACGGGGTTTCACCATGTTAGCCAGGATGGTGTCGATCTCCTGACCTCGTGATCTGCCCGTCTCGGCCTCCCAAAGTGCTGGGATTACAGGCTTGAGCCACTGCGCCCAGCCCTTTTTCTGTGATTTTAACTATTCTTAAGTACCTCACAGAATTGGAATCATAGTGTTTGTCTTTTTGTAACTGGCTGATTTCACTGAGCATAATCCTCAAGGTTCATCCATGTTATAGCATGTATCAAATGTTTTTTTCATGGCTGAATTAATGTTCCATTATATGTATGCCACATTTTCCTTATCCATCTTTTGATGGACGCTTGGGTTACCTTCACGTTTTACTATTGTGAATAATGCTGCTATGAACACGGGAGTACAAATATCTCTTCAAGATTGTGCTTGTTTTTAGATGTACACCCAGAAGTGGAACTGCTGGATCATATGAGGACTCTATTTTTAATTTTTTTAGGAAGTACCATACTGCTTTCCATGGCTGCTGTAACATTATATTTTCCCAGTAATGCACAAGGATTCCAACTTTTCTTTTTTTTTTTTTGGAGTCGGAGTCTGACTGTCGCCCAGGCTGGAGTGCAGTGGCATGATCTTGGCTCACTGCAATCACCACCTCCTGGGTTCAAGCGATTTTCCTGCCTCAGCCTGCCAAGCTGGGACTACAGGCGTGTGCTACCGTGCCCAGCTAATTTTTTTTTTTTTTGCATTTTTAGTAAAGATGGGGTTTCGCCATGTTGACCAGGCTGATCTCGAACTCCTCACCTCAGGTGATCCGCCCGCCTTGGCCTCCCGAAGTGCTGAGATTACATATGTGAGCTACCGCACCCAGCCAAGGTTCCGATTTTTCTACATCCTTACCACACTTTTTTTTTTTTTTAATAGTAGCCATCCTAATGGGTGTGAGGTGGTATCTCACTGTGGTTTTGACTTGTATTTCCCTAATGGTCAGTGATGCTGAGCATCTTTTTATGTGCTTTTTGGCCATTGGTATGTCTATTCAAGTCCTTGCCTTTTTTTTTTTTTTTTTGTAACAGTCTCACTCTGTTACCCTGGCTGGAGTACAGTGGCGTAATCTTGGCTAACTGCAACCTCCGCCTCCCGATTCAAACAATTTAGCCTCAGTCTCCCAGGTAGCTGGGATTACAGGTGCATGCCACCACACCTGGCTAATTTTTATATTTTTAGTAGAGACGTGGTTTCACCATGTTGGCCAGGCTGGTCTTGAACTCCTAACCTCAGGTGATGCGCCTGCCTCAGCCTCCCAAAGTGCTGGGATTACAGGCTTAAGCCACAGTGCCCAGCCCCTTGCCCATTTTTGAACTTTTTTTCTCATTGAGTTTTAGGAGTTCTCTATAGTTCTGTTAATCTCTTGTCAGATATATGATTTGCAAATATTTTCTCCCATTCTGTGGATTGCCTTTTTATTCTGTCGTTAAGTGTCTTTTTTTTTTTTTTTTTAAAGAGATAAGGTCTTGCTCTGTCACCCAGGCTAGAGTGCAGTAGTGCAATCATAGCTCACCGTAACCTCAAACTCCTGGGCTCAAGCAATTCTCCTACCTCAGCCTCCTGAGTAGCTAGGACTACAGACAGGCACCACCATGCTCAGCTACCTTTTAAAAAAAAAAAACTTGTAGAGATGGGGTCTTGCTATGTTGTCCAAACTGGTCTTGAACTCCTGGCCTCCAGCAATCCTCTTGTGTCAGCCTCCCGAAATGCTGGGATTACAGACATGATCCACAGTGCCTGGCCTGATAGTGTGGTTTTAAAAAAAAATTTTTCTAGAAAGAATGGAGGCAGGGTTTTACTATGTTGCCTAGGCTGGTCTTGAACTCCTGGGCTCAAGTGATCCTTCCACCTCGGCCTCCAAAAGTGCTGGGACTACAGGAGTGAACCACCATGCTTGGCCAATAGTGTCTTTTGATGTGAAATTGAATGCCTTTAATTTTCATGAAGTCCAATTTGTTTATTTTTTTCTTTTTAATGTTGATGACTTTGGTGTCACATCCAAGAAACTACTATCAAATCCAACGTTGTGAAGATATTCTCTATGTTTAATTTTAAGCTCTTACAATTTAGGTCAATTTTGAGTTAACTTTTGTATATGATGTTTGGTAAGGGTCCAACTTCACTCTTGGATATCCAGTTTCCAGGCATCAACCATTTGTTGAAAAGACTGTCCTTTCCATAGCCTGGGCGATCCTCTCACCTCAGCCTTCCAAGTAGCTGGGATTACTGCTTTTTTCAAACAAAAAAACTTTGTTTTAAAAACTCTTTATCAGTCCTGGATAAAAATGTTGCCTAAGGATTCTAAGTCCTTTGGCCCCACCTGAGACAAATGCTTAATGGAACCACGTTTCACGACTTCTACTGCTGCCTCTGAGGTCCAAGTCATAGTCAGTTTTTGCCTGTTCTATTGCAGTGGCCAACTGATCTAGCCACCCCACCCCTTCTCTGCACAGCAGCCAGAGGTCTCTAGAACCAGGTCAGGTCAGGTCTTTGGCTACCTGCCACCCCGAGAGTCTCATCCCCTGATTCCTGATTACAGCTCACAGCACCCCCTCCTATCAATACATGGTGTCAGGTCCCTCTGCCTTTGTGGGTCCCTTTCTCTGCCTGACAGGAGCTGAGCCTCTTCATCCAGGTCTGGGCTCAGACACTGAGGCCTCCCCCACCTCCCCGCCCAAGGTAAGTGTCCAGCACAGGTGCTTGATAGCAGTGCTTTTAAAAACACTAGGTTTCATCCGTTAGGTTGTACAATCAGTTCAGTAGGTCATGGCCGACAGTTTGTTTTCAACTTTTTATTTTGAAGTAATTATAGATTCACAGGAGGTTGCATAGGAGGTTGTCTAGGGAGGTGCTGCGTACCCTTGCCCCAGCCTCCCCCAATGTTAACATCAGGAGCCAAAAACTGACATTGGTACAGTCTACAGAACATACTCGGTTTCCCAGTTATATCTGTACTCCTTTGTGTACCTAACTCTACACAATTTTGACTTCATGTATAGCCCTGTGTAACCATCAGTCAGGCTGACAGATGGTTTTCAACACCACAGGACTCCCTTATGTGAACCACCCCCCCACCATCCCTAACCTAACCCCTGGTAACCTTTAATCTGTTTTCCATCTCTGTAATTACATTATTTCATCAATGTTACATAAATGGAATCCTGCTACATGTATGTTTTCAAGATTGGCTGGTTTTGCTCCGAAGAATTTCCTTGAGTTTCATCTGAGTTGCTGTGTGTACAGCAGTTACTGAAAATGGCACTGTATCACATACAGTACGGATACATATTGTTTTATATTTCAACAGTAATATGCTATATATAACAGTCTATGCCAAATAATGACGTAAAATACTTATTATTAATATGGGGTTTTGTCCAAAACACTTATTTTTAAAATATTTATTTATTTAGCCGGGCGCGGTGGCTCAAGCCTGTAATCCCAGCACTTTGGGAGGCTGAGACAGACGGATCACGAGGTCAGGAGATCGAGACCATCCTGGCTAACACGGTGAAACCCTGTCTCTACTAAAAAAATACAAAAAAAAACTAGCCGGGCGAGGTGGCGGGCGCCTGTAGTCCCACCTACTCGGGAGGCTGAGGCAGGAGAATGGCGTAAACCCGGGAGGCGGAGGCTGCAGTGAGCTGAGGTCCGGCCACTGAACTCCAGCCTGGGCGACAGAGCGAGACTCCGTCTCA
Source organism: Macaca mulatta (assembly GCF_049350105.2). Classification (NCBI taxonomy): domain Eukaryota; kingdom Metazoa; phylum Chordata; class Mammalia; order Primates; family Cercopithecidae; genus Macaca; species Macaca mulatta. The sequence goes on along the minus strand of NC_133415.1, from coordinate 33,269,000 downwards.
AAAAAAAAAAAAAAAAAAAGGATTTATTTATTTAGAGACGGGGTCTTGCTCTGTCGCCCAGGCTGGAGTGCAGTGGCACAGTCATAGCTGACTGCAACCTCAAACTCCTATCCCCAAGTGATCCTTCTGCCTCAGCCTCCCAAGTAGCTGAGATTACAGGTGTGAGCCACCATGCCTAGCACCTGTCCATAAAGTGTGAAATATACTGCTCTTATTGCAGTATTTGTTTTCTTCATAACACCACCATAAAAGAAAATTATCCAAACTGCTTCAGAAATTACCACCATTTTATTTTTATTTATTTTGAGACAGGATATCGCTCTGTTGCCCAGGCTGAAGTACACTGGCAAAATCATGGCTCACTGCAGCCTCAAACTCCTGGGCTCAAATGATCCTCCTATCTCAGACTCCCAAGTAGCTGGAACTACAAATACGTGCCACCATGCATGGCTCGTTTATTTTTTGTAGAGATAGAGTCTTGTTATGTTGCCCAGGCTGGTCTCAAACTCCTGGGCTCAAGCGATCCTCCCACCTAAGCCTCCCAAAGTGCTGGGGTAACAGCCGTAAGCCACCACATCCAGCCACCATTTTAAATCCCTATTTATTGATGTTTAATGTCTGTCTTTTCCCCAAACAACAACAGAAACTCTTTGAAGACAACTTGTCTGTTTCGAAACTGTGGTCTTGTAAGCCCCAAACCCTGTCCAACATGTGGACACTCAGATGTTGTGAAGGAATTGCCATAGCAACAAATGCAGGAACATCCTGTCCAGAGAGATTATCTGCTGATGTGGAACTTGAGTAGTGAAGGAGGAGGCAAAATATGACAGTTGCACTACAGAGGCAGGACTCAATGCTTCCTAACCGAGCATGCAGTCGCACACTGCATACCTTGCTAAACAAGCAGGTGGCAGGGAGCATGGCTGCACTGAGGGAAGGCCCCTCATGGACTGGGGTGCTGGCTGGCATGCCCTGGCTTTTGCTGCACTCTCCAGCTCTGCCCCATGAACCTGAAGGCAGCTGCTGCAATCCCAGGCATCACATGCAGACTGCCAATTCATTTTATTATTTTATTTTTGAGACGGAGTCTTACTCTGTTGCCTAGGCTGGAGTGCAGTGGCACGATCTCAGCTCACTGCAACCTCTGCCTCTGGGGTTCAAGCGATTCTCGTGTCTTAGCTTCCTGAGTAGCTGGGATCACAGGCGCATGCCACCATGCCCAGCTAAGTTTTGTATTTTTAATAGAGATGGAGTTTCACCATGTTGGCCAGGTTGGTTTCGAACTTCTGACCTCAAGTGATCCACCCGCCTTGGCCTCCCAAAGTGCTGGGATTACAGCAGACTGCAAATTCAGATGCCCCTTCCCTGTGTTTAAGAGTAAGAAAAACCTTGTAGATCTCTAGCAGTCTTCTTCTTTTCCCTCACTGGGTGGAAATGCTCATTAATCCAGCCACAGCCATGCTGGAGGCACCTTGGTTGCCTTAGACACATCAATACTCCCCTGATGATGGGGGAACGCTGGCTCCGCTGTAGATGCTCCTGCTCTTGGGATCCTGTGAACACAGCCCCCACCCCCACCGTTCACAGACACAGACAGGGGCTCTTAGGGAGCACAGGAGAAAACACTCAAGCAGGGAAATACTGTTCTTTAATGGACACCCTTCTGAAGTGATGGATTGTTCTACCCCAAAGAACAAATTTAAAGATATTCAACTTGCTGCCTGTGTCCAGGAAGAGAGCAGGGAGGGTGCTGGGTACAGACCCAGCCTAGCCCTCAGCATCACATAACAGGGCCACCACAGGATGAGAAACCATTCTATTAGTAATAAAGAGACTGCTTCGAGAAATAGTGTTTTTGGTGGTTCATACATTTTAAAACACCTACAAGAGAATAAGCATACAAGTTTCTAACACTGTCCAGACAACACTGTTATATATAAAATCTAACAAATGTAAACTTAATTTTCAGCTTCTATTTGAAATCAGATGAAATGGCTTTTGATACATTAACCACCAGGGGAAATTTTTTTGAGGGAAGGAGTCCTTAATTCCACATGTCTTGGACTTGGATTTCTTAAGGTGAGTCCACAAACCCTCTTTATGCAACGTTGTGTGTTCTGTAGCTGTGTGCATTTCTTAAAAACTAGAGTCTCCAGGGGCCGACCTGGGAGCCTAACAAGTGAAGCCTGCTGGTGCAGAGGGGCCAGCAAGCCCTGCCTGCTCGGCACACCTGCCTGCATGTGCAGTGGAACTGAGTGGAGCAGAGTGTGAGTACTCACAATGTTCACCAAACCTGAGACATAGCAGGCAGTTTCCCAAGGACTAGGAAAGACATTCACAGTGGCGCAACTGTTTAGCTACCTCATTATGACCCACCTGTGTGTCCATACAGGTCAGGGCTACCCTTCAGTTTACCTGAGAAGCCTAGACCTCAGGACCGCCATCTCCTATGCTACTGTGCCCAGCCTGACCTGGCTGCTCACAGGTACCTGGCCATAATGCTTAGCCTCCTGGAAGCTCTGAAGCGGTGCAATTGTCCTGCAGAACATCGCAGCGTCAGGGTACCCTGCAGGCTGGTGAGGGGTGGGCAAGTAGGACCAGCAATGTCCTGCTCCACGTTCCAAACCCAGCAAGAGCTCACAGGGACCCACTAGACTGTGTAGGCTGTCACAGTCCCCAGGGTTTTGCAACAGCAACTTGAAACAGACCAAGGAAGCTGCACAGGCCAATGGCAGGGGTGCTTGTCACTCGTCCTTCTCCTGCGGCAGAGGGAGATGCCAGTCTGGAGGGGGGCTCTGCCTCGGGGCCCACACCAGGATGTGCTTCCGTGCAGCCTGGACTCGTGCCCGTTCGCTCTCACAGAGGGAATGCTGTGCAAATAAGACTCTAGTCACTCCCCAGGCTCTGAGCACCCTCAAGACCCCTGTACCTCCCCCCAAAACACAGATGGACAGGAAGGGGCCTATGGTGCACACCACTGTGCAGCACAGCTGCATCCACCTTGGCGAGTATTCCATATTAGCGCACAGAGATTGAGATCATTTTGTTCTCACAAACTACTGTGAAAAACTACTGAATAGGTCATACTAATTTGAGGAATTTTAAAATATCTTCTCCCGGACCTCAGGGCTCAATGGCTCTGGCTGACCTTGTGAGTCTGGGGCGTATTCACCTGCTGAGAGTGAGCCTGGGGGTGGAGTGGAGAGGAGAGAAGAGTCTGAGACAGCAGCTGTGGGGAGCTGCAGGGAGGAGTGTGGTAGGGAAGAAGGGAGGAAGACAGGGAAGAAATACATGCCCAGGGTATCCTGGAAGGGTGGGAAGAGTCCAGAGGACAGACCACCTGCCTGAGTGGTGCCACAAGTGCCATTCAACCCATCAGCTTCTTCTAGCTACTGTATCCCAATACAGACACGGGTCAGTGTATCACAACACGGGAGACCTTCGCTGTGGGCCCTTGGTAAGTATCAGGTGCTATGTGAGCCTCTTTACACAGATCATTTAATCTGTCTACGTCTGTCTTTGTTCAAGCTCTGTTGCCTCAAATAAAATATTTTGATCATGTTTAAAAAGCTATCAGAAATGTAGCACAGACTATTAAAGATTCCCAAATGTCCATTCCCAATGTGGCAGTTAACAGCTTCCCTGATACCGTTTTTTGGTCCAAATTTTAGAGCTAACATGTTTCCCTAATGATGAGATAATCTTCTGCTGGCTAGTCTACTTCCTGCTTTTTTTTCACTAAACAATACACTGTAGGCACTTTCCCACACCCAGGTAGATGACTGACTATTCCTTTCAAAGGCTATCCGGTATTTCACTTTGTGGAAAAAGCTAATTGGTCAAATGTCTATTAGTGAAATTTAGGTTGTTTTCAGCTTTTGCAGTATCAAAAACATAATTAGCATTCCGAACTTTTAACTGTACACTCTTATCCAATTACTTCCCTAGGATAAAGTTCCAGAAGTAAAACTTAAAGTCAAAAGGTATGCATCTGACATTTACATAATCAGAACACCCGACACCCCCACCAACACTGTACAACTACCCAGAATTCTTCAAACCCCCATCAACACTTAACGACTTTCTGCTGGGCAAAACCTGCTGTTACTGTCATTTAGACTTATATACCTGACACCTGGCCATTTGGTTTTTTTCTTTTTTGTTTGTGAGATGGAGTCTTACTGTACTGTTGGCCCAGGCTGGAGTGCAGTGACACGATCAACTCATTGCAACTTCTACCTCCCAGGTTTAAGCAATTCTCCTGTCCCAGCCTCCCGAGTAGCTGGGATTACAGGTGTGTGCCACCATCCGTGGCTAATTTTCATATTTTTAGTAGAGATCGAGTTTTGCCATGTTGCCAGGCTGGTCTCGAACTCCTGACCTCAGGTGATCTGCCCACCTTGGCCTCCCAAAGTGCTAGGATTACAGGCGTGAGCCACCACGCCCAGGCTTTTTTTTTTTCTTTTTTATTATTTTTATAAAGATGGAGTCTTACCACGTTGCCCATGGCTGGTCTCAAGCTCTTGGGCTCAAGCGATCCCCTTGCCTTGGCCTCCCAAAGTGCTGAGATTACAGGTGCCCACCACCATGCCCACCTGGCTTTCTTTTTTAATGAATTGCTTCTTTGTGTCCTTTGGCCATTTTTCCATTCTGAAATAATCCCTATATTTCTTATTGATATATAAGAGCTCTTTATACACACACGCGCAGATATACATACATTAAAATTATCAATCTCTTGCTATACAGGCTGTCAGCTTTCTTACTTTTTTTGAGTTTCACATATTATGGAATAGTCATAATTTTCTTTTATACAGCAGTCTGGTTTCCACATCAGTTCATGTCTTTCAGATCACTGTATACACTTAATGTTGAAGTGTTGATCAGTCCCATTGATTCTCATTCCTTGGCACTCCCCATGAACCTTGCACCTTTCGGCTGGCTTCTCTCCATCTCCTCTCTCACAAGGGGTCCACCGTAGGACTGTATATTCTAGACTACAGTGTGGGTGCCAGGAGGGCAGAGACTCTTATCACTCGTGCATCCCCAAGAGTACCCAATGTAGTACATATTTGCTGGATGAATAAACAACTAGAACCACCTCCTTACCGATCTCTCTGCTCCTGTAAAACACTCTCTACACCCTAGCAAACAGATTGAACTTTTTTCCTCTTTTTTTTTTTTTCCTGAGACAGGTCTCCCTCTGTTGCCCAGGCTGGTGTGCAGTGGCGTGACCATAGCTCACTGCAGCTCTGAACTCCTGGGCTTAGGCGATCCTCCCACCCCACTCTCCCAAGTAGCTGGGACCACAGGTGCACGTCACCACACTTTGCTAACAGACTGATCTGTTAAAGATATAAATCGAATTATGCTTCCCAGCACACTTTAGACTAAACTCTAAACTCCGTATCAAGGCCCACCAGGTCCCTGGTATACCGCTTTCCAACCATCCACCTACCCTCTGCTTCAGGAACACAGGCCTTCTCTGTTTCTCAGCAGTGTCTACCGGGGCTGGATGAAGGCTGGCTCCTGGTCACTCAGGACTCAGCAACATCACCTCCTGCGTAGGCCAGCTGATGACCCTAACATTGGACGGTTGCCCTCTTTGCTCTCTAAACCACTCTACACCCTCCTCGCTGGTCTCCTTCGTTGTCTTTCACGCCCCCTGAAAGTCCTGTTGATATGCTAATTTATACCAACTCTCAAAAGAAAGGAAGCGTGAGGAGGGTAGGAACCTTGACAGTTCTCGGTTAGGTCGCGGGGCCTGGGGCGTGAAGGGGTGGGGAAAGCTGGGCCCTGCAAGGCGCTCCGAAGCGCCGCCCCGCTCCCTCCCGGCGCACCTGGGCCTCGGCGCTCCGGCGCTTCTCCCAGTCGCGGCAGCTGGCCAGGTCGCGCCGCCACTGTTCGCAGGCCGGCCGCTCGCCGTGGACGTAGTAGTGGTGCAGGAAGTGCCTGGCGCTGCGGCAGAGCTTCCACTCGGCGCGATAGGCCTCGCAGGGGCGCGGCGGCTGCGGCGAGAGGCGGCGCCTGAGTGGGGGCCGGCGGCCGCGCCCCACGCCCGGAGCCTGTCCCGTTCCCTCCCTCCGGAAGACCCTGGTGGTTCCCGGCACCCGAGCACACTCACCTGCCAGCCGCTGCCGTCCGCCATGTCTGGGCGACCGGGGCGCCAAGCCCGCCCCTCAGTCCGCCAGCCAATGAAGAATGAAGAAAGCGGCACCTCGTGATCGACTGAAAGAATAACTAATAAGCACCGACACATTCAATTACAGTTTCGCCCCCATCTTAGAGAAGCTCGGACAAACAGGACGAGCAACCAATAGCAACCGAGGGCGGCTGCGGCGCGCGGAGGGCCAGGGTCGCAGGGTAAGTCCGGGACGAGGCCTGGCGCGGAGCCTACTCGGCCACCGCGAAGCCAGCGCCATTCACGCCGGGCCATGAGGGCATCCTGGGCCGCGCAGCTACCTTTTGTCAGTCGCCTCTAAAATCACACTGCTCTGGCCAGTTCTTTTTAGCAGCTTTATGAGATTTTCTCAAATCTCAACAATGCGGTTTATTTTCAAAAGTATGTACTGAGCATCAAGTTGGTGCAGCGAACCTCCCAGATCTGCAGCTCTGGCGGTCTTGTCTGAGCGTCCACTCAGGATGGAGGTGAACTCGCAAAGTAACCAAGGTTGGTTGGGCATGACGTGTGGTGGATCTAGGGTTGGATGACCTGCCCAGGGAACGCAGGCTTGAAGTGGAGGCTGAGAAGGCAATCCGAGCACGGCCATAGGCCGGTCAAAGGCATGGAGGCGGTGTGTAGCACGGGTGAGTGGGGTAGGAGTGGCTTGGATGTCTGTAGCTCGATTCTAAGGGTGCGGGAGACATGTAACATTTACCTTATTTATTTTTCGAGATAGGGTCTTGCTGTGTCACCCAGGCTTACGTGCGACCTCGAACTCCAGGACTTTGAACAGCTGGGACCACAAGCATGCACCGCCTCACCAGGCTAATTTTTAGTTTTTTGGTTTTTTTTTTTTTTTTTGGTAAAGATGTGGTCTTGCTAAGTTACTCAGGCTAGTTTGGCCTCAGGCGATCCTCTCACTTTGGCCTCCCAAAGTGCTAGGATTATAGGCTGAGCGACAACGCCTGGCTGCAACGTTTATAAAAAGGAGCAATGCACAAGAGGCAACAAAGGCAAGTAAAGGGGAAGCTGGTGGGCTTGCAGAAGTGCCCACTGGGACAGACTCCCTGGAGGTGGGTCAGAAAGCTGCAGTTTTACCAGGGGTCCTGCTGTTGAGGCAGCTGGCTCAAGGACCAAGCCCAAAGAAGACACTGGGAGGAAGGCTGCAGGCCAGGGTGCAGGAGTAACGACCAGAATCAGTGCTCCAACTGGCCCCACTAAAAGGCCCTGGAATGGAATTCATCCTGGTCCAGGCAGGGGAGTGTGCCTCCAGCAAAGGACCAGGTGTTTCACTGCATACACAGCAGGTGTTACTTAGTGAAGACAAAAACCCAGAGCCAGAGGTACTGCAACATTCTTGATTATGCATAAAGTGACAATTTGTTAGCTGATGTGATCCTGCAAATGAAAGCTGCTACCCACCAAGGAGGGTTTCTCCCTCTGCTAGTAAAACTGAGACTTTGTCAGTGGAGGGTCAGGTAAGTCCCCACAGTGCTCACGCCTTCCAAAACCACGCCTAGTTCCAGTGATGATGGTTTGTGCCACAGGCCAAGTACTGAACATCATGACACTCATAGACACTCTTTACTGAAGACATGTGGATAGACCCTGGGGCCACCATCCTCTCCTCTCTGGAGTGTTGGAGGGTCCCTGACCAGGGCAGGATCCCCATGCCTAGAAGCAGGGTCAGCCCTGGCTCATGGGGGACCCCGCTGGGCTTAGCCATTGCCACCTAGGAATCAGGCAGCCTTGTTTCTTCCTACTTTCTCCAGAAGAAGCCCCAGATGGGAAGTTTTCTAATGGTGAGATGGAACACGGGGCATCTGCCAACAGGACTTCCTTCAGTTCTGGTCAGAGGCCCAACCACCAGTCTGTGTTAGTACCTAATCAAACATTTAGATTTAGGCTTTAGTTATTGCCTGTTTTTACTTGAAATTCTTGGCTTAGAATTATTCCCAATGGGGCCAGGCACAGTGGCTCATGGGAACAAATTTAAAATAATCAGATTAGCATGTCAAAAGATCTCACGTTATAGAAAGTGAAGACCTAAGACCAAATAAATACTGATAAAAAATAAAGACAGGCCAGCAGAAGCTTGGATGATTTAATAAATTAAAATTAGGAGTGGGGGAGTAGGGAAGAAGGAAAGAGAGGAACATCTCTTTAGCATTTGTTCATTCCAACATTCACATTTGCTTCTCCATGGAGTTGTTTCACTATGAACAGGTTCACTAAGGAGCCAGTTATGTCCATATGAAATGAGAATAAAAGTGTAAACTCATTCAGATCAGGTTTTTCTGAGTGATGTTTTTGAAAAAAATATGGAAAATAAAAATAGAAACATTCTTTGTCAAATACTTAAATTGCAGCCACAGTAGTGGGACAGCCACTATTTATAGAACATACGTCTATTTAAACCCTTTTTTTAGGCCAAAGACTGACACCTATGCAACTGACCTAGGAAAAGAAAGGATAAATGAAAAAGAAAGAACACTTCATGTTAGACAATTTAGTCACCTCCATTGGTTTTGACAGAATTAGGGATACAGAATTGCTCCTGCTGAGGCAGTGGGAGCCCCCCTCAAGCTGAAAGCATGAAGAGGTGAGGCGGCAGCTGCCTACAGGCCCTCAGGGACAGCTCTTTGTCTATCCCCAAATCAAGCATACAACTACAAAGTCCTGCTGCTCCACTTCAAGTAAAACTTGATAATTCTTAGGTAACTCTAAGCAAATCTTAAGTAACAGAGTATTCTGATGAGGCTCATCCCTGTCAGTGCCAGTAACTAAAAGCCAAGATGTTGCAATTTATTCTTTTATTATTTTCCAGTCAGCCAACAGTCCTCACTTAGGGCTTTCTTCCCTTCTTACGCAACGACTGTCCTTCTCCAGAGAAAGCGACGAATCTGCCTCCAGCTTCATCCTAGGTGTGAAGAGAAGATACTATTTTCAGAAACTCCCTGGAGATTTACAATAAATGCCTTACTCTATAGACTCACGTACCATCCATATTACTCATAAGAAATGTCTCAGGCTGGACACGATAGCTTACACCTGTAATCCCAGCACTTTGGAAGGTAAAGGTGGGAGGAACGCTTGAGTCCAGGAGTTCAAGACCAGCCTGGGCAACATAGTGAGACCCCATCTCTACCAAAAATAGCTTGGTGTGGTATGTGCCTATGGTCCTAGCTACTTGGGAGGCTGAGATGGGAGGATGGTTTGAGCCAAGGCCATAGTGAGCTATGATTGTGCCACTGCACTCCAGCCTGGATGGCAGAGCAACAGAGCAAGACCCTGCCTCAAAAAAAAAAAAAAAAAAAAAATCTCTAAGTTCATCACCCAAAAACTTCAGGTCACTTTTCTGTACATGCTTGAAGAACTGTTTTCCCACTTAATTCTGAAGTCTCATGCCAATAAACTTATCTAGTATACTCCCAAGGCTACAGAACTGAATTCTGTTAAAAAGAATTCCATTATGTAGAAGAGCCAGTTTTCTACCAGTGGACATTGCTGTGGTAAGCAGCTTAATGTATTTGTACACAGCTCTTGATATTTTTTTAGAGCTCAAAGTCCTGGGTCAAAGCGTGTACACATTTTTAATGCTTTTAACTTATAGAGAACAACCAGCCCTCAGAAACATTCTACTAAGCTATCCTTCCATCAGCAGAAAGAGGGATTGTTTTTTCCCAAGCCTTTGAAAACTGCACATATTTTGTTTCACATATTTTTATTGCTAGTCAGTCTGAGGCATTACCTCAACTTTTCCCTAGGAAGAAGAGGATTCTGGAATGTTCAACACAAATCCCTGCACCTGGCTCCCCACTAACTGTAGCATGTTATACCTGCAGTAGAACACCATTTAGTATTTATGTGGTAATATTCATGTAAATTTGAGTCACGGCTGCATTTAGTCTTCCTTTGCCACACAGCCTTCCATTTATCCTGGTGTCAATAGCTGCGTTTGGCTTTTTTCTCTATATATTCAATCACAGCCTGCATTGCATGGAGTTCATCTGTTTTGACAAAGCTGTGTCCTCCTGGGCCTTCACCCTGCCATACCTGGACTGGCCTTTCTCTAGGTACCGTACGTGTTAGTGGGGGCTCCTTATTTCCTGGATTCTATGACTTTATTTCTACCTTATTCCTTCATTTTAGCGAGGGACACCTTCTAGGAGCTTCCTGAGAAAAGATGCATAAGGATTATCTTCTTGTGAGTTCCTTTTTTCTACTCTCATATTTCATTGTTTTTTTTTTTTTTTTTTTTTTTTTTTGAGACAGAGTCTCGCTCTGTCACCCGGGCTGGAGTGCAGTGGCCGGATCTCAGCTCACTGCAAGCTCCGCCTCCCGGGTTCACGCCATTCTCCTGCCTCAGCCTCCCGAGTAGCTGGGACTACAGGCGCCCACCACCGCGCCCGGCTAATTTTTTGTATTTTTTAGTAGAGACGGGGTTTCACCGTGTTAACCAGGATGGTCTCGATCTCCTGACCTCGTGATCCGCCCGTCTCGGCCTCCCAAAGTGCTGGGATTACAGGCTTGAGCCACCGCGCCCGGCCATCTCATATTTCATTGATAGTCTGGTTGGTATGTTAGTCTGCTAGGGCTGCCATATAAAATGCCAAAGACAGCGTGGCTCAAACAACAGAAATTTCTTGTTCATAGTTTTGGAGGCTAGAAGTGCAGGATCAAGGTGTCAGCAGGTTTGGTTTCCTCTGATGCCCTTTTCCTTGACTTGCAGATGGCTGCCTTCTTGCTGTGTCCTCACATGGCCCCTCCTATGTCCAAATTTCTTTTTTTTTTTTTGGAGACGGGGTCTTACTTTGTTCCCCAGGCTGGAGTGCAGTGGCGCGATCTTGGCTTACTGCAAGCTCCGCCTCCCTGGTTCAAGCCATTCTCCTGCCTCAGCCTCCCAGGCTCCCGCCACCACACCCGGCTAATTTTTTGTATTTTTAGTAGAGACGGGGTTTCACCATGTTAGCTAGGATGGTCTCGATCTCCTGACCTTGTGATCCACCCGCCTCGGCCTCCCAAAGTGCTGGGATTACAGGCGTGAGCCACCACACCCAGCCCAAATTTCCTCTTCTTAAAACGACACCAGATTGAATTAGGGCCAACTCTAAGGTCTTATAACTTAATTGCTTCTTTAAATGGCCCTATCTGAGTTACTGGGGGTCAGAGCTTCAACACAGAAACACTGGAGGGACACAATCCAGCTCTTAAGAGTTGGTACAGAATTTTAGGTTGGAAAAAATTTCAGAATTTTGAGGATATTGCTCCACTATCTTCTAGTTTCCTCTGTGTCCTGCTAAGATGATGTCCCTTTTTTGGGAGACAGGGTCTTACTGTTACCCAGGCTGGAGTGCAGTGGTGTGATCTCAGTTCACAGCAGCAGCCTCTGCACCTCCCAGGCTCAAGTGATGCTCCCAACTCAGCCTCGACGTAGCTGGGACTACAGGTGCGTGCCGCCATGCTGGGCTAATTTTAAAATTTTCTGTAGAGACAGGGTCTCCCTATATTGCCCAGGCTGGTCTCAAACTCCTGGGCTCAAATGATCTTCCCGCCTCAGCCTCCCAAAGTGTTGGGATTACAGGCGTGAGCCATGGCGCTTGGCTGATGATGTCCTTGATCCATGGTGATACCTCTGTTCTCTCTCCAGAAGCTTTAGGATCTTTCTTTGCCCCAAAGTGGGGCTATTTTGATTCATTTTGCTGGAACTCAGTGGACCCTTCAAATCTGCGAACTTGTGTCCATCTTTGGGGAAACTATTTCCCTGATGATTTCTGCTCCTTTGGTTTCTGTGGCTGTTCTTCCCACAAATCCTCTACTATTTAGATGTTGGACTGGGAAGCTTTCTGACTCTGGCCTTCACTTCAGAGGTAACAGTCTAGAGTGCTACTGGAGTCGGGCCTCCAGCCTTCTGGGGTGGGGGAGGGAGGGTAATGCAGCTCTAACTGCTTAGTAACAGAGTTCTGTCATTAGTCCCTCATTTCTAGAGGTGCCTTTTGAGAATTCTACAGTCTACACACAATCTACACAGAACTGCTTCTAGGCTTTTTATGATCTGCTAAGGTACCCTGGGTTTTCAAAGCCTTGTAGTTGCCTCCTCTTCCACTGTCTTTCTTACCTCATGACCTTTAGCCACAGCCTTAGTGGGGCTGCAGGATGGAGTAGAGCTAAATGTGTCTTCAATCCCATCTTTAAACATATACTTCTTAAATACATATTTATGGTCAAACAGGCCTGCTGTGCCCACCGGCCTACCCTGCCTTCTGTAAATTTGCAACAGTCAGGTCACAGTCAGCCTGGGGGATGTCCCATGCTGAGGTCTTAGGTCTGAGTCAGGCACTGGCTTTTAGTGAGAAAGGCAGCCTGTAGCTGGTGAAGCCTGGATGGTGCCTGAAGGAGGGGCTGGAGGGTGAGGTCTGATTGGCCACTGTTTGCTCCTCTGGGCCTGAAAGGTCTCAATGCTGTTTCAACTTGAACATTGAGCCCAGAAGTGATTGTGAGTAGGACCAGGTGTGCAAACTTCACAGTGGTCTCTGTCCCCAACCACCCCAAGTGCTAGAGAGAGTTCGGTAATCAGGATGGGCCAGGGATGGGTCCTATGTAGCAGCTGGCCCTGAATGGGTGACTCAGTACATCTGCCCTTGGCCCTACTCCTGGATCCTCAAGGGTCCAATCCTTTGAGAAAAGGAACCAGGAAAGCGATGGGTCTGAAGTGCTGGTGTTCTAGAAATCCTCATCACACAGAGGTGACTGCGTTCCACTTGCTGCTGGGCCTGGCCTACTCCCACAAAGTGCCCATGTCTATAGGATGCTCAGCCCTTGCCTTCCTCTGTCCCACCACCACCCTGCTCAGCTGGAAGGTACTTCCTATATTTGAAGTTCAAGGTCTCTGTTGGAAGATGAAGCCCACCCAGGGCACACAGTTCTGTGATAACAGAGCCTGGAGTCAGCTCTAGAGCAAGACAGAGGTCCCGACCCCCATGCTGCAAGTCTTCTGTTTCACACACCTCACACCAGCACTACAGAAAAAAACAGGACACCAGGGAGCAGAGGGACCCCAGGAAAGGGAAAACATCACAGATACCCTGATGTGGTTTGGCTGTGTCCCCACCCAAATCTCATCTTGAATTCCCACGTGTTGTGGGAGGGACCTGGTGGGAAGGAACTGAGTTGGTGGAAGGTAACTGAGTCATGAGGGCGGGTCTTTTCCGTGCTGTTCTCGTGAGTGAATAAGTCTCATGAGATCTGATGGTTTTATAAGGAGATGGTTCCCTGCACCAGCTTTTTCTCTGCGTGCTACCATCCATGTAAGATGTGACTTGCTCCTCCTTGCCTTCTGCCGTGATTATGAGGCCTCCCCAGCCATGTGGAACTGTAAGTCCATTAAACCTCTTTCTTTTGTAAATTGCCCAGTCTCCGGTATGTCTTTACCAGCAGCTTGGAAACAGACTAATACACACCCCTACTCAGAATGCCAGGAACCTCAGTCATCACTAGCAAATAAATCTCCTCATTACCAACCGAGGAAATACACTCACCTCTTCAACCTTTTTGACAAGGGGACGTGAATTTCTGATGAAAGTTATCTTACCAAGTTTAAATTCATAATTGGGAATTCCTCTGTAAGAAGAGAGAGACAAGGAGAAATGTTATTTCCAGGAAAAAAGGACTAAAATTCATTTATGACAGTGAAGAGGAATGCAGAAAAGATGCTGCTGCACCCCACCTGGGCCCTTTGGTGCTTCCTGGCATCCTCCCAGGAGGGAAGCAGAAGGTAACTGGCTTCCTGGTTTAGTATCAGCATTGGGTATAGGGCCAGGGGCTTTAGGCTCTGTACCTGTCTATGGAGAGGGGTCATCTGAAGGATTGGGAAGCCCTCACTGTCACTGTCCTGAGCTTCACAGAACCCCCTGAGGTGGCTAGACTCTCACTCCAGTATTCTCCTGATTTCACACACACAACAGACAACTGACACACCTCAGCCCTGCCCCTGCCATCATGGCCACCAGAGGAAGGGTCTGCTGTGGGTCCCTGGACCCAGCAACAGAAGCACATCTGAGGTAGCTCCTCAGGGAACTTTCAGGAGAACTAAGATAATGTGACCTGATTAATAATTCAAAGTCACAAAACAGGAAAATAGGCAGATCACCAAATAGGGACCAGAAGGGTTTTGAATAAGAGACAGATCTGATCAGACGCACATCTTCGGAAAGCCACTGGGGGCAAGAAGACGCTGAATTGAGGTATGGAGTGAGGCTGGACCACAGTGGTACTGGGGGTGGCACTGTGGAAGGAGGGACATGTTGTGCTCCACCCCACCAAGGAGAGCAGGTAAGGGTAAGTCCCTTGGGCCTACTGACCCAGGCTTTGTCTCCAGAACTGGGGTGAGGCTGCCCCACCCCAGAGGGCTGGCACAGATCCTCCTCCTGTCCTGAAGGACAGCCAAGACAGACTTACCTTTTAATATCTCCAGGCTTGATTGGGGAGGGGCTGGGCTCCACCCCTTTCTTCTTTCCATCCAGTCTATTGCCAGAGCCGGAGAAAGCCTAGACAGGAAGCAGTTGAGTCATATAATGAGCCCAAGTGTGAGGACAGATATGTCCTTTGCTTGGAGATCACTGCAGGGATGTGAGCTGGGGTGCTGTGCAGACCCTTCAGGACCGAAGCCCTGACTCCTCAGCTGCTGGGGTGCTGGCAGCTGAGAACTCTGCCCAGTTCCTCAGGGGGCGGCCATGAGCTGAAGAGAGCCACTTGGCCAAGGGCAGCCAGCAGTCAGTGTTAGGTTAAAAGGCCTGACCCCTGCCTCTGCAGGGCCACCCAGTTCAAGCTCTGTGGGTGGGCTAAGGTCACTGTTGTGACTGCCCCATAGCTCAGCTTCCCATCATTCTGCTGTCTCTGCTGCTTCCTGGCACCTCCTGCCACCTCAGTGCCCACACATGAGCCACCTCCACCTGTTTCCCACGGAGCCTTGCCAGTGGTTATGCTAAGGGTCATGTTTGCAACCCACATGGTACAGGCAAAGAAAAAAGGAAACATGATTTACAAGAGAGAGAAAGCAAATGTGGTAACGTTTGGTGAACCTAAGGGAAGAGTATATGTCTACTGTACTATTTAAACTCTTCGGTAGGTTAGAAATTCTTAAAAAGCTGGGCTGCCTTATGGGGCTGTTGGGAAGATTCCAGCAGAGAGTAGATATAAAAGTGTTTGGTAACTGAGCAAGTGGTAGATTTGCATGCATGTGCACAGGTACCCAGAGGCCCAGCCCCTGCTGATGTCCATCGAGCATCATGAAGAACAGCTTGAGTGAGTGCTCTAATTTCAAGGAGCAGAGGGCACAGCAACGTAAGTCAAGTGGTCTGGTACTCACGCGGAAGCCCAGCTCTCCAGCATAGCCACTGTGGCCGGCTTCACCTTCCTGACAGAGAAAAAGAAAAATAGGTGAGCTCCTCAGCGGGAACACCCAGCTTCCCTCTCATCCCCCACCCCCAGCTAGAATGTCCCCCGGAAGCATGGCTGGAAGGGACGCAGAGGATATGACACCAACACCAGCAGAGGCCACCCACGAGTCACTACCAGGAACTCAAAAGCAGCATGCAGCAGGACAGCAAAGGACACTGGGGATAACACTTACTGTCGACTCCTCATGCTGGACTTGTCTTTCGGGTTCTTTGTAGCCCAGGGGAGCATCAAAGTCCACCTGTGTTTCCAGGATTTTAAAAGTAAAATATTCAGACATGGCCACCCTTGGCTTCCTTATCTTTTTTGCTTTTAATTGAGACAATTATAGATTCACATGCAGTTTTAAGAAATAATACAGAAAGATGCCTTGTACACTTGCCCAGTTTTCCCAACGGTAGCATCTTACAAAATTACAGTAAAGTATTGCTGCTAAGATATTAACACTGGCACAACCCACCACTCTTATTCAGATTTCCCAGTTTTACATGTTTTTGTTTATGTGTATCTTTAGTTCTACACAATGTAATCACTGTGTAGGTCCATGTATCCACCACAGTGGAGATGTAGAACAGTTTCACCACCACTAGGATTGCCCATGTTGTCTTTTTATAACCATACCCAGCTGTCTCCCAGCCCCCTCCACCAGTCCTAAGCCCTGGCAACCCCTAGTCTGTCTTCCATTTCTAAAGCTCTGTCACTTTAAGGATGCTATATAATGAAGTAACTTTTTGGGATTGGCCTTTTTTGCTCAGCAGTATTGCCTAGTAATACAACCAGGATGCTGTGTGCATCAGCACTTCATTCCTACTCAGAAGGTTCAGCACGCTTCCTTAGCTCTTAAGAATATTCACTCCTCAGCCAGGCGTGGTGGCCCATATCTGTAATCTCAGCACTTTGGGAGGCCAAGGTGGGTGGATTACCTGAGGTGAGGAGTTTGAGACCAGCATGGCCAACATGGTAAAACCTCGTCTCTACTAAAATACAAAACTAGCCGAGCATGGTGGCACATGCCTGTAATCCCAGCTACTCGGGAGGCTGAGACAGGAGAATCGCTTGAACCTGGGAGGTGGAGGTTGTAACCAAGATCAGGCCCCTGCACTCCAGCCTGGGCAACAGGAGTGAAACACAGTCTCAAAAAATAAATAAAAAAATAAAATTCACTCCTCAACAGGTCAGAGCTAACCATGGCAGCACTGGCAACACTCTGTTGCCTCAACTGGCCCTGAGATAGATGACAAGGTCACAGTCTCCTCATGATGTTCTGACAGCATCTTCCTCCTCTTTGCCCAAAGAGTCCCAGGGGCTGTTTGATGCCCTCCTGACACCCTGGCCTGCAGTGGTCACCAAGTGCCCATCCTCCCAGGGCCCAGGCTCACTGTAACTGGACAGAGCCACTCACGTTCATGTCACACTCAATGATGGACACTGCCTTGTCAGGTTTGGTCTCCATCACACGCAGTTCGTAGATCTGTGGGGCAAACACAGAAATCAGTTGGATGGTTTCCTGGCAGCACTGAAGCTGTCGCTGTCCATGTTACTGTGGCTCTACCGGCTCCCGCGAATGACACAGCATTCACGCCCACGACACAACCTACAGCTGCACTTCTTGCTGTGACAACACTACCATAAGGGACAGGCTGCCCTGTGCCCATCGCAGAAGAGATGCTGTTCCCCAGATGTGGTTCAAATTAGACAAGGTAGTTATACAGCTAACTGCAAAAGACACTAACAATCTCTAACTCAGAAAGTTCACTTCTGGAACTTTACTATTTATTTTATTTTTAGACAGAGTCTTGCCCTATTGCCCAGGCTGGAGTGCAGTGGTGTGATCTCGGCTCACTGGAACCTCCGCCTCCTGGCTTCAAGCACTTCTCCTGCCTCAGCCTCCCTAGTAGCTGGGACTATAGGCATGCGCCACCACACGTGGCTAATTTGTGTATTGTTGTAGAGACGGGGTTTCACCATGTTGACCAGGCTGGTCTTGAACTCCTGACCTCAGGTGATCTGCCCACCTCGGCCACCCAAAGAGCTGGGATTACAGACATGAGCCACCGCACTTGGCCTTCAAAATTTATTCTAAGTAAATAACTAGCTATTCCCAATGAGAACATTCTAAGAAGGCTCATACCAATGTCACTAATGCCACTGTACAGATGCGCCTTGACTTACGATGGAACCGAGTCCCATAAACTTATCATAAGTTAAAAATGTATTAATACTCCTAACCTACCAAACATCATAGTGCAGCCTGCCTTAACCATTCTCAGAACACATACGTTAGCCTAGAGTTGGGCAAAATCATCTAATATAAAGCTTATTTTATAATCAAATGTTGAATAACTCATGTAATTTATTGAATACTGTACTGAAGATAAAAAACAATGGTTTTATAAATATTCAAAGTATGGTTTTTACTGAATGTGTATCATGTTTGAATCATCACAAAGTTGAAAAATTCTAGGTAGAACCACGGTCAGGGACTGTCTGTATACTCAAAAGGCAGCTGAATTATATTTGTTCATATATAAATTTATAGTTATACAACAGTATGCTATGCAGCCAACAGGAAAAGAATTTTAAAACCAGTCATGTTGCTTGTGTCTAAGATGACCTCGCGAATGTAAAAAATGCACATGAAAAATGTCCAGAAGCAGGGCTGTGCATATTGGCTCACACCTGTAATCCCAGCACTTTGGGAGGCTGAGGCAGGCGGATCACGAGGTCAGGCGAACGAGACCATCCTGGCTAACATGGTGAAACCCCGTCTCTACTAAAAAATACAAAAACTTAGCTAGGAGTGGTGGCAGGCTCCTGTAGTCCCAGGAGGCTGAGGCAGGAGAATGGTGTGAACCCGGGAGGTGGAGCTTGCAGTAAGCCGAGATCGCACCACTGCATTCCAGCCTGGGCGACAGAGTGAGACTCCATCTCAAAAAAAAAAAAAAAAAAAAAAAAACTTCCAGAAGCACAGAAATTAAAAGTGGCCCTATCTACTTTTTCCTGCATCATTTCAGGTTCTTTGCTTTTATCTAAAGTCTGTCTTGCTTTTATTTTTTTGAGATGGAGTCTCGCTCTGCCACCCAAGCTGGAGTGTAATGGTGTGGTCTCAATTCACTGCAACCTTCGCCTCCCAGGTTCAAGCGATTCTCTTGCCTCAGCCTCCCAAGTAACTGGGACTACAGATGCATGCCACCACACCTGGCTAATTTTTGTATTTTTAGTAGAGACGGGGTTTCACTATGTTGGCCAGGCTGCCCTTGAACTCCTGACCTTGTGATTCACCCCCCTCGGCCTCCCAAAGTGCTGGGATTACAGGCGTGAGCCACCGCGCCTGGCCAGTATGTCTTGCTTTTACAATCATTTAAAAAAGTCTGGATAGTCCCACCATTAAAAAAAAAAAAACCTAAGCAGGGCCAAATCTACTTTTAAAAGTGTCGTAATTATTGAATAAACAAGGAATAAAAAGGATCTGTCATTGTGTGGATATACTACCATTTATCCACTGAGCATCCGGCCTGTTTCCAATCATTTTGCGATGTTAATGACACTACTCTAAACATTCAAACATGTCTCCTAGGGCTTGGCTCAAGCTTCTCTACCGTTTTTATGTGTTCAAATTGCAGGCCACAACCAATCAGTGGGTCATAAAACCAATAGGGCTGCAAGCAGAACTGAAAAGGAAAGAATTGAAGGACAGTACCCTAGAAGTACCAGAATATATTGCATTTAGTAAGGATAAATATGCCTGTGACATTTTCCATTTACTTTTATGTATTGGCATAATATTAAACACTTTTTTTTTTTTAACTATGGGACCACTTTTCTAGGTTGGTGCTCCTCAAACTACCTGGGAAGACCTAGTTTTTAAAAATGTGCAGTCTGCTGGACTGCCACGTGGTCCTCTTGCACAGAAGCAAGACACAACACACACCAAATGCCCAGAGTTCACCAGGACAAGGACCGGTTCTGTGGCCATCTGTGTGGAGGTTACGACAATGCCAAATTGCTATACGTTTCTAAACATTCACTTTTGACTCCTGCTTCCCCCAGGCCCTGGCAACCACCATTCTTTTTTTTTTTTTTTCCTTGAGGCAGGGTCTTGCTCTGTCCCCCAGGCTGGAGTGCAGTGCCATGACCCTGGCTCACTGCAGACTTAACTGATCCTCCCGCCTCAGCCTCCTGAATAGCTGTAACTATAGGCACATGCCACCACACCCAGCTAATTTTTAAAATTTTGCATTACTTTTTTGTAGTGACAGGATCTCACTATATTACCCAGGCTACTCTCAAACTCTCGGGTTCAAACAATCCTCCGGCCTTTGCCTCCCAAAGTGCTGGGATGCCAGGTGTGAGCCATGGTGCCCAAGTGATTCTACTTTCTGTCTTCCATGAATTTGACTACTCTAAGTACCTCATGTAAGTGGAATTGTAGTATTTGTCTGTCTGCATCTGGTTTATTTCACTGAGCAGAATATTCATCCATGTGGTAGCATGTGTCAGAATTACCTTCCTTTTTAATGTTGAATAATATTACATTGTATGTGTATACCACATATTATTTACCCATTCATCTGCAATTTATTTTTTACTGTGGTGTGAGTTAGGAACTCAATTTGTTTTTTCATCTTAGGAATAGTCAATATCCTAGATTCCCCAACCCCAGTATCTCCTTTGCCTGATGACATCAATGTTGCCTCAGTGGTGGACCAAGATTCTTTGTATATAAGGCTTTGTTCCACTGGCCTACTTGTCTACTGCAGAACCAACGCCAAATGGCATTTTAACTACTGGAGCTTTATTACACTAAGCTGCCATATAGAATCTTCCTTATATATGACTAGATTCTTTTGTCAATATTTTATCTACAATCTATATATCTGTATCAAGTGACAATGATCTGTAATTTACCTTTCTCCTATCCTTGTGTGGTTTTGGTGATCAAGGTTATACCGACCTCAGAGAATGAACTGGGGAATATTTTCTTTCTCTATTTTCAGAATATCCAAGAGCAATTTATTTCTTGAGTGTGAGGAAGAACTTGCATATATAACCATCTGGGCCTGGGTTTCCTGGATTAAGATTTTTCTGACTGAATTACTTGACTGGCTATACAATTATTTAGGCTGTTTGTTTTTTTTCTTTAGTCAAACTTCAATTATACTTTCCTCTAGGAAATAATTTATCAATGTCAAATAAGTTGGCTGATTTCTTAGTATAAAATTTTTCACAGTTGTTTTATCTTTCAAGGTATCTGCTTTATCTAAGTCATTTTATACCTTTTTAAACATTCAATATGTATGTAGACTTTTCAGGGTTTGCTTTTTTTTTGTTTGAGGCAAGGTCTCGCTTTATCACCTAGGCTGGAGTGCAGTGGCACGGTCACTGTTCACTGTAACTTCTGCCTCCCGGACTCAAGCGATCCTCCCACTTCAGCCTCCCGAGTAGCTGGGACTACAAGTGCATGCCACCATGCCCAGCGAATTTTTGTATTTTTTGTCGAGATGGAGTTTTGCCATGTTGCCCAGTCTGGTCTCAAACTCCTGGACTTAAGTGATCCACCCACCTCAGCCTGCCATATTGCTGGGATTACAGGTGTGAGCCACCACACCCAGCTTCAGCTATCTTTTTAAATTAACTTTATTGAATAGTAAACAGAAAACTTCAATTCCAAACAACTCTCTCAACAGAGTGAGTCTAGGCTGGGCGTGGTGGCTCACGTCTATAATCCCAGCACTTTGGGAGGCTGAGGCAGATGGATCACCCGAGGTCAGGAGTTCAAGACCAGCCTGGCCAACATGGTGAAACCCCGTCTCTACTAAAAATACAAAATTAGCCACATGTGGTGGCACATGCCTGTAGTCCCAGCTACTTAGGAGGCTGAGATGAGACAGGAGAATCGCTTGAACTCGGAGGCGGTAGCTGAAGTGAACCAAGATTGCACCACTGCACTCTAGCCAGGGTGAGACAAAGAGAGACTCTGTCTCACAAAAAAGGAGAGTAAGTCTTTACTTACTCTTTTCCAACATTTTAGATGTCATTTTTTAAGCTTCGTATATTAAACATTATAACTGCTTTATATGGCAACATTTACCCTGGCTTCATATTTGCCAATTTATTTTTTCCCTATTCCTTCTTGCTTTCCTTCTAGGATAATGCTTATTCCTAAAGTACATGCTTTTAAAATTCCATTGGTAAATAACCTCTCTCAGATTTGGTTCATGTGAAAATATTTTTACTTTGCCCTTATTCTTTAAGGAAGGTTTTGATGATAGTTACTTGATACTGGCTGTAACTGTTGCTATTCAAAGACCTGCTACTTGCTGTTCTTCTGTAGATACTGTGTTTTCTCCCTGCTTAACTCTCTGTATTTGGTATTTTCTACCTGTAGCTTATTCTGTTTGTTATACATTATAAACTTCCTGTAGTGATGGGCTGACCACCAATTCTAAATCAATTTCAGTTATCATCTTTTCAGATTATTGCAATTCCTCCATTCTTTCCTACTAGGATTGCAACGGGCATGTTTTCTCAGTGTCTTCAACATCTCAAGCTCTCGTATATTCCATCCCCTTGCTCCTCTGTGTGAAATTCTGTTATTTATTCAGATTCATCATCATTAACTCTTTTATAGCTGTTGTTTAACGTTTTGTTTTTCAAATCTTTCTGGTTATTTTTGATAGCCTTTTGTTGCTTGCTATTATAATTCCATTTTTAAAAATATCTTTGAACATTTTATATCTAATTATTTTACATTTGTATCTAGAAATTCTAATGCTGATTTCCTTAGGGATCTAATTTTTATTGTCTCTGCTTTGGTTTGGTTTAATTATGCATTCTTGTTTGCTTGTTCAATTGACAGCAATCCCAAAGGCTTAACTAAACTGGAGTGCTTTTTCCAGAGAGGATCTGTGTTTATTTCTCCTGAGACAAGGACAACGCCCACCTCTGTGTCTATTTTACTGCTTGTAAGGGTTCCAGTTCAACCCTGATCTCCGAGTCTGATCTCCCACCAGAGCACTGATACAGCTATCTGCCCTCAGGGCAACCCTGCTTAGAGTCTTTAAAATTCTCTATAAGCACAACAGTACATATCTAGTTTTCCCTACTTCTAAAAGTGGAAATTCAAACCTGTGTTTCAGTTCTACATATACTCTATATAATCTACCCTCCCTTACAGTGCAAAGTGCCTGTGAGCCACCACAGGTGTCCTTTATCATCAGTTTATATATCCTTTATCATCAGTTTAGGAATTATATTTAGTATTACTACCTTAACATTAAAAACAGTAACATTAAACTGCCTGCAATTAATTATAAAAGCTTAGAGTATTCAGTTAAGGTAAACGACACCTAAAATGTTTTCCACAAAGCTAAATGGAACAAGATTATTTCTTAGTTTATTAAAAGAAAAAAATAAAGTGTGATTTGAAACCCACAAAACTGAAAAATAAGGTCAGATGCCTCAAATACAAGGAAACTGCCAGAGAATAAGCTGGATCCCTGCACTGACACCAAGGGAGTAACTGGCTGCAGCTGTGACACAGCTGTGACGGCCCAGTCCCTGAGGGGACCAGAGAGTGTTGTGAAAGAGCTAAGTGCTAGCTTCAGGGAAAGCCCAGTCAAGCCAGGCTGTGGTCACTGCTGAACACTAAGGCTAGCCCTGGCAACAGCTCTCTGGGAGGGTCAATTGTCAACAGTCACAGTGAACAGGGGCACCCATAGTACTGTGCTCCATGCCTGTGGTAGGACAGCCTGATGGCAGGACTGCCAACTATTACATCCTCCCTCAGGCATGTTCCCATTGGTAATAGGAAAGTGAATGCCTTCTTGAATTTTGGAGTAAGTCCCGTCATTTCACTTTACAGTTAAATTGTCTAGATCCAGACACCTAAACAGCATAAAATCAGGGATGGAAACAGAGGCATTCAGACCTGAGAGACTTGTGTCAGAAAGGTCAAGCCTAGAGAAGCTGCGAAGTGAAAACCGAAGCTGAAGAAAACAGGAGGTGGTGGTGGAGGAGGATGTGGGCTCCCAGGAGGAGAGGTGAGCTTAGGAGGTGTTGCCCTAAGGCAGAGCCAGGCTCTGCTTCTCAGATGCCACAGAGCACTTGGCCCCACTGAAGGGCCTGTCAGCTTCTGTGGGGCAAGGATCCCAAGAACAAGGACCCAGCAGGGTTGTTACTGTGTCTCCACAGCCCCACAAAGGGCTTAGGTTAGATTAGAGGTGCAGTGGGGACCTTTCAAACCAAGATAGAACCAGTAGCCACCAAGGTACACAGAGCTATGACTAACAAGTCTATCAATATTTCCCCGTAAATGCAATCTATCCTCAAAACAGAGTTACCAAATGAATTAGGCCTCTAAATATGAACCCGGGAAAACTTAATAACCAAACAGTAGGCGGTAATTAGGTGATAAGATACAGGCATACCCCGCTTAAAAAGAAGCCCCATTCAAACATCAGAATGGACACTACAGGTGGCTCTTGTCAGGCATGACCTGCATGAACTGGGCTCACCTTTTCATTATAGTTGATGGCAATCACATCCCCGGTGGTCAGACAGGCAAAGTTCCTAAGTGCATTTTCTAATCTGCAGACACACTCTGTCAAGGCAACATGGCAAGATGGATACCTTAAATCTGAAACAAGTTTCCATGAGGGGTTAGATGATTACTAGTAGGTAGAGACTGTACCATGATGGTACTTGAAACACGAAGCTTTAACACAATGAAGTACTACTTGGCAATAAGAAGGATGGAACTCCTAACATGCAATAATATGGATCAATCTCACAAATGCCAAGCTGGGGGAAGGGGAAATAACCAACCACAAAAGGGCAGTGAGATTCCATCCACACAGAACCCTAAGAAAGACAGATCTATGAGGACAGGAGGTAGTTGAGAGGTTTCTGGGCCAGGGGATCAGGTGGGGACTGGCAGGAAAGGACCTTTTGGGAACATGGAAATGTTCTGGTTACATGGGTGTACACATTTTCAAACTGGCTGAACTGTGTGCATTTTATTGTGTACAAATTATACCATGGGATTTTAAAAAATCCTATGGGAGTACAAAAGAACAAAAAAGATTTAATGAGTCAGATAGGTCCTCTCAAAAGTTCCTCAAAATCAAAGATGCTTTCATTTATACTTTTGTTGTTTCTATCTTTTGAGCTGATAACTTTAGTTAATAAAAATTAAAGAAACCAGCAAATACTTTTTATAACAGTAAAAGACAGTAGAACCCAAATGCCCATACAAGGAAATGTCTATTCATGTGGAATATTTTAACCATGTCTTCCTCATCAATTTGCTGAATTACTTTACATAAAAAGGTCACAAGAAACGTGGCTCCAGAGCCTGTCACTGTGAGAGTCTAACTTGAGGGTGAAAGGGCGAGGCTATCTAGGTTCACCTCGTTCGGTCAAACAGCTTTCCAGAACCACAGCAACTTTGTGAAAAGTGCCTTATGTGGTGAATGCTTTCTTTGCTCCCGCACATGAAGTGCAACGGTACAGAGTGCCCTTCCCTCCACTCCTCCAGTGACCCTGCCAGGGCATCTTCTCTGACTTCTACTGCAGCAGCTGGAGGAGCAGAGCCACAGCCCTCAGGCTGAGAACACGAGGCCTCTGTAGGAGGGCTGGCTCCCCATTTGGCCTCTGCGTACTCTGGCGCCTGCTGCAGCACCAGCTTCCCACTTTCTCTGTTCAGCGCCAAGACTGCTTTCATCCAGACCTCAGCCAGACCAGAAAACACCAGGCTCTCAACTGATGGAAGTGATGCCCTTTCTCCACACACTAACAAGTTAACTGTGCTGACAAAAACAGCATCTGAGATCAACCTGATAAGAAGTCTGCATTGGGGCCGGGCGCACTGGCTCATGCATGTAATCCCAGCACTTTGGGAGGCTGAGGCAGGTGGAGCACCTGAGGTCAGGAGTTCGAGACCGCTTTGGGCAACATGGTGAAACTCCGACTCTACTAAAAATACAAAAATTAGCCAGGCGTGGTGGTGCATGCCTGTAATCCCAGCTACTCGGGAGACTGAGGCAGGAGAATCACTTGAATCTGGGAGGCAGAGCTGAGATTGTGCCACTGCACTCCAACCTGAGCAACAGAGTGAGACGCTCTCTCAAAAAAAATAAATAAATAAATAAAGAGTCTGCATTGCAACACAGGTAAAAACCCTGAGAAAATGGGCAGGGCCCATTCCTGCTCACTGACAGCCAAACAAGCACCTCTAGGTCAGAGCTCTGAAGGACAAGTTAACCAGCTCTTCCCATAGGACATCCCTTTGCCTGTGGGACAGGAGGCTCAACAAGGCCATCGTGTCCAGGACATGGGCAGCATGGGATATACGTGGCCCATATGCATCCAGAGCACAATCAGCAGTACCTTGCTCCTAAGAAAACATCTGGAGAGAGGGCTACTGGGAAGGGAGGCAGCTTTTCTTACCTTTCTGTCCGTGTTGTTCAACTGTTTGTTTTTTTCTCAAGTATGCATTTAAAAAATTAAAAAAAAAAAAGTAGGCCGGGCGCGGTGGCTCAAGCCTGTAATCCCAGCACTTTGGGAGGCCGAGACGGGCGGATCACGAGGTCAGGAGATCGAGACCATCCTGGCTAACACGGTGAAACCCCGTCTCTACTAAAAAGTACAAAAAAAACTAGCCGGGCGAGGTGGCGAGCGCCTGTAGTCCCAGCTACTCGGGAGGCTGAGGCAGGAGAATGGCGTAAACCCGGGAGGCGGAGCTTGCAGTGAGCAGAGATCCGGCCACCGCACTCCAGCCTGGGTGACAGAGCAAGACTCCGTCTCAAAAAAAAAAAAAAGTAGAATGGAGTGGCCACTCTTATGCCATGATCTTAACAAGGCAAATTGGGGCCATGGAGCTAGAGATCTTGATCAGTGCACATAGCACCATCCCGTACCTGCACTGCCTACTTCCTGATGCTGTCAACACATACACCTGGCTTAAGTTCAGAGGTGAACATAAAGAATCCACTAGAACCTGATACCTTTGCTTTCTGCTTGGTGACATAGAAATTGCAGTCATTGCTACCTATTGGCCTGGAGTGAATGAGCTCTCAGGCTGGCATGCAGTGAAGTTCATGGGCCAGTGCATGGCTGGGCAGAGGTACTAGGGAGCCACAGAAGGGGCTGCAGCTGAAGGCAGATGAGCTGCTCCCTCCTTCCACTGGACATACTGTACATCCTGGCTTTGTGCCAGGTGACACAGACCCACTGAAAGAAGGGCTTCATTATGGTCTCCAGGAAGTGTCTGGGAAGTGACAGAGGTGGCCCAGACAGCAACCAGTGCACTTGGCCAGGGTCACGCAGATGTGCTAACTGAACCCCATTATTCTCAAATCACAACTTGAATCACAAATGTGTGATCCCCAAAGCAGACACAGATTAAATACAATACATGATGTTTAACAACTGCCAGCACACTCTCCTTTGTCTAGAAGAACTCTGCTTATTTGAAAAGGATACACGGCTTTGGGGTTGGTGATGTCCAGGAAGTCAGGGCTCTGAGGCTGGAATTTGGAGTAGGTGGCCACTTGAAGGTTGACACTCTCCACCTGGACCAGGCCACCTTCTTCCAAGAGCAAGTTCTGCATCATCTGAAAGGAAGAAGAGGTTACATGAGACTCCTAGAGATGAAGTAGCCTCCACAACCACTGCTCCCTATACACTGGGCAGGCCAGTCTTACTTGGGTCCTTGGAAGACGAACCTGAGGCAAGATAAGTAATTTGTGACACTATGTCAGGAAGGAGGAAAAAATCAAGTGATGTGGAAGAAGGCCAATAAAGGGGTGCTACTGAAGCTCCACAGCTCACAGTGTGAACGCATCTCTGCAGGGCCGCCAGGATTGCTCACTAGCTCCAGGCTTCCCAGGGGCAGAGCATTTTCCTGGAACAGTGACTCACCGTACTTCCAAGCTGTCCCACAAGTAACTAGTAAGGCCCCGGGGCAAGTAGGGCTGCAACTGAGGTAGGACAAAAGCAGCACAAGGCAAGGCTGACCTGGCAATGGAATGGCCCACCACAGCTGAGGCTGCAAGATGGTGACAAGGCCCCAAAGGTCTCTGCTGTGGAGGTTATAAAAATCTGACAAAGCCTCCACATGCCTCTATTAAACAACCCAGCCAGGTAGACGACGGCTGAGGAGTGAGAGGGAAAGAGATAAACAGTGTCCGTGAGTACTGGGTGTGCAGGGAGCCCAGACTCAGGTTAGAGGCTCTATATCTCTTGCAATGAAATTTTGTTTGTCTTATTTGAAACCATCTTAAAAGGAGCGTCAGACATATACACGAGTAGAAAGAGCCACACAAGAAAGCTCCCAAGCACCCAGCCCTGACAGTTGGATAGTGCTCACGTCATGGCTCAGTCCATTGATCGGCACTACCTCACACCCAGTCCCAGGCCACACTAGATGCCCTGAAGCGAATCCCAGGTATCACATCCCTTTAAGAATGTTTCATCAAGAGTGGCAGTGAGAAGGTGACTTTAACAGCCAAGGGAAGAGGGGACTGAGGGCTGTGTCACAGATGAGAGGGAGCTCATGAGGAGGAGGAGGCATGCTGAGGACAAGACTGTGCCTGGGAGGCTGTGCCTAGGCCACAAGAGAAGCCTGAGTGGTGGACCCTGTGGACAGGCGTGCAGAGGACCCTGCGCACTCACGCTGACAGTTGCTTGTCAGGCTAGTAAGGGCAGAAATAGAGGGTGGTCACTCTACTGGATGCCACAGACAGGCACAGAAGGATGCAGAGGCAACTGGCTTTGGTAACTGGGGTTTGGAATCCCCAGGAGTGATGTTCTAACAGGAAGTACTTTAAGGCTCAGAGTCAGCCAGCCGCAGGCCAGGCGCACTGTCCCTCAGGGTAGATTTTTGTAGGAAGTATGTCAGCAACGGGAAGGACATTGGGCTGCAATCTCAAGCCTGAGGGAAGTCTGACCAGGGATGGGGGTCGCTTCCTCAGCCAGAGACAGGACACTGCCATAGGTGATGTGAGGCGGAGAGGCAGAGAGGTCAGACTAGGGCTTGAGGTGAGAAATGGGCTGCTGGAAGAGGCCCGAGAGCACTAAGCAGGCAGGAGGAGCTGACACCTGGCCTTCCCCATGTAGCATTTTAGAGCATACCGCACAATGGGTAGCCGAGTATCTGTGTGTCACAAGCAGCTAGTCCAGGGCTCAGATCTAGGTCGGCAGACAAAGCCTTGGCTGCAAGGAAAAAGGCCAGCACCTATTCCAGGCTGGCTCACCCTGAAGAAGCTTGGAAGCATGGGTGGGAAGGAGTCCACCAACCAGCCCAGAAAAAGCACTGGCTCACACGGCCTCCAAGACAGCAGATGGGGGACACCTGTCACGCCTGCCCATGCCAGGAGCTAGAAGGCCAGCTCAGGGGAAGAGGTGGCCTGATGGCTTCACACCCCAAACCAGCTCCAGGCTACCTAAAGAGGCTTTCCATGGGAGAAAGGGATTCAATTAGTTTCCTGGTCTAAAGCAGCCCAACAGCTTGGACAAGAGGCCACCCAAACTTCAAGTCTATGGGTTAAAGGAAAACCTTCAAAGTACAGTGTATTCCCAGCATCACCACCTCCTCTTATAGGTGAGCCACAGAAGGGACTGGGGAAGTAGTCACTGCCTGACACTTCAGCTACCGAGAGTGGCTTCAGTGACCAGGTGTTCTACCGGATGAGCAGAACATGGCCTCAGGCCCCTGGGGGCACCTGCAGACAAACACAATAGCAAGGGGCTGAGCAGCAAATACTTGGGAGGGCAGGTGAGCCCATCTGGGCTTTGAGGCATAAAAGCCCTCCACAGGCCAGGGTGGGCAGACCTGGTCAGCTGAGGTGAGGAGGCAGCATGGGAAGGCCAGGCACTAGGAGGTGCAATGGGAGTGCAGGGCTCTTGTGGGGGAGACACTGGCCAGGCCCAGACCTTGGGAAGGGCCCTGGGACCCAGGCTGAAGAGAATGCCACTGCCATGGCACCATGGGCAAGGTCACCTGCTACAGGAGGAAAGGGACCTTCAGAATTTCAATTCATATTATTCTTTTCTCTTTTTTTGAGATGGAGTCTCGCTCTGTCGCCCAGGCTGGAGTGCAATGGCGTGATCTCAGCTCACTGCAACCTAAGCCTTCCGGGTTCAAGCCATACTCCTGCCTCAGTCTCCCAAGTAGCTAGGACTACAGGCATGTGCCACCACACCTGGCTAATCTTTGTATTTTTAGTAGAGACGGGGTTTCACCATGTTGGCCAGGCTAGTCTCAAACTCCTGACCTCAAGTGATCTGCCTGCCCCAGCCTTCCAAAGTGCTGGGATTAGAGGCGTGAGCCACCGTGCCTGGCCAGAATTTCAATTCATATTTAATCTCAGAAAATATTATTTAAGGCCATCCCTTCTGAACATCTGGTAGGGCATGACAGGGCATCAGGAGGAGAGGTGGGCTTCAGACCACCTCCCTGGTGGCAGCCAAGCAAGCACTCCTGAGAGTTCCCAGCCCACAGCTCACTGTGGGGTCTCTCAGTATGCCTGATGTAATTCAAGCACAAAGAGAAGGACAAGCAGGTCCCTTTGTGAACTTCCCTAATGTGCCAGAGCTGGGGAGAGGAGTGAGGAGAAGAAGGAGCCAAGTGGGCCACAGCTACCTATGTGGAACTCCCACTGCTGCAGGCTCCTCCCTACAGCACTGGCACAGTTCTGCTCACTTCTCTGAGGGGTACAGCCTCAAGGGCAGGCTCTGGTGGCTCACACGCCCTGGATATCCCAGCCCAGATCTGCAATGACGTCCTTCAAGTCAACTTTCCAAAGAGAGCCTGCTTGTAAGGAGAAAGGCGTCATTCCTACAGCAGCTCAGTTGAGAGATTTGGGAGACTAAGTTAGAGGTAACTAAAAACACATACGTTGTGACAGACTACTAAAAGTAGGGGAAAGCATAAAAACCTCAAACATCCTACTTACTAGACCACCTAAAAAACACTGTTGCTCCATTATTTTTTAAAAAGCCTCACCCAGGAAATCACAGATGAACAGTTCAGCTGTTGTTTCTGCACAACCAGTTGTGCAACTATCAAAGACAAGGCTGCTCCCACAGCACAGTGGCCCACAGGTACGTCCAGAGCCCACCAGCCTGCGTAAGGCACAGCGCACTGCTCTGGATCCCTTCTCTCCCGCCAGGTCAGGTCAGGCTGAGATGCTGAGCAGGAGGAGTAGGCTGGGCCACCTGCTCCAGGGCCAGGACTCTCGAGTGCAGGGCATGTCTCTGCCTAAGTGGCTGCTCTCTAGAGACCCTAAGTGGCAGCCCCACTCACCCAGTGTGGGAGGTAGCAGATGCCCTCATCAGCCACAAACTCCAGCACGCCACAATGCGTCATGCGGTCCGAATTCTTATTGGTCAGTTTGAACAGCATGGGATAGGTAATATTAAGTCGGCCTGAAAAGAAGAGAGAGGCTATGAGGCACAACTCCTATGAAGGGAAACCTGTTCGGCCCATGCCTTCCCATAGAAGGAGCCTCCCCACAACCCTGCCCCTCAAACCCCACACTCCTCTGGCAGATGAATCCCCTCTGTAAGAGCACAGTGCATGGCTCAAGGAGGAGCCTGACAACTTGGTAACACAGCACTGGCGTAGACTTGTGATTTTCTGAAGTCAACATTCTAAAAAGTGATGTGTTCGGCCAGACACAGTGGCTCAAGCCTGTAATCCCAGCACTCTGGGAGGCCGAGACGGGCGGATCACGAGGTCAGGAGATCGAGACCATCCTGGTTAAC
Organism: Macaca mulatta; assembly: GCF_049350105.2. Taxonomy (NCBI): domain Eukaryota; kingdom Metazoa; phylum Chordata; class Mammalia; order Primates; family Cercopithecidae; genus Macaca; species Macaca mulatta. Next base: position 33,237,613 of record NC_133415.1, on the reverse strand, counting down.
AGGATGAAACCCCGTCTCTACTAAAAATACAAAAAACTAGCCGGGTGCAGTGGCGGGCGCCTGTAGTCTCAGCTACTCAAGAGGCTGAGGCAGGAGAAAGCCGTGAACCCGGGAGGCGGAGCTTGCAGTGAGCTGAGATCTGGCCACCGCACTCAAGCCTGGGCCACAGAGCGAGACTCCGTTTCAAAAAAAAAAAAAAAGGTGACGTGTTCATTCACTTATTCATAAATAATTTCAGTGCCAACCATGTCCTGGACAAAATCCCTATCTTTCTTTAAAGGTTTCTAGTTTAAAGGTAAACTCCAACAAAGAAAACAACCACAACCAGATGCTACAGGTGCTGTGGGAAGGGCTGGCAGGAGGGGACAGAGCTATTGGGCTAGGCTCCTGGAGGCCGAGTTCTTTAGGCTGGGCACTGGGCGGGCAGACCTGGGAGGAAATCCAGGCAGAGATGGCAGCCTGAGCAAAGGCGGGGAAGGGAAGAGGAGCCCAGGCAGTTCAGAAATGGTGGGCAATTAGGCAAGACAGGCTGGGGACAGGTGTGGGAGTGGTTGGGAAGGGGAGGGGCACCACACAAGGTAGAACCTAGGGCCTGGGCCCAGCGGGCAGTGTGGGCTCTCAGCAGGGTCATGACATAGGACGCCTCCTCTCTCTGGTGGACCTTGAGGTGTGAGCTGAAAGCAGGGCCAGAGGCAAGTAAGCTGGATTAGTGACATGCTGACCTAAGAGGTGCACAGGCACGTAAAGGAGGGGCTGGCAAAAAGAGACAGGAACCCAGGAGACACAGGGCCCTGGGGGAGAGGACTGAGAAGGAACTGATGATAGTGATGGTGTTTGCCATGTGTAAGGCCCTTGTTCAGTCTTCCCAGAACAGACAGTCAGGTACTATCATTATCCCCTTTTATCTATGGGGAAACTGAGGCCCACAGGTTAAGTAACACGCCTAAGACCTCACAACACACAAGTGGTAATGCCAGGATTCAAACCCAGGCTGCTGACTTAAGTCCAGGGATTCAACCATCAAAGCAGAATTTAGCTTGTTAGTTTAGGCAAATATTCCAACAAAAATCATAGTTAGTGTTGGGAGGTAAAGCAGATTCCATTTGAGATCTCCCTACAAATTCTAATAAAGCAAATCAAGTTGAAAGCTTGGGCAGGAAGCTACAGAGAACCTCTGGGAGCAGCATGGAGGTACAGTAGGGGAGGGCATTCCCTCCTATCACCAAGGGTGACTCTCACACTGGCAGTAAAGGGGCCAGGACCTCTGTCCCAGTGCATCTCTCAGCTGCAGAGCCATGGAGCTGACCTACAGCTGGTCCACAGGAAACTGGACTGGGCCCAGCCAAGGGTCTGAGACTGTTGCAAGTGAGAAGAGACTCCAATGTCCCTCAGTGCACTGACTCTCAAACTGCATTTTGTGACTTAGAGGCTCCCAGTCCCTCTGTACCCCCTCACTTCCTCCAAAAAGAGCAGAGACCCTCATTTTATGAAATAGAGGACTTCCTGTAAGATTTAGACAGAGTTTCTCCCATCACTTAAAAGATTTGAACACTGATCTGAGCTACACCTCAATGACCCAGCCCAAGTCTCTTCTGGACACCTGTGCCAAGGGTCACACCTGGTGTCTGACTCCTGGATCAGCATGACCTGAAAGGAAGACCTTTTTAGGGGGCCCGTTCTCTCCTCTGTAATGATGGGGTCTTCATGAGAACTGTGAACGCCATAGCTCTGTTGACCTACTGGTTGCGCTGAGGCCTCCACTGGGTATAGCCACAGCTGGTGCTGGCTCAGGGGCTACCTCCCACCTTGTGGTTGGAATCAGATAGCTCAGGGTGTCACAGACACTATAGTACTTCTGATGCATAGACACTGTGGATGTCCCTAGTTAAAGAAGAGGACATTGAGATTCAGAGAGGTCAAGTTGCTACTCTGGAGTCAGGCTGGGCAAAGAGCCCGAGGTGAGTCACAACACAGCCAGCACCTGTTCTCAGCCTGCTGCCACCAGAGGCCCCTAACACCAAGCATGAACCTGTCCTCCTAGCCAGCCCCAGTCTCCTGCCTCACACGGGAAGAATTCACACCAGAAACACTCTTAAGTTTGGAAGGCAGTGACGGCATCATTGATTGGGTTGTCCATGATTGGGATTTTCTGGGCCTGTGTAGTATGGGGCTAGGGCATGGGTTTCCAGGTTGCTCTCGTGGGATAAGGGGTCAGAGAAAAGGGAGGAAGAATGTGGCCACTCTTACAACCCCTGTGGGCCTATCTCACTCCTGGTAAGAGGCAGGAGCCCAGCAAGAGGAGTGGTTTCTGGAATGGAAGACAATAGCTCAGTTTTTGACGTGCTGAGGATGCAGTGGTGCACTGGCGATTAGAAATGGGGGTCTGGGCAGGGCATGGTGGTTCACGCCTATAATCCCAGCACTTTGGGAGGCTGAGGCAGGCGGATCACCCGAGGTCAGGAGTTCAAGACCAGCCTGCCCAACATTCAAAACCCCATCTCTACTAAAAATACAAAAAATTAGCTAGGCGTGGTGGCGGGTGCCTGTAATCCCAGCTACTCGGAAGGCTGAGGCAGGAGGATCTCTTGAACCTGGGAGGCGGAGGTTGCAGTGAGCCGAGATTGCGCCAATGCACTCCAGTCTGGATGCTAAGAGCAAAACTCTGTCTCGAAAAAAAAGAAAAAAGAAATGGGGGTCTGGAGCTGAGGAAAGATGCTTGGGGCAGGGATGAGGAACCTGCTTCACAGCGCCCTCTTGTGAGCTGACCAATTCTTCCTTTAGGAAAAAAAATCTAGTGAGCCCAGCCAATGGCATCAGCTGCCCTGGCACTGTGCAAAGCACCTGATACTTGTACCTCATTTAATCCTGACAGAATACTGAGAAAAGTTGTGGGGGTAGGGGGAGTGGGGGGGGGAATCAGGAAGGGGAAGGGAACTCCCTTCACAGAGGAGGGACCTGAAGCACCCAGGGCAGTGATGAAGCTGAGGTTCAGGGGGCCCTGGTCTTGCCCTAGGTACCTGTGACCCAGGTTCTCCCAGTCCAGCACATGTCCTCCAGGGACAATTCACAGCTAGATACTGACAAAGGGCACTGGTGTCTGGATATACTGAGGAGCCCATGCTGACTCTTGGTGTCCATATTTACTAAGTTCTTAAGTCACTCAGAAGATACTTACTGAGTTGGTCCAGGGCTGAGGGCGGCATAATTACTGTGGAAAGAACATTTAAGAAATATTAAAAAATAAAAATAAAAAGAACTGACCAAAGGCAAGATGCAGTTTCTTTATATCTAACAAAAAGCCTTAAACGGTTTTTAGGGTAGCCAGAATGTCATAGTAATCTTTCATAAAGAACCTTACTTGATGTAATTTATTTTGGGAACTGAATGGTTATCAGCCATAAACCTAACCATAATTAGCACCCCACCGCAATAAAGCAAGTCTAGAATAAGCACCATTTTCACAGTAACACTAGCTTCTGACTCCCACATGCAAAGTAAGTACCGTTGAAGGCTACAGCATTGCAGACTTAGGGCAGGAAAGGTTACTATTCAAATAAAAACAAGCACATACTCTTCCCTCCTTTCTCCACATCTGACCTGTCATTAGGCCCTGCTAGCATGGACACAGAGAAGCAGCGGTACTGTGTGGAGAAGCGGTTTTGGAAGACCCTGGGAATCGGGTGGTCGAACATGTTGAAAGAGAACTAGAAGGAGGAAAGAGAAACAAGTATTAAAACAAAGGTACATTTCTTCATGTCAAAAGACAAAACATGTCAGAGTAATCAATGCTGCTAAACATTGTCAGAGAATACAATGTACTGAAATCTTCAATGTACTGAAATCTTCAATGTACTGAAATCTTCAATGTAATGTTACTAAATATAAAACAGGCCACGCCAAGCCTGTCCGGAACCTTTTTCAGGGCTGTGCTCCCATCTTCATCCTCAGGATCAAGGCCCAACCTCTTGCATACCTCAGAGACTTGTACTGACAGCCCCACAGACTCCTGCCTGGGCTAGTTCCTCTGCCTTGAACACTTTTCTTACTATCATTAATCTAAACAATATTTGTTAACTGAAACATCTCTTTATTGAGTGCCTACTGTCTGCCAGGCTCTGACATGAGCACAAGGGAAACACCACTCTAGTGATGTTTGTCCACTAACAAAATAGATACCACCCCTGTCCTGGTGAAAATGACACTCAAACCAAGGGAGATATACATTCAAAGCAAGGGACATGTGTGTCCGGCAGTTCTGAAGACAAAGAGCAGGGTAAGTAGACAGAGGGCTCCTGGGAATGCTATTTTAAATAGGTAGTTAGGAAGGGACTCTGCACAAAGACCCGAATGCTATGAGAGAGAGCCAGGCAAAAAATAGGGAAAGGCATTCCAGGTAGCAGGAGGAACAGGTACCCAGTGGTTGCACCCCTTCCCCTGGGTTCCAATTACCACCCTTTCCTTTCCCCAGGAAGCCTCTGCTGCTCTGCTGAGGGTCAGGGCCAGTGCCCCTTCAGTTGCTCTCATAGCAGAGTAGGTACACGTCACACTATGTTGTGATGCTTTCTTATAGCAACAAGCAAAGCTAAAACATGATGCCATTAAAAAGGTTAAGATCCTAGTTCTTAAACTGTAGACTTAGATGAGGCTTAGCAAACATATCAATTTGAGGTTTTCTCAAAGTACAGTATTCCTCCCACCACCCCCCATATCCACAGGGGATACATTCCAACATCCCCAGTGGACGCCTGAAACCAGAGGTAATATTGAAACCCATATATACTATGTTTTTTTCTTATACATATCTACAATTTTCTTATACATATCTGCAAAAAGTTTAATTTCTAGGCTGGGCGTGGTGGCTCACGCGTATAATCCCAGCACTTTGGGAGGCAGAGGCAGAAGGATTACCTGAGGTCAGGAGTTTGAGACAAGCCTGGCCAACATGGAAACCCCCTCTCTACAATAATACAAAAATTAGCCAGGCGTGGTGGTACACACCTGTAATCCCAGCTACTCAGGAGGCTGAGGCAGAAGAATCACTTGAACCCAGGAGGTGGAGGTTGCAGTGAGCCAAGATAGTGCCACTGCACTCCAGCCTGGGCAACAGAGCAAGACTCCATCTCAAAAAGAAAAAAAAAAATTTTTAATTTATAAATTAGGCACAGTAAGAGATTCACAAGTAATAATAAAACAATTATAAGAATACACTGTAAAAAAAGTTAAGTGAATGTGGTCTCTATTTTAAAAATTTTGGACCATGGTTGACCTTGGGTAACTGAAACCACATAAAATCTCACAGTAGGCTGTATATTCAAAAGAACTAGAGGCAGAATCAAGAAGAGATTTCTGTGCACCCCATATTCATAGCACAATTATTCATAATAGCTAAAAGGTGGAAGCAACTCAAGTGTCCAATGACAGATGAATGAATAAACAAATACTGGTATGGTATATACATACAATGAAATATTATTCAGCTTTTAAAAGGAAAGAAATCCTGTCACATGAATGAACCTTGAGGATATTATGCCAAGTGAAATAAGTCAGTCATAAAAGAACTTATATTTTATGAGTCCACTTCTAGGAAGTACCTAGAGTAAGCAAATTCATGGAACAAAGTAGAATAGAGATTGACAGGGGCTGTGAGGAGTAGGAAATGGAGAATTACTGTTTAATGTGAGCAGAGTTTCATTTTTGCAAGATGAAAAAGTTCAGAAAATCTTGCTAGTGAATGTATTCAACACTATATTTCAATTGAACTATAGACTTAAAAATGGTTAAAATTTGGATTTTTTAACCACAACTAAAAAAAAAAATCTCTATTACAGAAAATTTCTTGACTTGATTCCAAATATATATTTAATAGAAGGAATGCCACCTACTGACAAAGGAGTTTACTAGTAACCCCAAAATTAGAAAGCTGAATTAGCCATTTCCTAAAATGCAAACATAGCATGTTCCCACCTAATTTCTTGGATGGTTCTTTACTCCCTGGCACTCCAGCACAGTAATATCCAATCTTTTGTCTTTCTTCTTTTAAGCAGCATAACTGTTCAACTAAATCTTCGCCGGAACCATAACACATGAAATAGTGTTTCCGGGTGAACAACACCAGAAAAGGGTAGGGGCTTGCCTCCCTTGAATGCTTCTCACTAGCCAACCTATCTAAGCCATTTCTTTCCTTTGAACATAAAAGGTAAATCCGCACAAAGGGGCAACATACTTAACAACCTGCCTGCAGTTTACCCATGAACCCGACCTTCTGCTCCTTCTTTGCTACTCCAGATCCCATCTCTCAATTTCCTTTTCAATGCCGAGACCTAGCACATTGTGTGGAACATATCAGGTATTCTTGAGTGGATGAACTCAAGAATTGAAATAAGCCAGGGTTTGACAGTGGCACACTTAGAATAAAATCTGACAATCATTCTTTGTCTTTACTGAAATAAACAGGTGACAGGAAGACAATACCGTAGAGTGCTTTGCAGCCAGACAGACTTGACTTCAACTCTCCACTCCCTACTTTTGTGACTCGAATAAAGTATCTCTGTAAACGTTAGTTTTCTTATGTTCAAAATAATCATCCTAGCTTCCAAAGGAATTGCAGGGATTAAAAGAAATAAGGCGTGATGAGGGAGTACAGGTGTTAAAAGCTAAGTAACAGGAAATGTACCAGCAGGTATTAGCTTCCATCGTTATCATTAGCGAACACAACACCGCTGTACAGATCCGAAGGCACGAACCTGTAGGCACGGAGCTCACGGAACTGGGGCAAGAGCTGGGTGTCCCCCAAGACCGGGCATGCCCTCTAAGATTTCTCCCTGGGGAGCGCCTGATTCTGTTTCCATCCCCAGCAACCTTGCAACTAACTTTGGGTTTATGGAAACCTGTTGCGCGTCCAGCACATGGAAAACCCGTGAATGGACACTAACTTTCCTTTCTTTCGTCAACGACGGCAAGTCCGGCTGAGACGGAATGCAAGCCACGTTCAGGACTGGCGGACGCGACCACAGGCGGTTAGTGGTCAAGGGTTCTGCTTGTGCCCAGTACGGCCGATGAGCCGGCAGGCCTGACTCAGGCCCAGGTGACTCGGCACCTCCGCCGCCGTCCCGCGCCGCCCCGCCGGGCCCTAACTCAGGCCCCGGGCCAGACCCCCAGACCCCGCCCGCTGCCCGTCAGCGCTTACCATGATGGACACCACCTCGGAGACTCCGCTTCTCTCCGGCAATACGACGAACGTACCCCGCCGACCGCTCTCCCAGCCTCCGCCGCCTCTGCCGCGCCAAGCCGGTACGCCCCAGAGGCTCACCGGAAGTGCCGGACCCGAGACCCGGAGGGGGGTGCCCGGGACAAAGCGTCGGCTGCAAAAGAGAACAGGCCAGGCGAAGACGCTAGGCTCTAAAACACCCTCAGCAGAAGCATTAAAATGACCTTTCGTGATTTATTTCCCCGTTAGTAGGTACTTTTTAAAGTTATTTTAAATTACGTTTTGATAGTTTTCAACCCCTCCAGACGAATTTAGTAGGGCCCATTGTCTTTACGACTACACTACCCAGAATGCACTACCCAGAATGCCTCTGCTTCAGCCATCTAGGACTCGGGCGGAACTAAGCTACAAATCCTTCTTCAGACCACACCAAAAACCTATTGCAAACGTAACTGCTGCCCCATTCGGTATGTGACTGAGTTTAATGTATGGCTAGAAGTAGTGTACTTTCTCTGGGGGTTCCCAGTGGGAGGCAGTAGGCTTCTCTTCCCAAAGTAAAGATGTCCGCCGAGCGTCGCGTTTCTGGGTAAAAGCGAGTCAGAGTTGAAAGGGGCAACAGCGCTTGCGTTCGGCCTCAGAGGTGACCCTTCTTTTGGGACGGGCTGGAGTTTTCTAGCCGTGAATGGCAGAGCGCTAATGGCCGCCTCCAATGTGGTCCAATCAGAAAGAAAGGAAGGCTGGGAACTAAGAGGCTATTGGTTGGTGATTCCTGGACCAATCGGAGGAGCCGTGATTTGGCGGGAGTCTTGACCGCCGCCGGGGCTCCTGGTACCTCAGCGCGAGCGCCAGGCGTACGGCCGCCGTGGCTATGTTCGTGTCCGATTTCCGCAAAGAGTTCTACGAGGTGGTCCAGAGCCAGGTGACGCCCAATCTGGGATCCCCGCCGAGGCCTTGCTGGTGGGGAAGGGATGAGGAGGAGCGGCCGTGGGTGACCGGGAGGCAGGGGAGGGCCGGGGTTCGGGTCGCCGCGTTCAGCCCGTCCGCTCTTTCCCCGATAGAGGGTCCTTCTCTTCGTGGCCTCGGACGTGGATGCTCTGTGTGCGTGCAAGATCCTTCAGGTGAGTTCTGCGGGGCCTGGGAGGGCGGGGCCGGCGCGAGAGGTGAGGGTGCTGCGTGGGGGCGCAGGGCGGGCAGAGAGTCAGGATGGATGCTGAGGGCTTAGCCCCGGAGAGGAAGCCGGGCAGGAGGTGAGCAGCAGGTGAGAGGAGAAGTTGCCTCCCTGTCCCAACGGTGTGGGGTGGGATAGAGGATTAAGTAAAAGGTAAAGAGACTAGTTTGTATTTTTGCAATAAACTATTAATATGAATAGGTGAACAAAGCAGTTGGCGTTTGGGGGAAACTTTGGATCTGTAGTGGCCTCTCAAATGGGGGATTTGAGAGAGAGAGGAATCTGTGACAACTCTGGGTACAGTTGTGTCGTAGGTGTTGCTGGGAATATGGGAGCCCCTAGTCTATTAGGGAGGATCGTTAGTTTGGTTTTGAATAGGGCATGGTATGTACATTGTTTTGGTCTGGCCCTTGGATCAGGAACTTTTCAGACGGCCTGGAAGTTAAATCGGCATTTCCCACCGATGTTTTAATTTGGTAATTTGCAAAATTCACAGGATGGTATGGTAAACACTCGTATGCCTAGCACCTAGCTTTTCCCGGAAGCATTTCACTAACTTTAGTGTTATCCCGTGTCTTTTATCTCTCAACCCATCTAATCTAACTCGGTTTCTTTTCAAGGTAAATTGCCAATGTCCTAAATAAGATAGGCTTTGAAAACACTCTCTCTCCAGGCCTTGTTCCAGTGTGACCACGTGCAGTATACGCTGGTTCCAGTTTCTGGGTGGCAAGAACTTGAAACTTCATTTCTTGAGCATAAAGAACAGGTATTGAAGATGTATTTTAGAATAACGTGGCTTTTTTACTCAATTGTAATTTCTTGACACAGCATTCTATGTCCACAATAGATTCAGTATGTATTTAAGTATCAGCTACATTAGGCAATACGGAAGAGAAAAACATGCTGTATGTACTGGTGACTTACGCCCAAGTTGTAGAAGCAAACTTGACAGCAAAAAAAGATAATGAATGTGGATAGCCCCTAACTTTGAACTTGTTTTGCAGAAATTTGATTGTAAGGTGCTTGGAATCTAGCAGTTTTTAATATGGTCTAGTTAAAATCATTTTATTTTATTTTGATTTATTTTATTTATTTTTTACTTACATATATATATATATATTTTTTTTTTTTTTTTTTTTTTTTTCCTGAGACGGAGTGTCACTCTGTCACCCAGGCTGGAGTGCAGTGGCCGGATCTCAGCTCACTGCAAGCTCCGCCTCCCAGGTTTACACCATTCTCCTGCCTCAGCCTCCTGAGTAGCTGGGACTATAGGCGCCCGCCACCTCACCTGGCTACTTTTTTGTATTTTTTAGTAGAGACGGGGTTTCACTGTGTTAGCCAGGATGGTCTCGATCTCCTGACCTCGTGATGCGCCTGTCTTGGCCTCCCAAAGTGCTGGGATTACAGGCTTGAGCCACCGCACCCGGCCTATATATATATTTTTTAAACAGAATCTCGGTCTGTCGCCCAGGCTGGAGTGCAGTGGCATGATCTCGGCTCACTGCAAACTCTGTCTCCTGGGTTCATGCCATTCTTCTGCCTCAGCCTCCTGAGTAGCTGGGACTACAGGCACCTGCCACCTCGCCCAGCTAATGTTTTTGTATTTTTAGTAGAGACAGGGTTTCACCATGTTAGCCAGGATGGTCTCGATCTCCTGACCTCAAGTGATGCGCCTGCCTCAGCCTCCCAAAGTGCTGGAATTAGTTAAAATTATTTTAGAATACACTACTATTTTATATTATTTCTCCAAGAAAATGCATCCTGGTTTCCAACTTGAAATATAGGAATAAATTTAAACAATAGATGCCAGGATTCCTCCCACCTCTGCATGGGGCCAAATGAGAGATGGGACATTGTAGACCCCACAGAGAGGGGATGGGACATGGAAGAGGGACCCTGGAGTCTCTAGCCATATCTAGGATTGTTTTGGCAGAGACAAGTCCTCTCCTGGTGTTCCTGTTGTTATGTCAAGGACCTGCACCAGCTTGGTATTGATAAGGAAAGCACATGCAATAGTGATGGAGTGTGATAAAGGACTTAATATTTAAGCACCCATAAAGTATTTGCCGAAAACTTAAACCTGTACAATGCCATTAGCCTGGAGAGGCACGCAGCATAGTACCGTGAGGTCTGGAGAGACACAATCATGTGCTTGAAGCCTTGCTCTGCTCCTCATTAGTTTCTTGAGCTGTCCATAAGACTTGGGCTTGCTGAGTCTCAGTGTGCTCCTGGGGAAAACGGAGCCCCAGGGCCCACACTGCTCTGTCACCATGCTAAAGCACTTAGCATGCCAGCCTGGCCGTTTTTTGGAATCCCTTGCCACGTGGGCCTTGCCACATGTCAGGGACTTAGTAAGTTTAAGCAGAACAACTCAGAGACTTAGTGGTGAAGGGAAAAGGGCCTCCTCGATATAGCTACTTTACAATATCTTCCTTTTTTTCAGTTTCGTCATTTTATTCTCATAAACTGTGGAGCTAATGTAGACCTGTTGGATATTCTTCAACCTGATGAAGACACTATATTCTTTGTGTGTGACACCCATAGGCCAGTCAATGTCATCAATGTGTACAACAATACCCAGGTACTTTTTGTGCTCTGCCCTCAAACTGTCTGTACTTTTTATGCCATGTACAATGTCTCACCTGGTGTTCTTGGTAAGGTGTGTGTCTGACCCTCCTGTGGGATTGGAACAGCCTGAACACAAGAACTTGGTCTTTGTCATCTTTTTTTTTTGAGAGATAGGCTGGAGTACAGTGGCACAATCATGGCTCACTGAAGCCTCAAACTCCTGGGCTCAACTGACCCTCCTGCCTCAGCCTCCTTAGTAGGTGGGACTACAGGCACATACCACCATGCTCAGAAAATATTTGTTTATATTTTTAGTTGAAATGGAGTCTTGGATGGGCGTGGTGGCTCACACCTGTAATCCCAGCACTTTGGGAGGCCAAGGCGGGCGGATCATGAGGTCAGAAGATTGAGACCATCCTGGCTAACATGGTGAAACCCCGTCTCTACTAAAAATACAAAAAATTAGCCAGGCATGGTGGTGGGCGCCTGTAGTCCCAGCTACTTGGGAGGCTGAAGTAGGAGAATGGCATGAACCTGGGAGGTGGAGCTTGCAGTGAGCCAAGATCGTGCCACTGCTCTCCAGCCTGGGCGACAGAGTGAGACTCCGTCTCAAAAAAAAAAAAAAAGAGGCTGGGCGCAGTGGCTCAAGCCTGTAATCCCAGCACTTTGGGAGGCCGAGATGGGCGGATCACGAGGTCAGGAGATCGAGACCATCCTGGCTAACCCGGTGAAACCCTGTCTCTACTAAAAAATACAAAAAACTAGCCAGGCGAGGTAGGGGGCGCCTGTAGTCCCAGCTACTTGTGAAGCTGAGGCAGGAGAATGGCGTAAACCCGGGAGGCGGAGCTTGCAGTCAGCTGAGATCTGGCCACTGCACTCCAGCCTGGGTGACAGAGCGAGACTCTGTCTCAAAAAAAAAAAAAAAAAGAAAAATCAGCCTGGAGTTACTTTTAGACAGGAGTTTTAGTCATCTAGGGGTTACACATCTTCATGTCCTTTATCAGAGGCCAAGTTGTGGGGCATTCATTTTATTCATGTATGACATAAGAGGATGCTGTGTTTCTAGACTTAAGTAGACTAGATGGTCCTCAAAGAATTGTTTTCAGATTTTCGTAATTTCTGCATACCACGTATGGTGTAACTCTGGTGCCTCACTGGTAATGAAAACAAGAAAATTCCTTGGAAGCCTGGAACTCTTATTAAATTGGTAGCTATTTGTATGAACAGGAAACTGAGTCAGCTTATTAGGAAATGATAAGATTCTGCAGAAGAACATATTGTGTAGTTTTCCGTAGAAAGAGGAGAGGCTTAATTCCTTTTTGTTTTGAACTTAGATCAAATTACTCATTAAACAAGATGATGACCTTGAAGTTCCCGCCTATGAAGACATCTTCAGGGATGAAGAGGAGGATGAAGAGCATTCAGGAAATGACAGCGATGGGTCAGAGCCTTCTGAGAAGCGCACACGGTTAGAAGAGGTGTGTTTGGGTCTCTCACAGCCATCCCGGAGGAACTTGCACTCCCAGAGGTCAGAGGTCATCCTAAAGGCTGCCAGGCCCAGGTGTAACTGAGGGCAGTGGGAAGTGGAGAAGTTAACAGCCATGGATGCTGACCCTGGGCTCTGCTGTCCCCTGGTTGTGTGGCCTCAGGCAGGTTACTGGACTTCCCTGAATAGTGGCTTATCTGTCCAATAGGATCCTGTCAGATGAAATGAAATTTAGGACAGCTCAGCTCTGCAGCTAGATAGCAAAAAAATAATGTAGAGAAGCAATAAATAGTGCAACTCCCACCCCTTCCTTTCCTACTGTCTTCTAGCATCACTCACTGTGCAGTCACTGCAGAGGAGCAATGTGGGTCTGCATCCCTTGGCCAGGCCCAGTCCCAGACAGTTACTCCAGGGGAGGTATCTTGTATGTACAGATACGAATGGTTTTCACCATGTGGACCTTGGGTCTGAGCTGCTTAGTGATCTGGGGCTGGGCCCAGGGGCCTACCCAACACTATGGCTTCTGCCAGATGTAAAACGATAGGCAGAAGGTGGTGATTCCTATAGCACGGAGGGCCATAGGATGTTTTGAAGATGCCCTCTGGCTCCCGATCTTGGTGTGTGACCTAGAATTTGCCCCCGGAATGTCCTAAGGTCTTCTCTTCATCCTCAGCCTGACATTTCCCAGTAGTGTGCTTTTGGGAAGTCTTTTTGAGCCATATTTGAGACATTCAGGACATTCTCCATTTGAGGAAGGGGCAGTGCCCTTAAAACTGAGGCATGCTTCTCTCTTCTTTCTCACCTTTGTCACCCCTTTCACTAGGTTTGGGTGTCTCATCAGGAATCTCTTGGATCCACTCTTATATTTCCTTACTTCTTGCCCAGCTCTTTGTCTGTTCTATTTTTTGGAAGACTTTTTGGTCTATTTTATTTTTTTTCCCTGCAGACAGGGTCTCTCTCTGGCCTCAAACTTCTTGGCTCACTCGATCTTCCCACTTCAGTCTCCCAAGTAGCTGAGACTGTAAGCACATGCCACTACACTCAGCTTGGTTTTTATCTTCTAATCTTTGATTTGTGAGAGGTCTTTTTTGTTCTCTGAATTTTTTTATATATAGCATTCTTTTTTTTTTTTTTTTTTTTTTTGAGACGGAGTCTCACTCTATCGCCCAGGCTGGAGTGCAGTGGCCGGATCTCAGCTCACTACAAGCTCCGCCTCCTGGGTTTACACCATTCTCCTGCCTCAGCCTCACGAGTTGCTAGGACTACAGGCACCCGCCAACTCGCCTGACTAGTTTTTTAGTAGAGACGCTGTTTCACCATGTTAGCCAGGATGGTCTCGATCTTCTGACCTCGTGATCCGCCCGTCTCGGCCTCCCAAAGTGCTGGGATTACAGGCTTGAGCCACCGCGCCCGGCCATAGCATTCTTTTAACTATTGATGAGCTGCATTTCATTGGTTCCCAAATATCAGTGTCTAATGGGATTTTCCCTGGAAACATTCATGTTCTACAGGTAAGTCTTGAAATTTTCCATTCTGACTAATAAACATATTTTTTAAACACTTACTATGTGCCAGGTACCAGTTAGGCCCTGGGGTGCAGGGATGAGAGCAAAGTCCTGCCTTTGCAAAGCTTTCCAGTGGGAGAGACAGATACTGATCATGTAAATGAGCACAATTAGGGAAAGCTTTCAGGTACCAAACGTGAGTTAGCATGGGATGAGCCAGGAGGATTCCTGGGCAGAGCATCCATAGACACTGCGGCTCTGAGGTGGGAAGGAAAGTTTCAAGGAAGGCTCGGCCAGCAGTGCCAAAGGAACAGGCCAATGAGAATAGACCAGTGGGTTTGGCAACAAAGAGAAGGTAGGTTGTCTTGATGAGATGCAAGAAAATATCAGCGTTTCCTTTTACATACTTAACACATCAATTTGGAATCTATGTTTGTAAATGTTTAACATAATATTCATGAAATATAATAGGCATAATTTCCCACCAACTTTTTATTTTGAAGTTTTTTGAAATGTATGCAGTGTTGAAAGGATAGTACGGTGAATATCCATATATCTTCAATCTAGAGTCAACAGTGGATCATGACTGTAGGTGGTCTCAGCTACTTGGGCGGCCAAGGCAGGGGGATTGATCAAGCCCAGGAATTCGAGAACAGCCTGGGCAACATGAAGAGACCTTATCTCAAAAAAAACAAAAACAGTTTTTCACATTTGCTTTCTCTCTACATATTCTTTTTCCTGTATCATTTGAGAATAGGTTGCAGAAACTATGATATTATTTTTTATTTTTTATTTTATTTTTTCTTGAGATGGAGTCTCTGTCACTGAGGCTGGAGTGCAGTGGCACAATCTCGGCTCCCTTCGACCTCTGTCTTCTGGGCTCAAGTGATTCTCCTGCCTCAGCCTCCCAAGTAGCTAAGATTACAGGCGTGCACCTCCACACCCAACCAGAAACCATGATATTCCACACATTCTTTCGTAAGCAGCTCCTAAGAATAAGGACATTCTTCCCCATAAACACAATGCCATTGTCATGCAGAAGAAATGAATAATATGCTAATATCAGGTAATATTCAGCCCATATTTATTCAGGTCTCTTTAATTGTCCTCAAAATATATTTTGCAGCTATTTTTATTTCTGAACTATTCTTCAATCAAGGTTAACACATTTAGCTATTTCTCTTTGCTGTCTTAACCTAGAACTGTACCTTACCTCTTTTTTTTCTTTTGTTTTGTTTTTAATGACACTACAGGCCAGTCATCTTTTCTTTTTTTTTTTTTTTTTTTTTTCTTTTTTTTTTGAGACGGAGTCTCACTTTGTCGCCCAGGCTGGAGTGCAGTGGCCGGATCTCAGCTCACTGCAAGCTCCACCTCCCGGGTTTACGCCATTCTCCTGCCTCAGCCTCCCGAGTAGCTGGGACTACAGGCGCCCACCACCTCACCCGGCTAGTTTTTTGTATTTTTAGTAGAGACGGGGTTTCACCATATTAGCCAGGATGGTCTCGATCTCCTGACCTCGTGATCCGCCCGTCTCGGCCTCCCAAAGTGCTGGGATTACAGGCTTGAGCCACCGCGCCCGGCCGCCAGTCATCTTTTCTAATATTTACTACTACTTGTTTCTTCCTGGAGTACTTTAACTTGCTTCTCTATCCCTGCATTTTCTATGATCTGTAAATTAGGTCTAGAGCCTTGATTTTAATAACATTAAGCATTCTTGAGAAGAATACTTTTTATATAATTAAAACCTGTGCATGATTTATAACTAAGTATGTGTATATTAGAGGTATATTCTTAGAAATTTTTTTACCGGCCTGACATGGTGACTCAAGCCTGTAATACCAGCATTTTGGGAGGCCGAGGCGGGCAGATCACCTGAGGTCAGGAGTTTGAGACCAGCCTGACTAACATGGAAAAACCCCGTCTCTACTAAAAATACAAAAATTAGCCAGGAGCAATGGCAGATGCCGGTAATGCCAGCTACTCGAGAGGCTGAGGCAGGAGAATTGCTTGAACCCAGGAGGCGGAGGTTGCAGGCCGAGTGGTGGAGGCCAAGATCGTGCCACTGCACTCCAGCCTGGGCAACAGAGTAATACTCTTGTCTCAAAAAAAAAAAAAAAGAAAGAAAGAAATATTTTTACCAGACTAGACAATACAGCAAGACATGGTCTCTACAAAAAATAAAATAAAATAAAAATTAGCCAGGCATGATGGCACGGTCTCATAGGCCCAGCTACTTGGGAGGCTAGAGTGGGAAAATGCCTTGAGCCCAGGAGGTTGGTTGAGGCTACAGTGATCCATGATCGCATCATTGCACTCCAGCCTGGGCAACAGAGCAGGACCTCATCTCTTAAAAAAAAAAAATGGGCCGGGCGCGGTGGCTCAAGCCTGTAATCCCAGCACTTTGGGAGGCCGAGACGGGCGGATCACGAGGTCAGGAGATCGAGACCATCCTGGCTAACACGGTGAAACCCCGTCTCTACTAAAAAATACAAAAAACTAGCCGGGCGAGGTGGCGGGCGCCTGTAGTCCCAGCTACTCGGGAGGCTGAGGCAGGAGAATGGCGTAAACCCGGGAGGCGGAGCTTGCAGTGAGCCGAGATCGCGCCACTGCACTCCAGCCTGGGTGACAGAGCCAGACTCCGTCTCAAAAAAAAAAAAAAAAAAAAAATGAGGCCGGGCGCGGTGGCTCAAGCCTGTAATCCCAGCACTTTGGGAGGCCGAGACGGGCGGATCACGAGGTCAGGAGATCGAGACCATCCTGGCTAACACGGTGAAACCCTGTCTCTACTAAAAAATACAAAAAACTAGCCGGGTGAGGTGGCGGGCGCCTGTAGTCTCCTCCTGAGGCAGGAGAATGGCTTGAACCCAGGAGGCGGAGCTTGCAGTGAGCTGAGATCCGGCCACTACACTCCAGCCTGGGCGACAGCGAGACTCCGTCTCAAAAAAACAAACAAACAAACAAACAAAAAAAAGAATGAAATATTTTTATTAATAGGGGTGCACATTCAAAGAGGTTTAGAGACAATAGTTTATAAATAATCGTTTTAAAGAGTTTTCCTGGCCGGGCGCGGTGGCTCAAGCCTGTAATCCCAGCACTTTGGGAGGCCGAGACGGGCGGATCACGAGGTCAGGAGATCGAGACCATCCTGGCTAACCCGGTGAAACCCCGTCTCTACTTAAAAAAAAAAAAATACAAAAAAACTAGCTGGGCGAGGTGGCAGGCGCCTGTAGTCCCAGCTACTCGGGAGGCTGAGGCAGGAGAATGGCGTAAACCCGGGAGGCGGAGCTTGCAGTGAGCTGAGATCTGGCCACTGCACTCCAGCCTGGGCGACAGAGCGAGACTCCGTCTCAAAAAAAAAAAAAAAAAAAAAGAGTTTTCCTATAGGTCAGGCGTGGTGGCTCACACCTGTAATCCCAGCGCTTTGGGAGGCTGAGGCAGGTGGATCATGAGGTCAGGATATCGAGACCATCCTGGCTAACACAGTGAAACCCCATCTCTATTAAAAATACAAAAAATCACCCGGGCCTGTTGGCCGGTGCCTGTAGTCCCAGCTACTCGGGAGGCTGAGGCTGGAGGATGGCGTGAATCTGGGAGGTGGAGCTTGCAGTGAGCTGAGATTGCGCCACTGCACTCCAGCCTCGGCAACAGAGTGAGACTCTGTCTCAAAAAAAAGAAAAAGAGTTCTGTTATAAAGAAAAGAGGAGACATGAGGTCAAGAATCATTTTTGCTTGTCTTTTAAAGGTGGGATGTTAAAGCTGGACCTCAGCAGAGATGAGATTCCACTATAAAAATAACCGTAATTATACTTCTTCTACAGGTGCTATGATATCCTGGTTCAGGTCACAGGTTTCACATTTTGTATCTGCTATAACAGCTTTGTGACCGTAGTCAAGTGACTTAACCTCTATGTGCCATTGTAAAATGAAGAGAATAACTGGACTTACTTCTTTTGGTTCCTACTGATGTTTAACAAATTACTCCAGAACCTAGCAGCTTAAAACAACCTTTTCCTTATGCTCATGGATTCTGTAGGTTAGCAATTTGGGCAGAGCCCAGCAAGGTTGACATCTTTTTGCTCTGTGATATCTGGGCCCTCAGGTGGGGACTCAATGGCTAATAACTGGAAGCATGGCTCAGATACCTGCTGGGATGGCTCCAAACCAGGACTGCTGAGCCAAGCACCTGCAGAGTCTCTCCATTGCATGTGGCTTCCTTACAACATGACTGCTCAGGCTTCCAGTATGAATATTCCAGTCACCTGGGCAGCCACTGCATGGCTCTCCCAACCAGCTTTAGAGTACCTCAGCAGCCTGTACCCACAACGGAGGGGACAAGACCCCACCATGCATTGTGAGAGGGTCAAAGAAATCTCAGGCTATGGGAATTTTGTTACTTTATTGACGCATAATGTCTACACAATTCACTAGGTAGTCCAATTCAATGAGATTTAACAAATGTGTAAAGATGCAACCACCATCCCACCGTGATAGAGAACAATTCCATTACCCACAAAAAGTTTCCTCACCAGGACCATGACTTTTTTTAATTAAAGTTTTTCTTTTGAGATAATTATAGATTCACATGTAGTTGTAAGAAGTAATATAGAAAGATCACGTATAGGCCGGGCACGGTGGCTCACGCCTGTAATCCCAGCACTTTGGGAAGCTGAGGCGGGCGGATTACGAGGTCAGGCGATCGAGACCATCCTGGCTAACATGGTGAAACCCCATCTCTACTAAAAATACAAAAAAAAATTAGCCGGGCCTGGTGGCGGGCGCCTGTAGTCCCAGCTACTCGGGAGGCTGAGGCAGGAGAATGGCCTGAACCCAGGAGGCGGAGCTTGTAGTGAGCCGAGATTGCGCCACTGCACTCCAGCCTGGGCAAAAGAGCGAGACTGTCTCAAAAAAAAAAGAAAGATCACTTATATACTTTGTCCAGCTTCCCCAAATGGTAACATCCTGTAGTATAATATCACAGTCAGGATGGGAGGCTGAGGCAGGCCAATCGCTTGAGCCCAGGAGTTTGAGACTAGCCTGGGCAACATGGCAAAACCCTGTCTCTACAAAAACTACAAAAATTAGCCAGGTGTGGTGGTGCACTCCTATGGTCCCAGCTACTCAGGAGGCTGAGGTGGGAGAATCACCTGAGCCCAGTAAGTCAGGCTGCAGTGAGCTGTGAGCGCACGACTGCATTCCAGCCTGGGCAACAGTGTGAGACTATCTCTAAAGAAAAAGCCTCCTCTTGGCCGGGCGCGGTGGCTCACGCCTGTAATCCCAGCACTTTGGGAGGCCGAGGCGGGCGGATCACAAGGTCAGGAGATCGAGACCACGGTGAAACCCCGTCTCTACTAAAAATTACAAAAAAATTAGCCGGGCGCGGTTGTGGGCGCCTGTAGTCCCAGCTACTCAGGAGGCTGAGGCAGGAGAATGGCGTGAACCCGGGAGGCGGAGCTTGCAGTGAGCCGAGATCGCACCACTGCACTCCAGCCTGGGCTGGGCAACAGAACGAGACTCCGTCTCAAAAAAAAAAAAAAAAAAAAAAAAAAAGAAAAAGCCTCCTCTCTAAATTTATAAATCATGTGATTTTTCAGTTGGCACTCTAAAGGTTAGAAATTACTGTGAAAGTTCTGCCAGAAACTGAATATGTCTATTCCATTTATGCATTCAGAAACTGCCAAAATAACCCATGTGTATTGCTCAAAGAAAAAAAGATACAGAACATTTCTATCACTGTAAGGATCTCTCTATTGCCCTTTTCTAGCCACACCCACTTGTCTGCTGCCTGGTAACCACTAGCAAGCTCCATTTCTGTAATTTCATTTCAACAATATTATGAAAATGGAAATGGAATTATACAGTATGTAGCCTTTTGGGATTGGCTTTTTTTCACTCTGCATAGTTCTTGGAGATTCATCCACATTTGCTTGTATCAATGGCTTATTCCTTTTTTCGTCCATCAGCATTGTGCAGTTTTCAGTGTATAAATTCTTTGTGTTTTGTTAGATTTATACCTACATAAAAACATAAACAACTTTTTTTATTTCTGCGTACTAGCCATAAATATATGGACACCAAAATTTAAAATACAGTATCATTTGCAGTCACTCAAAAAAATGCATAGTCTGCTGTTGTTAGGTAGAGTGTTTTAGAAATGTCACTTACATGGTGAGAGTTGATGGTGGTGTTGAGTTCTATTTGCTTGCTGCTTTTCTGGCTAGTAATACTTTCAACTCTTCAGAAAGGGGCATTGAAGACCCCAACTGTGATTATAGATTTATTTGTTTCTCCTTTCAGTTCTATCACTTTTTACTTCATGTATTTATAGCTGTCTTGTGCACACACATTTAGGATTGTTGTGTCCTTTTGGTGAATTGACCCTTTTATTCACTTAGTGTCCCACTCTGTCTCTGGTAATTTGTTTTGCTCTGAAGTATGATTTATCTGATATTAATATTGCCACTCCTGCTTTCCTTTGATTAATGTTTGCATGATATATCTTTTCACATTCTTTAGTTTCATTCTGCCTATATTACATTTGTAGTGAATTTTTTAAAACAGCATATAGTTGGGTCGTATTTTTAAATCATGGTTTTTTTGGTTTTTTTGTTTTTTTTTTTTGAGACGGAGTCTCGCTCTGTTGCCCAGGCTGGAGTGCAGTGGCCGTATCTCAGCTCACTGCAAGCTCCGCCTCCCGGGTTCATGCCATCCTCCTGCCTCAGCCTCCCGAGTAGCTGGGACTACAGGCGCCCGCCACCTCACCCAGCTAGTTTTTTGTATTTTTTTAGTAGATGGGGTTTCACCATGTTAGCCAGGATGGTCTCGATCTCCTGACCTCGTGATCCGCCCGTCTCAGCCTCTCAAAGTGCTGGGATTACAGGCTTGAGCCACCGCGCCCAGCTAAATCATGTTTTTTAAAGCCATTCTCTATGTTTCAATTGATAAACTTAGCTCACTTACATGTATTTTAATTATTGACATGTTAGGGCTTAAGTCTGACATTTTATTTTCTGTTTCCTGGTCTCTGTTTTTTAAATTCTGTTTTCTTTCTTTTTCTTTTTATTTATTTATTTATTTATTTTTTGAGATGGAGTTTCACTCATCACCCAGGCTGGAGTGCAATGGCGCGATCTTGGCTCACTGCAGCCTCCGCCTCCCAGGTTCAAGCAATTCTCCTGCCTCAGCCTCCTGAGTAGCTGGGACTACAGGCGCCCACCACCTCGCCCGGCTAGTTTTTTGTATTTTTGTAGTAGAGACGAGGTTTCACCCTGTTAGCCAGGATGGTCTCGATCTCCTGACCTCGTGATCCGCCCGTCTCAGCCTCTCAAAGTGCTGGGATTACAGGCTTGAGCCACCGCGCCCAGCTAAATCATGTTTTTTAAAGCCATTTTCTATGTTTCAATTGATAAACTTAGCTCACTTACATGTATTTTGATTTTTGACATGTTAGGGCTTAAGTCTGACATTTTATTTTCTGTTTCCTGGTCTCTGTTTTTTTAATTCTGTTTTCTTTCTTTTTCTTTTTCTTTTTTATTTATTTATTTATTTATTTTTTGAGATAGAGTTTCACTCATCACCCAGGCTGGAGTGCAATGGCACGATCTTGGCTCCCTGCAGCCTCCGCCTCCCAGGTTCAAGTGATTCTCCTGCCTCAGCCTCCCGAGTAGCTGGAATTACAGACGCCCACCACCACGCTCGGCTAATTTTTTGTAATTTTAGTAGAGATGGGGTTTCACCTTGTTGGGCAGGCTGGCCTCGAACTCCTGACCTCAGGTGATCCGCCCACCTCAGCCTCCCAAAGTGCTGGGATTACAGGTGTGAGCCACTGCGCCCAGCCTGTTTTATTTCTTTTTCTTTCCTCTAGTGTTTGTGAGTATATCTCCTTGTATAGATTTTTTAGTGGTTCTTTCAGGTGATTACGTTACATATCCATAACTTATCACAGTCTACTGGTATCATCATTTTACCAGTTGAGTCATACGTAGAAATCTTACCTTCTTTTTTTTTTTTTTCTGAGCTGGAGTCTCACTTTGTCACCTAGGCTGGTGTGCAGTGTGCAGTGGCACAATCTCAGCTTACTAAAACCTCCACCTCTTGGATTCAAGCAATACTCCTGCCTCAGCCTCCCAACTAGCTGGGCCCCCAGGTGTGCGCCACCATGCCCAGCTAGTTTTTGTATTTTAGTAGAGATGGGTTTCACTATGTTGGCCAGGTTCATCTCAAACTCCTGACCTCAGGTGATCCACCTGCCTCAGCCTCCCAAAGTGTGGAATTATAGGCATGAGCCACCATGCCTGGCCTTCTCTTAAAGTCCTTTACTCTGCCCCATTTATAATATAATTTTCTTAAATATTTCCTCCACATATACAGTGTTATAATATTTGCTTTAGTAATCAAGCATAATTACAAACTCAAAAGGATAAGGAAAACCTATTGTATTTACCTCATTTTTGCTTATTGTATTTTTTTCTTCCTTTCCAGTGTTCCAAGGTTTCTTTTCCATTTTGTTTCTATTTAAGAGTCTCCTTTAATCGTTCCTTTGGGGGAGAGCTGCTGGAGATAAATTCCCTTAGTTTTCCATCTTTGAGAATTTCTTGTTTTTTTTTTTTTTTTATATTCCAAAAAGATACTTTTACTGGATATAGAATTCTGGGTTAATACTTATTTTCTTTCAGCATTTGGAAAATACTGTGCCACTGTCTCTGGCTGCCATGGTTTCTCATGAGAAATCCTCTGTCATTCATGCTTTTTCCGTGTCATTAAAGTCTATTTTTCTTTGGCTGTTTTTGAGATATTTTGGTTTTGTTTGTGTGTTCAGAGTTTTAATTAGGATGTTAGGATGTGTCTTGGTGTGGATTTGTGTCTCTCCTATTTGTTTCTTTTATTTTTTTTTCAGTCTTGCCCTGTCGCCCAGGCTGGAGTGCTGTGGCATGATCTCAGCTCACTGTAACCTCCACTTCCCATTACCCAGCTTCTTGAATCTGCGGGTTTATGTCTTTTTTTTTTTTTTTTTTTTTTTGAGGTGGAGTCTCACTCTGTCGCCCAGGCTGGAGGACCTGCAACCTCCGCCTCCTGAGTAGTTGGGATTATAGGCATGTGCCACCATGCCTGGCTACTTTTTTTAGTAGAGGTGAAGTTTTTCCATGTTGGCCAGGCTGATCTCAAACTCCTGGCCTCAAGCAATCTGCCCGCCTCGGCCTCCCAAACTGTTGGGATCACAGGCGTGAACCACCACACCCAGCCAGCAGGTTTATGTCTTCTGCCAAATTTTCAGCCATTATTTCTTCAAGTGTGTTTTCGGTGCTCCCTCATTCCCCTCCTTCGGGGCACTGATGACGTAAGTGTTAGCTCTTTTGTTGTAGCCCCACATGTCCCAGAGGTTCTAGTTTTTTTGGTCTATTTTTTCTCTGTTGTTCAGACTGGATAATTTCTGTCTTTCTGCTAGATCACTCATTCTTCCCTCTGTCCCCTTCATTCTGCTCTCGAACCTATTTGCTGAGTTAATATTCCAGTTGTATTTTTCAGTTCTAAACTTTTATATATATATACATATTCTTTCTTAAACTTTGTTTAGAACACTTGTCTCGTCTTTATTTTTTTTTATTTTTTTTTAAAACGGAGTCTCGCTTTGTTGCCCAGGCTGGAGTGCAGTGGCATGATCTTGGCTCACTGCAACCTCCGCTTCCCGGGTTCAAGCGATTCTCCTGCCTCAGCCTCCTGAGTAGCTGGGATTACAGGCATGCACCACCACGCCCAGCTAATTTTTGTATTTTTAGTAGAGACGGGGTTTTGCCATGTTGGTCAGGCTGGTGTCAAACTCCTGACCTTGTGATCCACCCGCCTCAGCCTCCCAAAGTGCTGGGATTACAGGCGTGAGCCACCACGCCCGGCCCCTTGTCTCTTCTTTAGATCTCTTATTTCTTGCTGAGGCTTTCCGGCTTTCATTTGTTTCAATCGTTTGTCATTGCTCGTTGAAGCATTTTTATGATGGTTGCTTTAAAATCTTGGGCAGATAATTCTAACAACTCTGTCATGTCATCATCTTGATGTTGGCATAGGTGGGTTGTCTTTTTTCATTCATTTTGAGATCATCCTAGTTCTTGGTATGATGAGTGATTTTCAAATGAAACCGGGAGATTTTTGTATTATGTGATGAGATTTCATGTCTTCTTTAAGTGTTCTGTTTTAGTTGGCTTTCTCTGACACAGCTCTGGCAAGGAGAGTGAGTGATGCCAGGTAGAGATAAAAGTTCAGGTTCCCCATGATGTCTATCACCTGGGGCAGTGAAGGTCCAGGCTTCCCACTTTGCTGCCTCTGATACCCTCCTAGCAGGGAGGGGAGGAATTTCTCATTACTGGAAGGTGGGGGTGGAAGTCTAGGTTCTCCCACCATTGGTTCTCCCACCCAGAGGTGGGTTATGGACTTGTGACCAACCAGCAGAGGTGGCAGTCTCAGTTCCCTCCTTGGCCTCTCTGATACCACCAGACAGAAGGATTTGGGTGCCTTGCTACAGCTTCGCAAGGATGGGAGCCTAGGCTCCCACTAGGCCTTTGCCGGGGTGGATATGGATGTTCTTGGTGGTGTTGGCTAGAGTAGATGGGCTATTGCCTAAAAACTTTCTGTCTTGGGAGGCTGCTCCTTCCCAGTCCTTTGACTAGACAGAGCAGCTTTTGTGGGGTTTTTTTGTTTTGTTTTATTTTTTTGTCTGCACCTGTTGGTGTTTCTAGGTTGCTGGCTTTTCAGCTCCAAGTCTGGCATGTATGAGCCAGAAGGAAAACTAAAGAACGCTGTGTTGTTCCTCATGTCCCAGCGTCCCTAACTGCTCTGCCTTCACCTCTACCTTTCGGAGTCTTACTTTGTTTTTTTTGTTTGTTTGTATGTTTTTGAGGCAGAGTCTCGCTCGGTTGCCCAGGCTGGATTGCAGTGGCACAATCTTGGCTCACTGCTACCTCCACCTCCTGGGTTCAGGCAGTTCTCCTCAGCCTCCCAAGTAGCTAGGATTACAGGCATGTGCCACCACGCTCGGCTAATTTTTGTGTTTTAAGTAGAGGCGGGGTTTTACCATGTTCGCCGGGCTGGTCTTTAACTCCTGACCTCATGTGATCCGCCTGCCTCTGTCTCCCAAAGTGCTGGGATTACAGGCGTGAGCCACTGCGCCCAGCCTTACTTTGTTTGATCTATGATGTCGAAGGGTTTTCGATATATTTAATGAATGTATGGGGAAAAATATATCTACTCCCTCTTCTGAGAAGCAGGAGTCTCGGGACCATGGATTTCTAAACCTACCACGTTATTCCATGCCTTTGTTTTGAAGATTAAATGAGGTTGTGCCTGTAACATTAGAGTAGTTCCTAACGCATGGTAGAATATAAGAAATGTTAGCTCTCATCCTTCCAGATGTGGAAGCTGGTACAGAGTGGGTGTGAGCTTACCTTAGATCCCATAGTGCTGTATTCATCCAGCTAGGGTGGATGAACACAGTTTTGCCTGGAGCAGGTGCTTAGGAACCCCCCACTCTTTTTGCTCACAGTGTCTGGAGAGCTGGGAGCCAGAAGGGGTCGCAGTCATCCCTTGCCTCCATGCTTCTCTTCTGTAGGAACAGGCTGTGCTCGGGGCACTGGTGTGTGACCATGTTCTCTCTCAGGGGTCTGGGCCTACTGACTTCTGCCAAATTGGAACCTTCTCAGGCTGTGGGGAAAAATTCCTGGTGCATTTGCCCCACCTTTTGTTCTCTTTGTCCCTGTATCAGGAGATAGTGGAGGAAACCATGCGGAGGAGGCAGCGGCGAGAGTGGGAGGCCCGCAGGTGAGTCTGCGCTTCCAGCTGCTCCCAGCACCAGGAGCCCACTTGCCTGGTGCTCTGTGGTGCCACCCATACCTCTGACTTTCTGTCTCAGGATAATTCATTCAGTTTAGAACCTTTGGGCAGTGGTTCTGAGAGTGAACCTGTGGCCGCTGCATTGGAGAAGAGCTCCAGGCTGTTCCCCGGTTCTATGAGTGACAGGACAGCCCCAAGGTCTCCCAGGTACATGCCATCCATTAGAGACCATGGCCTCGGCTCTTTATTTTTATTGAGTTTTTCCAGTGTAGATACTTTGATTTACAAATTATTTATAAGAAGTGCTCAAAAATTAAAATATTGGAAAGGTTATTCTAGCTTGAAGTGAGCATGCAGCAGTGCCCTTGAGGTGGGTCCTGGGGGAAGCCCTTGCTGGATCTGTCATGGAAGGTTTCCCAGGCCATCCAGCTGATATTCCCCCCGTTTCAGCTGAGGGCATGCACTCCTGCCACTGCCACAGGAGGAAGGCTGCCCCCTCGGATAAGGACAATGTAGGACAGGTGTGGTGGCTCACGCCTGTATTCCCAACACTTTGGGAGGCCCAGGCAAGAGAACACAGGAGAGTTCGAGGCTGCAGTGAACTATGATTGTGCCATTGCACTCCAGCCTGGGTGACAGAGCAAGACTTTGTCTCTACAAACAAACCAAAAAAGGATAATATAAAACCATTTCAGGAAGCATAAGGAAAGAAAAGTGAAAATAATCCATAATCACACTTTCTAATTCAAAGAGATTCTGGGTTTGGATTTCTATTCTTGGGTTATACATACTTGTGCATATTTTACATGATATACATCTGATTTTGCATCTTTCTACTTAATATAGCCATTTAAAATAGTTCTGAATAGGCTTTCTAAACAGCATAGGACTTAATTGGCAATTTCCCTTTTTGAAATGTAGGTTACTTCCAGTAGTGTGCCATTATAAATAAGGCTTCAGTGAATTACTTTGTGCACACAGCAAGTTTTGTCTTGCTTTTTCGTTTGAATTGTAATTATGGGACAATTTCTCTGAATTGGAATTCTGGAACTATACCACTTTACATCATACATTGCCACTGGCAGTTTGTGTTAATTTCCCAATGTTACACATATACATTCTGCTAGAGTCAATAAGTGGCCAGATGTGGTGGCTCATGCCTATAATCCCAATACTTTGGGAAGCCAAGGTGGGGGGATTGCTTGAGCCCAGGAGTTTGAGACCGACCTGGACAACATAGTGAGACTTTGTCTCTATTAAAAAATTTTTTTTTAAATTAGCTGGGTGTAGTGGCACATGCCTGTAACCCCATCTACTTAGGAACTTAGGAGGCTGAGTTAGGAGGATCACTTGAGCCCAGGATGTCAGGGCTGCAGTGAGCTGTGATCACACCACTGCAATTCAGCCTGGGAGACAGAGCAAGAACCTGTCTCAATGAAAAAGAAAAAACTAAGTCAATATGTGAAAACAAATAGTACCATGATTTAATTTGCATTTCATTGAATACTGTCAAGTTTAGCATTTTCCCAAAATATTTGGCTTCCTGTACTGCTGCTGCTTGTTGAAGACCCGCATTTTATGTCATTACAGAAGAGACATCCTCTTTGACTACGAACAGTATGAGTATCATGGGACATCGGTAAGTACTAATAGGTGCAACTCACTATAAAGTTCTGACTCCAGGGGTCAGTGTCCTCAAATGTGAAGAAGAAACACAGATTTTAGAGCCATAAAAGCCTGGTTTGAATCTGAGCTCCATGCCTTCCCCGTGTGACCTTGGGCAGCTGTTGCAAGCTCTCTGAGCCTTAAACGCCTCCTCCTCTGTAAAGAGAATAATCCTCATTTCAGAGGTAATTATTAAGATGATTGTTTGCACCCAATAGGTGATCAAAGAAGAGCAGCGTTTATTTTTGCTTATCATCAAAAATACAGAATGAGTTTGTACCAGTCTCTGTGCGAGAAGATAAAACGCTATAGACTTCTAACAGTACATCAGTGTGTGTCTTTTATAAAACAGAATTTAGTGTGGAAAACCTACTATGTTGATAGTGTTGAGCAGAGCTCAAGGCCTTAAGGAGCCCTAAAAAATCAGTTTCAATAAAACATCCTGTATTTAGTGTTAGAATTTAATGCTGGGACTTTGAACTCTGACACCGTATTTCCAGTGTCCCTTCTATTGTCAAGGTTCCATTGTCCTTTGAAGGATTATCCTTTGCTGTCTCTGCTCAGTCCTTGCACATGGAAAATTCTAAGCAGTTGGTGGGGAGGGTGTTGATGCTAGCTTAGAGAAAATACCTCCCTCCAGATACATGGGGCAAATTCCCTTGGAAATTCTCTCCCTGGAGGAAGCCCACATCTCACGACAAAGGGGATCTTAGGGTCTTCTGGTCAGACACCAGTCTTCCTCGAGGTCTTACCAAATAGAGACCCTCTGCTTATGGAAGTTAAATGCTCCGATGTGGACAGCCCTGCTGGAAAGACCCTCCTCACAAGAGGTCCTGAGGCCCCTCCCTCTTTAATATTCAAATAATTGGACCCAGGGCTCTGCCTGACCTAGCCTTTCTGGGAATGTGTTTGAGGACTTCAGCCAAGCAGGAGGAGTGTGTGGACGCAGAGCCAGGCAAACGATGGGATCTTCTGACTTTCAGGATTCAGTGCCTGCCTCAGGCATCACTGAGGAACCCAGGGAGATGCAAAGAGGCCCCAGCCAGTGCTATACCTGAGCTGCCCCTACAAAGTGAATTCTACCCTTGCTACAGGATAAAATACACAGACAGTAATGATTTTAGCTAGCAAAGGAGTTACTTTCAGTCCTCTTCTTCTCAGTTTAGCGTGTACTCATCCCACATGTCGGGCTGGAATCCACCCACATTCCCTGGCCAGGCAGACCCTCCATCCGCAGGCGTTTGCCAGGGCCCTTCTGGCTCAGGTCCAGCCTGGCCTCATGGCCCAGCCCCAGCACATGCCCCTCCCATGAGCCTTAGACTTCTCTGCTTCCTTGCAGTCAGCCATGGTGATGTTTGAGCTGGCATGGATGCTGTCCAAGGACCTGAATGACATGCTGTGGTACGTAGCCCCTGCGGCAGCTGTGTGAGAGTGTTTGTTGCCTTGGTCAGTGCCACATAAGCAGCTCTGCCCTCCCACAGGGAGGGCACTTCCTCTGTCCCCACCAGGAGTGTCAGACACAGCCCCTTTCTGGGAATGTGTGTGATTCTGGTCTTCCTAACTGAAGCTCTGGGAGCTTTACACAAACATGGGACTTGGAGTGTCGGAGAATGCAGAGGAAGAGGATACAGTACAGCTTCACCCTCCCCACTCCTGCTGCCCAGCCTGTGCTCAGTAAATTCAAGTGACAGGAGGAGTGTGAGGTTTGAAGGAGGCAGCCTTTGCAGTGGCTCACATCCTAATCTTACATCCATAATCCCAGTACTTTGGGAGGTCAAGACAGGAGCATCACTTGAGTGCAGGAGTTTGAGACTATCCTGGGCAATGAAGTGAAACCCTGTCTCAAAAAAAGAAAAAACTGTCCAGGCGTGGTGGCTCACCCCTCTAATCCCAACACTTTGGAAGGCCAAGGCAGGTGGATCACCTGAGGTCAGGAATTCGAGACCAGCCTGGCCAATATGGTAAAACCCTGTCTCTACCAAAAATAGAAGAAAAAAAAAAAATTAGCCAGGCATGGTGGTGGATGCCCACAGTCTCAGCTACTCAGGCAGCTGAAGTAGGAGAATCACTTGAATCCGGAAAGCAGAGGTTGTAGTGAGCTGAGACTGGGCCATTACACTCCAGCCTGGGCAACAAGAATGAAACTGTCTCAAAAATTAGCTGAGTGTGGTAGTGTGTACCTGTAGTCCAAGCTGCTCAGGAGGCTGAGGCAGGAAGATTGCCTGAACCCAGAAGTTCAAGGCTGCAATAAGCTACAATTGTGTCACTGTAGTCCAGCCTGGGTGACAAAGTGAGATGCTGTCTCTAAAAAAGGAGGCAGCTCTTGCTAGGCATCCTTGCAGCCCCGGCACACCGTGGCAAAATTTGATGTAGGAAGAACCATCCCTCCTCTGAGTCCACTGTGCAGGCTGCATCTGGCATGACTGAGCACAGTGGGGCCCAGTCACTCTTGCCGTGGGCTGGCCATCATGTTGGGGAAGCCAGGCCTTGCCTGGGTCTCATAGGTAAAAGATGAGCCTGAAGACAAGAGCCTTGAAGCTCTCCAGAGGCCTAAACACTGCTACTCTACATCCTGCTACTTTAAGCTGTAGGATGAGTAGATGTGAACACAACTAGGGTCCCCTGTGCTGGGGGCAGGTGACATGAGGGACTCAGAGAGATGAAGTGATACCAGGGTCACCAACAACTCAGCACAGGCCTCTGCCATGGTCCTACATCAACTCCACTCTGAGTGTTGGGGTCAGGAGCGCAGGACAAGAGCAGAGCATGGCCTGGGAGTGGACAGGAGTACTGACTCCTGTTACAGCTGCCATGACTGCCCTAGGAGGTTTTCCTCCTCTGAGTACTTAAAGCTCCCACAGTGGCAGACACTGCACTGCGAGGCCCCAGTTACCCGTCTAACCTCTTCACCTCAAGGAGAGAGGCCACCTGACTGAGGCAAGCCAGGGTCTGGCCCCACTGGCAGGACATTCCCCAGAGTGCTGAGCTTGGGCCCGTTCCATCATCTTACTCCATCCCCCAGGCCTCATGGAGTCCAGGTGGGCTATAGGCCGTCTCCACTGCCTTCTCTTCCTCCAGGTGGGCCATCGTTGGACTAACGGACCAGTGGGTGCAAGACAAGATCACTCAGTAAGGACACACTCCCTTGCCTTGCAGGGTCAGCCCTGTGCTGTGGCCAGGTGCACAGCCTGACCATAGCCACTAAGTTTTTAGCAGGGTCTCTGCAGGGTCCTATTGAGAAGTGAGGACTGGTCCTCCTCCTTGGGCCCAGGCATTTGTCACTGAGGAAGGGCTAACTAAGTACCAACCAAGTGACCATGGCCTTGTGTGGTCTCTTCATCTTGCAGGTAGAGCCAGCCTCCCCAGTTATCTCGCAGTGCCCTGCTTGTGCTCGGTGCTATGGGCAGGGCCAGGCTTAGAGACAGGTGCTAAGGTGTGGCCCTTGCAGTAGGTTGGGGTTGGGGGAAGACAACACAGGAGCAGGTTGGGGGCGGGATGAGAGACCCTAGTGAAGACCCTGAGTATCTTGCCAAGGATAGGGGTTTGACCCCAAAGGTAAGGGGAAGGCTCCAGAGGATTTTAAGGGATCTGGTGTGAAGCAGAACCCCTTTTTGCCCTCAGTGGTGGGCTCCCCATCTGATAGACTGACGGTGAGCTGCAAGGCTGCCTCAGAATGCAGATGTTGTGGGGTGAAGTGGGGGTCGGCTGCTTCTTTCATCCCCGCTAATGCACGAAGTGGGCCATCCTTCTCTAGTGGCCATCAGGCAAAACCTCTTAGGGATTGGCATGGACCTAGACCCCAACATGCTGGCACTCTCCTAGGGGACCCATGTAGATATCCCCAAGCTGTCACCTGGCACAGCCCTAGGCACAGCCTCCAGTTGGGCGCTGGTCTCCTCATGCAGTTTGAATAGGCCCCATGCCACTATTTCCTGCCTCCCCAGCCCTGCCCCTGTCTGGGTCCTGCAATGAGGCCCACAAGGCAGGAGAAGCCTAAGTTTCAGGCCTGGGGCTGCTGCTTGGACAGGTCACCTTGGCACAGCCCACTGCCTTGTTGGGCCTCAGTCCCTTCCTGTGTTAAGAGTAGCATGGAATCTGTGCACAGATAATGTAGGGGCTAGAAACACCATGGTGCATGCACTGATAGGCACTGTTCCTGGTCTGTAGCAGTCTGTCAGGTGAGGCCCCACGGTCACTGTCCTGGTTGGTGGCCCTTTGGAACCTAGAGTGGCGTCTTCCTGCTCTCATTGTGCTCAGTGGCACTTCCTGTACAGGATCTGTACCTGAAACTGTCCCTATAAACTTTACGAAATTAGTGAGGGCAGGGGGAAGGGAGAACTGAAAATGCTTCCTTCTCCTTACTCAGTGCCCTGCAATCATGAAACTCTTCCTCTGCTGCAAACTCTGCTATCTCAGTGTAACAGGTCTGTTACTGCACAGCGGACATATGGACCTCCTGGTCCTATAACACATTTTGGAGGCCGAGCGCGGCGGCTCACCCCTGTAATCCCAGCACTTTGGGAGGCAGAGGTGAGTGGATCACCTGAGGTCAGGAGTTCGAGACCAGACTGGCCAACATGGTGAAACACCGTCTCTACTAAAAATAGAAAAATTAGCTGGGCATGATGGCACATACCTGTATTGTAGTCCCAGCTACTCGGGAGGGTGAGGCAGAAGAATCGCTTGAACCCAGGAAGCGGAGGCTGCAGTGAGCCGAAATCATGCCACTGCACTCCAGCCTGGGCAACAGAACAAGACTCCGTCTCAAAAAAAACCAAACCAAAACAAACAAAAAATTTTGGAGAGCCTACCTGAAGCCCCTTATGGGTATTTGCCGTGGCTAGGTGCCCCTTCGCTGTTCGGTGGGCAGGACCCAGAGACAGCCCAAGGGGCCACTGGGCTCATTGAAATATGGGCTGTCACTGGTGCCCTGCCTGTTGACGGGGCAGTGTCAACCTTTGATGCATAAACTGCTCGCAGCAAAGACAGTTTCTGGTTTTGAAAGGCATTTTAGGAAAGTTTTCTCCATGCAACCGGCACCCCCTTTCTCTTCTGATTTGCTGGCCTCCTTGGAGATCTTGTGGCCTCCTCGGAATCTTGTGGCATATTATAACCCTTTCTTAATTGGAAATGACCCAGACACCCAACAAGCATCTAAAATAATTTTAGGATTTTAAGCTACATAGAAAGTTTGCCTACAAGCTTTCATAACAATTTACATTTCCTGCATTTTTAAGTTTGCCTAGATTACTTATGAAAACTGAGATACTAGACAAAACTAGTCATCATTTCAAATTATTGTTAACCTTTTTCTTTTTTTGAAATGGGGTCTGTCTCACAGGCTGGAGTGCGTTGGCATAAACAACTCACTGCAGCCTTGACCTCCTGGGATCAAGCAATCCCACCACCTTAGCCTCCCATGTAGCTGGGACTACAGGCGTGTGTCACGATGCCTGGCTAATTTTTTTTATTTTTTTGTAGAGATGGGGTCTTACTTTGTTGCCGAGGCTGGTCTTAAACTCCTAGGCTCAAGCAGTCCTCCCTCAGCTTCCCAAAGTGTTGGGATGACAGATGTGAGTTGCCATGCCTGGCCTTCTTAATCATTTTTATAACCTGTGACCATCAGATGTTCACCTAAGAACCTTAAAGTTAAATGCATATGTATTTTTGCTGACAACTCAGAAGATTCAGCTGTTATCATTAAACCAACAATATTAATCTTGTCAAAAAATCATACAAAGATCATTCTGGTTTTGGTTAGGTTTATAGTCTTATAACCTTTTATGCAAAGTCCTGACACCCTAAATATCCAGTAGAGACAAATATAAAATCGTTCGGTCAATAAACTCAGAAAAAAGATGTATGCTGATAGTTTTGAAGACATTTCTATTTTTATTTTACCAATGATTGTAAAGCCAGCTTATTTACTAAAGATCATTTAAGTCACATGAACTTGAAAAATGTTTGAACTTATTTACTTTGTTTATGAGCACTCATTTATTTATAAGCCAGTTTGGTGCCGTGTAGACACAACATATAACAAAACACATGTACATACATCTAAATTTATTTTAACCCACATACACACACATACAAAGGTACAGCTTTTACTGCAGAACTCTAGCCATGAGACAGCTCACCAGTTTATAAAAGAGGGTGGATCCAAATTATTTCTGACAAAATTGGAACCATTCACATAAATAAACTTTGTTTATCCCAATAGGTAATTCAATGAAGGCTGTGAACTAAAATTTTGAATAAAGCAGTTTCTATAGCAGTTTGATTTTAAAACTTACCCTTTCTTCTTTTTTCTACTTTCAAGTTTTCAATGATTACATTTTAGCTACAACTGGCTGAGCTGTATAAGCAAAACAAAATCTCCAAGTAGCTCTGAATTAGTAACACCATAAACAGTGAGTCTTATCTCAATACCAGTAGCTTAATAACACCAGATTCAAAGCAGGCAGAAAAGAGACTGGGGTGATGGCTCATGCCTGTAATCCCAGCACTTTGTTGGGGGTAGGAGGATTGCAGGAATCCAGCCTAGGTAACATAGAACCTCTCTCTACAAAAATTTAAAAAAAAATCAACTGGGCATGGTGGTGCACACCTGTGGTCCCAGCTACTTGGGAGGCTGAAGTGGGAAGATTACTTGAGCCTGGGAGGTCAAAGCTGCAGTGAGCTGTGATTGTGCCACTGTCCTCCAGCCTGGGAAACAGAGTGAGACCCTGTTTTAAAAAAAGAAAGCAGACAGAAACTTTCCTCATAGTTTTTCCACAGGAATTCCTTCTTTCTTTCTTTTTTTTTTTTTTTGAGACGGAGTCTCGCTCTGTCGCCCAGGCTGGAGCGCAGTGGCCGGATCTCAGCTCACTGCAAGCTCCGCCTCCCGGGTTTGCGCCATTCTCCTGCCTCAGCCTCCTGAGTAGCTGGGACTACAGGCGCCCACCACCTTGCCCGGCTAGTTTTTTGTATTTTTTAGTAGAGACGGGGTTTCACCATGTTAGCCAGGATGGTCTCGATCTCCTGACCTCGTGATCCGCCCGTCTCGGCCTCCCAAAGTGCTGGGATTACAGGCTTGAGACACCACGCCCGGCCTGGAATTCCTTCTTTTAGTGGGTAAGTTATATATTGCACTAACCTGATGAAGACATATATCTCTTGTCTTCCCAGTTTTACAAGATGCAGCCCAGTGCCCAGCTTGGAGTAACCAAATCAATATTTCTCATTCCAGCTGAGACGATATACACCCAACAAAAATGCAGACACTAATCACTCCACTCCACACCCAGATTTGATGTGGCGAGGCTCACACTTGCCCTTGTCAGCCCTCAGCACCTTTGATCTACTCAAAGTTGGGAGGAATTACCTCCAACCAGGAGTTCAGCGGGTGGTCTCTGGGTAAGATGAAAAAGCATATGATCAACCTGAGTTAGGCCTGCTGAGCTTCTGCCATTAATTCCTTCAGGGATCCCTTTCATAAACATAAACATTCATAACAAGACAAAGACAAAAGGCCTTCCGAAATCAAGTTACAAATTTTAGAAGTCAAGAGGATTTCTCCCAAGCAGTTCTTTTTGGTCTCCTTCCAATGTAGAGGAAGTCCCCTCAAACAAGGCCCTTCCTATTACTAGGGAGGGTCTACAAGACTTCAGAGGAGGCCTCAAGACTTCAGAGGGAGCCACAAGACCTCCAAAGGGGCCAGCAAATCAGAGGAGAAAGGGGTGCTGGTTGCATCAAGAAAACTTACCTAAGACGCCTTTCAAAACCAGAAACTTGCTTTGCTGTGAGCAGTCTACGCACCAAAGGCCTGACGTTGCCATGTCAACAGGCAGGGCACCAGCAGCACCCATAGTTCAGTGGAACCCAGGGGCCACTTGGGCTTTGGACTTGTCTCTGGGTCCTTCCCACTGAACAGCAAAGGGGCACCGAGCCACAGGCAAATGCCCACAAGGGGCTCCAGGCTAGGCTCACCATAATGTGTTATAGGACCAGCAGGTTTGTATGCCTGCTGTGCAGTAACAGACTTGTTACACTGAGACAGCAGAGTTTGCGGCAGAGGAAGAGCTTCATGATTGCAGGGCACTGAGTGAGGAGATGGGAGGAGACCCTCAAAACCATCTCTTTGAGGAGTTCTGGGCTGGGTCTTTTTTTGTTTGTTTGTTTTTGAGACAGAGTTTCGCTCTTGTTGCCCAGGCTGGAGTGCAATGGTGCGATCTTGGCTCACTGCAGCCTCTGCCTCCCAGATTCAAGCGACTCTCCTGCCTCACCCTCCCGAGTAGCTGGGATTACCAGCATGCACCACCACGCCAGGCTAATTTTGTATTTGTAGTAGAGACGGGGTTTCTCCATGTTGGTCAGGCTGGTCTCAAACTCCTGACCTCAGGTGATCCACCCACCTCGGCCTCCCAAAGTGCTGGGATTACAGGTATGAGCCACCTCGCCCAGCCTGGGCTGGGGTTTTTAAAGGGACTCTGGAGGGTGAGGGGCTGGAAAATTGGGATAGTTGATTGGTGGGGGAAGGGGGATGAAATCATCAGGGTGTACAAACCACTCGGGTGAGTCAGCTCCTCATGGGGTCCTTCGGAGCAGTTGAGTCAGTAGCTCCATCAGTATACGGGACCCACAGGAATATCTCAGAGGGAAAACAGCATTTCCTAAGGTTCAAGTTGTGATCTACGGAGCAGTGAGGGGAACTACAATCTTGTGATGGGGTCTACATGCTTCTGAGGCAATAGACACCAAGCAACTATGAGGAAGCAGTCAGAGAGCACGCTGACCTAGTGACTGATGCTGACGTGCTGCGAGCTGGGTTCATTTTCATTTCTCCCCTCCCCCTACCCTCATTAATTTTGTAAAGTTTATAGGGAACATTTCACCCACTCTGCTGTGGATCCCTGTCACTTACGGAGTCTATCATCTTGGCTGTGTGGGCTGTGGGCTCTGCAGTGCCCGTTCTCAGGAGGTGTGAGACCCATGAGGACAGGAGGTGGGCAAGGCTGGAGACCACACCCCCCCGCTCTGTCCAATCATGTTTTCCTGGCTGCTTGGTTTCTATGCAGGCTGCATGTCCTTAGTCTTTGCATGGGAACAGCTCCCGTGGTGAGCAGGCCCTTGAGGGAGTTCCTGAGCAGGAATGGAGCCTAGGCTCAGGCTGCCTGGTAGGATCTGGAGGGAACCGGCCGAGGCTTGTGCTACCTTTTCTTCCAGAATGAAATACGTGACTGATGTCGGTGTCCTGCAGCGCCACGTTTCCCGCCACAACCACCGGAACGAAGATGAGGAGAACACGCTCTCCGTGGACTGCACGCGGATCTCCTTTGAGTATGAGTATCCTTGTGGCCCAGCCTGAGGGGCACAGGCAGCACCCCTGCCTCCAGGGTTCTGCTCAGTGGGCCTTGTTTGCTTTGTCACCCTCTGTGGGTTCTGGCCCACATCCCCAGGAGGGAAAGCAGGTGGGGCAGGAAGTTTTGGGGGAAGGGGCTGTGGTGTGCTACCCCAGCTCATCTGTGTGGCTTTGGCTTCTAAATGCCAGAGCTGAGTTTGGAAGTGTCACCCTTCTCCAGCACGTCCCTGTAAAGTGCTTATTGTGGGCCTGGTTCTGGATGTGGTAGCAGTGAGGGTGGCGGTTCATGCAGTCAGGAAAGAAGAAGGGAGCTACCATGTAATCACACAGTATGATGTTTCTTTGAGAAACACATGGGACATTGGTGACGTGCCCAGGAAAGACCATGGGGAGGCCACATCTCACACAGTCTCAGCCACACTCAGTGTGAGCACAGGAGGAACTGGGGGACTGACTGGGGTCAGGTGTCAGGAGGCCAGAGCAGGCCTTGTGAGCCAAGGGTAGCAGGAGACTGTGGAGTGACCAGAGTTTGAGTTAGGGTTTTTAAAAGGTCCCTTGGCTGCCCAGTAGAGGTAGGTTGGGGGCAAGGAGATGGTCACAGCTCTCCAAGGCCACACAATAGTGGCTCGGCCCAGATTGCAGCAGTGGCTGTGAGCAGTCAGGTTACATGATATCGGGGACGGAGCTGC
Organism: Macaca mulatta; assembly: GCF_049350105.2. Classification (NCBI taxonomy): domain Eukaryota; kingdom Metazoa; phylum Chordata; class Mammalia; order Primates; family Cercopithecidae; genus Macaca; species Macaca mulatta. The sequence goes on along the minus strand of NC_133415.1, from coordinate 33,200,168 downwards.
CCTGTCTCTGCACTGTGATGGCTGGGAAGGAGGAAGAGTGAGTGTGGGCACATCAGTAGTCAGGTGGCCATCAGAGCCTAGGAAGCAGGGCAGAGCTGGCTGAACTGGGGAGGAGAGCTGCTGTGCATAGGAACCAGTCCCATCTTGTGTGTGGCAAGGTGGACTACTTACCCAGGGACCATGGGAGTGTGTGACTGAGGCAGGAGGGAGGGAGTCAGGGAGCTGAGGACGCCGGGGCTTCAGGAAGCTGCTGGAATGTGGGCAGGGAGCATGGTGGTCTGAAGTCCTGGGAGTCCCCAGGAGTTGGAAGGGGCAATTGTGGGGACTGAGCATGCTGAGGAAGCAGGCAGGACCAGGCTCTCGTCCTGTAAAGGGGAGGTCCACCGTCGGGGGCAGTCCACACTCACAGCTGTGCTCACAGTGCCAGGAGCTGTGATGGGTATGTTTAAGAAAAGGGCTGAGGACGTCGGGCGTGGTGGCTCACGCCTGTAATCCCAGCACTCTGGGAGGCCGAGGCGGGCGGATCACGAGATCAGGAGATCGAGACCATACTGGCTAGCACGGCGAAACCCTGTCTCTAGTAAAAATACAAAAAATTAGCCGGGCATGGTGGCGGGCGCCTATAGTCCCAGCTACTCGGGAGGCTGAGGCAGGAGAATGTTCTGCGTGAACCCAGACAGCAGAGCTTGCAGTGAGCTGAGATCGTGCCACTGCACTCCAGCCTGGGTGACAGAGCAGGACTCTGTTTCAAAAAAACGAAGAAAGGGTTGAGGATGGGGGAGCTTCGTGAGGGCTGGGCTCGGTGGAGCAGGAGGTGCAGGACGACAAGCTGGTCAGCCCAGCCTCCCATGTCATGTGTGGTCATGACTGCTCCGTGTGACCACAGCACACGGACTCTGCAGACCCCTGTGCTCCAGATACTCTGCCTGTCAGACAGGGATGGTGGTCTGTGCCTGTCATTTCACAGGCTCCCCATATGGGTCAGCTTAAGCTAAGAAGGTCAAAGGGCTCCAAGTCGCCCTTGGGATACCTGGTCGTGCAGGCAGGCCCGGCAAGGAAGGGCTCCACCATCAGAGTGGCCCACCTGCTGGAGTTACGAGGGTGGGGCTGTGTGCTCAGGGCAGCCAGTGGGTGCTTGCATGCTCCTTGACAGCAGGCCCAGCCTCCGCCTGGCGCTCTACCAGCACTGGTCCCTCCATGACAGCCTGTGCAACACCAGCTATACCGCAGCCAGGTTCAAGCTGTGGTCTGTGCACGGACAGAAACGGCTCCAGGAGTTCCTCGCAGACATGGGGTGAGTGACTGCCTGGGCCTGCAGTGCCAGCCCTGGCCACCCCCAAGGGAAAAGCCCCTCTGCTTTGTTGTAACCAACTTAGTTATAAAATGCAGCCTGTCCTGCCATAAGCTCCTCGCCCTAGATCCCAGAATATCCTCCGAATGCCGGTGCGGGGACATCCTTGCTTGCCCTTGGTTTGGGTTTCTTTCCACCCTGTCGGTGTGTGGTGACCTTGCTCATGTGGCTTGGGCTTGTTCTTTCCAGTCTTCCCCTGAAGCAGGTGAAGCAGAAGTTCCAGGCCATGGACATCTCCTTGAAGGAGAATTTGCGGGAAATGATTGAAGAGTCTGCAAATAAATTTGGGTAAACACACATTTTTCTGGATTGAGCTTCTTTAAAGTGAAAAGTTCTACTTTAACTGTGCTCCTAAAATAATGCAAAAAAAAAAAACAACAACCCAAGAATGTACAATTAGTGTTATGCGAGTCTGGCCATTCCTGAAGTCTTGAGTTCTTTTTGGGTTAAAAATAGGACTTTTTCTGGCCGGGCGCGGTGGCTCAAGCCTGTAATCCCAGCACTTTGGGAGGCCGAGACGGGCGGATCACGAGGTCAGGAGATCGAGACCATCCTGGCTAACACGGTGAAACCCCGTCTCTACTAAAAATACAAGAAAATTAGCCGGGCGAGGTGGCGGGCGCCTGTAGTCCCAGCTACTCGGGAGGCTGAGGCAGGAGAATGGCGTGAACCTGGGGGGGCGGAGCTTGCAGTGAGCTGAGATCGCGCCACTGCACTCCAGCCTGGGGCACAGAGCAAGACTCCGTCTCAAAAAAAAAAAAAAAAAAAATAGGACTTTTTCAAGCTTGTGAGATTTAGGATCCTTGGATCCCGGGGCTGCTGTGGGACCTGTGAGATTGACCCCAGTCTGTTTCACTGGAGACAGCAAATGGGCCACAGAGCCAGGTTCAGGTGAACTCTGCCCAACCAAGTCCGTGGGCACTCCTGGAGGCCCCTGGCTTCTCCCACCCCAGCCAGCTGGCATGCTAGGGTGTAGGAGAGGACCCCACACACCCGTAAGCCAGCCAAACAGCTGTTGACGAGAAGGCATCTGGCCACTCTGGGCTGCAGGGCCGGTATGTCTGGATGTTCTGACCTGCCTCATCCTCTGAGCAGCACAGCTGTGCTGGAAGCATTGGCTCGGGCATGTAAGGGACATTAGCACATCTGTTGGCCTGCCTGGCACTGAGAGCTCGCCCACAATTTGAGGGTGACAGCTGTGTTTGCTCCTGTGACAGGATGAAGGACATGCGCGTGCAGACTTTCAGCATTCATTTTGGGTTCAAGCACAAGTTCCTGGCCAGCGATGTGGTCTTTGCCACCATGTCTTTGATGGAGAGCCCCGAGAGGGATGGCTCAGGGACAGATCACTTCATCCAGGCTCTGGACAGCCTCTCTAGGTAGGAGGGCTGTGGGTTTGCCATTGCCTCATGGGGCCAACACTGGTTCTTATAGTGGCCAGGGAGGTCAGTTACGGGGACCCCAGGGCTGTGGGAGTGACTGTGTCCTGCAGAAACTGCTTGTGTGAACTGGAATCACAATGCCAGCGTGGCATGTACCTGACATATTACCTGCCCCTCTTCAGTATTTGTCACTTTCTCTTGAATCCTTTTTGGCTCTTTTTTCTTTTTGATTTTTAAAATTTTCTTTTTTTACCTTTTGTATCTCTTAACAAAAGGCATTGTTTGTTGTGTATATTCATTCTTGTGTTTAATCTTACAGTTTAGTTGTCATTTCTCAATTTTTTAATTTTCTAATTCTTTCTTATCTTACTTCCTGAGATGTCCTGTATTTTTCCTTGTCTTTTTGCTTGTTTTGAAATAGAATGTGACAATTTGGATCTTTTTTTTAGCATATCTTTCTAGTGTCAGACTACAGACATCAGAGCAAAATATCTCCAAATACATTGAATTTATCTGGGAATTAGAAAAGAGGATTATAGTGTCTGTGATGCACAGCTGTGGTAACCCAAATATGCATCCAAAGACAGGAGGCTAAGGGGAAGCTTTTATTGGCAAAAGGAGAAGTTCACATAAGCTAGCTTGGAAACAATTCATTGGTTTCAGAGACTCAAAGCCAGAGTTGGCATCAGTTCATTGGTGAAGATGCATTACTGGGCAAGTGTTATATTTTAAGAGCATCTTATCTGAATTGTTGCAGTCCTAAAGAAGGGATTTCTTGTGGGGTTATTTAGAAAGTCTTTGAGTCTTTATTCCAGACATGCAAGCAGGAGCTCTCTTCCTTGGTGCTTTCTCAGCTTTAATTTGTTTGGGCCTGACAAAAAGTGATTTCATCCTGGGATCTGCAACTTTCACATTAGTGTGCTTTCATTGTCCAGGGAGGTGTTCCTGTTCCTTCTTCTCTTTTTTTCTAGTAGTGACTTTGAGGGGATTTGACTTTGCTACTTCTCTCATGCTCTTTATTTATAAATTTCCTTTCCCTGACTTTTTAGGAGGAGGAGGCATGATTCGGACAGCTTTTCTGACTTCAAGAGCTGCCACTTCTGTTGCTTTTGTGCAGTGGTAAAGATGCATATGTATATATGGGGGCCTGCTTTCTGGGATTTCCTGGTTCTGCTCCCAAGCACACTTTTTTTTTCCCACAGATTTATTGAGATACAATTTGCATGCCATACAGTTCACCCATTTAACGTGTACAATGTGATGGCTTTTATTATTTATTTTTTACTTTTTTAGAGACAGGGTCTCGCTCTGTTGCCCAGGCTGGAGTGCAGCGGCATGCTCATAGCTCACAGCAGCCTCAAGCAATCCTCTACCTCAGTCTCTTGAGTAGCTGGGACAACAGGTGCATGCCACCACACCTTGCTAATTTTTAAAATTTTTGTAGAGATATGATATCACTGTGTTGCCCATACTGGTCTCAAATTCCTAGGCTCAAGCAATCCTTCCACCTCAGCCTCCCAAAGTGCTGGGATGAACAGGCATGAGCCACTGTGCCTAGCCTGCAATGACTTTTAGTAGGTTGCAGTTAGGTTTTGCAAGGTTGTGCACCAATTACCACTGTTTAATTTTAGAGCATTTCATTGCCCTAGAGAGATCCTCCCAGCCTCTGGCAACCACCAATCTCCCTTTTGTCTTTATGAATTGACTGTTCTGAGCATTTCATACAAATGGGATCATACAAGATGTGGTTCTTTGTGACTGGGGTCTTCACTTAGCATCATGTTTGCAAGGCTCATCTATATTGTAGGATGTATTGGGACTATATGTCTTCCTCCCCCTGCACCCGAGACAGAGTCTCACTCTGTTGCCCAGGCTATAGTTTAGTGGCATGTTCTCGGCTCACTGCAACCTCTGCCTCCTGGGTTCAAGCAATTCTCCTGCCTCAGCCTCCCGAGTGGCTGGGATTACAGGCACATGCCACCAAGCCCAGCTAATTTTTGTAGTTTTAGTAGAGACGGGGTTTCACCATGTTGGCCAGGCTGGTCTCAAACGCCTGACCTTGTGATCCGCCTGCCTTGGCCTCCCAAAGTGCTGGGATTACAGGCATGAGCCACCACGCCCAGCAAATATCTTTTTATTGTAAATAATATTCCATTGGATGGATATATTCTATTTCATTTATAAGTTCATCAGTTGATGGGCATGTGGTTTGTTTCCACCTGTTGACTATTGTGACTAATGCTTCTGTGAACCTAGATGTACAAGTTTTTGTGTAGTCATGTCTTTGTTTCTTTTGGTTATATACCTACAAGTGGAAATACTGGGTGACATGGTAACACTAGGTTTAACCTTTTGGGGAACTGCCAGACTGTTTTCCACAGCAGCTGCACCATTTTACATTCCCACCAGGTGGGAGGGTTTCAGTTTCTTCACATCCTCACCGACACTTGTTTTTGTCCATCTTTTGGATTACAGCCATCCCAGTGAGTATGAAGTGGTATCTCATGGTTTTGATTTGCATTTTCTTGATGACTAATAGTGTTGAGCATCTTCTCATGTGCTTATTGGTCAGTGTTGAGCATCTTCTCATGTGCTTATTGGTCATTCGTGTATCTTGTTAGGAGAATTGTCTATTCGAGTCCTTTGTCTTTTTTTTTTTTTTTTTTTTTTTTTTTAGACAGGGTATCACTCTGTTGCTCAAGCTGGAATGCAGTGGTGCAATCATGGCTCACTGCAGACTCAAACTCCTTGGTTCAAGCCATCCTCCCACCTCAGCCTCCTGAGTAGCTGGGATTACAGGCATGAGCTTCCACACCTGCTAATTTTTAAATGTTTAGTGGAGATGAGGTCTTACCATGTTGCCCAGGCTGGTCTCAAACTCCTGGGCTCAAGTAGTCTTCTGGCCTTGGCCTCCCAAAGAACTGGGATTATAGGTATAAACCATCGTGCCCAGCCTAAAATTTTTATATATCCTACATACAAATCCCTTATCAGATAAGTAATTTGCAAGTATTTTCTCCCATTCTGTAGGCTGGCTTTTCACTTTGTCAGTGTCCTAGGAAATATAAAATTTGTTAATTTTGATGACATTTAAGTGATCTGCTTTTTCCTTTGTTTCTTGCACTTTTGGTGTCATAGCTAAGAAACCATTGCCTAACCCAAGGTCATGAAGGCTAATTTCTTTTTTTTTTTTTTTTTTTTTTTTTGGAGGCAAGGTCTTACTCTGTCACTTAAGCTGGTGTGCAGTGGCACGATTTCCACTCACTGCAACCTCTGCCTCCCAGGTTCAAGCGAGTCTCCTGCCTCAGCCTCCCAAGTAACTGGGACTACAGGCATGTGCCACCACACCTGGCTAATTTTTGTATTTTTTGTAGAGACATGTTGGCCAGGCTGGACCCCTTACTCTTTACTATAGTCTCCTTATACTTTACCAGGATTCCTTGCTGTTTAACAGGACCCCTTGCTCATTACCAGGACTCCTTGCACTCTAGGGAGGCCCCTTATACTTTCCCTTGGCCCACTGCACTCACCTGCTGTCGCATAGGGCAAACTTCCTCTCAGTCTGGGCCACTGCTCTCCAGTTGCCTGGAGTTTTAAGTCTTCTTAGGTCTCACTACCTCTCGGCTTTCTCTCGCACTGATATAGATGGTGTACCTGTCTGGCTGTTCATGGTCTCTTTTCACCTGCTTACACTTTGGGGTTTGAAGTGTTCCCTTGTTCTCTTAATTTGTTGCAAATGTGGGTCCCAAGTTTTTCATTTTGCAATATAGTTGCTCTACTTTTATCTAGAAATTTGGGGAAATCCAAACACTGTCTTACCACTGTTGTTGCCATCGTCCCAGCATTGATGGGTAGGCTTTAGACATTGTCTACCAACTTCCTACTGTGACAAAGGAGCATCTGTCCCACTCTTGTCCACCTTCCCTCCTGTTGGTACAGTTATGCCACTATTTTTAACTTCTTTGTAACTTTAACATATTTATGTCTTCTTTCATCACCAGTGTCTCATCTCCCTACTTTGTAAGAAAAGGATATTTGAAACACTCTTAATCCATTTTGTGTTGCTGTAAAGGAGTACCTGAGGCTGGGTAATTTATAAAGAGAAAAGGTTTATTTGGCTCACAATTCTGATGGCTGGAATGCTCAAGATTGGGCATCTGCATCTGGTGAGGGCCTCAGGCTGCTTCCACTCATGGCAAAAGGGGAGCTGGTGTGTGCAGAGACCATGTGGTAATGGAGGAAGGAAGAGAAAGGAGGAAAGTACTAGGCTCTTTTTAACAACCAGCTGTCATGGGAACTAATAGAGTAAGAACTCACTTATACCCCCTAGCCCCAGGTAGGGCATTCATCTATTCATGAGGGATCTGCCCCCATGATCCAAACATTTCCCATTAGACCCCATCTCTGCGATCTTGGATCAGATTTCAACATGAGGTTTCGAGGGGACAGATATCCAAGCTGTGGAAACAGCCTTACTTTGCTCTTCAGCTCTCCTTGGTATTTTCTGAAATTTGTGCTTTTACATTTTCAAGACTGATAACAATCTTGGGATAGAGAAAAAGATAATTTGTCTTATCTTTGGCTGTAGGTTGATTTTATTTTATTTTATTTTATTTTATTTATTTATTTTTTTAGAGACGGAGTCTCGCTCTGTCGCCCAGGCTGGAGTACAGTTGTGCGATCTCGGCTCACTGCAAGCTCCTCCTCCTGGGTTCACCCGCCAGTCTCCTGCCTCAGCCTCCTGAGTAGCTGGGACCACAGGCACCCGCCACCATGCCCAGCTAATTTTTGTAGAGATGGGGTTTCACCGTGTTAGCCAGGATGGTCTTGATCTCCTGACCTCGTGATCTGCCCACCTCGGCCTCCCAAAGTGCTGGGATTACAGGCGTGAACCACTGCGCCCAGCCTATAGGTTGATTTTAAAAGATGAAAGTCAACAAATAGTTTACTTTATTGTGCTAATAAACTATTCCAGAGACAATCATGTGTAATAATGGATTACTATCTGGCACAGCTCTTTGTTTTTCCTGGCGTTTTTAATTGCCTCCTTTATCACATTCATTTTTTTTCTCCCCCAAACTCCTTCCAGCCGTTATTCTCTGAGCCCCTTTTTGCTGAAGAGTCTGGGATTCTGTCTGCTCACCACAGCCTGGACCTACAGCTCTCTAGGCCTGCCTTCCACTATCCTCATGGATGTCCAAATCTTGGCTGTGCCTCTTAGTTAGGTCCAATGTTTCTTGGGATCTTCATCTTTGTTTCATTTACTCCCTCATTAAATTAGAGCACAGTTCTTAAGTAACATTCAAATAAAAGTCACATGTGAGATAAACTTTCTGAGTTCTTATATATCTGACGGTATCTTCATTTTACTATTTCTTTACTATTCCCTCCACAGAAAACATCCATGTTTTTTATTCTTGCTTTCCAGGCTTCCTGGAATGATGATGCTCTGTCTTATATTTTTGCCTTACATTTTCCGTAACTTTGTCTTGTTACCTATGTTGAGGAAGCTTTTCTTGACTTATCCTCTGGACTTTGAGTGGATGTTTTATCTTTTGCAATTGTTTTTATTTCCATCAACATTTCCTAGTTTTTGACTGTTCGTTTTTCATAGCATCCTGTTCTTGGTTTAGGAATGTAAGAGTTGCACACATCTCTCTGAAGATACTAGTTAGAGTTCATTTTAACTTTCTTTTGTTCTCCAAATTATCTGTTTCCTTCAGGGTTATTTTTTCAGGCCACAGGCATTTCTCAAATGATCTGATGTCTTTCATATTCAAGAAGGGGATCGTGGACCCTTGGCTGAGCCCTGGATATCTGGGCACAGCTCACTGGTCATAAGACATCGCTTCACCTTTGCAGGCAGGAGCCAACTGTGACACTTTGTGACTCCCCACTGTAAAGCCCAGAGGCTTTGCTTGAGGACTCTACTTATACACAGAGGGTACATTTCACGTACTCAGAGGGGAGCCTCCCTTTTTCGAGGGAAGAGTAAAAATCTGTTGAGTTTGAGGCGATCCGTCATCCAACCTCCAGCCCTTGCCCAAGCCTCCCCTGTGTCAGTCCTCCTGGGCCCTCCTGTGTGGGATCTTCCCTCTGTTGGCTTTTAATCTTCTGTCTTCTGATGCTTGCACCCTCTCCCACCTCTCACTGGATTGCTGTGTGTTTATACAATTTAAAAAATTATTTCCTTTCATGTGAGAGAGAACTCAGGAGGGAGAGAAGATAAATTCTTATCCCCAAACCTCTTTCTGAACCGGTAGCCAAGCAATCTTATTTGTGACCTTGGTATTTTACCAAAGCACCACCTGACAAGCACCACCAAAGCCATGTGTCTGCCCTGTTGCAGGAGTAACCTGGACAAACTCTACCATGGCCTGGAACTCGCCAAGAAGCAGCTACGAGCCACCCAGCAGACCATTGCCAGCTGCCTTTGCACCAACCTCGTCATCTCCCAGGGGCCTTTCCTGTACTGCTCCCTCATGGAGGTCAGGCTTCCCACAGAGCACAGGCGCCTGGCCACAGCACCAGTGGCTTCGTCTGACCATCTGTCTCGCCTCCACAGGGCACTCCAGATGTCGTGCTGTTCTCCAGGCCGGCGTCCCTGAGCCTGCTCAGCAAACACCTGCTCAAGTCCTTTGTGTGTTCGGTGAGAGGCCAGGCGGGTGCTGTGGGTACAGGAGGGCAGGTGCTTGGAGAGCTCCCTGGACTGGGAGTTAGATGCTTGGGGTCCCTGTGGCTGTTCACCAGCTGCAAGGTCTAGGCATATCCATTACTTTTTTCTGAGCTGTCTTTTCCTCAGCTGACCCCTAGGAACCTTCCAGTTCTCTCAAGCTCTGATTCATCACTTGCTGTCTAAGTCACTCAGACGAGTAGGGAGGGGCCCTCGCGGAGTGAATAGGGCTGGGGCTTGTGTGCTATTGTCGCAGGTCAGGGAAAGCAGGATGGTTGTAGCAGAGACTGGCTTCCCAGCAACAGGTTGTCCACTAGGCTGATTTCCTGTGCCTGGCTTTGTCTTCTGTGTGGCCTAACCCCCTCTTTGCGTTGACCTGGAACACACTCCTAACTTGGCTGGCTTTAGGGCAGGGGTCCTCACCCAGCCAGCATGGGGCTCTTCCCAGATGTGACATTTCAATAATTGAAGTCCCCCTCTGCTTCGAGGATGAGAGTTTATGCAGGGGGCTATTTCAAACAAAATGTGCTAACAGGAAGTTGAACTTTTCTTTTGCTACTGAACTAACCAGAAAAATGATGACAGATGACATGTGCTCTATCAACCAGGTAATATCAAAGATGAACTAGGGACAGAGCATGGGCCTTGAAGTCCTCTAGGCTGTGTTCAAAGATCAGCCTCCTCATTTGCCAGTTGTGTGACGTGAGGTAGATAATCTGATCTGAGCCTGTTTCCTCATCCATGAAATGGATGAACACATACCTACTTTACAGGATCCATTCATTTATCAGACATGTTTTGAACATCCAGCACCTGCTTGGCCCTGTTGTCATGGAGTGACTGCCCATCCTGGTGCACATCCTGGGACACCCCTCAGTCCTAGACACACCAGGAATGCTGGTCACCTGGGCTGTAGGGTGTGGGTGCCGCAGGCACAGCAGAGAAGGAGGCCCTGAACCTTTATCCTGAGGGAGCGTGCCAGCGAGAGGGGATAAGGAGTGGTAGCTGCGGTTAAGATGAGAGCATGTGCTGCCAGGGGATGGAGCAGGACGAGGCGGGGTGGCCTGGGGCCTCCTGGAGAAGGTGGCAGCTGCCGCAGGACCTGAAGGAGGTGAGGGAGGAGACAGCAGGGCGGGCTCCCTGCAACAAACAGCCAAGGGGCAGTGGGGCTAGGCTGGTACACAAGGAGGCGTGGGGACACAGCATCGTGGCCACAGTACCACGCTGTGGGTACAGGAGGGCAGATGCTTGGAGAGCTCCCTGGACTGGGAATTAGACCCTGGCCTTGGGCATCTAACTTGGGGTGGCTGGGTGGGGACCAAGGCATCTTCTCTGATGACAGAGTCCCTGGAGGCTCTGGGGAGTAGAGTGAGTGGGTGCTGTCGGGCTCTGGGCTCTGAGTGGTGAGCTGGGGCCCATCGTACTCTGACAGAGGGTGCTCTCTCCAACTCCATAGACAAAGAACAGGCGCTGCAAGCTGCTGCCTCTGGTGATGGCTGCCCCCCTGAGCGTGGAGCATGGCACAGTGACCATGGTGGGCATCCCCCCAGAGACCGACAGCTCGGACAGGAAGAAGTGAGCAATTTCCACTCGTCCTGGGACTGGAGGGTGGGGGGTGTTGGGGGTGTCAGCTTGTTAGCCCTGCTGAGTAGAGTGGTATTTGCCTCTAGTGTTTGTCCTGGGGCCAGAGATGGGAAAGGTCCATTGCAGGCAGCCTGATCCCTGACATGTCTTGTGTATCTGCAGCTTTTTTGGGCGGGCATTTGAGAAGGCAGCGGAAAGCACCAGCTCCCGGATGCTGCACAACCATTTTGACCTCTCAGGTAAGAGTCTTCTGCCACTCTGCCACACTTCCCCACCTGACCCTTCAATGCCACTGCAGGCCCTGGAACCAGGCAAGTTGGCATGGCTGGAGGAGCCTGGCCAACAGCTCTCTTGACCTTCCAGATCCGGCCCTCAGACAGGCTACTCCTGGTGGCTCAGGGAGCTCTGGTGAGCCTCAGGCTCCTTAGAAAGGGAAAAAGTGTTTCCCAGGGAATGACAGGCCTGACTCTGGCCTTACAGCCAGTGCTAAGGATCACTTTCCCAGCAAGCCTAGAGAACTGGCCACCAGGGCCCCTGGGCCTCCGTCTCACCTGTCAGGGTTGGGTTGTTTCTGTTTCATGGGATGAGGAAACAGCAGGGCCTGTGATGACCCAGGATACCACCCCATGCTGTGCCCAGCCCCCTCTCCACGGGTTAAAGGTGTGTGTCGTGATAGGTGCTACCTGTGAGACAGCTGGGACACTAGCCCCACCTATGTGTCAGATGAGCCCAGAATATATGGGCCTGCCCGCCTGTTGCTTCCCCAGCACCAGCACAGAAGATGGTTCACATTCGGCTGTGTTTGCCTTTTTATTCTTATTGACAGGCTTTAAAGTAAAACAGACTTACTGATATTTCACCCTGGGTTAGTTTGCTAAAGCTGCCATAGCAAAATACCACAGACAGGGTGGCTTCAACCACGTGTCTCCTCCCAGTCCTAGGGGCGAGAAGGCCCAGGTCAAGGCGGGGCAGGGCTGGCTTCTCCTGAGGCCTCTCTCCTTGGCTCACACAGATGCCCGCCTTCTCTCTGTGTCTTCACATGGTCTTCCCTCTGCACACCTCCCTGGTGTGTGTGTCCAAACCGCTTCATCTTCCGAGGACACCAGACAGATTGGATTAGAGCCCATCCTAACAACCCCATTTGAACTTAATTGCCACAGTCACATTCTAAGGTCCTGGGGGTTAGGGCTTCAACATAGGGATTTGGGGGAGACAGTTCAGCTCAACAACCTCAGTACTTCCCGCACCTCTGAGAAAGGAAATTTTCTTGCCTCATCACCACGGATTCCTCAACAATGATAGACACTGTCATGGGAGATCCAGCCTTTGTTGAAGTGGCCTCAGCCATCTCAGAGCTGCCTTCCTTGAGCCAGACCCAGCCATGGCTGTGGCACTGTGTGGCGTCGGTTCACCCCGCACAGCAGCCCCTGCTAACTCTTTTGTGCTTGTGCTGTGGGAGAGGTGAATGGACACCCACTGGCCTGCAGAATATCTGGCTTCATTATACAGGGAGGATTCGGGCTGGGAACTGCCTGGTCTCCCTGAGGGTAGACAGCCAGGGGTGGGGGTGCAGAGTGGGCCATGGCCAGTACCCACCTGTGTCGGGCTGGATCTGGGGCTCTCGGGGCTGTGGCTGGCGGCATAGACGGCTCCCAGGGCCAGGCCAGCCCCGTTCTGGGGGCTAGTTTTGCTTTGTGGTGAGGGTTTGTGTGCTCAGCTGAGCCTGAGGGCCCTGTGATATGGGCAGTTTGCACCATGTCCCCTTGTGGGGAAGAGAACACTGAAGCCGAGGCATTGGCCAGAGTGCGTCCAAAAGTGTCCTGCCCCACCCAAGGACTTCCACAACCCACTCTGGGGACCAGGATTCATGCCAGGTGGGGTGGGCAGGCCCGTTTCTGTCCAGGTCTGTAGGGCCCCTCCCTGTGTCCCCTCTATTGGCTTCCCGGGGCGGGGTTCTCTGCACTCCCCAGCCCTGGCCTCTCTAGCAGTGCAGACAGCAGTTCTGACGACGAGGTACAGTGAGACAGAGACACAACCACTGAGTGCAGAACACCACAGACCAGGAGGAGCTGCACACTTTGGAATGCGGTGGAGGGCCGGCGGCGGGGGCAGTTCTGTGCCCTGCCTTGTGTTCCTACTCCTCCCTTCTCACGGCTGTTTTTCTTTCATTACTTCAGTAATTGAGCTGAAAGCTGAGGATCGGAGCAAGTTTCTGGATGCACTGATTTCCCTCCTATCCTAGGGTGAGTTACAGGGGTTCTGCAGGGGCAACTGTAGCAGCCCCCTCAGAGCCCGACCCTGATGCCCTGCTCTGTCCTCCCTCAACGGAGGCTTTTACTTGGGTTTCAGACCAAAGCAGGGTTCTTGAGGAGATTGGAGCCAACACATTTTTCCCAAGCACATCTGTCCTTAGGCTGCCAGCAGGGCCACAATGGGGCATTTTGAGGTAGCTAATTTCATTAAGCCCCTGCGATCCCTTCAGAAAGAGCTGGTATTCACCCTCTGCTGACCACACTCTGGGGCTGGGCATCCCGTGTGACACATGTCACACACAGACTCCCTGGTGCTGCCCTCGGAGGCCACCTGGAGCCTCCTGTCCCACAGCCTTCATGTCAAGTGCTGGGCAAGAGCCCACAGAGCAGGCATGTAGGCTTTTGTGTGCTTGGCTCATGAGAAGGCAAAGCTGTTGGCAGCCACTCAGCTGGGAATTCCAAAGTGCCGGTTCTGCTGGGGCCTTCACCAGCACACAGCTGTCCTGAGGGCCCCGATGGGATTCACTGGCAGGTCACTGACCCGGGACACCTCCCACTGCCCCGTGTACTACCTCTTTCTTAAGGGTTCCCAGGAAATAGGCCTGCCTTGTGTCTTTGTGACCATCTCTCAGCCCAGGTTCCCCACAGGGAATGCCACATCCAGCCCTGCATCTCCCGGAGCTCTAGCCTGGAGGCTGCGGCTGTGGCAGAAGGGCCCTGCCAAGGCTGTGTTGTAGGAGGTCCTTCAGGCCAGGCCTGGGGTCCTTCCCACTCTCCCACCCATCCGTCCGTCTGTCCATCCCTCCAGGGGCAAGCACCTGTTCTTTTGGGGCTGGAGTGGGGGTGTTCGACTGACAACAGCACAGGGGGCCTCAGGGACCCCACAGTTCCTCTCAGGGTGGCCTGGACTACACAGGGCCCATGTTAGGGGAAGGGCTCTGGGTCAGACCCTCGGGTTTTTGGCAAGTTCTGTAGGCTCATCAGCAGTGACCTTGGACCAGCCACCTAATCAGACTGAGCCTGTTTCCTCATCCAAAAATGGGGCCCACTCTCTCCTTAGACGATGAATGTGAGCATCAGCACAGGACTGTGTAGTGTGGGGCAGATGCAGAGGTGGGGCTCTCCAGCAGTGGAGTGGGTGCTAGAGGCAGACCCCTTCCCTGCAGCCTGCTTGGTGATGATGTTATGCTGCTGTGTGTTTTTCCACTGAGGCAGGGGTACAGGTGGCCTGGGCCAGGAGGGCTGAGCAGCAGAGTACCGAGGGATGGAGGGAGAGACCCCATGGGAGGGTGCCAGGGGGCTGGCTGAGCAGCTGGGTGGGGTCCGTGAGGTGAGAAGGTGCCTGGAAGGAGCTCTGATGTAGGACAGCTCAGCCCAGGCAAGGGGTGCTGTGAGGACAGCAGAGGCCTCTGAGTCTGGGGTGGCCTCACCCCCACAAGCAGTCCTGGCTACTCAGAAGCACTACCCAGAGGGAATGCCTGGGCAGTTTGTTTAATTTGGTGGCACATCAACATTGTTTGAAACTTGTTTTTTGTTTTCTTTTCTAGAATTTGATTTCTTCAGGAATGACCTCCTTATTTATATAACTGGCTTTCATTTAGATTGTAAGTTATGTACATGATTTGAGATGTAGAAGCCATTTTTTATTAAATAAAATGCTTATTTTAGGCTCCGTCCCCATTGTGGCTCTGGTCTCGAGGCCAGTGCTTAGGTGTGCCTTGAGTCTTCTATAGGTCCTGGGCCCCAGGTACCCTCAGCGCCTGGCAGGAAATCAGCATGAGGATTGGCCCGAAGTACAAGATCTCCTCACTCTGTCCTCCAGGACCTCCGGGTGGCAGTGGGCAGAGGTCAGTACCCCTCAGCATCCCCGCCGCCTCACAGCACCTGCACTGGCCACTGCCTAGTGGTGCCCAGCACCTGGCTCTGTCCACCTACCACTTCCAGCACCTGGCTCTGTCCACCTACCACTTCCACCGGTCCACTTGGCCTCAGCCACATAGCTAGTCCACTCTCTCAGCCATCCCGCCACCCGTGGGTCTCATCGTCCAGCACTCTTTTTCAGGTCTTTGAAGGCAGGAGTGATTTGGGTAGGTTTTAAGTCAGTGGGGAAAAGCTCAGAAAGAGTGACCTGGAAAAGCGCACACAGGTAGGTGGGGCTGGTCTTGGTGCAGCCCTTGGCAAAGGGCAGTGGGCACAAAAGGGTCAGAGCTGGACTGGAGGCTGGGCACCCCCCTCGCCTCTGGTGGTTTGCACAGCTCCCTGGGGCCCTTGAGCTGCCCACCCTGGCCATTTGGGAAAGTTCAGAGGCTATGCAGCTGCCTTTCCATGCCCTTCGTTTTTTTGTTTTGTTTTGTTTTGTTTTTTTTGAGACAGTCTCGCTCTGTCGCCAGGCTGGAGTGCAGTGGCACGATCTCGGCTCACTGCTTCCTCTGCCTCCAGGGTTCAAGCAGTTCTCCTGCCTCAGCTTCCTGAGTAGCTGGGATTACAGGCATGGCCACCACGCCCAGCTAATTTTTGTATTTTTAGTAGAGATGGGGTGTTGCCATGTTGGCCAGGATGGTCTTGATCTCCTGACCTTGTGATCCGCCCCCCTCGGCCTCCCAAAGTGCTGGGATTATAGCCGTGAGCCATCCCATGCCCAGCCCCATGCCCTTCCTTTCTTAGGAAACAGCTTGTGTGGGATGCAGCCCTCCCAGGCAGCCTTGAGCCTCGGCTTCTGACCAAACGCACCAGACCTGGTACTACCCAGCCCCAGTGGCCAGATGCAAGAGTGTAAGGACCATTGTTTCCGGCTCTGCCCAGGGCCACAGCTCTGGGATCACACACTCCCAAGCTTGGGGACTGCTCTTGGTCCCTGCTCTACAGGCCCAGGTGGGGCACAGGTCAGGCCTCCTGAGGACCTCTGCACTGTGGGGCCCCTATCCCTGTAACTCATCCCACCTCTGGTTCCACAGCAGCTCCCAGGAAGCTGCCACACATTCCAGCGGCTGCCCTAAGCCCCACTGAGCCCACATTCTTGGGGTTCTGCCACTGCCCCATGGTGGTAGCCTGGCCAGACCTAGGAGACTCCCTGCCACTGGATGTGGCCCAGACATTTCTGGGCAGGGCCCCCGAGGCCAGGTTGGAGCAGATGCCAAGTCTTCCTTCCAGCTGGGCTTAGAGCTCTTCCCTGCAGCATGCCCCCTTCATCAGCTGCTCTCTTCTGCTTCTAGCTTTATGTCAAAAGTTAAAAATGTGTTAAGTCAAAGTACCTAGAACAAGGCTAAAAACAATGAGCTCTCAGTGACTGTTAGATGGCTCTAGACCCCCTATTCCGAGATGCCTGGCAGGGGCCAGCCCTGACTCCCAGGTCATACAGCCCCTGGAGGAGGAAGGTGCCCCCAGCAGGGGCTGGCACAGGTGCTGGTTGTCAGTACCAGTCTGGGCAGGCTGCCAGGCCGGCAGGGTGGGTGGGCACAGGCTCTGTAGGGAGCTACGCTGGGACTGGTGAAGGAGCCAGGACGAAGGGCTGGAGCCAAGGTGTGGTACTCTGGGCAACCAGCTGTCAGCACCTCCTCCCATGGCAACCCCACTGTTGACTGGCGTGTCCTGCATTCACCCCTATTCCTGCCCCACCCACCATTGGAAAGGGCCTGGTCGGGAGTTCTACAGACCTCTGTGGCCACTTGATGGGACCCGGAACTAGGCAAGCCCTGAGACGGCAGTGGAAAACCTCGCCCTGTGCTGTGTGGGGCTCAGCCCTTTCTGAGAGAAGCCAGCGGCCTGACTGCCCACCCCCAGCACTTCCCACATCGCAGGACCCCCACTCACCAGCCTGTGTTGAGGGCGCTTCACCCTGATGGGGTCTGCCGCTGCCCCCGCCCCTGTCCCATCCCGGGCCCCAGGGCCCCATGACTGCAGCAGCCGCTCTTCTGACCGCAGATCCCGCCTTTCTGGGCTGTAGTAAGTGGTGGCTGTGTCTCCCACCTGGTGGGAAGGTAGCAGGGAGGATGGGGAAAATGCCAGCCCTGGGAGGAGGTCCCTACAGGAGTCCTTGGGAGGGCGGGGCTGGTGGGTGATGAATGGGGCTGCTGGACACGGGAGATGGCTGGACAGAGAACAGGACACAGGCGGGAGAGAGTTCAAACCATTTACTAAGTAGATTCTTAGCCTTCCCACTCCCGCCCACTCTCAAGCTCCGGTGCCCACAAGCCTTGCCTGGGGAGATGTTGGAGTGAGACCGGGAGGTCCAGGCCAAGTAACTGGCCCCTGGGCTCGGGCCCTGCTGATGGGGTAAAGACCAGCTGTACACATCTCTCCGGTGGGGTCCCTGGGCTCTCCATCCGCCCCTCCGAAGTCAGCAGGAGCCTCTGGGAAGTAAGGCAACAGCCAAGACCCCCAGCGTCTTGGAGGGGAAGCGGCATCCTCAGTCTGACACCCGCTCTGCCTGTGGAAACAGCGCCGCGCACAGAAAAGGAAACTGTCCGAGTCCGTCTGTTAAGGGCAGGGCCCGGCTGGTGGCAGGAGAGGGTCAGCTGCGGGCGCAGGCAGGAGCCCATCGAGGAACCGCGTCGGGGTGCAGAGCCGGATGTTCTGCGGTGCCTGCGCGCGGCGCTACCGGCGGAAGCCGCCGGTCCATGCGGGCTCCCCAGGCTCATCCAACGCCTCGCAGGCGTAGCTGGCAGGAGGGCCCCCGCCGTGCCCAGCGCCCTCAGACGTAGTTCTTCTTGTCGTAGTCGCCGGTGGCCGTGGGCCGCCGCGGCGCCGAATACTTCACGGGGAAGCTGAGGTCGGGACGGCTGGTGCAGACCCAGGCGCCGCAGCACAAGAGGCCGCCGCCTACCATGAGCAGCGCGGTGGCCGCCCAGCCGATATACAGCGCTGCGCCCAGCTCGTACTTCTGCGACACGGGCACAGACGGATCGTAGAACTCGCGGACGACAATGTTGGCGAACCAGCAGAGTGGCACTAGCGCAAGCAGCCCGCAAAGCAGGTAAAGCACGCCTCCCGTGAGGGCCACACGCGCCTTTGCCGGGCCCGGGGCCACGCAGGTGGTGCACTGCGCTCCCGCCAAGGTCACGAAGAGCGCAACGAACGCCAACAGCACGGCGCCCACGGTGAGCGCCCGCGCTGCCTGCACCTCGGTGCTCAGAGCCAGCACCGAGTCGTACACCTTGCACTGCATGTGCCCCGTGCTCTGCACCACGCAGGACATCCACAGCCCCTTCCAGGTGGTCTGCGCCGTCACGATGTTGTGGTCCAGGAAGGCAGTCACCTGCCACATGGGCAGCCCGCAAGCCAGGATCAGACCCCCCCAGCCCACCAGGCACAGCACCAGGCCCAGGATCTCCAACGCTGCGGACCCCATGGCTAGAGGAGAGACGCGAGCCCGACGGCCCCCCAGAACCCCCAAGGCCGTGCTGCGGCGGCGCCCTGGGCGGGCCCTAGTGCCTTTGCGCCCGCGCTCCCGGCTCTCGGCCCCAGTCCGTTTGCCCCGCGGGTCTGTCGCACCTTCTAGGTCTGCCAACTCCTGCCGGGGGTACCCTCTTTGAAGGTTCGGGGGCGGATTCTGTCCCCCGGGCCCGGCCCCCCGGCCCGAAGCAGCCAATCCGTGCTCGGGCCATCGTCCCGCAGCCAATCACAGAGCCCCTGGCAGCTGAAGTTAGGAAAACAACGGCTCTTGGGGGGTAGCTGAGGGCGCGAGACGGCTCCCCGCCCGGCCGCCGCCCCCAGCCCCACCCGCGGTTATCCTAGTCGCGGCCAAGCGCGTTCTGGGCTGGCCTAGGGCCCGCTTCTTGGGCCGCCTCCCTGCGTGTTCCGGCCGCGTCACTTCAGAAGGCGCTTGACCCCCAGCCTGCACCACCCGGTCCACTCCCACATCCCCTACTGAGCCCAGTGGTCTCTTCCACCCGAGCCAGCTCCACTCCACTGACTGGGGTTTGCAGGAGCCGCCACCCCCCAACCCCTGTCACAGCCGTAGAGGCCCTTGTAGGGGGTGTCTCCAGAAAGCCCGCCCCGGAGTCCAAGCCCCACCCAGGCCCTTTCCCGCACTCTCTCCAGCCCCGCTCTGAGTCCCGGCACTGTCTCTCTCACCCCATGGCAAACGGAGACGCCAGGCAGCCATATGGAGGTCAGGCCCAGGCTCCAGCCTCACCCCCCCATGCCACTCACTGCCTCTCTGGAGCCTGAGTCTCTGGCACAAAGCGGTGGCACAGGGGCTTTCCCCCTGCCTGGCGACTCCCACTCTCCCAAGCTGCAGGGGCTTCCCAGACCTCTCAATCTTCATAGGGGCTGCTCCTCTTCCTGCGGTACTGCCCGCACCCCATCCTTGGGGGCCCAGCTCAGGTGACACCACTTCAGGAAGTTCTCAGTGACCCAGCACACTGAGTGTATACCCAGGGGCAGTGGTGGCCCCAGGCCTAGCAGCCTGCTCTGGCCTTCAGACAGGAGAGACAAAGGGACACGGAGGGGCTGTGCCCTGCCCTCCCACCAGTGGCGATGGTGTCCCTGGCACCCCAGCCCCCAGGCCACCCTCCGGAAGCCAACTTGGAGTTTCCTGGCCAGGAGGAAGAGCCCCCATCCTTGCTGGGGGAGGGCGGCGCGGGATTTCCGGGCATTCTTCTGCACAATGGCCCAGCCATTTCTCGAAAGGTCCACTGGGGTGGACACTCCGGGCCCCCTGAGGCTCAGGTGGGGGCACAAGGCTCCAAAACCCACAGTCCCATGGGGACACCAGCCCCTTTCTAGCAGTTCTTTCTCCAATCTCTGTCGGCCCCTTTGTTTCCAGTAAAGTTTGAACTCCAGGCCCTGGACTGAAGCCACTGGGTGCCCAGTTCTTTTATCTGATCTGTGCTCAGTTCCATTGGACAGGACCCTCCATAGAAAAAGCATGGCACTGAGGCTGGTCACGGATGTGGGAGCTTTGATGACTTTCTGCCTCCTGGGGCCTGGTTCCCTTCTCCCCCTTCAGATGGCTCTGAGATGGTAAATGAGGTAAGGCCAGCATCTGGCTCACCTAGTGTGGGGAGGCTCTGAAGGCAAGTGTGCCCAGCCCTGAGGCTGGAGGGAAATCGTACCCTCTTTGCTCAGCCCCACGTGGCCTCTTCCCACCAGGTGTGGCTCTGAGGACCACTGCCTTCTCCCAGCTATCACTTTAGTCACTGCATCCCTCCTGCTGCAGACCCATGGGCCACGCCCCTTCTTCTACAGACCCTCCTGGACATCTCCTCTGTGTACTCCAGGGGTCCAGCTGACCCACCCACCCTCTCACTCTTACTATCCCCTAGCCCAAGCCCAGGGACCTTCCCTGGATCCCCCTACTCCCAGCCCTTCCATGCCACCATCTTCCTGGGATGACTGCTGTGGCCTCCTCAGCTCATCAAGAACCTGCCCTTGCCCAGTTAGGCCACCCCAGCAGGCCCGTCTCCTGGGCCTCACCCTACCTAAGACCCTCCATGGCTCACATTGCCCATGGACAAAGAGCCGACCCCTAGAGCAGCTGGACTGATGTGTACCTGCATGTGCTAGGACTGGCCAGTCCAGTCACCAGGCTTGGCGAGGCCCTGAGCACACACTCTGCCCCAGCAGACTCACCTGCCTATGGGCCTCACGTGGGCCGTCTCTTACCTTGGCCTCTTCTGCCCGCGGTGTGGGTCTGTCAGGTTGGGTCCTGCTCATCTTCTTTTTTTTGTTGTTGTTGTTGTTGAGACAGAGTCTCGCTTTGTCGCCCAAACTGGAGTGCAGTGGCCGGATCTCAGCTCACTGCAAGCTCCGCCTCCCGGGTTCACGCCATTCTCCTGCCTCAGCCTCCCGAGTAGCTGGGACTACAGACGCCCGCCACCTCGCCCGGCTAGTTTTTTGTATTTTTTAGTAGAGACGGGGTTTCACCGTGTTAGCCAGGATGGTCTCGATCTGACCTCATGATCCGCCCGTCTCGGCCTCCCAAAGTGCTGGGATTACAGGCTTGAGCCACCGCGCCCGGCCTGCTCATCTTCTAAGTTGTGTTGCCGAGATCACTTCCAGGAACACCTTGCTGCACCGTCCCCCAGCATTGCTTTTAGAGGCTTGAGCTGGACCTGTCCATTTGCTTGTTGATTTTCCCACCCGGTATCCAGGAATAACCTCCACAGGGCGGCTGTCTTCGTGTTTCTGTCCTGCACAGGAGGCTGCCTGTCGCCCTCTAGCCAGCTTGGGGCTGCAGCCAGCCCAAGGCTCTCCCTTCTCCCCTGGCTGCCTGTTTTTCTTCTCTCCTACCTGGCACCCTAGGGTGGCCCCAGCAAGCTCACGCTTCTTTGGCGGCAGCCTTACAGCATCACAGGGACATGGCAGAGGAGTCTCAGGCTTCACCTTTCACAATCTGATTTCTACCCTGTTGCTCGAGGCTCCAGGCTGCAGTGGAACCAGTGCCAATGCAGAGAGGCCCAGAGAGGGCCGCAGGGGCTGACCATGGACAAACCCACCTCAGATGGAGGCTGGCCTCTGAGTGGCTCAGGCCAGACTCCGGTGGGGCATGAGGGTGCACCCACCTTTCCTGCCACTGATGGAGGGTCTGCCCACCTACTCTGTGGCAAGCGCTGTCTCTAGGCAGAGCACACAGCACAGGCAGCTCCTGCCCATAAAGAGCTGACAGGAACCTGTCAACCAAGAACTGGGCAGGAAAGACAGTGGTGAGGACCTCTCTGAAGAGGTGACATTTCACAGGGATCCGGGGAATAAGTTCCAGCCAGAGCAGAAGCAATAGCCAGTGCAAGATCCCAGAGGTGGGAAGGGGCTGGGCATCCAAGGGACAGAAGTGACCTTATGTCCAGAGTGCCACGGTGGTCCAGAGCCTGCAGGTAGAGATCGGAGGTGTCCTGTTCAGGCAGGGACACAAACCCCTGATCTCTGGCGAAGGGCCCTTGGGGCAGAGCGCTGGCCAAGGCCACCTGCTCACCCCAGCCATTGTTCTGCTTTCCCAGGGGAAGTACGGCAGGATCTCATTAATTGTGTGTGAGAAAAGCCTGAGTCTGCAGAAAAGCCAAGTTTATCTTAAGCAGCTGCTGGCTGACCCTGCCCCAGGGTAATCCGGTGACCTTCCAAGGATAAGCTAAATTTAGGCTCAAGATTCCTGGGGATTTGGGTTTGGGAAGCTCCTAGTTAACAGATTTGATTTCAGGGGAAGTGAAGAACAGCGTTTCTTCTATCTTTCAGTTTTGAAACAGTTAAGGATGTGTCCTTCCATTTCCGCAAAAGTTTGCAGAGCCTCTAAGCACAGAATGTGGCCTGGTGCCCTTTCTTGACACAAGCCAGTACTCCTGCAGGCTGAGAGCAGCAGCTGGGGTCCTCGTGAGTCACTGACCGCTGGCACCAGGTGCCCGAGACACCCTGTGTGGGGCCCCTGGGCGGCTGTGACAATGTGAGCAGCATCCAGATTGGACAGTGCTAGACTCGGTGGTTTTGCTGGCATTGTTGTTACTCTTTGTGGTTAAGCGCAGGCATGGAGTCAGATTTTCCCCCGCAAGCAAGAAACTGTCTGGACTAGTGAGGTGGCCTCTCTGCCTTAGTTCCTTACTGGTAACGAAGCCCCCCATGGTGGAGGCTGCGAGGCTGCAGGGGAGGCCGATGCCAGTCCCAGTTCTCTTCTTCCATTCCTGAGTGCCATCCACCTGGGCTCCCTGGGCCCTCACAGCTCATCCAACCTCAGACCTGCCCCTCAGAGTAGGCATCGCTGGCTGTTAGTCAGAATTGGAGGTGATTGTGGCTTTAACTTCCCCAGCGGGTGAGGGAGTTGGGGGCAGGGAGCTATGGTACGATCCACGATCCACGAAGGGTCAAGGGGTCTATAGAATGGCGAGCCAGGCCGGGTGCAGTGGCTCACACCTGTAATTCCAGCACTTCAGGAGGCCGAGGTGAGCGGATCACTTGAGGTCAAGAGTTTGAGACCAGCCTGGCCAACATGGTGAAACCCCATCTCTACTAAAAATACAAAAATTAGCTGGGCATAGTGGCGTGCACCTGTAATCCCAATTACTCAGGTGGCTGAGGGAGAATCTCTTGAACCTGGGAGGCAGAGGTTTCAGTGAGCCGAGATCATGCCATTGCACTCCATGCTGGGCAACACAGCGAGACTCCGTCTCAAAAAAAAAAAAAAAAGGTCCACCAAAGTACATCATCAACCAAATTTCGTAAAACTAGTGCTAAAGAGAAAGTCTTAAAAGCATGGAGAGGAAAAAGACACATTGTGTGCAGAGGAATCAAGAAGAAGGAGATTTCTTGTTGGAAACAATGCAAGCAAGAAGATAGTGTAGCAATATCTTTAAAGTAATGCAAGAAAAAAATCCCTGTAACCTAAAATTCTTTTTCTTTTTTTTTTTAAAGACTGGATTTCACTTTGTCACCTAGGCTGCAGTGCAGTGGCACAAACATGGCTCGCTGCAGCCTCAGCCTCCAGGTTCAAGTGATCCTCCCTCTTCAGCTGCCCAAGCACCCAAATAGCTAGGACTACAGGCGTGCACCACCACACCCAGCTAATTTATTTTATTTTATTTCATTTTATTTTTATTTTTTTAATTTTTTGTAGAGATGGGGTTTCACCATGTTGTGCAGGCTGGTCTTAAACTCCTGAACTCAAGTGATCCATTCGCCAATCCCAGTGCTGGGATTACAGCATGAGCCACCATGCCCAGCCTTAACCTAAATTCTACACTCACCAAAAATATATTTCAAAAATGAAGGCAATACCACGTCCATGAATGAGCCTGAAAAAAATAAATGAAGGCAGCCGGGTGTGGTGGCTCAAGCTTGTAATCTCAGCACTTTGGGAGACTGAGGCTGGCGGATCACCTGAGGTCAGGAGTTTGAGACCAGCCTGGCCAACATGGTGAAATCCTGTCTCTACTAAAAATACAAAAATTAGCTGGGTGTGGTGGCGGACGCCGGTAATTCCAGCTACTTGAGAGGCTGAGGCAGGAGAATCGCTTGAACCCAGGAGACAGAGGTTGCAATGAACTGAGATCGTGCCACTGCACTCCAGCTGGCATGACAGAGCAAGACTCCATCTCAAAAAACAAAGACAAAATAGACTTCTTCTTCTTAGAAGACAGATAAACATGTTTCCCTATTCCTTCCACAAATAAAAACCCTAAATGTTATAAATAAAGCAAACATAAGGAGATTCTAAGTGTTATAAAGAAGGCAGAGAAGCTAGAGACTTAGAGCCAAGGATGAAATGGTGGTGTTTCTCTGGGTTGTCTTTTTGTTTTTTATTCTTACTTTATTTATTTCAGAAACAGGTCTCATTCTGTCACGCAGGCTGGAGTGCAGGGACACAACCATAGCGCACTGCAACTCTAAACTCCTAGGCTCAAGTGATACTCCCACCTCAGCCTCCCAAGTAGCTGGGACTACAGGTATGCACCACCACCCAGCTAATATTTTTTTAAAATTTTTGTAGAGACAGTCTTGCTATGTTGCTCAGGCTGATCTTGTAACTCCTGGTCTCAAGGGATCCTCCTGCCTCAGCCTCCCAAAGCACGGGGGTGACAGGCATGAGCCACCATGCCCAGCCTCCTAGGTTATCTTTTTGATTCATGTATCCCAAACTGCATACAGAGGAGCTGGACACCCAGAAACACCAATGGGTACAGGCACAAAATAAGTCCCAAGCAAAGCCTGTTCTGTCTAGCCAAAAGATCAGGACAAAGACTAGCAAAACAAAAATATTTCAGACAATAACCACTGTACTCAAGCCAAACTACTACAGAAAAAAACTGTGGCCCCAACCCTGCCCTCAATAGCAAAGACCAGTGGGGAGCTTAGACTCCTACCCTTGCCAGGCTGTAAGAGATGCTCCAGCCTCCTACTGGGGTGTTTGGAAGAGGTCAAGGAGGACTTGAGTGGAAATAGGTCCCCCTCCCTGACCACGGTGTCAGTGGAGACCACATGGGGATCCTGGACTTCCACTCCTAACGTGGTAGTAAGGGCCCCCTCCAGGTCTTCACTATGGTACTGTCAGAGGAACCTAGCAGAGGGTAAGGACCTTCATCATTTTCCAGAGGTGATGAGGCTCTCCCCGCCCACACATGGTGCCAGTGGAGGCCACTTGGGGATCAGCAGCAGGCATTCCCCCCATCCATACCTGGGGTATCACAGGAGGCTGAGTGGGGAGCAGGAACTCCCAGCCCCACCAAGCAGTCACAGGGATCCCTGTGGCCCCAGGTGTCAATGGAGGTAGGGTGGAGAACGTGGACTTCCACCTCCACCTGGCAGTAAAGTGTCCCCTGTCACTGCCAGAATGGTGTCAGAGGAAGCCCTTGCTAAAACACAAGATTTAAATAAGATCCACAGTCTTTCTTTCTTTTTTTTTTTTTTTTTTTTTTTTTTTTTGAGACGGAGTCTCACTCTGTCACCCAGGCTAGAGTGCAATGGCACCATCTTGGCTTACTGCAAGCTCCGCCTCCCGGGTTCAAGCCATTCTCCTGCCTCGGCCTCCAGAGTAGCTGGGACTGCAGGCGCCCGCCACCACACCTACAAAAAAGGCTAAATTTTTGTATTTTTAGTAGAGACAGAGTTTCACTGTGTTAGCCAGGATGGTCTCGATCTCCTGACCTCGTGATCCGCCCTCCTCGGCCTCCCAAAGGTCTGGGATTACAGGCATGAGCCACCGCACCCGGCTGATTCACAGTCTTATAATAACCAAATTATCCAAGTTCTGATTGAAAATAAGTCATCAGGCCCAGCAGGGTGGTTCATGCCTGTAATCCCAGCAGTTTGGGAGGCCAAGGCGGGCGGATCACGAAGTCCGGAGATCAATACCATCCTGGCCAACACAGTGGAACCCCGTCTCTACTAAAAACTCAAACAAATTAGCTGGGCGTGATGGCAGGCGCCTGTAGTCCCAGCTACTCAGGAGGCTGAGGCGGGATAATTGCTTGAACCTGGGAGGCAGAGGCTACAGTAAGCCGAGATCATGCCACTGCACTCCAGCCTGGGCAACAAACCAAGACTCTATCTCAAAAAAAAAAAAAAAAAAGAAAAAGAAAAAAGAAGAAAAGTCATCATACCAAGTATCAGTCAGATACTAAATTGGCCGGGTGCGGTGGCTCACGCCTGCAATCCCAGCACTTTGGGAGACCGAGGTGGGCAGATCACTTGAGATCAGGTGTTGGAGACCAGCCTGATCAACATGGTGAAACCCCATCTCTACAAAAAAATTAGCCAGGCTTAGTGGTGCATGCCTGTAGTCCCAGCTACTCTGGAGGCTCAGGCATGAGAATCACTTGAGCCTGGGAGGCAGAGGTTGCAGTGAGCTGAGATCGTGCCATAGCACTCCTGGGCAACACAGCAAGATCCTGCCTCAAAAAAAAAAAAAAAAAAAAAAAAAAAGACAATCAACAGACATAAAGATGGAGATGTCACAGATGTGAGAATTAATTCAGATTTCAAAGCAGACATGATAAAAATGCTTCAGTGAGTGATTACAGATATGCTTGAAACAAATGAAAATATAGGAAGTCTTACAAAGAAATAAGAACTACATAGAAATTTTAGAACTAGGCCAGTCATGGTGGCTCATGCCTGTAATCCTAGCACTTTGGGAGGGCGAGGCAGGTGGATTGCATGAGTTCAGGAGTTAGAGACCAGCCTTGGCAACATGGTGAAACTCTGTGTCTACTAAAATACAAAAAAATTAGCTGGGTGTGGTGGCAGGCACCTGTAATCCCAGCTACTCGGGAGGCTGAGACAAGAGAATTTCTAGAACCCAGGAGGCGGAGGTTGCAGTGAGCCGAGATCGCACCACTGTACTGCAGCATGGGCAACACAGCGAGACTCTGTCTCTGAAAAAAAATAAAATAAATTTTAGAACTAAAATATAGTAACCAAAATTTAAAAAGGTCATTGGATATCAGCTAGACAGCAACATGGAAGGGACAGAGGAAACTACTGGTGAATTGGAAGCTGAAACAATGCAATTATCCCATCTCGACCAGCCACAGTGGCTCACACCTATAATCGTAGCACTTTGGGAGGCTGAGGCAGGAGGATTACTTTAGGCCAGGAGTTAAAGACCAACTGGCAACATAGTGAGACCCTGTCTCTATTAAAAAAATTTTTTTTAACCCAATTATCTCATCTGAACAAGACAGAGAAAATTCATTGAAAAAATAAGAATAAACAAAGGCTCCGAAAATATGAGATCATAACAAAAGACCTAACATCCACGTCATGAGAGTGCCCAAAGGAGAGGAGAAAGGGAGTGGGGTTAACAAAGTACTCAAAGAAATAATAGCTGGAAATTTCCTGAATTTAGCAAAAATAAAAAAAAAGAGAGCGAGAGAGAAAAAAAAAACACTACAGATTCAAGAAGTTAAGTGAGGCCAGGTGTGGTGGTTCACACCTTTGAGGGCCAAGATGGGAGGACCGCTTGAGTCCAGGAGTTCACGACCAGCCTGGGCAACATGAGACCCCTGTAGAGAGAGAGAGAGAGGAGAAAAGTCAAACTGAACCTCAAACATGATAAACTTAAAGAGATCCACACTAAAACATCTTTTTTTTTTTTTTTTTTTTTTTTGGAGACAGATTCTTGCTCTGTCCCCCAGGTTGGAATGCAGTGGCACGATCTCGGCTCACTCCAAACTCTCCCTCCCAGGTTCAAGAAATTCTCCTGCCTCAGCCTCCCAAGTAGCTGGGACTACAGGCGCCCACCACCACGCCCAGCAAATTTTTTTTTTTTTTTTTTTTTTTGTATTTTTAGTAGAGCCGGGGTTTCACCGTGTTAGCCAGGATGGTCTTGATCTCCTGACCTCGGGATCCGCCCGTCTCGACCTCAAAAGTGCTGGGATTACAGGCGTGAGCCATCACGCCCAGCCTAAATTTTTTTTGTATTTCAGTAGAGACAGGATTTCACCGTATTACCCAGGCTGGTCTCGAACTCCTGAGCTCAGGCAATCTGGCTGCACTCGGCCTCCCAAAGTGCTAGGATTACAGGCGGGAGCCACCGCGCCAGGCTCAAAACATCTTAATTGAACTTCTGAAACCTAAAGGCAATTCAGCTAGAGAGAAAAACGATACCTCACCTATCCGGGAAGAAAATGAATCAAATGACAGAGAATTTCTCTTCAGAAACCAGGGAGGCTGGGCGCGGTGGCTCACGCCTGTAATCCCAGCACTTTGGGAGGCCAAGACGGGCGGATCAGGAGGTCAGGAGATCGAGACCATCCTGGCTAACACGGTGAAACCCCGTCTCTACTAAAAAATACAAAAAATTAGCCGGGCGTGGTGGCAGGCGCCTGTAGTCCCAGCTACTCGGGAGGCTGAGGCAGGAGAATGGCCTGAACCCGGGAGGCGGAGCTTGCGGTGAGCTGAGATCCGGCCACTGCACTCCAGCCCGGAGGACAGAGTGAGACTCCGTCTCAAAAAAAAAAAAAAAAAAAAAGAAAAAAAAAGAAAACAAACCAGGGAGACCAGAAGAAAGTAGCACGTTTTTTTTTTGAGGTGGAGTCTCGCTGTGTCACCCAGGCTGGAGTGCAGTGACCGGATCTCAGCTCACTGCAAGCTCCGCCTCCCGGGTTCACGCCATTCTCCTGTCTCAGCCTCCTGAGTAGCTGGGACTACAGGCGCCCGCCACCTCGCCCGGCTAGTTTTTTGTATTTTTTAGTAGAGACGGGGTTTCACCGTGTTAGCCAGGATGGTCTCCATCTCCTGACCTCCTGATCCGCCCGTCTTGGCCTCCCAAAGTGCTGGGATTACAGGCCTGAGCCACTGCACCGGGCCTGAAAGTAGCATATTTTTTAAGTGCTGAAAGAAAAAAAAAATCTCAATGCAGAATTCTATGTTTAGTCAATATATTATTCAAGAACGAAGGGGGGAAAATATTTTTTTTCAAGTGAAGGAAAACTAAGAGAATTTGTTGCCAGCAATATATGCTGAAAGAATGCTAAAGGATGTTCCTTAAACAGAAAGGAAATGGTAAAATAAGAGTCTTGGAACATCAGGAAGGAAGAAAGAACATGATAAGCAAAATACTGGTAAATATTAATACAATAGACTTTCCTCCTCCTCTTGAGTTTCCTAAATTATGTTTCATGGCTGAAGCAAAAATTATTACACTGCTTAAATGGTTCTCAATGTATGTAGAGGAGATATCTAAGATATATAATTGTATTATAAATGGGGGAGGGTGGCCGGGCGCGGTGGCTCAAGCCTGTAATCCCAGCACTTTGGGAGGCTGAGATGGGCGGATCACGAGGTCAGGAGATCGAGACCATCCTGGCTAACCCGGTGAAACCCCGTCTCTACTAAAGAAATACAAAAAATAGCCGGGCGAGGTGGCAGCGCCTATAGTCCCAGCTACTCGGGAGGCTGAGGCAGGAGAATGGCGTGAACCCGGGAGGCAGAGCTTGCAGTGAGCTGAGATCCGGCCACTGCACTCCAGCCTGGGCTACAGAGCGAGACTCCGTCTCAAAAAAAAAAAAAAAAATGGGGGAGGGTAACAGGACATTAAGGGAGGTAAGGTTTTTTGTTTGTTTGTTTGTTTGTTTTTTGAGATGAAGTCTCGCTCCGTCGCCCAGGCTGGAGTGCAGTGGTGTGATCTCGGCTCACTGCAAGCTCCACCTCCCATGTTCAAGTGATTCTCCTGCCTCAGCCTCCTGAGTAGCTGAGACTACAGGTGCCCGCCACCACGCCCAGCTAATTGTTGTATTTTTAGTAGAGACAGGGTTTCACCACATTGGCCAGGCTGGTCTCGAACTCCTGACCTCAGGTGATCGGCCTGCCTCAGCCTTCCAAAGTGCTGGGATTACAGGCATGAGCCACCATGCCCAGCTGGGAGGTCAGGTTTTTACACTTCATTCCAAATGATAAAATGTTGACACCTGGAAACTTTGATTATATAATATACATTATATATATATTTATCCTACAGCAACCACTAAAAAGCTATACAAAGGTATCAAGAAGAAAAAAAAAATCACAAATGCTGGTGAGGTTGCAGAGGAAAGAGAACTCTTATACACTCTTCGTGGGAAAGTGCACACATCTGGTCCCATAAACTAGCCCAGCCACAATAGAGAACAGCATGGAGGGTCCTCATAAAAACCACACATAGACGTACCATACCATCTAGCAACTGCATGACTGGGCGTTAATCCAGAGGAAGGAAATCCTTGATCAAAGACACATCTGCACCCTTATGTTTACCGCAGCACTATTCACTAGCCAGGACAGGGAATCAACCTAGGTGTTCTTACAGCAGAGGAATGGATAAAGAAAAGGTGGTACATATACACAACAGAATACTATTCAGCCATTAAAAAAAAAGAAATCCTGCCATTCATGGCAACATAAATGGAACTGGAGAACACTATAAGTGAAATGAGCCCGGAACAGAAAGGTTATTTATTTATTTATTTTTCATTTATTTATTTATTTGTTGAGATGGAGTCTCGTTCTGTTGCCCAGGCTGCAGTGCAATGGTGCAATCTCAGCTCACTGCAACCTCTGCCTCCTGGGTTCAAGCAATTCTCCCACCTCAGCCTCCCAAGTAGCTGGGACTACAGGCGCCCACCACCATGCCTGGCTAATTTTTGCATTTTTAGTAGCAACAGGGTTTCACTATGTTGGCCAGGTTGGTCTCGAACTCCTGACCTCATGATCTGCCCACCTCGGCCTCCCAAAGTGCTGGGATTACAGGTGTGAGCCACCGTGCCCTGGCCCAACTATGTGCTTTTATGTTTATTTTTATGAATACAAATGCAAAGATAAAAGTCTAAGGCATACATGCCAAATTGATATCTATTATTGCCTATGCGTAGGAGACTCTGGAATTTACTGGGGGAAATATCAGGGATATTTCTATATTGTTTGAAATTGTACAACATGAATGTATTACATCTTACCTATACAATTATTATTTTTTTAATGAACAGTTGTAGCTTATATATAATTCATTCAGAATAAATAAATAAAAGAAGAACATGGGGGAAAGCTATACAAAGAGACACACTCGAAAACACAAAATGAATTTTTTTTTTTTTTTTTGTGATGGAGTCTCGCTTAGTTGCCCAGGCTGGAGTGCAGTGGTGCGATCTCGGCTCACTGCAAGCTCCGCCTCCCAGGTTCATGCCATTCTCCTGCCTCAGCCTCCCGAGCAGCTGGGACTACAGGCACCCGCCACCACGTCTGGCTTTTTTTGTATTTTTAGTAGAGACGGGGTTTCACTGTGTTAGCCAGGATGGTCTCGATCTCCTGATCTCACGATCCGCCCACCTCAGCCTCCCAAAGTGCTGGAATTACAGGCATGAGCTACTGTGCTGGCCTCAAAACGTAATTTTAAGGAATATTCAAGTAAGCCACAGGAAAGCAGGGAAAAGTAAAGAGAAATAAACAAAAAGAGACACAACAAACAAAAAAACAAAATAAAATAGCACTCTTGGGCCAGGCACGGTGGTTTGTGCCTGCAATCTGAGCACTTTGGGAGGTGGAGGCGGGCAGATTACTTGAGGCCAGGAATTTGAGACCAGCCTAGCCAAGATGGCAAACCCCCATCTCTACTAAAAATACAAAAACTAGCCAGGCATGGTGGTGCACACCTGTAATCCCAGCTACTGGGGTGCCTGAGGCATGAGAATCGCTTGAACCCAGGAGGCCAGGAGGCAGAGGTTGCAGTGAGCTGAGATCACACCATTGCACTTGGGCCTGGGCGACAGAGCAAGCAAGCAGGCAGGCAGGCAGACAGAAAGGAAGAAAGGAAGGAGAGATGGAGGGAGGGAAGGAGGAAGGCAGGAAGGCAGGAAGGCAGGAAGGCAGGAAGGCAGGAAGGCAGGAAGGCAGGAAGGAAGGCAGGAAGGAAGGAAGGAAGGAAGGAAGGAAGGAAGGAAGGAAGGAAGGATGGATTACTAGGACAAAGACACATAATGATAAAAGGGTCAATTCACCAAAAAGACATAGCAATTCTAAATATATAGGCACCAAACAACAGAGCTGCAAAACATGTGAAGCAAAACTGATAAGACTAAATGGAGAAATAGATAAATGGACAATTGTAGTTGAAGCTTCAACATTTCTCTCTCAACAATTGATAGAAAAACTAGACAGAAAATCAGCAAGTACACAGAATCTCAACAGCATCAACTACCAGGATTTACTCAACATTTACAGAGCACTACCTAACAGCAGCAGACTACACATTCTTTTCTAGTGCCCACAGAACCAACCATATCTTGGGTCATAAAGAAACCTCAAAATCAATGAAACCAAAAGTTGGTTCTTTGAAAAGTTCAACCAAATTGACAAATCTTTAGCTAGATTGACCTAAAAAGAGGGAGGAAACTCAAATTACCTAAATCCGGAATGAAAGAAGAGATATCACTTGTGGCCTTACATAAATAATAGTGATTTTATTTATTTATTTTACTTTATTTTATTTTTTTGAGATGGAGTCTCGCTCTGTCGCCCAGGCTGGAACGCAGTGGTGCGATCTCAGCTCACTGCAACCTCCCGGGTTCAAGTGACTCTCCTGCCTCAGCCCCCTGAGTAGCTGGGATCACAGGTGCCCACAACCACGCTGGGGTAATTTTTGTATTTTTAGTAGAGACGGGGTTTCACTGTGTTGGCCAGGTTGATCTCCAACTCCTGACCTCAGGTGATCCACTGGCCTCGGCCTCACAAAGTGCTGGGATTATAGATGTGAGCCACCACACCTGACCAAAATAGTGATTTTAGAGGAATACTATGAACAGTTGTATGCTAACAAATTAGTTAACCTAGATGAAATTGACCAATTCTTAGAAACACAGACTACCAAACCTGACTCAAAAAATAGAAAATCTGAATAGATCTATAACAAGCAAATATAATACAAAAAATTAGCCGGGCACGGTGGCAGATGCTTGTAATCCCAGCTATTCAGGAGGTTGAGACAGGAGAATCACTTGAACCCAGGAGGTGGAGGTTCCAGTGAGTCAAGATCGCACCAATGCACTCCAGCCTGGGCAACAAGAGCGAAACTCCATCTCAAAAACAAACAAACAACAACAACGAAGAACACGAGCAAATATAACAAACAGATTGAGTTAGGAAAAAGAAAAAAAAAATTCCAACAAAGAAAAGTCTAGGACCAGACGGCTTCACTGGTAAATTCTACCAATGTTTTTTTTTTTTTTTTTTTTTTTTTTTTTTGATGGAGTCTTGCTCCGTTGCCCAGGCTGGAGTACAGTGGCTCAGTTCACTGCAACCTGCACCTCCTGGGTTCACGCAGTTCTCCTGTCTCAGCCTCCCAAGTAGCTGGGATTACAGACGCCCGCAACCATGCGTGGCTAATTTTCGTATTTTTAGTACAGACAGGGTTTCGCCATGTTGGCCAGGCTGGTCTTGAACTCCTGACTTCATGTGATCCACCTGCTTCGGCCTCCCAAAGTGGTGGGATTACAGGCGTCAGCCACGGTGCCTGGCCATATCAAATGTTTAAAAAAGAACTAGCACCAATCAATTTCAAACTCTCTTACCAAAAAAAAAAAAAGAGAGAGAGAGGGAACCCACTTCATTCTATGAAACCAATATTACTTTGATACCAAAAGTAAAGCAAAAAAAAAAAAAAAAGAAGAAGAAACTACAGACCAATATCCCACATGAATATAGATGCAAACATTCTTAATAATATTTTATAAAATAAATTCAGCAATATATAAAAATAATTATACACCATGATCAAGTGGGATTTATTCCTAGAATACAAGCTTGGTTCAACTTCCAAAGATCAATCAACGTTTACCAATGTAAGCTAAAGAAGAAAAATCACACGATTACATTAATTGACACAAAATAAGTATATGATGAAATTCAACACCCATTCATGATAAAAGCTGCTGGTAACTAGTAATAGAAACTTCTTCAACTTGATAAACAGTGTCTACAAAGAACCTACAGCTAAAATTATACTTAATAGTGGAAAGCTGAATACTTTTCTCTGAAAATTAGGGACAAGGCAAAAATTTTGCTTTCGCCACTCTTACTCAGTATAGTGCTGGAAGTTCCAGACATTACAGAAAGGGGAGAAAGAGATTGAGATCAGAAAGGAAAAACTAAAGCTGTTTCTGTTTGCAGATGCCATAATTGTCTATGTATCAATTCCCATGGAATCTTTTAAAAAGCCTTAGAGTTTAGCAAGACACAAGGATTCAAGATAAACAGACAAAAATCAATTGCTATTTCTATATACTAGCAATGAGCACATGAAAACCAAAATAAAAAATAATATCATTTGCAATCACGCAAAAAATGAACTAGGTGTAAATCTAACCAAATACAGGTTTGTACTGGTAAGGACTTACATGCTGAAAACTACAAAACCCTGGTGAAAGACATTTCAAGATATAAATAAATAGAGAGACATAGTCTGTTAATGGACTGGAAAACTCAACATGGTAAAGATGTGAATAGTTCAATTCCTTTCAAAATTCTAGAAAGATTTCTTGGCCAGGCACAGTGCCTCATGCCTGTAATCCCAGCACTTTGGGAGGCTGAGGAGGGTGGATCACAAGGTCAGGAGATGGAGACCACCCTGGCTAACATGGTGAAACCCCATTTCTAGTAAAAATACAAAAATCAGCTGGGCGCAGTGGTGTGTGCCTGTAATTCCAGCTACTGGGGAGGCTGAGGCAGGAGAATCACTTGAACCTGTGAGGTGGAGGTTGCAGTGAGCTGAGATCGCGCCACTGTACTCCAGCCTGGGCAACAGAGCGAGACTCCGTCTCAAAAAAAAAAAGGAAAAAGAAAGATTTCTTATAGATATAGGCAAGATTATTCTAAAATTTATAAGAAAAACCAAAGAATTAAAATAGTTAAAACAATTCCAAAAAAGAAGAATAAAGTGGGAAGAGTCACTCTACCAAATTTCAAGATTTGTGTAGACTGTTTGGCATTAGTGGAGGGATAGATACATTCGTTCAGTGAAACAGCCTAGAGAACCCAGAAACAGCCCCACACAAAAGTATAACCGGCTGATTTTTGACAAGCACGTAAAAGCAATTCAATGATACAAAGGAAACCAGGAACTCAGACAGACATTTGTACCTCCATGTTCATAGCAGCATCATTCACGACATCCCAAAGGTGGAAAAACCCAAATGTCCATCAGTGAATGACGAGATAAACAAATAACTAAACCTAAAAGTGGCATATCCATACAATGGAACTTTATTCAGCCTTAAAAAGAAAGAAGATTCCAGTACATGCCACAACACAGATGAACCTTAAAGACATGATGCCAGGTGAAATAAACCAAACGCAAAAGGACAAATACTGTATGATTCCATTGATATGAGGAGGGGCCTAGAATAGTCAAATTCATAGAGACAGGAAGTGGAATGGGGATTACCAGGGGTGGGGTGGGGTGGGGCAGAGTACAAAATAGGGCTTTTCTGTATCTATTGAAATTTTGTTGTTGTTTTATTCTGTTAATGTCGTGATTCACACTACATAATTTTATACCAAACTTGTATTTTTGCGATAAATCCAACTCTTAGTCATGATGATTTATCTTTTTTTTTTTTTTGAGACGGAGTCTCGCTGTCGCCCAGGCTGGAATCATCTCAGTTCACTGCAACCTCCACCTGTTGGGTTCAAGAGATTCTCCTGCCTCAGCCTCCGTGTAACTGGGACTACAGGCGTGCACCACCACGCCACCTGGCTAATTTCTGTATTTTTAATAGAGACGGGGTTTTACCATGTTGGCCAAGCTGGTCTTGAACTCCTGACCTTAGGTGATCCGCCTGCCTCGGCCTCCCAAAGTGCTGGGATTACAGCCGTGAGCCACCACGCCCGGTTGATTTATCTTTTTTATATATTATTGGATTCAGTTTGCATCTCTGTTCATGAGTGAAATTTACCAGTAATTTTATTTTTTTGTCCTGTTCTTCTTCAGTTTGTATATCAAGATTAGGTTCGTTTTGTAAAACTGAAGTGAAAGTGTTTCTCACTTTTCTATTCTCTGAAATAATTTTTACAAGGTTGGAATTGTCTGTTTTTTGAAAGGCAGAATTTGTTTGCAAAGTTATTTTAACATTTTTGGGGGAGGAGGGGAATATTTTAAATTACTGATTACGTTTCTGTAATTGTTGTTAAGACAATTGAGGTTTATTTCTTTTTTATTCCATTAAAATAAACCTGTGTTTTTCCAAGAAATTATCCAGTTCATCTGTTTCCAAATTTGTTGGCATAAAGTTGATATAAGAGCCTCTCTTATATTTTCATATACTTCCAACAAATCAATGTTTGACTTTGCTGCCTTAAATTTTATTTAATCTGATATTGACCCAATTAACAAGTTTTCTCTTGGTTAGTCTTTGCATGGTGTATCTTTCTCTCCCTTGACTTTCTTTCTTCCTTTCTCTTTCTTTCTTTCTTTCTTTCTTTCTTTCTTTCTTTCTTTCTTTCTTTCTCTCTCTCTCTCTCTCTCTCTCTCTCTCTCTCTCTCTCTCTCTCTCTCTTTCTTCTTTTTTGTCAGTGTCTCACTCTGTCACGAAGGCTGGAGTGCAGTAGTGCAGTCATAGCTCACTGCAGCCTTCAACTCCTGGGCTTAAGTGATCCTCCCACCTCAGCCTCCCACCCAAGTAGCGAGACCACAGGTGCACACCACCACTCCAAACTTTTTTTTCTTTTGCAGAGACAGGGTCTCACCATGTTGCCCAGGCAGGTCTTGAACTCCTGCCTCAAGCAATCTTCTGCCTTCATCTCCCAAAGTGCTGGGATTATGGGCGTGAGCCACCACACCTGGCCCATTTGGGTTTATCTGTGACATTTTATTTTATTTTATTTTATTTATTTATTTATTTATTTTTTGAGACAGAGTCTCGCTCTGTCCCCCAGGCTGGAGTGCAGTGGCACGATCTCGGCTCACTGCAAGCTCCGTCTCCTGGGTTCAGGCCATTCTCCTGCCTCAGCCTCCCGAGTAGCTGGGACTATAGGCGCCCGCCACCGCACCCGGCTAATTTTTTGTATTTTTAGTAGAGACGGGGTTTCACCGTGGTCTCGATCTCCTGACCTTGTGATCCGCCCGCCTCGGCCTCCCAAAGTGCTGGGATTACAGGCGTGAGCCACCGCGCCCGGCCTATCTGTGACATTTTATATCCAACTCTCCCACTCATTGCTCCTTTCTTGCATCTTTTGGGTGAGAGAAAGAGTGTGTGTCTTTTTTTTTTTTTTGAGACAGAGTCTCGCTCTGTCACCAAACTGGAGTGCAGTGGCAAAATCTCAGCTCACTGCAACCTCCGTCTCCCGGGTTCAAGTGATTCTCCTGCCTCAGCCTCCCTAGTAGATGGGACTACAGGTGCCTGCCACCATGCCCGGCTAAGTTTTGTATTTTTAGTAGAGACGAAACGGGGTTTCTCCATATTGGTCAGGCTGGTCTCGATCTCCTGACCTCAAGTGATCTGCCCGCCTTGGCCTCCCGAAGTGTTGGGATTACAGGCATGAGCCACTGCGCCCGGCCGTGTGTGTGTCTTTTATTCCCTGCTTTCCCTCCTGCCTGTTTGGCACTTATAACTACTGTGCCTATTTCATGGTTGCCCTCCAAAGTTAATGGCTGAGGTTAGTGTTTTTCCCTCCTCCCATTCCAGTGGGTATTCTCCCGATACCAGAGCCTTAGCATGTGTCATCTGTTACCAGCTCACATGCTGTTGTTGCCCAGCGCACGTGCTGGGTGTGACTGGTGTGCAGAGTGCAACAGGAGGGCTGGGAGAAGGCCCCCGACCTCCCTGCCCTCTCAGACTGTGGCCGCACCCAGCTTGCCAGACGGAGAGCCCAGGAGCAGGAAGCTGGTGTAAACACGGGGCGGGCACCCACACTGTTCCCAGGAGCCAGTCCTTAGATCCTATCTGGCTCTCACCCTGCTTTTGTCAAGCCCTCAGGACTTGGCATCCAGGCCTGGCCTGGGTGGGCGTTTGTCCAAACAAGAAGTGAGCCAGTGCTGGACATCCAGGACCAGAGCAGACCATGCAGAGGGCATGGGGACACTCTCCCAGGGCCTGCAGCCCTTCCTGGGGCTGCTCTTGGCAGCCCAGTCACCCTGGAGGATGTGCAGTCCCTCTCTGCCCACTCGCACCCCTCAGGGGCTGGCAGGACCTGGGGTGTGCGTGGGCATGCAGGCACATACACATCTAGCCCTTGGCTCTCCTCATTGGCCCCCTTTAGACACTCCTTTCTCTTCATACTTTTAGGGAAAAGGCACAAGTGGGGATGTCCTGCCCTGTGACTGGCCTTGGTTGACCTGGCCCCTGTAGCACACGCTGGTGGAAGGAACGTCCGCGTTGCAGAAGGCGCTGCTGCAGACGGTGGGCTCACCCGTTCTCATTCCACCTGCTTGTGGACCAAGCCTGGGGTGGCGGGGACAGGCCCCACAGACTGAAGTGACAGGGGATGGAGAAGGGCTGGGCAGAGGGGACACAGCCACCTACCTGGCAAGCTAAGAGGTCGGGAGGAGTAGCTGCCCCTTATGTGGGTTTAGAGAAACAAGCAGGAGTTCACCAGGGTGAAGGGAAACGGGAGACCTGGGTAAAAGCAGGAAAAAGTACCAGCGGGAGGGCGGGGGCAATGGCGGAACCCCAGGGAGGGTCAGTTGGGGTGCGGCGCTGGGAGGCCAGCCAGTGCCCTGGAAGAGAGTTTGCAGGACTGAAGCCCAGAGCGTAGGTTGCTGCAAAGTTTCCCAGAAGCGGCTGTTCAACAATAGTCATACGGCCACATCCAGCTGGGAGGAAAGGTGAAATGTGTTTTAGCTGGATGGCCGCGACTAGCGAAACATGGGGCCTGGAATCTGGCTGGGGCAGGGAGCATCCTTGGCCACATGCTGGGCTCCAGGGGGAGGGCTGGGGGCTTTGGCCAGGGAAGGAGCCCAGGAGAGCAGACAGAACCTGCACGCTCACTCATCTCCCTCCCAGTCCCATGTAATCTAACTGTGAAGACAGTGAAAACTAGTAAGCCCATAGTAAGACGGGAAATATTCGAGACTGCCATCAGTTGACCAGAAATTTTAGAAGAGTTTGAAGAATTTTTGGAAGAGAGGAAGCAGATAGGATCAGGGCATAGTTAAGAATACCCAGGCAGGGCCAGGCGCGGTGGCTCAAGCCTGTAATCCCAGCACTTTGGGAGGCCGAGACGGGCGGATCACGAGATCAGGAGATCGAGACTATCCTGGCTAACCCGGTGAAACCCCGTCTCTACTAAAAAATACAAAAAACTAGCCGGGCGAGGTGGCGGGTGCCTGTAGTCCCAGCTACTCGGGAGGCTGAGGCAGGAGAATGGCGTGAACCCGGGAGGCGGAGCTTGCAGTGAGCTGAGATCCGGCCACTGCACTCCAGCCTGGGCGACAGAGCGAGACTCCGTCTCAAAAAAAAAAAAACAACAAAAAACACAATACCCAGGCAGGAGCCACGGCCCTGTAGGAGCCCCCGGCAAGGGCAAGGATGGCTGCAGGTGCCAGCTTCAGCCCTGAAAGCAGCTTTGTGAGGCAGGCAGAGCAGTTCCCGGGAGGGCCCACCACAGTGGCCGGGGAGGCAGCAAACTGGCTCCGCCGTGCAGCTTTGGGTGAAAGGGCAGGTCCTGCCAGGAAAGAAACCAAGCAGAGTCCATTAAAGGAGGTCTCCTGGTGGTTCTAGAGTGTTGTGGGGGAGGTTACGAACAGGTCTCTCACACACCTGGTGGGAGTGTGAGGTGACACAACCACTTGGAAAATAGTTCCCCAGTATCTCACGAAGCAGAACGTGATAGTGCCTAGCCCATGAGCCAGAAAACAAGGACCTATGTGTGCCAGAGCAGTGGTACAAGAATATCCATGGGAGCATTGTCCTTAATCCCTTAATAGTGCTAACTAGAGTGCACACAAGTGTCCGTCAACAGTAGGCTGGATGAATGCATTGTGGTATATCCATACAGTGGAATACGTGCAATGTAAAGCAACTCGCAGCTTGTATGAATTTTATAAAGGTAACAGCGGGTGAGAGGCACAAGCCCCCGAACTGTATGTTGTATGATTCTGTGGCAGATTGTATTTTCCAAAGATGCCACCAAATGTAGAGACATTCAAAGATATCACCCATTGCACATTCTCTTTTTCATTTTAATTTTTTAAAAATTGTGGATGGTGGTGATGGCTGTACAATGTGAATGTACTTATTGCTACTGAACTGCATACTGAAAATGGTTAAGATGAGACCAGGCGCGTTGGCTCATGCCTATAATCCCAGCACTTTGGGAGGCCAAGGCAGGTGGATCACTTGAGGTCAGGAGTTTGAGACTAGCCTGGGCAACTTAGCAAGGCCCTATCTCTACCAAAAACAAACAAACAAACAAAAAAACACTTTTTTTTATTAGCCAGGCGTGGTGGCACATGTCTGTAGTCCCAGGTATTCAGGAGGCTGAGGCAAGAGGATCACTTGAGGCAGGAGGATCACTTGAGCCACGAGGTGAAGGCTGCAGTGAGCTATGATTACGTCATTACACTCCTGAGTGAGATTCTGTGTCTAAAAAAAGAATGTGGTAAAATATACATGACATGCACTTTACTTTTTTTTTTTTAAACAGAGTTTTGCTCTGTCGCCCAGTCTGCAGTGCAGTGGCGTGATCTTGGTTCACTACAGCCTCCACCTGCCGGGTTTAAGGGTTTAAGCAATTCTCCTGCCTCAGCCTCCCTAGTAGCTGGCATTACAGGTGCACACCACCACGCAGAGCTAATTTTGTATTTTTAGTAGAGACGGGATTTCGCCATGCTGACCAGGCTGGTCTCAAACTCCTGACCTCAAATGATCCACTTGTGTCGGCCTCCCAAAGTGCTGGGATTACAGGCGTAAGCCATGGCGCCCGGCTTCATCTTAACCATTTTCAGTATGTAGTTCAGTAGCAATAGGTACATTCACATTGTTGTACAGCCATCTCCCATCTCCAGAACTCTTTTCATCTTGTAAAACTGATACTCCATACCTGCCAAACACTACCTCCCCAGAACCCTCCTCTTCCCTCCTCCCTAGAGGCAACCATATCTACTCTCTGTCTCTATGAATTTGACTACTCTAGGTACTTCATGTAAGCGGAATCATACATGAGGTATTTGCCCTTTTGTGACTGACTTGTTTCACTAAGCATAATGGCCTCAAAGTTCAAAGTTCATATATTTTATAGCATGTATCAGTACTTCATGCATTTTTTTTTTTTGACACAGAGTCTCACTCTGTTTCTCAGGCTGGAGTGCAGTGGTGCAGTCTCAGCTCACTGCAACCCCCGCCTCCCAGGTTCAAGCAATTATTCTGCCTCAGCCTCCCAAGTAGCTGGGACTATAGGCGCTCGCCACCATTCCTGGCTTTTTTTTTTTTTTCCCATAGAGATGAGGTTTCTCCATGTTGGCCAGGTCTCAAACTCCTGACCTCGAGTGATCCACCCACCTTGGCCTCCCAAAGTGCTAGGATGACAGGCGTGAGACACCACACTCAGCCTTTGTTGTTGTTGTTGTTGTTGTTGTTGCGACAGGGTCTGGCTCTGTCACCCAGGCTGGAGTGCAGTGACCTGATCATGTCTCACTACAGCCTCTACCTCCCAGGCTCAAGCAATCCTCCCACCTCAGCCTCCCAAGTAGTTGGGACTACAGGTGCACACCACCACGCCTTGCTAATTTTTTTGTATTTTTTGTAGAGATAAAGCTTTGCCATGTTACCTGGGCTTGTCTCAAACTACTGGGCTCAAGCATCCACCTGTCTCTGCTTCCCAGAATGCTGGGATTACAGGTGTGAGACACCATGCTTGGCCCTTCATTCCATTTTTCTTTTTCAAGACAGAGTTTTACTCTTACATCCAGGCTGAAGTGAAGTGGTGAGATCTCTGCTCACTGCAACATCCTCCCCCCAGGTTCAAGTGATTCTCCTGCCTCAGCCTCCAGAATAGCTGGGATTACAGGCGCCTGTCACCACACCCTGCTAATTTTTTATTTTTAGTAGAGATGGGATTTTGCCATGTTGGTCAGGCCGGTCTTGAACTTCTGACCTCAGGTGATCCACCCGCCTCAACCTCCCAAAGTACAGGCGTGAGCCACCGCGCCCGGCCCCTTCATTCCTTTTTAAGGCTGAGTAAAATTCCCCTATATGGTTATATTACATTTGTTTATTCATTCATTGACCAAAAGCCCACTTGGGGCCAGGGATGGTAGCTCATGCCTGTAATCTCAACACTTTGAGAGGCCAAGGTGGGAGGATCACTTGAGCCTAGGAATTCAAGACCAGTCTGGGCAACATAGCAAGACCCCATCTCTTAAAAAAAAATTAGCCAGGCATGATGATGCATGCCTGTAGTCCCAGCTACTTGGGAGGCTGAAGTGGGAGGATCACTTGAGCCTGGGAAGTTGAGGCTGCAGTGAGCAGTGATCGCACCACTGCACTTGAGTCTGGGTGACAGAGTGAGACTGCCTCAAAAAATGTTTTAAAAAATACACTTGTATTGGCTGTTGCAAATGATGGTGCCATGAACATGGGTGTACAATCACGTGCTGTTCTTATGATACAACGCGGATGTGCTCGCCATGAACATGGGTGTACAATCACGTGCTGTTCTTATGATACAACGTGGATGTGCTCCCCACCAAAAGCTGGGGTCTATATTCCCTCTCCTTGCACCTGGGAAGGTTGTGACAGAAATGATGCTATGTGACTTCGAGGCTGGATCATCAGAGGTGACACAGCTTGCTCCTCGTCCTCTTCAGTGGCTCACTCTTGGAGCCCAGTCGCCATGTCGTGAGCAACTCAGACCAGACTTACAGGCCACATGTAGATGCTCCAGCTGGCAGCCAGCATCAACTACCAGAAAGAGGGAAAGAGTTTTCCAAGCAACCCCAGCCTCCGTGACTATCTGAGCCAGAAGCACCCAGGGAAGCCCAGTCGACCCCAGAGCCATGAGAGATGACAGAAATGACTGTTGCTGTTTCCGGCCACTGAGGTTGGGGTGTTTGGAGTACAGCCACTACAGGCATCCTACAAAGAGGTCTGCCCTGGGATGGGACCCCCCCCACATCCCACAGCCACCTCCCAACACAGGGCCAGAGACCCCAGGATCAGCAGGCCAGCATGACCATAAAGGAAGCCCAAGCTTTCCACCCTGTCAACCAGGAAGTCCCAGATGGGAGATAGTAATGTGAGAACAAAGGCAAACGTAAGCAACTTTGATGATGTGAAATAATAGTAAAGCTGATGGAAACGGGAGGTAGAGCAGGAAGGAGATTTCTTCATCTTGCACAGTGAGGGTCGTCATAAAATATCTACAGCAACAGAGATCTGGGGCAGGTCCAGGCTCCGCTGGGTGGCTGTAAGGTGGCTTGTTGGACTGACCTGAGTCACTGGTGTCACTAGTCCCTGAAATCACAGCATCTCCACTGCTCTGACAATGATAGGTTTAGAGGCTAGGCCCCAGCCTACTGGGTATACATTTCCTTTCGTGCTGGAGATGGACTCAGAATGCGCATGTGACCCTATGTGGGCCAGCAATTGGCCAGTGCAAGATCACTGGGGCTTCTGGGACCAGGGTTCTTATTTTCAAGATACAGCCGTGTGAAAAAATGGCCCCTAGCAACACACGAAGAGGGAAGCTCCAC
Source organism: Macaca mulatta (assembly GCF_049350105.2). Classification (NCBI taxonomy): domain Eukaryota; kingdom Metazoa; phylum Chordata; class Mammalia; order Primates; family Cercopithecidae; genus Macaca; species Macaca mulatta. The sequence goes on along the minus strand of NC_133415.1, from coordinate 33,156,352 downwards.
ACTCCTATTGCTTGGCAGCCATCCTTCCGTCACTAAGGGAGCCAGCCTTAGGATAAAGCTGAGGGGTGGAGCAATGGAAGGTACTCAGGTCTCTGCGACAGTTTTTTGTTTTGTTTTGTTTTGTTTTGTTTTGTTTTGTTTTGAGACAGAGTTTCACTCTTATAGCCCAGGCTGGAGTGCAATGACACAATCTCGGCTCACTGCATCCTCTGCCTCTTGGGTTCAAGCGATTCTCCTGCCTCAGTCTCCCAAGTAGCTGGCCCACCACCACACCCAGCTAATTTTTTTGTATTTTTAGTAGAGACGGGGTTTCACCATGTTGGCCAGGCTGGTCTCGAACTCCTGACCTCAGGTGATCCGCCTGCCTTGGGCTCCCAAAGTGCTGTGATTACAGGCATGAGCTACTGCGCCTGGCCCCAGCTAATTTTTATATTTTTAGTAGAGATGGGGTTTCACCATGTTGGCCAGGCTGGTCTTGAACACCTGACCTCAGGTGATCTGCCCACCTCAGCCTTCCAAAGTGCTGGGATTACAGGCAGGAGCCACTGCGTCCAGACTCTATGATGGTTCTGTAGAGCCTGTAAGCTGAACAGTCCTGGAGCCTACCTTACCTCTGAACATCCACTGGCATGAGCCAATAAATTGCTATATTAAGACCGTTCTAGTTGGAATTTTTTCCTTTTTTTTTTTGACAGGGTGTCACTCTGTCACCCAGGCTGCAGTGCAGTGGTATAATCATGGCTCACTGCAGTCTCAAACTCCTGGGCTCAAGCTATCCTCCTCCCTCAGCCTCCTGAGTAGCTTGCACTACAAACACGTGCCACCACATCTGGTGAATTTTTAAATTTTTCTTTTGTAGAGATGAAGTCTTGCTATGGTCACCCAGGCTAGTTTAGAACTCCTGGCCTCAAGTGATCCAACCACCTCGGCCTCCCAAAGTGCTGGGATTACAGGCATGAGCCACCATGCTCGACTGTTTCTTTCCTTTTTAAAACATTTTTTATTGAGATATAATTCCCAAAACATAAAATTAATCATTTTAAAGTTTATACTTCAGTGGCTTTTAGTATATTCCCTATGCTGTACATGCATCGCCACGATGTACAGAACATTTCCATTTCCCCAAAAGAAACCCCCAATCTGTTGGCAGTTATTCCCCACTTCTCCCCAACCCATGCCCTAGGTATCCACTAATCTACTTTCTGTCTCTGTGGGTTTGCCTATTCTGGACATTTCATAGAACTGGAATCACACAGTATGTGGGTTTTTGTGTCTGGCGTCTTCCAGGTTCATCGGTGCCATAGCCCGATTCAGCACCTCATTATCTGTGATGCTGAATAATATTCCTTTATTCTGTTTATCCATTTTTCTGTTGGTGGTCATTTGTGTTGCTTCCACTTTTGGGCTATTGTGAATAGTGCTGTTATGAACGTTCTTTTTTTTTTTTCTTTTTTTGAGACAGAGTCTTGCTCTGTTGCCCAGGCTGGAGTGCAATGGCGTGATCTCGGCTCACCGCAACCTCTGCCTACCAGGTTCAAGCAATTCTCCTGCCTCAGCCTCCTGAGTAGCTGGGATTATAGGCACCGCCGCCACGTCCAGCTAATTTTTTTGTATTTTTAGTAGAGACGGGTTTTCACCGTGTTGATCAGGCTGGTCTGGAACTCCTGTCCCCAACTGATCTACCCGCTTCAGCCTCCCACAGTGTTGGGATTACAGGCGTGAGCCACCGCACCCAGCCTGTTATGAACATTTGTGTACAAGTTTTTGTGAGGACATATGTTTTCCTTTGAGTACCTACAAGCAGAAGTGCTACGTCATAAGGTACTTCTATATTTAACGTTCTGAATTCCTGCTAAACTTTTCCACAGTAGCTGTACCACTTCATATTCTCACCAGCAATGTATGAAAGTTCGTTTTTCTACATTCTCACCATCACTTATTTTTTTTAAATTATTATTGTACTCATCCTAGTGGATGGGAAGTGGTACCTCATTGTGGCTTGAATTTGTATTTCCCTGATGACCAATAGTATTGAGTACCTTTCCATGTGCTTATTGGCCAGTTGCATATCTTCTTCAGAAAACTGTCTATTCAAATCCTTTGCCCATTTTCAAATTGAGTTATCTTTTTCTGCTTAGTTATAAGAGCTCATAAATATTCTCTATACTCAATACTTATGACATAGGTAATTTGCAAATATTTTTACCCATTCAATGAGTTGTCTTTTTACTTTACTGGTAGTGTCCTTTGATGCATATTTTTAATTTTAAGGAGGTCTAATTTATCTATTTTTTTCTTTGGTTGCTTATGTTTTTAGTGCCAAATCTAAATATTGCCTAATCTAAGATCATGCAGATTTTTACCTGTTTTCTTCTAAGAGTTTTATAGATTTGGCTCTTACATTTAGGTTATTTAGTTGACTTTCAGTTCATTTTCATATTAGCCCTAAGATAGAGTTCCAAGTTTATTCTTTAGTATGTGAATATCTGGTTGACCCAGCACCATATGTTGAAAAGGCTATTCTTTCTCCATTGAATGTTTTTGGCAAACATTCAATATCAATTGACATTAACATAAATGTATAGATTTATTTCTGGACTTTCAATTCTATTCTGTATCTATACTCATGCCAATATCACACAGTAATGATTACTCTCTCTCTCTCATATATATATACACATACTTTTTGTTGTTGTTTTTTTGTTTGTTTGTTTGTTTTTGAGACAGAGTCTCACTTGGTCACCCAGGCAAACTGGAGTGCAGTGGCACGATCTCAGCCCACTGCAACATCCACCTCCCAGGCTCAAGCAATCCTCTTGCCTCAGCCTCCTGAGTAGCTGGGATTATAGGCACTTGCCACCAAACCCAGCTAAGTTTTGTATTTTTAGTTGAGACGGGGTTTCACCATGTTGGCCAGGCTGGTCTCAAACTTCTGACCTCAAGTGATCTGCCTGCCTCGGCCTCCCAAAGTGCTGGAATTACAGGCATGAGCCACTGCACCCCGCCGATTACTATAGTTTTGTAGTAAGTTTTGAAATGGAGAAGTGAATCTTCTAACATTGTTCTTGTTGAAGATTGCTTTGGTTCTTCTGGTCCCTTGCAGTTCCAAATGAATTTTAGAATCAGCTTGTCCATTTCTGGGAGAAAAAAAAAAAAAGTTGAAATTTTGATAGGGATTGCATTAAATTTGAAGATCTTAATGTTAAGTCTTCTAGTCCATGAATATAGAATATCTTTCCATTTTCTTTCAACAATGTTTTGAAGTTTTTGTATACCAGCCTTGCACTTTTTTTTTTTTTTTTTTTTGAGATGGAGTCTTGCTCTGTCGCCCAGGCTGGAGTGCAGTGGCCGGATCTCAGCTCACTGCAAGCTCCGCCTCCCGGGTTTACACCATTCTCCGGCCTCAGCCTCCTGAGTAGCTGGGACTACAGGCGTCCGCCACTTCGCCTAGCTAGTTTTTTGTATTTTTAGTAGAGACGGGGTTTCACCATGTTAACCAGGATAGTCTCGATCTCCTGATCTCGTGATCCGCCTGTCCCGGCCTCCCAAAGTGCTGGGATTACAGGCTTGAGCCACCGCGCCTGGCCTGCACTTCTTTAATTAAATTTATTTCTAAGAATTTAAGGAGTATTCTTTTGATGCTATATTTTCTTAATTTGATTTTCAAATTGTTCATTGCTGGTAGATAGAAATGCAACTGGTTTTGTATATCAATCTTGTATACTGCAACTTTACTAAACTCACTTATTAGCTCTACCAGTTTTTCTGCAGATTCTTTTTTTTTTTTTTTTTGAGATGGAGCCTTGCTCTGTCGCCCAGGCTGGAGTGCAGTGGTGTGATCTCAGCTCACTGCAAGCTCCACCTCCCAGGTTCACGCCATTCTCCTGCCTCAGCCTCCTGAGTAGCTGGGACTACAGGCGCCCGCCACCACACCTGGCTAGTTTTTTGTATTTTTAGCAGAGACAGGGTTTCACTGTGTTAGCCAGGATGGTCTCGATCTCCTGACCTCGTGATCCATCCGCCTCAGCCTCCCAAAGTGCTGGGATTACAGCCGTAAGCCACCGTGCCCGGCCCTGCAGATTCTTTAGGGTTTGGTTTTGTTTTGTTTTGACAGGGTATTGCTCTGCCACCCAGGCTGGAGTGCAGTGGCATGATCATGGCTCACTTAATCTTCCAGGCTTAGGTGATCCTCCCACCTCAGTCTCCTAACTAGAACTACAGGTGTGTGCCACCATGCCCAGCTAATTTATTGTAGAGACGGGGTTTTGCCAGACTGCCTGGGCTGATCTTGAACTCCTGGACTCAAGCAATCCACCCACCTCAACCTCCCAAAGTGCTGGTATTAAAGGTATAAGCCACCATGCCCAGCTTCTTTGGGGTGTTCTTTAAACAAGATCATGTCATCTGCAAATGGAGACTGTTTTACTTCTTTCTCTCCAATCTAGATGGCTTTTTGTTATTTTTTCTTGTCTAACTGCCCTGCCTAGAATTTCTAGTACAATGTTAAGTAAGTGGCAAGAGTGGCCATCTTTGTCTTGTTCCTAATCTCAGGGGAAGGCTTTCAGTTTTGTACCATTAAGTATGTTAGCTGTGGGTTTTTTTCATAGATTCCCTTTATCAGACTGTGCGAGTTCCCTCCTTTGCCTAGTTTGTTGCATGATTTTTATCACTAAAGGGTATCCTGACTTTGTTAAAGGTTTTTTTTTTTCCTTTTTTTTTGAGACAGAGTTTCACTCCTGTTGCCTAGGCTGGAGTGCAATGGTGTGATCTCGGCTCACCGCAACCTCCGCCTCCCAGGTTCAAGCAATTCTCCTGCCTCAGCCTCTACAGTAGCTGGGATTACAGGCACCTGCCACCATACCCAGCTAATTTTTTTGTATTTTTAGTAGAGACGGGGTTTCACCATGTTGGTCAGGCTGGTCTCAAACTTGTGACCTCAGGTCATCCACCCACCTTGGACTCTCAAAGTGCTGGGATTACAGGCGTAAGCCACCACACCCTGCCTGTTAAATGTTTCTTTGTCAAATTCTTTTGTGACTATTTAAATAACCTTGTGGTTCTGTCCCTTTATTCTATTAATATGATGTATTACATTGATTGGGCTCTGTATTTTAAACCAATCTTGCATTCCTGGGATAGATTCCACTTGGTCATGGTGTACAATCCTTTAACATGTTGCTGAATTTGGTTTGTTAGTTGTTCGTTAAGGATTTTTGAATCCAAATTTACAAGGGATATTGGTCTGTATTTTTTATTGTGATGTCTTTGTCGAGCTTCACAGCATTAAGTCAAAAGTGTTCCTTCCTCTTCTCTTTTTTTGGACACATCTGAGAAGTACTGGTGTTAACTCCTCTTTAAACATTTGGTGGAATTTGCCAGTAAAGCCATCTGATCCTCTGATCCTGGGCTTTTCTTGCTAGAACAATTTTTTTTTTTTTTTTAAACTACTAACTCCAAATTCATCAAATTCGGGAAGATTTCAGCCTTTATTTCTTACTGAGAATGAGCCATTTCTCTTGAATGTTTTCCCTCATGTTGCTGCAAGCCTGTTTTTGTTTGTTTGCTTTTGTTTTTTTAAGATAGGTCTTGCGGCCGGGCGTGGTGGCTGACGCCTGTAATCCCAGCACTTTGGGAGGCCGAGGTGGGCGGATCACAAGGTCAGGAGATCGAGACCATGGTGAAACCCCGTCTCTACTAAAAATAGAAAAAATTAGCCGGGCGCAGGGGCGGGCGCCTGTAGTCCCAGCTACTCGGGAGGCTGAGGCAGGAGAATGGCGTGAACCCGGGAGGCGGAGCTTGCAGTGAGCCGAGATTGCGCCACTGCACTCCAGCCTGGGCGACAGAGCGAGACTCCGTCTCAAAAAAAAAAAAAAAAAAAAGATAGGACTTGCTCTGTTGCCCAGGCTGGAGTGCAGTGGCATGATCTCAGCTCACTGAAACCTCTGTGTCCCGGTTCGGGCGATTCTCCTGCCTCAGTTTCCCAAGTAGCTGGGGTTACTGGCATGCGCCACCACGCCTGGCTGGTTTGTTGTTTTTTTGTTTGTTTTTGCATTTTTAGTAGATACTGGGTTTCGCTCTAAGACTGGTCTCAAACTGCTGATCTCAAGTGACCCATCTGACTCGGCCTCCCAAAATGCTGGAATAATAGACATGAGCCACCACGCCCAGTCTGCTGCAAGCCTTTTAATGTCCAGAGCTATAAAAAAAAAAGTTGATTTTTGAGTTTTTTCCCTTTTTTCATTGTTTTTGTGAAGGGGTGAAATTTGTATTTCTTCATCCTCCATCTTCATTGATGTCCCTCCTTAGCTGGATTTCTGATAGGGCAGACACAAATGCCCCAACTCACAAGACACTTATTTAGTTATAAGGATGATGGTTCTCAAACTTTAGTGAACACAATTAACTAGGGGAGACTATTATAAATGCATATTCCTAGGTCCCACCACAAATTCCGATGAGTTTGTCTGTGGCCTGGGGACCTGCATTTTGAAAGCACTGGATTACAAGATCTAAAAGTAACGAACAAATTGGGAGGTTGAGAGGAGGAAAGGTTGTATAAATATGTTAACTTCACATTGATTTCATACAATAGAGCCAAAAAAAACTACACAGTTGAGAAATCAAGATGTGGGGTGTATGCTTTAGAGTTACGAAGGCAACCACTGTAAGAACTAGAAACAAAAATAGTTAAGACAGGCCACCTTCAGGGAGTGGAGCTGAAGTAAGACAGGGCAATTTTAAATTTTCTTTATAGTTTGAGCTTTCTTTCTCAAATACAGCTGTTATCTTTATAATAAAACAAACACAAAAATGACAAGAAAATCAGTAAAAGGGGGCTACTGGCCAACAATTCTGTCTTTCCTTCCCAGTGCCTCTGCCAGCATAGTCATCCATCCACCAGCAGCTATGGCCCAGGGGCGTGCAGACTGGCTCCTCGGAATGGCACATGGAGCTGGGCTCCTCCCAGGAGCCACATTCCTTCCCACCTCCCGCCAGAGGCAGGCATGGGCAACTGAATGCAAACAAGATGAAGAGGACACTGTAATCTTAGCAATTGTTAGCTGCCAGCCGCAGCCATAACCTGGAGTCACAGAGCCCTGGACTCAAGGTCAAAAGAGACCTACACAAGGTCACATAGTGACCCAGTCCTTACCAGAACCAGTAGTCTTTGGAGCTTAAAACAAGTATAGGCCAGGCGTGATGGCTCATGCCTGTAATCCTAGCACTTTGGGAGGCCGAGGCAGGCAGATTTCTTGAGCTCAGGAGTTCGAGACCAGCCTGGGGAACACGGTGAAACCCTGTCTCTACTAAAGTAATAAAGAAATTAGCCAGCTTCGTGGTGTGTGCCTGTAGTCCCAGCTACTTGGGAGGCTGAGGCAGGAGAATTGCTTGAGCCAGGGAGGTGGAGGTTGCAGTGAGCTGAGATCGCACCACTGCACTCCAGCGCGAGATAGAGCAAGACTCCATCTCTAAAAAATAAAATAGGGCCGGGCGCGGTGGCTCAAGCCTGTAATCCCAGCACTTTGGGAGGCCGAGATGGGCGAATCACGAGGTCAGGAGATCGAGACCATCCTGGCTAACACAGTGAAACCCTGTTTCTACTAAAAAATACAAAAAACTAGCCGGGCGAGGTGGCGGGCGCCTGTAGTCCCAGCTACTTGGGAGGCTGAGGCAGGAGAATGGCGTAGACCCGGGAGGCGGAGCTTGCAGTGAGCTGAGATCCGGCCACTGCACTCCAGCCTGGGAGACTCCGTCTCCAAAAAAAATAAAATAAAATAAAATAAAATAAAATAAAATAAAATAAAATAAATAAGCATAAATCTAAAACACTTTGCTTGGAAGCTGGCCTCAGGTTTAGCTTATACCATAAATTCACCTGCCAACTGTTTCAGAGGTCTGGAACATGCAAGTGGGGATGGCCGATTCTGAGGGAGGTATGGGCATGTGACAGCTGTGCCCTCTGAGCTGTGGGGGAATGTGGCTTCCCCGATCCCTGGGCTCTGGAGGGCTGTTTTCTGGGTGAAGGTGATCCAGACCATTCAGGCCAAAGCCCCAGTGCCAGAGACTCATTGTCCTTCCCACGGTGGAGACGTTTCTCCCTCTCAAGACATCCTGCACTAGCATGGGACGGGCTCCTCCACTCCACAGTGCCTGGAATCCATGTGGGCAGGGATGAGGAGGGAGGCAGCTGTTAGTGGGAAGCGAGGCTGTGGGACTCCAGCGTTCTGGACAGCCCCAGCCAGAGGTGACACTACTCTGATGTGCTGAGTGGCTGACTGGTAGGGTGTTAGTGAATGGAGGTTTTCTCACAACTCCATGAGAATCCGGGGCAGGCCATGATAGTGGGGAAGGCTTTCAGATGACGCAGCACTGGAGCTGGACCTGCTGGCTGGGCAAGCTTCAGACACAGGAGGGTGGTGGCTTGTCCCTTGCTGTAACAGGCAGAAAATGTAATGATGTGACACGCCCCACCTGGGCCCATCTTGCCTCTGGCTCTGCAGGCCTCCTGAAATCAGCTCTAGGAGGCCCAGGGAACCCCACAGGCAACACCAGATTTGACCCCACCGAGGAGGCCATACCAGGTCCCAGTCCACAAGATGAACACTGTGCTCTTTAAAAAGAACCCCTGTCTTTGTTGGTGTTAGTTCCCAGCCAGTGAAGTCACAATGATGGTAGCAACCAGTACCATCACCTGGTACCTGAGTGCCAGGCACGGCTCCGAGGGATGCACACACACAATGCTACCCCTCAGCCCCAGCCATCCATGGACCCTGTGGAAAGGAAGGCATGGAGACACATCGCAGGACTTGAGAGTGGCAGAATCAGGATCTAGGTGGGTAGTCAGCTCCAGTGGGGGGTTCACGGCCCCTCGCTCCTCTGCCCTTACCTTCACCCATGAGAATGTGACCAATCATCTCTGTAGCTGCAGAGGCCAGCAAAGGGTGAGACTCCTAATTCCAGTGCATATTTGCTGAAAGAGAGAATGAAAATGAGTACCCGCATATCTCAGGTACCTACAACAGACTGTCATTATAACTGCAAGGGACAGAGTGAACTTAATAGACACCAACATGTCCTCAGCAGTTCCAACAAAACAAATGGTGACAAGTACCAAGTCAGTATGACCTACTAGTCTCCATAGTAACTGGAGGTCAAAATGAAGAGGCAGGACATTCCAGAACAGTACGGACGCACCAAAGGAACAGGCAAAAATGCGCACCTCCTTCTTCTTCTTCTCAAAAGTATGTATACTGGTTTTCTGTTGCTGTCATACAAATTACCATAAATTAAGCAACTTAAAATAATACATCCCAGTGCTTTGGGAGGCCAAGGCGGGAGGATCACTTGAGCCCAGGAATTCGAGGGTGCAGTGAGCTATGATCAAGCCACTACACTCCAGTCTGGGTGACAGAGTGAGACGCTGTCTCTAACAACAGCAAAGCCCAGTTCTGGCGGTAAAGGTGGCATTTCATAGCAATGGGAAGGTGCAGGGTGATCCTGGCAGGGCACGTGATGAGGGTGTGGAGGCAGCGCCTGGGAAACATCCATGTCAATACGATCACAGAAACAATGGCAGCTCCCTCGTGACTGAAGCAAAGTAGAAAATGCACCGATGAAGGTGGAGGGTGCAGAATGCAACCCAAAGTACAGAAGAGGTGAGGGTGCAGAAAATTATGGGCAAGAAACAATGCTCTCAGGTTCTAGATTTGTGGTCTTAATTGAATCATAATTTGGAGAGTCTTTTTTTTTTTGAGATAGTCTCGCTCTGTCGTGTAGGCTAGAGTACAATGGCGCCATCTCAGCTTACTGCTACCTCCGCCTCCCCGGTTCCAGTGATTCTCCTACCTCAGCCTCCTGAGTAGCTTAGATTATAGGCACGCACCACCATGCCCAGCTAATTTTTGTATTTTTAATAGGGACTGGGTTTTACTATGTTGGCCAGGCTGGTCTTGGACTCCTGACCTCAGATGATCCACCCGCCTCGGCCTCCCAAAGTGCTGGATTACAGGCATGAACCACTGTGCCTGGCTGGAGAGTCCATTTGGGCCACGTGTGGTGGCTCATGCCTGTAATCCCAGCACTTTGGGAGGCCAAGGCGAGTGGATTACCTGAGGTCAGGAGTCCAGGACCAGCCTGACCAATATGGTGAAACCCTGTCTCTACCAAAAATACAAAATTTAGCTGGGCATGGGGGCACGCACCTGTAGTCCTAGCTACTCGGGAGGCTGAGACAGGAGAACTGCTTGAACTCAGGAGGCAGAGGTTGCAGTGAGCTGAGATCATGCCACTGCACTCTAGCCTGGGCAATAGAGTGAGACTCCGTCTCAAAAAAAAAAATATTGTTTTTGTACAGATGGAGTCTCACTGGGTTGCCCAGGCTGATTTCAAACTCCTGGCCTCAAGCGATCCTCCCACCTTGGTCTCCCAAAGTGCTGGGATTACAGGCATGAGCCACCTTGACCAGCCAAATAAACTCTTTTAGACTGTTCCCAGGACAAGTTTAGGGCAAATGTTCCACAAACCATTACATGTAAGCACATGTGTGATTATGACTGAACTTTCACCTGATTTGTGAGGCCCCACAGTAGCCTCAGAAGGAAAGAGCCTGGCCCCTCAGACTGCAGGGAGGTGAGTATTCCATGCTCACCTGGGCCACCTCCACCTCCTGCAGCTCAAGGGCTCAGCCTGGTGGGTGCTGGTCCCCAGGGTGCAAAGGAGGAGCCAGCTTCCGTCTTGCATGGGTTGATGGCCATGCAGTTTGATTTCTTCTTTGAGTCAAAGGAATCCCGTCAGGGCCAGCCTGCAGCTGCCCTCCTGTCTTGGAAGACTAAGAACTGCACCCCGCTCCTGCAAGCTCGTCCATAGCCCCGGCAATGCCACGTGCTGCCTTCCTTTGCTGCATACTGGTCTTGGCCACCTGCTATCACCATGTGGCTTCTCCCATGTCCTGGTCCTTGCCCCTGCGGCATTTAAGCACATCTCCGCACGCGCTCAACACTGCAGTGCAGCCACTTTTGTGTGCTTCTGATCTCAATGAGTTCACATGCTCAAGAAGCCGCAGAGCAGCCATTGCTGTGTGCTTCTGATCTCGGTGAGTTCGCATGCTCAAGAAGCCTTTGGCACAGAGTTTATGACCTCAGGCTCTCCAGTTCAGTGGGCTTAGGTTCACCCCAGACCTGTTCTATTTACTAGCTAAGTGCAATTCTCTTAACCTCAGTGTGCTCATCTAGTTATATACAGAATGGTGATGGCAGTACCTACCTTATAACATTGGACTGATTCACCCAGCAAACATACCTTGGGCACCTTCCGGTGCTCTCTGTGTGGGGGTACAGCTGAACTGCTGCAGGGTGACAATGGAACTAGAGCTGGGGCGGGGGCTGGGGGCTGCAGGGGCTGGCCCAGGCAGGACCTTCAGTGCCTGGCTAGGAGCCTTGGACTCTGTCCTCAGAGCAGTGGGAACCCACTGGAGGGCTTCAGTTGCAGGGTGGGAAGGGTGATGGGGTATGCCAGACTCATCTGAACAAAGCCACAGTCTTTGTGGAGGGGGCAGCAACTAGAGCCCCGGGGACTACACAGGCAGCTGTTTGCAAGGATTCTGCAGGCAAAAGTAGTGTGGGGGGAAACTGAGGATGAACTTGAAACTTAGGGTGACAGGTGGGCGTGTAAATTCGTTCAACCTTTATGGAAAACAGTATGAAGATTTCTCAAAGAACTGAAAATTAAACTACCATTCGCTCTGGCAATTCCATTGTTGGGTATCTAAAGGAAAAGAAATCATTACATCAAAAAGACACCTGTATTTGTATGTTTATTGCAGTACTATTCACAACAGCAAAGACACAGAATCAGCTTAAGTGTCCATGGATGGATGAATGAAGAAAGCAAACATGGCATATGTACACAATGGAATACTATTTGGACTTAAAAAAGAATAAAATCATATCTTTTGCAGCAGCAAGGATGAAGCTGGAGGCTATTATCTTAAGTGAAACAAGCTGGACACAGAAAGACAAATACCACAGGTTCTCACTTATAAGTGGGAGCTAAATAACATGTACACAAGGACATAGAGTGTGAAATGATAGACAATGGAGACTTTGAAGGGTGAGGGGTGGGAGGGGGTGGCTGGTGAGAAGTCACTTAATGGGTACAGATATTTGGGTGATACCCTAAAAGCCCACACTTCACCAATATACAATCTATGGATGTAACAAAACTGCACCTGTACCCCATAAATTCATACAAATAAAAAAGAAATTTAGGTGATAAGAGCTACGGGCCTTGGTTACCAGTCCTGCGCATGTGCATGAGTGTGTGATTTGTGGCGTCACACCGTGTCAGGAAGCCAATCGGGGCACTGGGAGAGGTGATAAACTGGAATTTGGAAATGCTGAATTTGCGGTGCCTGTGAGGTAGAAAGTGAGGAAGTCCAGCAGCAATGGGCTAGACATCTGGAATTTAGGAGAGATCTTAATGGAAGAAAAATATTTGGGAATTAGGGTTTTCAGGGGGTAACTGGCAGAGAATTGAGGGAGGAGATGGCGTGGGGTTAATAACGTGATTATATCTTCTTTTTTTTTTTGAAATGGATTCTCGCTCTGTTGCCCAGGCTGGAGTGCAGTGGTGCAATCTTGGCTCACTATAACCTCTGCCTCCCAGGTTCAAGCAATTCTCTGCCTCAGCCTCCTGAGTAGCTGGGATTACAGGTGCCCACCACAATGCCCGGCTAATTGTTTGTATTTTTAGTAGAGATGGGGTTTCACCATCTTGGCCAGGCTGGTCTTGAACTCCTGACCTTATGATTCACCTGCCTCAGCCTTCCAAAGTGCTGGGATTACAGGCATGAACCACTGCACCTGGCCCATATCTTCTTCTTCTTCTTTTTTTTTTTTTTTTTGAGATGTAGTCTCGCTCTGTTGCCCAGGCTGGAGTGTAGTGGCACAATCTCAGCTCACTGCAAGCTTTGCCTCCTGGGTTCACGCCATTCTCCTGCCTTAGCCTCCCGAGTAGCTGGCACTACAGGCACCCTCCACCACACCCGGCTAATTTTTTGTATTTTTAGTAGAGACGGGGTTTCACGATATTAGCCAGGATAGTCTTGATCTCCTGACCTCATGATCCGCCTGCCTTGGCCTCCCAAAATGTTGGAATTACAGGCAGGAGCCACTGCGCCCGGCCCCATTCCCATTCTTGTTTCCAAAGGACTGTATCAGCTGTACTATCACCCCTGTAGGGACACGCCCTCAAACACCAAGGACTCCATTTTACAGACAAAAAATTGCAAAGTATAACAGTTGCACTTTGAGTATCTGCTGATCAAGAGAATACATAATGATAAAAGTGCATTATAAGTTCAGCAGCCTAGGATTTTTTTATAATTTTTTTTTTTTTAAAGACAGGGTCTTGTCATGTCCACACTGATCTCAAACCTCTGGGCTCAAGTGATCTGCCTGTGTTGGCCTCCCAAAGTGCTAGAATTACAGGCATGAGCCACTATGCCAGGCCAAGCTCAGCAATATCTTAAGTGAGTCTGTATTTTATTAACTGCGATGACATCTATACACATTTGGAAAATACAGTATTGTGTCCACATGTTCTGTAGAAGCTTTGTTATATTAATTTAACGATAAATGCAAATTACTGAGCTATCTGATCTCAGGAGGTATAAATTACTTTCTCTAATTGCTGCCTTCAATCAATTTCTGTCAAATTTCCCTTATTTCCCTTAACAATACTTTGGGCAGATCCCGTAAGTTCCCAAGCAGTTATTCAAAGTCCAGTCAGTTCAATCTCAAATACAAGGTAAGCCTTTGCCCACTCCCATCACCACCTGGGTTTATGGCTTAGGACACTTTAAGAGAACAGGTGGGATGTGCTGCCTCAGAATTCCCACCACTCTCCTTAGGGTCTCCCTTCTCTGATGTCAGGTCATGGAGAATGAATTAGGGAAAAGGGCAAAAATCTTTCCATCCACAGGGTCACTGGCTGTATTTTTCTCAGGCTAACACTAATTCAATTTTTTTAAATTGAGGTATACTTTACTTATAACAAAGTTCACCAATTTTAAGCACACATTTTAATTTTTGACAAATAACTACCACCATTATGATACAAAATATTTTCACTGCCGAGCCCACTTTGTGCTCCATGCAGTCAATCCTTTCCCCCAACACCCAGCCCCTAAGTACTCATCTGCTTTCTCTCACCACAGTGTTGGCTTTCTGGAATTTCACAGTACGCAGCCCTTGGTGTCTGGCTTCTCCTGCTGAGCCTGACAAACGTGAGACTCCTTGCCACGTGCAGCAGCAGTCTGGTCCTTTATTCTGCCGAGTGGTATTCCACTGTATGGATCCACTTGTTCCACTTTTTTTTTTTTTTTTTTTTTTTTTTTTTTGAAACGGAGTTTCACTCTGTCACCCAGGCTGGAGTGCAGTGGTGCGATCTCGGCTCACTGCAACCTTTACCTCCTGGACTCAGGTGACTGTTCCACTTCAGCCTCCCGAGCAGCTGGGACTACAGGCATGCACCACCACACATGGCTAACTTCTTTTTTGTTTGTAGAGATGGGGTTTTGCCATGTTACCCAAGCTGGTCTCAAACTCCTGGGCTCAAGTGATCTGCCCACTTCGGCCTCCCAAAATGCTAAGACACTGCATTCAGCCTGTTTGTAATTTTCTTTTTTTTTTTTTTTTTTTTTTTTTTGAGACGGAGTCTCGCTCTGTCGCCCAGGCTGGAGTGCAGTGCAGTGGCGCGATCTTGGCTCACTGCAAGCTCCACCTCCCGGGTTCACACCATTCTCCTGCCTCAGCCTCCCGAGTAGCTGGGACTACAGGCGCCCACAACCACGCCCGGCTAATTTTTTGTATTTTTTAGTAGAGACGGGGTTTCACCGTGGTCTCGATCTCCTGACCTTGTGATCCACCCGCCTCGGCCTCCCAAAGTGCTGGGATTACAGGCGTGAGCCACCGCGCCCGGCGTAATTTTCTTACACAGCCAAATTAGTTCTTTATGTATTCTGAGTAGAAATCCTTTATATGTATTTAGATTTTCTCCTAGTCTGTAGCTTGCCTTTCATTGTCTAAATGAGATCTTATTAAAAATTAATTTTCTCTGGGTTTATTGAAGTATAACTTACATTTAATAACACTCACCCTTTTTAGGCAGAGTTCTGTGAATTCTACCACTACAATCAAGATACAGAATTTTCCCATCACCCTCCCAAAATTTCCCTATACCCTCTTCTAGTCAATCCCCTCCCCTCAAATGCAACCCCTGGCAACCAACCACTGGCCTAATAGTGTCTTTTGAAGTGGTCAAAGTTTAAAATTTGATGCAGTACAATTAATCAATTTTTAAAATTATGTGTCTTAGTCTGTTTGTGCTGCTATAACAAAATACCTGAAACTGGATAATTTGTAAACAACAAATTCATCACTTACAGTCATAGAGGCTGGGAAGTCCAAGATCAAGGCACCTGCAGGTTTGGTGTCCAGTGAGGGCCCACTCTCTGCTTCCAAGATGGTGCCTTGTTGTGTCCCCTCGAGGATATGAACACTGTGTACTCACGGTGAAAGAGATGGAAAGGCATAAAAGGGCTAGCTGGTTTCTTTGGGCCCTTTTATAGGGGTACTAATCTATTCATGAAGTTGGAGTCCTCATGATCTAATTCCTCCCTAAAGTCTTAAACTCAAGTAGCTTAAGTTCTCCAACTAGCTGTTTTTGATCTCTGTGAGGCCAGTCTGTACAGTGACTTTCTTCTTTCTTTCTTGTTTTGAGATGGAGTCTCGCTCTGTCACCCAGGCTGGAGTGCAATGGCATGATCTCGGCTCACTGCAACCTCTTCCTCCCGGGTTCAAACAATTCTCCTGCCTCAGCCTCCTGAGTAGCTGGGATTACAGGCAAGTGCCACCACGCCTGGCTAATTTTTGTATTTTTAGTAGAGACGGGGTTTTACCACGTTGGTCAGGCTGGTCTCGAACTCCTGACCTCGTGATCCACCCACCTCAGCCTCCCAAAGTGTTGGGATTACAGGCATGAGCCACCGCACCCAGCCCCACTGACTTTCTTTCATGGGTAGTTGATGTAAGTTTTTCCAAAGGCTCTGCAGGGTATCCTCAGTGTACAGTGTTCTGATATGGGAAACGGGCTCTAGCTCAACCTCCTTCACTCCCAACTCCAACTAGTTTTGCCATCAGTGTTACTCCCTATTGCTGCTTGCTTCACAGCCTCTGGCCTAGTGGATGGGGTCTGGCATTGGACAGCACAAGCAATGACAGGCAAGCCCCTGAAGACCCCTGCCCAGAGGTCTCTCTTTTAGTTTTCTCGCTTTCTTCAAAGGCAAGTATAAGGGCAGTCTAGCAAGCTCACACTGTCCAAGCAGACATCCAATCAGGGAAGATGCCAGCCTCTCTTTTTAGGCATCTGAAGTCATTATGGTAACTCTCTTGGAGCTACACCTTATTGGCTTTAGTAATAGCACAGCACCCTCCCTATTTCTGCACCCAGGAGGCTGCTTAGGGAAACTCCTACCCTTCCTCCCACCCCATCCCTCTCCTGTTGCCCAGTTAAGCCTGAGGGTAGGGTGGTGGCAGTTCAGAATGACAGGGCTGGCTCTTCAGCCCTCTAACGATAAGTTCTGGGTGCTGCTATGTTGTGCTGCCTTTACAGTGTGGGATACTGAATGCCTCTGGGTACTCACCTTTGTGCCCTGACTCACTAATTCCAGGGTAACAGGAAAAGGCTCATTAAACGTTCCGTTACATGTAGCTCTAATAAAAACAGCAATAATAACACCAAAACACTCACACAGTGCTTGCCAGGCACCAGTGTCTTTCTCTACTTATGTTAACTCATTTCCTCTTCACAACAACCCACCCCGTTAAGTAGGATCAGTAACCCCTTTGCACAGCTGAGGAAACTGAGACATAGAAGCGGTAAACTGCCCCAGTTCACAGGGATAGAGAGCCAGAGAGCTGCAATCCAACTCGGGGAGTTTGGCTGGAGTCCACGCTGTGCTGCTTTCCACATAAGAGAGACAGAGAAAAGCTGCACCTGCAAGATCCATGGTTTCGGCTGCGTATTTGAATAATGAAGTCAGCAGTCGGGAGCAAAGAGAAAGCACACATCTGCAGCCGCATCTCTGTCCCTGAGCGCTCCCCCACACTGCCAGACCATGGCGGTAGAGGGGAGTCCCGCGTCCTGACCCCCGGCAGCCGCGCACTGGGGGGCCCTCAACCTCCGGGTTACTTGAGGGCACTCTGTAGCCACCCACGGAGAAGAAACGACGGCGGCGGTCACCCTTCCCCACTCCAGCCGCCTGCGGTCCCGCTACCCCTCGGCCAGGACGCGTAGCAGCAGCCACTAGGCCAGGTGGCCCCAAGTTGCGTGCAAGAGCGACGGCTGCGCATGTGCGCGGCGTGCGTGGTGCGTGCGTGCTGACGCGGGTGTCTGCTCCAACGTGGGGGTCACTAGACAGCAACTGCCTTCCAAGTTCTCGTATCAGCTGCGGGAAGGACAGAATGGTTCCAGTCACCCGAGTGTGGAAGGAGACCCAATGCTCAGCAAATGCACGGACTTGAGTCCCTAGGAGCGGGGCGGCCATGGTGCGGAAGCAGCTGGCACGGCCCCCTCAACCGCGGACCCCTGGGGTTCTCACTGCCGACCCGCGCGCGTTCAGTGCTGCGCATAAGTAAGATTTCCAATTGGAAGGCCTAGGTCCCAGCTTTGCCCCGCACCACACCGTGGCTTTGGGCCAGACACGTCATAGCCCTGGAGCTCTTTCTCCCCATTGTTGAGATGAAGAGGGTGCACGAGGTGTTCGACGCAGCAAGGTTAAATGGAAGGAAACGGGGTGGCCACTTAAGTGAGTGGTTGCACGCGCTTGCGTTGGGTGCTGCAGCCTGGAGCCAGGAAGGTGGGGCAGGGACCTTGTGGTGTAAGGAGTGGCAGTGAAAGTGCCTGGGGTCAGAGGGAGGCAGGGGATGAGTTCTGAGTGGGAGGAGGGGCAGCTCAGGTTTCATCAAACAGATGACCTCTGAACCAGAACTTGAAGGATGAGAAGGCACATGACTGAGAGGGGCGATGGCCCTGGGAGCATCCTGGCACAGCGGGTGCTGAAAGCCTGCATAGAGCATAGATGTGTCTAGAGAGTTCTGGGATTGATCGCTAGCGCAGTGTTGGGCTCATGAGGAGGCAAGAGGTGGGCTTGGAGCTGGAGGTGGGAAAGGCATGGGGAGTGTCTTGAAAGCCCCCTTCACCTGCTGGTCTTGAAACACTGCAGAGGGTCTTTAGGCATGGAATTTATATGAGATGTGTGTTTCAGTAAAGTAACCGACAGGAACTACACAGGAATTGTAATTGTACAAAGGGGATTTCGGAGGAAGGAAGTTAGTCTCAGTCCAGGGAATAACGAAGGCCTGGGCTCAGGAGTTCAGTGGGGAAGGAGAAAGAAGCAGGATTCCAGAGAGATTTTCGGCCTAGTAATTGACAGGCTCCCGATTAGAGCAGAATCTAAGATGATGCCTGGGTTTGGAAGACTGGGTGAACTGAATCATTAAGACACTGAAGTGTCTACCAAGTGCAGACCTTGTGCCAGGTATTCAGCATCCAAAGATCAAAAAAGACCTAGACTCTGCCCTCAGATATTTCTACTTGAATAGGGCAGATGGACACATAACTAGATAATTGTATCTATACCTTGTGATGTGGAGGATTACAGCTGTCCCTGCCTGACCTGGAGCTGGGGGTGAGGGCAGGGGGGCTTCCTAGAGAAGTGGAGCCTGAGCTTGGCAGAAATGGGAGTTCACAGGCAGTGTGAGATGGGTCCCCTAGGTACAGTAAGAACGCAAGCAGGAAGCCCAGGGAGTTTGTGGTGTGTTTGGAGAACTAGAAGCAGATGCTGGAGTGTAAAAGGAGAGCTTGACTTTTATTCTCCAGAGGGTGGGGAGCCATTGCAGAGCCTTAGGTAGAGAAGGGCCTGGTCAGATTTGGGTTTAGGGCAACTTACCCTGGTGCCTTGTGGAGAACGGTTGTAAAGGGGAGAAGCTAGGAGGGAGAGGTGGCTGTAGGAAGTGCTGGTGAAAGAGAGTGGAAGCTGGAGCTGACACAGGGAGTTCAGGAAGGAGAGAGGGGTGGGGGATGGTGGGGTGGGGAAGTGAAGGATGAGGAGGGAGGGCAGAGGTGAGGTCAGTGCTGCATACCAGGTGCATGAGGCCTGGGGACCATCTCTGTGGAGGTACCTAATGGCAATGTACTAGCTAAGTCATCTTGACCAGTTCACTTAGCCTTGGTGATTTGCCTCATATTGCAGAATGTGGATGATAAGACCTACCTCATAATGTTGCAGTGATTCACTCAACGAGTATTTACTGAGTATCTGTTGGTGTTCTGGGTGCCAGGGATTCATCCGGATGGCCTCAGCAGAAAATACACAAGAAATATGGGTTGAGCTAAAAATCAAGGGCCCAATTAGAACAGATTTGACTGTCATCCATATTAACACTCCCAGAAAAGAGGGAGATGAGCAGAGAGAGAGAGAGAGAGACTCTTCCAAGGCAAGGCAAGAGTAGGCTGCAGGATCACCCTGTGCTGGCCGGCAGGAGCCAGGGGCTGGCATGTATTTGGCCAGATCATCTTTAAGTGGCAGTTTGAGAGTAGGCTCTCTAAGCTCTTGCACTGGTGTCATCACTTCTGGGGATTTCCTGAAGAAATCCCCAGATTTCTTGTGTGGGTAGAGGGAGCTGGTGATAAGTATTCAGCCAGGTGCATCCCAGATCCCAGGGCCTCATGGGAGGACCCGGGAGTGCTGGAACCGGCCTCCTCATACCACGGTACAGCTCTGCCTAGAGCCTCTTTCTCTGCTGAGTGGTTCTCTTAGCACAAAATGAGTGTTGTCAAAAGGGCATGTATTCTGCTTTCACTAGCTGCACAAGAGAAGAACAGCAGCTGTTGGTATGCCTTAGAACTACTCTTTTTTCTTTTTTTTTTTTTTTGAGACGGAGTCTCACTCTGTAGCCCGGGCTGGAGTGCAGTGGCCGGATCTCGGCTCACTGCAGGCTCCGCCTCCCGGGTTTACGCGATTCTCCTGCCTCAGCCTCCCGAGTAGCTGGGACTACAGGCGCCCGCCACCTTGCCCCGCTAGTTTTTTGTATTTTTTTAGTAGAGACGGGGTTTCACCGTGTTAGCCAGGATGGTCTCGATCTCCTGACCTCGTGATCTGCCCGTCTCGGCCTCCCAAAGTGCTGGGATTACAGGCTTGAGCCACCGCACCCGGCCAGAACTACTGTTTAGAATACCTACCCCTTTGACAACACGTACTTCGTTCTCAACCATAAACAACCATACCCCTTGTTTATGGTTGAGAAGATGAAGGCCTGGTGGAATTAGCTTCTTGCCAGAGACTACACAGTGGCCCTAAGGACTCTGCCTTTTCCTTGGCTCTCTGAGCTTTGTCTCAGAGGTGTTTAATTGCTCCAGCCAGATCCATGTAAATAGCAAATTAAGCCCACATGGTGGCTCATGCCTGTAATCTCAACACTTTGGGAGGCTGAGGTGGGCAGATCACTTGAGGTCAGGAGTCTGAGATAGCCTGGTCAATACAGTAAAACCCTGTCTCTACTAAAAACACAAAATTTAGCCAGGTGTGGTGGCACACGCCTGTAGCCCCAGCTACTGAAGTGGAAGCTACGGTGAGCTGAGATCATGCCATTGCACTCCAGGCTGTGTGACAGAGCGAGACTCCATCTTGATAAATAAATAGCAAATTAATGTTTTAAGTGAGGTAACAATAATGGTTTACTCTGATTTAATTTACAAATAAACATGGAGTTTTTGTTTATAAATTTTCACCACTTTTAAAATCTTCAAAGGCGAATTAAAATAGTTAATATTTGTTGAGTGCTTCATATGTATTTTCTCATTTGATTTTCACAACATCCCTGTGAGTTAGATATGATTATTGCCATTTTACTGACAGAGTAAGGTTGGAGCAAGGTGGAGTAAGATGGGGTAAGGATGAGGTTAAGGGTGGAGTAAGGTAGAGTAAGGTTGGCGTATGTTGGGCTAAAGTTGGGGTAAGGTAAAATAAGGTTAGGGTAAGGTGGGATAAAGTTGAGGTAAGGCGGAGTAAGGTTGGGGTAAGGTGGGCTAAGATGAAGTAAGGTTTGGCAAGGTTGGGGCAAGGTTGGAGCAAGGTTGGAGTAAGGTGGGTAAGGTGGCAAGGTTGGAGTAAGGTTGGAGTAAGCTTGGGGTAAAGTGGGGTAAGCTTGGGGTAAGGTTGGAGTAAGTTTGGGGTAAAGTTGGAGTCAGAATGGGGTAAGGTGGGGTAAGACTGGGATAAGATAGAGCAAGGTTGGGGTAAAGTGGGGTAAGGTTGGGGTAAGGTGGCCTACAGTTGGAGTAAGGTGAGGTAAAGTGAGGGCAAGGCGAGGTAAGGTTGGGGTAAGGTGGGGGTAAGGTGGAGGGTAACTTTTAAGATGTGAGACTCTTTTTGCACGCCTTGTCTTACCCTTCTTGCTGTCCAGTAAGGAGCAGCTTTTCTCCTCAGTTTAACTGTAGTGAGCATTTGCTGGCGAAGTTGAGGGGACACGCACATTGTGCATCTCTGTTTGTCTGAGCTGAGGCTTGTGTTTGTCCTAGGAAGGGCCATTTGGGAGCTGTTTGAGATGGCATCTCACAGTGAGCAGAGGAGGGCACAGTCAGGGTGGTGATTGGGGTGAAAATTCTGCTCATGAACAATGATTTGGCGTGTGCACAGATAATAGCTTTTCTAAATCTTGTTTTGTTTTTCTGAAAAATAAGTGACTGTAACCTGAACACCTTTGAGTTTCTCCAATGCTGGTTTAGTCTGAGGCTGGGGCCTGCCTGCCTTCCCTTTCCCTTTCTCACTAAGTGGCTGCTGCTTGCCCATCTCTGACCTTTCAGAGTCTCAGGTCTGATGGTGGTAGAGATGGAGCACAGGTGACTGATTCAGGGGACTCAGAGACACCCCTTGGAGGCGGGACAGGAAGGGTTGGAGGTAACTGGTTTCATGTGGGCAGAACACAGGACATAGATATCCTCGTCAACCTTGGTCTTCTCTGTAGTATTTCATGCAGGGTCCTGGTCAGTAAATCTGGCCAAGTGAGTCATTTGAAAGCAGTCATGTGATCTGGGTTGATAAGTGGGTAAGCCATTGGCTTTCATCAATCTCTGAATTTATTAGTGAACTTTAAAAAAGAAACCTTTCTTGTGCTTTTAAATAATGACTTTTTTTCTTGTTTTTGTTTTTTGTTTGTTTTTTGTTTTTTGAGACAGTCTCGCTGTGTCACCCAGGCTGGAGTGCAGTGGCGCCATCTCGGCTCACTGCAAGCTCCGCCTCCCGGGTTCACGCCATTCTCCTGACTCAGCCTCCTGAGTAGCTGGGACTATAGGCGCCCTCCTCCAAGCCCAGCTAAATTTTTTTTTTTTTTTTTTTTTGTATTTTTAGTAGAGACAGGATTTCACCGTGTTAGCCAGGATGGTCTCGATCTCCTGACCTGGTGATCTGCCTGCATTGGCCTCCCAAAGTGCTGGGATTATAGGCATGAGCCACCCCGCCCAGCCATGACTGTGTTTTTTAATCTTACCATTTAAATCTAGTTTTCCTGAAGATGCTTGTGTGCCTTTGGCCAATAGGATCTTTGTCCGAGGTGGCAATGAAGATAGTATACCATGAGCCCATAATGCCTCCAGGGTAGTGGCTGCCAAAATTAACAGCTGTGGAATTATTTGTGACCCTGTTAAGGATAAACATATTTGTCCCTTTTCATTTTATGATCAGCAACTGCTAGAGTTCTTACTTGTAATTGCAATTTACTGCCCTCACTGTATTGCTTAGTTTAGAGGTGGACACAGAAAGAATGGAACATTTGTTTTCTTTTGGATCTGAGCTATGAATTTGGGCCTCATTATCATGCAGGCCTTGGCCCCTCTGTCTCTACAAGATTGGGCTTTCCTGTTTTTGTCATTCTCAGCTTACTTCGTAGGCACGCTTTGTGTAGAGGAGAAAAATACCCTCCAAAGAACCTCCCAAGGAGGTTACCAGGTACACGGTTCAGCCAAGTGGGTGACTCGATGGGATGCATCTCTTTGTGTTTGTCCGGGCCGGGAAGGGTGTGACAGCATGTTGGGAGAGACAGCTCCCAGCCAAATAACTTTACCACCTGAGCTATGAGGCAGTTCCTGCACATCACCACTCCAGCAGGGTCCAGCCTTGCTGCCGCAGAAAGCGAGGGTGTGGGAAAGCAAATGGCTCCACACGACGCTTGCGGTGTTCAGAGGGATGAGTATGAGTTGTGTGGATCTCAGGGACCCCTTTGGCCCGGGAATACATGTATTGAGCTCCTCCTATATGCGCATTTATGTGGGTGAAGTGTATCTACTTACATACTGAAGTATTTGTGAGTAAAACAAGAAAAAAAAAAGATGTGAAGGATGGATAGAGAAAATAAAACAGCAGGAGGCTGGTAGTTCCTGAGGCTGGATGCTGGGCACATGGGCATCCATTCTACTCTTCTCTCTACTTCTGTGTATATTTGAACATTTTCAAAATAAGAGTTTTTGTTTGTTTGTTTGTTTGTTTTGTAGTTTGTTTGTTTTAGATGGAGTCTCACTCTATCACCAGGCTGGAGTGCAGTGGTGTGATATAGGCTCACTGCAACCTCCACCTCCCGGGTTCAAGCAATTCTCCTGCCTCAGCCTCCTAAGTAGCTGGGACTAGAGGTGCGTGCCACCACGCCCAACTAATTTTTTTTTTTGTATTTTTAGCAGAGATGGGGTGTCACTATGTTGGCCAGGATGGTCTCCATCTCTTGACCTCGTGATCCACCCGCCTTGGCCTTCCAAAGTGCTGGGATTACAGGCGTGAGCCACCGCGCCTGGCCTTTTTTCTTTCTTTCTTTTTTTCTTTTTTTCTTTCTTTTTTTTTTTTTTTAGATGGAGTCTCACTCTGTAGCCTAAGCTGGAGTGCAGTGGTGCGATCTTGGCTCACTGCAACCTCTGCCTGTGGGGCTCAAGCGATTCTCGTGCCTCAGCCTCTTGAGTAGTTGGGACTACAGGTACACACCACCACACCCTGCTCATTTTTTTTGTTTTAGTAGAGACGGGGTATCACCATGTTGCCCAGGGTGGTCTCGAACTCCTGAACTCAGGCAGTCCCCCTGCCTTGGCCTCCCAAGGTGCTGGGATTACAGGTGTGAGCCACCATGCCCAGACAGAATAAAAGGTTTTTTTTAAAAGTATGCATAGTATTTGTCTTAGCCTGTTGTACTGCTGTAACAAGATACTTGAGACAGGGTAGTTTATAAACAGCAGATATTTATTTCTTACAGTTCTGGAGGCTGGGAAGTCTGAGACCAAGGCACCAGCATTCAGTGTCTGGTGAGGGCCTTCTTGCTGTGTCCCTATGGGGCAGAAGGCAGAAGGGCAAAAGGGCCTCACTGGTTCCTTCAAGCCCTTTTACAAGGGCACTGATCCTGTTTCTCAGAGCTCCTCCTCCAGAACTTAATCACCTCCTAAAGGCCCTTTATCTTAATGCTATCACATTGGCAGTTAAGTTTCAACACATGAATTTTGGGGGCATGCAGGCCATGACAGTTTTCAAACATTTGTCTGCATACATAGGACCCATCAAACACTGTACTGCTTTGGCGCACACACCGAGCTGGGCCTCTGAGTTCAGCAATGCTTCACTTTCCTGGCATGCAGAGCTGAGGGGCAGGGACAGAGATGAAGTCTCTGAGGCACAGTGATGGTATCATGGAAACCTTGAACTGTGGGGACTCACCAGGGGAGGGTCGGGGTTGGCTTCACTGAGGAATCGAGGACTGAGCCAAGACCCTAAGGATGACTGGGAACCTCCTGGGTGCTGTGGGACTGGGGGAGAGGAAGAGGGAGTCTCAGATGGGGGGAATTCCCTGCGTAGTGGCCCCGGGGCCTGAGGGTGGCCAGAGGACGGAGCCCAGAGGGAGGGGAGGATGGTGAGGCAAGCATGGAAGGTGTGGGGCATTCCAGGCCCGGTTAGGGGATTGGCCTTTGTCTTCGTGCCATGGACAGCCATTGAGGCGTCTAAGTAGGGAGTAGCCGCAAATCAGGCTCCCGCTTTCCAGCCACCATTTATTTATGGCTTGGAGGGTGAGTGGCACAGGCAGGCACTGGCATCCAGGTGAGAGATGACAGCTCCTCAGACTGAGGCTGTTGGGGGGGTGTGGTGGCAGGGGTGGGAGTAGAGGTGTGTTTGAGAGAGATGGAGGACATAGTGGCAGTCTGGACATGGGTCATGGGGAGGAGGGGTCAGCATAAACAGTGATGGGGCCATTGCAGAGACAGAACGCCAGAACAGGACCCGATGTGGAGGGGAAGCCTTGCATCTGACTTGGGTGGATCTGGAGGGAGATTTTGCAAAGGCAATTGGTCATATAGACTTGGGGCTCAGAGGAGGCCCCTGGGAAATGAGTCTGGGGGACTCCCCCACATGCAGATGCTACTGAGAGTATGGAGGAGTTGCTTAGGGAGAGGTATGAGCCTGGGGACCACAGGAGGTGGCTCCAGCAGACTCTAGAGCCCCAGCTTGGGTTTTTTCTTTTTAAAATTAAACAAGCCACGCTTAGGTGTGCTTGTTGTAAAGATGTGAAGCCAAAGCAACTATATACAGATGCAGACACTTTCAGACACTTTTCCAGACAGCACAGCTACACGTACGCACATACGCATAGATATTATTTTCAATTTTATGTGAATGGGATCATACCATCGTCCCACCAACTAATTTTTCTTGAAGATTTGCTTTCTGATTATAAATGTCACACAAAAGTATAATGGGAGTCCTCTCCTAAAATCCCATTCTCCAGAGATAACAGTTAACATATTCTTCAACATTTTCTTCTATACCTATATAGTATTTTATTATATAGATGAATCGTTATTTATAATTATTTCTCTGAGGAAGAACATTTAGATGCCTGTAAGTTTTCTTCTGATAAAAAATAGCCCTACAGGGAATATCCTTGAGTGTCTGTATTCACTTGCATGCATTTGTGAGTAGTTTTGCAGGCTGGGCTCCTCCAAGTGGAATTGCTAGGCTAAAGGGCATGCACCTTTTAGAGGTTTTTGTTTGTTTGTTTGTTTGTTTGTTTGTTTGTTTGTTGAGAGGAAGTCTTGCTCTATCACCCAAGCTGGAGCGCAGTGGCGCCATCTTGGCTCACTGCAACCTCCGCCTCCTGAGTTCAAACAATTCTTCTGCCTCTGCCTCCGAAGTAGCTGGGATTACAGGCATGCACCACCACACCCAGGTAATTTTGTATTTTTAGTAGAGACAGGGTTTCACCATGTTGGTCAGGCTGGTCTTGAACTTCTCCTGACCTGTAGTGACCCACCCGCCTCGGCCTCCCAAAGTGTTGGGATTACAGGCATGAGCCACCACACCTGCCCAACCTTTTAGAGTTTTAACAGATGTTGCCCCGCGGCCTGAGAATGCCTGTTTCCCCACACTTTCACCAGCACTAGATTTAACCTAATCTGTTGGGTGAAAAAGGTTGTCTTATTGATGCCTTAATTTACATTCTATCCATGACTTGCAACTTTAAGCATCTTTTAAAATGTTTATTGGTTATAGGCAGTCTTCATGAGAACATTGTATCCTTTGTCTGTTTTTCTTTTGGGTTTCCTTTATTTTTCCTGAATGGATTTGAAACAGTTCTTTACAGGATCTGGCAGTTGATTGACAGCTTCTTAATTCTAAGAATGTCCCCAACTTAAAAGTAGCCCTGGAGAGTCCCCTTCTTCCGTGTCACCCCCAGTGTCTTGTGTGAGTTGTCACCAGGCCCCACTTGTTTTCCTCTGAAGCGTTCTGACAGCTCTGCTTACGGCCCCTGTGTTGAAGGGACATGCTGCAGGCCGGGCATGGTGGCTCACGCCTGTAATCCCAACACTTTGGGAGGCCAAGGCAGGCGGATCACTTGAAGTCAGGAGTTCAAGGCCACCCTGGCAAACATGGGGAGACCCCATCCCTACCAAAAATACAAAACAGCTGGGCGTGGTGGTGGGCGCCTGTAATCCCAGTTACTTAGGAGGCTGAGGCAGGAGAATTGATTGAACACAGGAGGTAGAGGTTGCAGTGAGTCAGGATCATGTCACTGCACTCCAGCCTGGGCAAGAGAGTGAGACCCTGTCTCAAAAAAAAAGAGAGAGAGACATGCTGCAGAGCACCCTGCAGTGTTCCCGAGGTGTGAGGTGACAGAGCCCTAGTCTCTGATTCTGTGACAGCTTCGGAGGGTGAGTGCTCCCCTGGGCTGTCAGTAGTGTACTTCTCTGATCACCTTTCAGGGGTGCAGTAACCTCACCTCTGCTCAGTTTCTCAGATGGCCAGTCAGGGAAAATAGTGGCCATCAATATATCATGAAAATGTTCTGTTTGAAAATGCAGAGTACAGTTCCTGGGGACACAGGGATCTCCCAGTCCTCAGTGCTTCAAGACCCTGGGCAGTTCATATTGGACAATGACACAGGAAGGTGTGAGTCATTCTGGGCAGTTGCTAGTGTGCTGTGCTGTGCCTGTCGGCTTGGCGGTGGGGAGGCCAGGCGTGGGAGTGATGTTCCTGACTATGCCTTCTCTCCCAGTCACTCCTTTCTGGGTTTTGTTAGGGGAGGGGGTGTCTAGGGTCCAGGCCATCACCAGAAGCTTGGCCCCCTGCTCTTGACCCCTTGCTTCTGCCAAACACTCCACAGTTCAGCTGGAAGCGCCCTCAGGGTTGTCCAAGCTGCCTGCCTCCATCTGGCTCTGGCCCTGCCTCCCAGCCTCCGTAGCTGGTTCCTGAGCCCTGCTCCTGGGGCTGCCAGCCTCTCCTACTTCCCTCCTCTCCCTCTACCTGTTTCGTAGCCGCTTTACTGAGATATGATTCACATACCCTACAATTCACCCCTCTAAAGAAGAGTTCTTAGTAGAGTTTTCGTCATTTTTAGTCTGTTCACAGAGTTATGTAACCATCACCATCCAGTTTAGAACGTTTGCATGGCCCCCAAAAGAAACCCAATACTCATTAATCAGTCACTCTCATTTCTCCCCTTCACCTACCTCCTCTCCCAGCCCCTGACAACCACTAATCTACTTTCTGTCTCTGGATTTGCCCTTTCTGGACATTTCATGTAAGTGGGATCAGATGATATGTGGCCACTTGTGTTTAGAGTGGCGAGCAAAGCCCAAGCCGCTGCAGACATCCAGACCAAGGCAGGCTAGGCCAGGTGACAGCCTGGCTAGAGTTTGGCGAAGTCGGTTCCTCCTGCCTCAGTGGGGCCCGTGAGCCGCAGTCCCCAGAGATGCATCCAGAGGGCATCAGAGGCAGGACGCCGAGCAAGCCAAGACCCAAGGAGTCACAGCCACCCAGGAGCTTCAAGGGGCGATGCAGGGATTGGGAGGCCGTGGTCTGGGTCAGTTGGGAACTGAGGGTGATCAGGGATGGCCACTCATGGAACCTCTGGATCCTGTAATCTAGAGAGAGCCGGAACGTGAGCTCCCGTGTTGGTGTTTCTCCTGAACCCATTCCCTCAATACAGACACACTTCTCCTTTGATGCTGTAGACAGCCTGAGATGTAGTCTACTAATTGTTACCAGTTAGGCTTTCCGTGAATGGGTACCTCATTAAACTCCTCTAGGGGGTTTTGACATTCATTTTCATTCATTCACATCTTAGGGTGAATTATTTTAATCCGGGTACTTTCTTCCTAACAGGAAGAATCAAGTTAATGAAACTGGAAGTCCCTAGTCACCTTAGCTTTCATAACTGGCCTCATAATGTCACGAGAACTCTCATCTTGGCACTTGTCCTTTCAGGTGCCGTGCAAGGGAAGCCCTGTGAGAAATCAAGCAAAGCCAGGCATCTTTCAGTCAAGGATTTTCTCTCCAGTGGTGTGCGAAATAAGAAATGACTCTATGTAGCCAATAGGCTGAGGCAGGAGGATGGCTTGAGGCCAGCGGTTTGGGACGAGCTTAGGCAACATAGTGAGGTCTCTACAAAAAATTTTAAAAATAGCCAGGTTTGGTGGTGCGTGCCTGGGGTCCCAGCTGCTGGGGATGCTGAAGCAGGAGGGGACTGCTTGAGCCCAGGCTGCAGTGAGCCATGATCGCACCACTGCACTCCAATCTATGTCCCTGTCTCTTAAAAAAAACCAAATCCAAAAACAAAACACCACCTCTCTGGATTATGTTGCTCCTCTGCTCCGCACCGTGCTGTGGCTTCTGTTCACAGTCAAAGGCCCCCGAGTGGCGTGGCCTGCTGCTGCTCTCCAGCCCCTGGCCACTTGGTCCCCAGGAGACCAGGTGTGCTCCTGCCACAGGGCCTTTGCACTGGCTGCTCTCTGGGTCTGGAACAGGCCCCACCCCACTCAGCTTCCCCCAAGTCTGCTCAGATGCCACTTCCGTACTTTCTAGCAGAAGGAAGCTGCAGGTGCCAGTAACTTACCTGTGGCCAAAAGGAGCCAGTGGCTCCAGTACGCGTGTGGAAAGCTGGCTCTCCTGGGTCACTTCTCTCACGGAGCCTCGGGTTTCTGCTGCCCAGAGGACTGCGTGGCTCCTCGTACCTGGCAGTTCTAACACTGCTGGAATTGGGAAAAAAAGGGACCCTGAGACTAGGCCAGTGCTTCCTGGGGTCTCGAGGGGCCCTGTGCCTGGGGCTGGAGGCTGAGCCTCCTCCTCCGTGTCCCCACCCTGGGGATGGCCTGTTTTCCGTCTTCCTTGTGCTGACCACTGGCGCCTGTTGGCTGAGGCAAGAGGGCCTCCAGCTGGGTTCTTCCTGTCCTCCAGTTGGTGCCTTAAGGCCCCCACTGGGTGGGGTCTCTCTTTACCCTCTGGTCACATAGCAAACTGTGGCTGATGTGTGGCGAGTCAGCCCTGTGTGCAGGCAGGGGCCCATTTCCCAAAGGCCACAGTCTGTCCCAGCGCCTGCAAGGCCTCTGCCCTGGCTGGCCTGGACCCCCCTTGCCAGACTCTGCTCTTTGTGGGGCTCTGCCCACATCTACTGCCCAGTAGGACACCCAGTCTCCACTGCTCTTTGGAGACAGAAGAGAGCCTGGCACACTGGCACGGGGTATTTTCCCGAAGGTCAAAGATGTGTTGAGTGAACGAAGGTAGAGAGTCCATTTCTGAGACCTTTGCTGGCCTGACTTAGCTCAGTGGGGTGAAGTTATTACTGCTGAGGTGCTTGCTGTTTTGATTGTCTTTAGAGAGCATGCTTAATCTTTGGATGGTTTGAAATACCAAGGAGAAAAAAGGGAGGAGAGGCTTCTAAAAAAAAAAAACTTTGGCCCGGTGCAGTGGCTCACGCCTGTAATCCCAGCACTTTGGGAGGCTGAGGCAGGCAGATCACAAGGTCAGGAGATCAAGACCATCCTGGCTAACACGGTGAAACCCCGTCTCTACTAAAAAATACAAAAATTAGCCGGGCATGGTGGCGGGCGCCTGTAGTCCCAGCTACTCAGGAGGCTGAGGCAGGAGAATGGTGTGAACCTGGTAGGCAGAGCTTGCAGTGAGCCAAGATCATGCCACTGCACTCTAGCCTGGGTGACAAGCGAGACTCCGTCTCAAAAAAACAACAACAACAACCAACTTCATTATGAAAACACACAAATGTATACACAAATAGAATAATATAATGACACCCCTCCCCCCACCACACGGCCCATCACACAGCTCCAACAGGCCCCTGTTCACACCGGTCTTGTATGCTCAGCCCTTATCTCCACCCCTGGAAGAATTAGAAGCAAACCCCAGACATTATATCTCACTGCCTGTTGCAGTCTGTGTCCACAGTGAGGCTTCTGAAGGAAAGGGTGTGGAGGGGGTGAGCTGGCGGAGCCCATGTTCTCCTGGGCCTGGCCGGGATGTGCTTGCCACTGTCACAGCTCCCCCATCTCCACCCGTCACATGACATTGAGTGAGGCCGGCCTGGCTCCAGCCACTGCACAGGTGTCCTGTGGTCATTTCCTTCCTGTGCTGGTGAGGGGCACAGTCACCCGCTTGCACACTCTGAGGTGTTTTCCCTTTTTCCATTTCCTGTCACTGTTTTGAAACTGTGAGAGGAAGAGAGAGACCTCGATCTGATAACCATTCATTTACTATCAAAATTGGGGTCACATCTTTATAAGAACGTGTGGCTTGAGGTCATGAATAGCAGTAATGTGAGGGAAGCTAAGGTTCTGGCAGGATGCAAATAATCTGGGAGTTTTCATTTTGTGGTTATGTATGAGCTGTTTTCTGCTGCATTGCTAACTATTGGAAGAGATTTTCCATGGATTATTATATGGATTATAGAGGAAAACGCAAATCTCCAACCTCTGTACATTTAATCACTTAAATGAAATGTCAAGCCTTCTTGTTAAGAATTACAGTACTGACTGGAACAACGTGACTTTAAATATGACTTATTAGTTTCTTTCCACTTCTAAAGCTCACAATAAAACACCACAGTTGGCAAAACAAATCAAGGTGAAATACGTTTTGAAAAGTCATAACTTTACTCAACAACAAAAAACTAAGAAATAGAGGACTTGAATAGACGTTTTTCCAAAGAAGACATACAAGTGGCTAAGAAGTAGATGAAAAGATGCTCAACATCACTAGTTATTAGGGAAATGCAAATCAGCCACAATGAGATGCCACTTCACAGGCATTAGGATGGCTATTATTTAAAAAAAGCCAAACAAAACCAACAACAGAAAATAAAAGCATTGGCAAGGATGTAGAAAACGTGAAGATGTGGAGAAATTGGTGCACTGTTGGTGGGAATGTAAAATGGTGCTGCCACCATGGAAAAGTTTGATAGTTCCTTAAAAAGTGAATCAGAATTACCATATGATCGAGGAATTCCACGCCCAGGATAGGCACGCACTGAAAAGAATTGGAAGCAGGGACTCAAACAGACACTTGTGCATCAATGTTCGTAGCAACATCATTCACACTAGCTAAAAGATAGAAACAACTCAAACATGCACCGACGGATGAATGGATAAGCAATGTGGTCTACAGACATGGACAATGGAATATTATCCAGCCTTAAAGAAGGAACTCTGGCCAGGTGCAGTGGCTCATGCCTATAATCCCAGCATTTTGGGAAGCCGAGGCGGACAGATCACGAGGTCAGGGGTTCAAGACCAGCCTGGCCAAGATGGTGAAACCCTGTCTCTACTAAAAATACAGAAATTAGCTGGGCATGGTGGCAGGTACCTGTAATCCCAACTACTTGGGAGGCTGAGGCAGAGAATTGCTTGAACCCAGGAGGCAGAGGTTGCAGCAAGCCAAGATCGTGCCACTGCACTCCAGCCTAGGCGACAGAGTAAGATTCTGTCTCAGAAAAAAAAAAGGAATTTTTGACACATGTTACTACATAGATGAACGTTGAAGCCATGTCCAGTGAAATAAGCCAGTGACAAAAAGACAAATATTGTCTGATTTCACTTATATGAGGTATCTAGAATAGCCAAATTCATAGAGACAGAAATTAGAATAGTAGTAACCAGAAGCTGGGGAAGCGGGAAATGGGAAGTTATTATTGAATTAGTATAGACTTACAGTTTGGGATGACAACAAAGTTCTGGAGATGGATGATACTGATGATTGTACAATAGGGTGAATGTGCTTACTGCTACAGAACTGTACAATTAAAATGATTAAAATGATCCTCTTGACCAGGCACCGTGGCTCACGCCTGTAATGCCAGCACTTTGGGAGGCTGAGGCGGGTGGATTACGAGGTCAAGAGATCAAGACCAGTCTGGCCAACATAGTGAATCCCGTCTCTACCAAAAATACAAAAATTAGCTGGGTATGGTGGCGTGTGCCTGTAATCCCCGCTACTTGGGGGGCTGAGGCAGGAGAATTGCTTGAACTGGAACCCGGGAGGCAGAAGTTGCAGTAAGCCAAAATCGCGCCACTGCACTCCAGCCTGGTGACAGAGTGAGACTCCATCTCAAAAAAAAAAAAAAAAAAAAAAGATCCTTTTGTGCTGTGTGTATTTTACCACAATTAAAAATGTAGGATGGGCCGGGCGCGGTGGCTCAAGCCTGTAATCCCAGCACTTTGGGAGGCCGAGATGGACGGATCACGAGGTCAGGAGATCAAGACCCTCCTGGCTAACACGGTGAAACCCCGTCTCTACTAAAAAAAAAAAATACAAAAAACTAGCCGGGCGAGGTGGCGGGCGCCTGTAGTCCCAGCTACTCAGGAGGCTGAGGCAGGAGAATGGCGTAAACCCGGGAGGCGGAGCTTGCAGTGAGCTGAGATCCGGCCACTGCACCCCAGCCTGGGCGACAGAGCGAGACTCGGTCTCAAAAAAAAAGTAGGAGGAAGTAAAGGAATGGAACAAGATCGTGTGAACATGAGTTATGAGAATGCTGGAATGGCATCCGGCAAAGCAGACTCAGAACAGGACTGTTCCTAGAGATAGGGAGGACTGTTTTATGCGGATAAAGGGGTCAAGTCATCAAGAAGACATTATGATCCTTAATATGTGTGCACCTGATACAGAGCAAAAACTGACAGAACCAAGAGAACAAATAGACAAATGTGCAGTTATAGCTAGAGATTTCCACACTTCTCTCAGTAAATGACAGAACAAGGAGGCAGAAAATCAGTTTAAGAATGCAGAATACTGCCTGGGTGCGGTGGCTCACACCTGTAATTCCAGCACTTTGGGAGGCCACGGTGGGCAGATTACTTGAGGTTAGGAGTTCGAGACCAGCTTGGCCAACATCGCAAAACCCTGTCTCTACCAAAAATACAAAACTTAGCAAGGTGTGGTGGCACATGTCTGTAATCCCAGCTACGTGGTAGGCTAAGGCAGGAGAATTGCTTGAACCCGGGAGGTGGAGGTTGTAGTGAGCTGAAATCATGCCATTGCACTGCAGCCTGGGCGACAAGAACAAAACTCCATCACGAGAAACAACAACAACAACAAAAACTAGCCAGTTGAGTTGGGCACAGTGGCTTACGGCTGTAATTCCAGCACTTTGGGAGGCTAAGGCAGGCAGATCGCTTGAGCTCAGGAGATGAAGACCAGCCTGGGCAACATGGTGAAACCCCGACTCTACAAAAAATCCAAAAAATTAGCCGGGTGTGGTGGTGTACATCTGTGGTCCTAGCTACTTGGGAGGCTGAGGTGGGAGGATCACTTACGCCTGGGAGGTCAAGGCTGCAGTGAGCGGAGATCGCATCACTGCACTCCAGCATGGGTGTCAGAGTGAGACCCTGTCTGGAAAAAAAAAAAAAGCCACCACGCCTGGCTAATTTTTTGTATTTTTAGTAGAGACGGGGTTTCACCGTGTTAGCCAGGATGGTCTCGATCTCCTGACCTCGTGATCCACCCACCTCGGCCTCCCAAAGCACTGGGATTACAGGCGTGAGCCACCGCGCCCGGCCTTGAGTATTTTTTTCTAAGTGTTGGTAATGAGGTAGGAGGCAGGTGAGACTCAACTCTGGACCAGATTGAAGACTGGCCAAAACTAGGAAGAAGTGCACAAAGCACCTCTCCATAAGACATGCCCACCAGCGCCATGACAGTTTCCCATAGCCATAGCAACACCCCAAAATTACCGCCCATTTTCTAACTGTTTCTGGATAACCTGCCCCTTAATTAGCATGCCACTAAAAGTGGCTATAAGATATGACTGTAAAACTACCCCTTGGCTGCGACCCTCAGCACACTGCCTGTGGGGTAGCTCTGCTCTGCAGGGGCAGCCAGCCAGAGCTGCAGCACTGCCACCACCTCAAGAAAGCTGTTTTCTTCCACCACCAGCTTGCTCTTGAATTCCTCCCTGAGGAAGCCAAGAACCTGCCCTGCATCAGTAACATTTCAAGTCCTCTCTTCTAGCTACTCTGAAATATGCAATACATGGTTGCCAGCTATAGACACCCTACTACTCTGCTATGGAATGTTAGGGCTTATTTC
The DNA here is from genome assembly GCF_049350105.2 of Macaca mulatta. Classification (NCBI taxonomy): domain Eukaryota; kingdom Metazoa; phylum Chordata; class Mammalia; order Primates; family Cercopithecidae; genus Macaca; species Macaca mulatta. Next base: position 33,121,401 of record NC_133415.1, on the reverse strand, counting down.
CTCTACCTAACCATACGTTTGTACCCATTAGCCAACTTCTCTTTATCCTCCTCCCACCCACACATGCTTCCCAGCCTCTGGTATCTATCATTCTATTCTCTCCCTCCATGACATCAACTTTTTAGCTCCCACATATGAGGTGAGAACATATGGTAGCTGTCTGTCTGTGCTTGGCCTATTTCTTTCTTTCTTTCTTTTTTTTTTTTTTTTTTTTTGAGTCGGAGTCTCGCACTGTCACCCAGGCTGGAGTGCAGTGGCCGGATCTCAGCTCACTGCAAGCTCTGCCTCCCGAGTTTACGCCATTCTCCTGCCTCAGCCTCCTGAGTAGCTGGGACTACAGGCGCCCGCCACCTCGCCCGGCTAGTTTTTTGTATTTTTTAGTAGAGACGGGGTTTCACCGTGCTAGCCAGGATGGTCTCGATCTCCTGACCGCGTGATCCACCCATCTCGGCCTCCCAAAGTGCTGGGATTACAGGCTTGAGCCACCGCATCCGGCCAGGCCTATTTCACTTAACATTACAATCATCAGTTCCATCCATTCTGCTGCAAATGACATGATTTCATTCATCTTATGGCTGAATAGAATTCCATTTTATATATATATACTGCATTTTATTTATTCATCTGTCAGTGGACACAGTTTGATTCCATATCTTTGCTGTTGTGAATAGGAGAGTGCTACCACTGTTAAAGGATCTATTTACATACATGCTTATAACTAAATGCATCCAGGATTTTTGTAAAGATCTATCATTACTTTCACCTTACACTCTTCTGTAGCTTTCGAATATTTCATCATGTGCATCCACTTCCTAAAAACAACAAAACTTCTTTTTTTTTTTTTTCTTTTGAGACAGGGTCTCGTTCTGTCACCCAGGCTGGAGTGCAATGGTGTGACCTCAGCTCACTGCGACCTGCACCTCCTGGGATCAAACAATCCTCCCTACCTCAGCCTCCTGAGTAGCTGAGACTACACGCTCATGCCACCACGCCCAGCTAATTTTCGTATTTTTTGTAGAAATGGGGTTTTGTTATGTTGCCAAGGCTGGTCTCTAACTCCTGGGCACAAGCAATCTGCCTGCCTTGGCCCAAAGTGCTGGGATTACAGGCATGAACCACCACACTCAACTTTTTTTTCATTTTACTTTTTTGAGACAGAGTCTCCCTCTATTACCCAGGCTGGAGTGCAGTGGTGCTGAAACAGGAAGAGTTCCCGTGTCCCCCTCGCAGGGCGTGTGATGGGGGTGTGGCTCGCTTCTTCAGAGCCCCACTGCTCAAACCGCTAGGGGAGCATACAGATGGGCAGGCTGTGGGGCTCTGACCCCACGACAGTGTCTAGGGGTTAATGTTTACAGCCAGGACCCAGTGGGCATGTCCTACCGTTTGCTCTTTTAGTTTTGCCATCTATAGGTGGCTTTTGTTAACCAGCTCAATTAGACCCTCTAGGACTGGCATGGTGGCTCACGCCTGTAACCCCAGCACTTTCGGATGCCGAGGTGGGCAGATCACTTGAGGTCAGAAGTTCAAAACCAGCCTGGCGAACATTAACAGGGTTAAGTGAAACCCCATCTCTACTTAAAAATACAAAAATTAGCCAGGTGTGGTGGCTCACACCTGTAATCTTACCTATTTGGGAGGCTGAGGCATGAGAATCACTTGAACCTCAGAGGTGGAGGTTGCAGTGAGCCAAGATCACGCCACTGCACTCTAGCCTGGGTGACAGAGGGAGACACCATCTCAAAAAAAATTTAATTTAATTTTAAAAAAGACCCTCTACCGGCCGGGCGCGGTGGCTCAAGCCTGTAATCCCAGCACTTTGGGAGGCCGAGACGGGCGGATCACGAGGTCAGGAGATCGAGACCATCCTGGCTAACACGGTGAAACCCCGTCTCTACTAAAAAATACAAAAAAAAAAAACTAGCCGGGCGAGGTGGCAGGCGCCTGTAGTCCCAGCTACTCGGGAGGCTGAGACAGGAGAATGGCTTAAACCTGGGAGGCAGAGCTTGCAGTGAGCTGAGATCTGGCCACTGCACTCCAGCCCGGGCAACAGAGAGAGACTCCGTCTCAAAAAAAAAAAAAAAAAAAAAAAAGACCCTCTACCTTGTCACAAGGACAGAGGCTTTCTGTATCCCGGGTTCCTGCCTTGGTGTACCAGAAGAATCGGATCACACGTTGGCTTGGAGAATGAGTGCAAGGTTTTATTGAGTGGAAGTAGCTCTCAGTAGATGGGGGAGCCAGAAGAGAGATGGAGTGGGAAGGTAGCTTTCCCCTGGAGTCGGGTTACTCAGCAGTCCAGGCTCTCCTCGACTGCCCTGGCCAAACTCTGCATCGTTCCACCAGTCGAGGGCCTGCCAGTGTCTGCCAGTGTGCTCTTCTGCTGGTGTGCTTCTTTTGACGTCCTCTCAAAATCCAGCGATTTGTGTCTCCTTCTGCCAATGTGTTCCTCATGATGTCCAGCCACTTGTGTGCCTGCTAGGGTCTTGGGGGTTTTCATAGGCACATGATGAGGGTGCAGCAGGCCAGGGTGTTCTTGGGAAATGCAACATTTGGGCAGGAGTGCCTATCCTCACCTAGGTCCATGGCGGTGGAGCTCTAGCCAGGGACCATGCCCTCCTCATACCAGCACTTCCCTTCCCCTCTCCTGTATCATTTAAAGGGACCACATTCTTCCCTTCCATATCAGCACCATAGCTCCCTGCAGCCACAAACTCCTGCGCTCAAGCAATCCTCCTGCCTCTACTTCCCAAGAAGCCAGGACTAAAGGCGTGCGTCACCATGCCTGGCTAACTTTTAAAAAATTGTGTTGTGGAGATAGGGTCTCACTATGTTGCCCAGGCTGAATTAACTGGACTATTGTTAAGGAAACCAAAGTACCAGGCAGTAGTAAAATGCTAGATTTCAAGCGTATGAAAACAGTACCCTCTGAATCATTAAGGTGCCTCTTCCTGTGAGAGGTGGTTTGAGCCAGACCCTGGTGGCCAGGGACAGTGTGTGTCTGGACCTTTCCACCAACAGGCTGTGCACCCCTGGCCAGCCCCTATTGCTCCTGTACTCTTTCCTTACCTGCTAAACACACCCAAATCACAGCAGAAATCCAATTCACTTGAAGACAGGGGCTAAGCCTTTCTCATAACCGAAGGCTGTGCGCTTCCCAGAGCAAGATTCTGTATTTGTCCCCTCATGTTCTGAGCTGCCATGCAGTAATTCTAGCCTATAGTTACTCAGTGTGAGCTAAAATAACAATTACCCAAGAAATGAAATCCTGATAATTTCAAGTAGAATAAAATGGAACATATTTTAGTGAATGGATTGTAGGGAAAAGCTTAAAGATTTGGAACTGCCCATACGTGGCACTTTAAAAATCTTGGGCTCATTATTTCAGGTCATCAGTTCATAAAGCAAAAATCCATGTGACTGCCAAGACTTGTTATTAGTTCAAGCCCATGAACTTCTCTAGGATCATCACATCTTCAAAGGAAGAGAATGAATTTATCCACAGTTCTGATTGTTTTTTACGTTCTAAAATCACACTTATTATTAAAATATAATTCACTTAATGGTGACGGTAATTACATCAGCCAATTCACTTAAAAATGAATGCGCAAAAGTGCACTCATTTTTCAGTAACTTGGCTGATGTACTTACCATCACCATTGACATGTAGAGCATTCCTTTCCCGGGAAGCTTCCTTGTGCTGCGGTCTCTGTCAAATCCGTTGTTCACAGACCTGGCCAAACACTGATCATTAGAGATTAGATTTAGCTTTCAGGGTTTCACAGAAGTGGAATCATTCACTCTATGCTGCTGCTTGTCTGGCACCTTTTGCTCAGCACAGTGTTTTTCAGCTTCATCTATGTTGTCACGTGCGCCAAACCTTTCTTCCTTCGTTGTTGTTTTGAAACGGTCTTGCTTTGTTGCCCAGGCTGGAGTGCATCGGTGCCATTGTAGCTCACTGCAGCCCTGAACTCCTGGGCTCAAATTATCCTCCCGCCCCAGCCTCCCAAGTAGGTGGGATGACAGGTGTGTGCCACTGTGCCCTGCTAATTTTTTATTTTTGTTTTTTTTTAGAGATGGGGTCTTAACTATGTTGCCCAGGCTGGTGTTGAACTCCTGGCCTCAAGTGATCCTCCCACCTTGGTCTCCCAAAGTGCTGGGATTACAGGTGTGAGCCACTGCACCCGGCCTCATTTATTCCTTCTGATTGCTGAGCAGTATTCCTCAAATGATTTTTTTTTTAAATAACTACCTGCTTCCTCATGACCTGCTAGTCACTCCTAGAAAAGCGATGGAGAATTATGGAATGGTCCTTCTAAGCTCCTGAATAATTAGCCCAGAGAGTAGAGCCACTGTCCCATCCCATTGGCCACACCAGACACTTGGGAATTATTTTTGGTTCCTCCTTCTACCTCTTTTCAATTCCAATAATTACCAAGTTCTATCAATTTTAATCCCCTAATATTTCTCTAATTGATCTCTTCAGCTGCTATTTAAGTAACTCTTCATTTCTTCTCACCTGTGTTACTACAGAAACCCATTTTTCTATAGTTTTGCCTTCCATCAATCCCTTCTCCATCTTAAACCAAAATTATCTTACTGAAAGGAATGTTTTGATTTCCTCTCTCTTTCTCTCTCTCTCTCTCTCTGGAATGAATATATATATATATATTCCAGAACCTTTTCATCACCCTAAAGAGAAACTCTGTCCCTAAATCCCATTCCCCCTCCTCTAGCCCCTGGCACTCACCAACCACCATCCCACTTTTGCCCTACAAATTTGATTATTCTAGGTACCTCATATAACTGGACTGGTACAGTATTTGTCCTTTTGTGTCTGGCTTATGTCACTTAGCACAATATTTTTCAGGTTTATCTATGTTGTGCATGTGTCACTATCAGGATTTCATCTCTTTCTGAGGCTGAATAATGCTCCACTGTGTTTATCCATTCAGCCCAGGACATCTGGGCTGCTTCTGTCTCTTGCTATTGTGAAGAATGCTGCTGTGAACATGGGCGCACAAGCTTCTGTTCCAGTTCCTGCTTTAATTCTCTGGGGCATACACTTAGGAGTGGGATTGATGGGTCATATGGTAATTCTGTGTTCAAATTTTTGAGAAACCACCTGACTGTTTTCCACAACGGCTGCACCATTTTACATTCCCACAAGCAATGCGCAAAGGTTCCATTTTCTCCAAAATTGGATGCAGTGAACAACAATGAAGTTTTTTGGTTGTAAACATATATATATATATGTTGTTTATATAGTTTATATGCTCTACACACATCTCTGTGTGTGTATCTTAAAATGGGTGCCAGTGACTCACCATTCAGTTTTGGGCAACGTGGTCTCTCGGTGCCTCAGTTTCCTCACCCCTAATGGAGGTACTGATACTGTTATCATTCTTGAAGTGATTGTGCCGTTTAAATGAGCAAATATATGTAAATGACTTAAGCGGGACCCGACCAATGCAAATGCTATAATGTAAGGATGGCTGATCTCATTATTGTTGTCATCGCTAATTACTGAAAATCAGTGTGTGTGAAATCTGTAAACTTTGCAATCAACAGCCCTCAGCTGGGTCTCCATAGAAGCTGCGGCGAGCTGGGGCTGAGGCAGACAAGCCTGAGGACATGAGAACAGACACATGCGCTCCTCAGACAGAAAGAGAGTGAGGGTGTTGTGGAAGGCGCCATCCTTAGAGGCCACACAGTGCAGTCCATCTCCATCACAGAGCAGGAAGGTGAAGCTTGCCAAGCCTGAAGGAATCCTCCAGCCCAGACATCCTGTGAGGGCATTGCCAGGACTTGGTAGTGCCCTCGCTCCAGGCATGTCTTTTTCCCATCCCTTGAGCAGGAAGAAGCACAGCAGACAGCAGGGTGCATGCAAAGTACCTGGCAGAACCGCCTCGGTAGTGAGAGCAAGCCTGCAGTGATGCTGCAGGTGCCCCCGACTGTGACCAAGCCTGGCTTCACACACCTGGGTTTCCTCATAGCTGTTTTCAGCAATTTGGTTATTGTGGTCCCGGGATGTGTAGTCCCTCAAGATTCCACAGAACAACCTGGCTCAGCCTGAAGGCTGCACGGTGCCTGGTGCCATCTCTCAACGTGTTTGTTAAAAGGGAAGCTTTGTGGCCTCTTCATCTAATATAGAGGGCCTTCAAATTATAGACTTCCAAGTCCATAGCTTTAGAGATTTTCACTTTAAAATATGTGTATTGGCTGGGCATAATGGCTTACGCCCATAATCACAGTACTTTGGGAGACCAAGGTGGGATGATCACTTGAGGCCAGGAGTTCAAGACCAGCCTGGGCAACAGAATGAGCCCCTGTTTCTCCTAAAATAAAAATTTAAAAATTAGCTAAGGATGGTGGCATGCACCTGTAGTTCCAGCTACTTGGGAGGCTGAAGTGGGAGGATCATTTGAGCCAAGGAGTTTGAGGCTGCAATAAGCTGTGATTTCACCACTGCACTCTGGCCTGGGTGACACAGCAAGACTCTTTCTCTAAAAACAAAACAAAACAAATAAAATACAGTAAAAAATAGTGTGTCATGTGCGGGATCTGATGCGGATGTCTACAGCTCTTCATTCCTAATGCATTTGCGTTTTTCCAGCTCCCCGTGAGGCTACGGGCCACACAGGCCACAGGGGCTCTGTCTGCCCAGCTGGGTCCACAGGAAGTCTGCCAAGAAGGGCTTTCTTTTGCCCTTGTGGGAGCTGGTGGGTCACTTCCTGGTTTTTTTCTCATTATTATTGTTTGTGAAGTTTGAATAGAACTGACTCCTGGCTTGTTTTTTAATTATTAAAGGTTTAAGAACTTTTGAAAAGATTAAAAAAGAATTTTGCTCCTATTCCTGCCAGCCTTGCATGATAATTGTTTTCATTTCTATAGACGTTTTTTCTGGTCTTTTCTCATGCTGACACAGATTTTACATTGTTGTAATCATTGTGTGGGGACAATTTAGGTTCTTCCTTCTCAGCTTTGTTTGTAAACCTCTCTTTCATATCACATTATTTATTTATTATTATTATTTTTTGAGACAGGGTCTCACTCTGTCACCCAGGCTGCAGTGCAGTGGTGCAATCATAGCTCACTGCAGCCTCACCTCCAGGCTCATGCAATCCTTTTGCCTCAGCTCCCTGAGTAGCTGGGACCACAGGCGTGCACCATCATGCCCGGCTAATTTTTACATTTTTTGTAGAGATGGAGTCTCGCTGTGTTGCCCAGACTGGTCTTGAACTCTTGGCCTCGAGGGACCCTCCTGCCTCAACTTCCACAGTCCTGGGATTACAGGCATGAGCCACTGTGCCCACATTATTTATTTTTGACAGGCAAATAGTAATCTGTCAGGTTAACATACTATAATATGTTATAGAGAAGAGACAATGTCTATAACATACCATATATATTACAGAGAAGAGACATTCTTCTCTCATTGGCATTTAATTTTACCCAAATTTCCACTATCATGAACTTTGTTTAACTCTTCTTGGTTTTATGCAATTTGTAAAAAATCACTGTTCATAATTTGTCTTCCATTCAGTTCATGCCACAGCATTTTAGAGTGGGTGCTGCCTTCCTCCACTGTCCCTCTTCTTTCAGACTTTCACCACAAGAAATGTCCTGGCATCAACCTTTTGGAAGCTGCTTTAGTGAGGGCCACTCTTGGGGCTGGACAAACGGCTCCCTGGGGGGTGGTATCTGCCATGAGGTTGGTCAGGCACAGGGGCTTGGCTGGCCTGGCCTGCTGTGGAGTATTCCAAGGTCATGTCATCGGCATCAAGGTGGGTTAGCTATGGTGCACATACTCTGCTACCCTAAGCAACTGGAAACCCGGACAAAACGTCTGAATCAACTGTTTTCAGGTGTTGAGCATCGGGCCAAGCAGAGCTGTGACCCTGGAGTCTACAGAAATGAGACGGCAAGGCGCCGCAGCTGCCCTGGATTTCCGCCTTCACGGGGTGGGGGGTGCTTCATGGACATCAAGCTGTGCGAGTGCCTTGGCTGCATTGAGGAGCGGAGATGGGGGGCTTTGAACAGCTGTGGTGTGTGGGCTGGGTCCTGGAGGAATGGGAGCACTGCAGAGAGGGGGCTTCAGTAATCCTCAGGGTTGCCCCGAGCATTGGGGGATCCTCAGCTGGGTGTGTGCGGTGTGCAACGTCATGGAGACAGGAAAGAACGAGTGTCCAGGAGCAGAAAGGCAGCTGAGTCCAAGAGTTCACCTGTTCTGGGAGATGCGCGGGTGGCAGCCAGACTCAGTGGACGGCTCTCACTGAACCCCTGGGATGCCCTAGAGACCCCTGAAGAGCCCCACCTGAGTAGCGGAGCAACTAAGCTCTAGAGCAAGGGTACGTTAGACTGTCCCCTGCAGAGCTTAAAACAAGGCTTGAAAGTGAGGTTGGGGCCGGGCACGGTGGCTCACACCTGTAATCCCAGCACTTTGGGAGGCTGAGGGGGGCGGATCACGAGGTCAGGAGATCAAGACCATCCTGGCTAACAAGGTGAAACCCCGTCTCTACTAAAAATACAAAAAATTAGCCGGGCTTGGTGGCGGGCGCCTGTGGTCCCAGCTGCTCGGGAGGCCGAGGTAGGAGAATGGCGTGAACCCAGAGGTGGAGCTTGCAGTGAGCGGAGATTGCACCACTGCACTCCAGCCCAGGCGACAGAGCGAGACTCCGTCTCAAAAAAAAAAAAGAAAAGAAAAAAGAAAGTGAGGTTGGAGGCGGGCCCCAATCTGGAGGCTTGGCTCATACAAGGGACCAAATTGAGGCCTAGCTAGAACAAGGAGGGGGCAGAAGCAGCTCTCCCTAAAATACACCCACCAGTGTGCCATGTCAGTTTACCATTGCCATGGCAACACCGAGAATTGACCTCTCCTTTCTTTTTTTTTTTTTTTTTTTTTTGAGATGGAGTCTCGCTCTGTCACCCAGGCTGGAGTGCGGTGGCCGGATCTCAGCTCACTGCAAGCTCCGCCTCCCGGGTTCACGCCATTCTCCTGCCTCAGCCTCCCGAGTAGCTGGGACTACAGGCGCCCGCCACCTCGCCCGGCTAGTTTTTTGTATTTTTTTAGTAGAGACGGGGTTTCACCGTGTTAGCCAGGATGGTCTCGATCTCCTGACCTCGTGATCCGCCCGTCTCGGCCTCCCAAAGTGCTGGGATTACAGGCGTGAGCCACCACGCCCGGCCTGACCTCTCCTTTCCATGGCAATGACCAGACAACCCAGGAGTTCCCACTGCTTCCCTAGAAATTTCTGCATAAACCACTCCTTAATCTGCATGTAATTAAAAGTAGGTGTAAGTATGCCTGCAAAGCTGCCCTGAGCTGCTACTCTCTGCCTATGGGGTCCCCCTGCCCTGCAGGAGCAGTCACAGAGCTGCAGCACTGCTGCTTCAATAAAAGCTGTTTCTCCTATCCTACCACCAGCTTGCTCTTGAATTCTTTCCTGGGTGAGGCCAAGAACCCTTGAGGGCTAAGCCCCACTTTGGGGCTCATCTGCCCTGCATCAAAACAATCAAGCTAGTCTGCAAGTGACTTTGCTGCTTAACCAGGCTTGGAAGAAAAGAAAACGATAGATCACGGTCCTTCGTGAACACAAATGTGAAAATCTTCAACAAAATATTACCAAATATGACTCAGCCATGTACAAAAAGCCATATACACCACAATCAAGTAGAGTGTATCCCAGGAGTAAATGGCTAGTTCAACGTTTGAAAGTCAATCAACACAATTCTTCCTACCAACCAACTCAAGAAGGAAGCATTTATGATCGGCTCAATGGATCCAGAAATGGCATTTAACAGCATTCAACACTCATGTGCGACCCAAACACAGGAAACCAGGATTTAAAGGGAATTTCCTTAATGTGATAAAGGCATCTGCAAATGCCCTACAGTTAGCAGCATACCTAAGGGTGAAAGACTGAATACTTTTCCTCTAAGGGCCAGAGCAAGGCCAGGTTGTCTGATCCCATCATCTCTGTTCACCATTGTACTGGAGGTTCTAGCAAGTGCAAAAGGTGAGAAAAAGAAAAGAAAGGCATACAGATTGGAGAGGAATAAAACCATCTTTATTCCCAGATGATATGATTTTCCATCTAGAAAATCCAATGGAATCTACAGAAAAGCTACTAAAACTCACAAGGGAATTTATCTGCTAGCAAACAACCATTGAAAATTGAAATAAGCATGTCCATTTATAACAGCACCAAAACACAAATTTGGTCATGAATCCTATAAAATATGTGCAAGAGCTACCTGCTGAAAACAATAAAACTTGACCAGTGCAGTGGCTCATGCCTGTGATCCCAGCAGTGTGAGCGGCTGAGGCAGGAGGATTGCTTGAACCCAGGAGTTCAAGACCAGCCTGGGCAGCATAGCAGGACCCCATCTTTATATCAAAAAAGAAGAAAGAGGCCAGGTACAGTGGCTCATGCCTGTAATCCCAGCACTTTGGGAGGCCAAGGCAGGCGGATCACCTGAGGTCAGGAGTTCAAGACCAACCTGGCCAATATGGTGAAACCCCATCTCTACAAAATACAAAAATTAGCAGGGCGTGATGGCTACTCGGAAGGCTGAGACAAGAGAATTGCTTGAACCTGGGAGGTAGAGGTTGCAATGAGCCGAGATCGCACCATTGCACTCCAGCCTGGGTGACAGAGCGAGACTCTGTCTCAAAAAAAGAAGAAAGAAAGAAAAAGATATATAAAAAGCTGTAAAATGCTGATTAAAAAAATCAAATAATTCCTAAATAAATGGAGAGGTATATTGTGTTCTTGTATTGGAATAGTCAATATTCCAAGGTTTACAAGATGTCAGTTCTCCCACACTGATCTAGAAATTAAACCAAGTCCCAATGAAAATCCCTGCAGGCTTTTTGGTAGGAATTGACAAGTGGACTCTGAAATTCACAGAAAAAGGCAGGAAGCTAACATAGACACAATTCCAGAGAAGAATATGGTTGGAGGACACACACTATCTGGTTTGAAGTCTTACTACAAAGCTACAGTCATACAGACAGGGTGGTGTTGGAGAAGGGATAGACAGATCAATGGACAGACAGGCAGGGCACAGAAATCACCCCACACAACTGTGGTAAATTGCCTTTTGACAGAGTGTGAGGCCAGCTTAGTGGAGGATGGATTGTTTCGGGATGAAGTTCTTGGTTCAGAGAGTCTAAGACTCAAGGAGGAGTTCTGGAGCCCAGAGACAGAGTTTTGGGAGTTATTGACTTAGAGTTGGAATGGAGGATGTGGGAAGGTGTGAGCATCCCCAGGGAGATGGGAAGATGGAGGAGAAAGCTGGGGTCCTGACTCTGGAATGGGAGAGAGGCAGGAGCAAGAGAGGGACCTGAAGGTGGGGAAGCTCACGTCTGCACAATGGGGAACGTATCTGGGGAAGGAGCTGGTACATGCTGTCAGGTGCTGCTTCGAGCACAAGATGGCCCAGGCTGGAAAAGGGATTTCAGGGAGATAAAGAAGTACAGAAGAATGGGAGAGCAGAACGGAGACACAATGGCGCTGCACATCAGACTAGTGTTGCTCTGCCGCACATGGAGGGATGGGGGTCACGCCAACAAACAGCCATACAGTTTTCCTTCTTAGCTGCCTTTTTTTTTTTGAGACATGGTCTAGCTTTGTTGCCCAGGCTGGAGTGCAGTGGCACAATCTTGGCTCACTGCAATCTCAATCTCCCGAGCTCAAGCAATCGTCGCACCTCAGCCTCCCAAGTACCTGGGACCATAGGCATGCACCACCATGCCTGGCTAATTTTTAAAAATTTTTGTAGAGACAGGGTCTCACTATGTTGCCCAGGCTGATGTTGAACTACTGAGCCTAAGTGATCCTCCTGCCTCAGCCTCCCAAATCACGCTGAGATTATAGGCATGAGCTACCAGGCCCAGCCTCTCAACTCTTTAAAGTAAGATCGGCCGGGCGCGGTGGCTCAAGCCTGTAATCCCAGCACTTTGGGAGGCCGAGACGGGCGGATCACAAGGTCAGGAGATCGAGACCATCCTGGCTAACCCAGTGAAACCCCGTCTCTAGTGTATTTAGTAAATACAAAAAACTAGCCAGGCGAGGTGGTGGGCGCCTGTAGTCCCGGCTACTCGGGAGGCTGAGGCAGGAGAATGGCGTAAACCCGGGAGGCGGAGCTTGCAGTGAGCTGAGATCCGGCCACTGCACTCCAGCCTGGGCGACAGAGCGAGACTCCATCTCAAAAAAATAAAATAAATAAAATAAAGTAAGATCTATCATCCCCATTTTACAGACAGGGGAACTGAGGCTGGGTTTCTGCTACCAGTGAGTGGGAACCCTGGCCTTTGAACCCCCGCCCTTCCCACTACCCTCTGCTGCTCGAGCTTAGCCCTTGGGCACGTGGTTGTGTTAATGGAGAGCCATGGCCATGACTTGGAGGGACGGGAGAGTGTGCACATCATGCCTGCTTCTCATGATGCCCTGCGAGGTGGGCAGAGGCCAAGGGTGCTCAGGCCGAGCCCTTGCTACAGCAGAGCTGAGGCACCAGCAGGGACTGGCCAGGTCCTCCCGTGCAGGCCAATGTGCCCGGGTCTTGGGCCTCTCTCTCTCATGCCTCACTGCCTCTCAGGTGCCCAGGCAAATGCCACCCAGTGTCCCCTGCAGAGCAGCCCTGGCGCCCAGCCCTGGGCTGTGTTGCTGGCTCCTGCCCCCATGGGGCTGCGTCTGCACACAGCCTGAGTCGTTTCCTCCCTGGGCAGGTTTCAAAACGGCTAAGTCCAGTGGAGAAAAGAATGGCTCAAAGGGACCACAGGCTTGAATTTGAAAAAAATTAAAATGCTCGATTCCAAAGCGTAGACGCACATTTATTTGAACAACTTACGCTTTGACCTGAAACAGTTATTTCCAAATTGTTTTCCACAGCAGTAATCTCTTCAAAATGAACACACGTGAGGTCTTCGAATATATGTTAAAGGCCAATATTTGTTTTTTTGTGTGTGTGTGTTTTTTTTTTTTTTTTTTTTTTTTGCTTAGGTAGGACCGACCTCATCGTTTCCATGAGGACCTGATATTCTTGGTCCTCTGTACCTTTTGTAACTTCCTCTGAATGAGAGGAAATAGGTTTCCAGTTATGTTTAATTTACTTTAAACAAATCAAAGCACAGATTTCTACTTCCTGCCTGTGTAATACTTGACTGCAGGCAGCTTCAAAGGGCAGAATCACTGTGTTCTCGTGTTTGTGCCTCTGTTGTGTTCTGTTATAAACAGTTCAAAGCTCCGCATTGTGTAGCAGCACACGGAACACATGCAGAGATCGCTTTCTCTGTAGTGGCGGCAGAGCTGTGTGTGCCCTTTTGGTTTGCCTTGTGCAGGTGGTGGATTAAGTTTAGGTTTTCATAGAATATATATTTATGTAGAGACTCAGAGTTTATTTTTCCTGTTTTCTCCAGCAGTGCTTAACTCGTTCTCTGAAATGTTTACACAAATGGCAGGTGGGGCTCAGAGGATGTCTCTATCTTTGTTCCTTGGCTTAAACGGGCAGGTTGTTGTAAAGGGCATTGGGAGGGAAAGAAAGCTAAAGGAAAACCAAAATACTTATTTAAGGCTTGATTTTCTGGCAGGTGAATTGGGCTTAGGAAACCCCACCTAGATTAGGAGCTGTTCCTGACCGGCCTCTCGCCAAAGCTGCGTCCCAGGGTGGTGGTGGGGGCTTCAGATTCGGGTGTCCCGAGGCCTGGATTGTTCCAGCAAAAATGTTCCTGGATGCCTAAAGCAAGTTCACTTGTTTTAGGAACAGTTCCCCAAGGCCCTGCAGGGGCTGCTGGGCTGCCCTGTCTCCCCAGGTCCATGACGCCCAGGCCACCATCCATGCATCCTGCTGTGTGCTGGGACGGTGTGCCAGATGCTGGCATCCAGGAACAGAGAGTGGATTGCATGAACACGGCTACTGTGCGGTTGGTTCTCTGCTGCTGGGGTGCAGGCACCTGAAAGACACTAAGGAGCTAACCCAGCTGAGAAGGGTGCGTGCCAGTCAGGACCTGGGGTGCAGGACACACACGTCACATCACTGGGCTGCACAAGGCTTGGAGGAGGGGCCCAGAAGGACAGCATCAAGGTCTGGAGGGGGTTTCTCAACAACACACCTGGATGTGCAGTGCAGGCATGGCACTGCCTCTGCAGCAGGGCCTAGAAAGACTCCATGGGGCTGCCATCTGGCCTGATGTGAGTTGGAGTGAGGCTGTGACCCCCAGGTGAAGGCTGCAGCCTGCGTGCATTGATCACAAGCGAGGGCTGGCTGTGTCCTCCTCCCAGGAAGGGCGGGGTGAGAGCCTCACCACGGTGTGGGCAGGGCCGACTCACGCCCTCACCGATGGGAAGTGAATCAGGAGGTGGCAGCAGGCACTGGGGCGCTCTAATCTCTTGCCCATCTTTGTCCAGTTGTTGTGAGAGCTCCAATTCCCTGTTCTCGTTTCTTTGAAAGTGGTGATAAGATGGGTACAGAATAAATCAAATGCAAAGTTAACGTTTCCTGGCTTAGAAAGCAAAAACCTAAGAATAAGCTTGGAAGTGCTCAGGGGCACTCCTTTCTTTCCCCAAGGTGATTCTTTCCTCTTAAAAAAATTACAGTAAAATATAGACAACATTCACCACTTTAATCATTTTTTTTTTTCTTTTTGAGACAGGGTCTCGCTTTGTTGCCCAGGCTGGACTGCAGTGGAACAAGCACAGCTCACTGCAACCTCTGCCTTCTGGGCTCAAACAATCCTCCCAAGTAGCTGAGACTACAGGTGTGGCCCACAGTACCCGGCTGCTTTTTAAAAAATTGTTTGTAGAGACAGGGTCTGGCTATGTTGCCCAGGCTGGTCCAAACTTCTGGCCTCAAACTGTCCTCCAGGCTGGGACTCCCGAAGTGCTGGAATTACACATGTGAGCCACTGTGTCTGGCCCACTTTAACATTTTTTTTTTTTTTGAGATGGAGTCTCTGTCACCCAGGCTGGCGTGCAGTGGCACGATCTTGACTCACTGCAATCTCTGCCTCCCGGGTTCAAGTGATTCTCCTGCCTCAGCTTCCCTAGTAGCTGGGACTATAGGCGTGGGCCACCACGCTTGGCTGATTTTTTTTTTGTATTTTTTAGTAGAGATGGGGTTTCACCACGTTGGTCAGGCTAGTCTCGAACTCCTGACCTCAGGTGATCCACATGCCTCGGTCTCCTAAAGTTCTGGAATTACAGGTGTGAGCCACCGCCCCTGGCCCCACTTTACCCATTTTTAAGTGCATTAAATACATTCACAGTGTTGTCCACCACCATCTCCAGAACGTGGTCATCTTCCCAGGCTGAAACTCTGTTCCCATTGAACACCAGCTCCCCACTCCCCATGGCTGTCTCAGGAGCTGCCCTCAAGGTCACTCTAGAAGCAGAGCTTCAGTTCAGCCCCCACTTCCTGTAGCTCCATCTCCGCAGGTGTGCCCGGGATCCAGAGGTGGCCCCAGGTGGCCTTGTCCCGGCAGGTCTGGCTGGCCCCTTGCTCCTCTTGGAGCTGGGTAGGGCTGGGTGGTCTGGGTAGGAATGTTCGGGACAGTGGTCACCTGTTGCGCAGCTCTGGGTGGAGCCCTGTCTGAGGACAGCTGTTCTTTTCTAAAGAAAGGAGATCTGTCAGACGTTAGTCATCTGCACCGCTGTCATCGCTGACGTTGATTGAGCTCTTGTGTCCTGGGCACTATCCCAAAAGCCCCCTGCATGCAGTTCTTGCCATTTAGTACTTTTTGTTTTGTGTATACTGAATGGATACAGCCGGAAGCTAGTTAAATTTAACTCACGCCCTTGACTTGGGTGGAGGTGAGGAAGGGGCTCTCTGAGGCAGAGAATTGGGTGTGGGCTTTTTTTTATAGGCATACTTTGGAGATACTGTGAGCTCAGTTCCAGACCACACTGCAGTAAAGTGAATATCATAATAAAGTGGGTTTTGCCAGCACATATAAAAGTTATGTTTACCCTAAACTGTAGTCTATTAAGTATACGATAGCATTATGTCTAAAAAATATATATATATGTGCCTTAATTTAAAAATACTTGGCCGGGCCCGGTGGCTCGTGCCTATAATCCCAGCACTTTGGGAGGTCGCAGCAGGAGGATCATGAGGTCAGGAATTCAAGACCAGCCTGGCCAATATGGTGAAACCCCATCTCTACTAAAAATACCAAAAAAATGAGCTGAGCGTGGTGGCGCGCGCCTGTAATCCCAGCTACTTGGGAGGCTGAGGCAGAAGAATCGCTTGAACTCAGGAGATGGAGATTGCAGTGAGCCGAGATCATGCCACTGCACTCCAGACTGGGTGACAGAGCGAGACTCCATCTAAAAAGAAAAAGAAAAAAGCTTTATTGCTAAAAATGCTAATGATCATCCAAGTCTTCGGTGAGTCAGAATCTTTCTGCTGGTGGAGGGTCTTGCCTCAATGCTGGTGGCTGCTGACTGATCAGGGTGGTGGTTGCTGAAGGGTAAAGGGGCTGTGACAATGTATTAAAATAAGACAACAGTGAAGTTTACCACATTGATTGACTCTGCCTTTCACAGGCGATGACCCCAGCACTGGAGGCTGCTTGATAACATTTTACCCACAGAAGAAGGTCTTTCAAAATTAGAAATCCTCTCAAATCTGCTGTGCTTTATCAATTATGAAATACTCTAAATCCCTTGTTGTCCATTGCAACCACGTTCACAGCATCTGCCCCAGGAGGAGATTCTGTCTCAAGGAGCCACTTTCTTTGCTCATCCCTAAGAAGCAACTCCTCATCTGTTCAAGTTGGATCCTAATATTGCAGAAATTCAGCCCCTTCTTCAGGCTCCACTTCTAATTCTAATTCTCCTGCTGTTTCCTCCACATCTGCAGTGACTTTCTCCACTGAAGTCCTGAACCCCCAAAGTCATCCATGAGGGTTGGAATCCACTTCTTCCAAACTCCTGTTAATGCTATTTTGATGTCCTACCATGAAACAAAAATGTTCTTTTTTTTTTTTTTTTTTTTTTTGAGACAGGGTCTCACTCATTGTCCCGTCTGGAGTGCAGTGCTGTGGTTGTGACTACATCAACAACGTTCCGGGCTCAAGTGAGCCCCGCCTCAGCCTCCCGATTAGCTGGAACTACAGGCATGCACCACCACACCTGGCTAGTTTTTTTGTTTTTTGTTTTTTGTTTTAACAAACAGAGCCTCCCTATGTTGCCCTGGCTGGTCTCAAACTCCTGGACTGAAGTGATTCCTGCCTCAGCCTCCCAAACTGTTGGAATTACAGGTGTGAGTCACCACATCTTGCTGTTTTTCATGGCATCTAGAATGGTGAATCTTTTCCAAAAGGTTTTCAACGTACTTTGCCCGAATCCATCAGAGGAATCACTATCTATGGCAACTATAGCCTTATGAAATGTATTTCTTTTTTTTTTTTTTTTTTTTTTTTTGAGACGGAGTCTCGCTCTGTCGCCCAGGCTGGAGTGCAGTGGCCGGATCTCAGCTCACTGCAAGCTCCGCCTCCCGGGTTCACGCCATTCTTCTGCCTCAGCCTCCGGAGTAGCTGGGACTACAGGCGCCCGCCACCTCGCCCGGCTAGTTTTTTGTATTTTTAGTAGAGACGGGGTTTCACCATGTTAGCCAGGATGGTCTCGATCTCCTGACCTTGTGATCCGCCCGTCTCGGCCTCCCAAAGTGCTGGGATTACAGGCTTGAGCCACCGCGCCCGGCCATATTTCTTGAATAATAAGATTTGAAACAGAAATTACTCTTCAATCCATGGGCTGTGGAATGGATGTTGTGTTAGCAGGCATGCAAACAGCTTTCATCTCCTTGTCCTTCTCCATCACAGCTCCTGGATGACTAGGTGCATGGTCAATGAGCAGTCATATTTTGAAAGGATTCTTTTTATTTTCTGAGCAGTGTTTCTCAACAGTGGGCTTAAAATACTCAGACAGCCCTGCTGTAAACAAATATGCTATCATCTAGGTTTACTTCTTCCATTTCTAGAGCACAGGCAGAGAAGATTTGGCATAATTCTTAAGGCCCTAGGATTTCTGGAATGGCGAATAAACATTGGCTTCAACAGAAAGTCACCAGCTGCATTAGTCCCTAACAGAGCCAGCCTTTTCTTTGAAACTTTGAAATCAGTCATTGACTTCTCCTCTCTAGCTAGGAAAGTCCTAGATGGCATCTTCTTCTGATAGAAGTCGGTCGCCTACATTGACAATCTGTTGTTGAGTGTAGCCACCTTCGTCAGTGATCTCAGCCAGATCTTCTGGAGAACTCGCTGCAGCTTCTCCATCAGCACTTACCCCTTCACCTTGCACTTGTATGTTATGGAGATGGCTTCCTTCATCACCCTCATGAATAAATCTCTACCAGCTTCTAACTTTTCTTCTGCAGCTTCCTCACCTCCCTCAGCCTTCATAGAATTGAAGAGAAGTAGGACCTCGCTCTGGATTAGGCTTTGACTTAAGGGAATGTCATGGCTGGTTTGATCTTCTATCCAGACCACTACCACATTCTCTGTATCAGCAATAAGGCTGTTTCGCTTTCTTATTATTTGCGTCTTCACTGGAGGACTTTTAATCTCCTTCAAGAACTTTACCTTTGCGTTCACAACTTGGTTGTTTGGTACTAGAGGCCTAGCCTAGCTTTCAGCCTGTCTCAACTTTTTTTTTTTTTTTTTTTTGAGACGGAGTCTCGCTCAGTCGCCCAGGCTGGAGTGCAGTGGCCTGATCTTGGCTTACCGCAAGCTCCATCTCCCGAGTTCACGCCATTCTCCTGCCTCAGCCTCCGGAGTAGCTGGGACTACAGGCGCCCGCCACCTGGCCCGGCTAGTTTTTTGTATTTTTAGTAGAGATGGGGTTTCACCGTGTTAGCCAGGATGGTCCTGATCTCCTGACCTCGTGATCCACCCGCCTTGGCCTCCCAAAGTGCTGGGATTACAGGGCCTGTCTCAACTTTTGACAGCCTTCCTCACTAAGCTTAATCATTTCTTTTTTTTTTCTTTTTTCTCTTTTTTTTTTCTTTTTTCTTTTTTTTTTTTTTTTTTTTTTTGAGACGGAGTCTCGCTCTGTCGCCCAGGCTGGAGTGCAGTGGCGCGATCTCGGCTCACTGCAAGCTCCGCCTCCCGGGTTCACGCCATTCTCCTGCCTCAGCCTCCCGAGTAGCTGGGACTGCAGGCGCCCACAACCGCGCCCGGCTAATTTTTTGTATTTTTAGTAGAGATGGGGTTTCACCGTGGTCTCGATCTCCTGACCTTGTGATCCGCCCACCTCGGCCTCCCAAAGCACTGGGATTACAGGAGTGAGCCACCGCGCCCCGCCTTTTTTTTTTTTTTTTGAGACGGAGTCTCGCTCTGTTGCCCACACTGGAATGCAGTGGCGCAATCTCGGCTCACTGCAAGCTCCGCCCCCCAGGTTTACGCCATTCTCCTGCCTCAGCCTCCCAAGTAGCTGAGACTACAGGCGCCCGCCACCACACCCGGCTAATTTTTTGTATTTTTAGTAGAGATGGGGTTTCACTGTGTTAGCCAGGATGGTCTCAATCTCCTGACCTCATGATCAGCCTGCCTCAGCCTCCCACAATGCTGGGATTACAGGCGTGAGCCACCACGCCTAGCATAAACTTAATCATTTCTAACTTTTGATTGAAAGTGAGAAATGTGCAACTCTCCTTTCACTTGAACACTTGGAGGCCATTGTAGGGTTATTAATTGGCCTAATTTCAATATTTTGTGTCTTAGGGAATAGGGAGGCCTGAGGAGAGGGAGAGAGATGGGGCGTGGACAGTCAGTGGAGCAGTCAGAACACACATACTATCAGAAGTTCACTGTCTTATATGGGCATGGTTCTGGGCCCAAAACAATTACAATAGTAACATCAAAGATCACAGGCTGGGTGCAGTGGTTCACACCTGTAATCTCAACACTTTGGGAGGCTGAAGCACATAGACTGCTTGAGCCCAGGAGTTTGAGACCAGCCTGGGAAACATCGTGAAACCCAATTTCTACAAAAAATACAAAAATTATCCAGGCATGGTGGCACACATGTGCCTGTGGTCCCAGCTACTCAGGAGGCTGAAGTGGGAGGATCGCCTGAGCCTGGGAGATTGAGGCTGCAGTGAACCATGATTGTAGTACTGCACTTCAGCCTGGGTGACAGAGTGAGACCCTGTCTCCAAAAAAAAAAAAAAAAAAAAATCCATTAGTCATGAGGCAGGAGAATCGGGTCTGGAGGCAGGGAACCTAAGCCCTCCCCTTTTCCGCACTCGCAGATGGGAAATTGGCTGTTTTCAACAAATGGGACACTGATTGCCAGAGGAGTCTTTGTTTGCAACTTGGTAACTTCACTCCAGCCTCTGAATGGTTGCTGTCCACAACCAGTCAGATTGATTGTGGGTGGAGTCTTTGCTTGAGTAGATGTATAACTTTGTAACTTCATCCTAGCCTCTGATTGCTTTTGGCAACCAATCAGATGTTTGCACAGGAGTGTGATCTTTGTAACATCACTTCAGCCTCTGTTTGGCTGCTTTCTGCAACCAATCAGAATGATTGCGGGCTACCACTTCATTTACATGAGGTGAGCATGAAGTGGCCAATGGGAAACTTCTAGGGGGTATTTGAACCCCAGAAGATTCTGTAGCTGGGCCCTGAGCCACCACTTGGGTCCTCTCCCACACTGTGGTGTGTTCTTTCATTTTCAATAAACCCCTGCTTTTGTTCTTTTGTTACTTCATTCTTTCTTTGCTTTGCTGGGTGTTTTGTCCAATTCTTTGTTCAAAACACCAAGAACCTGGACAACTTACAGTCACGACCCTCTACTGGTGACAAGTCACAGATCGCCATGACGGATACATAATAAGGAAAAAGTATGAAATGTTATGAGAATTACCAACGTGACACAGAGAGCCAGAGGTCACATGCTGTTGGAAAAATGGCACCAAGAGACTTGCTAGACACAGGGTTGCCACAAGCCTTCAATTTATAGAAACCACAGTATCTATAAAATGCAATAAAGCAAACCACAATAAAATACAGGTGCGCCTGTATTCTATTTTGCCCCAACTTCCACAACAACCACGAGGTACACAGATATTTCACCCCCATTTTGTGGACCAGAAAACAAGCAGAGAGAGGCTAACTGTAAGGGTGTGTTTTTAGATCCCAATGCCAGGAAGGGTCAGAGTGCAGGTTCTGCCACATTTGGCATCATGCGGTCCAGGCGGCCACTGCACCTGATGCCCGCGTCATCAGGGCTGGGATCTGGTCTCCAGTGCACCTGTGTGATCAAAGCCCAGGATGTGTGCCGGAGGGTGACTTTCCTTCCTGGGGGAATGTGACTGGCCCATACCATTTCTGGGTTAACTTTCTAGTGAATTGGTTCTCGTGTCTTTAGAGTTTAAACTGTGCAGACAGCCTCAGGGAGAGCCAAGAGTTCTGTGGACAGTCTTGAAGCTTGATGGGCTCTTCTGAGTGACAGCGTGAGCGCCAGGCACGAGTCCAGACTATGATATGGGCTTTGACCCTCTGACCTCATTGCCTCTCTGTTTATCTGCTCTGCTTCCTCTGCAGCTGATGTCACTGTGGTTCACATTTTGCACTAGAATGATCCCTGGGGAGTGAGTGGTGAGGGACACTTGTTAGGGAGGGCCTGTCTGGACATAGGGACAGAGCTGGGATCACCAGCTGTGACCTGTTGGCCAGATCCCAGCACCACTCTACCCCATGGCTCAGGGCTCAGGGCTCAGGGCTCAGGAGCCTACTATGTTTGTTACATTGTTAAATGGTCAGGAAGAAGGGAGAAGAAAGAAGGAGGAGGAGGATTATTATTCATGATTGGCCCAAGGGGCTCACACCTGTAATCCCAGCACTTTGGAAGGCTGAGGTGGTGGACAGCTTGAGGCCAACTCGATCCCCGTCTCTACAAAAAATTTAAAAATTAGCTGGGAGTGGTGGCATGAGCCTGTAGTCCCAGCTACTCGGAAGGATCACTTGAGCCCAGGAGTTGGAGGCTGCAGTGAGTTATGATTGTAGAAAATAAAAAGAAGATTTCATGGCATGTGAAAATGATCTGAAATTCTAATTCACTGCCCGTAAATGAGCTTTACTGGAACACAGTGGCACCCATTCCTTTTGCTTTATGTGGGCTGTTCTTGCTCCCACGGCAGGGTTGAGTAGCTGGGACAGAGGCCATGTGGCCTGCAGAGCCTAACATATTTACCAACTGGCCCTTCCCACAAGAGGCTTGCCAAGCCCAGGCCCTGCGTTCCCTCCCTTCCTGCGATGACAAAGTCAGGTTGGTAGACACATTTCACGGGGTCGGCACAAACCGTTGGTGCTTAATCAGAGTGGAAGAGGCTGTGCTGGGGGCCAACTGTGCGGGTTCCAGAGAGAAGGCAGCGGCCCACATGCCATGAACTGTCCCGCACCTGCGGCTGCCAGGGCCTGGGGCCTCCGAGTGACCCCCCGTGTGTTCATTAAGAGGGCCGGGGTCTGTGGCGGCCCCCAGGCAGTGGGCCTCTGTCCTGTGCTCAGACGGTGCTCTTTGAAGGGCGGCAGGACGGGGGCTCCTCCTTGTGCTGCCAGAGCTGGTCCCAGAGTCTCACCTGCCCAGGGCCAGCCCATGCGATGGCAACCCCGTGCGTGACAGTGGCCTTTGCACAGTACCTTCTGCTCCTGGCGGGCGGTTCTAGACTTGCTCTGGGAAGCAGCCTTTCCGGATAACAGGAGGAGCTGAGACACCCCAGCCAGTCGGTGGGGAAGCAGACCTGGGGTCAGCCACGGGGACTCTGGGGGGTCTCTTCAGGCCACAACTGGCGTTTGCTGAGGAGGCGGGGCAGACACGGAAGGGCCAGGGCTGTGTGGGTGAGAAGTAAGGATGAGGATGATGGGGCCTGCTAAGACCCCTGACCCCATCACTGTGCAGCTTTTCTACTCACTTGTGGTAACAAACACCCAACATGACATTTATCCTCATAACCATTTTTTTTTTTTTGAGACGGAGTCTAGCTCTGTTGCCCAGGCTGGAGTGCAGTGGCCGGATCTCAGCTCACTGCAAGCCCCGCCTCCTGGGTTCACGCCATTCTCCTGCCTCAGCCTCCCGAGTAGCTGGGAGTACAGGCGCCCGCCACCTCGCCCGGCTAATTTTTTTTGTATTTTAGTAGAGACGGGGTTTCACCGTGTTAGCCAGGATGGTCTCGATCTCCTGAACTCGTGATCCGCCCGTCTCGGCCTCCCAAAGTGCTGGGATTACAGGCTTGAGCCACGCGCCCAGCCCCTCATAACCGTTTTTGAGCGCACAGTTTGATAATGTTAACCTAAGTATATTCACGCTGTGGTGCATCCAATCTCCAAAATCCTTTTCATCCCGCAAAACTGAAGCACTGTACCTACTAAACCACAACTCTCCTTTCTCCCTTCTTTCCAGCCCCTCCCCAGCTTACCACTCTGCTTTCTGTCTGTGAATTTGGCTGTTCTAGAGAACTCGTGTCAGTGGACTCACTTCACATTTGTCTTTCTGTGACTGACTTATTTGACTTTGCGTAATGCCCGCAAGGTCCGTCCACGTGGCAGTGTGTGTCCGAGTTCCCTGCTTCTCCAGGCCGAGTGATGCTGCCTTCTGCGGATGTGTCATCGTTTCTTTATCCATGGGCACTCGGGTTCCCTCCACCTCTTCAGCATGGGTGTGCATCTGCCCCCAGTCCTGAGCTCACAGGGCCACACCACCCTCTCCGCACCGTGCCCCACAGCATCTCCGTGCCAGTGCCTCCTGGCCTCCAGTGGTGGCTGTTGGCTTTCGCTTCTTTTGGGTCTACACCCGGAAGTGGTGTGCTGGATCATAGGCTCTTCTTACTTTTAACTTTTGAGGAGCAGCCACACTGATTTCCATGGCAGCTGCACCATCTCACATTCCCACCACAGGTGCATGAGGGTCCCACCGTCTTTGTTCACATCCTCACCAGCATGTGTTTTTTGTCTGTCTGTTTGTTTGTTTGTTTGTTTTTAGCAGTCATCCTAGTGGATGTGATCGGTTTTGCTTTGTTTTAAGTAAGGCATAATTTTCATACAACAAAATGCACAGATCTTGTTTCCCATGACAGGAGTTTTGTCAGATGAAATCTCATGAAATCCACCTCCCACCCAGGGACAGGACATTTCTGGTGCTCTGGGAAGCTCCCTCTCACCCTTCCCTGTCATCCCTCTCCACCCGGCACCGGGTTGCTGTGGCACCGGAAGAGCAGTGCCTGTTCCTGCCCTCGGTGCCGATGCACCCACAGTAAAGACAGGGAGGGTTTGCGTGGGCCCAAGCCTGCCTCCCCATGAGGCAGCCCGGCTGCTCCCCACACCCGGGGAGGAGGTGCCTGTGCCGCCAGGGGCAGGGAGAGGGCTGGGTTTGCAGGTGCGCCGCATCCAGCTCCAGCCTCTCCCGAGCCCGCTGTGTTTGCTTTTGGAGGGCCGAGCACAGGATGTGCCCGTCCTCTGCCTGATGACAGTGGAGTGATGTCAGGCCAGGTGCTTCCCGGAGGGAGGCAGGGCGTGCAGCCTGCTGCCTGGCAGGGGAGGAGGCGGGCAAGGTTCCCAAAGAGAGAGCTGGGCCATGGGCTGGCCGTGCATCAGCGATGTTTACAACGCTTCCCGCCCTCACCAGTTTCGAACTTTGTGTCTCCATTCTGAGAGCCTATTTTCAGCTCCCCTTTGCTGCCAAGGGGCAGTTTATCTTCGGAATCAACATTCAGATAGAATCGCGCACCCTCTAACCAGGGAGCAGAATGTGCTCGGCTTGGACAACTATTCAGTTTTTATGAGCAGTAGGTTCCTGAAAAGCTACTGTTCCCAAGGCCAGGCTGGTACCACGGGAAGGCCTGAGCTCCGTCTCTCCTCCCGCGGATTTACTCAGTAACATTGCAGGAGTCTGCGCCCCGACAGTGTCTGGGGTTCATTCAACCTTCAGCAAATCATTATTTCTGTCAGATGCTTGGGCTACAGAGTTGAGCAGGCTGGGAACCAGGGGCAGACGCAGATGACAGCATCACACATAAATACTCATATCTACCTAAGTGCTCATTCAGGCTGGGTGGTCGGGGGTCCCTCAGAGGAAGTCACACCTGAGGGGTGGATGGGATTTAGCCAATGAGAAGAGCTGAGGTGGTGAGTCTCAGGGGAGCTCGGATGCAGCCTCTGTGGGGATGTGTGAGAAGGGCCGTGCCCTAACGAGCACCCAGGGCGTGGGGTGGCCAGCTCCTGACTGAGGGGGTTAGTGGGAGCGGTGAAAAACCCCAGAACCAGAACTGCTTTTCAGGCCTCAGTGGCTCAGATTCCAGAGGCTTTGGTGTCTTCAGCAGAAAGAGACTGAAGTTTCTATTTCAGTTTTCTCAGTGAAAATCAGCATCTCTCACCCTGGCTTTGATGCTTTGGCTGAGTTCTAGGCTCCTTTTCTCACAAGACATGGAGCAGGTTCAAGGCTGGTCGCCGTCTCTGTGTGGTGCCTGAGCCGCGTGGCATCTATGGGCTTCGCTGTGAGCTTTGTCCCCCCTGGCTCATGAGCTCACAGGGCCACACCGCCCTCTCCACACCGTGCCCCACAGCATCTCCGTGCCAGTGCCTCCTGGCCTCCAGTGGTGGCTGTTGGCTGCCTCATGCCTTCCTCAGAGATCTGGTTTTTAAAGTAAAGTGAGGGTCAGTAAATGGGGGAGACAGAAGCAAAGAAAAATGGGTTGGACGCAGAAAACAAATTGGCTGTCAGAGCTCTCATCTGAATCTCAGGCATCCTTTCCTTTCTTTTAAAAAGATGTGACTGTGGTCAAACATACAGAACATAAAATGTCACCCATTTTTAAGTGCATAGTTCAGTGGTGCTAAGTCCATTCTCACTGTGCTGCAGCCAATCCCTAGAATTCTTCATCTTGGCCTGGAGCAGTGGCTCATGCCTGTAACCCCAGCACTATGGGAGGCTGAGACGGGCAGATCACCTGAGGTCAGGAGTTCGAGACCAGCCTGACCAACATGGTGAAGCCCTGTCTCTACTAAAAATACAAAAATTAGCCGGGCGTGGTGGCACATGCCTGTAATCCCAGCTACTTGGGAGGCTGAGACAGGAGAATCACTTGAACCCAGGAGGTGGAGGTTGCAGTGAGCCAAGATTGTGTCATTGTACTCCGGCCTGGGTGATGAGAGTGAAACTCTGTCCCAAGAAAAGAAAAAAAAAAAAACAAAAAAAACTCTTCATCTTGCGTGAATGTTAAGCATTTTTTGAAAAACAAAAGGAGGCCAGGCATTGTGGCTCATACTTTCAGTCCCAGCACCTGTATTATCAAGGCCCAGGGTGTGTGCCTGGGTGTGGCTTCCTTCCTGGGAAGGATCACTTCAGTCCAGAAGTTCGGGACCAGCCTGGGCAACATGGCAAAACCCCATCTCTACAAAGAAGTGCAAAAATTAACTGGGCATAGTGGCACATGCTTGTAGTCCCAGCCACTCTGGAGGCTGAGGCAGGAGAATTGCTTAAGCCAGGGAGGTGAAGGTTGCAGTGAGCTGAGATTGCACCACTGCACTCCAGCCTGGGCAAAAGAGTGAGACCCTGTCTCAAAAAATAAATAAAAAATAAAAATGGAAAGGAAAGAAAATAAACAGAGCAAGGTTCTCTTCAAAATTTAACTGCAGCCAGGTATTGTGGCTCATGCCTGCAATGCCAGCACTTTGAGAGGCCGAGGTAGGAGAGTCACTTGAGCCCAGGAGTTTGAGACCAGCCTGGGCAACATAGTGAGACCTTGTGTCTGCTAAAAAAAAGAAAAAAAATTTAAAAACCAGGCATGGTGGCATGTGCCTGCAGTCTTAGCTGCTCAGGGAGCTGAGACAGGAGGATCCCTTGAGGCCAGTTCAAGGCTGCAGTGAGCTGTGATTGCTCCACTGCACTCCAGCCTGGGTGACAGAACAAGAACTTTCTCAAAAAAAAAAAAAAAAAAAAAGAGGCAGCCGGGTGTGGTGGTTCCCAGCACTTTGGGAGGCTGATGTGGGTGGATCACTTGAGGTCAGGAGTTGGAGGGTCTCCTGGCCAACATGGTGAAACCCTGTCTCTTCTAAAAATACAAAAATTAGCCGGTTGTGATGGCATATGCCTGTAATCCCAGCTACTCGAGGGCTGAGGCAGGAGAATCTGCTTGAACCCGGGAGGCTGAGGTTGCAGTGAGCCGAGATCGCACCACTGTGCTCCAGCCTGGGCAACAGAGACTCTGTCTCAAAAAAAATAAAAAAGCTCAGCTGCCAGGAGCCAGCATTTTTCCTCTTCCCATCATTCCCTTTCTGCAGCCAACTCCTGCCCCTCCTCATGTGCATTGCGGGGGCTGTCACAGCCCTGTGGCTTCCGTGGGGCGGGGGCACAGCGGTGACTGCTGCCCAGGGTAGAGCCTGTGCAGGGGCTTGTTCCCCGTGACCTGCCTGCTCCTGAGTAAGTCACTGACTCCCCTGCAGCTCTCAGCAAGCCAAGGGACAGGGCTGCTTGCTCTACAGATTGGTGCGGGGAGGAGCAACCACCCAGCCTAGCGGCTCTAGTGCTGTGGGAAGGGGCAGTCTGCGGCGGAAGGGCCCAGGGACTTGGCCTGTTAAGGGCCACGCCAGGCTGTTTCCTTCATATCTCACCTGCGGCACCACCACACCTGCAGCTGGTGGAGCCCCTCCCCGCTCGCACCCCCACTTCGGCTCCTTAGCAGGTCTTAGTTCTTATTTTGCATCACGGTGGGCTGTGTGCTTTTCCACAAAACAAGAGGGAGAAAGGCAGTAACACAGTGGCTTTTGGTTTGTTTTGATTTGTAGTAGCAAAGTCTTTCTTTAAATAAAATCTTCCCTGGTAATGGTGTTATGGAAGAAATAAACAAAGCATCTCTAGTTGAGGCAGCCAGGGTGCCTCCCGTGCTGGGGCACCTCCACCCCCAAAGCCCATATGGCCAGAGGCCCCTCCACTGACCCAGGAGTTTGTAAACCCTCGCCTTGGTGTTCACCAGGAAGCTCACACGGGCAGCAACAAACCTCACCCCCCGTGCCTACATTGAGGCTGCCCTTGAGGTGAGCTCACGCGTACAGAAGTCCAAATTTAGACCATACGTTGTGGGTGATACTGCCTGAGGTATGAAGATAGGATTTGTCTGATAGGCAGATGTAAAGGTTGCAAATTACCTGCATGCTAAAAAAGCAAACAAGAGATTCCAGGTTCCCATGGTGGAGGGAAGCAGAGAATCGATTCCCTAGTATCCAGCACAATGAGAACTAGTAAGACAAACCTCCCAGAAGCTCACCGCAGCAACCAACTCGAAGACAGGAACAACCACAGGTCTCAAACTTCAGGGGCCTGTGGTCAGAGAGAAACAGAAGATTTGGGTGCAGCAGGACAGAGCTCCCAACACAGGGGTGAGGATGATGTGAGGTTGGGGTCTTAGGGGCTCCAGCTCTCCCCTGCTAATTCGCAGCCCTGGGAAAGGATGGGAAGGAGCCGCAGCCCACCAGCACTACGGGTCTTGGTCCTCGGTGGCTGGCAAGCCCTGGGGCACTGTGCTGAGGGCACAGCGGGCCTACACTTGTGGCCAAGCAGTGGCCCCGGGTGCTCCTCTCTGCTGCCATCACTGCCTTCTGCCTGGCTTTGTGTCCTCTCCCATCCCCTGCTGGGATCGATCCTGCACAAGCCCCTCCCATGACCCACTCCCCTTTAACCCATGTCTGCTACTGACCCCGCAGCTTAGCCGGGGGTCTCACCCTTCCTGCTGGTCCCTCTGCCTCCCGTTCCCTCCTCAGCCCACCCTGGTTTCCCAGGCCTGTGACCGGCTGCAGTCTCAGCAAGGCTCACGTTCAGGATTAAGCTGAGGACCTGCACTCAGAGCTGGGAATTTAAAAATCATCTTTATGAAGTTGATCAGACCAAAAAAAAAAGACAAAGAGCTTGCTTGCATCACAAACATCCGAGTGTCCACCATCCCTCTTCAGAAATGAGATCTGACAATGCACTCCACATCCCAGAGGCCCCCGAGGTGACAGTGGCAGTCCTGAATCTGGTGTTAACATTCTCTGCGTGGGCTTGTACTTCTAATGCCTAGGCTTATTCCTCCAAGTGATACAGACCACACTCTGCAGTAGCACACGAGATACAGAGACCTATTACCTTTGTGCATAGATAGATGTAGCTATCTCTCCATCTATCTCCCTGCCCATGTATGTGTGCGTTTCTCTATCCATTCATATATGTATGTATGTGTCTATTCCGGTACATATACACCTGTCTATCCATCTAGCCATATATGTATGTGTCTAGCCATCCATCCATGTACATATGTACCTATCTACCCACCTATCTATTCATGTATGTATGTACCTATCCATCCCCCTGTCTATTCATATGTGTATGTACCTATCCATCCCCCTGTCTATTCATATGTGTATATACCTATCTACCCACCTATCTATTCATGTATGTATGTACCTATCCATCCCCCGTCTATTCATATGTGTATGTACCTATCCATCCACCTGTCTATTCATATGTGTATGTACCTTTCCATCCCCCTGTCTATTCATATGTGTATGTACCTATCCATCCCCCTGTCTATTCATATGTGTATGTACCTATCTATCCCCCTGTCTATTCATATGTGTATGTACCTATCTATCCACCTGTCTATTCATGTATGTATGTACCTATCTATCCCCCTGTCTATTCATATGTGTATGTACCTATCGATCCACCTGTCTATTCATATGTGTATGTACCTATCCATCCACCTGTCTATTCATATGTGTATGTACCTATCCATCCCCCTGTCTATTCATATGTGTATGTACCTATCCATCCCCCGTCTATTCATATGTGTATGTACCTATCTATCCACCTGTCTATTCATGTATGTATGTACCTATCTATCCCCCTGTCTATTCATATGTGTATGTACCTATCTATCCACCTGTCTATTCATATATGTATGTACCTATCCATCCACCTGTCTATTCATATGTGTATGTACCTATCCATCCCCCTGTCTATTCATATGTGTATGTACCTATCCATCCACCTGTCTATTCATATGTGTATGTACCTTTCCATCCCCCTGTCTATTCATATGTGTATGTACCTATCCATCCCCCTGTCTATTCATATGTGTATGTACCTATCTATCCCCCTGTCTATTCATATGTGTATGTACCTATCTATCCACCTGTCTATTCATGTATGTATGTACCTATCTATCCCCCTGTCTATTCATATGTGTATGTACCTATCCATCCACCTGTCTATTCATATGTGTATGTACCTATCCATCCCCCTGTCTATTCATATGTGTATGTACCTATCCATCCCCCTGTCTATTCATATGTGTATGTACCTATCCATCCCCCTGTCTATTCATATGTGTATGTACCTATCCATCCCCCTGTCTATTCATATGTGTATGTACCTATCTATCCCCCTGTCTATTCATATGTGTATGTACCTATCTATCCACCTGTCTATTCATGTATGTATGTACCTATCTATCCCCCTGTCTATTCATATGTGTATGTACCTATCGATCCACCTGTCTATTCATATGTGTATGTACCTATCCATCCACCTGTCTATTCATATGTGTATGTACCTATCCATCCCCCTGTCTATTCATATGTGTATGTACCTATCCATCCACCTGTCTATTCATATGTGTATGTACCTATCCATCCCCCTGTCTATTCATATGTGTATGTACCTATCCATCCCCCTGTCTATTCATATGTGTATGTACCTATCTATCCACCGATCTATTCATATATGTAGGTACCTATCCATCCACCTGTCTATTCGTGTATGTATGTACCTAGCCATCTGTCATCCTCTTTATTCTGCAGCTCCTTTCCTCACCCACAGTGTGAACCTGCCACGCTAACCGTGACATGTGTCACTCCAGTTCATTCATGTATGGTTGCAGGGTTGCTGGGGCACACAGAGTACCAGGGGAATGCCAGTCCTGGCTGGGCCACTGTGTCCATCCTACTGATGGAGTGTCAGGGGGTGGGGGTGGGGCTCCAGGTTTCTGCTGGTCTAGCACGGCTACTGAACACTCTCATGCAGGCGCAAGGGGTTCCAGGGCAGGTACTGAGACACATGCTGGCCAGGTCCCACGGCATGGCTGTCCTTGGCCTCCTGACACCGCCACAGCTCTGGCTGAGGCTGCTCTGCATCGCCCCCCACCACAGGCGTGGGAGCCGCCTGTCCATGTTTCTGTGGTCCATTCTGTTTTCGGGTTGTGAACTGCTAGTTCCTATTTTCCCCCTTTTCAGTTGGTTCTTGGCCTTTTCTTACTTATTAGATTCTTTGAATCTTATGGATTCTAATGCTTAGTTGGTTCTATCCTCTGCAAGTTTTTCTCCCAGTCTGTGGCCTAAAGTCTTTTCACTACTTTATTGTGTCTTTTAATATATAGAACGTTTACAATGGAATGTAGACTAATCTAGCAATCTGCTCTGCGCGTTCAGTGTTTTAATCAAGAAGTTATATTTCATACCAAAGTCATAAAGCCTTCTGTATTTTCTTCTGAAAGTTGTAAGGTTTTATCGTGAGGTCTTTGGAGTAAGGTGTGACATAGAGATTCAGTTCTATATTCCTTTTCCACATGGACACGAATCGAGTCCCTTTTCCCTCCTACAGGCTATAATGCCATGTGGCCATCTGTTATGTGGCCACAGTTTCTTAGGTCTGGTCCTACACTCTTCTCCGTCCTGGGACTGCTCATCTGTCCTGAGCCTGCACAGCCTTTGAGTATTTCAACTTTGTGATCCGTCTTTATCCCCCACGTTGCCCTTCAGAACACATCTGACTGTTCTCGGCTCTTGGCTTTCCCGTCACATGTTTTAGAATCAGCCTGAGACGCTCCACAGAAAACCTTACTGAGGCTGATAGCAGTTTCTTTTTTTCTTTTTTCTGAAACGGAGTTTCACTCTGTCACCCAGGTTAGAGTGCAGTGGTGTAATCCTGGCTCATTGCAATCTCTGCCTCTCAGATTCAAGCAATTCTCCTGCCTTAGCCTCCAAGTAGCTGGGATTACAGGCATGTGCCACTGTGCCCGGCTCATTTTTTTGTATTTTTAGTAGAGATGGGGTTTCATCATATTGGCCAGGCTGCTCTTGAACTCCTGACCTCAGGTGATCCACCTGCCTCGGCCTCCCAAAGTGCTGGGATTACAGGCATGAGCCAGACGGCAGTTACTGTCAATTTAGAGAGTAATTGGTGCATGATTGACATGATTATAATACTGAGTCTTGCTATTTTTTAATTATATTAGAGTCTTTATGTTTTCAATAAAATTGTATTTTATTGATAAAGCCTTTACATACCATCTTTTAGATATATCCTTAAGTACCTTTAAAATGTGCTACTATGGTAGGCTGGGTATAGTGGCTTACACCTGTAATCCCAACACTTTGAGAGACCAAGACTGGAGGATTACTTGAAGAGGAGTTCAAGACTACCCTGGGCAACAAACACAGTCTACAAAAAAAATTTTTTTAATTGTTAAACGTGGGGCCGGGCACAGTGGCTCATACCTGTAATCCCAGCACTTTGGGAGGCTGAGGTGGGCAGATCACCTGAGGTCAGGAGTTCAAGACCAGCCTGGCCAACATGGTGAAACCCTGTCTCTACTAAAAATACAAAAATGAGTCGGGCATGGTGGCGGGCGCCTATAGTCCCAGCTACTTGGGAGGCTGAGGCAGGAGAATTGCTTGAACCCGGAAGGTGGAGGTTGCAGTGAGCTGAGATCACGCCACTGCACTCCAGTCTGGGTGACAGAGCGAGACTCTGTCTCAAAAATAAATAAATAAATAAATAAAATTGTTAAATGTGCTGCTCTGGTAAAGCATACTTAAAAAAAAACTGCACTTTACGGTCATTTGTGTTAGCGAGTCTGAATGCTGCTGAATTCTGAATATTGCTCTTGGCTCCCACACCCTTCCGAGCTTTCTCTCTGACACTCATGGTCTGCCATGTGACTCCACCTGCCTCTCCCTTTCCGGCTCCCACAGCCTTCAGCTTTCTGACATTTTACATGGTCGAGGGGCATCCCTGCCATGTTGAAAATAGAGGTGATGGCAGGCATGATACAGCAGAAATGCTAATACGAAAAGAGAGAACTTATTAGCTCTGCATGACTCTTCTCCAACACTTGAACATTTCATTAAAATAGACAATTTCCTAGGAAAAATTAAATGTTCAAAACCTGGATCTAAAAAAAACAAGTAACCTTTCTATTGCCTCTTTGGAGGTCTTTTATAATTAGTTTCATCATATTGGCCCCTTCTTAATGGGGAATTATGTAGAGTAGCAAAAAAAAAAAAAAAAAAAAAAGCGCACCAGGTCACTGTGATGCCTCCCAATTACCACCCGAGTGGCTCCAGCGGACACTGCAGAGACCACAGCCCGGCCACCAGAGCACCGCAGGGGACCACCACCTATCAGGGCTTTAAAAATACTGCGTTCCTTTCTCTGTTTCCTTCCACTCTACTT
The DNA here is from genome assembly GCF_049350105.2 of Macaca mulatta. Lineage (NCBI taxonomy): Eukaryota > Metazoa > Chordata > Mammalia > Primates > Cercopithecidae > Macaca > Macaca mulatta. The sequence goes on along the minus strand of NC_133415.1, from coordinate 33,087,916 downwards.
TCACTCTTTTTGAAAGTGAGGTTGGCCTTTTTACCCAAAAACTCTCATAAAGTCCTCTCACACGCTGTCGTTGGCCGTTGTCATTTAGCAGGAGGGAGTGTGTCCAGCCCGGGAAGTGAGCGACGGCAGCTCTGTCAGTATTTGCCTAAACACACCTTCTTGTTGCCGATGCCCGCTCTCTTCTCTTATTTACTCCGCGTGCCGAGGGAGTAAGGAAGTACCGCGGGCAGGCGGTGTCAGTAACCTCTCTGCTCCCGTCGAAGCTGCCTCCCCGTCCTTGTGTGTGTTCACAGGCAGCGTTGGCAGTACCATCATGACAACCAGTACCACGTCCTGGACAATCGGCTCACGGCTGTGGGGATGCACCTGGGCTTGGGAACTGGTGTCTTGGATGTGGGACACTTCCCAGCTCACAACAAGAGCTTCCATGGAAAGGGAGTCATTCCCAGGCCGTCAGATGGCCACCTCAGAGACAGTAGTCTGTGGGATGAATACTTTTGTCAATTTTGTCTGCATTCCTGAAGGAATAGGACATCATTTTGAAGAACCTGGGAGTATCATTTTACCTAAAGGTGGGAGAACAGGAAGGAATTGTGTTGTTATTTTAGATACCGTTCAGAGCATTGAAATGAATAGGGTCATCAGTCACTGTGGTTTGATTTTATTCTGGAAAAAACACATATTATAAAATTTACCATCTTGATTTTTTTTTTGAGACAGAGTCTCACTCTGTCACTCAGGCTGGAGTGCAGTGGCACGATCTTGGCTCACTGCAACCTCCGCCTCCCAGGTTCAAGTGATTCTCCTGCCTCAGCCTCGCAAGTAGCTGAGATTACAGACGTGTGACACTATGCCCAGCTAATTTCATTATTTCTTACTTTTTGTAGAGACAGGGTCTCACTATGTTGCCCAGCGTGGTCTTGAACTCCTGACCTCAAGGGATCCTTCCACCTCAGCCTCCTAAAGTGTTGGGATTGCAGACATGAGCCACCACTCCCAGCCTTTCACTCATTTTTAGATTGGATTATTTGATCTTGTTGTTGAGTTTTAAGAGTTTGTTGTTGTTGTTGTTGTTGTTTTGAGATGGAGTCTTGCTCTGTAGCCCATGAAGGAAATAATGTATGCAGTGGTCCATTTCCAAGACAAAGTGACTTGAGTCGGCTCAGGTCAGCAAACTACCGAAGAAACAGGATATACCAGGCTCCTGTTTCGATAGCCAATGCCTGCTTGTCGGCCTTCCCCTTCCCCCTCTTCTTGCCACGCCCTCACTTAGTTGCCTTCACCTGCACCAAAGAAATTCAGTCTAAGATGAAAGCTTACTAGGCTCCAAAATAGCTCGCTTTGTCTGTTCTTATCAGCCTGCCCAGGTACTTAGGTCATAAGTCAAAAACTTGAAGAACCCCTGAGCTAACTAGGATTGCAATGCATTGCGGGCTGCAACAAAATGCAGCAAGATAACCCTAAAAAAAAAAAAAAAAAAAAAAACCACCTATAGCCCCTACCTAACAATCAGAACAATCAATAGGTGATGTCCAGAAAGGTTGTAACCCCATAGTACTCAGTGTATGAGGAACTGGGGGAGGGACCTGTGCACTAGGGGATAAATTGCTTGTTGAAACTGTGCTGGGTGTGCCTGTCTGTCAGAAACCCGCTCTTGCAAGACCGTCATTAAAAGTCTCACTTTGGCTGATCTCTGGGTCTCTAAGTCCATTCTTTGGGTTTGGATGAGTGAGTTTGTTTCTCACACCCAAGTTGGAGTGCAAGGGCGCGATCTCAGCTCACTGCAACCTCTGCCTCCCAGGGTCAAGCGATTCTCCTTCCTCAGCCTCCCTGGTAGCTGGGATTACAGGCACGCACCACCATGCTCAGCTAATTTTTGTAATTTTTGGTAGAGATGCGTTTTCGCCATGTTTTGCCAGGCTGTTCTTGAACTCCTGACCTCAGGTGATCCACCCTCTTCGGCCTCCCAAAGTGGTGCGGTTACAGGCGTGAGCCACCATGACCGGCCAAGAGTTCTTTATATATTCTGGCTATTAATCCTCGTTAGATATAGGACTTGCCAATAATTTTTTTCATTCTGTCAGTTACTATTACTCTGTTGACTGAGTCCTCTGATGAGCAGAAGTGTTAAGGTTTGATGTAGTCCCTGCGGTCTGGGTTTTGTTAAATACATGCTGGCCGGGGGAGGGAGGGGGTCAAAACCCTGCAGGAGGTTCTGTTACTTCTGGTGATGCATTGCTGAGCTGGGGCGTTCTGTGATCACATTTAACTGGCTTTCCTCGATTTCTTTCCAGCCTGAAACTCAGGTGTGGAGTTTATGAAAGTTCTTCATGCAAAAGTGAGTATTGTCCCCAAGGTTGCCAAAGCCGATGCCCTCACCTGAAGGAAAGGGAGCATGTCATAGGAACGCTGGTTCCTGGATGTCTTTCTCTGGGGCCTATGTCATGGGGGACAGAGTCAGGTTCCACTGTTGATTCTAAAAGAGAAAACCCCCTTTGAGAGGTAAGCATTGTTGGTTTCCTAAAAGTAAGAAAAGTTTCTACTTGTCAGAGAGACTGTCTCCTGTGGTTGCCCGGACGCCCTTTCCACAGCCCACGAAGGGCACGTGGGAACCCTGCTCCTTTCCGGGTCCTGAGCCAGTAGTTCCCGGCTGTGCCAGGGGCAGCGCAGAGCATTTCCCACCCCCACACACACCTTGACAGGCCAAGTAACAAGAGAGGCCTTTCTAGAAAGTCCCTGGAAAAAGGCTCTTTCCTCCCAAACCGGGAGATTATGCTTTGTACGTCTGTTGTGACAAGAACCTTTTCTTGTTTTCTTTCTCAAAATGACAAATTGATGACAGGGCAGATAAATCGTATTTTCTTTCTTTCTTTCTTTCTTTCTTTTTCTTTCTTTCTTTCTCTCTTTCTCTCTTTTTTTTTTTTTTTTTTTTGATGGAGGCTCGCTCTTGTCACCCAGGCTAGAGTACGGTGGCACGATCTCAGCTCACTGTAACCTCCTCCTCCTGGGTTCAAGCGATTCTCCTGTCTCAGCCTCTTGAGTAGCTGGGATTACGGGTATGTGCCACCAAGCCCAGCTAATTTTTGTATTTTTAGTAGAGATGGGTTTCACCATGTTGGGCAGGCTGGTCTCGAACTCCTGACCTCAGGTGATCCACCCGCCTCAGCCTCCCAAAGTACTGGGATTACAGGCATGAGCCATCATGCCCAGCCTTTTTTTTTTTTTTTCTTTTCTTTTCTTAATAGACAAGGTTTCACTTCCAGTCACCCAGGCTGGGGTGCAGGGTTTCAATCCTAGCTCACTGCACCTTCGAACTCCTAGGCTCAGCTGATCCTCCTGCCTCAGCCTCCCAAAGTGCTGGGATGACAAGCGTGAGCCATCGTTCCCAGCTAAATAGTGCTTTTTCTTCTCCCTAACACTGAAATATAGAAAGTATGAAAAAGCCACTCATGGTCAAGCGGCATGTCCCTGCAGAGCTGTCAGCCACATTGCCTCCCAGAATCCAGGTTGGGGGCTTCTGATGCTGTCTGTTCCACATGACCCCACAGCCTCCTGAACCGACTGATGGCACCAAATGCTTATCCTCATTCCAGATGGCACCTTGTGGTATGTAGGAAAGTGACCTCTGGGCTGTGAGGTGTGTGGCAATGTCCCTGTGGCCCATCCCTAGACCGTGGAGTGGGTGATGTGAACCACAGCACCCTCCAGGACATCACAGGGTCCCAGCACTATTGTGTATGCTGTGACTCTGTCACTCAACTACTTTGAGTCTTCAAAGACATTGAATTGCCATTGTTCAAATACTTATTTGCCTTTGGTTCCCACTCCTTCCTCCCTGTGATGGGAAGAAAATTGGGGAATGTGCACCCAGAGAATGTCGGGGCTGGATCAAGCCCCTTTTCAGTCACTGTCATTCATAGTTGAGATGTGAACTCTGCAAAGGCAGTGAGTCCAGAACATTCTTGTTTCCAGTGCATATCCACTGTGACCAGGAAGCTGCACCTAGGTCTCTGACTCCAGCCACCCATACCTCCTCTCCCTATACCCAGAGTCCTGGATGAAAGCATGAGTCCAGGATGCTGGGAAGAGGGCAGACAATGACAGCTCCCAGGCACTGTGGACCAGTCAGGCTCTGTGTTGGGCATTCCTGGCAGACAATGCTGTAGTTAGTTCATCCTCTCAAGGACACGTGAGATGAGGGTATCATTACCTTAGAGATGGACGATCTGAGCCCTCCATCAGATAAGCAGTGACCCCGCTGCAGAGAACTGAAAACGAAGCTACGCTTATTGACTTTTTCCCCCATCAGCTGCCTCCCACTTCCCCCACCTGCTCTGTCTCGGCAGAAAACATCAAGAAGGCAAATCCACACAGCCCTGTGGCCAGCTCATTTGCACACACACTCACCTCGGGGATCTCTGGGGGTGTCTTGGATGCAGACCTCCACCCCTCACACCCTCACACCTGTCCGTCCAAGGGTCAGGCCACGCTGCAGTGCCTGGGCTGGCCTGATGGAGATGCTGTGCCAGCTGGGTCATGGCGGAAAAACAGCCAGGAATCACCCAATGTCTATTCCTTCCTTCCTTTCCATTTTCTTTTACAACAGCAAAACGATGCCAAGATTTTTCTGTGCTTCCCCTGTTATCGGCTGATTTATGGCCTCCCTCCCCAAGTCCCTATGTTGAAGTCCTAACCACCCAGTCCCAACCCCATATGACTGTATTTGGATAGAAGGTTTCTTTTTTTTCTTTCTTTCTTTTTCTTTCTTTCTTTCTTCCTTTCTTTTCTTCTCTCTTTTCTTTTCTTTCTTTCTTTCTCTTTCTTTCTTCTTCTTCTTTTTTTTTTTTTTTTTTTGAGACACAGTCTTGCTCTGTTGACCAGGCTGGAGTGCAGTGGTGCGATCTCAGCTCACTGCAACCCCTGCCACCTGGATTCAAGAAATTCTTGTGCCTCAGCCTCCTAAGTAGCTGGAACTACAGGTATGCACCACCATGCCTGGCTAATTTTTTGTATTTTTAGTAGAGACAGGATTTCACCATGTTAACCAGGCTGGTCTTGAACTCCTGACCTCAAGTGATCTAGCTGCCTTGGCCTCCCAAAGTGCTAGGATTACAGGCATGAGCCACCGCACCTGGCTGAGAGAGGGTCTTTAAACAGGTAATTTATTCAAAATGAGGTCATGGGGGTGGGCCCTACTTTGGTTTGACTGGTGTCCTATAAGAAAAGGAGACCAGGGCCTAGCAAGGTGGCTCCCAACACTTTGGGAGGCCAAAGCAGGAGGATTGCTCCAGCCCAGAAGTTCGAGACCAGCCTGGGCAACATGGTGAGACCCCCATCTCTACAAAAAATTTTAAAAATTAGCCAGGCTTGGTGAGGTGCACCCGTAGCCCCAGCTACTTGGGAGCCTGGGAGGCTGAGGCAAGAGGATCGCTTGAGCACTGGGAATGTGGGGCTTCGGTGAGCCATGATTGTGCCACTGCACTCCCATCTGGGCAACAGAGCAAGGTCCTGTCTCTAAAACTAAATAAAGAAAGAAAAAGGAGAGATTAGGACACAGGTATGCCCAGAGGGACAGCCCTCTGAGGGCATGGTGAGAAGACCGCCATCGACAAGCCCAGGAGAGGGTCCCTGGAAGACATAACCCTGCCCACGCCTTGATCCCAGACTTCCAGCCCCCAGAATATGAGACAATAAAGGTCTGCGGTGAGGCCACCAGCCAGTGGCACTTTGTAACGGCAGCCCCGGGAGGCCAAAACAGCTGCCTGTTCCCCACTTCCCTCTCCCAGCAGAAGCGCAGGGGCTGCTCCTGAGCCCCAGCTGCAGTCTGTCACTGTCAGCGCTAATGCGAAGCTCCCCTAAGGCTGACTTGACAGTATTGGCGAGTGGGCGTGACCGAGCAGCCTGCATCCGGTGCTGGTGAATGGGTACTTAGGTTCTTTATTGAAATGCTACTTGTAGCCCGCTGCTTCCCGGAGCTCTTGGCAACAGCCCAACTTTATGTTCCAAATAGGAAAAGGCTGCTTGATTTAAAGACTCGGACTTCATTAGGCGTTACCTTGATTTATGGAAAAATAATACTAAATGATTGCATAACAATGGCCCACTGCTCACCTACGTGTGGCCTGTGGCTAATAAAACCGGCACGTTCGGCTCTCCCGCGATGACATCAGCTTGTACCAACCCTTGTCTTCCACATGGGAAACGTGTTATGTGGTTCCAATTGTACCTTCACTTGGTGAAGGGTTGTGTTAAGTGATTCCAAAAATTGACTGTGTATATTTTCTCAAGGGAAGTTATTGTATATTATTTTAGCCGGGAACATCTCTTGCACACAATTACCAATCAGAAGTGAAGTGAAAATCAGGATTTGTCCCCCAGCCCACCTGGCGGATCTGACGCCGCCCCAGGCGCAGCCCGTGCGGGCGGGCGCTCTTCTTTCGGGCCAGGCACTAGGAGCCTTTGAGAGGCTGCAGGAGGAAGCCCGGCTTGAGGCCGTTCCTGTTTTGTCTCGCTGGAATTCAAAGATATTTGTTAATCCTTTCCCCCCACTTGAGTTGAGAAGGCCTGGAACGATGTTTCACAAGCTGTGCCCTGTAGAGCTCCTGGGGAAACTTGCTCAAAAGAATGACTTATCCAGGAGGGAACTAATATTTGCTTATTTTCCCCCCACCTAACTTCCCAAGGGAAGGCTAATCTGTAGAAACACAGAAACTTTGGAGGCCAATAAAATTGCAAGCAAGAGAAGGGAGATTGTTTCATTGTTGCTACCATGAAGGAGAGTTTGTTTTTACTGGATTTCTTTTTCCCTTCAGGAAGGCTCTGGGTAAGAGTCCTGATAGATTATTCCTGCACCCCTGGTTCTGGCTTTCCCCCCATTGTTTCAATTGCCCTGTTAATCACTACGATCTCAGTCAAGGTCAGTGCTGCTGTTTCATGTACTCGTGCCCCGCCTGCCCTCCTCTGCCGCGGATTCCCATGGGGATGTGTGTGGCCCTATGACCACCCTTCCGTGTCACCAATCACACGGAGTAGCCCTGAGGCCAGAGTGGGGTGTCGGCAGGGAGGCGGCACTTGGCATTTCCCAGCCTCTTCTTGGATGCCTGGGGTCCTCTTTGCGGGGTTTGGTGAGGTTCTGCTGGGGTGAGAGAGCTCGGCAGCCCCAACTGTGTCTGCTCACAGGCGAAGCATTTATGAGGCAGCTGGATCCCATAACAGAAACAGGGAAACCAGAGGCAGAAATGACATTACCGAGTGGCTTAGGGCACGGCCCTTGGGCATGCTAAGTCAGGGTTGGGGTAGCAAAGTATCATATAGGGAACTGAAATGCTTTTCAGTGCACAATGGCAGTGAACTGGATGGGAATCTTCCGGCCGGGAGAAGTCCAGACAGGGGGAAAAAAGTGTAGACAAGGAAAAGGAGTGAAAGACTGGACCTGGAGGGTGGGGCCTCATTCCCAGGAGAGTGGGCCCTGCCCCAGCAGCTTCCAGATGGAGACTTCAGGGACCTGGAGAGGGCAGGACCAGCCCCTCCACCCTCCCTGCCCTTCACCCTCAAGTTCACCTTCAGGGCTGTCTTCTTGCTTACTAAGGCCTGGGAGAGTTTAATTCCAAAGCAGAGGATGATGACTGGAGAAACGGATGCCTGGTTGAGGGTTCAGCATCGGAATCCCTCCGTAACCTCCCAGAAGCAGAAGGGGTGGTGTCCAAGGGTTCCCAGGCCCCTCCAATGATGAGGAGCCCAGACCCTACAACATGCCTTTGCCCCCTCCACACCTTTCCTGCTGACAGCCCCACCCCACGCTCCTCCCCATCTCACCCGCGTGTGTGTGTGTGTGTGTGTGTGTGTGTGTGCGCGCGCGCGCCCCCCCACCCCCAGACCTCCCGAGACAGCTCTGGCAACCCCATCTGCCAGGGGTCAAGTGAAATTCCTCTGGAATTAGCATTTTTCACAAGGAAACGTTCCTTTCTTTTCAGTAGTTATGGTCATCAGCGAGCCCTCTTAAAAGGGATCAGGTGTCCTGCTTTTGTTAAAATGACGTTGTCTCCTAACTCTCAGAGAAGAGGAAAACTGTCTGTCCCCAGCCGGCATGCTGGGGCACAGACCACTGAAGCCAGGGCTTTGGGCTCTTGGGGGTTCTGGAGGCTGGAGGGAGGGAGAAGGGGGAGCAGGACAGCGTGCTCTGTGTGCATAGTGCTCCAGGGACTCCGTGTCAGGAACGGCTGTGTGCCCACAGCAGGCTCCAGGGCCGTGCAGAGGAGAAAGGAGTCCCTGGGGCAGAGATGCAGGTCTGCCTCTCATCCTGAGCTCTTTCTGGTGCTGCAGGGAGACGTGTTTCTTATCTGAGATGTGGCAGACATTTAGAATTGTTGCTCAGAACTGTCTCATCTTAAACCTTTTAACCAGAAAGTACAGAACCATTGCTCCAGGGGAAATACAGGCCTGTGAGAGCTTCTGTTTGCAACATTTCATTCACTAATCCATACATAACCTTGTTGTGTGTCTGTTTCTGTTGAAATATACTTTAATATATATTATTGCTTCTTTAATGTTGTATTCACGACCAGCAACACCATAACTCTTGCCTGAACGCAGCTCATCTAACACACATATTTAACACACATATTTTCCCTATACAGCTCATTGCAGCCTTTTTTTTTTTTTTCTTGAGATGGAGTCTCACTTTGTTGCTAGACTGCAGTGCAGTGGCGAGTTCAAGCGGTTCTCCTGCCTCAGCCTCCCAAGTAGCTGAGACTACAGGTGCCCACCACCACACCCAGCTAATTTTTGTATTTTTACTAGAGATGGGGTTTCACCATGTTGGCCAGGATGGTCTCAAACTCTTGACCTTGTGATCTGCCCTCCTCGGCCTCCCAAAGTGCTGGGATTACAGGCATGAGCCACCGCACCTGGCCTTTTTTCTTTTTTCTTTTTTTTTAAGAGATTGGGATCTTGTTCTGTCACCCAGGCTGGAGAGCAGTGGCATGATCACAGGTCACTGCAACCTTGACCTCCTGGGCTTAAGTGATTCCCCACCTCAGCCTCCCAAGTAGCTGGGACCACAGGCTCACGCCACCACATCTGGCTCATCACAGCCTCCTTGTGCTTAGGAACACTAGACAGCCCTCAGGGTCTTTACCTATAGAGATGTCAGAGGCACTTAAACCAGAGCAACTCCATCTTGAATAGGGGCTAGGTAAAATAAGGCTGAGACTTACCGGGCTGCATTCTCAGACAGTTAGGCATTCCTTTTTTTTTTTTTTTTTTTTGAGACGGAGTCCCACTCGGTTGCCCAGGCTGGGGTGCAATGGCGCGATCTTGGCTCACTGCAACTACCACCAGCCAGGTTCAAGCAATTCTCCTACCTTAGTCTCCTGAGTAGCTGGGACTACAGGTGTGCGTGACCACGCCCAGCTAAATTTTGTATTTTTAGTAGAGATGGGGTTTCGCCATGTTGCCCAGGCTGGTCTCGAACTCCTGGCCTCAGGTAATCCACCCACCATAGCCTCCCAAAGTCCTGGGATTACAGGTGTGAGCCACCGCGCTTGGCCCCCTGGTTAGGCATTCTAAGTCACAGGATGAGATAGGAGGTCACTGCAAGATATAGGTCATAAAGACCCTGCTGATTAAAACAGGTTGCAGTAAAGAAGCCGGCTAAAAAGTCATCAAAACTAGATGATGACGAGAATGACCTCTGGTCATTCTCACTGCTACTCTCACAAACTGTCAACAATTTGACAGTTTACAAATGCCACGGCAATGTCAGGAAGTTACTCTGTATGGTCTAAAAAAGGGAGGCATGAATAACCCATCCCTTGTTTAGCTTATAATCAAGAAGAACCATAAAAATAAGCAATCAAGGCCAGGCGTGGTGGCTCATGCCTGTAATCCCAGCACTTTGGGAGGCCAAGGCAGGCAGATCACAGGGTCAGGAGATCAAGACCATCCTGGCCAACATGGTGAAATCCCGTCTACTAAAATGCAAAAAAATTAGTTGGGTATGGTGGCGCACACCTGTAGTCCCAGCTAATCGGGAGGCTGAGGTAAGGGAATTGCTTGAACCCGGGAGGTGGAGGTTGCAGTGAGCTGAGATCGTGCCACTGCAATCCAGCCTGGCAATAGAGCGAGACTCCATCTCAAATTGAAAAAAAAAAAAACAAGAAAGCAACCAGCATCCCTCAGGGCTGCTCTGACCATGGAGCAGCCATTCTTTATTCCTTCACTTTCTTAATAAACTTGCTTTCACTTTACTCTGTGGACTCACCCCTAATTCTTTCTTCCTCGAGATCCAAGAACCCTCTCTTGGGGTCTGAACTGAGACCACTTTCTGGTAACACGGACAGCAGGGCAATGGCCAGAGGCCAAATGAGACAGTCAGTAGCGTGTGGAGGCAGCGGCAGGTGCCCAGGGGCATCCCCGGCCCACCCCCAGAGCCTGGCCTAACATCCAGGCCTCACAGGCTTCAGGCCAGGACCCCACCAGCAACCCCCCACCCCCAGCACCCCAGGTGTGTATGGGTGGGTGGGGCCTCCCGTCAGCACACACGGGGGCCTGTCACACCCCTGCTGCACACAGCCTCTGCACCCTGGACTGCATGCTGAAGCCTGGGCATCAGAGCCATGGGCTGGCCTTGGCAGGATGCATCTCCCAGCGACAGTGTGGTCACTTCTCCTGTCTTCCCCTGGCTCCGATGACACCGTGAAGCAGCAAACCAGGCTCCTGAAGGGACCTCTAAAGATACGGTGTGTGCAGGGACCCCGCCTGGGGTGAGAGCAGCTGGAGCTCTGGCCGTGATCATCTCAGGCTGCCCAGGTAAAGGTGTTTCCCCAACAGCCCTGGCCACGGCCAGCCTTCTTCCCTGCCCACCAGTCTCATGGCTCTCCAGCCTTCCCTCCTGCCACCTGGGCCAGGGCCAAGAGTCTTGGAGGGAGGTTCTCATTGCTACCAGGTGACCCCTGCTCCTGTCTCTGGCATGGAGGAAAGTCACCCTTGCTATCAATTTAACACAGATTATAGATCATGCTTGTTCCCATTCCCACCACCTGGACATCCTCCTCTCCTGGACCCTATGGCCTGTGTGGGGGGTGCATCTGCAGGAATAGACCTTGCCTCCCTGGAGTACTCCTTGGCTCACAGCCCCATCCTCCCTGGGGTCTGCTACCCTACTGATCTGAGTGTGCACACTGCTGACCTCCTGACCCACTGTTTAGGAAGATCGTTCCTCTCTAAGCCTCCTGTTTCCCTGCAAATACTCTAGAGCAGGGGTCCCCAACCCCTGGGGTCACAGGAATGGGCCACACTGGCAGGTGAGAGGCAGGCAAGCAAATGAAGCTTCGTCTGTATTTACAGCCACTCCTCGTTGCTCGAATTACCCCCTGAGCTCTACCTCCCGTCACATCAGCAGTGGCATTATATTCTCATAGGAGCGCAAACCCTACTGTGAACTGTGCAGGGGGATCCAGGCTGTGTGCGCATGAGAATCTAATGCCTGCTGATCTGTCACTGTCTCCCATCGCCCCCAGATGGGACCATCTAGTTGCAGGAAAACAAGCCCAGGCTCCCACTGAGTCTACATTATGGTGAATTGAACAGTTATTTCATTATATATTACAACATAATAATAATATTATAATGATAATATAATAATAATACAAGTAAAGTACACAATAAATATAATGCACTTGAATCATCACAAAACCACCACTCCACCCTCGGTCTGTGGAAAAACTGTGTTCCCCAAAACCAGTCCCTGGTGCCAAAATGCTGGGGACTGCTGCTCTAAGGCATAGCAGTCTTTAACCTTTTGGGGCACCGTGGAGCCTTACAGAGCCTGATGAGCTCCATGGACCCCTTAGAACTGCTGACGCGTGTCGCTTACATTCAGAGATGGAGGAAATGCTAAACCTTAGTGAAAATAAAGATGTATTTTCTCCCATCCAAGCTCCTGAATGCCCTGAATGTCAACCGTGGGGACCTTGGGGAAGCTGGACAGGGATGTATGTACAGATTGACAGTTCAGAGTTGCCACCAGGGAGAAGCATTTGCAAAGCACAGGCTCTGCAAATGGGGTCTACCTCCTCCATCCCCCAAGCCTGTCTTCTGCTTCACTTTGCCAAGACTCTGCCTTGCCCCAGTGTTGGAGCAGGATGCCAGATGGCAAGATGGGTTTATGGGCTGGGTCTTCTGTTTGGTCAGGAGAGAGCCCATGGCAGTTGTAGGAACTTTGACGGGCAAGGGGCAGGGCGAAGTGAACCCATAGCATGAAAGTATGTGAACGCTATGTCATGGAGGGCACCCCAGGCCATGTCCAGGCCAGCTTCACCCTGTCTCTGGGAGAAGGGAGCCTGGTCAGAGCTGAGGTGGCTCCAGGGCACCAGGCCTTGTCCCTCTTGGGCCTGGGCATGATGCTCCCCAATGGTATGCGCCAGTCTTGGGACCACTGCTGCCGACTGTGTGTCTTCCTCCAGGGTGCAGAATCCCTTGCCAAGCTACGTGGGCCGATGCCAGCCCCTAGACCTCGAGGCTGCCTTCCTGATGGAGTACTGCCATTTGGAAGGGGTAACTTTGGTGGTCATTTTAAAAATCATGGTAAAATATACATAACATAAAATTTACCATTCTTTCTAACCATTTTAAAGTGTACAATTCTGTAGTATGAAGAACATTAACATCATTGCACAACCAGCACCACTGCCCATTTCCAGAAGGTCTTCATCTTCCTAAACTGTAATTTCGTGCCCATTAAACTCCCCATGTCTTCTTCCCCCAGCCCCCGGCAACCACGATTTTACTTTCTGTCTCTGGGAATTTGATGACTCATATAATTGGAGTCGTGCAATTTTTGTGTCCGGTTGGTTTTACTCAGCAGAATGTCATTTCATCCACGTTGTGGCCTCTGTCAGAAGTTCCTTCCTGTCCAAGGCTGAGTGATGCTCCGTGGCAGGTTTACACCACATTTTGTTTTCCTGCCCATCCGTGGAGAGGCACTGGGTGGGTCCCTCCTTTTGGCTTTGGGAATGATGCTGCTGTGAATGAGGCAGTTAGAAGGGGGCTTTTAGAAGTGTGAAACCTGCCTCTGGGAATTTTAATTTCAGCTCCCACAAACGAGTGAAGTTAGTCCTTCTGTGCCTGGCTTATTTCACTTAACACAATGATCTCCAATTACATCCATGCTGTTGCAAATGACAGGATCTCACTCTATTTTCATGGCTTTGTAGCACTCCACGGTGTATCTGTACCACACTGGCTCCATCCATTCGTCTGTTGATGTTCGACACCTTATTATTGACTGTAGTCACCCTGCTGTGTAATAGATCTCTTTTCTTTTTTATTCATATTTCACAGTTGTACATATTTTGGGGCACATGATATTTTGATACATGTATATAACATATAATGTTCTAATCAGGGTCATTGGGATGTCCATCTCCTCAAACATTTGTTTTTTCTTTGTGTTGGGAACATTCCAATTCTAGTTATTTTGAAATACACAGGCCAGGCGCGGTGGCTCATGCCTGTAATTCCAGCACTTTGGGGGACTGAGGCAGGTGGATCACCTGAGATCAGGAGTTCGAGACCAGCCTGGCCAACATGGAAACCCCGTCTCTACAAAAATACAAAAATTAGTTGGGCGCGGTGGCAGGTGCCTGTAATCCCAGCTACTCGGGAGGCTAAGGCAGGAGAATCTCTTAAACCTGGGAGACGGAGGTTGCAGTCAGCTGAGATCGTGCCACTGCACTCCAGCCTGGGCAACAGAGCGAGACCCCATCTCAAAACAAAACAAAACAACCCCAGAAATATACAATACATTATTGTTAACTATAACTTTCCTACTCTACTTTCAAATACTAGAACTTATTCCTTCTAACTACCTATATATTTTTTTATCCCTTGTAATCTCTTTTCTTGTGGGAGGAGTGTACACCCTGATGGTGTGGGGGGAAACCCGCCCCTTGTTGGAACCAGGATTGAATATCACTGCACGGGAGCTGAAAGTTCCCGCCCGGCAACGTCCACCCTTGGCTGTGAACCGGAGAGCCCAGGGCTGCTCGTTTCCAGCAGTCCTGGCAGAGCACCTCTGCGGAAGGTGGTGAGGCGAGGAGAAGGTGCATTCCGCAGGGAGAAGCATCAGAGTGGGGCCCAGGGACTCTCCTGCGTCTCCTAATTGCCTGACTGTCATGTGGCCGATCAGCGCGCTCCCAGCATTACACACAGCAGTCATCCAAAGACAGGCAGCGCCTCACAGCCCTCGGCTGGAGAGGAGAATGGAGGCTGGAGGCCCCAGAGATTTGGGATAGGAGGAGAAAAGGAAACAGAGGTGCCCCTTCCTGTCTTATGGCAGAGAATCAGTAAAACCACTACTGGAGTTCACCGGCTTCTCTGAATCTTTGTAGAATCTGTCCCACCTCTCGCGCACCCGCGATCCTCTCCAGCTGCGGACACAGTGCCTGTTCAACAGGGTGTGTGTGAGACTACAGACTCACAGAAGGGGGCTCTGGGGACCCCAGGTTCTCTCCCCTCGCTGAGGACAAGAGAGGGGCCCCCACCCCATGTTAATGACGCAGGGCCTGCAGGGACCTTAAGTGGCATTAGCACGGCATGGAACAAGAGAGAAAATTCAGAACCTCCAGCTCGTGATGTGCAACGACCGAGAATGTGGCTGAGTGTGGCCCCCTTGCAAAGGCCTGGGCCCTCTTTAACAGGCGCTGGCTGCCCTCTAGTGGAGAAACGAGGACTGGGGGCGGGCGAGCATGCTCAAGGACACTCACCGGGGAAGGGCGGTTTGCAGACAGGTGTCGTGTGTAGCAACGCGCCCCCTGTTTCGGTATATCTGTGTGTATGCGTGTTATGTGTCAGGTGCTGCGGGCATATGAAATGAATTACAACGTTGTTATGGGCTGGACTGTGTTCCCCCAAATTCACTTGTTGAAGTCCTAAGCCCTGCTCCCTTAGAATGTGGTTGTATTTGGAGACCGGGCCTGTAAAGACCCGAATGAATTAAAATGAGGTCATTAGTGTGGGCCCTAATCCCATAGAATGGGTCTTCTTCTCCTTCTCCTTCTCTCTTCTATAACATCTAAACTAAGATTTATTTGCATTAAGCTTTCAGAACATTTCCTGCAGCTCAGGTAAAAATAGGTAAGTATTCACAGAATATGTCTATGAACTCTAAGTCTAGAGTTCAGAAAGGTATTTCAACTAAAATACATCAGTCCTCACATCAAAATCACTTAGACATTACTGATGTATTTGGAAGCGTTTCCGTATAGATGTTTTAGACTGCTGGTACTGAATGCTTTAGAGGGTCAGGTAAACACAGTTCTCATTTGTTCAGCAGTGCCTCATTTCCACTACATAAAATTTGGTCTCCAGTTCCACTACCAATGCCTGCTTTACATGAGGTCATACTGTGTTGGTACCACGTAAGGCGATTATATTACGAAAGACCTCTAGACCACCTTGTTCAAATGTAACAGCGGGTTTCAGTAATTCCAGGAGCAAGGGAATTGTCTCCAACAATTCTCAGGTTGATAAATTTGATTTTCCAAGTATTCTCCACAAAAGGGCAGCAGGTGAGCCCAAAAAATTGTTCAAAAATGCCCAAGCAAGTGTTCCCTCGATGGACAATCCTAGCAGTTCCAACCATCACCAGCCCATGAAGAGAATAAGCACATTTCAGTCCACGTGAATCTAGGTTGGGCTGAGAAAAAGAAATTCTTTTACTAGTGATGGCAAACGGAGACTCATGATTTCTGTCCCATGGTAGTCCATCACTTTTTTTTTTTTTTTTTCTTTGAGACGGAGTCTCTCTGTCGCCCAGGCTTGACTGCGGTGGTGCGATCTCCGCTCACTGCAAGCTCTGCCTCCCGGGTTCATGCCATTCTCCTGCCTCAGCTTCCCAAGTAGCTGGGACTACAGATGCCTGCCACCAAGCCTGGCTTTTTCTGTATTTTTAGTAGAGACAGGGTTTCACAGTGTTAGCCAGGATGGTCTTGATCTCCTGACCTCATGATCCGCCCACCTCGGCCTCCCAAAGTGCTGGGATTACAGGCATGAACCACGGCGCCCGGCCTCTTTTTTTCTTTTTTTAGAAAGAGTCTCACTTGGTTGCCCAGGCTGGAGCGCAGTGGCGTGATCTCGGGGCACTGCAGCGTCTGCCTCCCAGGTTCAAGTGATTCTCCTGACTCAGCCTTCCAAGTAGCTGGGACTACAGGCATGTGCCACCATACCTGGCTAATTTTTGTATTTTTAACAGAGATGGGGTTTCACCATGTTAGCCAGGCTGGTTTCAAACTCCTGACCTCAAGTGATCCACCCACTTCAGCCTCCCAAAATGCTGGGATTACAGGTGAGCCACCATGCCCAGCCAGTCTATCATGTTTTGTTCTGACTTGTAATAGAACCTAAGCTGGACATCATGCTGTGGTTCCTATTCATCTTGAGGTGGTCCCAGGAAAGAATTATGAGAATTAAGAAGTCCAAAGACCCGGTGACAGAATTCTCCCAGGCAATGAAAATCAACCTTTTCAGCTTTTTAATCTTTTGCCTGCTGTTGAAAGAGCTGGATGTTCTCTGTCTTTCTAACTGGCTCTGGTGTTTCCTTCAATTTTGGCTCTGATTGTTTTTGTATGCTGAATAAGACTGTTTTTTAGTAACTGGAGGTATAACCACCCCCTGGTATTGCCAAGTACTTAAATGTGACTTTTTGGTGGGAGTTTTTACGCCTCAGAAGTTCTGCCCTTGGACTCTCCACTAACATTGCATGAACAGCACTCCAAACCCTCAAATCAGCAAGTGCTGCCCATGACATGTATAATCCTAGAAGCTATGCCATTGTCACCACCACGACCTCCCAGGGGTCCCGGCTGCCCAAGCCTGTGTCGTGGTTCCAAAACGGGAAAGGTTCCCTTGTGTTCCTTGCAGGGTGTGGGATGGGGGTGTGGTTCGCTTCTTCAGTGTCCTGTTTCTCCCACTGCTAGGGGAGCATACAGATGGGTAGGCCACGGGGCTCCAACCCCAAGGCAGTGTCTAGAGGTGAATGTTCACAGCTGAAACCTCAGTTGGCATGTGCTACTGTTTGCTCTTTTAGTTTTGCTGTCTATAGGAAGCTTAGACCCTCTACTTGTTGCGTGGACAGAGGGCTTTGTGTATCCCGGGTTCTTGCCTTGGTGTACCAGAACAATCAGATCACACATGGGCTTGGAGAATGGGTGCAAGGTTTTATTGAGTAGAAGTAGCTCTCAGCAGATGAGGGAACCAGAAGGGAGATGGTTTTCCCCTGGAGTCGGGCCGCTGGGTGGCCCAGGCACTCCTCCGACTCCCCCGGCCAAACTCCACATCATTCTGTGGTCAGTGGCATGCTGCTGCCTGTCAGCACATTCCTCTTGCCATTCGGCCACTTGCGTGTCCTTCCGCCAGTGTGTTCCTCTCCACTTCCAGCCGCTCCTGCCTCTGTCTTGCTAGGGTCTGGGTTTTTATAGGTGCAGGATGGGATGTGGCAGCAAAGGTGGTCTTGGAAAATGTAACATTTGGTCAGGAAATGCCTGTCCTCACTTATGTTCGTGGGGGTGGAGGCTTAGGGACCACACCCTCCTCTACCGGGCACTTCCCTTCCCCTCTTCTGTATCATTTAAAGGGACCATGCTCCTCCCTTCTCAGCATTTCCGTATCAGTTCCAGAGCAGTGGATCTGCCATGGTGGCCGGGGTGCCCCAGGATTCTGCCTAAGCAGGGTCTGAGACTATCTGGGTGCTAGGCCTCGAACCCCCTCCACTCCTGGGCTCCAGTGACCTGGGGTCAGCGTGAGGCTTGGGATGGGGTGGCTGCCTTCCATGGCACAGCTCTGCCCTTACATTGGTGGTCTTCGGGCTGCACCAGGCAACTGGTGTCGGTGTTGCACAGGGCCATGAATCTCCTCATTGTCCAGTAGCCCAAGTAGGTTACGACAGCCCTCCATCTCTGGAGAGCTGAGTCCTGACATCTCGACTCCCGGGACAGAGGGAGAGGACAATGGCAATAACGTTGCCCCTACAGTCCACCAGGCCCGTGCCTTGGCAACACACACAGAAGTCATGGCAGGTGTTCTTATAAGAAGAGATTAGGCCTGTAATCCCAGTGCTTTGGGAGGCCAAAGTGAGAGGATCGCTTGAGCCCAGGAGTTTGAGACTGTGTCCAGAATTGGTTCCTTCTGGTGGGTTCTTGGTCTCGCTGACTTGAAGAATGAAGCTGTAGACCCTCCGGGGAGTGTTACAGTTCTTAAAGATGGCGTGTCTGGACTTTGCTCCTTCAGATGTTCAGATGTGTCTAGAGTTTCTTCCTTCCAGTTGGTTCGTAGTCTCACTTGACTTCAGGAGCGAAGCTGTAGCCTTTCACAGTGAATGTTAACGGTAGTGCGAACCCAAAGGCTCATAAAGGTAGTGCGGACCCAAAGAGTGAACAGCAGCAAGATTTATGGTGAAGAGCAAAAGAACAAATCTTCCACAGCCTGGAAGCGGACCCCAGCGGGTTGCCACTGCTGGCTCGGGAGTAGCCAGCTCTTTTATTCCCTTATTTGGCCCAACCCACATTCTGCTGATTGGTCCATTTTACAGAGTGCTGATTGGTCCACTTTACAGAGTGCTGACTGGTCCGTTTTTACAGAGTGCTGATTGGTTTCTTTTTACAGAGTGCTGATTGATGTGTTTATAAACCCTTAGCTAGACACAGAGCGCTGATTGGTGCATTTCCTAACCTTAAGCTAGACAGAAAAGTTCTCCAGGTCTCCACAGGATTAGCTAGACACAGAGTGCCGATTGGTGTGTTTACAAACCTTTAGGTAGACACAGAGCGCTGATTGGTGCATTTTTACAGAGTGCTGATTGGTGCATTTACAAACCTTTCGCTAGATACAGAGCACTGATTAGTGTGTTTACAATCCTTTAGCTAGACAGAAAAGTTCTCCAAGTCCCGACCCCACCGAGAAGCCCAGCTGGCTTTACCTCACAAGACTAGCTTGGACAACAAAGTGAGATCCCATTTCTAACAACAACAACAAAAAATAGCCAGGTGTGGTGTTGTGTACCTGTAGTCACAGCTACTCAGAAGGCTGAGGTGGGAGGGTCACTTGAGCCCAGGCAATATAGCAAGACTCTGTCTCTACAAAAAATTCAAAAATTAGCCTGGGACTATGCCTGTAGTCCCAGCTACTTGGGAGGCTGAGGTGGGAAGATCACTTGAGCCTTGCAGTGAGCTATGATCATGCCACTGTGCTGCAGCCTGGGTGACAGAGCAAAACTCAGTCTCAAAGGAGAAGAAGAGATTAGGACCCAGACAGGCACAGAGGAAAAGGAAAGACTCAGTGAGAACGCAGGGAGAGAACGGCCATCAACAAGCCAAGGAGAGAGGCCTGAGAAGGACCAACCCTTCCAACCTCCAGGACTGCGAGGAGTAGGTGTCTGTTGTTTAAGCCGCCCAACCTGGGGTACTTCACGGCAGCCCCGGCAGACGAACACACACACGGATTCTGTCCTTCAGGAGCCAGCATTTGTAGATAAATCACGACTGAACGGCAACGGTGAGCAAAACTCAGTGGCCCTTGCCAGCTTCCAAACGCCCAGCTCTTTCTGCGTGCAGCCTCAGGCAGTGGCGCCGGGCACACAACCATTCCTAGCTCGGGAAACCAAGGGGAAGAGGTTCCGCTGCAGGCCCGGGAGCCCAGCCCATCCCTAAGCCTAAAGACCTAAGCCCCGGGTTTCCCAGGGGAGGGGCACAGCCTTTTGAAAGCAAGAGGAACTTCTGACAAGGTGAGCAGGGTGAGGAAGGTATTGATTTGATTTTGATTTCCCCTGAATTCTGTATAAAAATAGAGGGGGCAACCAGAACCCAGGTAGTGAAACCAAAGCCCACGATGGAATCTACAACCTAGTGAGGGGAGACCGCGGCCTCGGGGCAAATCCATGAGGTCTTGGCATCTGTGGTGGGGGAAGTGCTGGGGGAGGCTGGGGGGCGTGGCAGAGGGGTGGGGAGGGGAAGATAATACCTAGCAGAGCTGAACCAGGACGCAAGGAGAGGGAGGCGGCGGACTGCCAAACGAGCAGAGGAGCGCAACAGACGCTGGCAGGCCGCAGGGAGGGGCACCCTCCTTTAAGTTTAAGGATGCAAATTTCAAGGTCAACTCCTACGCAAAGGATTATAAGTGTTTTATAAAAGAAAATAGGACGAATAATGTAAAATGGATGAAAACTATGCCCCAATCATGTGCAAACAAACTTTAAACAAGTAAGAAACTGATACAAGATACGTGACAACATACATACATTTCTCTGAACTTAAAACTTTTTAAAAATCCAAAATGAATGGCAAGAATTTAGGGAAGGGTTATAATGAACATTTAAATAGCATTTCAGGCCAGGCGCGGTGGCTCACGCCTGTAATCTCAGCACTTTGGGAGGCTTTGGGAGGCTTTGGGAGGCTGAGGTCGGCGGATCACGAGGTCAGGAGATCAAGACCATCCTGGCAAACACTGTGAAACCCCGTCTCTACTAAAAATACAAAAAGAAAAAATTATCCGGGCGTGGTGGCGGGCACCTGTAGTCCCAGCTACTTGGGAGGCTGAGGCAGGAGAATGGCGTGAACCCGGGGGGCAGAGCTTGTGGTGAGCGGAGATTGCGCCACTGCAGTCCAGCCTGGGCAACAGAGCAACACTATATATATATAAACAAATAAATAAATTTCATTTTAGAGATGAACATTACACAAGAAAAACAGGAGCAAATAAACAGACAAGGGCCTAAGAGAAATAGAAGTTGAAAAGAAAGAAAATGTTTGAGTCATAAAGAAAAGAGAAACACATAAACTCTCACTACAGACCAGTGCTAACAGAAGAACAGTTCAACTTGATGACAGGAAACACTAGTTTTGAATCTTGATTAAGCAAAGTTTCTCCTGTACACAAAAAAAGAATTCCAAGGATAACAAGTGTTGATGAGGTTGTGGGAAATTAGAACCTTTCTGCACTGTTCCTTGGAATGCAAAATGGTGCAGCCACCATGGAAAACAGTATGGGGATTCCTCAAAAAATTAAAAATAGGGCCAGGCATGGTGGCTCATACCTGTGATCCTACCACTTTGGGAGGCTGAGGCGGGAGGATCCCTTGAAGCCAGGAGTTCAAGACCAGCCTGGGCAACATAGTGAGACCCTGTCTCTACAAAAGAAAAAAAAAAATTAGCCATACAAGGTGATATGCACCTGTGGTCCCGGCTACTCTGGAGGCTGAGGCAACAGGATCACTTGAGCGAAGGGGTTTGGTTTTGCAGTGAGCCATGATTGTACCACTGCACTCCAGCCTGGGTGACAGCAAGACCCTGTTTCAAAAAAATAAATAAACTAGAATGACCATGTGATCCAGCAATTTTACTTGTCAGTATACCCGAAAGGTTCGAAAAGCAAGGTCTCCAGGAGGCACCTGCATACCTACGTTCACAGCAGCATCATTCACAACAGCCAACCTAACTTAGGTTGCTTGGGGTGGAGAAACCCAAGTGTCAGTCAACAGATGAATAGATGAACAAAATGTGGTTTACACATACACTGGAAAATTTAGCCTCAAAGAGGAAAGGAATTCTGATACATGCCCTTATATTGATGAACCTTGATGTCATTATGCTCAGTGAAATAAGCCAATCTAAGCCAATCACACAAAAGACAAATACTGTATGATTCAATTTATATGAGGTACCCTGTGTAGTCAAATCCTTAGAGACAGAAAGCAGAATGATGGTTGGCAGGGGCTGGGGAGGTGGGGATGGAGCGTTGGCGTCTAATGGGACAGTCTTGGTTTTTTTTTTTTTTGAGACAGAGTCTCACTCTGTTGCCCAGGCTGGAGTGCGGTGGTGCAATCTCGGCTCACGGCAAGCTCCACCTCCCGGGTTCCTCCATTCTCCTGCCTCAGCCTCCCGAGTAGCTGGGACTACAGGCGCCCGCCACCATGCTCAGCTAATTTTTTGTATTTTTAGTAGAGACGGGGTTTCACCATGTTAGCCAGGATGGTCTCGATCTCCTGACCTCGTGATCCACCCGCCTTGGCCTTCCAAAGTGCTGGGATTACAGGCGTGAGCCACTACGCCTGGCCGACAGTCTCGGTTTTACACGACAAAGCCCTGGAGGTGGGTGGTGGTGAGAGCCGAATGTGAATGCACTTATTGCCCCTGAACTGCATGCTTAGAAATGGTCAGAGTGGTGAATGTTATGTGTATTCTACCACAAATTAAATAATTTAAAAACAATTCCATTCCTCTCATTAGTAGAGCTATCTTATGAAAAACTGTACAGTTATTATATTTTAATTTCGTCAATAAAAATTGTGTGGAAATGTGTTTCTCTCTTGTGATGTAAGTACCTACATGGTATCTCCAGTTTTGCCTCTTCTGCTGCAAGGTCTGAAACATATTCTCTCTGGCCCTGCACAGAAAACGGTTCCGGACCCTTACTCTAGAACAGGGTTCAGATGCCCAGGAAAGAGTGAAGGACCAAGCTTCTTCTCTTCTTCACCGGATCCCTCTGGCAGCTTCCGGCCCAGTGAAAGAGAACCCAGGCCTGTCCCTCCACCCGTGGGCCTCACCCCACAAACACCAGCCTCCCTTGCCTCATCTCTTGCAGCTTAAATCTCTTTCACCTACGAACCGACTCAAGTCTCAGCCTTAGAAGGATGCCCTGGGCTCTGAACTCCCTGTTCCTCGGTCCATGCACATCCAGGCTCTACCCCGGGAGTTCCAGGCCACCTTCACCTCCTATATCCTGTCCCTGCTCTCTGTGACCTCTGATCCCATAGCCCCAGGGCTCTAAGGGTCCTCCCACCTGAGTCGATGCTCAGGCCAGCCGTGAGCAGTCCTCTGGGGATCCTGATTCCCAAAGAGCATGATCGCAGGTCTTTCTGGGTCCCACCTTGCCCTACTTCATGCTTCCGTCTCTAGCCACACCCCTGCACAACCTGTGACCTGGCCTCAGGACATCTGTTTCTCAGGTCTGCTGTATAGGCTTGGCTGCCCATGGCAGCAGGAAGAATCTCGCCTCCCCTGCTCACACAGCAAAGGTGTTTAGGCCTCACATTGGGGAAGCCCAGGGTGGGAGGCCCCTGACTCCTTGGACCCATGATGATATCAAGGGTATCTTCTTATCTCTGCTCTGCCATCCTCAGCTGGCTTTCCTCCACTGCCATTTCAGTCTTCACACCAGATGTGATAGTGTCCCAGGAAGAAGAGGCCATCTCTTCCTATGGCTCTCTTCGTCAATAAAAAGTACATTCTAGAAGCCCCGTGGTAGGCTTCCCTGTGGCTTGCACAGGACTGAATCACAGAACTATGCCCTCAGCAGTCACTGGCGGGGGACAGGGGTCATCCGAACTGGGTGGAGGCCGGAACCTGACACCCCTGAGCTGTGCTAGGCAGAGGGCTACTCAACAGAATTGAGATTGTGAGGCCAGAGGGCCAGGCTGACTCCCTCCTGCCCCAGGTGCTCTTTGGTGAAACCCTGCTTGGTCTGCAAAGCCCAGCTCACTGCCCTCAAAACTGCCCTCCTCACCTCCTCTCTCCTAGGCCTCATCCACAGTCCTGTCTTGGGTCAGACAGCCATGTGCCATGTCTGTCCTACCATGCAGCATCTGCCCTGTGGGGGCGTGGGGGGATTCTCCGCCACGTTCAGCACCTCCAGGGCAGGGAGTGCATTTCACTCAGCGCCATATCCTGTGCACCCTCAGCCATGCCGGCAGAGTGCGTGTGGGGAAGGGTCCGAGGGACCCCAGGGAAGACAGCACTGTGTCTGCATCCAGGAGAAAGTTCTGAAAAAAATGGAAACCTCTGTGACTAAAATGAACTGACAACTTTGTAACAAAAACAATGACTTTGCTCTTCCAGGAAGCGCAAAAGGAGCCTGGGGTATTGCACAGGACCCCCAGGCAGTGGTCAGGAGCCCCAGGCTGTGGTCAGGAGCCCTGGGCAGTGAGGAGGAGGAGCCCCAGGCACTGGTTAGGAGACCTGGGAAGTGGCCAGGAGCCCTGGGCGGTGGCCGGGAACCTCAGGCAGTGGTCAGGGGCCCCAGGCAGTGAGCAGGAGCCACGGACAGTGGCCAGGAGCCGCAGTGTGCCAGTGTTCACTCTGGCACTCAGGCAGAGACATCTGGACCAGCGTCCTGCATGGGCTGGGTCTCAGGCTCCTTGCTCCATGAATTAGCAGAATCTCAGGCGCCTGTTCTTGAACATGGGAAGGTGACATAGTACTTCTAGTAGGTCTTTTCCTAACTTCTTCCCTTTGAGTTATTCTTTTTCAACCTAAGCATGCCAGGGCATGACCTTGTGATTCTCAAGGGGCCCTAACATGGGAATGGCAGGCATGGAGTAATTTCTACCTAGGGCGCCGTGCTGGCCAAGGCTTTCCCAGCTTGGAGCAGACCTCATGCTCAGCCAGGAGACTGCCCAAAGCCTTGGTGAGCTCCAGAGTCTCCTCTCCCTGCAGGGGTGTCTTCAGGAGCCCACAACTCAGCAAGTCCCTCCTCAGTGAAACGCACGGGAGGAAGCACTGCGAGGCCCCAGGCCTCCAGGAAGTTGGAAGGTGCTCGTAGGGTGTGAGGCAGGGCAGGGCTGGGGGTGCACAAGGTTTACAGAGGCAGTGAGTGGAGTTCTGTTAATAGGGAAAGGAATTAAAAGATGAGGTTCTTGGACTTTGGGTCTCAAAGCCCAGAAAACTGAGGCAAGGGGGCCAGAGTCAAACGGACAGGGCTTGTCTGCACAGGAGCCAGTTCAGCCAACATCAGAGATCATCTGTCTGCACAACGGCCTGCTAGTAAAGGTTTTCCAGTTATTGTTCACACGTGTCACCTTTGAGGGTTTGGAAACACTCCCTGGGAACTCCCAGGGTGCTCAGACAGATGCTGTGGACAGGTGGCCCGTGTGCACTAATGATCTTTTTTTTCTTTTTGAGACAAGGGTCTCACTCTGTCACACAAGCTGTAGTGCAGTGGCATGATCACAGCTCACTGCAGCCTCAAACTCCTGGGCTCAAGTAATTTTCCTGACTCAGCCTCCGGAGTAGCTGGGACTACAGGTGCGTACCACCACGCCCAGCTAATTTTCTATTTTTAGCAGAGATGAGGCCTCACTTTGTTGCCCAGGCTGGTCTCGAACTCCTGGCCTCAAGTAATCCTCCCATCTCAGCTTGGAAAATTGGTGGAATTATAGGCACGAGCCACTGCACCTGGCCTAATCATGCTATTTATATGTTATGATGTTTTGATATCTTGGGAGGCCAGTCTGGCTGGGAAGAAACAGTCCCTCCCAGAGGCAGCTAAATCCTAGAGATGATGAACAGCTTGCCTGGGAGCCTGTTTATTCACATGCAGATCAACCAGTCCCAAGTCCATACCCCCAACCACCCCCTCTATCTAACTCTCACAACCAAGCCACTATTTCCTGGGTCCTGAATCACACAGGACCAGGCAGCAGGCACTAGGGATGGCCCTATAGCCTGGCCAGCCAGTCTTACTCAGACCAGCCGATCCTGAGCTGTACCCATGCCCCTCTGGTCTCAGCTTTCCCTGTCTCTTCTCTGCTTCCTGACCCAACCTGGGTCGCCCCCTGTGGCCTTGTGGGTGGGACGAGTGTGCCCCTCCTCTCCAGAAGTATGAATAATGAAGTATTTCAGTGGCGCTGGCCACTCTGTGGGCGCTGACACCTCCGTGAGTTAAACTCCCACAGGCGCGGTGGGGACGCCTTGTGACTCAGCTCCTCAGCGCCAACACGGGCTGCCCCACCGGCCACGGCGCGGCCAAAGATCCCAAAGAGCGTTAGCATCTGTAGCCAGCCCCCCGTTGCCACCCTGGCTCTCCCGTAACCTGACATACATAGTGCTGCCCTACTTCACCTCAGAAAAAGGACACACATTTACTCTCCATTTTTTACTTAAAAGAATTGTTTAGATTGTGGTAAAATACATATAACACAACATTGGCCATTTGAACCAATTCGGTGGCACTAAGCACATCCACATGATTGTGCCACCATCTCCACCATCGGTCTCCAGGACTTTTCAGCTTCCCACCATAAACTCTATTCCCATGAAGCACTCACTCCCCATCCCCATTGTCCCTGGCGCCCACCATTCTATTTCTGTCTCCATGGATTTGACTCCTCCACGTACCTCATGTAAGTGGAACCATGCAGTATTTGTATTTGGCTTTCTGTGACTGGTTTACTTCACTGAGCATAATGACCTCAGAGTTCATCCCCATTGTAACATGTGTCCGAATTCCTCCTCCTCCTCCTCCTTCTTCTCTCTTTTTTTTTTTTTTTTTTTTTGACAAGGTCTCACTCTGTCACTCAGGCTGGAGTGCAATGGCAGGATCATGGCTCACTGCAGCTTCAAACTCTAGGGCTCAAGAGCTCCTCCCGCTTCAGTCTTCCCAGTAGCTGGGACTATAGGCATGCACCACCATGCCTGGCTAGCATTTTATTTTTGTAGAGAGAGGGTCTTGCTAGGTTGCAGTCCTCCCACCTTAGCCTCCAAAGCGCTGTGATAACAGGTGTGAGCCACTGCACCCGGCCCAGAATTTCCTCCTTTTGAAGGCTGAGTGATGTTCCATTGTCTGCACACACACAGTTTGTTTGTCTTTTCATCCATCGATGGACACTTGTGTTGCCTACACCTACTCGTAGCTCCCTGGCTGTTATAAGTAGTGCACTATCTCTTGTGTGCAGATGTCTCATGGAGACCTTGCATTCCTGCCTGTGGCATTAGTGCAGGTGGCAGGCAGGTCGGTGGGCAAGCAGGTGTGCCCTGTGGATGAGGAGAAGCCTTTTCTGCTTAAAGCCCTGCATGGATGAAAAGTTGCAAAATACATTTGATTTTTACAATTTGTTCAAAATTAATCAAGCAAACACTGATTTTCATCTATTTTCTGAGCTCTCTGCTATAAAACAGAAAACCACCACCCTCTTTCCAGGGGAGCATCTTCTTCCTGCCTCCCCGCTTCCCTTCGGGCCGTGGCGGCATCCTCGGCTCCTCCCTAGCCCATTCATTACACACGGTTCTTCCTCCTCTGCATCTCGAGGCCACTGACTTCTTTGGGAGGTTCCTCTGAGCCACCTATGTGCGGGGTGGGTGGTCATGAAAAGACACCAGTTCCGCCTCCAGCCGGAAGTCCCTCAAAAGCGAAGGGCACTGAGGACAAAACCACCCACAAAACCACCCTTCCCTTCTCTAAAGGAGGAGGGGCGGTGCAAAACCCGTTCTTTAGAACAGGGTCCCCAACCCCTGGGCCGAGGAGTGGCCTATGAGAAACGGGCCTCACAGCAGGAGGTGTGCAGCGGACGAGTTAACCGCCGGAGCTCCGCCCCCTGTCAGATCAGCGGGGCGTTCCATGCTCACGGGAGCGCAAGTCTATCGTGAACTGCGCACGTCAGGGATCCAGGCGGTGCTCTCTTTCCGGGAATCTAATGTCTGCTGATCAGAGGTGGAACAATTTTACCCCGAAACTATCCCCCACCCAACCCCATCGGTGGAAAAATTGTCTTCCACGAAACCGGTCCCTGGTGTCAAGAAGGTTGGGGACCGCTGCTTTAGAGCATGTCCTCCGGGTGGAGGCCAAGAGTGGTACTTGCTCTCCGCGTGCTCTCAGCATCTGCTTTTGTGGTGGCTGCAGTCCAGTGGGTCTGAGAGGGGCAGAGCGCGGAGGTGTAGAAGGAGAGGAGGGAGGAAAAGGTGGGAGGAGAAGAGGAAGGGAAGGAGAATAGGTGGGGGAGGGGACAGAGGGGCAGTGTTGGCCGAGTAAGGGGGTCCGCTCCACGACATCCTGCGGTGCCCACGCAGCAGCGGTGCCAGGTCTTCCTTCCCCACCCATGCGTGGTTACCTGTGGCCGAAGCGGCAGGCGTGCAGGGTGTGACTGCAGAACTGTATGGATCAGACACCGTCTGCCTCCTAAGGGGGCTATGGGACCGAGGAGGTGGACCCCACGTTGGCCTTGACCAGCTCTGCCCACCTCCTTTTGGGAACAGATGTGCCAAGAACAGCCAGGCTAAGGAAAC
This sequence comes from Macaca mulatta, assembly GCF_049350105.2. Lineage (NCBI taxonomy): Eukaryota > Metazoa > Chordata > Mammalia > Primates > Cercopithecidae > Macaca > Macaca mulatta. The sequence continues at coordinate 33,059,870 of NC_133415.1, read as the reverse complement.
ATGGCTCGCACACCAGGAGCCCTGGGGAAAGACTACAACGATCCTTTTAAAATTACTTTTTCCTGACTGTAGTCATAGTGTAATAATTTTAAAAAGTTCAGGAACCATAGAAAAGTATACAGAAGAAAATTAAAATTACCTGGTGCCGGCCGGGTGCGGTGGCTCACGCCTGTAATCCCAGCACTTTGGGAGGCCAAGGCCGGCAGATCACGAGGTCAGGAGATCGAGACCACCCTGGCTAACACGGTGAAACCCCGTCTCTACTAAAAATACAAAAAAAAAAAAAATTAGCCGGGTGTGGTGGCGGGCGCCTGTAGTCCCAGCTTCTCGGGAGGCTGAGGCGGGAGAATGGCGCCAAACCCAGGAGGCAGCGGAGCTTGCAGTGAGCCGAGATCCTGCCGCTGCACTCCAGGCTGGGCGACGGAGGGAGACTCCGTCTCAAAAAAAAAAAAAAAAAAAAAAAAATTGACCTGGTGCCCCCACCAAGCCACAGTGATCATTGTTCATGCCTTAGCAAATTTTCCTGGATTTTGGTAAACAGATATAAGTGCATATTTTAAGTGGCAATATTCTATATTTAGTTTTGATCCTTGTTTTTATCCCTTTAAAAGGATTTTTCATATCATTCAATCATCTCCTAATATACAGTTACCAGTAGCTGCCTTCATTCCATTAGACACTGAAATGGATTTAACTGTTCTCTGGTGGTTAGTTATACATTCTTGTATCTTTCTTCTTTCCTGGTATACATAATGTTGGGAGCATTCTGGAGCAAGATGGCTGTACTCAATTCTTGAAATTCCTAAAGGATAAATGCCTGAAGGAGAATCTCGGATCAAGGAGGGGCTCCCGGAAGTGCTCTGGACCCTGCTAGAGGCACAGGCATTGGCCACAGGCCGCCACGCATACCCTTTAGAAAGAGACTTTGTCATTGTGATGGGCCAAAAATGAAACCTCACTTTATTTTGAGACAGGGTCTTACTCTGTCACCCAGGCTGGACTGCAGGCTCACTGCAGCCTCGACCTCCTGGGCTCAAGTGATCCTCCCACCTCAGCCTCCCTAGTAGCTGGGACCACAGGTGGGTGCCACCATGCTGGGCTAATTTTGTATTTTTTGTAGAGACGGACTTTAGCCATGTTGGCCAGGCTGGTCTCAAACTCCTAGGCTCAAGGGATCCTCTCGTCTTGGCCTCCCAAAGTGCCGGGATTACCGGTGCGAGACACCACGCCCAGCCTTTTCCACTTAATTTTGAAGCTTGGAGATAAGTTTTCTATAGGCCCATGTATAACTGCCTGAAATCTCACTTTAAAACTAGGTGTATTTGTTTGCTGCCTACTGAGGCTGAGTGCTCGTTGCCTATTGCTTGGCTCTTTGTAGTTGTCTTTTGTGAATTGCTTTTTCTTATCATTTGCCCATTTTTGTACTGGAATGTTTACCTTTTCCTTGCTGATGTGCAAAAGCTCTTCAATTCCCTTGTCATATGCCTTCCAGCATGTTATCATACTACAGCCTGGCCTTTGCACGTCTATGGGTTTCCATAGCCAGACCTCTGGCTTCTTATCTCCACGGCATCACCTTTGCTCCTATGCTTAGATGATGCTTGCACATTTGAGGGAAAGGGAGCATTTTCCTGTTTTTCCCCTGTATTTGGTTTATTACATTTGGCTCCTAAATCCGGTGGTTCCCAATTAGGGGTATGCATCAGATTTCCCAGGAGTGCTTTTCTAACCATAAGTGCCTGCCTCAGTCAATCCAGATCTTCCCATCAGCCCCGAGGATGGGGCCGGCGATGGTGGGTGGGGGTACAGCCTCGTTGTTTTGGAAAAAGTGCCTCAGATGGTGCAGATGCAAGCCTCTGATTACGGGCTTCTTCCTTCTGCCACATGTGTGATGTAAGATAAGGATGCTATTTTTATTGGCTTATATTTTAAGAATAGCTGATTGCACAAGTATATTTACTGTGCATGCGTGCCTTCTTTTCCCACTCAGAATTTGGTTTATATCTAAACCAAATTCTCAATTATAACATGGGAGCATTTCCCTTTAGCCTGCAAAGACTCAGTGTCTCAGTTGTGGTGTTTCTGGTTCCCAGGCCACTTGGAAGACACTGGAGCTCTGCGATCTTGGTGGGGACCTCAGTCCCAGCTGGGACTCACTGCAGACCCTGTGTCCCCGGTGGGGCTGGGCTTTGCTAGACCTTTGGAGCAATAGTTGGTCAGGCTTGTGGCCCCAATCCAGCCAGCATCACACACTGTCCAGCCTCCCTCTGACATCAGCATAGGTCTAATGTCAGCTTAGGCCCTCTGCCCCAGGGCTGTGCCCAAGGACACTCTCCTGCTCTGGGTCCTAGGGGAGGGAGGATCTCAGGAGAGGCCTCTCCTCATCTCTGGCAGATCTCTCAAAACGGCCTTCAGCCAGGATTCCAGACACCTGAGCTGGTGTGAGCCCACTCCCCATTGCTGGCTCTCAGGCTAGAGTCAGGCCAGGATGTCACCAAGTTTCTCGGAGCTTGCAGACTATTTACCCCTCAGCTGGACCCCTGGCCCACCAGGGACTTGAGCAAAGCTGTTCCATCAACGCAGGGGAGGTGAGACCACATCTGATCAGGGGCCTGGTGTACGCACCGCACCATCACTATCTAGGAAAGGTTCAGCACCCCAAGCACAAAGAGGCTGGACTTGGACAACTCACAGCAAAGCATGACCCATTTTACGTGAGGCAATGAGTCTGAAAGCAGGTAACTGGGACACCCGAAAGCTGAAAGCACAGAGGGGCTGGCGAGGTGTGCCTGGACCTCTCTCTCCCCAGGGGTGTCTTCCCGTCAGATTTATGCATGCTCTTGCCAGAGGGCAAGCTTGACAGCCGGCTGCCGCTTGATCGGCCTGCCCCTCCTGCCTCACCTCCTGTGCCTCGGCACGTGGCCACGTCCCCCCAAATCTCATACCCTCTCCACCGCACAGAGATCTATCTTGGGTCCCCAAGGCCACGTGGGCAGCCCGAGTCCTTCCCTTACTTGGCAGGTGTTTCCACAGCACTGGTGTTGCTTGTTCCCTCCCTTGGGGAGCTCTCTTCTGACTCTAAGCTCTCCTCTCGGGCTGCTGCCTCTCAGTCCCTGGCTGGGCATCTTCCTTTTCTCTGAGTTGATGCCCTCCAGGGCTCTGTCTCTGCAGCTTTCCTCACGCAAAGTGTTTTCATTCCTTCCCAGGACCTTGCCTCTCTTTTTATATGAGGGCCCCAGAACTTGTCTGGAGCCACAGACCTCTTGTCCTCACCACTCCTGGGGCCTCTGCAATTGGGCACACATAGATCTTTCCCAGTCTACCCCCACTCCAGTGAGCGATCCCACGGCCTCTTGCTGCCTTCACAGGCATCAGGGGCACAGACATTCATGTAGCCTGACGGCATCTCACCTTGCACTTCTTCCTGCTCACCTGTTGGGGGTGCCACAGAGGCCCCTCCATGCCAGGACATGTGGCTGAGTAGGTTTCCACACTTAACTTTTTTTTTTTTTTTTTTTTTTACAGCTTTATTCAGGTATTATTTACTTAACTCCAAATTCACCCATTGTATTGAGTTTAAGTAAATTTACAGAGTTGTGCCACTATCCCTTCAGTCCAGTTTTAAAACATCTCTATCACCCAAAAAACATTTTCTTGTGCCTGTTTGCAATCCCCACTTTCTGCCCCACCCCTGGCTCAAAGCAGACCCCGATCTGCTTTCTACCTGTAGATCTACCCCTTGGGATTTTTAACATTTACTTTTCACCAATTCACTGCAGGAGGTTGGGTCTCAGCAAGAATAAGGAATGGCTCTGGAGAGGTGATTCCAGCTAAACGGTGGAGTAAGGACTTCCGGAAATTCTCTCCTCCAGAAAATTGATGACAATGCTGGCAAAAAATCATCATAATCAGCTGTTTCAAAACTCTGGAAATTAACCAAAGGCACACAGAAGTTTAGGGAATGCTTATTCAAGAAAAACAGCTGACTTTCAGTAAGAATAGTGGGCCTCATGGTGCTTTGTGTGTTTGTTTTAAGACACGTTCTTGCTCAGTCTCCCAGGCTGGAGTACAGTGGTGCCATCATAGCTCACTGTAACCTGGAACTCCTGGGCTCAAGGGATCCTCCTGCCTTAGCCTCCCAAAATGCTTGGACTGCAGGTGTGAAACACCATGGCTTGCTAATTTTCTAATTTTTTGTAGATATGGTGTCTCACTATGTTGGCCAGACTGGTCTAGATCTGACCTCAAGCAATCCTCCTGCTTCAGCCTCCCAAAATTTTGGGATTACAGGTATGAGCCATGATGCCTGACCTGTGTGATGTTTTAGCCTGCACTGTTCTCATCATTCTCCCCTCAGCTCCACAATGGCCCTGGAGACTAACAGCCCACCACTATGGTGAAAATGAACATATGGCAGCTGCTGAAAGGTGTAGAGAGGGTTGGAGCTCTTGCAGAGCCCCATTTCCACAGGACTGTCATTATTTGAGCTCTCTGGTGGTTCCATAACGACCCCACCCACAAGGCTTTCTTTATTTGATAGGACTTGGGGGATGCCCAGTATAAAGAACTGTTTCTCCAGGAGCATTTGTTGAAAACAACCAGAGGCGATTGTTAGATATCATGGTTGCCTGAGGTTGTGTATAACAGTTGGAGCAAATAACAGGCTAACTCAAATATTTAAAAGGAAAAGCTGGGAAATAAGATGTCTATATGGGCTTTAACAAGCTCTGACACATTCTTGGGAATCTAGAAGGCCATGTGTAGGGATGAGTGCATACTCAGAATCTCAGCTCTCACCTCTGGCTAACCTTGAAGCTCTGCACAAGTGGGAAGTAAAGAGTAAGGTGGAGTTGTCACCTGCTTGGCTGAGGATCAAAAGTGTGTCCCTACCCATACACAGAGTCCCTCAGCAAAGGCTAAGAGACATACTGGTTCTAGGCATCTAAAAAAATTTGTGTCCAATGATTCAGCTGCCCATTAAGCTAACTGAATAGAGACTTCAGTGGCCACACACAAAAACAAATACAAATTTTACATAATTAGCCCAGGAAAGTCACTGAACAAACAAACAGCAACAAACCCTGGGGAGAAGGGGGTGCAGGAATCTGATTTCCAGAGTTGCCACATTGTATTATTTTAAAAGATCAGTTTTTAACAACAAAAATTATGAGACACTGTCCATGAGAAAGCCCAGATATTGGATTCACTGGACAAACACCTTAAATGAACTGTTTTTATTTTTATTTTATTTTATTATTATTATTATTTTTTTTTGAGACAGAGTCTCACTCTGTCACCCAGGCTGGAGTGCAGTGGCACGATCTTGGCTCACTGCAAGCTTTGCTTCCCGGGTTCACGCCATTCTTGTGCCTCAGCCTCCCGAGTCGCTGGGACTACAGGTGCCCGCCACCACTCCCAGGTAATTTTTTTTGTATTTTTAGTAGAGATAGGGTTTCACCATCTTAGGCAGGATGGTCTCGAGCTCCTGACCATGTGATCTGCCTGCCTCAGCCTCCCAAAGTGCTGGGATTACAGGCGTGATGAACTGTTTTTTGTTTTTCTTTTGAGATGGAGTCTCTCTCTGTCGCCCAGGCTGGAGTGCAGTGGCCAGATCTCAGCTCACTGCAAGCTCCACCTCCCGGGTTTACGCCATTCTCCTGCCTCAGCCTCCCGAGTAGCTGGGACTACAGGTGCCTGCCACCTCGCCCAGCTAGTTTTTTGTATTTTTCAGTAGAGACGGGGTTTCACCGTGTTAGCCAGGATGGTCTCGATCTCCTGACCTCGTGATCCGCCTGTCTTGGCCTCCCAAAGTGCTGGGATTACAGGTGAAATCCACTGTATTTCTATACAGTAGCAATGAGCAATGTAAAAATAAAAGTAAGAAGATAATTCAATTATAATAGCATGAAAAAAAAAATACTTGGGGTAAATTTAACCCCAAAAGTGAAAGACTTGTACAAAACATTGTTGAAAGAAATTAAGGAAGACCCAAGTAAACGGGGAGACATCCTTTGTTTGTGGATTAGAAGATGTACAGTTGGCCAGGCGTGGTGGTTCATGACTGTAATCCCAGCATTCTGGGAGGCCAAGGTAGGTGGATCACTTCAGGTCAGGAGTTCGAGACCATCCTGACCAACAGGGCAAAACCCCATCTCTACTAAAAATACAAAAATTAGCCAGGTATGTTGGTGGGCACCTGTAGTTCCAGCTGCACAGCAGACTAAGGCAGGAAATCATTTGAAATCGAGAAGCAGAGGTTGCAGTGAGCTGAGATTGTGCCATTGCATTCCAGCCTGGGCAACAGAGTAAGACTGTGTCTCAAAAAAAAAAGAAGAAGAAGAAGAAGATATACAATAGACCTTTGAATGATGGTGGTAATTCAGGGCACAGTTGAAAATCCGCGTATAATTTTTGACTCCCCACAAACTTAACTATGACTAGCCTACTGTTTCCTGAAAGCTTACCAATAACATAAACAGTCAGTTAACACGAATGTTGTATGTTATATGTATTGTATACTGTATTCTTACAATAAAGTAAGCCAGAGAAAAGAAAATGCTATTAAGAAAATCACAAGGAAGATAACATATACTTCCTGTTCCTTAACTGGAAGTGGATCTTCATAAAGACCTTCATCCTTGTTGCCTTCACGTTGAGGAGTCTGAGGAGGAGAAGGAAGGGTGGGGTTAGCCTTGCTGTCTCAGGGGTGGCAGAGGCAGAAGAAAATGTGTTCATATGTGGACCCGTGTCATTCAAAGCTGGGTTGTTCAAGGATCAACTGTAATAATGCAATACTCCCCAAACTGATCTACAGATTCAGTGTCACCTGACTTCTTTGCAGAAATGGGCAAGCTGATCTTAAACTCATATGGAAATGTAGGGGGTCCAGAATAACAAAAACAATCTTGAAAAACAAATAAGAGCAATGTTGACGACTCACACTTGCTGATCCCAGAACTTGCTACAAAGCTATAGTGAGGGAGACAATGTGGCACTGGCATAAAAATAGACATATAGGCCGGGTGTGGTGGCTCACGCCTGTACCCCAGCACTTCGGGAGGCCAAGATGGGTGGGTCACCTGAGGTCAGGAGTTTGAGACCAGCCTGGCCAATATGGTGAAACCTGATCTCTACTAAAAATAAAACAATTAGCCAGACATGGTGGTGTGCGCCTATAGTCCCAGCTACTTGGGAGGCTGAATCGCTTGAACCCGGGAGGTGGAGGTTGCAGTGAGCAAAACTCTGTCCAAAAAAAAAAAGAAAAAGAAAGAAACCCCATCTCTACTAAAAATACAAAACTTAGCCAGGTGTAGCAGCTCATACCTGTAATCCCAGCTACTTGGGAGGCTAAGGCTGGAGAATCGCTTGAACCTGGAAGGCAAAGATTGCAGTGAGCCGAGATTGTGCCACTGCACTCAAGCCTGGGCAACAGAGTGAGACTCTGTCTCCAAAAAAAAAAAAAAAGAAGACATATAGATAATGGAATGGAATTTAGAATCTAAAAATAGACCCTCGTATTTATGGCTAACTGAGTTTTGATAAGGATGCCAGCATGATTTAATGGGGGAAAGAGGATTCTTTTCAACAATTGTGCTGAGACAACTGGACATATCCACATGCAAAAGAATGAAGTTAGGCTCCACCTCATACCATATACAAAAATTAGCTCAGGATTGACCAAAGACTAAGTATAAGAACTAAAACTATAAAAGTCTTAGAAGAAAATAGAGGTACGAATCTTCATGACCTTGGATTTGGCCATGGTTTCTAAGATATGACAACAAAAGCATAAGCAACCAAAGAAAAACAATCGATAAATGATAGATTATTCAATAAATTATTTAAAAATAAATGTATTCATTAAATCAATAAATGTAAATATTTTCATGCTGCAAAGGACACTATAAAGATGTGAAAAACACAACACAAAGAACGGTAGAAAATCTTTGCAAATCATACATCCGAAAGTCGCTGATGGAACTTGTATCTAGAATATAAAAATAACTTTTGCAACTCAATAATAAAAAGACAACACAATTTAAAAATGTACAAAGGAGCTGAGTGTGGTGGCTCAGGTCTGTAATCCCAGCACTTTGGGAGGCTGAGGTGGGAGGATCACTTGAGCCGAGGAGTTCAGGACCAGCCTGGGTGGCATGGTGAAACTCTGTCTCTACTAAAAATACGAAAAAAAAAAAAAAGCTGGGTGTGGTGGCACACACCTGTAGTCCCAGCTATTCAGGAGGCTGAGGTGAGAGAATCACCTGAGCCTGGGAAGTGAAGGCTGCAGTGAGCCGTGATGGTATCCACACTCCAGCCTGGGTGATGAGAGTGAGACCCTGTTTAAAAAAACAAATGCACCAAGGACTTGAATAGGCATTTCTCCAAAGATATGCAAATGGATAATAAGCACATGAAAAGATGCTCAATGTCATCAGCCATCCGGGAAATGCCAATCAAAGCCACAATGAGATACTCCCTAGGATGATGACTATAATCAAAAAGATATTACAATAATAAGTATTGGCAAGGATATGAAAAAATTGGAACCCTCATGCACTGCTGACGAGAATATAAAATGATGCAGCTGCTGTGGAAAACAGTTTGGCAGTTCCTCAAAAAGTTCAACATTGAGTTATCACAAGACCCAGCAATTCCACTCCTGGGCATATACTTAAAAGAATTAAAAATGTGTGTGGGACACAGTGGTTCACACCTGTAATCTCAATGCTTTGAGAGGCCAAAGCAGGAGGTTCACTTGAGTCCACGAGTTGGAGGCTGCAGTGAGCTATGATCATGCCACTGTACTCCAACATAGGTGGCAGAGCAAGATCCTGTTTCCACATATGTGTGTATAAACGTATATACATAATAGTCAAAAGATGGCTGTCAACTGATGAGTGGATAAACAAACCGTAAAAGATCCATACAATGGAATATTATTTAGCCACAAAAAGGAAAGGCTCAGGCCCTACCTAAATACTAAGCCCCAGGTTTACACAGGGCCCCAGGTCACATGAGGCTCAGGTAGACACTGGACTCTAAGTAGACTTTAGGCCCCAGGTTCACGGCCACACCTCAGGAGGATACCACACCCTGGGTAGCTGTAAGACTCCATCCAGACACCAGTCCCCGGGTGAAGAATCTAGGCCCCACCGGACATCAGGTTCTAGGTAAACACCAAGCCCCAGTTGGGTATCTAATCCATAGGTGGACATCAGGCACCAGGTTGGCACACAGTCCCCACATAGATACCTACACCACAGGTGGACATGAGGTCCCAGGTATATACCCAGTCCCCAGGTGACTATCAGGCCCTAGGTGAACACCAGGTCCTAGATGAACATCGGGACCCAAGTGGATACCCAGGCCCATGGGAAACATCAGGCTCCAGGTGGACACCAGGACCCACGTGAGCAACTAGGTCCAGAGGTACATCAGGTTCCACATGGACACCCAACCTCCAAATGGATACCGAGCCCCCAGGTGTGCACGCCAGTCCCTCAACAACTGAAAGGTCATATATTCTCAGGCCAGATGCAATAGAGTCATCTCTCCCAAAAATATGGGTTTGGGAAAGTGAAAACTACACCTCCCAATCATTCTCAAGTCAAGGAACTCTTAATAGAAGGCCAAAGACACACCGAAAGAACCAACCATGAAACTCCCGCATCCAACACGAGCGCGATGCTGCTCAACTAGCCCCAGAGCAGGACCCGCCACAGGCTTTGCAGGGAGGACGCACAGATTAGAAGGGAAGAATGGAAATGTGGGACCTGAGATTGCAATGTAAGGAAAGAGAAAAACGCAACCGTGCATACCAGCATACCAAGAAACCCAAGAAAGAGAGGGTGACATGGAAAAATAACTAGCCCAGGCCCAGTTTCCCATGAAACATTAGAACCCACACTGCGAAATGAAATGGCAGGCCAAATCAAGCCCTATCTAGATTTTCAACTGTGGGTCTCTCCTAGACGACTTAAAAGCCTACAAATCGCTAAGGCCACCCTGAACATGTCCTACCCACCTTGCTGAAATTCACCACTGGGAAAAGATACCGAAACCTACGCGGTTCTGGAGCTCACCTTGAAGCAGCTTCCTGCAGTCCCTGGGCGCCACTGGCTGGCTCTGTGACTTTCTTGGAGGGCCCACATGCAGGCCAGGCCCCCTCCCTCAGCTCCAGTGTGTGGCTGCCAATGACCCAAGCGGCCTGGGCCTGGGCTCCTGGCGCCCTCGAGGAGCTGCCCTGCGTGCTCACACAGGCTCCTGGTGGCGGGCAGCACAATACTCTCACTCTTGGTCACCAGTCCTTTCCCCAGGGCAGTCTGGCGGGGCACGGCTCCAGAGCCCCAGGTTTAGCACCTGCCTGAGATCTTCATGCCATAGGCAAAGCAGTAGGGCAACTTACCCAGGCACTGCCTGAGCCAAGATGGCGCCTTCCTCACAGCCTGTGCAGGAGGGCGAGGTCCTCGATGATGAGGGACCAGGCCAGGGCAACTCCCAGCCCGTTCTTCCCAGAAAGAAGGCAGGTGCGTGGGGACACACCACCTACAGGTGGACATAGGCCCCAGTGGACACTGAGGCCACAGGAAAACATCAGGCCACAAATAGACACTGGACATCAGACACCAGGTTGACACTAGGACCTGGGTGGACACCAGGTCTCAAGGGGACTCCAGTCCCTGCACAAACATCAGGCGCCAGATGGACAAATCAGGTCGCAGTTTGGCACATAAGCCCCAGGTGGACACCAGGCCCCAGCTAAGTATCAGGCTCCAGCCTCAGGTAAATACCAGGCCCCAGGTGGACACAAGGCCCCAGGTACATACCAGGCCCCAGCCCGAAACCGGGTCCCAGAAGGACATCAGACATCTTGGTGAATGTCAGGTCCCAGGTTGACACATAGGCCCCAGTGGAACACAAGGCCCCATTTGCCAGGCTCCAAGTGGATGTCCAAACCCCAGGTAAATATCAGGGTCAAGGTGAACAGGAGGCCCCAGGTGGACAACAGGCCTCAGCTAGATGTCTAGGTCCCTGGCGAACTCCAACCCCTTGATGAACATTAGGCCCCAGGTGAACCCCCTAGTCCCAGGGGAACATCTGATTCCAGATGGACATCAGGCTCCAGGGAAGTCTTTCCATCTTGAGACACCCAGTCTCAAGATGGAAATGAGGCCTTAGGTGAGCATCAGGCCCCAGGTGGACACCCAGGCCCCAGGTGGACACTCAGATGCAAGGTAAATACCCATCCCCAGGTAAACACCAGATCCCAGGCAGATTACAGTTCCCAGAAAAACACCCAGGCCCCAAGAAGAAATCAGACCCTAGGTGAACTCTTGTCTACAGGTGGACATCAGGCTGGGTATCCACCTGGGACCTGGTGTTCACGGGGTGGGGGCCAATGTCCACCTTGGGCCTGTTGTTCATCTGTGGCCTGGTATTCACCTGGGCCCTGAGAGTCAACCTGGTGCCTGATAGCCATCTGGGGCCTACATGGCCACCTGGGGGCCTGTTGGTCACTTGAGGCCTGGTGTCCTCCTGGGGCCTGATGCCAACATGCAGCATAGGTATCCAACAGGGGCCTGATGTCCATCTGAGGTCTGGGGTTCACCTGGGGCTTGGTGTCCACCTGGAGCCTGGTATCCATCTAAAGCCTGCGGTCTGCCTGGGGCATTATTATGTCCCTTGAAGACTAAGTATCCAACTAGGGCCTGATTTTCACCTGAGGCCTGGGTATCTGCCTGAAGTCTTGGTATCCTCCTTGGGCCTGAAGTCCATCTGTGACATTCTGTCCCACTGGGGCCTGGGTGTGAACCCGGTGCCTGATGTAGACCTCAAGTCCAGTGTGCACCCAGCTGGGACCTGACGGCCACCTGAGGCCATATATCCACCTGGAGCCAGGGTGTCCACTTGGGGCCTAAAGCTCACCAGGAACGTAAGTATCCACCTGGGGCCTCATATCTTCCTGGGGCCTAGGTGTTGATGTGGGGCCTGGGCATCCACCTGGGGCCTGATGTTCAACTGGAGCGTGGTGTCCACGTGGAACCAATTTTCAACTGGGAACCTGATGTCCACCTGGTGCCCAATGTCCATTTGGAAACTGGAGTCCACCTGGGAACTAGCATACACCTAAGACATAGTGTCCACCTGGTGTTTGATGTACAATGTTCACCAGGCTTCAGGTGGACACCAGGCCCCAGGTTGACACCCAGGCTCCATGTGGACGCTGGGCCCCAGAGGAACGCCAAATCCCTGGTGAACATCAGGCCCCTGGTGAACACACAGGCCCCAAGTGGAAACCAAAACTCCAGATGTCCAGGCATTAGACCCCATGTAGATATCCAGGCCCCAGGAAGTCATCAGGGCCCCAGTGGACACTCAGGCCCCAGGTGGATATTCAGTCCCCGGTTGATACCCAGGCCTTAGGCGAACAGCAGGCCAAGAATTCCAGGCCCCAGGTGAATAGCAGGCCCTAGGTGGACAGCAGGATGCAGGTGGTATCCTATGTATCCTAGGTGGATACATAAGACTCTGGTGAACATCAGGCCCCATGTGGACACCCAGCCCGTAGAAGGATACCAGGCCCCATGAGGATACGAAAATTCAAATAAACACTAGGCCCCAGGCTGAAATCAGGTCCAAAGAGGACACCAGACCTCCAGTGACAACCTGGCCCCAGGGGGCTATGTGGGCCCCAGCTGGACAGCAGGTACCAGATTGACATCCAGGGCCCAGGTAAACACCAGGTCCCAGAAGAACAACAGGCACAAGGTAGACATAGACCCCAGGTGCACACCAGATCCCACGTGGATATCTAGGACCCGGGTGAACAACAGGCGCGAGGTGAAAATCCAGTCTCCAGGAAGGCACCAAGCCCCAGGCAGACACGAGGCCCCAGGAGGACACCAAGATACAAATGGACATCAGGCCTCAGATGGACACCAGGCTCCAGGTGGACATCAGCCCCTAGGTGAGTATCAGGCCCCAGGTGAACACCCAGTCTCAAGGTAGACGTCAGGTCCTAGGTAGACAGTAGCCACTGGGTGAACACTGTGCCCCAGGCAGACACCAGGTCTCAAGTAGACACCCAGTCCCCAGGTGGACACCAGAGACCAGGCAGCCTGATAAGACTCCAGGTGGACACCAGGCTGCAGGTGGTACCAGGCTCCCAGCTGATACCCAGGTCCAGGGGAACACCCAGGCCCCAGGTAGACAGCAGGAAGCCAGTGCACCCCAGGCACCCAGGTAGACACCTAGGCCGCTGGTGAACATCAGGCCTCAGGCTGGATACCCAGGCCCCAGGTAAACACCCAGGCCCCATATGTCAGGTCATTAGGTCCCATGTAAACAACTAGGCCGCAGGAAGTCATCAGGCCCTGGTGGACACTGAGACCCCAGGTGAATATCCAGTCCCAGGCTGACACAAAGGACTCAGGTGCACACCAGGCCCCAGGAGAACTCCAGGCCTCAGCTGAAGATCAATGCCCCAGTTGGATACCCAGGCCCTAGCTAACTACCAGTCCCCAGGATTCCATCAGGCTCCAGGTTTTCATCAGGCCTCAGGTGGATACTACACTCTAGGTAGACGTCAGCAAATGCCCAGGTCCCAGGTCAAAACCAGGTCTCTGATGAACACCCTGAGCCCAGGTAAACATGAGACTTCAGGTGGACACGTGACTCTAACTGGACATCAGGCCCTGGATGGACACCCGGCCCCATATGGATACCTAAACCCCTGGTGAACATCAAGCCCCAGGTTCACATCTGGGTCCCAAGTAAACACCTAGGCCTCAGAAGTCCAGACATCAGGCCCCATGTGGAAATCCGGGTCCCAGGAAGTCCTCAGGCAACAAGAAACACACAGGCCTCAGTTGGACATCCAGTCCCAAGTTGACACAAAGGCCTCAGGTGGACACCAGGTGCTAAGAAAATGTCAGGCTCCAACTGAGATCAACCCCTGGGTGGTCAGTACTGGCACCCGCTAAAACATGTATGAGCCTTGAAAACATCATGCTAAGTGAAACAAGCCAGGCACAAAAACCCACACAGTTTGTCATTCCATTTACATGAATGTCTAGAATAGGCAGATCCACAAGAGCCAGAAAGTGGGTTAGTGGCTGCCAGAAGCTGGAGACAGGGGAGAATGGTGGGTGACTGCTAATGAGTACAGAACGTTATTGGGAGGTGATGAAAATATTCTGGAATCACATAGTTTATGATGTGGCATAACATTTAAAATATGCTAACAACTGCTGAATTATACGCTTTAAAAAGGTGAGTCTTTTTTTTTTTTTTTTTTTTTTGAGATGGATTCTCACTCTGCTGCCCAGGCTAGAGGGCAGTGGCATGATCTCGGCTCACTGCAACCTCTGCCTCCTGGGTTCAAGCAATTCTCTGCCTCAGCGTCTTGAGCAGCTGGAATTATAGGCACCCGCCACCACATCTGGCTAATTTTTGTATTTTTAGTAGAGATAGGGTTTTATCATGTTGCCCAGGCTGGTCTCAATCTCTTGACCTCATGATCCACCCACCTTGGCCTCTCAAAGTGCTGGGATTACCAGCATGAGCCACTGTGCATGGCCAAAAAGGTGAGTCTTATAGCATGTAAATTACATGTCATTTAAAAAAAACCAAAAACCAAAAAACATGAGGTGGGTGTGGTGGCTCATGCCTATAATCCCAGTATTTTGGGAGGCCAAGGCGAGAGGATAGCTTGAGCCCAGGAGTTTGTGACAAGCCTGGTCAACAGAGCAAGACCCCATCTCTACAAAATAAAAAATTTTTAAAAACTTAGCTGTGTGGTGGCACGCACCTGTAGTCCTGGCTACTTGGTAAGGCTGAGGAGGGAGGATCGCTTCAACCCAAAATCTGAGGCTGCAGAACTAGTATTACACCACTACGTTCCAGCTTAGGTGACAGGGTAAGACCTCCATCTCTTAAAAAACAAAAAAGAAACTAATAAAATAAAAACATAAAATCCAAACCAAAAAGAGATGGGAGGGGAGGCAGGCAGAGACAGAGGGAGAGAGAGACCAGGAGACAGTCAGAGAAAGAGGAAGGGGGAGAGGCTTGGACTGACTGTCTGAGTCTCCGTTCAGACAGATCGCTGGTGTGTTGTGGGGGTGCAGTTGGGGAAATGAGGAAACTCCAGGCATCAGGGGGCCCCATTTGAGATGTACCGTCCAGAGTGTGAGAATTCTAATGAGTAGGCAAGGACCATAAGAACCATTTTCTTTCTCCCTCCCTCCCTCCCTCCCTCCCTTCTTCCTTTTCCTTCCTTCCTTCCTTCCTTCCTTCCTTCCTTCCTTCCTTCCTTCCTTCCTTCCTTCCTTCCTTCCTCCCTCCCTCCCTCCCTTCCTCCCTCCCTTGTTCCCTCTTTCCCTTCTTTCTTTTGTTCTTTCCTTCCTTTTTTTTTTTTTTGAAATAGAGTCTCACTCTGTCACCCAAGCTGGAGTCCAGTGACACAATCATAGCTCACTGCTGCCTCGAACTCCTTGGCTAAAGCAATCCTCCCACCTTAGCCTCCTGAGGAGCTGGGACTACAGGCATGCACCACTACACCCAGTTAATTAAAAAAAAAAATTAATAGAGATGGGGTCTTGCCATGTTGCCCAGGCTGGTCTTTAGCTTCTGGACTCAAGTGATCCTCCCACCTCGGCCTCCCAAAGAGCCGGGATTATAGGCATGAGCCACCGTGCCCAGCCTCTTTATAAATAAAAGATCAGCAACACAGAAAATAGTTTGGTTAAAATGCTTTATATTTCTTCTAAACTCTTCTCCCAAAGTAAAATAAATATCTTTTTAGTTATAAGTAAATCTGCTGTAATGTATTTCCACCTGGTGAGGCAAAGGTCCTGCCCTCCTCTGCCCGCTGCGCCCGGTCCTGCTGAGGGGCAGCCTTCCTCCCTCGCAGGGCAGACAAGTCACACTGGGGCAGTGTCTGCCACTGCTTCCGGACTCCCTGCTCACGGACTGGGAGGGGGGCCTCTGGCCCCTGAGTGAGATGGGGCAACAGACTTCAGAATGTCTCAGCCTGAGAGAAAGTCACATGGAGAGCCACTGGGGAAACGCTGATGTGGGCTGATGCTGGATGACGGAAAACATTGTGTTTCGTGCTTTTTATTTTGTCAGGTGTGATGACAGTACAATGGGATGATATTTTTAAATTCTTTTTTTTTTTTTTGAGACGAAGTCTTGCTCTTGTCCCTTAGACTGGAGTGCAATGGCACAATCTCGGCTCACTGCAACCTCTGCCTCCCGGGTTCAAGTGATTCTCCCACTCCCGAGTAGCTGGGATTACAGGCGCCTGCCACCACATCTGGCTAATTTTTGTATTTTTAGTAGAGACGGGGTTTCATCATGTTGGCCGGGCTGGTCTCGAACTCCTGACCTCAGGTGATCCACTGGCCTTGGCCTCACAAAGCGCTGGGATTACAGGCATGAGCCATCGCGCCTGGCCTAAAATTCTTATCTTTTCATGTATCTCAAAATATTTAGGGATCAAATGTGTCTGGGCCATGCTGGAAATACTTTAGACAAAGAAAAAAGGAGAGACGAAGCAGATAAAACAAAATGTTGATAATTTTAAATCTAGCTGATGGGTATATGGGGGTTCCATTTAATATTTTCTCTCCTACTCATATATGTGTGTGTGTGTATATATATATACCTTTCAATATTCTCATTGAAAAGTGGCTGATTGGAAGCGCATCCTCAAAGATGTTTTCTCCACTAACTCCCTTTTTTTTTTTTTTCTTTTTTTTGAGACCAAGACTTGCTCTGTTGCCCAGGCTGGAGTACAATGGTGTGATCTTGGCTCACTGCAACCTCTGCGTCCCAGGTTCAAGCTATTCTCCTGCTTCAGCTTTCTGAGTAGCTGGGACTACAGGCATGCACCACCATGCCTGGCTTTTTTTTTTTTTTTTTTTGGTGTGTGTTTTTGGTAGTGACAGAGTTTTGCCACGTTGGCCAGGCTGGTCTTGAACTCCTGACCTCAAGTGATCCACCCGCCTCGGCCTCCCAAAGTGCTGGGATTACAGGTGTGAGCCATCAATGCCTGGCCTGCTAACTCACTTCTAAATGATCTTGTTCTCTTTGAACAGAAATAAAGATACTATGATCTTACCACTTTAGAAATTAGAATGATGAAATTTAGAAAAACTAGAGATGATTAAGATGAAGACAGACATGAAATCATGCCAAAAAATGCCCATGCTGTGTCCAGCAGGGGCTGCAGCTGCAGAAATGCTCGAGTGGTCAGTGAGGGTACTCACTGCTTGAGCATCTTGGGCTGCCAGATAGTGTAAACCACCCCACACCTATCAGCAGGGCACTGGCTACATCCCACAGATTGCTGTGCCATGGTTTAAGGTCACATTGCAGCAGAGCAGGAAGCACGTGGCTGGAGGTGGCATGGGGCCAGCTTTCAGGATGTATGGTCTGGGCTGAGCTGCAGTCCTTGGAGCCTGGGCAGCTGTTCTGGCCCTGAGCCCTCCGACTCTCCCTGTGGTCTTTCTCTTTCTGTCTCTCTCTGTTACATAGCCTCCCTTCCCTCTCTCTGCTCTATTCTCCTTCCCCCATCCCCTCTCCCCTCACCCCTAGATCAATTTTCTTAGAAATCTCCAGGCGCAAGTTTGGAGGTTCCCAATTAGGGTGCAGGCTGACCCTCGGGTGCATGGGGATCCACCTTGTCCAGCCATGGCTGGCCCCAGTGCTGCGTCACAATGTAGGCACTGAGAGTGGATGGGGTGGAGGTGGGCATTTACCACACTATAAGGGATCAGTCAGTACAGACCAGGAACAGGCTGGATAGTCAGTAACCGTGCAGTTCTGGAAAAACCCACTCGTTTTGCGCAGAGCATCTTCCAGCTCCTTCATCTGCCAGGGCCCTGCTGTGCCTCCTCCCCTCTCCTGCCCCCTGGGACTCCGCCTCCCTCCCCTGCTTTCTTTTCTCCTGGCACTTGTCCCCATCCCACGCTCCACCGCGGGTTGTAGCAATGACTTATTTGCGTATTGAGGTCAGTAGATCTCCTCCCTATGAAGACGGGTCCCTCAGGGACAAGGCTGTCTGTGCTGGTGGCCACGGCAGGCCGGCCCCTGAAGCCTGCCCCACATGGTAGACAGGCAGCTATTTGCTGAATAAATGAAGGGGTCAGGGGATCACTCATAATATTCATTTTATTTTTTATGCTTTCCTTTTGGTTTTCAACTTTTCTATAAAGAAGACATTTTATACTAGGAAAAAATATTGCTTCAAAATGTAAATGTGCACGGAGCAACAGGGACTCTCATGACCGGTGGGAGTAAAAAGTGGTCCAGCCATTTTGGAAGACAGTTTGGCAGTTGTTTACAAAACGAAACATACTTTTACCATACAATCCAGCAATCACACTCCCTGGCATTGACCCAGATGAATTGAAAACTTAAGTCCACACAAAAACCTGCACATGTATGCTTATAGCAGCTTTATTTATAATTTTGCCAAAACTTGATAGCAACCAAGATGTGTGGATAAAGAAACTGTGGTCCATCCAGACAACAGAATGTTATTCAGTGCTGAAGAGAAATGAGCTATCAAGCCATGAAAAGACTTGGAGGAAACTTAAATGCCTATTACTAATTGGAAGACTCCAGTCTGAAAAGGCTACATACCGTACAGTGCCAACTCTATGACAGTCTGGAAACAGCAAAACCATGGAGACAGTAAAAAGATCAGTGGCCCCACCCCCACCCCGGGCTTGATGGCTCATTCCTGTAATCCCAGCGCTTTGAGAGGCCAAGGCAGGTGGATCACTTGAGCCCAGGAGTTCGAGACCAGCCCGGACTACTTGGTAAAACCCTGTCTTCTCTACTGAAAATACAAATTTAGCCTGGCATGATGGTGGGTGCCTGTAATCCCAGCTACTCTGCAGGCTGAGGCATGAGGATTGCTTGAACCCAGGAGGTGGAGGTTGCAGTGAGCCGAGATCACGCCACTGTGCTCTAGCCTGGGCCACAAAGCGAGACTCTGTCTAGGAAAAAAAAAAAATCAGCGGTTCTCATAAAAACATCAGTGGCTCCCAGGGGTTGTAGGAAGGAGGTGAACATGTGGAAAAGGGAGGGCTTTCCAGGCAGTGAAACTGCTCTGTGTGATTCTACAATGGTGGACACGTCATTATACATTTGTCCGAATTCACACAAAGCTCAGCATCCAGAATGAACCCTAGTGTGCACTGTGGGCTCTGGGGGATAGACCGCATTGACCTAGGTTCATGGATTTAGCAAGTGCGCCCCTCTGTGGGGTGCTGACGGGGGAGGCTGTGCCTGTGGGAGCGGAACATATGGCTCATCTCTGTAACTTCCGCTCAGTTTTGCTATGAACCTAAAACACCTCTAAAAAGTAAAGTCTATTAAAACATTTTAAAAAGTACATTTCAGGCTCAGTGAGGTGGGAGGGGGTGGTGGGGGGTTCCCAGGCACAAAGGGAGCAGGCACACCCTGCCCTCGAACGCTGGGAGAAGCTGGGCTGGCTGAACTTGGGGAGGCCTGGCCCCGGGACCTGCAGGGAGCCTCTGGAATGTGGACGTGCAGGCTGACCCTGCTAGTCCTGTGAATGCCAACCAACCTGCCACTCCTGGGCTCTCTGGCACGGTCGCCACAAGTGGCATCCCAGGACACTCGCAGATGCACCCTTATCTCCAGACCAGCTGGAGACCTGGCCTGAAGCTGAGGGTTGGCGGCAGGAGAATGGCCCAGGCAAAAGTTCTCCTCCTAAAGTTGCTTCGGAGGGAGGGCTGGGGAGGGCCCTCGGGGACCCTGGGAGCATGAAGACATCTCCACTGGACTGAAGACAGGGATAGAGCCAGGCATGGCGGGCACAGCCAGGGTGCACGCAGAGGATGGCGGCCCGGGGCTCAGCATCTGCTCACCTCACGAGGGTGGCACTGCTGCCTGGACAACCCGCATAATTCCCCAGGCCTCACGATTTTGGATTGAGAGATGAGCTCAGCATCCCCTCACAGGGCTCTGGAGGGTTTAGCAAGAGGCTGCGGTGAAAGTCACACCTGGTCCACGGCTGTGTCTGCCACCTGGGACTCTCGGCTTCCTCTGCCTGTGACTCTGCAGCCAAGTGGCCCTGCCCCCAGTGCTGGGCACCACTCTAGATGAGCAGTTTGCCTTCCTCTCTGGGTACAGATGATGAAGGGCGTCTCCTGGCATCCTGGGTGTTTCTGGCAATCAAGTGGCCCCTGCCCAGGCAAGAGTCCTGCTAGGAATCAACACAGCCTGCTTGGGCTGAGTTCGTGGGTGGAGGGCATGGGATTCCTGGAGTCGCCAAGCCGGGGGGCCACCAAGCCTGTTTTCCGCCGTGGCTGCCTGGGTGCAATGCTTGTGGCGTTGGGTGCTGGCCTGGCCCGTGGGGCAGCTGCACGTTTCCCTTTTGATGGAATTCTGTCTCCTGCAGCCATACATTGTTTGACTTGAGCGTGTTTTTCTTGGCTTTAGGAAACAGGATTAGTTGCACCCTTTGTAATTTTTGGTATTAAAGGTATTTTTAACAAATGCAGTCAGTATCGTGGGAACATCCTGAAGTTCCTGGAATGTCTGTAGTCTGAAGTCAAGCCTGTTCCCACCCCCGGCCTTCCTCTTTAAAGGCCTGATGTTGTTCGATGGGATGTCTATTTTTGTTCATTTAGGTTTCAAATTGAAGCGTGACTAGCACTGGGAAACTGGCACTCCCCTGCAGTTAGCGCTTCTTCCTCCGGCCCCAGATGTGTGACGGCAGAGCAGAGGGGCAAAAAGATCTGACAGCACTGTGTGCTCTAGGCAGGGACAGCTGAGGGGCCAATGCCCTGTCCCTCCTAGCCAGAGGAAGATGCCCCCATCTGTTCACTGCACCCTCCAGTGGGAAACAAGAAAACAAGAGGCAATGCATTTGCAGTCACTACATTAGGAAGGGGTACTCACTTTCCACCAGTAAGTGATAAATCACTGATAACAGAGTGCTGGGAAGGGAAGAACATGGTCCCTTTAAATGATACCAAGTGGGGAAGGGAAGTGCTGGGTAGAAGAGGTCATGGTCCCTGGCTAGGGCTCCACCCCCACGGACCTAGGTGAGGACAGGCATTTTTGTTGCATTTCCCAAGACCACCCTGGCCTGCCATGCCCCTGTCCTGTGCCTGTAAAATCCCCTGACACTCTAGCAGGCAGACACAAAATCGGCTGGATATGGAGAGAAGCGGATCGGCGGAAGAAGACGCAAGCGGCTGGACGTCAAGGGGAGCACGCTGGCAGAAGAGCACACCGACAGAGCACACCAACAGACGCCGGCAGAATGACACAGAGTTTGGCTAGGCCAGTCAGAAGAGAGCCTGGGCCGCTAAGCGTCCAACTCCAGGGGAACACCATCTCTCTTCTGGCTCCCCCATCTACTGAGAGCTACTTGCACTCAATAAAACCTTGCACTCATTCTCCAAGTCCAGGCATGATCCAATTCTTCTGGTACACCAAGGCAAGAATCCAGATACAGAAAGCCCTCTGTCCTTACAACAAGGTAGAGGGTCTAATTGAGTTGGTTAACACAAGCTGCCTATAGAGCACCCTGTAACACACGCCCACTGGGGCTTCAAAAACATTTACCCCTAGACACTGCTGTGGTATCAGAGCCCCACAACCTGCCCATCTGTGTGCTCCCCTATAGGTCTGAGCAGTGGGGCACTGAAGAAGCCAGCCACTTTCCCGCTGCACGCCCTGCGAGGGGGACAAAGGAACTCTTCCCATTTCATCACCACCAACAGCAGCTTGAGACGACACCCATTTGCAGCCTCACAATTCCACGAGGCAGGAATTTGAGTGTGGCGTAGCTGGATGCTCTGCTTCCGGGTGTCTCCCGAGGCTGCAGTCAAGGTGTCTGCCAGGACAGTGGTCTCATCCAAGGCTCTGTTGGGTGGGGCTGCCCATCCAAGCTCACTCACGTGCTCTTTGGCAGGACCCAGTTTCTCTGGCTGCTGGACCAAGGCCCCATCTCTTGGCTGTCTCTTGGCTGGAGGCCGACTTTGGTTCCTTGCTGCATGAGCCTTCCATGGTGGCAGCTTCCTGCACCAAAGCCAGCAAGGGTAAGATTCTAGTCTTTTGTAATCTAATCACAGTGTGACATCCTCAATGTTGCTACATTCTGTTAGAAGGAAATTACTCAAGGGGTGAACACAAGACCATGCCTTCCATGAGGCAGGATCATGGGGCCACCTCAGATACTGTCTACCACAGAAGCGTGTAGAGACGATCCAATCCTTGCTCATATGTGCATTCACCAGAAGGTGCTTTGGCCCCTGGTCCAGAGTGGGAGCACCAAGGTGAGGCTCTTACCCCCTGCAATCCTTTCAACTCTCCCATCTCTCCATCTCCTCCTCTTCAGAATGGGGGTGATGGAATCCACTGTGCGGTTTTGTAATGTTTTTAAATCAGATGTTGTACTGGGCCATTCTTGCATTGTTATAAAGAAATACCTGAAACTGGGTAATTTACAAAGAAAAGAGGTTTACTTGGCTCACGGTTCTGCACGCTGTACAGGAAGCATAGTGGCATCTGCTTTCACGGTGGCCTCAAGAACACTTCCCATCTTGGTGGAAGGTGAACGGGGAGCAGGCACAGCACATGGGGAAAGCAGGAGCTGGGGTGGCAGGGGCGGGGGATGCCACACACTTTAAAATGACCAGATCCATAAGAACCCACTCACTATTGCCAGGACAGCACCAAGAGCATAGTGGTAAACTATTCATGAGAAAACCACCCCCATGAGCCAATCACCCCCCGACCAGGCCTCACCTCCAACACTAGGGATTACATTTCAACATGAGATTTGGGGAGAGGCACACATCCAAACTATATCAGATGGGATGAGAAATAATGAAGAGCTGACCGTGGCGTTTTGCTCATAGTAGGCACCCAGAAATCCTTGAATGAATGAATGAGTTTCCTGTTGACACAATATAAGTGCTATGATACAAATGTATATGTCCCTCCCAAAGTTCATCTGCTGAAACACAACCCCCAAGTTGATGCTATTAAGAGGTTGGGCCAGGGGCCGGGCACGGTAGCTCAAGCCTGTAATCCCAGCACTTTGGGAGGCCGAGACGGGTGGATCACAAGGTCAGGAGATCGAGACCATCCTGGCTAACACGGTGAAACCCCGTCTCTACTAAAAAATACAAAAAACTAGCCGGGCGTGGTGGCGAGTGCCTGTAGTCCCAGCTACCCAGGAGGCTGAGGCAGGAGAATGGCATAAACCCGGGAGGCAGAGCTTGCAGTGAGCTGAGATCCGGCCACTGCACTCCAGCCTGGGCGACAGAGTGAGACTCTGCCTCAAAAAAAAAAAAAAAAAAAAAAAAAAGAGGTTGGGCCTATGGGAGGTGATGGTCATGGGGGCAGAGTGCTCTTATAAAAGAGGCTCCAGGGAGCTTGTTCAGCCTTTCTGCCACATGAGGACGCAGCCAATAAGGTTGCTTGGAGGCAGAGCGCAAGACTCACCAGACACACAAAACCTGCCAGTGCCTTGATCTTGGACTTTCCAGCCTCCAGAACCATGGGCAAAAAAATTCTGTTGTTTATAAACTATCCAGTCTCAGGTATTTTGTTTTATTAGCAGCTGGACAGCCCAAGGCAGGGGCAAAGCCCCATTTTGAGACTTTGGCAGCAAGAAATACATAAGAATTCCTTCAGAATATGTGGATTCCTGTGGAAGTGAAACCCAGCTCAGCCCCCAGGGAGTGGGGAAGGTCAGGCCTCTAGCTTGGACTTGGTCACTTTGTTCTAGAGAATTAGACGCTCAACAAAGCTCCATGGTGCTCACAGCTGAGGCTGAAGAAGGAACAACCCAGATGAGGAAGGAGCAACACATTTTTCTTTCTGGCTTATTTTATTTTATTTTATTTTGAGACACAGTCTCACTCTCACCCAGGCTGGAGTGCAGTGGTGTGATCTTTGCTCACTATAGCCTCTCTCTGCCTCCCGGGCTCAAGCAATCCTCCTGCTTCAGCCTCCCAAGTAGCTGGGACTACAGGCCAGTGCCACCAACCTGGCTAATTTTTCAATATTTTTTATGGAGATGGGGTTTCACCATGTTGCCCGGGCTGGTCTCAAACTCCTGACCTCAAGCAATCTGCCTGCCTCAGCCTCCCAAAGTGCTCTGATTAACAGGTGTGAACCACCGCACCTGGCCTCTGTCTTCTATGTTAAAAAAGAAACTTTTATGTGCTTATAAGTAAAAGTGATGCTGGCTAGCAGGAAGACCCTAATGGAGAGGCTAGAAAGGAATGCAATCCCACTGCCCAAAGAGGCCGGCCTGGCTGTGCCAGAATCATAGAGTGGGGGTACACTTTCACCTGGCACAGCTAAGCCCACTCAGACCTGCCCAGTCAGAGCTGGGCAGGAGGTGGTTGGGGACACCCCCCAAGTGATTCTGACAACCTCCTGATTGCAAGCTCCCTCCATGCAGCATCTCCCGTGGGTGAGGTCAGGCTCTCGGAGCAGTTTTCTTGGTCTGCTTTTCCTCGTGTAGCATTATATCATCCACATTTTCCAGTGATGTTCTCTCCCTGTAACTCTCACACCTGTAATCCCAGCACGTTCCATAACTCTCACGCCTGTAATCCCAGCACTTTGAAAGGTCAGGAGTTTGAGACCAGCCTGGGCAACATGGTGAAATCCATCTCCATAAAAAATATTTTAAAATTAGCCAGGTGTGGTAGCACTGGCCTGTAATCCCAGCTACTTGGGAGGCTGAAGCAGGAGGATTGCTTGAGCCTGGGAAGCAGAGGCTATAGTGAGCTAAGATCACACCACTGCACTCCAGCCTGGGTGACAGAGTGAGATTGAGTCTCAACATAAAATTCTACAGGTGTTCTCCCAGCTCGCAGCCCTCGTCAGGTTGGCATCTGACATTGTAGGCCTTTTCTTCTGTGTTTCCATAATTACATATTTACATGGAAATATAGTTTTGGATTGTTTTTTTCTTTTTATATAAATGGTATCATACCATGAGTGGCATCCTGTGTCTCACCAGTTTCCCACTGTGATATGTCTTGGTATTTTTTCCATGATTGGACGTGTCACTGACACACATTCTTTTCATTGCTTCACGTTTTCAAGGTTCCAAGCTTCCAGGATTCCATAGTTCCAGGGTTAGATGGTTCCATGGTTCACTGGTTCCAAGGCCCAAGGTTACATGGTTCAAAGGTTCCAAGGTACTATCATTCCATGCTTCCAAGGTGCAATGGTTCCAAGGATTAATGGTTCCATGTTTCCAAAGTTCTTTGGCTCAAAGGTTCAATGTTACCATTGTTCCAAGGTTCCATGGTTCCAAGATTCAGTGGTTCTAAGTTTCTATGGTTCCATGGCTCCAAAGACCAGTGATTTCACAGTTCCAAGGTTACATGGTTTCCTAGCTCCAAGGTACAATGGTTCCAATGATCCAAAGTACCATGGTTTCATAGTTCCAAGGTTTCATGGTTCACTAGTCCCAAGGCCCACAATTACGTAGTTCAAAGGTTCCAAAATACCATGGTTTCATGCTTCCAAGGTGCAATGGTTCCAAGGTTCAATGGTTCCATCTTTCCAAGGTTCCAAGGTTCCATTACCAAGGTTCAGTGTTACCATTGTTCCAAAGTTCCATGGTTTAATGGTTCCAAGATTCAATGGTTTCAAGATTACAGAGTTCTAAAATTCAGTGGATCTGTGGTTCCAAGTTTCCAAGGTTCCAAGATTCAATGGTGAGTGGTTCCAGGGTTCCAAGGTTACAGGGTTTCAAGTTTACAGGGTTCTAAGGTTCTGTGGTTCTGTGGTTACAAAGTTACATGGTTTCCTTGTTCCAAGATTACATGGTTCCAAGGTTCCAAGGTTTCTTGGTTCCGTGACTCCAAGGTTTCCTGTTTCCATACTTCCATATTTCAGTTGTTCCAAGGTTCCATGGTACCAAGGTTTCATGTTTCCTGGTTCGAAGTTTCAGTGGTTCTGTGGTTGCAAGATTCCATGGTTCCATGGTTGCAAGGTTTCATGGTTCCATGGTCCAAGGTTCCAAGGCTCGAAGTTTCCAAGGTGCCATGGTTTCAAGGTTCATGGTACCAAGGTTCAATAGTTCCCTGGTTTGTTGCTTCCAAGTTATCAACATTTCATTTTTCATTTGCCTCCACCTATTTGTAGACACCCAGATTACATCCAGAGATTTTACTCTTATCAACAATATCACCACTATCAGCTGTGCTTTTTGTTTTTCCCCTTGTGCACATTTGGGAGTGTTCCTGAAGGGAAAAAGTCAGGAGCAGAATTGCTGGATCCCAGGAAGTAATGTGTGAAATGTAATCAATAGCACCATATTGCCCTCTAATGCATCTATATTGGTTGCAGTCTTCCAGGAGTGTATCCGAGTACCATTTGCTCATTATCCTTGCTATGACACAATGTTATCAACTTGGATAATCTTTTTTTTTTTTTTTTTTTGAGACAGAAACTTGCCGTGTTGATAGGCTGGGATGCAATGGTGCGATCTTGGTTCACTGCAACCTCCGCCTCCAGGTTCAAGCAATTCTCCTGCCTCAGCCTCCTGAGTAGCTGGGATTATAGGCGTGAGCCACCAGGACGGGGTGATTTTTGTATTTTTAATTAAGACAGGGTTTCGTCATGTTGGTCAGGCTGGTCTTGAACTCCTGGCCTCAAGTGATCCACCCTCCTTGGCCTCCCAAACTTCTGGGATTACAAGCATGAGCCACTGTGCCTGGCCAATCTTTGATAATCTGACGGATGACAAAGATATCTCATTTTAATTTTCACTTCACTTGAGTTTGAACTCTTGCAATTTGCTTATTGACCACTTGTGTTTCATTGTTATCTGTGAATTGTCTGTTTTTATTAGGTAGGTGGTCTTCTTGTTGCTATGTAGTTTTTTGTTTTTTTTTTTTTGAGACACAGTCTCGCTCTGTCGCCTAGGCTGGAGTGCAGTGGTGTGATCTCAGCTCACTGCAGCCTCTGCCTCCCGGATTCCAGTGATTCTCCTGCCTCAGCCTCCTGAGTAGCTGGGATTACAGGTGTCTGCCACCATGCCCAACTAATTCTTGTATTTTTAGTAGAGACAGGGTTTCACCATGTTGGCCAGGCTGGTCTCAAACTCCTAACCTCAGGCGATCCGTCTGCCTCAGCCTTCCAAAGTGCTGGGATTACAGGCATAAGTCACCGCGCCCAGCTGTAAAGATTCTTTATGTGTTCTACTAGCAATTCTTTGCCTTTGTTATACATGTTGCAAACATTTTCTCCGAGTCCCTCATTTCTCTTTTAGCTCTGTTTTTGGTGAGTTATATGTATTGCCTGATGTATCAGTATTTTCTCTCTAGGTTCAGAAACTTATGTATTGTATTCTCTACTTTACCAACAAAGTTTCCTATTTTTTTCTTTTCTTTTCTTTTCTTTTCTTTTTTTTTAGATGGAGTCTCACTCTGTCACCCAGGCTGGAATGCAGTGACACAACCTCGGCTCACTGTAACCTCTACCTCCCGGGTTCAAGAGATTCTTTTGCCTCAGCCTCCCGAGTAGCTGGGATTATAGGTGTGAGCCACCACACTCAGCTAATTTTTGTATTTTTGGTAGAGACGGGGTTTCACCATATTGGCCAGGCTAGTCTCGAACTCCTGACCTCAAGTGATCTTCTCGTCTCAGCCTCCCAAAGTACTGGGATTACAGGCATCAGCCACTGCGCCTGGCCTATTTTTTTCTTTTGTATCTCATCAGTATTGATGTCCACCAGCCAAAGACCATCTGTAGTCAACAAAGTTAAGTTTATTGCTTTGTTGCAAGTGAGCCTGCACATTTAAAGGAGTGGGTCTGGGCCGGGCGCGGTGGCTCAAGCCTGTAATCCCAGCACTTTGGGAGGCCGAGACGGGCGGATCACGAGGTCAGGAGATCGAGACCATCCTGGCTAACACGGTGAAACCCCGTCTCTACTAAAAAATACAAAAAACTAGCCGGGCGAGGTGGCGGGCGCCTGTAGTCCCAGCTACTCAGGAGGCTGAGACAGGAGAATGGCCCGAACCCGGGAGGCGGAGCTTGCAGTGAGCTGAGATCCGGCCACTGCACTCCAGCCTGGGCGACAGAGCGAGACTCCGTCTCAAAAAAAAAAAAAAAAAAAAAAAAAAAAAAAAAAAGGAGTGGGTCTGGGGACTACAGCTAGTCATCGGATGTCCTGCCAGGGTTTGGACAGAGTTTGTTAACTGAGGGGCTTACTGGAACAACGATGAGTGGTCTTGTCTTTATGGGTTTGTTTTGTTTTGTTTTGTTTTAGAGACAGGGTCTCACTCTGTTGCCCAGGCTGGAGTGCAGTGATGTGATCATAGCTCACTGTAGCCTCGAAATTCTGGGCTCAAGCAATCCTCCCACTTCATCATCCCTAGTAGCTGGGACTTCAGCTACTGTAGAGGCGGAGTCTCACTAAGTTGAGCAGGCTGGCCTCAAACTCCTGGCCTCAAGGGATCCTCTCACCTCAGCCTCTCAAAGTTCTGGGATTACAGGCATGAGCCACCATGTCCCACATGGTCATGTGTATTCATGGGCCAATTTGTCCATGGCTTATTTTAGGACACATAGATCTGAATGAACTGGCATTAAATAATGATGCTCACCGTGGCTTGATCTGGCACAGTTGACCTGTTTTGTGAGTCAGGGTATGTTTCACAAGCTGTGGTTTCTGTTTTAATCCTCAGTTTCCCCAAGCAGACTGGGTGCAGCAGAACCCGTTGACACCTGAGCTGTGTCTCTCACACAGTCATTTTCCTGACCCGCCTTGGCTTAAGGATCAGCTGTTCTCTTCTGAACATGCCATCATCGATTTTTGCGCAAGTCAGATGGTAGCCTTTCCGACATCTGCAACATCCTGCCCCCTTGTTCTTTCTGTTGGATCATCTGGCAGGACATCAGCTTTGTGGTGGCATTCCAAAACGTGGATATGCACTTGGCTACTGCAACACAGATAAATACTAAGACAAGGGTTTTTATTCACAAGTGAAACGTATCTCCTATGTTCTGTGATCTATTGGGAGCTTTCTGAGATGACCAAGTGGTTTTTTTCCCTTTGATCTGAATGAGATTTGTTCAACTTTGCCAGTGTTTGAAGAATTAGTTCTATATCTGGTGATTGTCAAGAGTTAGGGTCTTGGAAGCACCAACAATGGGGGTGTTTTCCCTCTCCGCGGATTCAGCGACTCCACTGACAATGGAGTCCCTGAATCCGCGGAGAGGGAAAACAGCCAGGAAAATAAAAACCAGAGACACGCCTCATGCAGAGAAGCCCCAGCAGTGGGCCGAAGCGTTCTACTCCGCTGATCTCTGCTCGTGGACCACTCGGTCCTGGGAACCCTGACCCACACGAGGTCCACGGTGGTGGCCTTGGCATTGCCCCTAATTGAATTCCCTATAGTACCAGTAGCCACCAGAGCCTGGAACAGTCCTTGACTGAGGTTCTTTAGATATTTCATCCACATGGCTCATTTCCAGAGCTTTGTGGATACCAGGAGCCTTGGGGAGAATGTAAGTAAATGTTCCATCAATGTCAGTTCAGCCCATCAGGTCTAGAGTATAGTCTAACGTTGATGCTTCTTTGGTCATTTTCTGTCTGGATGATCTGTCCATTAGTAAGAGTGGTATGCTGAAGTACCCTACAAAACTGTAATAGATAGTAAGAATAAGTGTTTTTGGTTTTTTGGTTTTGTTTTGTTTTGTTTTGAGACAGAGTCTTGCTCTGTCCCCCAGGCTGGAGTGAAGTGGCGTGATCTCTGCTCACTGCAAGCTCCACCTCCCGGGTTCATGCCATTCTCCTGCCTCAGCCTCCCAAGTAGCTGGGACTACAGGCACCCGCATGCCTGGCTAATATTTTTGTATTTTTAGTAGAGACGGGCTTTCACGGTGTTCGCCAGGATGGTCTCCATCTGCTGACCTCGTGATCTGCCCGCCTCGGCCTCCCAAAGTGCTCGGATTACAGGCGTGAGCGACCGCGCCCGGACAAGAATAAGTGTTTTTGTTCTGGATTTGGGAAAGACAAAGTCAAAGAGTTGTGAGAGAACTTAATATATGAATAAGGCTAGAAATGGTTACAAATTATATATACAGATAAATGTATATAAAATATATAGAGAAAAATATATATAACAAAAAGTTATACATATATATATACACATGTATGTGTGTGTGTATATATACATACACATGTATGTATGTGTATGTATATATACACACACACACATAGATTTTCCAAGACAGGGTCTCACTCTCATTGCCCAGGCTGGAGTACAGTGGTACAATCTCAGCTCGCTGCAGCCTCAACTTGCTGAGCTCAAGTAATCCTCCCACCTCGGCCTCCCAAGTAGCTGGGACTACAGGCGCATGCCCTCATGCCCAGCAATTTTTTTGTATTTTTAGTAGAGGCAGGGTTTCACCAATTTGCCCAGGCTGGTCTCAAACCCCTGGGCTCGTCTCGAACCCCTGGGCTCAAGTGATCTGCCTGCCTCAGCCTCCCAAGGTGCTAGAATTACAGGTATGAAGACTTCATTTTCTTGGCAGTCATTTTAGGACAAGTTAAGGATGGAGCCAGAATAAATCCAGCTGTATTAAACCCTGAAATTCCAGTCTTTTCTTCTAATAGCTTTAACACAATGTTTTTCCTTTTAGAAATGAGGTCTCACTCTATCACCCAGGCTGGAGTGCAGTGGCGTGATATAGCTCACTGCAGCCTCGAACTCCTGGGCTTAAGCAATCCCCCTGCCTCAGCCTCCTGGGTAGCTGAGTAGGCACACACCACCACGTCTTAGTTTAGTCTTGTGCTGTGTAAGTAGAGCTCCCTAATCAGACAGCAATGTATTTTTCTGTGGGATATATGACCCAAACCTTTGTGTTTTCCAAATGGATAGCCAGCTGTTCCAATTTTATAGACTAGTGTGACTATTTTTCTGTTCATAAGAACACTTTAGAGAATATCAAGCACTTGTATCTTTCTGTTCACTTAGGCTCACTTTCTGGAGTTAAATTTCCTGAACTGGAATTACTGGGTCAAAGGAATGAGACTTTTGAGGTTCCTGGTGCACGTTACCAATTGTTTTCCAAAAAGGTTGTACCCATAGGCAGAAGTGTCCATCCTTGGATATTCTAATTTTAAAAGATATGCTTTTCAGCCGGGCGCGGTGGCTCAAGCCTGTAATCCCAGCACTTTGGGAGGCTGAGACGGGCGGATCATGAGGTCAGGAGATCGAGACCATCCTGGCTAACACGGTGAAACCCCGTCTCTACTAAAAAATACAAAAAATTAGGCCGGGCGCTGTGGCTCAAGCCTGTAATCCCAGCACTTTGGGAGGCCGAGACGGGCGGATCACGAGGTCAGGAGATCGAGACCATCCTGGCTAATATGGTGAAACCCCGTCTCTACTAAAAATACAAAAAAACTAGCCGGGCGAGGTGGTGGGCGCCTGTAGTCCCAGCTACTCGGGAGGCTGAGGCAGGAGAATGGCGTAAACCCGGGAGGCGGAGCTTGCAGTGAGCTGAGATCCGGCCACTGCACGCCAGCCTGGGCGACAAAGTGAGACTCCGTCTCAAAAAAAAAAAAAATACAAAAAATACAAAAAATTAGCCGGGTGAGGTGGCGGGTGCCTGTAGTCCCAGCTACTCGGGAGGCTGAGGCAGAAGAATGGCATAAACCCAGGAGGTGGAGCTTGCACTGAGCTGAGATCTGGCCACTATACTCCAGCCTGGGCGACAGAGCGAGACTCCATCTCAAAAAAAAAAAAAGATATGCTTTTCTAGTGTGGATGAGCAAAGTATCTTAACATTGCTTCCATTTACACATCTTTTTTTAATTTAATTTTTTATTTTTGAGATGAAGTCTTGCTCTGTCACCCAGGCTGGAGTGCAGTGGCACTATCCTGGCTCACTGCAACCTCCGCATCCCAGGCTCAAGCAATTATCTTGCCTCAGCCTCCTGAGTAGCTGGGATTACAGGTGCCCACCACCACACCCAGCTAATTTTTGTAGTTTTTAGTAGAGATGGGGTTTCACCATGTTGCCCAGGCTGGTCTTGAACTCCTGACCTCAAGTGATCCGCCCACCTCGGCCCCCCAAAGTGCTGGGAATACAGGCATAAGCCATCATACCCAGCCCAATGTACACATCTTTAAAAAATAGTGAGAGGTCACTTCACACACATTGGGGGTGCTACTATATTTTAAAATAAAAACAGAAAACAAGCGGGGTATGGTGACTCACTCCTGTAATCCTAGCACTTTGGGAGGCCGAGGCAGGCAGATCACTTGAGGTCAGGAGTTCGAGACCAACCTGGCCAACATGGTGAAAGCCTGTCTCTACTAAAAATACAAAAATTAGTCGGGTGTGGTGGCGGGCACCTGTAATCCCAGCTACTCGGGAGGCTGAGGCAGGAGAATTGCTTGCACCCAGGAGACGGAGGTTGCAGTGAGCTGAGATCACACCACTGCATTCCAGCCTGGGCAACAGAGAGAAACCATCTCAAAAAACAAAACAAACAAACAAACAAACAGAAAACAAAAGTGTTGGTGAGGATGTGGAGAAATTGGAACTCTTGTGCGTTGCTGGTAGAAATGCAAATAATGGAGCCACTATGGGTTCCTCAAAAAATTAACTATAGAATTAGCATTTGATCCAGCAACCCACTTCTGGGTATACACACAAAAGAATTGAAAGCAAGGACTCGAACAGATACTCGTGCACCTACTATTGCAACAGCCATGAGATGGAAGAAATGTTATTCATAACCCAAATGTCCATTGACAGATGAATGGTTAAACAAAATGTAATATAAACTTACAATGGAATATTATTCAGCCTTTAAAAAGGAAGGAAATCCTGATAGATGCCACCACATGAATGGACCTCGAGGACATGATGCTCAGTGAAATAAGCCAGTCGCGGAAGGACAGATTCTGCATGGTTCCACTTATGCGAGGTTCCTACGGTAGTCAAAATCATAGAGACAGAAAGTAGAATAGTGGCTGCCAGCTGCTGGGAAGAGGAGACAGCGGGGAGCAGTTGTTTTATGGGGACAGAATTTCAGTTTGGGAAGATGAAAAGTCCTAGAGATGGATGGTGGTGATGGTTGCACAACAATGTAAATGTGCTTAAGCCCATCAAAACGCACACTTAAAAATGATTAAGATGGCCGGGGGCGGTGGCTCACGCCTGTCATCCCAGCACTTTGGGAGGCTGAGGCAGGTGGATCACAAGGTCAGGAGATTGAGACCATCCTGGCTAACACGGTGAAACCCCATCTCTACTAAAAACAAAATAATAATAATACAAAAAATTAGCTGGGCGTGGTGACAGGCACCTGTAGTACCAGCTACTTGGGAGGCTGAAGCAGGAGAATGACGTGAATCCAGGAGTTGGAGCTTGCAGTGAGCCAAGAATGCACCACTGCACTCCAGCCTGGGCAACAGACAGAGTGAGACTCTGTCTCAAAAAAAAAAAAGATTGGTTAAGATGAACAGTTTGTGTGTGTGTGTGTGTGTGTGTGCGTGTGTGTGTATAGGCCGAGCACAGTGACTCATGCCTGTAATCCTAGCACTTTAGGAGGCCCAGGCGTTTGAAACCAGCCTGGCCACTATGGAGAAATCCCAACAATTTTGTCATTGTATTACAAAATACAATTTTTGTATTTTGTAAAAATACAAAAAATTAGCCGGGCATGCTGGTACGTGCCTGTAATCTCAGCTACTTGGGAAGCTGAGGCACGATAATCATTTGAACCTGGGAGGTAGAGGTTGCAGTAAGCGGAAATCGTGCCACTGAAGTCCAGCCTGGGAGACAGAGCGAGACTCTGTCTAAAAAAAAAAAAAAATATATATATATATATATATATATATATATACACACACACACACACATATACAGATATATATATATATATATATATATATATATATAATTATTATTTTTTGAGACAAGATCTCCCTGTGTTGCTCAGGCTGATCTTGGACTCCTGGGCTCAAGTGGTCCTCCTACCTCGGCCTTCCAAAGTGCAGGGATTATAGGCATGAGTCACTGCACTCGGCCTGTCATGTATATTTTATCACAATAAAAACATCTGTGAGAGAACCATTTCTTCCAATGCTGATTAGCCAATCCTATTTTTGTGTGTGTGAGTTTTCTCTTCATTTTCTGAGCCCACTTATGTCTGAGCTCTGAGTCCCAGGAGGCCAGTGGAGGAGGGAAGAGGAGGACTCAGCCTGAGGGTGACGTGAGACTTGCAGAGGCTCCTGGCGGCATGGGGGAGGGGACAGCCCAAGGGAGGCAGTTCCGTAGGCCAGGCACTGTGAACCCCAGGCTGAGGCAGGTGCTAAAGAAGAGGCCATCTCCTCGAGGCCCTGACCCTGGAAGGCATTTGCAGAACACCCAGTGCCTGGTGACATTTGGGGTCCTGAGCCCAGCCAGCCTCCGAGGATCAGCCCCACCTGTTATGCACGGAATGTTTGCATCCCTCCAACATTCATTGTTGCAATTCTAACCCCTAAGGGGGTGGTACTAGCAAGTGGGTCCCTTGGGAGGGGAAGAAGTCGTAAGGGTGGAGTCCTCATGAATGGGATTAGTCCCCTCGTCAGAGGGGCCCGGAGAGCTCTGCCCTCTGCCACGTGAGGATTAAACACGAAGTCAAAAATCTGCAGCTGGAAGCGGCTCCCACCAGAACCCAACCAAGCTGCGTCCTGGTCTCAGATTTCCAGCCTGCAGAACTGTGAAGAATACATTTCTGTGTTTAAGCCACTCAGTTTACAGTATTTTTTAATAGCAGTCCGATCTAACTAAGCTGCCACCCCTGGCTGAGCTCCAGCTAGACAGAAAGCCTGTCAGGGCACTCTCGGGTTTAACTCCCCAAACTGTGAGAGCGTGTTGGGGCCAGCTGGTGTCCCACACCTGGGCCACTTATCTGCAGGACAGGGTGATGGGGGCTCCCCCGTGTGTCGTGACCCCTGGGGGAGGTTTTCTAGAAAGTGCATACACTTGCTCTGTACGCATCTCCGCCATGATCCAGGGTGCTCCCATCTCTGCCCCAAGCACCTGCTCCAGAGGACGCCTGGTCCCACCGCCGAGGGACAAGAACCCTGGACCAGGCCCTAGCCCGGTTCTGGTCAGACTCGGCCACCAGGGGGCGGTGTGGGCTGCAGGAGGCTGCTGTCCCTGAAGCCTCCGCGTTCCAGACCAGGACCCCACCCCACTGGGTGGGCGTCTCCAAGGCCCTGGTGGATTCTGTAAGCTCCGACCTATTAATAAAAGTGGTTCTCTGTTGTCCCAGTCGCTGGGAATCTCTGAGGTGTCTACTGATGGAAGGGCAGCCAGAGCCGGCCAAGGCAATTCCCAAGCCCACTGCTCAGCCTCGCAGATTTGACTGTGCAAGGGTCACCCGGGGAAAGGTTTCTAAAAATACAGGGACTTCCACTTCCAGGAAATTGAGTAGAAGTACTTTTCCCTGTTCCTCCCCCTATGTACGGCTAAAAGCCTGGACACCACACAGAAAGCAAACATAAGTGGACTGTCAAAGGTGAAGAGAAGAGCAGAGACCCGTCAGGGACCTCAGGACCTGAGGATGACGGGGCGGGCAGCTCTCTGTGGTTTCTTTTGGCCTCATATATCTCACTTCTGGAGCTGAAGAAGCCAGTAAGCTGGAAACAACAGACACACACGAAAGTTGCTCCAGTGAAAGCTGCTGTGTCTAGCCAAAGAACCAGGAGGGAGCAGCCTCGCAAGGCCAAAGCGCTTAGACAATAACCTGTCTACTCCAGCCATCACCACTGAAACACCCTCGGCCACCCCAGCAAAGGCTAAGTGGGAGCCTAGACTCCCCACTTTGGGAAGCCATGGCAAGGAACCCCAACATCTCCCCCTGTGGTGTCAGAGACGCCAAGGAGGGAGCCGAGACTGCCGCACCCAGCCCTGACCCATACCCCATTGTGGAACAGCCTGAGCTTCCACGCTCCCTGCCGGTAATGCCGCTCTCTCCCGCTCCCTGCTGGGGGAGGTGGTGTCAGAGGAGGCAAAGCGAGGAGCCTGGATCTTCACTACTACCCAGTGGTAATGAGGCCACCCCGATGGGCTATCAGCAGAAACCACATGGGGAGCCAGACCCTGCCCAGAGTAAAGAGAAAAAGAGCTCCCTGGGTATAAATGGAGACTGAGTGGGGAACCTGGACTTTATTCCACCCTGTAGTAACAAGGGGCCAGAGCAGCATCAAAAAAAAAAAAAACAGCACACCACCACAATGTTTACAAAAGCAACAATAGAAGACTTTGGGGCCAGGCATGGTGGCTCACGCCTATAATTCTAGCACTTTGGGAGGCCAAGGCAGTGGATCACTTGAGGCCAGGAGTTGAGACCAGCCTGGCCAACATGGTGAAACTCTGTCTCTACTAAAACTCTGAAAATTAGCCGGGCATGGTGGCGCACGCCTGTAATCCCAGCTACTCGGGAGGCTGAGGCAGGAGAATCGCTTGAACCTGGGAGGTGGAGGAGCTTGAACCCGGGAGGAACTCAGTGAGCCGAGATTATGCCATTGCATTCCAGCCTGGGTGACAGAGCGATA
Organism: Macaca mulatta; assembly: GCF_049350105.2. Taxonomy (NCBI): domain Eukaryota; kingdom Metazoa; phylum Chordata; class Mammalia; order Primates; family Cercopithecidae; genus Macaca; species Macaca mulatta. The sequence continues at coordinate 33,023,271 of NC_133415.1, read as the reverse complement.
CTCTGTCTCAAGAAAAAAAGAATAGAGAAGACTTTGGGAAGTGATGGGTGTGTTTATTACCTTGATTGTGGTGATAGTTTCACGGGTCTGTATAGACATATGTCAAAACTCATCAAACTGCCTATTTTAAATATGTAGTTTCTTGGGTTTCAATTATACCTCGATAAAGCTATTTGAAAAACAGAAAATTTATATCAGATCCAGAGTCTCATAACACAAAAATGTCCAGGTTTCAAAAGAAAACCGCTCATTACCAGGAAGATGGTTCTCAGTGTGATGCAATGGACTGAAACTGTTGAATGCAATTAAGTGAAAAGGGGTAATCAGTAGATGCCAACAGTAGGTGGTGAAGATGTTAGAATTAGCTCACAAAGAGCTGCTTTACAATCATAAAGCAGCCATCATAAAGATGCTTCAGCAAACAACTAAGAGCATATTTGAAACAAATGAAAAAATAGCCTCAGCAAAGAAAGAGAGAGAAAGTCTTAGGAAAGAAATCGAAGATATAAAGAAATTGGAATGGAAATTTTAGAAGTGAAAAATACAATAACTGAAGTAAAAACTCAGTGGATGGGCTCAAGAGCAGGATGAAGGGGACAGAGGAAAGAACCAGTGAACTGGAAGACAGAGCAATAGAAAGTACCCAGTCTGAACAACAGAGAAAATAGACTGAAAAAGAAAAAAAGAACAGAGTCTCCGGTATATGTGGGACTGCAACAAAAGACCTAACATTTGTGTCATTGGTGGTCAAGAAGGAGAGGAGAAAGCATGCAAGGCGGATAAAGTACTCAACAACTGCTAAAACTCCCCAAATTTGGCCAGAGACACAAACCTACAGATTCAGAATGAATCCCAAATAAGGAAAACCCAAAGCAATCCATGCCAAGGCAGCACATCACAATGAAATTTCTAAAAACTAAGGACAAAGCAAAAATCTTGAAAATAGCCAGAGAAAGCAATGCCAATGCCAATACTCTATAGGGAAAAACCATTTGCATTACTGCAGACTTCCCTTCGGGAGTGATAGAGGCCAGAATGAAGCAGCACAAAAGTTTTCAAGTGCTGAAGGAAAGGAACCATCAGCCCAGAATCTTACATGCAGTGAAAATATCCTTCAGGAATGAAAGGGAAATCAAGACATTCTCAAATGAAGGAAAACTAAGAGAATTTGTTGCCAAAGACTTACCCAAAAAGAATGTCAGAAGGAAGTTATCAAATGGGAAGGAAATAATTAAATAAGGAAGGAAGGAAAAAAACCTAGTAAGTAAAAATATGAGTATATGAGTAAATACAATAGGCTTTTCTTCTCCTCTTGAATTTTGTAAGTTATGTCTGATGACTGAAGCAAAATTTATTGCACTGCCTAATGTGATTCTAAGTGTATGTAGAGGAAAGATTTAAGACAAATTACATTATACATGGGGCAGGATAATGGGATACAAAGAGAGGTAAGTTTCCTACCCTTCACTCAAACTGAAAAAAATGACACCACCAGTAGATTGTGATAAGCTGTATATAATGTAGAACATCCACTAAAAGGCTATACAAGGAGCTACACTCAAAAACACAATGGAGGGCCAGGCACAGTGGTTCACATCTATAATTTCAGCACTTTGGGAGGCTGAAATGGAAGGATTGCTTAAGGATAGGAGTTCAAGACCAGCCTGGGCAACATAGTGACAACCTGACCCCACAAAACATTAAAATATTAGCCAGGCATAATGGCACATGGCTGTGGTCCTAGCTACCCAGAAGGCTGAGGTGGGAGAATTACTTAAGCCCAGGAGTTTAAGGTTACAGTAAGCCATGTCACTCCAGTCTAGGCAACAAAGTAAGACTCTGTCTCCACACACACAAAAAAACAAAAACAAACAAAAAAAACCCACTCTATTGATCAATCAAAATGGAATTCCAAAAAATGTTAAACTGATAAAAAGTCAGGAAAAAGGAAACAAAAAACAGAGAGCAAACAGAAAACAGATCAGAATAAAATGGCACAATTATACCCTCACATATCAATGATTACATTAACTGCAAATGTCTTAACTCACCAATTAAAAGAGATTGGTAAGATGGATTTTAAAACATGCGACAACTGTATACTATCTCCAATAAATTCACTTCAAGATGTTTCACACAAATGTTAATCAAAGGAAAGCAGGAGTGGCTAAATTAGTATCAAATGAGGCAGACTTCAGGGCAAAGAAAATTACCAGGAATAACACTGACATGCAATAATAAAAGGGTCACGGCAACAGGAATGCATAGCAATCCTAAACATTTATGTAACAAACAACAGAACTGCAAAATATATACAACAAAAAGGGATAGAACTGAAAGGAGAAATAGACAAATCCACAATTGTGGTTGGATACCTCAACACTCCTCTCTCAACAATTGATAGAACAACTAGACAGAAAATCAGCAAGAAAATAGAAGCACGCAATGACATCATAAACCAATAGGATCTAATTGACATTTATTGAACACTTTATTTCAACAGCAGAATATCCTTTCTTTCCAAGTGCCCAGGAAACATATACCAATATAGACCATATTCTGGGGCACAAAACAAACCTTAACAATTTTCTAAAAATTGAAATCACATGGTGTGGGTTCTCCAAACACAATGAATTCAAACTACAAATCAACAGAAAGATAATAGAAAAACCTCCAACTACTTGGAAACTAAACAACTCATTTATAAGTAATCCATGGGAAAAAGGAGTTTCAAGAGATATTTTTAAAAATACATTGAGCCGAATGGAAATGGAATACAAATGTCAAAACACAGAAAAAGCATTGTGGATAGGAAAAATTTATACCATTAAACACATACATTAGAAAAGAGGAAAAGCCTCAAATCAATAAGCTCAAAAACCTCAAGAAACTAGGAAAAGAAGAGCAAAATAAACCCAAGGCAAGCAGAAGGAAGAAAATAATAAAAGATAAGAGCAAAAATTAATAAAATCCTTATAAAAGTAACAGAGAAAAATCAATGAAAGAAAGAGCTGATTGTCTTTTTTTTTTTTTTTTTTTTTTTTTTTTTCCTCGAGTCGGAGTCTTGCTCTGTCACCCAGGCTGGAATGCAGTGGTGCAATCTCGGCTCACAGCAACCTCCACCTCCCAGGTTCAAGCGAGTCTTCTGCCTCAGCCTCCCGAGTAGCTGGGATTACAGGCACACACCACCATGCCCCGCTAACTTTTGTATTTTACTAGAGACGAGGGTTCATCATATTGGCCAGGCTGATCTCAAACTCTTGACCTTGTGATCCTCCCGCCTCAGGCTCCCAAAATCCTGGGATTACAGGCGTGAGCCACTGCGCCCGGCCAAGAGCTAATTCTTTGAAAGGTCAATAAAATTGACAAAACTTATCAATACTAACCAAAAAAAAAGACATAAATTACCAATATCAGGAATGATAACTCTATACATACAAATTTGACAACTTGGATGAAATAAACCAATTTCTTGAAAAATACAAACTACCACAACTTACCCAATATGAAAAAGATAACTTGAATAGGGAATTGAATTCATAATTTTAGAACTCCTAAAAAAGAACTCTCCAGGCTCCTATGGTTTAAATGGATAATTCTATCAAATCTGTGAAGAAAAATTTATCACTATTGTTCCAGAAAATAGGTGAGGAGAGAAGACTTCCTGTTGGTTTTATGCAGCTAGAAATACAGTGACACCAAAACTGAACAAAGGTAGTATAAAAAAAGAAAATCTCAGACAAATGTCCCTCATGAATATAGACCAAGAAAATATTTAATAGAATATTAGCAAATAGAACTCAGCACTACATACAAATAATTATACACCATTACCAAGTGGAGTTTACTCCTGGAATGGATGACTGGTTAAACATTCAAAAAGCAAACAATATAATTCACTGAATTTACAGGATAATGAAGAAAAATCGTATCAATTGATGCACAAAAAGCATATGACAAAATTCGGCCGGGCGCGGTGGCTCACATCTGTAATCCCAACACTTTGGGAGGCCGAGGCGGGCGGATCACGAGGTCAGGAGATCGAGACCATCCTGCCTAACATGGTGAAACCCCGTCTCTACTAAAAATACAAAAAACTAGCTGGGCGAGATGGCGGGCGCCTGTAGTCCCAGCTACTCGGGAGGCTGAGGCAGGAGAATGGCATGAACCCGGGAGGCGGAGCTTGCAGTGAGCCGAGATCACACCATTGCACTCCAGCCTGGGCAACAGAGCGAGACTCCATCTCAAAAAAAAAAAAAGAAAAAAAAAACACATTTGACAAAATTCAACACCCATTCATAATAGAAATTCGAAAACTAGGAATAAAGGGGGAACTTTGTCAGCTTTGTAAAGGGCATCTGTCAAACACCTATAGGTAATGTGATACTTTTTTTTTTTTTTTTTTTGAGATGGAATCTCACTCTGTGGCCAGGCTGGGTAGAGTGCAGTGGCACCATCTCACTCACTGCAAGCTCCACCTCCCTGGTTCAGGCCATTCTCCGGCCTCAGCCTCCCAAGTAGCTGGGACTACAGGCGCCCACCACCACACCGGGCTAATTTTTTGTGTTTTTAGTAGAGACGGGTTTCACCGTGTTAGCCAGGATGGTCCTGATCTTCTGACCTCGTGATCTGCCAGCCTAGGCCTCCCAAAGTGCTGAGATTACAGGCATGAGCCACCGCGCCCAGCCAAGAAATGAAGTTTTTATCAATCCCTGCAACAACCGGGATAAATCTTCAAAGAATTATGCTAAGTGGAAAAAGCCAGGCCTGAAGGATTATATACTATATGATTCCATGTCCACTTACATAACACTGTTGAAATGACGTTATAGAAATGCAAGACAATCAGCCATTGCCAGAGGTTAGGAAGGGGATTCGGTGGGAGGGAGGTGCATGTGGCCATAAAAGGGCAGCAGGAGGGAGCCTCTGGTGACAGAAATATCCCATATCTTGACTGTACCAGTGTCAGCATCCAGGCTCTGATGTCCTACCGTTTGCAAGATGGTACCATTGGGTACAAGGGACCTCTCTGTGTTGTTTCTTACAACTGCCTGTGAATCTACAATGATCTCCACAGAAAATAATTTAATTAAAAAAAATTTTAAAACACATAACAGGCAGTCATGTGTAATTTGGGTCACGCAGAACAAGTCTGGATCATGAAGTCTGTGAGGCTGGTGTTCACTTAACTGAGAGTGTGTCTAGTTTTAAACCAGTATCTGCATTAAAAAAAAAAAAAAAAAAAGGCAGAGTCGGGGGCCACTCTCAGAGAGCGCTGTTAGGTGCTCACCAGCAGAATGCAGACATTGCGTTTTCAAAGCTTTTAAGCTTTTCAGCTGCATTCTGAGGAGCCAGCTATGGATCTGTGTCCTTGATGCACAGCCTTTGCACCTCCTTCTGCCCTCACGCCCTACAGCCCCCTCTGGGCTCTGCACAGGGGCCTTGCTCTCTGGGACTCCACGTCCCTGCAAAATTTGTCTCCCCTTCCCTGGGTTCCTCTCCCGGGGCTGAGCTGAGGACAAGGGCCTGGTCTCCTCCTTAGAGAACCCCACAGCACCCTGCATTTCGGCGTGGTCCGTGGGCTCCTTTCAGGGGCTCCTCACCTTTCGCAAAGGGGTAAGGGAGCAGGGCCAGCTGCAGATCTCCCTCCCCTGTGACAAGGACATCCTAGTCGAAGAGCCCGTTTATCTTCGCTCTTAAGGCCGGGCTCTCTCAGGTCATCGTTGCCAAAGAAATGAATTGCAACACAGCTCCGCAGGTCCCTGCACAACTGGGGCACGGGCTGGCACTGGGCCAGTGGGAACCTGTTGGGGAGGCTGTGAGGCGTTTCTCTGCATCCGAGGCTGCCACGCCCTGTGCACGCTTTGGAACTGGGTGGATGGGGTGTGCTCAGGAGGAGCTCTCAGCCCTTGGCTGGGAGTCAGAGGTGTGGTGCGTGGGGCGGGGAGGGTTGTCACAGCTGCAGGGCAGCCTTGATGTCTGCAGTTGGCTTTTTAATTTGTGGTCACAGCCAACAAGTGTGGAAACTGCCGCAGGACCGGCATGAGTGGAGCGGCTGCGGGAGTTGCTTCATGACTGTGGTCTCACCCCGCGTTTCGCCACCCATCCCTGCCTGACCTGGCTTCCTTCCTTCCTCCTGGGTACATTGGCCCCTGGCTCTCTCCTCGTTAACTGGCCCCTCAAGACCCCAGCTGGTCGACCGTCTGCAGCCTCCTGGGTGACATCTTCACCCCTGCCTCCTCGGGGATGTGCCGCCGCCACATCAATCTCCCTAACACTCTGGTCATGCCACCACTCTGGAGACCTCCCTGGTCTCTCTCGCAGGGTCCCCAACCTGCTCAGCCCAGGCCCACTGCCCTCTCCCTGCCCAGACACGTGTTCCGTGGCCTGGCTACGCCTGCCCACACACCTGCCCTCTCTGAGGCTCACGTGTGGCATCCAGGGGCCCTTCCCCAACAGCTCCGCCTGGTGCGGCCTCCCCCTCAGCCTCCTCTTCCCCCCAAGCAGGGTCTGCAGAGGCCCAGAGGCTGCCGGGATTAGTAGATGTTGGGGTCGTGCTTACTGGGCGTGTCTTATCCCCCACAGCAATGGCCTTAGAGGTCAGGGACCCGGCATGGCTGTGCTGGCTTGGGGTTTAGAAGCTGTCTCACCAGAGCCAGGCGCGGTGGCTCATGCTTGTAATCCCAGCACTTTGGGAGGCCAACGCGGGCGGATCACGAGGTCAGGAGATCGAGACCATCCTGGCTAAGATGGTGAAACCCCGTCTCTACTAAAAATACAAAAAATTAGCTGGATGTGGTGGTGGGTGCCTGTAGTCCCAGCTTCTCGGGAGGCTGAGGTAGGAGAATGGCATGAACCTGGGAGACAGAGGTTGCAGTGAGCCCAGATCGCACCACTGCACTCCAGCCTAGGGGACAGAGTGAGACTCCATCTCAAAAAAAAAAAAAAAAAAAAAAGAGAAGCTGTCTCACCAGAGCCCCGCCTCAGCCCACAGCCCCAGGCCTGTTTCCTTGAAGGCTCTCCTGAGCCCCATGCCTGGTTTTCTGGCCAGTGCCCTTGGCAATGACCCCTGCTCTCCGCCTGCGGCTCTAGGCGTCCCCTCAGCCCCAAGCCCCATCCCACGTCCGACCCTGAGCTGGGGTCCTGGGGGAGCCCCTGTGGCTTTTTTACCAGCCACACCTGCATGCAGAAAGCTGAGTGTCTGCTGTGGAAGACCACAAGTCACATGGCAGACACGGACACTTGGCCCAGGCGATGCCGACCCATCAACTCCTACAGGACCACAAGCTCCTCTTGTGGTGGCCAGAGACTCCCAGTGGCTACAGACCCACTCAGGGCTGTCTCTGGGGTCTTCTGGAGAAAAGGAAAGCACAATGAGCTCCCTAAGCCTTTCACTTCAAGTTGTTTTTTTTAAACATTTTGCTTCGTGGTCTTTCTTGCTCTTTCTGTAAAAATCTACATTGTGCTACCTTTTTTTGTTTGCTTGTTTTTTTGAGACAAGGTGTTACTCTGCCACCCAGGCTGGAGTGCAGTGCTGCAATCACGGCTCACTGTAGCTTCAAACTCCTGGGCTCAGAGGATCCTCCAGCCTCAGCCTCCCAAGTAGCTGGGACTACAGGTACATCCCACTGCATTCAGCTAATGTTTTGAAAATTTTTTTGGTAGAGATGAGGTCTCACCATGTTGCCCAGAGTGGTCTCAAACTCCTGGGCTCAAGCGATCCTCCTGTCTTGGCCTCCCGAAGTGCTGGGATTACAGGCGTGAGACACTACGCCCACTCAAGATAGTGATTTTCTAACTCCTTTGTTTCTTCTCCATTTAATAGCTGGCTTTCCACTGTAAGGAAAACTGCCCAGTCTCCCCTCCGGTTACCAGCGAAGGCCTGTGCGGTTTTCTTTGATTCGGTGAGTTATATTCAGTGACTGTGGTGCTTGTTTGGATGCTGGCTGACCAGCCCCGTGTCCCCGGCATGGTGGAGCACGCCCTTGCTTCCTGGCACCACCGCTGCACCAGGCTCAGCCTGCACTTTAACTGCTGCAGCGCTGGAGGCAGCCACTTCCCTGAGGAGCCCTGCTTCCTTTTTTGTTTGTTTGTTTGTTTTTTATAGAGATGGGGTCTCATTATATTGCCCAGGCTGGTCTCAAACTCCTGGACTTAAGTGATCCTCCCACCTTGGCCTCCCAAAGTGCTGGGATTATAGGCGTGAGCCACCATGCCTGACCAAGCCCAGCTTTCTTAGAGCAGAATATTTCTTCCACACTGGCGTCTAGGCGTGAGCTGTGCTCACTTTACCACAGTATCATTTAGATCCTAGAAAAAAATAATTTGTAAGATTATAATATGTATAAATATACAATTAATAATATTATTAAACATCATTGAATTGTTATTATATTATTAATATAGTTGTGTTATTAATATGTGATTGTACTATTAATTTTAATTGTCATTGCAATTAGTTATAATGAATCCATAATAACTCATACCACGAACTCACAGTCACTCCTAGTCCTGCCTGGCCCTGTAGGCTCCTCCTTGTGTCCGTCATTCCATATCTGTACCTCCTTCTACAAGAGAGCCCTAACTTCTAACGGCATCACTATATCTATCATCTATTTAGCCCTCCAAACACACAAGACACTTCCAGAATCTTCTTATTCTCCAGGGGGAATCGATTCATCAAAGCACCAGAGGCAGCCGGCATTTTGGCAAGAAAACACAAGAAACTTCCACTTCTTTGGAAATTTGATCTAGGAAAATGTGTCTCTCTCTCATTTTGCTAATGGATGTCTGTTTATCAGTCAGAGACCGTGAAACGACTCCTTATTTTGAATATCAGATTTTTTTCTTATTCTCAAACCTCAAAACAGCTTGGTCATAATTTATTTGGAAATTGTCTGAAAGGTAAAAAAATAAAAACAGAAACAAGTAATATGCCTTGTTACTACTCTTTAATTAGGTAAAAGCCTGACTTCTTGGGCTGCTGGAATGTAAATTCTGAATAAAATGGCTGGCTTTCTTTTTAAGGCTTTGCAGCAATGTTAACATTCGGCTGCCAACTAAGTCGATTTTAATTGCCTTTACAGGAGCCTTCACTTTTTCTGTTTGTTCCATTCCACTCTTTCCTCAGTGGATAATCCCGCATGTGAAGATTCCTGTGCAGCTGAGGGAGGCAGCTTTTGGCTTGTGCTCTGGGTGTGAGCGTGGCCGTTGGGAACGCCTTCTGCTCAGAATTCCGTGGTCTCAGCAGATCGTTCAGTCTAGCCACTGGGACGCGGCCGACCGCACACTGCTGGACCTCTGAGCGGAAGACGTGTGGGGTTAGGAGGAAAGGAATCAACAAAGTTGCCTTCTTGCCTGCTGACCTGCCTTGGTATGTCACCATTACTCAGCTCCTTACAGAACAGGAGCTTCAAGCTTTCACCGGACAGGCTGGCTTCTTCCTGGGAGCCCCCGCCCAAGGTGGGGCCTGGTGGGGTGGGGTCACCGTCGCTGCTGGAAGCTTTAGCTCTTTTCCCTCAGCTTGACCTCCTTCGGCAACTAATTTTTTGAACTTTTTCTAATAGGTAACAGAGTCCCAAGATTCCAAGTTCCAGGAGCATGAAAGGACTCACTTGTGGAGATTCCTGCCTGGGGCTCTCACCCACCTAAGGAATGCCATCCTTGTCACCCGCTCATGGGGCAGCTCCTTGGTATCCTTCCAGGGTGGTGTGTACAAGTACAAGCACATGGATGCGTGAGCATTTTTTTCTTTTGCTGACATATTAATATACCCTGCAGCACTCTGGGCTCATTGGCCTGCAACTTTTTGTTTGATTTTTTTTTTTTTTTTTTTTTTTGAGACGGAGTCTTGCTCTGTGCCCCAGGCTGGAGTGCAGTAGCGCGATCTCGGCTCACTGCAAGCTCCGCCCCCCCGGGTTCACACCATTCTCCTGCCTCAGCCTCCCGAGTAGCTGGGACTACAGGCGCCCGCCACCTCGCCTGGCTAATTTTCTTGTATTTTTAGTAGAGACGGGGTTTCACCGTGTTAGCCAGGATGGTCTCGATCTCCTGACCTCGTGATCCGCCCGTCTCGGCCTCCCAAAGTGCTGGGATTACAGGCTTGAGCCACTGCGCCTGGCCTGTTTGATTTTTAATTACTTACTTTTTTAAAAAAATTGTAATTAAATATGCATGACATATATTTACCATTTGAATCTTTTTTTTTTTTTGAGACGGAGTCTCGCTCTGTTGCCCAGGCTGGAGTGCAGTGGTGCAATCTCGGCTCACTGCAAGCTCTGCCTCCCGAATTCACACTATTCTCCTGCCTCAGCCTCCCGAGTAGCTGGGACTACAGGTGCCCGCCACTGTGCCCGGCTAATTTTTTGTATTTTTAGTAGAGACGGGATTTCATGGCGTTAGCCAGGATGGTCTTGATCTCCTGACCTCGTGATCCACCCGCCTCGGCCTCCCAAAGTGCTGGGATTACAGGCGTGAGCCACCGTGCCTGGCTTAAGTTTTGTATTTTTGTAGAGACTGTATTTCACCACATTGGCCAGGCTGGTCTCAAACTCTTGACTTCAGGTGATCTGCCCTCCTCGCCCTCCCAAAGTGCTGGGATTATAGGTGTTAGCCACAGCGCCCAGCCCATTGTTAAGTGTACAGTTCGGTGATATTACATACATTCACAGTGTTGTGTAATTGTCACCACCATCCATCTTCAGAACTTTATGCATCTTGCAAAACTAAAACTCTGCCCCCATTAAACAGCAGATCCCCCATCCCCTGCCCCCAACCTCTGGCAACTCCTATTCTACTGTCTGTGCCTGTGAACCTCACTACCCCTGGCAATCCCTATTCTACTGTCTGTGCCTGTGAACCTCACTACTCTATGCATCTCACATACATGGAACCACATGGTATCCGTCCTTTCGTCGCTCGTTTCTTTCTCTTAGTGTAATGTCCTCAAGGTTCATCGGTGTTGGGGCATGTGTCGGGATTTTATGGTGTGTGAATTATGTCTCAGTTTAAAATGTTCTAGAGTTACCCAGTGGTGATGGATACACAACTCTGTGAATATGCTAACAACTTCTGACTGGTACACTTTGAGTGGGTAATCACTCTTTGAATTGTCTCAATAAAGCTGTCATTTAAAATAAAATACCGATCCATGCTGGCACGGAGAAGGACTGGGAGACTCTGGGCAGAGTGCAGGCCCCTGTGTCTGGAGGAGTGAGGGGCCTGCTGACCTCATCCCTGGCAGGCGTCCCAAGAGTCTAAGTTCCAGGCCTCAGGCCTCCTCACGTGAGTCTTGTGTGCATGGCTCGGGCGGAGTGGTGACCTGAATAGTCCACACTGCTATGTGAGGACAAGCATGGCCCCAGATGGAAGGCCTGAGCGGAGGCAGCAGGGATGAGGGTGGCATAGGTGATGTCATGCACAGACTTATGTTCCCCCTTCCAAAACTCCACACCGAAGCCCTCACCCCCAGGACCTCCGAATGTATATTTGGAGGTAGGGTCTTTAAGGAGGTAGTTAAGTTAAAATAAATTCATGAGGGGGTAGGCCCTGATCCCATATGACTGGTGTGCTTCTAAGAAGAAATTGGGACACAGACATGTACAAAGGGACAACTCCAGGAGGACTCAGGGAGAAGGTGGCCGCCCACAAGCCAAGGAGAGAGGCCTTAGTCAGAACCAGCCCTGCCCACACCTTGATCTTGGACTTCCAGCCTCCAGGACTACAAGACAATAAGTGTCTATGGTTAAGCCGCCCGGTCTGAAGTGCCTCAGGGCACAGACACAGGTGGTAATGAAGCCAGGCGAGAACATTTTGAATGCATCTAGGGATAGAATCAGCAGGACTTGCTGATGGATCCAATGCAGGACAAGCAGGTGACCCTAAGGTTTTATTTGAGCAAATGGTGCAGTCACCAGTCAGACGGAGGACCCCCAGGCAAGCACAGTGCAGTTTCTTTGCAGGTGCATCCATGAAGGGTGCGATGCCTACTAGACATTCAGGAGCTGCAGCCAGGTGGGCGGCCCACGGGGGAGTCTGGGCTTCTGGGAGGAGGACGCAGAGCCATCCTAGGCAGGGCAGCGGTAGCACCAGCCCTCACTGGAGCCGGGGCCTGCAGCCTCCGTTGGTGGCACACACGGGTGAGGTCTTCACACCGCCTACACTAAAGCAAATGAACAACCAAAATCATGAGACACCCTTGGATCAGTTTTGCCTGGAAGAAGTCATTTCTTTTTTTTTTTTTTTCAAGATGGGGTCTCACTCTGTCACCCAGGCTGGAGTGCTATGACGGGATCTCAGCTCACTGCAACCTCTGCCTCCCAGGCTCAAATGATCCTCCCACCTCAGCCTCCTGAGTAGCTGGGACCACAGGCATTCGCCACCACACCTGGCTGTTTTTTTGTTTTTTTGTTCGTTTGGTAGAGACGGGGTTTCGCCATGTTGCCCAGGCTGGTCTCAAACTTTCGAGCTCAAGCGATCTGGGATTACGAGTCACTGCGCAGGGCCAGGAGAAGTCATTTCTGTGCACCTCAGGGGAGCAGTGTGGACAAGGCCGGCAGGGCCCTGCTCTGGGGCAGACTCCCTTGAGGGAGAGCCTAATATGTAAATGAAAAATGAAATGTGCAGGAGAGTGACTGGTCAAGCAGCAGTGCCGGGCAGCAGGGCCTGTCCGGGCAGGGAGGCCAGCGGGCTCAGAGCACAGCCAGCAGGAGCCAGCCTCCAGACAAAAACACATTTGCTAAAATAACTTTGCTAAATTTTTAAATATTTTTCAAATGTATACCAAAATTTAGAAAAATTTCCTCTAAACTTTGCTTAAAACGTGCTAAAAAGTGGGGACGAGGCTGAACAAAGGCCTGGCGCCAGCAAAGGCCAGTGAGCAGTCCTGAAGAGGAGGGAAATATTGTCAGGAGGTGGCCAGGCAAGGAGACCACCCCGGGTGGGGAGTGAGGAAGGTCTCCAGAGCATCTCCCCACCCCCGATTGGACCCAAGGCACTGAGTAGTTTGCAGAGGGCAGTGCAGCCACCTTGGGCCAGGGTCCCAGCCGCTTGTCCTCTGTCAAGAGTGCTTTCTTGGAGATCTCCTTGGATCATGAGTTTCGGCGAGGAGGGGTTGTCTGCACAGGAAAAACGCCGCTGCCACTGGAGACTCACTGCTGCCCCCGGGATGCTGCTGCTTTGGAGTGAGCTGGCCAAGCACAACACAGAGCCCCCTCCCCAAACTGGGCTGGACAGCGCCGGGCCCATAGTCACCATGGAACGTGCTCTCTCACTCATCACCTTTCCTGGAGCCTGAGCCGGCTTCATTCAGCACTGCAGTCCTCCCAGGGAACCCCAGCCAACCCAAACAGCCTTGTTTGTGCGGGGCTCTGTTTCCCAGTCAGGGTACAGGGCAGCAGGGCGGGAAGGGGCCTCAGCAACTCCCCAGCAGCCGGCCTGGCTTCCCTGCTCTGTTCCAGAATCTCCTCCCCCACATCCCCTGCAGCCCCCAGCCCCCAGGAACACATCCCCAGTGGGCTCTAGCCTCACCTACACAGCCCCCACCAGACCCCCTGCACCCGTGTCTCAGAGGCTGTCCCAGAGACAACTGACGGCCCTGCCCATCCAGCCGGTCGCCCCGATGCCTCCCCCACCTCCCGCACCACATCTGGTGCCACACAGCTGGGACACAGACATGTACAAAGGGGACGGCCCCCATCCCCTCTCCACTGTCACTGTCCTGGCCCCAGGCCTCCGTTGTGCCTTTGGGGAGTCCTCCCGCTGCCCACTCTGCTATCCAGAGACAGACCAATATACATTATCCAGTCTGTGACAGAGAGATAAAAGATTCACCAAAATTGTTTAAAAGGATGAGATTCTACAGATTGTATTTTTCAAAGACGGCCACACACTTCCTTCTATCCCACATGCTCTTCCAGAACCCTGATACTATCTGTGAATCTCAGTAATCTCATTCCCTTATAAACCACAGAATGCCACAGAACTGATGCTGCAGAGCTCCTGAGGCTGGGGCGCAAGAGATAATGCAGCACCTGCCTTGGGTGCTAGAGCACTATGCACAGAGACTTGGGGCCACCATGCTTTCAAGGTTGCCAGGCTAGCCCACCTGCACAGAGGTGGCTGCCAGGCTAGTCCACTTGCAGAGATGGTTGCCAGGCTAGTCTACCTGCAGAGATGATATAAGACTTCATGGAAAGAAACAAATCCAGCCAGTTGTTCCAGCTCCAACCACCGTCTACCTGGAATTGCATCAACTACCCAGCTGAGACATCCTGAATTCCCGACCCACAGAAACCATAATATAAGATATAGTAAGACTAAATTGCTACTTTTTTTTGTTTTGTTTTGTTTTTTGAGATGGAGTCTCACTCTGTCGCCTAGACTGGAGTGCAGTGGCTGGATCTCAGCTCACTGCAAGCTCCACCTCCCAGGTTCACGCCATTCTCCTGCCTCAGCCTCCCCAGTAACTGGGACTACAGGTGCCCACCACCTCGCCCGGCTAGTTTTTTGTATTTTTTAGTAGAGACGGGGTTTCAGCGTGTTAGCCAGGATGATCTCGATCTCCTGACCTCGTGATCCACCCGTCTCGGCCTCCCAAAGTGCTGGGATTACAGGCTTGATTCACTGCGCCCAGCTAAATTGCTATTTTAAGTCACTAAGTTTTGAGTTGCTATGCAGCAATAGATAATGTTATGCAGCATTTCATAACAGAATAAAGTCCACAAAGAGACCCACAACATGTAGCCAATTGATTTTCATCAAAGATGAAATTGGCAATTAAATGGGGAAAATCAAATATTTTAAACAAATAGTGCTCGAACTATTGGATAAATTGGGAGGATGAACTTTGACTTCTACCTAACACCATATGCAAAAACTAATTCAAGGTGGGACACAATGGCTCCTGCCTGTAATCCCAGCACTTTGGAAGGCCAAGGCAGGTGGATCACTTGAGGCCAGGAATTTGAGAGCAGCCTGGCCAACAGGGCAAAACCCCGTATCTGCTAAAATACAAAAAATTAGCCGGGTGTGGTGGCGCATGCCTGTGATCCCAGCTACTCAGGAGGCTAAGGTAAGAGAATTGCTAGAACCTGGGAAGTGGAGATTGCAGTGAGCAGAGATCGCGCCACTGCACTCCAACCTGGGTGACAAAGTGAGACCCTATCTCAAAAAAACAAAACAAAAACTAATTCAACATAAAATTATAGTCCTAAACAATAAAACGGCAAAGCTTCTAGAAGAAACAAAGGAGAATATATGCATAATCTTGGAGTCAGTAAGCAAAGATTTCTTGGAAAGGATGCGAAAAGCATGAAATATGAAATTTTAAAATTGATAAACTGGATTATCAAAATTATAAACATCTGTTTCTCAAAAGATAACATTAAGATGAAAATCATCCAGGTGTGGTGACTCACTCCTGTAATCCCAGCATTTTGGGAAGCCAAGGTGGGCAGATTGCTTGAGCCCAGGAGTTCAAGAGCAGCCTGGGCAACATAGCAAGACCCTGTCTCTACAAAAAATTTAAAAATTAGTTGGGCATGCTGGTGGACACTTATGGTCCTAGCTACTGGGGAGGCTGAGGTGGAAGGATTGCCTCAGCCTGGGAGTTTGAGGCTACAGTGAGTGATGATTGAGCCACTGCACTCCAGCCTGGGTGACCGAGTAAGATCCTGTCTCAAAAAAAAAAAAAAGAAAGAAAGAAGCCAAAAGTCATTGTCATAAGAAAATATTTTCAGGGGACGTATCTGACACTGAACTTGTACCCATATTTTTGATTATTGATTCACAGAAGTTCTGTGTATATTCAAAGTTCTAAAATAGGCAGAATTAATCTGTGGTTATAGAACACAGGTCAGGCCGGGTGCGGTGGCTCACGCCTTGTAATCCCAGCACTTTGGGAGGCCGAGGCAGGTGGATCACTTGCCTCCTGACTTGGAGGTCAGGAGATTAAGACCATCCTGGCTAACATGGTGAAACCCTATCTCTACTAAAAATACAAAAATTAGCCGGGCGTGGTGGCGGGTGCCTGTAGTCCCAGCTTCTTGGGAGGCTGAGGCAGGAGAATGGTGTCAACCTGGGAGGCGGAGCTTGCAGTGAGCTGAGATCATGCCACTGCACTCCAGCCTGGGCGACAGAGCCAGACTCCATCTCAAAAAAAAAAAAAAAAAAGAACACAGGTCAGTAGTTGCCTAGACTGAGGTGGGGGTGGGAGGGTGCGAACTGACTGTGAAGGGACACAGAAAACTTTCTGAGGGTAATGAAAATAGGGTCTTGATTGGGGTTTTGGTTACATGGGTTTATATATTTATCAAAATTCATTGAATTGAGAACTTAAGATCTGTGTATTTCACTGCATGTAAATTTCACCTCAATAAAATAATTTAAAACAAACAAAAAGGGACATGGGTATACAATCTGCAGCAAGTAGCTTAAAATAACAATGATAGCTATTCCAGGTCCTTTGCCTTTCCATATAAATTTTAGAACAGTCTTCTGACTGAATATCCACTAAAAAACCTAGCTTGTGTTTTTATATTTTGATGTAAGGAATTTGATAGGAATATATTGGGGCATAACTGACATCTTTACAATACTGAGTCTTCTAATCCATGAATATGGTATATCTCTTCATTTATTTCGATATTCTTTGGTTTCTTTCATCCACATTTTGTTGTTCTCAGCATAAAAATCCTATACATGTTTTGTTAGACTTACACCTGAGCATTTTACTTTTTGAGAGATTATAAATGATATTACATTTTTAAAGAAATACAATTGATTTTTAATTTTTTAATTTTTTATTTTTTATTTTTTATTTTTTTGTAGAGACAGGGTCTTGTTATGTTGACCAAGCTGGTCTCAAAGTCCTGGCCTCAAATGACCCGCCTGACTGAGCTTCCCAAAGTTCTGAGATTACAGGCATGAGGCATCTAGTCACAGTTGATTTTTGTATGTCAATCTTATATTCTTCAACTTGCTCAAGTGAGAAGAAACAATCTACCTGATTTCAAGGCCTATTCCATAATTATGGCATTTAAAACTATATGGGATTAGCAGAAGGGTGGACACATAGATCAATGAAACGGTAGAAAACCCAGAAATAGATCCACATAAACATGCCCCAGTGATTTTTTAAAAGTAAATTTTATTGTGTATATTTGAGGTTTACAACATGATAGTTTTTTGGTTTAGGGTTTTTGGGGTTTTTTTTGAAACAGGGTCTCACTCTGTCGTCCAGGCTGGAGTGCAGTGGTGCAATCACAGCTCACTGTAGCCTCGACCCTCCAGGCTCAAGCTATCCTCTCACCTCAACCTCCCAGACAGTTGGGGCTACAGGTGTGCACCACCACGCCCAGCTAACTTTTCATATCTTTTTGTGTAGAGATGGGATTTCACCACGTTGCCCAGGCAGGTCTTGAACTTCTGGGCTCAAGCAATTCTCCCACCTCAGCCTCCTAAAGTGCTGGGAGTACAGGCATGTCCCTAGTGATTTTTGACAGAAGTTCAAAAGCAACTCAATGAACGAAGGATACAACAAATGGTGCTGAAGCAACTGGACATATATAGATGTGTTAGGCCATTCTTGTATTGCTATAAAGGAATACCTGAGACTGGACAATATATAAAGGAATGAGTTTAATTGGCTCACAGTTCTGCAGGCTTCACAGAAAGCATGGTGGTGGCATCTGTTCGGCTTCTGGGGAGGCCTCAAGAAGTTTTCAACCATGGCTGAAGGTGAAGGGGGAGCAGGCATCTCATATGGCAGAGCAGGAGCAAGAGTTAGGGGAGGTGCCAACACTTTTAAATGAGCAGATCTTATAAGAACTCACTCACAATCATAAGAACACCACCAAGGGGATGGTGCTAAGCCAATCATGAGAAATCCACCCCCATGATCCAATCACCTCCCACCAACCATCACCTCCAACACTGGGGATTACATTTCAGCATGAGATTTTGTGGGGACACAGAGCCAATCCATATCAATAGGCAAACAAAAACAAAACCAGAAACCTCAATCTCACATTTTATTAAAAAATCAACTCAAAATAGAATGACAGGCCGGGTGTGGTGACTCATGCCTGTAATCCCAGCACTTTGGGAGGCCAAGGTGGGCCGATCACCTGAGGTCAGGAATTTGAGACCAGCCTGGTCAACATAGCGAAACTGCGCCTCTACTAAAAATATAAAAAATTAGACGGGCATGGTGGCGGGCACCTGTAATCCCAACTACTCAGGAGGCTGAGGCAGGAGAATTGCTTGAACCTGAGAGGTGGAGGTTGCAGTGAGCTGAGATCACACCACTGCACTCCAGCCTGGATGAAAGAGTGAGACACCAGGCTGAGCATGGTGACTCACGCCTGTAATCCCAGCATTTTGGAAGGCTGAGGAGGGCGGATGATCTGAGGTCAGGAGTTCAAGACCAGCCTGGCCAACATGGCGAAACCCCATCTCTACTAAAAACACAAAAATTAGCTGAGCGTGATGATGGGTGCCTGTAATCCCAGCTACTCAGGAGGCTGAAGCAGGAGAATCTCTTGAACCCAGGAGGCAGAGGTTGCAGTGAGCTGAGGTCGTGCTATTGCACCCCAGCCTGGGCAACAGAGCGAGACTCCATCTCAAAAAAAAAAAAAAAAAAAGGAATCACGAACTTAAATTTAGAATGTAAAACTATAAAACTTTCAGGGAAAAAATACAGGAGAATAATCTCTAGGATCTAGAGCTAGGGAATGAGTTATTAAACTTGACTCCAAAAGGAGGAGCCATAAAAAGAAAAATTGATAAATTGGACTCCATTAAAATTAAAACTTTTGCTCTGTGAAAATTTCTCTCTTAAAAGCTGTTCTGTTCTGAGAATAAAAAGTCAAGCTACAGACTAGGAGAAAACAGTTGCAAAAGACATATCCAACAAAGGGCTAGTACTAGAACAGATCAAGAACTCTCAGGCCAGGCACAGTGGCGCATGCCTGTAATCCCAGCAATTTGGGAGGCCAAGGCAGGTGGATTACTTGAGGCCAGGAGTTCGAGACCAGCATGGCCAACATGGCAAAACCCGTCTCTACTAAAAATACAAAAGAAAAAAAAAATTAGCCGGGCGTGGTGGCACACATCTGCAGTTCCAGCTACTCAGGTGGCCAAAGCACAAGAATCACTTGAACCCGGGAGGCAGAGGCTGCAGTGAGCCGAGATCATGCCACTGCACTCCAGCCTGGGCGTCAGAGTGAGACTGTCTCAACAAAAACAACAACAAAAAAACCCTCTCAGACTCGACAATAATAAAAATCCAATTAGAACGTGGACATGAGACATGAGTAGACATTTCACCAAAGAGGATACACAGATAACAAATAAGCACATGAAAAATACATAATTAATCATTAGGGAAATGCAAATTAAAACCACAGTGATATCACTATACATCTATCAGAGTGGCAGAAAAAAAAAAAGGCTGGGCACAGTGGCTCATGCCTGTAATCCCGACAATTTGGGAGGCCGAGGCAGAAGGATTGCTTGAGTCCAGGAAGTGGGGCTTTGGTGAGCTGTGATTTTACCACTGCACTCTAGCCTGGGTGACAGAGTGAGACCCTGTCTCAAAAAAAAAAATATATATATATATACTTTTTTTAATTAAAAAAATGGCCAAAAAAGGTGATACTGTTAAATGCTGCAAAGAATTTGGAGAAACTAGATCACTCATATACTGCTAATGGGAATGTCAAATGGTACAGCTACTCTAAAAAACAGTTTGGCGGTTTCTTTTTTTTGAGACAGAATCTCTCTCTGTCGCCCAGGCTGGAGTACAATGGCGCCGTCTCGGCTCACTGCAACCTCTGCCTCCCCGGTTCAAGCGATTCTCCTGCCTCAGCCTCCCCAGTAGCTGGGACCATAGGTGCATGCCAGTACGCCCAGCTAATTTTTGTATTTTTAGTACAGAACTACTTAGCAATAAAAGGGAAAGTTGTCAACACACAGTAACCTGGATTAATCTCCAGAGAATTATGCCAAGTGAAAAAAGTCAATTCTAAAACTTCCCACACTGCATGATTCCATCAATGTGACATTTGAAAAATGCCAGAATCGTGGAAGCGGTGATTGAGAGACTCAGGAGGGGAGGAGAGTGGAAACCAGGCGTGGCTGTCAAAGGGTGATGGGAATGTTCTGTACCTTGCCTTGATCAATGACAACATCTAGCTTGTAGTATTATGATATTATAATACAGTGGTTCAAGATGGCATCCTTAGGGAAAACTGGGTGAAGGGTATCTGGACTCTCTTTGCATTGTTTCTTACACTCTATCTCAAAATACCATGTTTCATTTTAAAAATACACAAACCCTGATGACTAACTTAATCGAAGTATCCTACTGGAGATATTTTCTGGGGAGCAGTGGGGAGCCTACCACACTCCTCCTTGTGGCTCCATTAGCCTCTTCTCAGTTGGACCAGGGATGATGGTGAGGTGCTGCCGAGGAACGTGGTGGGTCCAGCTCTGCCTCCAAAGTCAGCGAGGAGCAAGGAGGAGGTGTTTGCTCTGTCCCTTCAGCAGTGACCAGATTGCAAACAGGGAGGCAGGTAAGACTAGGACTTGAACTGTGTGTGGTCGAGGCGAGGAGTTGAAGAGTTGAATCCTCATCCTCTGGAATGGTAAGTCAACATAGAGCTAAAAATACTTGCCATGGAAATGTCTCCCACTGTGAAAGTGTTTGTACACCTCTGTTTTGCTTTGTTTTGTTTTGTTTTGAGACAGGGTCTCACTTTGCCACCCAGACTGGAGTTCAGCAGTGTGATCTTGGTTCACTGCAGCCTCTATCTCCTCCTGGGCTAAGCAGTCCCCAGACCTCAGCCTCCCAAGCAACTGGGATTACAGGCGCACACCACAGTGCTGGTCTAAATTTTTGTATTTTTTGTAGAGACAGGGTATCGCCACGTTGCCTAGGCTGTCTTGAACTCCTGAGCTCAAGTGATCTACCTGCCTCGGCCTCCCAAAGTGTTGGGATTACAGGCATGAGCCACCCGCGCCTGGCTTCCCTCTGTATTTTTTTTTTTTTTTTTTTTGAGGCGGAGTCTCGCTCTGTCGCCCAGGCTGGAGTGCTGTGGCCAGATCTCAGCTCACTGCAAGCTCCGCCTCCCGGGTTCCCGCCATTCTCCTGCCTCAGCCTCCCGAGTAGCTGGGACTACAGGCGCCGCCACCACGCCCGGCTAATTTTTTTTGTATTTTTAGTGGAGACGGGGTTTCATTGTGTTAGCCAGGATGGTCTCGATCTCATGACCTCGTGATCCGCCCGTCTCGGCCTCCCAAAGTGCTGGGATTACAGGCTTGAGCCACCGCGCCCGGCCCCCTCTGTATTTTAATAGTCTTCAGAATGATGTTGGTCATGTAATAAATATCTAGACACCAATGTCTCTCTTTATAAAGATATAGATAGACTGATAATATCATAGATAAAACATGATATTTTATTATTATTATTATTATTTTTGAGACAGAGTCTTGCTCTGTCCCCCAGGTTGGAGTGCAATGGTGCAATCTTGGCTCACTGCAACCTCTACCTCCTGAGTTCAAGGGATTCTCCTGCCTCAGCCTTCCCAGTGGCTGGGACTACAGGTGTGAGCTACCACGCCCAGCTAATTTTTGTATTTTTAGTAGAGATGGGGTTTCACCATGTTGGCCAGGCTGATCTCGAACTCCTGACCTCAAGTGATCCACCTACCTCGGCCTCCCGAATTGTTGGGATTACAGGTGTGAGCCACCACACCTGGCTGATTAATTTTTAAAAATGCTAGTGGGTAGCTAGCTTTTTTTTTTTTTTTTTTTTTTTTTTTTTGAGACGGCGTCTGGCTCTGTCGCCCAGGCTGGAGTGCAGTGGTGCAATCTCGGCTCACTACAAGCTCCATCTCCCGGGTTCACACCATTCTCCTGCCTCAGCCTCCCAAGTAGCTAGGACAACAGGCGCCTGCCACCACACCCGGCTAATTTTTTGTATTTTTAGTAGAGACGGGGTTTCACCGTGTTAGCCAGGATGGTCTCGATCTCCTGACCTCGTGATCCACCCGCCTCAGCCTCCCAAAGTGCTGGGATTACAGGCGTGAGCCACCGCGCCTGGCCGGTAGCTAGTATTTGTGAAGCCCCTTCTCTGAGGCCCCATGCTGAGTGTGTCACCCATGGTCCCATCTGACCTCGCTGCACCAGGGAACCACCTTCCACTGCTGTCCCACTGTACAGATGAGGAGCCCAAGCTCTGGTCCAGGTGTGAGCAAGTGACAAAGAGCCCTACAGCCCTTCCCTTCACAGGTGCTTCCCTGCAGGTGGAGTGGCCGGGTGTCCTCAGACCGGGTGGCTCTCCCTTAGGGACCGTGGTGGGGCAGGAGGGAGGAAGGAGCTGTTGAGCATTCGGCACAACCCACGCCTGCTCTGCTGTCAGCCACATGGAAGCTTGATTGCCATACAGCACAGATTGCTGCCTTTCTATGTTGCTGATGGTTTTTAAAGAGAGGGGTTTGGGGAGGGGTGGTATGAAATTGATCATTTCTCTGTTTCCTCACTACTGTTCGCGCCTATTTTGGGTGTTTTGTTTTTCCCTGTGTTTCCTGTCCTCTGTGCACTATGGAAGCCTCTCAAATGGCCACAGAAAGTGGTTAGTTTCTTTGAAGAGCATTTGAACTGAGTGAATTTTCAAAATGCATGGCACTGACAGAGCAATGAGAGTCCCAGCATAAAGTCCAGGTCAGTTGCCATGACAGACGGCATCTGTTGTTGACAGAAACATGGAGCCAGACTGAAACTCCAGCGGCCGGAGGGCTGCGCACCTGGGCAGGGCAGTGCCGAGCAGAGCTCCCAGTTTGGGTAGCCCGTGGGACTGGGTCTGGCACCAGCCTTGATTTCAGGCTGGAGCAGAGTCACCCGGTCGTGCCTCTGTTTTGTTTTCTGCGGAGCAGTGGGGGGCCCACCACACCCCTCCTCGTGGCTTCATTAGCCTCTTCTTGCCTGAACCAGGGATAATGGTAGGTGGTGCCAAGGAACCTGGTGGATGCAGCTCTGCCTCCGGAGTCAGCCAGCAGCAAGAACGAGCCCCTGCACCGTCACTGCTGCAGTGACCAGACTGCACCCCCCAGAGCTCTGATCGCCTCTCTGGGGGCTGCTGTGAGAAAACACCTGGGTGGTCTCAGACCCCAGCACTCGGGTGGCTCTTCTGAAAGAGCTGTTGTTCCCGACCCCCAGCCTGTGAACAGAGAAGGTGCCAACCCCACAAGAGTCTCTAGGCCCTGGGCCTGCTTGGACCTCATCTGCTTACAGTTCATGCAGGTTCTCTATCCCGGCCTTGCCCTCCTCCCAGCTGTTTCCTAGTCTCCTTCGTCCTGCAGGAGCTGCTTTTGGTCTCACTCTACTTTGTTGAGTGGGAGGCATAGCAGCCTTGAGAGCTAGAAAGCTCCCCAGTCATCACCTGGGCCAAGTCCCGCCATGGACAGGTGAGTGTCTACTGTTTCGTAGGGGCAGAGACTCACCCCAGGTCCCACGGGCCGCTAGCACTGGCGTGGGGCAGACCATTCACCTTGGCCGCCACACAGGTCACATCCTCCCCTTTCAGCCAGCGTGCCGGCCCAGCCTGGACTGGCCCAGCACCTCTTCTCTGCTTCTGGGGTCCTGTTCACCCCACGAGCCCTCTCTCCAGCTCTCCTTGGATAAAGCCCCACGCCCAACCTGGTCCCAGGCACTGGTGTGTGGGGCAGTCCTGGGATCCCCAGCAGACTGAGCTCAAGGGGGTCATGCAGACCCCATCCAGGCCTGGCTCCCAGGAGGGAACTTCCCACCCATTGAAATGCAAACGCTGGAATTCCGAGAAGCACTTCAGATCCATACGGGCCCTGAGTGGGTTTGATTCCGCCCCTGGATGGAGGGCTTCCCTGTCTGAAGTCAAATGACGAAGCAGAGGCCTGGTTCTGGTGGTGTAACCCAGGGACCCTGCCTGCCTGGCACTGGTGGTGTTACCTGGGTACCCTGTCTGCCTGGCAATGGTGGTCTGCCTGTGTACCCTCTGTCCAAGTCTTGGGGTGCCCCTGTTTGTGGTTTGAATGTTTGTCTCCACAGATTCATGTGGTGAAATCCTACCCTCAAGGTGATCATACTGGAAGGTGGGGCTTTTGGGAGGTGATTAGGTCATGAGGGTGGAGCGCATGATTGGGATTAGTGCTCTTATAAAAGAAAGCTGGGGGTCAGGTGCAGTGGCTCACGCCTGTAATCCCACCACTTTGGGAGGCTGAGGTAGGTGGATCATTTGAGGTCAGGAGTTTGAGACCAGCCTGGCCAACATGATGAAACCCCATCTTTACTAAAAATACAAAAATTAACCAGGCATGGTGGCGGGCGTCTATCTGTAGTCCCAGCTACTCAGGAGGCTGAGGCAGGAGAATCACTTGAACCTCGGAGGCAGAGGTTACAGTGAGCCGAGATCGTGCCACTGCACTCCAGCCTGGGAGACAAAGCAAGACTCTGTCTCAATCAATCAATCAATCAATCAATCAATCATTCAATAAAAGAAAAAGGCTGGGGTCAGACACAGTGGCTCAAGCCTATAATCCCAGCACTTTGGGAGGCCCAGCTGGGAGGATCACTTGAGCCCGGAGTTCAAAACCAGTGTGGGCTACAAAGAGAGATCCCGTCTCTACAAAAAATATTTTAAAAATTAGCCAGATGTGGTGGTGTGTGTCTGTAGTCCCAGCTACTTGGGAAGTTGAGACAGGAAGATTCCTTGAGATTGAGGCTGTAGTGAGCTGTGATTGGGCCACTGCACTCCAGCCTGGGCAACAAAATGAGACTCTGCCACTACAAAAATAAAAATAAATAATAATAATAATAATAGGCCGGGCGCGGTGGCTCAAGCCTGTAATTCCAGCACTTTGGGAGGCTGAGACGGGCGGATCACGAGGTCAGGAGATCGTGACCATCCTGGCTAACACGGTGAAACCCCGTCTCTACTAAAAAATACAAAAAAACTAGCCGGGCGAGGTGGCGGGTGCCTGTAGTCCCAGCTACTCGGGAGGCTGAGGCAGGAGAATGGCGTAAACCCGGGAGGCGGAGCTTGCAGTGAGCTGAGATCTGGCCACTGCACTCCAGCCTGGGCGACAGAGCGAGACTCCATCTCAAAAAAATAAAATAAAATAAAATAAATTGAATAATAATAAGAAGAAGAAGAAGAAAAGAGGGCCGGAGAGATACCCCTCACCCCTTCCACCATGTGAAATTACAGAGAAAAGATGATCTAGATCTAGAGGGCTTCACTCTCTCCAGACACCAAATCTGCTGGTCCCTCGATCTTGGACTTCCAGCCTCCAGAGTCGCGAGAAATAAATGTTTATTGCTTAAGCCCTGCAGTCTAAGGAGCTGTGTTATAGCAGCCCAAACAGACTATGACACCCTGTATTCATTTGCTGAGGTTGCTATAACAAGGTCCCCCCAACTGGGTTGCTTAAATGGGGTGGTAATGATGGAGGGCATTCAGCCTACACTCAGAAAGGTCTTTGCAGGTGGCTGGGGGCCCTGGAGCTTGGGAGGAGGTGGGTCTTGGGAATTCTAACCCCCCCACACACATCTCTGGCCAAATCAAGTTATTTACCCATTTTTGAATCAGATTTTCTTGTTGATGATGATAGTCTCTCTTTGTGATTCTCGAAGTAACCTCAAGGATCAGGGCAGTCAAGACAGTCCCAGTCCCCTGAGGCACAAGTAGGGGTACTGAACCGGGCCCCTCCTCCATGCTGCAAGATGACTGGGCCCTGGCATGGGACAGGGGCTTCTGAGGATGCAGGGGTCTGTGGTTGGACCCCCGATTTGACCAGTGTCTGTCGCAGTGTCTGTCTGGGAGTCATGGGCTCTGGTCGAGACCCTGGGCCAGAGGTCGGGCAAGGCCTTGCAGGCTGTTTTGGCAGCAAGGCCCAAACCTGGCCGATGGCATGCTGGCCCTGCACCCGAAGAAGGAGACCCACTTAATGAGGCCCTCACCCAGGCCGAGCCATGTGCATCAGCCCTGCCTCCCTCACCCCACCTGCCATGGCCAGTGCCTGCCCAGGGCGCCTCTGCTGGGCTCCAAGTGCCCCCACCCCCAGCCTCTGAGCCAGCACTGGAGGCCCAGCCCCACCCTCCTGGCTATGAAGGCCTGTGGGGTGTTGATCCCCCAATGTGAAGCCCCAAGGAAAGAGGGTCTCTGCCACCACTCCGGGTGTATGGGGCCCTCCGATCTGTGCCGCTGTGAGATCTGGGGCTGGCAGCTGCAGTGCAGACCAGAGGTACAAGTCCTGCCCTCACCAGTGCCCCCGCCTGCAACCCTCGCTGGCTGGCAAGTCCTAGAGGGAGAACTGGGTGGCATGCTGGCACTGTCCTGCCAGGAGGGCCACACGCAGCTGCTGCTCACCAGGCGAGAGGGGGCAGGACTCACTCAGGATGGGCCTGAAGCTGCAGTGGCTGTGAAGATCCCTGGCTGCAGAATGAGCCCTTCGGCAAGAGACCCGGAGGGGCGACAGAGTGACTCCTTTGTCCTGCAAGGCCCCACTTGGGTCTCCCGAGGTTCATCTCCCAGGTGCACCTGATCATGCTTCTGTCTTTGGCCGAAACCTGCTCAGCCACTTCTGAGAGGATACTGGTCAAAGCGTGCAGGGTTGAGGACTGGGTTCTGTACCTCCTCCCTGCCTTTCCCGTGAGGACGAGGGGCCCCTCCTTTCCTGCAAAAGCAGCCCCTGTCTTGGGGGCTCTGTCTCCTGCTGCTTCCCCATCTCTAGGGGACCCTAAGAGGCTCCACCACTTTAAAGGCAGCCTTTGGAACAAGGAGGGGCAGGAATCCACTTCAGCCCAGGATGTGACAGCTGGCTGGCCACTGGCCACGGAGGTCCAGCAGCATGCTTTCCCAGTCGAGTGGGAGGACTTTGGCGGCATCCTGGTGTAGGGTGTGTCTGTCTCCACCAAACGGGAGTCCCCTGCCCAGGGCCAATCATGGCTCCAGCCTACAGTGGGTGCAACACATGCTTGATGGAAAATGGGGTCCAATCTGGGGCAAATGAGGAGGAGGGCAGAGCCAGCACTACACCCTGCAAGCGGGAGCAGGAGCCCTCACGCAGGCCCTGGCCATGGCACCCGGGGAAGGCCGCTCCTCACCCTCCCAACCCCCCTCATCGGCCCCCGCAGCAATGTGTGCTGTGCAGTCTGGGGCACGCAGAGCTCTGGCTGTTCTCCATGGCAGAGGCGGCCTCCGTGGCGTTCAGTCCTGGGGGCTGGAGAGGACACAATGGCAGGGAATGAGCTGAGACTGGAGTCCTCATCCTCACCCACGTATGGCCATCACCTGAGGCCTCGAAACCAGGTGATGGGCCGCCAAGTTGAGGGCTCTGGCAACCACCTTCCCCATGGGAGCCCGGGCGTGCAATGGGCAGTGCATTTGCATGCAGCACCATGGCCCAGGGAACAGAGGTCCCGAAGATGGGAAGGCAGGGTCCTGTTTATTCCAGAGTGATTTTCAGATCTCTCTTGCCAGACTGGGAGGTGGATGCAGTGGGGAGCTGGAGCCAGTCCCTGGAGCCCAGCGCTGAGCTCTTTGTGATGGAGGGGTGGGGTGAGCCACAGGATCTAGGTCACCATGCTCTGGCCCTGCTCTCTGCCTTTCGCAAGCACGTGCTCTTGTGGGATGTTTGTCATGCTTCGATGCATGACATAGGAGAATATCAACATCGGTGCCATTTCACATCTCTTCATTCATCTGCTATTCTTCCGCCTTCAGCTTCTCACAAAATCACAGAACTTCAGTGAGGACAGAGAGCCTGCCGGGACAGCCTGGGGATGGTCCTGTGCAGCCCCCTCAGGCAGCATCCCTGTGGGGGTTCCCCTCCGCCCCCTACCCTGGGGAGCTCTTCCCGGCTGAGTCACACTGCACACCTGGTCCCTGCCCTGGGCTGCTCTCTGCATTATCTTGCAAGCGCTGTCCCAGACCCCTTCAGGGGACTCTGAAGGCCCATCAGATGTGGCTGCGGACCCACATCCCTCAGAACCTCAGCTCTGGATCCCAGGCTGGCTCCCTGCCGTGGAGCACAGGCGCCCTTTGTAGCACTCACTCCAGCTGCCCAGGGAATCGGGGACTTGGTGTGGACCGAGACTCAGCCCCCTTGAAGCCCTGTTCTGTCCACCCCTGCAAGACATAGGCGGCTTTAACCAGGGCCAGGCAGCACCCTCCAGGCAGAGACAGCTGCTGTGGATTCTGTGCTCTTCTAATGGGCACGTCTTCCCATCAGTGACGAGGACTGATTTGTGTAGTGACCCCCTTACATTTTTCTGACAAGGAAATCAAGGAAAACATTCTCCAGTAGAATCCTCACTGTACACACACTTCCCCTTGTGCTCGGTGACAGCCACTGCTTTCGGCAGCAGGGAGGACGCCCCAGAGCCTCCTGGTCTCCGCATACCCCACTGAGCTGGGCTGAGCACACAAGCACCCCTCTGCAGCCAGGAGAGGTTTTGGGATTCAGAATATGCAGTCTGAAGCTCCCCAGAGCCTGGCTCTTTAGTCAGGCCCTCCTTGCTGGCCCTGTGAATCCAGGCCTAGGAGCCTGTGCCTCCACCCAGCAGGAGCTGATGCTGCTGAGCTTCCCAGGTGCCAGACAGGGGCTGAGTGTGGGGGCCAGGGACCCAGTCGGGAGTCAGCTGCCTGCCAGGCTATGCCCTGCAGAAGAGAGGCAGGCATAGGGCATGGTGTGCCCAGAGGGGCTGGAGACAGTGCTCCCGGGTCAGCAGGGCTGGAGAAGGGCAGCCCAGGCAGGGGGCACACTAGTGCCAAGGTGCAGAGGCATGAAGCTGCAGGTCACACTGCCTGCCTCGGAGCCCCCAGGTGCTGGGGCTGGGTTCAAATCCCACAGGGTTGGCTGGGCAAGGGCTTCAGGAACAGCAGGGACAGAAGCATGAGAGCAGTAGAAAAATGCAGGGGTCAGGACGGTCATCCAGGCCCCATCAGGTTACTGGTGAATTCAGGGGATAGAAGGGATGTGAGCTCAGGCCTCAAGCAGCTGCCTGCCGGACAGCCCCTGGCCGGGCCGTGACCAGGTCATAGCCCTCTGCAGGAGTCAGGCCTGGGCTCCATGGTCCTGGGTTCTAGTCTCAGCTGTTTAGTCTCAAGCAGATCTCCACTGCACCCTGACCTCCACTTCCTGCTTCTACTCGGGGTGAAAAAAACACCCCATTCCCAGCACAGGTCAGGGTTGCCCGAGTTGATCATGCAGGTAGGCCTGTGGGGCTCTCTGGTGCCTGACACCCTGCATGCATCTTGGCCTCTTCCATCTTCCTCGGCCTCAGATGGACTGAGCCATCTGGAATCCGTCAGTGGTAGCCTCAGCCCTACCGGCAGGTGACAGGCTTAGGAGTGTGGGGACTTGTGTCACCTGGAACAAACTGCTCCCCCTCTGAAGCCTGTCACCTACAAGACCTGCTCCCAATTGGCAGGTGCCTTATTCTTTCGTTGCCATCACTGTTGCCACCTCCCCACCAGCTCCATCCTTCTGCGGGTCCCAGCCCGGCAGCGCTCACTCCCCTGTGTGCTGAGGGAGGCCCAGCATGGTTCAAATGCGGCCTCTGGAGAATTTCTTCACTAAGGCTTTTTCTGAAAAGAGTCAAGCTATTTGTAGCCCAAGTTGGTTGAACAGATTTTTCTTGGTGTAGCTTATTTTTTTATTCATTAACTTCTTTTCCTTATGAATTAAAAAATAGCATTTTTTTTTCACACAGGAGTGCTTTATTTACTTCTTTTTGTACCATAGCCAGCGCTTCCTCTGCTTGCTGGGGAAAGTGGATGCACACACCCACTTGGGCAGGCATTTTTCTTTTAAGCCATGGCATCTTGGAGAGGCAAGTGTGTGTGTTCAGACCACTACCCCGTGACTCCAGCCCCCCTGATATCAGCCACAGGCCCAAGGCTTGGGTTTTTGTTTGTGTTTGTTTGTTCGTTTGTTTGTTTTTTGAGACAGGGTCTCACTCTGTTGCCCAGGCTGGAGTGTGACAGCACCGTCACGGCTCACTGCATGCAGCCTCAAACTTCCAGGCGCAAGTGAGCCTCTGGCCTCAGCCTCCTGAGGAACTGAGACTACAGGCTCATGGCACCATGACAGTTTTTTATTTATTTACTTTTTTATTTTTTGTAGAAACGGGGTCTCACGTTCTCGCCCAGACTGGTCTCAAACTCTTGGCCTCAAGTCATCCTCCCATCTTGGTCCCTGAAAGTGCTACAATGATAGGCGTGAGCCACCAGGCCTGCCTGGTTGGCTTTTTGGTGAACAGGAGCCTAATAAGGGTTTCACTGGGCTGTCAGCCTCCATTGTGGTGGCCAGTATCTCAAAGCCTCACCTGGCAGAAATGGAGACACATCAGCTGACCGATGCCCTCATGACCCATTTTCCTGACTTCAGAAACATCGCATGCAGACACTTTGCCACTCAGCAGGCCTCCCAGCTAGACAGGGTACAGCCTCGGTGTGTCTGTGGAGCGACTCGGGCTGTCCCTGCACTCACAGTCATGGTGACCAAAGTCCCAGAGTAAGGGAGCAGATGCCGCTCCTCCTTCCAGCCCAGATATTTTACATGAGGCGCTGACCCAGGACCACCCTTGACTTCACTCGTCCAGGGAGTGGCTCCCAGTCTTATATATTCCATCAACCTCCAGGTTGGCCGTCCCTTAAACACTGGTCTCCAATCTAACTGCATTTCTGTAAGTAATCTTTTGGGACAGACTTTTTTAAAAAGATCATGTTTATGCTGTACTCCTTATCTTTCTTGTCTTCTATCTGCAGACTTGTTTTAAAACCTATTACTCCTGTATATGTGTGCCTCCCACCCTTTGTCTGAGCTATGCCCTTGACCTGCTGTACACTTGCCTCAAGGCCAAGTTCAAACCCCCTAACCCAAAGCAGTCCAGAGCTGCCCTGCCACCTGAGCCATGGGGAGGGGCGCTGCGCTGGTCCCTTTCACAGGCTGTCTGCCTCCCCCTGGGCAGGGCTTCTGTCTCTCCTCCTTCGTCTCCACAAGCACAGGCTTGTCTGGGTCAGCACGCAGTGAATAGCCAACCATCATTTTCCAATTATTTCCAAAAAGTCTTGTCTATGCTTAGAAGTCCTGCCTGTTCCTTTGAGTGTCCCTACCCGCCCCCACACACACTTCTTTTCTTTTCTTTTTTTTTTTTTTTTGAGACGGAGTCTTGCTCTGTGGCTCATGCTGGAGTGCAGTGGTGTGATCTCGGCTCTCTGCAACCTCTGCCTCTGGGGTTCAAGCGATTCTCCTGCCTCAATCTCCCGAGTAGCTGGGACTACAGGCGTGTGCCACCATGCCCAGATAATTTTTTGTATTTTTGGTAGAGACGGGGTTTCATGGTGTTAGCCAGGATGGTCTTGATCTCCTGACCTCGACACATATTTCTTTATCGAAATTCCAAATTCTCCAAAGCTCAGAAACATAAAGGTTTTTCAAAATTCAGTGGCAAAGCTGGATCTGAACTGATGCGCCATCACTTACTGTCTTTCTTTCCAGTTTACCTCAATACTCATGTGTTTTGTCCCCAAAATATAAATGGGTCTGATTACGAAGAACAGTCCCAGGCCCCAAAGAGGTGCCACATAATGTATGAGTATACAAAAAAGCCTGAGTTCCAAACACATCTTGGATGAGGAGCTGGGATTGCAGGTGGCGGGTCTCCACACCGGTTGGAGTTCTAGACCCAGAGGAGGGTCATGGTTGATGGGGCTCTGGCCACAGAATGCAGCAGAGCAAGGACTGTGGAACAAAGACGCGCTTACATGAATTTTTCACTTACTGTGCTGGGTGCTGGTGATTCAGAGATGGAAAGGTCCTAGCGACACCCCCCTCCACCCAGGGAGCCCATGGGCCAGCAGAAGGACCAAGGAGCACAGAACGGGTGGGGAGCAGAGGTGGGTTCCCTGGCTGCGGAGGTACTGTCCATACGGGGTGCAGGAGACATCTCCATACAAGGGGGCCCTCACCTGGGGATGTGATGACTGCAAGCCTGACAGTCTCAAAGCCTTCAGAGGTGCTGCCTGGGGACACTTTGGGGAAGTCCAGGCGGAGGACACCTGGGAATGTGATAGTGACACAAATGACCGGAGAGACTTGCTCTCAGCCACTGAGTCTGGCTGACTCACTGAAGATTAGGGCCTGAACTTCCCCCTCTGTAAATGGGGTGCAGGCTCAGGCCCTGCCTTCACAGTGCCCCTCGGTCCCCTACAAGCCTTTTCTGCAGGGTGGGATAGGGTCTGCCTGGAGCATCCCCACAGCCTATGGGTCAGCAGAGAAGCAGGCGCAGAGTTGGGGTGAGATGGTCAGGGCCGGTCCTGCCCGACACCTCAGCTCACTCCTCTTCACAAATAATCCCATTTTACAGCCCAGGAAAAGAGAGGCCGGACCACTGCCCAAAAGCCTGTGGTCTGCAGCCTGCCAGGTGCGTCTGCTCGCAGAGCAGGTCTGCTCAGCACCGAGCGGTCAGCAGAGGAAAGGCTGGGCACTGGCCAGCCGCACCGGGACCATCCCTGCCCAGGCTACCGCCTCCGGAGTCCACCGCGACCTCGGCGGGGTGGGGCGGAGCGTGCAGGGCCTGGCCGGGAAAGCCAGGGCAGGCTTTAGAGAAGGGCCACCGGACGGATGGTCCGCGGGGAGGACCGGCGTGGCCCGGGTCCCAGCGAGGGCGGAGGGAGCGCGGGCCGGGCCTGGGCTGGGGCACCGGGGAGGTTGCGGGGAGGAGGCCGGTAACAGCCTTGCAGGGCGGGGGCGGTGCGGGTCTGGTCCGGTGACCCCGGGCGCGGCCGGGGCTGTGGGAGGCGAGGGCGTCGCCCCGAGGCCGCGGGCGCGGGTCCATGGTGGGGGGCCTGGGTCCCCGCCCCCCCCCGGGCCGCGCCGGGTCGCGCGTGGGCGCGGCGGGCGCCGATTGGCTGCTGGGCGCGCGGGCGGGGCGGGCGGCGGCGGCGGCGGCGGCGCGGAGGGGCCGCTCACCCCGCAGCCCGGCCTCGGCCTCCGCCGCTTGTCGCCGCGCCCCGCCCGCGCGCCCGCCCCGCACGTCCCCCGCCGGCGGCCACCATGAGCACAGGCCTTCGGTACAAGAGCAAGCTGGCGACCCCAGGTGAGCCCAGCGCCTGCCCGCGTGCCCGCGCGCGCCTTTGTCCCCGCCGCCCGCGCGCCTCTCACCGTGTCTCTCCATCTCTCCCCCTCCCGCCGGCCCGGACCCGCCCGGAACCGGACCCGGACCCGGACTCGACCCCGACCCCGATCCCGCAGAGGACAAGCAGGTACGTGCGCGCCATCGCTCCCCTGCCGGGAGACCCGGCCGGCTGTCACCCATTGTGACACTAGCGCCGCGGGCGCCCAGGCGCGACCCCGCCCCCGCCGGCCCTCACCCAGCCCTGTCGCGATCACCGATTGTCAGCCGGGCAGTGCCGCCGCGCCTGGGGCTGCAAAGGGGAGGAGTGGGGGCCCTGGTCCCCTGACCACCGTGCACCCCTCCCCAGGATGGGGGGATGGGCAGAGTGTCCCCCTCCCAGAGGGCCAACGCCAGCATCTCCTGCTGACCTGGCCTGTAGGCCATGAGCTGGGGGTCCTGGGTGAGGCCATGGTCGTGGAAGGCCACGCTGGGGGAGGGGACTCAGGCTCCATCAGCCAGCACAGTCCCTGAACAGCCCCACAGCAGAGGGCCTGTAGTCACCCCACACCTCCCCTGCACCTTCATGCCCCTCTCCCTCCCCACACACAAATTCGAATGTTCAGGTCTGCAGCAGGGCCTCTTCCCCACATTGGGAACCCCCAAGGTCTGGTCTGAGTCATTCTTGGTGCCCAGATGGGTCCTGGGACCCCGTGGGTACAAATAGGCTTGTGGCTTCTCCAAAGGGTTGACCTGGGCCCCGCCCTCCAGGAAAGCAGGACTGGACAGGAGGCTGGCCTAGGCACTAGGTGAAATCCAGCCGAGCTCAGGGTTAAACAATGCTGTGAGACCCGTGGAGTGGGGTGGGGGCTGACAACCAGGTGGCCTCGGGGGGGCTGGGGGAACCCTGCTGGTGGCCTCTCTGGCTTGAGCTCAGCCATCTTTGGGTGAGAAAAGAAGAGCCCAATTCTGGCACCAGGCTGGCATTGGCAGCCCCCATCAGGGATGGAGTTTCTCAGGAGCCATGGGTGCTGAGTGGAACTCCAGAGTCTTGGCCCAGGGTGCAGCAGGCAGGGCAGGAGGGCTGGGCAGGGGGGGCTGGGAGCTGGGGGAGTCATTGGTTGACCAGTGCCATTCTCCTGGAAGGGACACACCCTGCCCAGAGGTGGGTGAGGCTCTCTGGGAGGGGCTCCTTGGGGAGCCAGGCTAGGAGCTGCCTCCCCGTCACAGCAGGTCAGACAAAGCCTGAGATGCAGGGACACATGCGTCAGGCTATTGTTTGAGGGAGATGGAAGGAGCTGAGGCTGGGAGACCCGGGAGGCCAGGCCTCCGAGGCTTCTCCTGGGCCTGCAGGTGTCCCCAGCTTGACCCAAGGGCACTCTGAGACCCTGGGCTCCAGCCACTGCTGTTCGGTGCGGCCAGGCTCTCTTGCCCTTTACTGCAAGGTGGGGACCCCCTCCTGCTGAGGTGCCCATCCTTTGAGGTCAACTGGGAGTCCACCTCACCCTATCCCAGGCCTCCAAGCCCAGAGGAAGAAGGCACTGTACGGCCAAGGGAGGGAGCCCCGGAGCAGGAGCCAGGTCAGGTGTCTGGGGCGACCAGTGGGTCTGGGGGAGCTGGAAGCACATTTCAGTTTCCCTGCTACCACAGTCATTGAGCCTCAACCTGTCCAAGCATTCTTTTTCTTATTTGAAAGGGGGCTGTAGAAGCATTGGGGAAGCACCGTCACTACCCTCTGTGCCCCCGCCTCCTCGCAGGCAGCACCAGTGGTTTCTTGGCCCTGGCTGCTGCTCCCAGAGCTGACTCCAGTGATTCTAAGAGTGGAAGTGGCTGAGAGGCTGAGGCATCAGGAGGAGGTGGGCGCAGCTGTGTCATATGGCTCAGGAAGCCCTGGGAGTATCTTTTGTCACTTGAGGACCAGAGAAAGGGGGTGGTAGGTAGGGCCCCTTCCTTGAGGCTCCCCCAGGGAATCCACAGGCCCTGACTGGGCCCAGTGGGTGGCAGGGCAGGTGGGCTGAACGCTGAGAGTGAGATTCTTGCCCTCCTGACCTGGGCCTCCCCAGAGCCTGTGCCTTACCAATGGGGAAACTGAGGCAGGCAGTCTGAGAGCCACACACTGTTAGATACCTCCTAGCCTGAGGCCTAGGCCTAGGGCTGTCTGTCTTCCTGGAGATGCCCTGGGCCCGAGATGCCAGCCTGTCTGGGTGGGTGCTGGGCTTCGAGGTGTGGACCCTCAGAAACTGGGTGGGACTCAGCCTAGAGGCTTCCTGCAGGTCAGGGCCATGGAAGGCTGGGGCCCGTGAGGAGGCTTTTCTGGCAGCAAGGACTGAAGGATGCACTGGTAGAGCCAGGGGGCCTGGAGCCACCCCCTTTCCCTGGGATGAAAGGCTCTCCTGTTCCCAGCTGTGGGCCTGCCCCTCCTCCCCAGGTGCCAGTGGCTTCCAGGCCCCACAACAGGACCAGGGCCTGGACCGGCAGTGGAGGAGGTCCCTCAGCCAGGAGGGCCTAAGGGAGGGCTGGTGGCGGGTGGGGTGGGGCTGGGGCCTCCAGCTTCTAATGTTCTAACGTGCAGGGACTGGGCCTGTCCGGTCCTACCCTGGAACTTTTCTAGGCCCCATGTCCTGCTCTGCTGGGCTTGCCTGTTGGGATTCTACTGGGGTCAGGAAGGTGGGTGGCCCACAGAGCGGAGCTCAGGAGACCCCCGCAGTCCCTGGAGTAGCCACATGGGAGGGAGGCCCAGCTGGCAGGAGCTCCGAGTCCCTCCAATCCTGTGGGTCAGAGCCGATGAAGAAGCTCACAGGGCAAGGGAGTGTCCACGGAAGCACATGGGAGATGGGTCTCATCCCACCCCCTACCCCTGTCTCTGAGGGCAGGGCCACCTGGGGGCTGCAGGGCAGCGCATGGGTGGCTGGTGTTTATTCAGCAGGCTGGCAGGGGCTTCCAAGTTTTGCAGGGACCTCCAGTACTCTGGCAGCCTGCACCCTTCCCTTCCCTTCCCTTCTGTCCACCCTAAGCCTCCTAGGGGGCGGGCCGGGCTGGACTTCACAAAAGGGCTCTGCCCTCCTCCCGTCCCCCGAATGTCTTGGGGCGCCGCACCGGGAAAGAGTCCACCAAACACACATGCACACACCCACCCACACGCGCGCACACGCACATACCCAATGCACGCACTCACACACGCGTACACACACACGTGCACACGCATGTATACACGCACATGTACGGGCACACACGCAGGCATTGCACACACGCAGGCATTACACACACACCCGCACGGACGCGCACACACAAACACGCGCACACACGCACAGGGGAGGTCAGCCCCCAGCAGGGCTGGGGAGGGGTGCAGGGCGCGGCGTGTCTGTGGGCGCCGTGACGCAGCTGGGAGGTTTTTGGGCAAGTCTGCTAGAAGACTGCCGGCCCTGAATGGGGCGGGTTCCCGCGCGGTTGCGCGTGGGTCCCGGGAGCGGCCTCCGGCGCCCTCTGGCGGGCGGAAGCCGCGCAGCACCTCTTGGGGTCGGAACGCGCGGCCGCTACCGACTCCCGGCCCGCCCCAGCCCGCGTGCAGGACCCGGTCGTCCCCTTATGCTGTCCTGGAGCCCGGACTGAGGCCCCAGGGGCGCGGCGGGCCTCCCGGTCCCCGCAAGCCACGGCCAGTCAGCGCCTCGGCTCAGCCCTGCCCTCCGCAGCCGCTTTCGGGTGGCTCCGCCCGCGGCCCAATTTCCAGGCGACCGTTTCCCGGCGACGGCGGGCGGGGCCGTCTCTGCCGCCCCCCGCCGCGCGCTCCGCGGGCGCCTGCGACGCCCCGCCTCTGGCTCGGGTGCGGGAGCGGGGCCTGCCCGGGCTGCGACGCCGCCACAGCTCGGGGCCAGTCCGCCCAGTCAGGGGGATGGCTCGGGCGGCCTCGGGGGTCGACGATCCCCCGGGTGGGCGACGTGCCCTGTCCAGGCCTCACTTCCCGCGTCCGCAAAACGGGGCGGAGAACGCAGCCTAAGGCAGAGCCGTGCCAAGGTCCCTCGCCGTCTCCGGGCTCTGGCGGCCTGACCGGGCCTGGGGTCCGAGCGCGCCCGCGGGCCCGCAGGGGTCGCCGCGATGGACTCGCTGGCAGCGCCCCAGGACCGCCTGGTGGAGCAGCTGCTGTCGCCGCGGACCCAGGCCCAGAGGCGGCTCAAGGTGCGTGTGTGGAGAGGGCGGAACGTGGGTCTGTGACCCCGCGGGCCCCGAGACTCGGCAGGGGGTCCCCGTCCCCGCGCGCTGCCCGTCAGCGCCTAGGTTCAGCCCTGCCCTCCGCAGCGGCCTCGGGGGGTCCGCGGCCCAACGGTGGCCGATGTGCCCTGTGCAGGCCTCACTTCCCGCGTCCCCAAAACGGGGCGGAGAATGCGGCCGTGGGACCCCTCCAGGGGCCCCAAGGGTCTGCGGGGGCTGGGCGCCGGGGCGCGCGGGCGGGGTAGGCTCGGCGCCGCCGTCTATAAATAGGCGCTGCTCCGCCGCCGCCGCTGCCGCCGCCCCCGCGGCTGGATCCAGGCCAGGTGGGGCCTCCCGCCCCCTGGCACTCTCCGGAGGGGTGAGTGTCGAGGCCCCGAGCTTCTCTGGCTTATGGAGGGCCTTAAGTGTGTCCCAGGGGTCCCAATCCTGTTGCCCTGTGCCCGAGGAGGGAGGACACCGCCTGTGCCTGCTGCAGCCTGACATCTCCCCAAGGGACAAACACAGCCTCGGTCCCTGCAGAGCCCTCCCTAAGGTTGGGGCCAGGGGTGTCCTCTTCTGCCACCCCCTGGCCTGCCTTCTTATCTCCAGGCTTTTGCCCACGGGCCCTCCCCTCATTTTTGCCAGTGAAATGCCCCACCCTGGGAACCATACCCTCTGCTGTCTCCTCATCCTTCATTTGGTAAGAGACAGGGTATTGGGCTTCCGGAGAAACCTTTTTGTCCCTAACTTGTCCCACCCTGCCCCCAGGACATTGACAAGCAGTACGTGGGCTTCGCTACACTGCCCAACCAGGTGCACCGAAAGTCAGTGAAGAAAGGCTTTGACTTCACGCTCATGGTGGCTGGTGAGTGGGCTGGGCTCCTCGGGAGTGGCTGGGGTCCCTGGCCAGCCAAGCTCTGTCGTTGGAGCCCCAGACCTAACCCAACTCCTTCTCTGTACCCGTGTGCAGGTGAGTCAGGACTGGGGAAGTCCACACTGGTCCACAGCCTCTTCCTGACAGACTTATACAAGGACCGGAAGCTGCTCAGTGCCGAGGGTGAGTGGCCCCCAGGAGGCCCTGGCACTGATCCCCAGCCCCCTTCCATGGGACCTCTCCAAGCACTCCCTTCCAGGTCCAGCTCCCAGTGTTCTGTTCTTGCGGGTGGGTCCCCCCGGGGGTAGGGCCAAGGCATCAAGATGGATGAGGACAAGGGTCCTGGCTGCCAAGGGTGAGGGGCTGAGGGTTGGAGAGGCCCCTCCAGTGGCCCCTTCCCTGTAGAGCGCATCAGCCAGACGGTAGAGATTCTAAAGCACACGGTGGACATTGAGGAGAAGGGAGTCAAGCTGAAGCTCACCATCGTGGACACACCGGGATTCGGGGATGCCGTCAACAACACCGAGTGGTGAGCGAGGCCTACTGAGAAAGGCCCTGCCTAGGCGGCCACAGCACTCCAGGCCTGGCCTCACCTCCCTCCTGCCCACAGCTGGAAGCCCATCACTGACTATGTGGACCAGCAGTTTGAGCAGTACTTCCGCGACGAGAGCGGCCTCAACCGAAAGAACATCCAAGACAACCGAGTGCACTGCTGCCTGTACTTCATCTCCCCCTTCGGGCATGGGTGCGTGGCTGTCCTGGGGCCAGACTCGGGAGTGCACCCCCTTACAATATGGCCCCTGGCTGTGCCTATGCCCACGCTTGGCTGCTCTCGGCAGGCTGCGGCCAGTGGATGTGGGTTTCATGAAGGCATTGCATGAGAAGGTTAACATCGTGCCTCTCATCGCCAAAGCTGACTGTCTTGTCCCCAGTGAGATCCGGAAACTGAAGGAGCGGGTGAGCTTGCCGCCGCACAGGGGCCTGGCCAGGGCCCTGGGGCTGAGAGTACAAGGGGGACTTGACCGGCCTCAAATCTGACAGCCCTTGCCCCACCACAGATCCGGGAGGAGATTGACAAGTTTGGGATCCATGTATACCAGTTCCCTGAGTGTGACTCGGATGAGGATGAGGACTTCAAGCAGCAGGACCGGGAACTGAAGGTGAACATGCAGACTGCTGGGGCAGGGCGATGGAGGTGGCAAAGGCAGAACCAGAGGGCCTTGGCCTTGTCTCCTTCACACTGGGCCTGCTGGAGGAGGGCAAGGTCAGCCCAGTTGGGGGCAAGAGTCATTTGTTCTAGGAGTAAAGGACCTGTACCCCCTTCATCCAGAACTAGAAGGTAAAGGTCACCATGTCTTTGCTTGGCTGGGGTGGGTCATGCGGGCCCCACATGGTGCTTGGCAGGTATGGAGCACTTGGCCAGATCCAGAAGTGCAACAGTGGGCCAGGCCCTTAACCCCAACCCTCTTTCCATGGGTTACCAGAGGAAGGGGCTAGCCCAGTGGCACACCCTGGCTCCCAGATTTCTGACCTCCAGGGTTGGTGGCTTCAGGTACCCCAGCAACTTGAGTGGTGATAATGGAGACCATGCCAGGGGAAGGTGGCCACCAGGGCAGGGGCATCAGCACGGGGAGACATAGGCTTAGCCCTGGGGAGGGAAGGGGCAGCTGGAGGGTGTGGTTCTTGATGAGGGAGGAGATGAGGGTGGAGCATGCCTGGAAAGGCCCTGCAATGTGAAGCCCTGGAAGGCCATGGGCTCTGTCTCCAGCCAGTGGCAGAAAGGCCAGAAAGGGGCAACGCCAGGATCTCTTTGAGGAGAGGTCGTTGATGGTGATGCTGGAGGGGTGCCCTGGGAATTACATGCCCGTTTCCCATCAGTAACCCTGCAATTACGCTGACCGGGTGTGAGCCCTTCTCCCTCCTTCCCCCAGGAGAGCGCGCCCTTTGCTGTTATAGGCAGCAACACGGTGGTGGAGGCCAAGGGGCAGCGTGTCCGGGGCCGCCTGTACCCCTGGGGGATCGTGGAGGGTGAGTGGAGTCTTGGGGTACCAGGTCTGGTGGGGGAAGGCTGTCCTAGGCTGGCGCCAGCCCACCACCCACTCCCACCCCGCAGTGGAGAACCAGGCGCACTGCGACTTCGTGAAGCTGCGCAACATGCTCATCCGCACGCACATGCACGACCTCAAGGACGTGACGTGCGACGTGCACTACGAGAACTACCGCGCGCACTGCATCCAGCAGATGACCAGGTGCGCTCCCCAGCCCCAAGCCAGACCTCGCCCCTCCGGCCTCGCCCACGTCTCCATGACTGAGGGCCAGTCCTGTCAGCCCACTCAGACTTGAACCTTGCACAATCCCCCAAATCGCCCCCCCCTCTCCGAGTCTGGTTTCCCTAGAACCAGTCCAGGGCTGTGAGGGCTCCGGAGGGCAGGGCCTCAGCAGTGGTGGGGATGGGTCAGGCATCGCCAGCCCACGCTGAGCCTCCGGGTGGCGCCGCCCCGTCCCTCCCTTCCCCCGCAGCAAACTGACCCAGGACAGCCGCATGGAGAGCCCCATCCCGATCCTGCCGCTGCCCACCCCGGACGCCGAGACTGAGAAGCTTATCAGGATGAAGGATGAGGAAGTGTGTGGGGCGGTGGGGGTGGCGGAGGCGGGCAGCAGGGATGCGCTTCCACGGTGCTGCTCACTGGCCCGGTTGTCTCCGCCCGCCCGCCCGCAGCTGAGGCGCATGCAGGAGATGCTGCAGAGGATGAAGCAGCAGATGCAGGACCAGTGACGCTCGTCGCGGACACACCGTCCGTCTCCGGGACGCCCTCCCACCCCTGGACCCCAGACCGGACTGTTCCCGACCCGGAGACGCGGGGCCACAGCCCCCAGCTGACCCTAATTTATTCTCAGCACCACCCCCTCCCAGGTCATTCGTATCTGCTTCCGAGGGGCCTGGACTGTAGCCCCCGCCCAGCTGGCCCTCTCTGGCCTTGGGGGATCAGGAGCGAAGTTGGGCGGTACTTCAAAGATCCGCCTCTCTTGCCCTTCCCCCGCCCCCAGACGGTCACACCACCCAAACTGCAGGCCCTGCTCTAGCAGGCAGGCAAACCTAGGCAGAAGAGGATTCCCAGGGTCCTGGGTCTGTTGCCTGCCCCAGTGCTGCAGAACGGACTTGGGAGCCCTCCTTTGCCTGCTCCCGCGGGTCACCCAGCAAGTGCTGAGACCCCATTTTCTGTCGAGGGGGGCCGGGTCTTCCCTTAGCCCCAGAAGCCCAGCGGGCAGGGTTGGGCTGAATCAAATGGGAGCTCTCCAGACTTAAGGAGGTGAGAGGCTGCAAGGAGGGCGGGCCGTGACCACCCACACCCCTTCTCCACAGCCCGGCCTGATCTGGAGGACCCCCGGGGCACTGGGCGGTGAGCCACCTCCTGGCAACTCTCGGTGCCGTCCCCTGCCCTGGCTCGAGGCCTCCCCAGCACAGCTGTGGTGTGCCGGGATCCCGAGCCTCGGCCTCCTGATCTTACCACCCGCATGATCCCTTCCCGCCACACGATGCTCCTTTTTGTTCCGTTGTGAATGCCGCGTCCTGTCCTGGTGACAGGAGAACAATGTTGGTGAACGTCGCAGCGGGTGTCCGAGTGCTCCGTGTGCCCCTGAGAGCGGGTGGGAGCGGAAGCCAGGGCGGCCTGCGGCCTCCGGCGATAGTGTGCTATCTGCCGCTGCAGCACGCGTCCGCGCGGCCTCTGGGCTATTTCTGGCCGGGCCGCAGCACTGTGGTCGGTGCGGGCGTGGCGGGGGCGGGAGCGCTTTATCGCTCGGCTCTCCCGCCTACGCGTCCCGCTCCAGAGTAAGCTGGGCCGCCGTCTTCTAGCCATGGGCTCCGGTGAGTCTGGAGTCCGGTCGGGCCCCCGGCTGCTCCCTAGGCCGACCCGGGTTGAGAGGCGCTCTGGTCCTCTGGCTGTAGCTGGGAGAGACTTGGGTCAGACTTAGAGGGGACTTCCAAACGGCGCGCGGGGTGGTCAGGGTGGAGAGGCTGGCGGGCTACCGGGATGCCGGGCATCAGGGGCTGGATGGAGCCGGGCCGGCGC
Organism: Macaca mulatta; assembly: GCF_049350105.2. Classification (NCBI taxonomy): domain Eukaryota; kingdom Metazoa; phylum Chordata; class Mammalia; order Primates; family Cercopithecidae; genus Macaca; species Macaca mulatta. The sequence continues at coordinate 32,980,980 of NC_133415.1, read as the reverse complement.
TCTGGGTACTCAGAGACGTCGCCCAGGTGCCCCGCCGACCGCCCGGCTCACTGCGGCGCTTCCCTTGCAGGGCCGCGCGGGGCGCTGAGCTTACTGCTCCTGATGCTGGCGCCGCCGAGCCGCCCGGCCGCAGATTGCCCGGCGCCCTGTAGCTGCGCGGGGACGCTCGTGGACTGCGGGCGCCGGGGGCTGACTTGGGCCTCGCTGCCGACCTCCTTTCCTGTCCACACAACCGAGCTGGTGCTGACTGGCAACAACCTGACGGCGCTGCCGTCGGGGCTGCTGGACGCGCTGCCCGCGCTGCGCACCGCACACCTGGGCGCCAACCCCTGGCGCTGCGACTGCCGCCTTGTGCCGCTGCGCGCCTGGCTGGCCGGCCGCCCCGAGCGTGCGCCCTACCGCGACCTGCGTTGCGTGGCGCCCCCAGCGCTGCGCGGCCGCCTGCTGCCCTACCTAGCCGAGGACGAGCTGCGCGCCGCTTGTGCTCCCGGCCCGCTCTGCTGGGGGGCGCTGGCGGCGCAGCTTGCGTTGCTGGGCCTTGGGCTGCTGCATGCGTTGCTGCTGGTGCTGCTGCTGTGCCGCCTGCGGAGGCTGCGCGCCCGCGCCCGCGCTCGCGCCCGCGCCGCACTCCGGCTGTCGCTGACCGACCCACTGGTGGCCGAGCAAGACGGAACCGACGAGTCCTGAGGAGAGAACCGGCGTGTCCTGAGGAGAGAACCGGCGCTGGGCAACGCGGACCTGCAAACTCGACAGGACGCTACCCGAGGGGCCCTCGCGCCAACCTGGACCGGTCTCCGCCTCCTCCGCTGTCCAATCTCTCATACCCACCCCACCTGCAGGCCCAAACCACGTGGGACAGAACTCCTGCCCACCCTACCCCGAGGGAGGCGAACCCACACCTCCAGGCTTGGGAGGACCATGGGGCACAATGCGGTCCAGACCCTGCCTGCGTCTCCCCTCCAAACTCTGGTGCTGAATAAACCCTTCTGGCCTTCTCTGCACGACTGACCTGGAAATTCCCCTCGCCAAACCCAGGAAAAGTCTCCAGGAGGCGGTTCAAGGGGACACAAATACTTCCTTACATGCCCACCCTAATCTCAGGGGCAGACAGGAGTCAGTGGGTGAACTCTCCCCTTCCAGTCACACTCCCAAAAGGCTACATGGGAAGGCATGAGAGAGATGCTAAGTGATAACTTGGGGGCCAGCGAGGACGCTGTGGGGAGAGTGAGGACCCTGTGGGGGCAGTGAGGACGCTGTGGGGACAGTGAGGACGCTGTGGGGGCGGTGAGGACGCTGTGGACACAGTATGCTGTGGGGACAATGGGGACGCTGTGGACAGTATGGACGCTGTGGGGACAGTGAGAACACTGTGGAGACAGGACACTCTGGGGACAGTGAGGACCCTGTGGGGGCAGTGAGGATGCTGTGGATACAGCATGCTGTGGGGACAGTAGGGACGCTGTGGACAGTGAGGGCACTGTGGGGACAGTGAGGACGCTGTGGACAGTGAGGATGCTGTGGGGACGGCGAGGACGCTGTGGGGGCGGTGAGGACGCTGTGGACGCGGTGAGGACGCTGTGGGGACAATGAGGACATGGGACAATGAGGACACTACACAATGAGAATGCAATGGAGACGCTGTGGGGACGGCAAGGACGCTGTGGACAGGGCGCTGTGGGGGCAGTGAGGGCGCTGTGGACAGTGAAGACGCAATGGGGACACTGGGGGCAGTGAGAAGGCTGTGGATGCGGTGAGGATGCTGTGGGGTCAGTGAGGACACTGTGGGGACACCGTGGGGACAGTGAGGACGCTATGGGGACAGTGAGGACACTGTGGATACAGCATGCTGTGGGGACAGTGGGGACACTGGACAGGATGCTTTGGGGACGGCTGTGGGGGCGGTGAGGACGCTGTGGACGTGGTGAGGACGCTGTGGGGACAGGACGCTGTGGACAGTGAGGACGCTGTGAGGGCGGTGAGGACACTGAACAGTGAGGACGCTGTGGGGGCGGTGAGGGCGCTGTGGGGGCGGTGAGACACTGAACAGTGAGGACGCTGTGGGGGCGGTGAGGGCGCTGTGGGGGCAGTGAGGACACTGAACAGTGAGGACGCTGTGGGGCGGTGAGGACGCTGTGGGGGCGGTGAGGGCGCTGTGGGGCGGTGAGGGCGCTGTGGGGACGGTGAGGACGCTGTGGGGGCAGTGAGGACACTGAACAGTGAGGACGCTGTGGGGGCGGTGCGGGCGCTGTGGGGGCGGTGGGGGCGGTGAGGACACTGAACAGTGAGGACGCTGTGGGGGCGGTGAGGACGCTGTGGGGGCGGTGAGGGCGCTGTGGGGGCGGTGAGGGCGCTGTGGGGGCGGTGAGGACGCTGTGGGGGCGGTGAGGACGCTGTGGGGGCAGTGAGGACACTGAACAGTGAGGACGCTGTGGGGGCGGTGAGGACGCTGTGGGGGCGGTGAGGACGCTGTGGGGGCGGTGCGGGCGCTGTGGGGGCGGTGAGGACACTGAACAGTGAGGACTCTGTGGGGGCGGTGAGGGCGCTATGGGGGCGGTGAGGACACTGAACAGTGAGGGCGCTGTGGGGTTGGTAAGGGCGCTGTGGGGGCGGTGAGGGCGCTGTGGGGGCGGTGAGGACACTGAACAGTGAGGACACTGAACAGTGAGGGCGCTGTGGGGTTGGTAAGGGCGCTGTGGGGGCGGTGAGAGCGCTGTGGGGGCGGTGAGGGCGCTGTGGGGGCGGTGAGGGCGCTGTGAACAGTGAGGACGCTGTGGGGGCGGTGAGGGCGCTGTGAACAGTGAGGGCGCTGTGGGGGTGGTGAGGACACTGAACAGTGAGGACGCTGTGGGGGCGGTGAGGGCGCTGTGGGGGCGGTGAGGGCGCTGTGGGGGCGGTGAGGGCGCTGTGGGGGCGGTGAGGGCGCTGTGGGGGCGGTGAGGACGCTGTGAACAGTGAGGGCGCTGTGGGGGCGGTGAGGACGCTGTGGGGGTGGTGAGGGCGCTGTGGGGGCGGTGAGGGCGCTGTGGAGATGGTGAGGACCTCGTGGGGGCGGTGAGGATGCTTTGGGGTTGGTGAGGATGCTGTAGGCCGTGAGGACAGTCCCAGAGGTGTGCCTTGTTATCTGAGCATGTTCAGGGGCTGGTTCTTGTGGACAGTGCCAGCCATGAGGACACCGAGAGCATTTCAAGGGTTGGATTTCCTGATGCAGGGACTGCGGTGTTGGCAGTGTTCAGTTCTAGGGGAGTGTTGGGGCAGGTGACCAGGGTTGGTTCGGGTCTGTTGCTCCATCTAGGACTCCCTGGACCATTGGAGTGAGAAGACGGTCTCTACGTGAGGGAGCCATGTGCAGTGGGGGTTCATGGAGGGCACCACAGGATGAGTGGACCTCAGGGGTTGCAGGGTCTCTGGAATCATTGTGTCCTGGAGTGAGCCTGCCCCCACCACAGGTTCCACCAACACCCCCAAACCTTCCTCCTGCCATCCCTCCCCATCCCACAGCAGCGGCCCCAGCCCCAGACCCCTTCTTCCAGGAGCAGGCTGCCAGCCGAGAGCCATTCCTGTCCCTACCCGCAGCTGCTGCCTTCCCCAGGCTCCCAGGCTGTGCCACACGGGGCCTGCATCTCGGCCAGGCCTCTGCACACTGTTCCTTCTGCCTTTCACACGGTGCCCTTCATGCCACTGCTCCTTACTCATCTCCTGTGCCTCTGGCGAGTCCCCCACCAGGCCACCACTTCCCTCAGGAAGTCCTCTCTGACTGCCCAGACCAGCAAGGGGCTTCTCAGAGTCCTCCAGTCTCTGGCCTCCCACTGCCCTGCCCGGATTCTGGAGCTGAGCAACCAGGTCAGCACAGGTGCCCAACTTAAGGGGTGACTGATGCCTTCCTCACTACTGGGGCTGGCCTGGGGTGCCAGGGACAGGGTCCCTCTGCCACCATCCGTGTGGCCCCCACCTGGCTGGCCCTATGAACAATGGAGACTATTCTCCATGCATCCCAGAGAGGCCCCAGATGAGGAGCCTCAGGTCCCGGCCACCTGGCCCAGGAAGGCCCTCAGCCCCCAGTGGCCATCACTGACCACCACTGACCGGGTCGAGGAGGCTGCCACTGACACGGCCTTTGTCCTGGCCTTTATGGGACAAGACAGATGGCCCTCCTGCAGGGCTGATGCTATCTTGAGGCTGCCGGTCAGACGTGAGGTAGGAGCCACCCCTGCCTTTGTGAGCAGGTGCAGGGCATCCGGCCCATTGTGGGCTGCAGCCGGCTGTGGTTGTCCATCCGGCCTTATCACCACATCAAGGACAGTGGCCCCCTTTACACAAATGAACTGCCTGGCTTGCCCTCCCCAGCAGTGGCCTGGCATCTCCAGAGCTCCTAGTGGAGGTCAGAGGTAACCATCGTCATAACACCGTGCGTGTGCAACACTCTAAACTCAGTCCAAGCAGGGCACGGGGAGGGGGTGTGCTCCCCACTTTCTGCAAGAAACCAGATCCCAGAAGAGGGCTCTCTGCTGGGCCCCAGAGCATTTTTTGTGACTGCACTGGAAGCAGAGCTGAGGCAAGCCCCTTGGATCCCCTCTCTGCCTCACTGAGGTCTTTGGGGTGCAAATGCACGGCCCAGAAGAAAATGACCCGGGGTCCTAGGTGGCCCCCAGCCAGGAGAAGGACACTCCCCTGGTCTGTGAGAAAAGGCCCCCGCAGGAGATTTGGGGAGTGGGCAGCCCACTGCCTGCAAGGCTTGAGGTCTCCTGGGCCAGTGTCTCGCTCAGGGGCTGGCAGGGGTCCCTGAAGCAGGGGCTGCAGAGGCACAGGGCCTCCTGTTGGGGAAAGCGGCTGGAATCACTGTGTGGTTAGACGTAAGGAAGAACTTCCTGCCTGCTGGTCGGTGGGGCAGCCGAACCCTATGGTTCCTCCACAGCCCCTCCTCTTGCCGGCTCTCCGTGGTCTAGACTGGTTTGTGCCAAGGTACTGAGCACAGAAGGCACAGGGCTGCCCTCGCTGGCTGACCTTCCTTGGCTGCCTGGGAGCCCCCAGTCCCCACACCTGACTCTGAGCTGACCCTCCACACACACTGACCCTGGGGCCTCTGCCTCCAAGGAGTGTGGGGAAGTGGATAGTCCCAGCTTAGTACCCCTGAATGGCCCTGTGGGGACAGGGGAAATGCACGTGCTCCCTGCAGACCTGGGCACCACCTTGACCCCAGCATTGTCCTTCATTTCACAGACAACACACCTGCCCCTGGGCCCCCTCCCCACTGATGAGCTGGGCCCTCTGTGACCTCAGATTCTTCCTTCTAGGCAGGAACAGGTTAGGGGTCCCCTCTCCAAGCCCTGCCTGGACCCCACACCTCCAGCTCCCAGGCCAGCTGATTCAGGGCTCCTTGCCCTGCAGCCCAAGGGCCCTCTCACCACCATTGCCCGCCGCACCTCCCTGGGCTCCTGTGATCTCAGCCTTAGGTCAAGGCCCAGTCCTGGCGTACCCTCCCCTGTGGGCCAGGCCCTCCATGCCTTTGCCCATGCCAGTCCCTCTGCGAGCACACCCTTCGTGTTGTGGCTACTCTTCAATCTTAGAGGCCCCTCTCAAGCCCATCCTCACAGAGCTTCCTAGGCCTGCCCTGGCCTGACACATAGTGCAGGACAGTGTCCAGGCCTGTGTCCCTAAGGTCCACCTGGGGTTCAAGCCACATCTTCGGCCTGTACACAGCCAGCTAGTGAGTGAGCGAGGCCCTGCAAGATGGCCATCCGTCTTGTCCCACAAAGGCCAAGACAAAGGCTGTGCCAGCGGGGTCTGTGATGGCCAGTGGTGGTCAGTGAGGGCTGGACCGGGAGGCTTACAGCGCAGGATGCACAGCTCAGACCCCGCCGGGAAGCTCCCAGGGCAAGGGCCTAGTCGTGTTCTCCTCTCAGGCGAGCAACCCTAGCCAGGCACCAGAGGGCGCTCGCAGTCTGCAGGAAACGCTGACTAAGTAAGGGGTGAGCACGGAAAGAGGTGGGAGCTGTGGGTGCAGACAGCTGGGGTCCGCGGAGAAACGGAGGCCTGGAGCAGGGACGCTGGGTTGCCCAGGCTGGCGGCGAGCGGCACCGAGTGGGACGGGCAGACCGCCCCTCATGAGGGCGGGGAGGGGGTCGCCGCGTGGCGGCTGACAGACGGGGCGGGATGAGCGCAGCCCCCGCCCCTGCCCTGGCGCACTGACAGCCTGTCAACCGAGAAGATAAGGGACTTCTTCCGCCGGGCGTGGGGTGGGGGTCAACCCAAGTGCGCTGTCCCTCTCCCGCCGGTGTTTGCTCGGTAAACACTTATTGGGCCCTGGCTGTACACACCGCCGCGGGGGAGGGGCGGGCGACCTGAAGGCCTGGGCTCCACGGCTCCTGCCAGGGATGCCGGGTCCACGGGCCATCAGTGATGCAGGAAAAGAGGCTCTGTCACCTCTGGCCCCGCCTGGGGAGAGTTGCCTGTGGGGTCCTTCGTGGGCCCCCTCCAGCCTAGAGTGGCACTAGCCTCAGCTTCAGAGCTGGGCCGACCCCTACTAGCCGAGGCCTCAATGGGGCCCGGTGGAAGAGGTCCTGGGAAGGTCTGGGGAGCTGAAGCCCTGGCCACGTTGCGGGGGACTGCACCCCCTGCCCAGACGGAGCAACAACATTGGGGTGGGTGGCGGGGCCCTGGGGGCCCATAGCTCAGCGCAGCGTCTGCGCCCACCCCCTGTGTTTCCGATGGAAGACAGGCTGAAGGTGATAAATCACCAGGTCCCACCCCCACCCACCCCGCCAACGGGTGGGAAAGGGGGGCTGCATGTGACAGAGACAGGGACTGAGACAGAGACGGGAGCCAGGTCTACAGGAGAGACAGAGACAGTGGCACTGCGGTGGCCCCGCTGACATGGGCCAGGACCCTTGCGAGGGTGTCCGGCCTCCCTGCTCTGGGCGCCCCTTCCACAAAGCCCATCTGGAAACCAGCTGAAAGCCACCATACCCCCACCCCGGCTGACCCCCAACAGAGAGGCGAAGGAGGGAGGGAGACCTTTGCAGCCATAACTCCGTCCCCCCTCCGGGAGAGCCATAAATCAGCAGGGGTTCTCGAAGCACTACCCCACAGGCTGAGGGGGGCTTCAGGGCCGCTGGTCCTGGGGACTAGGCCTGTCCTTGGCTGTGTCTGTCCCTCTTTAAACAGCCTTGAGGCCGAGGCAGGCATATCACTTGAGGCCAGGGGTTCAAGACCAGCCTGGCCATCATGGTGAAACCCTGTCTCTACTAAAAATACAAAAATTAGTTGGGCGTGGTGGTGGTGGGCACCTGTAATCCGAGTTACTCTGGAGGCTGCAGGGGGAGGATGGCTTGAGCCCAGGAGGCAGAGGTTGCAGTGACCCCAGATCACGCCACTGCATGCCAGCCTGGGTGACAGAGCTAAACTCTGTCTCAAAAAAAATTAAAATAAACAGCCCTGAGGGGAGCCCCAGTGGCCCCCACCCCCAGCACAGTTGAACTGACTGAGCACTGTCTACACTGGATGTACACACTCACATCCTCACTTTCTCTCCCCAGACAGGAAATGTCTGCAGGGAGTGACTCTGTGTCCTCATCAGGAGACCCCTGTTTCTGGCCCCTCAGGAACTGGGGGTCAGCATGTCCTACCCAGTGAAGCCCCCCCGGGCTCTTTCTGCCCACAGGAAGTGCCTCCTTCCATCCTGTTTTCCTCTCACCACCACCCCCCAGGGCGCTGAGGGCCAGCTGGACAAAAGGTGGTGAGAGATGGGCCAGGTGGGTCCCCTGCAGGTGAGTGCACCCCACATACATACACACAGGGCAGGTGCAAAGTCAGTACCCAGTGGGAGAGGCTTGAGAGGGCCTGGGGGAGTGCTCCCTGGAGCTGTGGGGTATGCTTGGCACCCTAGTTCTAGCTGGGCCAGCCTCAGCAACCCCTCTCCAGGGTCCATCCTACAGACAGCTCCCAGGGTTCCTGCGGCGGGCATGAGGGCAGTGTACACCAGGAAACACAAATGTCCACCGTGACATCACCGCAGCTTGTCTCAAGGAGCCGTGGGGTTGGGGGTGGGGGCTGCTGCTGCTCCTTGTCTAGAAAGACCCTACCTTCGGAGATGTTAGAATTCTATACCTGAGACAGGCACTGACTGTCCCTGGGCTGGCCTGGGCCTGGTCACCTGGACTGTCGCCTTCATCCTCAGAGCAAACCCTCTAGCACTAGTGACGTCTCAGGGGATGGTTCAAGGCATGCAATGGCTGGAGGTGTGCCCAGCTCAGCCTGTAGGAGGGTCTGGCTTTTCCAGAATGTCCCAGGGAGAAGAATTCGAGGGGAGAAGGGTGCTGGGGTATGCAGGGGGCCCCATCTCCCATCATCTATTCATGCTCAATCATTCAGATCAGTGTGTCGTCCTGTCTGGAGCTTGCTGGCTGCCGGGGTCAAGGGCTGGGGGGTGCAGATCCCTTGGCCCCAGACCCCCACCTGGCAGAGACACCTCACTCCTCTTCCATCCCTCCTGAGAGGGCCAGCTCCCTCCTCCCCACACTGGGATTCCCCCTAGTATGAAGTTCTCTGGGGCTCACCTAGGTGTGTTTAAGCATGTCTGACAAATTGAGGGACTCCAGGCCTAACAGTTTCGAAACAGGCCGGGGAGACAAGAGCTCATTCAACCACAGGGGCCGGTCTGCGCTGCCCTCCCCAGGTCGCCCAGGTGCGACTCTCTCCACTGTCTGTCCCAGCCACACAGGACCTTGGGGCCAGCCCCACAAGATCACTGCTCTCCTGGTGGGGTACAGGAACCCTCAGAGATGGGAGGATCTGGAAGGGAAGCCTTTGAACTTTGCCTGATGGACCCCTGGGATGTGGGGGTACAGACCCCAGGTGGGCACCAACAGGTCCCCATGACAGCCACTTCTCTTGGCTGGGCCACATTGACAGAATCAGGGCGCCCACTCCTGGGAGAAAAGCCTCAGTCTAGGGCTGGGGGTCCAGTGAGCCAGGGGTGAGGGTCCCAGGGCAGCGTCAGCCCGAAGTGCAGACCAAGGCTTCGGCCCTTCACCATGTGGCAGCTGTACCTGCCACTCAGGGGATCCCAGGCTGGGCTGGGGCTTCAAGGAGGTGCTTATGGGCAGATCCAGGGCCGAGCTCTGCCCCGGTGTCTGCTTCAAAATCTATTTTGATGTGATTTGTATTTGCGGGGGTTGCTTTTCTCTATGCTTTGTTTATTTAAAGATGTTTGTAAACGCCGAGGAAGGGGCTGCTGTCTGAGCAGGGCTGGGGAGGGCAGGAGCCCCCGATAGCCGCCTGTCCCAGCATGCCCAGCGTGCCCTTATTGCCTACTGAAGGTGCTCGCTCGGCACCGACTGCACTGGCTTCCTCCAGGAGAGTAGCCTGGGGGCTAGGACCAGGAGGCGCCAGTGCCCAGAGCAGTACGTGAGGCCAGGGACCTGGCCACTCTGAGACCAAGCAGGTTCCAGGCGTCCATGCTGAGGGGCGTGGGAGACCACTGACTTTCTTTGTGGCAAAAGTGGGGATGGACCTGTTTGTGGGAGCCCAGGGCCTCTCTTGGCACTAAATGCCTCACTTGGGCATCCCCTGTCCTGGGGTCCTTGGCATGGGACTCTCTGGTATGGAAATCCCTGGTCTATGGAATGCTAGTCTATAAGTCCCTGGTCTGGGGTTCTGAGCCTGAAGAGTCCTGCTCTGGGTCCCTGCTCTGGGGGTGCCAGGTCAGCAGGTCTCTCACAGGTGCCTGCTCAGGGTCCGTAGTCTAGGGGTCAGTGATCTGAGTGATCTGGCCTTTTCTCCCTAGGGGTGCCAGATGCCGTGTGCTGCCGTGGATGTCACTGGGATATCAGTCAGCCCATTCTCTGTGGGCCAAGGAGTCACTGCTAACAGGAGTTGTCCCAGAGGGTCACACCCTTGAGTCTTGTGGCAAGGCCAGCAGGAGGACCAGCTGGAGCACGGAGAGCATCCTCAGATCACCAGCAGAAGGGTGATCGTCTGCCAAGGCCAACTGGAAGACTCCACAGACCTCCCAAGTCCTGGCTAGGCTCAATCCTGCTGTTATAAGTCCCCCTGGGTCTTCCCTGAATCCTCCCAGAGCCCTCCCTGAATCTTCCCAAGTGCTCCCTGAATCCTCCCCAGGTTGTTTCCTGGAGTCCTCCCAGTCCTTCCTGGATCCTCTCCACATCCTCCCTGAGTGCTCCCAGAATCCTCCACAGTCCTCCCCATGTTCTCTCAGGTGTGGGCTGCTGTACCTGGAATTGGCCCTAGCGGGTGACTGGGGCTGGAGTTTTGTTGACACCAGTGGAGCCACAAGCCTGCAGCGCACAGGTGTGATGGCAGGCCTGTGAGCGTTTGGGGATGCATGGCCTTGCTCCCTTTGCGCTGGTGTCTGGATGTGCTGAGAGACCACCTGGGTCCCCTGGCCTCTGGGACAAGGCCAGTCAAGCCTCGGAGCAGGTGGGACCCCAAGCAGAGCCAAGGCATCCCCAGCCCCAGCCCTTGTTCCCGTGTGCCCCATCTTCCGATGCACTTCCCTATGTCATGTGGTACCAGCTCTGCCTCTGACTCCCCATGCAGTAGCCCTAGGGCCCCTCCCTGCCAGTGTCCTCCTGGGCCTTCTGGGATGGGCGAGAACCTGCTCACGTGGGTACATGCACAGCAAGCATCGGAGGGTCTCCTTCCCTGGGAAACATCACAGCCCCACAGTGGGTCACCCTCAATGCAAACCACTCGGCTTCCGGGTGGCAAGCCTGCAGAGTGGCCCCAGGCATGCTGGGCCACCTTCTAAGTGTGCCAGTCCCATCGCTGTGTGTGTGTGGATGTGCCAGAGATGTACAGTCCCACCTCCCTGTCTGTGTCCCATGCCCCCATGAGTGTGTCCTCACGCCTCTTGCCCCGCCTCCCCGCCGTGTGCCCCTCGTAGCAGCTTGGCCCTGCCCACTGCACCATGTGTACACAGAGGCTTATTTTCTCTGCCTTTAGGGCCAGGGGTGTGCTCATAAATCGCGCAGTCGATGACACATTTATCCCGCGGGCGGCTGGCGGTGTGAATTTATGGCTGCATCCCCTTCCTGGCTGAGGCAGGACAGGGGCCGGGATACCTCTCAGGCAAAAACCTCCAGTCCACTGCACTGCGCTGTTGTGGGGCCATGGGGGCAGGGGCTGGGCCAGGAGGGCTCAGAAGTGCTCCCAAGGTCTCGTCTTGCTCAGAAACCCTGCAATTTCAGGGTGCTTGGGGCAATGAGAGGTGAGGCCGCTCTGCCTGCGTGAGGGCTGGGGGCACAGTGGCTGCCCACCTGCCAGAGACATGGAGGCCCAGAGCCCAGCCTAATGTCCCAGCTTCCATGCCCCCTTCCAGTCTGCTCCTCATCTTCCCACCTATGAAAGAGGGAACAACCTGGACACCCCAGGGAGAGCAGGTGTGTGGGTGGCTCCCCTCAGGTGCTGATTCAGCCACCCACTGCCACTGGGCCTGCTGGGAGCATTGAGATTTGGGGAGGACTGTCGGAAAGGGTGGGGGCCTCGAGGGCAGCTGGATCTGCACACAGGGAGGAGGAGCGGAAATGCTGTCACATCAGAGCAGAGAGCCCCCCAGAGCTCACCTGCCCTCCTCTGCGTTGTAAAGATGGGGAAACTGAGGCCCAGGGAGAGCAGAGGTCCCAGACCACATGGGTAGAATAACAAAGCCTCAAGATCCTGGATTCCTAGTATGCAATAAGGGGGGTCCTAGGCGCACCCCTCCCTGTTGAGCCTTCTTTGTCCTGCAAAGTCTGGAGGTGGGGCCTCGGGCTGAAGGCTCAACAGGGAGCTGATGGAGCAAGTTGGCAAGCTGGTCCCATCAGGGCCACAGCTGGGGGCTGGGACCTGGCTGCCTCCCCTCCGTCCGTCGGTCTGTCTGTGTGCAGGGTCGGGTCTCCAGGGGACCCTCTGTCGGCTCTCAAGCTCCCTCCCATCTCGGCCCTGGCCCCCCCTCACCGCCCGCTGTCAGGATGAGCGATGGCCATGCCCCTCCCCGGCCCTCAGCCCCAGGCCCGGTTCCCGCTCATTAGCCGCTGACACTGTTTGCTTTCCCGCCCTGGACGCCCACCCCGTCACAGGCCATTTCTCCTGGCGCCCCCCACCCCTGAGGACCTGCCCAGGGGTCCAGGGTGCCGGGTCGAGGGGGCTGCCGGGTGCCAGGCAGGACCTGCATTATGCTCACAGAGCAATGGCCACATGGAGTGCCGGCCCCACCCTCACCTGCACCCCGAGAGACGGGGAGCCACGGGTCACCTGGAGTCTCCCATAGCCCTGTCCGCATCCCACAGGCCAGACACAGCCACAATGAGACTGGACCGTGCCTTGCAGCTTGGATGGCTTGGTGCTGTACACACTGGGAGAGTCTTTGATGACAAGTACCGGGCCCACTGCACCCATCTCTGTCTCTCTTTATCATTGCCCCTATTTCTGTCTTTGCCTGGGTCTCTGCCCCCAGCCCCATCCTGTGGAATGACCACTGAGCCACTGGCCCATTCGGAAAGTACATCCCCCACCTGGAGCCCCTCTGTTCCCCCCAGGCAGCCCCAGTACACAGCCTGGGGGGGTGGGTCCTGAGGCAGCAGGCACCCCTCCCTCCTGCACCACTCCCGCCCCCGATATGGCCACAGCTGGGCGGCATCAGGGCCCGCAGGCCAGTGGCAGTCAGTCCTTCACTTAAAAATGTGTTTGTGATTTCGGCGGCGAGGCAGATAACGGTGACGAATGGCCCGCCCGCCCCCCAGGGCCCTCAGCCCATCTGGTTTGACTTTGGCCTGTCGGAGGTGCCCTTGGGCCTCACCCCTGCCCTCTGGCAGTGCCCTCTGAGTGAGGCACCCTCAACCTTTGCACACTCTGGTCCCTTTGCTGGAAACGGCTCTCCCGTCCACCCGTCTGTCCCCCCATCATGGGATCCCCTGGCTATGCCCATAGGAGCCACGCCTGCAGCACTCAGGGTGGCAGGCCCTGGGCGGTGCTCGGGTTTGCAGGGTGGTGGGAAGGCACAGGCCCAGCAGGGAGGGGGCATACTTTGCCTGGGGCCTGCATCCCCTCTGTCCAGTAGGGAATAGTGAGTGCCCACCTGAGGCCAGAGGGGCCGAGGCTAAGGTGATGGAGTGGGCCAGGACCGAGAGAGGTGGCCCGGTGGCCGGGGCAGGGCCTAGCCCTGTGAGACAGCCCATGTGGTCATTGTCAGCAGGAATTTCTGACAGGCTCGGGACCCTCCCGACCATCGATTATCCAAGCAGGAGGAGTGGCTTCCGGGTCCGGCCATGGGCTCAGCTGGGAGGTCATTGAGGTCAAACCTGAGTGCCCCTCCTCCTCCAGTCTCCCCTTCTACTCCCTTGGGGCTCCCCAGGTGGGCTGAGGTGCCTGGAAGGTTACTCTGTGCCACTGGGCCCTTGCTCCTGCCCAGTTTGAATCCTGGCCGGCTACCACAGGGAGTGGTCAGGGGTCCACTAGGGACTGGGGCTCATGCATTCCTTAGCACAACTTCCCCATCAACCCCTGCATGCCCAGGTCATAGACAGGAGTCAGACCTGGCCCTCAGAGAGGAGATAAGGAGAGGTGGGGGTGCTTCGAGGTCCCTTGGCCCATCTCAGGGGTTGGGAAGGGGCTTGTGTAGAGGGAGGGCATTCAGGCTGAATGGAAGAGGCAGCCCTCCATGGGGATCTGGGGTCGCCTCTAGGAGAGACACTGCTCCGTTCCCCACTGCACCCTCCAGGCCCACTCCTGCCCTGTAGCGAGGACAGCTGTAGGGGGTGGGGAGGGGCGGCGCCATGTCAGGACCCCCACTCCCTCCCCAAAAGCAGGAAAATCCCTCTCCCTTAGTATCACATTGTTGAGAATTAACTTTGTTGAAATAAAAATTGGTCGTGGTATTAACTCGGCCTCGAGGATTTTCTCTGGGATCCCGGAGGCCGCAGAGGGGTCAGACGCCCATTCCCAGGGCCAGCCACTGGCTCGGGTTTCGGGGGCTCCAGCGACCTCAGATCCTTGGGACACGGCGCCTGGTTCTTTGGGGTTGAGGGAGCCATCCCAGTCCTACCTTCTACAACCCTGGACACGAAGGGGAACAGCCCAGACAGTGTGGGTCTTAGGCATCCATCCGAGCCCCTCCCCCATGTCTCCGTGTCACTTGCAGCCACGGCTATTGAGCCACAAGATGCCCCTGCCACTCCTCAGGGGTCGGCCATGGCCTTGGTTTCCCCACATGTAAAATGGGAGATTCACCCCAGCACAGGGTGTGGGGGGCCCTGGGCACAGATAGGCAGCCAGATGGTCAGACATCCCAGAATCCTGGGGTGGGCACGGGTAGGGAGAGACCCACCCAGGTCTCTCCAGAGGGCACCAGGTGGCCACACAGGCACTCTTGGCCTCAGCACAGCCTTGCTGGCCACAGAAAGAAGTTAGCAACCCCAACTGTCTGCCAGCAGGGTGCGGGCACCTGCTCCCAAGGAAGCAAGCAGAGAGCCCACGCGTGCTGCCGAGAAGGTTCAGCAGCCCCCAAACGACATGATTCCACACAGACAGATCCGTGCGAAACTGCTCCAAGAATTGCTGGGGTCCTGCCCCCTGACATGGTCCCCGCTGGACAGGGGGCACGAGCGCTGCCAGTTCCCACGACCCCACTCTGGAGTGTGTATTCCTGCAGGGAAAGTGCCCATGAACACAAGCACGAGGGACAGAGGTGGGGCCTCTTGAGGTCCTGTGGGTGGCTGGTCCTGCGTCCCGGTAGCCAGGGGACAGGCGAGACCTCCCAGCCAGTGGTCCCCTGGAAGCTTCCTCTGCCCACATCCCAGGCAGTGTGTTTTCGGGGGTGGGGTGCAGCCTGGGAACGGGCTGGTTCGGGGGCCTGGGAACGGAGGCAGGGGCCCCTGGCGGGGGATGCACCAGTGGGCCCAGCTGTTGCTGCCCGGCTCCAATTCCCACTCTGCATCGGGGCCTGTCCCTGGGGCCGAGGCCGGTGGTCTGCCTGGGAGGGAGTGAGGGGGCGTGGGGCCATATCTTCCTCCAGTCAGTGGTCCCTGGGCAGCAGAGGTAGGAGAGATCCGCCTTTGAGCTGAGTGGCAGAGCCCGCAAGCAGGGAGTGCTCTCCTGTCTCCCCAAATCCCATGTGCAACAGGTCCCAAAGCCTGCTCTGAGCATTGGAATCACCCCGAGGCCCAACCCCCTCACCCAACACCCAAGCCCACCTCCTCCCTGGGCCTGTGTTGGTGGACCAGGGCCTCCCTTATACACCGTGAGCCTGGCCCCAGTCCACGACCTCCAGGCCTCTGCTGTGGCTGCTCCTCCTATCAAGGGAGCCTTTGCACCAGGGCCATCCTAAAACTCGTATTTAACCTTCAAGACCCCATGCAAGTGTCCTGCCCCAGGACCCCTCCCCAAATATTGGGCCCTACACCCAGCTGGTGTCATTCTCTTTATAAGACTCCTGATGCCCCTCATCTGGCACAAGGCCGGACACCAGAGTTGGGGTGCACACTTCCGCCCCCAGGAGCAAAAGGCTCACTCTTCAAGGAGGCCTCCTTCCCAATGCCTCAGTTTCCCCATCTGAACTGTCCTTGGCTGACAGTATCCATGGTCCTATGGCAGCAAGTCTGAGCTCTGGGTGAGAACCAAGGCCACTGGGGCCTGGCCACCACCTGTCCAATGTTCTGAGCAGGGCGAAGGGACCCCGAAGAGGCCAGGCCAACTGGGGGCTCCTCCGAAGCAGGAGAGTGGGTGCCCAGCCAGCCACCCCACAAACATTTGGCTCGCTTCAGCTGAGGCCGAGGGCTGGCAGAGCTGCTGGCGGGGTGGGGGCCAGAGTGGGATTCTTCTTACTCCTAAAATCCCTCCCGCCTGCCCAGCGGGCCCCGAGGGAAGCCCCGTGATGCGGGAACCTGATATTTTAAGACTTAAAGCAAATGTTTCTGGAGCCCGAGCTGGGCCTCGGCGCCCGCCCGGGCCTTGTGGGGGCAGGGCCAGCAGGGAGGAGAGGACCCCTCCCCTGAACCAATCCTGCCCCTCCCTGGACTGCAGTTTCTGGTGACAGGAGGCGGGGGCAAGGCTGGAACCCCTTGGGCACCTTGAGGTTCCCGAAACCTGAGGGTGGGGGCCCCGGTGTTGGCTCTCCGCTCTGCTTGTCCCTCTCTTGGCTGCCAGCACCTGAGGAGGCCCAATGGGAGCCCTGAACCCCTCTAGGGCTGGCTTTGCCTGACCCAGAGCCCAGGGATACTCCCTTTCCCACCACTAGCAGGGTGGGTGTGTCCAGGTGCTGCTTTTGAGCCACTGGCAGGAGCCTCCTGGAGCTCAGAGCTGACAGCAGAAGCTTCCTGTCTGGGAGGACAGGAGATCTGGGACCCACTGGCGATGTCTGCCTGGGGTGCTGCAGGCTTCCTGTGCTTGGAACCGCAACAGATAGGATCTCGCTCTGTCACCCAGGCTGGAGAGCAGTGGCACAATCACAGCTCACTGCCGCCTTGAACCACTGGGCTCAAGGGATCCTCCCACCTCAGCCTCCTGAGTGACCGGGACCACAGACACACACCACCATGCCTGGCTAATTTATTTTTTATATTCTGTAGACAGGATCTAGCGATGTTGCCCAGGTTGGTCTCAAACTCCTGGCCTCAGGTGATCCTCCCTCCTCAGCTTCCCAGAGTGCTGGGATTACAGGCGTGAGCCACGGCACCCGGCCATGATAGGGTTTCTTTCTCTATATATAGAAAGGACTTCCCATCGCCTGGACCACAGAGCAGCCTGACGCTCAGCTGAGGCTGAGTGAAGCTGGCCTGGGCTCAGGGGCATGAGTTCCAGGCTCCAGGACCCACACTGGGACTCAGTGGTGCCATCCTCCTTCTGGGAACCTCCTGGGGGCCCTTGAGGGCTGGAGCATCACAAGTGGAGGGGTGACTAGGTCGGAGACAGCAGAGTAGGGAGGCAGGGGCTCTGTTGGGCAGTGAGGAATTAAGGCCTTAGGAATGAAGGCCTTATCTCTAACAAATGTTTCAGAGGCAGGGCCAGCCGGGCCCAGCTGGGAATGTGGGGGTGTAGGGGAGAGATGTTCTCCAGGTTCTCCCAGGACAGGCCATCCTAAGGACCCCACTAGCCAGCCCAGCCTTCCAAACACTCGGCACCAAGGCCCTGGTCTGCACTCAGCTGGTGGGGCTGGGCTGAGCTCCCGCCCACCAGCTGACAAGCCTCCTCTGGACCATCTCTGCCATTTTACAGATGGGGAAACCAAGGGCCAGGGTGGCAACAGTGCTTCCAGAGAGCCTACAGCTGGCCTGGCTGTGTGGACTCTTCCTCACCACCCCCTGAGGCTCTCCTGCCTCAGTCTGGAGGAGGGATGGAGCTCTGGCCAGCTGTTCGGGTTCGGGCAGACCTGAGCGTGAGTCTAGCTTGGCCATGTCCCGCCTCCAGGCACTGTCCGCTCACCTGGAGCCCTGGCTGTCCCATGGGGCCTTGGAGGGTGTCACCACCTGACTTTGGTCTGCTCTTCACTGGTCCTACTGCCCTGGTGGACTCCTGTGCACCCTTGAAACCCACTGGAAACCTGCCTAAATCGTGAGCCCAGGAATGCTCCCCACTTCCTAACTCCAGCTCAGGCACTCAGCAGCCCTCCCCTGACGGGGGAATTCCTTGTCCATTGCCCCCAGGAAACCCACCAGCCCCCGCCTCAGGGAGTCCTAGGCCTGGCCCTGCCACTCACCTCTCTGGACAGTCTTGGATTCATGCTGTGAGGACAGACACATGACGTCACGCCGACTCAGTTTCCCCAGCTCTGAAATGGAGATGGTAAATGTTGGGCAGGTGTTGAGCCCGGGTGTCCTGAGCTGCCCAGAGGAAGGGCAGCTGGTAGGAGAGCTAGGGGTGGTACCTACCCTGGGCCTCTGCAGCCCCACTTCCCACTTTAGGGGCCCAGATGCCATCCACAGACCCTTGGTCTAGCCTCTCACCAGGCCCGGAAGCCAGGCTGCTGCTGTGGGTGGACTCCTGCCAGGCTGTGGGGCCTGGGGAAATGTGCCCAGCGGGGGCTGAAGCCAGGTTGCCTGGGGAACCAGTGCTCCCAGGGGGCCTACTGCTGCTTCCAAGGCCCCATGACACCCCTGCCCACAGCTCCACCCAAGCCCCCATTGCTTTCACTCAGCATTTTCTTTCATCCTTTGGGCCTCAGTTTCCCCACATGTGTCTTGGGAAATGACAGATGGCAGATTTGGAGGCAAGGAAAGGAGAGGGTATCCAGGCACTTAGTTAGGATTAAGTGGAGAGAAGAGGTGGTCAGTGGAACATGGGGGGCCAGAGTGGGGAGGAAGGCCGCAAGACCCCCGTCTGTCACCTCCAGAGGCAGAGTGAGGTTAGGGCCTCACCAGACCAAGTGGAGGAGCCAGGATGTGAATGGGGGCCAGGACGCCACCGTGTGAGTGGAGGCTCCCTGTGCCTGGGGCCTGAGTGCTGGCCACCACCTGCTGTCTGTCCTCTCCAGTCCACACTGACCCTCAACCCCTGTCCCAGGCTCTGGCTCCCCACCTGTCAAGTGAGGTCCTTTTGAGCCCACGGCACTGGGGTGGCCTGAGTGGAGTCCCTGCCCCCTCCCAGCCTTAGGCAGCATGCCAGGCACACAGAGCCCACTTCCTCGGCCTCTCTGAGGAAGGTCAACGGCCGAGAACTAAGGCTATGGATTACCAGAAACCTGTCCCATCCTCAACCCCAGACCCTCTGACCACAGAATCTCCCGTGGGGCCCCTCCCAGGCCTGTGACCCGGCCAGAGGCTGGAGGTAGACAGGCTCAAAACCAGGCCCCCTCCTCGAAGTCCACGGAAGCCCGTGCGATGTCCCCCAGCACCCCAGGATGGAGCTCACCCACCTTTCCACAAGCAAGGGCAGGCGAGGGCAGGAGGTGGCAGTGAGGCCAGGCCCAGGGATGACCTCGCACTAGGCCCAGCCCCTACCCACAGCCCCCCTCTGCCCATCCCCAGCCCCCAGGCCCAGCTTGGGCGTCCAGGCTCCAAACCAGAAAAACTAGACAGAGAGCAAACAAGCCCACGCTGCAGACTCATATGTCTAGTGGACCAGGGTGGGCAGGGCCTTGGAGCTGGGGTTCTGCCCCGGCAGGGCCCTGAGGGTCAGGCCAGGAGTGATAGGCCCATCCAACCCTGAGTTCAAGGCCTGTCCCACCAGGCACCCCACGATGGCCCTGTGCATCCCTCAGTGGAGGGGGATTTCCACCCACCAGCCTGCAAAGTGAGCACCGCCATGCCAGCTGTCCCGACGCCACAGGCTGCCTCTGGGGAGTGGGCTTGTCATCACTAGGGGTGTGCAAGTGGTGCCAGAAGGCACGGCAGGCTGGCCGGGTAGGACGAATTCCCCAAGGTTCTGTCCAGAGTCCCTGGACCCAAGACTCCCTTCTGGAGCCTAAGGCTCTGGAATTCTGTCCCCTGAGATGGTGACGTGTTTCACAGTGGGCACAGTGGTGGGCACATCATAGGGGCTGGACAAACACCTGCTTATTCAATCAGCACACACCTCAGTGGGGTCCAGGGGCGGCTGGGTGCCTCAACCTCGTCGCCCTTCACCCTCCCCTCCTCCAGCCCTCCCCATTCCCTCTCTAAGGGTCAGGCCAAGCACTGCAGCCGGCAGTGCCTCACACAGGCCTCTCCTCCCCAGCAGTCGCTCTTCCTGCCTCAGGACCCTTGCAGGGGCCACCGCTGGAACCTGGGAAGGGTCCATCTCTCCCGGGTCTGCTTGGTATTTTCCAGTGTATTTGCAGATTCTTAGCATGACATTTCCTCTCGGCAGAAAGGATAGGGAGAGAAGGCTATGCTTTAGGGTGACGGCAGCATGGCCAGCTGGTCAGAACCATGAACAAGGGTGGCCGGCAGAGGGATGTGACATTGGGTGCCCAAACAGGCCAGGGGACCTGGGGCCTAGGATGCCACCTGAGAGGCTGGGGAGGGCAGCTGAGGATGGGAGGGGGCAGGGACTCCACCTGGGCCAGCCACCTGCTGTTCTCGCAGCCCTGGGCCCAGTGATGTGAGGCTCAAGGGGGCCTCACCTGACGGTCAGTTGGGGAGCTAGAGGCAGGGACAGGAGTTGAGGGCCAGAGGGGACTCCAGAGGACACTGGATTAAGCGCCATCAGCTGGGCTAGTTGAAGAGAGTTTTGTAAGTTTTTTTTTTTTTTTTTTTTTTTGTGGGAGGGGTGGGGCAAGGACCAGCATGCAGAGCAAGATGGGGCCTGAGGGTGGAGGCGACGGAAGAGCCCTGCCGGGACAAGGGACAGAGGGACATCGGTTAGTGTTGCACCCATGCACAAGGGCTCAGTCACGCTGCCAGTGGTGGACTGGCCCCCCTTCCTGGGGCCTGGCAGCACATTCAGTCGTGGGCACAGACAAGGGCAGGGGCCAGGGCTGCCTCGAGCAGGGCAGGCCGGGCACCCAGCTGTCCTGTGAGGACACACTGCCCCACCCTCAGACCGTGCCACCGGACACTCACATGACCCAAGTCTGGCTGCTCGCTCACCGGCACCCCTGCCAATCATGCTGACCTTCTTCCCACTAGCACCTGCTGGGAACTGACAGAGGTCTCTATTCCCGGCCAGGCGCCTGCTCAGGTTATATTTAGGCCACAGGGGTGGGAGCTGAGCCTCTGACCCCCTCCAGGCCCAAGCAGGGGCAGCTGGGCTGACTCCGTGGGTTGCTCACGGCCTGCAGGGCCCCTCCCTCCAGGCCTTGTCCTCTCATCCATTGGCCATGTGCTGGCTGGGAGGCACGGGCGCTGGCCATGCTTCATACGGGAAACAGGCTGGTCCTGGCTTTGAGTTCCTGGCCTCAGGATGATGGGACTGATGGCACCAGAAACTCTAGGGAGGCCAGCACAAGGGGACAGGTTGGGTGGGGGGCTGGCGGGAGGCCCAGCCCAGCTTTTCAGCTCCAGAGGCTCAGACGTGCCATGAGGTCATTCCCTCCTGGGAACTCCCAGAGCCCTGCCCGAGGGGATGCTGAGCCCCAGGCCCTTCCTGCCCAGCCGGGGCTGGAGCCCTCTTCCCTCCTGCTGCCCAGGCAGGATGTTTCCAGGGAGGAAATGGCTCCTGGGAGGCCACCCCACCCCCGCTGGAGTCTAGGGCCACTTCCTGCCCTGCATGGGCCTTGGTTCTGCCCCCAGTCTGCCAGCCTGGGCTAGACCCCAGACTTCCTGTCCCTACGGCATGGAGAGGCCGAGGTGTCTCTCTCGGCCTCACCCAGCCTGGGAGGCACAGTCGGAACCTCCTGGACCCCAGGACCTGAGAACCTCCCCCTGGGGCCCCACTTCTGTTGCCCTACAACCCTGGTCAGAGGGAGGCACAACCCGCTCTGCCCCCATGCCCAGCCTTCCCCAGCGCCACAGAGCCTCCTTCAGATAGGTTCCACTTGGGCACCACCTGCTGCCCCACCGCCCATCTCCATGAGGCCTGCGGGCCTGAGCCATCCCCAGCCCACCCCCGGAAGCTGAATGACTGCATCAAAGCACGCTTTTGGCTACAGCCCTGCAGGGCTGGCCTTGGACCAGCGGGCTAGCCTGGATCCGATGGGCCCTCCTAGCCGAGGTCATTACCCGGCTCCGTGGGCAGCCCCATCCCCAGGGGAGGCCACTTGGCTCAGTCCTCACCCACCCTATTCAATGGGGCTTCCTGCCGACCCCAGATCTGGGTGAGTGTCCTGGTCACTGCCCCCTCGACCACCACCCCCTGCAGCAGGAAACACGTAGCTTGGGGGTTGTGTGGGGCTTCAGCGCTGGGATTGGAGAGGCTGACAGCAGGGCTGGGGGCTCTGGGCGGAAGTGGGGCCTCAGCCCACTCAGAGGTCCAGGAAGCGGGGGTCTCAGAAGCTTCCTCTTGGCCAGACGAGCCGGAGGGTCAGAGGCCTGGCCGCAGCTGCCCCTTCCTCTTCGGCCAGCCAGCCGCTGGGTGGCCCGTGCTGCAGCAGGCCTCAGACTGGGGAGCTGGGTGTCCTTCAACCCCCACAGGTGGCCAGCATCAGGACCGGAAGCCTCTGAATCGGCCCAGTCTAGAGGTATGGGCAGCTGTGGGGGCCACTGGGCAGGTGTAGCAGAGCTCAAGGCATGCAGCAAGGGCCACCTCAGCCTGGGCCTGTGTTCCCTTCAGTCAAACCTCCCCCCAGCCTTGGCTCGCCCATCTTTCCAGTGAGGTGACAATCTCGGGCCCGGCCAGACAGAGACGCTGACCAGGACAGAGGACCCTGGGGCCTTCTAAGGCCACTGCCATGTGGGCCAGGTCCTGTCAGACCCCCCAGTCCTCAGCCTCTGACCAATTTCTGTTCATGCCCTGGCCCTCCACTGTGCCCACCCAACCCCACCGGAACTCAGAGACCCAGCCCCCACAAGGTCTTTTCTTCACAGCCAGGACCAGGCCCCCAGACCTGGTACTCCCTCAGTCCTGCAGACACACCTCCCAGGGAAGAAGCCCAGACCCAGCCCAGCCTGCGTGGGCCCTGCTGGGGGGCCTGGGCCATGGAGGTCCCCAGCCCCATGTTTCAGGGGACTGCAGCCCAGTCAGCCCAGACTGCAGAGGTGTGAGGAGGGGGCTCTTGCCCTTGGCAACTAGCAGGAGCCGAGGAGGTGCCTGGGAGACCCTATCCTCACAGATGCTGCCATCCTGGCACATCCCCACCTGCAGCGGGGACCTGGACACCTCATGGCACCAGTGGGAGCTGAAGGCTCCAGGGACTGATGTGCTGGGCCTCAGTCCCCATGGGTCCCCGCCACGGGAGTGTCTCAGAGTGGGATGAGGAGTCTGTGTCCGTGCCTGGGCCGAGGCCTGGACGGGCCCCACCCCCGGCCCACACATGATGGGCGGTCGTCCGTCAGCACAGCCAGCCCCTCTGGCCATCCATCACCAGCCAGCGGCCACAGGAGGAATGGCCTGTTTGTTTTGCCAGCTCCATGTCGCTCCCTGGGGCGGGGGCTGGAGGAAATGGCCATTTTCTGCCTGGGCGGGCGGGTGGACAGCAGGGGCGGGCAGGGCACCAGGGGTAGGGATGTGGCAGGACCCTGGCTCATCCCGGCCCTGCATAGATGCCCACAGCCTTGCCCTGTTCTGTGCCTCAGTCTCCCCTCTGGCATCAGGGTGAGTGACACTGTGATTTTCTGACTCTTCCCATAGCAGCTCTCTCCAGCTGGGTCACTCACCCCTGCCCCTTGCCACTGGGTAGGGTGGGCTCAGGTGTCAGCTGCCACCAGGTGGGGGGTCCCCCTATCTGAAATCCAAGATGCTTGATGCTGGCTGTTCTTATAAACCATGCGGGGAGGCTCTGGGGCTAGGTCCAGGCCATAGGCCAACTGTTGATTGGGGTTGGGGTGGGGGC
Organism: Macaca mulatta; assembly: GCF_049350105.2. Lineage (NCBI taxonomy): Eukaryota > Metazoa > Chordata > Mammalia > Primates > Cercopithecidae > Macaca > Macaca mulatta. Next base: position 32,957,645 of record NC_133415.1, on the reverse strand, counting down.
TGTCAGGAGGTCTGAAAGGGCCTGGGCACCGATTTGGAGACTTCCAGTCTTAAGATCAGAGCAGGGGACAGTTGGGGCCAAATTAAACAGGTAGTAGCACGTGTAGAATGAAAGGGGGTGACATCCTGTACCAAGAGGCTGGTGTCCAGACCCCGGGACAGTGTCCTCAGCACCTGCACAATGACCCTCGCTGCGTCCAGGATATGATGTAGAGGTGTGCGTATATGTGTGTATAGGTATACATGGCACGTATAATTTGCTGACACCACGCTAGGGCCCTCTACAATCATTTTATCACTTCTCACCACACCTACAAGGCTCCGGGGAGTCAAACTGGGATATGTCTTTTACCACTGCAGCCTCAGACCTCTGCCCTGGTCCTTGATCCAGAACACAGTCACCCCACACTCCCCTGATCCTGGGCTAGCAAGGAGGGTTGTGGAGGAGGCAAGCAAGCTCCACAGTCTGCAGCATTGAGGCCGGGGCAGAGACACTGAGTGTCTGAAGGCACCTCCATCCCCAGGAAGCAAAGCCAGATACCCAATTCTGCAGTCAGAAAAAAGCCCTTTAAATTCCGTCCCTGCAGCCCCGTGTCCCACCACCCTCAGGGGAGAAGGGTCGCCTCACTCTCCCGGGGGCACTGTGTTTGCTTACTTTCCAGGCAGCTCTGATGTTGCATAGCTCTTTTTCATTTAGGAACAGTGACTTCCTTCCCAAAATTTCTTCCCTTAGACCTGGGCTGCTTCCTCTGACCCTGCACAGCCCCGCAGACGTTTGCAGGGTATCAACCTATTTTATCTCCCTAACCTAAAGCATATTCTGTCCTGAATTAAGACTCTGGCTGGTTGTAGCCAACTTTAGGAAAGAACTTAATTACAAAAATTCACTCTAAGTGTGGGAGTGACTAAGACGTATCATGTCTTGAATGTGCAGAGACGGCTGGGAGGGGGGTTAGTGACATTGAGGCCACATGAGGGACTCTCCTGAACACCAAGTTGAAGGGTTCTGGAGTTGGGAGGCTAGTGAACTAGTCCCACCAGTGCAGGGCTGACGGCCTTGTGTCCAGAGACCCCCAAGCCCAGCCTGTTCCTTGAGCCCAGGGCTGCCGTGCATCTGCCCAGCCTCTAGCTCACGAGGGCTGGCTTAGCGGGATTCACGTGCCACCCCCTCGGTGACATCTGAGACCATGCACGTCTTGGTTGCGCCTTGTTGCTCCCTGCTGCTCTACACATGTGACCGGCTGGTCTTTTTGGGGGTTACCTTCCCTGGCCCCCAAAGCCCTGGTGACCCTGAGCCTGACCCAGAGGGAACAATGACACAACAGCAAATGCCCTGGGGCGAGTACCACCCTGACAGCCCCAAGGAACAGACATAATCAGCAGAGTGCAGGGCCCAGCAGGTGCAAGGGGAGCAGGCTGGCTTATCTGGAGGTGGGGACAGGGCACAGGGCCGGGAGGGAGGGGACAGGTGGCCAAGGGCTCTGTCAACATGGGAGCCACATGGGGGTGCGGATGGGCACTGCAGGGAGGGGCCCTGGTCATGGGGTCCACAGGAGAGCCAAGCCAGCCCAGAGGATCCAGGGATGGCCCAGGTGCTCCTGCCCCACCTGTTCCAGGCCAGCTCTGTCGTGGGGACTGCGTTGGCTTCTCCAGGCTGGGATCTCCACTGCAGTGGGTACCTTGGACACTCAGACCAACCCCAGGGCCTGGGAGTTCCTGGCGAAGCCCGAGACAGCCCAGTGCCCGTCCACACCCCCACCCAGGATGGGGTGGCCGCTGGGTCACTTGGTCCTGGCAAACATGCTGGATGGAGAAGCTGGACTGGCTTTAGGGCACCGGCGAAAGCTCACATCCATCTGTCTGTCCACCCAGCACAGCTGGTGCCAATCTCCCACTTAGCAGGATGGGGCAGCCGGCACCTCCATACTGCGCATGCCCCTCCCGTCTCCCAGGACGTCCACACTGGAGCCACATGTGTCCTGGACCCATACCCCCCGCACTGTCCCTCTGTTCCCTGAGCTGGGCTGGTAGGGAAAGCTGAGGGGTCCAGGGATGGCCAGGGTCTCCTCCCTCCCCACTGCACCCCCAGCCTCATTGGCATTACCTCAGAGCAGACAACAGCTTAGTGGGGACCCAAGTGAGGGGGCATCAGTGGCCCAGGCCCTGCCCAGTCACTCAGGCAGTTAAGAGAGCAGGAAGGGCCCAGATGACACCCCCCCAGACACATGCCAGCCCCTCCTGGCGACAGAAATCATCCCAGTAAAGGCAGATGAGGCCAAGCGAAAAGGGGTGGGTGGAAGAACCAGCTCCGAGTCTCAGCCCACAGACACTCATCGGCCCGGTAGGCAGGGGTTCCTGGCGGCCTCAGGCTGTCAGGCCCGGCCCCCTCCCGCAGCTGTCTCCAGCTCCCACCTCCCCCGCCCACCCCCCAGGACTCCTATTTCACTGAGGAGATTAAGACCACCTGGCGAGAACCCCTCCCATCCCTCCCCTCTCCCCAACCCTCCCTCCTAACCCTTGAGGTGCCCTCCTGGCCCCGGCCCGCCTCTCCCACCCCCACGTTCCTCCACAGCAGCCTCCACGCCCTGCCCTGCCCTGCCACGGGCCTGAGGATGTCACCACCCGCTGTGATGGCCACCTCGGGTCACCTCCCCTCAGCCCATACCCTGGCCTAGCCCCCACCCTGAGCCTCCAGTCCCTCCAATCCTCACCCTCCATGTCCCCCAGCCCTGCATCGGTACAGGCATCGTCACCAGCCACGGCAGTGGATCCCGTCTACCTCCCACCCGGCCACTCCAGACCCAAATTCAGCACTGACTGCAGCCTCCTGCCATCCTTACTGGGTCTCAGGAGGGAACCGGGGCAGCCAGGTGCTCTCTGGGACTGTAGGCTCTGAGCCCGGTCCCTGCTCAGGTCCAGCAGCCAGTGGGCCAGGGGGTGCTCAGCTGAGGCCCCCCACTCCATCCAGCCTGCCGTGGGGCAGCCGGCCTGGCCTGATGCTGGCTCAGACAGACCCATGAGGAATCTGAGCTCTGAAAACCGCAGCTCTGAGCTTGCCTGTTTGTTTGCTTTTGAGAAATTCCAACCTGGTTCAGCAGAGCCTTGGAGGAGGGAAGGGATTTGTCAGGGCTGGGGTGGGGCTGGGGCAGGCATATGGATGTGGGGAAACCAAGGCTGAATCTGGGCATATGGACCCAGTGAGGAAGCCAGAGGAGGGTGCCTAACTGGGCCTCCTGGGGGGTCCAGCTTGGATGCCCCCTCCCCAAATCTCACGCCAGGCCTGGAGTCTCCACAGGGGCTATGGAGGCAACAGCCCTCCTACTCACAGTGCTGGGAGGATCTGCGGGGCTGGGAGGGGCCCAAGGAGGCCCGGCAGCAACAATGGTGACATCAACAGGGGAGCTGCAATTGAGGGCCCACATGGGATGGCTCCATCCACCCATGGGGCCTGCAGCATTCTCCCCACTTCTCAGACAACATCGCTAAGGCTTGTAGAGGCCAGGGCGTGTTCCCAGACACAGAGCCCTGAAGGGTGAGTCTCGCTCCTGGACCCAGCTCCTGAGACTGGGTGACATCACCACCCTGGCTCCTCCCTGCGCAGAAGGGTCCAGAGTACAGGGGTCCTGCCGAAGGAGTCCTGTTCTCCTTTGAAATGAAATATTCCCAGCCTTCTCACCAGCTCCTTCCTCTGGGTAGGTGGGAGACCAGACAGGGTTGGCAGCCCCCAGCCCTGCATTGCCACCCCTACCAGGGAAAGTTGCCTGTGCTCCCAACTTCTCCAGGCCCCGATCCCCCTCTGCCTGTGGGCTTGGGGATCCTCCACAGGTCTCAGCAAAGGAGTTCCCATGCTAGAGCTTCGCCCACTGGGGACACTCCCCAAAGCCTGCCCCAGCCTGGGCAGCCCACCTGCCTTTGGCCCCAGGTCTGTGAGGGCTCCTCAGGTCAGCCCCCACAGGCACAGGGGGAGATACGAGCAGGGTCTGCCCAGAGCAGTGGGCAGCGAGGCTCGAATGCAGCCTGGGTCCCTAGCAGGGACAATCCAACAGCCTTGGGGACTCGGCCAGGGAGCAGAGTGGACAGAGAGGCACAGCGTGTGGGGCCAGTCCTCCCCTGCACTGAGATGGGATTTCCACACAGTCTCTCCCAGCAGTCACCCAGCAGTCACTGTCACAGTGACAGTATGGACCCCTTGAATCAATTGAGCATTTAATGAAAACTGCAAGTGTGATATATTTGATTACTTTAAATGCTTAGAGCATCTTTAAAGAGAGATACGACATATCCAATGTTTATGGGGGCATGGCCTCGTTAGGACCCATTAACAAAGGTGCTGAGGTCACCGGCTTAGCTGTCATTCCTCATTGCCTCTGGCCTTGTCCCCAGAGCCTTCCTTCTCAGAGCTTCCCGGGGCTCATTCACCACCAAGCAGGATTCAGGGTTGGGGTCTGAGCATGGAAAGTGGCCTCCCAGGGAGCTCCACCCAGAAGGTTCCCTGTAGAGCGATCTTGTCTTGAGAGTCTCTTCCAGTATCAATGTCCAAGGAAGCAGCCTGGCCTGTCAGACACCATCATCGAGTACATCCCCTTCACGAATGACCCAGCAGGAGAGGCCTGAAATATTGCACTCCTCCTTCGTCACGCAGCAGCAAGCTTCCACAGTGCTTCGCCCAACTCAAGTCAACCCAAGGTGCATGTGAGCATCATCATTATTACAGAAGGGTTACAGCGGTCACTGTGAGTGACAAGCCTGCACATGTGTGTGCCTGTAGGTATGTCTGCTACACATGCCGGTGTGTGCACACTCTCCCACACTGGTGTCTGTGTTGGTGTTTGCTATGTGCATGTGTGTGTCCATGCTCACGTGTGTCTGTGTATGTACAGAGGTGCATGCATGCCCCTACTCACGTTTGTGTACATGGAGAGTGCCCATGCTCACGTGTCTGCAGGTGTACAGTGTGCGTGTGTGCGTCTGGGCCCAGTCCATGTGTCTGCATGCAGTGTGCCTGTGTGTGCCCATGCTCACTTCTGTGTGTCCGTTGTGTGCATGTGGACACATGTACCCACGGTCAAATATTGATATGCTCACATGTGTAGGCATATGTGCCCACACTCCCATGTATGTGTGCCTGAGTAGGAACATGGTGTGAACACACACATGCACTCATGCCCATGCTCGTGAGTGTGTGTGCACGTGGTGGTGTGGGTCCTTGAACATGGGCAAGTGGGAGCTATTGTCCAGTCAGGGTTACTTGCTGCCCAGAGGAACTGGAGGGGCGTGTCTGCACGTGTCCATCTTCTGGCCACTCACCCTCAGCCAACACTCCTCCAGGGTCTTTTGGGACAAGTCCCTTCCCCTGGCAAGTGTGGCTCCCCCTGCTGGGGCCACAGAGGGGAAGGGGGCTAGCAGGGACTGGTTCCTCAGCTAGCCCCCCAGGCTGAGATCCAGCCACCTCAGCAGCCTGCATACAGGTCATCCAGGGTCTCAGAACCTCACCTCTGCCTAGCTGCACCTGGGGTGGAGGGGCTAGTGTGGCCAGGAGATGGACAGACAGATGGACAGCCAGCTCCCCATGTGGCTGGGTCCTCCCACCAAGTGGGCAGCTAAATCAACAGCCTCAGAAATTGGAGAGGGATCCAGGGCTGGGCTGTCCATCAGTCTGTCTGTTTGTTTGTTTGTTCTGGAGTTGTGGGAACTTCCAGTCTGCAGGGAGTCCTGGTGCCTGGTGAGGTCGGGGGACAGAGGGTGCCATCACCCATCCGGCCCAGCCATCCCTCTCATCATCTCCCCACATCTGTCCTCCTGGGAACTTGGCCCAGAACACTGCACCCATAATTGCAGGGGGACAGCTAGGCCTGGTGACAGGAGGTTGGGGGTCAGCTGTATGCGGCTGGCTGTGCAGACCCTGACCTGTCCCCTCCCAGCTGGGAGGAGGCTAGTGTCACAGGGCTGTGTGCCTCCCTGTCCAGTCTTCTCTCCACCCGTTACCCCCTCCTATGTCTGCCTCTTTTAGGGTCTCGCTGTTCTCTTTGTCCATCCTGTAGTCATTTGTCCCCTAGGGTCCAGGCACTAGGACTCTGAAGTGGATCAGACCCTGCTCTGGGACCAGGGAGCAGGTGGCGTTGGGGCCTAGGAAGAGTCCCAGGGAATGCCCTTTGCGGGGTGAGAGGGCCACATCTCCTATCATCCTGTCCAGTGTCCTCCCAGCCACAAGGTGTGCACACCAGGCTGTGTCTAACTCCCAGGCCTTTGCCAGCTATGTGGTCAGCTGCCTGACCAGGCTCACAGGGACACCGCCTCCAAGCCCTGGGCCCCTTCCTGGGAACCTGGCTGCAGGCCTGGAGCTCCTGGGCAGGGTTCCTGTCTGCTGTCTGGCACACCCCGCAGAGCTTGGAACCAGCCACAGTAACCCACCACCCTAGCAGTTTGAGTAAAGGCCCAATGCCGAGGACACGTGGGGATGGGCTTGGTGGGGACGGGCTTGGTGGGGACTTCCGTGTCAGGAGGCGGGCACTAGGGAGGAGAGGAGCCCAGGGAGGGCAAGGTCAAGGAGCAGTGGGACCACCTAAGCCACAGGTTGGGGAGGACTCCCATGGAGACCCCAGGCTGGGTAACAGGAACAGCCTCCTTCCTCATCGTAGGCAGTGTCTGCGGTGGCACAGGAGATCTGGCAGTGGACCCAAACGTGCCCTGCCCTGGCAGGCAGGGTAGGAAACTGCTTCTGTCTCCAGCCCTCCCTGGACTCCCTGGAGGCAGACCTGGCCCCCATTCTGGCTCTGGCTTGGGCCACTCCACTCCAGGAGTCCCCACAGCCCCCCAGTTCTAACTCAGCACCCTCCCCAGGGGCTGTAAGCCCACTGCCTATGCACTGGGGCGGACAGCACTCCTGCCAGTGCCTCCGCATGCAGGACTGAATGTCCGACCCCGGTTTTGATGCAGACCGCCGAGCCCGTGCCTGCTCCCGCTCCTGCTCCTGCTCCTCCCCCGCTATCCCTGCCCGAGGTTCTTCTCCCCACTCCGCGGCTCTGAGGCTGGGATGTGACTAAGGATCCGCGGCCACAGGTCAGCGGCCCCGTGGGCAACCCTGGCATGTGGCCCCACCAGCCTGCCTCCCAGGTTTGGGGTCTTGGCTCGTCCACGCCCACTAGGGTCACCCGCAGTGTCGCGTTTGCCAGTGTTGTGGGCCAAGCACTTTCGTGGGATAGAGGGACGATTGGGGAGCGCCAAGGCTGCTGTGTTGGCGCCTGTGGCAGAGGGCTGGGAGTCAAGAGGTGGGAGTGGAGCCGGGAGGAGAGGGCAGAGCCTCTGGGCGCGCGGGCCTGTCCCGGCTCCGGCGAAGTTTGGGCCCCCAGCTGCCTGCCCTTCTCTGGGGCCCTGGGGCGGAGCGACTGATGGCGGCAGGGAGGATGGTGAGGGCAGCTCCTGGCGGTGGGCTTTCCTCGAGACCCCCGAGGCGGTGTCCAAGCAGGCGCTGTAAGCAATTCCAGGCGGTCCATCCTGAAACGAATTAGCAGGGTCAAGTAAAGCCCGGCTCCTCAGTGCTTCCCTTTGCACGGTGGGGGTTGCGGGGGAGCCGGATTCTGCTCTCTCTCTGAGGCCTAGAGGAGGAGTCCCCAGCGGACTTGGAACCTCCGACCGGTCCCTTCTTTGTGTATATTTGCCCCAAGTGGTCTGGGACCAATGCTGGGAGCGCAACTTGCCTGGAAAACCCAGCTCAGCCCAAAGATCCTGGTATACTGTCTGCCCACCAGGGACGCACGGGGGCTGCAGGAGGGTGTGCGGCAACCCAGCTGCACTCAGAATTCTGAGCGGTGGGGAGGTACTGTGCCTTTATGGACAGGAGGTGGGGAAGGGGGTCCTGCTGGGTGGGCCTGACGGAGCCTGTCTGGAGGCTCCCCTGAGGGAGCCACGTGTGCCCAGGGGAGGTGGAACTGGGCGGACAGATGGGCGGCCACAATTCTCCAGAGGCAGCCTACCTGCGCTGGGGAAAACACTTCTGGAATTAGGGCTTGCTTCACCCACAAGTACGAAGACGGGGGTGGGGGGCCAGTCTCAGCACACTAGACTCCCTTGGGGCAGCGCTGAGGTGCAGCCCAGACAGCAAAGGCCGCCGCGTATCCTGGGTCCCATCCATCCCTCCAGCCTCCTGCACTCAGCCAAACCTCTGCTCCCCACCCCTTACCTACCCCCCGCGACTGGAAGCCAAGCTTCGGTTTTCCGGGCTGTAAAATGGTATCATAGCTCCCACCTCGCACCCTGCTCTGGGAGAAATGGGGGTCTTGTCTTCACTGTTCATGGCATGCAGAGCAGACGTCTCAGCCCAGGCCCTAGCCTTGCATCGAGCCCCGAGGAATCAGACCCGGCGACCCTCACCCGCGCCTCACCTTCCTGATCCACGCAAGGGAGCTCCCAGTCAGGCCTCCTATCGCGCGGCAGTGGAGGTGCGGCCGGCAGGGGGAGCGAGGAGGAAGGGAACCGCGGCCGGGCCAGGTGAGGGTGGAACACTTGCCGCGGGCCGTGCCGAGGCGCTGCGTTCGCGTGCGAAACCCGCATGTGCGGGGCTAGGGCCACCCGACCGGTGCTCTCCCTCCGGGCTGCGGGAGGGCACGGCGGGTGGGGTGGTGGCAGGTGAAGAGGGAGGATGGGTGGCGGGACCGCGGAGCGCAGCGGGGTGGTGCCCTAGGCGGGAGGGAGTATCGGAGGAGCCCTATCTCGCTGGGCGGTGGAGGCGGCGGCTCCGGCTGGAGGCTCAGACGGCCTCGCGCTTCGAGGGCTTCCGGGCCCCTTTAGCCGAGGGCTCCCGAGGGTCCCAGCGTTGAGCAGCGGTGTCTGGGGGTCCGAAATCGAGCGAGTGAGTATAGGCAGCCGGCGGGGCAGGGTCGGCGACGGAGCTGGGCTGGGTGGGGCCCCTCACCTCTTCCCGTCGCCCTTCTGGTTGACCAGGGTTTCCTCCACCCTGACGGCCTCTTCTCTGCTGTGTGGCGCTGGCCGCCCCCGCCTGCCTTCAGGTCCTGCTCAGGCACTAAGGGGTTAATGGGGGCTGGAAGGACTCTGCTCCTCCCTATATACCTCAGGCGCAGAGGTCTGGGGACCTCTAGACCGATCCTTGAGGGGCTGACCCAGAGTCTCCAGGAGGCCCCAGGGTTTTTCACTTTCACTTCTCCGTCCTCAGTGTTCGCCTCACCCACAGGCCCCACATCTGGCCACTGCCCTGAGGTGTGTGCAGATGTGCACAGCACACAAGCTTGGGCACACCCACAGGCTGGGGCACATGCAGGAGTCCCACCCCCATGCCCCCACCGACCAACCCAGGCCTCTCTGGGTGCAGACCGCCAACATAGGCATGTCTCCTGCAACACTACCAAATCTGTGGCCACCAGCATCCTTCCCACCTGCCTCCAGCAAGACTGTCGCTTCCCGCAGGAGCGGCTCCTAGGGGCAATGACTGGTCCTGCTCAGAGAAGAGGGAAAGGGGCCTGGAACCAACTGGTCCATCCCCACACAGCACTCCTCACTGGACCTGTCCCTGGGTCCCCTCAGTGACACTGAGAGACACAAGTCATTGTCACTGTCATGGCCCAGAATGACTACTCAGGGCAAGAGAAATGCACTGGGGACAGCTTCCCTTTTCTGACATGGCCCACAAAGCTCCAGCTGCAGGTGGCAGGGGCTGCGAGGGGCAGGACCTGGGGCACCCCATACAGGCAGTGACACACACCACATCCCAGACAGGCAGCACTATTCGTATACTCACCCGCTGTGGCCCTGGACTCACATGCATTCCTGGACCTCAGTCCCAGGGCCAGCCTCCCTACTGGCACCCAGTCCCCCAGCCCCAGTTACCGGGCCTTCCCAGTTCCCAGCCAGCATCCTCTGCAGCCCAGGGTCTGAGGCCCTGAGATCCTAAAAAATCTGGGAGAGGCTGCCTGCCTCTCACTTGCATCCCAAGCACACGAAAGTGAAGGCTACACTTGATGAGGTTGTATACAGACAGGCCTTGCAAACCGTGGCCCTGACCACCAGCACTAGCTCCAGCAAGGCACAGAGATTCCAGGGTTGACACCCAGCTGGAGAGACCCTGGACAGGAAAGCCATGGGTGCGCTGAACTGGTCAGAGGAGACCCCGGATACAGTAGGTGGGGGAACGCACAGGCCAAGTCAGGCCTTGGCGTATGGGATGCCTGGGCCTAGAAACCAGGCTGAGGGGCGGGCCTTGGCCTCACTCTGCCCAGCCTGGTCGCGCCACAGAGCTTCTCCCGGAAGGCAGGCTGGCTGCTGGGTGCCGAGGGGCAGCATCAGATCCAGTGGCCTGAAGTTCTCCAACATGTCCCCGTGTCCTCGGCTCCCTCGGCTGGCCAGGCCCCGCCCCCGGCCCTCCCTGCACCCGGCCGGTGCGCAGGGAGGTCGGAGGAGCGGGCACTGCCCACCCTCCGGATGTATAAGCGTCCTGGCCAGAGGCGGGCGGTGCGCGCAAGTGCGCGTGACGCTTGGGCTCCTGGGCTGCGCAGCCTGGGCAGCGTCCCTCCGCTGGGGTCTCCAGCGACGATAGTGAGCCAACTTCAGGGGGCTGTTGGGCATTTACTGGGTTGGGTCCTATCCTGTTGCGCCGAGGAACAGAGGACGCTGTGGCCCTGGGGCTCCTGCCAGTGGCCGGTGTGAGAGCCCAAGCTGCCCTCTCCTCACCCAGGTGCAGGGGCAGCCAGGGAGGAGGTGGAGGCGGGAGGGGCCAAGGGCAGGGGCAGGGCTGGGCCCCGGCAGCCACTGGGTGCTTCATGGGTGCCCTGCCACCTCGGGCTAGGGCTGGGTGCTGCTGGTATAGACACCTCTCCTCGGGGGGCTGTAGAAACTGATGGTGGCTTCGCTGTACAGAGGAAAGCCGTGCCTTTGCAGGAGCAACGGGATGTTCAAGGGGCGTTGGTCATGGAGGTCCCTGGGAACGGACGAAAGGGGCAGGGAGCTTGGAAAGCAGGAGGGCCCTGTACTTCCAGGGTGCTCCACCCGTTTGGGCCCCTCGGCTGCTACCAACCCCAAGTGGGGGGCCCATGACGCCATAATCCTCTGGGCCAAGGGCCCCCGGCTGTGAGTGGCACCACAGGCCCCCGCCCCCGGGCTTCGTGGGCTGGGCTGGGCGCGGTGAGGCTGGGCACACGCAGTGGAAGGCGGCGCCGGCCAGGCCGCCGGGCGCCTATGGACGCGCGGAGCCCGCTGTCTCCCCGGGCCAGTGCGTTCAGCATCGCCTCTCTCGTTGCAGCCCAGGCAGCGGAGCGCACCGCCCACCAGGGCTCGGGGTCCTCCGACCGGGTGAAGCTTCGCTGGCTGCCAGGGTCCCCGACCGGGATGCACTTCAGCACGGTCACCAGAGACATGGAAGGTGAGCCTCTAGGCCGTGTCTACACTGGCCCGCCCGCCAGACCCCCTGCCTCAGCTGCTATGGGGCCCGCGTGAAGAGTAGGTGGAGGAAGCTCTTGGTAGGGTGGGCTCCAGGCTTCTGGCTGCGGCTCTGGGGCAGAGAGGAAGAGCTAGCATCCCGCCCAAAGCCTGTCCCCTCACCAGCCTGGGGGCCCAGCTTTGGAGATGGGCACGCAGGTAAACACAGGCCCGGAAGAGGGCAAGTGAGGCTGGGAAGAAGAGCAGAGGTGGCCGTGAGCTTGGAGAGAGGGGAGGAAAGTTAGTAAGAGAGGAGAGTGCAGAAGAGTTTCACAGAAGGAGAGAAAGCCGCGAGGAAGCCGAGGAGACGAAATTGAGCAAAGGGGAGAAAACACAAAAAACCCGAAGAAGAAGGTAGGAGAGAAACAGAAAGACACGAAAAGGCAATAAAAAGCAAGAGCGAAAGAGAAGAGAGGAAATGAAGGGAAAATTTAAGACAGAAAGCAAAGTCATAAAAAAGAAAAAAAGGAAAGACTTTAGTTTTTTTTCTTTTTGAAAAAAAAAAAACACAAAAAACAAAGAACATACAGAAATAAGAGGAAAGGCGCCGACTAAAAGAAAGACAAAGAATGATTAAAAATAAAGTGAAAAGGAAGGCGAGGATGGAGAAAAACGGGAAGAGGCGGAAAGTAACAGAAATAAAGAGAAACTACTGAGATAGGGGAAGAAGGAAAGATGATCGGGAGGGAAAATTTAAATGAGGACGACAAAGGTAAAATAACAAATTAGGAAAAGAACGTCTGGGAGAGAGAGAGGAGAAACGCACGCGGGCGGGCGGCAGAGCGAGGGCCGGCCGAAGGGCCCGGCGCATCGGTGAGCCGGTCCGGGCGGTCGGGGGGCCCCGGGCCGAGCGAGCCGCGGCGGGCGGGCTGGGGGCCGGGGAGGGGGAAGGGGCGGGGGAGGGGCGAGGGCCGGGGGAGGGAGCGAGGCCATTGTCTCGGCGCGGGGGTGGGGGGGCGCGGGGCGGGGCGGGGCGGGGCGCCTCCTCGGGGCCGGCCTGCGGTGTGGGGCTGCGCGGCCCGGGGCGCACGCAGCGCGGCGCCCGCCACTCGGCCTGCGGCGCGGGGCAGCGCTCAGCTCGGTGGCGGGGGCGGCGGCGGCGGCGGCGGCGGCCCGCGGGTCATGATCTCCGCCGTGTCCAGCCCGTGGCTCACGCAGCTCTCGCACTTCTGCGACGTTGCAGCCTTCACGGCCAGCAGCCTGAGCAGCCTGGGGGCCGCGGGGGGCTTCCCGGGCGCCGCGTCGCCCGGCGCCGACCCGTACGGCCCGCGCGAGCCCCCGCCGCCGCCGCCGCCGCCGCGTTACGACCCGTGCGCCGCCGCCGCCCCCGGCGCCCCGGGCCCGCCGCCGCCGCACGCCTACCCGTTTGCGCCGGCCGCCGGGGCCGCCACCAGCGCTGCCGCCGAGCCCGAGGGCCCCGGGGCCAGCTGCGCGGCCGCAGCCAAGGCGCCGGTGAAGAAGAACGCGAAGGTGGCCGGTGTGAGCGTGCAGCTGGAGATGAAGGCACTGTGGGACGAGTTCAACCAGCTGGGCACCGAGATGATCGTCACCAAGGCCGGCAGGTCAGGGCGCCCCTCCCCACGCCGCGACCCTCCCCACGTGCTGCAGCCAGGGCCGCGGGCCTCCGCCGGATCCGCGCGAGCGGGGCCGAAAGCCGGGTCGGGGGCGCGGCCCGGCCACCTGCGGGCCCCTCTGGGCCCCGCTGCCTCCCTCGCTGTCCGCCGTCCCGGCTCCGGCGACAGCCGCCCGGCGCTCCCCTCCTAACACTCACCTATCCTCCGCCGGGGCGGGAGGAGACGGCGCGGGCCACACGGAAACCGGCGAGGAGCCCCGCGGGACTCGCCCGCCCGCCCCGCCGGCGGCCCCAGGACGCCGCGCGGCCCAGAAACCGGCCCAGCTTGGAACGCACCCGGCTGGGGACAGGCAGCGGCGTCCAGGGGACCTCGCCGCCGGGCCAACTCCTAGTAAATCCCACCTCAAGGAAACGCTAGTTCGGTTCTGGAGTTCAGTCTATGCGGGGAAGATAATAGAGCAGCAGCCAGGCAGCTCTCTGAACACTTTCAGGAGAAGATTGCCCTTAAAAACAGCGTGCACTGTTCCGTGGAAGTTGCTACCCAGTTTCCTTCAGCCTAGATCCCCATAGTTGTGAGGCCTGGCTCTGTAGCCAGCGGCCCGTCACCTTCCAACCGGCCTGTATTTGTTTTAAAGACCAAGAGAGAAGGGGAACAAGTTTTGCAGATGCACCCGATTTGACCATTAGACAAAGGCGGGTGCCGGGCTGTGTCTAAATGTACACACCAGCTCGGAGTTCGAACAGCCAAGGGGAGCTCAGGGCCTGTTTGCAAAGCCTTCTTGTAGTTTCTGTTTCCCTGCTGCCCGCGTCCTTCCTGAGGAACCTGGGCCTGTGCTCCGCTCCAGCTCTGTGGGTTTTTTTCCAGGCCCTCCTTGCTGTCCCCAGGCACACAGGCCCTCCTGAGGACAGCGGCAGCACAGCCTCTGGCTCAGGCCAGCCCGGCAAGGGCCTTGTCCGTGCTGGGCTTCACCTGGGAACCTACGTTCAGAGGCTTCTGCAGGGAGTTGCTTGTGAGGGGAGGCAGTGGGGAGGGCAAGTGAGGGCCAATCCTTGTGTTGTCCTGAAGGGCCCCACGGCCACTACTCCTGCGCCATCATGTGGGGGCTGCCCATGGCCTACACCCGTCCAGGTACCACAGAATGTCCTTTCAAGAGCCCTGATCGGTTACTGAGCCAGGGTCCAAAGCGGGGGAGATTTGAGGAATGGGAAAGACATAAGCTGCGTCCACCCTGGGTAGCCGCGTCTTGGGGTTATGTGTCTTAAGGGGAGCAGAAGCTTGCCTGTGCCCTGAGGAAGGTGGGGAGACTCTTTCATGGGGCCATGATAGAGTGGGGCCCTGAGTGTCAGGGGAGTGAGGGCTCTGGGCCCTCGCCTCACTGAGGGGATTGGGTAACAGCCGAAGACCCAGCTAAAAGGGCAGTGAGTACGCCTTGAAATCACATGGGACTACCCGGTTTCACTTTGTTGGAGCCGGGAGCTGTTTTCATCAATTTGGGGAGGCTCTGCTAAGGGCACATGTTAGGCACCCTGCTGCCGGCCGAATCTGGGACCAAGAGGCCAAAAAGTCAGCAAGGGCAAGGTCGGCTTTATGCAGTCCAAGGTTGCCGAAGGTGGGGTCTCCAGCGCTGGGCCTGCCATTTCTGTGTCCAGGAACGGCCCAGGAAGCTCCACTGCTGTGCCGAGCTCCCAGTTGAGTAGGGGCCTGCTCAGATTAGAGCAGCTAAACCAGGAGAGATGGAGCCCAAGGGTTGGGATGACACAGCAGCCCCCAGAGGCTGGAGGGAAGGGCCAAGCAGAGGGGCTGCTAGCCCCAGGCAGGTTAAGGGGGGCTGCCTTCCACCAGCTGGGGTGACCGGAGGCCTCATCACCCCCAGGCGGATGTTCCCCACCTTCCAAGTGAAGCTCTTCGGCATGGATCCCATGGCCGACTATATGCTGCTTATGGACTTCGTGCCGGTGGATGATAAGCGCTACCGGTGAGCGAGCGGTTGTGAGCGTAAGGGACCTGGGAGGGCACCCTGGAAAGTGGCAGGTCTCTGCCTGGTGACCCAACTCCAAGGGTCGTCTGCACCATGAAACTCTTCAGGCACCTGCGATGCTGCCCGATCAACCCGCTCCCTCCTCCACTCCCATCTGACCCCAGACCGACAATCCCACTCCATGTGCTCTCAGAACCCGCCTCTGGGAGCCCCTTGAGCCGCAGGCTGCAGACAGCTCTTGCGCCCCTGGGCTGGTGTGGCCCTAGGGTGGTCACTCAAGTACCCAGCCCCGGACTTCTTAAAGTCTCTGTCTCCCAGGAGGCCGGCCTGAGTGCCTAGTTCCCTTCCCCCATCCCCAGGGAACTCTGGGTCCTGGAGCTGGGCCGGAAAGGTGGGGTGGCCGGGAGAGATTATGCAGGGCGGGCCTCAGCTGCCTGGACAATTAACAGCAATTAATAAAGAGAATGAGCACTGCCCTGTGCCTGAGGCCCGGCAAGACCAAGTGTGGGCTCCCACCGCAGCGGCACCGGGCCGGAGGACCCGCATCCAGCGAAATGAGATGGTGGGAGCGCTCAGTGCCCCACGGGGTGTCCAGTTCCTTAATTGTTTTGAGTGTTGGGGTGGGTGGAAGTTCTCTGTTTAGTCCATAGGCCCCCTCGGAAAAGCTCCCAGCATGTGTGGCAGCAGAGGGTTCAATCTCACAGGCGGGGAAACTTCTCAGGCATTTTTAGGGGAGTCAAGGCCCTCTGGGTTCACCTCCACATGCACAACCCTGCTCCGTGCCGCTCCAGGTACGCCTTCCACAGCTCCTCTTGGCTGGTGGCAGGGAAGGCTGACCCTGCCACGCCAGGCCGCGTGCACTACCACCCCGACTCGCCTGCCAAGGGCGCACAGTGGATGAAGCAAATCGTGTCCTTCGACAAGCTCAAGCTGACCAACAACCTACTGGACGACAACGGCCACGTGAGCGACCGCCTCCCCAGGCTCCCGGTGTCCCACAAGCAAGGCCTCGTGTCCCCAGGCACCCGCCTGTCCCTAAGAGGCCTGTAGAGTCCCCAGGCCCTCGGCTGTCTCCAGGAGGCTCTGGGCTGCCCCTGAGGAGGCCCTTTAGAGTCCCTACGAGGCCAGAGGCTGAGGCAGAGCTTGAGCAGCACTGGCGTGCCGATGGGGAGAGCAGCCTCTGGTCAGGGGTCACACAGCCTAGTGGACCTGGGCCCTGGGAGAGGGGTCGCCCTCCTTCTCTCACCCCACTCCTGATTTTATGCGGGAACCTTTTTTAATGGAAAGGATGGGGCCGTGCAAGGGGGCTGGGGAAAGGCTTTATGGAGTCCAGGGCGGCGAGGCCGCTGGGCAGGCACCACAGAACCTAAACCCAGATCTTTTGCCGCTTGGAGCTCATTCCTGGCAGTTGCCAGTGGGTCACAGCCTCCTCTTGGCCCAGTGACCCAGCCTCATCTTGGAATTAAGGGTTTTGCCCAACTTATCCAGGAAACTCATTGCCAACTCAGACCTCAGCCCGTTTCCTGGCTCCCACCCCAGATCCTCAGCCCAGCCCCACCACTAGAGCTGATTCCCCACCTTGTCTTCCAGATTATTCTGAATTCCATGCACAGATACCAGCCCCGCTTCCACGTCGTCTATGTGGACCCGCGCAAAGATAGCGAGAAATATGCCGAGGAGAACTTTAAAACCTTTGTGTTTGAGGAGACGCGATTCACGGCGGTCACTGCCTACCAGAACCATCGGGTGAGGGCCTGCGGGGAGGACCTGAGCAGATTCAATGCCTCTGGGGAAGCGGGTGTAATTTTCAGTTGCCGTTTGGGGACAGTAGGTTCGCTTAGACCTGCAGGCTGTGGTCCCAGTGGAGCCCAACCCAACTGGAGCCCCACTCCCAAGGGCCTCAAGCAGCCCCCTCCCTCCAGAGGCTGGCTGGCCCAGCCTCCTATCAGCTTGACCTCCAGCGGCAACTGTCCTGAAAGTTTGTTTTCCGAACCATTCCGGAAACTCCCCATCAGGGGCCTGATCTGAGGTGTACCCAGATTCCTAGGGAACCCGCTCTGTTCCCTCCGCCCCGCCCCGCGCTGCACAGGGAGGGGGGCGGTGACCACATTCCCGTCCCAGTCAGGGGCATAGGGTCTCCATCCCCATCCACTTGGGGGACACCAGAGAGGGGTTCCCTAGTGAGAGAGGAGGTTCCTCAGACCCCCGCCCCCTGCAGGAGGGAGCACCAGCTCCGTAGAGGAGAGGCAGATGTGGGCTGCTGCTTGTCGGGGCAGCAGAGAGGCCCTTGGTGCTCTTCTAACACTCCCCTATCCTCCGCCGAGGTCGGGTGGCCCAGGCTGCAGGGCTCCAGCGGCTTGCTCTCACCCACCTCCCTGCAGATCACGCAGCTCAAGATTGCCAGCAATCCCTTCGCCAAAGGCTTCCGGGACTGCGACCCTGAGGACTGGTGAGTGTCCTCCCCAGAGAGAGTGAGCGCTGGGCGCCTGGTGCAGGCGCCGCCCTGACCCGCCTCCCGCCCACAGGCCCCGGAACCACCGGCCCGGCGCGCTGCCGCTCATGAGCGCCTTCGCGCGCTCGCGGAACCCCGTGGCCTCCCCGACGCAGCCCAGCGGCGCGGAGAAAGGTAGGGCCGGGGTCGTGGGATCCGGGTCCCGGCCCTGTGCGCGCTCTTCCCCGGGCCGGCGGCCTCGCCCGACCTCGCCTGCGCCCCCGGGGCGCTCCAGGCTTTCGCGCCGGTTGCACAACTGCAGCGGCGGCGGGCAAGCGCGCACTCGCCCGCCCGGCCCGACGGCTGCGCCCCGCCCGCCGCCGCCGCCGCCGCCGGCAGAGGGGCGCGGGCCCCGGGGAGGGTTCGGGGCGCCCGCGGTGCGGGGTCTCGGGCACGCTCGCACCGACTGGTCGGGAACACCGAGGGCGGCCGAGCGCTTTCTCCCCGCCAGGGCCTCGAGTGGGGCGTCGGAGCTCCTTGGCGGCCACGGCCGGCCGCGCTTACTCCTCGGCCCTCTCCGCAGACGCGGCTGAGGCCCGGCGAGAATTCGAGCGCGACGCGGGCGGGCCGGCAGTACTCGGGGACCCGGCGCACCCTCCGCAACTGCTGGCCCGGGTGCTAAGCCCCTCGCTGCCCGGGGCCGGCGGCGCCGGCGGCCTAGTCCCGCTGCCCGGCGCGCCCGGAGGCCGGCCCAGTCCCCCGCACCCCGAGCTGCGCCTGGAGGCGCCCGGCGCATCGGAACCGCTGCACCACCACCCCTACAAGTATCCGGCTGCCGCCTACGATCACTACCTCGGGGCCAAGAGCCGGCCGGCGCCCTACCCGCTGCCCGGCCTGCGCAGCCACGGCTACCATCCGCACGCTCACCCGCACCACCACCACCACCACCCCGTGAGTCCGGCTGCCGCCGCCGCCGCCGCTGCTGCCGCCGCCGCCGCGGCTGCCAACATGTACTCGTCGGCCGGAGCCGCGCCGCCCGGCTCCTACGACTACTGCCCCAGATAACGCGGGCCCCGCCCCGCCGCGCCCCCGCCCCGGCCCCGCACAGCCCCGAGGTTCGCGGGGCCCGACCCCCCTGCCCCAAGGGCCAGCAAGAAATATGTTTCCTCAGTCCCAGGGGCCACCTCGGGTCTCCCCTTCCCCAGCCTCGAAGCCATGGGGGCCCCCTCGCCACCCCCCAGCCCCTTGGGCTATCGAAGTATCCCGGTTCCCCAGTCCCTGGAGCCACCGCGGGTCCTTCCCCGGCCCCGAGGGCCACGGGGTCCCCGCCCGCCAGTGCCAAAGCGCCCGGTCGCAGGCGGAAGGAAGTGATATTTATTGTTCTCCCCGAGACCGCGTCGCCCGCAGCCCGGCCGGCAGTTGCAGTGTAGACAACCCGAGAGCCCCGCCTGCAGGCGGTGTAGATACGTGTAGATATTGTAGATACTGTAGATACCGCGCCGGCGCCGACTTGATAAACGGTTTCGCCTCTTTTGGAAGCCGCCTGCGTGTCCATTTATTTGCGCCCAGTTAGATCGCGTTGGGAATCTTCGGGACAGCGAGCCCAGGGTGGCTCGGGGCCCTCAGGGCCTCCCCATCCCCAATCCCTGCAGACTAGGTCGGTCCGGGTCCCACTGCGCCCTGTCCGCCACGCCCCCTGCCCTCTCCCCGCCCCAAAGGGGCTCCCACTGCCCCTCCCCTCTCCGAGGCCCCTCCTGCCAGGCCTGTGCACTCCCCCCACCTTCCCACCGTCCCGTCTCATCCCAGCCTCCCCAGGGCTGGTGGTACCGCCCAGGTGTGCATCCTGCCTTTTTATTTAAATTCCTCACACCTGCAGTTGTCCCTCTTCTGGGACTTGGGCCTGTGCCCTGGCCTGTTTTCGGGACAGATGCTTGTGCTTTTCCATGGAAATTGGGAAGAAGGGTCATGACAGACACTGCCGGTCGCTGCTGGGAGCGGGAGAAGCCTCTGACCGGGATGGGATCATGGAAAGACAAAAACAGGCAGCACTGTTCTGCTAGCATTTCCCCTGCCGGCCCAGGCCCGCCTGTTCCCTGCTTATTGACTTTATTTGCTGTGAGTGTCCCTATGGAGTGACCTGGCCAGGGGGCACAATGACAGTGGCCATGAGTCATCTTGAGACCTGTGTGTGAAGCATTTTTCCCAGGCCAGGTGGCTAAGGGACCTTTCCCTGTTAACTCAACACCAGGGATGGGGCAAGAGGAACTCTTTGATCCCTCCCTTCCTGAGCGCAAGCAGGAAGGGCTGACAGCCGGTCAGCGCCAAGGCTGCTGACTTGGACACAAGATGAACGGGAAGTGCACGTGGCCGAGGCTCTGTCCCCCACCTCCCGCGCCTGTCCCAGTGTGTTTGTGGCAACTGCTGCCTTCTAGGCCACTTGGCTCATCACTCCACATGGTAGCGGCAGCCTGAGTGCCACCTCTCCGAGGGCACAGCCAGGAGTTTCCAGATGTCCACTCTCGATGGACCTGTTCTTCGTATCCATGTTTGCCTTGGCAGCGTGAAGTGAGCGGGGTCTTAGTAACTGAATGGCAGGAACCATTCCCAGAGGCCAGTCTAGGGTGGGAGGGGTTCTCCAGGGGCCATCTAAAGCTTCAAAGGGTAGCTAACACCAGAGTGTGAAGACCTCTGCAGCATCTGCCCCGGTGGCCCACAGGCTCCGTGAACACGGCTTTGGAGATGCATTCTGGGGGATGGCTGTGGATGCCCATTCCTGAGTCCTGATCCACACCTGTGTGAACTTGGGGCAGCCATTACCCATGTGCCCCACAGTGGGCGGGGCTTTGCACTGCAGAGGGCCTCCCTCTCTTGCGGTCAGAAAGCAGCCATTCCATACTCCACATCCAGGGTGTGCGGAGGGGCTGCCATTCGACACCTCCACCTTGGTTTTGTTCAAAGCTAAAGGGAGGAAAAGCTCTCCCCTGAACAAAGAGCAAACACAGTGTTTGTCAATGAGGGTGGGACACACAGCAATGTGCAAGGACCTTGGCTGTGCAGCAAACTGGCCTGTTAACGTGCCCCTCCTGTTGGGATGGCCACGCTAAATGGAGCACCCAGCTGTCCAGCAGGGCCGCCACTGGCCATCCAGGGCTATTCACATTCTTTTTTTTTTGAGACTGAGTTGCGCTCTGTCTCCCAGGTTGGAGTGCCATGGTGCAACCTCGGCTCACCGTAACCTCTGTCTCCCGGGTTCAAGCGATTTCTTCTGCTTCAGCCTCCCAAATAGCTGGGACTACAGGCATGTACCACCATGCCCGGCTAATTTTTGTATTTTTAGTAAGAGACGGGGTTTCACCATGTTGACCGGGTTGGTTGTGAACTCCTGACCTCAGGTGATCCGTCTGCCTTGGTCTTCCAAAGTGCTGGGCTTACAGACATGAGCCATCACACTCAGCCACGTGTCCTAATGAACCAGGATTCATTAAACATTCAGGTCCTCACTGGCCCCATTCTAGGTGCTCTGTGGCTCACAGGCCACGGGTCACCACAGTGCTGCTGTTGCTGCTGAAGGCGCTCCCACGCTGGGCAGTGGCCCACAGAGGCGTGGGTTTCCTCCTCTCCACCCCCATAAATGAGTTTGTGCATCTGAGAACTTCTTGTAAATGAGAGCTCGCAGGCCGGCGTCTGGGTGGCAGCTTCCACTGGCTGTGTGTCTGCAAGACTGGTGCACGCCGCTGCTCACTGTCCCTCATGTGCTCAGTCCTCAACCAGTGCCTGGTGATTGCCTGCCCGCCGCGGGCGCTGTCTGGCCAATGCCCCAGCCATTGCCGTGCCGTTCCTGGCCGTTCCTGTGGAGCTGACGTTCCTGTGGGCAGCTGCCCTAAGGCTTGGCTTCCAGCAGCTTCCTCTGTGACAGCTGTGATCTGAACGTTCACCCCCAAGGTGATGGCGGCAGGAGATGGAGCCTTTAGGGGGTGATTAGGTCGCGAGCGTGGAGCCCTCATGACCAGGATTAGCTGAGTGCTACCCTGCTTACAGACCTCCAGCCTCCAGAACTGGGAGAAATAACTGTCCACTGTTTATAAGCCACCAGGTCTATGGTGATTTGTCCTAGCTGCGCTACTGGACTGACAGTGGCCGTTCTTCCTTCCCCTTCTTGTTCCCTGTTTTAGGTTCCTCGTCGAGCACACCTGCCCTGCCCCTTCTGTACGCTACTGTGCTGGGCAGTACGGTGTAGGGGATGGGGGCTCGTCCCACTGCTGTTCCCCTAGAGGCTCCCCCTCAGCTGTTGGACTTCCCCCAAGCATCCTCCTCCAGGTTCCCTAGCTGGTCCAGAGGCCCCGTTCCCCTCCCCTAGCCTGGCTCCAGACGTCCAGCTGCCAGAACTCAGGAGGACAAGAGACCAGAAGGGCCCCCAGACTCCTCACTCCCAAAAACTCTCCAAAAACAACAGATGCACAACGAAGGAAATAGATACATTCTTGACTAAGAATGGACCATCCACACCCCCTTCACACCACTGCATCCCACAGAAGGGTTCTAGGACCCCAGGGCCTCGGGGTGTAGCTGGGCAATCCTACAGTAGCCCTGTTCCCTGTTTTCAGAGGACCCCCCCACCGCTGCCCTCTGCAGCATGTGCCCCTTTGTCGAAGGGATGATGGGCACCCCACTGCTCAGAGGGGCTTCTCACCCAGGAAACCATTGGAGGGGCAGAGGCAGGAGCACCCTGGGGCTTGGCTGTGGGACAAGGCGAGACTGTTTGGTGGCACCTTGAGCTGCGGAGGAAGACAAGACCCTGGCCTGGTGGAGATGAGACCCTGGCCTGGCGGGCTCCAGGCCCCACCCTGCGGCGCACCCTCCAGCTGGGGAAGTCCATGGGGTGTGTGGGATCCATGCGATGACAGTTGTGTGAGGCTGAGGCCCTGATCTCCAGGTGTGCCGCAGATCAAAGCACCCGCATACCAGAGAATTCCATGTGGCCACAGCTGCCGAGGGCAGAGAGAGCCTCACCTCTCGCTGGTGGAGGGAGAGTGGTGGGCGAGGAGCTGCTTCTAGGAGAAAGGGATGGCTCCAGTGTGTCAGGCAGTGCAGCCCAACCAGGAGGTGGGCACCAGGGCAGAGCATGTGGCCTGTGTTTCAGAGACTCCGTGTTCCAGAGACTCAGTTTCCCCTTCAGCTGGGGTGCTGACCTCCGCCTTGTGTGGAGAAACTCTCTGTCAACAGTGGAGGCCTGTGTCAGCCATGGGCACAGGGACGTTCATTCCTACTTCTCTCCTCCCTGTGGGTTCCAATGAGTCTGTGTGCTCGGGCAGGGTCCGCAAGCATCTGCACCATCCTGCCCCTCCTCCTCGCCAAGCTCCTTCACCCCCCTCCCCGCCGAAGGAGCATCCTGCAGAGCCCCGCCAAGGAGCAGGTGGGGACACGGACCCCCAGCCTGGCATAGTGGCACCCAGGCCTGGGGGGGCAGGATGAGACCTTTTTCCCTGATGCTACCTCACACATTTTCTGGATTTCAAAAAACACAACTGGTGCCTTTGATTCAATTCCCTTTCCTGCTTGTTGTACTACTTCAAACCAGATGGGCTCCTCAGATGAAACTCCGGAGACTCAGTGTCTCTCTTTAACCGCTGCCAGGTCTGTGTGTGGGAAACAGCAGAACCAGAATATTTTGCTAAAACCAGCCCATGTGGGGGAGAGGCTTAGGTTTTAATAGCAGTAATTAAATTATCTTCTTAATTATAAAGGGTGATGGCATTGTCAACATCCTTTATCTATCAGCTTTCAATTGCACAAAGTAAGCACGTAATCCTCTCCTCCCGGCCCCGCCGGCATCCTCTGCTCTGTGGCCAGCCCAGGCCCCCCTCCTGCAGTGCAGACCCCCGGAAGCTTTGGGGTGCATCTCCCCATTTCACCAATTCTGAGTTGCACAGGGGTTTTTGCCTGCATTTCAACACCTCTGAAGTTGGTATCTCTCTTAATCAAAGTGGGGGGTCTCAGCCTAACTGAAGGATCTTGGCTGCACATGAAACCATGGTGCAGTGGCAGTTGCCAGGATCCTGCAGTTGAGGCCCATGTCTGTGTGCCCACTGTGGCCTGGGGCAACGCTGGGTGCCAGCATCTTGCTCTGGGTGACTTTCTTGCAGGTGGTGACCCTGGCTTCTGTCTCCAGCCCCTGCAGTGGCCCTGTCCTTCCAGGACCTCACTCTTCACTCATGTCATTTCTCAGGACACCCCTCTCTGCACATCCCCAGTCTTCCCCATCTCTTCATTCCTCTGTCACTCTAGCCTCAATTCCTCTCAACGGTTTTTTTTTTGTTTTTTGAGACGGAATCTCGCTCTGTCGCCCAGGCTGGAGTGCAGTGGCACAATCTCGGTTCACTGCAACTTCTGCCTCCTGGGTTCAAGTGATTCTCCTGCATCAGCCTCCCAAGTAGCTGGGATTACAGATGTCTGCCACCACGCCCGGCTAATTTTTGTATTTTTAGTAGACATGGGATTTCACCATGTTGGCCTTTTTTTCTTTATGAGACAGGGTCTTGCTCTGTTGCCCAGGCTGGAGTGCAGTGGTGTGATCATGGTTCACTGCAGCCTCGAACTCCGGGGCTGAAGCTATCCTCCAGACTCAGCCTCCTGATTAGCTGGGACTACAGCCATGTGCCACCACACTCTGCTAATATTTTGTAGCGACATATGAGTCTTGCTGTGTTGCCCAGGCTGGTCTTGAACTCCTGGCTCTTGAATTCTTGGCCTCAAGTGAGCCTTCAGCCTCAGCCTCTCAAATTGCTGGGATTACAGGCGTGAGCCACCGTGCCCAGCCCTGTTCTCAAATAGTTTTTTTTCCCCTCCATTTCTGAATTCATCCTTTATCTCATAATGTGTTTTCTGGATTACTCCCCAAGACAGCTTTTTTTCTTGTGACATCATCACAGAACGAAGATGGTGATGGCAGCAAGGCCACAAAACAGTCCCCAGTCTACCTGACTGCTCATGGCCGTGGTTTGGACCTTCAGCCATGAGGCAGTACATCCTCCCAGAGCAGGGTAGGGACCTTCACCGCAGGGCTGGTTCTCAGGAACTGCCGGGCGCCCTTCTCCAGTCCACCTTTGTGATAAGGGACAGAATCGGGGTCAGTGGCAGGACACAGGTCCCCTTCCCTGTCGCCTCAGGCTGGTGGGATTCCTGCACTCGAGTGCTGCTGGGGCTGCAGGCGAGGCCTGGGCTACACAGGAAGCCCGGGCACCACAGAGTGGCTGCTAGCTGGTGGCATTGTTCCTCTGCGGATTCGGAGCTGTACGAGCACGGGCGTTGAGCTGAGGCAAAATACGGAAACAGCCACTTCCATGCAAATAATCACCCTTCTGATAACAATAAGTCAAGTCTCAAGGGACTTAGAAAAACAAGCAGCTTTATTAAGATGCAGCTGACCGATCTGAAAGCCTGCCTGCTCCGCCACCTCCTGGGAATGGACTGTCACATTCACCTTCCCTATGTGAGGTTGACACCAACACATAGGAGCACATCCCAAGACACCCATCACCCTGCGTGGTAGGTGCTGGAAAGAAACAGCCTAGTTATGAGAGAGACTTGCAACTGGGGGCCCCCTAGCACCCCACAGAGGCATTTCCAGGTAGCCCCTCCAGCTTGGCTGTGTGGTCCTCCTTGGAGGACCCTCCCTCCTTCCAGGTGGCCAGCCAGAAGGGGCCATCTTCAGGCAGGCACCCGCTTCAGGAGAGCCCATGCCCAGTCGCTGCCTGGGAAGTTTACCCCAGCTGCCCCTGTCACCTCCTGGCCTCCACCTGCTCTCCTAGGTCCTCAGGCCTCACACAGTCGTGTCCCTCTAACAGGTGACTGCAGGATGGAGCCCCAGGCATCTCGGCACCCTGATGCGGTCACTGCCAGGAGGAGAGTGGTCTCAGGGTGGGCCAGACCCCTGGGCACCAGTGTGGCGTCCTTCCTGAGCTGCTGGGGGAGATTTGCCTGGCAAAGCCCACCTTGCCCCTCTACCCTCAGCTGCTGAGTTTCCCTCCAGTAGTGGCTATTCCAGTAGTAGCTGTTTCCCACGCACAGGTCTCTTCCCCAATAAGAATTGGTGCTGCAGGACAGAGATCCTATCGCATGTATACCCAGAAGGTGATTCAGGGTGAATATTAAAGACCTGGATATCCATTAGGATGATGATGATTTTAAAAAACAAAAACAGAGGCCGGGCGCGGTGGCTCACGCCTGTAATCCCAGCACTTTGGGAGGCCGAGGTGGGCGGATCACGAGGTCAGGAGATCGAGACCACGGTGAAACCCCGTCTCTACTAAAAATACAAAAAATTAGCCGGGCGCGGTTGTGGGTGCCTGTAGTCCCAGCTACTCGGGAGGCTGAGGCAGGAGAATGGCGTGAACCCGGGAGGCGGAGCTTGCAGTGAGCCGAGATCGCGCCACTGCACTCCAGCCTGGGCAACAGAGCGAGACTCCGTCTCAAAAAAAAAAAAAAAAAAAAAAAAACAGAAAACAACACGTATTGGTGAGGACGTGGAGCCCCTGGAAGCCGTCTACACTGCTGGTGGGACTGTAACATGGTGCAGCTGCTGCGGGGAGTAGCGTGGTGGGTCCTTGAAAAATTATACAGCTGTTAGGGAGGGTGAAACAGGAAGAATTCTTGAAGCCAGAAGTTCAAGACCCGCCTGGGCGGGCCCAGGCACCTGTAGTCCCAGCTACTTGGTAGACTGAGGCAGGAGGATTGCTTGAGCCGAGGAGTTCCAGGCTGCAGTAAGCTATGATCACACCACTCCACTCCAGCCTGGTGACATAGCAAGATCTTGTCTCTAAGATAAATTAAAATTCTACATAGAATTACGGTATGATCCAGCAATTCTACTTCTGGGAAAATACCCAAGAGAATTGAAAGCAGAGTCTCAAAGAGAGATTTCTCCATCCATGTTCACAGCAGCATTACTTACAATAGCAGCATTACTTACAATGGAGGCGAGCCGAGTGTCCACTGATAAATGAATGGATCAACAAAATGTGGTGTGTGTGTGTACCATGGAGTATTATCCAGCCTTAAAAAGGAAGGGAATTCTGTCACATGCTACAACATGGATGAACCCTGAGGTCCTTATGCTCCATGAATTGAGCCAGTCACAAAGGACACATATTGTAGTGTACAATTCCATTTGCATGAGGCACCTCAAGTAGTCAGATTCAAGAAACAGGAGAATGGGGATTGTTAGGTGCTGGGGGAGGGGAATGGGGAGTTGGTGTCTAGTGGGGACAGAGGTTCCATTTTGCATTCATCTGGAGGTGGATGCACAGCATTGGGAATACACTTAATGCCACTGAATTGTGCACTTCAACATGGTGACAATGGCACATTCTTTATTTTTTATAGAGACAGGGTCTCACTGGGTTGCCCAGGCTGGCCTCGAACTCAGGTTCAGGCTCTCCTTTCACCTCGGCCTCCCAAAGTGCTGGGATTATAGGTGTGAGCCACCACACCTGGCCAAATTTATGGGTTTTTTGTTTTTAGTTTTTTGAAACGGAGTTTGTCCCTTGTCACCTAGGCTGGAGTATAGTGGTGTGATCTTGGCTCACTGCAACCTCCACCTCCTGGGTTCAAGCGATTCTCCTGCCTCAGCCTCCCAAGTAGCTGGGATTACAGGCACCTGCCAACACACCCAGCTAATTTTTGTATTTTTATTAGAGACGGGGTTTCACCATGTTGGCCAGGCTGGTCTCGAACTCCTGACCTCAGGTGATCCGCCCACCTCAGCCTCCCAAAGTGCTGGGGTAACAGGAGTAAGCCACTGCGCCTGGCCAAAATTTGTGTTTTTAAACGTATGTGTAACAATTTAAAAATCCTGGATCATCCACAGGTTGCAAAAGCCACTGCTCTTCATCTTGGATTGACCAATTCCCTACCTGCCTCTAACGCAGTGGTTTTTTTTAGCAGGAGCAGTCTTGTCCCCCGGGGTGTCTGACAGTGCCTGGGACACTGGGTCGGGGTGCTTCTGGCATCTGGTGGGTGGAGACGGGGGATGCCGTCCACCCTCTGCAGTGCACGCTCGGAGCCACAGGTCCGGAGCCACGGACTGCTATGGCGAGGCCTTTCCACATGGCCGCACCCTGTCTGAAGCAGCTAGTGGTGCAGCCCCGAATATTCTGAGGCCAGAAGCTCCCAAGTACCACCTGGCATGAAGTGGTGCTCCAGGGCCCTCTCCGCACTCCTCCCCCTGCCCAAGTGGGCCCAGACTCCCCAGTGAGGCAGCACAGCCTGGAGTGCTCGCCTGGAGCCTGAGGGGTCTGGCTGCAGTGAGGCGGGCTTCGAGGGAGGCTGCCAGGCTGTGCTGGAGAAGGCTGTGCTGGAGAAGGCTGGTGACAGCTTTGCACGGAGACGGAGGGTTACCGGAGCCGTCCCTGGAGGTGGCCCCTCCAAGCGCTCAGGCCCCAGGCAAGTCCCACCAGCTCCCAAGTGGAAGGTGTAAGCCACGTGGGCATAGGTGGGAGGGAGTTCTCACCATCCGTGGCTGCTAGTGCCCCTGAAACCACCTGGAAGTCCCAGTGGCTTCCCCAGGGACAGGCAGTGCTGTGGCCCGTGTCCACCCCAGCTCTGGGGCCTGTGCTCCGTGCCTGCCCGTGATCTCCCTCTCTCTCAGGGGTGGTTTCTCTGTCCCTACACAATATGGTGCTCTATAGCTTTCCTTAGGAATTCAGTTCCTCAGGAGGAAGATGTGTGGCCCCTTGCTCCAGGAAGGCCCAGTCCTCCCTCGCTAGGGGTGGGAGGGTAAGGCAAAGGTGCCGAAGTATCCATCCCATGAACGCAAGACACACAGTGCCTGCTCTACAAGCGCTCATGTTCCGCCAGGCAGGGACAGTTGACACCCAGGGGCCTGCGGAGGGTGGAGGGCTCTGCAGAGGCAGGATCACCTCGGAGATGGGTGTAGGAGGGGACCTCGGGCCACTCCAGGGCCAGGCCTGCTTGCCCTGCTTAGGAGCTGGGTCTCCCACCCAGGGAGGGAGGAGTCATGTCTCAAGGGCGGCCACTGGGCCTGAAAAGCAGAACCGCATGTGATCAGTCTGGGTGTGCAAGGCTTCAGGAAAGCACGCCTACTCTCAAGGGATGGAGGCAGAGGCTGGTAGCCGACGTCCATGCCAGCCGCCAACTCAGAGCCAGCACACTACCCGCGTGTGCCTCTGCCAGTGAGAGGATGAAAAGCAATGACCTACAGACGCAGGCAACCTGGATGAGTCTTGACTTTATCTCGCTGAGGGGAGGAAGCAGGCTCGGGCGGTGCCGTGTGCATGGCTCTGTTTATAAGCTGTCTGGGAATAGGCAAAACCACAGTGCAGAACACAGGTCAGCCAGTGCAGGCAGGAAGGGCCGGCACACGGGAGGAGGAGCTTCCTGGGTAACGCTCAATCCCTCTCGCTCTGTCGCCCGGGCTGGAGTGCAGTGGCCGGATCGCGGCTCACTGCAAGCTCCGCCTCCCGAGTTCACGCCATTCTCCTGCCTCAGCCTCCCGTGTAGCTGGGACTACAGGTGCCCGCCACCTCGCCCGGCTAGTTTTTTGTATTTTTTAGTAGAGACGGGGTTTCACCGTGTTAGCCAGGATGGTCTTGATCTCCTGACCTCGTGATCCGCCCGTCTCGGCCTCCCAAAGTGCTGGGATTACAGGCTTGAGCCACCACGCCCGGCCCAAGTTCTACTCTTATAGATAAAGAGCGTGCTGGCCTTTCCCACGCCCTCTCTGTTTTGACCCATTCTGAGTATGGGTCCTTTTTGTCTCCCCCTCTCCATCCTCTCTCAGCCCCTTTCACTGGGTTTCACAGTGTGCTGGGCACAGGTTCAGGATGTGTTGTTACTCTTTTTTTTTTTTTTTTTTTTGAGACAGGGTCTCCCTCTGCCATCCAGCCTAGAGTGCAGTGGTGTGATCATGGCTCACGGCAGCCTCGACCTCCTAGGCTCAAGTGATCCTCCCCCCTCAACCTTCCGTGTAGCTGGGAACACAGGCACGCACCACCATGTCCAGCTAATTTTTAAGTTTTTTGTGGACATAGGCTTTTGCCATGTTGCTCAGGCTGGTCTCAAACTCCTGAGCTCAAGTGATCCTCTTGTCTTGGCCTCCCAAAGTGCCAGGATTACAGGTGTGAGCCACCACGCCCAACCAGGATTTGTTACTCTTAACTAGTAAAACAGCACATTCCTGCTCCTTATTTCAAGAGACAGGATCTTGCTGTGTCACCCAGGCTGAAGTGCAGTGGCATCGTGATCAAGGCTCACTGCAGCCTCAACCTCCCAGTCTCAAGCGATCCTTCCTCCTCAGTCTCCCGAATAGCTAGGACTACAGGTGTGTGCCACACCTGGCTTTTTTGTTGTTGTTGTTAAGAGATGAGGTCTCACTATGTTGCCCAGGCTAGTCTCAAACTCCTGAGCTCAAGTGATCCTCCTGCTTTTGCCCTCCAAAGTACTGGGATTATAGGTGTAAGCCACTGCACCCAGCCATTGCTCTTTATTTCTTTTCTTTTCTTTCTTTCTTTTCTTTTCTTTTCTTTTTTTTTTTTTTTTTTTTTTTGAGACGGAGTTTCGTTCTTGTTGCCCAGGCTGGAGTGCAATGGCGCAGTTTCAGCTCACTGCAAACTCCGCCTCCTGGGCTCAAGCAATCCTCCTGCCTCAACCTCCCGAATAGCTAGGATTACAGGCTTGCACCACCACGTCTGGTTAATTTTTACATTTTTAGTAGAGACGGGGTTTCACCATGTTGGCCAGGCTGGTCTCGAACTCCTGACCTCAGGTGATCCGCCCGCCTCAGCCTCCCAAAGTGTTGATTTTATAAGCGTGAGCCACTGTGCCTGGCCTGTTGCTCCTTATTTCTAAAAGTAGATAAGGGGGGCCGGACGCAGTGGCTTACGCCTGCAATCCCAGAACTTCGGGAGGCTGAGGCAGGCAGATCATTTGAGCCCAGTAGTTTGAGATCAGCCTGGCCAACATGGTGAAGCCCCATCTCTACTAAAAATACAAAAGTTAGCTGGGCGTGGTGGCAGGCGCCTGTAATCCCAGCTACTTGGGAGTCTGAGGCAAGAGAACTGCTTGAACTTGGGAGGCAGAGGTTGTGGTGAACTGAGATTGCGCCACTGCACTCCAGCCTGGGCGATAATAAGACTTCGTCTCAAACAAATAAAATAAATAAAAGTAAGTAAGGGGGAGATCTAGTTCCCTGATCTGACGTCTTTCCTTGGGGTCACTGACTGTGGGAAAGGCACGTGCTGTGCTGAGGTGGGACCTGGTGTGGCTGTGGAGGCCGTATTTGTGTCCTGTGGGTGGCTCGGCTCGTTGGGAAATCCAGTCCTGTCCTGCCCTTCCATGTGGTTCAGACACTGGACATTTGTGCAGTCTCATCTACAAGAAAAGAGGCACCTCTGACACGGCACTTCATCCACTCCCATGGGATGGGGTTGTCACCCATGTGAACATGTCCTGAAGGACAAGGAAGGGAAAGCTGAGGCCGGGCGTGGTGGCTCACGCCTGTAATCCCAGCACTTTGGGAGGCCGAGATGGGCGGACCACGAGGTCGGGAGATCGAGACCATCCTGGCTAACACGGTGAAACCCCATCTCTACTAAAAAAAATACAAAAAACTAGCTGGGCGTGGTGGCGGGCGCCTGTAGTCCCAGCTACTCGGGAGGCTGAGGCAGGAGAATGGCGTAAACCTGGGAGGCGGAGCTTGCAGTGAGTGGAGATCGCGCCACTGCACTCCAGCCTGGCCAACAGAGCGAAACTCCATCTCAAAAAAAAAAAAAAGAAAAAAAAAAAAGAAAGCTGAGACGTCCAGGAATGCACCAGAGACAGCAGTGGAGCTTCTGAGGGATGCAGGTGGCTGTGTGAACCTGGGGCTCCCCTGCTCCGCAGAGTGCCAACCCTTCAATACCCAGGGCCTGGTGGCCGGGAGGACGCCGGGCCATGGGCACATGGAATTATCGTGTTTCCCTTCACTTTGGTTCATGTTTGAAATTTCCAAAACTAAAAAACAGTGACTTGTTCAGTAAATTCCAGTATGAATAAATTGCATGTTTTGTAATAAATACTTCTCTACAGAGTCACACTCTCAGTTGATAAATCAAAACTTGTTGGATAAAACAAAGTAAATTTCTCCTCACATTTAAACATTGACTGTAAACTCATTACAAACACTTCTAAATATTTAATGAAAACTACAAGCTTAACATATCTGATCCAAAAATGCCTTAAACACCTCAGCCCAGACACCCACACACTGAGGATGATTCCCTCAAACTGGTTCTGAAAGTAGTAGCCTGCTTTTCTCTAGCCCGTTCTTATTCTTTCTCAGACGTGCTCTTAGCACCCTCCTGGGGATTAGCATCCGACCCACATCACTTGGGAAAAGCCCTGGCCGGCGGCTGCCAGGCGGGGGCACCACACTGAGGCCAAGTGCCGCTGCCCAGTGAGCCTGACTGCCCCCTCGAGCTCTTTCCTTTCACATTTACTTATTTATTTTTTAAATTGACATATAAAATTGACATATTTATTGTGTAATGTTCTTACTACAAAAATTAGAACTATGTCAGGTGAGGCCGGGCGCAGTGGCTCAAGCCTGTAATCCCAGCACTTTGGGAGGCCGAGACGGGCAGATCACGAGGTCAGGAAATCGAGACCATCCTGGCTAACACGGTGAAATCCCGTCTCTAGTAAAATACAAAAAAAATTAGCCGGGCGTGGTGGCGGGCGCCTGTAGTCCCAGCTACTTGGGAGGCTGAGGCAGGAGAATGGCGTGAACCTGGGAGGCGGAGCTTCCAGTGAGCTGAGATCCGGCCACTGCACTCCAGCCTGGGTGACAGAGCGAGACTCTGTCTAAAAAAAAAAAAAAAAAAAAAAAAAAAAAAAAAAAAAAGAACTATGTCAGGTGATGTATTTGCTAATTAGCTAGACTTAACCAGACCTTTAGTTTTCAGTTTTTAACGTTGAGTTAAAATACACGTAAATCAAATTTCCCATCGTAGCCCTTTGTAAGTGTGCATTTCAGTGGCATGAAGTCCATCCACATGACTGTGCAGCCATCTCCACCATCCATCTCAGAACTCTTCATCTCAGAAACCTGAAACTCTGTCCCCATTAAACAAGAAGTCCCCATTCCCCTCCCCTGGCAGCCAGCATTCTGCTCTGTCTCTATGAATCTGACTACTCTAGGCCCCTCATGTAAGTGGAGTCACACAGCATTTGTCTTTCTGTGGCTGGCTTAGTTCACTGAGTGTGAGGACCTCAAGGTTCATCCGTGTTGTAGCCTGTGTCGGAACTCCTTCCCTTTATAAGGCGGAACACTATTCTGTTGTATGTCTGTACTGCATTTTGTTGATTCATTCATCTGTCAGTGGACACTTGGGTTGCTCCCACCTGTTGACTGCTGTGAGTAATGCTGCTATGAACGTGGGTATAGAAATATCTTTGCAGCCCTGCTTTCGGTTCTCTTGGGTGTTCTGTCACAAGAGGAACTGCTGGCTCATATGGTAATTCTATGTGTAAGATTTTGAGAAATGACCACACTGTTTTCCATAGCTGCTACTCCATTTTTACATTCCCACCAACCATGCACAAAGGTTCAGATTTCTCCACACACTTGTTTTCTGTTTTGTTTTTATTTTTGGTGTACCCATCCTCATGGGTGTAAGTCAGTATCTATCTCATTATAATTCTGACTCGCATTTCCCTAATGAATAGTGATGCTGTGCCTGCTGGCTACTCATACATCTTCTTTGGAGAAATGTCTACTTATTTGTCTATTTTCTTTTTATTTTTAATTTTTAGAGACAGGGTATCACTATGTTGTCCAGGCTGGACTCCAACTCCTGTATTAAGTGATCCTTTTGCCTCAGCCTCCTGAATAGCTGGGTACATACCACAGCACCCAGGATGGCCCATTTTTGAATTGGCTTTTTTGTTGTTGTTGAGTTTTAGGAGTTCCCTATATATTGTGGATATTAATCCCTTATCAGATATATAGTTTGAAAGATTTTCTCTGTAGGCTGCTTTTTTACTCTGTTGATGGTGTCTTTTGATGCATATAACTTTTAAATTTTCATGAAGCCCAGTTTGTCTATTTTTTTTCTTTTGTGACATGCGCCTTTGGTGCCATATCCAAGAATTTATTGCTAAATCCAATGTCATGAAGCTTTTGGCCTATGTTTTCTTCTAAGGGTTTTATGGTTTTAGGTCTTAATTTAGCTCTATTGTGAGTTTATAGGGTATGAGGTGGAGGATCAAACTTCATTCTTTTGCACGTGTAAATCCAGTTTTCCCAACATCATTTGTTAAAAAAAAGTCTTTTCCCCCATTGAATGGTCAACATATTAAAAATCATTTGGGGCCGGGCACAGTGGTTCACGTGCCTGTAATCCCAGCACTTTGGGAGGCCGAGGCAGGGGCGGATCACGAGGTCAGGAGATCGAGACCATCCTGGCTAACATGGTAAAACCTCATCTCTACTAAAAATACAAAAAAATTAGCCGGGCATGGCGGCGGGCACCTGTAGTCCCAGCTACTTGGGAGGCTGAGGCAGGAGAATGGCATGAACCTGGGAGGCAGAGCTTGCAGTGAGCCGAGATCACGCCACTGCACTCCAGCCTGGGCAACAGAGCGAGACTCCGTCTCAAAATAAATAAATAAATAAATAAATAAATAAAATAAAAAATAAAATAAAATAAAATCATTTGGCCAGCCAGGTGCAGTGGCATGTATCTATAGTCCCAGTTACTTGGGAGGCAGAGGTGGGAGAACTGCTTGAGGCCAGGAGTTCAAGACCAGACTAGGCAACACAGTGAGACCCTGTTTCTAATTAAGAAAAATATCACTGGATCATATACAGGATGGTTTATTTCTAGGCTGTCTATTCTATTACATTGGTCTTTACATCTGCCTTTATGCTAGTACCACACTGTTTTGATTACTATAGCTTTGTAATAAGTTTTGAAACCAGGAAGTATGAATCCTCCAACTTTATTCATTTTAAGATTGTTTTAGCTATTAGGGGGTCCTTGAGAGTCCATATGAATTTCAGAATGGCTTTTTCTATTTCCACAAAAAATGTCATTGGGATTTTTGAAGGGAATGCATTGAATCTGTAGATTCCTTTGGGTACTATGCATATCTTAACAATATTAAGTTTTCCAATCCATGAACATGGGATGTATATCCGTTTATTTATGTTTTAATTTCTTTCAGCAGTGTTTTACAGATTTCAGTGTACAAGTCTTTGACCTCCCTGGTTAAGCTAATTCTTAAGTATTTTATTATTTTTAATGCTGAGTCTCTTTTGATAACAAAACCTCTTGTTACGTTGAGGAACTCTTTAGCCCATCTTTTGTATTTGCTTTCAGTTTGTGACACTTTGGTATGTCTTCCCGAGATGAGCGATTCTTTGGGTTTCACGGATGAGAGAGCCCATTGCATTGTCCTTTCATTTGGAGATATTGCCTGGTGTGTTGGGACAAGGAAGGACTAACCTTCCTTGTCAGTGTCTTATCACACCCGCAGGGCTGAGTGACAGGGTGGTCCTGGGCAGGCTTCCTGTGGCTGTGCAAACTGAGTGGGTGCACATTGGACTTTTCCCACCTACTGATGGTGTGTGAGGCCGATGTTACTGGGGCCTCAGCTGTCTGTGTTCACTCTTTCTTGCTACACAAAGAGAAACAAGGACAAGCCTTATTTGATAAAGGCCACAAACACTTTGACCTTCCTCCACCCAGTGTGGGGATCTGTGTCCCTTCTCCTTGACTCCAGGGCTGGTCACAGAAGGCTCTGGGCTCCAGCCTGGCTTGCTGGATGTGCTCTTGAAGCTCCCAAGTAAGAAGTCTGAGTCCCTGAGACCACTACACTGTAAGGACACTTGAAGGCGCTCAGGTTGATGGTCCCCACTGTGCCCAGCCCCTGAATGGAGCCAAGGCTCCAAGCACTTGAGTGAAGAGGCTGTGGTGGAAGCGGATCCTCCAGCTCTGGCCATCACCCCATGGAGTAGACAAACCGCTCAGCCCAGCCTCTCCCAAATTCCCGACCCACAGAGCCCACGTGCACAGCATGGCTGTTATGCTGCTCTGTTTGAGGTGGTTTATTAATGTAGCAAGAGATAATGGCACCAGGATGAACTCGATTTCTCAACACCCCACATTTTACAGGTTTCAGAATCCAAGTCAGGAGGTCAAGTGTGCGTGCAAGAGGTGGCAGAAGACAGATGTGCTGCTGTTCCCAGGCCACCTGCACAGCTGGATGGTGGAAGCTTGAGGTACTCGGGAGGCTGAGGCAAGTCTCATTTTATTCCATTTTCAAGAACAGAATAAAGCAAAAGAACATATTCAGTGCTTCCTTACAATGTTATCCTGTAGTCAGCTTTAATGATTTCTCTTTGAGCCTATTAGTTGGAGGCTGCAGTAAGCTATGATCATGCCACTGCACTCCAGCCTGGGTGACAGAGTGAGACCCCTACTGTCCCTGGTCTCTTAAAACAAAACAAAACCAAAAAACAAAACAAAACAAAAAAAATAACAGGCTGAGCACCTCCTACTAATTTCCTCGGCTTAGTACACCCTGTGGCCGTCGTCCCCATCGTCCGTGGCTTCATCCCTCATTTGATGCTTTCCTATGTGGACTTCCTGGCCAGTGCTGTGGGACCTCCCCCGTAGAGCTGGCCAGCCTCATGGGCTGGGCTACCCGTCCCACTCAGCAGTGGCTGCCTGGCCTCCCCTCTGTCTCTCTTGCCCAGCTCCTAATGGGCCTCCCGTAAAAGCTGATGCGTGGGGGCCAAGCCACACCTCGCTGACCTGGGGAAGCTGACAGAGTGACAGGGGGTCTCAGGGACCCTCCACCCACAAGGTGGGAAGGGGGATTGCTGGCAAATCTGGCATAGAGGTTGAGACCCCGAGGAGAGGCAGGCCTGGGGGATCTTGCAGCAGCTGTGTCCGCCTAGGACCACAGGGCTGGTGGGGCTGGCGGGGCTGGCAGCTTGGTGGAGGGCAGGTGCACGGCAAAGTTTTCACCGGTGCCGGCTTGTTGTCTTCCACGCTGGGATTTCGCATGAAGTTCTAGCTAATTGAGTATAAGCGTTTCTAAAGAACCCCCGGAGGGTTGTTTTTCTTTGTGCAAACAGTCCTTTTGTGCAGAGGGTGTTCTGTGACTTCTTGGCAGAGACACAGGTGGGAAACACCTGATTGAACATCATTGCCTGGGGAGTGGAGACACGCACAGCACGTCAACATGGAGCGCCCAGCAGCGGCGGCGGGTCCTGGGCTGTACTCTGGAGCCCTTCCTGGGATCATTTCCTGGCATCGGCTGACCCCTCAGTGTCTACGTGCTGAGCCCAATCTGCCTGCAGGGACGCCCGCTACCAGAGGCGGAGGCAGGTTCTCCTGGTCTCAGAGCCGGGGCTGTCTGTTAGCCTGCCAGTAACACGCAGGGAGGAAGGAAAAGGCTCTAGGCACAGCTGCTTGTCCAAGAGGGACCCTGTTGGCGGCGCATTACTGGGTGAGTGCTGCCCGCCTGTGAATGGGGTGCTGGCCGAACCTACCTCATAAACTGGGGCTGCACAGAGGTCACATGGTGGCATCACCATCAAGAGGGGAGGCCCCTTGGCACTGGAGGCAGGAGGCAGGGCCTCACCAGGCAGACGTGCCAGGGCCCGTGTCCCTGCACACAGCTGCCTGCCGGCCAGTGGAGTGAGACCTGCTGCCCCTCTGATAGCTCCTGGTAATCAGAGGGGCCCACTCCACCTGCACCAGAGGCAGTGGCTGGGGATGCTGGAGCTCGCGGCTCCAGCCACTCAGGATCCCACTCTGGGCCATGAAAGTTACTCCACGGAACACCCCAAGGCCACCCCTGCTGGCTGTGAAGACACCACCATGCGGACAGTGCCCAGGGCTGGGGCTCACAGCCGCAAGAATCTGGATTTGAACAGAAAAGGACCCCAGCCCTGCTGCCACCCTGACACAGCCTTGCGGGGCCCTGAGCAGAGGACCAGCTGCATTGTGTCCGCGCCTCGACACATGGAAAGTCTTCCAATAAGAACAGGATGGTGGGCCGGGCACAGTGGCTCAGTCCTGTAATTCTAGTGCTTTGAAAGTAGGCTGAGGTGGGAGGATTAATCGCTTGAGCCCAGGAGTTCGAGACCAGCCTGGGCAACATAGCGAGACTCCTTCTCTATAAAAAAATAAAAAATTAGCCGGGCATGGTGGTGTGCAACTATGTAGGTGGTCCTGAGCTCCTCGGGAGGCTGAGGCAGGAGAATCGCTTGAACCCGGGAATCGGAGGTTGCAGTGAGCCAAGATTGTGCCATTGCCAAGATTGAGCCAAGATTGTGCCTGGGGGACAGAGACTCTGACTAAAAAAAAAAAAAAAAAAAAAAAAATCCAAAAAACACAGGATGGTAGAACACACCTACCTGAGTCGGCACCGAAAATGGCAAGACATGTCCACTGTTATTTTCAAACACAAGTTCTCTCTGGCTTGAGAGACCTCACTGCTACCCAGGAGCATTATGGAGGAAGACGAGGAAGGGCTGATGAACAAAGGCTGCGTCTCTCAGTTGGTGGGTTGGCTGGGGGCGTGATGGCAGCGACCAGCCATGCTGCCAGGAGTCACCTCCCAGGTTCTTCCCAGGAGCTGCATGCTGACCCTCGGGCGCTGCCTCCGGGCCACCCCTCCTCCCCACTAAATGTCTTCACTGCCGGCTCTGGTGGCATTCCTGCCAGCCTGCAGGAAGCGGCTGTTTGCTAGGAAGATATCGCCAATGTCCAGGTACATCTTTTCCAAGCTGGATGTCTGGAACTGGGACCCTGTTTCTTCTTCTGTTGTGGGGGTTTTGAGGCTAGTCAGATGCATGGTGATTCATCACGACCCAGGTTCTGTTGACACAAAGGCCAGCCTGTCCAGAGCCACATGGCCCTGCTGTAGACGCCACAGAGCAGCTCAAGAGAGGAACAGGACCAGGAGGGCCGCACTGCTCTTGGCCGGCTCGGACCCCAGCACTGGTTCTGCTGCTCTCCCAGGCAGCTTAGCCAGGTGAATGAAAGTCTTGGGCCCGCCCTCCACAGGACGTTTATAAGGCCTCAGAAGCTGGATCTGCCTGGCAAGGGGGGCCCTGTCTGCCTAGCCACCCAGATGCGGGCACCTGGCCCTTTTGTGCACTGGAGGGGTGAGGGCTGTGTCAGGCATGCAGGACTCACGCTGTCCCCTGACTCCACCCTTTCACACTGAGATTCGGAACAAGATGTGCCTGGACACTGCTCAACGCCACGTGGCCTGGGGCACGCAGCTCAGGGCCAGGTTAGGGGGCAGCTGCCTGCCATCTGCCCTGCTTGTGCCTTTGACTGAATGCACAAGAGCCAGGGGTCGACTCAAGGTCTGTACATCCCTGCCCACAGCTCTTCATGGCCTGTAGGTAAGACGCCGGCAGGCAGCGCCACTCCCCAACCTCATGCTGGCGTGCACACCTGGGCCCTCATGTGGGATGCACGCCTTGTGGCTGTGGGACCTAGGGAGTTTTGTAACTATAGTGATGATGCCAAAGATAACAGGGACATAAAAAGGGGAAGGGGCAGAGGCCCAGAACCCTCAGGGTGGGAGCTGAGGTGGGGCAGATGTGCCCAGTGGCATGGCTTTGGCAAGGCTGTCAAGGGCATGCAGGGAGACTTCAAGGCCAACTCCCACTCTACCTACCCTGCCGCTGTCGTGGGGATGTCAGAACCTGACACCTTCCCTCACCGTGACAGCCTATGATGAGTGCCCAGGGTGCAGCTCCCTCAGCACCTGCAGTCACTGCAGCCTAAACCCAGGACCCTTCCCCTCCCTGACACCTCAGTGATGTGAAAATCCCTCCCGGAGTGCCCCACGCATCCCGGTGGCTGGCTACGGGACACTCAAGGAGAAGCAGCAGGGCCCCCCTCTCTAAAGGTCCTGGCACCTGGTGGCCACCCTTGTCCAGTGGGGCCAGGTCAGTGCTCAAGTCGGGCGGTCTCCAAGGTTGGGCCAGGGGCTGCTTTCCCGGCCAGCACGGACATTCCCGTTTGGTGGAACCAACAGAGAAGAGTGGTCACAGGACCCCTCGAGGACTCCGGGCCCCCCAGCAACCATGTTCCTCACAGTGGGGTTGGGAGGCACGGTCTTGGGACCCCCTGCAGTGGATGCGCAGGTCTCACTGACAAATCCAACACCCCCACCCCCAGGCCTTGGAAGCCCTCCTCGACCGTACCCCACGGCGGCTGGTCACATCCACTTAACCCAGTGCAGCCGCCCTCAGGCTGTAATCCAGCCCTCCACCCCCAACCCGGCACCGGAGCCTTCCTGGCCCCAAGCTGCAGCGCCCAGTCCAGCCCTCCGTTTAGCAGGTCTGTTCCAGGAACTCCCCTAATCCACCCATGCTCTGGCCACCTGGATCCCACACCCTTCCGATCCGTCCCACACATGTTCTCCAGATTTCTGCCTGGAAACCTGGAAATGCCACGTGGTCCTGCAGGAGGTTGGCGCCCCTCTCAGGGTCACCCTCTGTACCTCACCCTGGGGACCTGCTGGACTCTAGTCTAGTTCTAGGACTAGAAGCCTGGGTGGGGGTCCCAAGGAGCATTGGCAAGGCCTTGCAGGGCAACTGCCCCGGGCCTTCAGCTAGAGGGGCTCTTCTGGCAATCAGGGCAGACGCAGGCGTTTGTGGTTCCGGCTTCTCTGGATCTGCCCATGGGCCCCACTCCAATAATCAGGGTCATGGTTCTTTCCTAATCAACACCCGCGTTTAGGAGGAGACGACCAGCCAGGCTGGGCCCGGCTGCCTGCAGTGTGAGGCTCTGGCTGCTAAGTCCTGTTCTTGCTGTGTTGTGCCCTGGGGGCCACCCTGTGTGCAGCTGCAGCTGTGACTGTGGCCTTGGCCGCTGTGAGGCAGTGCTTGTCACTCCCTCGCTGCTCTCGTGCCTTCTGCCCAGCACTCACCTGGAGGCGCACCCTGCGTGCCTTCCCCACTGCACCCTCTCTGGAGATTAACTCCAGTCTCATAAGAGATAACTGGATAAGAGATAATCCCAGCTACACTGGCAGGCATGCGCTCCTGGATCCCACATCTGGCCTGGCCCTGTGCGCTGCAAGCCCCCCTTGCCATCCCTCACAGGCATCTTTCTCTGCATCAGCTTCACTCTTTAGGGAGTTCAGTTACTTCCTGATCCTGATCCTGGCCTCAACCTATGTGTTGGGAGCTCCTGGCTTCCTCAGGGCGAGGGGTCACGTGGACATCGACAGGCAGCTGTGGTTGGGGCCTATCATCTCCGGAGGCCTGGCCCAGGAAACCCACACTTGGGGTGGCCCATTCAACAATGGGTGAGGGTGGGGCTGAGCATCCTGCCTGGTGGGGGTCTGAGGGCACTGATGCTAAGTAGGGGACCAGGGCCTCCTCAGGGAGCTCCCACCTCAAGCCTGCAACTTGGCAATGGAAATTTATTATAAAATACCCTCAGCTGGCAACACAGCAGGCCCAAGCCAACATCTCCCGTAGGCCTTGGACAGCCAGGACTCTGGCTGGCCCCCAGAGTCACCGTCCTGTGATGACACACTCCACAAAAGGAAACACCAACCTCGTGGTCCTTGGGCCATGATTTGCTGGTCCTCAGAGGCCCTTGAGGTTTCAGGTCAAGGCTGGGGCCCGATGCCCACCTCCCTGCCCGCCCTCCTTGTCTCCCGGGAGGGGAGTGGGTGAGTCACGCGCGTGGGTAGAGCGACCAGAGGCTGATCCGCTGATCCTTGGAGCCCGCAGCCAACAAGCCATCGGCGGCGAAGGCCACGCACTGGACGGCGGCGCTGTGGAAGGCCAGCACGGCCAGCGGCTGCATCGTCCGCCAGTGGAACACGCGGATGCGGTGGTCCCAGCCTGCGGTGGCCAGGATCTTGCGGTCTGGCCGGATGGTGATCTCGGCGATCCCGGGATTGGTGAGTTCATGAGTCCCACGCACCTGTGAGAGTGAGGAGAGGCGTTAGGCCACTGCTTAAGCCCGTGAGGCAGTGCTGTCCCCGGCGCCCCACCTGCAGCTGGAACCAGGAGAGACGCAGGCCCACAGGCCCGGGACGTGAGGGGCACACGCTCCCGCACAGCTGACCTCCTACTCTTCCTAAGACCACGATGGGGGACTCCAGCCCTCCCCTCAGACTGGTCTTCGGCCCTGCCCTGCTGCTCCTTGCACCAGCTCTGACCGACTCCTTCCCCAGTCACAGAGCAGCAGAGAGACAGGGATGTCCCAGCTGTAGGAGAGGGGCTGGATCCTGGGGCTCCTCACCCCGGGGAAGACACTGCACCCTAGTGCCTAGTGAGAGGCCACGTCCTGGGCTTGACGGCAGCAGAACGCTGGCGCTTCTCCCAAGAGAACCTCACAACCACCCCAAAGCTGATGAGGATGAGAAATACAAACTCCATCTTCAGCAAAACCATGAGGTATGTGAACCCCCAAGCTCAACAGGGCTGGGAGCACTGCCAAGAGCAAGACCCAGTGGGGGGTTGGCAGGATGAGGCGGGGACAAGGGGGAGACGTCCTGGAGGCGGCAGGAACCACACAGTGCCCCTTGCCCGGTGGGGGCAACATCCCCGGCTGGGTTCTGAGAGGGGGTGGGGCACTGCACAAGACCCGGAGCCACACAGGCAGATCCTATGTGCACGGGGCTGTCGGGGCGCTGGCCTCTTCCTGGGCCGAGCGTCCCACACTCGGCGCTGGGTGCGCAGGAAGCCTCCTGCCCCGGCCCCTCCCTGACATTCTTCTCCTGCAACAAGCAGGGAGCTGGGGAGTTGGGAGATTAGCGCTGCCTCTGTGGCCACAGCACTTCTTGGTTCCACAGGGCGACATGTCCCATGTGCTGCAGGAAGTTTGGCACCTCTGTGCCCACACACTGAATGACAGAGGCACTTTGCCACCATGACGACAAGAAACAAGGGCCACTTCCTGCCACACCAGCCCCATGCACTGTGAGCTTTCCGTCAGCACCCTCTTCTCTAAGGGCCTCCCGATGGGGGCCACGCTGCCCTCAGTTGCGAATCACACATCTCTGCAAAGACAGCACAAGGAAAAAGGAAGAAGAAACAGGAAAAAACAATGGCAACATTCAGCAGAGGCCAATGGAAAGTGTCACCAAGCAATGCTGTCATAAATTAACAAAAGAAAACTTCATGAATTAAGCTCTGGCTCTGCGTCCCGTAAAACAAGAACCCAAAGCAGAAGAACGCGGAGGAGGAAAGCTGACCTGGCAGAGCTCAGGGGAGAACTGGAAGAAAACTCAAAGCAATGAAGGAGAATCAGCAGCAGCAGCGACTCTAACAGGACAGCCAGGGACACAAAGGGCAGGAATGATGGAGAGTGGGCAGAATGGGCTGGGCGTGGTGGCTCATGCCTGTAATCCCGGCAGTTTGGGCGTGGTGGCTCATGCCTGTAATCCCGGCAGTTTGGGAGGCTGAGGTGGGAGGATTGCTTGAGTCCAAGAGTTTGAGACCAGCCTGAGTAAAACAGCATGACCTCCATCTCTATAAGAATTTTTTAAAAAATTAGCTGGAGGTGGTGGCATGTGCCTGTAATCCCAGCTACTCAGGAGATTGAGGCAGGAGAATCAGCTGAGCCCAGGAGATGGAGGCTGCAGTGAGCTGAGATCACTGCCACTGCACTCCTGTCTGGGCAACAGAGTGAGACCCTGTCTCAAAAAAAAAAAAAAAAAAAAAAAAAAAAGATACGCTCTAATAAAGTTATTGGACTTCATAGCTAAAAAACTTTCGATGGCCAGACAAAAAGACCGTGTTGATGATGAGGGTGCCGTTTAGTCCGTCCTCAGAATGTTCCGCAGCCACATGGGTGCCAAGGGATGATGGGGTGATGCCTGCAAAGGCTGAGAAGGAAAGCAAGGTCCAAGCATTTTATATCCAGCCAAACTGTCGCTCAACTATAAAAACAACAGACCAACATTTCTGAACATGTAAGAACTCAGAGAATCCTGCAGCCATAAGCTGTTCTTGAAGGACTAGGAGATTAACTCCAGTCTCATAAGAGATAACTGGAGAACTGCTGCAAATGGTCTGGCAGGGAGCACTGGACCCACTTGCCTATAGGATTAGCTCTAAGACAATATGGGGATTATGGCTGTGAAACCGGTTATATAACTCACAGAAATATGGGAGGCACTAAGAGAGATAGGATGGTTGTTAAGTTCACTGATTTAGCTCAGTTTTTGTCCTTAGGGGCCAAAGATATAATAGTCAACCTCATCCCCGAGAGATTATCTGAGCTCCCCCACCATAAGTAATGACAAAAATAGCATCATTTCCTTCTCCTATCCCACCTCACTGTAGGTGCCTTTGTTTCCTAGTATTTCCCTTGTATATCTGCATAAAGTTAAAAAAAGATCTAAATATACTCAACAGGCTGAGTGTGGTGGCTCATGCTTGTAATCCCAGCTACGTGGGAGGCAAAGACAGGAGGATTGCTTGAGGCTGGGAGTTTGAGGCTGTCATAAGCTAAGATCACACCACTGCACTCCAGCCTGGGCAACAGAGTGAGACCCTGTCTTTTAAAAACATTACAAATTAGCCAGGCGTGGTTGTGTAGTCCCAGCTACTTGGGAGGCTGAGGTTGGAGGATCATTTGAGTCTAGGTTTATGATTGAATTTCAAAGTGAAATCCAAATCTGTGCTATGTACAAGGGAGATTCCAAAGGAACTCTTGGCAAAGATATACTGGGAAAATGCAAACAAGAAGAACAGGGTAATCTGAATAACAGGAACATTTGAATTTAGGGCCAAAGCATTAGGTAAGGTTATATAAAATACTTAACAATGATAAAGAGTACAATTCCCAGCGAAGAGCTATATAATCCCAGCACTTTGGGAGGCCAAGGCAGGAGGACTGCCCGAGCCCAG
Source organism: Macaca mulatta (assembly GCF_049350105.2). NCBI lineage: Eukaryota > Metazoa > Chordata > Mammalia > Primates > Cercopithecidae > Macaca > Macaca mulatta. The sequence continues at coordinate 32,913,331 of NC_133415.1, read as the reverse complement.
GAGTTCAAGACCAGCCTGGGCAACATATAGAGATCCTGTCTTTACAAAAACAAATTTTAATTAGCCATGCATGCTGGCATGTACCTGTAGTCCCAGCTTCTTGGGAGGCTAAGGTGGAAGGATTGCTTAACCCAGGACTTTGAGGCTGCAGTGAGCTATGATCACACCACTGCACTCCAGCCTGGGCGACAGAGCAAGACCTTGTGCCCCCACCCCCAAAATAACTGTAAATATCTGTTTAGCCAATAAACTGACATATCATCCATAAAGCAAGAACAATAGGAAAGTGGCTATAATTGAGTAACTGGTACCAGACTAGTCCTCTTGATGCAAACAACCATAAAAAATGGACAAAATACACAAGGCAACTGTTTACAGGCAGGAAACACTAGGCAGAGAAGGGGAGCTGATGAGGTGGGCCTCCCAAATGCCCCCACAGCTCTCTGCCTGGAGACAATGCCCTCGGCATGAAGTCCACGCAGAACATAGTGGTCACATTAAGCTGAGGAGGCAAAGATCAGAATCTAGAGCAGTCAGAGGGCTGAAATCCGTGGGGCAAGGCAAAGGAACGGAGGGAGCTGAAGACTGTGTAAGGGGTCCCTACGAGTCTTGTGTGAGGGCTGGACTGCACATGCCCACGGTGGACTCCACAGGGCTAACCAGAGCTGCAGAGTTAAACAGAACAGGTTCAAGAGGTCAACACTGCTGGGGGTCCAGTCAGCCTGAGTGCAAAGACTGCGTGACAGCCTGAGACCAGCTGAGCTACCAGAACGGCATCACTTCAGGAACAGGATTCTGTCTTAGAGTATGGCCTACCCTAGATCTACCAGAACAAAACTTGAAACCAAGCCCTGACAAGGTCTGCAGGAGAGGCAGAGTTTGGAAGTTGAGTTCCACCCCACTTAACAAGCCTGGGAATGAACTTTCCACAGACCTGCCCTAACAAAGCCAAAAGCCAAGCCTGCACAAGCTCAAGGTGAACAGTCAGTCACTGAACTGCACACCAGAATGAAAGCAAACACTCTTCAGAGCAAAATAACAGAACCCAGAGATTCAGCATGTATCGTTTACCATGTCTGGCACACAAACAGCAAATTACTAGACGTGCTAAGAAGCAGGAATATATGACCCATAGTCAAGGGGAAAAAGCAGTCAATAGAAACTGACCCCAAAATGGCAGAGATGTTGAACATATCAGATAAAGACTTTAAAGAAACTACTTAAATGTGTTCAAAAAAAATGAAAGGAAAATGTATTCAAATAATTACCAAAAAAAAATTGTCTTCAATGAGCAAATAGGAACTATTAGCAGAGAAATGGAAATTATAAAAAAGAATCATAATAGAAATTATAGAACTGGAAAGCTCAATACTGAAATGAAAAATGTATCAAATAGGCTTAACAGCAGATTGGAAATATATTTATTTTTAAAGTCAGTGAACTAGAAGACAGATCAACAGACATTGCCCAATCTGAAGAGGAGGGAGAAAAATGACTGAACCAAAACAAACAGCGCCTCAGGGGGCCATGGGATGCTATCAAACTGCGTAACTCACAGAAGCCCCAGAAGGAGGAGAAAGTGAAAATGGTCAAGAAAAAACAGTGGCTGGATATTTCCCAATTTTAATGAGAAACACGAATATATAGATGAAAAGCTCACAGAACCCAATCAGGACAAGAAAAAAAATCTGTCTAGGCACATGATAGTCAAACTGCTGAAAACCACAGATTAAAAAAAAAAAAATCTTGAAAGCGGCCATGGTGCAAGACATATTACATGCATGGAAATGATAGGATACCATGAGTTCTCATCAGAAACAAGGAACAACATCTTTACAGGGCACGAGGAAAAATAAAACTATCATTCCCAAGTTCCATAGCCAGGATTCTGTAAAAAGGAGGGTGATGAAGACATTTTTTAGATAAATAAAAGCTAGAGAATTTTTTGCCAGCAGGATTGCACTACAAAAAAATGTAAGAAGCTCCTTGGGTCTATAGGATGAACAGCAGAAATGGCAAAGGGGTGAGTAAATGTAACATGTTACGTTTTTTATTTCTTGAAAGTGTTTTTTTTAACTGATGATTTGAAGGAAAACTGGTCAGATGCAGTGGCTCATACCTGTAATCCCAGCATGTGGGATTGCTTAAACCTAGGAGTTCAAGGCCAGCCTGGGCAACACAGTGAGACCCTATCTCTACAAAAACTTAGCCAGGCATGGTGGTACGTGCCTGTAGTCCCAACTACTCGGGAGGCTGAGGCAGGAGTTTGAGGGTGCAGTGAGCTGTGATTGCAACACTGCACCCCAGTCTGGGTGACAGAGCAAGACCTTGCCTCAAAGAAAAGGAAAACTAATATTGTAAGGTGCAGTTTTGAATGTGTGTAGATGTAGATCACAACAGTCACGGAAAGACTAAAAGGGTGAGTAGGAGGGATTGCACCAGCACAAGGTCATGTTTGTGAGACGGGATGTGAACAACACTGATTCTAAGGAGACTTTCAGAAGGGTGCACACTCTTGAAGTGCAACCACTTAGGAACAAAAGTGGTAAGAGGTCTAGCTAAGAAGCCAATAGAGGAAATAAAACAGAATACTAAAAAATAAATATTTGATTACCACAAAAGAAGGTCGAGAAGGAGGAAAAGTGGTCAAAAATGGAAGTGAGAAGTGGAAAATAAGTATAGAGATGTTAAACTTAATCCCAGACATGTCAATAATTACAGTGAATGCAAACAGACTAAACGTACCAGTTAAAAGGCAGAGATTGTCAGAAAGCATCACAAAGCAAGACACACCTGTCTTCTAAAGATACTTTTTATTGGGAGGCCGAGGCAGACGGATCACGAGGAGGTCAAGAGATCGAGACCAGCCTGGCCAACATGGTGAAACCCCTTCACTACTAAAAATACAAAAATTAGCCGGGCGTGGTAGCACAAGCCTGTAATCCCAGCTACTCGAGAGGCTGAGGCAGGAGAATCACTTGAACCTGGGAGGCGGAGGTTGCAGTGAGCCGAGATCATGCCACTGCACTCCAGCCTGGGAGACAGAGTGAGACTCCGTCTCAAAAAAAAAAAAAAAAAAAAGTAAAAAAAAAAAAAAGATGCTTTTTAAATGTCAAGAGGTCAAGACAGATTGAAAGTAGAAGCAGGGAGGAAAATGCAAAGGGCAAACCTAAGAAAGTCGATGCTACTGTTTAGCATCAGACAAAGCCAACTTCAAGACAAAGAGCATTACAAGAGACAAGGGACACTTTGTGTTGAGAAAAAGGCCCTGCACCAAGACGAGGTGACATCTCAGCGCCTACACACCCGCACTCAGCCCCAGAGCTTCAAAGCTCATGAAGCAAAACTGGCAGAGACAAAGAAACAGGCATGTGTGCAATCACAGTTAAAGATTTTAAGAGCCTTCTCTGCGTAACTGTTTAAAAAAACTAGACCAAAAAATCGGTAAGGATATTAAAGACTGGAACCACGTCCACTGACCTGGGTCAGGCTGACGGAAGGCTCCACCCCACAACTGCGGAACACACGCTCCTTTCAAGTCCATGTGGTGCACTCCCCGACACACACCATGTGCTGGGCCAAAACCAAGCCTCCATAAATTTCTTTTTTTTTTTTTTTTTTTTTTTTTGAGACGGAGTCTCGCTCTGTCGCCCAGGCTGGAGTGCAGTGGCGCGATCTCGGCTCACTGCAAGCTCCGCCTCCCGGGTTCACGCCATTCTCCTGCCTCAGCCTCCCGAGTAGCTGGGACTACAGGCGCCCACAACCGCGCCCGGCTAATTTTTTGTATTTTTAGTAGAGACGGGGTTTCACCGTGGTCTCAATCTCCTGACCTTGTGATCCGCCTGCCTCGGCCTCCCAAAGTGCTGGGATTACAGGCGTGAGCCACCGCGCCCGGCCCGCCTCCATAAATTTCTAAACACAGCAATTGCACTGCGTGCATTCACTGACAACAGAATTAAGCTAGATTAAAGATATAGCTACAAAATCAACGAATATTTGGAAATTAACACCGCCCCCCCCAAGGAAACAACAGATCAAAGAGGAAATCACAATATTTTGAACTGAATTAAAATGAAGACACAATAAATCAAAGCTTATGGGACTGAGCCACACGGAAGGTGGCCAGGCTGGGAGTTGAATTCTCAGCAGCCCAGGGAAGAGGCAGGACCTAGATCCGAGACCCAGCAGCTGCTGCTGCTGAGAGAGCGGCCCCTCGGCATCCAGGCCCGTGCACTCAGAGGCCACCAGCACAGCCACCAAGAAGCCCCTGCCCGAGGAATCCCTAAAGGATGTACTTTTTGGCTCCCAGAAGGAGGGCCTGAGATGTAAGAATGCCCAGGGCAACGCTCACACATGAAATGCAGTTATCGACGTGAGAACTGGTTTCATAAGAGATGTGTCTACACCTGGAGGGCCAGGAAGGTTGGAGGTAAAATGATTAAAATATAAGGCTATAAAGGGAAGTAGCGACCAAAAGAAACCTGGATTGAGCCATATTAATTAGTTGGAAAAATAGGCTTTGGGGCAAATGTCCTTTCTAGAGATGATGAGGGGGAATGAAGAGAAGACCTCACTCGCTAGGGAATTACCATTTTAAACTGGCATATTCCTAGGTCAGCTTCAAAGTGCATAAAGCAAACACAGACAGGCCCCCGGCAAAAGGGAACTGGACAGGCCTCTCTGCACTTGCTGGGGACCCTGGTCCCCTGCAGGATGACTTAAAGGCCTAAGAATCAGTAGACACATGGGCCTGGCACTCACGTGTGCAGCGGGGCATCTGACAACCAGCACCGCCTCCCTGGCACATGTGCAGTGCTTATGAAAATTGGACGGCCCTGCATTTCAAAGAACTGATATCATTCAGACCTTGTTCCCAGACCACAAGGTTAATTAAGTTAGAAATTGAAATCTAAAAAATAACTGGGGGAAAAAATCAAACATTCAGAACCATAAAAACATTCTAATTAACTCAGCAGCCAGAGAACAAATAAAAATGGGGTCTTTGTGTCAAATGAGGAACATGGAAAAAAAAATAATAAAAATGGGGTCTGCCTGGAAGTGAGGGGAGGAAGACAATGTCTTCTTGCACCAGGGAGCCCAGCTGGGTGGTCACCTGTGGAAACAGGCTCCATGTGGGGCGGACAAGGGAAGGCTGAGTGCCAATGGGCTGTGCACCTGACCCCAGGCAGGGCAGCAGATGCAACCCAGGGGACATGGGATGGAGGGAGAGCATGGCAAGGACAGAAATGATGAACAGAAAGATAGAAATGCTCAAGGACAAACACATACAAGACTGATCAGGAATAAAGCAGGGACAGAGCTTTGAATGCGGCAGAAATTTAAACAATCATCACAAGCAGTCCAAAAAAGGTCACTAGGAATATAACCTTGAGGATTTGTATGCCCACACATTCCTAGAAAAATTCCCCAAATTGGCCAGGCGCGGTGGCTCAAGCCTGTAATCCCAGCACTTTGGGAGGCCGAGACGGGCGGATCACAAGGTCAGGAGATCAAGACCATCCTGGCTAACACGGAGAAACCCCGTCTCTACTAAAAAATACAAAAAAAAAACTAGCCGGGCGAGGTGGCGGGCGCCTGTAGTCCCAGCTACTCGGGAGGCTGAGGCAGGAGAATGGCATAAACCCGGGAGGCGGAGCTTGCAGTGAGCTGAGATCCGGCCACTGCACTCCAGTCCGGCACTCCAGTCCAGCACTCCAGCCCGGGCAACAGAGCGAGACTCCGTCTCAAAAAAAAAAAAAAAGAAAAATCCCCCAAATCAGGAAACCTAAATTAGTCCACAAAGGAAACAACCCAGGCAGAGAAAATAACTGCCCAGTAATGGTGCAGGTGAAGACCAACCTACAGTCACTCACAACCCCCTACCTCCACCGCCCAAATGTGTCCATCCATCGGGAGAAGAGAGGACGCTCCCCACCAGCTTCCTGAGCCCGGGGCTCCTGTCACTAGGCAGGTGGTGGGAGAGGGAGACCCAAGTCAGTCTGTGGCCCTGGGCAGTTCCGGCCCAGGCCAGCGGAGTGGGCAGAGCATATGTCACACATGGGGGGCGCTCATGGTGATTTCAGGACTTTTCCCTGAGATCCAGGGACAGACTGAGGATATTAGTTGTTTTAATGTTTAAGAAAACGCCAACAATGCAATGAACAGATTCAAGAAGAAAACCTGTATGAGTCAGAGAGATATAGTGAGAGCATTTGGTGACATCAGGCACCCATTCAAGACCCAGATTCTTTCCCCAGGAGAGGTGGGAGGAGCCTTACCTGGCGAGGAGATGCCACTAAATAACCCACAGCCCTCACCCCGGCCTGGGATACCACCGCCTGCGCCCCCTGACGCTGCTCTAGGCTCCTGCTCAGTGAGGTCGGTGCCTCGCCATGCCCTCTCAGCCACCTTGCCCTCCTACCTCAACACCAGCTTGTCCCTCAAGGCCAAGCCCCTGCAGGCCCATCGTCCTGCCCTTTCAAGGTGTCTCCAGGGCCCAAGCCCCCTTGTTCATGGACTTACCAAGGCCTGCAGCCCTGACCCTTCTCATGGCCCCTCCCCTCCCATCCCCCACTATAACCAGCACAGTCCCAGCACATCCCAGATGCTCTGCCTGTCCTCTACCTCTCTTGCCTGGCAGACCTTGGCTCTAGGGGTCTTGGCAGCGTCCTGCCTGTGCACACACAAGCAGCTGAACGTGCTGCAGCACAACACACAGCCATTGGTTGGCAACCACAAGCCAAGGCTGGCTTCAGTGTGCAGAGCACCCGACCTCAGGGCTGCCTCCCCTCCCTCCACACCAGCCCCTGCCTCCCCACTTGGCTCCCTGTGACCCGGCTGAGGGGCCATCAAGGCCAGCACCTGCTGTGCAGGGCCGTGGGGGGATGCTGGCATGTACGTGTCACGCGTGTGGGGTTCACCGCCTGTGCTTGCAGACCCAGGAGCCTCTCCCTGCTCTCAGGGACCAGAACACAGTGGCCCAGGGAGGGAACTGGTGGCTGGGAACAAGAACAGGAGGCTGATTTGATGCCATCGTCACTGTCTCCCATTTCTCTCCTATGACCTCTGCCCTAAGTCAGTGGTAGAGAGCAAACACCGGGCCCCACCCCATGGCCCTCACTTGAAGCCACTGGGGCCTGCTCAGGGCCCTCTTGATAGGAATTTGCCGGAAGGTCCTTCCCAGGGAGAAAAGAGCTGCTGAATGCCTGGAGCCACTAGGCGCGCGGGGAGGTTTCCGTAGGAGTCCTGACGGCGTGTCTTCACCTGTGGGAGGCTGAGATGCCCAGTTCCTCCTGCCCAGCAGCCTGGCTGTGCCTACCCACCAGCCAGGCGGCCACTGCCTGCAGGGACAGAAGTGACCCCACACCCACCTCAGCCATTCTCAGAAAGCAGTGACAGCATCGAGGTAAAGAAAACCAGGTGCAAAGACCAGCTTCCCGCAGGAAATGAGGACGATGCAGGAAGCCTGGTGGGGCCTCCTGGAGAAAGACTAGGGCCTGCTCCAGCCCTGTGTTCCTGAAGAAGAGGACCGGTCCTGGCCCTGCAGTGATGGCAGCCAGGGCCCTGCACTACTGTGCTCCTGATGGCAGGTGGGACCATGCCCACGCCCTGCACAAGCCTCTCCTCCTGATGCCATGCACGGGGAGCTGACCCAGGGCCCTCTGCCCTCCCTCCTGGCTGCCCAGCAGCTCTGCTACTGCCCTCTAAAGGGCAGCCTCTGGCAGACGGCAGCAGCAGCCACCACTGCTGTGCAGATGGGAGCGCAGCTGGGACACCTGGCCGTGCCTCATGGGAGAGCCACGGTTGGTCCACTTCCCAGGCCAGGGCTGTCTGGAGTAGGGGAGCCTCATTATTACTTAAAGGCCTCAGAATATGGCTGGCTGTAAATCAGTCCCCGCTTCAAGGCTGTGGGCGCTACCCCAAATGTGGGAGGGAGAGGGCCTGCGTACCACCTGTATCTGATGACAACGCAGGCTCTAACTGCGACGGCTCGTGGGAAAGCCACCTTAGCAAGGCAGGGCGCCAGTTGCCACTTGCCTCCAAGGCACCCTCAGGTGGCATCCTGATGTGGGCAGCCTCCTCGTCACCATCGCAGCCCCTGGCCAAGCCCCAGCCTGGACCTGGCCCTTCCAGGAAGGATCTCTGGCCACCAGTGTCTCTCATAGCGCATGACTTCAGGTGCCAGGAATGCGTGGCGCGGCCAGGCCACCATCTGGTTCCGATTACCCATGCTCTGCTCCGGGAACCTCATTTGCGTCTCCGCTCCCAGCACCCGCTGGGGGGAGACTGATCTTGGCTTATCAGAGGCTTCGGCGGGAGGGTGTGAGGGACACACAGCCGCACCCACGTGGCTCTTGGCCGAGGAGTCACAGTGCAGGCGGTGGGTGAGGACACCTGTGGGTGCTGAGGACCTTCAGTCACCTTGCTTGCTCTCAGCGGCAAGAACGCTCTCAGGCAGCTCACCTCTGAAAGCGCCCCCAGAGGCTTTCCCTAAGGCCTGGGCTTTACAGAACCTGCAGTCTCCAGGGCCTCTAAGATCAATGTTAAGATGTGACATTGGGCAGAGGGTGGCATGTCAGCCTCTCCAGCTCCCTGTCCCCTGTCCCTGGGGTCGCCTGTCCCCTCCCAGGCCTCCTCCTGGCCCATGCAACACAGGGCTCAGCAGGGGAAGCGCTTCTCCTTTGATGTGCACCACGGGCCGATGCCCTGCCCAGCACGCCACAGCCACGCCAACCACTTCCAGTTCCTGGTTCTCCCTTCTGCTGTCACTTTTCAATTCATTAATACCTGGTCCCCCTTTTGCTTTAACTTTTCAGTTCATCAATCCGGTCAAGTTCATCTCTGGACTGGAACGTGCCCCATAAATTACAGTCTTAAGTTCCAGCAGCTGTTTCCCAAGCACGCCAGGAGAGACGAGGCAGATCTGGGCCAGGACGGCAGGAGGGCCCCTTCCCGGGGTCTTGGGCGCAGGGGTGGGGACTGCAGGGAAGAGCCTTCTGGGGGCTCTCAGGGAAGCTGCCTGGGTCTTCAGCCCTTTACTGTCAGACTGGTGAAGGACAAGCCAGTGCCAAGTGAACACTGGACCCCATGGGGGCGCCCTGCAGGGTCCCTGCCAGGCTTGAGGAGGAGGGAGGGAGTGGGAGGGAGATGCCCCTTCCAGACATGCAGACCCAGCACCCAGAGGGGCTCAGCCTCCCAGCGCCCGGAGCAGCTCAGCTTCTAGTTGCTAAGAATGGGCATCATGATGACTCTTATCCACCCATCACACAGGCCCACTAGGCCTCAGGAGACCCTTCCTCCCAGGGAAACACGAGAAGCTCTGCCACTTACAGCAGGGACTTGCGTCTCCACCCCCAGGACAGCTGACGGATGGGCAATGGATGGACACAGCTCTCCTGCAAGTCTGCCATGTGCCCACACAGGTTGGTGATGCCCACAGGGCACTGGGGCCGCTCACAGAACCCCGCCCCTCTGTGTATCCTGGTCTCACCAGGGCCCGTCCTTCGCAGCTCCACCATGTGCTTCAAAGGCTCTGGTGGTGCCTACTCAGGAGTGGGCCTGACGGACCCGAGGTGAGCCCTCCCCGCCCCACGGGGCCAGGGCTGGGCGAGCGTGAGGTGCAGCAGGCTTGCTGGGGCTGCTGGCAAGTCTGCCCCGCCTGGGGGGCCCAAGGGATGCCTTCCCTGTGGCCTCCTGTCATACAGACAGCCCGGACCACAGCCCCACAGAGAAGGGCAGCCCCAGGCCCTGTCCTCAGTGAGGCTGGGAGCTGCTGCTGCTGCCAGTAGCCACCTCACGGGACATGCAGCTCCCCCTGGAGGCCCTTCACCCACGACACTGGGCAATCAGGCCACTCGCTGGCTGTGGGTAAGTCTCTGGCTTCCAAGGCTTCTGGTGAATGGGGGCTCCTTGTCCACCCCCCAGAAGCCAGGATGTACCCAGGCCACACCCAGCACCTCATTCCCCATGGTCTTTGCAGCCCTGAGACCTGCACCAGAGTGAGACCTGGACAGGAGGCTCCCCTTGCTCCCACCAGCCTGACCCGATCCCTCCCATCCCAAATGGGGCCACATGTGTAGGCCAGGCTACCCTGTGTTGAGCCCTGGAGCCACAGGCCCAGAGAGGGACACCACGGTGCCCCTCGAGCCACGCCAGCCAGGAGAGCCCAGGAGACACCCCGGGAAGATCTTTAGCAACCGCCAGGCGGCCCTGAGGCCTCCCTGCCTTCCTGCTGGGCTTTCCCACTGCCCGTGAGCAACGGCCTCCCTCGGGCCAGCTCCAGACCACCACGGGGGCCACAGCTCCTTGTAGTTTTCCACACTGGGGTTTTTTTTTGTTTTTTGATTAATCAGTTCCTTACTGACCAAATTCCTCTGAGTTTTCACAAAGGGGTTTGAGTATTCCTGGACTCTGCGTGCCTTTCTCTAGATGGACAAGATGTAATGGCATGAACCCGAGGTCTGGGCGAAACCCAAACCATGTGAACACCCTGCCAGCGCCCACGCCCCCTTCTTCCTGCGCCAGCCATGGACAGCCCCCCTGCACCCGCCTCCAAGTGATTAATTAGCCAGGGATCTGCAACAGCTCCTCTTCATGCCTAAATATTGTTTCAGCCTATCAGACTGTTAGTGCAGAGGAGGATAAATGAGGCCCAGGGCCTGGCGCACTGACCTGCAGGGCCTGCTGCCCGTCCAGGCTCCAGACAGCCAGCGCCTTCCCCGCGGAGCCCGAGATGCCCCTGGCCTTCTGGGAGTCAAAGTCAAGGTCCATGACGGGCTCCTCGTGGCAGGCGATGTGGCTGCACACCTTCTGCTCAGAGACGTCCCACAGGGCCACCGATCCATCCTCATAGCCGGCCAGAAGGAGTGGGCGGGGGTTGCAGTCGGCCTGCGGGGAACAGCAGAGCAGTCAGCTCCTAGAAGGACTCTGACTTCAGTGAGTTTTGGGGGAGAAGGGGCTCTGGAGATCTCCTGCCCCTCCTGCTGGCTGGGGCTGTCTCCCATGTCTTCCACGTGGCTGCCACAGCTCAGAAGCTCTGCACCGCCAGTGCCCTCCTGTACAGCCCCTGGATGGCTGATGCTGTCAGCATGGGACTGGCACGGCTGCCCTTAGGGCACCCCGAGGACATAGGGGTGGAGGGCACAGAGCTGAGCCCGAGGTCTCCCACTGCTGTACCACTTCTCACCAGCCCTGCAACCTGCACGTGCTCATCCTGGGTTCTGCCCAAAGGGGTGATGCTGGGCACTCGCCAGCCACTGTGAGTGCTGCCAACCCTCTCCACCTCTCCCATGCACAGGGACTTGTCCTCCCGCCTCCTTTCCCCAGGCCTAAGATGTGTGGCCACTGCTCACTGGGGCTGGTCACCTGTCTAGAGCCGCCAGCCAGAAGAAACCGTGAGCTCCATCTCCATGAAAAATGAACTCTCTGTGCTTTGTCAACGTGGCTGCTGAAGCCCCCGCCCCTGAAGCCTGGCGCGAGCTGCCCGAGCTCTCGTGATGAATGAGGGCGCAGGTCAGAGGGCTCCGAGCCCTGGGCAGACGCCTCGTTTGTTAAGCCTCTGGAATAATTGCAGGAGGAGAGCGCTGCAGGATTCCGCATCACCCTGGGGACACAGCCGTCAGTCCCCGGCACCGAGAATGACAGCCCAGAGAAACCTGGCATGGCTGAGCAAGGAGACCTGGGGGAGCCGGAAGGCACCAGGGTGCGTACCTAACAAAGGGATGCTGAGTCCTCAAACAGCACAAGGACCAGGGCTCCAGGGAACCGGGGGAGCCAGGCCCGGAGCCTGAGGCCAACTGCCCTGACCTGGAGGGGATGGCCAGGCCAGGGACAGAAGGACAGTCACTGTGCCCTGCAGGATGTGGGCATGTGAACCCGAGGCCAGAGCTGGTCCAGTGGTCCTCATACATGTCCCTGGAAAAGACTTGTAAAACCGCTGGGTTCTAATAACAGAGTTCACACAGACGAAACTGAGAAGAGTGAGGCTCCGGGCGGAGGCAAGTGGTGGTCGATGCGTCTCCTCCCGGGGCATCTCCTCCCAGGCCTCGTCCCAAGTCATGCCCTGCTGCCAGAGTCCACATTGTCCCTGGGAGGCAGGGCTGCCCCAGGCCCCCGAGTGTACTCAGCGCCCTGCCCCTCCCCGCAGAAGCCCTGGCCATGCTGCTGTGTGTTGCTGTTTTATCCCCGGGAGGAGCTCCACGTTGGCACCTTTCAAATCACCTGCTGGGAAATGAGGCGTGCAGGACCCACAGTACCTTCCTCCTTGACATGGGTGCCACACCCTCTGCACAGGAGCTCCTTGCAGGCAGCCCTGGCTCCCTGGAAGGGCCTCCCCCTGGTAAGCGGTGTGTCTGAACTCAGAGTGGGTGAGGGCCAGGCGAGAGCAGCTGGGAACACTCCGCATCCCAACCAGGAATGCAGACCAGCCCCAGAAGCTGACTCCAAAGACTCTCCCCATTGGACCCGCTCCCCTCAGGCAGTGCTCTGTGGCGGTGCCTGTTCCCAGCCTGCGCCACCCTCCTCCCTGGCACTGTCCTCCACTGCCAGAGCTGAGACTGCCTGGGGCTGCTCCCGTCACTGACGTCCTTCTGGCAGTCTCCGAGCCTAGCGCCTGTGTGAAGCCACTGCTTCTGAGTTCAGATGCCATGGCCAGCGCAGGGACTGTGTGTGTGACTGACCTGCCTGCCATGGTGCCACAGGGTGGCCGGAGCAGAAGCCAACCTGGCCTGGAGGGGCTTGCCCTGTGGTTGCCAGCCTCTGCTATGCCGCTGGTCCCTGCAGCTCCCCAGTGACAGACACCACAGGCAGGGCAGTCCTCTTGTGGCTGGGGCACTTCGGTGCCCACAGCCTTGATGCTGCCCGACCTCTGCTGGGGAGAGGATCTGAAGTCTCCCAGATCTGTTCTTCTCTGCCTTCTCCCTGCCTGCAGATGAGACCTGGAGGCCAGGCCTCATTCTGCACCCCTCCTATCGACTGGCAGCCCCAGAGGGACACAGCAGGTCGGGGGCCGTGGGAAGCCCTCAATGCACCGTACCCCAGGAAGCAGGGCAGGGCTGGCTGGAGGGGCCCTTGCCCTGAGGGCTGTGCCAGTGACTGCCTCAGGCTCGACATAGGTCCTGATCTTTTATATATTAATAACAATTATTCTTATGTTGCAGGTCAGCTGCTTTAAGGAGCAAAATAAGAATATAATAAAGATTTAAAAATTTTTTAAATGTTTAAATAAAAAATGAAAATGAGATTGCCCCCCGCCAAAAAAAAAAAGTAAAGAAAAGAAAAGAAAACTCTCAGTGTTTGAGAAAAAAAATAGCAAGTCAAGCCACTGTGCCACAATTGGATTGACAAATTATAACCCGACCCTCAGGCTTGGGGATGGAAAAGGGAACATGTGGAGTTAATGTCGGCTTTTCTTAGCGGAATGCTTCACGCTGGATCTCCATCGCCAACAGAAACGCGATTTGTCCTCTGTCAACTACATTAATTACCTTAACAAGTTTGTACATCCCTTTCTACGCATTTTTCTGTTGGAATTTTACATGATTGTGCAATGACCCACGTTTCCCAAGGGGTGGAACAGGAGCGGTGCGGCCCCGGACACCCTTTCCCAGGATCTGGACGCCCTGTCCACTGCCTGTGGGGTTGCAGCCTTGGGGGGCGTTTTTCCTCCCAGCAGAACCCCTGTCAAGCTCTTGGAGGAGGCTTGTCCGGGCACATGGAGGCCAATGACCCAGGTTCCGCTGCAGCCCCTGTGGCCCGGCTGTGAACCTGCTGGCACCGAGTTTCATCATCCCAGGTGAGCCCCCCGGAAGCTGCCCTGACTCCCATGAGGGCTTCTCCCCAAAAGGCCACAGCCGCAGAAGTAGCACCACAGGATCAGCCCACGGGAGACCCCAAATTCCAAGTGAACCTTCTCAGTCAAGAAACCACAGGGGGAAGCTGACTGCAGTGAGGGGCGCCCGCTTTCTGGTCACATGGAGAGAGAGAAAAGCTGGGGGCAGGGCCTCTGGGGGTGCCCGTCCTGGTGGGCCTTGCAGGGCATGCAGACGCCCACCAACTGCAGAGGCCCGTCCAGTCTTGCTCTCATGAGGAGGTCAAAGAGGCAGTGAACCAGAGTCACCTCCTGGTAAAGGCCCAGCCCAGGGCAGTTCTCAGAGTCGAACAGAAAAGGAGGGTGCCTGGGCCGGGCACGGTGGCTCACGCCTGTAATCCCAGCACTTTGGGAGGCCAAGGCGGGTGGATCATGAGCTCAGGAGATCAAGACCATCCTGGCTGACACAGTGAAACCTCGTCTCTACTAAAAATAGAAAAAATTAGCCGGGCGCGGTGGCGGGCGCCTGTAGTCCCAGCTACTCGGGAGGCTGAGGCAGAACAGTGGAGTGAACCCAGGAGGCGGAGCTTGCAGTGAGCCGAGATGGCGCCACTGTACTCCAGCCTGGGTGACAGAGCGAGACTCCGTCTCAAAAAAAAAAGAAAAGGAGGGTGCCTGGCATGACCTAGGGCCCCAGGAAGGGTGTTGCTGGTGACCCCTTACCATGGGCTTCTGAGGCAGCTCAGGGCTAAGGGGCTCTTTGCAAGTCAATGCATGGGACCACTTGCTCTGTAGCCCTAGACATGAGCAGCCCCGAGGAGGGCAGCTACACCTGGCCTGGAGGGTGATGAGGGAGGAGGCTGGCCTCAAGGAAGCTGTGCTGCATGGAGGCAGCTGGCCCAGAAGAGTCCCTCCCAGCAATCCCGACCTGGGCCCCGGCTGATGCCTTCCAACCCTGTCTAACCACAAAGAACAGTTGAGAAGGAAGGAAGTGTTCGTGGATCAGAAACTCCAAGTGCGGCCTCAGGGAATGTCATTGTGTTAAGTCCACCCCTGCCTCTAAGAGGCAAAGAAGTAACAAAAATTAATTCCAAGCAAAGCGGGGACATGCAGGCTTGCTGTAGTTAGTCAGCGTGGCCCGCCCTGCCCTAAGCAGGGCCCCAGTACTGAGGCGCTGGCAGACACCACTGTCCCCTCCTCACTGCTCACTGGAGGGCACCACTGGTTGCGGGGTGAACCCACCCAAGCCTGCAAAGGACAAGGACCTGCTGCCACCGCTGCTGGCTGAAGCCAGGCCTCTCCTGGGACGCTGACGGGAGGCCCCTTGCAGCAGCGGGAAGCAGAGGGCCATGGGGACACTGAGGCGGCTGCACAGGTTCCCTGCGGTGGGGGTTGGGGGGAGAGTTGCCTGAGTGGCTTGACGATAAATCAGATCCTGAATGGAGCATGACTCATGGCCGTGGGCGTGGCTGGCAGGGCGTGGCTGGTGCACGCGGGGCCTTACCTGCCACAGCCGCAGGCACATGGGCATGCCTAGCTTGGCATCTGCCTTCGGCTTCAGGGCGCACACTGACGTCTTGGATGGCATCTCCAGAATCTGAACCTGACAGTAAGAAAACAAGTTGATTTGGGCCGTTGCCAAGTCGAGTCTGCACTATACAAACAAGAGACTCTTAAGGCGATTAACCAGGGCTGCTGTGAGTTTCTGTCTGCGCCCCTCCCCGTGGTCACCTGGGAGCCCAGGTTCCTAATTAGGCTGCATGGGCCCTTGCAAAACGCTTGCACCATTCCCGGGTCACTGCCTGGCAGCTGCCCCGGCCTCTCCTGACGTTACCGCGCAGGCTGAGCAGGAGGCTGGTTCCCTGGCCCCCTGACAGAGCCCGCCGATTCTCTCTCTTTCCTGGTGCAGGCTTTACATACAAACCACTATGAGTGATCTCAGGCATAGCCATGGTTCTAAGACTTGCCTAGGAGCACCTAGGGACTTGCCACCCACTTGAGAAATGAATGTGATGTGCCTCCTCTGAGGGCAGCTCCTGGAAACCTGGCTCCCCGAGCACACCGGTGTGCCCTGTGCATCAAGGCTGCATTCCAGGTCCCCTGAACACAGGCCAGGGCCCTCCTACACCTGGGCTGGGAGATGTGCCGTGCTGGCTTGTGGGGTGCAGGCCCGCTGATCACCCGTCTCCTGAACAGCCAGGTCAGGGGATGGCCAAGGCCACAAGCAGCAGACTGCCAGGTGGTTCTGCTGGAATCCAGGTCCACCTGCACCCTCTGCCCTCCCTCTGGGAACTGAGGAGGCTCAGTCAGCCCTGAACTTCCCCAGGTGCGAGCAAGAGCAGCTCACTGGCCCCTGACAGAGCCTGCCGATTCTCTCTCCTCGGTCTGCTTCTCCTTCCTGGTGCACGTTTTACACAGGACCACTTGGAACGAGCTACCGATAACATGGCAATAACATCAATGCACAGTCACCTTGGGCAGAGCCTGGCATACATGGGGCATCACCCAGTTTACACACAAGGAGTCCGAGCCCCAGAGGCTAGGGGCTCTGAGTAGGCAGAAATCATACCAGTTGGTCCAGTGGTCTCTGGCCTCTCTATTCTCCTGAGCCAGGCAGGGGGATTGTGTCTTAGGGGCCTGTGCCTGTGGGGGTGAGAAGCTTGCTGCCCTCACTAACACACACAGAACAGGCCCGGGACCCCAAGTCTGAATCCCAGATCTGCCACAGGCATGCTGGGGGTGTGCTGAGGTCACCTCCGGGCAGGGCAGAGAGCTAGGCACACAGCCCAGTCCTTCCAGCTACAGAGTTCTGCTGAGGCGCCCACCTCCAGTACACGGACCAGGACCACGGGACTTCCTGGGCAGGCTATTCTTGCCAGGGGCCCCCACAGCAGCTCAGCCTCTGACAGCAGGGCTTCTACTCCACTCAGCACCAGGAGCTCAGCCTGGAACATAGGGCTTCTGCCCCACTCAGCACCAGGGATGGCTCACAGATCTAGGCCCCACACAAATACATGCACACACACATGCATGGGTAACATGTACATACCTGCACACACAAATAGAGCCTCCTGCCCATCAAGCCCAGAAACCAGGGGCCTCAGGGTGAGCCAACCATCTGACGGAAGAGGTCCCCGGGGAACAAAGAGAGCCACACAATGAAGGGGGCAAAAAAGAACTCAGCACTGGGAGAGGTGATTATAGTCAGGAACCAAGAGGCTCAGTGACGGTAAGACCAGGCCTTCGAGCTCTGGGGAAGGTGGTCAAGCCTGAACTCCAAAGCCGGCCAGAATGGTAAGCAGGAGGGTAAAACAGAGGTCTCCGTGGACACCAAGGATTCCTTGTGGAAAAACCGCTCAAGGAGAAGCTCTAGCAACATGGAAAAACAGGAACAAGGACGTCCAAAAACCAAGACGAGGCGCCACTGAGCCTGGCACAGAAGAACATGGAGAACCCAGGAGAAGCCAGGGTGGGCTTAGCCGTTCTTTGTCTTCTGCAAGTTTCTCCTCTTAGGATCAGCATGGCCACTGTGTAAAGAGCTATAGGCACCTGGGTGGCCTGCAGGGACCACAGTTATGACCCATGTGCCGCCTCCGTGATCCCAGCTAAGGGAGCAGCGGCAAGCTGTCATTGGGTGTTGCCACCATTGTCCCTTTGCTGTTTTCAGGAAGGGTCTGTGAGAGCCACCGTCAGGGCTGTGGGGAGGATCTGGGAGGGTGTAGACCACACTGTGTGGCTCACTCCCCACATTTCCAAATGATACGGGAGAGGGGCAGGGAAGTGCTGGGAAGGGAAGTCCCCTGGCAAGGGCTCCACCCCTGGGCCTGGGCCTACAGACCTAGGTGAGGACAGGCACTCCTGCATTCATGCCCAAATGCTGCATTTCCCAAGACCACCCTGGCCCGCCACACCCCCATTCTGTGTCTATAAAAACCCCCAAGACCCTAGCAAGCAGAGACACAAGCAGCTGGACGCTGAGAGGACGTTGAGAGGACGTCGAGGGGAGCATGGCAGTGGAAGAGCAACCCGACAGAGGCTGGCATGCTGGCAGGCCATCGACCAGCAGAACGAGGTGGAATCTGGCCGGGCAGTTGGAGGACAGCCCAGGCCACCAAGCGGACCGACTCCAGGGGAAAACCATCTCCCTTCTGGCTCCCCTATCTGCTGAGAGCTACTTCGACTCAATAAAACCTTACACTCATTCTCCAAGCCCACGTGTGATCCAATTCTTCTGTTACACCAAGGCAAGAACCCACGATACTGAAAGCCCTCTGTCCTTGTGATAAGGCAAGCATCTAATTGAGCTGACTAGTACAAGCCACCTATGGACAGCTAAACTGAAAAAGCAGCCTGTAACACACACCCACTGGGGCTTCAGCTGTAAACGTTCACCCCTAGACACTGCCGTGGAGCCGGAGCCTCACAGCCTGCCTGTCCGTGTGCTCCCCTAGAGGTTTGAGGCGTGGGGCACTAAGGAAGTGGAACACGCCCCCATCGCATGCCTTGGGAGGGGATGAGGGAACTTTTCTCGTTTCACGACCTGTTTTCCCCATATGAAACTGAGAAGTTTTGTTTTGTTTTAAAGTCAGAGTCTCACTCT
Source organism: Macaca mulatta (assembly GCF_049350105.2). NCBI lineage: Eukaryota > Metazoa > Chordata > Mammalia > Primates > Cercopithecidae > Macaca > Macaca mulatta. Next base: position 32,894,924 of record NC_133415.1, on the reverse strand, counting down.
GTCACCCAGGCTGGTGCCATCGCGGCTCACTGCAGCTTTGAACTCCTGAGCTCAAGTAACCCTCCCACCTCAGCCTCCCCAGTAGCTGGGACTACAGGTGTGCGGCCACCAGGCTTAGCTAACTTTTTGTAGAGATGGAGTCTCACTGTGTTGCCCAGGATGGTCTCGAACTCCTGGGTTCCTCCTGCTTCGGCCTCCTGAGTAGCTGGGACTATGATTTCCTCCTTTTTGCACTCCTCTGTGCCAGATTTCTTAAAATAAGATCTGCTCCTCTTGTCGCTATATCAGGAGGATGGGCTAGTTCCAGCAGTTAATGGGGTGGGGAGGTGAGGGACTTAAGCCAGGGGCAGGAGGAGCTGCCCTGAGCACACCTGTGCTTCTGTGGGGTGGGGAGGGCTGTGGAGGAGGCAGGCACTGGCTACACAGCCTACACAGCCATACACAGTCCCCAGCAAGGGAGGGCCTGTCTCAATTTGGGCTCAAAAAGACCCCTCTGGGGAGAGTGAGGGGACATCAAGGGCAAACGACTTGAGCAGGCCAGTGAGGGCAGGGGCAAAAGATGATGGTGGGACGCGATGAGGGCAGAACCCAGGGCAGTCCTGATGCCCCACTCTGAGCGCTGCAGGAGGGAGTGGGGGTGGCAGCGCCTTGAACCACATCCTGGGTGCAGGGGAGCCGTGAGCCCTGGACCTAAGCACCAGAGTTACACACCATGTCCACCTGGCCTGGGTCCTCAGCCCGGGGCCGCCCCTGCCTGCGCCTGTACTTGGAGCCTCCTACAGACACCCATGAGCTTTCTGCCTGGCATCTGACTGCAACTTTTGTTTCCAGAAGGAAAGATGTTAGGTTTGGGCAAGTGTGGCCACCCAGTCAGCCGAGTGGGGTGGGAGTGCGGCTCCCTGGGCGTTGTCTGGGTGCAGTCCAGCAAGGCTTTCTCCCGCCCAGTCCGACAGATTCCAGGTGGGAATGTGGAAAGCAACTGTTTTCCCAGGATGTGCGAGGTCTCCAGACAGGCTGCCCCCGGAAAAGACAGATGCCGCCCCATGGAGAGAGCCGAAAGCCAGGAGGAGGGTTAGATGGCCTTGAGCACAGGGGACATGGGGCCAGGGGCAGCGCAGGCTGACCGAGTGCTGGCTGGCGCCCTGGGGGTGGCTGAGACCAGCGCATGGAGGACAGCAGGACAAGGGAAGAGCTGACTCAAACTCCTGCGGCATTCCTGTGGGTCTGCAGACCTTGGGTCCCGGGGGAGGAAGCACACCCCTCTTTCTGACATAAATACAACTTGTAACAGGTTTTTGGCAGATTGGCAAGAAAAGTGTATGTAGCTCCTAATTGGTTATTTAAATGCAATGAACAAATAAATGCCTGTTCCTATCTCATTATTTATGTACTGGATCTGCCTGAAGACAGAACGACTCTCCTTGGGCAGAGGCCAAGCCCAATTGTGCGTGGGGGCCGCCCTGCCCAGTACCAGCCCCAAAGACAGCTGGGGCACAGGGAATGGGGACGACTTGGCAGTGGGCATGGACAGTAGCCCCCACGTGTGCGACCCCTACTCCATGGTATGTCCTCCCCACGCCTTGCCCTCGGGCCACCACACCCCACTCACCAGGCGGGACAGTCACCACTCACAGGCTCTTCTCTGATTTCCCTTCGGCTCTCCCATGACCTGAGCCTCCAGCCACGCCCTCCACCACTATGACACCCTCCCTGCACATCTTGGGCACCCCTCCCTTGGCAGACCCTGCCTCCTGTGCCACTGGGGGTGTGGACACCACTGTCCAGCTGGGCCAGTCCTGTGTTACCAACACCTCTGGTCATTCAGGCCTAAGTTCCACCTAACAGTGGCCTCCCTGCTTGGTGACCTCCCATCCCCCTGGGTGTTCCCTAGCTCATCTTTCTCCTGGGGACTGTGATCACCACCCTGTGCCTGCGCCCACCCAGCCCAGCCCTGGTTCTGTGCCCTGAGACACCACCCTCCCTGCTGCCCTGGCTCGGCCCTCCCCAGGCCTCCAACTTCACCAGGGCCTTGGTCTCTCTCCCACTGCCTCCTGCCAGCTGCCCCGGAGCGTTCCTCCCACGTGGGTCTAAGGTCCTCAGGGCCTGCTGAGGTCTCTACCCTGCCGGCCTCGGGCCTCCATGCTTGGCCATCCCACGCTGCTCTCCTCCATGTGCAGAACTGTGCTGGGTGTCCAAGCCTCCAAAACACCGGCCCCTCCCCCAACGCCTCCTGATTCTCCCTCTGCCCTAGGAGGATGGCTCATCAGCCGGGCCACCCCGAGGGGACAGGCCCAGGCCTAGCTGGCTGTGCACCAGCCCCGGCCGGTGGAGCTGCCGTCGGGTGGGCAGCTCCATGGGGTCCCGTGGGTGGGCGCAGGCGCCTCCTAACCAAGTGCAGGGGATGAGCACAGCTGTTTGGAGAACACGGGGCCTCAGGTGGGCTGGCTCTCACCTCGTCGCCGCCCTTCCCTGGCACGGCAAGCATCCAGCGCGGCTGGCCCCCGGCCAGGATGCTGCTCCGGCAGAAGCCCACGCTCTCCAAGCGCACGGAGTCCACGACAGCGTTCCTGCCCTCCGCCAGGTCCCACAGGCACAGCTTCAGGTCTCGGCCCTGACTGCCAGACAAAGAGGAGACAGGCCTGAGACTCCCCTGGACAAGTGTCAGCTCCTGTGGCCCCTGCGGCGGAAGGAAGGCAAGGCCACGTTTCCAGAGAGCGGGTGCCGTGAGCTTGGATCACCGCAGGTCAGGAGCCTCAGCTGAGGAAGGGCCTCACCGCTCTGGCACTGACACATGAGCCAGCACCAAAGTGTCCGAGGCCAGGACACGCAGTGGACCAAGGCTGTGGACCGACGGCTGCCCAGCGTGGCCCCGGGGTGGGGGACACCAAGCCTGAAGTGCTGCACAGCACAGACAGCAAACTTCACTGTGTGCATCCTAAAACCAGCAAACACCCAGGGTGCCAGGCCCCCAGGAAGGACTGCAGACTGACAAGGGAGAGAACAGAGGGGAGCCAACCTGAGGCGTTTTGGGGTAGTGCTCATGACTAGATGCTTATGAGGTTGAAGACAAAAATAACTGTGCAGAAACTGCTCCCGTGGGTGAATTAGTTTCTCAGAGGAGTGCAGGTTACAGTTAGGGATCCTCTCCACGCGTACACCTGGTAGAACAGATGAGGAAACCAGGGGTGGCTCACGGGCTCGGGGTCTCACCACAGGGAGATGTGACAGAGAGGCACAGGGAGAGATGGGCTGGCGGAGTCAAATTAGAATTGTAAAGTCAAGACAAGCAACGAGTGGTCAGATGCACAGACAGAAATGAGTGCAGATGAGTGTGTAAGCACAGGTCACCCTGCAAGCCAGGCGCCTCCCACTGCTGTCCGCTGAGAACACCACACCTAACACCAGGTTTTGGTTTCTTATCCTGTTCTTCAAAGACAGGAACCAGGGCTCTGGAGAAATGGCTGACTCTAGGACAGACTGGAGGAAAACCAAGATGCTAGTCTCAAGCATCGTGTAGTGCCAGGCAGTGAGAAATGCTTCAGAAATAAAATAAGGCTGGGTACAGTGGCTCACGCCTGTACTCAGCACTGTGGGAGGCCAAGGCAGGCGGATAACCTGAGAGGTCAGGAGTTCAAGACCAGCCTGGCCAACATGGTGAAACCTTGTCTCTACTAAAAACACAAAAAGATCAGCTGGGCGTGGTGGCGTGCGCCTGTAATCCCAGCTACTTGGGAGGCTGAGGCATGAGAATTGTTTGAACCCGGGAGGCAGAAGTTGTGGTGAGCCAAGATTGAGCCATTGCACTCCAGCCATTTGTCACTCCAGTGACAAAGCAAGACTCTGTCTCAATAAATAAAAAATAAAATAAAATAAAGACTGGGTGTGGTGGCTCACACCTAAAATCCCAGCACTTTGGGAGGTCAAGGCAGGAGGATTGCTTGAGCCCAGGAGTTCCAGATCGGCCTGGGCAAAACAGTGAGACCCCTATTTCTACAAAAGACACAAAAATTGGCCAGGCCTGGTGGTGTGTGCCTGTAGACCCAGCTACTCAGGAGGCTTCAGTGGGAGGATTGCTTGAGCCTGGGAGTTGGAAGCTGCAGTGAGCCATGATGGAGCCACTGCAATCCAGGAGGCCCTGTCTCAAAAAATAAAATAAAAATAGAAAAGGAACAGGGATGTCAGAGGGACATGGGCTCTGAAGCTGGAACAATCTGAGAAATCAAATAAATCATGGTGGTATTAGATTTTAGCTCAAAGAAAGAAGTAAATCTGCATGAGCCCATCCTCATGAGTGAATGTGCATTATGTATCAGAAAGAAGGAATAAACCTTCCTTCCAGCTTCTTATATTCCAATTAAAGTAGGAATCTGCCATGGCTGGGAGGGATGAAGGAAATGAGAACACCCCAGTAATAACTAGTGCAGGCAGAGTCCACAGATGGATGCTAAAATCAGCGGCAAAAGTGTAAGGGTCTCAACATATTGCCAAGGCTGGTCTCAAACTCCTCGGCTTAAACAATCCTCTCGCCTCAGCCTCCTGAGTAGCTGTGACTACACTCCCCAGATGTTAGTAATTACTGCGGTGATTGTAACACAGGGCCACACATCCTTGGCTCTCCTCCCCACAGGAGGTGGAGCTTCATTTTCCCTTTGCATGTGGACTGCAACTAGTAAGCAAAAGCTATACCTTGACAGTGAAGTCAGGCAGACACTTCCTGCCCCAGCGACCAGGGTCGTCCTCGCCAAGCCATGGGCCATCAGGGACCCATGTGCTCAGCATGGACGCCAGGATGATAGGATGAGAAACCTCACTTCTGTGGGTTTCTTCCCAAAACCCATCACCCCAGTTTTAACCTGAGAAAATATCAGACAAACCCAACCTGAGGGGTGTTCTACAAAACATCTGCGCAGTAACTCTTCAAAAGTGTCAGCTAGGTGCGATGACCCGGGCCTGTAATCCCAGCACTTTGGAAGGTGGTGGTGGGAGGATTGCTCGAGCCCAGGAGTTCAAGACCAGCCTCGCTGACATAGTGAGACTCCATCTCTACAAAAAAATTTTTTTTAATTAGTCAAGCTTGGTGGCGTGTGCCTGCAGTTCCAGCTACTCAGGGGGCTGAGGTAGGAGAATTGCTTGAGCCTGGGAGATTGAGGCTGTGTGAGCTGTGATGATACCACTGCACTCCAGCCTTGGTGACAAAGCAAGACCCTGCCTCAAAAAAAAAAAAAAAAAAAAAAGACCAAAATGTTGAGGTCACGAAAATAAATGATCACACACCCAGAAGGGACTAAGGAGACGTGACAGCTCAGAGGATCCTGGAGCAGAAACGTCATTGGTGGACAAACAGAAGAAATTGAAACAAAGTCTGGGTCCCAGTTATTATCATGCACCCATGTTCTGCCAGAAGGGCTGTGCGGTGTGCGGCGTCCACGCCAGAGAACTCAGCACCACAAAGACTGATCTGGGCAACTCAGTCGCTGTGCAAATCTCCACGGGGGTTTTGGAGAACCTGCCAAACTGATATCAAAATATACTTGGACATTTGGAGCACAAACACTCGCACAGCCCCCGGGGCTCTGCTAGGCAGCAAGGCTCAATGTGACACTGCAGGGAGGCCGAGATAGGGGTGTCCTCGGCATGAAGAGGGCCAGGGCCAAGGGCGGGGAGATGTGGCTGCACACCACGCTCACAGGGAGGGCATCCATGTGCGCCTGCGGGGAGCGGAGGACTGACTTGTCTTTCCAGGAACTTTAACATTTTTTTCTTTGAGACAGTGTCTTGATCTGCTGCCCAGGGTGGAGTACAGTGGGGTGATCACAGCTCACTGCAGCCTCAAACTCCCAGGATCAGGTGATCCTCCCACTTCAGCCTCCCAAGTAGCTGGGATGACCAGCGTGTGCCACCACACTCAGCTAATTTTTGTATTTTTTTGTAGAGACGAGATTTCATGATGTTTCCCAAGCTGGTCTTGAACTCTAGGCCCAACCATACCTCAGCCTCCCTAAGTGCTGGGATTACAGGAGTGAGCCACTGTGCCCAGCTTAACTTTTTTTTTTTTTTTTTTTTTTGAGACGGAGTCTTGCTCCGTCCCCTAGGCTGGAGTGCAGTAGTGTGATCTCGGCTCACTGCAAGCTCCACCTGCTGGGTTCACGCCATTCTCCTGCCTCAGCCTCCCAAGTAGCTGGGACTACAGGCACCCGCCACCACGCCTGGCTAATATTTTTGTATTTTTAGTAGAGATGGGGTTTCACCATGTTAGCCAGGATGGTCTTGATCTCCTAACCTCGTGATCCGCCCGCCTCGGCATCCCAAAGTGCTGGGATTACAGGCGTCAGCCACTGTGCCCGGCCGGCCCAGCTTAACTTTTTATTTTGAATCAGTTTTGAACTCACAGGACAGTTGTGAGAACAGCACGAAGACTCTCTACGCCTCCTGCTGCAGTGGCTGCTTCTCCCGGCCTCTCCCAGCCCTGTGCACACAGGTGAGCCTGTCACCAAGAACCCCGCCTTGTCACCACCACATCCTGACCAAGGATGAACCCCAACAGCCCGCAGTCATCCTGGGGCGTCGTGGCCTGTGTGGGGTCTCGCGGGGCACACATTGCGTTGCTGTGGGCCCCGGCTCCCTCTGACCCCTGCACGGCCCCTTCTCTCTCCCTGTCTCTGCCTCTCTCTCATGTCCTTGCACTCCTTCCTTCGCTGGTGACAAGGCCCAGACCCATATTCCTCAGGGGACACCAGATGATGCTGCCTCTCCTCAGTCATCACGCTGCGAGGCACCCGACGTGCCCTGCCCACCATCGGGGGTGTCAACCCTGGTCGCCTGGTCAGGACCCATCATATTCAAAGGCTCATCACCCCAAATTCTGATCATTCATTTTAGTGCTCATATTGGCCTAGGCTAATGGGAGCCCCGGCAGGCTGGCTCAGAATCCTCTGACATGTGGCCATCCGTGAGATGTCCAGACCTAGAATCTGCCATCTCCTGGGGAACCCTCACTCCACTGGGATACACAGGCATTTAGAAGCCAGGACCTGGGTGTCCAACTGCTCACAGCTAGAGCATGCCCTGGCCGCCAGGCCCCTCCATACGCAGGCGAGGGAACACACACACACCTCCCACGCATGCACACAACACACAATCACACACACCACACACCTCAGACACACCTCACATACATACACACCACACAGGCATCTCTCACACACACAACTTCCATACGCAAACCTCACACACACAATACACAGGTTCTTTTTCACTTTCCCCCTTCCCGTGTTGGTAACTCTCCTCTCTGGGCAGGGACAACCCTGGCCTCTGTTCTCCTGGAGATGTTCACTGACACGCTTAACCAGTGAGCCTGCCCGCCTGCTCTCACCAACCTCCTGGCCTCCCAGGCTGCCGCTGCCATACCACTCCCCTGACCCTGCTTCTTTGACTGCCTGGATCCCCTTCCTGCCCCATCCAAGGGGCATTGAGGTGGGGGAAGGCAGGACCGCTGGGTACCCACATGGAAACACAGAGCCTTCACTGCACACCGTAGTGAATTCCAGCTGAACCATGGACCTACAAGGGACAACAGCAAAGCTCCGGGGAGACATGGAGAGAGGTCTCTTGGACCTCGGCGTGGGAACTCCCTGCAAGACACAAAGGCACTCTCCATAAGGGGAAAGCCTGGCAGACTAGAATCAACTCCATTAAAATGAGTAACCTTTGTTCATTAAAGACACCATTAGGGGCCAGGCCCAGTGGCTCACGTCTGTAATCCCAGCACTCTGGGAGGCCAAGGCAGGCAGATTATGAAATCAGGAGACCGAGACTGTCCCGGCCAATATGGTGAAACCCTGTCTCTACTAAAAATACAAAAATTGGCTGGGCGTAATGGTGCATGCCTCTAATCTCAGCTATTCGGAAGGCTGAGGCAGGAGAATCGCTTGAACCAGGGAGTCGGTGAGCCGAGATCGCGCCACTAAACTCCAGCCTGGCGACAGAGCAAGACTCTGTCTCAAAAAAAAAAAAAAAAGTAAGGAAAAGAAAACAGGCCTGGCGCGGTGGCTCAAGCCTGTAATCCCAGCACTTTAGGAGGCCGAGACGGGCGGATCACGAGGTCAGGAGATCGAGACCATCCTGGCTAACCCGGTGAAACCCCATCTCTACTAAAAAATACAAAAAACTAGCCGGGCGAGGTGGCGGGCGCCTGTAGTCCCAGTTACTTGGGAGGCTGAGGCAGGAGAATGGTGTAAACCCGGGAGGCAGAGCTTGCAGTGAGCTGAGATCTGGCCACTGCACTTCAGCCCGGGCGACAGAGCGAGACTCCGTCTCAAAAAAAAAAAAAAAAGAAAAGAAAACAGCGACAGCTGACTGCAGCTACGTGCAACACAGGGAGCTCAAGGAGACAAAGCTGAGTGACAGAAGTCACATACAGATGCTGTTCCTTATGTCTCTACACTTTCAAGGAAAAAAGCAGATGAAACTAGTCTATGCTTTTTAGAGACAGATATTCAGAAATAAAGCAAAAATGAGGCATGAGGGGCTACCTCCTGGGGCATGAGGGGGCTGCCTCCAGGGAGAGCAGATGGCAGCAGCTCGGGGTTCGGAGGCTCAGGGGCCCTGCGCTCTACTTCCTGACTGGAAGGTGGTTGCTCAGGTGCCCACTCAGCCATAATACAATGCTCTGAGCACACTTGTCTTGCGCTTTTCTGTGAGTACATTATACTTCACAAGAAAAAAGATAAAAATACACCCTGCTGAGGTGGCTGTCGAGGGCACAGGTGCGTCCTTGGCATGCGGGAGGCTGAGGGCGTCCTCCCACCTCCCATCGACATGAAAGCCATCACTTCCTTCAAGGGCCACTTGGAGAGACTTGGCTTCCAAACACAGCTGAGTGCAGGCCGGGTGGCGGACCACAGGCTCTAGTACAGTGCAAACGCACCTGGCACTCCACACCTGCAGTCTCCATCCACAGACCCCCTGACCCGTGGCTGGCCCTGCCTGGGAAGCGGCCACTGCAGCACCATCCCAGCAGGAAGGGGAGGCGCCCTCGAACGCCAGCTCCCAGACTGCCCACCAGGCCTTGCACAGCTCCCGTCTGCAGGACAGCCTGATACCATGAGGCACCTACGCAAGGGACCACCAAGGGCTACACTGTGGCTGAAAGCTCAGGAGGACCCTTACAAACAGCAGCTCCCGATGCACATGGCCTGGTGGGGTTGTAGAAATGAAATCTACTCTGACAATCAAAGACCAAACCCACACTGAGGCCCCCTGCACCAGCGGTGGGGGATCTGGGTCGTCTTGGCCAGTACGCAGGCACGACCACAGGGGGTTCCGCAAGCACACAGGCCCGGGGTTCCGCAAGCACACAGGCCCGGGGTTCCGCAAGCACACAGGCCCGGGGTTCCGCAAGCACACAGGCCCGGGGTTCCGCAAGCACACAGGCCCGGGATTCCGCAAGCACACAGGCTCAGGGCCTCTGCTCTCCAGGACAACCCTGGTGCCTCCGTCACCTGCAGCCATCTCCCAGGTGGTAGGCACCGCATGAGTCTGGCACAGACATGTTTTGCAGACTGGTGGGGGCCAGACAGGCCTCATTCTCCGGGGACTGGACTCCACAGTGCCATGAACCACGCACCGAGTCCAGAGCAGGAGAACGGGCCTGTCGTTTTGGAGTTCTGGGCCGTGATGGTGATGGCACAGAGTTCCCTGAATATGAAGCAAGACAAATCCCAGGACAGCAGCAGGCCCGTGCTCAGGATTCCTGGGCTGGTGGCAGCGATCCCCACACAGGGGCAGATGTCACTGTGATCAAGTACAATAGCCTGCTCCGGCATCCAGGCGGCCCAAAGGAGGACTTGTTGCCAGCCGCCTGCAGGCCTTCCCTGTCCCACCATACCCTGTCCCTCCCACTCCCCATGGGAAGCAGAGAAGCCCCTCAAGCACCTGCCCTTGCCTGCTGCTTCCTGGCCTACCTCCGGCCTGTTGTCCTAGCCCCGTCACCTCCACAAGACCATGGGGGTAATGTCAGAACCCAGCATTGGGCTAACCCCCAAGGGCTGCCCCTCCCTGCTCTGCTGCCAGCTGCCCAGCACCCAGCCCCACTGTCCCTCACCACACTCACAGGCAGGACCTCCAGGGCCTCAGCACATGGGATCTCCCCAACCAGGAATGCCAGGCCCTCTTGTTCCCCTGCCACCTCCTGCTCACCCAGTAGTGCACCAGCGTGTGGAGCAGGGCCCTGTGAGCCAGGTAACCTCAGGATGAGGCTCTGCCACCCATCAGGAGGATGGTGTCATGGCCATGGGAGACCAAGCTGCAGAAGGGTCCACAGAGGTGGCCCTGGGACCTGGGCCCACGGGATGGAGGCAGAGGCTCCTCTGAGGAGAGGCCTGGGCTCAATGTGGACCCCTGGCCAGGGAGAGCTCTGCTGAAGGCACAGGCTGACACTGCAATGGCGCCACAGCCATCCTCATACGTTCACTGGGCTCTTCCCAGCAGGCACCTGGCCAGACAGCACAGCAGTCATGGAGGGTACGGTCACACTGTCTCGGGATGGGCTAAGGGCTCGTGAACCGTGGGGGCATCCAGAAACCTGCCTTTGTGCTAAGCAGAGGCTAGAACAGTGGGGTCTGAGTACCAACGAAGACAGGCCACCTCTGTGGACCCTTCCTGCGGAGGCACATTCTGGACAAGTCATGCCCAAGTGATGTATAGGGGACAGAACACACATGTGAGCTCGGGGCCCTGAGGGAGGAGACTGCAGGGGCAGAAACCATAGGATACACTGCAGAGGAGACTGGATGGGGAGATGGCCCTCACTACCACGCCCACTTCAGAAACACAAAACACACCGCTATGGGACAGCATTACACTCCCAAGCCCAAGCCCCACCCCCGGCCACTCAGCCGCCATCTTGCCGGCCACATAGCCGTATGTGGCACATCAGGGGCTGGGTCCTCTTGGGAAGAGTCAGGTGCATTGTCATAACCTAGTGAAGGGACACACACGGCCAGGGCTCAGCTGCCAGAACCCCCAGTTCCCAGGGCCTCCACCGGCACCGTGTGTGACCTGCCATGCTCATGGCACACGGCTCAGGCAGGAAGGGCAGTGGACAGGGAGGACCTCCTTGGGACCACTGCCTGCATCTCTGAGCCTGTACTTTGTCCCATTCCCCTCCTCTTAGCAAATGCCCTCACCCCTGCCCAGTCTCCCAAGCCACAACCCAGTGCCCTTGTGAAGGCCCTCCCACCAACTTGCACCTGGGCTCACCTCAGATGTTACCAGCCCTGGAGCTCTGGCCTCCTCAGCTGGCACCTCCTGGCTCCAGCTTGGAGCATGAAGGGTCCAGTGGAGATGGTGGAGATGCAGAGGCAGACCTGCCTGCCTCCCCACGACGAGGGGCTGGTCCTGCACACCCTGCCCTTGCTGCGGACCCTCTTCTGGCCCCTTCTGGTCCCCCCACTCCGTTCTGCCACCCAGTGATGGACACTAGGGCCTCCATCAGAGAGTTCCTGACTCCCCTGAAGACCATACCTGGCTCCCGCACCTTGAAGACCCACCTGAGGAGCTGGTGCCCCTGGGGCAGCATCTGCAGCCAGGTTACACACTGGCCCCCGTGGCCATCCAGGGTGGCGACCGCTCTCCGTGTCTGCAGGCTCCAGACGTGTACCAGGCCACTCTGAGACCTGTTTCAGACAAGCCGAGCAGGGCATCAGGGGGCAGAAGGGTGTGCTGAATGCTCCGGGGCCAGCCTGGAGGCTATATTGTGGGATGAGGGCATCTAGGCTGGTAGAGCTGAAAAGCCGACAGCTCTAAATATGAACTAAGGGGCAAACTGGCAAAGTGCTCCTCTTCCAGAGAGTGCAGTGGGGGACCCTCAGGAGCCTCTAGGTGTGACTCAGGCAGATCTGCTTCTCTGGAGGTGGGGGGAGCCATACCACAGAAATGCATGCTGGGTGGTCTTGCCTGCTCCTGAGTCTGTAACAAAGAGTGTGCGTGTCTCTGCCTCCCCCAAGGGACAGTGTGTCTGTCTGGTGGGTGCGAGCCTGGGTGACGAGCAGTCCATGCCCCTTGGCCAGCACCCTCAAACAAGTGCTGGGCTCCTTGCTAGGTCACGACCTCCTGACTTGGCCCTGGGTGGCCTGGGGCTGGGGCCGCAGCTACTCACCCTGAGAAGAGGACCGGGTGCCCCTGAGCCTGGGCTCCTTCCCAGAAGTGCAGTGCATGCACCGGTGACTGGGTGCCTCGAAGGACAAACTGGGGGTCTGGAGGCGGTGGCGGGCAGGGGGCCGCCATGCTGGCAGGATGCAGTTACCTGGGCACCAAGGGAGGGCGTGTGAATGACTGCATCCCTACTCCCATCCTCTAGGAAGGCTGCTCAGGCACAGAGGTGCTTGAGATGCTGCCCCTGCTCAGTGACCCTGGCCCTCTGCCCCTCCTGGGAGAGACACCCCTGCTCCCCAGACATTGATGAATGGACTGTGGCTGCAGAGGCACCAGTTCCCTGCACGGCGGTGAGCCCAGCAGAGAGCACAGAGTTCACCCTTCCCCCACTGCTGGGGGAACCTGGGAGCCCCACAGATGCCAGCCCTCCTCGCATTGTGCCTGTTGGCCTCTGCACCTAACTGGTGCACCCGCTTGGGTCCCATCTGAGCCATCCCTGGGTGGGCACAGCAGTGTCCAACATTCCCTCAGTCACCCTGGCCTCCAGGCCTTCCTGTCCACCACTGGCTGTGCCCTCTGGCTCCCTAGATCCCAGCAGCCACACCGGTGCTTTCCCACTCTGGCCATCTGCGTGCTGGGACTGCTGGTCCTGCCACTGGGCTTGGCTGAGTCCCACCCTCTGTCCAGGCCTCACTCCAGTGTCTCTCTTGGGAGCCACCCTCCCTCCCCACTGGCAAATCCAATCTCCTTTCTTCTCTCATCCCTGCTGCCACCTCTGCCCATGGCCAGCTCAGGGATCAGGGATCAGGGGAAAAGAGGGTCCCAGGGGGGCTGCTAGGAGGAGCCTTCCTCTCACATCTGCTGGGCCCTGGGCCTGCCCCACCACAGTTTCTAACTGCCATCACCACCCTGTGAGGCGGCAGCACCCCTTTTCCACTTGGGGAAACTGAGGCAGAGAATAGTCACTGAGCTGCGCCAGGCCCCTGGCACTGAGGCCTGAAGTACTCTAGGGTTTCGTGGCACCACTGAAGGGCAGAGTGGCCGGGGCAGAGTCGCCATGCGGCTCCTTGGGAGAGCTGCGGTCACCAATGAGCAGCTGCTCCCCGGACCACTGCAGGCCACCACTCACCCAGAGAAGCTTCCCCGGTCCCTGCCCAGCCCACCCAACCACTCAGCCCCGCAGAGCCTCTCACTCCACCTCAGCCCCACAGCTGGCTGCTCTGTGGGGTGGCCCTGGAGCCAGAAGCGACCCGTTCCACGTCTGTCTGCCTGCAGGCCCTGAGCTGGGCTAAGGCACAGAGGGAAAGGCCAGGAGCAGACCACTGGGTGGCTGGGGCAGCCTGTTACAGGGGCCCTCTTCCACTGGGCTCTGGGACAGTGGGACAGGCCCCGGCCCAGTCGCCTACAGCCTGCACACAGGGCAGGAAGGATGGCCCACAGCAGCCACAGCCAGCAGAGGGACTGGGGCCAGTAAAGGACCAGGGCAGGGGAGGTGGGAAGGACTCTTCCAGAAGGTGCTGGGTAGGAGGCAGATGGGGGTGCAGGTGCAGAGGCAGGAGTGCTGTGGATGTCTGGAGGTGGCTGTCCAGGGTGCCCCTTCAGTGGCACCACCACCGCCAAGCCCTGCCTCTTTCTTCCTGAATACTCGTCAGCCCTCTCCTTACTCTCTTCAGGAGAGTCAGCAGCAGCCCAGCTGGAACAAAGGTTCAAAACACCTGAGAAATGCCCCTGCCAAGGTGTCCTGCAGAGTGGAGGGTGGACAGCAGCCAGGGCCCGCACAGGCTGCATGGGGGAGGGCGGGAGGCCTGGGAGGGGCCAGGCAGTGACTCCAGGGCGCAGGTCCACCCTGGCTGGAGAGAGACCTGGGGCAGCCACTCTACCTCCCGACCCTGCCTCTCTCAATGGGTCCCAAAGACAATGTGGAGTTCCCTGGGATGTCCTTTACTAACTGACAAGTTCCATTTTTCCTTTTCTTTTTTGAGGGGGATGAGAGGGGTTTCATCCTCTCTCACCTCTGGCTGAAAGCCAACTGACCATGGCCAAACTTGAGAGTGGCTTCCAGGGGAGGTGGAGGGACCAGACCCCACACTGTTCCCAAGACCCACGGCCCCTGCTCCAGCCTGGGATGGGGAAGACTCCTGAAGACGCAGCCGGGCCAGGGGCTGGAACAGCTGCCCTCAGCGGGTTGGCTTGGAGGACAGTTCTCAGAAGCCACCGCCCGCTCGTGCTATGCCTGCCAGGTAAGAAAGGCAAGCTAGTCAGGCGGACAGGGAGACAGGGCCCCAGCTCCAAGAGGAGCCAAAGAATGCAGACCCGGCAAAAGCACCTCCACCCAGCAGGAAAGCACCGAGTCCAGGATGGAGGGCCCCTCTCATGACTCCCGTCCAGGAAGCAGAGCCTGACAGGTCACCTCTACACAGGCTCCCCGTGCAGTCCAGGCACGGACACACATTGGACACACGCTATGCATACACATACACACAGGCACACACATGCACATGGTGCACACACACATGCAAAACCCACGCATAGGACACATGCATACACATACATGTTCACACACTCATATGTGCGCATACACACAGGCACACACACATGCACACATTCATACCTACACACACATACACACATGCAGACTCACACACTCAGGCACAGGCATTCACGTATGTGCACACACCTGCACACACAGCACAGAGAAGCACACACACAGACAGCTCAGCGGCCTTGGGCGGTGCCAGCCGAAGCCCGGCCCCCACTTGCCACCTGCCTGGGGCCTGGTGGGAGTTTCCAGAACCTCACCAGTAGAAGGCTCATTCTCAGGTGATGAAATCAAGTTCTCCTCTATTGTTTCCCCAGAATTGCAGGGAACAAACCCGTCACGTTGTTACAACAACCAAAACACACAGGCCAAAATGATGCATCGGCAATTAAGGGCTCCATCATTTCAAGTAATTAAAATAAATGCTTTATTTGAAAACTAATTAATTCTAGCTACATATTTTTCCCATGACAATATCCTAGGATTGCTTGATTTATGACATCTAATTATTCTTTATTAATTTAATTGAGAATCATCACGTTCCCCTATCTTGCCTGGCCCCAGGCTGTGGAGCGAAGGCCGCCCTTGCGCAAGGCCTGTGTGCGCCCAGCCGTCCTTGCGGTGGCCCCAGCCCAGCCCTGGCCCTGTCCTCCCGGAGGCAAAGGAATAGGAAACTTAATTCACAGAGCACAACTTTGGCTTCTGCCTGCTCTTCCAGGTGTCAAAGTGAGCCACATTCTTTGAAAAATGAAAGACAGTCTGACACAATTTGTGTAACTCTAACAGCCTTTCCAGAGAAGCCACAAACACCCCTGAAAGCCCCAGGGCACAAATGGACGACAACGGCATCTGCCTGCAATGTGCCACTGCGGAGGCAGCTCGGCAGGCCCCAGGGCTCTCCCAAGAGAGGTCCAGAGCGCTCCTCTGGGTGTGGGGACCAGCGGGCAGGTGCAACTGGCACAGAGGTCCACGGACACCGCACTCAAGGGAGGCAGGGGCAGGCCTGCAAACGTCCTGCTGGCACACACCCGCCCACACCTGCAGGGCCTTCCTCCCTACAGATGAAGCAGGCCTGGGGCAGTGGCGGGAGCCCAAAAACCACAGGTCTCTACCCAAGACATTCTCGGGCTTTTGGGGGTTCATACCAGACAGGCCTCAGCTCAGCCTGGGCCCCCGCCCTGCCCTTGGGCTGCACAGCCCTGTGCTCAAGTCCCCTAACCCTTCTGTGTAAATCAGCAAAGAGTACCACGAAGTGAGTCAGTGTGGGGAGCCACCACCCAGAGAGGCCACTGGTACCACCCCTGCCCGCCCCACCCCACCAGGTCCTGCCTGTCCCATTGGGCATGTGACAGTACAAGGACAGGCCACACAGGCTGCTGGGAGTGCCTCAAACAGGACCTTCCGCCCCGCTGCATATCTCACACAAGGGCATGGAAATAGCTCCAGCATCCCCCGAGGAAGCTCCAGCCCATAACCAGCAAGACTGAAGACTAGGTCAGCACCCCTTTACACCAGGACGGACACCCTGGGCGGCCGTCTCCCAAAAAACAACTAAAGATGTTGATAAAAGTTTCTTAAAAGGCCAGGCATAGTGACTTATGCCTATAATCCCAGCACTTTGGGAGGCCAAGGTGGGAGGATTACTAGAGCCCAGGTGTTCAAGACCAGCGTGGGCAACATAGGGAGACCTTGTCTTTACAAAAAATAAAAATAAATTAGCCAGGTGTGGTGGTGTATGCCTGTGGTCCCAGCTACTCAGGAGGCTGAGGTGGGAGGATGGCTTGAGCCCAGGATGTCAAGGCTGAAGTGAGCCATGACCACACCACTGTACTCTAGCCTGGGGGATAGAGTGAGACCCCATCTCAAATAAATAAAATAAAATAAATAATTATCTTAAAATTTTTTTAAACACAGCCAGGCACAGTGGCTCAGGCCTGTAATCCTAGCACTTTGGGAGGCCCAGGCAGGAGGATTGCTGGAGGCCAGAAGTTCAAGAACAACCAGGGCAACATAGTCAGACCCCATATCTACAAAAAATAAAAATAAATTAGCCGGGCATGGTGGTGGGCACCTGTAAGTCTAGCTACTCAGGAGGCTGAGGTGGGAGAATCACTTGAGCCCAAGAGTTCCAGGCTACAATGAGCCACGATCACACCACAGCACTCCAGCCTGGACAACAAAGCAAGACCCTATCTCTGAAAAAAATCAAAATCAAAATCTTAAATGCATCACTAAGTTGACAAAAAAAAGTCTGAGCTGCCAGAGGCCAAACACTAAGTAAAAGTGCAACCTCAGGAGACCTGCCAAGCCTGCCATGAGGGCATTTGCTGCACTAGTGACCTGGATTTCCAGCTCTGATGGCCTCTGGGGTGACAAAAGGCAAAGCTTAGGGCCCTCCTACGGTGGCTAACCTCCTAGGAAAACCCCAGTAACTAGATGCTCACTGTTAGGCTGAGCCAGCACTAAACCTACAACCACGGATGCCAGAAAAACACCAGTCCTCAGGTTTCAGCCCTAACTCACACCACCCTGAGAGATCCCCCACACCTCAGTCTGTCTTCTCAGAAGGAATCCACCTGAAACCCAGGCCTCAAGGAATTCACTTTAGAAAAAGTCCTAAGAAGTACAAGGTTGTAGTCGAAAATCACAAAAATCAACAAGGAACCATGGCACTGTGAGCGAGAGTCATCAGAGGCAACAGAAAACAGAACTAGACCCACAGAGCAGAGCACTCAGGTACACAAGGCAAGGGTGCTTAATGCTCTTAAAGAAACTGAGAGGGAATTGCAACTACAAGCAGAGAGCAAGGGAGGTGAAACATCATCACACAGATCAGAAAAAGGATCCAACTTGGTGAGAGGTGGTTGGGAAGCAGGAGATATGTGTTGTGCCAAGGTATTACTCTCCAGACTGTTTACTGATCACAAAAGGAAAATGTGTACCTTCAATGGAGACATCTGGCTGTCACCACTTTCACCACTGAGAAAAGCTGGCACTGCCAATAATGAACAAACTGGCATTGCTTATCTCCTGACGTGATGCCACAGATGTGACACCATCCCTGGGTGTCCATGCCAACAATGCTCAACCTGAATCCAGCCCTAAAGGAAACAATCAGACACATCCATATGACAAGACACTGGATAAGACTACTAGCTTGGACTTGCCAAAAAGGTCAACATCAAGAGAAACAACCAAAGGAAGACGCCAGGTAACTTCCACATTAAGAGACCAAAGGGGCATGATGACCAAACACACATGAACCTTAGATCCTGGCTCTTAGATCAGATCCTGGATCAAAAAAAGGGGGCTATAAGGGATGTCTGGGGGACCTTTGGGGGTAATCTGAATATGGACTGCAGATAATGAGGTGTTATTAATTTCCTTGGGAAGGATAACCGTATTTTCTGTAAAGAACGTCTTTATTCCTACGAGATACATCCTAAAGTATTTAGGGGTGAAATGCTATAATGTCTACAATCTGTTTTCAAATGTTTCAAAAAAAATTCTCTCTCTTAATATCTCTACCTATCTATGTATGAATATATAGGCAGAGAAGTAGCACAAATGTGGCAAAATGCTAACAACTGGTGAGCACAGGTGAAGGTAGGTGTACAGGTATTTATTTTACTACACTTGCAGCTTTTCTGTAGATATAAAACCATAAAGGCAGGCTAGAGGGGTGGAGAAAGACAAGTCCACACTGGACTCGTATCCAGAATATCTAAAGAACACAGAGGTCAACAGAATACAAAAGCAAACACCAAAAGAAAAATAAGCAAAAGGCTTGGACAGAAATTTCACAAGCAACGTAAATGTCCAATACATATATGCAAAGATGTTGAACCTAATTAATAATCCTGGGAATGCCTGTCAAAACTACAATGTGATATAATTATACTCTCAGCAGATTAGCAAAAAATTAAACAGTCTGTCAAATGTTGATGAAGACAGAGGACAACTGGAACCTTCTACCAAGCTAGAAGGAGCACACACGGAAACGACCACTTTGGAAAACAATCTGGCTCTATCTCGCATGCCGTATGACTCAGCAACCCTACTCTTAGATAAACACCCTGAAGAAATTCTCACAAGTGTGTGCAAAGAGACTCACACAAGAATGTTCCTAGTAGTATTGGGTATAATAACAAAAACCAAAACCAACCCAAACAGCTAGCAACTGCAGAAAGGAACACATTGGGTAAATTCGTATGATAGAATACTCCACAGAACTGAAAATGAATCAGCTCCAGTCTTACATGGATGAAGCTCAAAGTCATAATTCTCATCAAGAGACATTAAGGGAATCAAAACTGAAGTTACAGACAGAAATAAAATGTTCACAACACATATGTGTTAAAGGATTCATTCTCAGAATTTACTCCTTGACTCAGAATATGTCACTCAATAAGAAAAAGAGTGTGTAACACAAAGTAGTTCCAAAAGGCTAAAATTAGAGATGGGCAAAAAGGTATACGGGGCAAACAGAAACAATAAGAAAGGAGGAGTTGAAATACTAATAGCGGACAAAGTTGAATTCCAGCCAAAAAGCATTAGACTTGACAAAGACAGATAGTTTTTAATTCTTCGTTGCAGTTTACAAAATGTAACAGTTTATGGCCAGGTGTGGTGGGCTCACACCTGTATTCCCAACACTTTGGGAGGCTGAAGTGGGAAGATTACTTGAGGCCAGGAATTCGAGACCAGCCTGAGCAACAGAGTCAGATTTTCATCTCTCAAAACAAATAAAAATTAGCTGGGCACAGTAGTGTAGTCCTAGCTATTTGGGATGCTAAGGAAGGAGAATTGCTTGAGCCCAGGAGTTTGAGGCTGCAGTAAGCCGTGATCACACCACTGCATTAAAGCCTGGGTGACAGAGTGAGACCCTATCTCAAAACAAAACAAAACAAAACAAAAAAACTATACATATAACAGTTTTTAATATCCATATATAATATATAATTAATATATATAACAGTTTTTAATATCTATGCAATATATAACAGAGATACCACCTTTATAGAGCAGAAATTACAGGAGATGCAGAGTCACAGAAAGAAGCCTACTAATGATTGGAGAATGTGACATACTACTCTTTTTGTTTTTTTTTTTTGAGACGGAGTCTCACTCTGTCACCGAGGCTGGAGTGTAGTGACGTGGTCTCGGCTCACTGCAACCTCTGCCTCCTGGGTTCAAGCAATTCTTATGCCTCAGCCTCCCGAGTAGCTGGGACTACAGGCATGCGCCACAACACCCGGCTAATTTTTGTATTTTTAGTAGAGACGGGGTTTCACTACATTGGCCAGGCTGGTCTTGAACTCCAGACCTCAGGTGATCTGCCCACCTTGGCCTCCCAAAGTGCTGGGATTACAGGCATGAGCCACTGTGCCCGGCCATAACATACTACTCTTAGTACAAGTCAGATCCTGTGGACAATAAGTAGGCAGATAGAAGATCCAAAAAATACAACCAACAAGGTAGATACTACAGATCTATAATGGAACTTTACACTCTCATAACAGAGCCTACGTCGTCTTCTCAAGGGTACATGGGACATGTGTAAAAATTGACTATATATTGGGTCACAAAGAAATATCAGTAAGTTTCACAAAGAAGAAATATTTATAAATAAAATTCTATGACTACAGTGCAATTAAACTAGAAATTAATAAAATAAAAAACGAAAAGGTCTTATCAAATAGAAATTTTAAAACAACTTTTAGGTGAAATGGGATAACTGAAATCACAAATTTTTTTTTTTTTTTTTTTTTGAGACAGAGTCTCGCTCTGTCGCCCAGGCTGGAGTGCAGTGGCTGGATCTCAGCTAACTGCAATCTCCGTCTCCTGGGTTCACGCCATTCTCCTGCCTCAGCCTCCCGAGTAGCTGGGACTACAGGCACTCGCCACCTTGCCTGGCTAGTTTTTTGTATTTTTTAGTAGAGACGGGGTTTCACCGTGTTAGCCAGGATGGTCTCGATCTCCTGACCTTGTGATCCGCCCGTCTCGGCCTCCCAAAGTGCTGGGATTACAGGCTTGAGCCACCGCGCCCGGCCCCAAAATTTTTTTTAAATGAAAAATACTACATACCAGTATATATTTAAAGCTCTGATCAGAAGAAAAGTATAGACCAATACCAGTTATGACTATCACACAAAAATAGTAAGTAAAATATTAGTAAACAGAATCCAATATCACATTAATATACAATAACCAAGTGGAATTTATCCTAGAAATGCAAGATTGGTTCAAACAGGGAATTTATGGATGCCCCACTGTATTAATAGATATAATGAGAAAAAGCATGTAATTATCTCCACAGATGCTGAAAAAGCCTTTGACAATATTCAATGCCCATTTTTTATTAAAATACATAAACAAATAGAAATTGATGCATTTCTTAGAGATTATTTAAATATATATATACATCCCCCTTGGTCCTAAATCCAACATATTATTTTATGAAGAAATAGTGGGGACATTCCCACTAAGATCACAATGTCCACTATCTCTACTACCATTCAACATCGTAGTGGCAGTTTAAGCCAAAGCAATGAGACAAGAAAATTAAGTAGAGGTTTATAATCGGAAAAGAAGACATTAAACGATCTTCCTGTTGGGTATACTGGTACATGCCTGTAGTCCCATCTACTTGGGAGTTTGAGGCAGGAGGATTGCTTGAGCTCAGGAGTTTGAGGTTACAGTGTACTATGATCACACCTGTGAATGGCCACTGCACTCCGGCCTGGGCAACATAGCAAGACCCCATCTCTAGAAAAAGAAAACAAAACTATATTCCAAATTATATGATGGCATACATGGAAAGCCCTAGAAAATCAATGATAAAACAGATTCTAATAATAAAAAAAGAAACTTCGATTGGCAGCAGGATGTAAAACTAACATAGAGAATTCAATAGTCTCTGCGTTATTTATATACAATAACAACAACGAGCACAATATTACTTGTACAAAAATAATAACCAATCAGAGAAAATTCCATTTATACCAAAGAAGATAAAATACTTAAGAACAACTTTAATTAATAAATAAGAAAAACCTATATGAAGAAAATGTTAAAATTCTCCTGGAAGACACAAAAGTAGATTTGAACAAAGGAAAAATAATCCTTTGTTCTTGGTTAAGACAATTCAACATCAACATAAAAGATGTCTTGGCCGGGCGCAGTGGCTCAAGCCTGTAATCCCAGCACTTTGGGAGGCCGAGACGGGCGGATCACGAGGTCAGGAGATCGAGACCATCGTGGCTAACCCGGTGAAACCCCGTCTCTACTAAAAATACAAAAAACTAGCCGGGCAAGGTGGCGGGCGCCTGTAATCCCAGCTACTCGGGAGGCTGAGGCAGGAGAATGGCGGGAACCCGGGAGGCGGAGCTTGCAGTGAGCTGAGATCCGGCCACTGCACTCCAGCCCGGGCGACAGAGCGAGACTCCGTCTCAAAAAAAAAAAAAAAAAAAAAGATGTCTCTTCTCCCCAAGTTAATTTATAAATTTAACACAACCCCAGTAGAAACACCAGCAAGCTTCCTCATGGAGTTAGAGAAGTTGATATTAACATTCACTTGGATAAACAAACATGTAGAATGCACAGGAAAACACGGGGAAAAGTTAGCTGCAAAGGAGCCAGCCCGATCAGATACTAACATGCACTAGAGTCTTTAGGATTAAAAGTTTAGTACTCCTGTATAGACAGACGGATCAGTGAAATAAAAAGCCTAGAAATAAACACAAGTACATGTGGAAGTTTAATACATAGAAGAGGTGGTATCTCACATCACTGGAACAAAAATGGTTAACCATTTGGAAAAATGATAAAATCAGACCCATATCTTATAGTGAAATCCACAAGAATAAACGCCAAGTGAATCTGGGATCCATATGTAAAAAATAAACCAAGCACTAGAAGAAAACATGGAAGAACTGCATTAACTTGATTGTGGAAAAGGTTTGAGGTTTCTTATGACTCAAAATTTAGATATAACAGTGGCTGGGCATGGTGGCTCATGCCTATAATCCCAGCACTTTGGGAGGCCGAGACTTGAGGTCAGGAGTTCAAGACCAGCCTGGCCAACATGGTGAAACCCCATCTCTACTAAAAATACAAAATTAGCTGGGCGCGGTGGCATGCGCCTGTAATCTTTGTACAGCAACTTGGGAGGCAGAGGCAGGAGAACAGCTTGAACCCAGAAGGCGAAGGTTTTAGTGAGCCCAGATCATGCCACCGCATTCCAGCCTGGGTGAGAGAGCAAGACTCTATCTTAAAAAAAAAAAAAAAAAAAGGCCGGGCGCGGTGGCTCAAGCCTGTAATCCCAGCACTTTGGGAGGCCGAGATGGGCAGATCACGAGGTCAGGAGATCGAGACCATCCTGGCTAACACGGTGAAACCCCGTCTCTACTAAAAAGTACAAAAAAACTAGCCGGGCGAGGTGGCGGGCGCCTGTAGTCCCAGCTACTCGGGAGGCTGAGGCAGGAGAATGGCGTGAACCCGGGAGGCGGAGCTTGCAGTGAGCTGAGATCTGGCCACTGCACTCCAGCCTGGGCGACAGAGTGAGACTCCGTCTCAAAAAAAAAAAAAAAAAAAAAAAAAAGATACAATAAAATAAAATGGATAATTCTGACTATAGAAAAATAAAAATTTTTTGGCCGGGGACGGTGGCTCACGCCTGTAGTCCCAGCATTTTGGGAGGCCGAGGCAGGAGGATCACCTGAGGTCAGGAGTTCGAGACCAGCCTCCACATAGAGAAACTCCATCTCTACTAAAAATACAAAATTAGCTAGGCATGGTGGTGCATGCTTATAATCCCAGCTACTCGGGAACCTGAGTCAGGAGAATTACTTGAGCCTGGGAGGTGGAGGTTGCGGTGAGCTGAGATCGCGCCATTGCACTCCAGCCTCGGCAACAAGAGTGAAACTCCGACTCAAAAAAAAAAAAAAAGAAGAAGAAGAAAAGAAAAAAATTTTTTTCACGCCTGTAATCCCAGCACTTTGGGAGGCTGAGGCAGGTGGATCACAAGGTCAGGAGATTGAGACCCTTCTGGCCAACATGGTGACACTCCATCTCTACTAAAAATACAAAAAATCAGCCAGGCATGGTGGCGGGCGCCTGTAGTCCCAGCCACTCGGGAGGCTGAGGCAGGAGAATGGCGTGAACCTGGGTGGAGGAGCTTGCAGTGAGCTGAGATTGCGCCACTGCACTCCAGCCTGGGCGACAGAGCAAGACTCTGTCTCAAAAAGAAAAAAAAAAAAGAAAAAGAAAAATTTTAGCTTTTGCACGTCAAAAGAAATTTAAAAATTAATATCTTTAAAATATAAATAAACTTTTCAAAATTAAGGAAAGGCTAAAAACTCAACAGAAAAATGGGAAAAAGAGATGAATAGACAATTCACAGAAAAAGCTATGAAAATCAAACATATGAAAAGACGTTCAACCTAAAGCTTACTAATAGAGAAATGTAAATTAAAACTACAGAAAAGCTTCTTGTTCTGGCAGGATGAAGTAAGCTCATTACAGCCTCTCTCTCAGGCTGACTGCAACTAAAAACTCTGTACAAAATATAAAAAGCAACTGCCTAAGGCTGGGCACAGTGGCTCACATCAGTAATCCCAGCACTTTGGGAGGCTGAGGTGGGAGGACCACTTGAGGCCAGGAGTTCAAGACCAGCCTGGGTAACATAGTCAGACCCTGTCTCTATACAAAAATAAAAAATATTAGCTGGGTTGATAGCGTGTGCTTGCAGTCCGAGTTACTTGGGAGACCGAGGTGGGAGGGTCACTTAAGCCCAGGAGTTGAAGGCTGCAGTGAGCTTTGATTGTGCCACTGCACTCCTCCCTGGGCAACAGAGCAAGATTCTGTTGCCCCTTTAAAAAACCCAAAAAACAATTCTCTGAAAACAGAAAAGTGGGCAACAGCAGCCAGCCAGATTTTGGAGGAAAGCAAAGCTTAGGACGGTGACCTATACAGGGACACGTTTCCTGGATTATTTGTATGTGTGTTTTGGGGTGCCGCCCTGTGGTGGGCCCTGGTTGCAGAGCTACCAGGCAGCAGTGGCTAAAACTTGGATAAAACTCCAAATTTCTGGATAGAAATACAGAGAAAAAGTACACTATGGCCCCAAGAATGTGAGGGGAAACCTTGAAGGTTTACTGTCCCCGTCTCTCACGGTGGTCTTCCGGGGAGGGCCTTGCACCCAGAGCCCGGGGGAAAGGTGACTGGGAGAGAAGCTTGTCTTTCTGGTCAGGGGAACCAAGGAAAGGGAACCCTGCAGGATGGCAAGGGGGGAAACTACAGAGTGGGGAGAGCTAAAAATCCCCAATTCTGCGAATAAATACACAGAAGCCTCAAGCTCACCCCTGAGCCGTGTATACACAGGGCAGACCCAAAGCAGCACCAGCTGTAAGAAGGGAAGTAAACCACCACTCACGTCTCAGGCTGAGCCCTGGGTGGCTGATGTGTGAGACAGAACCAAAGCAGCATGTCAAAAGCTCTGAAAATAAAAATGAGATTAAAATCACAGCCCATGGAGGGCGAGACGTAGCTTGTGCAAATCTAACTGGGTTGACTGCCTGCTAGCGCCAAACTCAGCTCTCTCTGGACGACCCCACATAATGCTCAACCCAGGATATGTCTAGGATATCATCCAAAATTATTCAGCATACAAAGAACCCGGAAAATGAGACCAGTTCTCAAGGGAAAAGGCAATTTACAGATGCCAACCTTGAGAGGATTCAGATGTTGGAAATATCTGATAACAATTTTAAAGCAGCTTTATGATTATGCTCCATGAGGCAAAAATAAACATCCTTGAACTGAATGGAGGGAAAGGATCTCTCAGCAGAGAAATAGAAATTATTTTTTAAAAAACCAAACAAATACAAATTTCAGAACTGAATAATATCTGAAAAAAATCAATAATGGAATGGAAAATGACAGAGTGACATAAAGTGGGCCAGGTGTGGTGGCTCACATCTGTAATCTCTGCACTTTGGGAGGCCAAGGTGGGAGGATGGCTTGAGGAGTTCCAGGCTGCAGTGAGCTATGATCGTGCCACTGTACTCCAGCCTAGGCAACACAGCAAGACCCTGTCTCTAAAATAAAATAAAATAGGCCGGACGCAGTGGTTCACGCCTATAATCCCAACACTTTGGGAGGCTGAGGCAGGCGGATCACTTGAGGTCAGAAGTTCGAGACCAGCCTGGCCAACATGGTGAAATCCTGCCTCTACTAAAAAAATACAAAAATTGGTCGGGCGCAGTGGCTCAAGCCTGTAATCCCAGCACTTTGGGAGGCCGAGACGGGCGGATCACGAGGTCAGGAGATCGAGACCATCCTGGCTAACACAGTGAAACCCCGTCTCTACTAAAAAATACAAAAAACTAGCTGGGCGTGGTGGCGGGTGCCTGTAGTCCCAGCTACTTGGGAGGCTGAGGCAGGAGATTGGTGTGAATCCGGGAGACGGAGCTTGCAGTGAGCTGAGATCCGGCCACTGCACTCCAGCCTGGGCGACCGAGCGAGACTCCGTCTCAAAAAAAAAAAAAAAAAAAAAATACAAAAATTAGCCGGGCGTGGTGGCGGGTGCCTGTAATCCCAGCTACTCAGGAGGCTGAGGCAGGAGAATTGCTTGAAACTGGGAGGCGGAGGTTGCCATGAGCTGATATCATACCACGGCACTCCAGCCTGGGCGACAAAGTGAGACTCCATCTCAAAGGAAAAAATAATAATAATAATAATAATATAAAAATAAAAATAAAATAAAAGAGTGAATGAAATTATTCAATACAAGATCAGAAAGAAAAAAGATTGAAATAAGTCGTTAGCATAGCAGGGACTTGTGGAATAACAGTAAAAAGTCTAACATTAAGGGCAGTGGAGTCTGAGAAGTAGAAGAGAGAAACAGATTTGTACCAAAAAATTAATTGAATAAATAATGCCTGAAACTTCACAAACTTAAAGACAAAAGCACCTATGTTTAAGAACATGATGAACCATAAACGAACCACAAGATAAATTCAAAGAAAACCATATTAAAACATCATAAGCTGCTGAAAAATAATAATGAAACCATGGAGGCCAGAAGAATGGAACATCTTTGTTAAAGAACTGAAAGAGGCTGGGCGCAGTGGCTCATGCCTGTAATCCCAGCACTTTGGGAGGCCGAGGTGGGCAGATCACAAGGTCAGGAGATCGAGACCATCCTGGCTAACTCGGTGAAACCCCATCTCTACTAAAAATACAAAAAAAATTAGCCAGGCGTGGTGGCGAGCGCCTGTAGTCCCAGCTACTCGGGAGGCTGAGGCAGGAGAATGGCGTGAACCCGGGAGGTGGAGCTTGCAGTGAGCCGAGATCGCACCACTGCACTCCAGCCTGGGTGACAGAGCGAGACTCTGTCTCAAAAAAAAAAAAAAAAAGAAAGAACTGAAAGAAAACAACTCTATATCCAGCAAAATATTCTTTGGGAATGAAGGCAAAATAAAGATTCCCAGATGAGAGAAATGAGAATTTCTTGCCTGCAGATCTGCACTAAAAGAAATGCTAAAGTTCTTCAGGTTCAAAAGACATGATACCAGAAAGAAATGTAGAACTTTGGCCGGGCGCGGTGGCTCACGCCTGTAATCCCAGCACTTTGGGAGGCCGAGACGGGTGGATCACGAGGTCAGGAGATCGAGACCATCCTGGCTAACACGGTGAAACCCCGTCCCTACTAAAAAATACAAAAAACTAGCC
Organism: Macaca mulatta; assembly: GCF_049350105.2. Classification (NCBI taxonomy): domain Eukaryota; kingdom Metazoa; phylum Chordata; class Mammalia; order Primates; family Cercopithecidae; genus Macaca; species Macaca mulatta. The sequence goes on along the minus strand of NC_133415.1, from coordinate 32,867,497 downwards.
GGGCGAGGTGGCGGGCGCCTGTGGTCCCAGCTACTCGGGAGGCTGAGGCAGGAGAATGGCGTGAACCCGGGAGGCGGAGCTTGCAGTGAGCTGAGGTCCGGCCACCGCACTCCAGCCTGGGTGACAGAGCGAGACTCCGTCTCAAAAAAAAAAAAAAAAAAAAAAAAAAAAGAAATGTAGAACTTCAAGAAGGTAGGAGGAGCAATGGTAAAATGTGGGTAAATATTAAAGACAGTTTTATCTCTTCAGTAAACATGTATGAATGTTAAAATCATATTATCTGTTGAGGTTTTCAATATGGCAGTTATAACACAATGGAGGAGGGTAAGGGACCTATGTGGTTGTAAGGCTTCTATATTTTATTTGAAATGGAAAAATATTAACTTTAAGAAGACTGTGAAGGGTTAATTAAGTGTGTACACTGTCTTCCCTGCAGCAACCATTAAAAATGTAACAAAAAGAGATACTGCCAAAGTTCCAACAAAAAATCAAAACAATGTTTTAAAATACCTAAATAATTCAAGAGAGGGCAGGAAAGAGGGGATAGAAGAAAAAGAAAGAAGAGAAGAAAAAGAGAAAACAACAAAATAGTAGACCTAAATAGAACCATATCAATAATTACAATAAAAATAAAAAGCTGAAAAAGATGTGCTATACAAATAATAACAAGTTGGAGTGGATATATTAATATCAGGTAAAGTAGACCTCAGAGTGAGGAATATTACCACGGACAAGAAGAAGATACAATGATAAATGGCATCAACTCATAAAGAAGACACAAAAGTTGTAAATACTGAGCTAATAAGACAACTTCAAAATGCATGAAGAAAAAACTGATGGAACCGATAGTAGAAATACATTACTACATAATTATAGGTGGAGACTTAAACTCCTCCTTAGTAACTGACTGAACAAGTGGCCAGAAAGTCATACAGAAGACCTGACTAATACTATCTACCTCCTTGACCTAGTTGACATTTATAGAACATATGCCACTCAGCAGAAAAAACACATTCTTCTCAAATGCACATGGAACACTCATCAAGATAGGCCATATCCTGGGTCATAAAAGAAACCTTAAAAATGTAAAAAAAAAAAAAAAAAAACTCACACCTGTAATCCCAGCACTTTGGGAGGTCGAGGCAGGCGGATCACGAGGACAGAGGTTCAAGACCAACCTGGCCAGCATGGTGAAATCCGATCTAAAATTACGAAAAATTAGCCAGGCATGGGGGCGCACACCTGTAGTCCCAGCTACCCGGGAGGCTGAGGCAGAATTATTGCTTGAACCCGGCTGGCAGAGGTTGCAGTGAGCCAAGATTGTGCCACTGTACTCCAGCCTGGGCGACAGAGCAAGACTCTGTCTCAAAAAAAAAAAAAAAAAAAAAAAAAGTTAAAAAAACAAAGGATACACAGTATGTTCTCTGATTATATGGAATTAAACTGGAAATCAATAACAGTAAGATAATGAAAATCTCCAAATATTTGGAAATTAAACAACACTCTTTTATATAATCAATGGGTTCAAGAGAAAGTCTCAAGGGAAATTAGAAAATATCTAAACTAAATACAAATGAAAACACAATATATCAAAACTTGTAGGATGCAGCTAAAACAGTGCTTACAAGGAAATTTACAGCATTAAATATTTATATCGACAAGAAGAAAGGTCTCCAAATCAATGAATCAATGACCTGGTTTATGCCTTAAGATAACAGAAAAAGAGGAACAAAATAAGCCCAAAGCAAGCACAAGGAAGGAAATAAGACTAGAGCAGAAATAAATGTTTTAAAGAAGAGTAAAACAAATGAGAAAATAAAGTAAGAGGTTGGTTCTTAAAAAAGATCAATAAAATTGATAAATTTCTAGCTGAAATGGCAACAATAAAAAGAGAAAAGAGACAAGTTATAATAATTAAAGAAGGGTTATCACTACAGACACCAGAAACATTAAAAGGATAAGAAGGAGATACCATGAACAACTCAAATAAATTCGAGCTAAATAAACCTAGCTGAAATGAAAGTTGAAAGACACAGACTAGGTGAAGAAAGAGATGACCTGAATAGTCCTATATCAATTAAAGGAATCACAGTTTTAGTTTAAACCCTTGTAGGAAAAAAAAAAATCAAAACTCCAGCCCACATGACTTTACTGGCAAATTCTACCAAACATTTAAAGAAGAAATAACACTATTCTACATAATTTTTTTCCCAGAAAACAGAAAAAGAGAGAACATTTCCCAACTAGTTTGATGAGGCTAGCACTACCCCAATACCAAAACCAGACAAAGGTAGTAGAAAGAGAAGAAAACCACAAACAAATATATTTCATGAATACAGACATACAAATCCTCAAACAAAATAATAGCTTGCTGCTTAAGTCTCAAGTTGGGGAGGAAAAAACAGCAAATCTAATCCAACAGTGTAGAAAAAGAATACACTGGAGCCAACTGGCATTTATCTCAGGAATGCAAAGCTGATTCAATATTCAAAAGTCATTCAGTGTAAACTCTCATATTAACACTAAAGAAAAACCACAGGATCTTATCAGTTAATATAGAAAAGGCACTGGGCAGGATTCAACATCCATTCATGATTTTAAAAAAACCCTCAGAAAGCATAATCCATAAGATAAAAAACACAAATTCACTTTCTGCAAAATTAGAAACTTTTGCTCTTGAAAAGAGATTATTAAGAAAATGAAAAGGCAATCTATACAGATGGGGAAAAAATTTTCAAATCATGTATCTGGCAAATAATTTATATACCACATATATAATTTTCAAAATCCACAAAGAAAACACACACACTCACAAAATAAAACATCTAAGAATGGGCAACAGATTTGAACAAACACTTCACCAAAGAAGATACGCAAATGGCAAATGAGGACACGAAAACATACTTAACATCTTTAGTTGCTAGGAAAATGTAAATTAAAACCACAATAAAACGCCATTACATACTTATCAGAATGGCTAAAACAGAAAAGACTGACCATTCCACTTGCTAGAAAGCTTGTGAAGTAATTGAAACTCTCATACGCTGCTGATGGGATTATAAAACGGTACAACCCCTTGGGAACAAAGTTTGGTTATTTCTTTAAAAACCAGTCCCATACTGGAGACAACCCAAATGCCCATCAACAGCAGAACAGACAGAGGTATCCTGACACCTGGATATAGCCATCCTTGACAATGATAAAGTAGGAAGTACTGATACATGCTTTAATGTGAATAAATCTCAAAATAATCGTGTCAGGTGAAAGAAGCCAGAAAAAGAGAGTAAATTCTGTGATTCTATTTATGCAAAATTCTGGGAGATAGAAACTGACCTATAATGACAGAAAGCAGATTAGAGGGAACCTGGAGAAGAGAGGTGCAGGGAGGAGGAAGGGAGGGGCATGCAGAGAGGCAGGAAGAGACTTTAGGCACAGTGGGTATGTTCGTTGTCTTGAGTGTGAGGATGGCGTCAGAGACGCTGCACTTGTCAAACTGTCCACTTGAAATATGTGCAGTTTATTGCATATGCAATTTAATTGCACAATCTATTTTTGTGCTCATTAAAGGAAATGCAAGAGCAACTAAACAATCCAATTAAAAAGGCATAAAAGATTTGACCAAACACTCCACCTAAAAAGACGTGCAAATAAGCACAAAAGGAAACTCAACATCATAGCCATTAAGGAAATGCAACTTAAACCCATAATGAAATACCACTACCTACCTATTAGAGTGGCTAAAATTCAGAAAAAAACTGACAAAACCAACAAAACCAAGTGCTGGCAATACTGTGGAGCAACTGGAACCCTCTTACACTGTTGGTGAGAATGCAAAATGGTGCACACCCTCTGGAAAACAGTATGGCAGTTTCTTACACATGCACGCGCGCACACACACACACACACACATATATATATATATATATATATATTTTTTTTTTTTTTTGAGACAGAGTCTTGCTCAGTCTCCAGGCTGGAGTGCAGTGGCACAATCTTAGCTCACTGCAACCTCCATCTCCCAGGTTCAAATGATTCCCCTGCCTCAGCCTCCCAGATAGCTAGATTACAGGCGTACACCACCACACCCAGCTAATTTTTGTATTTTTGGTAGAGATGGGGTTTCACCATGTTGGCCAGGATGGTCTTGATCTCATGACCTCGTGATCCACCCGCCTCAGCCTCCCAAAGTGCTGGGATTACAGGCGTGAGCCACTGTGCCCAGCACAGGTTCTTATAAAATTAAATATGCATTAACATGTTGCCCAACAATTCTACTCCTAGATATGTATTCTAGAGAAGTGAAAACTTATATGCAAACAAAAACCTGTACATGAATGTTTATAGTAGCTATAACTAACCACCCAAAACAGAAATGTGTGAAACATATAATCGCCTAAAACAGAAAATAACCCAAATGACTATCTATGGATGAATGGAATACTATTCTGCAACAGAAAGGAGCAAACTATTGATAAATGCAACAATGTGGGTGAATCTCCAAAGAACTGAGTAAAAGGCTACATACTATTTATATGGCATTCTGGAAAAGGCAAAAGTATAGGTACGGAGGACAGATTAGTGGCTGGCATGGGTCAGGAGGAGGGGGAGGGGATCACTGTCAAAGGACAGCAAAAGGCAGGGTTTTGAGAGAATGAACAGTTTTCTGTGTCCTGATAGGGGTGATGTTGACATAGACATGGATTAAGACTCACTGTAAGTGCACACAATAATAAAGATAATAACAATAATACAGTAGTTCCCCCTTATCTAGGGAGGATGATGAATGATGATGATGAAAACTAGGGGTACTTTTCAAGACCCCCAGTGGATGTCTAACACCATGAATAGTTCTGAACCCTATATATACCATGTTTTTCCCTATAGTGTATATATATATACCTATGGTAAAGTTTAATTTAAAAATTAGAGCCAGGCACAGTGGCTCATGCCTCTAATCCCAGTACTTTGGGAGGCCAAGGCAAGAGGATCACCCGAGCCCAGGAGTTCAAGACCAGCCCTGTCTTGAACAAGGGAGACCCTGTGTCTGCAAAAAATAAGTAGCTGGGGCCTGGTGCAATGGCTCACACCTGTAATCCCAGCACTTTGGGAGCCCGAGGCAGGTAGATCACCTGAGGTCAGTAATTCAAGACCAGCCTGGCCAACATGGTGAAACCCTGTCTCCCAGACTAAAATACAAAAATTAGTCCAGGCGTGGTGGCAGGTGCCTGTAATCCCACCTGCTCAGGAGGCTGAGACAGGAGAATCACCTGAACCCGGGAGGTGGAGGTTGCAGTGAGCCAAGATCGCACCACTGCACTCCAGCCTAGGCAACAGAGAATCTGTCTCAATAATAATAAGAATAATTAGCCGGGTGTATGTCTACTGCATGTCTGTAGTCCCAGCTACTCAGGAGGTTGAGGTGGGAGGATCACTTGAGCCTGTGGTGTTTGAGACTGCAGTGAGCTATGTTCACACCACTGCACTCCAGCCTAGGCAACCTTGCCTCAAAAAAAAAAAAAAAGTATACTGTGATAAAAGTTATGTGAATGTGGTCTCTCTCTTACAATATCCTGTTGTGCTGTACTCACCTATTTTCAGACCACAACTGACCATGGGTAACTGAAACCTTAGCAAAACTGTAGATGAGCGGGGAGCTAGTGTCATAATAAAATGCTCATGAGTCCACACTGAGGTAAAGAAATTACTAAAGAAACAAATCTCCCAAACAGAAGAATTCCACTTTATGCAGATACTCTACCATCAAGGAGGAGTAGATAACTCCCAGCCCTTTAAGTGTGGGCTATGCAGTGACTCCCTTCCTAAGAGGACAGTACGGAAAGGAGGGAAAAAGAGCCACTTTACAGGGGAAACACCTGACAGACACCGCCTCCGCCAGGTGGTAACACTCAGCATCAGCAGGGCCAGGTTATGCTGACCACACCTACCACGGACATGATGGAAAATCCAGGAATGGGCCGGGCCCATGGCTCACACCTCTAATCCCAGCACTTTGGGAGGTTGAGGCGGGTGGATCACTTGAGGTCAGGAGTTCAAGGCCAGTCTGGCCAACACGGTGAAACGCTGTCTCTACTAAAAATACAAAAATTAGTCGGGTGTGGTGGCACGTGCCTGTCATCCCAGCTACTGGGGAGGCTGAGGCAGGAGAATCGCTTGAATCCAACAGGCAGAGATTGCAGTGAGCTGAGATTGCGCCATTGCATTTCAGCCTGGGCAAAGAAGCGAAACTCTGTCTCAAAAAAAAAGAAAAAAAGAAAAAAGAAAAAGAAAATCCATCCAGGAATGGCACTCAGCCTTTGTGCTTTTCTTCCTAAAACCCATAACCTCAGTCTAATCATGAGAAGAACACAAGAAATCCCTGTAGAGGAACATTTTACAAGAGGCTGACCAAGGCTCCTCAAAACTTAAGGTTATCATCAACAAGGAAAGTCTAAGAAGTGGTCATAGCCAGAGGAGCCTGGGAAGACGGAGAGCAAACGCAGTGTGGGGTTCTGGATGGGATTCTGCAACAGAAAAGGACATTAGGGCAAATTCAGGAACCCTGGATGAAGCCTGGACTTCGGTCACTAACAATGCATCGATCCTAGTTCATTAGTCATGTGCAGAGCAAGATGCTGACAGGAAAGAGGGCTCAGAAATGCCTCCGTGCACAAGGTTCACACTCAACTGCTGCTCTTGGCCACAGTCTCACAGGTAATGTTTCAAATAAAATATATGGTACAAGATTCTTGTGCTATTTTTTCTTGTGTTACAGTTAATGGTATTTAATTTACTACTAATGTACTATGAAACCTCAATTCCTGTTTAAAGTTTCTGGCTTTGGAGTTAATTTCTATCTCTACTCAAGGTGACTTAAACAGACTTAATGAGCCCAGGCAACATAGCAAGACCCCCATCTCTACAAAAAAAAATTGTTTTTTAATTGGCCAGTTATGGTGGTGCCCGCCAATAGTCCCAGCTATCTTGGTGGCTGAGGCAGGAGGATCGCTTGAGCCCAGGAGATTAAGGGTGCAGTGAGCTATGATCACACTACTGCACTCCAGCCTAGGCTAAAGAGACCTGTCTCTAAAATAAACAAACAAAAAAACAGACTTGATGCCAATTTTTACATGCTTCTCCCATCCAAATAATTTACCATCTTATTTTTGCCCTAATATAAATTCATCAACAGTGCCCCCTCGTACAAGCTAGTACTATTCGGTTAAGCAAATGAGCTGATGACTTTTATGACCATCGTTACTTCCAGAAGGTGTCCTGTTTCTATGACAGTAGAGCAGCCAGCTGGGGAAAGAGCACTGACCTAACCACTGTTGCCCTGCACCAGCTCAGCCCACCTAATTTCTCTATGAAGTAGCACAGCCATTCTAGCAGGAAGATGTTGAATTGGCTGGTCCTTCAGGCCGGCAAGAACACGAAGCCAAGGCCATGAGGCCTGAGGCAGGCACATAAGTGGCTGGTGAATGGGCTCCCTCCCACCTCCTGCTCATCCGGCACCTCCCAGGCTATGCCTGGAACCAGAAAGGCGCTCCCTAGTCAGGCCTGTCCTGAGCAGAGACCTCAGTGTCATCCCCTGCCTTCCTGGTGAGGACAGACAGCAGTAAGGCCCAGAATCTCAGAACCGTCTCCTGCATTGCAGCCTCAGCCGGCAACCTTGACCTCCCAAAAAGCCTCACACACACCACTCCAAGAAGCTGCATCAGACACAGCGCCCCGGGCTGTCCAGGTCAGTTCACTGGCACACATCTCACTGCTGCTGCTTCAAACCAGGAAACTGAGGTCTAGGCACACCCTTCCCCATCTCTGAAATGCAGGGAGATCAGTGTGGAGTCAGTGGCGGCAGTCAGAGACTAGCCCCCAACAACCCTTCTCAGTCACTGATACTGTCTGCCCACCGAGGCCTCGGGGGCCAGGGTTGTTTCCACGGCCTTGGCTCTTGGCCGGCCCAGTACGGGGGTGGGAGCAGCCTGGTGAGTGATGCCCAGGCCCCCAAGAGGTGGTCCTGCCATAAATAATGCCAAGGACACATCCCCCTTCAAGGGAGGCCAGACCTGCCAGGGAGGGCTGCATAAAAGCTGCACTCTAGCTACAAACAGGAAGGGATGAGCCTGCTCAGATGGTGAGGTCCCTATCCTGTTACCTGACACTCACGGCCACAAAGGACCAGACACCCTCCCCGGGCCAAGGAAAACATGCTGCACCTCCCTGTTTGGACCCACGGCTACCAGGGCCAGCTGCTGGAGATACCAGGACTCTGCTGGTGTCACCTGGCCTGGGAAGGACCTGAGCAGCTCAAGCTGGCCACACACCGGCCACAGCCCTAGCCATGGCCCCCACCTGCCCACGCCCACTGCAGCCAGCTCCCTGTCCTGAGCGCGGGAAACAGGTCTGCCAACACTAACTCAAACTTCACAAAGAAACCATTTCTGGAATGGGGCTCCGTTTGGCGATTCGGAGTCAAAGGCGCACTTCATAGCTCCTTTCCAAATCCCGTGCATTGTCAGGCCCTGTTCCCCTTTGAAGCCTCGCTGAGTGATTGAAGCGTCTACTTTCTGAGGGGCAGATAGCACCGGGCTGGTAATCTGACTCTAAGCCACGGGATAAAGGTAGTTTGTTTCCTCTCAGCCCGTCTGTCAACACCTCCTCAGTAATTAGCCCTAATTATTACAGAGGGCCAGCCTCCCATTCGGTTATTAAATCAGAAATAGTATCACGGCTGGGCATCTGTCAACGCCCCGACTGGCGACCTTCGATTCATTGAATCCTCTGTCAGTATCCGCCTTTGGAAGCGCCCAGGCGGGCAGGGAGGCAGCGGCTTCAAAGATGCAGATCCCAGGAAGAATTCCAGGGAGGCAGGTAGGCAGGGAGGGCCGGTGCCCAGCAGCCTGATGGCGAGGAGGAGCCAGGCACCACCCCCTGGGCAGCAATACACAGCCCAACTCCAGCCATTTCCCACCTCCCAGGGCTGACCGATGTCAGTCTCTTTGTGGCGGGGAATAAGGTATGCCCCCAAGAACTCCTTCCCTTGGAGAAGAAAGCACCTCCGGGCCTGCATCAGGCACATCCGTCTCAGGGAGTGGCCTTGACTGACAGCTTGGCCTGAGGCCCAGCAAAGCCCTGCACCATTTCAGTGCAGAAAGGGGAATCCGAGCCCTGGCTGCCCAGAGCACTGGAAAGCTGGCAAATCTGCAAAGCAGAACTCAGATTGCAGCCGTAGACACGATTTCCACAGTGGAGCCAACAGTGCTTCAGTCCTGTAGGCCCCGAGGAAGGACAGCCACCCGTCTCCCTTCTGGGTCTGGGTCTCTTCTCCATCCTAGAGAAATGGCCACATGCTCTGCCACAGGGGCCTTCTGCTCTGGCAAAGCACCTCCACCCTGCTCCCCCAGGGAACGGCTGCCCCCCAGCAAGATTCACAGCCTCAGGCCAGGGGCTGGCGCTGACTTCACCTCACTTGGGGCAGTGGCCCACGTCCCCCAGGGCTGGCCACCAGCACTTCTCCAGAGGCTGAGACCCACAGTGCCCCACCCGGGGCTCCTGGCCTGCAGTGAGCCAGGTGGGGCCCAGCACGGTGCCTACAGGCTGAAGCCCACCAGGTCTGTGGTGCTCCTTCCAGACAGGCCCTGCATGTGAGGGAGGGTCCCAGAGATCAGTCACTTGTGCTGGGGACACGGCCCAAGGGGCGTGATTCGCTCTCGAGCAGAGGCAAGCAAGTTCCTCTCGACAGCCCACTGCAGCCTGTTCTCCCCAAAGCACTGCCAGTGCCTGCTGGGTGCTCTGCCAGCACTTTGGGTCCTCGTGGCCACCAACCACCACGCTGGCAGGGCCAGGCCCCACTCAGCAGGGGGAGTGGGTCTCATGGAAACAAGGACATGGGTTAGTTTTCTTCCTTGGGGATGCCTGGAAGCCTCATGGCTGGAGCATGAGTGACCTGCTGGCCGGCCCCACAGTCAGCGGGGGCGCCAGGCAGACGCTGAGGCTGCAAGTCAGACTTCTCCTTCGCACTGGGATACGCGCTGCCTCAGCTGAGCCAAGAGGAAATGCCAGAGTGAGGAGCCACCAGGCTGCAGAGGCAGGCAGGATGGGCAGGCGGGGTCTCTCTGTGAGCAGGCATCTCTCGCTGTGGCTGGGGATGTCCGTCGCCCCAGGAGCAGGTCCCAGGAGCCTGGCAAGATGGCAGGAAGGAAGCCTGACTCGGGCATTTTTAGCCAGCCTGCCCTAGGCACTTACGGGCAGAGGCAGGAACCCAGCCAGCAGAGGGGACCGGCCTTTTTGCCCCGGGTGAACACACGGAAAAGCTTGCTGCTTTACGGGAAGCATGATATTCCCATGCACCAGTCCGGCCTCTGCTCAGAGGCCTGGTTCATGTAGGCCAGCTGCCGGTCCCGTCAGGGAGAGAGACAACACTCACAGAGGGTGCAGGATGGGGACCAATCCCCTGGGGCTGGTGCCACTGGCCTAGGGGATGGGGATGTGCCCTGGGAACTTGGTCGGAGTTGGAGGAGGGTGCCTAAGCACGCTGGGGCTGACACTTTCTGACAGGGGCTTGCCTGTGTGGCTCCTCCTGTGGTGGAGGCCACCTTGGGTAGAAAGGGGAAGTCCCCTAACACACACAGGTGATGGTGTGGCCAGGTGTATGTCTCATCAACTCCCGACCACCTAGCTGTGTGCAGTCAACTGTGTACATGCTTACACATGCATGCCAGCAATGTGCTTGCCACACCCACATCCACAGACACGCGAATGAGGACAGAGGCCAGCCTCCCACTCGCTCTGCCCCGTGGGTACTGCGTGTGGACCCCTCACTGAGGGGTCCCCCATGCACAGCCTGTGATGAAGAGTCCTAGCTCCACAACCCACAAACACTCCCCAGTCCCCTGCACTGTTCAAACACACAGGTAAGGTGGGCAGCGCCGGCACAGCAGGGGGCACGGGAGTCAGATGTCCTCTGCACCCAGCTGGCAGCTCCGCCAATGGAGACACAGAAGAATGTGGCAAGTGCATGAGCACCCACCACCCACAGGCCCCAGGCCTGTGATGGGGGGTCCGTGAGGCCAGGAGGAAAGGAGCAGGCCAATGAGAGCACCCCACAGGCCTGGGCTCTTCCCTGGCCAGCCCCACCCACCACGTCCCTGTAACAGGGATGATGTAGCCCAAAGAAAAACTAAGGGGGCAACGGGCCCTGCCGTCCTGGAGAGGCTGTGCAGTGACACGGCACCCCCAAGGCCTGCACCAGGAGAGTGTGAGCACTGCTGGGGCTGGGCAAGGGCCACGACACCATCATCTCTGCCTCTGCATTTGTGATCCAATGTGTTTTCAAATTTGCCAAGACAACTGGAAGAATGGGGGCATGGAGGGCTTCCCTATGAGATAATCAAGACTTAAAAGCTAGAATAACTAGTAAGGGACAGATCAGACCAGAGAGCAGGCAGGTAGGCTAGGCACGACCCATGGGTGGCTGCGGCCAGGCTGAGTTGCTGCAGCCAGCAGCTGATGCTGAGGCAGGCTCGTGCCCTATGGAAAAAGGTGAAATGGGATCCCCTGTCGGTCAGGACATAATAGGTTATGCTGTGGAAAACACAAGCCCCAAACTCAGTGGCTTCACACATCAAAAATTTATTTCTTGCTCATATTACATGTGCATCGCGGTCGGCAGAGGGGCTCTGCTCGTCACAGGCTCTCGAGGATGACAGCAGACCCCTCCCTTCCGCCAGTTACACTTACAGGTGGACTCATGGTTGAATGTCAAAGGCAGAAAGTTACAACCTGGGAATACAGGATAATGCCTTTGTCCCCCCAGGCAGGGAAAGATTTCTTAAGTGAGAAACAGCGTCCCATACAGCACAACTGGGCACTGCCCACCCAAGAGCCAAGGCTTGGCCATCCCCACTCCTCAGTATGGGCCCCAGAACCCAGGGCCTCGGGGACTCTGCACACAGGCATGTGGAGACCATGGAAGCCTGACCAAGATAGCGCTGCCAGGAACAGCAAAGACAAAATCAAAGAAGCCTATCTGGGGCACTGCTGTGGGCGGAACTATGTCCCTTCAATATTCTTAAGTTCGAGTCCTAACCCCTAGTACTTAACATTTGAAGACAGGGTCTTTATTTTTTTTATGTTTTGAGACCAAGTCTCGCTCTGTCGCCCAGGCTGGAGTGCAGTGGTGAGATCTCGGCTCACTGCAAGCTCCGCCTCCCGGGTTCACGCCATTCTCCTGCCTCAGGCTCCCAAGTAGCTGGGACTACAGGCGCCCGCCACCACACCCGGCTAATTTTTTTTTTTTTTTTTTGTATTTTTAGTAGAGACGGGGTTTCACCATGTTAGCCAGGACAATCTCAGTCTCCTGACCTTGTGATCCACCTGCCTCGGCCTCCCAAAGTGCTGGGATTACAGTGAAGACGGGGTCTTTAAAGAGGTGATTCAGGGTTAAATGAGGTCATGAGCGTGGGCCCTGATCCAATAGACTAGTGACCTTATGAGCGATTAGGACACAGACACAGGCAGGGACATGGCAAGAAGGTGGCTATCTGCAGGCCAAGGAGCAAGGCCTCAGGAGAAACCAATGCTGCCCACACCTTGATCTCAGGCTTCTGGCTCCAGAATCACGAGGAAATGTCTGTTGTTTAAGCCCCCCCGCTAAAAAAGCTGGGGTGGTCCTTTGTTGGGCAGCCCCAGCAGACAAACAGGTATGTTGCCCTGGGATGGATGCAGGCCCCTCCCATCCTCCCATCCTCAGCAGCACCAACCAGCCCCACACTGGGTGGCTGCTCGTACTTCTCCATACTGAGCACCCCAGCCCACAGGATGATCAGCCGCTTCCATCCTACGGAACTCAGGTGTGGCTCTGTGGCTTCCTCTGGCCAGGGAAATGGAAGTGGGGTGACACACATTACTTGTGGCCTGCTGTGGCCTTTCCCCTGCCTCAGTGAGCATGGAGAAATACATCCAGGTAGGCTCTCGTCAGCACAGGTCTGACAGGCCCCAGCCATAGTGGCACACAGGTGTGAGCAAGAAATAAGCAGAGCCAACCATAGCGGCACTGTTGGAGATCTTTGTTACTGCAGCACAATCTGGCTCATGCTGACTGATCCTGCAGGGTAACAGCTTTATTTGCCTTGCTCCTTTATTGCTGGATCTTTGGGCTTTTCCAGTTCTGCTATTCAAAAAATAGTGACACCCATGAGGTGGACATCAGACGGCCCAGACCCCAGCCAAGGCACTGTGTGGGTACCATTCTCATTCAACCCTACTACCCACCCCATGAGGAAAAACTGTGGTCACAGCTCAAAAAGGTCAGGGAAAGATGCTCAGCTTGTGAAGGGAGAGGAGAGGGCAAGGCCACCCTCCAGTCCCTGTGTTTTTTTTTTGTTTTTTTTGAGACAGAGTCTTGCTCTGTCACCCAGGCTGGAATGCAGTGGCCGGATCTCAGCTCACTGTAAGCTCCGCCTCCTGGGTTTACGCCATTCTCCTGCCTCAGCCTCCTGAGCAGCTGGGACTACAGGCGCCCGCCACCTCGCCCAGCTAGTTTTTTGTATTTTTTAGTAGGGACGGGGTTTCACCGTGTTAGCCAGGATGGTCTCGATCTCCTGACCTCATGATCCGCCCGTCTCGACCTCCCAAAGTGCTGGGATTACAGGCTCGAGCCACCGCACCCGGCCTCCAGTCCCTGTTCTAAACCCCCATGTAGTGGCACCAAACCATGACTATCCCTGACAAGAGTCTTCATGCACCAAGTAAGTAGTCACAGAACGTGTGTGCCTAGAATTGTTATGTGGTCAAATTGTAATATTGTATACTCCCACTAATAGTATAGAAGGCCCAGTTCTCCATACCTCCACAACTCTGGGCATCTAAAACTTTTAAAATCCTGGAATCACAGGCAAAAAAAAAATTCACCCATATTTCCCTCTAGTCCTTTTATAATTTTAACATTGAAATCTTTAATCTGGAATATATACTGGCATAAAGAGGGAGGCACATACATGGCTTTACTATTTTCCAGAGGGCCAACTGCTTTTACTGAATAATCCATTTTACCCTCATTAATTGGAAACACCTCTAGCATGTACTATATTTCCATATTTATTCAGCCCTGTTTCAAAGTTCTCTATTCTCTGCTCATCTGTCCACAACATCTAAGTGCTTTAACTATTGTGGCTTTATAAAACATTCCAATATCCCATAGGACCTTATCCTTAGGACTTCATATTTTAAAGTTTTCCTTGGAGACAGGTACTTTAAACACCATCTCAGAGGACGCATCATATCCCATCTTCAGGAAATAAAATCTCTGGGTATTTCCAAGGGAAGTGAGGGACAGACACCATGATTGGAAAGCAGAGCCAGCACCAAGGCCTGTCCCTGAGCACGTCCAGCAAACCCCGCCAGGCTCTGCGGCTCCTGAGCACCTGTCTTTGGGTCTGCCAGTGTGTGGGGGCCAGGAGAGAAAAAACAATCCCGCAAGAGTGCCTCCTCTCCTGGCTCTTGGTGCGCCTCCTTCCCCAAGGAGCAGGAAAGCAGCTTGGTCATCATGTCTGAAACCAGGTGCTGCAGCAGCTGGCAACAAAGCCACTCTGAAAGGGGCTGTGTGCACTGCCTGTCTGGAAGGCTGTGCCAGAGTCCATCCTTGCCTCCACCCTACCTGTGCAGGAAACCTGGACGTCATCACTTCGAGACCCTGCCTCCCTTTCTGGGGAAAGCCCAACCACAATAAACAGGACCCGTTTTAATTAAAAACCAGGTCACCTGAACTCTCCCGTGGACTCTCACGCCTCCCCCGCTGGATGCTGCGTGACTGGCCCGCAGACACATGGCAGACCGTAACTCACACATGCCCAGAAGTTGCCTGGGTCCCAAGGGTGGAAAAGGCCCAAACCCCAGTGGGACAGGGTTCAGAAGAGAAGGCACCAATCTCAAGCTGAAGGATCCACTTCAGGTCCACTAAAGGGAGATGGGGAAGGTGGCCCGTCCAGAAGCCTGTGGGACAGGGTAAGGGTCAGCTGGGTGACTAGGCTGTCCATCCTAGAGAGCAACTCCGGGTTCTACTGCCAGACCCACAGGCAATCCAGGCCACAGTGCACCGGAGGCAGGCATCAGGGGGCAGTCTGACCCGACCCACAAAAGGGTGACTGGGGCCTGAGCCATCAGATGGAGGGCAGCTGTGTGACCTGGCACAGAAGCATGGGGCTGGGCCAGGATGTCCAGGGACTTCCCGCATCTGACCAGAATCAAGACTGAACATGGGTTTCTTCTGCCAGCTCACTTCCTTTGCTACCAGGGCTATACCCCCTTTCTAAAAATAGCTTCCCACCTATTTCCAAGGTTTCCAGTTGTTTTATCTACAAGGTATCTGTGCCCTGAAATAACTCACACATAAAACCATCTGAACCCAGAGCCTTTTTTAGTGATAGTTACCATAAAATAATCCCAACAATTTCTATTTTTCTAAATAAGTTTTTTTTGTGTGTGTGAGATAGAGTTGCACTCTTATTGCCCAGGCTGGAGTGTAATGGCGTGATCTTGACTCATCACAACCTCTGCCTCCTGGGTTCAAGCGATTCTCCTGCCTCAGTCTCCCAAGCAGCTGAGATTACAGGCATGCACCACCACACTTGGCTAATTTTGTATTTTTTAGTAGAGACAGGTTTCTCCACGTTGGTCAGGCTGGTCTTGAACTCCTGACCTCAGGTGATCCACCTACCTCGGCCTCCCAAAGTGCTGGGATTACAGGTATGAGCCACTGCTCCTGGCCAGTTTCTGAGTAAGTTTAACCAGATACTTGCTAATTAGTTTTTTCTAAAATAGTTGGCTGTATTTCCAATTCACATTTCTGCTTTTTCTTCCAACTTTTCAAGAAGGTGTTTTGTTGTTTTCACAACCGTAAAACGGAAAGGGACTTGAACTTCTTGTCCAAGCACCAGAGTGGAACACACTGCACACACTGGGCGGCTGTACCTGCCCATCCTGTGGTAAACGGCTCCAGGGGCTTCCAAGCTCAGCTTCCACTAGAAAACCCGTCCTTGTGTGGAACAGGTCTTTCTTCATTCCAACCCTCTGGGCCTGGGGCCTCACAGCTCTGGACTGCTGCCTGGTCCTCACTTCACCTCCAGCTCTCGGAAGTCAGTTCTCCACCTGCAGAGCCACCCACCCCCACCTACTCAGCCCCAGCTCCTTCGATCAGACCCTTGGACCCTCAAAGCCCCTGCTAGAAACCATACCTGCAACGCTGACCTGGAATGCTCAAGGCCAGGCCTCTAATCCTGAGAGAATGGGAAACAAAGACTCGCTGGTAGGCAGCCACTGCACCACAGGCTCAGCCAGTAATCCAACACATGTTTAATGAGCACCAATTGTGTACCAGACCACAGAGCTAACTAAGACAGAGCCCCTGTCCTGGAGGGTCATAGTCCGCCAGGAGGGAGATCCGAGCCATTTACATCACTGGGGCTTCAGTGCTGAATCGACAATGCATGCGAGTGCAGAGTGCGCAGGGGACAGCAGCACAGCAGCGGGGAAGAGGAGCCTGCTTCAGAACACCAGGCCCGACTACTATAGCGTTAACACACAAAGGGGGAATGCCTGCCGCTGAGCCTGGCAAGGGGCTTGCATCCTATCTTCCTGCATCCAAACCTCCCAGTTGCCCAGGACTGCTGGTAAACAAACCCACAGGAAACATCATTCTCTGCCAAGATGCTATCCCACTCATGCAGCAGAATCAAAGTGACTACTTCCTCCAGGCAGCCTTCCTCACATTCCAGCTGGGACAGAAATCACAGGGAGCAGAGAGGGTGGGGTTAGGGGGACAGACACAGAAACCTCATTCAGGAACCAGGTCCCAACAGGACAGACGTGGCAGACCCAGTTCAGTCCCAGCCAGTGTGGAAGACACCAAGGGGGGTGTTTTATGGGGGTGGAGGTGACAAAGATGACGCAAGTATCTGCTGAGAGTTGCCCTACAAAACGACCCCCTCGTGGGAGCAGGCCTGGGTGGGACGGCACTCCCAGGAGATGGGCAGGGATGCAGCCGAGAGCAGGCAGGAGCAGGGAAAGGGCACAGGGTGGAGGTCAAGCTCTGCTGGAGTAGGGGGAGCTGGTTCTGCTCAGCGCAGAGTCCAAAACAAGAGCATCTTGCCCAGCTATGGGGTCTGAAGTCATCTGGGGACACCACTCTGCTTTGACTGGGGACTATGGGGCTCCTGAGCCACACAGGCCACTTCATCACGAGGGGCACCATTGTTCCCGCCTGGGCTGTGCTCAGAACCCAGGAGAAAGTGGTGGCTCTCCTGGGGTCTCCAGGGCCTCCACCACCTACTGTGGGGTACCTAAGGACACCTCCTGGTCTCCCTCTGTCTCCAAAACCTCCTCCTCTGTTTTCTGGGGTTTTGGACCCCCTGGATGAGCGGGGTCTGGTCTCTGGGCAGGAGGATTAGCTGACTCCGATAGTCTAGGTTCAGGTGTGGGGGCTGCCTCCTCTGGCTGGGAAGAGGCTGGTTCCACAGGACCAGGCTTGGAGCTACATGCAGAACTGGGCAGAACTGGGGGCTCCTTGGGCCCAGGAGTGCTCTCCTTGGTCAGCTGCTGCTCGAGCAGAGCACTTCTGGATATAGAGTTGGACCCAGACACAGCAGGGGTGGCCATGGCGGCTGGTAAAAACCTGGGGGCAGTACCCATGTCGAGTGCCAGGCCCTCTAAGAACCTAGCTAAGTATTGCCTCACCACAGGCAGCTGAGGGGCCACTGGCAGCCGGCTGGAGGCCAGGGGCAGGGGACAGGGAACCACGGCGTGGTACTCAGCAAAACTGTTCGGGTCTTGAACAACTTCCTTGAGATCCTGGCAGAAGAGCTCGTAATCGTCAGGCAGGGGCAGGTCCCCATCAAGGTAGGGGGCTGCCCAGGCCCGGGCTCGGCCTGTCAGGCGCCTGAGGATCTCGCAGACACGGCTGATGTTGTCCTGATAGTGCTCAAAGCGGAAGGACATGTAATCTCCCAGTTGGGCCAAGAAGCGGTCCAGGAGCCACGGGGAGCCATCAAAGGTGCCTGGGTCTGAGCCTGGCACCCAGCAGAAGTCCACCCTGTGGGGTCGGGAGCCGGGCAAGCGCCCAGCTAGGGGACCCCTTTCTGCAGGTTTACCACCACGAGCGCCACTAGCTGTGCTCTTCTGCTCCATGGTTGTTCGCACACACACGGGGTCCCCGCAGCAGGGCCGCTCAATCCAGGGATCCACAAGGGGGGTGTATGCCACCCCAGGAGACGCCTGGTCCATCTGCTGCCATGGGTGTGCGTTGGCATAATTGGCAGCTGCCCAGATGGGAATGCGAGGGCCCTGCTGACGGCACTGGCCACGAGGCATGCTGGGCGCAGAGGGCAGAAGAGAGGAGAGCCAGCACTGCGGGGGGGGCAGGAGGTGGGGCGGCGTGGACAGACGTGGCTTGCACGACACAACAGGACAGGGATGGCTGAACAGGGCGTGGTAGACCCGCACTGGTCCAGGCAAGTGCTGAGGATCAGGGAGCTGACAGCTGCAGCCTCAGGAGAGCTGAGAAGAGCTGAGGGACTGTCAGTCGCAGGCCATCATCCGAGGCAATCTGTCCAAAGACAAGGTGGGGGAGAGCAGGAACTAGGCCTAACCATCACCCACTGAACTGGTGGGAAGAGGTAGCAAGCGGGCAACCCTCTGGTACCCAACTAGGAGCTCTGAGTGGAAGGAGGTGCCCAGGGGGCTGGCCTGGGAGGTCTGAGAAGGTGGGCAAATGCTGCCTATGACATTGCAAGGGCAAGGTAGAATGACAGACGCTGTCAATTTCAGAAGAAAAGGGGCCAGATCAGAACTGTCAGGGAATTTCAGGATAGCAATAGTAGCAACCTTTCACCGAGTGCCCCATTTGCGCCACCTCCCCAAAATGAAGTTGGTACTAGTATTGTCTTTGGGGCACACAGTGGTGAAGTAATTTGTCTGCAGTCACACACCAACCCATAAGTGGTGGAAGCAGCAGAAACTGGCTGGAGAGATCACAGGCTTAACCACTATACAGCACGCATATTATAAACTACGTTTGTCAGGCCAGGCGCAGTGGCTCAAGCCTGTAATTCCAGCACTTTGGGAGGCCGAGATGGGCGGATCACGAGGTCAGGAGATCGAGACCATCCTGGCTAACACGGTGAAACCCCGTCTCTACTAAAAAATACCAAAAACTAGCTGGGCAAGGTGGCGGGTGCCTGTAGTCCCAGCTACTCGGGAGGCTGAGGCAGAAGAATGGCCTAAACCTAGGAGGCGGAGCTTGCAGTGAGCTGAGAGATCCGGCCACTGCACTCCAGCCCGGGCGACAGAGCAAGACTCCGTCTCAAAAAAAAAAAAAAAAAAAAAAAAACCACTACATTTGTCTGCTGAGTAGGCTCAAGCCACCCCAAAACTCTGAACAATGCACAGACTGCGTCATTAGGCTCTTTTACATCCCAGCACCAGGCACACAGCAGGTCCTACCTGCATCCCCGACAGCAGCAGTGAGCCTGCTATTATCTGCTCCCTCCTGACCCCACATGCTTTCCAAATTCACCTCTCACAACTGAGTACCACCTGCAGGCAATGCCACCCCCACCCCCAAACGCCACCTTTCCACAGTCCCCATTCCAGCCACAGCAGAGTATCCCAGCCCCCCACTGTAAAATCCTGGAACCCCACTTGCTGTGTCTGCTCCCACAACTCCAGTCACTTGTGCCCAGGGTCTGGGGAGTCCCAGTCTGATGGCTGGACCTGCCCCGCCTTCTCCACGCAGCAGTTACCTAGGAAGCTCCACAGCCAGCAGCCAGTTCTATTCCAGTGCAAGGAGCCCTCCCCTGGGGCGCTCACACTCTCCAGCCTAACTCTATCCAGCCCCCTCCCCAGTCTCTCTGCAAACGGAGGCCCACTCACGACCTCCATGAAACTCTCTGCTTCACCCCGCACACAAACTGCACTGGCTCACTGGGAGCACAGGGCCTGCACACACCTTCATCCCAGATCTCCTATCCGCTGGCCATTCCCCCTCAGGGTGAGTTCCTCCAAGGACCTCCCAGGGTGGCCTGCAGCACTAGAACCTGCCAGGGCCACTGGCCCTACCTCCACCACCCAAACACTCTGGAACCCCTCAGGTCTCACCCCCCTCTGGGGGGGGTCTTTACCTGAAAGCCCAGCCCATGACCCTGGCTTCCCATCTTACTGCAGGATTATACTAAGGCCTGGGGGCAGCAAACCCACAGGACAGCACGTGAGTCCAGTACACTGACAGAAAAAGCAGTAACAGGCCCGATCCAGGGCCCAGCTCCTACCACCAGCCAAGGTTAGGTATCCAGATTGCCCACAATGACCACACCCCATGCCCAGGAGTCACAGTGTGCTACCCAGATCTCTGCCTTCCCTTCTTCCCAGCCCCCACCATGCCCACTCACCTGCGCACCTGTGTCCCCTGCAGTCTGGGAGAAGGCTTCCCTGCACCAGCCAGCCGGGTGTGCTTCGGGCCTGAGCTTTCCTAACCCTGGGCCCCACTCTCACCATTTTGAGAACCTTAGCACTCCCACGCCTATCAGTCTGTTGTTCCCCCTACTTTTCTCCCCACACTGCCTGGCACAGACGACTTTCGGCCCTTCTGGACTGGTCAGCACTATCCTAAAGGGGCAGGTACCACGGCGCATGTGTATTTGCGCCCACAAGGCCAAAGGCAGCACCTGGAAAGCTGGGACGTTCTCTGCTCTGGGGAGACACAGGGGCCCCAAGAACAAAACCTGCCCAAAGCCTTAAAGCAAGGTGAGTGTAGACGACTGCACCGCCCGCCCCCCAGCAACCGCCATGCAGGAAATACGAGCTCACAAGGCCCACGGCAATAAGAAGCCCACCCACCTGCGGCTACGCGAAGCGCCCGCGAAGAGGGTCCAGGGATCCGTAGCTAGAGACCGGGGGACGGGCCTCCCTCCGAGGGCGAGAGTCCAAGCGCCACCTAGAAAGTGGAGAACGAGATCGGCCGCCGTGAGGCCAGGCAAGGCGCGGGCGCGACCTCCCGAGACTGCGAGAATGGCCCGAATGTCTCCAGGTGCCCCCACAAACCCCCGGCGCGGACCGAGAAACTGAGGCCCGCAGACCGAAGACACTGCGACCCAGGCTGGGGCTCCGAGTGCCCCTCCGCGGATCAGAAGTCGGGAAAAGACGGAGGGGCGTAGCTCCAGGCCCGCGCGCACAGAGTTCCAAGCCGGCCGCCCGGGCTCCCGCCTCCACACTGACCCTCCTGGAGCAGTCGGCGACGCCTGCTCCGAGCTGCGCCGTGCGGCGTCCAGCGCCCGACTACGCAGCGCAGCCACGCCCCCAGCGTGCGCGCGACCGCCTTACGACCCCGCGCATGCTCCAGGTTCGCCCCACGCGCACCTCCCAGCCCGCCGCGCCTGCGCTGTGTACCGTGTAGCTGATGCCTCGGAGGCGCTCCGGGTCCCTGCTGTCGCGGTAGCGCCGCGCGGTGGGTGATGGGAGAGCGCGCCCATTCCCACGCCGCGCCAAGTGCCACGGGAGCAGGTGGGGCCGCGTGTACAGGCGCGGGGCGGTTGGGCCAAAGCTGCCTCTCATGAACCTCAGCGGGCGGTGCCCGGCGGTCCCTCAGATCCGGGAAATCTGCACCTCGCTGTGGCGTAGACCAAGGGGCCGATGCTGCTTCAGCCCGCAGTTACTGCCCTGGCGTCAGCCAGACACTGGGGTGCTGCTGGGCGTCGAGAGGGCTGCTGCGGGGCCGGGCTAAGCATGGGGGGCTGCAGGTGTCGGAGCGGATGTAGGCATAGCGGGGCTGCTGGGCCTCGAGAGCGCTCTGGAACGGCATGCCCGCAGAGTGCGTCTCATCACCCGTTGCCGGTGCCGGGAACCTCGTTAGGACCCGGTTCGATGTAGATGCAGCCCGGGCGCGAGAGGCAGGGGGCAGGCAGGCCGAGAGGACCCTGTACCTACATGCCTGGGGGCTGCAGATGGCTCTGGGCCTCCTTGTTGTGGGTGTAAGTGTGTGCTTCCGACTCAGGAGAGGAGAGCAAGGGCGGGCTACCAAGGCCTCCCCACAGGGCTGTGCCCAGCCTAAGCCTGCCGAGTCAGCACCCAGATCCGGGACAAGATAGGTGAGGATGAAGTGGTGCTCTTCTCACTTGCACGAGCCGCCCCACGCCACCTCTCCTCGGTTTCACGGTGCCTAGAGAAGAGGTGGGAGAGGGTGCAGGCGCCCCAGCTCAGGATCTAATGCCTGTGGGCCAAGGACCTGGATGCAGGCCAGGAGTCTTTGGGGCCACGGCAGGCAGCCGGATTCACCGGAAAGTGACGCTTCTCAAGGGGAACACACACGTAACACACCAGCTCCCCTTCTGCCCTGGTCCAGTGACTCCTTTCATGAAAGCTCTCTGAAATGTTATCTGCATTTACACCCAAACTCACTCACTTTGATCCCTGAAACGCGAATCAAAGATCACATTGTACCTTCCCTGGGTCTGTGGGGCTTTCAGCAGCCTGGGCCAAAAATAATAAAAGTGGCACCGAGCCAGGAAACGCCTCCTTGAAGTGGGAATGAAACTTGAATTTTTTTCGGTTGTATCTTTCCTAATTGACCTGATAATTTAAACTTCCTCCCTCAAGGGAAAGGTGGGGGTTCCCACAAATTCAGCTTACCTCAGCCTCTAGGCAGCTCAGCCTACAGCTTAGCGCCCATCAGCAGAGTGGGCAGTGGGCCTGTGCAAGAGATGAATCCAACTGAGCCAGAAAAGCCCTTTTTTGGTCCAAATTTTTTTTCTTTCAGGCCTTGTCCTGTGTATACCAGTCATGCACCACATAACATTTTGGTCAACAAGGGACCACATATATAACTGGTCATCCAGTAAGCTATGGTTACTTTATTATTGAAGAAAGAAAATTTTTAGGCCAGGCGCGGTGGTGGTTCACACCTGTAATCCCAGCACTTTGGGAGGCCGAGGCGGGCAGCTCATTTGAGGTCAGGAGTTTGAGACCAGCCTGGCCAACATGGTGAAACCCTGTCTCTACCAAAAATACAAAAAGTTAGCCGGGTGTGGTAGCATGTGCCTGTAATCCCAGCTACTTGGGAGACTGAGGCAGGAAAATCACTTGAACCCGGGAGGCAGAGGTTGTAGTGAGCTGAGATTGTGCCACTGCACTCCAGCCTGGGCAACAGCAAGACTCCGTCTCAAAAAAAGGAAAACGTTTAATATAAATATGGTGCAGCCTAAGTGTACAGTGTTTATAAAGTCTGAAGTAGGCCGGGCGCGGTGGCTCAAGCCTGTAATCCCAGCACTTTGGGAGGCTGAGATGGGCGGATCACGAGGTCAGGCGATCAAGACCATCCTGGCTAACACAGTGAAACCCCGTCTCTACTAAAAAATACAAAAAAAAAACCAAAACTAGCCGGGCGAGGTGGTGGGCGCCTGTAGTCCCAGCTAATGTAGTCCCAGCTACTCGGGAGGCTGAGGCAGGAGAATGGCGTAAACCCGAAAGGCGGAGCTTGCAGTGAGCTGAGATCCGGCCACTGCACTCCAGCCTGGGCAACAGAGCGAGACTCCGTCTCAAAAAAAAAAAAAAAAAAAAGTCTGAAGTAGTGTACAATAATGTCTTAGGCCTTCACATTTACTCACCACACCCACCGCAACTTCCAGTCCTGCACCTCTTTTCATGGCAAGTGCCCTAACCAGTCATTTTTTATTTTTTGCACTGTACTTTTACTGTACCTTTGCTATGATTAGGTGCACTAATACCGCTGTGTCACAATTGCCTACATTGTTCAGTAGAGTCACTGCAAGTTTGTAGCCCAGGAGCAATAGGCCTTACCATATAGCCTAGGTGTGTAGTAGGCTCTACCATCTTGGTTTGTGTAAGTTACTCTATGATGATCCCTCCATGAGAAAATCACCTAGTGACACATTTCTCAGAATGTATCCCCGTAGTTAAGTGACATATGACTATTTTTTTTATTGTGGTAAAATATAGTAACATTTACCATTTTAGCCATTTTTAGGTGTACAATTCAGGAGCATTAAGTACATTCATCCTGTTGTATATCCAGTGATCACTACTTATTTCTAGAACTTTTTCATCACTCCAGAAACTGTACCCATTAACTCTTCTTCGCCTCCCACCCCCATCCCCTGGCAACCATCATTCCATATTCTGTCTCTGTGAATTTAATTACTCTAGGTACCTCATGTAAGTAGAATCATACAGTATTTATCATTTTGTGACTGGATTATTTCACTCAACGTGTTTTCAAGGTTCATCCACATCGCAGCATGTGTCAGAACTTCCTTCCTTTTTAAGGCTGTATAATATTCCATTGTACACATTGACCACGTTTTGTTTATTCATTTGTTGGTTGACACTTGGGTTGTTTTCACCTTTTGGCTATTGTGAATAATGCTGCTATGAACATTAGTGTATAAGTATATGTTTGAGTCCCTGCTTTCAGTACATAAGAGTGAAATTGCTGAATCATACGCTCATATTTTGTTTGACTTTTTGAGAGATTGCCAAACTTTTCCATAGCAGTTGAACCATTTTACATTCCCACCAACAGTGCACAGGAGTTCCAACTTCTCCACATCCTCACCAACACTTGGTTACCTTCTCTTTTGTTTTGTTTTTTCCTAATAGCCATCCTAATGGTATGAAGTAGTGTCCCATTGTGATTTTAATTTGCATTTCTCTAATGAATAGTGAGATTGAGCATCTTTTTCCTGTTTTTGGCCATTTGTATATGTTCACTGGAGAAATGGCTGTTCAAGTCCTGTGCCCATTTTTCATTGGATTTTTGTTCTTATTGTTGAGTCATAAGATTTTTCTAGATATTCTGGATATTAATCCCTTGTCAGATACATAATTTGCAAGTATTTCTCCATAGGCTGCTTTTTCACTCTGTTGATAGTGTCTTTTGATACACAGAAGTTTTTCATTTTCATTAAAATATCATTAACTTAATTTCACTAATTGCATTAATTTCCAAGTCCAATTTGTCTATATGTTGGTGGTAGTGGTGGTGTTATATCTAAATCATTGCCAAATCCAATGCTATGAAGTTTTGCCCTATGTTTTCTTCTAAGTTTTATAGGTTTAGGTCTTTATATTTAGGACTTTGACCATTTTGAGTTCATTTTTATATACAGTGTTAGGTAAGGATCCAGCTTCATTCTTTTGCATGTGAACATCCAGATGTCCCAGCATGATTTGTTGAGAAGACTGTCCTTTCCCTATCTTGGTACCCTTGTTGAAAATCATTTGACGTATATGCAAGGGTTTATTTCAAGGCTCTCTAGTCTGTTCCATTGGTCTGTATGTCTATCTTTCTTTTTTCAGGAAAGTACAGTGTTCAACCTACACAGTCTTGATTACTGTGGCTTTGTTGTAAATTTTGAAATCAGGAAGTGACAAGCCTCTACGTTTGTTCTTTTTCAAGATGGTTTTGGCTATTAGGAGTTCCTAGACTCCATATGAATTTTAGGATGGGTTTTATCTTTCTTTCTTTTTTCTTTTCTTTTATTTTATTTTATTTATTTATTTTTTTGGAGACGGAGTCTTGCTGTGTCGCTCAGGCTGGAGTGCAGTGGCGGAATCTTGGCTCACTGCAACCTCTGCCTCCCGCCGAGATCTCGGCTCACTGCAACCTTCACACCATTCTCCTGCCTCAGCCTCCTGAGTAGCTGGGACTACAGGCGCCTGCCACCACGCCCGGCTAATTTTTTGTATTTTTAGTAGAGATAGGGTTTCACTTTGTTAGCCAGGATGGTCTCGATCCCCTGACCTCATGATCTGCCTGCCTCGGCCTCCCAAAGTGCTAGGATTACAGACGTGAGCCACTGCACCCGGCCTTTTTTTTTTTTTTTTTAAACTAGACACAGGGTCTCCCCTGTTACCCAGACTAGAGTTTAGTATCCTGATCATAGCTTACTGCTGCCTCAAATTCTTGGGCTCAAGTGATCCTCCTGCCTTAGCCTCTAAAGTACCTATGACTGCAGACATGTGCCACCACACCTGGCTTTTTTTTTTTTTTTTTTGGTAAAGCTAGGGTCTCGTTATGTTGTCCAGGCTGGTCTTGAACTCCTAGGCCCCGCAAAATATCGGGATTACAGGCATGAACCACTGAACCTGGCCTGTGATAGGTTTTTATATTTCTAAAAATCACTGTTGGGATTTTAATAGGATTGCATTGCCTCTGATGATCACTTTGGGTAGTACTGACATCTTAACAATATTAAATTTTCCAACACAGGATGTCTTTCCATTTAATTGTGTCTTTAAATGGATATAATTGAACACAGGATGTCTTTCCATTTGATTATGTCTTCTTTAATTTCTTTTGTGGTTTTCTGTGTACAAGTCTTTCACCTCCTTGGTTAATTCCTACGTATTTTATTCTTTTTGATGCTATTTAAATGGAACTGTTAATTTCTTTCACGAAGTGTTCACTGTTAGTACTATAAAGAAATGCAACTGATTTCTGTGTGTTGATTTTGTATTTGACAACTTTGCTGAATTTGTTATTCTGTTTTTATAGAATCGCTATAAGATCATGTCATCTGTAAAAAAAGAGAATTTTATTTCCAATGTGGATGCCTTTTATTTTCTTGTCTAATTGCTCTGGCTAGGACTTTCAGTACTATTTTGAATAGAAGTGACAAAAGCAGGCATCTTTGCCCTGTTCCTGATCTTTCGGGAAAAGCTTTCAGTCGTTCGCCATTGAGTGTGATGTTGGCTGTGGGTTTTTCATGTATGGGCTTTATCATATTAAGGAAGTGTCTTTCTGTTCCTTGTTTATTATTGAGTATATTTATCATGAAAAAGTGTTGAATTTCGTCAAATGCATTTTCTGTATCAATAAAGATTATCATGTGTTTTTCCCCTTCTTTCTAATAATGTGGTGTATTACATTGATTTCAATGTATATATTTTTTCTTTTTTCTTTTTTTCTTTTTTTGAGATAGGGTCTCACTCCATCACCCAGCCTGGAGTGCAGCAGCAGGAACACGGCTCGCTGCAGCCTCAATTCCTGGGCTCAAGTGATCCTACCCCCTCAGCCTCCCGAGCAGCGGGGACAACAGGTGTGTGCCACCACATTGGCACTTTTTTCTTTTTCTGTAGAGACAGGGTCTCCCTATGTTGCCCAGGCTGGTCTCAAACCCCTGGGCTCAAGCAATCCTCCCACCTTGGCCTCCCAAAGTCCTGGGATTAAAGGGGTGAGCCACCACACCTGGCTTCAATGTATGTATTTTTAAATGATTTTAGGCCATGTGTGGTGGCTTATGCCTGTAATCCCAGCACTTTGGGAGGCCAGGGTGGGAGGATTGCTTGAACCCAGGAGTTTGAGACTAGACTGGACAACACAGCGAGAGCCCATCTCTAAAACAAATTTTAAAATTAGCTGGGCATAGTGTTGTGCACCTGTGGCCCCAGCTACTCAGGATGCTGAGGCAGAAGGATTGCTTGAGTCTGGGAGGTTTGGGGCCGCAGTAAGCTATGATTGTGTCACCGCACTCCAACCTGTGCAAGAGTGAGACCCTGTCTCAAATGAAAAAAAAAAAAAATGTGGAATGAAATCCTTTGGTGTCCATCAGAGGCCCCGATGTCATTCCCAGAAAGGAGTCTCCTTCCTGCCCTGCTGGTGGCGCTGCACCCTACATGACTCCTTTGGATACCTCAGAGACCCTTCCATCTTAGCCAGAGCAGGGAGGTGGCTGGGCACCCAAGCCTGGTGACCCTGGCGCTGTTTGTGCTTCATCCCTTAGAAACCAGTGTTCTCTTTGTGGGTTTCCTTCCATTCTTTAGTTGTTTTTTTTTTTTTTTAATTTAAAAAAAAATTTTTTTAGAGGCAGGATCTCTGTTGCCCAGGCTGAGTACAGTGGCACAATCATAGCTCACTGCAGCCTCAAATTCCTGGGCTCAAGTGATTCTCCTGCCTCAGCCTCCTGAGTAGTGAGGACCACAGGCATGAACTACCATGCCTGGCTAATTTTTAAAATTTTTGTAGAGGTGGAACTCACTCCATTCTCTTTTTTTTTTTTTTTTTTTTAATTGAGGTAAGACTTAAGTCTCAGGTATGAACAACAACAACAACAAAATTGAGGTAAGATTGACTACAATGGAAGGCATGGATCTTTTATATTTTTTATTTTTTTTATTTTTTTATTTATTTATTTTTTTTGAGACGGAGTCTCGCTCTGTCTCCCAGGCTGGAGTGCAGTGGCCGGATCTCAGCTCACTGCAAGCTCCGCCTCCCGGGTTTACGCCATTCTCCTGCCTCAGCCTCCCGAGTAGCTGGGACTACAGGCGCCCGCCACCTAGCCCGGCTAGTTTTTTGTATTTTTTTTTTTTTTTAGTAGAGACGGGGTTTCACCGTGTTAGCCAGGATGGTCTCGATCTCCTGACCTCATGATCCGCCCGTCTTGGCCTCCCAAAGTGCTGGGATTACAGGCTTGAGCCACCGCGCCCGGCCTATATTTTTAAAAAATATTATCAGGCAGCCCCCCAAACCAGAATAGGTTTGAAGAGACTCCCAGAATGCACAGATCTTAACAGCACGGTTTCATGACTTTTGTATGCGCAGACCACTGCCACATACGAGTAAGCTATGGAACACTCCATTCCCTGAAAGTACCCCCAGGCCCCGTTCCTCATTTCTGGCACCTCATTTCTGCCTCATTCAGGCACCATTCTGATTTCTACTCCATCGCTTTACTTTGCTCACTCTGGAACTTCTCACAAACGGAACGCTACAGTATAGAATCCTGAGTGTGGCCTTTTCCAGTCAATACAGCATTTGCAAGATTCATCAATGTTGTGGTCACATGTATCTCATTTGTTTTTTTATTTTTGTTTGTCTTAAGGACAGTGTGATAGTAAATCTCATTTGTTCTGAGTGCTGGGTAGCATCTCATTGCATGACTACAGTTTGTCTGTCCATTCTCTCTGTCTCTTTCATTTTTTGTAGAGATGGTGTCTTGCTCGTTGCCGAGGCCAGTCTCGAACTCCTGGTCTCAAGTGATTTGTGTGCCTCGGCCTCCCAAAGTGCTGGGACTACAAGTGTGAGCCACTGTGCCAGGCCCCTGTTCTCTTATTGATGGACATTCTTGTGACTTCTGGTTTGGAACTATTGTGAATAAAGCTGCTCTGAACATTCTTGAACAAGTTCTTTTTGTTCACCTAAGGTTTCATTACTTCTGGGTAAATATCTAGGAGTGGACTTGCTGGATCATAGGGTAGGTGCATATATTTAACTTTTTTTTTTTTTTTTTTTGAGACAGAGTCTCGCTCTGTCGCCCAGGCTGGAGTGCAGTGGCAGATCTCAGCTCACTGCAAGCTCCACCTCCCGGGTTCCTGCCATTCTCCTGCCTCAGCCTCCTGAGTAGCCGGGACTACAGGCGCCCACCACTGCACCTGGCTAATATTTCGTATTTTAAGTAGAGACGGGGTTTCACTGTGTTAGCCAGCATACAGGATAGTCTCGATCTGCTGACCTCGTGATCCACCCACCTCAGCCTCCCAAAGTGCTGGGATTATAGGCGTGAGCCACCACGCCTGGCCATATTTAAGTTTATTTATTTATTTATTTATTTATTTATTTGATTTTGAGACAGAGTCTGTAGCCCAAGCTGGAGTGCAGTGGCGCGATCTCGGCCCACTGCAACCTCCGCCTTCTGGGTTCAAGCAATTCTCCTGCCCCAGCCTCCCGAGTAGCTGGGATTACAGGTGTCTGCCACCATGACCAGCTACTTTTTGCATTTTTAGTAGAGCTGGGGGTTTCACCATGTTGGCCAGGCTGGTCGCAAACTCCTGACCTCAGGTGATCCACCCACCTTGGCCTCCCTAAGTGCTGGAATTACAGGCATGAACCACCGCACCTGGCCAATATATTTAACGTTATAAGAAACTGCCCACCAGGTGCGATGGCTCATGCCTGTAATCCCAGCACCTTGGGAGGCCAAGGCTGGGCAGATCACGAGGTCAAGAGATCGAGCCCATCCTGGCAAACATAGTGAAACGCTGCTCTGTTAAAAAAATACAAAAATTAGCTGGGCATGGTGGCACGTGCCTGTAGTCCCAGCTACTTGGGAGGCTGAGGCAGGAGAATTGCTTGAACCCGGGAGGAGGAGGTTGCGATGAGCCAAGATCGCGTCACTGCACTCCAACCTGGGCAACAGAGTGAAACTCCATTTCAAAAAAAAAAAAAGAAGAAACTGCCAAGAGCGTTTCACAGTAGCTGAAATGCTCATCTTTCCTGCAGCATTGTATGTGCATTCCAGTTGTCAGTTGTTCCACATCCTCACCACACTTGGTATTGTCAATCTTTTAAATTTTAATCATTCTGGCAGGAATGGAGTGGTATCTCATTGTCGTTTTGATTTGCATTTCCCTAGTAACTACTGATGTCCATGATTTTATGTGGTTGTTTTTCACCTCTTATTAATTTGCAAGAGGTCTGGGGGTTTTTTGTTTTGTTTTGAGACAGAGTCTTGCTCTGTCTCCCAGGCCGGAGTGCAGGGGTGCCATCTCGGGTCACTGCAACCTCTGCCTCCTGGGTTCAGGTGATTCTCCTGCCTCAGTCTCCCGAGTAGCTTGGATTACAAGTATACACCACCACACCCGTCTAATTTTTTAGTAAACACGGAGTTTCACCATGTTGGCCAGGTTGCTCTCAAACTCCTGGCTTCAAGTGATCTGCCCATCTCAGCCTCCCCAAAGTGCTGGGATTATAGGCTTGGGCCACCGTGCCCAGCCAGGAGTTTCTCCATATATTCTGAATTAAAAAGTCTTTGTCAGATACAAATATCGCAAACACTCTTTCCTAATCTGTCACTTGCTTACTCACTTTCTTGATGTGTCCTTTTGAAAAGCAGAACTTTTCATTTTGATGCGAGTGCTTTTTGTGCCCTAAGAAGCTTTGCTACCTGAACATTATGAAGGTTTTCTTCTATGTTTAGTTTTGGAAGTCCTATTATTGTCACTTCTACATGCAGGTCTGTGGTGTATTTTGCACCGATTTTCATGTGTGATGTGAGTCAAAGTTTGTTTTCTCCTTATGGACATCCCATTGTTTTAGCACCATTAGTTAAAAGGACTGCCCTCTTCCCCACTGAATCACCTTGGCACTCTTGTTAAAATCCAGGTACTACATTTGTGCTGATCTACTTCCGGACCCCCTGTTGTGTTCCATTGATCTTTATCCTCAGGCCCAAAGCATACCGTATTCATTACTGTAGCTGGCCAGGCACAGTGCTCATGACTATAATCTTTGGGAGGCCAAGGTGGGAGAATCACTTAAAGCCAGGAGTTTGAGACCATCCTGGACAACTGGCAAGACTCTGTTTCTATGAACAAAATGATAGCTTTATAGTAACACTTGAAATCAGATAGTGTAAGTCCTCCAACTCTGTTTTCCTTTTTCGAAATTGTTTTGGCCATTCTAGTTCTTCTGCACATCCATGTACACTTTGTAATCAACCTGTGAATTTCTATAAAAATAATCAGCCTGACAATTTCTCATGGGATTTTAAGATTTTGTTGAATCTATAAATTTGGGGACACAGAACATCTTAACAATATCTCATCTTTCAATCTTTGAACAGATTACATCTCTTCATTGATTTACGTCTTCATTAATTTTTCTTTTTTCAGGCCGGGCGCGGTGGCTCACGCCTGTAATCCCAGCACTTTGGGAGGCCGAGGCGGGCGGATCACAAGGTCAGGAGATCGAGACCACGGTAAAACCCCGTCTCTACTAAAAATACAAAAAATTAGCCGGGCGCGGTTGTGGGCGCCTGTAGTCCCAGCTACTCGGGAGGCTGAGGCAGGAGAATGGCGTGAACCCGGGAGGCGGAGCTTGCAGTGAGCCAAGATTGCGCCACTGCACTCCAGCCTGGGCGACAGAGCGAGACTCCGTCTCAAAAAAAAAAAAAAAAAAAAAAAATTTTCTTTTTTCTTTTCTTTCCTTTTTTTTTTTGAGACAGGATCTCACTCTGTTGCCCAGGCTGGAGTGCAGTAGCACAATCTCGGCTCACTGCAACCTCCACATCACAGGCTCAAACAATCCTCCTGCCTCAGCCTCCCAAGTAGCTGGAACTACAGGCATGTGCCACCATGCCTGGTTAATTTTTGTATTTTTAATAGAGATGGGGTCTTACCATGTTGTCCAGGCTGGTCTCGAACTCCTGGACTCAAGTGATCTGCTTGCCTCGGCCTCCCAAAGTGCTGGAATTACAGGCATGAGCCACCGTGCCCAACCTTAGGTCTTCATTAATTTCTTTCAGGAATGTTTATAGTTTGCAGTGCGTAGGTTTGGGCATATTTTATTAAATTTATCCCTACACATTTTATGTTTTTTGATGCTACTGTAAATGGTACTTTTAACCACCACATGTCCTCACTCATATGTGGAAGGTAAAAAAAAAAAAAAAAATGGTCTCACATTAGTCAAAAGTAGAACAGAGGCTATTAGAGCTGGGGGAAGGGAGGGAGAGAGAGATGTGTTGAAGGATACAAAATTCCAGCTAGATGGGAAGAACAAGTTCTAGTGTTCTACACCACTGTAGGATGACTGCAGTTAACAAAAATGTTATAGTTTCAAATAGCTAGGAGGAGGATAGCAAATGTTCCCTAACAAAGAAATGATAAGCGCTGGAGATGATGGATAAGTTAGTTGACCCGGATCTGATCACTGCACATTGTATGTATTGAAACATCACTATGTACCCCATGGGTATGTGTCGTTATTTGTCCATTTAAATTGTTTTACATTTCACTTTCCAGTTGTTCATAGCTAGTATATAAAAACAGGTTTGACATTTTCTCTTGAGCTCCTGCTAAATTCATGTATTGGTCTAGTAGTTGTTTTGTAGATTCCTCAGGAGTTTCCATGTACATGATCATATCATCTACAATGAAAAACAATTGTGCTTCTTTCTTTCATATATATATGTTCATTTGTATATGACATTTGCATATTGATTTACCTATAATGTACATAGGATGTGTACACATATGCATACATTTCTATACAGGATGTTTTTGCCTATGTCAGTGGCCAGGTCCGTCAGTGACAATGTTCAGTGAAAGTGGTGTGAGTGGGTGTCCTTGACGTGTTCCTGATTTTAGGAAAGCGTTTGGTCTTTCACAATTTTTTTTTTTTTTTTTTTTTTGAGACGGAGTCTCACGCTGTTGCCCAGGCTGGAGTGCAGTGGCGCGATCTCGGCTCACTGCAAGCTCCGCCTCCTGGGTTCCCGCCATTCTCCTGCCTCAGCCTCCTGAGTAGCTGGGACTACAGGCGCCCGCCACCGCGCCCGGCTAATTTTTTTTGTATTTTTTAGTAGAGACGGGGTTTCACTGTGGTCTCGATCTCCTGACCTTGTGATCCGCCTGCCTCGGCCTCCCAAAGTGCTGGGATTACAGGCTTGAGCCACCGCGCCCGGCCTGGTCTTTCACAATTAAGTACAGCGTAAGCTGTAGATGTTTCTCCTAAATGCCTTTTTATCAGGTTGAGTGAGTTTCCTTTTCATTCTAATTCCTTGAGAGTTTTATTTTTTCATAAATGGGTTTTGAATTTGGTCAAATGCTCTGTCTCTGTTGATATGATCACAGTATTTTTCTTTGTCATTGTTAATGTGATAAATTACGTTGATTACATGTTGGCTGTGAAATCGTCTTGCATTCCTGGGATAAATTCCACGTGGTCATAATGAATGCTTTGTACGTGTTGCTAAGTACAATTTGTTCACGTTTTGTTAAGGACTTTTGCGTCTGTGTTCTTGAGGGATAATGCTGGCCTCATAAAATGAGTTTGGAGATGTTTCTCCCTTCTCTATTTTCCTAAATAATTGGTGTAATATTGGCATTATCTCTTCCTTAAATGTTTGATAAAATTAACCAATGAAACCGTCTAGGCCTAGAGTTTTCCTTATGAGATAGAATTTAATTATTTTAATAGATATAGAGATATTCATATTTTCTGCTGCTTCTTGTGTAAATTAAGGAATTTGTCTAGTTCATTTAAATTTTCAAATTTAGTGAACTAAATTTGTTCATTTTGACTTATTCTCCTTTTAATGTCTCTAATCTCTGTAGCAGTATTTCCTCTTTCATCCCTGATATTGGTAATTTTATGGCTTTTTATTTTCAAATAACCAACATTTTACCTTAGTGGTTTTCTCCATTCTTTTTGTTTTCTTTTCTTTTCTTTTTTTTTTTTTTTTTTTTTTTTTTTTGAGACAGAGTCTCACTCTGTCGCCCAGGCTGGAGTGCAGTGGCACAATCTTGAACTAGCTCTACCTCCCGGGTTCACGCCATTCTCCTGCCTCAGCCTCCCTAGTAGCTGGGACTACAGGCACCTGCCACCACTCCCAGCTAATTTTTGTATTTTTAGTAGAGACAGGGTTTCACCTTGGTAGCCAGGATGATCTCGATCTCCTGACCTCGTGGTCCGCCTGCCTCGGCCTCCCAAAGTGCTGGGATTACAATTTGTTTTCTATTTTACTGATTTCCACTTTTATACTTATTTCCATCCTTCTATTTACTTTGATTTTAATTTGAATTTCTTTTTCTGTTTTGTTTTGTTTTGTTTTGTTTGAGATGGAGTCTCACTCTGTTGCTCAGGCTGGAGTGCAGTGGCGCAATCTCGGCTCACTGCAAGCTCCGCCTCTGAGGTTCATGCCATTCTCCTGTCTCAGCCTCCTGAGTAGCTGGGACTACAGGCGCCTGCCACCATGCCTGGCTAATTTTTTGTATTTTTGGTAGAGACGGGGTTTCACTGTGTTAGCCAGGATGGTCTTGATCTCCTGACCTCGTGATCCGCCTGCCTCAGTCTCCCAAAGTCCTGGGATTACAGGCGTGAGCCACTACTCCTGGCCCTTTTTCTGGTTTCTTAAGGAGGTTGCTTAGGGCATAGATTGTAAACCTTTCTTCTTTTTTAACAGAAGTATTTAAAGCTATAAATTTCCCTCCAACCACTGCCTTAGCTGCATTCTAGAAATACTGATGTGTTATTTTTTTAATTGTCATTTAATTCAAAATATTTTCCAATTTCTCTTATGAGTTCGTCTTTGATTCTTAAGTTATTTAGAATGTGTTGTGTGATTTCCCAGTTGGGGGGATTGGCAAGCTATCTTTTTATGATTGATATTTATTATTATTGTTATGTCCTAGTGTATGGTCTACTTGGTGAAAGTTCCATGTGCAACCGAAAAGAATATGAAGTGTGAAACATATGTGAAGAATGATGGCGGGACTCTGGTATAATCATTTTGGAAAAAGTATTTGTCATTCTTGTGTTAAACATATACCTACCTATGACCTAGCCATTTCACTCATAGATGTTTATCCAAGAGAACTGAAAATGTATGTTTACACAGAAAGTTTTACATCAACATTCATTGTAGCTTCATTAGTAATAGCCAAAAACAACCCACCAATAGGTGGGGAATAAACAAAATTGGTGTATCTCTACAATGGAACACCGCTTACCAAAAAAAAAACCACCACAGCAACAAAACAAAAAAACAAAAAACCTAGCTCCTGTTACTGGCTTTTTATTTTTATTTTTATTTTATTTTATTTATTTTTTTTTTTTGAGGCGGAGTCTCGCTCTGTCGCCCAGGCCGGAGTGCAGTGGCGCGATCTCTGCTCACTGCAAGCTCCGCCTCCTGGGCTCCCGCCATTCTCCTGCCTCAGCCTCCCGAGTAGCTGGGACTACAGGCGCCCGCCACCTCGCCCGGCTAGTTTTTTGTATTTTTAGTAGAGACGGGGTTTCACCCTGTTAGCCAGGATGGTCTCGGTCTCCTGACCTTGTGATCCGCCCACCTCGGCCTCCCAAAGTGCTGGGATTACAGGCGTGAGCCACTGCGCCTGGCCACTGGCTTTTTAGATGTGCCTCTTTGTATTTTAGTGGTTGCTCTAGGAGTTTACATTGTACATCTTTATTATAACCTACTTACTACGTTATATTGTACTACTCCCCATTAGGTATAAGAAGGTTGCATCTGTATAATTAATTCTACTGGCAACCATGTTTTTGCTATTGCTGTCATATGTTTTTCATTAATATAAACCCAACTATACATTGTTATCATTCTTGTTTTAAGTAATCAGTATTGTTTAAAGAAAATGAGAAGGAAAAACATAGCATTTTTCTTTACCTGTATATTCGCACTTCTGATACTCTTCATTTCTGTCTGTCTAAGTTTCCATCTGGGAAAATTTCCCTTCTGCCTGAAGAACTTCTTCCTGCAGTTCTTGTAGTGCAGGTCTGCTGGTAAGGAGTGATCTTGGCTGACTTTATCTGAAAATGCCTTTATGTCTCTTTAGGGTTTGAAAAGTATGTTCACTGCACATAAATCTCAGAGTTGCCTTTTTTTTTCTTTTCTTTTCTTTTTTTTTTTTTTTAAGATGGGGTTTCACCGTGTTGGCCAGGTTGGTCTCAAACTCCTGACCTCAAGCGATCCGCCCGCCTCGGCCTCCCAAAGTGCTGGGATTACAGGTGTGAGCCACTGCGCCCGGCCTGGAGGTGGCTTTTTCTTCCTTCTGCCCATACGCTTTTTCCTGATGGGAAGTCGCCAGGCATGTGCAATATGTCCCGGCTGCTTTCTTAATCTTAGGTTTTCTCTTAATCTTAGGTGTCCAAGAGTTTGATTGTGATAGGCCTGGCTGTGTTTCTTTGCATTAACATTCGTTGTAGCTTCATTAGTAATAGCCAAAAACAACCCACCAGTAGGTTGTGTTAAACATATTGCTTGGAGTTTGCTGCGATTCCTTGATGTTGGTCAACCAATTCATGAAACTTTAGGTCATTATTTCTTCAGTTTTTTTTCCTGCCCCATGCTCACTCCTCTCCTTCTGAGACATCATGATGTAAGTTGTTTGAATATTGTCGCTCGGGTCCCTAAGGCTGTTTTTTCATTGTTCTTTTTAATCGTGTTACTCTCTATTCTTTTGATTGGAGAACTTTTAAAAAATCTCTATTGAAGTTCATTGACCCTTACTTCTGCCATCTCCAATCTGTTCTTAAGAATAAAGTCCATCCAGTTAAATTTCCAATTTTCACCTGTTATTTTACCTTTACTTTTTGTCCTAGAATTTTCCTTGCTTTTTTCTTTGAGGTGGGGTCTCACTGTGTTGCCCAGGCTGGAGGTAGTACATGCAGTGGTGTGATCATAGCTCACTGCAGCCTTGAACTCCTGGGTTCAAGTGTTCCTCCCACCTCAGCCTCCTGAGTAGCTTTCAAGAGTGAGCCACTGCGCCCTGTCAACCATGGACACTTAAAAACAGAAAACATAACATAAAGCCTTCAGGCCATGCTTGACAGCCATGCTTTGAGCACCTACTATGTGCCAGGTACCATGCTGGGGACAAAAATGTGAAGAAGGGAGGCTCCTGCAGGGCAAGAGAGAAAGACAGGCTTTAGAGTAATCAAGAAACAGCATTCTGTGGGAGCCCTGGGCGGGTGCCTCATCTTGCCAGCTGACAGGGAGAACTTCCTGGAGGGGGGCCTGTACGCTGAATCTTAACCAATGAGGGGGCATTAGCCAGGGCAGAAAGAGGAAGGCACAGCTTGGGGCTGAAGGAACAGCATGGGCAAAGGCACAGAGGCCAGACAAGGCGGGTGCGGGAAAAAGTCCCAGGCAGGAGTAAGAGCAGTGTCCCCACCCGCTGGGCGCCCCCACTGCAGCCGTCCGTGGGTGGGGTGGGATCAGAGCTTGTCTGAGCTGGTGAAGGCGGGACTCATCCCCGCTGTGTCTGGGCCTCCTGGTGCAGTCTTCCGCCCTGACATGCCTGGGCACCTGGGAGCTGACAGGTACGGTGCCTTTCCAGAGAGGTAAGGCACTGGATGGGAGACTCTGACCTGTAAAGAACTGGTTGATGGGAAGCGCCTGCTGCATTGATATGGCATCTCCGCCCCACCAAGGCTTTGAAAATCAAATACTCCCCAAGCTATGGAAACCCAACCACAGGCGGACTGTTAGGACTTTATTATTATAATCACTCGGCCCAATTCCAGCCACCGTGGGCAGAACAATGAGCCATTGAAGCCTTGCGGAGGTCTCGCCTCTCCCATGGGCAGGGACCCGGTGCTGAGGCCTTGGCAGGGAGGGTGGTGGCAGGCCTGTCCGCTACTGCACAGCCCGGGGGCCCGCTGGGGGTCCAGGCTTCGGTCTCCTCACTCATCGAGCGGGCGGCCTGAAGAGAACACATCCGGACGGTGCTGCACTCTCCTGACATTCTGTCCTACACTGTGACCCTTGTAGGTCAGGAGCTAACTCTGTCTGCTTCGGGGAGACCACGATGCAGAAGACACTGGCGCCCTTCGCAGTCCTCAGCATGCGCGGCCCCACCCACATCATCATAAACAGGGAGCCTGTGGGGTGCTCCCGCTCCGAGCTGGGGTGCCCAGTGTAGGGGTGGCCCTGGGAGCCCCAGCTGGGTCAGAGGTCAGCAGCCAGGGTAGAGGGCTAGGCACAGCTGGCTCCGCCCCCAGCTGCTGAGTTACAAGGCCACACCACCTCCTGCCTGTGGCTCCACTTGATTCTCAAGCATCTGGTGTATTTCATCATCAGTTATAAGCCAAAAAGATTCCAGTTTTAGTTAGGGGGAAAAAAAGTTCCATTCTGTGGAACCACAAGGCCCCATCATTGTCCCACGAAACCCTGGAGGCCAGGACCTCGCCAGGTTTCAGCCAGGTCTGCCCCACGCTTTGCTCCTGCTGCACCGGCACCGCTGGCTTTGCACCTCCTCTATGTCCTGAACACACGGTTTGTTGGGCCTGGATTTTCACTCCTGTGGGTGCCCAGCTCCCTGCCCTGCCCCCATGGGAGTCAGCTGCCAACCAAAAGGCACAGCGGGGGACGTTCTCTTCTGTCTCCCAGGAGCCTCTGCTTGTCCCCTCGCTGGGAAGTAAGGGAAGGCTCTGGGAACGCCAGCTTGGGTTTCGGGATTAGGGTAACCCGAGCACCATACACCACGTCAGGGCTGGGATCAGGCAGGCTCGGGCCTAAGATGCTTTGCTGGACCCCACAGATGGCCCCCTCGCTGTCCTCATAGGCACAGGGGGTTGGCCGGGGACCACGACAAGCAGGACTCCAGAACTCTCTGGTGGCAGGACCAGAGGTCAGGGAGATTTCAGGGAGTTAGGCTGGGCCTCGAGAGCAGGCATAGGGGAGGATGAGGGACAGGAGGGTGGTCAGTGTGTGGCAGGAGTGAGGTTCGACTGCACCTGCAGGAAAGCACCAAGGGCCCACGGGCACCAGGCCCAGGACTGAAGCTGCAGCCCTGACGGTTCCCGTGATCAAGTGGACAGGGATTAAGGAGCAGCGTCTGGAAAATGGGCCCACAGTCTTGCCTCTCTCTCCCAGAGTTGCCCGGAAGATCCATCCAGGGTGTTGACAGCAGCAATCAGTGGCATTCAGTGCATGGACCTGGCCGCAGGGCGTGGGCACCGTGTGGGTGGGTGTGGCGCCCCAATCCTCCACTCCTGGCCAGCGCAGGCAGTCTCGGCTGCTGTTGCCTGTATTCCCTGATGACCCGTAGTGCCAGCCTGAGCTGGATGCTGTCACCGCCTGACAGAGTGCAGGGTGTCTGCAGCAAGTCCTCAGCTCTTGACCAGACTTCACCCTGCATGGTGGATTCTGGGAACAGAAAGCCATGATGCCAGCCACGCCTGCCAGGCTTGGAAGTGGGCCCTGTGGCTGACGCTCAGGGAGCTGCTGCAGGTGAGACCCCAGGAGCTCCCTGGTGTCTGGGGCCCCATCCCTCCCACGCTCTGCCTCCCAGAACCCTGTCGGGGCTGCGTCACATCCGTTTCCTGGGTTATCAGTCTCATGGCAGCTCTTGCCTGTTGAATCTTCTGTCCAGTTATTTCCCAAGCCGAACATTCCAGGTTGTGGCTGGACAGGCCCTTGCCTGCCTGCCTCCCACTCTGAGCTCCTTCCTTCACTAGCCCATCTGAGGGGGCACCAGCAGCTTGGCTCCCCACAGCCGGCCCTGTGGGACCTGGTCTGGGCAGGGGCAAAGCAGAGCTGGGGTCTGCACAGCACTGGAGCACTGGATCCTGCCTGGAAGAGCACAGCCGAGAAACCCCAAGCACAGCGGGGAGCCCCTTCAGCCCGGGTGCAGAGGGACATGGGGGCATATGGAGCCAGTTCCTCCCTGCCTGCCTTCTGCTCGGGGTGGCAGCCAGGACACCAGCGTGTACCTGTTTGTTTATTTACGCCCCTGCCTGGTACAGGAAGGACCTCAGGCAGCTTGCAGGGCCATGCAGTGCCCAGCCAGAGAGCCCAGCTCGAAGATGGTGGCAGAGGAAGGAGACTAGGCCGGGCATAGAATGCTCCCGTGCCAGGCCCTGTTGAGCTCTGGACTTCCGCTGGGAGGGCTGGGGAGGGGAGGACCAGGGAGACAGAGGTGGGCTAGCCTAAGGACGCAGGCTGGGGGCCCATGGGAGGGGTCTTGTGTGCCAGTGGCCCTACCAGGACGGGTGTGGGGCTGCGGCCTGGGGCTCCATGGAAGCTCAGGGAGCGGGATCTGGAAGTCTCTCTCAGCAGCTGGCTGGCTCCCTGGCCCAGGCCCATCTGGATGGAGAGGCAGTTCAGAGGGAGTTGCTTCCTGATGGGGCTGGGGTTGGGCCCATGGAGGAACGTGCTTCTACCTCAATGGGCCCTGTGCCCGGGCCTTGATACCTGTAGGGGCTGTACCACCTGCCCTGGCCACTGGTGCTGGCCCGCTGGTCTTGGGTGTGCACCCCCTGCTGCTTCCTGCTCCAGAGTGTGGGGATCCCCGTGTCTGCCAGTGGATGACCTACACCGACCCTCATGGACCCTGACTAAGCCCAAGGGTGGGAAGTGGCGATGAGTGAGGGCAGGTGGGCAGAGGCCAGCAGGTCTCAT
The DNA here is from genome assembly GCF_049350105.2 of Macaca mulatta. NCBI lineage: Eukaryota > Metazoa > Chordata > Mammalia > Primates > Cercopithecidae > Macaca > Macaca mulatta. The sequence goes on along the minus strand of NC_133415.1, from coordinate 32,826,581 downwards.
CAGGCTGGGCGGGAGGAGCTCTTGCCCAGGGCAGGGGCACTCAGGGACTCTGGGGAGGAGAAGTGGCTCCCAGAGGGACACAGGGTGGGGCAGCAGCCTGGGACCGGGACCAGGAGGCTCAGGCAGCTCTGAGCTCTGGGAGGCAGGAGTAGCCCCCACCCACCAGCCCAACGCAGACACCAACACGCCTCTCACGCCACCCACTGGAGCCAGGTGCCAACGTGTGCTCTCTTGGGGAGAGACATGAGCATGGGGTGTGACGCCACTAGGATGGAGCCTCAACCCGAGGTGGCCCAGGCACCTGGAGCCTCAATAGGGCCTGCAGGGGTTAGTGTGGCCTCATGGCCCTGCCCCGGTGGGCACACTGCCCAGCCACCTCAGGGCATCCCTCATTACAAGTCTTGGGTCACCTCCAGTTCTTGCCCAGTGTGTGAGGGGTAGGTGGGGGCCTCAGGCCTGCCCCTGGGGCCTGCTTCAACCTGGGGAGGGGACCAGGGCCCAGGGCCCAGGTACTGGCGGCACCTCTGAGCTGCTGCGCTGGGGCTGGAGTGGCTGTGGGCCAGGTAAGGCAAGCAGGTGTCAGCCGAGGTGAGCTCATGTGCCAAGACCCTGTGGGAGGAGCCCAAACCTGAGGCCAGGAAACAGGTGCTCTCAACTGCAGCCCTGCCTGACACTGCTGCTCTCACAGGGGCAGCTCTGCCTGAGGGCCCAGCCAGCACTAAGGTCACCTCACGGCCAGGAGAGCAGGGCCGAGGCGCCCGATGGCTGTCACCTGAGGCTAGGGACAAGCGAGGCTGCAGCATGCTCAGGGAGGGGGGCTGCAGTCTGAGCATCTCAATCACCCCTCCCCTTGAGCTGATGACCCCTGCTGTACCCCCTGTTCCACTCCTCAGAGCCCTGCCAGGCCCTGCCCTCCCCTGCTGCCCTGCTCTGGCCCTGAAAGCCCTCCATAACTGTATGTCCCCTCCCCTGCATGTGGATCACCCAGGGGGCCTGGGAACTGCCCAGTGTCACTCGGGGGTGCTGGGGGCAGGAGAAGGTGACACTGCCCCATGTCAGAGTGGAGGGTGCAGCACAGGGGGTCCACTCAGCCTGGCTGGGCAGCACCCCCTGCCCACTCCTCCCCCTCCCACGTCTTTGCGAAATCTGGTGCCACAGCAGAAGTGTGCAGGATGTCGCCGCGGGTAATTGCAGGTTACACAGAACAATCTGAGGAATTAAAATCATATTTTCATTGCACCATAAAAACATGTGAAGGCGGGAAGGCGGCCCCGGGGCCAGGTGGAGAACACTCTGCTCTGGCTCCACCCTGTACTCCCTGGGCCGTCCCGGGGGAAACACAGGATCGAAACCACTATTGGCCCAGGACACTGGTCCCACACTGGGCAAGGGAGACTGGGAGAGCGGCCGCTTTGCCCACATTGCCCTGCTGGGCCTTGGTTCCTGCCCTGGCTGTGCAGCTGCCTGGGTGGGGGCTCTGGGCCAGTGTCCCACCAGAGTAGTGAGGTGTGGGGATGGCCAGTGCCTGTGGGGTCCCCTGGGCCTGGTCTGCAGCCAGGTGCCTGCCAGTTCAGCACCGGCCCTGAGAGGGCCTGGGGCAGCAGTGCTGGCCTGTTTGTGGCAGCTCTTTGCCTGCAGCACCCATTGCTTGTAAACTGCGCTGGACCCCTGCCTGCCACTTACCAGGAGAGTATGAGCCCCTGTGCAGCGGGAGCCCAAGGACCCATGGCTGCCTGGGATGTGTGCGGTGGACGTTTTGGTCCCTCCTAGGGGATGCGCAGGCCGGCTGAATGGGCCACACAGCGCGGGAGAGCTGAGGTCACAGAGAGCAGGTATGTGGTACACGGTGTGTTCCAGGAAGAAAGGGCACGCAGGGAAAACCACCTGGAGGGGCCAGTGGGGACACAGACGTGTGGGTGGCTCTCAGGCCCCCAGCAACAGGCACTCCTGGTCGGCTGGGCGGGCAGGGAGGCGAGAGGCCCTCCTGGCAGAGTGCCGCCCAGCGTGTACTGCGGGCTCCACACAGCTGCATCCTCTCCATCACCACAAAAGCACCAAGGCCATTTCAAGTTTTCCCTGTGCTCCCTGGCAGGGACTGATCCCAGGGCCGAGGAATCCACAGGCCCTCTGCCCCCTTCCTGGCTGCTGCCCAGAGCCACCCCCTAGAGCCCAGGCAGCAGGTGTAGGCCGACCTCCCGGCCTTGCGGTGCCCCCAAGGCAAAAAACTTGCAGGCCTAGAGGCAAGCCCCACCCACAGGATCCAGCCCAGGCATGCCACCAGCCGTGCGTTAAATGGGACATGGCTGATCAGGAGCTGCACTTGTGGGAGGGCCTGGCCCAGCACTTGGCATCTTAAGTGGGTGTCTGAGAGCTCACACGCACGCTTCACACGGCAAGTCGGGCTTCTGCAGGCCCATTAAGGCGCAAAGGCATTCCTCTGTGCGCTGACAAGCAGGGTCCCATCCAGGGCTCGGGGCCGGCAGACTAAGTGATGTTTTCTTAAGGAAGACACGCGATTAGCCACCGCTAAAGCCCCAGCACAATGCAGGGCCCGGCCGTGGCTGTCAGCGCTGTCTCTCGGCAGTGACTGACAGGCGCTCCCCAGCCCATCAAGCCTCAATGCACAGGATTAGCCTGACGCAGTCGACAAGCTGACTTGGAGGGCCACAGTGGAAACCGGCAAAGTGACTGACATCCAGGGACAGAGAGCCTCACACAGCCCTGCTACCTCCCATCATGGGCCCGCCCGTTGGCGGGCTGTTCCAGAACAAAGCCAGTGTCGCCGCCCCTCCCGAGAGCCTGCCTGGCGCTGGGCTGCCGTTCTTGCCTCAAGGTGCAGAGACCAGGCAGAGGGTCCCAGGAAAAACCCTCAGTGGGCGTCTTCAGGCCAGAGGCCAGACAGCTGTGGGGCAGGTGGGGTGGCTCTGCCTCCTGCCTAGGTGGGGTCCCCAGCACTGCAAGGCTGCTCCCCTCTGCCCAGGGCTGCTCGGAATTGTGCTCAGGAGTTCAAGGGGCCCCAGCGGACCCTGGGCTGCACATGATTTAAGAGGGGCCCGGTGACCTGGCCAGACCCCACCCACCTGGGCGATCCTGGGGGCCCGTCAGGGACACCACAGGCAGAGCACGTTTCAGAAAAAGCACCCTCTTTATTTGCACTGCAGAAATGCCAGGGGGCTCGGACATGGGTGCCCACAGGGTGGGTTTCCACCCAGGTCGTCATCATCTGGCAGCAGGAGCCTAGAAGGAGTGCCAGGCGGCAGAGGCTGAGAGGTGCAGGTGTGAGGTGGACAGTCCCCTGAGCCATCCCTGCGGGGCACACAGGCCACCTGTCCAGCACTTGTGCTCCACGCTGACCGTCTCACAGGCGCTCCAGGAGAGGGGTGAGGCCCTCCAAACCTGCCTGCAGCCATCCTGCCAACAACGGGAAGGTCAAGGCAGCCACCCACCCCTCCCATCAGCCTGGTCATGTCTCCCACTGCCACACCCAGGGACCCCCAAGGGAGAGACGGGTGAGAAACAAACCCTGCAGAGAGTGGCCCCACCCCAGGGCGATGCGTCACAGGGAGCAACGCAGTGCTACAAAAATATTTTGAAATGATAAAAATTTATAGCAGGCTCCTAACAAAACAGCTCTGGGAGGTGCAATGTTCTGATAAGAGTTTCCTCAGGATGCCCTTTGTTTATTCCTATCAAGCTCAGCCCCGCCGGGGGGAGGCAGCCACAGCGAAGCAGGGGGCCCTGAGTACCCCCAGAGAGGCCTCCCCAGAGCCCCTCAGCACCATGCGGACCCCAGAGCCTGTCCACAGGCATCTTCGGGGGAGCCCACTGCTCTGCCTGGTCTCCACCTCAGCCCCAGGGGAGAGATGGAGCCCAAACACCCCCAACCCCGGGACAGGCTGACAGCCGTGGGGGTGCCCCAGGTGGGCTGGATGGCACAGGCTGAGGGCCCACCCTGCCCCGGCCCCCGTCCTCAGCCCTGGCTGGAGGATGCACTGTCAGACCACGAGGCGAGAGGGCTCTGGCACAGGCATCCCTGGGGCAGAGGCCAGGAGCTCTCTCCAGTTTCTTCCTCCTGGGAAGAGGATGAACAACATGCCCCTGGCCAGCCTGACTCTGCAGAGCTGAAACAGAACCAAATGTGTGGGGCAGGCTGGGCAGGGCCGGCCATCACAGGGCAGCGCCTCCACCTTCTGGGAGGCAGGGAAACAAGCGGGCCCTGAACTCTGCAGGAGCCAGGTGGGAGGCCAGCTTCCCGACTGCAGCCGCCTGTGAAGCAGCAACTTGAGATGCCCGACTTCAGCCCGCCCCGGACACCCTCCACGCCAGCATCCGCCTGGGCCAGGCTCCTACGGATGAGCCCTGTTTCTTGAGACCTCTTGTGTGTGGGGAGCAGCTGTGGCCAGGCCGGGGTCTGGGGTTCCCGGGGAGGTTTGGGCCCTTGGGGACTTCTCCTCCTGCCTGTCACCAATGTGGCCTGGTTACAGGACGGAGCATCCCTGTTCTGGGTGGCGTGGCAGGTACAGCCTTGCTGTACACCTGGAGGGAGCCCATGGCCAGGGCTCCTGCACCCCTGCCATGTGCCCTGTCCTCAAACACAGAGCCGGCCCCACTTGCATACCTGGGTCTGGCCTCCGAGGAGCTGGCGGCGGGCGCACCGTGTGCCCTGGCCTGCAGGGATGGTGCTTACCCTCAGCAGCCTGTCACTGTGGGGTCCAGGCCTGAGCGCTTGGAGATGCGCAGCTTGACTACCTCCTCGGAGCATGTGGGATGGATACCCACGGTCCGCATCACCTGCGCGTAGGAGGCCCCACACCTGCACATATAGGGGATGGGGGAGGCAGGCGGGGGTCAGCACAGGGAGGGGGGTCCACAGCATCCCATCCCTGGGAAGAGGAGGGCCTCGGAGGCTGCTGGTCTCCTCACTGTCCCCTAACCCCCAGCCAGAAGCCAGGACCCCTGCCCACACCTGTGGGAGCCGTCCACCTCCCTCCCAGCAGATGCTCAGCGCTCATCTAGCCCACCTCCCACCCAGCCACGCCCTGGCTTGCCCTGGCCTGGCTTCCTGCTGTTCCATCCCCTGCCCCCAGGCACAGTCCTGCCTTAGGCCTCTGCTCTCTGCTTTACCCACAGACAGCGCATCCTGACCTCACCACACCACCGCCCCCCAGGCCCCACATCCAGCCAGCCACGTCTCTCAGGCCACGCACAATGTCCCAACCTCCAACTACCCCTGTCAACCCACCCAGAGCCTTTGCCACGGCTTCCTTTGACCCCGGGACGCCGAAAACACACAGCCTGAGCCCAAGACCCGGGCAATGGCCCCAGCTCCAGAAGACATGCAGCAGCCCTGGGGTGGCTCTCCAGGCACTGGCGCCCCGCTCATGGTGGCATGAGTGCTGGGCCGGGTGGGCGAGGGCCCCAGCAGCGACCCGGGGCCACAGTGGACACCTCGCCTGGCTCTGGCTGGCTCAACAGCATCTGGCTGGGGCAGAGCTGCCCCTTGTCTCCCTGAACCCGCCCTGTCTGAGGAGGGCCTGAGGAATCTCTGCTGCAAACCCGCGAAGGCCACATAAATGCAGCAAGAGAGGCAGCAGCTCTCCACTGCCGCACTGCTGGCACTCGAGGGACACCCGGCTGCGCATCGCATCACGGCCCGCATTCCTCGGGACTTACTTGATCCCCAGAGCAAATCCTTGAGTAACTTCGCCTGCGTTGGGGCCAAGGAAGTGCAGGCCCAGCACCAGCTGCGGGGGCTCCCTCAGGCACACCATCTGAAATCCGCACATCTCAGCTACCAGCCCAGGAGGGGGCTGGGTCACGTCCACCCTGCATCCACCCTGCACCCTGCCTGGGGGGCATGGCTGGGGCCAGCCCTTGGGTATTAGCCCTGCCGGGCTCTTTCCCACCCTCCCTCTCACCCTCAGCACCCTGGGCCACAGGGATGCTCACCTTTACATAACACTGGGATGCATCCCGTCCAGCCACCGTGAATTCCAGCGGTTTATAATGGGCGTGATAGACCTGGGGACAGGATACCACCCCTGGATCAGTGCTGGGACAAACAAACCTTGTGGCACCTGCAGCTCCCACAGGCTGCATGGGCAAGGCAGGGTCATGATGGGCAGGAACCATCCATCTCGCTTGAAGGTCTGGTCTGGGATGGGGAGGAGGGCTTGGCTGGCTACAGGCTGTGTGCAGGCAGCCAGTGGCTGGAGCCATGCTCTACAGGACAGACCCTCTCCCAAACAAGCCTGGGACCCCCGCAGACCATAGCAACAGAGCAGGCATCAGGCAACCCAAGCACCCAGGCTGGGCACAGCAAACCTGCGTGGATATAGCTCCCCCACAACCAACGGCGGAGGCAAGAATGGGTGAGCAGGCAACCACCCGGCTCCCTCGGGCACCCTGGTGCTCCCTTGGCCCTCACTGGAGCAAGGCCGCTGTGGCCACACCAGAGCCGGAGCTGTTGGACAAAGGCTTTCAGCACCCTTGAAGGGCTCGACAGCGTGTCCGGGGCTGCGGCCAAGTAAAAAATGAGCGGGGCCCTCACATGTGCTGCACAGCCATTATTAATTAATGGAACTTCAGAGAATATTGTTCTAACTAAGACAGAATTGAAAAGAAAACAAACAAAGAGTATTTGGCCATTCAACATCGTGAAACATAAAACAACATTATAAAATGCCAGGAACATATGTCCCAGCGCACTTGTGATGAATCAAACAAAAATAGCAAATAAAGTGCCTCGGGGAAGGCTGGCCTGTCAGGCCTGTCCTGTTGATGGAGAGGACTGGGGTGGAGGGGGAAGGGCCCAGCCCTGGAGCCCAGTGACTCATCCCCAAAGGCCCCAGGCCCCACCACCCAGGCCACAGGCTCCGGTTTCTCTGGGTGCCTGCAAGCTGCCGCGGCAGCAAGATGAAACCGCACCGAAGGCTTCCAGCTACCATGGCCCGGCAGGCTTCAGAGCCCCTGCATTCTTCCAGGCCACCCCAGAGCCACAGCCACCTGCCACAGCAGATCCCCAAAGCAGCCTTGCTCCATGAAAACCCCTTTCCTCCAGGGTGAGTGCCTGAGCCTGGAAGAAGCTGGAAGAGGATAGGTGTCAGGATGTGGTGGGGGGCGAGGGGTGGGGGGCTCTTGCCTGGGAGACAACCCGGGCAGTCCAGGAAGACGAGGTGTAGGGTGGTTAGGGGGTGGGGGTGGAAGCAGAGGTCGGAGGCCCCTGGGAGAAACCTTTCTGGGTCGAGTGAGATTCAAGTCCCTGCAAGGTGGGGACAGCACAGAGGCACCTTCGGGGCCCTGGTGCTTTCAGGGATAAGCAGCTGTGTGCTGGAGTGGGGCCGGCGCTCAGTTGACCTCAGCAGGGGAGCGGGTGGCACCATGGTGGTGACCCAGTTGGTGCTGGGCACCCCTACAGCATGGCTGGGGTGGGGCTGGGGGCTTCTGGGCCACAGGGCTTCTTGCCCTCAGAACAAGGCAGCCAAGGGCCTTCCCCTCACTGCTGTGACACGTGGTGGCAGAGACCAGAGGTACCTAAGCCCAGTCACCCCGAGGCTGCCAAAGCCCAGGCACCCCCGTTTCTGGGGCTGCTCCCAACGTGTCCCTTCCTGCTACACACAGCCACCGCTCAGGGCCCTGGAAAGGAGACCCTGGCGCCCTGTTCACAAGGCCTCCGCCCAGAGCGTGGAGTGAGGTCGCGGAGTCGCCACCGTCCTCAGCTGCACTGCTCCCAGGCCTCACCTCAACATGCTCCTGCCCGTGGCGAGCCACTGCCTCCTCCTCGGACAGCCCCACACAGCCATACTCCAGCGGGGTGAAGACAGTCGTGGGAACCTGAAAGCAGATCTGGAGTCAGGGAGGGCCCTTGGGCCCTGAAAATCGAAGGTCCCCATTGCATGTGACGCAAAGAGCAGTGATCACAGACCAGGCCCAGATGTGCCTGGAGCAGGCTGCAAGTACAGCAGGCGACCCACCTGCCCGCGCCTGCGCCACACTCTCAGAACGGAGCCCCACACACACGCTTGCACACACACGTGTGCACAACACCCCCGCATAAGCGCACACACATGCATGCCCACACCTACATGCAGACACACAGCGCACAAAAGCCCCTCACCCCAGAAGAGCTAGCCTCGAACTCGGCCTCTCCCGGGCTGCACGTGGCGTCCGCTAGATAGAACTCACATTGTCATAGTCCATCAGGTCTGAGGACCCGCCGAAGAGCCGCTGCACCAGGAGCCTCCCAGCCATGATAGCCGTGGGTGTCAGCTCAGGCCGCCCCTTGGGGAAGGCACAGCGGGGCGACGTCAGCACCATGTCCGGGGTTATATGCAGCCCCCATGCCACCACCCTTTGCCCCCCAAGTGGGCATCTCCCTTTAGAAAATCCCCAACACTGGCACCGAGTACGGTGACGTAAAGCCTCCCCCTGGAGCTCGTCCCCCTGCGGGGCATCCCAGGGACCTAGGTAGGTCACTCATTCTCCCGCTTGTTGCCCTCCACCCTGCCCTGGGAAAGGAGTCCGCTGCCGATGAGGCCGGCCGTGCCACCCTCACATGCTCAAGCCTTCTCTGCAAACCCCTTCTGCACGCTGCTGACCTCGGAGGGCTGCCTGATGACCAGGCTCAAAAGAGCCCTTGCTACCGTTTGCATTCACTGGAATCCCCGGCTGAAAAGGGACCCCAAAGCGTTCCACACACTCCCGACGTGCAGCTCGACTTGCACGTCACAGTCCACAACAAATTCCAAATCAGAACGTCGCTGTGCTGGAGAGCCCTCCGTCCCAGGGTGTCCCCGGCCTTGGGGGTTCCAGCACCGTCCTCTGGGATGGGCTGCCAATCACCTTGGCAGCAGGAAATGCAGATGTTGTTTGGCATTCCAGAAATGCGTAGAGATCCGTGGAGATAAACTCAGAGCGCAGCCTGCGCATTCCAGCAGGCCTGACTAACTGCGGAAACGTCCCGGCGGCGGCGCACAGCGCACAACATCTCATTAAACAATAGCCCCCGCCCCGCCCACAGGCTCTTCCCAACCGCTCAAGGGACCACTGGTTGGGTGTTAACTCTTTGGACTGTTCAGAATGACCTTTCCGAGTGGATTTAATGTTTAAATAAAGAACGCCTTTGTGTGTGCCATGCATTTCTGGCAAAACAGTTTGAAATGTTACAGTTTCCAACGCAGGAGCCTGGGAGCTACACACTTGCAGAGGGAAAACTCAGATTCCCAGACAGAAGGGAGGCTTCCTGCTATGCACAGAGATGCACGTGGCACTGTCTCAGGGTGCAGTGCTCACAGGATGCAACAGACCATGCAGTCAGAGACCACTGCACCTACATGGTCCAAGGCAGAGGCTGCGCTTGCAGAAATCACACTGAGCAGCTGAACCATCCAGCTAAGCAAGCTCGGGCTGCAGGCATGTGGCCGAGGCATGTGGAGTCACGTGCTCTGTCCACACAATCGGGACGGCTAGATGGGCCCTACAGGACCCTGCCGGGTCCGCCTGGAGCCTCAGAGTGTGACCTTATTTGGAAATAAGTTCTTTGCAGATATAATTAAAGTAAGGATGGAGATGAAGTCATCCTGGATTAGGGTGGACCCTAAATCCAATGACAGAGAAACTGTAAGAAGCAAATCAGGGCCCAGAGACACACCCAGGAGACTGTCACGTGATGATGAGGCAGAGAGAGGAGTGATACAGCCACAACCCGAGGGACGCCGGAGGTGTCCTACCCCAGAGGCTTCTGAGAGAGCCTGGCCCAGCTGACACTTTTTGAGATGGAGTCTCGCTGTCACCCAGGCTGGAGTGCAATGGCACGATCTTGGCTCATGGTAACCTCCACCTTCCTCCTCCCGAGTTCAAATGATTCTCCTGCCTCAGCCTCCCGGGTAGCTGGGATTACAGATACGTGCCACCACGCCTGGCTAATTTTTGTATTTTTTTAGTAGAGACGGTTTCACCATGTTGGCTAGGCTGGTCTTGAACTCCTGACCTCAAGTAATCTGCCTGCCTTGGCGTCCCAAAGTGCTGGGATTATAAGCATGAGACACCGCACCCAGTCCCAGCTGACACTTTGATTTCAGACTACTGCCCCCAAACGTGAGAGAATCCATGTCTGCTGTTCTGGGCCACCCGTGTGTGGTGATTTAGTTGTGCAGCCCCAGGACGCTGACACCAACAGGTCTCGCTACAAAGAAGCTCTCAGGGACACTCCAGAGCCACTCTCAGCAGCAGGCACTGGACACATGCAGGACAGGCAGAGCACTCCTGAGGCTGCCGGGGTGCAGCATCCCAAGACTGACCACCCAGGTGCCTTACTGGGGCCATGGGTAAGGAGGGCTCCAGAGCCCCCACCCAGGAAAGACTGGAGCTGATCTTCACAGCAGCAGCTGAGAGCAAAGGACCTGTCCCGGTGTGACACCCAGAGAGGCAAGCCAGAGGATACGAAGGTGGGGAGGGCGGGGCCAGGTGGGCCCAAACTGGACCTGCCTCAACCCTGTGGGGACAGGATGGCCCCAAGGCCATGTCCAGTGGTGGCATTTCTAAGCCTATGCCTCCAGCCTACCTGCCGGGGGTTGGGGCCTGCGTGCAGAACTGACCCATGCCCAGTTCCCAGCAGGCGTCCACTGCTGGTGCTTGCAGCTGTCTTTAGGCCTTCCACACTCCCGCCACAGAAAGGAAAGGAAAGGCAGAGAGCTGAGGCCCAAGTCCAGGTTGCCCCAGAACTCCAGACAGGCTGGCCCTGGGGTTTGACCCAGAGCCTCTGTGATCAGAGAAAGTGTTGTTTCTCTCCCACAGGACAGAAGCAGCCGGAGCCCAGCGAGCAGGGGTGGTGGGGCAGGCAGGGGCCGGGGCCTGGTCCCAGGACGCATGCCGTACCTCCACCACGTCACCAATGGCGTAGATGTGGGGCACAGAGGTGCCTTCCCGGGAGTCCACCAGGATCTTCTGAGTGTCGGGGCTAGTATCTACCCCAGCCTTCTCCAAATTCAGACTTCTGGTGTCTGGTACTCGACCTGAAGGAAATAGAGAGGGGGCTGAAAGGTCATCTTCAGTGGCTTTGACCTAGAGCTGTTGTATTTAAACTATTTCTCAGAATGTCCACTTACAGACCGGGTACGGTGGCTCATGCCTGTAATCCCAGCACTGTGGGAGGACGAGGTGGGCGGATCACCTGAGGTCAGGAGTTCGAGAACAGCCTGGCCAACATGATGAAACCCTGTCTCAGCCGGGCGCGATGGCTCACGTCTGTAATCCCAACACTTTGGGAGGCCGAGGCAAGTGGATCACCTGAGGTCTGGAGTTCAAAACCAGCCCGGCCAACATAGTGAAACCCCATCTCTACTAAAAATACAAAATTACCTAGGCATAGTGGTGCACACCTATAGTCCCAGCTACTCAGGAGACTGAATCGCTTGAACCCAGGAGGCGGAGGCTGCAGTGAGTTAAGATTGCACCATTGCGCTCCAGCCTGGGCGACAAGAGCAAAACTCTGTCTCAAAACAAACAAACAAACAAAAACAAAAACAGAAAAGTAAAGAAAAGAAACCCTGTCTCTACTAAAAATACAAAAATTAGCTGGGTGTGGTGGTGCGCACCTGTAGTCCCAGCTACTTGGGAGGGTGAGGTATGGGAATCACTTGAACCCGGGAGGTGGAGGTTGCAGTGAGCCAAGATCACACCACTGCACTCCAGCCTGGGTGAGAGAGTGAGACTCTGTCTCAAGAAAAAAGAATGTCCACTTAGAACCGGCCAAAAGTGAAGCACCAGCAGCGCAGAGGGGCTCCTGGCCTCTGCAGGAGGTGGCAGGCAGGTCTGAAACAGATGCTGGTCAGATGACAGCTGGCACAGGAGACAAGGCGGGGTGCCACCCGCGGAGACCAGTTGGCCTTAGACTGGTTCCTGGCATGCAGGAAAGGAAGAGGTACTTGCCAATGCTGGGGCTCCCTGACATCAAAGAGTGCTAAGTGTGGGATTCCAGAACCTTCCACATGCCCAGGCCTCAGTCCCTGCTGCAGGGCCACCAGCACAGTGCCAATGGCTCTGGTACTGACTTCATCCGGAGAAACCAGCCCTTCGTGGGGAGCTGCTGGCACCTGGCCTGCCTGGTCACCCTGCATCTGTCTGCAGCACTGCAGCCTGATACCATCAGGCAGTGAGACCGAGAGTCCAGAGGGGCCTCCTTTGAGGACACCTGCAGGCTCCCGATGGCCTCCTCCCTATCTGGACAGGCTGAAGAGGAGCCGGCCACACCCTGGACTGTACCCCAACAATGCTCAAGTCCTGAGTCTGGCCCTCTGCCCAGGTAGGGCCTGAAGGTCTCTCCCCATTAGGGGAAAGGAAGCCCCCCCAACCCACTAGCAGAGGGCCAAGTGAGCAGAGCTAGCAGCTGGGTCTCCCGCCTGCTCTGTGCTGCAGCCCCCCGTGGCTGCCTGGCACACAGCCCCAGCCTAGAGACCTCAGGGCCGAGGGGAGCTGAGCTAAGGGGCAGCGTCCTAACTACACCATGCCCATTCTAGGGGGCAGCTGGCTCAGCTGATCCTGCTCTTGGGTGCAAAGGTCAAGAGGGGCAGGGGAGGCCGGGCGCGGTGGCTCAAGCCTGTAATCCCAGCACTTTGGGAGGCCGAGACGGGTGGATCACGAGGTCAGGAGATCGAGACCATCCTGGCTAACACGGTGAAACCCCGTCTCTACTAAGAAATACAAAAAACTAGCCGGGCGAGGTGGCGGGCGCCTGTAGTCCCAGCTACTCAGGAGGCTGAGGCCGGAGAATGGCGTGAACCCGGGAGGCGGAGCTTGCAGTGAGCTGAGATCCGGCCACTGCACTCCAGCCTGGGCTACAGAGCGAGACTCCGTCTCAAAAAAACAAAAAAAAAGAGGGGCAGGGGATGGCCAGTCCAGGGGGTCAGCACAGCTGCCCCCTGCCAGTCTCCACATAGCCTGGGGCCCGGAGAGAGGGCACCGCATAGGCCTCTTCACAGCCCAAGGGCCAGCAGAGGTCCCTTCCTCCCCTAACTCAGATGGGTGTGGCTTTGCCAGGCCGGCGGGCGGCCACAGCAGCTTTTCCCTCCCAATCCCAGCTGCTCTCGGCTCCCAGGGGCTCAGGATGATCCACCGATGGCAAAGGCGGTTTGGCGTCAAAGGCATAGGACCCCTGCTCATTGTGGCTGCGACAAACCAGCTGCTGGCCGGCATGTGGGTGGCGCCCACCTAAGCATCTGGAAGCTGAAGCTCCCGTGAAAGGGAACCCTTAAGTCTCCAGCTGCCGTCCTGGGGCGGGAGTCAAAACATACAAACTTGGCTAAGCCGGCTTGCGGGAGGCTGGCTCCAGCCTCTGTGCTCTGCTCAGCCGCAGGAATTGGGTGCCGGGAGGGCTGGCACCGGCTGGGGATCAGCCCAGACACAGGGGATGCCAGCCCACATCAGAGGAAGGAGCTGGGCCCCATGGGCAGGGCTGGGGCACAAAGGAGGGGCCAAGGTCCCTGCAGGCAGGGGGCTCACGCCCAGCCCTCTGGTCCCTCCCCAACCTGGTGTCCAGCCCACCAGACCCAGTACTTCCTGGTGCCTGTGGGAATAGAACATCTGACGCTGCACCCACACTCTCCTCTGCATGCTTGCCTGGCTGGTCCCAGGAAGCCAAGGCACTCATCATGTTCCTCATGATAACTATGGCAACTATAGACCTTGCAGGTGCTGACCAAACCCTGTCCCCAGGTCTGAAGGAAATAAAGATAAATTTAAAAGTAGTCACAAGAGATAAGAGAGGCGTGGAATTAGGTGGCCCATCCAAAGCCGGGACTCTTCTGCACACGCTGTGTGGATCCCTCTGGGAAGTTGGTGGGAATGTGATGGAGCCACTAATGTGAAAAGCATGACAACAGGACAGGCTGGATGGCCAGGGGAGAGAGGGCTGCGTGGCACAGACACACCTGGCCCTGCAGGGACTCCATAGCCCATTAGGGAAGAACAGCAAAGGAAGAGTGAGTGGCCTGTGGCAGGTAGCAGGCTCAGCCCTGAGGAGGGCAGCCAAGGGCACAGTGGGGTAAGAAGCTGGGCCGGTGGGACGTGGCTGGGAGTGGGTGCAGGGAAGAGGCCTGTTCCACTTGGGTGGGGCCACGTCCCCAGCTGTGGCCAGCCCTGATGGCAGGACACCAAGCCCTGAGCCCCACTATGGGTCTTGCAAGCAAAGGACTGGGCAGTGGCCAGAGAAGGGCCAGATATCCCTGCTGGTGCTGGAGAGCCAGTCAGGTGTCCTAGGCCCCACTGGTTCAGGCCTGGAGCCCTGCAGGAGGGTGAACGACTCGTGCCAAGGTGGGGACCCAGTGGGGCCCGAATGGTGTGAGCAGCAGGATGCAGGCGGCTGTGCCCAGTCAGCTCCCCACCATTTCCCTCCTATGCCAGGATAAAGGCGCACCACTCAGGCCATTTGGGGAAAGAAGGGCGCCTGCACCAGTGTCTTTCGCCCCTGCATGTTGTGCTCTGAGCTTTCCCGGCTGTGCCTGCGGCCCACTGCAGGCCTCCCCATGGAGGGGCTCTGTGCTCCCTGCAGCTCCGTCCTCGCAGCCTTGGCTCTTGAGCGCCCAGTGCAGTGTTTGCCAAGTGCTGCTGAATGACCCCTCCTGAGGTAGGACATTTGGTGGCTCTCGAGTCTCTGATTCCTAGACACCACCAGGATGGAGACCTGGGGCACCAGCTCACCATGTGTCAGCTGAGTTCCTAGGGCAGATCCTCAGAAGAAGGGCAGCCAGCTGAGTGGGGGCTTCCGGGCGCAGGACACTCCTTAGACTCTGTTCCTTCCGGGGGCAGGCGGCGCACAGCGCTCTCTGTCATGCTGCTTTAATTTGCACTTCTTTGATGACTGGTAAGATGAAGTAATTTTTGGCCACGTGTTTATGAACCGTATTTCCTCTTTTGTAAATTGCCAGTTTCTGCCTTTTCTCATGCATTTATAGGCATCTTCACCATGTTCCTGCTTTGTAAGAGCTTATTACGTAATGGATACATAACACTCTGTCATATTTTCTGCAAACAACAAGGGCATTAAAATTCCAGGTACAGCTCTTCAGACTGCACTCATGAGCAGTCGTGGGCCACAGGATTCGTGGGCAGAGGAAGGGCGCCAGCTCTGTATTCCTTGTGCATGTGAAGCACGAGGGCTCATGGGCCTGCACGCTGTGGACTTACCCGGGCGGCACAGCTACATCAAGGGCACCTTGAAGGACATCCCCTTGCTGAGATGGTCTCCAGGATCCACACCAGTTTAAGCGGCAGACAGGGCTGTCCATCACCACCAAGGGCCTCCACATGGGCCAGTTTGTTTGTGTACTGTAGCAAGAGGGCCCAGCTGGGCGTCGGCAGTGTCCTCCCTGCAGGCACCACACCTGTACCATCAAGTGCTGCCTGGAGGAGAGGCTGGGACCAGGACTTATTGACCTGGGCCTTTGAGAACTACACCGCAGTCACCTCCCCTAGCCTGGAAACCAGGAAGACTCACATGAAGCTGCCCTCCAAGAGGATCATCTCAGCCAACAGAGCTGTGGTCGGCATGGGAGACAGAGGTGGCCAAACTGACCAGCCATCCTGAAGGCAGGCCATGCCCACTACATATAAGGCAAAGAGGAGCTGCTGACCGTGGTGCAGAGTATGGCCACAAGCCCTAAGGAACGTCCCTTCAGAGATGGCAACCACTGGCACGCTGGCAAACCTGCCACTGCAGAGATGCCTCTGCTGGTAGCAAACTGGGTCTCGTTGCTGCCCACTGGGCTTGGTTCAGACTTGGGGCTGATGGGCCCAACAGAGTTTGTCCTTCTGCCAAAAAAATAGTAATTCCAGGTACAAATGGACGTTCTCACTTCCTATGTATATGTGTGGCTGGCCCACAACACTGACACTCAGGAAGCACTGGGCTGAGCACCTCTGCAGCCCGGAGCTGCCTCCAGCCCCAGGCCCAGCAGTGCAGCACCCCTGATGCAGGACAGCCCATCTCCACATGTGGCCCTGGGAGTGCTAGGAGCAGCCGGGCAGGGCAGCCCTCCTCTGATCACAGTGAGAGCCTCACCAGCTGCTCTCAATGGCCCGGGAGATGGAGGGCAGCCACCACGCTTGTCCAGCCAGCCTGGCCCCAAGGAGGGACCAGAGAAGGCTGAAGCCCAAAAACCACCCAGACAGTCACCATGGATCACTCCCACCTATTCTGATGGACACAGGGACAAGGGGACGGCCAGTCGCATGCAGTATTACGCGCCTCTCTCATCTGTGATAGGAAGAACAGGCATGCCCTCTGATTTCACGCCCGCCTGGGACACATGTTCCCAACAGAGAAGAGCAAGGAGGCGGTGCCCCGGGTGAGAGGTAAGTGCCAGCGGGAGTACAGCAGGGTGAGTCAGTGGCTGTGATCCAGACAGAGGCAGCCGGGGCCAAGCACTGCGCCTGAGGACGAGGGTGTGGAGTGGGAAGCTCCAGGGCTGGTGGGCGATGCGAGGCGGGCAGGGCTTCACACATAGGCCCTGTGGGCCACCTGGCAACTGTCTCACGAGGGATGTGGCCCCCAGAGCCAGCCACTCTCACAGGGCCTGGCCTGCCACTTGCCGCAACGAGGCACCTTGGAACCAGGCACAGAGAAGAGTATATATGCCTTTGGAAATGGAGTTAGATCCTTGACGCTTATTTTTCTAAAATACTTATCTTCTTCTTCTTTTTTTTTTTTCCAGAATCACCCCTTCTCAATGAGCCCCAGGCCCCTATCCACAGCTCTGAGCCCAGGAAGGGGATGCACCTGCCCTACTGGCCTCGGGTCCCCTCGAGATGCCATGTTAGTTGAATAAATGAGTGAGCCCCGGGGCCTCAATGGGACCTGACTGGCCACTCGCTGTGACCACCAGGGACCCCCAGGCTGTCCCGGGGTATCTTATACCCAGGGAGGCTCCTCAGGGGATGGGGGTGAGCTTCCCCACAGGCAGCATAAGGGCCTTTCCTACTTGAGCTGCCTGCGTGCATTGTGATGTGTGAGACCCCACAGTCAGCCTTGGAGTACAGCGCAGCCTCCAGCTCAGGCCCAGAGGACCCCCAGGAAGGAGCGTGCTCTATGGCGAGTGGTCATTATTGCTTTAACAGTTATTATTAGCCCGGGCGCAGTGGATCACGCTTGTAATCCCAGCACTTTGGGAGGCTGAGGTGGGTGGATCATGACATCAGGGCTTCGATACCAGCCTGGCTAACACAGTGAAACCCCGTCTCTACTAAAAATACAAAAATTAGCTGGATGTGGTGGTGGTTGCCTGTAATCCCAGCTACTTGGGAGGCTGAGGCAGGAGAATCGCTTGAACCCGGGAGGCAGAGGTTGCAGTGAGCCGAGATCACGCCCTAGGACTCCAGCCTGGGCAACAGAGCTAGACACTGTCTCAAAAACAAACAAATAAAAAACAATTATTATTATATTATTAATTATTTGAAAAGAGGTTTTACTCTGTTGCTCAGGCTGGTCTTGAACTCCTGGACTCAAATGATCCTCCCACCTTGGCATTCCAAAGTGTTGGGATTACAGGCATGAGCCACCTCACTCAGCCCTTTAATGATTGTTAACATAATTGCAATTGTAACAGGTTGGCTGCCCTGGGACACCTGCAGACATTAGAGGGTGCATGGTAATATGTATAAATGGTGCCGACCTATCTCTAGAAGACTTTTCACCATGTTGTTCTTTTTTTTTATTTTTTGAGACGGAGTCTCACTCTGTAGCCCAGGCTGGAGTGCAGTGGCCGGATCTCAGCTCACTGCAAGCTCCGCCTCCCGGGTCCACGCCATTCTCCTGCCTCAGCCTCCGGAGTAGCTGGGACTACAGGCGCCCGCCACCTCGCCCGGCTAGTTTTTTTTATTTTTGTATTTTTCAGTAGAGACGGGGTTTCACCGTGTTAGCCAGGATGGTCTCGATCTCCTGATCTCGTGATCCGCCCGTCTCGGCCTCCCAAAGTGCTGGGATTACAGGCCTGAGCCACCGCGCCCGGCCTGTTCTTTTTTTTTTAATTGGTTTCCACTCAGTTCTAACCATAAGTACTGAATATGACATGGTAACAAGACCCAGCTCGACATCCATGTATGCAGGTGCTGGCTGGCCTGTCAGATGGCTGTGGGCTCTGGACACGGGTGTGAACTGGCCCTCAAGCCAAGCATGGGGCACCAGGCTGGTGGGTAAGCACAGGGCGCTGCTTCCTGCTACTCTGGCCTGGCCTCTGTGAGGTGTTAGCACCACCATGAGCTAGGGCTGAGCCAACAGTGCTGTCTCAGGAGCAGCAGTGCACGCCCAGGGCCACATGGTGTGGAGGGGAAGGCCGCAGCCACTGCTCATAGGAAGAGCTCCACGAATGTTCATCTTGGCTCCACTTCAAAAAATACCAAACTCACATGCAGACAGATTTGGGTCTCTCTTGATGTAATTAATTACAAACTAAATTTACACTAAAATAAAAAGGTGTTAGACTATCGAAGAGGGGTCTCGGATCCGTATCACCTGCCCAGGGATGGCCACTCCACCCTGAGAGCACGGAGGTGTGGGTGCCAGGGTCACGGCTGGGCCCATCCCCACCGGGAAGAGCATAGCCACAAACTTGGTTTCACGCAGCTGCAGCAAGGCACATCCCTGAGAGCAGTCCTGATGGGCCCACCGCAGGCCCCCTGCCCGGGCAACATCCACACCCACTGCGGCCCCTAAGCCCTGGCTGCGCCCACACCAGCACGGAGGGCATCCAGGAGGAGCCGCCCTTTCCCTCTCACCAGGCTCGGGATGCTCCCATCCATCCCCAGCCTAGGGGGCTTGGTTCTTGCTTTCTGCCCTTTCTTGCTGCCTGGCACTCAACAGAGGGACATTCCGCAGGGACTTGTGTAGCTGAATCTGCGGTGTACGGGAGCCATCAGCCAAGCACAGCTGAGCAAAGACGGTTGCCTGCCACGTACACGCCAGCAAGCAGTGCCTGGGTGGAGAGAGGAGCCCCGGGCTGCAGCCCACCCTGGCAACAGCTCCCCTCCTGGGCACCGCCAGCCCCCATCATCATCTTCTGGGCACCCCAGTCTCTCCGGCTATGGTCCAGGCACACGTGCCACGTGGGGCAGACTATACACAGGCAGCTTGTGCGGGTGGCCTCTGTGCGGTACCAGGAGGAAGCCGGGAAGCCAAGCTCCCACGCTCCATGCATGCTGTGTTTCAGGCTCTGATGCTGATTTACACACAGGTGGACATCTCTGAGTTATCTAAGAGAAAGCCCAAAGAGGAAATGGCTTCAGTGGCCAGGGTAAGATCCAGACGGATTCCTTCCCTGGGTCTCGTCTCACCTGCCATACCACAAGGCCCCCGGGCAGACCCAGGGCCACCCTCCCTGGCACTTAGGCACAACAGCTGCCTGGCTGTGGGATCCCCAGGCTCAGCGAGTCCCCTCCTGTGTCTGCTGGCTCTTCTGGCCGTGGGCAGGACTCCCGTGGTGCAGGGAGGGATACGCCAGAGCCTTCAGCATCTTACCCTCAAGAGAGGGACAGAGAACTGTCCAGAGGGGCTGGGGACGCCAAAGGG
This sequence comes from Macaca mulatta, assembly GCF_049350105.2. Classification (NCBI taxonomy): domain Eukaryota; kingdom Metazoa; phylum Chordata; class Mammalia; order Primates; family Cercopithecidae; genus Macaca; species Macaca mulatta. The sequence goes on along the minus strand of NC_133415.1, from coordinate 32,807,026 downwards.
GCACATGACGATCTCAACTTCCAGTTTCTCAGGGCTGCAGTCCAGAGGCAGTCTGTCCTTTCTTTAAAACCAAATTTAAGCTCAACTAGCATTTAGAAGCTTCTGCACTAGGAGGCATTTGCTCAGGACGCCCCAGCCCCACCCTGCTCCCCTAGACAGCCAGGGATTCAGGCCACAACTGGTTAACTCAGTGGGCGAATTCGAGCCCGCAGCGGTGCTGGCTGACTGTCTTCACTCAGCGCTGTAATCGGCACATCTGCAGACAGGAAATCCTCCTCCCTGAAGTTCCCAGTCTATTATCTGAGACACCTGGTGTGGGCGGGTGATTCAGAGACAAACAATGAGCGGGGCCCCCTGCACAGCAATTAACTGCTTTAACTGCTAATATGTTTAATCCACCACGTGGAGATCAAGGCTGCATCGAGGAAGGGGCTCGGGTCCTCCTCAGCTTCCAGACTGCAGGGCCCACTTCGTGATGCCAATGTCCATGGTCCTTGCCAGCTGCGGTCAGGCGCCAGGCACACAGGCAATGGGCAGGGCCAGCACTCAGCCCCACGCGGGAGCTCTGTGCAGCACCTGGGCTCCGTGTGTGTGTGTGTGCGCTGGGTATGGGGGCATCCCCGCTTCCTGTCAGAGCCCAGCTTGTGCGGACGTAGTGCACACCCGGGACAGGAAGCGGAGTCGGAGATGTTGGCATTGCCAGCTGTGCCGCCCCTAGGGCGCTTTATTTTAACCTCCCAGAGTGGATCATCCTTTATTGCAAGTAGAAATAAAGCTTGGTTAAAGGCTTATCGTACAAACCGGCAGAAAACGCTTGCAGTTGCTGACCTGGGAAGTGGCTCCTGAATGTTTACAAAACCTGGCTCTGAGCAGCAGCAAAGTCAGCACATGCCCGAGCGGCCCCCAGCAGGCGTGCAGAAGCCGCGCCGCCCTCGGGAAGCAGGGTCAGAGGCCAAGGACTGCGAAAAGCTTCCACCCCCAGCATCAATCACGCCAGGCAGACTGTCTGGGGGATGCTCATTTTGCAAATACAAAAAAATAAAACAGACTCCTAGCAAGGGAGGATGGGCGTGCAGGCCATGGCAGCTCTGCTGAGTAGGGAGGGGACTTGCTTGTTGCCTGCCAGGCTGACGCCCGGGCTTTCCAGGGACACAGCCCTTGGCCCATTGGTCTGCTACATCCCTGTGGGCTCAGTCGAGGGCGCCCCTCAGCTCAACGGCAAGAGCTCCCTTATGCCATGGGTGAAAGGAGATGTCAGCAGACAGAGGAGGAGGGCTAGGGCGCAGGGGGAGGGAGAAACTCGCCACCTCCCCTTTAGAGTGGAGTTTATTTGGGAATGATAGTAGGAGGACAAATTTTGAAAGAAAAATAAAGTGGAGTTTATGATGAGAACCATCAGTACACTTCAGAGTCCAAAATGTTACCTAATCCTTCAAAGTGTTTATCATAACAAATTTACTTAAAATCTGCTTTTACAATGTGACTGAGAGCATTGCTCTTGCTGACTGATCACCTCTGGGCCGAGAGCCCTGCATGCACTTGGGCGTCTCAGGTCCTCCCCAGCTGTCACCTCTGGCTGTGCCCACTGCACAAAAGTGAAGGCTCAGCCGCTTCAGGCTGGTTTCCTTGCTCATTTCCCATTCCGAGTGACTGCTGCAGAAGTGCATCACCCTGTGACACAGCTTGTGCCTGCGGGAGCCCTCCCCCAGGGGACACTGACACCTGGCCAGCCCCACGTGAGCCCAGTGAGCTGATGGAGGTGGAGCCGGGGATCTGAGAGGGACCCTAGCTCTGACGTTGCACTCTCGCAGGGGACAACATACCAGGCTCAGCACGCAAAGGCCTCGGAGAACTAACAACACTGAGTAGGTTGCTTCCGCCTTCAACATGCAAGTTGACAGGGCAACTGGGAAAACTAGGAGCCTAAACTAGACGGCCAGGCACCGAGGCGGATAGGACGTCTGAGCAGGCGCGCCGTGTGTGCCGCCACCCACCCTGATGAGGACGCGCAGCCCTCCTTGGGGTGGCCCATCTGCAACGGCCTCCACGCCCAGCTTTGTAGCAGGCCTGGGACAGGGCAGTGTCTGGGTGATCCCTGTTGGCTCCAGCTGCCCCTCACCAGTCCCCTCGGGCAGCCCCGGCCCAGGTCTGGGCCCAGGTATCCCTGGGCTGTGTCCATACTCCCTACACCTGCTCGGCCTCTGCCCCATGCAAAACCGGACCCACACCTGACAGAGAGCAAGACGGTGAGACCAGACTGTGCCCAGCAAGTGGCAGCCAGCCCACACCTGGCCGGGAAATGCCCAGGCCTCTGCCCAGCACTGGAAGGGTGATGTCTTCAGAAGCCTTCGAAATGTGACTTCTGGAAAGGCCTGCAAGATGCCACTCCGGGCATGTGATGACTTGCCAGGCCCAAAGGGACCCACTGGGAAATACTGAAAGCCACGAGAAGGCTGGGCAGAACTTTAAAATGCCTGCATCATTTTTATGTGCTGAAAACAGGCACCTTGTGCACACCCATGTTCACAGCAGCATGATCCACAACAGCCAAAAGACGGAAGCAGCCTAGGTATCCGCTGACAGATGATGGACACACACACAACTCAGCCTTACAGGAAAGAAATGCTGGCACGCGCTACACAAATGCTAACTCTAACAGATGCTACAACATGGACTCGCCCTGGAAAACACTTTGCTAAGAGAAATGAGCCAGTCACAAAAGGACAAACACTGCCTGATTCTACTTACATGAAATCCCTTGAGGAGTCAGATCCACGGAGACAGACAGCGAAGGGTGAGTGCCAGGGGCCGCAGGGAGTGAGTGTTTAAGGGGGACAGAGCTCAGTTTGGAGATAATGGAAAAGTTCCAGAGATGGATGGTCATGCTGGTTGTACGATATGAATGTACTTAGCACCACTGAACTATATACTTTAAAATGCTTAATATGATGAATTTGATGTTATGTGTATGTCACCACAAGTTTTAAAACTTTCAAATCTATATCATTTTTACGTTAAAAACAACAAACTAGCTTGGCTGGGCATAGTAGCTCAAACCTGTAATCCCAGCACTTAGAAGGCTGAGATGGGAAGATTGATTGAGCCTGGGAGGTGCAGGCTGCAGTGAGCTATGATCACACCACTGCACTCCTCCTAGGCAATAGAGACAGACCCTGTTTCACACACAAAAAAGAAAAAACCTAGCTGGAAAGCCTGAAGCAGCAAAATATTTAATATGCTAAAGAAAAACTACACACTGGCCAGGTGCGGTGGCTCACACCTGTAATCTCAGCACTTTGGGAGGCCGAGGCGGGTGGATCACGAGCTCAGGAGACCGAGACCATCCTGGCCTACATGGTGAAACCCCATCTCTACTAAAAATACAAAAATTAGCCGGGCATGGTGGTGAGTGCCTGTAGCCCCAGCTACTCAGGAGGCTGAGGCAGGAGAATCGCTTGAATCCGGGAGGTGGAGGTTGCCACTGCACTCCAGCCTGGGCGACAGAGTGAGACTCCATCTCAAAAACATAACAAAACAAAACAAAACAAATCAAGACTTAAACCTGGAAGGTGACATGTAGGATTTATGTGCTGAAACCTTAATAAGCAATCGATCAAGGGCCAGGGAAGGTGAGGACGACTGCCTACTCGCTCCTTTTTTTTCTTTTGAGACGAAGTCTCACTCTGTCTCCCAGGCTGGAGTGCAGTGGCACAATCTCGGCTCACTGCAAGCTCCGCCTCCCGGGTTCACACCATTCTCCTGCCTCAGCCTCCCAAGTAGCTGGGACTACAGGGGCCCGCCACCACGCCCGGCTAATTTTTTGTATTTTTAAGTAGAGACAGGGTTTCACCGTGTTAGCCAGGATGGTCTCGATCTCCTGACCTTGTGATCCGCACACCTCGGCCTCCCAAAGTGCTGGGATTACAGGCATGAGCCACCGCGCCCGGCCCTAGCCGCTCCTTGATGAGGACACCTGGCTGATGCCATCTTGGTATCTTCTCTGGTTTTTCTAGCATGTCCCACAGTGGTGGGAGACATGCAGAGATGCGAGGTGCTGGGGATGGCAAGATGGGCATAGCCTAGTGTGGGTGCCGCCCCACAGGCCTTCACTGTTGCTCTCGAGGTGTACTGGGGAGCAGCCAACCCGCCTGGCAGCCAGCAGGCTGGGGGAGCCCTGGGAGGTGACAGGAAGTGGGGCAAAGATTCTCCATGCATCTTGGGGAGACCGGAGACAGAGTGTGTGGCTCGATGCACCCTTACCTATGGCCCACAGGACGGTGTCGAAGGTGCCTGTGTCCTCCTTGCCAGTGGTGCAGTCCTCCCAGGTGACCTGCAGGTGGCCATCAGGGAGCCTCCTGACTCGGGAGGGGGCACAGCCCCTCAGGAACTGGGTGCCATGAGATGCCATGTGCTCTATGACCATGGAGGACATTTGCTGCAAAACACAAGAAGACAGGCCATGAAGACCAGGTGGCCGTGGGAGAGAGGCCCTGGCCTGCCCTGCTCTCAAAGGCCTCAGTGAGGGGCTGAGAGGGGTCTGTGTGGAAGACGGGGTGGACACCCAGCCCCTGCTCTACGTCCTCTTGTTCTCTGTGGAGTGTCTGGCCCCTGTCCAGGCTCCAAGTCCTCAACCCTGGGCCCTATGGTCAGGACTCATTCAGTCTGTGGGCTCCTCTCTAGCTGCTAATTAACTAAGTCTTCATCAGCCAGATACAGCCACACCTGTAATCCCAACCCTTTGGGAGGCTGAGGTGGGAGAATCCCTCAAGCTCAGGAGTTTGAGGCTGCAGTGAACTGTGATCACACCACTGCACCCCAGCCTGGGAGACAGAGTGAGACCCTATCTCTAAAAGAAAAAATAAACAAGGCCGGGCGCGGTGGCTCACGCCTATAATCCCAGCACTTTGGGAGGCTGAGGCAGGTGGATCACAAGGTCAGGAGATGAGACCATCCTGGCCAACACAGTGAAACTCTGTCTCTACTAAAAAACACAAAAAATTAGCCGGGAGTGGTGGTGGGCACCTGTAGTCCCACCTAACTGGGAGGCTGAGTTAGGAGAATGGCATGAACCCAGGAGGCGGAGCTTGCAGTGAGCTGAGACTGTACCACTGCACTCCAGTCTGGGTGACAGAGTGAGACTCTGTCTCAAAAAAAAAAAAAAAAGAAAAAAAAAAAAAAAAGGAAAAATGAACAAACAAATCCTGGTACACCTACACATTTCTTTTTTTCTTTTTTTTTTTTTTTTGAGACGGAGTCTCACTCTGTCACCCAGGCTGGAGTGCAGTGGTGCAGTCTCGGCTCACTGCAAGCTCTGCCTCCTGGGTTCATGCCATTCTCCTGCCTTAGCCTCCTGAGTAGCTGGGACTACAGGTGCCCCCCACCACGCCTGGCTAAGTTTTTTTTTTTTTTTTAGTAGAGATGGGGTTTCACTGTGTTAGACAGGATGGTCTCAATCGCTTGACCTTGTGATCTGCCCGCCTCGGCCTCCCAAAGTGCTGGGATTACAGGCAAGAGCCACCGCGCCTGGCCCATCTACACATTTCGTAAAAAAACAAAAACAAAAAACTTAGTCTTCACTAAAATCAATGGCAGAGAAGCATCCCTTCTCCCAGGAGATGTGCCCTGGTCCAACCAGATGGCCCCTGCTCCCAGCCCCCGCCTCCACATGTGGCCAACCTTCCCCTCTGCCATCCAGGAGCCAGGAGGGTAGGCAGGAGACTCTGTTCCCACCTAGAAATGTAGGCACAGCAGGCTCAGGTCCAGATCGGGGACACAGAGAGTCCTGCTTCTCCCTCCCAGCTCAGGAGGCCTGTGCGCCCCCAGTCCAGCTACAGATGGGGGCCCTGTTCTCAGGACAATGGGCCCTTGCATGGACCAGCAGTGAAGTTGGCCACGGCTTCTGGTTTCAAGAGGAGATAAACAGTCACTGCTAACATCCTCTGACACCTGTGCGGGTGCGCCAGCTGGCTCTAGATGGCGTGTGTAGGAGTCCAGCCCACCGGGCAGGGCGGGCTGTGCTGCAGAGGGGCTGCCACACAGGCTGTGCACCCTCTGCACCCTCCAGAGGCCTGGTGGGCACGGCCAGCCCAGGCTCTGAGGGGAACCATGGGGCCTGTCTAGGACACAGGGTCCATCGCCCCTCAGCCTGGCTGCCTAGACTGTGCATCCTCCTTGCCTGGGCACAGCCCCCATTCTGCAGGCCCCTTTCCTCCTCTGTCCACTGCCAGCTCACCCTCCCCGCATCTCAAGGCTCCGAGGCCTTCCTAGACACTGTGTCCCAACCACAGGGCTCCGTGGGTTTGCACTGAGGGACATGATGGAAGTGTGCCACAGCTTTAGGATGGAGCAACACATGGCCACACAAGTGGAGGGACATGTCTCTGAGTCGGCCTGGGGGTGGCACTGGGAGTCTGGAGATGACAGGCCTGGCTCCTCCCACCTCAGGTGCCCTCCTCAGGCTCTGTGAGCTGAGGGTTGGCCGAGGACCCATAGCAGGGCCCGCAGATCTGCACAGCTCACCCTGCATGGGGCCTCCTTCATGGCAGTCATGTAGTGTTGGATGTCTCCACAATGACAACTCCAGACTTCTATTTTAACAGGAGACTTTCCCTTGAAGAGTTTTTAGCTAAAAAAAGAAAATCTCTATTGCTCCACTCTAGGAGCTCATCCTGCTGGCCACATGAGTGTGTGCACCCCAGACACAGATGAAGGCCGCTGTACACAGCGCACCTGTCCAGACGTCAAGACCCCACAGGCTGTCTCAGGGCCAGCGCTGCCCTGTGTCCCTCAGCCCAGCTCACACATTACAGCTATTTCACCCTCACTCCCTCAGAGGGGACAGGCAAGGGGAGAGCAGGGAGTCAGGGGTCTCTGAGGTGGGGCTAACACTTCTGCAGCACACACCAGCCTCTTACTAATGGGACGACCCGGAGGGTGACCCTATCTGCCGGCACAAGGCTGGGCAGAGCCTCCCTTCACTGTGCCTGCGGTCGGCTGGAGGCCTCTGTGCAGCCGTGTGCCCCACTGCCACCCTCCTCCCTTGCTCTGGCTGCGTGTTTGCATATTTCCTGGACAACCTCCTCATCCCATTCAAGGGTTATCTCTAAAGATTCAGGCATCACTCATGGCCCATGACTGCACTGCACCTGCCTGGGAGGGGCTGTGGGAGGAAGGGCCGCAGAGCCACAGGGGTGGGAGCTGGGGCCTCTGGCACTACCTGGTCGAAGCCGCGGAGGGGGATGCTGCGTATCATGACGGTGGTGTCCAGCCCGATCCCGGTGAGGAAGCCAGCACACTCCAGGGCCACGTCTGTCAGGTGCCGGCTAAGGAGCACTGGAGATCCTAACTTTGGAAGCAATGGGACAACACCCCGGGGCCCTGTGCCACAGCCCACGCCCCACCCATCCATGGCTGGCCCCGCAGAGGCTCCCAACTCAAGACCCCCACCTCCACATCTCAAGTGCACAGGCTAGGGTTAGCAAGGAGCCCTCAAGCAGCACCCATGGACGAGGCTGGCCTCTGGCCTCTGCTCCCATGGCCTGTCGGTCCCAGCTCCGGGGCAAGGCCTGCATCCTGGTGGATCCCAGTTGGGATGGAGAGAAGTGGCCAGTTCAGGGAGGACCTCAGCCATGGGAGATGCCAGGTGGCTGCTTTCTTCCACCTGTGCTCTTAGCCAGCGGCTTGGGGCTTTTCTTTTTTTTTTTTTTGTTTTCTGTTGCCTAGGCTGGAGTGCAGTGGCATGATCTTGGCTCACTGCAACCTCCGCCTCCCAGGTTCAAGCAGTTGCCCTGCCTCAGCTGCCCAAGTAGCTGGGACTATAGGTGTGAGCCGCCGTGCCTGGCCAGGGGCTTTCATTTCCCTCAGATGTCCCCTTGACCTCAGACCCTCCTGCAGCTCCTCTCCTGACCCTCCCTGTCTAACTGTCCCTTCTGAAGGAATGAGTACAGGCCTCATAGCCATGTCCAGCTGTCCCAGCTGTCTCAGTGCCCAGCTCAAGAAGAGCCTCCAGCAATCCCTGGCCAGAGGTCAGCCTCAAACTGTCCCCAGGCACAGGTCCTCCATGCCGAGAGGCCCAGGAAGTGCTTGATCTGAGGCAGCAAAGAGCCTGCCGGAAGGGCGGGCGGCAAGGAGGGACTCAGGGGAAGGAGTGTCCAGTTCCCAGGACGGCCACCTGCACGCTAGCAAAGGATACAGCTGGCCCCGACCACCAACCTGTTACAGAAACAGATACAGAGAGAGAGCACGTGTAAAGCTGAGGCCCTTATTGACCAAGTGAGGTCAGAGAAGAACCCTGCAGCCTTCGTCCAGGCCCTCGGTCAGCTCGTGAGCTCCAAGGCTACTGTTCAAACAGCTTGCACAGGGTGCAAAGCCCACTTTCCAAGTCCACACTGTCAAGCATGTTGTGAATCAGCAAATCACCTGGTGGTAAAGGGCGTGTGTGTCAGTGACAAGTGGTACCTGTCCCCTGGAAGGCACCTGGAGGCATGGAGAAACTTCCACCAGAGCAGCGCACGGCTTTCCTTCTTTCCCCCGGGGCCTCTTGGGCTAGGGTGGAAGCCCGGAGATGCTGGGCAGGACGGGGAGGCCACCAGACCGCAAGGGAAGACATCATCTGAGCAGAACACTCTCAAGACCACGGAGGGCCAGGTCAGAGGCACATCCAGCCCTATCACAGCCAGGCGCAGGGCCAGGAGGGCCAGCTCCCCAGAGAGGGGACTGAAGGACCCCAGGGACAGGGGAGGCAGCACAGGACGCTGCGACCAGCAGTCATTGGAAATATTTGCTCTTGTAGTGAAAACACCCTATTGTTCAACTCCACACTCCACATGTGTTTTGCATACACACGTACTCACACATACTTGTATGTGCACACATGCCACACACCTGCATGCACACATGTGCATGCACATACTCTTACATGGGCACACACAAATGTAAACACACACACACTCACATGGGTACACACATTCATTCACATACACATATGCACACACTCATGTAAACACATGCATGCACACACATGCACACGGGCACAGAACCTAACACGGAACAAGAACTCCCAGCAGGGCAGCTGCACGCGGGTGGGCTCCCACATTACCCTTCAGTCTTTGAACAAGAGGAGGTGATGTAAGGATGGATAAGCCCAATGTCAGTGCTAATCCCAGCAGGTACTAATGATATAATCCCATTTCAAAACGCGGTGTATCCCTTGGAATCATTCTGCAGGTGCCCTGCGGGAAGCATCTGGCGTGCAGCTTCCTCACAGTGGCTGGGGACAGAACCGCACCACTGTCAGGATTAGGGTGAGCAGACAGAGCTCTGATGGCCGGCTGAGCACAAGGTGGTTACACGCCACACTCGGCATGTGAGGACAGTGAAGGGGGACCCTGGGACCCCCAGCCAAGCAGGACTGCAGAGATGCATTCCCCGCCCCACTCAGGGCCAGCAACACTTGGGAAACAGGCACCATGGTATGCATGCACTTCCACACGTGCACACACACGTAGGCACCACATACACATCTCGACACGGAGGTGCACTTCCAAAATGACAAAACCAAACTCTTTTTGGACTTGCTATACGCAGTGAAAGGTACAAACTTTTGTTTAAGATATGAAGTTATGGCCAGGTGCGGTGGCTCACGCCTGTAATCCCAGCACTTTGGGAGGCCAAGGCAGGCAGATCACAAGGTCAGGAGATCGAGACCATCCTGGCTAACACAGTGAAACCCCGTCTCCACTAAAAATACAAAAAATTAGCTGACCGTGGTGGCGGGCGCCTGTAGTCCCAGCTACTCAGGAGGCTGAGGCAGGAGAATGGCGTGAACCTGAGAGGCGGAGCTTGCAGTGAGCCGTGACTGCGCCCACTGCACTTCAGCCTGGGCGACAAGAGCGAGACTCCGTCTCAAAAAAAAGAAAGAAAAAAGATATGAAGTTATGAGTTACTGCAAATATAAACAGAACTCTGCTGCTTTGCATATAGTGCCCCAAATGCAAGGGTGTAACTGGGCGAGAGCCCATGATGCGGTGCCCCTTGCCCCCTGCTCCCAGAGGTGGCTGTGCATGGGCTAGAGGCTTCCTGCTGGGCTGTGCAGGCACCAGGGGAGTGAGGCCAATGCATCGCCTCTGTGGGCAGCTGGGTCCTGCGCATCAGGGCCTTCCTGGCCCTGAAGGCCAACCCTTTTCCAGCAATGGGCCCTGCAGCCGCAGGACAGGGGCCAAGCTGTTCTCTGGGCCTCCTACCTCATTGCTAGGGATATAGCAACACACCCTCCTGATTTCGCCACAAATGTTTGCTGTCTCTGCCACCGACGTGTACATCCCCACCTCCTAGACGATGCTGACCCACCAGGACTGGATTGGGGTGGGGGCAGGTGACTCTCTAGGCCCTCCCTCGGAGTCCCCCCAATGCCCAGGCCTCCTGTCCTGGCACCCACAGGGCACAGGAGAAGCTCCTGCCTCAAGGGCCACCTTCAAAGTCACAGGTGCCCCCATCCCTCAGCTGCCAGCTCTGAATCAGCAACCGAGGGCACAGTTAAGAGGAGGGGGGCACAGTGGGCACATTCCCGAGTGGGCATCCTTGACCCTACGTGTTCGGCTGAAATCTCCGAACAGAAGCTCACGTCTCACTCGCGTGGGGGGTCATTTTGGGCCTCTTCTTCTTGTCATGAGCAAGGATTACTGACAGCACTGGTTTTCACTGTATCCCTCCCCACATTGATCAAATTATGTGAATGTTTACCCTTTGAAGAATGCAGGATATGAGAACTCAAACAGAGAACTCCGTTCAGACCAGCTAAAGTAAGAAAATGCCCGAGCAAAATGAGACAGGCACCAAAGCCTCCAGATCACAGGGATAGAGAGTACCCAAAGACAGGGACCTGCAGACACCTTCTTCAGGCCACTCATGGCCCAGCAGGGGTGGGGACAGACAGGAACATGGTGCAGCGACCAACTCACACCATGGCTGGCCACAGGTGGTCAGGGGTGCTGGCCCCAGAAGTCAGGGGACCAGCTCACAGGACCTGCGGGTAGGGGGCTGGAACCACTCAACTTACCACTACATTAAAAGACCCAGAGGTTGGGTGTGGTGGGTCATGTGTGCAATCCCAGCACTCTGGAGGCCAAGGTGGACAGACTGCTTGAGCCCAGGAGTTCAAGACCAGCCTGGGCAATATAGCTTGTCCGCATCTATACAAACTAAAAAAATCACTGGGGCATGGTTGTATGCACCTGTAGTCCTGGCTACTCGGGAGGCTGAGGAAGGAGGATTGCGTGAGCCTAGGAGTTTGAGGCTGCAGTAAGCTGCACTCCAGTCTGGGAAACAGAGTGAGACCCTGTCTCTAAAACAAACAAAACAAAACAAACAAAAAATCCATTTTCCATGTGATCCCAGCAGCTCCACTCTCTGTGCTTTTTGGTGTGCAAACATTTTCCAAAGAGGCATAATAACTACTGCAGGATTAGCCTAATCACAGGGCAGGCTTTCTTGTTCAGAACTGGAGTGGGGGGAGGAAGCAGAAACAAAAGCATTAATTCAGGCCCACGAAGCCCAGGCTTAAAGAGCAATCCATCTGCCTCTTGAGCTTGAAGGCCTGCTCTCCAGAGGGAATACTCACACAAAGTGAGAGTCTCATGGGAGGCACCTGGCCCCTTGGAGGTCCTGCCAGCCCAGGAAATACCAGATGGGCCGCCAAGCTGCGGACGCCCCAGGGAGGCAGCACAGGGCTGGGGGTAGTACGAAGTCCTCCTTCCCTGGCTTGCCTGGGACCCCGCCAGCCCCACCCAACCCCTCAGGGGCAGATGCTGGGCCAGAGCCTCTGTGTGCTGGCCTTGTAACAAATGCCACCGAAAGCCCTATCTTGTCATGTCTTAGCCACAGGGATGCACACCAAGAGTGGCAGGGGCTTTGCAGTCTGGTAACAAGCCCCAGGAGGACAGCTGGTCTCCCTATTGCTGAACACAAGGACATCCCGTCACACCAGCGGAATGTGCCACTTAAATTAAATTTTCTCCCAAATGGCTGTGGTTCTTCCCAAGATAAAATTTATCTTCTTCCCTCTTGAGCTTAGGAAGAGAGAAAAACGATCGCAGTACCTGGCTGGCTTCCGGACTTCCTAAGGGTCAAATGAAAGCTCTTTCCATGACACACTGACAGGCAGCCTTAAACCAGCCCAAGTTATAAAAACACTCTGGCTCTCAGAGCCCCAGGAGTGCGAGGACAGACAGCAGCAGGCTGGTGCAGCAGCCTCAGAGGGTGGACAGGCCTGGCTGGCTGCAGCCCCTCCCCTGGGGGCCAGTGTGTGGGCTGGGAAGCCCCTGAGCCAGCCTGGCAGCTGCAGAAGAGGCTAACCCCATGCTCCGTAAACCCCCATGGGGACCTGGGCAGCGGCTACAGAGTCAGAAGCAGGAACAGGCAGCCCCTGGTTGTTTCCGGGAGGCAGTACCTCTGTTATCGGACCTGAGAGAAGGCTGCGTCTCATTCACGCCCTCTGCCCCGTCCCAGTGTTGCCAGCTCAGAGCCCTGCTTCGCCGAAAGCGGACCTACAGACACAGCAAGAGGGAGGACTAGAATAGAGTGACCACAATCCCTATATTGCGGTTAGGGTACCTGAGCTCCAAAGCCTAGCACTGAGAGAGAAGACGAAGCCCAGGGCCATGGGCGTGCAAGAGACAGAGACAAGGCACACTGTCGGGGCCCAAGTCCCTGCTGGGTGCAGAGGCTTCCCGGTGGAGGCAGCCCTCCAAGTCAGGGAGTGGCAGGAAGATTGTACGGCTATGGGACTGGAGTTGGAGCTCAGCTCCTTGGCCCCGCTCGGTTGCCAGGCCCCTCTGGGCCTCGGGCTCCTCTTGGCTGCACTTGGATCCCAACCCCCAGTGCCTGCTTCTGTAAAGGAGCTCCCGGAGTAGGCTCACCGTCCTTGCCTTCCACATTCCTCCACCTGCCGGGGGCTTGCTCTGTGGAATAGAAGGTTTGGTTTGCAAGGTTGCATGCCCCCTCTGAGCCTTGTCATTTGGGGTCACGTGCCCCTCCGCACCCCTTCCTCCCTGCAGTGGCCACTGTTCCCAGAGGGGCTCCACTGCCTGCCCAGGGGTTGCTGTACCTCCCCAGAACCCTCCTCTCTTCTTCAACCTGTCTTGCAGTTCCAGAGAAGGAAATACACAAGGCCAGCAGAAAAGGCAAACAGGCTAGGCAGAAGGCAGGCGTCTGCATGGCACAGAAAGAGCATGAACCGACCTGGAGTCCTTCCCAGGGTCCCTACCAAGACTGAGAGGACAGCCCCCTGCGCTGGGGCATGGCTGTGGGAGTGGGGCAGCCAGAATGTCCCCCGCCCCACCCCAGTGCACTCAAGGATCCTGCTCACCCACCCACAAGCTCACATTGCTTTTACAGGAGTTTTCTGCACGTCTTCCTCACCCTCCTGGATTACAAACCCGGTGCTCAGCCCACTCTGCCCGACAGGTATGGCCCCATTTTGCTAGCATATGGCTGTTTAGTGAAGGGCGCTGTTTAATTCTGTCTCCCCTTGACTGAGTTTGGACACGATCCCCCTACCTCTGCCATCTGTCCAGCCCTGGGCTCCCCAAGACCTGGATGCAAACAAAGGAGGAAAGGGGCTCCCAACTTGGGGCCCGAGGTGCACTGTGATGCCTGGGTGGCCTCTCTGGGGCAAAAGTGGCATGGTACAACCTTGCAGGCTGGGTCCCAGGCCCCACTGTGGGCACCACTCGCCAGATCTGGAGCTCCCAGCAGTGGGACCCATGTGGACGTGCGCTGAAAGGAGTTCCTGGCAGCCTGTGCCTGTAGTGGAGAGGGACGAAGGAGGCCTTGTGCACGCTGCAGAGCCCACCGAGGGCCTGGGGCCAGGGGGCCAGAGTGCCTCCTTGGTGGAGAAGCCAACCAGGGGACACAGTGCCCAATGCAGGAGGGGCACTGGGATGCCGGGCACCCTGAGTTGCCCACCTGGCCTCCTGGACAGGACCAGGTAGAAATGTCCCACCCGACTACGGGAGCCACTCAGGGGCCAGGGGAGCAGCCCTGGGGTCCATATTAATTTCAGCTCCATTTTAAAGGCGAGTTAAAATAAACATGGGGAATATTTATAAGGCAAATAAATCTGGCAGAAACAGCCCCTCCAAGTGTGAGTGGAGGCCTCCCCTCAGCCCCAGCCCAAGCTGATAAAATACAGAAATGCTACTGTAGACCCTCCGGGCTTATTTTGACTGCGGCAGAGGAATGTAACATGTAAACACTGACTCCCATATTACACTGTTACAACTTGCATTAACAGCGCCGGACAAAAGCCGCATTTTCACAGAAGCATCGTACAGGGATATATCTCCAGCTTAATTTTTAAAAAAACCATTTCCTCACATAAATCATGCTCAGAATGAAACGGGTGACTGATACATTGCAAACACTTTTTTCTTAAACAATAACATACCTAGATTCCTTCTAAACGAAAGAGCTTTAAAAAAAATCTTCTAAATGTTTTTTTTCTGAAGAAAATAAACACTGCAGTTTCTTTCCCGAACAAAATATCTGGGGCCGCGTCTTCCCGGCCGAGCTGGCTGCTCTCAGCACAGGGTTGCAGGGGAGCGCTCCCCAAGCCCCAGCCACCTTGCTAGGGAGGCTGCAGGGCCAGGGCACCCAGAGTACCGGGCCCCCTCCCCAGCCCCAAGGGGCAGCCTCTGAGGGGGCCAGGCGTGACCAGGGTGGCCAAAGTGCTGGGCTGCAGTGACCGGCCCTGAAGACTCCAGTACATCGAGGGGCCTGGCAGACATCTTGGGGCCGCCAGACGTCCAAGGCCATTTCCCTGCAGGTCCAGCAGGCAAAGCATCCTGCAGCAGCTGGAGGGGCATCCAGACTCCACCCAGAGAAGCCAACATGAAAGACAACCAGAGCCACGGGCAGGACTCAGGATGCCGAGTGAGAACAGCGCCTCGAGATGGGCACCAGGGCCCAGGCAGCCCGTCTCCACCACGCAGGCAGGACTCAGGACGCCAAGTGAGAACAGCACCTCAAGATGGGCACCGGGGCCCGGGCAGCCCGTCTCCACCACGCGGGCAGGACTCAGGACGCCAAGTGAGAACAGTGCCTCGAGATGGGCACCGGGGCCCGGGCAGCCCGTCTCCACCACGCGGGCAGGACTCAGGACGCCGAGTGAGAAAGTGCCTCGAGATGGGCACCGGGGCCCGGGCAGCCCATCTCAACCACACTGCAGAAGAAGAGCAGCCAGCCCAAGGAAGTAAAAGAAAATCCGACTTGTGGACGCCCATAAGGAAAATACAGGGCTTTAAAAAAAAAAAAAATCTTGGGGATGGGGCAGGCCTTTCTGAACATGCAATAAATCAAAAAGCCGTTAAGTGTAAAAGATTTAAGTTACATTTTTAAAAAGTTAAACCATTTGTACATCACACAAGTTAAAAGACACTAGAAGCTGAGAAAATCTGCACCACAAGCGACAGAGGATCACATCCCTAATACGCAAACCAGCTGGAGGGTAAGAAGAGATAAGAGAAGAGAAAAGCCAGACGGGAAAGTGGGCAAGGACCATGCTGGCGATTATGAGGCTGTGAAACGAGGCTTTTCACGTAAATATGTGAAAAGACCACCGATCACAGCAAATGCAAACAGAGTCAGATCATGTGTAACCCGGCAGATAGTCAAAGATCAAACAACAGTCTGGGCGCGGTAGCTCACGCCTGTAATCCCAGCACTTTGAGAGGCCAGGGTGACCACTTGAGCCCAGGAGTTCAAGACTAGCCTGGGCCACATAGCGAGTCCTTGCTCTAAAAAAAATAATCATTAGCTGGGCGTGGTGGCGGGCACCTGCAATCCCAGCTACTCAGGAGGCTGAGGCAGGAGAATTGCTTGAATCCAGGAGTTCGAGGCTGCAGCGAGCCATGATTTCACCACTGCACTCTAGCCTGGGCAACCGAGCAAGATCCTGTCTCAAAGATTAAAAAAAAACAAACAAAAAAACAGATAACCCAGAAATTATGGCATAACAGGAAAAAGTGATCAGTGTGACAACAGAAAAACTTAAAACTTCTGCAGGAAATAATATCACCAAGTCCAAAGACAAAACACGATCAGGGGTCCAATGGAAGGCAGCAGGCAGTGGATGGAAACCAGCACAAGCTTGGCACGGTCTCAGGAGAGTGTGGGTGCACCGTGGGCAGCAGTGACCGCTGCCCAGGCCAGGGATATGGGAGGAGAGGCTCCTTTCTGTTTTGTGTCTTATCAAAAAGCTGATGCCTGAGTTACCAAGGACGGGAAGCGGGAAATGTACACACGGAACCAGCCTGTCAGCACAAAGTGTTAAGACTGAAGGGCAGCTCCCCTTGTACCGAGCTTTTCTACTTCCAGGAAAGATGTAAAGTGTATAAGACCACCTCACAGCCACTAGGATGGCCACTGTCAAAAAAACAGAACACATGAAGTCCAACAGAGTTTAAAGGAAAAAATAAAAATTAAAGAAAGAAAGAAAAACAGAAAACAACATGCACTGGCGAGGATGTGGGGACCCCGGAGACCTCCTGTACTGCTGCTGAGAATGTAAGATGGCGTGGGCACTGTGGGAAACAGGATGGAGGTTGCTCAAGACCATATGATCCAGCAATCCCACTTCTGGGTTTGCACCCAAAAGAACTGAAAGGTCTCCAAGAGGTATGTGCACATCTGTGTTCACTACTCACAGCACTATTCACAACAGCCAAGAAGCAGAGGCAACTTGGGTGTCCATTGACAGATGAATGGATAGACAGAAGGTGGTATGCCTGTGCAATGGAATATTACTCAGCCTTAAAAAGAAGGAAATTCAGATACAACATGGATGAAAAGAGTTCCAGATATGGATAGTGGTGATGGTTTCACGACATTATTAACATATTGAATACCATTGAACTGTATACTTAAACATGGTTACAGTGGGGTGGGCGTGGTGGCTCACGCCTGTAATCCCAGCACTTTGGAAGGCCAAGGCAGGTGGATCACCTGAGATCAGGAGTTTGAGAACAGCCTGGCCGGCCGGGCGCGGTGGCTCAAGCCTGTAATCCCAGCACTTTGGGAGGCCGAGGCGGGCGGATCACAAGGTCAGGAGATCAAGACCACAGTGAAACCCCGTCTCTACTAAAAATACAAAAAATTAGCCAGGCGCGGTGGCGGGCGCCTGTAGTCCCAGCTACTCAGGAGGCTGAGGCAGGAGAATGGCGGGAACCCGGGAGGCGGAGCTTGCAGTGAGCCGAGATTGCGCCACTGCACTCCAGCCTGGGCAACAGCGTGAGACTCCGTCTCAAAAAAAAAAAAAAAAAAAAAAGAGAACAGCCTGGCCAACAAGGTGAAACCCTGTCTCTACTAAAAATACAAAAAAATTAGCCAGGCGTGGTGGCAGACGCCTGTAGACCCTGCTACTCAGAGGGCTGAGACAGGAGAATCGCTTGAACCCGGGAGGCGGAGGTTGCAGTGAGCCGAGATTGCGCCACTGCACTCCAGTCTGGGCGACAGAGTGATACTCTGTTTCAAAAAAAAAAAAAAGTTAAAATGGTAAATTTTATACTATGTCTGTTTTATCACAATGAATAATTGGGAAAATGGGTCAGAAGCACTTCTGATGGTAAACAGATGCACCTTGAAGGTTTTCACTGCAGCATTGATAATGATGAAGAAGAGAAACTACTGAGATGCTCATTAACACGAGAAAGGTCAAAGGAATTACACTACATCCATTCAAGGGAATCCAGTCCTGACCCCACACAAAGATGCCCTGCTAAGTGTGAAACAATGACAAGCAGAGCACGTGACACACCACTCACACACACACACCACACACATCTGCACGCACACCATGCACATTCGGGCACACACAGAGGTGGAAACCCTTTTCCACTGGTATTTTCTCCTGGGGAAGGCTCGAGACTGCTATTGACCAAGCCTCTGCCACCCTCTGGTGGCCTCTCTGGTCCCTGCCAGCATGAAGTCTCCACACCCCACACACAGGCAGGAGCTGCCTGGACCTGGGACCTCGGGATGGCCCCCTCTGTGGGCATCGGAATGCACTTAGTGACTCTGCACATGCTCCCATGGGGAGTGAGAGCCACTCTCACACTGCTAGCCTCCCTTCCACAACCAAGATGTTGTTTCTGAGGCCTTTGGAGTCTTTGCTAGATTTCAGGGAAACCCAATGTACAAACCGGAAGACAGTGCAGGTGTTAGTTGAGGGCTGGGATAGGGATTGCTGGCTCTCCCCTCCTTAATGTTCTCCCTGATGTCCTTGATGGAAACCACTGGAACTCCAGGGCTCCTGGGAACCCCATTTGACAACCACTGACCTAGATAACAAACAGCTGACACCCTTTATACGGCATTCTTGTTATTACCTCCAAGGCAGCCACAGGACAAAGTACATCAACAGCCCTGCAGAGGGGCACAAGTCACAGGCATATTGTCTCGTTTTGAGACAAGGTCTCACTCTCCCAGGCTGAGCGCGGTGGTGCAATCACAGCTCACTACAGCCTGAACCTCCTGGGTTCAAGCAATCCTCCCACCTAGCCTCCCAAGTAGCTGGGACTACATGGTGCACAGTACTAAGCTTGGTTAATATTTTCAGATTTTTGTAGGTTGGGCGTGGTGGCTCACGCCTGTAATCCCAGCACTTTGGGAGGCTGAGGTGGGCGGATCACCTGAGGTCAGGAGTTTGATACCAGCCTGGCCAACATGGTGAAACCCCATCTCTACTAAAAATACAAAAATTAGCTGGATGTGGTGGCGGGCCCTGTAATTTCAGCTACTCTGGAGGCTGAGGCAGGAGAATCACTTGAGCCCGGGACGCGAGGGTTGCAGTGAGCCGAGACTATACCACTGCACTCCAGTCTGGGCGACAGAGTGAGACTCCGTCTAAAAAACAAAAACAAAAACAAAAAACAACAGATTTTTGTAGAGTCAAGGTCTCACTATATTGCACAGGTTGATGCTGATCTCGAACTCCTGGCCTCGAGCAATCCTCCTGCCTCAGTCTCCCAAAGTGCTAGGCTAACAAGCATGAGCCACCGTGCCTGGCCACAAACAACAGGCCTTTTTTCCTTTTTTGGGTAAACCAGAAAGAAAGTTCCAGGAGCCAAAGACCAGCACAGGCTCTCAGGGCCCAGTGCTCACTCTGGTGAACAAAAAGAGGACCCCACCACGCATGCGGCAGGCCTTACGTTTTTCCAGGGGATTCCTTCAGCCAGAAGATGTCATCACTTGTGATTCCATATTCCAAGGCACCTTCGATCTGTCAAGACAGAAATGACCCCTGGGACAAGAGCTCCATTTGGCCTGTCCTGGGGCTTCCTTAAAGAGGATGCCAGCTTTGCAGAATCAACCAGAGCTGTCCTAGGGCACACATGCACGGGGCTTCCCTGATGCCAGTCCTTGTGTGCAGGCTGTGGCCTCTCTGGGGCTGCAGGTGGCCTGTCAGCATCTAAGCTGCTGTGCTCCAGGGCCCGCTGCCCTTGCAGGGTACCTTTCCCCTCTGTTCCCCAGGACCCTCCCCTTGACCCTGGTTCAGAGCAGGATACAGGGCCTGAGGTGGGTACAGCAACTGCAGGGGCCATACAGGCAGACAGCTGGGCCCCCTCAAGTCTGCCTGGGTTCTGGACAGACACACCAAACAGACGGGTATGCAGCCCCAGGGAGCAACACCTGGGTTCTGGGTGGTCCAAACTCAGAGAGGGGAAGTGGGGAGAGAACAGGTCAGCAAACCAGGGCCAGCAGAGCTCAGGTGTATCTGCGTGGCAGGGGTGGCCTGCAGAGCCAGCCAGAGGAGAGGAGGCACAGGGGGTAAGTGCCACAGGCTGAGGTGGGCAGGGCCTGAGGGGCAGCTCTGAGGGCACCTGGCTCAGCCAGGACAGACTTCACACTCTCAAGGGCTGGCCCGGGTGGGCTCTGAGCCCGGAAATCAGACAGGTCATCTGAAGAGGGGTGGCCAAGCAGGTGGGAGGCCCAGGGTGAACATCCCCTTAGTGGCCATGAGAACAAGATGTGCTGGTGGAGGAAACGGATCTCAAACAGTTTACGCTTCCAATTGGCAAAAAAAATAAAGTCAGGAATTTCTCAGGTTTGCTCAAGGAAAACCGAAAGGTCTGGCAATCAAAGGGACTAAAACGCAAGCAAACCTTGGCAGACACCCTGGGAGGGCGTGGCGGGGAGGGCGGACAGGCTCTGAGCTGCCTGCCTCCTAAGGACCAGGAGCGCCTGCTGGATCCCCTATGAGCCCAAAGAGCCGTCAGCAGCTGCCTGTGAGGTGCAGAGCAGGGCCGGGCCAGGCCAGGGCTCCCGTGCAGGGCTCCCTGGTACGGATGCACGTGCAGCTCTGCCTGGGGCCTCAGAGAAGCCCAGTGACCACTGGGCTGCTGGAAGCTGGCTGTGGCCTTCTTTAAGCACAACCACCATGAGCCCAGCTGCCAGGAGAGGGGATCACCTGGACCCTGTCTGCGGCAGTTGCCTTGAACAATCTCACAGTGTCATCCTACAGAGCCACGCAGCCCTGAGCCCCACCTCTGTGCATAAGCAACCTGCCCCCGCTAGAGGCTGCTGTGGCTGCTTGGCAGCCAGAGAAGTCCCGTGGCCTCTAAGGACTTGGGAGTGCTTGTGCTCCTTGGGGCCCCTCCTTTCCCTGTTCCCATAGTAAGCACAGGACGAAGTGGAAGCTGGGGTCATGTCCAAGAAGCGGCAGAACCTCCCCTTGCTCCACCTCCACTGGACTGCCCCTGGGTCTAAGTCAGAGGTGGTGTGGCCTCCAGGCTGAGAGACCCGTGGTCTTCAAAAGCTTGGCTGCAGCCTACTTAGAGGCTTGGAGCAGGCGGCACACGGTTCCCTGGGAGGCCCATGAGGGCTGGTCTCAGCCAAACCTCTCTGCCCACCCCCAGCCGGTTTGCTTTCCCTGCCACAGCTGCCCCCCAACCCCTCACCCTGGGGCCCCTTCCTCAACTCTGAGCCCACAACACACAAGACTGGGCCAGGAGTTATTCACCTCTCTGTTAAAGACAGTGATAAAACTGGCAAGAACTGTGAGATTCAGAATTATGGAAATTAACCACAGGCTTGCAGCAACACAGGGAACATTTAAAGTCAGGAAAAACAGCTGAAGCTGAGTGAGAATGGGAGCTCCAGGGTGTTTTAACTCACTCTGGTCCCACTCCCACCTCAGCGGCAGCCTGAACAGTGACGTGTCAGAGAAAGCAGAACCCAGCTGGGGTCTTTCAAAGCCCCTCCCAAAGAAGAGTCAGAGTCAGCATCTGACCCTGACAGGGGTTCCCGAGAAGACCCCTCAAAAGGGTCATCTTTATCCGACTTCACGGGAGCTCAGCCAGGGTTAAAAGCCTTTCTCTGGGGGGCATTTGTCTGAGGTTTTCATCTCACAGCTGCCTGAGGGGATAGGTAACAGTTGGAGCCAACAACAGACTGCCCAAAAAAGCTTCAAAGGAAAAGCCAAGGAATGAGATGTCCACTGGAGCTTTGAAAGGTTCCAGCATATTCCTGGGAACCTAGGCCGGGCACACACACGGCACTGAGCACACATCAGGAAGGACCAAGGAGGCCCTGAGCCCTCACCTCCAGATGACCTTGATCTCTGCACAGGCAGGAAGTGAGGGCTAGGGCAGAGCTGCCTGCTGTCTGCTGAGTGCGGAAGGCATCCCCTCCAAACGCTCATGGAGCCCTCAGCAAAGACCGGGAGAGTGCTTAGTTTAGGGAAATCTCCATGCAGTTCTTAGCTGACCACTAAGCTAACCAAGTAGAGACTTCAGTGGCCTCATACAACAAAGAATAAGAGTCGACAAAGTCAGTTCCGAAAAGTCACCAAATAAGCAGCTGTAACAACAGAATCCTGGGGCAGAGGGAGAATCTGGTTTCCAAAGTTACCACATTAAATTATTTGAAATGTTCGGCTTTCAATTAAAAAAATTACAAGATACGTGAAGAAACAAGAAACCATGACCCTTACACACAGCTGGAAGGAATGTAAAATGCAGTCATTGTGGAAAACAGTCTGAGGTTCCTTGAAAGGTTCAACATAAAGCTACCACATGGCCCGACAGTTCTGCTCCTAAGTGTAACCCAAGAGAAGTGAAAACTGAAGTCCACCAAAAAACTTCTTTGCAGATGTTCACAGCAGCACTATTCACAATAGCTAAAAAGTGGAAATAACACGTGTTCATCAACAAGCAAGTGGATTAACAAAATGTGGTCTATCTATACAATGGAATAGTATCCAGCCATAAAAAGGAATGATACTGACACACACTACAGTGTAGGTGAACCTGGAGGTTGTTATGCTCAGTGAAGTAAGCCAGTCACTAAGGGACACACACGTACGATTCCAGTTACATGAGAAGGACTAATGTGTACGATTCCACTTACACGAGGTGCCTAGTGTTGTCAAATTCATAGAGACAGAAAGTAGGTGGTGGTTGCTAGGGGCTGGGGGAGGAGGCGCTGGGGAGTTAGGTTTAATGGGAATAGAGTTTCAGTTCAGGGATGATGGAAGGAGTGCTGGCAATGGATGGTGGTGACTGATGGCCACACAGCTCTGTGAATGTACTAAAAACCACTGAATTGTACCCTATAAAAGGCTAAATTTTATAGCCTGTGAATTTTATTTCAAACTTTTTTTAAACTGGGGGAGGAGAAGGAGAAAGATGAAGAATGAGGCTTATATCCTGAATGTGCCAACATTCTGAGGCTGAAGGGAAAAGGGGGAATCAGCAATGGAGACTTAGGAAGCAGGATGCTGGGGTAGAAGGGGACAGATCCAGCGGGGCAGAGGGAGAGCAGAACGAGAGCTGTCCTGAGGATCTGGCAGCTTGGAGGCCACTGGGGACCCCACATTTCAGCTGTGTGGATTCAAGAGCATTGGAAAGCAGAAAGTGATGACAGTGAGTATAGGGGGAAAGGGTGTGCAAGCCGCTGCCGTGGAAGCACGCGTGTAAAAGCACATCCCTCAGAGAGACCGGGGACGGGCCAGTGCAGCAGGGACGCTGTGCTCTAGGGACACTCACGTGTGTGGGGTACCTCGGCCGCCCTCCAGTAGCAATGATGATGTGGTCAGCTGATAGCAGAATCTGAGAAGAAAAAGAGAAAGCCATGGGTCAGACAGGTGCATGGTGGTCACTTACCGGAGGGCCTGAGCACTACAGACCTTGGCCAGCAGTTCCCATAGCCCCTGCCCTGCAGTGTGGACCCTCGGCCAGCAGTTCAGAGGCCCTGTGGAGCTGGAATCCCATCAACGGTCAGCCAGGCAGAAGGGGGACAGGCAGAGAGGACAGGGAGATGTTCTAACACCAAGCACTTCAAGGCACCCTCAAATCCCCAAATAATCCTGCAAAGAGGGTGTGGCCACCAACCCTGTTGCCATATCACTCTGAGCAGCAGCTCAGTAAACTATTTGATCATGTTAAAGACAAGTGCCCAGAAAGAAGCCACCTTGTCGATTCCAGCAGCACGTGTTACTGAGAACAGCACCCAGGCCAAACACAGCTGCAGTTGGTGCCCAAGGTCTGCAGAAGAGTCCATAAGGAGCCACACAAGTAAGTCAGATGCTCACCTCTTTCCCACCTTTGGCAACGCCGCAAACCGTGTGCTCATCAACAAAGCTGGCTTTGATGTTAAAGTACTTGACTTTTCTGAAAGATAAAGATAAGATTTTCAAACATTTCCTCTGCAAATTAAACGTCACCAATTGTATCAAATAGGGAGCACTGGTAAAAGGGAGTTCCAGCCTCCAGCAAGGCCTGGTGCTGTGGCTCAAGTGGACCAAGAAGTAAGCAGCAACCACACTGAGAAGCACGGAAGGGTTGTGTGGGCACCTCGCCTGTCCCCCAGGGATCCCAGGGACATGTTAACCACATGTGTCAAAGCAGGGACAGAAGCCAGCTCAGCACAGTCCGGAGAGGCCATGTACACCCCTGGTGTGCAGCGAGAGGTGGGTGGACCTCTCTTGGGGACAGTCCTCATCACCCAGACATGTTCCAGCAGGGAGCTGTGGTGCCCACCAGATGGTGTCACCTTCTGCCTTCAGGGGTGTGGTAACACCAAGAGAATGGGCATGACAAGCCTCGCAAAACGGTGGCTGGGAGCATGGTGCACAGAAATAAAACAACCCATGCTTTCTTTCTTTTTTTTTTTTTTCTGAGACAAAGCCTCACTCCGTCGCCTAGGCTGGAGTGCGGTGGCATGATCTTGGCTCACTGCAACCTCCACCTCCCGGGTTCAAGTCATTCTCTTGCCTCAGCCTCCCGAGAAGCTGGGATTACAGGCTTGCGCCACCACGCCTGGCTAATTTTTGTATTTTTAGCAGAGATGGGGTTTCGCCATGTTGGCCAGGCTGGTCTTGAACTCCTGACCTCAAGTGATCCACCCACCTAAGTCTCCCAAAGTGCTAGGATTACAGCGTAAGCCACCGAGCCCCACCCTTTTTTTTTTTTTTTTTTTTAGAGACAGATTCTCACTCTGTCACCCAGGCTGGAGTGCAGTGGCACGATCATAGCTCACAGCAGCCTCGTCTCAAGTAACTGGAACTATAGGCATGGGCAACCACACCTGGCTAGTTCATTTTATTTTTTGTAGGGACATGTAGCAACAAAACTATGTTGCTCAGGCTGGTCTGCAACTCCTGGGCTCAAGTGATCCTCCCACCTCAGCCTCCCAAAATGCTAGGATTACAGGCATGAGCCACCGCACCCGACCGACACTTTCTAATGACAAAAGGACCGTGCAGCAGAAAGGGTTCTGGGAAGGCTCCGCCTCCTGCTTGAGCCTGCCTTCTCCCCACCAGCAAGCCTGCGCCTCCATGGGCTGTCTGAGGTGCATGAAGTTCCCATAGCAAGAGCCCTTCAATCACCTCAACGGCCAGGAAGCAGCCGTGGGACACAGCCACGCAATGCTCATGACAGCACTTTTCAGAAGAGTGAAAAAGCAGAAACAGCCCAGGTGCACCCCAGCCTCCTTCTGCTGGTGGCTCCGGAGCAGGCAGTGGGCTGGGCCTGTTTGATGCCCGCCCAGGAGCTGCCCAGGGCAGGGAGGAAGGAGGGCAGAGCCTGCTGCCCCCAGGAAACTGCACCGGGGGATACACAGCCCCACAGAGCAAAGCAGAAACTCCACAGCACAATGTAGCTTAGCTCCCTGGATAGCGGGAGAGCTCGTGAAGCCCAGGTGGAGGGCAAGCAGTTGGCTTCCTGGCTTCTCTTTCCTGGATTTAGCGGGCACAAAACTGCTGCCTGCTGTGAAGCCCCAGGAAGAACCCGCCTGGGGCCAAGCAAATGGTGCATGAGGAGAGCCACTAGACCTCTGCAGGATCACTGTCCCCTCCACAGCCCATGGGGCACAGGCAGTGCCACAGCCCTGGGAGAAAGGCTGGGCCTGAGGTGGTACCAGTTTCAGGCATCTGCTGTGCTGGCAGCTGAGCCCCAGGAGAAGGTTGCAGGCCCAGGGAGCATCAGCCTCTGTGCTGGAGATCCCCCAGGAGCTGAAAGGAACAGTGACCAAGTAGGGACATTTGTTCCAGCGGAAAGCACCAGGCCCCTGTACCCACACCCAAGGAGCTGGAGGTGTGCAGTAAGACGGGGGTTCACAGGGTAGGGGCTTGCCACTGGGATGGCCCTCACCGCTTATCAGCCCCAGGCCCAGTCGTGTCCACGCTCTCTGGCCTGAGGCCTCCCAGCCCCAAGCGCCTCCTCCCTGTGCAGCCCTGGGCTCTGGCCATTCTGCCAATGTGGCCTCACTCGTTCCTTGGCAGCACCTCCAGGCTGTGCTCAGCATCAAAGGGCAGTCTCCCCTTCCCCTGCAGTCACTCCCATCTGCTCCTTGTCCTCATCCCCACCCCTGAGCAGGACCTGAATCCCCAGAGCCTGCCAGGGCGTGCTCTGCACAGTAAGTAAGTGTGTGTCCAGGCACGAAACGCCCGAGAGAAGGTCCAGAGGGTGGCCCACTCCCCAAGAGAGCTTCAGTACCTGTCCTGCAGCTGGACACGGTGGCCCCAGTTCAAGGACTTCACGTGATTTTGAACAGCTTCTGCCATCTTCCTCCTGTGAAGACACAAAACAAAATGTAAAAGTCACAACACAGGTGTTAGCTGTAGGGTCTCACAGTGGACTATTAGATTCAAATGGTACATTCATAGAAATATCAAAACACAAGAGTGCTTTGAGAGGTGGCAAAACGTGACATCCATCCCTACGCGCCACCGCCTGTCCCAGGCTTGGGGCTATGGACCTTTGGACTCACAGAAAACAGGGGCTCTGACCCACGGCTATCCAGATGCAGCTGTTCTGTGCCCCAAAGGCTACTCACAGCAGGCAGAGCCTATCTGAGCCACTGTGGGTGTGGCTGGGCCACGTGGTCCCCTTCCCAAAAGAACTCAGCTGAAGCGGCCTCCCACTCCGCATTCCAGGCCTTGGAGATGGACTGTTCTTGGTGGGGCTGTGCTGTGCACGGTTGCAGCATCCCTGGGCTCCCCACAGAAGGGGATCAAACGCTTCCCCAGTAACAACCAAAACTGTCTCCAGATATTCCCAAATGTCTGCAGCAGACAGCGCAGAGTCGCCCCTGGCTGAGAAACCCATCCTACGGCACACTCCCCATGAGGGTTCATGGAGGATAAACCCCCTCTTCCTCTTCCACCCAAGAATAGAAGTACCAGAATGCCACGGCGCCAGGTCCTTACCAGTCATGCGGCACGGGCTGGGCCACCTCCCAGCCGTAGTGGGGGGCATCTTGGATCAGGCCTCCCAGCAGTGCCGCCTGGTGCATCAGCTTCTTGGGGATACAGCCCACGTTGACGCAGGTGCCGCCGAGGCCCCACCGGGTGCCTGGGACGTGGGAAGAGCACATTTGAATTTATGTTCAGGTGACTGCTAAAGGCTTCCCTGTTCTTCTAGAGTGTTTGGAATTCCTTTAAGTTGCTTTGTAACTCTAACAGGGCCCAGTTGACATGCCACATGAATCTGCTCTCTATAACTGTACTCAAAAATAAAAAGTTGTTTTTGTTTTTTTTTATTATTTGTTTATTTGAGACAGAGTTTCACTCTTGTTGCCCAGGCTGGAGTGCAACGGCGTGATCTCCGTTCACCCCAACCTCCGCCTCCCAGGTTCAAGCTATTCTCCTGCCTCAGCCTCCTGAATAGCTGGGATTACAGGCATGCACCACCATGCCCGGCTAATTTTGTATTTTTAGTAGAGATGGTGTTTCTCCATGTTGGTCAGGCTGGTCTCGAACTCCCGACCTCAGGTGATCCACCCACCTCGGCTTCCCAAAGTGCTAGGATTACACATGTAAGCCACCATGCCTGGCCTATTTCTATTTTTAATTAAAAAAAAAAAAAAAAAAATTTAGGCCGGTGTAGTGGCTCACGCCTGTAATCCCAGCACTTTGAGACGCCGAGGCGTGCAGATCACCTGAGGTCAGGAGTTAAAAAACAGCCTGGCCAACTAAATTGAAACCCTGTCTCTACTAAAAATACAAAAATTAGCTGGGTGTGGTGGCATGCACCTGTAGTCCCAGCTATTCAGGAGGCTGAGGCACGAGAATCACTTGAACCCAGGTAACAGAGGTTGGCAGTGAACTGAGATTGCAACACTGCACTCCAGCCTGGGCAACAGAGCGAGACTCTGTCTCAAAAAAAAAAAAAAAATTAGAGACAAGTTCTCACTCTGTCGCCCAGGCTGGAGTACAGTGGTGTAATCAGAGGTCACTGCAGCCTCAAACTCCTGGGCTCAAGTGATCAAGGTCTGCCTTGGCTTCCCAAAGTGCTGTGAGTACAGGCATGAGCCACTGCACCTGGCCAGAGTCATTCTTGATAATGATGAAGAACTTTAAAGTAATGTTGAGTGAAACAGGACACTGTCCAGAGACCATGGACAGCAGGGCTGAAGGACTTTGGTGTCAGTTGCCCTCTGTACAGCAACTGGGCCCACCTCCCGCCTCCTTTCCCAGGATACCCAGCTCCCATAGGGTGCTGCCTACCTTGGGGAGAAGGTTCCACGTAGTCCACCACGGCCACCTTCCTTCCCAGCTGAGCGGCTGGAAGGACAAGGAGAGCAGCAGGTGAGCATGGGGAGCTGGCTCAGGACTCAAGAACAGGCACTCCTTGGGGCCTGTGAGGTCCAGAAGAGTGTGGGCAGGGCCTGGGCCTGTGGCTGCCCACACGGTGGCTAAGCTGCACGATGCTAGGGACCCCTGATCTGCCTCTGCACTCTGGCCCGCTGAGCTGCGCTGTCTACTGGCTCTGCACTGAGCCTCTTGCTGCCACTGCCCACCCAGCTGCGCTGCCCACACACAGGAGCCCTCAGACCTCTCAGGGCCTTCAGCCTTTGTACCATCCATGCCTCACAGTGCTGGCATCAGCCCCACCTGCCCCTGCATGTTCACCATAAGCCCAGCGCCCACCCAAGCATCCCTGGGTGGCATCCTCCAGGTAGCCACCCCACTGGGAACGGCTCCTGACTCAGAGGCTCTCCCTTGTCCCTTCCCAGCCCAGCCAGAGCCCCCTAGGTGGGTATTTGCTGCCTCACTGTCAGGACCAGGACACCAAAGCTCAGGAGAAGTGACGCAGCAGCCCCAGGGTAGGCCAGCCCCAGAGCAGGAGCCCAGTCCTGACTCCAAACCACACTTCCTGTGGCAGAGCCACCCAGCTGCCGTCCCAGCCATCGGCGGGGCCACCCAGGGCCACATGTTCTGAGGCCAACACAGAAACCATTAGCCAGGACCGGGCACGGTGGCTCACACCTGTTATCCCGGCACTTTGGGAGGCTGAGACAGGTGTATCACTTGAGGTCAGGAGTTCAAGACCAGCCTGTCCAACATGGTGAAACCTGTCTCCACTAAAAATAAAAATTTAAAAACTGGCTGGGTGTGGTGGTGCAAGCCTGTAGTCCCAGCTACCCAGGAGGCTGAGGCATGAGAATCGTTCAAGCCCAGGAGGCAGCAGCTGCAGTGAACCAAGATCATGCCACTGCACTCTAGCCTGGGCGACAGAGCAAGACTCTGTCTCAAAAAAGAAAGAAAGAAAATAAAACATTAGCCAGGGCTAATTTAAAGCTTCCATTTGGCCGGGCTTGGGCACTGCATCAGCAAACTTCAGGCCTTGGACTTGACTGCCTCCCAGGGCACACATAAATCTCATGAACCCTACAATGCCATGGGATGTGTTTGATTCATGGCTATTAGAAAGCAAGATTAGAACAAAGTTTTGTAAGAGTTCATTTTAAAAATCCATTTTGCTTGGCTGGGTGCGGTGGCTCACGCCTGTAATCCCAGCACTTTGGGAGGCCGAGGTGGGCAGATCACGAGGTCAGGAGATCGAGACCATCCTGGTTAACACGGTAAAACCCTGTCTCTACTAAAAAACACAAAAACAAAATTAGTCAGGCATGATGGCAGGCGCCTGTAGTCCCAGCTATTCGGGAGGCTGAAGTAGGAGAATGGTGTGAACCCGGGAGGCGGAGCTTGCAGTGAGCTGAGATCGTACCACTGCACTCCAGCCTGGGCGACAGAGGGAGACTCCGTCTGGAAAAAAAAAAAAAAAAAAAATCCATTTTGCTCACTGAATGAATAATGGGATTCCCATGCTCAATTTAAAAGCTCAGGCCAAGGGGATGCTTCAAAAAGCTACTGTCACCTGGGCACAGTGGCTCATGCCTGTAATCCCAACCCTTTGGGAGGCCAAGTGAGGCGGATCACCTGAGGTCAGGAGCTCGAGACCAGCCTGGCCAACACGGTGAAGCCCCGCCTCTACTAAAAATACAAAAATTATCCGGGCACGGTGGCAGGCTCCTGCAGTCCCACTTACTCAAGAGGCTGAGGCAGGAAAATTGCTTGAACCCAGGAAGCGGAGGTTGCAGTGAGCTGAGATTGTGCCACTGTACTCCAGACTGGGTGACACAGTGAGACTCTGTATCAAAAAAAAAAAAAAGGTAATGTCCACAAGGCGCAGTGGCTCACGCCTGTAATCTCAACACTTTGGGAGGCCACGGCAGGCAGACTGCTTGAGCCCAGGAGTCTGAGACCAGCCTGGGCAATACAGCAAAACCCTGTCTCTACAAAAAATACAAAAATTAGCCGGGCGCGGTGACATGCGCCTGTGGTCCCAGCTGCTCAGGAGGCTAAGGTGGGAGGATGGCTTGAGCTTGGGAGGTGGAGGCTGCAGTGAGCCAAGATTGTGCCACTGCTCTCCAGCCTGGGTGACAGAGCAAGACTCCATCCAGAAAACAAACAAACAAACAAAAAAAGCCAGTGTGCAACTCCCACATCTGACCATGACGGAGCAGGGCCCAGATTTACCCTCCCCCTGAAGCCACCCAAAACCCAGGTAAAATGCATGAAACGGCGGGCTTTCAGGTACTCGATGTCAGGCAACAAAGGACCTGAGGGAGAGGAAACAAACATGGTGAACGCTGGGGAGTCTCCAGGACCCAGCACTGCAGGCCAGGGGAGACCCAGGAGAGTCCAGCGCAGGAGAGGGTTGAGAGCTGGGGGAGACTGAGGCAGCCAGAGGTCATGCATAGGAGACAGTGAGGAGGGGGCTGCCTAGAGAATCTGGGAGATCTGATCGACGCATGTGTCTTGGGAAACTACCTGAAACCAGACAGAACCACCTGGAAGGACTGGCGGGGACGGTGCCTGTTCCCAGAAGCTGGACTGGGAAAAGCATGTAATTCTTATGGCACTGGGTAATGCTTCAGTAGTTGAGAATCATTAGCCCTAGACTGGGCCCTGCTCCATACCCACCTAACAAATCTTTTTTTTTTTTTTTTTTTTTTTGAGACGGAGTCTCACTCTGTCACCCAGGCTGGAGTGCTGTGGCCGGATCTCAGCTCACTGCAAGCTCCGCCTCCCGGGTTCACGCCATTCTCCTGCCTCAGCCTCCCGAGTAGCTGGGACTACAGGCGCCCGCCACCTCACCCGGCTAGTTTTTTTGTATTTTTTAGTAGAGACAGGGTTTCACCGTGTTAGCCAGGATGGTCTCGATCTCCTGACCTTGTGATCCGCCCGTCTCGGCCTCCCAAAGTGCTGGGATTACAGGCTTGAGCCACTGCGCCCGGCCACAAATCTTTTGCAGAAGACCCAAAAGGATCAAACTGACTCTTAATAATGGCATCAGCAGAGTTCAATAATAATATTTCTAGAAATACAAAAAATGCCCCGAATCCAACAAGGTAAATTCAAGTGTCTGGCATTCAACCATAAATTATCAGTCACACAAAGCAGCAGGAAAATACACCTATAAAGGGGGGGCAAAAAATTAGTCAATGGAGACTCACTAGGAACTGACACAGATGCCAGAATTAGCAGAAAAGATCAATGAAACAGGTATTCTAACTATTCCATATTTTTTTCTTTTCATTTCTTTGGTCGGACGCCTCACTTCTGTGCCCCATCTCCACCCTGTCACATACGATAAACTATCTGTTCATGTGTCTGTCTCGGTAACTAAACTGCAGAACTCTGTGAGTCAGGGGATTTGTCCTGGTTTGTCTTTGCTGTTCCAGGTCCTGGCCCAGAGCTTGGACCACATTAAGTATTCAAATGGTCTGTTGAAGAAATTAGCATGTCAAAAACAAACCTTTCTCACAGAACAATGTTCCTCCTTGAGTGTTCAAGATTCCAGACCTCTGGGTCCCTTTTTCCCTATTTACTCCCTACCAAAAGTTCTCTCTCCTTTGACTCCGGGGTGGTTCTGTAAACCTCTTATGCAACCCAACTTGCACTATACGGCAGCTACTTCTCACAGTCACAGACTTTTGGCGTGGGAAGGATCTTTTTTTCTTTTTCTTGAGATGGAGTCTCGCTCTGTCTCCCAGACTAAAGTGCAATGGTGCGATCTCGGCTCACTGCAACCTCTGCCTCCCGGGTTCAAGCGATTCTCCTGCCTCAGCCTCCTGAGTAGCTGGGATTACAGGTGCGCACCACCATGCCTGGCCGATTTTTTTGTATTTTTAGTAGAGATGGGGTTTCACCATGTTAGTCAGGCTGGTCTTAAACTGCTGACCTCGTGATCCGCCCACCTTGGCCTCCCAAAGTGCTGGGATTACAGGTGTGAGCCACCATGCCTGGCCAGGAAGGATATTATATGCAATTTGTTCTACCTACTTACCTGAAGTTTGCATCTCCTTTATAACATCCTCACCAAGCGCTCACCTATGCCTGGTACCTTTGTCTGGGAATGTACTGCCTTCCAAAGCGGTCACTGAATTTTGGGAACTCTCCCAGCATAAAATTCCTCCTCATATTAATTGGAAATGTTTTCCTGTAACTCTTTTTTTTTTTTTTGAGACGGAGTCTCGCTCTGTCGCCCAGGCTGGAATGCAGTGGCCGGATCTCAGCTCACTGCAAGCTCCGCCTCCCGGGTTCACGCCATTCTCCTGCCTCAGCCTCCCGAGTAGCTGGGACTACAGCCGCCCGCCACCTCGCTCGGCTAGTTTTTTTTTTTTTTTTGAGACAGAGTCTCGCTCTGTCGCCCGGGCTGGAGTGCAGTGGCCGGATCTCAGCTCACTGCAAGCTCCGCCTCCCGGGTTCACGCCATTCTCCTGCCTCAGCCTCCCGAGTAGCTGGGACTACAGGCGCCCACCACCGCGCCCGGCTAAGTTTTTGTATTTTTAGTAGAGACGGGGTTTCACCGTGTTAACCAGGATGGTCTCGATCTCCTGACCTCGTGATCTGCCCGTCTCGGCCTCCCAAAGTGCTGGGATTACAGGCTTGAGCCACCGCGCCCGGCCTAGTTTTTTATGTATTTTTAGTAGAGACGGGGTTTCACCGTGTTCGCCAGGATGGTCTCGATCTCCTGACCTTGTGATCCGCCCGTCTTGGCCTCCCAAAGTGCTGGGATTACAGGCTTGAGCCACCGCGCCCGGCCTTCGCCCGGCTAGTTTTTTTTGTATTTTTAGTAGAGATGGGGTTTCACTGTGTTAGCCAGGATGGTCTCGATCTCCTGACCTGGTGATCCGCCCGTCTCGGCCTCCCAAAGTGCTGGGATTACAGGCTTGAGCCACCGCGCCCGGCCTTCCTGTGACTCTTAACTATCTCCCCCCACCCGCCACATGCCCACTCTTCAAAATTTAAAACAATTTATATTCTTTCTTTCCCCTTAAGTTTTCTCTTTTTGAATTCCTTCAGTGATGAGTTTCAAGGATAGATTCCTTCAACTAGGATAGTTTAGGTGACTTCTCTCCAAATGACCCACCTTCTCCAAAGTTCAGAAGGGATTTCTGATGCTCCCAGTAGGAAGTCTGAGGCCCTAGAAATGGGCAGCTCTGGACCTGCCCTGGCTCCAGGCTGTGTCAGCCTTGAACTCGGTCGCAATCAAACATCTGACCTATAGAAGTAACAGCAGGCCGGGCGTGGTAACTCATGCCTGTAATCCCAGCACTTTGGGAAGCTGAGGCGGAGAGATCACCTGAGGTAAGGAGTTTGAGACCAGCCTGACCAACACAGTGAAAGTCATCTCTACTAAAAATACAAAATTAGCTGGGTGTGGTGGTGGGTGCCTGTAATCCCAGCTACTCGGGAGGCTGAGGCAGGAGAATTGCTTGAACCCAGGAGGCAAAAGTTGCAGTGAGCCGAGATGGCACCACTGCATGCTAGCCTGGGCAACAAGAGTGAAACTATGTCTCAAAAAAAAAAGTTTCAGCATTCACTGAAATCCCTGAGGCTGTGTTTTTTTTTTTTTTTTTTTTTTTTTTTTTGAGACGGAGTCTCACTCTGTCACCCAGGCTGGAGTGCAGTGGCCAGATCTCAGCTCACTGCAAGCTCCGCCTCCCGGGTTCACGCCATTCTCCTGCCTCAGCCTCCCGAGTAGCTGGGACTACAGGCGCCTGCCACCTCGCCCGGCTAAGTTTTTGTATTTTTAGTAGAGACGGGGTTTCACTGTGTTACCCAGGATGGTCTCGATCTCCTGACCTCGTGATCCGCCCGTCTCGGCCTCCCAAAGTGCTGGGATTACAGGCTTGAGCCACCGCGCCCGGCCTTTTTTTTTTTTTTTTCCCCAAATCTTGTGGACTTCTGAGTGGTACAACTGCAGCTGCCTTGCCTGGTAACTTGGGTACCTGGTTTGTGGGTCCAAGTGTAGGCCATTCGGGTAGATTTGATTTTTTTTTTTTTAATTTAAAAAAAGGCTTTTTTTTTTTTTCTTTTAAAAAGACAGGGTCTCGCCGGGCGCGGTGGCTCACGCCTGTAATCCCAGCACTTTGGGAGGCCGAGGCGGGTGGATCACAAGGTCAGGAGATCGAGACCATCCTGGCTAACACGGTGAAACCCCGTCTCTACTAAAATACAAAAAAATTAGCCAGGCGTAGTGGCAGGAGCCTGTAGTCCCAGCTACTCGGGAGGCTGAGGCAGGAGAATGGCGTGAACCCGGGAGGCGGAGCTTGCAGTGAGCCAAGATGGCGCCACTGCACTCCAGCCTGGGCGGCAGAGCGAGACTCCGTCTCAAAAAAAAAAAAAGAAAAAGACAGGGTCTCACTTTGTCGCCCAGGCACTGGTGTGCAGCGGTGCGATCGCAGCTTGCTGACACCTTGACCTCCTGGGCTCAAGTGATCCTCCCAGCTCAGCCTCCCAAAGTGCTAGGACCACAGGCACACACCACGCCCGGCCCTCAGTGGTTTTCATGGATGAGTGTATCCCCAGACCCTCCGAAGGGGAGGATACTGCCTTATCTCTCTCCTTCTTCCACCAAGAGGGCCACACCTGGCCTTTCAACCTTGATCCAAGTGAGGTTGAAAAGCAAACAGGGCATTCATCTTCACCCTTTATAGCCACATAGCCACGTCTCCTGCCTACAAGCAGCTTCCACTACCCCTCGCACCCCAAGGCCCGGCCTCATCAGCCGCAGCATCTTCACCTGGCCTTTCACACTGAAGCAGAAGGAGTGACGGTTTACTTTCAGCTGCACGGTCTCCATCATACCCGTAGACCCAAAGGCCGAGCTTCCCCTCTGACCCTTCTCCTCAGCTCACTGCCCCACTAGCCATTCTGCATGTTCAAACAGCGCAGGCGCAACACGGAAGATATAACCAAAGGCTCAAGCTGGATTGTAGAGATGAAAACTACAACACAGGAGATGAAAAATACACTGGACGGGATTAACGGCAGGTCAGATGTTGCAGAATCTTTTATTGATGGGTTTGAAAACATAGGAATAGAAACTGTCCAAAATGAAATGCAGAGCTTGTGGGGAAAAGAAAGAGATCAGCTTGTTACTGTGTCTATATAGAAAGAAGTAGACATAAGAGACTCCATTTTGTTCTGTATTTGAGATGCTGTTAATCTGTGACCCTACCCCCAACCTTGTCCTTGCAAGAGACATGTGTTGTGGTAACTCAAGGTTTAATGGATTTTGGGCGTGCAGGGTGTGTCTTTGTTCCTAGAAAAGCTAGGTATTGTCCAAGGTTTATCCCCATGTGATAGGATGAAACAATGTTGCTAAAAGGTTTATCTCAAGGCACAGGATTTTCCTTTAAACTTATTCATGTCACAGAGATCCTTGTTCTTATTTCTTACTGCTAATTTCCTCCCTAAAAACGATCCTATTGTCCTGCCACTCCCTTATCTTTAAGATGGTAAAGATAATTATCTATAAATACTAAGGGAACTCAGAGGCCGGTGCCGGCGTGGGTCCTCTGTAAGCTGAGCGCCGGTCCCCTGGGCCCCGCTTTTCTTTCTCTATACTTTGTCTCTGTGTCTTATTTCTTTTCTCAAGTCTCTCGTTCCACCTAACGAGAAACACCCACAGGTGTGGAGGAGCAGGCCACCCCTTCAGAGCGAAAATTGGTTCTAATGAAAAGAGCATCAGTAGGTTGTGGGGAAGCTTCATGCAGCCTAATATACATGGAATTAAAAGTCCCCACATGTGAGGGGAAGAGGGAGGGACAGAACAATTATTTGATAAAATAATGGTCAAAAATTTTCACAACTTCATGAAAACTAAAAATTCATAGAACCAAGAAGTTCAACAAACTCCAGCAAAAAAAATAAAAATAACAGAATGACATCAAGGCACACCATAAGTAAAAACCATTGCTCAAGACCAATGAGCCGGGCGCGGTGGCTCACGCCTGTAATCCCAGCACTTTGGGAGGCCGAGGCGGGCGGATCACAAGGTCAGGAGATCGAGACCACGGTGAAACCCCGTCTCTACTAAAAATACAAAAAATTAGCCGGGCGCGGTTGTGGGCGCCTGTAGTCCCAGCTACTCGGGAGGCTGAGGCAGGAGAATGGCGTGAACCCGGGAGGCGGAGCTTGCAGTGAGCCGACATGGCGCCACTGCACTCCAGCCTGGGCTGGGCGACAGAGCGAGACTCCGTCTCAAAAAAAAAAAAAAAAAAAAAAAAAGACCAATGAAAAGAGAAAATCCTAAAAGCAACCAAGACGCACCACAGAGAAACTAAGATAAAAACAGTAGCAGATTTCTCACTGGAAACAATGCAAACCAGAAATCAGAGAGGCAAAATTTTTAAAGTACTGAAAAAAAAAGGAGGTCCGGGCACGGTGGCTCACACCTGTAATCCCAGCACTTTGGGAGGCCAAGGCAGGCGGGTCATGAGGTCAGGAGATCAAGACCATCCTGGCTAACACGGTGAAACCCCGTCTCTACTAAAATCACAAAAAATCAGCTGGGTGTGGTGGCAGGCACCTGTAGTCCCAGCTACTCAGGAGGCTGAGGCAGGAGAATGGCGTGAACCCAGGAGGCGGAGCTTGCAGTGAGCCGAGATCGTGCCACTGCCCTCCAGCCTGGGCAACAGAGCAAGACTCCATCTCAAAAAAAAGAAAAAGAAAAACAAAAACAAAACAACAACAACAACAAAAAAGAAGGCAAAATAAAGATGTTTTCAGACATACAAAAGCTGAAAGAATTCATTACCCCCAGAGCCACATTACAAGAAATGCTAAAGGATGCCCTTAAGGTAGAAGAAAAATACCAGATGGAAATGTGGGTCCTCACAAAGGAATGAAGAGCACAGAAATACATGGGTGAGTATGTGAGATTTTCTCACATGTATATTTTAAACAAAAATAATAATGATGTATTGTGGATTTATAACATATAACAGTAAAATGCATGATATAATAACATAGAATGAAGGTTAGGAGGGGTGGAATAGATGTATGCTTTTTTAAGAGTAGATTGACAAGTTAAGGTACATGCCATAATCCCTAAAGCAACTCAAAATAAATCAAAGACCTAACTGTAAGAGCTTGAACTATAAAATGCTTAGAAGAAACCACAGGTGTAAATCTTTGTGACCTTGGATTTCTTAGCCATGATACCAAAATCATAAGCAACAAAGGAAAAAAAACAGATAAATTGGACTTCATCAAAATTTAAAACTTTTGTGGCACGAAGGATACCATCAAGAAAGTGAAAAGAGGCCAGGCACGGTGGCTCATGCCTGTAATACCATGACTCTGGGAGGCCAAGGTAGGAACATCACCTGAGGTCAGGAGTTCAAGACCAGCCTGGCTAATATGGTGAAACCCCATCTCTACTAAAAGTACAAAAATTAGTCGGATGTAGTGGTGTGTGCCTGTGGTCCCAGCTACTTGGGAGGCTGAGGCAGGAGAATCACTTGAGCCTGGGAGGCAGAGGTTGCAGTGAGCCGAGATCATGCCACTGCACTCCAGCTAGGGTGGCAGATCGAGACTCCATCTCAAAAAACAAAACAACGGTCGCCCACACCTGTTAATCCCAACACTTTGGGAGGCCAAGGTGGGCGGATCACTTGAGGTCAAGAGTTCAAGACCAGCCTGGCCAGTATGGTGAAACCCCGTCTCCACTAAAAATACAGGTGGTGGTGCACACCTGTAATCCCAGCTACTCGGGAGGCTGAGGTGGGAGAATTGCTTGAGCCCAAGAGGTAGAGGTTGCAGTGAGCCAAGATGGCGCCACTGCACTCCAGCCTGGGCAACACAGTAAGACCCTGTTTCAAACACACACACACACACACACACACACACACACAAACAGCTGAAATGTCCAGAACAGACCCATCCATGGATATAGGAAGTAGATTAGTGGTTGCCGGGGCAGGGAGAGGGGGGAAGAGAGTGACTGCTAATGGGTATAGGGTATTCTGGGGAGAAACTAAAATGTTCTTGAATAACACAAGTTTGAACTGTGCAGGTCCATTCATACATGAATTTTTTTCAATAAATATAATCCTTGACTGGGCCCAGTGGCTCCCACCTGTAATCCCAGCACTTTGGAAGGCCAAGGTGGGCGGATCACCTGAGGTCAGGAGTTCGAGACCAGCCTGGCCAACATGGTGAAACCCCATCTCTACTAAAAATATAAAAATTAGCTGGGTGTGGTGGCAGGCACTTGTAATCCCAGCTACTCGGGGGGCTGAGGTAAGAGAATTGCTTGAATCTGGGAGGCGGAGGTTGCAGTGAGCTAAGATTGTGCCATTGCATTCCAGCCTGGGTGACAAGAGCAAAACTCCATCTCAAAAAAATATATATATTGTCTCTCCATATCAGCAAGTTCCAAATCTGTAACCAAACTTGGGTTGAAAACACAGTATTCAGCTGGGCGTGGTGGCTCATGACTGTAATCCAGCACTTTGGAAGGCTGAGGCAGATGGATCACTTGAGCTCAGGAATTCAAGACCAGCCTGGGCACCATAGCAAACCCCATCTCCACCAAAAAAATACAAAAAGTAGCTAGGTATGGTGGTGTCTGTGGTTCTAGCCACTTGGGAAGCTGAGGTGGGAAAATTGCTTGAACCCAGGAGGTGGAGGTTGCAGTGAGCCAAGATTGCGTCACTGCACTCCAGCCTGGGCGACACAGTGATATCTTAAAAAGAAAAAAAAAAAAAGAAAGAAAATTAAAGAAAGAAAAAGGAAAAAACAGTATTCATAGGATGCAAAACTATATATACAGAGGGCTGACTTTGTATCTGTGGGTTCTGCAGGGCCAACTGCCTGACTGCAGTATGCACGAATTTCGGTGTCCATGGATTTTGGTAACAGCGAGGGGCCCTGAAACCAGTCGTCTTCAGGTACCGAGGGACAACTGCATACGTAATGTGAGGTATATCCCAATAAAACGATTCTAAAAATATGAAACACTGAGGGATGTGTCTGATAAAATATGTGAAAGACGTATACGTTGAAAACTACAGGCTAGACACAGTGGCTCATGCCTGTAATCCCAACATTTTGGGAAGCCGAAGTGAGAGGATCATTTGAGCCCAGGATTTTGAGACTGGCCTGGGCAACACAGAGAGACTCCCATCTCTCTTTTTTTAAATAAAAAAAAACTTGAAAAAGCAACTTAAAAATGCTACTAAAAGAAATGAAAAAACACCTAAATAAGAGATATAACACATGACCCAGCTGGTCCAATTTTAGGCACTTACCCAAAATAATTTAAAACATATATCCACACAAACACAAAGACAGATGTTCACAGCAGTACTGTTCACAATGGCCAAAAGGTAGAAACAATTCAAGTGTCAAGCTACAGGGGAACACGTACACGAGACGGCACAGCCATAAACAGAACACTACTCAGCAATGAAAAGCAAGAAGCCATCGACAGTTGCACCAATGAAGACGAGTCTCAAGGTCACTACCCTGAGTGAAAGAAGCCAGAAGAGGGAGATGACATACAGCAGCATTCCGTCTATACCCAATTATAGAAAATGTAAACTATAGCCACAGCACATGCCTGGTTGCCTGGGATGCAGAGGCGGGGAAGCCAGAAGGGATTGCCAAGGTTTCAGAAAATGTTGGGGTGTTATGGGCTGAGCTGTATCCCCTCAAAATCCCTGTGTGGAAGCCCTAAACCCTAGCACTTCAGAATGTGACTGTATTTAGAGACGGGGTCTTTAAAAAGGTAATTAAGTTGGCTGGACGCGGTGACTCACGCCTGTAATCCCAGGACTTTGGGAGGCTGAGGCAGGCGGATCACTTGAGGTCAGGAGATCGACATCAGCTTGACAAACACGGTGAAACCCCGTCTCTACTAAAAGACAAAAATTAGCCAGGTGTGGTGGCAGGCGCCTGTAATCCTAGCTACTCGGGAAACTGTGGCAGGAGAATCGCTTGAACCCAGGAGGCACAGGTTGCAGTGAGCCAAGATCGCGCCACTGCACTCCAACCTGAGTGACAAAGCAAGACTCCCTCTCAAAAACAAACAAAAAAAAGTAGTTAAGTTAAAATGAGGCCATATACAGGTACAGTGGCCACATGTGTAATAGCATTTTGGGAGGGTAAGGCAGGAGGATGGCTTGAACCCAGGAGTTTGAGGTTGCAGTGAGCTGCGATCATGCCACTGCACTCCAGCCTGGGAGGCAGAACAAGACTCTGTCTCCAATAAAAAGCCAACAGAAAAAGACGCGATCCACTTGATCCAGTAGGACAGGCATAGGTAGAGATTAGGACGTAGACATGCACAGAGGGACAATGGCTGCCATCTACAGCCCAAGGGAGAGGCCTCAGAAGAAACCAGCCCTGCCCGCACCTTGATCATTTCCAGCCTCCAGAACTGAGAGATAATAAGTGTGTGCTGTTTCAGCCACCCAGTCTGTTGCGGCAGTCTGTTTATTACGGCAGCCCTGGCGGACTAACAGGGAGTGGAGGACACACTCACAATCATGACTGCGGTACTGGCTGCACGGACTCATGCACATGTCAAGAATGATCAGGCTGCCCATTTTAATAGCTACAGTTCATCTCAACAAAACTGCAAAACCATGTCATCCTCTGCAGGGAAATGCCACTCTCATAAAAGGCGAAGACATACCCAGGAGCTGTCCACATTCTGGATTAAAGGGGACTCAGGTCTCTGCAGCTACAGCATGGGAGTGAACGCACAGCCCAGGTGCCTGGTCTGCTAAAAGGAACAGCACTAGGCCTCGTGGCTGCCTGTGCCATCCGTTTCTGGGAGTGGTTCTGACAGTACAGTGTGGCACAGACCCTGCGTGCCTCTGCTAATCCCCAATAGGCCAGGAGACTTCCCAGGTTCCTACCCACTCCCCAGCCCCCCGGGAGCAAGAGTAGTGGATTTCTTTTACACCATGTATGCTTCTAAAGCCCAATACTGGACATCAGAGAAGCACAGCTTCAGGGCCAAAGCGCCTGGTGAACTCCCTCTCATTTCAGCCCCACCTCCCTTTCACCCCTCCCCTCCCCATTCACCACACCTGCCCCCTTATCATTGTTTACACATGGCCAGAGCAGACCAGGAACTCCTACAGCAGGGCACAGAGTCTGGCAAAGTTCCGGTGGCCCATGCATCATGCAGGTTAGCAGAGATCTGCAAGGTGTCATCTCGGGACACCTCTGGGTCCAGCCCATTTGCCCAACATCTTTACTCACTGGGTGCCAGGCCAAGTACAAGACTCAGCCAGCAGAACTGACCATGGGCCCTGGGGGAAGGTGCCAACACTAAGAACAAGGACAGGGACAGGAAAGGAGGGTGCAGCTCCAGCCTCGCAGCTAGCTGGGCAGGTGCAGAGAGCAGGCAGGCAGGGGGACAGCCACAGTAAGGCGAAGCAGAGGACTGTGCAGAAGCACGTGAAGGAAAGTGGGGAGACCGCAGAGGGTGTGAGTGGTGGGAGCTGAGACTAGTCGGACTGGGGCTCTCACTGAGTAAAGCGGAAGAGCTGGAGGGCTGGAGCTGAGGAAGGTTCAGCCATGAAGTGCCGCAGTGGCCGCTGGGTGCAGCAGACAGCTGGAGCGTGACAGGGAACAGGCCACAACACAGAGGCCACTGGGGTGACCCCAGCAGGGAGGTGGTGCATTTTGCTCATGGACGCTTTCTGGACAGCACCACCCTCTCTAGGGGCCCTAAAAGCTTTGAGGCCTTGCCACAAAGGATACAGAATACATACCCTCCTTGGCACAAGCCAGGCCGCCAGATCCCCCGCCAATCACCAGGAGATCATAGTCCCGCTGACCTGCTGAGAGAAGGGATGAGAGGTGGGAAGGAATGTCTGTCTGGTTAAATGTGGTATAGGATCTATTTCATCAGGATTGGAGACTCCATCCTGTGACGGTCAGGGGTGACAAGGCACCACACATCATAGCAGAAAGAGTGACTCGATACACATAGTCTGTGCAAATCCAGAGACCAAGCCATATGGTGGTGAGGCTGGCCGTGGGTGTGTGTGATCATCTTTGCAAATCACAGGCACACCATGCCAACCACTCTGAACTCAAACTTCACCCAGTGTTCTGAGTCAGAATTAAAATATTTTCTTTTTTATTCTATTTATTTTTGAGACAGGATCTCACTCTGGCTTGGGGGAGGGATGAAAAGCAAGAAGGAACACAGTCAGCACAGGGCTAGGACACAGACCCAGAAGGGCC
The DNA here is from genome assembly GCF_049350105.2 of Macaca mulatta. NCBI lineage: Eukaryota > Metazoa > Chordata > Mammalia > Primates > Cercopithecidae > Macaca > Macaca mulatta. The sequence goes on along the minus strand of NC_133415.1, from coordinate 32,764,683 downwards.
CCCATGACAGGGGCACAGTGGCACAATCACAGCTCACTGCAGCCTCCACCTCCTGGGCTCAAGTGATCCTCTAGCCTCAGCCTCCAGAATAGCTAGGACTACAGGCACCGACCACCACGTCCAGCTGAATTTTTTTGTTTTGTAGAGATGCGGTCTGGCTATGTTGCCCAGGCTGGTCTCAAACACCTGGCCTCAAGCAATCCTCCCACCTTGGCCTCCCAAGGTGCTAGGATCACAAGCATGAGCCACCAAGGTGGACTAAAACATTCTCCTCAAGTCCACGTGCCTTTCAGTTGTGAAGGCTGCCCTCCATCACAAGTGAGCAAGAATAAAAGCACAAGCAGCCCCTGTCCCTCACAGCTGGCCAGTGCACACAGCCAGGGTCTCGGTGTGCCCGGCTGCAGTCACCTAGGAGGGAAGCCACCCCGGGCATAGGGAGAGCTGCCTGGGCTCAGGTTTCATCCCTGGAATTCCTCTTGGGCTGGCTGTGGTGTCACCTCACCTCGGTCCTCCGTGGTGGCTGACTGCACATAGTGCCACTTTCAGCCTTTTTAGCCTGCAAAAGGTGTCATCTGTGTGCAAGCTACTGGCGAGGAAGGCAGGCAAGGGGCAGCCAAAAAAGGGAGGGATGGAGAATAAGGGAGCGGAGGGAGGAAGTGCAGAGGGGAAGTACACTGAACTGGACCTGAGGTCCGGTACACCCAGCACCAGGCACCAGCCCGCTCCCTGCTGAAGGAAGGAAGAAATAACAGAAAGTCATCAGTCTGCGGGGTGAGGGCAGGGTGGGGACTGATGACAAGACTCTGGGGTATAAAACAAGTAGTGTCCTCACCCCCTCTGCAGATACGAGCCTGCCCAGAGAAGAAGCACCACCCTCCCAGAGCACCTGGAGCTGGTCGCTGCTTCAGACAAGGCCAAGAGTTTCCATGATCAGAGTGAGGTCTGTCATCCAAGGCTGGGCAACCTGCCCACCACCTGCATCAGAGCCTAGCGTCTGCCGTGAGAAGGCTGCACCTATCTTTGCAGCCACCTCCACCTTCCTAGGCAGGCAAGGCTGCAGAGAATATACCTGGAGTGCCATGTCTCTCCGCACCCTGGCTCTGCAGATGCCCCACAGACTGGGGTCTAGAACATGCACTCCTAAATGAAACAAGAGCTGGAGCCTACAGGAGACCTGGCTCACAGCTGAGAAAGCTTGGGAAGCTGCATCTAGGCACTCAGGCCATGGCCTGCAGCCAGCCTGCCCCACAGCCAAACCCATCCACCGTTTCACTTGGCAGCCAGCATCTGAGTGCATGTGAGATGTGTGCACACCTGTGGGAACTGACAGAGCCACAACTCGGTTCCAGCAGCCAGTCCAGAGCACACTCAATTCCTAACTCAACTCAAAGGCTTGGAAAGGCCTAAACTGTTGTAAATTATTCTGATAGCTTTTTTTTTTTTTTTTTTTTTTTTGAGGCGGAGTCTTCACTCTGTCGCCCAGGCTGGAGTGCAGTGGCACCATCCCGGCTCACTGCAAGCTCCGCCTCCCGGGTTCGCGCCATTCTCCTGCCTCAGCCTCCGGAGTAGCTGGGACTACAGGCGCCCGCCACCGCGCCCGGCTAATTTTTTGTATTTTAGTAGAGACGGGGTTTCACCGTGTTAGCCAGGATGGTCACGATCTACTGACCTCGTGATCCGCCCGCCTCGGCCTCCCAAAGTGCAGGGATTACAGGCGTGAGCCACCGCGCCCGGCCGATAGCTTTAATATAAGTCTAGAGAACCAAGAACTGCTGGTCAGGTAGAAGCTGCCACGAGGTCCCCCGGAGAGCATGAACCTGCTGATGGAGGAGAGTCTCTCTCCTCCTGCTGCCTGGTAGCCAGAGGCTTTGCCCACAACGTCCCTACCTTCCATGGCAGGTGCCTGTCCTTCTTGTTGCCATAGCAGGGTCCTTGTTATGTCACCCTGCCCTGCAGCCTCGCACTGTGCCCCCTGTCTGCTATTGGGCAGGGTGAGCAGCTGTCTGTATGGATGTGCTTATCTCGGGCGGCTTGCTCTCCCCCTGTGCACACCTAGAAGCCCACTCGGGCTAATAAACACTGGCACAGGGGAGTCATTTGCAAGCATAGGAGATCTGCCTTTAAGCACCTGGAAGGGCTTGGGTAGCCTGCTGGGGAGGAAGGACCCCAAAGTACCTCAAAGGTGGGTAGGGCAGATGCTGCTCGATGGGAGGAAGGGCTGGATGGCAGGTGTTACCTGGGGACACACCACCTGTGCACTCCAGTGTCCTGGGGAGCCTCATAACCTTGCCTTTCACCCACTTTAGCCAGGCATACCCTCTCCACCTGCAGGGCTTGGCCCCAGCAAGTGTCTCCCTTGCCTCTGCCTTCTGACACATTGTCTATTAATTTTCTGCTCCACTTTGAACCCACTGCCTGGTACAGGCCAGCAAAGAGCAAGCACCCAGAGCTCATAGCAAGGCCCAAGAGAATGCAGCACTGCACCAGTGAAGGCAAGAGGAAGGGTCCTCCAAAATGTGCACCCACAGGTGGGCTGGCCACCTCAGGAGCCCTCCTGTATGGCTGCTCTATCTTGAGCTCTTTCCTGGCAGCAGGTATTGTCATTCTGGCTCCTGTTCAGGGGCTGCATCACCCACCCCCTCAAAGCCTGGGACAGGGCCAGTCTTCCTGCTCTAAAAGGAGAAACTGCAGGGCCTGCAGTCCCAGCTACTGGGGAAGCTGAGGCTGGAGGGTGAGTTGAGCCCAGGAGTTCAAGGCTGTAGTGAGCTACGTTAGCACCACTGCACTCCAGCCTGGGTAACAGAGTGAGACTGTCTCAGGAAAAAAAAAGAAAAGAAAAGAAACACACCCCTGGGCCGGGCACAGTGGCTCACACCTGTGTTGCAGGAAGTCAGGGACCCCAAATGGAGGGACCAGCTGGAGCCATGGCAGAGGAACATAAATTGTGAAGATTTCATTTTAATGTGGACATTTATCAATTCCCAAATAATACTTTTATAATTTCTTATGCCTGCCTTTACTTTAATCTCTTAATCCAGTTGTCTTTGTAAGCTGAGAATGTACGTCACCTCAGGACAACTGTGATAATTGTTAACGGCAGAAATTGATTGTAAAACGTATGTGTTTGAACAATATGAAATCAGTCCACCTTGAAAAAGAACAGAATAACAGCAAGTTTTAGGGAACAAGGGAAGACAACCACAAGGTCTGACTGCCTGCAGGGTCAGGCAAAAAGAGCCATATTTTTCTTCTTGCAGAGAGCCTATAAATGGATGTGCAAGTAGGAGAGATATTGCTAAATTCTTTTCCAAGCAAGGAATATTAAGACCCTGGGAAAGGAATGCATTCCTGGGGGGAGGTCCATAAATGGCCACTCTGGGAGTGTCTGTCTTATGTGGTTGAGATAAGGACTGAAATATGCCCTGGTCTCCTGTAGTACCCTAAGGATTATTAGGGTGGGGAAAAAACTCTGCCCTGGTCAATTTGTGGTCAGACCAGTTCTCTGCTCTTGAACCATGTTTTCTGTTGTTTAAGATGTTTATCAAGACAATATGTGCACAGCTGAACATAGACCCTTATCAATAGTTCTGATTTTGCCCTTGTCCTGTTTCCTCAGAGGCATGTGATCTTTGTTCTGCCTTTTGCCCTTTGAAGCATGTGATCTTTGTGACTACTCCCTGTTCGTACACCCCTTCCCCTTTTATAATCCTTAATAAAAACTTGATGGTTTTGTAGCTCAGGTGAGCATCACAGTCCTACCGATATGTGATATCATCCCCGGCAGTCCAGCTGTAAAATTCATCTCTTTGTACTCTTTCTCTTTATTTCTCTACCGGCCGACACTTACGGAAAATAGAAAGAATCTACGTTGAAATATTGGGGGTGGGTTTTCCTATCTGGAGCCCAACATGGTTTTCTTTTTCCTAAGTTCATGTGGGAACCTGATTCCCTTTGGTAGGTGCGGAGAAACGTTCATCGGTCCGGTCCACGGAAACACTTGTTCGCCTCCCTGACGATTGGTGAGTCGTCTGTGTATTGTCCAGGGTAACTATGGGTCACGCGGAGTCTAAACATTATGCTTATCTCTGCTATATTAAACTCCTGTTAAAACAGGGGGGAGTTCAGGTTCCCATGGAAAATATGGTCACCCTATTCAGGGCGGTAGAAGAAATACCTTGGAGAAAACCAAGAAGAAATATCTTGGTTTCCTGAAAAGGGAACATGAGATGTGGAACTATGGGATCGTGTTGGTGCAAAATTCCGGGAATTGGTCCCAACAGAAAATTATGTTCCCGTCACTATTTGAGGTGATTGGGCCTTCGTATGTGCCGTGCCATCGTAATGACATACCAATTCCGTGACCCCCTGTAGTTACCACAATTTTCTGAATCTGGTGACCCTCTACTTCTTCCTCAGCTTTCCTCTCTTGCTCGGCCTTCGTTATCTGCTCAGCCTCTCCCTTCGCCTACTCCTCCCCCACCTGACAATACTGAGGATTCAATATCTAAGTCTGGTGACTTTGGTTTAACGTCACCCCCTGATGATCTTATTTATTTTCATGAAGAGCCGATACTTGTAGCTCCCTGACTTGGACAGCCCAGGACCACATCCATGCTAACTCTTCCCTCTCCAAACCTTTGCAGTCTTTGCCTCCGGAGCCATCCAAACTACAATTTACCTGTAATTCTGCAGGCCCTCCCTCATCCACCACAGCCCCTCACCCTCCTGTCATTTCGGTCCCTCAACCGGTCACTTTGCCATCCACTCAACCTGCTTCTCTGTACCCTTCTTCACGCATGGACGCCCCTGCCACTCTGGTTGCACAGGACTGGGCCAGTAATCACCAATATGCTGCTGCCTCTTCTGCTCCCCCAGTGCCCTTTTCTCACATTCTCATACCAGTCCAACCTCCTCAACCTCAGTTTCCCTTATCTACACATACTTTTCCTGTCACTTCTATGCCAACTCCGTCTCATGTGCCTGCTCTTGAAACTTCCATGCAACACTTATTACGCCAAAATAAACAAACAAATAGATGAGAGGCGTGGGCTTATCCTGTCACGCTGGAACCTCCTAATGCTCAAGGGGTACAAGTGCGTCAATACGCGCTGCTCAATCTTACCTTTTTAAAAGAACTCAAGGATGCTTGTACTCAGTATGGTCCTACTTCTCCATATGTTAAAATGGTATTACAGACTCTTTGTACTGAGGTCATTTTGCTTCCTTTAGACTGGGACCTTTTGGCAAAAGCTGTTCTAACTCCATCTCAGCATTTACAGTTCCGCAGCTGGTGGTCAGAGGAGGACCGCCTGCAGGCTCAGCTAAATTGGGCTGATGGCATTCCAATTACTCAGGCTCAGCTCACAGGCTCTGATAACACTCTGATACTACCACTCAATTAGGCTTTGATGCTCTCACCACGGAACAAGTAACAAAGCTATGTATGAGAGCTTGGGATAAATTACGTGCCCCAGGCCAAGCTCCTGTTTCTTTTACTACAGTTAAACAGGGTCACAATGAATTATATCCTGATTTTTTGGCTAAATTACAAGATGCTGTTGAAAAATCTGTCTCTGATGAGCACGCTCAAGGTATTCCCCTTCGTATGTTAGCTTTTGAAAATGCGAACCATGAGTGTAGAACGGCCACGTGTTCCGGCCAACGACAAAATTTACCTGATCACGAGGTATTGCCTGCATATATGAAGGCTAGTGAAGGCATTGGATCAGACACACACGAAGCTATTGTGGGCACGGGCCATGAAGGATGGCAACCAAACTGGCTCGACTGATTATTTTCTTGGAGCCTGCTATAATTGTGGTCAACCTGGTCACACTAAAAAAAAAAATTGCACTGTGAAAAACTTAAAAGCAGCCAAGTTGGCTCAACAAACACGGTCAAATGCTCCTGCTACCGTTTGCCTGCGTTGTCATAAAGGTAAACATTGGGCAAGTACTTGCCACTCTAAGTCTGATATAGATGAAAATCCCTTGCCACAGAACCAGGGAAACGGGAAGCGGGGCCAGCCCCAGGCTCCAATATCAAATGGGACACCTCAGACTCAGACCAACATTGCATTTCCCCTTCAAGCAGTCCCAACACAGCCCCCAGCACAAACAAATTTACCTACAGCCAACCCAGATGGGTCTCAGTCTCTTCTTCTGTCTCAGTACAATGTTTGTGTACTTCCACAGTAGGGGGCGGGGAGGCCGATCTCTGTAGTACCATTCCTCTAAATTTACCACCTAATTTTTTGCCTTTAATTGTCCCCATGGGGGTCACTGGCCCTTTACCTCAAGGTTCGGTGGGCCTGGTGTTAGGCAGGGCATCCACCTCTGCTAAAGGTATCATAGTTCATACCTGTCTCATTAATTGATTCCTCTGATGAGATTAAACTCATCGTGTCTGCCAAAGTTCCTGTTTCCATTCTGGCTGGTGAGTCCACTGCTCAATTACTTTTACTACCTAATATTGTTTTAAACAAAGGAGATAAGACACGGGGTCCTGGGATGGGCTCCGGTGGTGAAAAAGCCACTTATTGCATTAATGTAATTGCTAAACAGCAGCCCACCTACACCATACACATTCAAGGGAAAAAGTTTGAGGGCCTAGTAGATACCGGGGCTGTGATTTCTATTGTGTCCTCTAATTTACGGCCTTCATCCTGGCCTAAACATCCCGCTAACATGAGATTAGTAGGTGTTGGAAAAGCTGATGAAGTTCACCAGAGTATGTTTATCTTGCCTTGCACTGGCCCTGATGGTCAAAAGGGAACAATTCGCCTTATATCACACCAATCCCCGTTAATCTTTGGGGAAGAGATTTGCTGGCACAGTGGGGGGCTGAAATTAATATTCCACATAACTCTTATAGTGCTCCCAGTCAACATATAATGGAAAACATAGGGTTTGTTCCTGGATTCGGTCTCGGTCCAAAACCTGAAAAAATTACTAAACCTCTTCAAGTTACTGTAAAAGAAGACAAGGCTGGTTTAAAAGCATAATTTAACCACTCCCCACTCCCAATTACATTTAGCATTGTTTACTTTAAACTTTCTAAATGTTCCTAAAGAAAATACTCTGACTGCAGCTAAATGCCATTATACAGGCAAAGAATTCTCCCTAAATGAAGGCAAGCCAGTGTCACGGAAAAACTCCCAAACCAATACCTGGGAACCTGGAACAATTATAACGTGGGAAGAGGGTATGCTTGCATTTCACCAGGATATCATCAATCCCCTGTCTGGGTGCCCACTAGGAGACTTAAACTTTGTGTAAATACTGACAATAAAAACCACAGGGAAGGCCGGGCGCAGTGGCTCACGCCTGTAATCCCAGCACTTTGGGAGGCCGAGACGAGAGGATCACGAGGTCAGGAGATCGAGACCATCCTGGCTAACACGGTGAAACCCCGTCTCTACTAAAAATACAAAAAATTAGTCGGGTGCAGTGGCGGGTGCCTGTAGTCCCAGCTACTCGGGAGGCTGAGGCAGGAGAATGGTGTGATTCCGGGAGGCGGAGCTTGCAGTGAGCCGAGATGGCGCCACCACACTCCAGCCTGGGTGACAGAGCAAGACTCCGTCTCAAAAAAAAAAAAAAAAAAAAAAAAAAACCACATGGAAGAGACGTCTGCATCAGAGACCGCCCTCATACCTGGTGAGATCTGTGCTGACTGCTTAGAAACTGGCACGCCAAATCAAAATGGGTCTGGTTCAATCCTCCCTAATGGCAACGGAGACCCCTCTAACTAATCCCACTTCTCCTAATTCCCTCTTTTTCTCCTTACGAACCTAAAAATCTCACCATTTCTATTAGCCTGAAAATAACATCCCTCTGTTCTTCCTTTCCTCCTTCAGCACTGGATCTCGCTTACAATAGGTTTTATTTAATAACTATCTTCCTTATACTTTCTGTCTCACCAGTTTCCCCTCAAACTGATTTACCTGCTACACAAAACTATTCTTACTGGGCTTATGTGCCTTTTCCTCCACTTATCCAACCTCTCACCTGGATGGATGCTCCTGCGGAAATCGATACTAATGATAGCGTGTGGATGTCTGGTGCTACAGATGACCACTGCCCTGCTCAACCAGGAGAAGAAGGCACTGCATTTAATGTTACTATGGGTCATAAATACCCTCCTCTGTGCCTCGGACATGCACCTGGTTGTATCCATCCAGAAACTCCAAAGTCTGGGCTCCTTGTCTTTCAGAGAGATTAGCTACAGGGAAATGGGGACATTTGGTCTCCGGCCTCCCCCTTTCTCCTTTAAGACAAATAAAAAGGGCAGTAATAGGAGATACCCTATACTTTCAATATAAACCTGTAGGAAAACCATGTCCTAAAAATTTTGAGGGCCCATCTAAAACTTTAATTTGGGAAGTTTGTGTTAACTCACATGCACTAGTATTAAAAAATGACTCGGCCGGGCGCAGTGGCTCATGCCTGTAATCCCAGGCATGAGATTTGGGAGGCCGAGGTAGGCAGACCACGAGGTCAGGAGATAGAGACCATCCTGGCTAACACGGTGAAACCCCATCTTTACTAAAAATACAAAAAATTGGCCGGGCAAGGTGGTGGGCGCCTGTAGTCCCAGCTACTCGGGAGGCTGAGGCAGGAGAATGGCATGAATCCGGGAGGCAGAGCTTGCAGTGAGCCGAGATCACACCACTGCACTCCAGCCTGGGCGACAGAGCAAGACTCTGTCTCAAAATAAAAAAGACTCATATGGTTTAGTAATAGACTGGGCACCAAAGGGCTATTTAAAAAACAACTGCTCCTCTGGCAGAAGGGAATGCCTGGTGGCTACTTATTTTATTTCTTACTGGGAGGAACAGGATCATCATCCTATTTTGCACAGAAGGTTCAGCTCGCTCTTTCCCTTAAGATGGGAAGATAAGGGCATTACCCCCCTGAGGCCTTGTATGATATTCCCCATTCTGAGCCCAGAACGCCCAGAACTTTAGAAATTGGCTATTGCCACGTCTGGACTGTGAGTGTGGGAAGGGGAAACTTTTCTGTCTGTTGTTCCCACTACCGTCCCTCACATCTGTGATTCTGAACCCCATGATAAATCCCCTTTGAACCTTTTTCCTCTTTTTGATGCCGATTCCCCCTTTATTGGACTCCACTAGCAAGGGTGCATTTAACCTTCCTGAGCTTGCCCACCTGACACATGCAGCCAAGAAGCTTTGAAAGAGAGTGCCCTGGCCAAGGGTTCCAGGTCTCAGCAAGGCCACGAGGTGGTGACTGCCTCCCAGAACTCTGTCAGGCCACCTTCTGTCCTGGAGATCCCCAAAACCTCCATAGCGACAGCTCTGCCCACCCACACACGCAGTCAGCCCTCCCTCCCGAGTCCACCGCCGGCTGAGGGCCAGCCACCCTGCCTCCCATAGCCACCATCCCTGGGAAGGAGCCCTGACCCTGTCCTTACACCCCTCTACACTCACTGCCTGTGGGGAGAGCTGCTTGCTGTCACAGGCATCCAGGGGGCAGGGTCGAGGGGCCCCCTGCATGGTGGGGGACCATGTTGTCGTGCATGGAATGAAACTGGCCACACATAACAGATATGGTGGCGCTTTGGCGAGCTCTGGGGGAGTCTGTCCTACACGGTGAGGTTTGAACCCTCCTGAGTGACCAGACACCCAGCGTCTGCTTCAAGTGCTCAGTTATAATTATCGTCCGGATTTGGTCAACTGTTCCTCAGGGGCTCCAGGAGGATGAGTGTGTATCCTCCCCTTGCTCTGTGCAGCCTCTAACCTCTAGAGTCTACTAGGGGTCTGGGAAGAACGTGGGAAGTCTGGCCAGTGGGGCCGGCGGCTGGTGACCTCAGGAAGTGGGATATCATCATCTTCAGAACTGTAGTTGTTACTGGGACACTAGCTCCGGGAGATCACAGGTGCAGCCAGCACAGCAGGACCTTAGACAAGGCTGGGCTCAGTTTCCCCATCTGGGAAGGGGGCTGCCTGTGGCTAGAAGCAGCCCGAACTCCTGAGCAAGACTAGACCAAGAGGCCGGTGTATGGACACCCCCGCGTGGGCACCCCCACGGGGACACCCCGGCCACCGCCGCGCGGACACCCTCACGAGGACACCCCGGCCGCGCGGACACCTACCACGGGGACGCCCCGACCCCATCCTACCTGCCGCGCCCCGCGCAGCGCCCCGTACCCCGCCCGCCACGGCCTGCGTCCGCCACCGGAAGCGCCCTCCTAATCCCCGAAGCGCCACCGCCATCGCCGCCATCCTCGCGGGGCTTCTCGGGCGGCTGGGGCTGCCCGCCGCGCTGCCTGCGCCGGACCGGGGCGGGTCCAGTCCCGGGCGCGCCGCCGCGGTAGAGGTGAGAGCGCCGGCCAGAGCCAGAACCCCGCCGAATGGGGCAGGATTCGCGGCGGGGGCCTTCAGACCTAGGGTGGAACATTGGGATAGGGTGTGGGGAATTCGGACCGCTGTGAAGGGATCTGACTTTGGGTGGGGGTCTCCGGACTTGGGGTGGGGGATGTGGATGGGGACTGGGGAATTCGAAGCGCTGTAAAGGGATCTGACTTTCGGTGAGGGTCTCTGGACCTGGGGTGAGGGATCTGACTTGGGGTGGGGAGCTCTGGATGGGGAGTGAAGGGATCCGACCTGTGGTGGGGGTCTCCGAACCTGTGTTGAGGAGCTCCGGATGGGGGTGGGGAATTCGGACCTTGGGTGGGGATCTTTGGACCGGGGTGGGATCCCCAGACTCCTTGTGGAAGGCTGAGGTTGAAGATCTGTGCTGAGGTGAGGGGCTTTAGATAGCCCTGGGAGATCCCGCTTCAAGACTGGGTTGGGGGTCCAGACCAGGAGGATAAGCCTATCCCTGGAGTAGGGCTTGACCTGGTGAGGGTGTGGCAGAATCACAGGGGAGGGTCCCACTTGGTCCTTGGGCTGGGATCAGACTCTTAGAGCTGGAGAGTTGCAGGGGGCCTGGGGGAGGGTCTGAGGAGCCCCAGATTCAGAGGGCCTTGGTGACCTCTCCAACAGGTTCCCTGTTGGAGGCCTTGGGGAACCCCAGGGCCTTTCCCTGCAAGAGAATGGCTGCTCCACCAGGAAGGGGCCCAGGACTCCACAGGGTAGGGGGCTGTGTGGTGCGCAGGACCACGTGGGAATGGTAGAGAAAGGGGAAGTCACTTTGGGCTTGCCTTGCTAACAGACCTGCTTTTTGGATTTTTCCACCGGGGGATTTTTGTGTCCTGTTGCTGTTTATTGTTTAAAGTGACCCCCCAAGCCTGAGGGACCATGGGAGCTGCCCTGCAGAGCCCAGTGAGACACTAGTTAATGGAGAAAAAACAGCTTTTACTTGGTAACTACTGACAACATGAGAAAAAGCTGGCTCCATGCTGATTTGACTAGACGTGCCTGGAGTTTAAAGGGAGAGTGAGGGAGTGGGAAGGGGTGGGGACTCAGTAGAGTTAGGGAAATAGAAAATCACCAAAACCGGGAAGGGAGGGTTAGCCCCTGTGGAACCAACTGATCTGGGTTTGCCACTGGGGCTTACCGAAGTCAGGCCCCCAACCTCCCACAGAGACTGGGAGACAGGGGCCCCATCCTCACGTGTTGGCTGGAACACACAGGAAATTCTTGTGGCAGCCTTGAGCTTCTCAGGCAGACACTTTTAAAGGGTGCTAGGATCGTTCTGGGAATGTGGCCTGGAGCTGTTAGTGTTCGTTCCAGTCTAGATAGGCCAGGGCGAGGCCCAGTGGAGAAGGGGACCCCAAGGAGCCTGGCTGGAGTGTGGGGAGGGAGGGTCTTTGTCAGTACCCCTCCTGTGCAAGAAGAGCAGAGACATGCTTCTTTCCTCTCAACAGTACCCCCTTTGTTTCACATGTCCGTGTGAAGAGATCACCGAACAGGCTTTGTGTGAGCAACATGGCTGTTTATTTCACCTGGGTGCAGGCGGGCTGAGTCCGAAAAAGGAGTCAGCAAAGGGTGGTGGGATTATCATTGGTTCTTATAGGTTTTGGGATAGGCGGTGAAGTTAAGAGCAGTGCTTTGGGGGCAGGGGTGGATCTCACAAAGTACATTCTCAAGGGTGGGGAGAATTATAAAGAAACTTCTTAAGGGTGGAAGAGATTATAAAGAACTTTTTTTAGGATGGGGGAGATGACAAAGTACATCGATCTGTTAGTGTGTAGCAGAAACAAATCACAATGGTGGAATGTCGTCAGTTAAGCTATTTTCACTTCCTTGGATCTTCAGTTGCTTCAGGCCATCTGGATGTATACGTGCAAGTCACTGGGGATGTGATGGCTTAGCTTGGGCTCAGAAGCCTGACACCCTCCATTTTCTGTTCTGTGTTGTGTTCATAAAGTACCAGCGGGACCATCTGTTGAGACTTGGTAGCAAAGGATTTTTGCTGGATGATGGAAGCAGTCAGGCATTTAGAGGAAACAAAAATAGTAGCAGGCTGGGCACGGTGGCTCCTGTCTGTAATCCCAGCACTTTTGGAGGCCGAGGACGATCATGTGAGGCCAGGAGTTTGAAACCAGCCTGGGCAACATAAAGACCCCATCTCTACAAAAAATTAAAAAGTTAGCCCAGTGTGGTGGGATGGGCCTTTAGTTCCAGCTACTTGGGAGGCTGAGGTGAGAAGATCGTTTGAGTCTGGGAGGTGGAGGCTGCCGTGAGCCGTGATCGTGCCTGTATACTCCAGCCTGAGCAACAGAAAGAGGCCCTATCTTAAGGAAAAAAAAAAAAAAAAAAAGAAAGAAAAACAAAGATGAATGGTTGAAGCTGTCGATAAACCCAGTTTTTGAGCCTACAGGGCAGCAGTTGAGGTTTCCGGCCCTGGGGCCCTAACGAGGCCAGCAGGGGCACTCAGGGATTTCCTGGGGTGTGGTGTGAAGTTTGTGATGATGGCATAGGCATCGGTATCCCAGTTGTGGTTACTTCCTGGAGAGAACATGGGGCATGCAGGAGCTGGAGGGGGTCTTCCTGGGCGGTCTGTGTGGCAGCAGCTCCAGACCAAAGGCTGCCCGTGGATAATCTGTTGTGGTGCTGAGTTCTTTCAAGTTTATATCAAGCTTTCCAGCTTCAATCTGCAGGGCTTTTTTTTCAGATCCTGGGGGCAAAGGGCAGCTACAAGACCACCTGAGTCCCAGTGGGGATTTGAGTTCTTGGTGACACCAAGTCAGCGAGGAGACAAATTGGAAATGTCAGTCTGGAGAGAGTGGTAGGTAGCCAGATACTGAAGGAAAGTAGATGGGAGGATTTGGTAAGGGCTGGCGTGTAGGAAGGCAGTGACAGTCCAAGAAAACAGGCAGATCATAAAACCTCAAGGATAGGCCGGGCCCTGTGGCTCATGCCTGTAATCCCAAGCACTTTGGGAGGCCGAGGTGGGCAAATCAGCTGAGTCCAGGAGTTCAAGACCAGCCTGGCCAACATGGCAAAACCCTGTCTCTACTAAAATTACAAAACATTATCCAGGCGTGGTGGTGCATACCTGTAATCCCAGCTACTCAGGAGGCTGAGGCAGGAGAATCGCTTGAACCTGGGAGGTGGGGGGGCTGCAGTAAGCCAAGATCGCACCACTGCACTCTAGCCTGGGCAACAAAAGCGAAACTCCGTCTCAAAAAAAATTAGGCCGCCGAGGCGGGCGGATCACAAGGTCAGGAGATCGAGACCATGGTGAAACCCCATCTCTACTAAAAATAGAAAAAAATTAGCCGGGCGCAGTGGCGGGCGCCTGTAGTCCCAGCTACTCGGGAGGCTGAGGCCGGAGAATGGCGTGAACCCGGGAGGCAGAGCTTGCAGTGAGCCGAGATTGCGCCACTGCACTCCAGCCTGGGTGACAGAGCGAGACTCCGTCTCAAAAAAAAAAAAAAAAAAAAAAAAAAAAATTAGGCTGGGTGTGGTGGCTCACACCTGTAATCCCAGCACTTTGGGAGGCCAAGGCGGGTGGATCACAAGGTCGGGAGATCAAGACCATCCTGCCTAACACAGTGAAACCCCGTCTCTACTAAAAATACAAAAAATTAGCCGGGTGTGGTGGCGGGCGCCTGTAGTCCCAGCTACTCGGGAGGCTGAGGGAGTAGAATGGTGTGAACCCAGGAGGCAGAGCTTGCAAGGAGCTGAGATCACGTCACTGCACTCCAGCCTGGGTGACAGAGTGAGACTCCATCTCAAAAAACAACAACAACAACAAAAAAAACACCTCAAAGAGTGAACTAGACTAGGATCTGATAACTCCCAAGAGGGTGTTATATTTCTCCACTGAAGCATAGCATTTCTCTTTACTTCCCTTTTTGATTGAAGATAATCAAAGTAAGATTATTCTTATTTACCAAGTAATTCTGGTCTCATTAAATTTGGCCTGATTATTTACACAAATGCAGCACGAATGGTAATTGACCACACAGGCCTTTTTAAGTTTGCTGAAACTTTTAATAGGGAATCTTAGATTGAGCTTTTAAAAGCCTTTTGAGGTTAGGAAGCCAAGCCAAGAACTTCCAGCCAGACTTCACCTGCAGTGCCTATAGATTTGTGTGAATTCCTCTCTTCTTGAGGTCCCTGAAATATCCCAAGGTTCCTGGGCCTCGGAACCTTGGGATATTTGGAAGAGACTTTCCTTACTCAGTTGTAAGACCAAGAACCCCTTAAGCCAGATACCAGGCCAGATTTTTCAAGAGCTCTTTGCAAGCAATGGCTCCACAAAGTCAACCTGAAAGCCATCTGGTCATACCTGATTCTATGTACATCATTCTCAAACAGGACATTCCAGTCCAAGCCTTGGTAATATAGCCAGTGTTTCCAATTGTGTCCTGTTACAAGGAGAACAGATTCTTATTGAAGTTATGCAATAACTATATTGCCATGAAAATAGGAATACTCAATAATAGCTTCTGATTTTTGGAGGGATCAGGCCGGAAGAAAAAGATAATTGCTTCAATTTTGTTTAGAGAAGTATCATTTACTATAATATTACGAGTCATTGATAGGTTAAGGAAAACGGAAAGGTTTCTTTTTTTTTGAGGCGGAGTTTCGCTCTGTCGCCCAGGCTGGAGTGCAGTGGCAGGATCTCAGCTCACTGCAAGCTCCGCCTCCCATGTTCACACCATTCTCCTGCCTCAGCCTCCTGAGTAGCTGGGACTACAGGTGCCTGCCACCACGCCTGTCTAATTTTTTGTATTTTTAGTAGAGACGGGGTTTCACTGTGTTAGCCAGGATGGTCTCGATCTCCTGACCTCGTGATCCACCCGACTCGGCCTCCCAAAGTGCTGGGATTACAGACATGAGCCACTACACCAGCCTGCTGTGTTAACTTCTAACAAGGCCTAAATAGCATTATTATTATTTTTTTTTTTTTTTGACAGAGTTTTGCTCTTGTCACCCAGGCTGGAGTACACGATCTCAGCTCACTGCAACCTCTGCCTCCCTGGTTCAAGCAATTATCCTGCCTCAGCCTCCCGAGTAGCTGGGACTACAGGTGCCCACCACCACACTGGGCTAATTTTTGTATTTTTAGTAGAGACAGGGTTTCACCATGTTGGCCAGGCTGGTTTTGAACTCCTCACCTCAGATGATCCACCCACCTCTGCCTCCCAAAGTGTTGAGATTACAGGCGCGAGCCACCACGCCTGGCCCTAAATAGCATTTTTTATTTGACAGCACGTTGCATGAAATTATGTAGGGACCAGCCCTACAGGGTCTGTGGGTTTTTCGCCCCGTGTGCAGAGATGAGAGATCGTAGAAATAAAGACACAAGACAAAGAGAAGAAAAGACAGCTGGGCCCAGGGACCACTACCACCAAGGTGCAGAGACTGGTAGTGGCCCCAAATGCCAGGCTGCACTGTTATTTATTGGATACAAGGCAAGGGGGCAGGGTAAGGAGTGTGAGCCATCTCCAATGATAGGTAAGGTCATGTGAGTCACGTGTCCACTGGACAGGGGGCCTTTCCCTGTTTGGCAGCTGAGGCAGAGAGAGAGAGGAGACAGCTTACGCCATTATTTCTGTATTTCAGAGACTTTTAGTACTTTCACTAATTTTGTTACTGCTATTTAGAAGACATAGCCAAGTGTACAGGATGGAACATGAAGGCGGACCGGGAGCGTGACCGCTGAAGTACGGCATCATAGGGAGACGGTTAGGCCTCCGGATAACTGCGGGCGGGCCTGACTGATGTCAGACCCTCCACAAGAGATGGTGGAGTAGAGTCTCCTCTTACTCCCCTGGGAAAGGGAGGAGACTCCCTTTCTCGGTCTGCTAAGTAAGGGGTGCTTTTTCTAGGCACTGACGCTACCGCTAGACCAAGGTCTGGTTACTAGACCAAGGTCTGCTAGGTAACCAGCGTCTTCCCAGGCGCTGACGTTACCACTAGACCAAGGAGCCCTCTAGTGGCCCTGTCCAGGCATAGCAGAAGGCTCACACTCTTGTCTTCTGGTCACTTCTCACCGTGTCCCTTCAGCTCCTATCACTGTATGGCTTGGTTTCTCCTAGGTTATGATTGTAGAGCGAGGATTATTATAATATTGGAATAAAGAGTAATTGCTACAAACTAATGATTAATGATATTGATATATAATCATATCTATAATCTGTATCTAGTGTAACTCTTCTTATTTGATATATTTTCTTTATTATACTGGAACAGCTTGTGCCCTTGGTCTCTTGCCTCGGCACCTGGGTGCCTTGCTGCCCACAAAATTTGCCATTGAAATAAACCTAGTGGCCGGGCGCGGTGGCTCAAGCCTGTAATCCCAGCACTTTGGGAGGCCGAGACGGGCGGATCACGAGGTCAGGAGATCGAGACTATCCTGGCTAACACGGTGAAACCCCGTCTCTACTAAAAAAATACAAAAAACTAGCCGGGCGAGGTGGCGGGCGCCTGTAGTCCCAGCTACTTGGGAGGCTGAGGCAGGAGAATAGCGTAAACCCGGGAGGCGGAGCTTGCAGTGAGCTGAGATCCGGCCACTGCACTCCAGCCTGGGCGACAGAGCGAGACTCCGTCTCAAAAAAAAAAAAAAGAAAAAGAAATAAACCTAGTTAGTTTAACATCTCTCTTACAAGGTCACAGGACAGATCCTCTGAGGTCTTCAGGGGCCCTCCAGGAAATCTCAAGTCAGTTTGCGATCAAGACAATGTCATAGGCCACATGCAGTGGCTCACGCCTATAATCCCAATACTTTCGGAGTCCGAGGAAGGAGGATTGCCTGAGCCCAGGAGTCTGAGACCAGCCTGAGAAACATGCTGAGGCCCTGTCTCTACAAAAAAAAAAAAAGAAAAATTAGCTGGGCATGGTGGTACATGTCTGTAGTCCCATGTACCCTGAAGACTGAGGCAGGAGGATCACTGGAGCCCAGGAGTTCAAGGCTGCGGTGAGCTGTAATTGTACCACTGCACTCCACCCTCGGTAACAGAGTGAGACTCTGTCGCTGAAAAAAATTTAGGTCGGGTGCGGCGGCTCATGCCTATAATCCTAGCATTTTGGGAGGGCAGATCACCTGAGATCGGGAGTTTAAGACCAGGCTGGCCAACATGGCAAAACCCCGTCTCTACTAAAAATACAAAAAGTAGCTGGCTGGCCGGGCGCGGTGGCTCAAGCCTGTAATCCCAGCACTTTGGGAGGCCGAGACGGGCGGATCACGAGGTCGGGAGATCGAGACCATCCTGGCTAACACGGTGAAACCCCGTCTCTACTAAAAAGTACAAAAAACTAGCCGGGCGAGGTGGCGGGCGCCTGTAGTTCCAGCTACTCGGGAGGCTGAGGCAGGAGAATGGCGTGAACCCGGGAGGCGGAGCTTGCAGTGAGCTGAGATCCGGCCACTGCACTCCAGCCTGGGCGACAGAGTGAGACTCCGTCTCAAAAAAAAAAAAAAAAAAAAAAAAGTAGCTGGCTGTGGTAAAGTGTGCTTGTGGTCCCAGCTACTTGGGAGGCTGAGACAGGAGAATTGCTTAAGCCTGGGAGGCAGAGGTTGCAGTGAGCCCAGATCACACCATTGCACTCCAGCCTGGGTAACAGAGCAAGACTCTGTCTCAAAAAAAAAAAAAAAAAGAAACTTTGTACATAAATACATTCAATGATTATGAGATCAATTCTAGCCAGCTTTGACCTCATAACATAACGATTCTTTTCTGCAGACTTTCTTGAGGCCAGGAGTTCAAGACCAGCCTGGGAAACACAGGGATAACTTTCTGTATCCATTCACGTTTGGTTTTGTTTTGAGACAGAATCTCAGTCTGTCACCCAGGATGGAGTGCAGTGGTGAGATCTCAGTTCACTGTAGCCTCGACCTCCTGGTCTCCAGCGATCTTGCTGCCTCAGCCTCCCAAGTAGCTGGGACTACAGGCATGTACCACCACACCAGGCTAATAATTTTTTTTTTTTTTAATAGAAACAGGGTTTCACCAGTTACCCAGGCTTGTCTCGAATTCCTGGGCCATTCACGCTTTGTCCTATATTTTTCCTCTTTTTGTAATTTTACTTCAGGATAAAATTACATCCCTTTCTTTAACAAAAACAGTCTACATTCTTTGCATACTTTTCATATAAAAACACATCCTATTTTCCTCTCATACTTTGTATACAAAATTGTTTCCCTCATTCTTATTGTTTCTAGGAGTTTTGTTTTCATATATTGATTATAATTTTTAACCTTTAGTAACCGGTATGTTTTTTTTTTTAAGAGACAGTCTTGCTGTGTTGCCCAGGACTCACTGCACCCTTGAACTCCCGAGCTCAAGTAATTCTCCGACCTCAGCTTCCCAAAGCACTGAGATTACAGGCATGAGTCACCACGCCTGGCCATACTTGTATTTTACAGAGAAAAGTAGGAAGAAGACAATTGGAAATTGTCTGTCATTTAGCAGTTTATTAGCAAATTTTATGAATATACTATCTTATAATCTCCTTTTTATAGTACAAAAGTGTCAAGAACATGTTTGTTAACAGGCCAGAATACCTCTAGCCAGTCTGTACCATATAAAGAAGACAAAAAGTACAAAAAGCTATGCTTAATAATGAATGTTCCAGCACTTTCTCCTGTTCAGGTATTATTTAGATATTCAATGAATGTCTATTATCTAACTTCACTTAGTGTGACTCTGAGGTTGAAAGTTACTGAAAAGATCTTGGGAGCCTTTTTAGGCCAATATATTATCAAATGCAGTTAACAAAACACAACTCACTAGTTTATATAAGAGCTAGTTCTCACTTTTTTTTTTTACTTTATTTTATATATTTTTCTTTTCTTTTTTTTTTTCTTTTTTTTTTTTTGGTAGTGACAGGGTCTTCCTGTGCTGCCCAGGCTGGTCTTGAACTCCTAGCCTCAAGTGATCTACCTACCTTGGCCTCCCAAAGTGCTGGGATTACAGGTGTGAGCCACCACCCAGCCCTGTTTTATATGTTTATCCGAACTGTGTTTCTGGCAAATTGGGCAAATTAAGGGACACTTGCTCAGTGTGAGGGGAAGACTTTCTACCTGTATTTGTGGATATGACCTTTACGACTTGTTTTGCCTGCTAGATGACTGACTGCATGTTTCCAGTGAGCTCAGCTGGTTGCTTTTGTGGGTCCCTGAGGCCCTGCGAGCCCCTGATGGAGCAGGAAGCCTAAAGTTCCAGGGACCGTGGGGAGTTGAGGGGCCGGAGGGGAAGAGAGAGGCCTGCAGCGGGGGCTGAGGGGTGGAGGAGGCCAGACTTGAAGGGGGTGTCTCCTTCCAGAGA